>NC_140432.1:14194041-16786292 GCF_965140295.1 Lepidochelys olivacea
GCCCACCCTACATTAGAGAGAGATCTCAAGCCCTTCTTCTCAGTCAACAGACTCCAACCCGTAGACGAAGCAGACTCAAGGCTCAAGCCCCTTCTCTTCAAGAAGAAGAAGAAAGAAAGAAAGAAGTGGATTTGAATCCTAGGCTTCTCCCTGCTGGGCAGCTCACCAAGCCACTAGACTACCCAGGGCCGCTTGCTTTGCCTTTGCCCCCGTGAATATGTCACCGAACGTGGCCCTCCTGCAAGAGAAAAGACCGAGAGATCTCTGTGGAAGTGGTTGCCGGTGGAGGTGGGGTGGGCCAAAACTGTAAGTGGGTTCGAAAAGAAAGACTGAGAAAGTGCGTGGCGAATGGCTCCGCCCGTGGCTATTAGCCGAGGCGGTCAGTGACGCGGCCCCGTGCTCCGGGCGTCCTTCGCCCGCTGACGGCCAGCTGCTGGGAGGGGGCCGACGGGACGGATCGCTTGAGAATCGGCCTCCTCTGTTCACTGCCTTTGAAGCAGCCGGCATTGGCCGCTGTGGGAAGACAGGACCGTGGGCTAGCTGGGCCATCGGTCTGACGCAGTCAGAAGGACGCAGTCAGAAGACAGAAGGAGAGCCCACATCTCACTACCTCCTAGCCAGGTACTGAGGCCCTTCGGTTGAGAGATAAGTGCTTAACTCCCTTCTCAGCAAGAGGAAATGGGAGGGGAACTGTGTCAGCCTGTGGCCCAACAACTATTTAATTCAAGTGGAACAGCTTCCACAGGCAAGAGGGAGGCAATTCCCTCCCTTACATTGCAGAACCCCAAAGATCTGGGAACACCCACCAGGGCTGCATTTGCCATCTGTCCAAATCTCTTCTTAGCAGAGGCACAAGGGGGATTTTCAGCAGGGTCCCCCACAGCCCTTGTGAGAACCCTAACCGTTGCACAAAAGCTACACAGAAGGCCTGTGCCTCCTTCCCCATCTGCTCACATCTGTTTTATGGGGTCTTAGGCAGGTACATATCAATCTGACACAAAATGGTTCATGCACCTAAGTCACCTTAGTCCAGCTGCAGATCGCAAATAGGTCTCGGTTCCGAAGTGCCTAAAAGGGTCAGGGCTTAGTACCACCCCTCTTCTCGGCATCTCCTCGTGGCTAGCTTAGGCAGTTCCATGTCTGTCATTCTTGTTTTTATGTATCCCATTCTTTGGTACCTGTCTCTGTCCCTTCCTCCAAGACAGAGCCCAAGCCCCTAACTCAGGCATTGGGAATCCCATTGTTGTTCCAATGATTTTCTAGGCATCTGGAAGCCAGGGCAATGGTGAGATCTATACCCCTTTGTAGGTCCACAGTGCTGAGACAGAGGGGAGCGGAAACAGGGTATACTTGGTCCATATTACAGGCAAAGAGCACTGTCACTGTAAGGGAGCTGAGAAGAGACATGCCACAATCCTATTGCCCGGAGACCAGAGGAGAGGGGTTGCTGGAAGTGGGCATGCTCAGTTCATACCACAGACACATCACTAAGATGTGTAGCTCGAAAGCGTCTCTCTTTCCCCAGGAGAAGTTGGTTCAGTAAAAGATATTACCTCATCCACCTCTTATATCCTCTTACATGGCCTCAACCACACTGCAAACAACATAAAATGTGCAGTCAGGTAATACTTGGTCAGAGCTTTATCCTTTGTGCAAAGATGCTGATGCTTCCCACAGTCCTCGTTGAGTGATTACTCCATGGCCATGTCATGCCATACATCACAAAAGGGTCTGGCAGTCTGATATACTGCACCCTATCAACTAGGGCATAATATATGTCTGGCTTCTCCTCCTCCAGAAGTCTGGCTTCTGCTGCATTTTACACAACCCCATCTAGCATAATTCATATGACCACACTGCAATTCAAGTGCAATCATCTCTGCCAGTGTCTCAAGCCACAAGGACTTGTTATCACCTCTCTTTGCTGCAGTGTATCCCTCAGGAGTTGGGCAACATCCAAATTACATAGTTTTCCCAGAGCAGAAATGTCTCTCAGCAGTTTTTCCCTTGGGTAACGTAAGTGTCCATGAGCTGGTGGAGTGACTGGGTTCTGTTCATGACGTCTGCCAGAGCATTCTGTGGTTCTACGCTCTTTTCTCTGTGTGCCTTGTCCACATCTTCAAATGCTTCCGTGCAAGGTCAAGCTTTCTCCAAGATGCGTCTCTTCTCATCTCCTGGGAGAACATCATTGTTCATGGAATCGCCCAGTGCCATCCATTTCAAATGATTCATTGCTTCCTTCATAGGTTTCTGGATTCTAACACCACGGTTATGTGCTTTCGCTCCTACAGCATGGCTGATGACTGAAGCACCATCGATGCTTGCTTCCACAAGGAGGTCTTCAAACCCACTTTCCTGTATCACACTGCCTATGTCACCCAGGAAATTAACTGTATGATGCACGCCTCCCATCTCAAAGGGGTCATTGTCAAATTCGGTTCGATTCCTCCATTTAATCAACTGTGCTTTGCAATACATTGCTTCATCATAGATGACATAAGTCCAGTCTTGGCCCAGAGAGTGGAACATATCTTGAAAATATTTCCTCCTGGTGTACGCTGTATTTACATCAGTTGCCGGTGCAGGAATCATTGCACAATAGCCAATATTCATAAGATATAAAATAGCAGACAGAAAAACTTCTCCAATCAGTCCATTCTACAAATGACAGATATTTTGATGTATTACTTGGTACAAACAAACTCATAGTGTCCTGCGACTACAGACTTCTGCTTTATCCGAAGACAAACAAGGACGGGAAAATGCACAAAACATATCACCCGGGCCTAAATATTTCCCACACTTTCCAAAACAGCACTATTTTGATTACATAGTTGCATTATCAACTGTATTTAGAAAATTTCTGCTGATTTCAGTGAAAATCAGACTGTTTCTTCGAGTTATGGCCCCTTTAGTGATTTTTTTGATTTTTTTCAGATTGGATGCTCACTAACATTTGAACATTACATGATACAGAATAACTGCCCCACTTCCCGCATCTGCAAACACCCTACTGATGAGCACCAGATAGGTGCTTGACAGGTGCTTAGCGATGAATTTTTTCTAGCTGATGTGTTACCTTAATTCATTAATAAGACCCCTTTTAAAATCTGACAGGTAAAGTAATGGGCAGGGTTATTTTAGCACCTGTCTTCAGCGCCCAGCCAAAATGGGGCAACAATAGGACAAGGTTGGAGCTGGCAGGTCTTTACAGGTTGCTTGTAACGCAGTGTAACTCAGTTCATCATATGCCGAGCCGGGCTTTCTGCGACCCATCAGCAAGGACAGTGGCCGGTAAATCACGCCTTACGGCCCCTTGGTGAGTGCAGTTATATTTAGTGCATTTACTTGACCATTGTTAAAACATTGTGTGTTTCTGGGTAGCTGGGAATGACAATAAGAAACAAGGCCCAGATCGCTGTCATTGGTCCAGCTGTGCAGGCTACAGCTGCATGTTTAACATGTTATTCTTTATATCTAACCTCTACCCCATCTCACGTTTTGACCAAAACAAGGAGGCAATCAGCTGAAAGGGGGCTTTTCCTCAAAGCAAAATGTTATAGATTTATCAGCTCCACCCCCCTTCTTTCCCGCTCACCTCCTTTTCCAAAGTGACTTGCAAGAAAAGAGATTCTTTTGCCTCTTGATGACAGAGCTGGAGGGCCTGAAAGTTCCCCTTGTGCCCTCAGAAAACACCCCTTTTCAGTGTTTTAACTTAAAAATAAAATCTGGTTTTGGTGGCAATCTCCTTGGAGGAGCAGCAAACTGCAACCTGGGGGACTATTTAGAGACCTTTTCTCCCACCTGTTCAAGGAACATTTCGGTTCAGTACCTATTACAAAAATCCATTCATTTCTCTGTTCGTTGGATTTCACTTCTTTCCTGCTTATGATGCCATTATCACATAGTGCTTGTCTGTTTCCAGTCAATTTCGCTTGGGCTGCGTTAGCTGAGCCCTCTGCTCAATGTTGAGATTCTTACAGGTCAAGAGGTCTGAAAAGCAGATTAGAAAACACCATACACATTTTTTTTAGAAAATCCTATCAGACTACCTTTACACATCAGTCAAAAAGAGGGATATCACCTCACCAGATTCCCTTTGTGGACCAGCATCCAGACCCTCCAGTTAGCTCATGTCTGTTCAATTCCCATAAAATACAGCATCCACCCACTTTCCTCAATACTCAGTTATTCATTAGTACCAATTATCTCAGTCCTCCCTCAGAGCTTTTGATTATAGAATTGCACCATAGGCCCCGCCAAATCTTCCCATCTGTATCCATACTAATAGTTACCTAAAGCACCAGCTGCTGTAAGGGAGAAGTCATGGTTGGTGTATACTCATCATATCTTTAATAATAGCTCTGATTTCAACAGCTATTTGTACTGTCTGGATTATGAAAGTGAAGTATTGCTGTCCCATTTCACTGCCTCCAGGCCTCTGATTGTTGGCTGGATTTTGATCTTTGCAGGTTACAGGGTGTGTCAGGGTGTGCATACCCTGCACTAGGCAGGAAAGGGTTAATCCCCCACTATGGGCCGAGAAAGCCCCGCCCCTCAGACCGTGCTGGGCATGCTCCAAATGCTGTGCTAGTATAAAAGGAGAGCAGCTCAGCTCAATCTGGTCTGACTACCAAGGAGGAAGGATATGTGGTGGAGATTGTAGTGTCGGAGCTGGAGAGCATGTTGCCCTATGGACTGCAGCTTCAGGAGCCCGGTAGGAAGTAACCCAGGGAGAGTGAGTGCTATCTCCCACCCATCTACGGCAAGCATGTTGAGGTTGGATTCCCTACTGACTCAGTGGTGGATCACTCTGCCTTTGTTAGGGCACTAGGTTGGGATCCAGTGGAGTCAGGGTAGCCTGAGTCTCCCTACCCTGGCTGCCACCCCAGCTGGTGGTGGCCACTGGATATAGCTGCTAGGCCATGCTGCCCTGCACCTGAGGGCTGTGGTAGGGACTCTGGGACACCTCATTGTGGTGATGCCCAAGACAGTCTGGTAGAGTGTAACTGGTCTCAGGACACCCACTATCCACCCTGCCAGGAGGTAGGGTGTGCCTACACTGCCATGCAGACCCAGAGATAAACATTTTGAAATTACAAAAAATAAAAGCTAGTGTTCCTGGAGCAGCCCTTAACAGCCATGTTTTCCCAAGGCACAAAGGGCAGGTAGGCACCCTACTCCACTTTGTGCCTTTGAAAATCCACCCCTGCCCCTGATCTGCAGAATGAGCTTGGATTATTGTCATTTCCTCCCAGGAAACTTTAGTTGAATAAAGAAAACCATCCCTTGTATGGGCAATTGTAGTTGCATGAGGCTCGGATGAACAGACTCTCCCATTGGGGTACTGAAGGTGTTCCAGTCTACAGGGTTTGTAACCTTATTGGGGTGGGGTGGGAAACTGGACTAGGTTAGACAGTAAGGAGGAAAGGTGTTTATTCTATTTCCTCCTTCTGGTGCCCCACCCCAGACACCAGCATCCTATGTAGAGTGGAGACTATAGTACAAAAACACTTTTGAAATACTCAACAGGAAAGGAGAGATTTGGGGAAGCAGTATGATAACACCCATGGCCCAAGCTGCCCCTGTGAGGTAAGGGGATGTGGCTAACAACTGTGATTAACTGTATGCTGTTCAGTTCTACTTCACGTGTTCCATCTCTCAGATCAAGCAGCTTTTGATCCTTTTTGCTCCCTATGGGGGCAGTTCCTTCATAGCTCCTGCCACCAGTAGGTAATTGCTGTTTTGTTAGCAGAAGTTGTGCTCCAGCTGTGTTACTCTTTACTGGGGAATTGTGATTAGGAGCACATGTTTTTAAACAGAAGGGGGTCTGTCCTGCTTGCTGCTTCAGAGTCCCTCTGAGAATCTCTCTTCAGTCAGGCCTGTGTCTTTAAAGTGGGGACCGGACAGGTGCTAAAGTGGCATAAACAGCTACACAGCTGGCCTGTTAGATCGTACACCCACATCTTAAACAGGCCATGAGCTTTGAACAATCAGTCCTTCTAAGGTGGGGTGGGCAAACTATGGCCCAGGGGCCACATCCGGCCCTTCAGATGTTTTAATCCATCCCTTGAGCTCCTGACAGGGAGCAGGGTCCAGGGCTTGCCCTGCTCCATGTGGCTCCTGGAAGCAGCGGCATGTCTCTCTTCCAGCTCCTATGCATAGGGGCAGCCAGGGGCTCTGCATGCTGCCCCTGTCCCAAGCACTGCCCCCACAGCTCGCAGCCAGTGGGAGCTGCAGGGGTGATGCCTGTAGACAGGGAAGTGTGCCTGGCTGCGCCTCCGCATAGGAGCTGGAGGGGGGACATGCTGCTGCTTCAGGAAGCTCCCCAAAGTAAGCGCCACCTAGAGCTCTGACACCCTCCCCAGCCCTGATCCCCCTCCCTCCAAATCCCTCAGTTCCAGCTCAGAGCACCCTCCTGCACCCCAGCCAGAGCCAGCCCAAAGCCCCCTCCCACACCCTGAACTCCTAATTTTTGGCCCACCCCAGAACTCTCATCCCCAGCTGGAGCTCTCCCCCAGTTTCATGAACATTCATGGCCCACCCTACAATTTCCTTATCCAGATGTGGCCCTTGGGCCAAAAAGTTTGCCCACCCCTGTTCTAAGGAAATGAAGTTGAGGGCAGTGGGGCCAATATTCTTTGTCCTCCCTGGTGCCCCACAGTAGACAGAGAGCACCTGCTGTCAGAACAATAAAGCACTTGCCCTCCTGGCAGTCAGTGATTCCTTCCATCTAAGATCCTCCACTCACCTGCTGAGTGAAGCCACCTCCCACTCCAATCAAAACTTGCCTAGCCCACGTGAAATTGACTGGAAACAGACAGGCACTACTGGCCAGATGTTGAAAGGTATTTAGGTGTCTGCAGATTAAGATGGGTTTCAGACTAACGGCCGTGTTAGTCTGTATTTGCAAAAAGAAAAGGAGGACTTGTGGCACCTTAGAGACTAATTTATTTGAGCATGAGCTTTCGTGAGCTACAGCTCACTTCATCGGATGCATACGGGGGGAGGGGGGGACCTGGATTTGTGCTGGAAATGGCCCACCTTGATTATCATACACATTGTAAGGAGAGTGATCACTTTAGATAAGCTGCTACCAGCAGGAGAGTGGGGTGGGAGGAGGAATTTTTTCATGCTTTGTGTGTATATAAAAAAATCTTCTACACTTTCCACAGTATGCATCCGATGAAGTGAGCTGTAGCTCACGAAAGCTCATGCTCAAGTAAATTTGTTAGTCTCTAAGGTGCCACAAGTCCTCCTTTTCTTTTTGCAGATTAAGATAAGCAAACTAGTGAAGTTTTCAAAAGCTTGTAACTCCCATTGATTTTTTGGTAGGAGTTGGGTGCCTGGCCACTTTGGAAAGTCTCCTTAGGTGCCTAAATATGTTTAAAAACCCAATTCTAAATTTAATAATTTCTTCAGTACTGGGCTAGGAAGGTACTATTAGTATTTCTCCACCTTTCAGTGCCAGCTTCAGCCTGAGCTCTTATCAGATTCCAAAGGTGTAAGTCATGCTTTGCACTGGTGCAGTGTGTCTACAGGAGGGGTTCGCCCAAGTGTAGCTAAACAAGTAGTTTAACTCCTTGTTAGATGAGCTCATTGTTTGCTAATAACTGTTAATGATTCTGTTTCCAAGAGCCAGAACATAAACACAGATGCAGGTGAAAAGCTTTGTGCCACGTTAATGCTGTAATTGCAGGATTTACACACCCTGGTCCACATGTTTACTATAAAACTTTTCTCTTACTATCCCCATCTTAGCTTACTCCTCATGATTTATGAGGCTTGCTTTCTTGCACATTCCTCCGTTTTTGCCACTAAAATGAACTAGTTTAACAAAACCAGAAAGTGGAACTGACAAGGCTGAATGGAAACCTTGGCTTTTAAAATGAAAAGCATTCTAAACATTTTATGCCAGTTTTTTACTGAGTTTGTCATGTGCAGCTTAAACAAAACCTTAAAATGAATCGTTCCCCTGCGATCCCTAAAACTGGGGAAAGGGCCAGGCTGTCTGAGATAACCAGGGTCAATTTTAGTGTTTCTCTTAGTCCCAGCTCTGCCACAGACCTGCTGGGTGACCTTGGGCAAGTCATGTGCCTGCTCTGACTCATTCCCCATCTGTAAAATGGGGATACTTGTGACTGGTTGGATTACAGAAACCCCCTTGGGGCTGCCAACTGATATGCCAAGACTACTTCTGTCCCTGCCTTCCCTTCTAGCTTGGGACTTCAGAGCCCTACCTGGTTGTGCCAGACACGCTTGCTGGCCACAAATACAGACCCAGGTCTGAACTACATCCCACAAACCGCAAGCTTAACTGAAAGCGGCTTTAGAAGTGTTCCTGTCTTTAACACAGATGCGCAACTTTCAATGGGGTTTAAAATCCCAAATAAAATCTGTTTTTACCTTGTATAAAGCTTAGCCAGGGTAAACTCAAATTGTTTGCCCTTTAACATTGATAGAGATGCACAGCTGTTTCCCCCAGGTATTAATACTTCGGGTTAAATAATAAGTAAAAAGTGATTTTATTAAATACAGAAAGTAGGATTTAAGTGGTTCCAAGTAGTAACACATAGAACAAAGTGCATTACCAAGCAAAATAAAATAAAACCCGCAAGTCTAGGCCTAATACAGTAAGAAAACTGAATACAGATAAAACCTCACCCTTAGAGGTGTTCCAGTAAGATTCCTTTTATAGACTCATCTCCTTCTCATCTGGGTTCACCAATCACTCACCCCCTGTAGTTACTGTCCTTTGTCCCAGTTTTTTAGATCACCTTTGGGGGTGGAGAGGCTATCTCTTGAGCCAGCTGAAGACAAAATGAAGGGGTCTCCTCTGGTTAAATAGGCTTTCTCTTGTCTATGCACCTCCCTCTCCCTGTGTAGAATCCAGCTACAAAATGGAGATTTGGAGTCACATGGGCAAGTCACATGGCCATGCATGACTCAGAACTTACAGGTAGCAGCCATTGTTTACATGCTACCTTGAATGTCCTCAGGCAGACTATTTATGTGGATTGGAGCCTTCCAAGATCCATTGTCCATTAAGTGTTTCTTTATTGGGCACTTAACTTGCACATTCCTCTCAAGAATCTGACCAAATGCTTTACTAAGGCTACTTGCATCCAATGAAGTGAGCTGTAGCTCACAAAAGCTCATGCTCAAATAAATTTTAGTCTCTAAGGTGCCACAAGTCCTCTTCTTTTTAAGGCTACTTAGAAATCAAGCAAGTACACAGCCAATATTCATAACTTTGAACACAAAAATGATACATAATTACAAATAGGAGGAGTGTATTCAGTAGATCATACCCTTTAGAGATATTACATGGCAGTGTAGCATACAACATATTTAAGTTATGTCCTATATACATTAACATATTCCCATAAAGCAGCATGGGGTGCAACGTCACTATACTTACTGCTTTGTAAAGCAGTTTGAGATCGAAGCATGAGAAGTGCTACATAGCAGCTAAGTATTAACACTGGATCAGGAAAGTATTGGTTAGAATTAGAGGGCTTGCACCAGGTTTGAAAGTCAAACCAAAACAAAGTATCTTCACAACATTAAATAGACTTGCATTTTGAGTCACAGGGCTGGTATTGTTAACCCCCAGTAATGTCACTATACTTTACTTGTATCCCATTTGGCGTCTACTTAACCAGCATGGGGACCTGCTGTGTTACTTTATAGACTTGTGGCACCTTAGACTAACCAGTTTATTTGAGCATAAGCTTTCGTGAGCTACAGCTCACTTCAGCGGATGCAACCGATGAAGTGACTTGAAGCTTAGGGGTCCCTATGATCTAGCTTGATTACTGCATAACACAGGTCAGACAACATCACCCAATAATCTCTCTCCATCAATCCCATAACCATATGATACAATATGAGCTGGCATGTGCTTCTACGCCATGCACTCAGAACTGTTCAGCTGTGTCATATGCCCTATAGTGCCAGTAGCTCAGTTTCCTTCATTCAGTGAGTGGGGGACTACGCTTTTTGGAAGAGATCAGAGTTCTTGCCCTAATATTATAGATGTCATTTTCAAATGACATGTTTTTAAGTATGGTGTTGAGGAGAAATCCTTTTTTACATGTCAGGATTTTTTGACAGACGCTGGGAACTTTGGCACATCCTTTGCTGTGATAGTGATCTGTAGTCTATCAGCTGACAAGCCTGCAATTTTTAGCTTCAGCCTAGAGTAAATTAAAAAGCCTCTGTTACCTTGAAAATAGGTTTATAATGGAAATAGCATATCTAAGACTGAGCTGCTGTCTGGAATAAGTTGCTCTAGGCAGATTGAAAAATCTGTCTAGTGGATAGATCAATTTACATTTTCCACTGTACACTAGGCCAGGTAATTGGCTTTCAATACAGAAGCTCCCCACACTGATCCTAGGTGTTCAGTTCAGAAGCTGCTCTGCACAGTTAGAAATGAGCAGAGGGGAAATTAGAGGGAGCTGTTCTAGTAAGGGAAGTAGCTAGATACCTGCTCCCTTTCCAGGACATCTTGCCGCTCGCCCCCATGGCTTCTATGGGCAGTCCAGCTACCTGATGCAGGATTCAAGGGGAAATGCCCCAGTGCTGCACAGAAGTGTCCATTAAGTGTGAGATCCATGCACATGGAAGGGAGCTCCAGGCTGACATCCTTCCCCTTCCGCTTCCACAGGAAATCAGTGGAAAAGCACAGAACCTAGCTTTTACCTCTTGCACAAAACCTTGCTCCATCTGAGCCCCCCTCCCTCAGTGAAGGGGGATTGCAGAGCCAGCGGCTAGCTCAGGAGTACACGCAGCATGGTTTCAATGGGGTTGCATTGCCCAGGAGCAAGAGGCTCAGGGTCTTAACGCTTTGCAGATCCTAGCAGGGATGGGGTAGAGGTAAAGGAATGGTCATTCCCTGGGGGAACATCACATGTAAAAGCAGGGAAGCCATGGAATATCCAGGGAGATTTCCTCCCCTAATCGTCTTGGGTATTGGAGGAGGTGGATCTGGGTCTTGGTTTTCATTCAGGTAAATAGTCAGTACCCGGAGTACTTTGTTTCTGCTGCAACCTTTTCCTCTACCTTCTTGGAACATGGAGCCCAGTGTCACTATTCCTCTGACCTCACACAGTTTGCACAGAACTTGGTCGACTCATATCTCCCAGCTTCTGTTAGAGGAGCTCGTGCCGGATGTGTTCCTGGAGACCTTCGCAGAGTTTATCAAGGTGCATGATGTCCATGCCTCTTGCTCATCCCTTGTTGTATCCAACAGCGATGAATTTCTGGGTGGAGCTTTTGCAGTGCAGAAACCTGTCACAAGACATCAGATTCTAGGCTAGGGTTGTCATGGGGGTCTTGCTGTGACTTTGCATTGTGGGTGGGTGGCTGTAGGAGGTGACCTTGATTTCTCTGGTCCATTGTGGATTCCACAACTATTTGTGACTGGGATTATAGCAAACAAGGGGCTCTGCGATTAACTGTACATTCATTAGATCACAGCTTTTCATCAAAAGAAGAGTCTTTAAACATTTCCTGTTTTGTCCCTGCAGGGGTTTTCCGTGCATGCAGAAATATACCTGACTCGTATCTGGCTCTTCCATTTCATAGGATCCGAGGCAGCAGGCACTGAAGTCCAGCAATGGGGATCATCAAAGGGGGAAAAAATCCAAGTGAGTAATTAAATCGTTCCTTGTTTCATTTGAGAATTGAGTGGCTATTCATGCCAAAAGCTCATTGATCCAGTAATTTGCAAGAACAGTTGGCAATCTGAACAGTCTGGATAGGAGGAAAGACTGTTTTCTTTGGCCAATAAACTGACTTGTCTTTCTAGAGATTTTGTTGGGGTGAAAACTAGACTCTCATCTAGAGGTAAGGGGCAAGTCTAGGACTTGGGAGCCCTGGGTTCTATTCCTGGCTGTACCATTGGCTTGCTTGGGAACCATGGGCAAGTCACTGTACTTCTGTACAAAAAATGATACCAGCCTCCTTTGTAAAGCACTTTGAGATCTATGGATAAGAGCTGAGTATTATCAAGTTACTCTACTGAATGACCTATATTGTCATTTCCCTTCTCTTTGCTGACTTCCTCTTTGTCCATGTGGAACGGACCGTACATGTTAGACTTGAGCATAAAATGTCCTTACCCACTGAGGTTTCAAAAGGCTGGACCTAAGAGGATGTGCAAATGGGTACTCCTTCAAGGTGCACAGAAACCCAGCATCCCTCTGTGAATTGTATTTACACTGCAGCCCTCACTTTTTTGGATCAGGGCATGCAGAAACACAGCAATGAGGAAAGCAGCTCAGGGCATACTGACTTTTTCAAGAATGTCGCTGGCTCCAATCCAGCCCAGATCAGTAGCAAGTGAAAGTTACCATCTGACTATTCAATGGCCTTGGCATGAGATGAGTTTGATAGGTCTCAGTCCAGTATCTAGTGGCCATTTCACAAGAGCCCTTAGCAGTGTGCACTGATTGACACCTTCATTACCAAGTGTCAGCAGAGGGGAGAAACAACTACCTGAGGGGTGGGGTGTCTCAGTCATTATGGGCACAAGCCAGGAACAAAACCCAAAGACCTTGGCTCTCAGTCTCCTAGTAGTTTGAACAGTGACCAGTCAACTCAGTGTTCAGAAAGACAGAACTTTGTTTTTTCACTCTTGTGCCAGGCGTCATTTAAGGGAGTCCACTTCCACTCTGAAGCATCTTCCTGACTTGTTACTGGATGAGCTCTTTGTGGAAGTTCTCAGATCTCTCAGCTGATGTCGTCAAAGTGCTATGAAGGATTTTGTGGATGACTACTTAACCAGGGCTGCCATTTTTGAAAGCATAGATGGAATAGTAACCAAAGTGGTTCAGATGGTCTTGCCTGTCATTGTGAGTAAAATGCATGTCTTTATACATAGACTTCTGGCCATTCCTAACTAGACTTGGAACCAATGGCTTGGGTCACTGAGGCCACTGACCAGCCATCAGTGACTCTGGTCAGTAACCAGCTGGGCTGGATATTTTGCCCCATAGTTAGCAATTTTGCTTGGTAGGCTATGATGTCTAATCCCTTCAGATGTAAAAATGTTTTTCTTCTGCGTCGGCTCAGCTCTGAGGCTCTCCAAGAGATGGAATACGAGGCTATTCTCCAAGAGGTCATTTCACAGGTCGTCGAGGAGGACGCTAAAGCCTTAGCTCACTCAGTTCTCAGTGACTACGACGCCAAGATGATAAAGCTGCAGCAAAGCCAGGTACTGTTGAAGCATGTGTGGCAGCATGGGTTATTCCATGTAAGAAATTAATTCCAGTGTTCTGGTGAGAAACCCATGTGGGCAATCAGACCTGACAGCAAGTTACCATCTGGTACAATTGAAAAGCCAAGTTCAATATACAGTACATACAGAATAGTTCAGTAGGAAGAGCTTTTTAAAAGGCTGGACAGACTCAGTTATGCATTTTCTTAATTATAAAATTAAACTAAGAGTACTGGACCATGATTAAGAGGCATCATCCCAGTCTGGCTTCATTCAAGTATTGGAATAACTCTCTAACATAGGTTTTGTTAGATGTAATAAAACATGCTCACACCCCACCACTTTCAAACCTGGGGCCTGAAGTTAAGCTCCCCAACAAAAGTGGCCTGATTTTTTTTTCCCCACAAGTCCCCCCCAAATGCCTAACCAAGATATAGACCCCCCCTCTGTTCAGACACATAGCAAGGGAGTGCCCTGAAGAGCTTGCAACTTCAGTGGACAAGAGACAATTGGGGAAACTGAATCACAAATTGTGATTGGCCCTAGGGCCACACAGGGAGGCAGTGGCAGGGCTAGGAATAGAACTGAGATCTCCTGACTTGTGGCCCTGTTCTTTGTTTTAAGTCCTGAGATAAAATCTCATGAAACTGAAATCTTGCATTTTGAACATTACAGCCTCAATGCCTCATTACTCTTGTTCACTGTTGGATAACAGGCCTCCTCCCAGGGGGAAGGGGAGGACAGGAAGTAAAAGTTCAACACCCTTATGAGCCATTTATCTGGCTGCCTAGTGCAAGTCTCATCTCGCTCCTCCCATAAACGTGTGTTGGGTTTACTAGATGCCAATCAAAAGCCCCCTGGACCAAATACACCCCTGGTAAAACTACACTTCATTCCGTGAGGAGGAATGAGCCAGGGTCTGTAGATCTCTAATGGAAAAGAGATTACAGATCAATGACTAGCTGACACAATCCTCTTTATCACTTCTGTGCCGATATCACGGGCAACTCAACCCTCCTGTTCTCCCCTGCCCTGTCCCATTCCCCACTGCATCTCCTCTGCCTTCACACTTTTCTCTTCACTCATCACCTCTGAACTAAACCCCATCCTCACCCCCCCAAAATTGTGGCCCTAACATGACAGTTGCACTGTTACCTGGGTCACTGCATCACTCATCTGTTTAAATTGAAAGCTGTCTGGTACAAGACCATCTACCACTCTGCATTCGTACAGTGCCTAGCACAATGGGGCTTGGATCTTAGTTCGTCCTGAGGCACTAATCTAAATAAGCTTGATTAGTCATAAGACACACACAAGCTTTCTCAGCAAAGCAATAGTGGGAAGCATGTGGGGTTTCCTATTGATCCCTTCATTTCCTGTGGGGGCAGAGACCAGCAGAAAGTGACTTTCCTCCCAGTTACACAGAACCCAGGCAGACTGCCCTTAAAGGAAAAACCACCTCACTACTGAGGAGGAGGAAAGGCACAATGTGAAAAGCTCTTTGGTTGGGCACTAAAGTGGAAACAGGACTTGACATGCTGAGTCACTGGCAGGTAAGGTATAGATTACACCCTATCATATGGCAGGAACCCTGGTGTGTATTGTCATGGATTAGCATGTCTCTGAACAGACACCGTACAGTGTACAGGAAGTTTGTTTGGGGAGATTACACTGCCCTGTCTGATATGCAAATGCATGTAGATGGCTAGCTGCATTACACTTGAAGACAATAGGAATGGCTCTTTCCAAGTAATTAGAGCTTGAAGGACTGAGCCTGGGCTGAATGATGGGCCATGCAAGTGAGCCACATTTCTAAGCAATGAGGAGATGGGCTCGCTCAGCACAGCAAGTAGTGATACAAACACCCCTTATTGTGCTCCAAGAGATTACAGGGAATTATATTTGACTGAAAAATATTAATTGGAATTGCAGCTTTAAGACAGTGTGCACAGGGGAGAAGCATTTTTTCCTGCAGAGACAGTCTCTTTACCAAATTAGCCCTTAGAACAGTGAGTACAGACATTCTCATGGTAGCCTAACAGCTTGACCTGCTTATCAGCCTAATGTGCCTTCTCATTGCCAGGTCCCTTCCTCTTTCCACATTTCTCCTGCTGTTCCCCACCTGCCTCCCTGTGGTGCTATTTCTTTGGAGACACAGCGCTTAGAGGCCCCAGCTGAGATTCAGGGCCTGTACAACAGTCCCTCCCCTGAAGATCTAGTGGTTTAAATAGACCAGATGGACAAAGGGTGGAGACAGGACAGGCTGCTATCCCCATTTTACAGATGGGGGAACAAAGGCCTGGAGAGATGAAGTGGCTGAATCTGTAGCAGAGCTAGGAATTGAACCCACATCACCTGAGTGCCCCTTCACTGCTTGAACCACAAGCCTGCCCTTCCATGTGTTCCCAGGGGTTCTGTCCCCCCTGCCCAGCAATCTGTCCTGCAGGTCACATGCCAAGCACAAAACCAGGAGGGTTTTCTGCAGCAGGAGAAGAGCATGATGAGACTTCCTCCAGTGAACTCGCCTAAACTGCCCTGGCCAGAGCTATCTCTGCTTCCAGACTAGAGCCCTCTTCTACAGCACAACTTGCAAGCCCTCAGATACACCAGGATTCCAGAGGTTGAGCCACCTGGGAATGGGTTTGGTTTTTTGAGGGTTAAAGTGATCCTCAGCCTACCAAGTGAAGAGCTGCTTACCTTTGGTGCTCCTGCTCCACTTGTCCTTTGGAGAGAGGAAAGCTTTACAATAGCTGAACAAATCTTTACGCTCCAGATTCCTTTTTGTGAATATAAGGCTACAGAACCAAACTTGGCAGTTTCACTTCAGGGACTGTACAAACATTTGCTCTGGTGGTCATGTTGTAGATGTTAAAGGCCAGAAGGGCCTTGATCTCTTCCTGCATCTGAGCCAGGGGACCTCCCCTGCTCACTTCCACACACAGCCCATAACTTCGGTTTTAGCCTGCACTGGAGAGCTCATCTGTATTGAGCTCCCCTGCTCTCCCCCACCAACCCAGAGTTTTGCTTTGTTTCAAAGGGTGCAATTGTTACTGCCCTTTCTGTGGTCAGTCAGTAAAATGACTCTGGGCCCCTGGTGCTCAGCTGATAAACTCTCTGCCCTGCCCCTTCCACAGCTGACCCAGCTTCAGTTGTTGTTGGGCCCTGGCTGATTAGCTGTATTGCCCATGTCTGAGCTAGGGACTCAGAATTGCTCCGGGGGTATTCATATTTCTAGCAAACTGGAGAGCATGGGACAGCTCTTCTGCACAGCTTTGGCATCCAGTGATATGGTTTAACCTGCTGTGGGGCAGCCCCCCTCCCCTCAGTGGCACAGAGCAGCTGTAGTGGACCCTTTGCCTAGCCTTGTCCAGGGGCAAGGGGGCTGTCTGGGTGGGGCATCTGCACTCTTGTGTAGTCTCAAGAAGCCAACACACCTGGGAGCAGAGGGGCAATTGTTTCATGGAGATTTCAATATTTTGATCATTGGGTTCGTTCAGATTTCAGAACAAAACCCCAAAATTTCAACGTCCTTCATGAAAGGAATGGAGCTCTGGCTCCAGGGCAATTGAATCTAGTGGGCAGACTGCCCCCGAGCTGTGGGCCCTGGAAGCCCTGAGGTCCTGACTCCAAAGCAGTCCAGATGGCAAGCTGACTCCCCATCAGCTCACCAGGCAGGCTGGGGAGGAGCCACAAGCCTGGATTCTCAGGGTTTCCAGTCTCTCAGTTCCCCACCAGGCTACCAAGGAGCTGGGCAAGGGTGCTGGCAGGAAACAAGATGATTTTTGATGAGGTTGCATCAGAAACCTCATCTCCCTGAAACATTTTGATGGTGGGGGCGGGGGGGAAGTCTTGTTGGAATTTTGTCCACAAAAGTGACTCCAAGGCTGCTACAGCTTACCCCCCAGGGGTCAGTTCCAGAATTGGGACCACTGCAGGCATGGAATTAGGAAGGCGTTGCCTGCTTGTCACCAAGCTCTGGATAAACTCAGTGTTTTAAATCCAGGGAGCCTGATGCTTTTGCAAGCAATCTCAAACAAGATCCCAGCAGCCCTTTTAGGCCATGCATGTGAGCACAGCTGGCAGAATGGGGCAGTTGTCCCCAGGAGCAGCAAAAAAGGTTCTGAATGACTGCCAGAAAACTGTTCCTTTTGAAAAGTAATTAAGGCTTCTCTTTAAGATTACAGCAATTGCTAGTAAACAACTTATTGACACCTTTCTTCTGGAGCACTTGATCGGAATGACTAGTGCATATGACCCTGGATTTAGAGGGAAGGAGCACTCCAGTGTTGTTTTTGCAAGTGAGTGTTGAACAGCTGAGAAGGAGCAATTTCTGCACCTTCTTAAACATCATACGTAGTGCTTATTTAACACCTTCAATGTGAGCATCCAACATGCAGTTTGAAGACTGCTAGCCTTGCAACACCTCTATGAAGTAGGCAAATATTGTTACCTTCTCAAGGGAGGCAGCATGACCTAGTGGGTAAGGCACTGCAGTAGCAGTCAAGAGACCTGAACTCTGACTGTGGGCAAGTGACTGCCTCCATTTCTCCCAAAAATGGGAATAATGACACCTGAAGTGCATTGATATCTCAACAGGTACTGTTAGCTCATAGATAGCATCAAAGACAGCAGGTCTGAGCCTGACCCTTTAATATCTGGATGGCAGGGTGCCCAATTAACAAATAACTTACAGCAGGGTTAAATGACTTGGCCAAGGTCAAACTGCAGGTCAGTAGCAGAGGTGGGGGAAAATATTGTAATCCCCAGATATAACCACTACATGTGCTCTCTCCTATAACTTAAAACTGCCATGGCACTTCTCTCCTCTGTAATTTCCATTTAATCCTTTGATCTGAACTCCCCGTTTATTAGTAAGAGTGGCTTTGGAGGAACATCCCTAAAAAGGGAAACCGAGGGTGTTTGAGTGGCTAGAGGAAGTAAACAGGACACCTGGTTCTATTCCCTGCTCTGATCACTGGCTCACTGTCCAGATCACTTTACCTGTATCCATAACATTACTACTTTGATTTTGCACCAGCACCAAGTGGGTGCAGTATAGTTGGTAAAATGTGCCCCAAAGATCTTCCAATTGAAGGGCTCAGCCTAGCTCCTATACTGAGGCCAACAGCCATAAGATGAGGCCCAAACAACATACATGGCTACAGTGCAGGAGCCACACAAGCGTGGCTTATTTTCATTAAACCTGAAATGCTCCCTAGGGTAGAGGGCTTTTTCAAAAACAGGCACCATCTCTGTATACTAGTCTTCTAGCCACAGGGTGTTTGAGGCGCAATTGTTTGTAGGGTGCTTGGAGATACTCAGAGGAAAGGCACTACTTAAATCTGCATATGTGAACAATGAGAGAGACACTACTGTAAGCTTCTCAGGGCAGGACCCATCTTTCTGCTTTGTACAATGCCTAGTACAACTGGGTCCTGGTCTGAGACTAGGGCTCCTAAGCACCACAATCATAGAAAATGAATAATACCATGGCACAATCATCTGCTTTGGTTTGTCAGCAGAACCCCTCTGTGCTGGTTGCTTTCCTTTACCTCACGTAAGAAAGTTATGCAGAACCAGGCTCTTAAATGGAGGACTGGAAATGCTGTTTGTGTCTACAACTAGAAAGTAACCTGCTGATTTTCTCTCCTGCCATTCCCACCCCAAAGTGGGTCCTCCCCACTGCTGCTCAAACATCTTACCTGAATCCTTCCTTCTTCTCCCAGGTTGGATGTTTGATATTCTCGTCAGGCAGTATTCAGCATTCAGCATTCAGGAGCAGCAGCAGACTACCTCTGAAAATGTTCCGCTGGGAGATTTCCATCAAAAAGCTTTTGAGGTGGTAAGTAACCTCATATTTAGAGGTTGATTTTTGCTGTCTTGTAGCTCCCCCTATACAGCAAGGTGGCGGGGGGGAGGTGGAGGGAAGAAATCCACCAAGTACCACCAGGGCTAATTAGGGATGAAGGGTTGATTGTAATGCAAGGGATTATACACAGCAGTACTTGTAGTAATTTTGTTTTCTGCTGAACCCAGCCTGCTCTCTCCCCCATATTTAGATAGACCACCACTAATATTCTGAATTCTTTTTAACCCTTAGGCTGCTCAGTGTCCTCTCCTCCCCATGCTTCTTCTAGACTATACTCTTGTCCTTCTCCAGAAGGTTACATCACTCTGCATTTCAGCCCTTTATCCTTCAGAGGCAGCTATACTGAGTACCACACAGCTAGCTGTGTGGGAGACTTTTTTGTAGGTGATACCATACACCACAGATCCCTTTTTCTCTGCACAGGCATTAAAGATCCCACAGCACATCTCATCACAATAGGCATTTACCCAGATGCTAAGTGATGGCATTTCATGGTTTCCAGGGTACCGTCCTCAAAATGACACCTGGCACTCAAGATAGTACCTTTGCTTGACAGGAACATAGCATTATTTCAGAGTTGACTCTGAAGATCAGGTTGAATCTGAAGGCCCAAAGGCTGCACAATTTCAGGATGAATTCAGGGTAAAGTTGTCAATACTACATCTATTATCTGGAAATAGCCACTAGATGGCAATATAGTAAGCAATTTTAAATTTATTGCTACACTAAAGGAACAATAGACCCTAAAATCCTTAATTTGTAGGTTTTTTCCTGTGCCTTCAGGTTTTTCTTTCTCAAGACTATAGCACCTTCACTGCCTCAGATCTGAAGGGATATTATGTTTTGTCTTGGATTACTCCAGAGACACACAATTCTTCTGTTAAAATCTGAAACAAAAGCTGTAGTCTGAGTCATCTCTGAAAATTGGATCCATCTTTTCAGCATATTGTCTCCTTTGTTTAGTGTCCCTTGCTAAAATACCTTAGTTTAAATAAAGTATTAAGCTCCCTTTTTCTTCCAGCTCAGCTCCCAACCTTGCTTTCTTTCATATTAAGTCTGGGATTTCTCTTGTCTTTCAGGCTTTAGATGTTATCTTGAGACCTAAATAATCTGGCAGAGGAAGACATGGAAGATCTCCTGGAATATGAAAGGGGAGTACAGGCAGCTGGCTCAATGTCTTAAGGGCTGCTTTTCACAGAACTAAACAGTAAATGTACCTGCCTTAACAAATGGATATCAACAGGCAATGAACAAATTCAGGCTGGAAGTTAAGTTTCTAACCCTGTGGGATGGGAGACAAGGTTCTGGAACAGCCTCCCAACAGGAGTTGTGGGGCAAACAACTTAATTCTCTTGAAGAGACAGATGGGTACATTTATGAATGCAATTAGAGGAAGGAACTGCTTGGGGTGCTCAGTGGCAGGGCTCAGCATGTCTGTCTTCTATTCCTAAAACTGAAGCTTCAGGTTTCAGTTGGCCATCAGCAGGGTCAAGGAGGGGATATTCCAATCACTCTCTCTACCAGTGCATTGTTTCTCTCCCCTTCCTCTGAAGATCAGGGCCATGGAGGGAGAGGGCTAGGGCTGTGAGGTAGCGCCAAACATTCTCTCAGGTGCAGGAGTGGCTAGTTCTTGCTCACATGCTCAAGGTCTGATTGCCACATGTGGGGTCAGGAAGAAACTTCCCTTGGTCAAATTGTTAGTGACTGGGCGGGGGGGGTTCACTTTCTGCAAGGGGTGAGCAGGTCACTGTCCAGGTTTATCTGGGTCTCTCTCTATTACTTCCCTGCCTGGGTGGGGACCTTGGCACTAGTGCATCTCAATCTCCCCTATTCTCTGTGTGGCTCATAATAGTCTAGTCTCCTCAGGGCTCCAATACTTTTAATTCCAGTGGTTGGGTTAAGGGCAGGTGCAGGGTGGTGCTGGGGGCCTATGATATATAGGAGCTCAGCCTAGGTGAGCTAGTGGTTGCTTCTGGCCTTTACCTCTACAGCCATGTTCCCCTGAGAACAAACACCATCACCTGTTTGCTATAAACATGCATGGCTACACTAGACCTTACTTTGGGATTTGCAATATACTCATGAAGACATAGTGCCCATTAAGCCTTACTTTACCATGAGGATCTCTTCTCCCCCAGGAGAGGCAGCACACCCCCTTTCCAAATTCTCACCTCACCTTTCACTCCCTCCATAAGACAGCCACTTCCAACCCAGCTGTATTACAACCCTTTTCCTTACTTCTGTTTCTCTCACCTCTGTTTTAGGCATCCATGCCCTTCCCAACCCCATCTCCCCAAAGATCTGATCCCACTCTGTTCATCACAGGAGTAACACTTCTCCAGTGTGGGGAGGTTTTCCTGCAACAGCAGGAAAGGGGTGATGTGGGATGTGATCCTGTTTCCATCAGCTAACAGAAACCCTGCCCCTGATATCCAGACTAGGTTCTTCTCAACACCCCCATCCCCTAAGTACATTGAGATCTACAGCCAACAAGTGCTATCTCTGAGCTAATAGTATCAAAGACAACAGGTCTGAGCCTCACCCTTTAATATCTGGATGGCAGGATACCTAATTAACAAATAACTTACAGCAGGGTTAAATGACTTGGCCAAGGTCAAACAGGTCAGTAGTAGAACCAGGTGTCCTGTTTACTTCCTCTAGCCACTAACTTAAACACACTCCATTCCCCTTTTTAGTGATGTTCCTCCAAAGCCCCTCTTACTACTAAATAGGAAGTTCAGATCAAAGGATTACATGGAAATTACAGAGGAGAGAAGTGCCATGGCAGTTTTAAGTTATAGGAGAGAGCACATGTAGTGATTAGATCTGGGGATTACAATATTTTCCCCCACCTCTGCTACTGACCTTAGAGCTTGTCTACACACAGAGTTATTCAGGAACACCTGCTACACTTAGAATTCACATCCAACCTTAATCAAAATTGACTTTCAAATGTAGACAAGCCCCTAAGGCTTTGTCCATGCTGAGCTGGTACAGATTAGACACAAGCATTTTTACCACTGTCACCTGGCTATAATGTCCTCTTGCAATATCTAAGAGAAGTATATCCTCTAAAATGCACAATGCAAGTAGCTGCATCAGCCAAATACTCCACAAAATAGGGTTGTTTTCTTTCCTCACTTGTGTCAGTACAAAGCAGGTTTGGTCCCTTTATTATGCTGCTGTTTTATGCATCAGCTAGATTTCAGCGTGCAAAATTAAACTATCATTACTAGAAAAGAGCCATATTACTCAGAGCTCAGCAACTGCCGTCTCCTTCATCAGATTGCATAAGAGGAATTCACATGCAGTGAAAAAAGGATCGCTAAATATTACATGACAGTTCCCTCCTCCTGTTATGTGCCTTTCTACACTTCACTGAGATAGCTTATCCTCCCAGATTTGTCAACATGATGGGGAAATAGGTTCTGGCATAAAATACAAGTCGCCTGCGTTTCCCTCAGTGACATGGTATTGCACAGAGGAAGATACAGAAGCGCTATTCCAGTGATCTCCTTTGAATGATTTAGATGTTTGCGTTTCCTAAAAGCAATTTGGCTTAGGAGCGCTACACTGGAAATTTTCTTCCTCCAAGGCGCTTGTCGTCATTCCCTCCAGGAGGCTGCTGCAGTAAAAACATATTGAGCCAGATCCTGACCCCCTATTCTGTTTGCTTTGCACAACTCTGGTAGTGTTAAGCAGACCGAATGCTGGCTTAAGTGACTCCCTGGTTTAGGATCATAGAACGCTGCTGCACTCCAGCAATCCTCAGGTAGCACAATAGCCCTGTAGAGGGCTGATAACAGCCAGTGCAATTTAGAGCAACCCTGAGGTTTCTCTACACTGTGCCAAAATCCTGAACTGTGGGAGGACTTGAACGGGGTACCTCTCACCTTCACTGAATGCAATTTAGCTGCTACAATCTCAAAGCATTGGCAATCCCCATTTTGCAGATGGAGGCACAAAGAGATTAAGTGAGTGGACAAAGGTCACAAATAGAACACAAACCACCTGCTTTCACCACTAGACCAGGCTTCCTCCTTCAAAGCATAAGGTAGGCAGTGCCAGAACCTTAGGAGAGTTACCAAGAATGGAGTTGATTTCAGCCACCTTCCCAGCTGGTGGGTACCTCATTTAAAACAAGACGAAAGCAAGCAAGACAACCCTATTCACATATGTTGAGATTCAGAAGGGCCCACAGTGACTTCTGAGCTTCACAGAGGACAGAACAGTCACAAAAGCACACATCAGGTGAACAGATTCCAAGGCCAGAATGTACCATTGTGACCCTTTAGTCTGACCTTGTGCATCACCCAGGCCAGAGACCCTCACCTAGCGATTCCTGCATTAAGCCCAATAGCCTGCGGTGGAATTAGTGCACATCTTTCAGAAAGACAGCGAGAGTCTTAATTTAAAGACTACAAGTGATGGAAAATGTACCGCACTCCTCGCCCCTCTGTTCTAATGGTTAATTACCCTCTCTGTTAAAATCATGCATCTTATTTCCAGCTTGATGTTCTTTAACTTGGAATAAAGAATCAGCCCTATTTTTGCATATGAAGTTCATGTGACCACGTGTCCCCAGCTTTAAATAAGAATGAGCATTCAGTGCACCAAGGAAATGAGAATATTTGAACACAACATTTATTTAAGAATAAAACATGTTTAAATTATTTGGCCGATTCGTATAGTAAAAAAAAAAAGTGGTAGTGGGGGGGAAGATTTGCCCAGATGAAAACAAGAAAAAAAATCCAGTGGGGGAAAAGCTGCTTTTTGGGTACAAAGCAATCATTATTTGCAGACAGCGTGTGGATCCCGTTAGAGGAAAGAAACGGTAGCTCAGGCTAAAAAATTTAAGATTTCAGAGCGTGTCAAACCTTTCAATCATCTCAGCACTAAATTGCATCAGAGGCAATTCACTCCTCTCAATTGGCATGTTGCTGCAATGGAATTTAATGGCTGTTTTGCAATTGAGAGAATGACAGGGGTACAAGCTGAGAGGTGTTGTTATGGGTGCTTGACTCCGATCAATTACATTTATTATTGATACTGTGTCTTAGACAGACAGGGTGTTTTCTAGTAAGTAAAAATAAAAAGTCCACATGGTTAGGAGCAGAAAACGTTCCTGCTGTGACCGACTTATGATCTAAAGACAGGACTGAGAAGAGAAAGAACAGGCAGCCCTGGAGTTATGTGGGATCATTAACACACGAGGAGCAAGATGGGTCTGAAATGGATTTGCAAGAGGGGCTGAGAAGGAGTTTGAAGGGTAAGAAGACTCTCTGATGTCCAGGGGACACGTGGGAGCTACTGAACGAAATGAAAGTGGTGACCATACTAGCGGACTGAACCAGTTATAGTTCAAACTGTTCATTGCGTCCATACTAATGATGTTGAATTGGTTTAAGAACGGTTTTGGGTATCCCGTGTCCACACTAGTGGTGTTCTAAACCATTTCCTCGCCTCTCAGAATTCTCAGTGCCACTCCCAGAAGCAGTGGATTCTGGGAGAGATCAAAACGCTTTGTGGACTAGATGAACCCTCTTAGCTTGTCTGTTTCCACAGTGGCACCAAACTGGTTTAGACTGATCTGCTTTTTAGCCTGCTGAAAGCCTAGCCTGCTCCAACCGGTTCTTGCACCCCCATTGAAATATATCTGTGTGGTGCAAAGTGCCCTAAGGGCTAAACTGGTTCTTACACAGGTAAATTTCTCTAGCACAAGCAAAGCTAGAGGGAGCAGTCAGGAGAGAAACTTAGCTGGAGCTTACGGCCTGATTCAAAGCCCACTGAAGTCAAGGGAAACACTGCTATTGGCTACAATGAATGTGGGGCTGTGCAGGATAGGGAAAGGGGAAGCAAGAGGGAATACTGTAAGCAGAGAGGCTGGGGAGCATTGTAAGGGTGTCAAAGAGGTGCCAGAAGTGAATATGAGAAGAAGGCAGTATGGAGACTTGAGAAAGGAGGAAGATCTTGGTCAAGTGTTTTCTGCTGTGGCTCCATACCTGAAATTTTGGCTGCTGTTACCGCCCATTGTATTAAAGTAGCTCGTAACCTCATTTAAATTGGTGTACCAGGCAACCGCCTTCAGCATTGTGATAGTTAAAAGCACTTGTTGTTGTTTGTGGTACAGGTTGTGAGTCAGGGGCACATGCTTTTATCCTACAGGGATTCAGAGTAAGTAAATTACAGTACTTTAAATAGAAGCCTTCAACTGATTACGAGGTCGGCTCTGATTTATAGATAAAACGCCATAGTGACAGCTGGGTTACGATGAGAAGAATGAGCCAAGCTTGAGGTCCAATGGAAGAGCTGGAGGCTAGAGGGAAAGACAGAGAACAGTTCTGAAAATCAAAAAGGCGCAGTTCCAAATAATCAAAGGCTGTTATCATTTAGAGATCAAAACATGAGAGTCTCGAAAGGACAAACTTCTACACTGTGACAGCACGAGTCTGCCGATCAGGGGTGTGAGTCACAGTAATAATATCGCCTTGCAATTTACTAGCATCCTTCATCCAAGGATCACCTGATGCTGCCCAAGCCCCCTCGTGATGAAGGTGGTGATATTATTGTTTGTAGATGGGGAATGCAAGGCACAGAAAGGTGAAAGCCCCGCGTTTTCAGAAGTGTCCACTCAAGTGAATTTGAGATTCCGAGAAGTTGATTTTCAGAGGTTCTGAGCACCAGCAGCTTCCACTGACCTCAACAAGACGCGTGTGCGCATGCTCAGCACCTCGGAGACGGGCTGAAATCAGGTCCCAAGGTATTTCCCAGTTGGGTACCCAAAAATGGAAGCACCCCAACCTAGCTGATGTGTGAGCAGGAATGGCTTTCCCAGGAATCAGCATCGAATCCAAGAGCTGTGACTTCCTAATCCCCCATCTCCCTGCTAGATGACAATGCTCCCTCCCTCTTTTATTCCTTTAATGTTCCGAGCCTCTGAAACACACGTATTTATTTCAGAAGTCTCCAAAGTCCAATTCTTTTTCCAGCAGTTCCCTTCAGTTCCATTCCTCACCATTCTCTCAATTTTTCTGATGGTTAATGGTAGAGATGGGCCCAAACCCTGGATCTAGATCTAGTTTTTAGCTTTGTGTCTTGGAGACAGGACTATTTTTCTACGGTCTTTCCATACAGATTTAAAGGGGGGTTTGAAAAGAAGAATCCCTTTTCCCATCTGCATCATGCTGCTCATCTGTTCCATCTACCCAGGCCCATTCCTAGCCTCCCTAAGGCAGCCCTTCAGATAGTCACCTCTGCAGCTCTTGCCATCTTCTTGCAGTGTCCCGGTAACACAGCTGCACAGGGGCCCGTCGACCCTGCTCGTGCAGATCTGCTCGCAGCCTCCGTTATCCTCGCACCAGTCTAACCCTGGAACAGGAGAGATCAGGGGCTCAGGAGAGAGCAGCACGCAGTTGTACGGAAAAGGGCATTACAAAGCTTAATAGCTAGAAATGACGCTGAAAGCATTTTCTTGATTAAAGCATTTCCCCCCCCCGACTCCCGTTGCATTTACACCCAGCTCTACGGTGCCATTCAACCTGCCGCTGAAGGGTAGGGAGGCTTTGATTCAGACCCACCCACATCAATTCTTTGGACAGCCCTGCACTTAGCTTAGGACCAGACCAGCTCTACAGTGCCATTCAACCTGCCGCTGAAGGGTAGGGAGGCTTTGATTCAGACGCACCCACATCAATTCTTTGGACAGCCCTGCATTTAGCTTAGGACCAGAGAGCCTGCTCCCACTTAAGTCAATGGCAAAATCACCGACCCCAAGTGCACTGATCAGTGCTCGTCAGGCAGAGCCCACAAAGCACAGACCAGTGCAATCTCCATTGGCCATGGGCTGGGTAAAGACCCGTCTATCAATTGTTCCTCCAGATCAGCACACGGGGGTGTGGGTTGGGGAGGAGGAAAGATGAACCTTCCGCTGGTCAGGATGGTGGGGAAATGGAGAAAAGAAGCTGAGGAAGAGGAGCAGGAGGAGAAGGAAGGTGTGGCGGAGAGGGGAGTTAGGATGGAAAGGAAAACTGAGGAGGAAGCCATTCCCTAGAAGAGTGGTTCTCAACCTTTTCCCAGTTGCTGACCCCTAAAATATTTTGAATGGAGATGTGGACCCCTTTGGAAATCTTAGACATATTCTGCCATCTGGGGGCTGTGGACCACACAGGTTAAGAACCACTGCCCTAAGTATCACCTCACTGGGGGCTGGCAGTGGGTGCTCAGCATTTCTAATAATGAGACTCTCTCTCTAGTTGGGTACCCAAGGACAGGGATGCCTAGAGCTGGTGGATGCTTTTGAGAAGTTGGGTCCAGGGTAAGAGATGCCTTAGCCATACCTCGGCTAAAGAGAAGGGGAAGGACGGATACATGTAGGGATGAATGGGCAGACACGCAGCGTGGGGTTTTGGGTGAGGAAGTGGCTCCACACGGGACTCTCTCTCCCCTACGAAGTGATGCACAGAACTGAAAAGAGTTGCCAGCTCAGGAGAACCAGAAAGTGAAACTGACCAGGCATCAAACGTGAAACTGGCCAGCTGAGTTTTAGTGCCCTGCTGCATAAAATGTACATGTGACAAATGTAAAAACAAATGGTGAAACCTGCACGATTAAAATGGGTTGCTTCCTACTGTAATACATTCAGATGGGGTAAAAGGACCCTGTTTCTCAATATATTTATGCTTTATCTTGCGCTTGCCCATTTAATAATCAAAGGTTCAGAATAGTTTACACAGGAGGGAATATTTTCCTCTACATTCTTAGCTGTGCACACTTACGCTTTCTCCGGATGGGCCCTACCGAGATGATCTGCTCCTTGGGCTCTTTGGTATACTCAGTGGCCATCCTGGAATTCTGGGGGCAGTTCTGAACAAACAAAACCGCAAGGGGCGATTACTGCAAGGCTTTGTGATCACCGTGCGCTAGTCTCTGATCTCAACCCTGGATTTGGCCTTGCTCCCATTGAGAGCTGTTGCACAGCTCCCATTGAGGCTGCAGTGGTGTTGGATTAGCATCATTAAGGGAAAATTCTGGCCCTTCTTCTCTGATACAGTGGACCTGAACTTGTTCTGCTGGGTGGGATTCCATGTAGCCTAATTGCACAGGGGCAAACCATGTGCCAGGCTCTGGGAGGATGAGGGAGTGAGGAGAGGAAAGTTATGTCAATAAGGAAAAGTTATTTATTTGTTCCCCTAATATAAGAACTAGGGGCCACCAAATGAAATTAATGGGCAGCAGGTTTAAAACAAATAAAAGGAAGTTGTTCTTCACTCAGCGCACAGTCAACCTGTGGAACTCCTTGCCTGAGGAGGTTGTGAAGGCTAGAACTATAACAGGGTTTAAAAGAGAACTGGATAAATTTGTGGAGGTTAAGTCCATTAATGGCTATTAGCCAGGATGGGTAAGGAATGGTGTCCCTAGCCTCTGTTTGTCAGAGGGTGGAGATGGATGGCAGGAGAGAGATCACAAGATCATTACCTGTTAGGATCACTCCCTTTGGGGCACCTGGCATTGGCCACTGTCGGTAGACAGGATACTGGGCTGGATGGACCTTTGGTCTGACCCAGTGTGGCCGTTCTTATGTTAATCTATTGGGCATTGCTCCCTTTGGAACAATGCCCGGGAGTAGCCCCCAGGAAACTGTTCTCCTGCCACACAGTGGCCTTGGTGAAATGATTCCAGCATGGACCACCACCCAGCCCACAGAACACCCTAAGGCCGCACACACGTACTATTTTGCAGGAGTATTTTTCCGAGTCACAGAGGGAGACGGCGCAGTGGAGATGAACCTCATCGTAATCCCCGATGAACTTGAAGACGGTGACGTGGAAGCGACAGGTCAGGGATACCCCGTTCTCCTCAATCCCAATGGTGTTATCCTTAATATTTTGGCAACTAAGAGGAAAATACAGAGTCTCAGCTGGGTCCAGGAATGGTTGCGAGCTTCTAAAAAATTCTGCAGATCCCCAGTGCTTGTGAGTTATGTCAACAGGGAAACTAAATGATCCTTTTCTCCAGATGTTGCTTGAACTCCCCCTTATGAGCCCTCTCAACTCTGGACTGTTCAGAATCCAAGCCCCAATTTGGCAGCTCGAGGCCATGCCTTATTAAAAAAACATTTCCCCTTTACTGTTTGCTGCAGTGAGGTAAGTAAACTGAGGTAATGCCAAGCTATTCTGATGACTAATAAACTTTGAATTTCTACAGCCCCTGCCATCCAAGGATCTCCGGGCCTTTACACCAGTAATTAATTATGCCTCGAGACATTCTAGAAGCACTGCGGGGTTACCTGACTTGCCCACGTCATATAAGGATTCAGTAGTGGAAGCAGATGTACATATTCTGTTCCCAACCTTGCCACTATCCTGATGGCATAGAAGGGTCCACTAGCCCTACATGCCCAAGCTGCAACCCTTGGGTCTTGATTTTCAGAGGTGTAGAACTCACAGGCTCCTGTAAGTTCAATAGCAGCTGTGTGAGCTCAAAACTATCTGAACATCAGGCCCTCCTGGATGTCTTGTGTTGAGCATCCAAATTAGTGGACACTCTTGAACATGTAAGCACTTCTCTTTTGTGCATCAATTTCTACATCTGCCATATGAGGGTAATGGCACCTTGCAAAGCACCTAGTCGCTCCTGGATGAAAAGGTCTATGTAAGTGCAAAACTTTATTGTTATTAACTCCAAATGCAGGTGGTAACATATTAAAACTGTTAGAATTTCTCCCAGAAATAATCCACAAATGGGCCAACATTTAACCAAGTATACTGATATCTGCAAACATCTGCCTGTCTAGGGAATAGCATGGAGTCCAGGTTCTCCACCACCAGAGGCAATGCTAGATGTCCAACTACAGCCTTCTTCTAGGTTCTTAAACTGTGCTCTTCAGCATGACACTTGAGCACCTCTGGCCGTTCCCTTAGGATGCTAGGAATAACCACAGAGGTACAGATCAATGGTCCTTCTATTTTGGTATGGGACAGCAGACCTTAGTGCATGCATTAGAGGAAGAAATAAGCCTCCTGTAATGTTCCTAGGTTCAGATAATCTGGTGCTTTACACCAGCCAATGATTTTTAGATCCCCAAAGGAAAGTAAAACAGAGAGAAAAATCTTGCCAGATGTCACTGACCCTCCTTCGATGATGAAGTATCTGAGTTTGTCATTGCTGTCCCGAGAAGGGGTTGCATAACATTTGTTCAGCGTTAGAATCAGGTGTGTGGAATCTGCCCCGACAACGAAGACCCCGACATAAAGCACGTCCCGGGTGGTTAGAACCACTTCACCCTGTCGGTAGGGGTGCTTATAGGATGAGTTTTTGTACAATGCCATCTTGGTTGTGAAACTGCCTTCTTGTGTTGGGACTGTCAGGTTAATCACACTAAAGGAGAGAAATAAAGCTCATGAGAAAGCAACAGAAAGATCGTCCTCTACAAAAGGGGAGGGTAATGGATAGGGTCTAAGGGACAGGGACCAGGAGATGGAGCTTTTCATATCTAGGTTACTAGTTTGAATACTGCAAAACTGAAAATTGTTACCATCCAATGGACGTTTGGTGGCTGACGTGACCCCGGTTTGATGTTCTCAGTCCCACAACTGCCACCATAATTATCATTGACTGGCAGCATATAACGGAGGCCAAAGGCTGAATGGGCCATGCAAATTCCTTAAAGGGCCCCCTACAGATCAAGGCTTAGACAAATTGTTGGAGCAGCATGAGAGAAGCTAGCCCTCCATGGCCCATACTGTTCTTGTACTGTGGATTCATAATGTAAAGACCATTATGATAACTGAGGCAAAGGAATTTCACCCAATAATTCCTGCATCATGCCCATATCTTATGGTTGAGCTAGAGCACATTTTTTACAAAAAAACCCCACCCCTTCCATTCTCGATTTAAAGACATTAAGTGATGTAGAATCCACCACGCCCTTGTGGGGGTAGTTATTGTAGTTAGTTACTCTCACTGTTAACATTTCTAGCCTGAATTAAGCTAGCTTCCTTTTCCAGGTTAAATAGAGGAGACTTTAACCTCCGGGCTCTCAGACCAGCATTAAATTCACACACACAAACAGGAAAATCTAAAGCACACACAGGCCAGTCTTACCTAAGCATTGGCCTCACTACCGAATCCAGAGAAATTTTGATATCAAGCTCATAAGCGCATGAGAATTCCACATTGATGGTTCGGTCCCGGGTGATTATGTTTCCAGTGTTGTTTGCACTTTCAATCCACACAGTGTTTTTGTACACGATATGAGTGCCATTGGACTGTGCAAGAGAAAAAGAAACAAATTTTATTCTTTTTAGGGGTTAACACATCCATCACGATTCCAGTTCACAGCTCTGAAAGCAGCACATTAAAGTCATTCCATAAAAAATAATTTGCAGACAGATTGTGAACTGCTTGGCGGCAAGGATGGCTTTTTGTTTTATATTTGTGCAGCACCTGGCACAATGGGGCTTTGATCCCTGACTGGAGCTTCTGGACATTGCAGTAATAGATTATAAATAATGATAATAAATCAGCTTGCGTTTACTACTAGACTGAAAAAAGACTCTAAATGTGTACAGAGGTTATGATGTTAAATTTATAACAGCACCATTCATCATAAAAGATCCCAACGCAACAGATACACACTACACGCACCACTGAAATGCAACCACCTCTGGGGAAGAACACATCATCTGTTTAACAGTCCTCATGAATACCATGTTCCAGTGAAATATCAGGGGAAAGTTTAAGTAGGCAAAATTTAAGCACCCAGGCTGGAATTTGGACAGTACACAAGCGCTAACACCTTGTATCTTCTGTCATGCACACAAAAGTGTTTGGAGCTGCCTATTAGAACACAAAGATAGAAAGAAAGAACCCACACTGTGGAGAGTGTGTATGTGATCATCCCCTAATGTAATTTAATGAAGCACTGAAGCATTATTCAGCCATCGTGACATTTGAGCTCAAATAATAAACCTGACACTGAAAGGAATGTGTGTTTCTCTCTCTCCTTTCTTTGCCGTTTGGTTCTGTTCCATGGCATGTGTTTCCACATGTCACCCCAGCAGCATCTACTTTGTAACCATGCACCATTAAATATGAGCCGCCTCCCCCACTCCTCTTTCACCTGCACAATGTTTCCGCAGTTCCCCTTGGTGTTGTTGATCTGGAAGGAGATGAAGTCTTCTCCTTCGATGCCAGGGCAGTGGCGGTCATTCACGCGTACGCCTTCTCTCTCAAAGCCCAGCTGGAAGAGCTTGCACTTGGAGATGGACACTTCCATCTGTGCCGCTTTGCAGGTCACCTCTGCGTCGATGATGTCATGCGTGTCTAGGAGCAACACGGGTGGTTTTAAAGGATAACAATTGAGAGTCAGCATTGAGCTGGCCAATCAGGAGGGGGATGTTCTGTGCACATCAGCGTTAGAGATTATAGAACTACCAGTTATTGTACCATCAGTAAAGCTTGGACCAGCGAAGGATGTATAGAATAGGGATGGATCTGAACCAGAACACTAGGTCCGACAGTCCCACCTATCCCCCTGACTTTGGGAAATTCAGATCCCGATCTGGAACTGAACCCATGACTGTGGCCCCCCACTACAGAAAGGATGTGGAAAAATTGGAGCAAGGTCAGTGAAGGGCAATGGAAATGATTAGGGGGCTGGGGCACATGACTCATGAGGAGTGGCTGAGGGAACCGGGCTTATTTAGTCTGCAGAAGAGAAGAGTGAGGGGGGGATTTGATAGCAGCCTTCAACTACCTGAAGGGGGGTTCCAAAGAGGATGGAGCTCGGCTGTTCTCAGTGATGGCAGATGACAGAACTAGGAGCAGTGGTCTCAAGTTGCAGTGGGGGAGGTCTAGGTTGGATATTAGGAAAGACTATTGCACTAGGAGGGTGGTGAAGCACTGGAATGGGTTACCTAGGGAGGTGGTGGAATCTCCATCCTTAGAGGCTTTTAAGGCCCGGCTTGACAAAACCCTGGCTGGGATGATTTAGTTGGGGTTGGTCCTGCTTTGAGCAGGGGGTTGGACTAGATGACCTCCTGAGGTCTCTTCCAACCCTAATCTTCTATGATTTTACAATGTACTAAACTGGCCCCTACAATTCAGGCCCATCACTAGCATAAACTGAACAATGAAATGACCCACAGTACCTGCAGCTGTTAGATGAGATGAGGATAGAAGAGGTTAATTGTTCAGAAGGGTGAGCTCCCTTTTATAGGCTCAGTTTGCACCCACGGTTCAGCTGAAGGTGCAAGGTGGATTAGCCAGAAATGCAAGTGCTCAGATTTGCACAGGCAGTTCATTTTGTGGATGCAGATTGCACCCACTGACAGGGAAGCTGGCACTCAGTCCTGGCCTGAAGCACTTGCAGCGGCTGTGTGAGCCGCTGTATTGAAAGTGACCAGCCAGGATTACGCAGTGGGCTCTCCCATCCATACAGCATCAATGAATCACTCCAAAGACAAGCCTCGGAATTCACAGGTAGATAGTATCTTACTTACAGATAGTGGGCTGGGAGTTGGGTGACTAGATAGCAAGTGTGAAAAATCAGGACGGTGTGTGTGTGTGTGAGTGTTGATAAGTGCATACGTAAGACAAAGTCTCAAATATCAGGACTGTCCCTATAAAATCAGGATGTCTAGTCATCCTAGGTGGGAGGCCTGTCACAGAGGCAAGAGTGACAGAGCTGAAGGGGAAGTCTTAGTGGTCTAGCCATCAGGTTTATAGGCAATGTAGCCATATGATAGTTTAGATTCTATTCTCTGGAGCCATAGGTTGAAATCCTGGCAGCGTTGACTCAGCCCTTCATCTCCCCAAGGGAATTAGACTGACTTCCATGATGCTTCTAGGCCTCAAAATCTGAGCTTTGGTGTGGATGTTAACGATCACAGGAGAGTTTTTCTAACAGAATTGGGGGTTTTGGTGGGATGTTCTCGGCCTAAAGTCCTCTCCCTGGACACCCAGAGGTGGCTGCATTTCACTGGTGCATGTGGAACTGCCTCCCCCTTGGCCAACACGTCGGGGCGGCTGAACCCAGAGCTAAAAGCATGAGCTGCTCCTGTTCGAGCTCATGAGCCCGGGGCCCCCTAGCGTATGGCTATAACAGCTCATGCCCTCTATAGATGGGTACCATGTAACACATGCCCCAGTGGGTTATATGGGTAGCCTTTGGAATGAAAGCTGGTACATAAATGTTAGTTATTATTATTTGTATTGGGATAGCTCCTAGGAGCCCTACTCATGGACTGCGCCTGTCATCACCGGACAGACATAACTAAACAGCGACACCAAAGAGTTCACTATCTAAGTATCCTTACCCTTGCTATACAAATGAGGAAACTTAGGCACAGAGCAGGAAAAGGACTTGGCCAAAGTCACGCGATGAGTCTGAAGACTAGAACTCTGGAGTCCTGACTCCTTGGGCACCGGCTGTAACCACCAGATCATACTCTCCTAATCTCCAGGTCTTTTCTGGAGTCTTATTTATTTTGTTAACTGAATGTTATTTGTGCTGCCTTCAGAGTTCCATTATTTGTGCAAAATAAAACAAGGCAGATTAACTGTAACTTCATTAAGATGGATATGCTTGGTGCTTAGGAGTGTGCGTTTGCATATATTACCAGTTCTGGTGGTGCGACGCTGCTGTGATTGTACCCCGTATGCCGCCTATGCTACGTGGGTCTGAGTCCCTGCCGACGTGCCTATGAGCTGGCTACTCTTCTGCGTTGTCACGCTAGTCGGTCTGATGATGACACTGTGAGAAAAGTTGCTACAGTTTCCTAAAAGTTCTTGACATCTCGATCTTGTCCTGCAGCTTAAGCTGTCTTGATTCTTCTTTGCTTTTGGAGTTGTGACAACAGAACGGTTCTGAGACTTCAGGACATATGGGTTCTTTTCTCAGCTCTGCCAAAGATTTACTGGGTGACCTTGAAAATGTCACTTAACTGCTCCGTGCCTCAGTTTCCCCCATCTCTAAAATGGGGGTAGCATTTCCCTACCTCGCAGGGTGGGGAATTAATTCAATGTCTGGAGAGTGCTTTGAGATCCTCAAATGGAAGGACTATGGGATGGGCAAAGTGACTTCATTTGGAAGAGCTTTGGATAATGCTTTCGTAAAGGTTATTTGTATGGGGGATTGATAGGACACGGCTCGGGCCCTCTGTGCTGGCCTAGGCGGTTTTTGGGGAGTGGTGATATTCTCTAGGGATTGTATCTATGAGCAGATCCAGGGGGGCATTAGCCACCCCTTGCCACATCTGTTTCCGTGCCCCTCCCCTCAGGGGAGGCTGGTTTGTACTGCGGGCTAGGGTTCTTTTCTCACCAAATCCTTTTCCTCTATTAGCCAGTTTTGAGTTTGCATTTGTCGTGTTCTCGCCTACCTTAGACTGAGCATGTTTTGCATGGTCTGTGCCATTGTGTCCTCGAGCTGGGGAAGGGAATGCATGCACAGTACAGAAGAAGGGTCAAAAGTAGCTTGCAAAATCCAATGCCTCTGAACCCTGTTAATGGGACAGCTGCTCCCCATTCCCCATAACTGCAAGGTGAAGAACAAAGCTGAGCAGATTTTTGTTGCCACTGAACTTAGACGACAAGCAATTTATATCCATTGATTGAGGAGAAGAGGACTGGGCAAAATTGATTTTTGATTTTTAAATATGTATGCACATTTGTAAGGAAATTAGGTGAGGCCCAGGGGCTCCCAGCAAGTTGAAAACAAGGCTGACTAAAATAGCAGAAAATATACCATTGGAAACTCTCCTTCGTTGGCCCTTGATGGAAAGACTAGCTGAATTAATAGGAGTTTTCAATATCTAGGACTGAATCCTCATGTTGCATAGATCTGCATAGCATCACCAAAATCAGAAGAATTATGCCAGTTTACATCTGCTGAGAATTTGCCCCTGTATTTCCTTGATTGTATGAAAGTCTGCTCCAGGCAGGAGTCATCTTTCAGCATGGACAGGCTGTGTGATGTATCTGTGGCTACTTGTGAATTTCTGGTTTTGGTTCATGGTATGTTATCCCACACACTAACATGTTGCGTCTCTGTAGTATTGTCTGGTTTTGTAATGTCCGGTCTTGCAACTTCGACAAGTTGTAAAATTGCATCATTCCATAATTTTATTGGAAATCGCATGAAGCACGCAATATTTGGAAACATATATGAGCTGTAAAGTCATTTACCTTTTTGTACTTTTCACTGTCAGTTTCTTTATGAAAATCGATAAAAATCACCAAAAAATCTCCATTTTTACCAGTGGGACCAGATTTTAGATGCGATCTGACATGTTGGGAGTTACAAATCAACCCAACACCACCTTGCTCTTCTACAGCACATTCCATTTGAAGATCTCATAACGCTTGCCGAACATTAGTGACTTTAGGCTCACAACACCTATGTGAAGCAGTTATCATTAGCCCTATTTTACAGATTGGGAAACTGAAGCATGGGGAAGTGACTTGCCCAGGGTCACAATGCAAGTCAGTGGCAGGGACATGAGTAGAACCAAAGAGCCTTGACAACCAAGTCTTGGTGCTTTAATCACATAAACACCTTTCCTCCCTAGTGTACTGTAGCTCCACTGGATTTGAGGTTCGAAGTTTGTGTGGGTCTGAGTGGGAAGTGGTTGCTGAAGGAGTTGGCTTATCTGTGTCCCACATAAATACGTAAGGCCCATTTTTAACTTAGTTAAAAACACGAGAGCCAACGTTGCAATTAGCCTCCTGAGACACCGAGTGGATGCATGTGGGGTCACTCACTGTTTCCATAGGGTGGAGGTTCGATACAACCGCACAACTCCCCTCCGTTGTCAAGCTCACAGCTTCTGTTGGGACAGTCGGCCCCCACACAGGGATCTTCAACCACTCCTGCTAAAAAGGAAAAGACAGACGAAGACAACAACTTTATTTTCAGACCAGTACCCAGACAATTCTTTATTACCCCACTAAACCCCTGCAGTGTTGCTAACTCCAGCAATTTTATCTCATGCTATTTGATGTGTTTTTAAAGCCCCAGCTCCTGGAGTGATGTGAATACATGAGAATATCAGCTTTCCGTTTTTAAAAAAGTCAGTTTCTAGCCCTCCTGATTGCAGAGAAAAGCTTGAAAGCATAAAATGAGTCTAACCTAAAGGCTCAGGAACTAGAAGTCTAAGGTACCCACCATATTATTTTTAAATGAATGTATACTTTTTAAAAAAAAATCTCATGATTATTAAGCCAATCTCATGATTTCTTGGGGCTGGAGTTGTGATTTTATGAGTACTTGAGGTTAACAATGCTGCCCTCAAAGTCCTTACTCAGGCGAGGACTGGACTGGCATCAGACTCCCACTGAGTCTGGAGAAAGTGAAGTTCCCACAGCATGGACCGATATTAACAATTTATTCAGCCTGGGCTTCTGGGTACTTTACAAACAAAGCATCAACCCAGACTATTTGGATCATTTACCACCTACCCCTAGAACACCAGCGGAAGAACATCTCCAATATGTCCTTAGCCCTAGGTCAGGCAAATGCTTGCCACAGCCAGTATACTTTGGAGGTGAGCATGATCCAGTTGGGGTGGACTACTAGGGGGAGCATGTTGCTTAGTTAAGGAGCCTCCAGAGACAGTGTCTTGTCTTTAGAGCTGGATGGAGAATGAAATCTGCCCTGCCCCTGCACCCCGTGAAAATGTCCACTTTTCAGCAAAAACTTGACAACCAAAATATTTGTACTCCAAAATGTTATCTATGTGCCTCATGGGAGTTGTAGTTCAGGTACCTCATGCTCCCTTTCTCCTCTGTAGGCCAGGCTCCCTGATCAGACTACATCTCCCATGATGCACCACGGTCTCCTCCTCATGTTGGTGAGCGGTTGCATCACAGGAGTCCTGGTCATGGTGCATCATGGGAGATGTAGTCTAGCTGGGGAGCCCAGACCACAGAGGAGAAAGAGGACATGAAGAAACCAACCTACTGCTCCCATGAGGTACTGCAGCAGGATATCTGAATAAAAAGATTTTGGTTTTCAGGAGTTCAGTTTTTCAATGACGCATTGAAATTCTCCACAGAAAGCATGCACGCTTTGTGAAAAATATCAAGTTTATCCAAAACTCAGTTTTCTGTTAAAAAACAAAAACAAAACAGTTTAGATGAAAAATTTTTGACCAACAATATTTGTCTCCGCTCCTCAATTGAGGGCAAGCTACCACAGAAGTCCCTCTGCTGACTCAGCAGCCACGGTAGCACATCGGGATGGAGGTCGCCTCTAAGGTAGCCAGGTTCCAAACCATCTAGGGGACCTATCGCTAATTGCTCTGGCTCCCATCTCTCTGCATTAGCCTCTCACTGATTGAGCCTGCAGTCCGGCTGGATACACAGGATGGTGCTCCTAAGCGATAGGCGCTATGGGCCAGAGAACGGAACAGGGTTAGAATAGCGCTCTTACAGCAATTCTCCTTCTCTATCCACTCGGTGCTGAGGATCCCAAAGGAGCGGCAGGCCTCCCCGTAGGCGGCGAGAGAGCCGCAGAGCTGGAACTTCTTGTGGTTGTAGCAGCCGTCGAGGAAGCAGGACTCGTAGAAGGGCAGGGGATCCAGCAGCCCGTAGCAGGGCTGGAAGAAGCCTTTCATGTCCGTCAGCTTGAGGCAGTAGCCATCGCTCTGCAGCTTCTGGATCTGCACGTTGTCGCAGGCGGCGGCGTACTGGGAGTACTGGAGCTCGTTACAGCTGGGAGCGAGAGATTAAACGAAGGACATCAGCCTGGAATCGTGTGAAACAACCAGTCCCTAAATCCTCTCCTGAGGTGAGGCCACAGACAAATAGACCGCTCAGGTCACCTTGTTCTTTCCTCATTATTACCCCACTGTCCCCTCCCATGTATTTCCTAGTTCTTTTCACCTCTCATTATGAGATCCTCATGAATCCAGGGTGAAATTCACCCCTGTGCAGAAGGCCAGTACAAGGGCTATGGGCCACTTAAATCCCATGCCAGCCAGAGATCCAAGTGGGCCGTAGTCCTTGGGCTGGCCCCTTTGAAGATTAGATTCCTCCCTAATCTTTGGTAAGCATCTCTTCACATCCAAGGCCAGGTTTTTACGGGGCTGGCCTCTCTTTCCATGTACAAGATTTGCATCTTCATTGCTTGCATCCATAATTCCTGGTGGGTGGGATTTGGAAATGTGCTTAAGCGATCTAGGAACCCAAGCACCATTGACTGATTTAGGTACTTTTCCCATCTTGCCCTCTTTGGCTAGGAGTTTCAAAGGAATCTAAGGGTACCCAAATCCTATTGAACTTTAGCAGCAGTTGAGTGCCTAACTCCCTTAGGCTATTTACAAAATCCCAGCCTTAATTCCTCCTGCTTCCACAGCTAACTCTCTGACTTGCACCTCCAATCAGGTATATAGTTATCACCACCTAAATGGTAGACTCTGTGCTCGCCATTAGCCATATGTGCAAGTACCACGGGCAGAACTTTGGCAGGTGCAGATTAGTTGGGCAGAGGGAGCCTTTGAAAATCTGGCCTGCTACTGGCACACCTAAAACTCCCGCTAACTTCTGTAGAAGTTTTGACTGTGTAGCCCATGCCCTCTGTCCCCCTCTAACATCATCAGGGACTCCGAGAGGTCAATGAGCCTGTTCAGCCGTGACTAACAGAGCCGGGTCTTTTGGTTCAGGCAGTTGCGGCACATGCTCTAAGATGCAGAGATCTCAGGTTCAATCCCCACTGCCAACCACCCACCCCAAGGGGTGGCCCATACAGGGATTTGAGCTGGGGAGATCTCTGCAGTTTAGGACAAGCCATGTATAGAGGTTGACGTACCAACTGCAGTGCACAACTAGGAGTGCAGGTTAGGGCCCAGGACATAGGTTCAAAGCTGACTTCCAAGTAGGTAAAGCCAATAAGCCTTATCTCTGTTCACACCAAGGCTCCTTTACCCCATTTTGGCAGTGTAAAGGAGCCCTAAAGTGGGTGTATATGTAATTTACCCGCACGTTAAGGTCCCTTTGCACAACCAGAGTGGAGTGATATGGCCTTAGTGTAAATGATCCTATAGGGGTTAGGAATTGTCTTTTTGTCATATGTTCGTACAGCACCTAGCACAATGGGCTCTGGCTCCTAAGTGCTATGGCAAGGCAAATGAACAACACTAATGAGGGTAGGGTGACCGAACAGCAAGTGTGAAAAATCAGGACAGGGGTGGGGGGTAATAGGTACCTACATAAGACAAAGCCCTGAATATCGGGACGTCTGGTCACCCTAAATGAGGGGGAAACCAACAGGGTTCTATAGAAATTACTCTACAAACCAAGAGAAATGAAGAGCAAATGATCTCATTTCTAAAGGTGATTTGAGCCCTCCTATGGGATTCTACAGGGGGATAGAATTCGCTATTAAATTCCATGGCAAGGTTCACACTGCTCCAGATTATTGTTCCCTATTAAATACTGCAGGACTTTTCCTCCAGGGCTTATTCCCCTGCACCGAGCTGTGGATGGGTTCCTGATACACAACGTGGGCGCCCACTGGTGTCAATGGCCAAACACTCACTGGCTCCAAGAGGAACCTTGGGCACGTCTACACACGAGGCCCCAGGCTCACCTCTTCTGCATGCCATTGGTTTTCCAGCTCTGGGCCAGAACCACACTGCTGACGACCGGCTTCCCCCTCAGGGTGACGTAATCGTCGGTCCGGTCCCCATTGAAGTTGCCGCACAGGCCACACACTTTGTTCTGCAGCCGCTCGCTGATGCTTATTTTGATGACGTTGAAGCCGTTGTAGAGGATCTGGATATCCGGGCTGGTGTCGATCACCAAGAAGCCCTCCATGCTGTAGATTTTGGTCGAGAGCCCGGTGACGAAGGGGATGGTCACCTGGGTGCCATTCACCTACTCAAGGGGAGGAGATAATGCTGAAGCCACTCACCTCTCAACACTCCAAGGGACAGACTGAACCTGATAGGCACAGGTCCCCGCAGCGGGCAGCATGGGAAACATCCCTTCATGCTGCCCCTCCCTGCCACCAGCCAGCTCCGTAATGGAGGCGGGGCAAGGCCAGGATCCATCCTACCCCCTGTCCCTTTTCAAGTCTTCTTAGCATTCTAGGAGGGAGAAGTGCCTGGGACGTGCATTAGATTGTGCCAACCCTTTGCACGGGGTAAGCTCAGCTCAGCTTGACGGAGATCGGGAGCTCTTTGAGACAGGGGCCATCTGTCTGGTCAGCACCTACCCCACAATGGGGTCCTGGGCATGCGGGGCTCACGCAGTACAAATAATCAGTAACCAGAGGCAAACCGTGCTCAAACCCATCACTCACGACAGCTTCCAGGGAGGCAGATCCAGTGAGGAAGCACTGCAAAAACCTTCCCCTTTGATTTACCTCCCTTCTGCCCTAAGGAGAACGACATTCCCAGCCGCCCCCTTCCCCTCCCACAAGCAGAGCTTCCTAGAACCTAAAAAGGGAGATGAGCCAGAGGCTGCATGAACTTCCCTAGAGCCTTTGCTACTGCCAGCTGGTTACCCGGTGTGGAAGGTGCTCAGATACTATGGTGATGGGCTGAATACAACACCCTAACAGACAGTGAAGTCCCGGGGTGACGAGGATGTTCCTAATGTGGGAAAGGGGTGGCAATTGGCTTTTCCACTTTGGAGAATCCCAACTCAGCCCTGCTTCTTGGTGGCCAGATACTTTCCCTCCTCCCTGTCCCAGTGAGCTCAAGCTCAGCCTCGGGGAGTGGCTAGTCCCCTAAGAGTTTCAGGGAGGAGCAGAGGAAACCCACAACCGGCGCTTTACCTTGATGGTGTTCCGGTCGCTGATGAGAATCTGCTCCTCATTGATGTAGAAATACACCGGGGAGATGACGGTGAGGTTGGGCAACGACCACTTGTCGAAGCTGATGATCAGTTGGAAGGAGAAGTCGGGGAGCTTCTGGCAGATGGTGGAGAGGACAAAGGCGCAGTTGGCCGGGAAGTGGAGGAAGGCGCCGTCGAAGGTACGGAAGACCCCGCCGCCCGCCGCCAGGCAGTAGGAACTCTTGGTGCTGAAGCAGCCACGGACGCCGTTGCGGAGGGCGCACTCCTCGTCCGACTTGCACTGCCGCGGGTCGCACTGGACTAGGTTGCGGCGGAAGCAACGGCAGCGCCGGGTGCAGTCGCTGTTCCAGAACAGCTGCTTGGGCTGAAGGAGGGAGCGAGAGGAAAAGCCATTTTACTGGGAACCGACCGACTCAACCATAAGGCGCATCACCAGAGCCTCTGGGCTCATGTCAAATTGTGGAGTTCTCTAAACTCTCTCGGGACCGTTGCCCACCCACTGTCCTGGCCAAATCTTATAGAAGGAGATGGGCCTTATTCGCAGTAGTATTATGGTAATGTCAAGAGGTTCCAGCTGCGATCAGGGGCCCGTTATAGAATCATAGGCCCATAGGGTTAGAAGGGACCGCCAAGGTCCTCTAGTCTAACTCCCTGCCAAGATGCAAGATTGTGCTAGGCGCTGTACATACGCACAGTAAGGGACAACACCCTGAAGAACTGGCAATCTAAACAGGTAGGACAGACAAAGGGTGGGAGGAAGAAAGGATTATTATCCCCACGTTGTACCAGGGGAGCTGAGGCCCGGAGGGATAAGTGACTTGCCTGTGGTCACCCAGGGAGTCTGTGGCAGAGCTGAGATGGGACACGGATTGCACTGTAGGTCAACAGGCCTGGGCTCTGTCAGACCCAGAGAGGTTGAATTCTGGTTGGAGGAGCTCTCAGTTGCCATCTCCTCTGGAGATTTAAATGGCAGCAAGTCAATTTGGACAGCTCAGGCTCAGCTAATCTGAACTGTGGGATAGAATTGCCAACACTTCAGCCAGTAGAGGGCAGTGGTAGCACATACATGCTAGCAGTAATGTGGCAATCTCAGATCAGATCATTGATCTAGCCAGTCCAATATCCCACCTCGAGAAGTGGCCAATACCTGATCCTTCAGAGCAAGGCTGAAAAGACAACAACCCTATAATGCCAATAGCACAGTACTGTACACAGGGCAAAGAGTCTTTGTAGAGCCCTGGGGAGGTTCAGCTTACGCCCTAAAGCCTGAAATTTAATTAGCCTTTCGCAGAAGCACAAAACAGTGATTAATCATCATAAAATCAGCCAGCCCTTTGAAAAAGCCCAGTTGCAGGATTGGACGGTATGCAGTGACTTTCAATAGACAAAAGGGTGACCAATAGATAAAAATAATCCAACTGCACTGAAACCTTTGGAAGCTGCAGAAGTGAGGAAATTTGAAGTTGCCGTTTCCACAGCAACCTTCCCCTCTTTCACTCAAGCTCGCAGTGCTATAAATATCCTATTGACCAACTTTTTGTACTGTTCCAGCAGAACACAAATTGACTTCAGCCCCTGTATCAGATTCATAGAACAATTGGACGTACGGGCTTGCTTTGCTTCTGATAAGAATGTAGGCACCACGGTTTCTGAAGGAGAAAAACAGCCCCCCGTGGGAGTATGGATGAAGACAACAACTAAACAAGCCAGTCTTTTCAAGAAGCATCCTGCATTGGGATGATGTTTTTTTGCTTTAACGAGAAATGTGTTAAATCTTCTCTAGAGACAGATTTTCAAAGGGTGGAATCCTCTCATGAGCCCACAACTTTCACTCACGCGCACGTACTTTTGGGCACCATCACCTGTGTATGTGGACTGTTGCTTTGGGCTAAATTCCATCACCCTTGCATGCAAAGAATGGAATCTATCACCCTGGCATGCAGATAAGCTTGCAAAAAGCACATGCAAAATTGGGTGATGGTAAGCATTTAGAAAGGTAAGAATTGAGACAGAATTGTGACACTTCTGAAAAGCCAGGACTGAAGAGTCCAGTTTTCAAATGTGGGCTCTGTCACTACACTCTAGTCTACAGAAGATAATGTCAGCTGGTACAGTTATAGTGTGAATCCCCCTAGTGGAGGTAGCGGAGTTTCCGCAGGCACCAATGTGCTTTACCAGTTTAACTGTGTCTATATTGGGGCTTTTGCTGGTATAAAAATTTCAGGGGGTGGGGGGAATCATCCCCCTAACCAACACTGCTATGCTGTCAGAGGTTTCTAGACCTGGCCTTGAACAGTTGAGTACACCCCAGCTCTAGACATGCAGATCTGCACAGACATGCTCATCTGACACCCCTGAGCCAGTCAACCCCTGACCATCAAATTCAGTAAGTTAGTGGCAGTGAGGAATCGAACTCAGGAGTCCAGACTCCTGGTCCCCCTTCCCTCAGCTCACTGAACATTTCTTCCCTATACTGCTAAATAAACATAGGGACTAGGTGGGTGAGGGAATATCTTTTATTGGACCATCTTCTGTTGGTGAGAGAGAGACAGGCTTTCAAGCTTACACAGAGCTCATCTCTGTCACCAACAGAAGTTGGTCCAATAAGAGATATTAATTCACCCACCTTGTCTCTCTCATATCCTGGGACTGTCATGGCTACAACAACACTGCATACAAATAATAACATACACATATAGCTTCACTGATCTGACATTTTCAATGGGGAAAAAAATTACCCTGGGGCTAATGTCCACCCATCCAATTGTCCCTCATTTTAGTCCCAAAGTTAAGCATGTTCCACGTAAATGGGGTGCCCTCACGCTCTTACTGTTGAAAATTATTTCCAGCAGAAATGCAGAATCGTGGAAATGCGGTGATAGACAGAGTTATTGACATTAATGGAAGGAATCCCACAACGTTTTATCTCTCCTCCAGGTACTGCGTACCCCTCATCTGAGGGCTTTCTGTGCCCAGCATTTGGGTCCGAGCATTTTGAGAGATGCTAACCAACTTCGGTGCCCAATTTATGCCTAAAATAATAAACAACAACAATAGGATCGAGTTATAAGCTACTGAAAAACAGTGTGGATTAGTAGCAGGACAGCAGCTGAACCCTACCTATGCCACAATGGTTCTGCTAGGCATGGCAGCATTAACTTCCAAGAGCACTAATACCGCCACTTTATTATTGTTATTTGTATTACTGTAGTGCCTAGGAGCCCCCGTCAAGAATCACGACCCCTTGGTGCTAGGCGCTGCACAAACACACAACAAATAAAAATGTTTTTTGCATCTACAATGAGAACACCGAAGGTTTTTGGTCAATGAACTGTTTCATCCTGATATCTAACAACATCAAAGCCTTGACTATTGGCACGAGATCCTTCTCTGCCGTTCCAGCAACCTAGACCAGCCTTCTCCTATCTCTCCACTTCATCCTTCTCATTCCATCTCCCTTCTTCCCCTTGATTCTTCTCTTTCCTCTGCTGTTTATTGTTTTAACCCTGTAAAATCCATTATGAGACTCGGGGAGCCTGATTCCCTCCTTTCACTTACACCAGTGTAAATTAGGAGTAAATCCACTGAAGTCAGTAGTGTTGTATGGGTTTAAACAAGGGATAAATCAGCCCCACTGCTACATGCAAATGCTGCTATGCGAATTTAAGTTTCATTTTTACTGCGAGCTAGACTAAGTTTCCGTCTCATTATTAAGAATTTGTCGTTCCGTTGCAAGGATTAAGCTGATGAATACTACATAACCTGAAGAACTATATGGCTAAATACATTAAGGTTATTAATTATGCTGGCATCGGTCTCTAGATAACAGCAGGGAAACGTACTCTGCATTCCTGCTTCACAGCGCTGCAGCTAACAGAGGAGAGAAACTCTCTTAAATGGACCCACAAATTATCCTCCAGGAAGATTTCACTGTCCCACAGAGCCGGTAGCAGAGAACAAAATAGAATTCCCATCTTTACATCCAAAGTTTATTGGAGGCCCGTCCAGTTAGAAGGCAACAAGGGGCAGAAGAAACCATAGCAAATGGAGAGTGTTTCCATTCTCCATCTCTGTTTTGTTCTTATTTAGGGACCATTTAGTATGCAATTCCACAGGCAGCTCAGGGAAGAAAAACTGCATAATTTGCACTGTGCGCACTCAAATTTTACAATTTTTGTTATTTATCTTTTTTGCTGCTTGGCAGAATATAGATGAGGAGAGCTCCTTGAAGACACCCTCATTTAGATGCAATACCGCCATCTTCCCAGAAGTTGTTAGCTCAGAGCAGCGGACACAGAGGAAAAACACAAGGAACCTGTACAGAAACAACGGAGGGGAAAGCAGGACTTATATGCACAGTGGGACTGAGTCTCATTTGCACTGTGGCCCCTTTGCACCGTTATGGCAGCACAAAGGGGTCTTGAAGTGAGCGGAAATTACACTGACTTCCCTTTACTCTGGCAGAGTGGCGTGAAGCAGCATCAGACCCACTGGTCCCTTTAAGCTGCGAGCAAGTGCAGGTGCACAGCAATGTGGTACCTCCCGCACCCCTCATGTGGCCGGGAGCTCAGGCAGCACCCAGGCCTTCCACCTGCCATAACCCACAGCTGCTCTTCTTGGCACCGGGGACCAGCAGGGAGGAGAGGTAAGGAGAAGAATGAGAGAGGCAGGGGCTTTGGAGACCCCAGCAGGGGTCCTGCTCTGTCTGTCAGGCCTTCCTGTGGGAAGCCAGGGCAGCAACTCTTGGTGCCATAGGAAGCCTTGAGCCAGCAGGGAAGGGTAAGAAGAGTGGACTGGGGAAGGGCAGAAGCACCATTTAGGTGGGTGGTGGGAGAGGCTCTTCAGGATCCCATTCCAGGGTGCACAGAGCCCCTGGCATCACCCTGGTGGAGATGCTGATCCCTGCCGCTTGCAGGATGCCAGGGCTGAAATGAGCCCCTGGCAGCCCTGCCCAGTGGGAGGAACAGGGGGAGGGGAAACCTGTGCCGCCATCCCAGCTGGGGCAGGGGTCCCAGTTCATGCACTCCTCTTCATGCCTGCTCCAGGCTGCAACAGCAATTCCCTCCTGGAGACCCCGGAGTCAGAGGGGAGAGCAGGGCTGGCTGAGGGACATGGAGGGAAAAACCCTAAAATCCCTTCCCCCAAAGAAACCTCGAGCCAGTGGGGTTATAAGGAGCAGGGTGGGAGGAGACAGCGGCTCCTGGGAGGGGCTGGTGGGGGTTCCCCCTCAAGGTCTGAGGCTCCTGGGAGGGGGAGTGTATAGGGTCTCACAGGGGGAAAGGCATGGCTCTTGGTTTCCTGGTTTTCCAACTTTGTATTCCAAAACTCTGGAGAGTTCATCGGTTCTCAACCTACTGCTATGCGTGCGTGTGAGACCCGGTATATCCATTACCGACACGTCACTTTACAAACACCTTACACTCTTCAATGCCATATTGTGTGAGACCAAAAAAAAAAAAAAAAAAAGTGAGCTTGCCCAAGGATAGAAATGGAGTTTGCAGCCCACACAGAACAAAGAAAAGTTAGAGGGAACATTGGTCTGGCCGAGGGTAATGTTTTAAAAAGAGAACCCAGACATCTGGTCATTTAAGATCTTGGTACTTTTTAGAACATCAGGCTCTGGTAGCCTCAGTGCCTTAGGCCGCTTTCAAAAGAGATTTGGGGCATATCTACACTACAGGTGACTGCATCCACACACTGGCTTTAATCTAGCTAGCACTGGTATCAATAATAGTGTAAACAAGGTAGCACAGGCTTCAACACAGGCTAGCAAGCAACGTCCATACCCAGGCTCTCTGGCTGGTGTATGTTATGGTTGCTCGCCCATCCTGAAGCCTGCACCGGCACGTTCACACGTCTTTTGTTACAAGGCAAGGTCCTAGTGTAAACGGAAAGCTGGCTGTGGGTTGTTTCCGCACGGGCACAGAGTAGCTGCATGGGTACGCGCCCCAGTGTGGATGCGCAGCACTAGGTAAAAAGTGATTTGCACAGGGGTATGCCCCACTGATACAAGTCACTTTTTACACTAGTGCAGCACATCTAACCCTATGTAGCTACATCGGTGCGGGGAGGGGGGGGAGGACGACAACTCAGCACACACCTGGCCGGAGAGAAAAAGGAAGGAAGGAAAAGAGGGAAGGTGGAAGACGAGGACGGTCCTACCTCATAATATTTGCCATCTAAGTAGCAGCCGCAGTTGTGGGGAAGGATGCAGCTCTTGCCGTTCAGGACGTAACCAGGGTCACACTGGCACCCTTCCACACAGTAAAGGTTACAGTCGCTTTTCAGCCGGATGGCAGCACAGCGGGGCTGGCACACAGTCACACAGCTCTCGTAGTGACTGTTGGGGGGACAGCCGACAGCTGGAACGCAACGCACAGGGTTTAGCGCGCAAGAGAAAATGGGTAGTCACAGCCGCTTTGACTGAATTAACAGCCACCCCCACCCCTACCCCACAATGGCACAGTCCAGTAAGCTTAACTCGAGTGTTAATACTAAGCTATAGGGTCAAATGGCAGGTAGTCTCGTGCACCCCCACGGGGAGGAAAAGCTACAGTCCAGGTTTGCAGAGGTGAAAGGCTGATACATAGACTTCCTCAGCTATCCAGCCCCCCGCCCCCCCCCCCCAACTCCTAAAGAGGAGCAAGACTCAGGTTGGCCAATGGGCACATCCAAAGATCGCAAAGCACCTTCCTTGCAGGCACTGATTAAGATTCATCCCACCAGGTAAGGCACATTTATCCCAATGTTACTGCTGGGTAAAATGAGGCACAGAGGAGGAAGTTGATCAAGGCAAAGAAGAGAACCCAGACAGCTAGTCATTTAAGATCTTGGTACTTTTTAGAATATCAGTGAGTGATACCCCAGGGCCCTGAGCCAATTTTGTTCGAATTTCTCAGGCACTGAATTTGGATACAGTGTTTCATCCTCACTTGCTAAAACCAAGGGACTGTGCTGCTGTGCTCTGTTAAGCTGCAATTTATATTCCACCCCAGAAACGGCTGCATTTTACTAGTGCGTGAAATCATCCCGATATTAGATTAGCTCATTCATTTGGGCTGGAAGCTGTTGCATTAATGTAAGATGATCGGTATGGTCCTGGGTTATTGTGAGCCACACTTAAAACGTTTCCATTTTAACATGAAATCCCCTAAGGCTTCAATGATGGATTTGGGGTTTGGGAGATGTGGTCTGCCTGTGCCTTAGTCTTTCACCTCTAGAGGGCCAGCTTCAAATCTCAGAATAGTTATGGTTGGCCTCCCATCCTTAGCCCCCATCTGTGCACAGCACAGAATCCATTTTGAATGGCCAGTGGTCTTTGCCAAGAAAGACCCATAGAGTTATTGCTGGCTATGACTAAAGACCGTTAGCAGAACTACTACACTATTGTATTCTCAGCCAAGCAAGCGAGCAGCCAGCAAAGCATCCTCACTTAACGTACCACCTTCTTCTCCTCCTCCTCCTCTATGCTTCTCTGGACTCTAATGGTGCCCAGAAGCCACAACCAAGATCAGGGCTCCATTGGGCAAGGCACGATACACACGCTGTGAACCAGTCCCCGCCCTGAAGGCCTTACAAGCTTAAAATATAAGACAGAAGAAGAGGAGGGGAAACAGATGGCCAGAGAGCTAAGGTGACTAGCACAAACTCTCACAACAGGCTAGTGCCAGAACCTGGACTAGAACCCAGGGCCCCTGAGAGCCAGTCCAGCACCTTATCACTAGACTACACTACTTCTCTCCTTTCACCTATCCCCTTAGCTCCCTCTAGTATTCCCACCTATGCATCGCCTCTCCGGACTTCTGCTCCATTCAGTTCACAGATACAGAATGCAAGCCATGGAAGCCAACCCAGGCCCATGCTGTACCTAGCTCCAGCCCCCAGAAGCAAGTCCCTCTGACTCGGGAGCATTACGTTTTAAATCATGACTTTGCGTCTAGAAAGAAGAATAAACCAAATTTAATTTTAAATCTTGTTAGTGATGAAAATTACTTTTTGTCTGATTTGCCAGATGGTCTGTCTGCCGCAGAGGTTTGCAGCTCCATTTACGAGGGAGTTTAATTGAACAATGCATTGTCATCTTATTGACAATAGCAGGCAGCATCATTAGAACAAACACAGGATCTTCCCCTCCTATATAACTAATCAAATTCTTATTTAACAAATGAAGAAGAGCTGCTCTCTTTTGAACTTTGGAGTTAACCCTTCCCCGTCCTGGATTTGCTACGAGGTGCAAGATGCTCTAAACTGTGTGGCTCCTGATGATTCAATTGTGCTCTTTGTGGGTTTTCTACAGGGTTCAAACTGCAGACTTTCAGCACAGATCTTCTATCACTTGAGCTAAAGGAGTAGCTCCATTAGCAGGCATCAGTAGTAGGCTGTTATTAATTGGCCCAATCACTAGAGAGGGGAACATGACACACTGTGCCAGTGTGCTACTTCTACATAACAAGTACAGCTGTATAGAGGGAGGCAGCTACAACACACTCATGCCCCTGGTGCAATAAAAGCACCACCTATTTATACAGGCACTTACCACCCTCTCCCTTGGGATGGTATCTGAGTGCCTCACAGTCATGAATGTATTTATCCTCACAGCACTCCTGAGGACAGTATCATCCCCTTTGTACACTGGTGAAACTGAGGCACACAGAGAGTAAGAGACTTGCCCAGAGTCACACAGAGAGTCTGAGGCAGAGCCAGGAATTGAACCCGCATCTTCTGAGTCCTAAGCCATACTTTCTCCATAGATCCATTGGGCAGGGCAGAGGAGAACCTAATCAGGCTGTGCTGAAGCACTTGACTAGCCAAGATTTTAGCAGGGTCCAGAGACGACATTAAACCTCAGCCAGGTTCCTTTGCCACTAGAGCCATGCTCTGACTTGGTTGGGGTGCAACTGTATTGTAAACGGGCTCCCTGACAGCTGTCTTTATAACATGGACAGGATCTCAAGCCCTGTCCACAATACATTTGAGTCCCCGTACTTAGCCGGTTAGACAGTTCTAGCCTGGGGGGACTGGTTTCCAAAGGAAGCTGAGCCCCTGCAGCTCCCCTTGAAGTGCACCCGCCCTGTGTGTGAGATCCCTGTTGTTAAACCATGCTACAAGGCCCATCTGCAGGCTTTGTAATGTGGTTATCACACAACAGGCTGCTGGCACAGCGCACCTCACACAGAACATGGTTGAAAGATGGTCCGAAAGCGTGCCAGCGTCTTGTGCTTTCAGCCCGCGCCCGGGCTCTTGCACGGCTCCGCCACTGCGTGGAGAGAAACGCAAACCAACAGCCTGTCTACAAACCCAGTAACGCTGGGGAATCCGGTTACAACTCACTTGCCTGCTAACCCGTTTATAGACATGGCTCCGATCTGTAACGCCGGCTGGACCTTACCCAGGAGATGTCTGGTTTAAAGTCTTAGTCTCACCCGGGCTTTAGCCTTTTTTGCAAAACACAGTGAAGGGCTGGTGGGCAGTGCATTTTGGAATCACGGCCCCAACGCTGCAATTGGATCCATGCAGGCAGTTGCTTTTTTACCAAACCCAAGGGCTTCACTGGGGTTCTGCAAGCGCTGGATTGCAGAAGTGGGGCCTGTGTCTGAAACAGGATTTGGTATCACTTCTCATGGTTGTATTTGCAGTGTGGACAGGGCTTAATCCAATGAGGGGCAGTTTGTACGACCCGGCTAACTCAGCTCTCAGGGAAATAAAAACCCTGTTCTCATCCAGATTGGGGAGACCAAACTAGAAAGCTCCTAGCATCAACCACAGCATGCCACCAATCCTAGCACCTGAGTAGATTTGCATACAATACAAACAATAGCCCTCCTGACCGTTACACCCCCCAGGCTCAGGGTTTTCCAACAAGCCTGGAGAAATACCCGGAGACAAACTTGTTTCCTGCCAAGTGCTTAGGAAACCTTCAGATTTAGTGACTGCCCCATAATTCATCCTCCTGCAGCTCCATTTCCTTTACGGATCTGTTGATATGAGAGATAATCTCCCGTGACTCTGATACACACCTCTTTCATGCTGAGTTATTTGTTGAACTATTTTTCTTCCCTGTCTCATATCGTCAGTTTAATTTTTAATCCATTATTTTTGGTTTTGTCATTATTATGGGGCCTAACCTTGGTTCTTCTCCTTAGGAATCCCTGAAGTGTCAAGGATTCCTCGCCCCCATATTCACCACCTCCCCCCAGAAAAGCCAGACACCACGGCAATCACACTCATCATTAATAACAATAACATTTGCATAGCGCTTTCCTGCCATGCATCTCAGAACATTCCACAACACTAGGCCACCATGGTTCCTGTTCTACAGATGAGAAGTTCTACACAAGGAGGTTCAATGGCCTGCCCAAGGTCCCAGAGCAGGTCAGTGACAGAGCTGGAAACAGAATTCAGGTGTCCTGGCTTCCAGTTCTGTTCCCTATTCACTGGGCAACACTGTCTCATGAGGCTCATCCCTCCACAGAGGGGTCTACGATGCTGCCGCCTCTCTCTTTGCAGTGCAGCTCCATGTAGCTGCTACGGAGATTACCTACGCTGCTTGGCTGGGATCTGAACACTGATTCCCTCGCCTTGCCTAGTCACCAGACTTGGGGTGCTAGTGGAAAATGCCAGGCTGACAGTCTGGGAGACTGAGTTCCTCTGATTATGCATGGGTAAGGGCACTGCCCTGCAGGGATCACCGAGAACTAGCTCAGTCTCCATGGCCCACCCAGTGCCTGCTGCCAAGGTGGCCAACCAGGGGGCCAATTAGCACCAGGAGCAGTGGTGGTTTTGTGTTGCAGACACTTGCCCACTAGGAACTGGGCCAAGGCCACTAAATTCATCTCATGCCGGTCACCCAGAAGAGCCATCAGATGGCACCAGTTACAGCCACTGGACTGGATTTGAATCTAGCTCCATCTACTGTGTATTGCCATTTTCTCACCATATCGTCCCCCTCACTTTGGAGAGGGAAGCTTTAGTTTTTGCACACAAAAAGACAGACCCTTTGGTGCAAAGCGGCATTGCTCTATTGAAGTCGGTGGAGCGACACCAGCTGAGGACCTGGTCTGAAAGCAGACGATCATCCAAGTAATTTATAGGGGCAAAGGTAGAAGGAAAAGGTTCTGCTCACAGCACGAGGTGAAGTTCCTCCAGCCGGTGATGGCTATTCCCTGGGTTTGGCAGGTGCTGGCGTAATTCTGCAGCCAGCTGCAGGCGGTTTGGACAGATCCCCCGTCAATGCAGGTGTCAAACAGGCAGTTCTTGTAGAAGAAGCCGGGGTTGACTTTGCTATGGCACTTGGTGAAGATGCTGCTCTTGCTGGGGATTAGGCTGCACAGCTGCTGGGGTTTCCAGAACCCTTCCACCTTACTGCAGGCGGGGCACCTGTCACCACAGCCCACCTGGCAAAAGGTGTCCCGTTTCACCCAGCTCTGGCCGAAGTCGTTGATGTTGGAGGCCACCAGCCCGCTGGAGGTTTCCAGTTCATCGCCAGGATTGCCGTTGTAGCGGCCGCAGAGGCCGTAGGTGTTGTTCTGGAGGCTTCGCGGGACGGAGACGGAGAGGAAGGTCTTCCAGTCATACACCACCTTCAGCCCAAAGTCGGTCTCCACTACAATGTGGAAGCCAAAGGCAAAGATGTTCACCTTCCCTTGGCCCAGCTTCAAGGGCAGGTAGAGACGCTCATTGTTAATCTGCAAGGACACAGAAGCGGGTGGGTAATCATTAATCTGCAAGGACTTGAAGGTGGGATCAAGGGATGCCATTTGTTTTAGGATATGCACCTCATGGGAGATGCTCTATTGTGCAAGCTCTAACTGTGATGTAGCTCTTAGAAGAAGAAAGTGATGATTACCATAATAATTATAACAACAACAACAACAGCCTGGATGAAGCACAGGGGGATGCTGCATTGGGCAGGAGCTGGGCTAGATCTGGCTCCCAGCTTTTTCCAAACTGGGGTTCCCTTTTCCATACTGTGTGCTGTTTGTGAGCACCTCTGTTCCAGGACTGGTGTAGACAGTGCAAAGAAACAAGCTACCCAACGGGTACGTCTGTCCCGCAATCACAGGGTGCGACTGCAGCTCGAGTAGATATACCTGAGCTAGCATTATTCCAGCTACCTCGAGTGCCTGAGCAGTGAAGCCGCAGTAGTACAAGCCTGCCTGGGACCCTAGATAATTACTCGGGTGGCGAGCTCATGCTGAAGCAGTTGCTGCTGGGGCTTCACTGTGCTAGTACCCAATGTAGCCATATTAAAACGAGCTCACATACATCTACGTGATTGCATTGACATGTCTTAAGAAAATACCCAGAATCTACATCACAGATTTCTTCTCTCACAACAAACCAATCTGCAGGTCCCAGACATCTGCTACCACTTGGCAGAGAGGCCACAAAAGTGACAATAATTAGAAATGGGCCCAGAGCCGTGAAGTTCTGACCCAGATTTGGATCTCAATCTGAACATTCCCAAAGCCTGGGCACGTTTGGATTAAGTGTTTTGCTTTGGCTCTTACTGGAAATAGGTTCTATTGGGACACCAGGATCCAGACTCCACAGACTTTTGTCTCACAGCCCCCAGTGTGGGGAACTGACAGCATGGACAGCCCAGATGAGCGCCAGTGGAATATCAGCTCATCACAGGGAACTTCCTGCTGCTAAGAAGTGTTCCATGCTGCCCAAGGACGCTACATCATGCCCTACGGGGTGTTCAGCAATCACTTAGTGCTTCTGCTTTTTGCAAGAGCTCTGTTTTATTTAGACTCCAGTTCTAGGTAGCTATGCATAACAAGAGCTTAAAGACACACCTCTAACACCATGCTGCAGCTTGTTTCGTTACCAGCTGCCAGGTTCTGCTCTGAAAACAATCAGCCCGTGTAGGTCAGTTAGAACCTCACCCACTTTGCTTGCAGCTCTTAAGACAGCTCAGAAATACAATCCCCTTCCTGCCTTGATGTGGTGACCCAGTTATCCTGCAAGTCCTCCTCATGCAGCTCCCCCGTGGAGTTCCCACAAGAGTTTCATATGCACAGACAGGCTTGGACCCTCCAATGCAGCTTGCTGGGGTTTTATCCTTCCAGAAAGCATTGGTACAAACAAATGTCACTGTTGATCTCTATACAACGATGGAGGCAGCACAGGGAAAAACAGAAGGCCCCCTAAGAAAGTCAAGTCAATGGCAGTCTCATGAAATGAAAGATGCGGAGCAGCAGAAAATGCTCAGATAGGAACCATAAGGAATTCTGGAGACAGAATTTGCTCAGGACTCAAGAGCTACAGCAGACGAGGGTGAACAAGACCATCGGTCAGGATCTACTAAAACGTCACCACCTTCCAATAGCGTCAACTCCTGCCCTGTCCCCAATTAGATTGCAGTGTATCCTGTGCTCAACTTAGTCCCACAACCCCAGCCTGCTGCCTCTCCCTCCACCCCTCTACCGTCTTGGTCATACTATGACCAGCCGACTCACCAGCACCGTGTATTTGTAGGCCCGGTGGATGACGATGTTGTAATTGAAGACGTCCACTTCAACTTGCTTCACCCACAAGGCCAGGGACGGGTCCCGGTCCTCGTTCTTGGCTGTGACGGTGAATCCTGGGAAAGTATCCGACCTCTCCACTCGCTGCCTGGAAATCGTTGTGCAAAGGACCAGAGGGCAGCTGCTCTGGAAGTCAAACGAGAACCCATCAAAGGTCAAGTAATGGCCATAGCCGGAGACAATGCAGGAGGCATCTGTGCGGGTCTGGCAGTAGTAGAGGCCATTCTCCTCCAGGCAGTACTCATCGTCCTTGCAGGAGATGTTCTCACAGTGCACGCTGTTGTCAGACCCGTTGCAGTAGCAGAAGAACTGGCAGTCGATGTCCATCCAGAAGGTCTGGTTGGTTGAGAGCTGATGCCCCTCAAAACTGCAGCCACACTCGCTCCTGGGGACACACTGGGACCCTTGGAAGGCAAAGCCCTCGTTGCACTGGCAGCCCTCCATGCAGGTGTCCACGCAGACGGGGCCGATGACCAGGGTTTCGCAGGTCTCGGTGCAAGTCATGCACTCCTCAAAGTGGCTATTTTCAGGGCACTGAAGAGCTGGAGGCAATGAAACACACACAACGTCAATGGCTTATTGGGGAGAAAGGCTCCACGGTCACCAGCGATGGAGATTCAGGTCAGAGAGAAGGAGGACGTGGGATCAGTGAGACAAAGAGCAAGTTGTGCTATTGGGGACAGTGCCACACAAGCTACTGTGAAAGAAAACAGAACTGTACCCCTCCCTGGCCCCGGCATCCTCCTGTCCCATTTTCACCTCCCATCTCCTCTGACTTCTCCCTCCTCATCCTGCCACCATATCTGGTTTCCTGCTCATCCCCCTCTGCCTGCTGCAGCGGCTTCCTCTCCGTCTCATCTCAGGATCCAGTTCAGTATGGCCCTCTTGCTCTTTCGATAATTTCTGTGGATTTTCCCCCCTGGCCTCCCTCAGAGTTTCTCCCCCTCCATCTCTCTGGTCTTGTCCGTCTCCTTTTCCCTTTGACTGCCCCATCTGTCTGAAACACCTGTCTTCATCAGAGATGCTGACCTAGTTCACCGCATGAATCACACCTTAACTTCTTTATTTTGCCTTCAGCTCACAGCTGCAACCTTGTCTGAGACTCACCTTCTTCACCCAGCATTGCCCTCCTCCATGAATCCCTTCCTGTCCCCTCCCTGCCGCCACATACACACCAGCACATGGCATTCAGGCTCTTTGCCCTTGCCTCCAAGAACTCCTAGCTCCAGGCCTCCACCTCTAGGCTCTCGCTTCCTCTACATCTCCTGGTTCTCTTGCCTTACTGCTCCCTTCATCTCTTTTACCCGCTCTCAGCTTCATACCCTCAACCAATGCATCCCCCTACACCTGGATCAACCTCCCCTCTGCGTATCTGCTCCATCTCTCCTCCTTCTCCTTTAGGAATCCTTCCCACCTTCTTCTCTGCATCTTCCTGTTTATTTATTCTTCCAGGTCTCATCTCCTGGATCTCAGGACCACATCCTGGGAGATGCTGAGTATGCTCAAGCCCCACTGGTCTCAGCAGTAGCTCAGAGGGCTCAGCACCTTGCTGGATCACAGTCCCTTACACGGCAAGTTCTTTGAGCCAGGGAACAGATGTTATTTATGACAAGTTTGTGCAGCAACTGTGCGCATTTGCAGAGTCATATCAGTGTTCTGTATCAATAACAACCACGGACTACATGTGACATGTCCTCAACAGCATGAAGAGACCATTATGTTCTACTGGGAGGCAGTGGATAGAGCACTAGACAGGGACTCAGGAGTCCTGGGTTCTATTCCCAACTCTGCCACTGACTCTGCCAGGTGACCTTGGCTAAGTCACTTTCTCTCTCTGTGCCTCAGTTTGCCCATCCGTCTTTTGATTTGGCCCTCCTTTGCAGTCTGTAGCACGATGAGATCTACTGATGAAATGTGCTGTATAAGAGCTAGGGATTATGATGCTATTATTGTATTAATTGTGCCTAAACATCAGTTTGCCAACAGTCCATTCTAAACTGCAGGTGGTCGACTTTTCTGGACTCATTGTCCACATCCTGCTTCTCTCCTATCACCACCATTAATATTTGCATTACAGTATCAATACAGGATAGTCCCTGGCTTAAATAATTTACAGTCTGAACAGGAAAGCTGGACAAAGGTTGGAGGGGAAACCGAGGCACAGAGCAAGAAAGTGACTTGTCTAAGGTCACAAAGCAGGTCAGTGTCAGAGACAGGAATAGAACCTCAGGTCTCCTGACTCTGAGAGCCCTGTCCCCTAGATCATGCCACCTCTCCTTCCCTCCTCCTTCCACAGACTCCCATAAGCCCTCAGTTTGAGACAGGAAGGCTGGTTCATTGCCTGTTATGCACTTCTGTGGTGTGAGATTTTTACACGTGCTTTTGAATTATGAATGTTACAACATCGACGGCAAGCTGACAGCGACAGCAAAAACCCACAACTTATTCAAATTACTCTCTGCTGATGGCTTACACTATTGTTAGAATCCCTCTGCAATTCTGGAACACTCAGACACAGTGTAATACAACTCCTGATGTCTCCTGAAATGCCATCATGAAATTACTTAATTGGGAGACCTCTGTCTGCAAGTGCTTAAAAAACAGCCTGAGCACAAAAAGCAACAGCTTTGTGTTTTTGTGCCCAAACCAGATTACCTTCTTAATTTGTACAATTTTCCCATTTACTTGCCAATTCTTCCTGACAAGTATAAATGTTTTCTTTCTGCAACACAAGACTGTACTTTGCTACAGTGCTACTGGGGCTGAAGCTTGTGCTCATCTGAATAAGGAGCTGGTAAACAAGTTAAGAAACTCCCCGACTATTTCCTTTTGTTGACCCCAATGCATGGCTTAAAATAGCGACGTAAGAGACTACTTCTTCTTGCATCATTGGCTACTGTTACAAAAAACCTGTATTGACTGAAGCTGGTGAAATAGCAAAAAACCACCACCAAGCCTTCATTTGCAGAGATTTTTGTGAATCAGAGCATCAAGTTCTGTTCAGTGAGGTCATACTGAGCTAGACGCAGGAATTACTGCGTGAAATTCTCTGGCCTGTGCTAAGCAGGATATCAGATAAGATGATCACAATGTTCCCTTCTGAACTTAAAATTTATAGGTGAAATTCTGGCTCCTTTGAACTCCCATTGAATTCAACAGAGCCAGGTTTTTACCCTATGAATCTATGTTGCACCCAGACACGACAGTGATGGGCAACCTTATAAAAACCTAAACAGAGGAAACAATAGATATTATTAACTATGAATTATTATTTATTATAGTCATACACCAGGACCCCACTGTGCTAGGCACTGTATAAACGCAGAACAAAAGACGGTCTCTGACCAAAAAAACTCACAATTTTCCATGAAAATGTTTGGTTTGGTCAAAAAGCCATTTTTTTCTCCCTCCAAAAATGTTGAATAGATTCATTGATTTTAAGGCCAGAAAATCATCTAGTCTGACCTCCTGCATAGCACAGGCCCAACAAAAACACGTTTTGACACTTTGCATCATGGTGTCACACCCCAATGATGCCCCCTCCCTCAGGGAGTCTCCAGGGAAGGCAGATCAGCATTGTATGTGGCTAACACTGTTGCAAGCATCGCAAAGCATTTTGGGGAGGGTCAAAGATGTGTGAGTGGAGACTGGAAGTTTCCTTTGCGGAATATGAGAGGCCAAGGGGAGAGAAAGAAGAAGAGCAGAGAACGGGTTAACTCAACACTTCAGCTAGCTCCATGTGAAGATAAGATGCTGGCCCCGGCCCAAAGTCATGGGCTCGATGAGAAATCAGCAGCTGCCCAGCCGTGAGAAGAGGAGAACTAAGTTGAGCAGAGCTGCAGAGATTGCAGCGAGAACAGTGAGGGCAAATGAGACAGCGAAGGCCAATAGAAGGGGAAACAAAGTCTCCAGAGCGAGGATGTTTTGGGAAACTGAGGAGGCCACAGCAAGCCGGTTTGGACTGGGACAAAGAGCACCAGAAGCAGAGGTCCCTGAGTGGAATGTCCCGCAAGGTGCCCAGGACTTAAAACCCTTGAGAGCTGGAGCAACTCGGAGAGCAACAGCAGACTTGGATGGCTTGGGCCCAGGACAGCACTCCCGTCCACCTTCCCTGCACCCTTTTCTTCTGACATTACACCCAGATCTGGCCAGTCTTGGGTAGTGCGTGTGTGAGTATGAAAGTGGGTTACGGCTTGGGGCGTTAATGCTTTCTTTCTTCCCCTGAGTGATGTGGGAGCGTTCCCAGCACTCTCTGCTGTTATTTTATTATTTTATTAATAAAGCTTTAAAATTTAGACACTTGGTGTGCCTTGTCATCTCCTCCCCAAAAAGATCCTGTGGCCCCAGGCAGATTAGTAATGAAAATCTGTCACAATGGGACCACTAAAACATTTTAGTCGATAGTCCTCAGATGCGCAGGCTGGAGGCACAGCTTTGAGGGGAAGGATTTGGGGGCGGAGGGGAAGGAAAGATGGCAAGGGAGGAGGGAAAAAAATGAACATATTTGTCCTCAGAAGAAGTTCAAGTTCACCCCACCCAAAGTCAAAGACTTTTCCCCAACTTACGGCAAAAGTTGAAACTCCTCCACTGGCCGACCTCCACCTCCGCGGTCTTACAGGCGCTAGCGTAACGAGCCACCGAGTCACAGAGCTCCGACTGGTTGCCCCCGCTCTGGCACAAACGGAAGAGGCACGTTCTGTAGTAGGCCGACGCATTGACCACCCCATGGCAGTCCAGGAAGGAGCTGTTGGTGGGGTCATTGATGATCCCGCACTTGGAGCGGCTCCGGTAGTACTTGAGCAGCTCCGAGTCGTTGTTGCAGGCCTTGAGCAGGTCCCCGCACTCCCCATTGCAGATCTCGTCGAAGGTGGTCCAGCTCTGCAGGAAAACCACCAGGTTGTCCGTGCACTTGCCGTTAGGGAAGCAGAACTCGTCGCTGATGTTCCCGTTGAAGAAGCCGCACAGTCCGGCAGTGCAGTTGAAGTAGGCAGTCGAGAGGCGTATCTGCAGCATGCCCAGGTTGGAGTACTGGATTCTCACAAGCCCTTTGGACTCAATCACCGTGCCGTTTTTGCTCCGATAAATTTCCAACTGGCCGGAGGGGAGGAAAAACGGCAGCTCCACTTCATAGCCGTTCACCTGCAAACGAAAGCACGTGGTGGATGTGAAATGCTCGCCGCGATGGAGGTGACCACTGAAAGCAGAGAGCCTTGTGTCCTACTCCCGCAGCTAGCAGCAGACAGTGCTATTGCTCTGCATCACATCGTCATCTGTGTCAAATACAGTGTGGTCAACAAGCATTTAAACTGGTGCTAAGTTATTTTAAGAGTAGGTTGGACAAACACCTGTCAGGGATGGTCTAGATAATACTTAGTCCTGCCATGAGTGCAGGGGACTGGACTAGATGACCTCTCGAGGTCCCTTCCAATTCTACGATTCTATAATGGATTCTCATTCTGATGCTATACTTCAAACCAAGCTTGCACGCTGCCTGAAAACAACCCATGTGCCACCAGTAGGACAAATACCACAGCATGAGAACCACTGATCTATGCTACATCTCCCATCACCCTCGTGAGATCAGAACTGAAGAGTTAGCGGAAAAAACAGGAAGGTAAGGGAGGGCCCATTGTAAGCTGAGCAGGTTGAATATTTTATAACAAGCCCAGGGTCATCTAGGAACCTCATGGCTGCCTTCACTCTGCACACAGAACTCACTGGAACTTCATAGCAACATCTGGATTTTAAACTCTTTGGGGTATCAACTGTCTTTTTTTCTGTGTTTGTACAGTGCACAGCACATTGGAGTTCTGGTCCATGGCTGAGGCTCCTAGGTGCTGCCACAATACACGTAAATAATCTGAGATAGAACCAAAATTCTCCTTCAAGAAAGAGCACAGGTCTTAAGCTACAGGAGAATCCCCATTAGCAGTATGGAGCCTATGACACACAGCTCAGCAGTTCTGATTGCCACCAGTAGAGGGCAGTGGTGCACGTGCACACTACCCAGTATGTTGTGAAGCAGTGGTAAAGCTGTGTAACTGCAAGCATGGCAGAAGAGTATCACACAGCTTCATGTATGACAGCGACACCCTTTCCATGCTGACATTCGTGGCTGGTAAAACCAACAAATTTGGATCTGAATAAATAAGGATCGCTGTCAGCTTGACACCCCATGTTCCTAGAGCACATTCATTTGTAAGCAGCTCTGGCTTAAAACAAGGTTGCAAAGACTATTTGTAAGTAATACTGTAATGGATTTCGGATTTTTTTCTGTCCATGTGTCCTGATCAAAGTTGCTCACTCAAGAAATCAAACAGTGATTTATCGAATTGCCAGCAGTACAGACTCGAATGGGGATTTGACCAATCAAGTTGGGCTCTAGCGGTGTCTTGCATCATCCTTCACCACTAGTAACATTCAGGAAGCAGAACTCAGCCGAGAACTGCAAGAGTGACTTTAGTTAACGATGCATGAGCCAGAAGAGCATCCTCGCTTCTCTCCTGTGGCTGTCCTGACTCAGCAAGGCTAAGAAGAGCAAAAGCTCACTGGTGACAATAAAGCAAGCAAAGCCTCACAGGGAACAAAACCGTTCAGTAAGAAGGTTCCTTGTTTTCCATAGCTGTTTTGTTGACTATAACTACACTGTAACCCCAGGCTCTGCAGGAAACGGTATTTTAATAAAACCCACAGACTTGCCGTACAGGCATCGTACATTGATTTCCACCTACGTCCCCTTTGTCTTGGCATCCGTTCAGAGTCTCCATGGGCCAGTCGCTCCCAGCACCAGCTTTCCCAAGTAGCGTCTGGATCTGCTACAAATTAAATCCTTCGTCTTCCGTGCTCTGTCTCATTCCGGGACGTCTGTTTTCTTTGCTCAGCCTCTATCCCCTCCACCCCCACCCTGCTTTGCCTCTCTCAGTTAGAAGGACAAAACAATCAGGTGCAAATAATACACCCACAGCTGGTCTGTGTCAGCTGACTGGGGCTCAGGCTCAGGGGCTGTAGAATTATAGTATAGATGTTCAAGGTTGGGCCGGAGCCTGGGCTTTAGGACCCTCCCCACTCACAGAGCCTGGACTCCAGCTTGAGCCCAAACATCTACATAGCAATTTTATAGCCCCACAGCCTGAATGAGCTGACGCAGTGCAGCCACAGAGTTTTACTGCAGCATAGACATAACCCTCAGGGTCTTTGGAGATGACAAAGGTTAAGGATGGGATTTGGGGGCAGCTCTTTTGAAAATCTCAACCTAAATGTCCACCAGCATGTTTTGGTGTTGGCAGTGTTGTCTAGTGGGAAGAGTCAGGGCTGCTGGATTCTAATCCCAGCTGTGCCACTCTGCCTCAGTTTACCCCTCTGTAAAATGGGGATAAATACCATCTCTTTCTTAGTGAGATTAGCTTGTATCATCAAGCCATCCTGCTTAGGGTAACGGCAACATTTGTTTCTAGTGGCCCCAGCAAAGCAGCCCTTTGGTATTCCTCAGACGCTGGGAGTTTCTGTGGGCACCTAATGACAGCTACAGCCTAAAGGGCTTTGTGCTTGGGATGCCTACAGAGCTTGCCTCTGGTACATCCGGCATGCTACCAAACCTCCAGGGGATGGGGGCACCACAGCACTCACGGTTACCCTCCATATGGAGGTGGTGACAAATCACAAGACTTTTTTGAATCACATGTGTAAAGAGTTCGGCGATTCTCAGATGCAATGTGCCATGGAAGCACAAAGCTCTCTTGCTCTCTGTGAGCAGCAGAGAGAGACTCCTCCCTCGCTTCCCGCAATTGAAGACTGTCCCTTGATAGGATTCTTACCTTGATTTCAGATGTGCTGGAACCTCCAACTTTGACCTCCTGGCCAGCTACCTGGATTCTCAGGGGTCGGAGCCAGTTAGGTTTGGATTCGGGTTTCTTTTTGCTGATGTCAACCTCCAGGAAGTGTGGTCTCTCAGAGCAGGTTTTGAGCAGGGTGTAGGAATGCTCCGGGGGGAACATGAATGACACCCCGTCAAAGGACTGCAGCACCTGGTTCTGGCTCACCAAGCACAAGCTCTCTCGCTTGGGGTAACAGCCCCGGTAGCCGTTCTCTACCGCGCACACCTCTCCTTCCCGGCAGGTGGCGTTCAAGCAGCTGATCTCTGCACCGTCCTCGCACCGGCACTGCACCGTGCAGCCCGCGGTGGCCCAGAAAGACTCCCCTACGGCATAGTACCTGCCGTCGACATCGCAGCCACACTTGTGGATGGGGACACACTGGTCCGTGCTGAGGACATGGCCTTCGTTGCATTCACAGCCCTCAGTGCAAGGGGAGCTGCAGGCCAGCGGAGCTGTTAGATCCGAACATGTAGCTGGGCAGCTGTTGGTGCAAACCGAGTAGTGACTGAACTCTGGACACTGGACAGCTGCAGCTAGGAGAGGGAAGGTTGGGGAGAGGCTGTTACAAGGCTACTCGTGTTATTCGGGGCCGAGCTGTTTTCAACTGCGGGCCAGATCCTCTGCTGCGGTAAATCAGCAGAGCTGCACGAAAGCGTACGGGCCACTTTACACCAAGTGAGGATCTGGCCCAAAATTTCTGCTGTCACCTAACCCTGATTTCAGAGAAAGTGCTCCTAATTCACACACCTGAGAGATCAGAATGGGGCCCTCTCAGCACCCACACTAACCGTCCTTTTTCCAGTTCACACCCACAGCATTCCCCGTCCCATCGCAATCTCACAGCACTGTGGGTTTTTCTCCCACAGTTCCCAACACAGCTCCTCATCTATGTTCCCCCACGAATTTTCTACTTGTGAAAATTGTGAGAATAAGAGATGAAGGGAGGGCAGGAGGAGGAAACAAGAAATCAGAGAGGGGAGAGAACGGAAAGAGATTAGAGGAAATCAGGGATGGGACTATGGGCTGAGACATAAAATCTCCCAGAGAATTTCATAGACCCAGACACCATTCCGGTGGTGGTAGTTACATTCATTTAGATTCCCTCCTAACTCTGACTGCTGTCCAATTTTATATGAATTATTACTATTCCCTTATTACTCTTTGGATTATTATTATGATTAGGCAGTCATATGCCACAATGGTAAGTGAGATAATGTGTCCGTCTGTCTACCTATCTATGTAAGACAATGATCAACAGACAGATAGTAAGTATGGTGATGATAAATAGAAAAAGAGACATTAGTATTCAATATTACCGCTGACCTACTATATGGATTTCTCTCTTGTTATCATCTATCTCTTATTGCTTTCTAATTTATCATAAGGCAGTATCGTTTGCTGTGTTGTAGCTGTGTTGGTCGCAGGCTGTTAGAGAGACCACGTGGGTGAGGTCATAACTTTTTCTGTAGGTGAAAGAGGCAAGCTCTTGAGCTTCGAGGCTGAACAAGAGCGCTGTGTAGCTCGAAAGCTTGCCTCTTTCAGCAACAGAAGTTGGCCCCAGAACCGACACGACCTCGCCCACCTTGTCCCTCTTACCATTCAGCACTCTGATGCCAGAGTAATGAGCCTGGCATGAATCCCTGGGTAGAGAGATGCGATTAGATTGCCATTATTAATAAGTATTATTATCCCCTTACTGCTCTGTGGTTGACACCGCTACATACGATGGCTGGCAGAGGTAATTTAGCCACTTGCTTTAACCAGTTACATTTGTGGCGGAGGGTAGCCTGGAAAAAGGCAACCATTCCACTTCTGCCATTCCGAACTGGGACACAGGTGTCGCCACTGCACACTGGGTGCGTCAGATTTAGCATCCCGTCTCCTGGCAGTGGCTGATGGTTCAGAGGGAGGTAGGCGAAAGGCCTCCATTACACCCCCTTCGTCTCTAAATCACTGAGGTGATATTCCCCCTCCCCCCCCGATTGCACTCAGAGAGTCAGATAGCACTGCACACACAAGGAAAAGTCCTTTCCTGACACCTCACAGAGGGGGTCAGCTTATACCCTGCACTATGGGACGCGGGGCCCCGTTCTCCTCTCACTCGCACTGGTATGAATCAGGAGTAACCCTGCTGACGTCAGCTGAGTTCCCTCTGCACAAAAGTGGCGCAAAAAGAGAAAGCAGGTGGAGAGATTTAGATTTAGCATCTCAGCTGATGGCAATGGCCATTAAATGAGCCAGTCCTGTCTTGAGTCCAGCTACAATACCTGGCACACCAGCATTGAGTTCCATAGGGCGCTCAAATTTCCTTCTCTTTGTTCAAAACACTAACTGCCCTTTAGTTACTAGGCATGCCCTTGTCCTTCTCGTGTTGCATTTCAGGATTGAAAGGAGAGACTGCTCGACTTTCACCGTAACGCTGGCTGCCTCAATCAAGTCCCCGCCGGCTCGTCTCTGGGCTTATCTCAGGCAGGGTTTTCACTTCAACGGGAGTCTGCTGCAGGCCCCCGAAACCACCTCCCGCCTCCTCAGGGCGGCCGTTCAGCCGGAGTATGTGCAGACTTACCACATCCTGTCTGGGTTCGCCAGTCTCCCACTGGAATGCCCAGGGCTTGGCACACCAAGGCGTAAGCCTGGATCGCCTGGCAGAGGCCGGTGCCGTTGTCTCGGATGCTGCACAGGTCATACACGCAGCTGTGAACGAAGGCCGTGGGGTCCACAATGGTGCCACATTCCCACAAGGGGCCGCCGGTCTGGTTGATGAAGCCGCAATACTCGGGGGTGAAGTAGAGAGACTCCATGGCAGTGTCGCAGAAGCTGCAGTTGTCTAAGCAGCCTGGGGAGCATTTCCACTCCGGATGGTACACTCGCCAGCTCTCCCCCAGGTCCAGCACCGACAACGCCGGCCTCCCGTCCGAGCGAAGGGTATCGTCTTGAGGATCCTTGTTGTAGTTCCCACACAGCCCACAGGTGGCATTGATGTAGGTGCCCGGGACAGAGATGGAGGCATAGTGTTGCCCGTCGTAGGTCACCAAGATGCCAAAATCAGTCTCCACCGCGGTTGACAAACCGCTCTGGTAGATTTTTATGGCTCCCAGTTCCAAGGAGAGGGGTAAGGAGGTCACCAAATCGTCTACCTGCAGGAGCAAAGCAAAAGAGTAAAATCAGGCAAAATGGCCGGGTTTCCACGCGGTTAGGAGCCCAGGGGGTGGTTCTGCCAGATTTCCACTGCAGCAGCTGAACTGGATCCTGGGAAATGGGCCCCTTCCAATGTTGGAATCTGAGCAAGATGGTGAATTGGGAACCAGTGATTGCAATCCAGCCCCAACAACATTTGGAGAGAGGGTTGGATTTTAAGGGTCTGGTTTGGGCCTTTCCAGTTTTCAGCACTACCTACACTAACACTCCCCCTCCCCACCACCTCCCCGAGGAGTCCTACAAGGCCTGGATTCCAGACAAAGACACTGGTCCAGATCCTGAGCTGCTACAAATCATCATAGACCCACTGACTTTCAACAGAGCTAAACCGCTTTGCACCAGCCAAGGATCTGACCGAAGGAGTTTTCCTTCTTTGCTGGGGCTCTTACCTTAACTTTCCCAAAGCTCCCTTTGGGGATAACGATCTTGTGAGAATAAACCTCCACTGAGATATCCTTCAACCAGGAGACGGAGGAGCCACCTCGGTTCTCATTCTTGGCCTCCACGCTGAAGAAGGGCAGGTTAGATTCTGGCCAGCACTGCCGGGTAAGGAGGTAGGCGCAGGAACCCTGGAAGTGAAAGAGGAAGCCATCGAAGGTGTGGTAGTGTGGGTCTCCAAACACCACGCAGGTGCTGCTCTCCACCGGCACGCATTGGTAGAACTTGTCCTTCTGCTCACACGCTTCGTAGGGGCCGCAAACCATCTCCTGGCAGAAGATCTCATTGTTAAAGTCCAGGCAACGACACTTGGTGGAGCAGTTGGCGTTGTCCCAGAATATCTCGCCTGGATGGAGAAACTGCCCTAAAAGAACCCCACATTGCGTTACTTGTCAGAACACAGGACCCGTGACACGACTTAGAAGAACAATCAAGAGTTCCAAGTCATTTGTTCTTTCTGATCCGGGTCCAACACTTGGGAAAGTTTATGGGCCTTGAAAGCAGGACCACCAGCTCAGTACCTTTCTAACAGGGCGTCCCATGTGATATGGCAAATAACATCACACCGCCCTCTAGCATTATAACATGTCACAGCCCAATTCAGCAAAGCACTGGAAACACATGCTTAACTTTAAGCAGGTGAGAAGTCCCACTGATGTCAATGGCACTACTCAGATGATTAACATTAAGCCTGTGCTTTGGTGAATCATGACCTTTGTTATTGATGGGCAAAATCAGGTAGATTTTCTAGTTTTGATAACTGCTCAAACTATTTTGGGGAGGGGGGGAATGCACAGAATTAGTTTGGGTTCATGAACCTTTTCTCCCTGGAATCTGAAGTCATGGGTGCTTAATATATTGCAATATAGTAAGTCAACCTGTTTTAGTTACCCTTTATAAGAGTGACTGTGAATCCATGGTAATTATTCTGTAATTACACTATATAATTAACTCTTTTGATAGCTGTAGTTACTAATTTCACACAACTGGAAGGTGACAGAGTAATTATGGAACAAACACAACATTGTCAATGTACCTGAATTCTCAAAATACATGTACTAACTATAAAATCAAAGTCATATTAATAAGTAATTCCATAACATAGTTGGCCTTGGGTTATATGAATTAGCAATTATTAATTATCAAACAGCATAACAGCAGTGTAACTACACTTTATTGGGAAGTCTATTTTATGTTTTTCTAGCTGAATGGAAGACCTGAAAGGAGGGAGGAAGATCTAAGAATTCAGACTGGCAAAAACAAGCGTCTCCCCCCCCCCCCCCCCACCCCCGGCCAATTTAGAGTCTCTCTCTCTTCCATCTGCTCCCTCTTCACATCCTCTCTGTATTTGTTTTTCACTCTGCCCACCCTCTGCTCAGCTCTCCCCTGGATTTTCCTCTCTCTCATGTTCTCTGTTCTTTTTCTTTTTTCTTTCCACCACAAAAATCTCTCCTAAACATAATGAGACCCCAATTATGTTTGCTTTGGAGCCAACCTTTCAAGCCCACGATATTCAAGTGGGTTCCAAATTAGGCAAAACAAACCTGCTCAGACCCACTTCCTACCACTGAAAAGTTGAGATTCTTCTCTTACAAATGGCATTGAGCTGTCAGCTGTGATTTCCATATTCATCTAAGGGATTTAGATGCACTGCTTTCATTAACCTGAAGATGGAATTGTGTGTCTAAGTCCCTTTGAAAATTTCAGCCTTCACTCTGAGCATTGGTGGGTCAAGCTTAGAACATAAGAACGGTCGTACTGGGTCAGACCAATGGTCCATCTAGCCCAGTATCCTGTCTTCCGACAGCGGCCAATGCCAGGTGCCCCAGAGGGAATGAACAAAACAGGTAATCATCATGTGATCCATCCCCTGTTGCCCATTCCCAGCTTCCAGCAAACAGAGGCTAGGGACACCATCCCTGCAGTACATCAGACCTTGAACTTTTTTAGGGGCTACGCAGGCCCTTTGGACTAGCAAAGCTATATCAGCACTAGTCAAGGGCTGCATATAAACAAACTGCAGATCTCAGACCAGTATACATTTTCAATCCTCGACATTTCAGGCTTCCAGCAGAAAGTGAAAATTCTCTCCTGTTACAAAGATTTCAGGAGCGAAGGAGACACTCGAGACAGTTTTATTTGTAAAACGATAATGCAATAATCTTCATGCCGCCAAGTCCCCCTGGTATCACAATGAGTGCTTCTGTTACTTTATACCTATGGACAGTCAATGGCACACTGACATACCCAGCAGGTTGTGCAGGGCCATTGAATTTATCCTGTGCATAGAAGCGGCAATCCATAATTCAGAAGTAAGGGAAAGGAAATCGGAGTATTGTCTTTTCACACTGATGGCATTTCCATCAGGCCAGCCAGAAGCGTCTCTTTTGCTGTTGTTACTCTAGCTTATCTGCAAAGCCGAAAGTACAGGGATCTCAATCCTTACTGAGAATTTAAACCCCTAGTTTCACAGGTTTCTAACTTTGAGGTGGGGGAAATGTAGGCTTTTAATTACAGCCGGATACTAACATCACAGAAGGACAGGAACAAGGCCAGCGTATATTATAGCTTCCCATTGACATTAATGAGTTACACAGCCATATGCGAGACGAAAGAACAGACTCCCCGCTCTTTGTGGGCCCATTCGCCCCTTTTAAAATGCCGTGAAGTTAGGCTTTCTCCATGCTAGCAAATCGTCCTAATTACAGTCACTGGTGCCAAATGCAGCCACTGGTTTAGCTGCCGCAGTGCAAACCTCTAGTGGAGACAGGGAAAGCCGCTGTTTGGACTAGCCCTGCTTGAAACCAAACTAAGTTGCCCCAGTGCAAATTGCAGCTTATCGTGGCTTACCCAATCTACACCACTAAGGGTTTGCTACCCAGGGATGAAGTCTTGGCCCTACTAGCAAAACTTCCATTGACCACAACAGGGTCAGGATTTCATCCCTGGCATCAGGCGACCATCATTAGGAAATGTAGTGACCTCTGCAGGGTCGAGAAGCGAAGTCTTCTGACTCTCAGTCCCCCACACCAACCACTAGGCCATTCTGCCTTCCAAAGAGGCAGCCTCTATCCCAGAGCGTTTACAGTCTACCCTTACACAAGTTGCAAAGAATACGGGCAATACCATAGCAAAGCAACAGCAGGTGCATATTTGGTCATTAACTTTCAAACTGGGTTGTCTTGTGTTATATGGTAAATTTCAAAGACATGAAAGAACCAATTTTTACCTCTCAGGCTGCAGCCATTGGCTGGGTCAATTTCTCTCCCATCTATTTTGAATACCCAGCGTCCAGGGACATTTACATTGGTTGTATCTTCAACATTGATTATCTCTGGGGTTCTGGACCCAGGAATGCTAAAATAATTGGTGCTGTTTCCACCGTTGAATCCTGCCTGGAACACAGAAAGAGCAAAATTCACCTGAAAACACAGAGACCACCCTTCCCTGAAGTCTGTTCTGTCTCATATTTCTTGCCATCACTGATGTTAATAACCCCGATTTGTCTGTAAATTTTGCTGTTGATTATCTTGTGTTCACCTCCCCTCTCAACTGTGATCACATAAGATCCCAGTGGCAGCTACAGCAACTCTGTACATAGAAAAGTCACACTGGGAAACTAATTGGAACTGATTCATATTTTTTTAACCTAAACTTTTTTTTATTATTACCGTATTTTAAATACAAAAAAGGCTATTTGGCCAAAAGGTTCGTTCGTGGTTGTTTTATTTGTCTGCTTGTTTTTGACACAAAAATGGAAAATTATTTTTTGTTTTGTTTTTTCAAAAACAAACATTTTCGGTAAAAATCCTGTTGTTTTCAATTTTCAGAAACAAAACAAACTTACTTTTTCTTTTTGATTTTAAATGCAAAGCCAAACAATTTTTGGAAGGAAGGAAGGAAGGAAAGAAAATGGAAAGGAAAAGGGCATGCGAGTAGATGGATGGAGATGAATGGATGAGAGGTTTTTTTAATTAAAAAAAAAAAGTTTCTTTTCAGCCAGCTCTTCATTTCACGTATTTTTAGCTACCTTTACAATGTTAGGTGTTTAACTTTTATCAAAAGGAGTAAAACACACAGTTTCCTTCTGCTCTTCATTTCATATCCCTTCTCTTTCCCCTTCAGTCTGGGAAGAAGAAAGAAAACCAGCACCACGTGACCAGCCAGGTCTCCTCCATTCACCAGCAAGTGCCCTGTGAACCAAATGATCTACAGACCCCGGACGGATCATCTCTGGGGAGTGAACCTGAGCTTTCTGGGTCTAAAAGCATGAACCTCGTGTGTTTAAGCTACACAACCTGGTCTAGCCACTAGAAGACAAAAGCCATGCTGTGTTAAGGCGGGTCACGACTTCACTAGATCATATTTCTCTGCTGACACTGTCAGAACAAGGACAGGTTGGAGGTTAGAGCATAAACAAAGATGATTGTGAAGATGCACAGCAGGAGCCTTACCTGGGCCATCACTCCACCTAGTCCAGTTAAAGGATCTCCCCCACTTGCTGTTCCAGTGGTCCACAGGATTTCTTCATAATTAAACATTGCAAATGTGGACACCCCATCTGAAATCAGGAGAGCTTGAAAGGTGTTCACCTGTTTAAAACAGAGACAGGCAAATTCACAAAGTGAGATTGCCCCTCCCGCATCTTTTGCGCCATTTTTCTGCGCTGCCTTCTTCTGCATCAATCCCATACGAAATGCAATAGGGAAGATTAATAATTAAACAGCAAAAGTTAAGCATGGTGTAGGATGCTATCCAACAGCTGATTCAATCCCCCTTAACTGCATCCATAGCTTTCCAGAGCATGATTCCATCTGGGACACCATGGGAGACAGATTAAATCCGTGATCTATTTTAGCACCGATAGATGGCAGCATGAGAACAAGCACTGAGAAAGCAATCAGCTGGGCTTGGATTGCTACAACCTGTTATCTTAGCATTCTTCTATCTCAGCTTTATTCATCACAATGTTATCTTACTGGGTTACTTTCCCCATTTGGATGCTATAATAATATTAACAATGGCTTCTATAACAGTCAAAGTGTATTGTACCCAAGGAAATCTTGCTTTCTCAAGCTGCAGGAATCCCAGACCAATCTGCAAAAATTTATTGACAACTTTCACATTGTTTTTAAACAATTCTTCGTTTTTTAACTATAAATGCTTCAGATAAATTCATTCAGCAACAAGCCAGCACCCCATACTAGGAGGTACGTTGTCATCTTCTAAAGAGGACATAAAATGAGCTCTTGACCATAGAATCCCAGAGCATTGTCCATAAAGCCCTATCCTACCTGGGTCCACATGAGCTAATCGTGCAACTGGATTTCCAGGGATGCAACATCTGCCCCTAAGAGCCCACTGGCAAATTCCACCTGAAGTAATTCAACTTTACCCATCTAAATTCCACCTGCATTTCCAATTGGATATGGTATCCTTCACTTCCTGTCCTAAACCATTCTACTTTGGTAACTCTATGCTGATTAACAGTCATGCTTTCCTCCCAAGAGTTGGCTGCATTTCAGTGGTGAGTGAAATTGACCATGTATGTTCCCTCACTTATTTTACAGGGATTCTGTGTGTCTAATTAACCAAGGTCTGGAAAAGTGATTTGAGATCTTTGCATGAAAAGTGGCTAAAGTATTGCACCATATCATCATGTAACGTTAAAAAGTCCAGATGACTCATGAAAACATACTGAGTCATCCAGAACCAGAGCCTCAACCGATGTGAGCTGATAGAGGTCCACTGAAATCTAGGTAGCTATGCCAGTTTACACAAGCAGAGGATCTGGCTCACTGTAAAAGGGAGCATGTCAAAGTGATATTGGTTTTGTAGAGACTTCTGATAGTCAATTCATGCCATTTTTATTTTTTGTTTAAAGTGAATCCATTGTTTAGACCATCATTTTAAAAAGAAGCCAGAGGCCCACATTCATTCTGGTTTATTATTAATTATTGTTATTATTATTTGTGTAGTAGTAGCTTCCAGCAGCCCCAGTAATAGACCAGGACCCCACCATGCTAGGCACTGTACAAGGAGAGAACCCAAAGGTGGTTTCTGCCCCAAAGAGTTTAAAGTCTAATTATAAGACAAGAGGCAACAGATGGTTGCAGACAGGCCGATGGAGGAGTACAAGGAAACAGTGAGACAGCACTGGTCAGCACGATAGGCTGTGGGATCAGAACACCAGTGGCCTAACCACTGTCATGAGTTTCATAGGCATCACAACAACGGAGAGTTTGAAGAAGGATAACGAGGCAGCTTTGCAGATGTGAATGGAGAGCTCCTCCCAGCCGGGAAGGGCAGAATGGGCGACTGCATGAAAATTTAACAAGTGTATGATGGAGGCTGGCACCATTGGCCAATCGGCGGTGGGAGTCGACACTTTGATAGTGAATAAGAGATGACAGGTAGGCAGGGGATACGCCTGGAATGGCGCTGAAGACGAAGACAAGCACTTTGTGTTTCATGTGATGGAGAAGGTCAAGCTACTGTCTTTAATGGCATTAGATCAGGGATAAAGCATGCCCAATAAATCTGAAAACCCACTCCAGAGTGGGAAAGAAACCCTTTTCTAACTTCAACTGACATTTTTACTGATTTTTTTTTTTATATATACTGACAGTCAATTTTTTTTAACCCAGCCAGTATATTTCCTGGTCTTTGCCAACTCAATTTCCAACACTGCAAGGTATGAAACTTAAAAGGCATAAAATCTATAGCCTGCAGTGCCTGTAGGAATGCAGAACATGATGGGGGAAAAAAATCTTCCTCTCAGGATGTGATTTTCCATTAAGTGCAGCCAGCTCCATAAAAGTGATATTCACCCCAGTGAGTCGTGAGGAGGCATGATCCAAAGCCCACTGAAGTCAATGAAAAGATCCCATTGACATCAGAGGACACTAGATCAGGACCTTAAGGTGTAGGTCTGCCTTAAAAGGGTTTACATAAAAATAGCACCTTTTTACCCAACCAGTTTACTCCCACTGGGTCCAATTGTGCCTCCAGGGAAATCAGTGTTAACGTTCCAGTTGATGTCAATGATTTGTGGGAGGTCATTGTCGTGCTCTACTGGCGTACTGTGTCTTCTTGTGGGTGTCACCCTTTAAGACAGACGTAGACAAATTGGAGGGAATCCAAAGGAGCGCAACAAAAACAATCAAAGCTTTAGAAAACCTGACTTATGAGGAAAGGTTAAGAAAGATGGGCCTGTTCAGTCTTGAGAAAAGAAGACTGGGGGGGGAGGGTTGATAGTCTTCAAATATCACAAGGGCTGCTATGAAGGGGGATCAATTTTTCTCCATGCCTACTGGAAGTAGGGCAACACGTAATCGGCATAATCTGCAGCAAGGGAGATTTATGTTAGATAGTAGGAAAAAAATTCTACCTATAAGGATAGTTAAGCACTGGATCAGGTTCCCTAGGGAGGTTGTGGAATCCCCATCATTTTAAGAACAGGTTAGACAAATACTTGTCGGGGTGTTCTAGGTTTACTTGGTCCTGCCGGGGGGTTGAACTAGCTGACCCCTCGAGGTCTGTTCAAGCTCTACATTTCCGTGATTCAGGCTTGGCTCCCTGTGAGAATTCAGAGCCAGATCTGCTGGCTTTAGAAACAAAAATGAAGCTCCGACCTTGACAGCTGATCAGAGAGGGTGAAGGGTGCACCTGTGTGGCGCTCCACTCACGTCAATGGGGTTCTGAGGGCTGCAGGAGTCCACCCCTGCAAAGCCAGCAGAGCTAAGAGAGCGTGAGCTGGGCCCCATTCATTTCATACATTCTACACAGATGACGAGGGCTGCTCCTGTGGCCTGTGACTCAAAAGATCTGGATCCAATTCCCAGCTGTGTCGCAGACTCCCTATGTGACCTTCAGCAAATCGCTGCAGAACTTCCCGCTTCTGGCAAGTGGGGATTAACAATCCTTCCTTTCTCCCACCCCTTGTCTGTCCTGTCTATATAGATTATAAACTCTGATGCAGAGGCTGGCTCTTACTAGTGGTATGTACAGCGCCTAGCACATGGGGCCCTGATTTTGGCTGAGGCCTCCAGGCACTGCCATGCTATGACTAAAATAATCAAACTAAAGTTCTAGTCAGTTAAACCTGTGCAAACCCACTGAAGATGAGGGCACACAGACGTCGCTGAGGTCCAGTGTGGCCAGAAGAACCCTTATCATCGGAAATGATGTACCCAGACAGAAAGTTCCCCATTTGAATCTCAGGACTGAAGTTTGCAGCACTAACTGGCAGGAGAAACCTCTTGTCAGTTGAGGATATTTGATCCAGAATCACAACAAACATGAAATTCCAGATAAAGTTGGGTGAAAAACTGGTTTTTCGATTCACTGGCAATCCTGAAAATCCCCTCCAGCCGCCCCCCCCCCGCCCCCAATTTTTTATTTCAGTTCAATCTGAAACCACGATTTTTCAAAATTTTTCATGAATCAAAAAATGGGGGCGGGGGGGAGGAAGGAATCATTTTTGGCTTGAACAAAACAGTTGCATTGAAAGGGAACAAAAATGTTTTGACTGCAATATTTTCAAACTTTTTTTTTTTTTAACAAAATGGAACAAAATTTCGAAATAAAACATCATTCGGAACCAAAATCAAAAGGTTTCATTTAGAAAATGTTGAAAGGAAACAATTCAATTGTGGGGTGGAGGTGGGGGGCAGAAGACAGGAGTTGACCAAAATAATTCGGCAAAATGAACACAAATTCTCAAAGCATTTCAGTGCCTCCCAATCTGCATTTTTGGCCGAAAAAGTTTTCAGCTGAAAATTTTGGCCCGTCTCTAATCCCTGATGCCATTTTTACTGAGTCACTCTTCAAACCAGGCATTAAGAAGGTTTTGCACAGGTTTTCTGCATTGGGGTGAATTTCACCTTCAAAAGTTGCATATTCTATTTTACAGGTAAATCAAACGCATTCTCTGATATTGTACAGGAAGGATGCTATATACCAAAATAAATTGCACTGTGTGCAATTTTCCCAGCAGTACAGGGATCTCAGTACTGCTTCTGGCTCAAAACACTTTGGAACTGTGTGTCAATGAGATTGGAAAAATGCATTAAATTTCAAACAACCCTAACAAATGGAAAGGAACAGGGTTCTTTGTCATAGCTGACTTCTTAAGAGATCAGACTCTTTTTGTTCATGGAATTAAAGAGCAGCTAATCCAGCCAAATCACTGGCAGGGTTTTATGACCAATTATGATACATCTTTTACTGCACTGATTGTCATTGTGATAATGCTGCCAATAATCATAGAATATCAGGGTTGGAAGGGACCTCAGGAGGTCATCTAGTCCAACCCCCTGCTCAAAGCAGGACCAATCCCCAATTTTTTGCCCCAGATCCCTAAATGGCCCCCTGAAGGATTGAACTCACAACCCTGGGTTTAGCACGCCAACGCTCAAACCACCGAGCTATCCCCTACCCCCGCCCCCACCATCTTTTTGATTTCCTACATTTATTTGGGATTTCAAAGCAGCTGTTCGATTCGTTCTCCTGAAACGTCCTGACTGCTCGCTCTGATTAACATGGCATAGAAATAAATCCAGCCACAGCCACAATAAAAACCCATAAGTCCTTTGTGGCCCCAAAAAGGTCCCCATTTTCTGTCCCCAGTCACAGGTTTTTAAGAGAGCAGATTTCAGCCAAAGATTAATTTATTGTGGCTTCCTGGATATGACAGTTTTCTTAAGCAGCAGCTTCACTTCTGGAGCCCGTTAGGGAGAAGAGAACTTGCTTTGCCAAATTTTGGCCTTGGACGTTTGATTCTAGCTGAAAAATTATTTGGCTCACTTTTAACTCAGGGTGGACGTGGGTGGGGGAGAAGCCGGGTGGGGGAGAGATTACAGAATCCAGTGAGGGGAAAAATAAGATGGACAATGGCAGTGAGTGGGAGAAAAAATTAGAATGAAAAGCTCAAGTCTCCCATCCTTCCTGCCCTCACAAGCCATTTGTTTCTTTCACCCCCCGTTGTACTTTGTCTTTTACTTACCCTAGAGGATCCACGTTGCTAGGTGCTGTATAGTCATTGAGTAAAATTACCAAAGAATTTACAACCCTATAGCTTGATCCTGCAATGCTCTCCATGCACACAGACTTTTCCTCCTACTCAGAGCCCCAGTGAAGTCAAAGGGGGCCCACCCATGCAGATCACATCTCGGAAGCAGGATATAAACCTGTAAATTCTTTGGGGCAGGGCCTATACTAAATGCCTGTACAGTGCCTGCCACTACGGGGACACTACTGTAATAAAAACATCTGTAGGCTCACCTGACACAAACATTCACATTCAAGATACTGTGCAGGGCTCTTGTTTGTGCCAGGGCAGCTGTTGGGAGGTGGATCTATACAGAACACAGGACTGAATACTACTGTTATGTTCATGGCGCACACACACAAAGATAAAAACATATATACTGTGCCTAGAAGGTTGCAGGGTAATGCTATTTTATTTCTTAGACTCCAGAACCCTAACACAAAACAACCCAAAACCAGCAAGAGACAAAGCAGGCTGCTCCCTTATACAAGGAACCACAATTCACCCCACCTTGTTCTAAGCCATCTGTCTGCTGACTGACTCTGATCGCAGGCTTCCCTACAGAGCTCCCTAGCCTGAAAGCAGTTCAGGAAAACACTTACAAATGAAAGTGACAGCCAACAATTCCAATGCAGTTTTCAAATACCCCACACCTACAACTAGAAAAACTTGTCTTGAAATTGGAAAAACTAAAGGACAGGGGATTAGAGGCAACCTCTGAGAGTTTCACAGCCCCCCAAAGGGAACAAATGTATCCTGTCCCTATTTAAAGAAAAAGCCCTGAATCAGTGTTCAATTAATAAATATTTGGCCCTTCTTTATAAAGTGTGCAGAATCCAACCTCTGAAGCGCCTTGCAAAGCAGTTAAGTATGATTTCCATTTTACAGATGGGGAAACTGAGGTACAGAGAAGCTGAAGGGACTTGATCAAGGCCACACAGCAAGGCATGGATAAGAAAATAGACTCCACTCTCATATCTAATCAGTATGTAATAATAATAATTAGCTGTTACTGTAATATGAATAAAGTCCTCAAAAGAGACTGGAGCCCCACTGAGCTAGCTGCTGTACAAACACATGCTAAGAGACCATTAATCTTTCCTTTGATGAGTTCACAACATAACTGGACAAGACAGACTAAGGGTGGGAGAAAGGAAGGATTATTATCCTAATTTTACCAGTGGGGACCTGAGGGCCAGAGAGATTAAGCGACTTGCCCAAGGTCACCCAGGAAGTCAGTGGCAGAGCTGGGAATTGAACCCAGGTCTCTTGAGTCCTACTTCATCCATCTGCCCATTAACTCAGGCCATGTCTACAAGAGGAGTGCTTTACCAGTGTAGGAATGCCTGTTTACCACCTCAGCATAGCATGCCTGGTGTGGACAGGTTTTATTATCAGTATAGTGAAACCACTCCCGCCAAGAGAAAGAAGCTGTGCTGGTAGACGTTATACAGCATAACTGCACCTCCACTAGGGGTTTCTGATGGCACTGCTCTGTCGGTCAGGATCACACCCCTTCAAACTCCAGACCGACATCACTACGCTAAGGTCTATAGCGTGTAGACCTGACAGCCGCTATTCCTGCTTCAGAAAACAACACCTTTCTAATATTATCACGCAAGCGAAGAGATTGAAACGTTTGCCCTTACAGGGGTCGTGCTGCTGCCTCCGTAGAAGGTGACCTCTTCCCAGGTGACGACAAAGAGCCAGATGGCTGAGAAAGAGGGCAAGTTTTTGAAGTACTTCCTGATGTCTTTGGAGACTTTCTTCAGCAGGGCGGGGTCCATGGTCTCCCTGTAGTAGATTTCTCCTCGGATTCCATTGTGAACGTCTGCCCAAAATGGAGCAATAAAGGCCCGGCCATCTGCAAGGGGGAAAGGCTCTGGGGTGAACTGGCTGACTTGCACATTGAAAGAAATCACGCCATTGTTGTTGACCTAGAAAAAGAGAACGGTTTGATTTAAGCCAACCAAAGCCTTGGCTGCAAGCGGAGAACTGTCATCTTAAAATTATACCTGTGCTGATGGCGATTTTGGTGAAGGCTGGTTTATGCAATTATGTGATGGAAATAGGCCTATCCATCTAGGTACTTATAGGTCTCTCATTGCTCAAGCGAGCAAGGCCTGCGCTATGGAAGATCTTAAGCTGGGGCTAGGAAGACAGAGATCAGGAACTGCAGAGGGTACAACCCCACATAGATCAAACTCTGAAGGTTATTTAGCCGCAACAGTTCTTTGAGATGAGCCTCTCTGGATCCACATCATAGGAGAATTATTTACCAAGGAGATTTTGTGCCCAACGTAACTGGCCCCAGGTCACTGGGTGCATTCAGGTAAATCAAATCCTGAGCAAGCAGTGCTGCTGAGTCCTCGGTACTGGACTCATTTGACCCAAACACTTCCAGGGAGCTCAATATCTGTTATGTTAAGCACAAACCCGTCAGTGCCAGGTCTTCAGCACTACACTGGGGACACTGGTGTCAGAGAACCACAGAATCATAGAATATCAGGGTTGGAAGGGACCTCAGGAGGTCATCTAGTCCCACCCCCTGCTCAAAGCAGGACCAATCCCCAACTAAATCATCCCAGCCAGGGCTTTGTCAAGCCGGGCCTTAAAAACCTCTAAGGAAGGAGATTCCACCACCTCCCTTGATAACCCATTCCAGTGCTTCACCCCCTCCTAGTGAAATAGTGTTGCCTAATATCCAACCTAGACCTCTCCCACAGCAACTTGAGACCATTGCTCCTTGTTCTGTCATCTGCCACCACTGAGCACAGCCGAGCTCCATCCTCTTTGGAACCCCCCTTCAGGTAGTGGAAGGCTGCTATCCAATCCCCCCTCGCTCTTCTCTTCTGCAGACTAAATAACCCCAGTTCCCTCAGCCTCTCCTCGTAAGTCATGTGACCCCAGCCCACATGCTGGACACCAGACAGTGGCAGCAAGTGGTTCTACTACAAGTGGGAATTGGCAAAGGCCACCTGAAATAAAAACTGAGATTATTATCCCGAGCCTCCAGGAAATGACTGTATTGTGCACGTGCTATGCATATATCACTGACGCAGGGAGAGCATGGGTCTTTATCCCCCTTGGAATGGCTGGTGCACCAAGGTCTCACGTTCAAATCCCGCTGTTGTGCCAGACAGGGTTGGCCTGGGCTGGGCTCAGCCCAATACCTGAATGGAAAATCCCTGAATTTGAGATCGGGATCAAATTTTGCTGACTCGGTCCCATCTTGAACACACTTTTGATGCAGCGAGATTAACCCTTTCTTAGCGCAGCCTGGCAGGTATCCTTCTCCCATGCCTGGCTTCCTGTGATGCCAATGGGAAGCAGCAGGACCAGCCCAGAACTTTCTCAGGCACCCACCAGAGGGTGGAAGGAATCCTTTCCCCCCCGCAGCTCTGTATGTTCTTGTTTCTTGTCATGCATCTGGAATAACGCTCATGACATCAAGGCCTTAGCTTTGGCATTTAATCACCTGCAAAGGTAATTTATTGCCTTTTATACTCCTTTCCCGTGAACATTATCCCATTAAATACACCTTTGACTTTTTTAATCATAAAACCTATCAGTTCATGAAATCTAAGAACTTGTCAGGTAGGTACTAATAAATCTTCCATGTCTTGAACACTGGGAGAGTGTGCTTCAAATGCAGCTACTAATGAGGGGGAAACGAGTAAAAAAGCAGCGTCTGCCACAGAGTTGCTCCTCCACTTACATAAATGCTCCTGTATGGGATTCCAAAGAAGATGAACGGGATGGACAGCTTAATCTCAGAGGAGCTTCCATCATCCACTTTGGGGGTTTTCGTATCATTTTGCCAGAACGGATACAAAATCTCCATGGACTGAGCTGGAAGAGGACAGTATAGTTATTATAATGATATAAGGACTGGTCCTGTTCCCACTGACTGCAATGGTACAGGATCAGACCCATAGCATCACACCTCCTGATGCTCTTTACATACTTTGTACTTCAGCCACTACTGAAATGCAGCCACCTCTGGGGTGGAGAATGGCAGCTGGTTAATGACATGCCCCAGTACTATGCAAGAGTTTAGAACAGGGGGTGAAAAAGAATAGTCTCTACAACTGCAGCTGCAGGAGGGATTTTGTATTGGTGGAACGTCGCTACCCAAACTGGAATTTGGCCAGGCATAAGATTTGATGTCACTTCCCTTGTATAAAAAGCTACAGGATCCTTCATGACCCCTAAACGGTCAAGGCCTCTGTTTTACATCGTATTTAGCATCTTCAGCAGGACAGTGTCTCCTAACACAATAGCTGGGGCATTAGTTCAGTGCTATCTCAGAGGGAAGAACAATAAGGAAGAGGGTCCAGTGGTTAGGATGCTAGCCTGCGACTCGGGAGACCAAGGGTTAATTCTCTGCTTCTCCCCAGACTTCCTTTGTGATCTTGGACAAGTTATTTAGCCTCTCTAGGCCTCAGTTTCTCACGTGTAAGATGGGGTTAACAGCACCACCCTGCCTCACAGGGTTGTGTAGGGAAAAATACATGAAAGATTGTGAGGAGCTTTGATATCACAGTAATGGGGGCCAGATACATACCTAAGATAGATGGATAATGACATCTGCTGAATTGACAGGTTTCAGAGTAACAGCCGTGTTAGTCTGTATTCGCAAAAAGAAAAGGAGTACTTGTGGCACCTTAGAGACTAACCAATTTATTTGAGCATGAGCTTTCGTGAGCTACAGCTCACTTCATCGGATGCACATCCGATGAAGTGAGCTGTAGCTCACGAAAGCTCATGCTCAAATAAATTGGTTAGTCTCTAAGGTGCCACAAGTACTCCTTTTCCATCTGCTGAATTAACACTCCTTCCTGTAGCACTCTGCCTTTTTCTTTGAGCTCTTCCATTCACATAGCAACCGGGCCTGGCCTTGCTTAGCTTATGAGAGGATACTAGGGGAAAGCCTGAGATGCTATTGCTAGGACAGTTTAATCAAAAATTTCCCACTGAAATCAGGTTTTCCATTAAATTAAACATTGCACAGAAAGTAGCTTCTTTTCCCCCTACATCTTTTGACGGAAAAAATTAAAAAACAGTTTTTAGCCAAAGATTGTTTTGTTGAAAAAGTTGAAATTTTCCACTGAAAATTTTGACAAAAACTAAGCATGCTCAGTGAATTTTTCCACAGGGAACAAACCCCATTTCCCACCTGCTCTAATTGCTAGGTCTACAATTGCGGATTATGCCTCTATAGAAAGAGCTATGCAGCCAATCCTGTGCCACTCGCAGACATCTGTTATAACAGAATTCTCCATTTATTTAGCCCTATGAGGTGATCTACCACAGAGGGAACACACATTTCCTTAGCTAGAAAAGAAATGGACTGTCCTCATTATATTCAATCAGTGCTGACCCAAAGAGCTAGACTCAAAACAATTTCATCTCTGTTTAAGTTGATTCAGGACATTCTTTTATCTTCTAGGTCCTAACCTGCAATTTCAGAGGCTGCTAGCTGACGGGTGATTGCTCTGAGCCTGGGTTTTAAAGATGCAGTGGGTTTTCTTCCCATTCCGTGCAAGTATAAGCTGTTCGATTATTGTACCTTTTAAGATGTCCTTCGCTAGAATCTGGTTTATAATAGGGACAACGGGAAGCCGACCCTTTTATGAAGGTTCTAACTGATACAGCTTTCTAGCTCAAAAGAAAAATACCTGTACTGAAAGTCTAAAAAGGGCTTTTTTTAAAAGTGTGTGTGTGTATATATATTAATTTTCATGCTGGAGAGAGTTTAAGTGGTGTGTGACAGAGTCCTGAATGTATGACTACACTTATATACATATTTTGTAAGGGCTATCGCAAATATCCTGTTGCCAGGTAGTAAAATAAGTCATTTCACAGCTGTAATGTATCCAGCAGGCTATTACATCTGAGGTCACAGCTATAAATTATAGATTTTTTTTTAAAAAAGGGTGATACTCAGCACAACCTTTTAAGCAATCACTTTTTAAGCACTAGCATTGGAGTCTAACTCTGCACGTATAGCCTCTCCTATCCAAGTATCCCAACAGGCTTGGCTAGCAAAGGAATCTAGCCTTAATGCCCTGAGCTTCAGGCAGATTATTATCCTCATTTTGCAGGTGGGGAAACTGAAGCACAGTGGTTAAATTATTTGCCCGTAGCCACACAAAGGAAACAGCAGGCATCAGTACCAAGATCTCAAGCCACATAGACCTAAACCTTAACCCCAAGACCAGGATATCTCCCCCAAAGAAATTAAATCAGTCGTGTAATGTGAATATGCTGAGTTAGCATGACAAAAAAACAAAAACAAACCCATCTACCCAAGACTGGCCTCAGTCCACTGTTCTTGACCCTCTTGAAATCAAATTTAAATTAAAAAAAAGAAAGCAACAAGAAATCTTCTGGAGATTTTCCTGTGCCTTTTACAAAACTACACAAGGAAAAAACAAAAACAAAACATGGATGGAAGTTTTGTAGAGTGAATGATCTTAATAAATGTTTCCTCAAAGCTGTATAAACCACAGGGAATATCAATGAGGATACACCTAAGACTTGGAGTTTGGATGACTCCACAAACCAAGTCAGAGCTCTAACAAAAGTAAATTAGCACACAGTTGTGTGGTAGCTTGACTTCTCCGCAGACTCTTTCTACCCACCTGCCTTTCATTCTGCATAAGTTTGTCTGGCAGGTGAACTGTCCAAACTCTAGAAATGTTTTAAAGTCCTGCTTTCATGACAATTGTGATATCATCCCATACTCCTGAATTCTGCATGAAGAGCTCAGAAATGTGCGGAGACTCTTTAGTCTGTTGATTATTTTGACTTCATATTTGAAACCGAAAGGGCAAGATGTAATTTGGCCTAGCTCCATCAATTTCAGTGGAACTATGACAATTTATATGAGTTGAGGATCTGTCCCTCGCTGTGAATAAATGTCAGCGATGCAAAATGATCATGTATATTTACCAGGCAAGGCACAAAAATCTACTTGTTTGCCCCTCGGTATTAGGACTTAAAAATAAATTACCCTGCTACTGTACTTGCTCTCAGACAAGTATCTGAGTAGAATTTTGCAAGGCTTTCTATGCACATGAAGTTTGCGTGTAGCAAATTTCTGAGGCAAGCGCTTTCCTATTGTAAATGTAGAGTATCAGTATCCGAGGACCAAAAGTCAGAAATACTAACCTTGCTGCCGTACAATCATGAACACAAAGGCCACCCAGGTTCTAATGAGTGACGGATAATTCATCCTAAAAGGGGGGGGAAAAAAAAGTAACTAATCATCAATCCAAAACCAGATCTGCTAAGCAAATCTCAGGCTAATGGCTAATAGTGCCTTGAAATTGTGAGATTGCTCCAGGGATGCAGAAAATTGGGAAATGTAGGTCCTTACCCATGATCTAGCCCAAAAATGACAAGCTAGATAGCTAGTATAATGAAATCACTGATGATAAAACAACCTGCCCTCCAGGTATTCTCAGGGTATATGTACAGCATGATTTCAGGAATCAGAAATGAACCAGTATGTTGGAATTAATGAATAGCACCCAGCTCCCAGTGTGTCTTCAATCCCCCTATTAATCCAACACAATTCTTTGCTGATCTGCTTCATGTGAGGATATTACTGCAGGCTTTAAGATGAATAGCTTTTCATTGTAAGAAAATGAGAGCGAATTATAAACCGTAGTGTGTTTATATAGTTAGAAGACTTCAAATGTTGGTTTAACTAATCCTTTGTACTGGGTGGTAATACAATGATCACTTAACATTCTTGACAGGTGTGAAGGAAGCACAAATATTTACACAGCTTGACAACTTCCTTGCTATACAGAAATCAACTATATATAGAAGGGGGTGGAAATGCATCTGGGTAAATTAAAGAGAAATTTTGTGTGGTATTTTAATTTCTTTTATGCTTACTATAATTTGTTATATATTATTAATCAAAGAGGAAGTAGGACTACAGTAGCTGCTTTGATTTAATTACTTTATCATTTCTATTCATTAAACAGAGGGAAAGGTTTTTTATATACCATTTATATAAAACTACAGTGTATACACAATACACACAGTGAGTGAATGAAATATGTATGATCAGATTCAAGTATAAATTAGAGTGATCTATTTATACAGAGACAGAATAGTCACACTTCTATATTAAATATATATCTATTCACGCATTATATTACATCTATGACTGTACTCCAACGTTATAGACATTACATCTCTATATAACAAAATACCTCTATAGATCTATTTATATAATGGAGTACACATATATAGCTATATCTATTTCTATCTATATAGATATAGATAGATAGATGTAACATATATATATATAGCTAGATACATTGTCTGTATAGCTACATATTACTTACACTTGAATCCAATTATAATGATGTTTGAAGTAGTGAAACACCATATATAATCAAGTCGAATGACAGTTCCACACTTCTCCAATGCTTCTCAATGTGTCATTGCAATTAGATTGAAAAAATAAATCTTGTTTACAGCAAAGTTGTTCTGGAGTGAGAAAAATTAATTTAACTATGAAAGGGTTCCGCTGTATTCCTTACTGTAGAAAAGAAGCAAGTATCATGCTAGAATTTTATATAGATCTTAAATCTAAGTCACTGTGGATTCATTAATTGAGAACACACACAATGACTAGTGGAGAATATGAATGTATTACATTAAAACCTAGAAGATGTACCTCTGGGGAAGCATGACAGAAAATAAAAGAAACAATGCTTAATTTAGTACATCCCCTAAAAAAAAGAAAGCAATTTTTTTTAAAAGTATGAAAAAAATACCAACCTGTTTTGCAGAGAAGGGAAGAAATTAAGTCCGAAATTTTAAATTGAATCTTGGTAAACCGGGGGGAAATCTTATGTCAATGAAGAATACATTTCAGTGCTCTTTTACCAATTATTGCTGATGTCTGAAATGATGTCTCAATCTCTTTTGCTCTTTCAATTGAAAATTCAGTTTTTCTCTGTGTTGTTTTAGGGCCAGAATAGTGTTGAGTTGCAATCAAAACTTTTTGCTCTATTAATTAATGGTAAATTAATCTACAGCTCAGATTCTGGGCTGTAAAAGTGGAGAGGTTTCTTTCTGGCAGAAAAAAACCCTAATCCTTCAGGTAGAGTTAGATGGAAATGTCAGTAAGTTGGCGCTAGATTTGTGGCTGTTCTGATCAGAATCGCTTTTCACTTGGGAAGGAAAAAAACAACCCACAAAAGAAACAAGCCCCTTCCTCCTTTGTGCAAGTGGAAAAAAAGCTTCTATATAGTGTTACAGAATTAGCATTAAACAGCATAGGGATTAAAGCACTAAACAAAGTCAGAGCCCTTGAAATGTCCATGAAGATAATTTTCTATCAAAGTCTTGTTTGAATTTTCATAAACCAATTTAGTTCAGCTTTGGCCGAGAGGAAAATAAAAGCTATTTAAAGAAAAGTTCTTTCCAAATCTTCTTCAGAAGATTTTATTTTTACTCCTGATCCTACCACCCCTAGGAGGGAGTGGGATTGTCCTGGTTTTAAAATCTAAGGATTTTGGCAAAGATTAGTTAATATTTACATTGCAGCAGCATCTGGAAGCCAAGTATTTCAACACTTCATTGTGCTAGGTGCATTATGTGCACCATAAGTGAAGGTCTCTGGCCCAAACTGCTTATAGTCAAAGACCCTGATCCATGTCCCCGGTTGAAATCAATAGGACAAAAGGTAGTAAAAAAATTCAGCACATGTGTAGGTGTAGTGCAGGATTGGGGCCAATAAATCAAACAAGCGGGCTGAGTAGGAGGAATAAAAGGGGAATTTTTTTTTTTTTTTTTAAAGGAAGATTTAGGTTTCAGTTCCACAAATACATCCCCATGCACTTAATTTCATGCATGTGCGTAGCCCCATTGATTTTAGTAGGGCTACTGGTGTGTAAAGCCAAACACGGGAGGAAACATTTGCTGGATCAGGGCCTTAAAGTACGTTACCGACACAAACCTCCTACTTGTAAACCTGATTCCCAGTCTATTGAAGGGAAGAAAGCCCTCAAGGGGGAATCTAGGGCTAGATTCTTCTAATACTACCAGCCATTCAGTGCCTTTGGAGTCATTCCAAAGGCAAAAACAAAACAAGCCTCTCTCTCTCTCTTCAGAAGGCTCTTCACAGATTACCTGCAAAGGGAAAATAAACAGGGCTTGTACTCCTGTGTGCTGCTTTATGATGAATACCGAAAATCCGAATGTATCCTTTTCTCCTCTGATTGTTTTATGTTTAAAATTCAGCTTCTGTCTGACTCAGGAAGTTCTATGATGACTAGAGCTGCTTTGATTTTACAGCTTGCCTGACAATTTGGAGTGAACTTTCTATCTTCCAGATTTTGTTTTTTCTTTTGGGTCAGGGCCTACCATTTTGTTCTGCATTGTACCGTGCTGAGCACATTATGGCTAACCAAATAAGTAACAATATTTTACTTTCCCCACTGAGGCTCAAGACAAGCAAATCATTCAAAAGAGGTGGGCTAGAATTTCCAGAGGCTAGTCCTAAAGCAAGTGAGCGAAGGTCAAAATAACCACATAGATGGGAACCGGGTCAAATAATTTCCCCAAGTAAGGATTTGAACGAAGTCCAAAAAAGGTTTTCTGAAGCTGATGTTGGAGTCCGGTGGAAAGAGGATTTTTCCAGATAGTAATTTCCTCCAGGGAAGGTATCACCTGTCTCCCCATTATACCTCCCTTTATTGCTTACTGCAGGACTGCTGGCCTGGCCCAGCCCTGCTACCTTACAATTGCCGCCTGCACCTGTAGCCATTCCTCTACTGAGAGCTTTAACTCTCTCTGTGCTGCAGGAGAGGTTCCTGACTCAATTTCAAATCTGGTTGACAATTAAACCTAGACTTAGATCCAGGACGCACAGAAATTAAAGAACAAAAAAGACCCAGCAGATGGGTTTCCTTCAACTTTGCCAGTGCAGGATTGCTCCCTCCCCACTGTGAGAGTGTGCCATCTATTTTAATTGTAAATGGCATGCAATGGGGCTCCGGGAGACTACTCTGCAGGAGATAGATCTCTCTGTCAGGGAACATTTGCTACTATTCAGATTAAATTTTCCTTTTAATTTCATCTCATTATCCCATTTATCTCTATCACTCCCTTTGAATGGTTATAGACACTTCAGGTTGCTGTATGGCGGTTTCTTCCCAAAGGTTGGTGTGTACCTAAAGATATGTCTGCACTGCAATCACGGGCTGTGATTGTCATATAGACATTCCGGAGCTAGCTTTAACCTATCTAGCTCTGGAAATGCAGCAGTGAAGTTATGGCAGAGTGGGCTTCAGCACGGGATAGCTACCTGAGTGATTACCCAGGTGGGCTTATATAGCAGCACTAAAGTCCATGCTGCTACGACTTCATTGCTCTGGTACCCACAGTAGCTCGCTTAATGCTAGTTCTGGTACATCTACTTGAGCTGCAATCACACCGCATGATTGCAGTATAGACATACCCTCAATCTGGCTGCCAATGCTAGAGAGGACAATTTACTAATTTTGGTACCAGACATAAGAATTTAGTCACATGCTCTATACAAGAGAGAAAGACAAAGACAATGAGAGTAATTTTCCCTCACTTCTAGAGAAGGCATGTTAAACCATAGAATTATCTGGATTATGCGATTTAATATGCTCAGATTCTTCAATACAGGTGAGATACAGCGTGCTGCATGTTGACCACAATACACAAAGGGGACTTGGGTGATGCATGGGAAATGGGGGTGATTAAACCTTAACCTCTAGGTTGCTTGTGGACACCTAGGGCTAGGTCAGCCTTGTTCTAAAGTTGTTAGCTGATCGTTGGTAGCACGTGTAGTAATAATATTTAGCTCTTTTATGCTATTTTCATCCGCAGATCTCAAAGCCCTTAAAAAGATGGTTTACTCCAATTTTATAGATGGGGAAGCTAAGGCACAGAAGGGCAAAGTGACTTGCCCAAGGCCATTGAGCAAACCAGAGGAGGAGACACGAATCAAACCCCAAGTCTCCTGAGTCCCAATCCAGTGCTCTATCGCCTAGCCCCGCCCCCCCCACTGCTTCCCAGTGAGTAAAATGAGTTGGGGGGTCTCAGCTCAGTCTCTAAAAGACAAGCATCCAATTTAGAAGAAAAAACCCGCACAACCTGTATAATGGTATGAGCCGTCTCATTCTACACGAGAAGTTCTTGTCGGACGTAGCACGGGAGGAAGTTGCTTTGTGTCTGAAACAATGGAACAATTCAAGGTCAGCAGGCAAACCAATATGTCCTTGAGAACGGCTGTTAACAGCCAAAACATTAGATGTGCTGTTTATCTGTCCGAACACCGTTTAGCCCACGTGAATCTCCGGGTGTTGCATTACATGTTAAAGAAACACTATGGGATTAAGTCTTTCTTCACCTCCATGCAAACAGCGTGATGTTCCAAACCAAGTCAGAAGCCAAAGAAACAATTTTATACTTTTAAAATCAATTTCACGTTCCATTTTTATTTCAAGTATTAGCTCCAAGCTATTTACAAATAGCCAAAAAATATGAAATCCAATAACCTGACCTTAATTTTAGTGCTTCTGTCTTTGCGGATAAAACTCATTTAACTTGAATGGCAGTGTGGTGAGTGGGTTGAGGAAGGGGCTGATGCATGGGCTTTATTCCCACTTGTGCCACAACTGTAACACCCTAAGGCAATTTTGTTCAGCGGAGAAATAAGTACAGAAGCTTTGAGACTTTATAAAGCACAGTAAGAATCCTCAATAGAAAATGCTCTATTAGGCCATTGCTATAGTACCTATTGCTGTGATATTCACGATTGTATTAAAGGTATTATCACTAGAGTTTACGTTAACCTAGGTATATGGGACTAGGCTTTATATTGAAGTAGTAAATTATTTTGCATAGGTGCTTGGAGCTTGGTGGATGCAGGGAGGAAAAAGGGATGAAGAGATAAGAGCTTAAGGGTAGATTTTCCAAAGCACTTAGCCTTGGTCCAACTCTGCTCTCACTCAAGTCTATGGGAGCGTTACCATTGACTTTAATGGGAGCAGAATTAGGTCAACACTAAAAGCTTTTCAAAATCCAACTCTAAAGCTGTGGGCTCCTGCTGACTTTATACCTGTGCTTAAGATAATGGCATGGGAACATTGAGCACTGACAATTCAAAATCACTTTCAACCCGTCTCAACAATAGGAATCTTTCAGGAGCAAGACAATGTGCATTAGCTTTTGGAGACACAAGCTGCCTTAACAGATATTTATTGCACCAAGGAACTGATATTCTAACTATCCCAAAGGCAGAGGGGAAAGTATGCATGGGGTAGGGGGTACAGGAGAAGTTTTGCTATAAGAAACAAATGAGAAAGTTGTCAAGAAACCCCCTGGACACTTTTTTTGTGTGCGCAAAAGTTCAAATAAGTTTATTGAAATGATCAAACCAATTACCTAATCGATATGCGTTCCTCAGCAAACTCTGCCATTGAACCAAAAGGAGATTTTTGGAACAGGAAGCACATTCCCCCTGACTCCAGTACCCAGGAGAGAAACCAGAAAACAGAAGAAAAGGGAGACTTGGAGCATACTTTTTCTTGCTAAAGATTACACAGTTTTACAAATAGTGCTAAGAATAGACCTTCACGTTTAAATTATATTCAAAAAAGGAAAAACAAAAGAATTTCCAGTAACTTCAGTAGACAAATCAGTGAGGCAGAAGGTTGAGAAATGGCTGCCTACCTTCTCCATGTAATGGAGAGGGAGTTTGCTTGAACGTCTACAAAAAAAACCAACAGCCAAATTATGATGGCGCATGTACTGAGAATACACACCACAGCTTCTGGGATGCTTTGCATTTTCAGATCTGTACATGGACAAAACCAAAAGCATGTCATTTACAAGCACAAATGGCAACTGATGGAGGAACAATTTTGTACTTGGAATCTTTAGGGTCCAATCTACTGCGAACAAAGAAACGGGTCACACTGTAGAGCAAAGACTATGGGTATGTCTATACTACATACGTTGACGGAAGGGGTTTTTCCATCAATGTAATTAAGCCACCTGAGAGGCGGTGTTAGGTTGACAGAAGAACTTGTCTGTTGACCTAGCTGCATCTACACTGCTGGTTAGGCAGAAAGGCACTCAGGGTGGGAAATTGTTCACAGCCCTGAGCAATGTAGCTAGGTCAATCTAATTTTTAAGTGTAGACCAGCCTATGATTACGTTTGTTAGTGGTTTCCCAAGATCATGCTGTATATTGGGCCTAACTGTCCACCCAGGGTACATACTTAACTCCCATGAGGGTTAATAGCAGTTTCTAACACACACATGGATGCATCCTTTGTTACAACTGTACATCCCATACATTTGCTGTTTTAAGCAATCTAGCTGTACCATCTGGTCACATCGTGGATATTCAAGACACACACAAATCAGAAAGCAAAATGTCACAGTATCTAACCTCATTATACAAAGCTGTGTAATGTTCTGATTTGTAATTCCCACCTAGTTCCCTGTAAACTAGGTAGTTAGAAAATCCACTCTATGTAAAGGCTTATGTGCATGAAGTAACATCAATAACAAAACAATAGCTGGCAAAAGTAGCACTTGGTTAAAGGACGCAGGAGGGGTTTTTTGTGTGTTTTTTTTTTTTAAATAAAAACATAACTGGACCATTTATTGAACTGGCAATGTCTACAAATACAGAGCATTTCGGCATTCTGCACCATTAGGCATCAACTAGAATTAGGTGAAAATTTCTGCAATTTTATTCCCTTACAATTTTAGGTTTCCAAAATTCTATGAAATTGCTCAGAAGCAACCTCATTTTAAATAGGAATATTGTGCAAAAATAGGACCCAATTTCCAATGGGCAATACAACTGGAAGATGATCAAATTTTGAGCATTTTGAATTTTGTGCGATTCCCGCCCCTGCATTCAAGGGCTGAGCATCTGGATGTGTAAAACATTCCCTTTTTTGGAGTGGCCTTTTTTCTTACTCAGCTGAAGTCTACTGAAATTTTTCTACAAAATGCATAGTCTGCTGCCTGGACAGACTGTGAATGGTTCTATAACACTGGCTAGAGACAGCCTGTTCCCGAGAGTGGTGAAATTGCAGTGTCTGTGCGGTGGCTTTTGCAAACCTGGGCGGATCATTGATCTGGTTTATATGATAGTGCTAAATCTCATACCTGTGAAGAAGGCGTTATCCTTGTTCACGAAAAACCCTTGTTTTTCTATTCAGTTTTCCCATTCCTACCAGGTCCATCGTAAAAATAACATTTAACTGTTGTTCAGAGACAACATGGCGAGAGCACCAATTTTGTTTCTGGATATAATCAAAACTTTTCACAGGCAAAGAAACTTACAAGCACATACTTGGCCTTTTGTAAGATCCCATCGAATGTTTTAATTGACTTTATTTCCTTCTCTAAAACCAAGATATTTAATTGTGCTAAAACAGTTGGTCAATAATTACAGTGTCTCGTTAATACCAGTTACAATGCCATAAATATACCCAAGATAGGTGATTACCGTTCTATAGAATTAGATCAGATATTCCTTTGTATCTGCATCAGTCACATAACCTGCACAAGCTTATGACTGATGGGCAACATACTCATACAGTAAGTCAACAGGAGAAATAAGCTTCTAATATTAAACAACCATATCTTCATAAAACTTTGTTTTATAATAAAATATCTTATTAAACACAACTTCTTCTATGTGTATGTATGTATATATCATACATGTGTTGGCTTGGCGTTCCATTGCAGGGCAGCAAATGGATTTACTGCCCAAATGGGCAGAAAATACATCCTCAGTTATGCTATAGCTTATAAAGCACATTCTGCAACAAGAGTCCTTAAAAGTAAAACTTTATATTACACTGTCACCATTTCATGGTTCTTTATTCTTATTGGATCAAGTCAGGTCATGTGGATTCCATGTTAAACATGCAAGCCTTGGTCTGTTTTATATTGCTCATCTTGATGTTCCCAGGAGATCAACTCTTACAGCAGAAGACCAGGCACAAATAATTAACTTATCTTGAAACCTCTTATTTCTACGTTTACTCTAGATGTGGAACCAGTCTCAGCTGAATAGTTCCTGGACACTGAATCTGAAGCGTATGAGATTATATCCCTCCCTGGACAATCCAGGTAAAATATGAAGAGAATACACAACTCCAAGAATATAAAGGAGTTCAGTAACTCAGACAAAAGCGTCATGAGAAAGAAAGTGCATGGGGAGGGAGAGGATGTTAAAGAGCTAAGGTCAGAAGTTCATACGTAACTAGAGCCCTGACTTCACTGCTTGAAAAACATTTTTTAAAAATGTAGTTGCTTAAAAGTCAGTGTAAAGTCTTCAACTTGTCAAGGTGACAGAGGAATAAAGGAGGGCCCTGTAAAGGGAGACAGCTGTGTGATTTACAAGAGATACATAAAAGGGCTGAGGATTTCACGGCAGGATCATAAGAAAGAGACCCAGCTCTAAAGGAAAAAAGTGCCTATTTAAAATCAGCACACTATGCCCATGGAGAGTTTGGTGGAGGCCACGAGGGAGTGAATCTGGATCGTGAACGTCCGCTTTACAATCAGTGAGAGTGGTTTCTCATCTACTCACCTTCTACAAACGGATTTAAGTAAAACTGATACCGATCTTAAACAGGAGGTCCACATTAAATTGGTAGGTGGAAAAGTGCTAGATTAGGATAAATTCCTGGAGTAAGAGTAAGAAATAGGACTCTATACTAAGGAATAGGACTCTGTCAGGAGAATGATTTTAGTCTTTCTACTCTCAACACAAACTGTCCAAAGGGTAAGTGTTTGTTAGTGGATCTTGCAGGCAATAGGGAAAGGACATTCAAAGCAACTCCATTATGCTGTTCAGCATACTGTTGTGCTGTTAATTTGGATTCCCAGTTGACACAAAACCCATCCAAGAACAGCCAGAGTTTTCTGCACATTAGCATATAAACATATTTGGCTAAAATACTGTTAATTCCAACCTTCGGTAACATCAGACGTGCCATTCAACTACACACAATGCCAGAGGTCTAGTGAAGTTGAACAGTTTGCAAGAGATCAGAGTAGAAGTGACTACTCTAGATAGTGAGTTTTGGGAGGAAAATATATATATTTTTTTATTTGTACATTTTCTCTCTCCCATTTTATTTACTCTTGCAAACCAAGTGTAGTTTAGGATGCTCTGAATACCTGAGTTCTAACTCAAGCTGAATACTGCTTAAAATCCTTTCACTAACCTCCACAACAACAAAAATGTAAAGAAATCACTTTGCTGGATAAACAGCAATTCAGCTATTTATAACCAGAGTCAAATAACTGGGTGGACAAATGCTGAGTCCAATCTTTAATGTAACAGAAGTACTGACCAAATTCTGCACTGAGCTCTGACTCCCTTACTGATGGACCATAATACCCCTCTTAGCTTGAAGAGCTGACCATTCATGCTAAATTCACGAGTATACCGGAAGAGTAACAAGAACATCAAGGTATCAGACATCCTGAAACACACACACACACACACGCTGAAGTCAGTTATCTCCTCTTAAGTTCATTCACATCGGATGGTGGCATGTCTCTCGCAGATTTGGGCATACTACCTGGGCTAAGAAGTCAACTGGTATAAAAACAAAACCTCAACCCATCAACCAACCTAAAAACCCTGCAAAAAGTCTTTAACTCGTGTGTGTGTGTTTGTGTGAATGCACAAAGCCAGAAGAGGTTATTTAGATTTGGGCTCCACAAAAAATTTGTCTCCATCCTGAATGCCATAAGAATGTAATGCCCGTGAGTTGTATTTCATCTCCTCGGGACCAAAGGGAACTTCGTGGTCAAAGTAGTAGAGCAACATGTTGCTTGTTGACAAATGCACTACCGTTTTTAATTGTTTCTTGAATTCTGCCACCGTCTGATCTAGACGGATGGATATTTCCTCCACCTTATCTTTGAAGTGAACTTCAACCTTCGCGCTGCTCCGGGGCCGAAGATCCACTACTGCTAAGGGTTCCAGCTTTCCGTATTTTGTGACTAGCTCATGATACCTAGAAAATAAAAAAATAGAAAGCTACGTCACACCTGCTCATACAATTGTCACACTGCTCACAAATTACTTGTGCTCTGTAACTATAATACTGACACCTTCCACCTGCAGATCTCCAAGGGGTCTCTGCAGATAAGTTGCAAGGCTCAATGAATTCCTGTGAGTTAAGCATTGTAACCATTTTAGAGATTGGTAAACTGAGGCTCAGAGGGGTTGAAGGATTTGTCCAAGACACAGAGTGATTCAGCAAAAGCCAAAAACAAAACCCAGGCATCCTAACAACAAGTCACCCTGCCCCTCTTTTTAAGAACTAGACCACATGGCATTCACCAGTCAATCTGCAATCAAGTTAAGAGCCAATCAATTAACTTGAGGTGAAATCTCTAATGAAGACCATCCCCTGTTGCGTGAAGAACACTGTTTAAGACTGTAATAATTCAGAAGTAATACAGAGCCCTCCTCATACACTGACACTATGCAGGAACAGCAAAAAATGCACCAAATATCTGGTTTCACATTTGCCACTAAATCTTGGAGATTTAAGGGAGGTGCTCATTATAACTCACTAACTACATGGGGCAATATTCATTCCAGATGAAAATTAAATGGCCTTCCACAAAGGATGAATCTAGACCGTGATGTTTGTACTCTATCATTTTCCATACAATGCTTGGGAAGAAGTACACGTTTTGATACGAATTGCCATACTAGGAAAGAGCCATCTACTATAGTAACCTTGTCTCAGACTATGGCCAAAGCTGCAAAGGAGCAAAGACATCAGACTGAATGGAAGGCAGAATATAGTGTTTTAGAAGAAGGCATTATCAGCAACTCAAGATGTGTATGGAACACCTGTGTACTGCTCTGAAAATACTCATTTAATCAGTTAAGGAAACTGAGAAAAGTTATTCAATAACTGGAAATTCAAACCACCTATCTTGACTTTGGGAGAATATTGTTCTAACCATAGCTTACGTCTCTTGCCCAAATATGTAACAAAAAAAGTATCAGAACTAAATAATACTAAATAATAATAGTACAAAGCATTTTGGTCAAAATTTTAAAAAACGAGTGAGTTTTGGTGCCTCAATTTTAAGGTACTTCAGACACTTTAAAGGAACCTGATTTTCAGGAAGCGCTGCACACCCATCAGAAGGCCACTTTGATCTGATACGACATTAGACTTTCTCTGAATCCAGCAAGCTGCAGCATGGATCACTGAACTTTCCCTGGCTGGAGGAGGGTGCGGAGAGAAGTACTGGCTTGGTGGCCATGTGGGTTTGATGGAGTTGTGAAAACAATGAAAGGCTTATCCGCATGAGGAAACTGACCAGTAGAACTACAACAATCTAATTATACCCCTGTTGCTATGCTGGGATAATTCCCCAGGGAGACACTCTATTCCAGAATAAAAGTGAATAATTATACCAGAATAAGGTAGCTTTTATTTCAGGATTACATCCACCAAGAATTATACTGCTACAGTTCTGCCGGCCAATTTCCCCGTGTAAATGAGCTTTAAGAATTGTCTTGAAAAGGTCCAGGCACAGAGAGATGTTCCCTGGAAGAGGCAAGTCTCTCCTCTACTGCCCGCCGCAGCTGGTATCTCTTCCATCAGGAAAGAAAGGTAGCACTTCTACTGACGGGCTGGGAAAGTGGCAAAAAGTCAACACAAAGTACAAGGTAATTGAAATGACAAAGCTAGAGAGCTGCAGACAGGAGGTAACATTTCAGAGCCTCTCCACAGTGGGCTGCACAGAAAGCTCTTTTTGTTTCCCATCTGACTCAGGGCTTAATGTAATCAGTGCTGTGTCACTGCCCCACTCAGGGGATGATGGAGCCTGGCAATATGGGAGCCCCCAGGGACTCATGTTAAAGGTAGGAATGTTCCTTCACAACAGCAGGCCCTCTGTCTGCACAGAGCGTGAGGTAATGGCCACAGCGCGCTAGGATTTCCCTATCATCTCAGGCGAAACAAGCCTTCAGTAGGGAGGAGTGCCCAAATACAGGCCACTGTCCTGTTCTCACAATAAACAGGGAGATACAATCAGGCCTATTTAGAAAACCATTAGTTCTGAGAGGAGGAAACATATTCCTCATATTTTACAAACAAATAATTAAATTAGCATTAATCACCTTGACACCAGGAATGAGGATTTCCCCAGTACATTTCCTCATGCCTCCGGCAGGAGACAGAGTGAGAGAGAGAGAATGTGCTTCTCCAGGAACCTGCTCTCTCTGCAGGGCATCTCTTGCTATTTAGGGTCGCCAGTTTTGGTTGGACGTATTCCTAGCGGTTTCGTCCCATGATGTAATCTTTAAAATTAAATCTTTAATTCATGGAGACTCCAGCACAATCCTGGAGGGTTGGCAACCTTAATATTTGCAGAAAAGTAAAGAGTTGGTTATGCAGAGAGCGTGGCAGACTCAGAAGGTCTGTGTGTATCTGAGATGCACCGAGCTCCTGCTGCAAGAGGGCTGCAGGTGAAAAGTGTGGATGAATAGGGGGACCAGTACAGTGGAGGAGGAGAATGAGGGGAAGTGAAAACACACACTGTGAACTTGCTGTGTATTACGAAACATTAGCCCATTTCCCCTCCTGGGGAAAAGGCAGAGAAATCTCACAGCCTGTTTCTTGTACCATAATCAGATTCTGCAGTAAAACAACTGTATTCCCCCAAGTCCATAAAGACTAACACATAGTACTCGTTTAGTACTTCGATACCAAGGTAATAGGCACCTCTGAGACTTACATAATCACCTTCCACAGCCTGACAGACACTGACTGCCAGAGAAGACAATCCTGAAGAAGTGAACCTGGCTAAAACAGTTTGATGTTCTATGTATGAACAGGTTTCAGAGTAGCAGCCGTGTTAGTCTGTATTCGCAAAAAGAAAAGGAGTACTTGTGGCACCTTAGAGACTAACCAATTTATTTGAGCATGAGCTTTCGTGAGCTACAGCTCACTTCATTGGATGCTGTAGCTCACGAAAGCTCATGCTCAAATAAATTTGTTAGTCTTTAAGGTGCCGAGCAAGTACTCCTTCTCTTTTTATGTATGAACAGTGGCCCAGACAAGCACGTAACTCATTAGAAATCCACCGATCAGAGGTGTCACTCAAGAAGCAGGCCTTAGTTTTAACACAAGCCACTGAAGGATTGCAAGTTCTACTATACATTTCACTCCTTTTCCAATTCATGCAGCATGTAGGCTGTGAATACTTACAATGCAACTGGGCTGATTTAAAGAGACAGAATACTATTTTCTTTACAGAGAGGTGTATCCTGTTATCTAGCCAAGAGAGATATTTCTGTTTGCAAGCTTTTCATGTACAGACATGTCCAGCTCAGCTGTTTTTGGCAGAATTTCCAGGATCCCTGTATGAGCAATGCAGACTGCATCCCTGCCAATTAATCAGCTACAGCTGCTCTTGATCTAACTAGGAACAGACTTTAAAGACAGGTTTGAGAGCAGATGCCAGACTTGGGGGCGGGAGGGGAGAGAGGTAAGAAAATTCACTTCAGAAACAAGGGACACCAGGTATGTGTCGGGGGAGGGGATGGGGGTACAATGGTCCTGGAAGTGAAACCTGAACTCAGCATTGGAGACACCTCAGCCATCTGTAGCATGGTCTGAAAAAGCACACAAGCTCTCTGGAGTGGAAAAACAGCCTTTAAAGCTGCACAAGTCTCTCAGAGAAGCTGTAGGGATCAAGGCATTCAGACAAAGAGCTCATTGATCAGGAAGATGGATGCAATGGTCTTTAAAGGCCAGCAACTGGAGGGGACACACATTTCTTTCATCTTCACGTTAAGTCTTACACAGATAGTGTAGAGAGATAGCAAGTTGCTCAGTAAAGCTTCCACCCTAAATCTAAATCCTCTCTACAGGAGTTAGATTAGTACTATTTCAGACTGTGACAGCATCCAGAGGACCCAACTAGAATCAGTTTCACTGTGCTAGGTGTGCACGAACACATAGGGGAACACAGTCCCTACCGCAAAGCTTACAATCTTCATAGAAGCTTGATGTATACTTGAGTCTAAACCCATTTCTCCTTCTCTCATTAATTTATCATTTCATTACACATAAGGCACCCATCACTGTAGTATTTAAACAGGGATCCCTTTCACTGAAGTCATTCAGAGGCTGCATGCAAGAAACTGTTTAGTTCTTTTAGTACCATCTCCTGCCCCTCCCAAAACACCCTCAGGGTCATTTGTGAATCGACCCTTCTGATGTAGTGATTGCATAGGTAGGTTAAGACTGCAGAACTGTTTTAAGGCAGTTTTGCCTGGTAGTTAAGTATGGGACCGACCGTCCGGATGCCTGGATTCTGTTCTCAGCTCTGCAACCAACTCCCTGTGTGACCCATTGTGTCACCTGAGTTCTCTGTACCTCAGTTTACTCATCTACTTCCTTATCTCAGAGAAGGGATTTGTGAGGCTTCATAGTCTATAAAATGCACTAGGTCTCTGGATACAATGCAAAGTACTAGGCGCAATGACTTGATGCTTGATCAAACCTTCCTCATTCCATTAAGAAGCAGTAAACACATATAGGTATCAAAGGCTACTGACCACACAGGTGCTATCAAAGTTCATTTGTTTATTGACATCAGCTAATGGAGCATATTTTTGGCAAAAAACCCACACAAACTTGTGTTCTGAGTTTTTAGAAGAGGGAAAGCTTTTATCCCTATGTACATTCTACCCAACAGAGGGCACGAGGATTAGCCATTTTGTTTTGGTACCAGAGAGAAGTATTAATACGGGCTTCAAGAGACTCCAGGATGCAGGGGAATTAGTGAGATGGCAGTGGGGGTTGCCTAGAAGAGGCAATGAGGATGATGGACAGAACAGTCGAACAGCCCTTGGAAGGGACAGTTTAAGGCTGGATCTGACACAGTAGTGAATCAGTAAGATATCAGACACACTCCACGGAGGAGTGTGGTGAGAAGATCAATTAATATGGACTGAGGGAGGAAAGGATGATAGGAGGGTAAGGAATTTTTTGGTGTTACAAGGCCCAGACCTGATTTCCAGTGTCATTTCTCAGCTGTAAGACACACTTTCAGCTGCACACTTTCGAACTGTCTAGTGAACATCATTCTCCTTTCCTGTGCACTGCGCTTTCTCTGAATTCCAGCTCTGAAGTTCGTACCTGAACGGGACTTCTTCTGGCGGGAAGTCCAGGTAATACCGAATGAAGAATCGCTCAGAGTCCTCTCGCTCCCCATCAGTAATGACACTCCCATTAAGCTTGATGATAGATGGCAATCTGCATGAATACACCGAGGAACACTGTTAATGAGGGTACGAAAATCTAGCCACGATGATTAGCAAGACTCTAGAGCCAACAGCAGCATGTGATTTTATCCTCAGGGCCGCATAGCTTCGATCTCAAAACCTTGCTCTCAAAGTACTATGCAGTGTCTTGGACAGTAATTAGAATTATGTATCATTTGACTACATTTTTATTTCTGTGCATACATAATAAATAGTTAGCACTTCTCTAGTGCCTACCCATCAGAGGATTTCAAATCATTTTTCAAACATTTGTTACTTACCTGAAAGTACATTCTTACTATACCCATTGTACTGATGGTAAAACTGAGGCATGGAGAACTTAAGTAGCTTACCCAAGCACTATGACTCAGTGGCAGAGCCAGGAATGCAATCCAGGAGTCCTGACCCCCAGGATTAAGCATTAGAGTCACCAGCCTAAATTTTCAAAAGTGACTAATGATTTTTGGGTGCCTCACTTGAGACACATGAAAGCAGCCTACCACCCACCCTTTGGTATCTCAAATTGGTCCCCCAGAAGCATTAGTTACTTCTCAAAATTCAAGCCACTGACTCCCACATCCAGTGGAGAAACTGCATGAGATTCACGTTCCTGCAATTAAGGTTCAGTTTGTGGTCTAATCAGGATATAAATTTCCTTTTAATAAAATAGTACAGTATGTTAATATGGGTCAGTGTATTGCAGGTATTAATTAGAGCTGATCAACACTTTCCTGGAAACTTTTCTTGGTTTTTTTGGACAATTTTTGAATTTTTTTTTTCATTTTGCTCAAAAATGTCCCATACAATTAAAAAAAATCAGTTATTGGAAATAAAAAAAAATTACAATTTTCTATTTCCCTCTCCCACCTTTTTAGATGAGGGGGTGATTGATTTTCAGTTTTTGGAATTTTTTGTTTTTCATCAAACAAATTGAAAACTTTGTTTCATCCAAAATATTCCATGGATATTTACACAGCGTTTTTCTACCAGCTGTAACAGGTACACAGTAATATGCGCTATTCTGCAGTATATTATTGGTTTATAGTAATATAGTATAGCATATATAATTGCACTTAGTTCACTCACACCAAAAGGGGTTGCTATACATTTTAACCCTTTGGGCACACCCAACCAAGAATCTTACCCACCTTCCTGAACAGCCAGGTATCCCACTCACTGGAAATGAGGGACCCCAGGAGGCGTAATCCCAGTTTTCATGACCTTGATGCTACCCTTTTATCACATACTAAATGTTCTATTTAAAACACGAGAGATTGGAAATGTGGAAACATTCTCAAAGCAATATTTACTGTACAAATAGAAAAGCAGTACAACAAATGTTTCCCCAATAGAGCGTCTAACTTGGAAATATCCAGTGATGCGGATTCTGTATCTGTTGAAACAAGTATTTAGAATTTGTAATGGACAAATAAGGCTGTATTATTCAGAGATTTCCTAAATCCTAAATAACCTAATTGTTTTGAGGGCCTGCTTCAAGACCCATTTTAAAGTCAATAGTCTTTGGACTAGTACCCATTCTTCCTGACAGACTAACGTCTATGATGGGAGCCTTCTATTTAGATTATTTCCACTTCCATGTCCCCTTCTCATCCTGCAGAAGTTCCACGTCCTTTCGCAGCTAACATTACATAAGAATGGCCATACTGGGTCAGAGCAAAGGTCCATCTAGCCCAGTATCCTGTCTTCCGACAGTAGCCAATGCCAGGTGCCCCAGAGGAAATGAGTAGAATAGGTAATCATCAAGTGCATCCATACCACATGAATCAGCAGTGCCCCTAACAAACACTTCACCTCATTTCCCACCCAAAATTGTGCAGTATGTTTTACTGAGCAGAGCAAACTGAAACACCAGACCTGGCTATTAACAGCTTCCTGCGCTCTTCGGTGGTGTAGGACTGCAGAAGAGGGATTCCAAGCAATCTCACTTCCTCAAGCTTGGGGAAAGAGTTTAGTTTGTCAATGTCTTCCCAGCAATGCAGACCTGCTTTAAGAAATGAGCTGTTTAAAGACACATACATATAGAGCATATACAATATATCAAAGGTCAGGTGTAGCCAATTTGTTCATTTTATCATCCATTTATCAGTGTGTTATTCCGCATACGAGTTGACCCTAACACTATTTCATGGATCTCAACAGGAGAATGACAATCTACGTTTATTTGACAAGTCAGTGCATTGCCGGTGAAATGCTAGAGACTGAATTCCTTTATTCATGGACATGAAGGAGCAGCATTAGCTCACCCATGCTGTCCTACCAGTCTGGAGGGACAATCTCTGAGGGGGAAGTTCAATCTCCATGGCCTATTCAGTCCCTGGCATCTTGGCTGAATGACAATTAGCATTACATATTATGGCTATTTCGATAAAAAGGACTCTGGTTAATACCGCTGAAGCCAGACTTGTGTCACTTCAGGGACCACCAAGCAGCCATCAAATGGTAAATTTTAGGGTCTACACCAAGCTAGGTCTGGATTTGAACTTGTGACCTGCAGGTATCCTATTCCCATGAGCTCTCTGCAAATCTGTGCTGGGTTCTGAGAATTGAAGCAAAGTTGTTAGGAAAGCTGGGGACCAGGTGACAATCTATTTGCTTGTGTGTTCAAGATTAACTCTGATGCTTATCTTTGCTTCCTTTTGCTGTGGCAGAAGATAGATGCTTCTTACATGCACGGTCTAGCTACTAAGTCTAACATACCAAGTATTACACGCTTCTATTAGAAATTGGTGGGACGTTTTCACCACTATAATAGATAAAAGGAAATCAGCATCTCTAAAAAATTAAAGCAAACCCAAGTCAGGTAATTAAGTAAAGGTCAGACACTTCTGTTGTTCCAGGGACTGCAGTGGTCTCAGAAGGTAAGTGATCATTCAGACCAGAATTGCAATTTCTTTGTGTAGCGGGGCATACTGAAGAGAGATATTTGTCCCCTTCTTCCATGTCAAGTGTAATATCCTTGTCAAGTCAACTTGCTATTAAAATACATTCCCTGGGTAATGAAGTCAGCCATGAGTGCATACCACACGCACAGGGATAGAAGTAACAGCTTGTGATACTGGCTCAAAACCCTTCCCGCTTCTACCTGTGGACCACTCAGCTGGTGGTGATAGCAGAAAATGATTGACAGGTAACTGGGTCATATTCATCTTCTAATTAAACTATTGCCAAGAACCTGGCCTTTGCAGGTCAGAATGCTACTGTGCCTGGGAGAAAGCGAACAGTTAGAGGCAATTGCATTTGAAAAGGAAACAGCTTATTTATACTGCTGGAGGTGTCCACTCTGAAGAAAATCTGCTTGAACTCCCATCATCCCACACTGAGATGTTCCATCACAACTCCTGTGAAAACCAATCACCTTCAAATCACTGGAGATCTCTGTTAAACCACAGCAGCCAGCAAGACAAGAAGCAGGTTTAAGCAGGACCAAGTTCATCAATATTTAATATGCAAAAGCCTCAGTAATATCAATAGGTAATAGCTGTTGCAGGGGCAGGAACAGCAGTATTAGACTGGGACAGGCAGAAACAAGGCTTAAAAAAAATGATTTAAAGTAGGCAGAGGAATGAGTAATAAACCCAGAAGTGTATGGTCTAATGCTTTAATTCACTTACATTAGGGTGTGAATAAAACCACATCACTATCAACTATTCATCCTCCAGAAAATTGAAAGACATGGGATCTTGCAGCAGTGGCCATAACTGTTATTTCACCAGTGAACCATGGCGACATTCTTTCAAACAGTAGTCTCAATTCAACTAACAAATTACCAAAGCTATCCAAAATACAGTGGTGCATTTCATCTATTTGACACCTTTTCACTCCATGTTATGCCTTTATTTAGATAGTTACTTTGACAACTCCAGCGGCTGTGGAGAAGATTTTAAATTATCAGTTTTCAAGAACCCTCCATACCCCAAGTTCCCCCCTCCACGTGTGATTTAATTCACAGTTATGTCCTCATTCAGCTTTCTGTTCAACCGGGGGCTCCTCAGATCATCAATGTACTGCATAGCATCCAACGGGGCTGAATGTCTGGTTCCACCCCAGCAAAACTGCCTCCCACAGGATGCTCCTCTCAATGACTCAGCATTTTTCAAGTCTGATTTAAAAGGTTTATTTTCCTGTAGTTAGCTGCAGTTTTACTAAATGGTGTCAGGTTTCAGCGTGGTAGCGGTGTTAGTCTGTATCAGCAAAAAGAACGAGGAGTACTTGTGGCACCTTAGATACTGCCTGAAGCTTATACTGGATAGCATGCTGATATCTGTGAAAGGGGCTTTATTAATGCTTCAGTCCCTCCATGGCTCTCTATAATAAACCAACAACAACTACAATAATGCATTAAGTGAATCTATACTAGAGTCTTTAACATGTGCATTGATTCTAATAAGTTAGGGAGAGGAAAAAGGCCCATGACTGCTGGTGATTATCAGGCAGCCAAACTGGAACAAAAACTCACCAGGAAATTCATGGCAGAGTTCTTGAGAATGAGCAGATCAAACAAACACTAGGAAAACCGCTACAATTGAACAGATTTTTTTTTACACAGCACTTTATTCCAAGGTTTTCCAAATTCAGCTAATGAAGCATGCACATCTGGGAGATGGAAGTCAAACAGCATTTAGCACCTGTGATCTGTCCCATAGCTACCCATCATTGGGGCTTGAAGGTACAAAGTGTGTTCACTGCTATGCCAGTTGCTTCTCCAGCCTCAGCTTTCGGATGAGAAAAGTATCTGGGGCATATTTGTAAGGAGGCCTATGCCAAAGCTTCTGGCACACCATCTTCCATACGTACAGCTAAAGAATCTAACATCTAAACACAGGAGATGGGGTTTGCTCTACTTGATTCCCTGTGCGTGCTCCAGTAATGCACATAAAAATGTGTGCGCCTGTAAGTGGACGCTGGGTCTAGAGGTTGATTAAACTGTAACCTAGCCTCAGAATGCAAACTGGCTCCTCAGTCACTGACATTCCAAACTACTCTGACTTATTCTTCCTGAAAACACGGTGGCTGGAGAGCACAGAATACCGGCCAACCTTTGGAATCCATAGCAAAGTTGTGTTTTTCATTGCTGCTATCAGTGGTTTGTCCTCATCAGGATGGTAGCTCAACTACTGTAGTGAATCTTGTGTACTTGGGTGTGAATGACAGCAGCAGGTAGACACTTTAGTCTGAACCATTGTTTAGAGAGCGAGAAAGCGCCAGAAGTGGCAGAAAAAGCCAAAAGAAACAGAAATGGGTAGGCAGATGTCTTGTTTATCATCTTCTCCTCACATGTTTCTCAAGTTATCAGATTGGAATCTGTTTGTGTGTTCTCAGATCAGCACCATTAGGAAACAGAGCTTCAATGTTATTCCTAAACCTTAAATCAGGGTCACATGTAGTGTGGTTTGCGGTTAGAGGGAGTATGACTTGTGTTAGACCTTTCTCTAGCCCAGTTAGTGACCTACGTCACTAGCCAGACAGCTTGTATTACAGACCTGCTTGGACTGCATTTATGAAGAGCTTTCCGACTTTGTTTAAAAGCTGGGGTAGACAAGACCAAAAACGACTGTCATTTCTGGCACTAGTATGTCCAATAAGTTTATGCTACCCAGAAGTCTAACAAGGATATTCTACTGTACAGGCTTGTGCTTTCCCCACCTTCTCTGATCTGCTTCACACACAAGTAGCCAGCAGGAAGCAATACTGATTGCAAACTGCTCATTTCTAGCAAAGATGTAGGATGCCACTAGCAAAATAACATACCTCTCCCCACCCTGTTAAAGCACAGGTTTCAATTTGCACCAAAATGAGAATATTACTCCTCCCCTCTGCCAAAGCCAAGGTTTAGATCAGGCATTATCATTTACACATGGAATATAAAGAACATGCTGCTTTCAGTACCTCACCTGATCTGTGCAAGCTGATGGATCGCAGGTTAGGGAACAGCCTTGCCAAAGAATCATTTGATTCTTCAATGGTTGTCAGGTGATTGTTGGCCAGGACAAGCGTGTCCAGTGATGGAAACATAATTCCGAGCTTTCGGATTTCAGTCCAGTCTTGAAGATTATTGTCAGTTATGTGGAGTAATTTGAGAGACTGACAGCAAACTGGAGAACAAGACACTGTTTCATAGTCGTTAAGGCACAGGAAGAGCTCCTCCAAGCTGCACACAGAAAGAAATATGCTCTTACTTGAAGGCTTCTTGTTAAATTGTAACGGTCTTACCTAGAGGCCCCTGTACACACAGTTTTCAAGAATTACTTAAACATGAAGGGCCCCAGCACTCTCTGAAACCTCAGTGTAGATAGGATTCCCTATAGCATCTTTCAGCTAGATGGCTACCAAAGTGCTTCAAACTCCGGAGTATATTTTCAGCCAGGCCTCTACTTAGACACCATTTGTGAGCATGCAGATTTGTGCATGTACTCCACTGGTACCCACTAAAAGTTCTGACAACTCTTTGGAATAGTTTCACAAGTAACCTTTAAACGGTCAACACATGCACATAAAGAAATGTTAAGAGTTTATGCCCAACAAAATCCATTGGCCAAGGCCAACCAATAGGTGTTGCAGGTGAAAACACCACGAGTGAAAGGGCTTGAACAAGCATGCTGTTTTTTAGCAATGTTTACACCTTGCACCAATTTGGGCATGGGTGGGCTCAACACTGCGCAAGTGGAGGCTGAAAACTCATTCACGTATATTAAATTTATGGACATTCCCATCACCAGAGTCATGGAGGTTGTAAAAGAGATTTAAAATGAACACCAGGAACATTAAAGACTGTACACACTATAACCCCGAGCTCCTGGCCAAAAGTCATCCACCACTCACGTGACTACTTTTAGGGTGAAAGGTGGTGTGCATTTGTCAGATGACAGCGATGCTACCTAACTGCTTTAAATAAGGCATGACAAAATAAATAATAATAATGGTGAATCCCTTTAACTGGGAAAAGACTCCGATAAGCAGCCTCCCATCCCAAATAAGAGGCCAACAAAAAAGGAAACCGACTAAAGACATTTAAAATGAAATATTGTACTGAATAAAGAAATTGGAATAAAAATAATGCTCAGTGGATTTTTTTTTATTTTAATATTTACCACCTTTCTGTATTAAGACTGGAACTTAGAATTTCACATCTGATTAAATCTTTCTCAGACTACGTTGGCAATGGCCGAACATGTCTCTATTAGACAGAATTTATGCTACCATTGTCCCATTTAAGCAGCAATCATTACTGTTCGCTATCAGTAGGTTAAATTGGTTTCCTGGGAACAAAGTGGCTGTCTCAATTAAGGGTGTACTGGTTAAGCAGAATACTGTAATAATAGATTTCTTTACAAATTTGCACGAAGAGGAATCTGGTATCCAATTGAAATTGAAAAGGCATTTCAGGGAGGCAGAGTGCCACTGTCAAGGTGGAAACTGGACAGGACCCTGAGATTAACACATGAAAAGCGTGATGAGATCTTTAATGACAATTGATCAGGACCTCAGATTTATGTCCCAGCCAATAGCCATTAGCACGGTGCATTGCATTCACTCAGTCATGGCTGAGTGGAAAAGAGTGTCACACGCTGCATCGTCAAGGCCGTAATCATTAATTCATGCCAGTATATAGATTTATTCAATGTGTGTATATGCACCTATGCAAAGCGCTATGCAAGTTCAGATATAGAAATGCAATAAAACATTCAGCTGGCCCAATGGCAAGAGTTAAACCCTTCCAAGTCCCAAAGAAACTAAATCCCATTCCTCTGCTCAGCCCACTCACCCCCACCCAGCAACCTTTCCTGCTCTGAGCTTTGTCTGCATGCAGTGGGCACTTCTCCTTCCATACCATGCTCCCCACGCTTACTCTGGTAGTTCCTGCAGTATTGTATGGACTGTTTCCCAGGAAGCTTTGCTGTTGTTTAGCACCAGTTTGCGAACACCAGCGAAAGATCCAGCACATGTTCTCTCTAAAACTGACAAATTCAGAGGGTTGGAACTCAGGTTTAGAAACTCCAAGTGAGGAACATTTGACACAATTTTACTGACCTAGTGGGGGAGAGAAAAAAAAAAAAACAAGAGAAAGAAGCGTATCAGGAGGTAATCAGACCTCATTCAATAATATTCCATCTTGTAGAAAGGGATCCTCCAGCAGGATTGTGAGCCAAAGAAATTATATATATATAAAAAAAAAAAAAAAAAAAAAAGCTTTTAGATAGCTATCTGTAATTCATACTTAAACTATTCACTGATCTCAATTGATTGGCTAATTGCACATTCACCTCAACAGTTCATTTAATTACACTCTGACGGTAGCTTGATAAGGGAAAGCATATCCCTTGGGAGAGATCAGAAAGTCCACCTGAATACCTGCCTAAGAAATAGCAAGTCACAGAAGCCAGCATCTTAGAAGGCTGCTGGACCTTTCTCTAGGCAGAGAGAAGCAAGAGCATGTCCCTCAAGTGTATGATTGTTACACAGATCAGTTGCTCAGTTTTTCCACTGTTCTCCACCAGGAAGAGACCACGTAATTTTGCCTAAAATAAAAGGCTGATAGAATTTCGTTGTACATGCACAATGGATTCCTTATTAGATTCCATTAATCTATGGCAGTACCAGCTTTCTTACTCACATGGTGCTGGAGTTGAAAGGTTATGAATTCAATCCAAACATACATGTAACAGTGCTTGGGGCTAGCTATTCCGTTGGCATGTATCAGGTGCGTATGTGCGTAGCTTGGAGTTAGGGTGAATGGTTAGAAAAAGGGGACAGCTGGGATATATGTATCGAGGGTGCAGAATATATTAAGGGGCATGTGATTGGGTGCGAAGAAGGGCGTGATGCAAATGACTTGGGGGAACTGTAGCAGAGGAGCAGGCTGTATAAATGGGAAAACAGGCATAGGGAGCACCATCTGGGGGAGATGGTGAATGGATGTACATGTCTTTCAACTGATTAAGGCCTTTAGAACATGTTTCACAACTAAAATGAGCACAACCACAAATAAGCACTCAAACAGACCAGAGTGATAGAAACTAAGTTACCAACTGGTGGACTTTCAGGGGTCAACATAAAATGAGCTGCTGGTGCTCTCACTCCTGTTCCTAGTGAACGCCACCACAAGATCATCATCACAGCTAGCACAAACGAACTCTTAAATTGGCAGTCGCCATAGACTCTGAACAAGCCCCATGGAAACTGAACTCCTATCCTAACGCACAGAAAGGGCCCCTCCAGGTAAGCACTGAGCAAAAAGCAGCACGGGAAAGCCTATGCTGTCCCTGGCCTAGCAGATCTGTTCTGTGGTCAGAAGACTTACATCAATACTATATCCACTTGTGATTAGGAACTAATTTAAGATATTTTTTTTTAAAAGTAAGGTTAGGTTTCAGTTCAGCTTTTTTCATGTCGATTTCCAGTAATGAACAGTGGGATAAAAGAGCGTGAGCCGGTGAGGACACAAGACAGTTTAATGTACTCTAATTATTCTACTACTACTATATTGCATTTATGTCGTGCATTTCATCCAAGCACCTCGAAGCCCTTTACAAGCATTAATTAATTAATTAAACCTCACAAGACCCCTGTAAGGTAGACGAGTATTATTAATCCTGTTTTGAAGAGGAGAAATCTGAAGCACAGAGAGGATTTCTAACTTTCCCAAATCATACAGGATCAGTGGCATAACTGGGAATAGGACTCAGGAGTCTCAGCTGCCAGTCCTTTGCTCAAACCCTCTTGATTGCACTCCTTCTGTTAGTGATCCATATTCCTCATTCACCTTTTGGTGCATGGAATGATGGTTCCAATGCTTTGCACTGAAGGAAAGTATATTTCTCACCTGCAGGACGAGTTCAGAAAGTACTAAGGAAAGCGAGTTAAATGCCTGAGGGCTGGTCTATGGTATGAAGTCAGGTCGGCTGAACTACATCACTCAAGGCTATGAAAAATGTCATGCCCTGTGGGATGTAATTATGCTGACGTAAGCCCCAACACAAACACTGCTAGGTTGATGGAAGAATTTTTCTGTTAACCTAGCTACTGCCTCTCAGAGACGTGGATTTACTATATTGACAGAATAACCCCTCCTATTGCTGAAGTAAGTGTCTACACTACAGCTGTGCCGCTGTAGCATTTCGAATGTAGACATACCCTGAATGTGGCATAGTGATCAAGTTTATTTACTTTGACAGCTACAGAGCAACAAACATGATCTTCAAATGTGAACTACAACACTCTATAATGGACACATTTACCTACTTTGAAATAACTGAGAAGATCCCAATCTAGCAATATAAATACAGCGAGAGCAGCAGTTATTGCTGCTATTTAGCAAGGCACAGTCATAATTGCTTTACCTCATGCCAGTTGTCAAGTTTGTTGTCAGAGAGATCCAGCTCAGACACATGAGCACAGAAGGCAGCAATTTCATTCTCCTCTCCCGCGCAGGTTATTCCACAGCTGTTCAACACCAACACACTTGGAAGGTTGAGGCGATCTGAAATGGGGGAGGAACAAGATGCTGTCCAGTCAGCCTCATATTTTCCCAGCTATAGAAGATCATCCTTTAGTCTCATCAAAGAACACAAACAAGTAAGAAATCCAGCAAAAGGAAAGGATTAATCAATAATTTAGTAGTTATATAATGATTTACATTTGCCAAGCAAGTCAGGTTAAAGTCATACATTTTAAAACAGATAAGTGTATTACCAATTCCATTTTAGATGGCTAAAATGGGGAAAAATTATAAGAATGTGAAGTAATTTCATGATTTATGCTGTTTGCATTCTCTCTCACCTATCTCAACGAAAACACATGGGTCAGTTCCATTTTAGTTTACAGTCAGTTTCTAATCAATTTTACTTTTAGCACAAGGCTGCAAAATTTCAGTGGCAAATGTGGCAAAAGAATGTTCGTTTAAAAAACTGCCTCCACTGAATTTTTTACAAAACAAATCAAGTGCTTGTATTGATCTTAGGTTTTATAAAAGCTTGGTTGACGTATACCATTACACAACTGAACCTGGGCTTAAATTTGACCTGAGAGAGTCCCTTTGCTTAATAGAACTTCACTGTGATGCAGCTATTATGCTTATTTTATCAACAGGGAAACAGACACAAAAAAAGTTAATAGCCTCATTTTCTTAGGTGATGAGTACCCAAACATCCCATTGCAGTTAATTGTAATTGTAGGTTCCTAGCACTTCAGGAAACTAAGGCCATGAGTGACTTTCCCTAAGACACAAAGGTCAGAAGCAGAGCCAGGAACAGAAACTGACTTCCAGTTCTGTGTTATGACTACTACATTATGCTGCCTCTCATGGTGGAATTTCCACTGCCAAGAATTCTCTCCAAAAATGTTTGGTTTATAACAAGAAGCTATTTCAACAGGGAAAGTCAGCATGTGGATAAATCGTACCATATTATACACGTGTCAAGCACAATATAATTTTTTTCTTACCAACTCTGGTAAAGCACTTTGAGATCTTCTGATCATACGCACAACATAAGAGATTGTCTTCATAAAACTCTCTTTCCCCTAATCCCTTTTCCCTCCTGTATTTTAAAGTTACTGGACAAGAGAAGAACTGTAAGAGTAGGGGATTATTGGAAGTCAATTTGAGATTTGAAGTTACCTAGCTCATAGATAGTAAATTATATTAAACTACACAGCTGTAATTATCGTATTATTTGTAATTTATTTTTAAGTTATGTCAGGGGTGCCTAGACCATATGGATAGGGACCCTCTTGCTAGCTTCTGTAGCAATCTATATAAATAAGAGGGCACACTGAAAATTTTGTTAAGGTGATTCTCTACTGAGATTAACTTTGAGTGACATATGGTACATTTTGTCCTTGACTGAATTTTCTGACTTTTGTTCTCTGCTGTCAAACCCAGTTATCGTCATTTTCACCCAGTGAATTTCCTCGTTTTTTCCTCCTTTGGGGCTGCTTATGATACAAACCAACCTAATGGGAATTTAAACTACAGTCACAACTAGAGATGGGCAAGAGCTTAACAAATGAACGATGGCTCTGGTTTGCTAAATCCCAAACCATAAATTGTCTGAATAAAAAGTGAACCAAATCCAAATACCTCAGAGCGTGGGGAAAGATTAGATAAAAGGTTGCAAAGTCGATCCAGTTCCAGCTAAAGCCTTTGGAAATAGGGATTTTTATTTTATAGATTCTAGGAAGTTCAGGTGTGTGTGTTCGTAATAGCATGCCTATACCAGAGGACATGCATCTCTGGATCGGCCACAAGGCAGTAAGGATATTGGGTAAGGAGAAAGGGGCATTTCTTTCGGGTGTTCGTGCAATATGTCTTAGTAGCCCTAGTGTCTGCATCCAACAGGCATCCCAAAGTAAATAGGAAAGCGACCTAACATAGCATAAAAGACTGAAGTCATTGCGATTCTGCTGGACCAAGGACCCAAACCTGTGATGTGCTAAACTCCCTCAAAAGCTATAGACTTCAAATCAGAGCTGAAGGCACTCTGCATGTTACTGGATTGGGCCCAGAAAATACAGAACAGCTGTGCTGGGTGGAATCCAGAGAAATTTTAAATGTTTAAGACACCTGTGCCAAATACACATTGCTGCAGCCACTGAAAAATTGCTGAAATGGGGACAAGCTGGGCAGAGTTTACGTCCCTGGATCTCAGTGCTGTATAGGGCTTTACTTTATTGGCAGGAGAACCTTGGGCCAGGATTCTTTCAAACTGACAGTAGAGTAGGGTGGGGAGAGTCAAACTAATTTTTCAGCAACTATCCCCTTGCCAGTAATTAAGAGCTCTGAGCAACTAAAATGAGCAGAAGTTCACATTTCACAGATGAGGAAATGGAGGTGAAGTAATAGTCCCAAAGTCAGAGAGGACGCGGAGGAGGACTGGGGACTACAAAGCAAGAGTTCTTGGCTCCCAGTTTCGTGCCTAGAAACCTGCCCCAGCACCTTTGATCCAAACCTGTAAGCCTGTTCAATTTCAAGTGGCTGCTGTGGACAATGCCAGGCTAGCAGCGTGCGTCTATATGGTGCCCTGATCCTAACTGGGGACTATGGGCCCTACTGTAGTATACATATTAAACAGTGATACAAGCCATACAGCAACACAAGTGTGATTATTTGGTTTTGTAATTCAGTAGGATTCTTCCTCCTGGATGAGTGGAAAGTTTGGTTCTCAACCAGGAGTCTGGGGCACCCTGGGGGGCCGTAAGCAGGTTTCAGGGGGTCTGCCACGCATGGCCAGCGTTAGACTCGCTAGAGCTCAGGGCAGAAAGCTAAAGCCCTGCCACACGGGACTTCAGCCTGGGGCACTGAGCCCCATCACTCGGCGCTGAAGACAAAGGAACTTAGCTTTGCGGCGCCCCCTTTGGTGTGGGGCCCCGGGCAATTGCCCTGCTTGATTCCCCCTAATGCTGGCCCTAGCTTTTATATACAGAAAAACAGTTGTCATGGTACAGCTGGGCCAGGGAGCTTTCATAGCATGTGGGGGGGGGGGGGGGCGCAGAAAGGAAAAGGTTGAGAACCCCGAGCTATGGGATGAAATGATCCTGCCCTCAAGCCCTTGTATGCAAAGCTCCAGTAGGAACCCTACCTTTCATAGGTGATCCCTGTGGCGTTGCTGGGACATGCACCCCCATTCCAGGACCTCGACGATATGGGAAGTTCTCGGGGCTGTATTTCTCACAAAGAACTTGCATGAAACTCCTTCCGCTGGGCTGATCCATGTTCCCTTCTTGGAATTCTACAGTTAATGCAGAAAACATCAGACAATATACACAATCCACTGCTAATCAGCTCATCTCCAGAAGGCAGCAGTGAATCTTATGCTACACTTCCTTAAGTAACGGACAATTTTTTAAAAAGCTAAGGACAGCTTGGCAGTAAACAGAGTATACCACCATATATTTTACTCTTCCACCCACAAGCACCCTGAAATACTACCAGGTACTTCCTCAAGACAGTGACCCACAGCAGAAATGGGCTGCTTACTGATCTTATCAGTAACTGTGAACGCTTCCTAGACTCCCTGGACCAACAGGTTTGAATCCTGACAGAGTCAACTCAGCCCTTCATCACCTCAAAGGGGATAACACTGAGTTCCACGAAGTTTACTGTGCAGGGATGTTTTAAACAAGACCATAAAAATTAAAATCCTGCCTGCTCTGCATGGACATTTACGATCCCATGGAACTTAATTTAAAGATTCATCTCAGAGTCGTTGGCTAAAATCCCCAACCCCAAAGTTATGCAGCATGCTGTCTGACATGCTCCACCCCAGAAGTGGCTGCATTTCAGTGATGCCATGTGCATATAGTTCGTAAAAATCATTGGGATGTGTCAGAATGAATGGCGCTATGTAAATATTATAATCATTAGTACACATAAGATAGTTGTTACACACCCAGAGAAACAACACATTGCTATTATTTAAGCACACAAGACACAGTAGTTAGAATTCCAGAGGGATTAATACAACTATACCCACGACAAACCTATAAAATCCTAAATTACAACTGAGCTGCCATTGTCATCATAACAATATCTTGCACCTACATAGCTCATTTCCCCACAGGATTGCAGAGTACTTTACAAACATTAATGAATCCTCATGATGCTCTTGTAAGGCAAGTAAGTGTTATCTCCATTTTGCAGAAGGGGAAGCTAAGGCAGAGAGGTGTGTGACTTGCTCACAGTCACAGGACTCTGGCATAGCTTAGATCAGAACTGCAGGGTACAGGTTCTAACTCAAACTATTTATCTTAGGTTTGTCTAGGGAGCCCATCATCATAGACAACAGTGCCTCATTCACAGCAAGTTTTAGGGTGAAAAAGATCAGCCTTGTTCAGCTGACCATTTCCAAAGGTGTTAAACTGGGACTGCTACCCAGGCATGGAGAAAGGATGGAAAGATACAGGCTTTTGATGAGGATGTTAAGACTGTGCCATGAATCAATAGCACAAACACATGAACAAATTGCTTGGCCAGCCATAAAAAAAAAAAATCTTGCCAGCTCAATTTTGCAGGTCCCTAATGTATTTCGAAGATGCATCTCACTTGGGTACTTTTGCACCACATGAAGCGAGGTAACATGGAAATTACAAAGCAGAGGCTCTTTTATATGCCAAATCAAAGGGCTTTGTGTATTGTGGTTTGCTGACCTTTACAAAATAGTATCAAATGTCGGCTGGCAGTTACTCAGTGCCTAGATACTGTGGTGACTGCCATTCTACATGTGCCCCAGAAAGAAGTTAGCTCATCTGTCCTAATTTCCTACCCAGAGGTAGGAACATTTCATAATATTTATGATAAAAAGAAATAGTGTTTCATCAAGTCAAGCGAACTGCACAGCACAAGGGCTTAATACAGCCCCTGCATCCTAAAATGTAGCCTGCAAGGTACCTGGGTTGAGGAGAAATCCAGAAAGACTAGTGATTTTAACAGCCCAGGGCACAAGTCTACAGTGACTTAGCGCTTTGAAGATGTTGAACAATACAGAAGTGCTAAGGATTATTTTCCTCTCTAAATCTCTGAGGACATCCTGTTTGTTTCAGGACTTTGTCTTTTTAAAAGAAACACTGCCATCCCATCCTTTCAAAGAGTCTGTAAATGCTTCGCATAACGGCATGCAGGGTGAGGAAAAAGCTGAGCAACTGCAAGTTTTCACTGCGGCTAAACTTAACCAAAAAACAATTAGCCAGCTGTTTCAATTGCTGAAGAAGGCAAATCAAACCAAGAATATGGCACTGCCTAAAGTCAACTTGATACATCAAGTCAAGACACTGATCTAGCATTTAGAGCACTGGAACAGAACTCAGGAGATCTGGGTTCTATCCTGGCTCTGCCTCTGGAAGAACTTGGGCAAGTCACTTCACCTTCCTGTGCCTCAGTTTCCCTAATTGTAAAAAAAAATGGAGAAATGATAATGAGCTCCTTTGTAAAGCATTTTCAGATCTATTAATGAAAAACAATAAAGGACTAGGTGTTATTATTATGTTTGCAGGACCAGGGCTATAAAGTTCCCCCGAAAAAAAAATCCTATCGTACAAAAGCTGCCTAAAATTATGCTCCTAAATTCCATGAAATGCAGTCGAACAAGCATAAATGAGGTCAAAATTGGGCCACTGGTGTCTGAGTTTTCCAAGGAAGGTATAAATAATGAAATATTTTCTATTACCAACAGAAAGGTCAACTCAAGCTTGTACATTTCTCTTCATCAATCTGACGGCTCCAAGAATCTGCCTTCCCTCTACCTAACCAGAAGACTGTGTTCATGTCCCCTCCCTGCAGCAATTAACTCTTCCTTAGATCCACTATAGGTGGAAACGGATGGCAGATTATGAAAGGAAGAGGAAAACATCTGCTGCATAGATTTCCCTCTGCTGTTAATGATCTGCTTGGAGACCGTGACTTTGCTTTTTCTTGGATGATTTATCTCTGGTCACAAGCTGTTGAAGTACCTCTATCACAAAGGAATTAAATATCATAAGCAGTGAGATGACCTAAACCTACCACCAACATTCTATAAAAGATAAGTTATGCTTGGTAGGTAGGGATTCAGAAGCCCTGTGCTACACAGAATCATAGAACTGAAAGGGACCTCCAGAGGTCATCTAGTCCAATCCCCTGCACTCAAGGCAGGACTAAGTATTATCTAGACTATCCTTGACAGGCGTTTGTCCAATGTGCTCTTAAAAATCCCCAGTGATAGAGATTCCACCACTTCCCTAGGCAATTTATTCCAGTGCTTAACCACTCTGACAGGAAGTTTTTCCTAATGTCCAACCTAAACCGCCCTTGCTGCAATTTAAGCCCATTGCTTCTTGTCCTATCCTCAGAAGTTAAGAAGAATTTTTCTCCCTCCTCCTTGTAACAAACTTTTATGTACTTGAAAACTTATGTTCCCTCTCAAGTCTTCTCTTCTCCAGACTAAACAAACCCAATTTTTTCAATCTTCCCTCATGTGTCATGTTTTCTAGACCTTTCATCATTTTTGTTGCTCTTCTCTGGGCTTTCTCCAATTTGTGCACATCTTTCCTGAAATGTGGCGCCCAGAACTGGACACAATACTCCAGCTGTGGCCTAATCAGCGTGGAGTAGAGTGGAAGAGTTACTTCTCGTGTCTTGCTTACAATACTCCTGCTAATACATCCCAGAATGATCTTTGCTTTTTTTGCAACAGCGTTACGCTGTTGACTCACATATAGCTTGTGATCCACTATGACTCCCAGATTCCTTTCCACAGTACTCCTTCCTAGGCAGTCATTTCCCATTTGTATGTGTGCAACTGATTGTTTGTTCCTAAGTGGAGTACTTTGCATTTGTCCTTATTGAATTTCATCCTATTTACTTCAGACCATTTCTCCAGTTTGTCCAGATCATTTTGAATTTTAATCCTATCCTCCAAAGCACTTGCAACCCTTCCCAGCTTGGTATCGTCCGCAAACTTTATAAGTGTACTCTCTATGTCATTATCTAAATCACTGATGAAGATATGGAACAGAACCAGACCCAGAACCGAACCCTGAGGGACCCCACTCGTTATGCCCTTCCAGCATATTATCAGCATAACTGATAATACTCTCTGGGAATGATTTTCCAACATAGTACAACACAACACAACATATAATGGGAATGAAAGTATCTTCTGCTGAAATTCCATGTGTGTGAACATCAAAGCCGCCATGGCATTTTTGTAAGAGTTTGCCATTTTATCCTAAGCCCCTTTTTCTTTTAAGTACTCTATCGTCACATGGGGCTGATCACCCATTTGGCGCACACTCCTTCCCCCGAGGCAGCTTCATTTGAATGATGCAATGTGTAGCGTTTGTGAATGGCAACACTCAAGGAAGGGTCCCTCTCTCATAAAAAAATACATTTCATGTTGAAATGCACAATATGCTGCAGGGATGATACTTGCTAACGATCAAGGCTTTGGGCTGAAATGCCCTGATCTTAACATACAGCTGTAGCTCAGACACACAGAAAAGACAGATATTTGCTTCCAAACATGCACTCAGACCTTCTATGTTGGAACTTTTAAAATTTTAAAGTTTTTAAACAAAAGAAACTCACTCACCCATAAAGCGCTCTCTCCTTTACTTGGCTTTTTAGTCAACTCCACCGCTGTTCGTGCACTGAGCTAACATCGGTTGGTAAATTCCACATGAGAAAGACACCTCAATACAAACACTGGAAAAGAAAATGTCAGAAATAATTTAAAAAATATTTCATATTGAATTTTTAGCTTAGCAAACCAATTTTGTCTCCAGAGGACAGCAAGCTTAGGGTCTGAGTAACTTTCCCAATTCCCTTCCTGAACAGTTAACACTAGTCATAATTATTCTAGATGCATTTTGCTTTTCCAAAGCTGCATCACTGTTCTACCATGCAAGTATGCATCAATATGGCAAAATATTCAGGGTTAATAATAAAGGGTTAACAGAAAATGCAAGAACAGCATATGGTATTTCAAAGCATGTCTCACACATACAATGGCACAATATGATAATTTGCACTGTGAGCATTTTTACACAGCTGATTAAAGGGGCGTCAACTAGTTAAAAAAAATTCTTAATTTTGGATCTAAGTGTTAATGTGGAAATAACTACAAAACCTACTCTGGAAAGGTACCCATGATATTTTAAAAATGTCAATGAAAAGTGTTTTTCTGGATTTAAACCTTTCTCTAAAGTGTTGTGAATTCAACCAACTATATGCTAAGTGTAAGAGAACCAGAAAGTGAAACTGACTAGTAACCGGACTGAAACTGACTCATCCCAGCCAATGAAATATAAAAGAGACAAACCAAGGGAAGCAAAATGTATATCAGAATTTTATGCTTTCATTTCCAGCGATCTAAGGCACAGAGAGGTCAACTTTAATGAAGTTCCAATAGCAGCAAGACTCCACCAGAGCAGAGCCAAACCAGTCTTTCACCTAAACAATAATGCATTTTGACATGCACAGGGACATAAAAAATACTGTTTTTTAAAGGGATGAATGCAACAGAACATGCTCTTTGCTTAATGAAGTTAGGATGTGCATCTCCCATGAAATACTGGCGAAAGTTATTTTTCAAGACCTTTAAAATATTGCATAAACAATAACTCCTACTCACTGTTATGAGGGTTTTCTTAGGAGTTGCTAAGACACATCTGAACACTGAACCATCTATCTGAAATGGTTAATACTACTGGGAGAAAGAAAAGAACCATGTGACAGATGCTAGTCATAACACTTAACATGCTTCTGGAAGGGACTCAGACACTATGGTGAGGGACTGGGAACAAGAACCTGAGTAGAATAATGCTTCCGTGGTTAACAGAAAACCATAAACCCCCATGCCGTACCAACTGGACAAGATATTCCTCACTTCCTGTCCTAGACTGTTGTATAGTGTTGCTCTGTGCTGTGAAACAGATGCCTAGTTCCACCCTAGATGTGCTTGCATTTCAGTGTGGGGAAAAGGGTACTGAAAGGTTTCTTTAGTTAAATGTTATAAAGTATATTGAAATCTTTGGAGGGAGGGAGTAACAAGCAAGTTGTTCAAACCTAGAGAACAAAAACACGATAATAGCAGCCAACATGGATTTGTCAAGAACAAATCATGTCAAGCCAATGTAATTTCCTCTTTTGCCTGTGTAACCAGCCTAGTGGATAGGGGGAAAGCAGTAGAGGGGATATATATATATATATATATGTACTTCAGTAAGGCTCTTGGTGCAGTCCCACATGAAATTCTTAGAAGTAACCTAGGGAAATATGGTCTAGACGAAATTAGTATAAGGTGGGTGATAAATGGTTGAAAGACCGAGTAGCTATCACAGTTCACTGTAAAACTGGCAAGTTATATCAAGTGGGGCCCTTCAGAGATCTGTCCTGTCTGGCACTATTTAATTCTTTCATGAGCAATTTGGATGAAGAAGTGGAGAGTATGTTTATAAAGCTTGCAGATGACACCAAGGTGGGAGGATTTGCAAGCACTTTCTAAGACAAGATTAAAATTCAAATTTATTTTGATAAACTGGAGAATTGGTCTGAAATCAGTAAGATGATATTCAGTAATGACAAATGCAAAGTACTACACTTCAGATGGAAAACTCAAATGCACAAAGATAAAATATCGTAGGAAATAACAGCAGTATGACAGAAGAAGATCCAGCGGTTATATTGGATCACAAATTGAATGAGAGTCTACAGTGTGATGCTGTTGTGGGGGGAAAAGGCAAATGTCATTCTGAGATGTATTAACAAAAGTATCATAATTAAGACACAGCAGGTAACTGTTCCACTCTAATCAGTGCTGGTGAGGCCCCAGTTGGAGTACCATGTCCAGTTTGGTGCTTTAAGGAAGATGTGGACAAATTGGAGAGTGTGCAGAAGAGCACAACGAAAGTGATAAGAGGTTTAGAAACATGACCCATGAGGAAAAGTTGAAAGAAATGGGAATGTGTAGTTTAACTGAAAGCTGAGTTTTCAAATACATAAAAGGTTGTTATAAAGAGAATGGTGATCACTTTTTCCTCTGTGTCCACCGAGGGTAGAACAAGTAGTCACCTTAGTTTGCAGCAAAGGAGATGTAGGTTGGATATTAAGATAAACTATTGTTATACTTAAAAAGCTTGTTGCTGAAAGAGGTTACCAAGGGAAGTGGTGGAATTCACACCCTTTTGGGGGTTTTATGAACTAGTTAGACAAACACCTGTCAGGGATGGCCCAGATATACTTAATCCTGCCTCAGTGAAGGGGGTGCAGGAAAGGGACTAGATAACCTTTCGAGGTTCCTTCCTGTCCTACGTTTCTGATTCTAAGGTGGGAGAAGTGCAGATGATTACAGCACATATTAGGTACAGCCAAAACCAGTAAGAAGTTAGTACATAGCGGAGTTTAACTGAACCTTATACCTTTTTTTTTTTTTTAAATCACACGCATCACTTTTTCTCCTCCATGATGTAGTGAAAATAAGCCAATATCTAGGACATTCATGCACTTGACTAGTGATGCTCAGCCTCCGGGGGGGGGGGGGGGGATCAAAGATGCATCTAAATGAAACTGGCTTATATCTGAACTCTCCAGGTGCAACCGGGCATTAAAGGCTAGTTCCACAGACGGTCCGAAGAAAAGCCTTCCCTCTGTTTCTCTCACCAATCACCCAGGCCCCTCGGGCCCGGCCTTCACCAGAGTCAGGAATCGCCCGAAGAGCTGAGGGATCCAGAGTCACTCCGCATTCCCCCCACCCCATCAGGGCCACCGCACCCAGGGTGCAGCAAGCACTCAGCCCGCCTGAGGACCGGGGGGCAGCGACCCCTCTCCCCCAGGGTTGTGCAGCCAGTGCCCTTCCCCCCACCTCTCAGGAGCCCAGGGGACACCCGGGGCGCAGTGCCCTGGGCCAGGGCAGAGCAGCCCCCGCCCGCTGCGAGGAGGCCCTGGACGGCTCGGCCACTCAGAGCCCCAGCGCCAGGGGCGCCCGGCGGGACCCTGAGAGGGCCCCCCCCATTCCTGCCCCCCCCGCCCCGGGGGGTGGGGGTTGGGACGCGCAGGCCCCGGCTTCCCGCCCTCGCCCCCAGCTCTCACCCGGCCCCGCTCTTCCCCCGCCCTGACGCCGCGTCCTGCACTGAGGCCTGACCCGGAAACAGCTTCTCGGCAACCAAACATCACGTGAGGGCCAGCTGCGCGGGTCACGTGAGCAAGGTGCGGGTGGGGAAGGGGGATAACAGGCCGGTTACCATGGAGACGGTGAGGCTTCGGGGCCTAGCTGGAGCCAGGCAGCCTAGTCCGGCATGCATTGCGCTCCCCGGGCCTGGAGGTCCCGCAGCCCAGACCCTCCCCCCCCGGCCAGTGAATGGGGCAGCATCACAGGGCTGCAGTGACTTCACACCTCATGACATCACAGTCACACGGGGGTGACGTCATAGAATGACAGGGAGGGACACCCCAAGATGCTGTGTTGCATCATCTCTGCCCAACAAGCTGAGCGCTGCAAAAAAGCAGCAAGAGATACCCTTGGCGCAGGTAGGTGAGTGCTGCTTATTATTCATTATTGCTAGTGTTATTGCTGATGATAATATTTGGAGGAGGGGTGCTGAGAGAAGAGTCCTTTATGTTTGAAATGCAATGTTGGCAACCTTAATCCTCACACTGACATCACTGTCTTCATGCTGCACCATGGTGACAACAGGCAGGGGGCATCCCATCAGCATGGCATAATGCAGGGACATCCCATCCCGCACTCACGTTGCCTTGTCGGGCCATGACGTGATAGCATGAGGCTGTGGCTTTGCATCATCATACTCCTTCTTTGGAAAATTATTTGAAAAAGCTCTGTGGACATGCTGCAGACGGGGCCAAAACAGAGCCTGGGATCTGAACCCCCTTAGCTAAGGGAAGCTTAGCTCCAGACCCAAATTGTGCAACTCACACCCATCTATAACCAATACAGATATGTCCTGCTGTAAATACAACCATACAATACAGTGCTGCTGTTGCCCCAGGAAACGGAAAAAAGTATTCTATGGAGAAAAAGTTACTGCTATCTCATCGATATTGTATTCCAAATTTAGAAAAAAAAAATACAAATGAGGGATGATATAAAAGGGCAAAAAAGAGTGACAGGGTGGATTTTTGTTCCACAGATCTGAAACCTAATCCACAGGCAGTTTGGATAAAGGTCCTATTTTAAATACCGCACTGCCTTTCCACCCCACTTTTCACCTAATACTTACGGAGGCTTGCAGGAAAGCCCAGCCATCATTTACAAGTTTGTCTGTTTCTGCTGCTTAATCCCTCGGTCATGGCTCCTCTCTGCATGTGACTGGCCATGATGTCACAAGGGAGTATGACAAGACACGTGGAGGATAAAGCAGCAGCACTGGATAAACTTGCCTGGCAACAAATCTTCCTGATTTCCCACAAACATCCTCAGTGATACTAGACGATAAGAAAAAGAAACTGTCTAAAATGAGGGATTTCACCTCTGCTACAAGTCATCATTGGAGGAAATTTGTCAGTAGGGTTACATCAAGGATGGTGAAATTAAATGGGTTAAAATCTTTCCATGAGGCATTAGCAGCTCTGTACCTCTCCAGCATCACCAGCAGAATACTACTTTTACAAATAGGCACCTATCCACAGCCCATCAAGACAACTGAACACAATAGTATCATTATGGATGCTATCTAGATGGATGGAAGGAAGGCCAGTCGAGCGTGTACAGCGCTAACCTGGGCTGTGAGAAACCCACATCTCTACCACAGACTTCCTGTGTGACTTTGAGGAAGTCATTTAGTTTCCTCTGTGCCTGTTTCTCTATTAGTAAAATGAGGATAATACCACTTCCCTTCTTTGCAGGGTTATTGTGAGGGCAAATACATTAAAGACGTGCGGCACTCAGATATTGCAGTGATGGGGGCCAGCTAATTATATCAGATCTATTGTGAGCTCTTTGGGATAGTAGCTTTGTCATCCTACCTAACTAAAGCACATACCATGCTGTTGGTATAATACAAGTAATAAACAACTTATTGAGCTGAGGGCAAAACTCTTGGGACAGAGCAATATCAGCAGTTGCCTCCACAGTGAAACGCCACACCAGAGATCACAACGAGCCCAAGCCTGAGCATTTTCAGAGCACTCTGCTGTAACAGTAGTTGTCAACATAGCATCTAGGTACCAGTTACAAGGTTAAGAGCTGCATTAAGTTAGTTCAGAACTGGTCCTGCCTACTGCCACTCTTTGGTTCAGCCTCTTTCTCTGATTCCCCACCTCTGCTGGTTGCTGGGCCTTCATTCATACAGGAAGGCTTTTAAACTAGAATATTGGGTTTGCAACTGTAATAAAAAAAGGCTGGTAAGAAATATATCGATTTCCTGGTCCCGGTCACCTGTCCTCATTCAGGGTTACAAAAGGTTCCTACCCTGTCAGTGTCTGGTCAGTTACCACAGTTGCTGTCACAGTATGGGCCTGTGCTTTCACATGTTGTATCCCCAGTGTCACCCTGAAGTTTAGGTGTGTGTCATACCCATGAAGTCAGAGCCGTGGATTTGTTACCATGGCAATATGCAGTGTTAGAAGCCACCTATCAACACTCCAAAATATACACACAGCTTTCACAGGGCTGGTTTTCTCTTTAACAGAGAAGAAACACTTATCTACATTCCTCTGAATGGAATATTTGCTTCCTTTTATACATTCCTGAGAGTGCTTTGTCTCTGTTTTCTTTGCTTCCCGCCTCCTCATCTGTTTTCATAAGAGAAAGAACCCAGATGCATTCAGAATATGCAGTCTTCTTCTAACAACCCTCATGTTTTTGCACAAGATACCTAAGCTATTCAGTCACTAGTATACAAAGAGTAAGAATGTACCTTAGCTCATAACTTGTGCCATCAGATGGCATTTTGATACCAAATTCATTTTAATTGCTGCGTTCTAGAGTTACAGATTCAACTGGACATAATAGATTTCCTTGTTGACCTCTACTGGGTCAATACTGTGAGTGTGAGATTATGACCAGTGCACTCCCATGGCTAAATACAAGTCTGCTTTAATGGGGACTACATAACTCAGAGAATTGGTAATGGGATATAGTCTTTCACCTGTGGCTGCCAGTCTGAATTTAGCCTAACCTGGTTGTGATTGAAAGTGCTTATCTGTTGGCTGTCTCATGGTCCATGTGAAAAGAGTTTGGTGGGTTCCAATCCAGTACGTAGTAGACAGGTATTCACATCACAAAACCACACCTGCCACTAAGTGCACCCCTTTGCTGACAGTCTCAGCAGAGAACTCAAGGACCAAATAGGTTATGGGAACTAAATTCACCTCTTCACATTTCCTCTAATGGTTGAGGACCCTGTTGGTGGGAAAATGTGGGGGAAAGTTGTTCTGCTACTTACCTGTAATGTAGCTATTCTGTGAATGGACAGTAGGCTTCACTCAATAGGGCATTAGTCCTGCACTATTCATGAATAATAAATTCATGCTGGGTGAAAGACGAGTTTAATCCTTATTTCATTATTCTGACACATTTTAAAGAGGAACTAGTACCCTGGATGCAAACATCCCCAAACCCAGAGAAAGTTTGGCTCAAGATTCATATCCCATGGCTTATGCCCAACTCTACTGTACCATATTTAATTTCACGTAATAAGAATGGTTGGGACATATGGGAATGAGGCACCCAAGCCCCATTGATTTTCAGTAGTATTTGGGTGCCCTATCCACATTCCTAGCTAATAAAAATAATAGTTAACACCTTTAAATCTATGGATCCAAACACATTTCAGAAAAGTTGGTAGGTCTCATTATCCCAATTTTACAGATGGAAAAACTGAGGCATGGAGAGGTGAGGTGAGTTGCTCAAGGTCACACAGGGAGTCAGTGGCAGAGCCAGTACGAGTTTAATATCTGCTGGATGCTGCTGCCTCCAAATCATCATCTAAATATTGAAATGATTCATTAGTTTTATTTTTTCATGTTTGGCAAAAATTTAAACATCTGTGGCTTTTTACTTCTTTTTTTTTTAGCTTTTACATCCATTTGCTTATTGGTTTGACAACCACATCTTCCTTCACCCTTGGGGATTATTCTTCAGATCCTCAGAGAGACTTCAGTTTTCTCACACATCTCTCTTCCTTTCACTTAATTTAAACATTTTTGGCCAATTTCATGATTTTAATAATGAGAAATAAATTTGGAGTTTTAATAAGCGTTGAGAGGAGAACTTTCATTTCGGCTGGGGATTAAGAAGGGAGCTAAAGGTGAAAATCCCGTTAGACATACCATCCGAATTTGAGCTCTAGCGCAGCAGCAGGGCCCGATCCTGAGAGATACTAAGGCCCTCCACTTCCATTAACATCAGCATGGGTACGTCTGTTCTGCATCTGAGCGTGAATCTCCCAGCACAAAGCCGCTGACTTGTGGTAGTGGGGCTTGTGCTGGCACGCTAAAAATAGCAGTACAGATGATGAAGCTCAGGCTGGAGCCTGGGTTCTATAACTTTGGGGCGGTTCAGAGCACCGTCTACACAACTATTTTTAGCATGCGTCCAGCTAGCACCGATCTGTGGACCCAGGCTCTGGGGCTCACTGTCAGATGCAGTGTAGACATACGTGGAGATTTTGAGGGCCCTGAGCCTTTTAAAATGTGATGCTATAATATAAATGCACAGCATTGGTAGCTCTCAGATATTTATCTCATAACTTTAAAATCCAACTTCACTTACCGCTATCCCCAACTGATCAGCTCAAAGCAGCTTCTCACTAAACCATTAATTTAAAGTCACAATTCACAATGACCTCAGTTTTCACATAAGAGCTTCATGAATCATTTTGTGGGTCTTTGTAAGTTATCCAGGACTAATGCACTCTCATGCTACTTTTCAAGTAGGCATCACTAGACTATAATCATTTAAGTATAATATCACCAGCCCACAGATAACACTTGATTCACTTTTGATTTAACAAAATCAGATTGCAAAATAAAAAAACAAATCAATAAATAGCCGCACATTTCTGCTAGTTTTTGGTTGGTTTCTGAACTCACCTTGAGATGATCATGGGACAAAATGGACTTTAACCCTTTTGTTTAAGATTTTTCCTGCTGTCCTGGCTAACCATTAACAGCTAAAGGGGAGAGCTTTTCAGGTAATTCCCTGAAACGTGCAAAAGTCTTGTGCTGTCTATTTACACAGCAGATTAATTTTACTCAGCAAATATGCAGTGTAGCTGTAGCCATGTTGGTCCCAGGATATTAGAGAGACAATGTGGGTGAGATATTTTTATTGGACCAACTTCTGTTGGAGAGAGAGACAAGCTTTCAAGCCATACAAAGTTGGTCCAATAAAAGATATTACCTCGTCCGACCTCTCACCCAGACAGGGAATAAACAGCTGAGCTTCCAGGCACACTGCAAGGTCTAACTTATCATCAGCTACCTGATATTTAAGAGTTTTATACAGTTTAAGGCCAGAAGGGATCATTAGATTCTATAATCTGACCACTTGTATATCATAGACCATTAAATTTCACCCAGATACCCTTATATTGAGCCCAAGGACATTTGTTAAATCAAAGCATTTCAGTCCTCAGGGGACTAAATTGTTGTGTGCCCCTGGCAGACAACAGGAGTGACCAAGGTGCCACCAAATGTCCAAGGCCCCTGGAGAGGCAGAATATTGATTAAGTGAGTCATGCCCAGATGATCCCAGCAGGTGATCCACACCCCATACTGCAGAAGAAGGAGAAAAAATCCCAAAGTCTCTGAATAGGGCAGTGATGGTTTGAGACTCTGGCAGGGATTGCACAGGGAAGCTGATGAATGTTTGTTATATTTATGCTGTCTCTGGGTTATTTGATTTGGTCCGATCTGGTATAATTGATGGGTCTGTTAATTTATCTGTGTGTTTTTACAAGATAGACAAGGGAGCCCAGAACACTTTAGGTGGGCTGGTTTTTTTAGTACAGTTTAATAAAAATAGGAATACATAACAAACAGATCAAGGGACTGTCGGAATGTCCCAGCTCACTTCTGTTGTCAGGTTACAGCACAAAAAAAGCAGGTGTTTCTGAGATACTATTCTTAATTGTATTACCATAATGCCTCAGAGTCCCAGTCACAGACTAGGACCTCATTATGTTTGTACAGGGCCTAGCACCAAGTGCTAAGGTTCCAAAGCATAAATGTCTGTACAGTGCAAAAACAATGCAACTGGCACCAAAGCCAATCTGAGCAAATGGTAATCAGCGATATGGAGGCACTGCAGCCTACTGGTTAGAGTGCAGAATTTGGGGTTCTAACCCCAGCTGTGCTGCTGACGTATTGCGCAGAATTGGCAAGCCACTTCATGTTTCTGTGCCTCATGTGTAAAAAGGGGCTAATGATACTTACCTAGGATTACTGAGATAATGTCTGTACAGCATTTTGAAACAGCGAAACTGCTGTTGACTTCAATGGGGCCAGTATTTCACTTGTAAAGTGCAATCTGAGTGTGGAGTTTTGTTACTATACACAGTGAATGTGGGGGACCAAAAGGTGTTAATCTGAGTGCCATGATCCCTGAGTATGTGTGCCCCACCAAGTGAGCTGCCTAGTGTGTTAGCATTACAATGTATCCCCACTCAGAACAGTGCTGAGGCCACAACTGAGAAATACCTTCCTTGTATCCTCTATAGGAAAAAAGCTCTCTGCACCCACAAGCAATGGCAGACCTTCCATTCAGCTCCCAGAGCGCAGACACCAGCAGCACTAAGAGATACCTGAGAGGGCACCGTGGGCATTAGCATGCAAATCAGCTCAGCAAACTCTGGACTCCTGCCACATAACAACGCACCTGTGAAACACAGCAGGTATGAAAGGCAAGCATGGGTACAGATTATGCTAAGAGTCCTCACCAAGCTGAGAAGGGTCCCTGGTGCAGCCTACTTAGACCCTCCTAAGGGGTGAATAACTCCTTTGGTAAGCTGGGGGATTGTCTGTAATTCTCCAAAGAGGAGCCAGCACTATCTGTCCTCCGCACAGTTTGCGGAGACCTGATTCTAGCTCATTCTCTGCCCAGAATGGAATACGAGGAGCAGCCAAGAAAGAATCTGCTGTCAGCTGCTCGTCACGTCACAGGGTCTGACAGTCAAGAGCACAAGTGGCATGGGATAGTGTCAGCTTTCTAAACCCTAACCCAAAGCATCTACGGACCTAGCTAGAGGGGAACAGGTGATGGGGCTCCAGGCACGGAACTGGCTGGGCCTTCCTTTGCCAGCCCTGCTAGAGTATGGCTTCTTTCAGAGTTGGGAGGAAAAATCACGAGCTCTGTAGCTCTCCCTGATCTTGGAAAGGGAAGTACATAGGATCTGGCCCTTGGAAAGATGCTGGCCTATTGATAGGATTTCAGCTTTCCTTATGTTGAAGCAATTATTATTTGCTAACACATGGCAATTCTCCAGCACCTTTCATCCAAAGCTTTCAAAGCCCTTTGCAAATGCAAATGAATGAAGCCTCACAACATGCCTCCCCTCACTCCCATATATCAATCTACAGCACTTATCTGGTCCCCATCACCCTAGTATCTGAGTGTCTCACAGTCTTTAATGTATTTGTCCTCACAGGGCAGTGCTATTATCCCCATTATACAGATGGGAAACTGAGGCACAGAAAGGCTAAAGGATTTGCTCAGGGTCTCACAGGGAGTCAGTGGCAGATCAAGAAATTGAATCCCCAACTCTCCCAAGTTCCAGCTAGTGCCCTAACCACTGCATGATCCTCTTTCTTCATAGTAGCGATAATCTTCCCCATTTTACTTGTGGGAAAATTGAGGCACAGAGAGGTCTAGGGAATTGCGCCAAGTCCCACAGCAAGTCAGCAGGAGTCCCAATCCCCTGCTTTAACTATGTGGTTACTTTGTGCTCTGTAAACAAAATAACCATATGCAAAAGCAAGGACAGGCTGAGTGGCCAAGGACACAGTACTGAGGTATTGTGGCATGCTATGGCCCTCCATCTTTGGATAGGTCCCTTTGACATTGTGATTTGTCCATGTAGGTCAAAGGTGTTCCCAACAGACAGGTCATGTGCAGTGCTGATAGACTGGTAACATCAGATTCGATTTAAAGACAACAGTCCAAATACTACGTGGTGCCTCACGGGGAGTCCAGCCCAGTGTGTGCATGAGTGTTTGAGTTTCACAGTTTTGCACGTCTGGGATTCTGGGCTGTTCCAGGGACCAGCTTTAAGTCTCTGGCCTAAATTAGAGTAGCCTCTGGAGCTAGATTAATTTACAACTACTTCCCCCCAGCCACCCATGGTCTGTTCTCTAGTTCAAAATAGCTGGATTATCCCAGATGCTCCCCCTCCTGTCCTATGACATCCCTGGCCTCTCCCCAATACTGGTGGTGGTGGTGGGTACTGCGGGGGGGGGGCATGCTGCAAAAGTTCCGCAAGGGAGCAATCCTCACCATTCTGCCTCCAGAGTGGCACAAAGGGGCTCTAATGAGGGATGGGATCTTGCCCAGGGGCTGCTTGTGTGGGTTGGTAGTAACTGGGGTTTATAATTTACAGAACATGGGGGAGTCACTAGGATCCAGGGCTGTCTCTGCAAAGGCTGTGCCCCTATATTGTCTCCTGGCCCCGAGCTCCATTCAGTCCCTTGGTGATGGCTCTGGTAGAGCAGCACCGCCAAAGGCTTCAGAAAACACTGCTGCCCTGTCCCTTCAGGCAATGGAAGGGAGAAGTGGTGGTGGGCAGGGAAGGTGACTGATAATTTACATAGCATAGAGAAGGAAGCTAAATCTGATTTAGTCAGTATTAACTCATGCTCTTTTGTCCCACAGGTTTGGGAAAGGAGAGAATCCAGCAGAGTAATTATTCCAGAATAGTGTGTCCACATGGAGCCATTAGTGGAATAGCTATAGTGCAATAGCTATTCTGCTCCAGCTGGGCTGGTCAACTTCCCCATGTAGCCAAGTCCTAAGAAACCTCAGCTGTTACTTTTGATTAGAATTTGGTATAGAAATCTGCATTACATTCACACACATGTCTGCCCAGCTCCATGCCATCTGAAATTACCAACAAACAGACCCTCTTAATGCGAGAGTGAGTTGTATTGACACTTGACCCTTAGTACAGAGGCACTTAGCAGTGTCACTCTGGATTTCAGGGTCCTTACTATGCTCTGACCTCCATTTAGGCTGCCTATAGACTAAGCCTGTCATGGCTGATAAGTGGCGCAGGAATAAAACTGGAGGCTGTGTGTTCATCTAGTCCTGGTTTAATCCTGCAAGCAATAATCAGAGCATCTCCTGTGATCCTCAGGCTGTTTACTGTAGACTCTGGAAGAACAATAGGTTTTTGGCAGACAAATCAGTCATCTTAACGCTCACCTGGGAATAAGAGAAGTATTTTTTCCATGCTCATTTGCATTTGCTTTAGGCTTAGAAATAAATTACATCAAATCTCAGTTCAGCGAGAACTAAGCCTGAAGAAAGTCAAAGAACTAAACTCATCAACATTACCTGGGCCCTAGGGAAGGGCTGATGTGAGATAGGAAGTGTTCTCTCTTTGGGGTCTAAAGCGACATGAATTGTTGGGGGGCCAAACAGAGCTGCAGAGATACAGGGCCAGATCATCAACTGGTATAAATCAGTGTAGCTTGACTGATGTCTATGGAGCTGTGCTGTTTACATGAGTGGAGGATCTGGCACATATAGGGTATTAAACCCTCTCTGTGCTGCACTTCAGTTTGTGTCTATAGTACACAGTTTGTCTAGATCCCTAGCTGGTGTAAATCCCTTGAACATAACTCCCTTGAAGTCCCTACTGATTTATAGCATCTGAGGATTTGCCTATTTAAGAATGCTAGCAGCTCATTAACAAAAACCTAAGCCTGTTAGAAATGATTCCATTGTTAGTACCTTTAAATTCCAGTGAGCACCTTTAAGCAAACATTCCATTGCAACCCTAGTGCATGAGAACTGGAAAATAGAACTGACCAGAAACAAAAGTGAAACTGACTAGCCTATTCTCCTTGATCCAACTGAGAAAAAGGGAATGCCAAATAACGTAAATAGTGCAAAAAGTAAATATTAAATCTTTTCAGTTTTACTAATCCAAGCTGCTATTTGTCACAGTGATAACAATGTTTGTTTTGAAACAAATGGTTCAGTATTTGATGTGTGATATGAAAACATATCTAGAAAATATATAATCACAAACATGACTGTGTCTGTCTTAAAGCTGGCCAGTGACATTTGGGTCTTAGAGGATTGATAGCTCTGTTGATAACCACAGTGCTGGAATATGAAGAGGAGACTTAGACTATTGGGCTAATAAAGTTAGCTTCCTTCCCTTTTATTATTGATCTCTCTTTAGCAGACCTTTTTGGAAGCTGGTTTTAAGTTGCACTTTACACTGTTAAATGGCTGCCAGGTTCCACCTGAGAAGCAGCTGCATATTAATGGGGTTTCAGCTGGTCCCTGCCTACAGTTTGTGAAGTACTTTTATCCCAAAGGTGCAATATTATTTGCTGTAAAAGGGAGTATTAATTCAGCTGGAATGGAGTGCATTCCTTCCTGAAAAATATCTGAGTTGTATCCATTGTACTGATCCAGCTGATAAGAGACTGAATTTCTCACCATTGCATCGAGTATCAGAGGAGCCTACTTTTGCTGAATTCATCACTACTGCTTTCAGGTGTGTGTTTTCAATCAGTTTGTGGCCACCAAATCATAATGGGATTTCTGGCACTTTGGGTTCTTTATATTCTACTCAGCAGGCATTTGTGCACATTTATCTTCTCTTTTACAAACTCTGTTCAAGTTCCAGCTTCTCCTTTAATTTACAAATTATGCCCTCCAGCATTTAGACTTTTCCCAGTACAGCAGCAGCATCTTTGGAAGGGAATGTATAAGACACTGAACTTTCGGGTATCATGGTTCTCCCCAATTTTTCTTTTAGATCTCTATTTAAAATCTGGTTTAGAATTTTTGCAGATTTAGGGCCCAATTCTGATCTTATTTATGCTACTATTGTATCAGCATAACTCTACTTGCTTCTATGGAGTTACTCTTGATTTACACCAATGTGAATTTAGTATCAGGCCTTTAAATGTACAACCACATCCCTATTTCCCCTGAAGTCAATAGAACTATGCCAATTTTACACCTGCTGGCAGTTGGGCCCAAAAGTCCTGTTAGAAGGGATAGGAAGGACAAGTGGGATATTATAGGTAATTAGTTAGGGACAAAGAGATCCAAATCCAGTTAGCTGTGGTTTGCCTCTTTGAACAGGCATTTTTTCCTGTTCTCATAGGCAACATATAACATGGTTTCCCTAAACTCAGTGTTGAACCCTGCCTCTGTTTCTCCTTTCTCACATACCCCAGCGAACCAACTCACCAGCCAGCTGCATCAATGAATCAAAGCTCTTTCCTTCCCTTTTCCCAGGAACCTATTTACTGTTCAAACAAACTCAATCTAACACCAGTCAAAACAAGAATACCAGGTCCTGTTGCATGGCCCCTTGTAAGGTATCTACTTCAGAAGGCTGCTTACTTTCCCCATCCAGGTCTTTCACCTAGCTAGCATTACATTAAACCCTTTCCTTACTCTAGACCCACCCTGTAACTCTCATCCCTGAGTTAACTTCCTGTCAGACCGTTCTCTCACCTAAAGGAAGGCAACTGATGAATCATAAGCAGGAAGGCTGACCCTTAAAGGGCAACCCCATCCTATGACACCAGCATCAAGGAACAATTTTGGTTCTGAAAGGGTTAAACAGTCTTCTTCACTATTATCCAGTCAGGAGAACTGAACTAAAAAGAGATCTTTTTGTCATTTTCAGCTTGCCATAGTCCTGCTGGCTTGCAAGTCACAAAATGTCCCTCTTGTGTTTTAATGTTCAGTAACAACCCCTACGCTAGACTTGTGAAGGCCATGGGTCCACATCAACACCTTCCCAGTGCCCACAGTTAGTTACAGGCTAGACTTCAGGGGGAAGTGCTGAGTGAAAAATTAAACTGTCTGGAATGCAAAACGAATGAAACTTTCATCACAAAAGAATCCCCAGTTTTAGTTATTCTCATACTAGATTTCAGAGTAGCAGCCGTGTTAGTCTGTATTCGCAAAAAGAAAAGGAGGACTTGTGGCACCTTAGAGACTAACCAATTTATTAGAGCATAAGCTTTCGTGAGCTACAGCTCACTTCCTCAGACCTAGAGCCTCTCCTAACCAGTAAGACTGGCCCAGCTGCAGGATGTGTGTTTTCATATTAACAGGGGAGGAAGGTAACCAAAGGAATTTAGGTCATAGGAACACTCAGTTTACATGCCTCCTGGGTTCAGCAGTGAAGCTCTTGTAATGGAAGAGGGAGGCAGGGGGCTCTGGTGAAACAATTAAAAGGGATTAAAGCCAAGTATTATCTTTTAATTGATCTAATCGTCACCTCCCAGTGGAATCCACAGAGCTATCTTACTAGAATTACCCCCATTTTATCAAGAGATGGCTACTGTGGGAAAGTGCAATTTGGATGGCAAACCACTCCAAATCTTGACCTTCATTAACATGTGAGTGGGATTGGCCAAATGAAAGAAGCCGTCAAAATGGTTTCCAGGGTGAGAACAAAGAGCGGGGGGGAGGGAGTGTGTGTTCCTGCTCTGTTTGTGTACTTATACATAGGCCATACTTATAGGATGGGGACCTCTATCCCAGAAAGCAGTGACTATGAAAAAGATTTGGGGGTCATGGTGGATAATCAGCTGAACATGAGTTCCCAGTGTGATACTGTGGCCAAAAGTGTGCATGTGTAATGTAGGACTGCATAAACGGGAATAGCAAGGAGGCATAGAGAGGTTATTTTACCTCTTTAATTTGGCAGTGGTGCAACCGCTGCTGGAAGTTGAAGCTAGATAAATTCAGAGTGGAAATAAGGTGTACGTTTTTAATGGTGTGGTTTTAATTTTTAATTGGACCATTGGAACAATTTACCAAGGTTTGTGGCGGAATCCCCATTTTTAATTCAAGGTGGGAAGGTTTTCTATAAAATATGGTCTCAGAATTATTTTGGGGCAGCGCAATGCCCTGTGTTCGACAGGTCAGACTAGATGAGCACAAGGGTCCCGTCTCGCTTTTGAGTGTGAGTGCACCATGTAAGCCCCTCCTCTGTGTGTGTTCTGAAAGACACCAGCCAAGGCTTTCAAACCAAACCAGCTTTTATCCATTCACTACTAGTTCAAGGTTTATTTATATTTTTATTGTAAACAATCTGATCAAACAAACAAACAAAAAAAACCACAACCCCTCAATATACAGACTCTGATAGAAAATACAGCCTGGGAAAGGAAAGCTGACAAAAATAGATAAAAGTAAAGACAAATCAAGAGCAAACTGGACTGGTTTATTTTTCCTGATGTCCTCAGTCTGAGTGATGACTGGGAGATTCCCTCGGCATAGCGAAAGGAAAAATGTCTGGCACTGTCAAGTTCCCTCTTTATTCACTGTGGCAACTGGGGGGAAAAAATCAGATATGATAAATGATGGACAGGAATCTTTTCTTTTGCTAATCTGTAAATAAATTTTCAACAGCAAGTTTCTTTTGATGAATAGTGCCTGGCGCACATAAGAACATATTTGGCCTTTAAACAAACATAAGAGGTTTTCAGACATCTCTGATATGTTGATTTTTTTTTTAAGTGTTTGTTTAGGCTGGCAAATCGTAGAATGCGTGCTATGAGTTACCACTATTTGCCTTTAAAATCAACAGCCCACCTCCCCAGGTGGTAGAAATCCACCCAGCACAATTGGCTTTAATGCAGTGGCCCTGACTTTCACCAGTGGAGGAGCTGGTACAAGGAGTCTAGCTAGATGCTAAGATTCAGATCCCCGACAGTATTTAGGCTCCAAGCTTCTGTTGAAGTCAGTGGATGTTAGGTGCCTACATACCTTTGAGGATCTGGGCCTGCTCTGTTCTTCACTTTGTGTAAATTGAGCTGGCCCAATTAACAGCAGTTTAGCTGTATTGATTTACACCTGTGGAAGATCTGACCCCAGGAATCTAGCTAGCTGCTAATATATAATGCTAATATAATGCCAACTTTGGATGTCAGAGGTGGGGATCAAACCTGAGACCTCTTGAGCCAAATGATGTGTGTTTTTAGCTAAGGCTATAGCAGGCTCCTCAATAGCTACCTAGCCTAGCCACTGCTATGAGGGGACAGAGTGCCACACCAAGTAAGCAGGAGTTATATGCTCCCCTGAGGCAGGATTCTTCAGAGAATTTCAGAGATTTCCCTGAGTTGAGTTCCCCATATGAGCTATTACTTGTAATACCAACCATTTTGGATGTCATCAGCGGGGATCAAACCTGGGACCTCTGGAGCAAAATGCATGTGCTGCTACTGCATGAGCAGCCAGCCACGTTTCTCTCAGCTAATCCTGTCATAGGCTTTTCAATCTCTCGTTGGCCTAGCCACCACTAGAGAGTGGACAGAGTGCCATATTGAGCAGATGCGGGTTACACTCAGACTTTGCTCCAACCCCTCAGCTGGTGTAGGCTGCCCCTGACTCCACTGACAAAATATAGCTACATTAATGTACATCACTTGAGGGGCTGGTTCACTCTGCACACACTGAGCAGAACTCTGACTTAGGCCCTGTCCACATTTGCATCAAAAGAATGCTGGCTGTGACCATGTTAAAGCACACACTGCTAGCATGGCTTCCCTGACCAAGAAGGAAAGGGATTATATTTTCTCCTTCTCCCCACCTGCGAGCTAAGTGGTTCCAGAGAGATTTTAAGCAGTTATCAACTCAACCTTCCCCTCTCAGGGCAGAAGCCAACAATATCTGATGGGGCTAGGACAAATCATCTCCTAAGGGCAGGTTACTCCATAACTGTCTGGTCTCTTTTCCAATCCCCATCCCTGCTATTCTGCTAGTGATGCTTGCCAACCCAGGTCCTTTTTGTCTGCCTCTCCCACACTGCCCCCAGGCATGGGACACCCGGCAAAGCCACCGCTCTCTTCTCCCAAAGATGCTCTTCTACGACGTCAACAAGTAACTAGCCCCAACTGACCGTGGCAAGATTTTGGTGTATTTGGGGGTAGTCTTGAATTGACTCACCCCTCCTGCTTCCAGCCAAGAACCCCAAAAGCATTATGGGCCAGATCCTCAGTGTAAATGTGTGTAGCTCTAGTGAAGTTAAGGGAATTTTTCTGATTTACAGCACCTAAGGAGCTGGCCCTGTTACTGGAACATTTTATTATCAGAAAGTGGCCAATTCTCATATGCTCATTCTATGGGTACATTTCAATTTGTCTCTACCCTCCCAGTTCTGTTTGTTTCGAATGTGGGATCTGCACAGATTCAGAGGTCAGAAGGGACCATTATGATCATCTGGTCTGACCTCCTGCATAACCCAGGCCAGAGACCCTCACTGAGAGCAGGGACTGTTCCCTTCTTTTTATCTTTTTTTTTTGGGTGCTGCCAAAAAGAGCTACTATGTAATAATCTCCAGTGCCCATTGCTGGTATCTGCATTCTCTGGGTTTCTTTATACCCACCTGTAAAGTATCTGGCTACAGGTTATTGGACTAGGTGGACCATTGCTCTGATCTGCTACAGGGAATCCTGTGTGCAGGGAAACGATGCTAGACCCCTGTTTCCAGCAATCTGGTTTAAAAGAGCTGTGGCTTGCGTTGTTCTGATCTCACTGCAGCATAGGGCCAAGGGGACTGTGTTGTTTTTTCTAAAGTGATCATGTGTCCTTCCCAGCTTTTTTCCTTTGTTTTCTTTGGGAATGATTACAGATAATGACAGCAACAGAGGTGTTAGGTATTATGCAAGTAGCGAGAAATTTGCAGAGGCCAAAGCAGCAACCTGCTGCAGTGAAGACCAAGTGACCTCTCCGATCCTCCGGGGGCGCTATTGGGCTGCACCCATGAGTGATGGAACTCAAACTGCCTCAAATCTTTAAAAGTGTGGAGGGTGGGGAGGGGGAATCATAATTGTACAAGGACATCTTTTATTTCAGTACATTGAAAATAAAAAGAAAGAAATAAAAAAATACAACAACAGGATATACCTTTGCTCAAGGTTTGTGTTTATCGCCACCCCCTTATAACTTCCCCCCTTTTTATTTTACAATCAGAAATTGCATAGAATTTTGTTTTTCAATCAGAAAATTAAACTCTTCAATGTAAACCCCACATTTGTACCAAGCAGAGGGCAAGCTGCTGCTGCTGCTGCTATGCAAGGAAGGATTTTCTCATGAAGACCCGGAGTGATCCTCCTATTGAAGCAGACCTCCCTGCCCCATGACCTTCATTCAAGGACATTTGGTAGCAAGGAAATCCACAGATCCCAGATGGCACCTGGGTCACACACAGGCCCAGCTACTGAGCCTGGGGACAGTGGTTAGAGTTCATAGGATGGGAATGTGTTGTACCTGTGAGCACCAGTTTCTATCATGATGCCTACAACTGTACTTTCAGAAGCCCGTGACAGTGGCTAGTAAGTGCCACTGCCCTCTGCTGGGGGGAAAAGGCAGCATTCCTAAGAGAGCATATGGGATCCAACAACACCTGCCAGTTACACCTTCCTCGATGCTTCATACTCACCATACACACTCACCCTCCCTGACAGAAAAAACAAACAAAAAAAAAGACACAGAACCCCTGAAATTCCAGGTGTTTCAAGGCCTCTCTGAATTCACTGTGTGTGTTGGTTGGTTTTTGGCATTTTTATTTTTAATAACTCCTTGAATGGACTTTCATTTCTTCCGCTGCTTCTGTTTGGGAATCATCTCCTGTCCCTCCCTTCCACTCCCCACATGCCACATTGCTGCAAAGGAAGGAGAGTTCAGCACCTGAAATCCGGTGTGCTGGAGACTCCAGGCCCTGATTTACCAAAAATAAAATAAAATAGATTACTCCTCTCTTCCCCTCCCCCCACCCCATCAAATAGCAGTACCTCCCATAGAACATCCCTACTGAGTCTGTGTGATCAAGACAGATGACACTAGTGTCCTTTTCTCCTATCTTAGGATGGGGTAGTTCTGACAATGACTCTTCCCCCCCCTAGTTGGGGCATTTCTGGTATATGAATTGCCCTCTGTGTGTGTTGTACCCACCCCAAAACCAGATTTTTGAGGTGGGGGAAAGCTGCTGGAGACTGGCCAACCAGAGAATCTTCCACCTAGTGGTTCAGAATCCAAGTGGGATGAATGTCCTCTTAGATAGGAGAGGTATCAAAAATCTCTGGCTGGTTCTGGTTCTCAGCCTGAAGGTTTGTCTTGTTCTTGCGGAGCTGGATAACTGCTTTTAATTTAAAAACAAGTCTAACATTGTACAAGTCCATGTTCTGTAAAATGGAACATGAGTTTCTTTGCCCACCCCTGCCCCACTCTACTCGGGTTCGCTGCTGTTGGTGGCTTTCTCCCATTCCAAGCTCTCTTCGCTTTGTGCAAGCGAACCTGGAGCTGGCCGCGCCCGGAGGCCCTGGAACCTCCGGCACTCTGGGCATACCCGAATGTGCGTGCAGCCTCGGGCCACCAGAGCGGCTTCTTGTGCAAGTCTTTGCGCCAGTGGGTCTGGCTCACCACCGCCGCATAGTTTCCCGTTGCTGAGAGTGGTTGTACTGCAGGGTCGGCGTTCCTCAGCAATAATGGGCCGAGTCCGTATCATCCCCCCTCGCCTTCGCCGAGGGTGCAAACTGTCTTTGCAGAGGATGATACTGCGCAGCTCTGTCACCATCTCCTGGCAGACAGACACCTGGAAGGCACACACAAGCAAGAGGTCAATTTCCAAGATACTGCTCAGATCTCAACGTCTGTACCAATTCTGAATCCTGATGCTCAACTGTTCTGGATGCCAAAACTAGTGCTTGGGATCTTCACCTGTTCTCATAATCGGCATTTAGCACTGCCACCTGTTCTAGATTCCACTAACTGGAATTCCCACTGATTCTGGACCCCAATATCAACATCAGAGGCCCTCACATGTTCTAGAGCCTCAAGTTCATGTCAGGGATCCTTATCCGTTCTAGACAGAAATTCATGTGTTCTAAATCCCACCAACTGCACATGGAATTTCCATATGTTCCAGACCCCCAACAACTGCAAATAGAATTTGCAGATAATCTACATCTTACTAACTACACATAAGATGTTTGTAAGTTCTAGACCTGGCTGAGTGCACTGGAAATTTTACATGCTCTGTACCTGGAATTCTCTTGTGTTTTAGGTCTCACTGCCTGCAACATTCATACCTAGACCCACGACCCTCATCTATTCCAGACCCATCCCACTTTTTTATAGGCTTCTCTATGGTGCTCCTCACTGCAGTACTTGAGGACCTCACAAACATTAATGTGCATACTTCCTGCAACATCAGTGACAGTCCTGAGCCTACCTCTGTCTGTTCAGAGTGTCGTAGGCTCCACAAAAATTCCAGCATTGCCATAAAAATGGCTACAATTAAGCCACATATGAGAACCACAAAGATTCCACCAATATTCTCCATTCCCAGACCTGAAATAAAGCAAAGGAAAAAAATAAACTGGAGAGGAAGAGACAACAAATGTTGTGTTCGGAACCACATAGAAATCTTGACTCTTCTAATTATCTTTGAGCTCATCCACCCAGGGAACAAAAACAGTACAATGGGCCCTTTGCTGTTCAATCAAAATTAACTAGCACAGCTTGAATTGTAAATACCAAATTACTTGCAATGATCTGCTTGCGATCGAAGAATTCTTCCTAGGAAGTATGATTTAGCAAATAATTTCAAACAACAAATACCTCTGAGAGAAGTGTAAAGTGGTTTGCAGATAAACAAAGCAGGAAAAGGAAGAAAGATCAATCAGATAAATTATGTCCTACAAATTATTTACTCAGCGGTTGTCACTATGAAGTCAGTAAATGGACATGAGAAAGCATCATTGACAAAGCAAAGAGAAGGAAGAGATGGAAATCAGAACATTAGGAGAGGGCAGGACCAAGAGCAATTCCTTCATTCACATGCAATAATGCTGATAGAAAATGATTACTATTTACATCTGGAGGACGCAACTGAGATCAGGGCCACAGTGTGTTAGGTGACAGTAAGAGGCAGTCCCTGCCCCAAACAGCTTAGAATCTAAATAGACAAGGCAGGCAAAAGGAGAAACAGAAGCACAAGGAGAAATGATTTAGTCAAGGTCACACATTAGGTCACTGGTGGAACCAGAACCCCTCAGTCCCTCTCCAGTGGCCTCGTCACTAAGACTATGCCCCAGATAAATTTCAGGGAGCTGGGCCCTTAGCTCAGCATGCAGAGTCCCAGAAATGACTTCTTTCACCACTACTTGTTGTTCTAGGGTCACGGGTGGACTGGACTGTTGATTGAATTGATGACAATGAAGCATGCGGCACCTTGTACTGAGGGGACTGTATGTGGCTATTAGTCAACCAGGACACCTGTAAAATCTTCCTCCCCCTCTGTAACATTAAATCAAAGCGAGAGAATCCGTGATTTACTGACCTAATCTCTGCGTGGCTTTTCGACATAAAACCTCCCCCCAATCCTTGTAAATTGCTGATCTGCTTTGTTTTAAAACTCACAGAGTGACATTTCTCCCCCGTTCTCCATCATTCTTTTGGCAACCCTCTAGGGCTCTCGTCACCCAGTAAATCAGACCTTTGCAGGGAGATATGCTTCCGCTAAGACAGCGATTACAGGGCATAAAATCCCATAGTCACAGCCCAGGCCCAGCTCAAACCCACCTCCCATCCCCCCAAACTCACGACCCAGACCCTGCCTCGGCCTCCCATAAACACTGCCCAATATCAGCTCAGACTCCCCTCTCCCACTCATCCCCATGCCCAGCTCAGAGGCTTCCTCCCCACCCTCACCCACAGGCCTGGCTCAGCCTTCCTCCAAAGAAGGGTTAGAATATAGTTGGGTTTTCATTTAAAGCAATAATCCTCCCAAGCACTTTTCATTACCTACATGCAACTCTTTCAAGCTGATTATGACCATCCCAGTTCCACAAATGGGGAAACTGAGGCACAGAACAGGGAAGTGACTTGCCTGAAGCCATGCAGTGAGTCAGTGGCAAAGCCAGGAACAGAACCCAGGAGTCCTGGCTCCCAGTCCCCCTGCTCCGCCTACATCAGAACTGGCCCGTTTTTCTGATTTTGCCCTTCAGGGTCTGTCTGGAGTTTGCTCTCTCTAGAGCTTGCTGAGTGCCCATCCCCTCCCTGGAAGGTAATGCCTTTAATAATTTATCAGTTGATTTTCATCCCTTTGAAGCTCGGTTATGCATTGGGATGTCAAGATAAAGCAATTAGCGCTCTCACAAGTCACTGGGTATTTCTGTCCAACAAGGCACTCAGAGACTCTCCTGTAATCCAATACTCCCAGTGAGAGGGGCCTGGAACTGGTGCCGAATGGCTAGAAATAGGAATTATTGTGTGATTTTAAGAGAGACCTATAGAGAATTTGAGCTACTTGTGCTGAGGTCTGTTTTGCTCACAATTGAAGGCCACTTGCAATAAAACAGAACAGGCCAAACCAGGAGCAGAGTATCTAGACATCCCCTCTGCTCCCCACGCTTCCTTCCCCTAAAACTTTGGGGGTTTAACAGGTGTGAATAGAAACCCTACCGCCAAATATCCCTATGCTTTGGGTGGGCGTGGAATGCAAGGCAGGGCGCACATTTTCCAAATGGCTTCAAGAGACTCTCTCTGTAGCATTTCTCTGATGCCCATTACTGTAGGATGAGAGCATCTCATACTCTTTAATGTATTGAACCCCATAATCTGCTGTGAGTTAGGAAGTACTGTTATCCTTGTTGCAGAGAAGGGGAACTGAGAGACAGACAAAGTGACTTGTCCAAGATCACAGAGGAAATCTGTAGTGGAACAGGGACTTGAACCCATGTCTCCCATGTCCCAGGTTAGTGCTCACTGGATCATCCTTCCGCTGGGAAAGATAAGGGGCTGACCTAAAAACCCAGACCCAAGGAATTTGGAATCTAATTCCAGATGTTGGGGCTCAGATCACATCTGTAACTCCCAGCAACCAGCATTCTTCCCTGTGATCTGAAGTACACCGCAGTGTTTCCTGATAGCAAAGCAGCATACAGAGGAAGTTTCCATGCCGGAGAAAGCCCATGTGTCGTCCATACAGTCTGGCTTATAAACTGGAAAAACCCCCTCACATCAGATGTGCCATGAAAACGAAATGGCAATCAGAAGCTTGCTTGGCTCTTCGTCTCCGGGCTTGTAAGGGTCAAAAGGCTGTTCTCTCAGCCAGGGAACCTTTTAGCCTCGCAGAAAAAAATAAATTTGCTTGCTTAAATTAGAGCAACTGCCAAAAATGTAGCGATTGCTTTAAGCTGGCAACTGTTCCTAACGCTGGGACTTCAGCCTAAGGCCATGGCTTTTATGGCAATTTACGTCGCTTTACCCAGAAGGACTTGCTCTTCCATTTTAAAGCCTTATTAATAAAGTCCCCATTCCCCTTTTCCTGTCCTAAAGGAGCTTTAGATTAACCCATTAACCCAAGGTTCTGTGATGATATTCCATTTTCTTTTAAAGGAGTCCAGGTTTTGGATACAATCCTTTCAGCCATCTATTTCCCCATGTAATGCTGAGAACATTCATTAGAAGCTAATTTACCCTCCATATGCCTCCAAGATTTGTCATTTGGTTGTTGCTACTATCTTTGCCCCAGGCAAAAACACACAGCATGAGGCTCAGCAGAGCTGTTTGGTTTTCTCCTTGCATTGTTAAGGAAGAAATCTCAGGTCAGAATAATTGCAAAACCAAACCAAACCTCCGGCTGGTATCGTTCATGAATGGTGCGTGAGCTCATTCTGCCAGCATCTATGATAATGTGACCGCTGTACAGCCTTATTAATAGACTCTGTACCATGCAGGAGGCACCTGCGTCTCTGAGAATCAGGGTTTACCTTTGGCTCTGTGGTCTTCCTCTTTGGGGCACTTGCCCCCTTCCCACCACTTTCGCTTCAAGATTTCCAGGCGGTTGTTCTCTTGCAGCTGGAGAATGGCCAGGTCAAATTCATCTCGGAATATGGAGCCTACAACACCCATGGGGAGGGGAGTTAAGATATAGTTCAGGCAGCTCCTCTCCCCACACCACACCACACATGCTGCCCTGTCAATGTGCCCGAACTGGAGAGAACCCCCCTTCCAAGCAGATAGAGGGGAGTTCAGTCCTGATGGCCCATTCAGTCCTCACCGTTGAAACCGCCAACAAATCAGTGCCAGCTGTGGGCGATGATTTGTTCCCTGTGGACCACGTGGGGCTCAAAGGTGTCTCCCACAGGCCGCCACACAGCCAGCAAAAGGGAAAAACTTTTGGTTGCTGCCATGCGGGGCAGGATTCAAATGGGCAACTGCACATCTCATTCCCATTCCCCTGAATCATCCACTTCAATTCCCTTGTGGAGGACAAGAATAGAAACCGCTCTCTGTCTATAGCAGCAATTAATCTCACCACCAGGCAAACCCAAATGCTCACTGGAAGCCAGGGTCAAGCCCCCAGCCACAAGCTCTCTCTGTACTCTTCACTATCAGAGATCTAGAAGACAGACCCTCAGACAGATTACGCTGTACAACAGGGTAAATTCAGAGTAACTTCAGTGAAATTCCACCAGTGTCAAAACGAGCAGCATGTGCTTTATCCACTGCAATTTTACTGCTTCACAGGACGCAGCCAGCTAGTTTAAGCCTGTAATTTAGATTTAGTAAATGAAAGGGGTTTTTTTCTTTAACAAAACCTAATAGAAATGTTAAAATACACAGTTATTCTAGGATTTAAACCTTCCTCTACAATAGCACCAATCCAAAGACAATAGCAATGTGTATGAGAACCAGAAAGGAAGCTATTAATGATACTATTTCAATGTTGCTAACCCCAAGTATTCAAAAGTCACGAAGCAGGCATCTCCTCCCCCCAAATCATGAGACTGGCCTAAGAATCAAGAGATATTTACAGATAACAAATTTGGGGTCTTTTTTATTTGTCAGCTGGAGTTGGAGCCTTTAAGCTTCACAATTCAGGCTTTTCTCTTTAACCACGAGGGCTAACAACATTTTCATTTTCCAAAACATGAAAGCTGAGATTGTCTGTTAATAACCTGAATCCAGAAGCTGAGGCTCCAAGGAAAACACCAGACTTGTGATAAAATCCCTGGAGTTCTCAGCACTGTTATTTTACACCTGTGCACTGGAGCTAGAAGCAGGAAGTGAAACTAACACATCTAGTCTCACTTTTTGTGCTGAGTGAAGGGCAAAACAGCAAACAACGAGCACAAATGCGGCAAAAATAATGGCATATTTTAAAAATCTTTCATTTTATATAATCTAAAGGGATGCAGATGAACAATTAAAATACATTTGATTTTTCCTCTGGATGGTGTCTCTTTGAAATAAATGTGACACATGGCACATCTGTGAAAAGTGACATTGCTCCTAGAGCCGTTTCAGCCTTTCAAATGCTCCAATCCTCTGCAGAGAGCTGAGAATAGCTATAATTTTTCTTCACCGCCTACCGACTGGCATGCCAATCCCGTAGCCCTTGGTGTCCAGAAGGCCCCCGACCTGCGTGAGGTTGCAATTGCGCTGACGGTAATACTCGTTCATGGTGGACTCCAGCAGGAAAGCGTAGTTGGAATTCAGCACCCTCGCGATCCCTTCCTCCGTGCTCTTCACGAACACACTTGGCTGCTTGGAGTACATGTAATTCCACATCCGCTGGTACGTCTGGTAACGGGAATTCTGCAAGAAAGAGGAAGAAAGAAGAGCTGTTGCAGGGGACCCCATCTGATAGGTTAGGTCCCAAATTAAAAAGCATATTGAAGTAGAAAGCTGAGATTTTTTTCAAGGACCTTAAGGGGGCCAGATGCCCAATTCCCTTAGGCTTTCAGCTTAAAAACATTTTTAAAAATTATAAAACATGAAAAATATGTTTTCACAATGACATCTGAAAAACAGTCCAGTGGGAAATATTTTTGTTTGGCTGGTTTGCTTTTAAATCAACCTAAATTCCCATGCAGCAATTGCAACCCAAATGTTGCAGCACTGAGTTAGTGCATGAGCATGAAAAAGCGTAAAGGCCCAAAAACTTTAGGCCACAAAGTTTGGACCCAAACTTTCTTGGATTCTGAAGATGTTTGGATCTGGGGTTTTGGTGCAGCCCATTGACTTCAATGGGCTTTGGATCAGGCCCCATATCGGGACCAGTATTAACATCCAATCTGAATTTCCCTCAAAGTTTACGGCTTTTGGAATCTAGGGTTTTGTGTTTGAAACAAAAGGGAAACTGACTAAGCTAATCTCCACTTCCCGAGCTGAGTGAAGGGCAAACATTAGACCAGCAGCATAGATAATGAAATTAAATTGCAGTTAAAATATACTCCGATTTAGTATTTCTAAGTTTTTATGTTTAATTATTATTATTTAATATAAGGGGGGTTCTGTTGCCCTGCATCTTGTGCAATCACTTACGCCAATGCAAAGTGTTTGCAAAATGGGGGTATAAATGCCACATTCTGATTTACTTTTTACTCAGTTTACACAGTATAAATGACTATGCAAGGTGCAATGGAGACTCAAGCCCACGATTTATAACTTGCAGTGTCCCTGAAGAGAGCAGGACTAAGTAAATGCATATTCACTCATGCTCTGTTCAATTAGTGTTAGACACAGAATTCTGCTTAAGCGTCCCTTTGTCAAACCTCTTGGGTCTGCAAAATTGAGCTGGAAAGATCAGACTCACTCATGAGATTTTCAGGGCTTCCTGCTTCAATTCAAACAGAAAATAAAGCGAGAAAAGCGCTCGCCCCTTGGTAATTCAGCATTTAATAAATAAATAATCCTTGTATATCTTCTTTGTGTGTTCAAAGCACTGTGCAAAAGATTAACTCATTCATTCCCACTCTGGACAGAACAGGGAAATGCAGAGATATATGGAAGTCTATGATGGGCTAAATGGTGTTGAAACCTTTGCATGTGCCTGACTTGCATGTGAGCAAACTCTAACACAGGCACCAACCCTGATTTGCACCAGCACACAGAGGTCTTCTTGAGCTAATCAGGGTTGGCCAACACCTATGTGCTTATACAAACTGAGTCTTGTATGTGCAGAAGGTAGGGCCGCCTAACAACGCATAGACACTTATGAAAAATTGGCTCAGAATACTTAGCTGTCAGGGATGGTAGTATCAAGTGGGTACAGCATATGGCTACGAACAACTTTACTACCCACTCTCTGGTGTTCTGTGCACAAACTGATCTTCTGAGTACGAGAAGCAAGGCATTTGCCTGGCTGTCCTGAAAAGAGATCCCATGAATCTAGCCATCCAGCTTCCAAGGCTTGTTTCCATTGCTGTGCTAGGAAATGCCTCCTTCAAATTCCACCTCTTAGCCTTCCCTCACTTATCTCAGCTCTAGCACAATCTGGTCCCACCTCTTGTCTCTGAGCAACTTGGCCCAGCTCCTCAAAAATAGGATCTGGGCCTTTGTGCCCAACCCTGAGGACAACTCCCCTTAGATTTAGTCTGTCACTCAGCGGGAGGTTAGGCTGAGGATACAATCTGAGTTAAGGAGTTGAGAATTTGGCCCACTGAAAATACAACCAAGAAAAAACAGAAATTTCTTTGTAAATAACCCTCACAAGCTCAGATTCCCCTCTTCCCATCCTAATCTCAATCTACTCATATTTCTTGCTATGTTATCAGTATAATGGGCAAGGAACCTTGATTTCGTACACGTCTAAGGCACCGTGCACACAAATCGGATCAAATAAATAATCTCATTATGGTATCAGTGACTATGAAATGGGCTCAAACTGCTATGAATGCCATTTGGTCTGGGCTCTCCTAAAATTTTCCCCCCAAACCGGAGACTAAAATGGGACACACCGAAGACAGGACAAGGTGTGTTACCTGGGAAACATCTGATTCTAACAGAGCGATACTCCACTCCCTCATAGCAAGAGAATGGGATTCACCTGGAAAAAGGTCATGCTGGAGCCTCCATGAATGGTGCCGTACTCAATAGCTGTCTGGTCAGCCAGGTCATCCACTGATTCTATGGGAACATCCATCCGCTGCACAGTCAGAAAGGCTGCCAGGTTGGCTGTGTAGGAGGAGATGATGATCAAGGTGAATGCCCACCTGGGAAAGGGAGGATGAAGAAAAGGTGAACTGAGATTCCCTCTGGGATTCAATCTGATCTCAATCTTCTTAACAGAATTCCTGTTAACTGCAGGATTGTCCCAATCTGGAGCTCCTACTATCCGAGCCTCATCGGCTGTTGGCCAACATGTGAAACCCCCTGTGAAAACGATACCATGGTGTTTTACCCTAAAGCTCCCAGGCTGTTTACAGTTCTGACGGGCATGTTTCCTTACCAGACTCCACTGACGCACCGTGTGGACACAGCTCGAGGGGCAATAGTAGATCCTTGCTGCATGAAACCCCCGACTGGAAACCACAGGCTGTTGCCGAGAGAGTACTGGTTCACTAGGAGATTGCACCTCCCTTGTGAGCAGGGGTGGGGGCTGTACCACTCGTACGGTGTCAGTCTACAGTGACAAGAAACAACCGGGCCAAATACGTTCATGTTACAGGAAACACCATATACAGAAGGGGGGAAAGAAAAGTGACGAGGCTCTAACTCGTCCCCTAAACAGGAGGCAGAATTTCTAAGTAGGAAACTCTTTGCTGGCAACAGGCATCAAGGGGATCATTGCAGAGTTCAAACACAAAGTTGGAGCCTGGTGTTTAGAAAGTGCCATGTGCTCTGATTAGCTCACAGGGGTGGAGCTGAAATCCACATGGAACACACTGTAGAAAGGATAGCGATTACTAGGTCAACCTGGCTGTGGAGTGTCATTGAAATGACTGTAGCTCATATCTCCAGAGTAGCACTTACTTTGCTTCCCATGTGGAATTGGTGCTAGGGCGGGACAGAACTCACTGGCATCACAGGTGAGGAGTTATCTGAGCGCCTTGCCTGTGAATCAGCCAAGTGGCTCTCATTCCCCATCCTCAACTTCTGCATCTCTTTCCTTCTCCTTCTCACCCCCCAGGCCCGCGTCTCTTTTTCATGCCCTTTTTCCCGGTAGGAGGAGAAATCCTCTTGTGGCTGGCTTGCTCCCACAGCCAGCATCCTTAGAAATGGGGCCCGGGCACACAAGAGTTGTCAGGCTGGAGGGTGTCTTGTTCCTGCAGTGAAACTCTTTTCTGAGTGAGCATTCCTCCTCCTCCTAACTGAGGCATGCACAGGGGCCCAAGCAATGGACAGACAGGTTTGCTGCAAGAGGGAAGTGGTGAAAACTTTGTCAGTGTAATAAGGTGGCTGGATTCTCTGGCTGACTCAGCCGTTAAGCAGGGGTTTGCGACTCTAGACGGATCTGCAGATTAATGATTGTTAGGGGTGGTGTGCTTCCCTACACTCCACCCAGAATTGGGAGCAGCCCTCTGGGAGAGGGATCTAGGAGCTGAGGCAGATGGGGAGGAACCATAGGAGCAGCCAAACCAGGGGAGAAGGCTGGAGTTGGGGTGCATGTGGTGTTGTTATTAATAAAACCAGACCCCAGATGGTTGATTTTTCGATGCTATGATTGCAGCTTGTGTTGGGAACTGGGTGGGGACTCCACTGGCTCACACTGACATTAGCCAAACTACGGTACGTATTATTGCTTCTGGATCTCACTGTGCCTTGTTGTGACTCCAGAGAGGTGGCGTTTCCTCTCTTTGGATGTTTGACAGCGAAATGCTGTCCCGAGAGAAGCTTTTCTGCCCATCACAAGGGCCGAAAGGCCCTGCAGGGAGCTACAAACTCCTGAGCATGTTGGGAGAGTATTTTCTAAGAACCTGCCTCCACTAAGATCAGAAATCATGTAAGCACCATTCTAAAGAATCATGTTTAAAACATGTACAGACAGCTACCTTGGCTCCAAATGTCAGTGCACGTAGTGCCTGACTGCATTGTTAAGTGGTTTACAGAGCTGTGTTATTGAAGCTGTAACATGATTTTGAAAACCATTAAAGCCCTGTCAATCTTACAACTCCAGCCAGGCCAGGGGACGCAGTGACTACAAAGTTCCATTTTGTAATGGGGGTTGGGTATTAGCCATGCCCTCAAACAGTGCCCTTGGGCATGTCTTTAGCACACTGCCAGGACATAGAGAACATTTGAGGAGCCCATCTAGGCTCCCAAAAGAACCATGTTATTACTAGGTCAGGGGAAAACAGCATTGTAGCACGGTCCCCGCCTCCACAACTGGAGAGGAGCCTTCAGTAATATGATTACCCCTGGCCACAGGTAACCTGAGTTGACACCTGTCCAGCAAGACCAGTGCTTAAACTGTGAGTCTCCAGAAAGATGCTAATGCTGTTTCCAATCTCTGTCCAGTCAGGGCCTTGACAGGGTAGGAGAAACCAGCATAGATCCTGGGAACACTTGTGAATTTGTTTTCTGAGGACAATCTCTGCATCCTGCCATCTGTCCGGATCTGCTGGCCTTCACGGTTCCCATTGAAAGCGCTCAGCTGGGCTTCTCTGTGCTGAATTTAGCATGCAAACAGAGCAAGGCTCTGCCTGTTTGTGCTGCATGAGACCTCATCTCAGACCTCCCCCTTCCAGGCTTTAAGGCTGCCTCTGGCATTGGCTGATGCCAGTGCAGCCAAACACATGCGAATCTGACTGATCTGCTACTGCCCCAGTCTTACTGCGACATGCCAGTACTTCTCAGTGGGAGTCACAGGGCTGCCATTTGCATCAGTGGCATGTGTTCGGGCATGCGTCTGAACAGCAAAGACAGACAGATGGTGGTGGTGGATGATATGACACCCAATCCCCATTCCTGTTGCTCCCAAACTTTTGCCCGAAGCAGGGACCCCCCGGCACAACCTAACCCCTCCCCGCACCACATCCCCCCATGGAGTTCTCAAATTCTGACACTAGGTGGCACCATGAGGATGGGAAAGGAACTGCAATAAAAGTAACAGTACCGAGCAACCAGGAAGAGGACACAGCTGACAGCCAGGTAGGCAAGTAACATGAAGAGCCAGACACCAGGAGAAAAGGGGTCCAGGAAAGAGAAGTAGCCGGGTTTGCGCCCCTAAGATGGAGACAAAAAGAGTCCAGCAGGTTTTTGTTTTTTAAATCAAAAAGTCCATTCTGCAACATAACACAATGAAATACATAGACCTGGCAGTGAAATCACAGGAGCAACGCAGGATTAATGCAGGCAAACAAGAGAAGGGATCAGCAAATGATTTGGAGGAGATACAGGTGGAACAGAGGGCAAAAGGAACAAGGCATTAAGCTCCGCAGCAGCTCACCAGCCAACATACATTTCCCAGTATGGCCCTCTTCTTTACCCCTTCACTTTGATATATAATAGGAATATAGGTACATGGAAATCATCAGACCAGATCAGACCAGGGCTCCACTTAGGCCAGCATCCTGTCTCAGACAGTGGCCAGAACATGCTGCTTCAGATGAAAGTGAAATAAACCCTGCAGTAATGGTATAACCTACCCTTAGAGACAGTTCCTTCCTGACCCCCATTTGTTAGAGGTTGGCATACACCTCGAAGCATGAAGGTTTATATCCCTATGGGTCAAAATCACTGCTGGCATAACTCCATTGACCTCACCGGAGATACACCAGTGAGGTAGTTGACCCAATATCTTTATCTTACATTTCTATAGTGAACCTGAAGGATCTCAAAAGTACGATTCCCTGATTCTGCAATCATTACTTATGCAAATAATCTTTACCTAGCAGCCAGGTAGTGGTAAATGGGAGCATTTGTAGGTGATTAAAAGAGCATCAGATCCCATTAGAGTGAGAAGTGGAGAAAATGTTTGCATAAAGTTTCACATGAAAAAGAAATATTTGCAATGTTGTTTCTGCAGCCGTTGAAATGTTCCTTTTCTGCAAAGTTCAGTAAAATAGTTACTTTATCTCAGGAACCATGTCTGAATTTCATGTGTTTTCTCTGCAAAGCCGCCTTTGTTTGAAAACAGACACTCCTCTGCTGGAAAAAACAGGCCTTTTTTCTCTCAAAATACCTTAATTTTTGAGCAGAAAAAATGGTGAAATTTTGTGAAGTTTTCTAATTGGGATGAATCTCAAATGTTGAGCATGTCCCGTTTTGCTGAGAATTCTTCTTACTCCTCTCCAAACTACACAGATACAGCACCTCTGAAATGGAGAGGGCTACAAACCATCAGCACCACTGCACGCTGCTTACCCATGGGGAGGAGTAAAAAATGAGGCAAAAGACACTGGCGTAAAGACTTGCTCTTTCAGAATAAGCTCCATAGGTTCCTTAATACCCATGCAAAGAAGAAAGCATCTTGTGACGTGCTATTCAGAGATTTAGGGCCCCTGACACCTGCGTGGGCATTGTGGGTGCTCAGCATTTGTGCAAATCAAGCTACTTGATTTTAAGGTCTCAGCAGAAAGACCCACACAGCAAAAAGCATGCAACTCAGTGATCCACTATGGAGGGATGAAGGGCTGAGTTGACCCAGTTAGGATTTGACCCTGTCGCTCATGGGAATCTACAACTTCTGCATAGATGGCTAAGTCACCCACATGATCACCAAACATCCTAGTGTATGATTTCCTAAAGCACTTGTAATCTTGAAGCCAGCTGAGACTTAGATCTTCTTATATTAAAGTGAGACTAGAAATGTCCTTTTCCCCACCCTCTCTGCATCGTTTCCAGACTCTGAGAGACGGACATTGAGACTTGGTATATGGATCCTTCTATTACATCTCAGCTGAGTTCTCTGTACCTTCCTTATTGGTATCTCACTCTGATGCCTCTCACAAGCATATACTGGCATTTGCTCAATCCAGCTCACTTGAGCAGTCATCTCCCAGTGTGTCCCAGAGAAAAAGAACTTCCAGTGAGGCAGCTGTTGAATTGCAGGATTGTTTGCTTTACATGGGAGTCATCTTCAGCAGACAGCCACTTCATTTCCCCCTTAGTCCACTGGCTTACTATGCCCAGGTGTAGCACTACATAAAGTAACAACAACAATAAACAACACCTAACCACTACCGCCCCTATGAAACCGGCTTCCCTCACAAATCAGATTTCCGATTTTTTAGCTGTCTTTAAACCCAAAGCAATTAATTTTTCCCCAAAAAATTCCCCTAGAAATATAGCCACAATATATTTTTTCCCAGGCCGAGAAATGTCAGTGACTGTTAAGGGAAATTGTCCTGCAGAGGCCAGTTTCGCAATGAACTATGCCTAATTTGAAGCAAAAATGGATTTTCATAGATTTTTGAACTTTGGGAATTCAAAACCAATTCGGATTTTGCTAAAAAATAACACCAATTTTTCAGCGAAAAAGCCCCCTTTGCTTAATTTGCTCTAGTTTTGGGTGGTGTTCAAAAATCCCATTTCCAACAAGGTCTATCACAATGTCTCAAGAGCCTTATAAAACAAACCAAGGCCCAAATTGAAGTCAAGATGGACCAAATCAAAAACCCCAGATTCAAATGTACAAGTGAATGGGGAAAGGAATGAACCGTGAAACAGACTACATTCATCTTTTGTTCCTCTCTCTTCCTTTCATTACCCATTGTAATATTCTGTCTGTCTTTATATCTTTTCTAGAAAACAAGGAGGGAGACGAATGTGTGACAGCCGACACTTGGAAATGAACTGGGGACCTCTAGAACGGAATATATTAGCTCAAGCTGTTAGAGACTGACTCGAGAACCAGGCACTCAGGGATGTAACAGATTCACATCTCTGAAACAGGAAAAGTGGGGAGATGTCTAATATGCTGACCAGTGGCTTACACATATACTCCTGTGCAAAAGCTACTGATGGCTGCTGGATGCTGCTATTGCTCATTGGAAGAGCCAGCTTGGGCAAACCCTGCAGGAAGCACAGGTGCAGCAAGTTCCTGTAAAGGGGACTCAAAAGTTAGCCCAAGGCACAAAACCCTGGACTGAAATAAGCAGCCAACACCTCTGGAAAAGGGAAGCTTAGCTATAAGGAAGCTCTGGTTCAGAGCTGGCTATTAAGTTATTGTGGGCCACATTCTTGATGATGTTTATAGCTATTAATAGTGACACCTTTGCGTGCGTTTTTCTTTGGGATATTTTTTGGTCCTTTCTTTCACCAACGTAGTGAGGAATCATAAATTCTCTTTCTTGTACCTTGTTGCTTTATAAGCCAGCCCAGCCGCTTGGTCTCTATGCCAGGTGAAAGCCAAAATGTTTGCACTTGGGACAGTTGTTGTTACACTGGGGAGCTGTAGAGCTAAAAGCATGAGCTGTCGTGGGAGTCAGTGCTCCCCAGCTGGGGCTGTAGCTGACTGACCTAGTCTGTGGATCAGCCATCAAGAGGGGACCTGTAACACACTCTCCAGTGGGTTACACATGCACCCCTGGAGCCCAGCCTGCTGTGTTTTGCACAGCTGTACTCGTTACTAGGTGAGCAGAGTCGATAACACTGCACGTTGTGCTGGCCCGAGCCACGCTGCGTATTCATGCTTCATTTCCCCACCAGTTGGTCTGTGGGACCTGGAGCAAAGAACAGCACTGGAGTGACACCGCGAATCAGCAGAAAGCCTGTACGTACAGGCCACGTCCACAGCTGGCGCCAGATTCAGTGCACGAGGGCCGTGAGGTTGCGCTGAAATGGTCACAACTTCCACTGCACCGAGAATGCAGGAGAGGCACAGACCACAAGGGTAGTGGATGCAGCCAGGACAGCTACAGGACGTGCTGACCGCACCCCTTCACCCGCTGCTGCTGGTGCAGTTCTCATGTAGTCCTGACGATAAACTAAAGCTCCCAGTGGCACAGCACACCAAGGAAAGCAGGGGTAGTACCATCCCTTGGAATGATCCCCCCCCCCCCCCCGGGGCCAAGGAGTGCAGTGATTACCTCCCTGCACCATCGTCCGTGCATTTGTCCCTGCAGTGGGAAAGAGGAGCAGATTTACCAGGAAACAAACTGTGCGGTGGCACGGGGCCCCCCCAAAATGCAGGACAAATATTTGACAACCTGCCCCTGTGTCCCAGCCGGCGGCACAGCAGGGCTCAGGCAGGCTGCCTGCATGCCGTGGCCAGTGGCCCCACGCCGCTCCCGGAAGCGGCTGGCTGCTGGCACATCTTTGTGCACCCCTGGTGGGGGGAGGTGGCTCTGCATGCTGCCCCTGCCCTTGGCAGCGCACGGAGACCCGCTGCCCCCTTCCCTGCAAGGAGGAGGGTGAAGAGGCGGATGGAGGAGGAGGATGAAAAAAAGAATGAAAAACGGGGGAGGGGGAGGATAAGAGAGAATGTTCTTTTTCTTGGCTGGGTTCCCAGGGGAGCCCCCAAAAATGAAGATGCTTACAGGGCCCCACTAATTCTAAATCCGCCACTGGTGGAAAAGTAAAGAAATTGACCTGAAGAGGCAGAGTGGCCCAATGGGTAGAACAGCAGATTGAAAATCAGAAGATTTGGGTTCTAATCCTGCCTCCACTCTTCTAAAGAGGTTCTTCTACCACTTTCATTGCCATGGTATCTGAGCACCTTCCAGTATGGCATTAAGTACCATGGCTAACATCTTCCGTTGACCTGCTGTGTGACCTTGGGCACATCATTTCCCTTCCCACCCTTTGTCTGTCCTGTCTGTTTAGATTGTAAGTCTTTGGAGGCAAGGACTCACCATGTGTCTGTGCAACACCCAGCACAATGGGACCGTGATCTCAGCACGTGTTATTGTAAGACAAATAATACTATCCTGCTCTACTGCCCCTGGATGCCTACAGAAAACAGCCCCCTTCCTCATCCATTGTCTAGAGCTCATGTTCATTCTCTGCTTCTCTCCACAGTATCCCCTTGGCTGGACAAAGATCGGGGGGTGGGGGAGAAACTCTCTCAGCAGCCCGTGGGTCAGAAAGTCCATTAGAGTCCCCGTGTCAGAAATCCACACTCGATTATATCACAACAACTGAAACTGAGAAAAATGACAGCCCCATTTAAAGCTGCCATATTTGGTTATGTGTGATAGGAAAGACACACAGCACGGTGGTTGGATGGGGGCGGGGGAGAAAGGATTTGGAACTGAAGTTAAACAGAAAATAAAATACAATGTCACTAAGCTGTGGGTGGGGGAAACTGAGACGTGGCAACGACTCCTCGGCAGGAAATTTATTTGTAGTTATTTGTTAGGAAACGTCTGATCGGAGCCATGGATTAACATACGTCAGCTGCAGTTCTCCATGTGCGGGGAACGGGAAAAGAGAAGAGCAGATGGGGATCTGGAGTTGCCTTCGTCTGCTCTGCAAACTGAATCCTTGAAGGAAAGCCTCAAGGATAAGCTATCGTGCCTTCCTCTGCTAAATAAATATTTACTGGTTTAATTCGTTAATTGCCACACTGCTCCTATGCACTACCTTCCTGCACAGTGGGAAACCCAACCCACTCCAAGGGGGCGGGAGAGAGACCTAATGCAGGGCACCTGGGGTGATTCTGCTGCGGCTTGAGCAGTGGTGCTGCAGTGGAGATGGTTTGTGGCATCTGCAGCTACGGAATCCACCTCAGGGATTCGGGGTGCTCCCTGCACAGCAGGGTTTGGGAGGATCACGAGTGCGGGAAGAGTTATGCGGGTGGGATCTGCTGCTAAACAGATCCACCAGTGATTGCTCACCACTGCCCCCAGGCAGCTGGGGCACAGGAATTACTGCAGCCTCAGTGGTTCAGGATCCACTGAGTGGCGTTTCTACAGGATGCCTTGCACCTTGCTGTTGGAGACAGACAACTGGTCTGATTCAGCGTGGCAATTCCTATGCACTGATGCTTGATGAGGTAGCTGAGGATTTAGCCCTGAGTATCAGACCCATGGCATAACAATACTGGCAAAACACTTTTTAGACCTGCAGCTGTTTCAAATGTTTGTCTAGATTCAGGGGCAGCAACAGTTAATGCCACACCCTTAGAGGGTGTGTTAACTCTCCAAAGCCCTGTACTACTATCCTCACCACTTCCCTGCATGACAGGTAAGTAAGACTTGTGTTTGGGGTGACGGAAGTTGCCCAAGGTCACAGAGTAAGTCAGAAGCAGAGCATGCTCATCATTCAGTTCCCCTCCCTTTAAACGTCTGTGAGAAAGAGAAAGAGAGAAAAGAAAAAAAAAAACCCCCACCAGAACCCAAGCAGGTTGAAATTCTCAGAAACACATCTAGGACATAGAAGAAGCTGGGGACAAGGGGGGTGGGAGTTGCAGAAAGCATGCATTGCAAGGCAGGAATATTTACACACATTTGATCTTGGAGAGCATGAAAGGGTCTGATCCTGTTTGATCAGTTAACTCATTGATCCTTCATTCTGCACGTACCAGAGGAAATGGAATTTTAACTAGATTTTAATTACTTGTTTGTTCTTGGCAGGAGACAACCCGGCACACAGATATGTATGTGCAAGTTTGTTTACATTGGTGTCAGATGCTGCATCTTTAACAGCCTTGTGTATTGAGACAGGGTGGGGGGAGGATAGAAGAGGCTTTAATTGTTTTATCTTGTTGTTGTTGTTCAGCTGATGGGTAATCAAGACCGTTTTCTTATTGCCTACGGAGCCATACAAAGCACATATCAAAACACCAACTGGGTATATTACAGCATCTCGTTATAAACAACCTTAGTGCCACAGTCTGTCCTTGGTTACCCCTGGGAAGCTCTACTGACTTCAGGTGGCTCACATAGGCGATAACTGGCAAAAGTTGGAGCTCTGTTCCATGGGGTTCTGTTCCTAGTTCCGCTGCTGACTTGCTGCCTGTCCTACAAGTCACTTCACTTGGCTGTGCCTTAGTTTCCCGGCTATCATATGGCAATAATATCTGCCCATATTTATAAAGGGCTTTGAGATCTAAGGATGAAAAAGCATGATACAAAGTAATATTATTTTGCATCTTGTCCAAAACACAGCCCTACCCAGCAACACTGTTCCTTGGGGCATTGGATCAGTACAGACATAGAGCCATCTGAATCACTAATGCCTCCTCTGACATCCTAGGTATTCCTCTACTGAGGGCCAGATTCGGTCACACAGACTCATATTGAGCTAAACCTTACGCTATGAGTAGTTTCACTGAAATCCATGGGACTGCTTGCGAAGTAAAATACAATTTTACTCCACAAGTGAGTAAGGGTGACAGGGTCAAGCCCCTGGTTTATAGCACCACTTTATACTTTAGATAAGCCAACTCCACAGGCCTCCCATCCAAATACTACACAGGCTCAATCCTGCTTGTCTTCCAAAACACCGTGAAAGGACGCCAGAAAATAGCATAGCTGGATAGCAATAAGCTGCAATGTTTGTAACGATAGGGCACCTGCTGCATTCAAACCCTGCTCCAGAGCCCGCAGAACCAAATGGGAGCCTTTCCACTGACTTCATGGGCTTTGGCTCAGCCTTGTAGGGCACACCCACACTGCAGTAAAAGAGCCGCACTATGGCGGCAGCTGGGCTGGGGCAGCTGACTCAGGCTCGTGGGGTGAACAATTGCAGGTAGACATTCAAGCTCAGATTGGAACCCGGGCTCCAAAACCCCACAAGGGGGATGGGTCTTACAGCCCGGTCTCCAAACTTCTACCCTGCTATTTTTAGCCCTGCAGCCTGAGCCCCTTGAGCCCGAGTCGGCCGACCCAGGCGCCAAGCCTCGGTGCTGGAGGGGGAGTGGGTTACTGCAGTGTAGACATACCCTTTGAGTCAGGTGGGGGCAGATCATGCAGTTCTCTGTGCGCTGAGCTCCCCCTGGAACCAGTGGGATTTGGCACTGGGAGTCTGAATGGCAGTGTCTCCACACTGAACCCATGAAGCTGAAACAGGGTGTGGGGGGGAGACGAGACAGGAGAGGTGGGTGGGGTTGGGGGTCCAGCACATTTGCGTTTAAATAAGAAACCAAAATATTTGTCTGAGTCATTCATTATTCCCCTATAACTACGTGCGGTTGCATGCAAATAACTATGACATACACGGTTATAAAATAGGTCTCTTACCATATGAACTCGGTAGAGAATGCTAATTCCCAAAGTCATGAAAGGTTTAGAGAAATCAATCACCTTCTCCCGTTCAGCCGTGATTGTCAGGCCAGCCACTGCCAAATCGGCTTTCTAAAGAGGAAGGAATGCAGAGAAGATCAACAGCCTGCCCCAAAGGCTGGACCCAAGGGGGCAGAGAAACCACACCCCTGGCAGAAGGATCCCTAGCTCCGAAGGACTCGTCCCCACAAAACCCGTAGCCAAGGACACCAACCTATTCACTATGGGGGAAATCCTGGCCCTGTTGAAGTCAATGAGAGTTCTGCCATTTCCCTCCTGAGTGTAACTTCACCTTGAGCAGAGGACTTTGGGTAAGGCCTAGGCCCCACTCAGGCAGAGCCTAGGCCTTATGCAGGGAATCTGCAAGGGGTAAATTTCACCCCATGTCACTGCAGAGTGTGTTGTTGTCCAGGAACAGTCAGTGCTCTCCCAGCCTCACCAAACCTTAGGCCAAGCTCAGAACAAAGACCAGTTGTCCCTTTTCAAAGATCGGAGCTCTGGGACACTCACCTCCCAGGCTTTCTCCCTCTTCCTGACCATAGTAAGTGGGGACCCGGGGAGTTCTGAGACTCTCTTACCTCAGCCTCAATTTATCCATCTGCAAAATACTACTCTCCTCCTTGGCTCTATAGACCATGGAGGTCCTTGGCTGTTCTCACAATTCCCCCCTGCTGCCTGTGAGCATATTTTCCTCTTTAATGGTCATTCACATTCAGAGCTCTGAGGTCTTGCTCAGTGTTATCACTCCATCTTCTCCATGGTCAACCATGAGGTCAGACACCATAGGGATGTCCTTCCATGAGACACTAAGCTGGTCTGTTGTGCATCATTCCAGCTACATACCCAGGCCACTTTGGGATCCTTGGATGAAAACAGCCGTAGAAGCACTGAGTGTGGTAACGGTTTGAAGAGGATACAAGCCCCACCCTACAAGGCATGTCCTTCCCTCTCCAAATAGGATTCTTGTTACTTACAGAGTGCCACAGGAGGGAGCTCACAGTTTAAACAAGATCATTAGAGATGCCTCCCAAGCCACAAAGTCTGCAGCGTTGCCAACCCCAAGAGTTCAAAAATCACGAGTCAGGCACGAAAAACGAAACAAAACAAAACATGAGATTGGCTTAAAAATCATGAGATTAAAAATAATAGTCTCTTTGCATTGACCTTCTAGGTTTTTGAACTTTTAGGTGGTGGCTCAAGTCACATTTTTCAAGAGTTTGTCCACCGCAACCCTGCGGGCTAGAAACGTACTTTTTAAAACAAATGAAAGCTGAGTGTCTTGTGTAATCACTTGACTCCACGAGACGGAGCTTTTTAAACAAACTCCTAAGACTCCTGATAAAATCACAAGAGTTTGGCACCATCTCCAAACTCTCCCAACGATCAGAAGAGGTATTTGAATGCAAGCTTTGCATTGGGACGAGGAGCAGGATGACAGATCATGTGAAAGAGGAAAATGACACTGAGATGAAGGACTTGATGACAATGACACTGATGTGGATTGTGAACATCTGAGAGACAGATGGCAGTTTGGATAGAAGTCACAAAACAGCTCTAGTAAATCCTTTTTATATTCTTGGCTCCAGCTGACCCTTTCCATCCAGCAGCAATTTTTAAGGTTTCCGCAGTGGAACAAAGCAGAAAGCTTTTGAACATTTTTGCAAAAAACAGAATTGGGACTCAATGTCCATTTACAGCGCAAAACCTGAGCTTTTTAATTTGCAAAGGTGTGAGACTATGGTCTAGTGGTTAGGGTGCTGGCCGGTGATGTGGGAGAGACAACTTTGAGACACAGCTCTGCCTGAATCAGAGCAGGGTTTTTCATCACAGATCTCTCTGAATCAAACAGAGCAGGGATTTGAACCTCACGTTCCCCTATCCCAAGTCAGTGAGCTAACCATCAGGCAATAGAGAGTGAGTGAGTCAATCGATCCCTCTCTGCTGAAACCAATACATCCCCATGAAACATTTCATTTAGTCTTTCCAAGCAGTTCTCCTCTTGGGCAGAAACAAAAAGAGATCATCAGCAAGAAAGGAACCCCAAATAGCACTGGTGAAATATTTTGGTGACAAAAATATTCTTAATAAAAAAACAGCCTGGGGGGGGAGGGGGAAACTTGCCAACTTTTTTTTTCCTGACATTGTTTTTGAACCAAATCCTTTTGTTTTTCTCTCTTCCCTGCCCCTCTTTTTCATGGGCAAAATGAAGGAAAAAAAGGAAAAAAGTGGAGGGGAGGATGAAAGGGAAGGCAGAGAAAGAGAAAAGGAAATATAAAAAAAAATGAACATTTTCAAAACACTTTTGAAACCGAAGATTTCCATGAAAACCCCCGAAACTTGCTCCTTGTAGAATGAAGTTTATTTCAGGGTTTTGTTTGTTTGTTTGTTTTTTTCCTTCAAAAAAGATCTTTATCATTTTTCAATCTCTGCAAACCCCAAAGGAAGGGTGATGGGCTTGATTCTACACCCACTGAAATCAACTGACTTCAGGGGGAGCAGGATAGGGCCCTTTAAAGAGCACTATTGTTCTTGGAGGAAACAGCTCTTTCCTTTATCCAGCACCCGTCAGGCCAAGAGAAGAGAGTTTGCCAAGTTCAATACAAGGGTCAAGTGGCAGGTTGAAGAGACACTGGTGGCCATGTCACCAAAAACACCAAAACCCTGGCTGGGTCAGCACGGGGCAGTTTTCCTTACTGCTCCCACACTGGCTCTGTTCTGTGCTCCCACAGCTGTCCCTACTGCACCTTCCCCCAGCCCGGAACTCCCAAAGCTTAAAGTGAAGTGAGGGACATGATGAACCTACCCCCGCCCCCAATGTATTTATTTTTCGGAAGAGGCTTTATATACCTTAACGGGGCAAAGCCAGCTTCCCCGCCCACCTTTACCCCAGCACAGGTGTGTGGTGATCCCCAGATGCAGGGAAACCAGGGCTGTTCTGCTACATGGGGCAGGATTTGGGGAGGCCATAAAAGGGGGCACACACCTCCTATGTGGCATGCGCCATAATTCTGCGAGGAGGCTTTGGGGTGGAGCGGGGCAGCATGGGGGAGAAGCAGAGAACCGAAAACCAGAAGGGAACAGCAGATCATTTTGTCTGACTTCCTGCACGTTCACATGCCCCACCCAGTTACTCCTGTACTGAGCCCAATCACTTGGATTAGACTAAAGTATAACAGCCCTCAGAGACTATTGTGTGCCACAGGCTGAGAACAGGAGGGACCAAGGTACATCAATGCCCAAAGCCCCTGGAACGGCAGGGAATTGAAATATGTGCAGATCATCCTAGCAAGCAACCTATGCCCTATGTTGCAGAGGAAGGCAGAAAAACACACACACAAAAAGGAAAAATAGACCTCCCTCCCCCCGCCCAGGTCCCTTTCAATCTGATTAGGGAAAATTTCCTTCCTCACCCTGAAAATGGCAATCAGTAAGAACCACCAGCCAAGCACCAGAGAAACAATTTCTGTTCAGCCTCAGAACACCAGACCCACTCTCTCCAGTGTCCTATCTCCAGCCAAGGCCATCTCTGGTGCTTCAGAGGAAGGAGAAAATAAAACAAGTCCAGAATGCAAGGAGAGGGTCTATTTCCTTCCTGACCCCATAGGCAAGCAGCTGAAGCCCTGTGCAGAATCTAACGCCGATCCATTAGTGAACACTAGCTACTGCAACCTCAATACTGTAGTCGCACCTGTGGAGCGGTTCCATAGCTGTTTTGTGGCTTGGGAACCCCAGTGAATTGCAGCGCAGTTAGGCTCTCTGGCTTGTGAGATGCATAGGAGACAACAGCCTACTACTGCTGCCTGCAAATATATTTGGTCTAATATGAACAGAAATGTTTGCATGAAATAAATGAACAACAACAATCAACTATAAAAAACAAAATCTTTTTCTCCCTTTGTACTGAAACAGTGTAGGAAACTGCTAGCTAGAAGAGTTAGAAAATGAAATCCGTGATAAACCAAGTGTGAAAATAGTTATCTTAGATTTATTATTTAAGATAAGTGAAATTAAAACAAGCAAATGAAATAATCCCCCATTAGAGACCATCAGCAGAATTTGAACTGTCAGCACTGCAGCCCAGACCTGGGGTTAAAGGAATCTCTCCATCAGCTGGCAGCAGAAGCAGGCTGCTATCCTCTATGTGGGCCAACCACTAGAGGGCAACACAATACACATTCTCACAAGGTTGTAATACACTTAAATGCCATCAATGGGATAAAGCAAATTAGATTTTAAAAAAATCCATCCAGATTTAATAATCTTCTAATGCAGCTAAGTGATTTTAATTTTAAATATGATTATTATTATTATAGCTCTCTTTAATGGCTTCAATTGCTTTTTTTAAAAAAAAAAAAAAAAAAAAGGTCTGCACTCTTCTCTCAAATATATGTTTCTGTTATTTGCAGGGTAAGAGGGAGCTGTCCCAGTCATGCAGGTGGGGGGAAAAAACAGCTTGTGTTTGGCATCCCTGAGTTTCACAAGGTTTGCAAGGCAGTCAATGCACTATAAAGTCTTGAAGGCCTGATAAAATGTGCGACTTATTTCTCCAGATCCGTGCCCTAGTTGTAAATGCACTGTGAGATGGCAAATTTGTATGTGTGCTTCCCTCTGCATGCTGCCTGAACCTGCCGCTGTTGCAGGATTTTCTTAAGAATAACTGGATTAATCATCTTCTGGCAGAAGAGGGCAAAAAAAACCAACAACAACACAACCTTCCTCCATTCAAAGTCTCTGGGCTAAAGGGCTATAAAATACAGGAGAAGCAGCAACAGCAAAAGCAAAATATTGGTTTATTGGAGCTCTGCTTTATTAGCTGCAGGAAGAAAGGGGGAAAAAGGCTAGCAGAGCAGGAAAATCTACCCATGAGTTAGCAGAGTGCATGGGTCGAGGAGGTGACAGAATCATAGAACTGGAAGGGACCTCGAGAGATTATATAGTCCAGTCCCCTGCACACGTGGCAGGACTAATTACACCTCATGTCACATTCTGGGCACATAAGATTTATTGGAGTAACTGGTGCCAAATTTTGTGACTGTATGCAGCTATAGATGATGCTTATTAAGTTTAGGCTGGAATTAGTCACAGGTCAGGGGGAATTTCTATCTATCCAGCTTTCCACCTAAGGTATTTTAAAAAGATATCTATCGTCATAACCTGGCATGGTGTCTAGATACTCGATTAACTGGTGTTATATAAATACCACCAGAATACAAAAGATTGGATCTATTGATCTGCATGCCATGGTATCTAAGAAATTCTATCATTCGAGGAAGCCTAAGATAGACCAAATAGGAGATCGCCAAAGAGTGTATCTGAGGTGCTAACCAGAATAGCACTAAGAATGCTCTTGTCCCACATCAATCAACAGGTCAGTTTTCTTAATCCCTTCTCTGGTTGCAGAGCTTCTGTGTACATGGTCCTTCCCCGTGTCTCCCAACGCCAAAGGGGTATCTTCCCCGTTTCAGCTCAGCCATGGGGCCCCTTTGGCCTTAGACGTGGTTGTGATCTACAATCAGCTGTGTTGGCTGCTGTGACATCTCTTTCCAAAGCACAGCTGCAGCCAGTGCAAAGGATTCTGGGGCACATGTGGAAACTCAAAAGACACCCAGTGCAGGTGACTGAGCACAGAAACAGGGACATGCTTTTCCAGGATGAAGTGACACAGGTCGGGAGGGAAGGCTTAGAAGGGAGAATACAGAGGACCCACTGAGCCAGCATGATGACCTTTCTCTCTGCATAAATGGCATGGTGCTTTAAGGAGGAGGAGGTTTGTACCTCCACCTAATGGTAAGATCAATTCCGCCCGTGTGCCACGAACAATGTCTGTGTGATAGCTGTTGAGCAAAAGATAGGTGGGAGTCAGTGGACTTGTAGGCAGGAGAGCTCAGCAACTAACTACATATAAGTTAGCAACTAACTGTGGTGTTGGTCCTGCTTTGAGCAGGGGGTTGGACCAGATGACCTCCTGAGGTCTCTTCCAACCCTGATATTCTATGATTCTATGTGAGGAAAGTAGTACCCCTAAGAGATAACCATGGTTGGACGTGGGCAGAGGCTACATGTTTGATACAACATCCCTGAGGGAGGAGAAACTAAGTCAGATTGTCCTGGCTAGAAGCAAAGCAACCTCTACAATCCTGGAAGACTTGGTTCCAAGGTTACCGCATTTCAGTGTCACAGTAAATCCTATTTCCTGTACTGTATGTCGAGAAGGCTTACACAAATTTGAAGAGATTGTTCGCCTGAGACTGTGGAGATAGGAGAAACTATTCTTTTTAAAATATCCATCTTCAGTGATGAAGAAAGAAAAACCTATATAAAGGAATCACAAGTGTCCTTTATGCTGAATATAGGCCCCTTGCACACAAACTCACAGCATTTTCTTCTCCTGGCCAGGAATTATTTTGAGCATCTAAACTTGTTGACCGAGGGTCAGATCCTCAACTGGTATAAATTAGCATAGCTCCACTGATGTTAATTAAATGTAAATTAGCATAGCTCCACGTATTCTGTGCCTGAATATCATCTGACTAGAGCTTGTGCCTTTTGCCTCAAAACAGCCAAGAGAGACAGGGTTTTTCCCCACCATGACTCACTAAGGTCAACGTATCTTAGTAACACCGGGAGCTTCGCAAATGTTAAAGCTCTACACCCACTCCCCATTTGAACAGAGGCAGAAGTTATTTTGATTTCATACCGCTACAACTTGGGAAGACATGCATCTTCCTTGCTTGCTGCTTTTGCACTCTGCCCAAGTTCAAGCTATTTGTGCGTCTCACGCTGCCATTGTCTACACTGTGTTCCAGCTATAAATGTTAAATAAACTCAAAAAAGACAAAGTGCATTATTGTAGCGCAGCCAGATGCTTCCAGAGCAGAAGATTGCTGAAATGAGAACAAAACACTCGCTGGATCAGAGGATCCCCTGGTGGACTGGCGTTTGAAATGAAATGTATGACCTGCCTTAACTAAAGCTGCCATTAAGCATTACTGCTGTCTGTGTTCTGAACACACATGCGGAAACACACTCACGCTGCAGCTGGGAACGTTATTAACTGGTGAGGCTAAGCCTGGATTCTGAGCTGTCACACTATTAAACAGCCTTAAGAAGTAAAACGCTGGGATTTTCCATCCAGAAGACATGGCTCTCTCCTCCAGTACCGCCATCACTGTAGAGGCAGACGTGGCTCATCCTGACGCTAAAGGTGATAGATGGCGCATGATGTCAGTCAACAGTTTGGTAAGAAAGGACCTCATGCAAAAGTTCCCCGTGGCACTTAGGACGGCCTGGGAGATGATCCCTTCCCTGGCCCTTAATAATAGCAATGCCTGTTTTTTATAGAGCATTTCTCATCACTAGATCTCAAAGCCCTTTAGATCCTCACAACACACCTGTGAGGTAGGGGATTATAATTATCCGAATTTTATAGATGGGGAACTCAGGCAGAAACTTAGCGAAAACCCCGAAGACTTGGTGGTTTTGGGCAGATGATTTTGTGTGACTTCACCCCTGGTGACACACACCAGGTTGACAGGCCTGGAAGCGCTGGGCTTTAGGAGTGTGAGTCCTGGACTTCCAATGAGATCTCTGCTCCTAAATCCCTTAACAGTTTCTGAAAAATCCTGTTGTTTTATCCACAGAACAGGGACGGGATGATCAATGTCAGGGCAAGCTTCTCCTGCAGCGTCCACTCATGTGCTTCGCCCCTGGACCATGTCTGAGCTAGAAAAGGGTGCTTCAATCTTCTTGACTCATTCAGTTCTTAAGACTGCCAACTAAGGGCCAATTAGTGCCATCACATGGCAACTACCTTTAGTCACTATGGAAACAGGCTTGATTCCAGCCAAAGACCTAGATGATCTCGATGCAGAAGTCTCCATGGTTCATCACCCTTCGAGTCCATCAAAGGGGAGAATTTTCATTCTGGTTTGCCTAAGGGTGGAAGGGAATAGAGCACGATATCACAGCACTTGAGGGAGTGGCTGTGTGCATCCGATATTTTTACACCACATGCTAGGGATGGGAGAACCAGTTCGGACAAGAGCAGCGCTGTCAAATCACTATCCCCCCTCTATAACTGAACCTGAAACTCTCAACAGCAATGGAGCAAAGGTGTGTGGGGCCCTGATCTGCTAGCGGGTAATGCCTCGCAAAACACTTGGCCCGGTCTTCCCATCCCAGCCTGTCTCAGCTGCTTCAAGTGGACACTTCTTCCTCCAGCTCCCACATGAGGCATCCTGCCAGCACCAACACCTAGCAGAAATCAGCTGTGCCGTGCTCCTGTGCTTTCTCTGCTCTTAAGTCCCAAGGATCCCACCGGTATCCTCCCCTGACCCCAGGCCTTTTTAAAGAGTCTGAAATCTTCGGCTAACATTCCCCACCTTCCTATGGGTTTTTTGATGCCTCTGAACTACCAGGTCCTGGCTGCAAGGGGTGGGGGATCTGAAATACCCCAGGATATAACTAATCTGGCAAAACTCCTAGTAGCCGGGGTGGCACCTTGCCTCTTTCACCTATTTTGTGCCATCCAAACTGTTTTCCAAGTCTAGCACTTTGGGGAGGTGGTTATTTCTTGCTGCCTTTATTCCCTTCCCCCAACCCCTCCAAATATATTGAGGCTTGGTTGATACTTAAAACTGATACAGGCATTGCTAAGTCAGCCAGGGGGAGTGAAAAAAACACACACCCTAGTGATAAAGCTATGTCGACAGCCCTTCAACCCCGGCGTAGACACACCTGTGCCAGTGGAAGAGAGCTGCTGTCGACACAGCTAACGTCACGTGTGAAGGTGGTGTTCTTACTCCTTCCATCAGCCTACGCTGCGTCTATACTGGGGCAACGTCGGCGCAGGCTCTCTAGCGTAGACACAGCCTTACGTTCCTCACTGTCTGCAGTGCAGCTGCAATGCAGCTGAGCTCTCTGTAGGCTCACAAGGCTGGATGAGGAGTTTTTAATAGCAGAGTTTGTTCAGCTGACAGCCTGCTCACCTGGCTAGTGGTTAGCGCGTGCTCAGCATTGCAAGGGAACGTGTGATGCTCCGAACGAGCGGTCTGTCTAGATCAAACCTGCCGAATTGCACTGTGGGTGTGGCTGGTCTGTATGGATCCATGTACTGGCTGTTTACACTCCAGCTGCCCACTGGGTTTTACAGTAGCCATTTGGCACCTGCTGCAGCTCCCATTGTAGTCAATGGGAGCAGCAGGGTCGGGCCCTAGAACTTGATATTGTTACGTACATTTGAAGCGAGGGAGCTGCTGTTTTTAAGGCCATGTGTGAATCGCCGGCTTGTGAATGGCAATAGACCAAAAGCCCCAGGGGCTGAAGTCTGCTGTTCACCACAGCACAGAGATCAGGAGCAGGACAAGCTTCTCCGCCAGCCCCACTTCCAGCAGTGTCTCTCAGCCCCAGTGCTGAGTCACCACCTTCAGGAATGGAAGCAAAATTCAGAGTCTGTGGTCCTTTGGGGCCTTGGCAACAGCAAGGGTGCAGAACTGTGGGACATGGATGCTTATCCACTGGGAACAGCAACCCGACCATTTCACGCAGACCACCAAACAGCCACTAGCAGGGACAGCGCTCGCTTCCAAGGCGGGTTGGATTCAAACAATGGCCTAGCAATGAAACACTCCACAACCCCTTAACAATCCTTAACAAGCCCTTCAGTCTCACCAGGTCCTAGGAGGTGTCAAGTGCTCTCAGCGTCCACTGAAGTCAATGGGAGTTGAGGGTGCCCTACACTAAAAGGCTGCTTGGGCCTAATTTCAGAGCATGCCCTAAACCTAAGGGACCGCCGTCGGGACCCGTTAGGTTGGTGTGGTCAGCATGCTTCGTGATGGGAGACTGGCTGATCTGAACCAAGCCTGAGTGTGTGCGCTCTGCGGATTGCACCTGATTGGAGCCTGAGACTTGCACTCGGGTCCTGTCAGGTTTGGGTCTGATTGCAAGAATCTACCCCACCCTTCCAAAGAGGTGTTCAGCACCGGGCAAGGTGAGCAGCCAGGTTGGCTGGAAGTGAACTATCCTAGAGGGTCCGGTCCTATTTAAAGGAGCACTGATCCTTTCTGCCTACCTGCCCTCTGGGCTCTGCTGTGGATTCAGACTAAAGAAGAAGAACCAGCTCAGCATGACTCTCAACGTGCTGAGAGCGAGGAGAGTTCTGCAGGATGTAACACAGGGCAATTAAAGACACCTCTGTTGGAAAAGATGGCTGCAAACCACAGAATTAGTAACACAGTCTCCATAGCTTACATGGCAGACTCTTCCTTAGATGGTGACGCTCCCTTTGCTTATCCTCTCTATCTCTTCTTTCCACCCCCTCAACCTATTTGTCTTATTTGGCTTTACATGAGTCAGATCTACCAATGCAGTATCACGCGAATGTACTCCCTGCACCCTCATCCCTCCGCCCTGCTTTTCTAACTGAACACTGGTACCAACACCCTATGGTACTGCAAAGTAAAGAACAAACTGCTACGAGGTGGAGGGAAGGATGCAGGTTGTTTGTCACACCTGCCAGAGACACATCACCTGGTTTTTAAATAGTTTGTTTTGTGCTTGATTACCTCACCCCCATAGGAAGGTACTATCCTGGCCCAACACAGCTAACCCTAAGAACACTCACAGAGTTGTTCTTGTACCCACAACTAGGCACTTTCGAGAGATGATTGAAATGACAGAATCATAGAATAACAGAGTTGGAAGGGACCTCTGGAGGCCATCTAGTCCAACCCCCTGCCCAGAGCAGGACCAATCTCAACTAAATCATCCCAGCCGGGGCTTTGTCAAGCCTGACCTTAAAAAATTCTAAGGAAGGGGATTCCACCACCTCCCTAGGTAACGCATTCCAGTGTTTCACCACCCTCCTAGTGAAAAAGTTTTTCCTAATATCCAACCTAAACCTCCCCCACTGCAACTTGAGACCATTACTCCTTGTCCTATCATCTGCTATCACTGAGAATAGTCTAGATCCATCCTCTTTGGATCCACCTTTCAGGTGATTAAAAGGAGCTATCAAATCCCTCCTCATTCTTCTCTTCCGTAGACTAAACAATCCCAGTTCCCTCAGCCTCTCCTCATAACTCATGTGTTCCAGTCCCCTAATCATTTTTGTTGCCCTTCGCTGGACTCTCTCCAATTTCTCCACATCCTTCTTGTAGCGTGGGGCCCAAAACTGGACACAGTACTCCAGATGAGGCCTCACCAATGTTGAATAGAGGGGAACAATCACGTCCCTCGATCTGCTGGCAATGCCCCTACTTATACACCCCAAAATGCCATTGGCCTTCTTGGCAACAAGGACACACTGTTGACTCATATCCAGCTTCTCGTCCACTGTCACCCCTAGGTCCTTCTCTGCAGAACTGCTGCCTAGCCATTCGGTCCCTAGTCTGTAGCTGTGTATGGGATTCTTCCGTCCTAAGTGCAGGACTCTGCACTTGTCCTTGTTGAACCTCATCAGATTTCTTTTGGCCCAATCCTCCAATTTGTCTAGGTCACTCTGGACCCTATCCCTATCCTCCAGCGTATCTACCACTCCTCCCAGTTTAGTATCATCTGCAAACTTGCTGAGGGTGCAATCCACACCATCCTCCAGATCATTTATGAAGATATTGAACAAAACCAGCCCCAGGACCGACCCTTGGGGCACTCCGCTAGATACCGGCTGCCAACTAGACATGGAGCCATTGATCACTACCCCTTGAACCCGACAATCTAGCCAACTTTCTATCCACCTTATAGTCCATTCATCCAGCCCATACTTCTTTAACTTGCTGGCAAGAATACTGTGGGAGACCGTGTCAAAAGCTTAACTAAAGTTAAAGAACAACACATCCATCACTTTCCCCTCATCCACAGAGCCAGTTATCTCATCATAGAAGGCAGTTAGATTAGTCAGGCATGACTTGCCCTAGGTGAATCCATGCTGACTGTTCCTGATCACTTTCCTCTCGTCTAAGTGCTTCAGAATTGATTCCTTGAGGACCTGCTCCATGATTTTTCCGGGGACTGACGTGAGGCTGACCAGCCTGTAGTTCCCAGGATCATCATTCTTCCCTTTTTTAAAGACGGGCACTTCATTAGCCTTTTTCCAATCTTCCGGGACTTCCCCTGATCGCCATGAGTTTTCAAAATAATGGCCAATGGCTCTGCAATCACATCCGCCAATTCCTTTAGCACTCTTGGATGCAACGCATCCAGCCCCATGGACTTGTGCATGTCCAGTTTTTCTAAATAGTCCCAAACCACTTCTTCCTTCACAGAGGGCTGGCCGCCTCCTCCCCATGCTGTGCTGCCCAGTGCAGTAGTCTGGGAGCTGACCTTGTTCGTGAAGACAGAGGTAAAAAAAGCATTGAGTATGTTAGCTTTTTCCACATCCTCTGTCACTAGGTTGCCTCCCTCATTTAGTAAGGGGCCCACACTTTCCTTGGCTTTCTTCTTATTGCCAACATACCTGAAGAAACCCTTCTTGTTACTCTTAACATCCCTCGCTAGCTGCAACTCCAGGTGTGATTTAGCCTTCCTGATTCCATTTCTACATGCCCGAGCAATATTTATATACTCATCCCTGGTCATTTGTCCAATCTTCCACTTCTTGTAAGCCTCTTTTTTGTGTTTAAGATCATCAAGGATTTCACTGTTAAGCCAAGCTGGTCGCCTGCCATATTTACTATTCTTTCTACACATTGGGATGGTTTGTCCCTGTACCTCAATAAGGATTCTTTAAAATACAGCCAGCTCTCCTGGACTCCTTTCCCCCTCATGTTGTTCTCCCAGGGGATCTTGCCCATCAGTTCCCGGAGGGAGTCAGTCTGCTTTTCTGAAATCCAGGGTCTGCATTCTGCTGCTTTCCTTTCTTCCTTGTGTCAGGATCCTGAACTTGATCATCTCATGGTCACTGCCTCCCAGATTCCCATCCACTTTTGCTTCCCCTACTAATTCTTCCCGGTTTGTGAGCAGCAGGTCAAGAAGAGCTCCACCCCTAGTTGGTTCCTCCAGCACTTGCACCAGGAAATTGTCCCCTACAGTTTCCAAAAACTTCCTGGATTGTCTGTGCACAGCTGTATTGCTCTCCCAGCAGATATCAGGATGATTGAAATTGCCCATGAGAACCAGGGCGTGCGATCTAGTAGCTTCTGCGACTTGCCAGAAGAAAGCCTCGTCCACCTCTTCCCTCTGGTCCGGTGGTCTATAGCAGACTCCCACCACGACATCACCCTTGTTGCTCAGGCTTCTAAACTTAATCCAGAGACTCTCAGGTTTTTCTGCAGTTTCATACTTGAGCTCTGAGCAGTCATACTGCTCCCTTACATACAGTGCAACTCCCCCACCTTTTCTGGCCTCCCTGTCCTTCCTGAACAGTTTATACCCATCCATGACAGTACTCCAGTCATGTGAGTTATCCCACCAAGTCTCCGTTATTCCAATCACATCATAATTCCCTGACTTTGCCAGGACCTCCAGTTCTCCCTGCTTGTTTCCCAGGCTTTGTGCATTTGTATATAAGCACTTGAGATAACCCGCTGATCGCCCCTTGTTCTCAGTATGAGGCAGGAGCCCTCTCCTCTCACACACTCCTGCTCGTGCTTTCTCCTGGTATCCCGCTTCCCCACTTACCTCAGGGCTTTGGTCTCCTTCCCCCGGTGAACCTAGTTTAAAGCCCTCCTCACTAGGTTAGCCAGCCTGCTTGCGAAGATGCTCTTCCCTCTCTTTGTTAGGTGGAGCCAGTCTCTGCCTAGCACTCCTCCTTCTTGGAACACCATCCCATGGTCGAAGAATCCAAAGCCTTCTCTCCGACACCACCTGCGTAGCCATTCGTTGACTTCCATGATTCGATGACCCCTACCCCGGCCTTTTCCTTCCAAGGGGAGGAGGGACGAGAAGACCACTTGCGCCTCAAATTCCTTTATCCTCCTTCCCAGAGCCACGTGGTCTACAGTGATCCGCTCAAGGTCATTCTTGGCAGTATCATTGGTGCCCACGTGGAGAAGCAGGAAGGGGTAGCGGTCCGAGGGCTTGATGAGTCTCGGCAGACTCTCTGTCACATCGCGAATCTTAGCCCCTGGCAAGCAGCACACTTCTCTGTTTTCCCGGTCAGGGCGGCAGATAGATGACTCAGTCCCCCTGAGGCGAGAGTCCCTGACCACCACCACCCGCCTCCTTCTCTTGGGAGTGGTGGTCGTGGAACCCCCAACCTTAGGACAGTGCATCTCATGCCTACAGCAGCTGACAGGGGACGTTGGGTGCACAGCTAGTCTACCAGGGAATATGCTCATACAATTGTTACCTTGTCCTCCCTCTCTAGCAGTTTGTTTCATCCACCTGTTGCATCTTGTTGTTAACCTAGACAGTAAATGCTTTGGGGGCAGGGACTGTCTACTACACGTCAGTGCCGTACTTCTCACGGTGATGCTCTGATCCCTGATTGGAGCCTTTTACGAGCCACCACAACACATATAATAAATAAGGAATGAGGACGACAGGGGTGACTTGTAGCAAGGCTGCAGCTTAAGTTCCTGCTGATTAAGTTGCATGGTGAGCAACTTGTCCCTTAGTTTAGCCTCATTCTTTATGAAAATGAGGGATGAGAGACAGGTGGATTCGAAGCCTTTGATAGCTGTTGCTTCTGAATCCCTCAAAGCAAACCTTGCTCCCCAGCGCTGTCACAGCACGGGAGTTAATCCCTGAAGTCTCATCACAAGAAGACGCACAGGCACTGCAAAGAGACAGTGAGCATAGCCAGCCACTCGCTACCAAAAGGCAGCCAATGCAGTTGTATCAGAATAAAGGGGAAGCTGTCACATTGCCTGGAAAATAGTTATTGGCTTGCATCAGGCTAGTGAATGCCTTCTGGCTCTAGGATGAGAGAGCCATCAGGGACTCAAAGTGAGAGATGATATTGTAAAAGGAAAAAAATGAGACATATTCTCTCAGCCCATCCCTGCAGGCTGGGGCGCTGAACACTAAGCAATGTGCAAGCTCTGTTATTCTTCCCTGTTTCCTTGTGATAGTCAGTGCTCATACAAGGTGTCAGCCTGACAACTGGAGATTGAAGTGTTCAATCCAGCCACAGGGTAGGAATAGCAAAGGAAGGTATGATGCTGTCTTACTACTGTGCCTCATTCCTGAGCCCACCTCTAAGGATGAGAAAGGAAGCCAGTCTTCACGGCCCTTGATTCACAAAGGCACCTATTAGCATGCTAGTTTCCGGGAAATACGAATACTTTTATTAGGAACTGGGTGGATTCCTCCCAAATGAATTTCACCTCCATCAAACCACCATCAGATGGTAACAATTTTATGTGATCACTGGCCTGAGCTGGATCCAAACTGCTGACCTACATATGAAAGACGATGGCCCTTTCACTAATCTCCTGAGTCATCCTGTCTGCGTGTTCCTCAGCTCTTAATTAGTTTTGCGTACAGGTCGATAGATATGTACTTGTCTATTTGGGTCAATAACAAACTTGTATTTCTATAGCATCCTTTTCATTCATATCTTAGGGCCCTGCAGAATTAGCCATAATAGAATTACCAGCACTAGAGATTTAATCAATGGCTGGTTAAATTAGAAGCAATACAATGAATACTTTTTCGTTCCAGTACCTAGCCGCTCTGTGGAGATTCAGTGCCCCAGGGGCTGGGGGTCATCAGGTCAAATACTGTAGCAGGATATTAAAACATGGATGGATAATTTTCTGACCTTTCTAGTTACACAGGCTAAGAGCATGGTAACCAAATCTCATGCTTCTGGCCATTTACGGATCTCCTGTAGGGGTCAGGAAGGAATCACCCTCTAACCATTGTACATCACTGCATAAGCAATTAGGTGCTTTGCCTTCCTCTGCACCATCAGGTATTGGCCACTGTTGTAGGTACGGTAACACAGCTGAAGGACAAGAGGTCTGAACTGCTATGGAAAATGCCTCACTGAACAGCACAGAAATCACAGTCAAGGGGTACGATCCTAGGAGGGGTTACAGTGGCTTTAAAAACCTTTGTGCCCTGATTCTGAGCTGCTCTGAGAGCTGGAGGGGCCCCTGGCATAACTTAGGCAGCTCTCGGGACCTGTCTGTCAGCCTCCCAGAGCTGCTCTGGGGGCCACAGTTCTGCCTGGAATCTCCACAGGGCTCCTGTACAGAGTTTCAATTCTGCCAGGACTTTTGAGGAGATCCTCGGAGGGCAGCCTTCCCTCTGTCATCCACAGGGACTAGGCTGTGAAAATCCTCTCCTAGCCAGATATGGATTATTTAAAGCTCCTTAACACCACCTTAGCCCTCTTATCCAGCTACAGGGGCCAAGAAGGGGCTGACTGACTATCCTACCCCGTGTTGTTACTGATAATCATTCATGGGTGGGGAAGCTTCCTCTTCATCTAGTCCTGCTAGATCAACCAAGAAAAGACACGCTCCAAAATCTTACCTCTTTGGCATTTACAGAGCCCAATTTGCGATGATGGCCGCTAAAGCTCAGATCCTGCAAACACTTAGCCACGAGCTTAACTCTACACACGAGGGCAGTCCCACCAACGTCTATGGGGCCACTCAGGTGCCGAGCGCGAAGTACATGTAAAACACCTGCAGGATCAATGCTTAAGTCTGTGGGTGCAAAAAACCCAGCAATAAAACCTGCAGATGCAAAACTGCCTGTAAAATTAGAGGGCGGGCTGCCAATCAGGCCCCTTGATGCTAAGGTACTTTTGTAGTTTTATTCACTAAGCAAATGTGCATGTTTTATTTAAAAGAGAAAAAAAAACACCCCACACACATGCGTGTGCGCGTGCCCAGAAATGACTACGTCCAATTCAGTGAGAAACCAGAGCTCAGATTCTGTCCTAAATACTAATGAGGTACAAACCCTATTTCTGTTGTGAACTTAATTTCTGTTGGGTTGAGCTGCTTTTCCCAAATTGCTCTGAGCTGGGATCCAGGTATGGGGCTGGAATACTTCAGACCCTTCGATTGGGAAGGGATATGAGCAGCAGAGTTTGGTGGCTTTGACTTAGGCCTTGTCTATACTGGCGTTCCAGCCACTGCTTAGCTGCACATGTGCAAACCTCTAGTGTAGGCATGATTTACACTGGAGTAGTGTGATCTGTACAGTGCAGCTCACCCCAGTAAAAGCTCCTGGCAGACACGGGGTGAATGGCCTTTAGTATACAGGAGTTCAGACTACATAATAAATAATAATAATACCTAGCTCTTATATAGCACTGTTCATCTATAGATCTCAAAGCACCTAACTCAGGAGGTCAGTAGCATTATCCTCATTTTACACATGGGGAAACAGAGGCACTGAGAGGTGAAGGGACTAACCCCAGGTCACCCAGCAGGCCAGTGACAGAGCCAGGAATAGAATCCAGGATTCCTGAGTCTCAGTCTAGTTGCTAGCCACTTGGACCACTGCCCCCGCCGTGCATTAGATAATGGTCCTCTCCGGCCTTAAAAAGGTAAGAAAATTTGTGTCTGGCTAGAGACGTGCAATGGTGCAGGTATAGTGGTGTCTAGACTGGGAGTTCTGCCAAGTGAATTATTATTCAGTCTCTCGTGAATTATTATTATTATTTCTATAGCAGTCATGCCTAGACAGGCCATTCATCTGGTTTTAAACTGGACAGTCCTGTTTTTAAATAGTTTGTCTCCTGTTTGCTACGGAGACAAAACTGGACATGGTTTTGCCAGTAGCCTGCACAGGGGATGCCATTTTGAAAAGCACAGGGATCCCCCCAAGGCCTGCAGGAGCTAGCATGCATGGTGCAGGCGAAGTCCTGCTGCCAGCTCGTCAAAATGGCATTCTCCTGGAGGCATGATCTCACACGTGCTGTGCATGCGAGATCATGTTGTCAGGGCTGGGGTCACACCATTCCCATCCTAGCGGTGCTTCAGAGACGCAGTCATGGACCACTATCCTGTTGTGCTGGGTGCCACACAAACACCTAGGCGGCACATGTGCAGTTCAGTACGAGAGCCCATGTGCTGAATAAACCCAGAGAAAGTATCCTGTGTACAACCTCCCTCCCATTTCCATTGCTAGTGGCACTGAGGGTGGGTTGAGTGGGAACAATGAGATGGAATTAAAAAGGAAGTTACATTTGTGCTGAATGTCAGGGGAAAAATAAACCTTCCTCAAGTATGAGCTCTACCTGGCTGCCGGATCTATCAAGGGAAGAGACATTTGAAGCTGGTCTGGAGAAAAACACTCGACATGGTACTGTAGGGAATATCCCTGCACTGGCTGGTAGGGTTGGGAAAGACAGGGTCAGAATCAAAGCCCACTGAAGGCAACTGAAAGATTCCAATGGCCTCTGGCCTGCACAGGAACAAAAACCCTCCTGAACTGGAGTTAAATGAGTTATAAATACTTTGTTTCTGTGCGGAGGTGGTTCAAACACTTATGTCCCCAAAAATCAGCAGTTAGCATTCAATAGAGAGGCGCTGTCAAGGTTAGTAGGCCAAAAATGTCACGGGTGTGTATCTTTCTTCCCTTTGTTTACAGAGATCACACACTGCTTTGTGTGCTTTCCTCCTCACCTTCCGAAAGAAATGCCGCAGCGCTGTTTTATATATAGCTAGAGATGGATAAAATCTATGCCAACAGCCCCAAGGATTTGCAAACAGTTGGCCAGAAAAGAAAAAAAAAAAAAAAGAGGCCACAATCATAGCTGGGGTCAGTTTCCATATCTCCATGGGGAAGGTGGATGGTTTAGGAGTTAGGATGCTAGTTTGAAAGAACTGCTCTGCCACAGGCTTCTTGGGCAAATCATTTAACTCTGTGCCTCAGGATAATGGTACTTCCCCTACTTCACAGGGACAAGGATGTTGAGAGGATAAATACATTAAGGACTTGTCTACAAGACCATTTAGTTTGCGGCAAACTGGGGCATGAATCTAGCCTGCCACACCCAGCTGTCTGCATGCACCCTGCTGACACATGCTAACCGCTGGTTAGGGTCCTTTGACCTCTGCCACTTTGAAACAGGAGTAGATTAAAGAGTGCTAACGAAGCCAGCTTGCTTCAAGCTAAATGTTCATGTGGACAAACCTTAAGGATTGTGATCTGTATCTGATCGATGCATCTGAAGAAGTGGGGTTTTTACCCACAAAAGCTTATGCCCAAATAAATGTTAGCCTTTGAGGTGCCACTGGACTCGTTATTGTTTTTGTGGATACAGACTAACACGGCTACCCCCGGATACTTAAGGATTGTGAGGCACTCTACTACAGTGACAGGGGCCAGATAACTACCTTAGATGGATTTTAATGGAGCTATGGTGATTTCCACCAGCTGAGTTCTGCAGTCCAGTTCACAAAAGCACCCCTATAACACCAAGCCAGCGAGCAAACAAATACAGGTTTCAATAATACCACACTTAATCATTTGCTCTTATGTACCTGGTTTTAACAAGGACCTCAAAGCATTTTCCAAACCATATTTACTTAAGCCTCAGGGTCCTGAAGAAAGGATAATTATCCTGTTTTGCTAGTGGGGAGAAACTGAAAGATGGAGAGGTGACACAGACTGTCCACACTCACACACTCAGGGAGTCACTGGCAAATTCAGAAACAGAACCCAGCAGAGACCTCAGATTTCCTGCTCCACCCACTGGACAGCATTCCCAGCCACAGCTAGGAACAGAACCTGGCAGTCATGACTCCCAGGCCCCTATCTAACTAGACCCTGAATCCTGACTTTGAGCCTCCTGCTCCAAGCACCAGATAACATCCCCCCCCAGCCCCTGAGCCTGGGCTGGGTCCAAAGAGTGGGGCTCATTGAAAAGTTTTTGCTGAAACTGTTTTTCTGTGAGAACTTTGACTGTCAGCTAAACAAAAGTTTTTGCAGAAAGTGTCTGGTTTTTTTGCAGAAACTGTTGTTTCTATCAAAAACTTTCTGTCTGAAAACCCTAAACTTGTGGGTTTTTTGCCAGAACATGCTTTTCTTTTTAATGAAACATTGCAATTTTCCAGGGGGTGGGGAATGATTTTCCAACCAGCTCTACTCAGGACTCCCAGGCCCCTACTCCAACTACTAAATCGCATTCCTTAATGCAGCAAAGGCAAGGATCCAGCAGGCCTCGTTCCTGCTCTAACCACTGGGAGCACTGTCACAGTGAGTTAAAATGCATTTACAATTATGAAAAAAACACTTTTAATGCAGATATTCATGTCAGATTCTCATTTACTGAATAAAACCACAATCATCATCATCATCTTATGATTCCTTATAAGTACTGAAGCCCTTTGCTGTTGTGTTATTTAACTCTTATAAAGGCTTAAAACAAATGCTGTTTCACTCACCCGAGCAATGAGCTCTCCCACCATGCCAGTCCAGGTGCCATTCACCTCGGGCACGCCATACACCCCGTCACCAACCAGGCGGATCTTATAGTTGAAGTGCAGGATCTCCGCCAGCTCCTTCAACATGTCCACGCAGAAGCCTTCATAGCGGTCGTTCCCCTCCAGTGCCTGGTGGTTCCCCTTCAGCATTAAATAAGGGTTTTCCTGCATTGAAACTGGGCAGCTGTCATTCCCATCTTAGCCATAGGATCACAACAGCTCTGCATTTAGCGTGAATCAGTAAGCGGGGCTGATGAAGGAGGCTTACTGGGAAGTGCCATGGGAGGCAGGGGCTCTGGCAAAAGAAACTGGCCAGATCTTCAGTCCTGCTCTGTCCCTTTGACCTCCTCATGGGATTGGGGTGAAAGAGGGGACCAAAAGCTGGCTTCAAGCACCAGTTGTGCATTCTGCTTGCCTAGGAAAATCCTTAGGTGGTGTAAAGATAGAGTAGGCAGTTCTGTGCTACTTGCTCCTACTCCTTCCGATGTCAGTGGAATTCTCTGAACAAGTTTGATCTACAAGGGGTAGAGGGCATTCTAGGCCGTGGCCAGAGTTCCAACAATCTTGAACTAGCTGGAAATAATTCAGAGCAGCCCCAAGGCTGCTGGGGCGTGTGTGTGTCAAACTGGCTTCTGTAGTCGCAGCCTTGGTGGCTGGAGAGTTAGGGAGGGAAAGACAGTATAAGGACACCTCTGCTGTAGTTTGGGCCTTGATTCAAGCAGAGCTCATCTGGACCCATAGAACTGGCTCCCAGCGTGTTTCACGGGCGTGTAGATGTTAGCAGCAGGGGCACTGGTAAAACCTCAGTGGGGTAGTGGACTCTGGGCAAGATGGGGGGGCAGGCAGCACAAGGACTTTGTGAGGTGAGGATAGTAGCGATGTACCCTCTATTCCCAGTCTATTACAATTATATTCATCTTAATCATTTTTAGTAATTTTTATGGAGAGAAGGGACAACTCTCCTACCCCACCTAACAGCTGTATCCGGAACAAGAACATCACTCGGAGATGAATTTAAAATTGCAGCTTATCCCCATCACAGTCCTCTCCCCAGCTGCTTCTGAACTCATCAAATATCATTTCCATATGAAACATCAACTTGAGTTTAATTACACTGTCATAAATTGTCCTCAATGCTGTAATTAGAGATTTGATCTTCTGTTCTTTATGAAATCAGTGTGCGGCGCTGAATGCAGGGGGCAGAGGAGGGGTGGAAGAAGGGAATAATATCCTGGCTGATTGAGAATGACATCCCTAGACGCTGGGCTGGAGAAGAGCTAACGGGAGCTGTCGGTGACCCCCTCACTTACCAGGATGGTAGTGACGATGAGCGTGGTGTTGAAGAGACTATCTGATATGTTGGAGGAGAAGATTCTGTTGTCCATGGTAAGTCCTTCAGAAACATGCCAGCGACCAATCTGTAGCGGTAAAGAGCAGAATAATGAAATTTACCGTGCAAATTACCATACACGCCCGCCATATGGCTGCTGTGACTGACAATGATCAGGCCAGCCCTGTGAAAGATATTTATTAACGCTCCATTACCTTTACAGTGCACCCCACCAACATTATGGCAGAGAGATTATTCCGCTGGTAGGCAGCCTTGGCACACGCCACTTCTGCCACAGCGCTAAGAAGCACCCAGGTTCAAATTGCTAGCGGTTAATTCAGGCATCTCTACTGTGACCACAGCCAGGCGCCTGATTCGGAAAGGTGCACAGGAGGGGGATGGGGTGCTTGCTGTTATTTGATGCACCAGGACTAAAGCTTTGTCTTCGCAGCTGTGTTTTTAACACAAGATAACTATGCACCTGAGCTATCCCACTGTAAAATCCCAGTGGAGACAAGGCACTGTGGTTTTAGCCCAAGGTAGCTAGGTGGGATCAGTGCTATACCCCCACCCATGATTCATCCTCATAGAAACCACAGTGCTTTCTCCCCACCAGGATTTTACCTCAGGAGTTCCATTCCTGGTTCTGACACTGATTCACCAGGCAGCCTTGGGCGAGTGACTTTTCCTCACAGCTACCCATCTGAAGGGGATCACAATACATGACTGACCTCAAAGGGTGCCAATAGGCTCAAGTCATGGTAAAGTACTCTGAGATCCTTGGAGAATAAGCCCTACAGGACGTAGTATCACAGCCTCCTGGCCTCCATTACCAAATATCAGATCCAACTGGTACAGTGCCGACACGAACGTCTTCTAACCTTGCCATGCGGCGTCACCTTAACAACGGGCTTAGAAACTAACCCACAGCCTCAGCAGCACTGCACAGTGATTAATCTCCCCGAGCCCCTGCCCGCACGGCCGCCTGGAGATTAATTAACCCCCCAAACTACAGCACTTAGGCTAATCAACCCCAACAATTCTACACAGAGACTAAGCCACCCTATCCAAACCTTGGTGTTATTGTATTAAAACTAATTACCTGTCCAACGCCCTGGAAGAGAGAGACAATTCCTGCCTGACGCTATGACATGCGTGTACAGGACAAGGCCGCAACAAGGTCATGTAACAGGCAGCAGGTCTCATCCATTCTATCCTTGGCAGAGTCCCTTTCCCACTGGGAAGCCTCTCTGCACCTTATAAGATCCCAGCCCTCAGCCTGTTGCGGAGCTGACTGTGGAGTAAATCCCTTGACCTTGCTGAGGCGAGTTGTCTTTCTTGTACTGCTACCCTAAAAGCTAGGCGATGACCCCATAATGTTTGGGGTGCCTGCAAGGAACTCTTCGTAGCAAAGGTCATCTGTTCCATGATGCTCTAGTACCGGCCCAAGCAGACTCGGACACTGGAGTTCTAAGGCAAATTACCCCTTTGCTGTGCCATGGTTGGCAGAGTGCTAGGAATAAATCCATTTCCCTTTGCACCAGGTGTAATCTAATTATGTTAGGGAGAGAGACGGAGGAAGGTAACATCGGTTATAGGTGGAGCTAGCTGGAAAACAGGAATTCCAGGTAGCAAAAAAATGGAGGGTTCAAAATCAGTTTTTCTTATGCATGAGAATGAGACAGAGACCTGCTCGCAAACTGACCCCCCCGTGGTGAGGGCACTCACTGGGGACGTGAGACACCCGGGTCCAGGCCCCGGCTTGGAATCAGGCAGAGCAGGACTTGCCCCGAATTCATCGGAAGCTTCCACAAAAGTTTTGAATCTGCTTTTTCTGACATGCTACGTTTCATTGAAACGTTCCTGACCATCTCTAATTACAGGCCTGATCCAGACCTGATATAAATGGGTGCATCACCCTTGAAATTAACAGAGTGACATTGATTTACCCCAGCTGCGGAACTGGCCCTGTGAGGTCAATGGCTTTTCTTGGCAGTACTTTTCCACCAGCATGACTCATGTCTGATAACCAGTGTGGCTCCAGAGTAATTTCTCAACTCATTTTCATGATCCAAATGCAATCTGAAATAACAGCAACACTTCCTTAATAAGGACTGGGTGACTCAGAGAGCTGGGAATGGGAGGCAAGCGCTGTACAGCACTTCTAGGATGCTGGTTCAAATCCAGCTCAAAATGCTAACTGACCTCAAGGTGTTGTCCCTTAAAGCACATTTGTTGCATCCGCCTCCCATCCCCATATCATAAGGAGGCACAAATCGTATGTGGCAATGGGGCAGTGATGAAGAAGCGCTTGGAAATACCCAGAACCAGGGCAACTTGGTCCGTCATCTCTGCACAGAGGCAAGGGACTGACTGGGCTGTCAAAGGGCTCACAGAGCAGATTTGCAGAAAAACAAATTAATGCAGAATTCAAAATAGCCACCAGAGTGTTAAAGTCCATAACATACCCAGTAGTCCTTCCTAGAGACCCAGCACCAGCACTGTCAAGGTTAGGCCTCTGGCCAAGCCAGGTTAGGTGAAGTGGGTTAGGGCAGGGCAAGCCACGCTTCCCTGGCCTGGCTTCATGTGGAACTGGCTCCTGGTGGAAGCAACCAGCCTATGTGGCTTGTTAGGCCCTGATTGGCCTCTGCTTGCTCCCTGCCCTTCTAGGGGCAACTCTTGCTGGTTCTGCCTGCAGCTGATCGTGCGATGCCTCTCTAGGCAGCACTGGTGGTCCAAACTCCACCACCTTCTTACGGCAGAGTGTGCCAAGGCAATGGGCAGCAAGCGCTTGGTACAGCCCACACCAGGGCCATACACAAGGCATTTCCCTAGAGGTGGCACGTCGAGGTTGGAGAGTGAATAGAGGAACCGCATGGCAGCGTGTGGTAGCTCATGCTATATCTGCTCTGCAGATAGCACAGGGAAAGTTCAGCCTCCAGGGCTGCCAATCTGGCACCTTTCACAACATGAATGCTGCTCCGGGAAAAGCACGTGTCACACCAGGATTTCAGTGTGCACCATAGCCATTAACTCATCAAAGCTCACAGCCCCTCCATGAGGCTAGGAAGGGCCATTAGCCTCGCCTGACAGATGAGGGGACCGAGGCACAGTGATTGGCAGCAGGTCACAGAGCACAAGCTGGGAATAGAACCCAGGAGTCCTTGGCATCTAGACCAGGGGTGGGCAAACTACAGCCCACGGGCTGGATCTGGCCTGCCAGCGGTTTTAATCCGGCCCTTGAGCTGCCGCTGGGGAGTGGGTTCTGGGGCCGGCCCTGCTCTGGTGCTCCAGCCGGGGAGCAGGGTTTGGGGCTGCTGCACGTGGCTCCGGGAAACAGCGGCATGGCCTCCTCTGGCTCCTACGTGAAGGGGCAGCCGGGGGCTCCGTTCTGCACACTGCCCCTGCCTCGAGTGCTGGCCCTACAGCTCCTATTGGCCGGGAACCGCCTGGGCCGTGCCTCTGCATACGAGCTGGAGAAGGGACATGCTGCTGCTTCTGGGAGCTGCTTGAGGTAAGCGCCACCTGGAGCCTGCACCCTCGAACCTCGCCCCGTGCCCCAACCCTCTGCCCCAGCCCTGATCCCCCTCCCGCCTTCCAAACCTCTCGATCCCAGCCCAGAGCACCCTCCTGCATGCCAAACTCATCCCCAGCCCCACCCCAGAACCCACACCTCCAGCTGGAGTCTTTGCCCCTGCTCCCCCCACCCCAGCCCAAAGCCCCCTCCCACACCCTGAACTCCTCATTTCTTGCCCTACCCTGGAGCCCGCACCCCCAACCAGAGTCCTCACCCCCAACCCCAATTTTGTGAGCATTCATGGCCCGCCAGACAATTTCTATTCCCAGATATGGCCCTCGGGCCAAAAAGTTCACCCACCCTGATCTAGACCTTGTTGAGCTCTATTCGAAAATCAGCCTCGGTTTAACTCAAAATCAATCTAGTTACCTCTGTGCAACCCCCTAATATAGACGCACTGAAACAGCTTTCATTGTGCCTTGGCTGAGTGCAGTAATCAGTCTGGGGCAGTCCCTGCATTGAAGTCCATGGGAGTTTTGTCATTCACACAGTCAACAGTGTGCTCTTGTTGCCAAGAAGGCTAACAGCATTTTGGGATGTATAAGTAGGAGCATTGCCAGCAGATTGAGGGATGTGATCATTGGGTATTGGTGAGGCCTCATCTGGAGTACTGTGTCCAGTTTTGGGTCCCACACTACAAGATGGATATGGAAAGAGTCCAGCGGAGGGCAACAAAAATTATTAGGGGGCTGGAGCACATGACTTATGAGGAGAGGCTGAGGGAACTGGGGTTATTTAGTCTGCAGAAGAGAAGAATGAGGGGGGATTTGATAGCTGCTTTCAACTACCTGAAAGGGAGTCCAAAGAGCATGGAGCTAGGCTGTTCTCAGTGGTGGCAGATGACAGAACAAGGAGTAATGGTCTCAAGTTGCAGTGGGGGAGGTTTAGGTTGGATATTAGGAAAAACTTTTTCACTAGGAGGGTGGTGAAACACTGGAATGCGTTGCCTAGGGAGGTGGTGGAATCTCCTTCCTTAGAAGTTTTTAAGGTCAGGCTTGACAAAGCCCTGGCTGGGATGGTTTAGTTGGGGATTGGTCCTGCTTTGAGCAGGGGGTTGGACTAGATGATCTCCTGAGCTCCCTTCCAACTCTGATATTCTATGATTCTATAGATGCAGGATCAAGCCTTTAAACTCGGGCTTCACTGATATAACATGATGGATTTTAGCTACACTGGACTTTATCACAAGGCTAGCACAAGGCCCCAGTCACCTGCTATAACAACTAGACAACATTCCCTCCCCTCTTGCTTCTCTAAGATAGCGATCAGTTCTCAGTAACGCATTATTTTGTCAGATCTGATAATGGGAGATTAGTGACAGATTATCTTTAATTTTAACAACTCTTGCTGTTGTCAGATTCTTCCCTTCCCTGCTGGCATACTGTAATTGACTGCCTCCTCCTCCTCTGGCATGACAGATGATTTGACCCTTCTTGTAGCATAACACTGAGGCTAAATACATCGATATGTCAAGGTTATTCCCACTCCATGCTGTGCTTGGTACTGACTCCCTTGATGGTATGGTAATGGCATTAATTGACTCCCCACAATGCTCAGTGCTTCTGAAGTTTAATGTACTGGAAGATTACTAGGATCCTCAGATCTTTTCTCTCTCCAATGCAGATGCCAAGGAAATGTTAATCATATACATATATATGATTTTTATATACATATATACGTTTCTTTATATAAATAAAGAACCACCAATAAAATCTCTTCAATACTCCTCAAAAAACGATCAGATACCCTATCCAGAACTGGGGAAGATGGCCTTGTGATTAAGACCCTGAGGATATGTTTACATAGTCTGTGGCAGTGAGCCTCCCAACCTGGATTGACAGACTCAGGCGTGTGGGACTCACTCTACCGTGCTAAAAATAGGGCTTTGACATTGGTTATCAGGCTGGGGCTCGGCTCTGAGGCCCACCCCCTATCCTAGGCTTCAGAGCCCGAGAGCCACCCTGAGTTGCAGCGTCTACATAGCTACATAGAGTGAGTCCCACACGCCTGAGTCTGTTGGCCCAGGCTGGGAGGCTTGCTGCCACGGGCTGTATAGATGTACCTGACTAGGCAAAGACTCAGGAGAGCTGGGTTCAACGTCTGGCTCTGCTACAGACTCCCTGTGTGGCCTCGGGCAAGCCACTTAACCTAGTTTCCCCCTCTGTAAAATGGGGATAATTGCCCTTCCTTTGTCTGTCTTGTCTATTTAGATTGTAAGCTCTTTTAGGCAGGGACTCTGTTACCAGGCATACACACAGTACCTACCATACCTCTGTTAGGGCCTCAAGGCATTACTGTGATACAAATAATGTGTATCCAGACAGGGCAGCTGAACCTGTGAAGAATAAGACAGCAGCCTTGGCTGCATCCCTCCCTAACCTCCCTGGGAAGACAAGGTCTCTAGACTTCGCTGCCCCACAAAGGAGTTATCGGAATGTGCGATACCCTCACAGATTTATCATCTCCATAGAAAATGGCCGCCAGCTAACATAAGATGAGCATGGTGTGCCAGTCCCACTCCTTCAATCCCTTAAACTCCCATGGTTGACAGGGATTGGCACAAATGAGCCTGAGCTCCCAATCCCTTAAAGCACAAGGTGGCAAAACACCACTCAAACAAGAAAAGGAGTACTTTCATTACGTGCCTTTTCTGCAGCTCCCCGCAGGCCTAAGCAGCAGGTGATGCCAGGGAGAGATGACATGGTGAGACCATTCTGTAATCACTTGACGCAACAAGCCCCTCCCCCCCCCATCTTCACCCTTGCAACTAGGGTCCAGGGTAAAGCTGGCTCTGAATATGAATGCCTTGAAACAACTAGACACCTCCAGCACGATGAAGGTGGATTTCTTCTGAGCTCTGATTAGCAAGCAGTGTCCTGCTGAGCTCATTTCTCACATTCCCCCAACACACACACTCCTCATGCCCGAGAAAGAGAGTTTGCATTTGAAGAGCCTTGTCGATGCTAACAGGTAGGGGAGGTTTCCGGCAGGAGACATAATTAGGCACTTGGCAAACAGCTCCTTATCAGCCCAAAGAGAAATGGGGATTAGAATCTCTTGCAGAACAGAAACTTGGAGGTAGCTGCACAAATCTGCCAGGCCTGCTGCTGCTAAAGGATGCTGGAAGACCCCTATTGCAGGACAATGAGCTCACAGCCACTGAATGCCTAGCATGCTCAGAGGGGCTGGCAGCTAACATGCGGAGGGTCGCCTATTAAACCTGCATGACTAACAGACACACGTGACAAACCTGTGGGTCTCCCTGGCCCACTTCCCAGCTGGGGAGACCCTCCCTCAGCCCACTCCCCAGCTAATGTGACCATCCTTGGCGCAATCCCAGACCACTGCCTAGCCAGGGTTCCCCCTGCCTACTCTCCCCTTGGGGCAACCCCTGCCCACTCCCCAGTCAGGGCAACATTCTCTCCCCCTGGCCAGGGTGACAACCCCCATGCCCAGCTCATTCCCAGGGCCTCTTAGACCCGTTCCTTAGCTGGGGCAATAACCTCCAGGAGTTGTCCACTGAGGGCCTAATCTTTTGCTAAGAGCCTCCCATGAGGTGCTGAGTACCATCAGACCATAAGGAAGTCCATGGGAGACAAGGGCACTCATTCCTTTGCAGAATCAGGCCCAGAACCCACACCAGAGGCTGGGGTGGGGGGGAGGAGCACAGGTCCTGAGGCAGCTGCTTAGCTATTTACATGCTAAAAGGGCTTGATGGGTTGAAGTGGCTGTAATTGTAGAGGGTCTCTGATCTGTCAGCTCATCTGCATCTCATCAGCATACCAATTATGCACCCTCCTGCCATCCCCACCACTCTGTGTTTAAGGCATGGAAGCCTTTTTGCACACAAATGGATAATTGGACACACCCACACAAGGAGGGAACGTGGTGTCTCATGGAGGTGAGGCTGTGGAGATTGGTGGGTTCTAACCCCAGTCTTGCCATTAATTCCCCATCCAAATTTTCTTCCCCTCCTAGGGATCACCTGCAAGTTACACATACCCCATCTTCCCCCTTTTAAAGTGCCAAATCCCAGTCCCCAGGGTTTAATCTAAACCCCAGAGAGATGCTACTATGCTTTTTAAAAGATGGGAAGGGGAGAGAAAGCAAAAAGAAATGTACAAAGTCAGCCCCTGCCAGATCCCAGACACATGCTAATGAGCTTCTGCCTTATCAGGCATCTTGTGAACAGAGGGCTCTTCGTACAGCTGAGGAAACAGTTCCACAAGTTAAACTAAATATGGAAAAGCGTTCAGTGCATTACACAAATATATTAAAAGTTAAACACTTAAAGCCCTGGCTCTCCTGCCCAAAAGCAAGAGGAGTTTGAAAATCTGAGAGTCTCTAATTTGTTTGCTAGCAGAAATCTGGATCAGCTTCAACTTCTGGTGAATTTTCTCTCAAAGCTGATGAGCTGGAAGCCCCTGTGGCTGAAAGTGACAGACATGGGCAGAGAGCATGAGCCTGTTAAAAAGGCAACAAGGATGCTTCAAACAACTCTAGACAGAAGTCAGCTAATTTGACCCTTGGGAGCAGTTTGTCTCCAGGACACAAGTGTTTGCTCCTGAGTGGTGGGTTTAGTTAAATGATTTCTAACTATTCATTTATTTATTCAATATATAATAATATGGGAATTTCTCCCACGATTGGCTGAGAAGAGGAAAATTGGCGAATAAGCAGCAGCCCACTAGAGCTATTCTAATCTCAAAGCATTATACTAGTGCTGGGGCTTGAGGGCCCTTGATTCCCACTTGAAAACACTGACAACTAAAGGCGTGCTCAGCACCTTGCAGGATCCAGCAGTGGATTTCAGAAACCTGGATCGGCACCTCCTACTTTGGGTGAGAAGTACCCAGCTGAGCAGGAACTGGGCTTCATGGTTGGAGGTGGTCCAGATGAATTGGTGAGGTTGGTGGGATGTTTCATCTTGGAGGAAGGTCAAAGATTCAGGAGTGGGCAGGAGACATGTTTTGGGGGCCTGAAAGGGAGAGCCTGAGCATGGGGCAGGTAGGGTATAAGAGCCTGCTTGGAGGTCTCGTAACTTGGGTGGACCTGGGCCCTGTTTAGCCTTAATCCGCCCTCTAGGCATTGGCCTGACCCCCAGGTAAGAGGTGCAGGTTGGGGCTGCCTCCTCCAGCTCAGAGGTAGAGGCCCAGCTGAGGAATTATGCCGCCACTGGAATACAAACCAGCACTGTGCAGAATAAAGTCAACTGGACAGACTTTTGACAAGGAATGATTTATTTAAGGCCACCAAACATTCTAACCAGGCAGCCGACACCAGCAGGGCTTTCCATTGTCCAGGTGCCTTGTCAGCATAACCTGTAGTAAGTGATCACCTCTCGCTTGTGGGCTGTTTGCAAAGTTTAACTCCAATGGGAGATGTGGGATACTTCTGAAAAGCAGGCCACATACTTAGCTGCCTATGGTGTATAACCTGCAGTAGAAAAGGTTGCCCTTTTCTGGCTCCACATATTGCTCCCAGTAAACTGGGATTTTCAAGAATGCACTGGTTCTTCGAGGCTCTGATGGGATCCTTCATGAATCCCATTCGCTTTGTGCTGTGCTATCAGACTCCCCACATTGCACGTTCCAGGTACGTTGCTTGGTTGGGATTGGTCACATTAGTCACACGGCACCATCTCTGTTTCTGGATGGGTGTGCTTAGCAGACAATGGCAGTGAACAGAAGTTATTCAGGTCAAAATTTGGTCTGTACAATCCTTACTTCTGGTGAGGGTTTGTGAGATAGAAGAACCCTAGAATGGATTACCTAGGGAGGTGGTGGAATCTCCTTCCTTAGAGGTTTTCAAGATCAGGCTTGACAAAGCCCTGGCTGGGATGATTTAGTTGGGGATTGGTCCTGCTTTGAGCAGGGGGTTGGACTAGATGGCCTCCTGAGGTCCCTTCCCACCCTGGTATTCTATGATTCTAACCTTCCAGGGTGAAGGTTGCAGGACTGGCCATTAGGGAAAAGCAAGGCAAAGCATTTTGCTACTTGTAAACCAAGCAAGCTTGATCTGGCATCAAACAGGGAACCCCGGGATGCCTCTTATCCAGTCACTGCTCTTCATGCAGAACTGCTCTTCACCCTTTGAGATTGTATCGCGGCAGCATGTTTAAACACTGTCATCTGCAGACAGACAGACCCTGGGTGTGTGAACCATGCAACTGGACCATTTTCCAGGTTTGTTCAACAAATAAAATGTTCTTTTGCGTCCTGGAAAATGAGTCTCCCTCCAAACCCGAAAAGAGAGACAATCTCTTTTATTGGACCAGCTTCCATTGGCGACAGAGACGAGTTTTTGAGCTCCACAGAGCTCTCTAATATCCTGCGATCAAGACGGCGACATCACCATTCCAAACCCTAAAAGTGATTGCGCGCTGGCAGCAAAATCTTTGTCGTGTCAGGCATTCTCCAGGAGCTGGAACACAGCTGTGAGGCGAGCAGGGGCTTCCGTGCACTCAAAACTTCCCTGCAGAGCTCTCGGCAAAACAGAGATTCAGAAGGATCTGCATATTTATGCCAAAACTCTCCCTCGCATTTAAAATGTATTACAAAAATATAGCAAGCAGGTTGGGTTTAAAGCCATGTCTCTCCCCGGCTCCCGCCTAATGGCTACTCTCGTTAGCGCAGGCGGGTTTGGATCTGTCACTTTTGTTCATAACAAGTGGGTCAAGGAAAATGGCTAAAAAGGGCCCTGATGCTGTAAGAGATCTCTCTGCCGGAAGTGACAGCCCGTTTCCCTGCTCACTCAGAGGTAGCTGAAGACAGATCTGTCACATGCCAGAGGTAGAAACTGGCAGGCAACATGAGGCTGAAAGTAGCTGCTGCCAGGTCCCATGCAGAGCCAGGTAAGATGTCGTTGCTTTTGTTCTGTGATGAGGCACTTCCAGCTGGCAAACATCTGGAGAAGGGGCGGTCTCTGAGACAAGGGTTCTTGCCACTGGGCTGATCTGTAACTTCCCAGTGAGCTGCCCAGATAGGAATATTAAAGATGAGACCCCCGTTCCAAGGCTCCTTAGTCTGCTTCATAGGTCAGGGTTGCTTTCTCCTGGAAAACACAACCTCCATGGAGCGGCTTCATCCACTCCTACAGAGTCTGGGCCAAGTTTCAAGCTGGTGTAAGCAGGTTCAGCTCCATCAACTTCAACGCCTGAATTTGGCACCTGGCTTCCACCACTGCACTCCTCTCTGCCCCACCAGACAATCTTGCCATTGTGGGACCCTTCTCCTCTGAAGCGCTTGCCATGTGGCACAGCCTCCCTCTGGAATCTCTCCATCTCCTTGCAAACCTCAGCTAAAATCCCTCTTTCCTCTCCAGGCTCTCTCCAAAATAAACAGGCACTTCTTTATTATTTATTAAAATAGATAGGTTTGAAATAGTGGCAGTGTGACCTAGTGGCTAGGGCACTGGACTGAGAACCAGGTTCTATTCCTGGATCTGCCACTGGCCTGCTGGGTGATGTTGAGCAGTCACGTCCCCTCGTTGTGCCTCAGTTTCCCCATCTATATTATGGGGATAATATATCTCATTTGCAAAGCGCTTTGAGATCTACTGTTGTAAGGTTTCTTGCACCCTCACTAGACACATCTGGTGCTGGCCATTGGAGACAGAGTACTCTGCTAAATGGACCATGGGTCTGATCCAATCTGGCAATTCCCATGTTCTTAATATAGTGAGGTAAGTCACCTCCACCCTGTCCCATTTTATCTACCTGCCAAAGTTAAAATGACAAGAATACCAATGTGGGAAAGAGAACAGAAATGAGCAAAAGAGACGGGCTGAGGAACTAGTTCAACGATGAATGAATGAAGTGGTGGGTTCCTGCTCCGCTGCAGAACCCAGAGGTCCATAAAGAGAACCGCAGAGACACCATACTGAACCTCTGTAGATGGCAGGAAATACACCAGTACCCCTAGTCACCACTGAGAGCAGCAAATGCACAGAGTCTGGTGCACCTCATTGCTCCACTACCCCTTGGATCTTGCAATGACTCTGCAACCAAAGGGTCTGGTGTGAAGTCCCTTTGGGGAATCTCTACGCTGCAACTGGGACAGCATGTCTTGGCATTCCTGAGCTAGCAGCGTGGCTGTGCTCAGGTATGCCTGCGGATGCTGCAGCTGTGCCTCCCACCTGCTGTGCAGACGCAGCTGTATCAGTGCCTGGACAGGGAAGGAATCTCACTGGCCAGTTTCTCCCTCTGCCAGCTTTGGGCTGCAGCAATCGAAAGGCCGACTCTGCAAGAGACAGAGTGGCATCAGGTGACCACCATGAATGAGACTGCGAGAGAGTGAGCCATGGTTGAGCGAGGGCCGCTGAACAACAACAGCAGAGGAGGCGGGGATGAACGAGCACTGTGCTGCAACCGCAAGAGAGTGAACGAAGGGCAGACAGGTGTCAATGCAAGAGCATTAGAGAATAAGGCGCATTCAATATGCCAAGGACTAACCACTTAATAGGCTGTGGAGCGTGCAGATGTCTCATGCATAGCGCAAATTCTATAATTCAATCAAAAAAAGTCACTATGAGCTGGAAGGATGAAGTCCCTCTTGCAGAAAAGGAAGCAAGCATGGATCAGTGCTACAGGTGATTCAGATTCTGGTAACTCCACCGATACACACTGATCAGTTAGTCTGCTGGGAGCCTTTCCTGGTGCACTAACCAGCCTCTGCTCAGGCTGAAACGAGACTCCTTTTGCTCTGCATTTGCCTGGTTATCCTCCATCTCCAAGAGAGTCCAGCCAGTGGGGAGGTGCTGAGTGGGGGGGGGGGGTGAATTTACCTGCGGCTGGTAGGAATCACCTCCTCTCTGGGGCCACTCTTAAGCCAGCCTTGCCCAGGTGCCCATTAAAACTCACTGGCCAAAATGGTTTGCCTAAAGTTAGGCTCCTAAATCCTTACTGAGGCCCATAAATAGAAGTGACCTGATTTTCAAAGGTGCAGCTTTCCTGCAGCTCACAGTGACTCCAGTGGGATTTGTGGGTGCTCAGTACTTCTGAAAGCCTGGATGCTTATATAGGCACCCAGATTTGAAAACTAATATAAGTCAGGCTGTGCCCCAACAGAAGGGGAGGGTTGTACAAGTAATACACAGGGAGGAGAAGAGTAGCTAGCCGCCATCACCAATACCGAAGGACGTGCAGGGTAAGGAGGAAAACAAACAACCGGAGGGATTGGCAAGCAGTTTCAGGTGATTATTAAAACTAGTCAGGAACCAGAATGCCTATTCCACAGGAAATTCTGATATTTGCGGGAGGGGGAAAAGATCTTTCCAAATCGGAACGAAATTTCAAAATTTCCCACAAAAGGAAAATTCCCCAAAGCTTTGTTTGACTCAGTCGGAATCACTGAAACATTTTGTTTCAATGTTATCATTTTGATTCATTTTATTTAGTCGACTTTCATAGTCCAGTTTTCCAGTTCAAATCGACTTTTCATTTTGACAGTTTTAAATACATAAAAAATGGCCAAAATCAGAAACGACATGTTTCTATTGACCCAAACCAAACAAATGTTCAGATTTTTGATTCGCAAACATTTTGGAGACACTTATTTTTCATCCTGATTTGGAAGGGGGAAAATTTTGACATCTTGAACATTTTCACAGGATAGGAAAACCATTTCCCAGCCTGCTCTAATAACAGGGCCTTTTCTTGGTTTAGCTGATGTCTTTTGACAATGGCTTTAACTTAAACTGAAAAAAAAAGCGCCACTCATATAGGAAAATAAGAGGGTCTACACAGTGGGTAAAGCCAGTACAACTATACCTGTGTAACTGCTAAAACTTTCTCATGTAACTTTCCCCGAAATCATTTAGGGATAGGTTTAAGATGACTTGAAATAAACCACTCTTAATCTGAAATAAGTGTGTCCACAAAGCAGTTTGCAACAGTTTAAACCAGTTGCAAGTCCGTGTGCAAACATGGCCTTTGTGTGGATGTGTATCCAGGACATGCTTTGTAGGCACTGAATCTTATCTTCTTGGAGAGAGGGCTGCTGTCACACTGGAGCTGATGCTGGGTGTTGCTAGTCATGCTGGACAGATGGTCCCTTAAGGTGGTAATTTAAAATGCTTAGAGATGTCTTGGGGTGGTCTCTTAACAAAGGGGAACATAGGGTTTCACTGTAAACTTCCTTCCAAACCATGAACAGTGAGAGAGCTGCAGCTAAAAACTGCATTGGGGTTGTTCTTTGCTAAGGGTCAGGTCATGCAAGGCAAGGGGTACTCTCCACTCCCATTGACTTTAGGGGGAGTGGAGGTGGGGACAGGGTCTCAGCACCTCCCAGGAGGCACTCAGCACCTGGCAGGTTCAGACCCTAGGAAGATGCCTGCAGGGCCAATCTTACCTGTCTGAAGCCATTTCGTGTGTACTGCAGGATTTTCAGGGCATAGTTCGACCGTTGACCTTTGCTGTTGAATTCGATGTGGCCGGTGAGACCTTCCAATTCTACCTGTCCAAGAGAGAGAGAGTTACAGCACCAAATTGAGATCATTCCCCCTTATAGTCTTGAACAGAGCCCACACATGGCAGCTGTTTACCCAGTTAGTAGGACAGAACTGTGGAGCTCTGACATCTATCCACGGGGGTGGAGTATCAACAGTATTGCCATGGGACAATTCTAATTGCTTTCAGAATCTGCCTGGAGTAGAAATGAGACAGAGAAGACGGGAAAATATCCCAAAATAAAACAAAGACTTGTAAGTTGCGAGGCTTCCAGAATTCCATTTCTCATGAAGGTTCCATTCATTACCCTTTTTGCCACTCCCCAGCCTGCCCTCCCCTGCATCCTTATTTCATCTCCATGGCCCCAAGGCTGCACATTGCTAGGTTGTAGAGGTGAGTATTTAATTGTGTCACATTGAAAGAAGCGGCTGGGGATTCTGTGGCAAACCGTGCCATGACATTGCACTGGATGGAGCCTGAGTTAACAGGGGGTCACGTTGCAAAGAGTCCCATGACGAGAGTCATATCCCACACAGCGGATTTAAATCCTGCTTAGTGCTGCTCAAGCACCTTATTAGCAGTGAGTACAAGTTAATGATAGAAGAGCTGGGAGAAGCTCCGTCATTCTGGGGTTACGGGAGTTTGTGTGAACATTTGATTAGGGATGGGGCAATGAGGTGGTTTAAATCAGGAGTAGGTTAAGGTGTGTGTGTGTGTGTGTTGAGGGGGGAAGGGGTCAGATGTTGAGACCAAAGCCACATCAGTGAGTCTTTTACCATCTTGGGATGAAATCTCATGAGAGTAGCTGCTCTCATGAGATTTTAATTGCATCCAGAACAGAACCAGAAAAAAATGTTCAAACTGGATACAAACTAGAACCAAAATACACACACCACATTCACTTCTGGGACTTCAAATTGAAACTCCCGAGGAATCTGAGGGGTTCAGACCTGGGGTTTTGTTTTGACCCGTAGTTACTTTTGATCCATATGAGTTCACAACACCCTAAGTTCAGAAAAGTCCAAATCAACCACCCCTGCAGGAGAAACTCATCTACAATATCTGAGCTTCTCCTGGTTGCAAGGTGGGACCATAAATCAGCTCAAGTTCACTTGAAACTGGACCCAGGGAATATTCACAAAGCTTAGCCTGGCTTAATTTAAAAAGTTTGCTGAGCTTTGTGTTTGCCACAAAGCCTGAAAGTTGGTGAATTTCAAATAGTTCCTAGGCTGGCTTACAAACATTTCTCTCATGGCTTTCTCCTTCATTCCCAGCGCTACAGTCAAACAGGTTGGTATCCTGCACTTTGACTGCAGGGACATCATCTCACACACGTTCAGATGTGCATGTCTTTTGCTCCTGGCAGTTGGGGGGTGGATACAGCTAAATCAGCAAACTTCAGTCACTTCTCACCATTCTCAGGTAGTTCATCAAGCTGGTGCCATGTTGCCAGATCTGTGCGGATCCACAGGACAGAGGTTTCACACCAATCTCCTGGCTCCGGTTTAACTCCTGCACCGCTGTCACCACGGCATAAACGGCATCAAACAACAAGGCAGAGGAGAGCTGTGGACAGGAGAGAGAGAGAGGTGGGAGCTCAGAGGAGCAGCACCAAAGGTTGGAAAATTAAATAAGACCCAACCTGCACTTAGCGAAGGAACAAATCCATTGTTTCTGCCATACGTGTGCACACAATTACACACACAGTGTAAAATAAATCTTTACGCACCCATACAGTACACCAGGGTAGAAGCTTACATCTGCTCATACACCATAGAGCAACTCCATTCAACACCATGCTACAGTTACCCTACCATATCTGTCATGCCTTGAGCTACCTCGCCTCACATCCCACTCACGGTCTGAGCTGGGGTTAGTGAGAAGGAGCTAGACAAGGCATCTGAGCCAGATTGCCCAGTGCCCTGTGCCTTGGGCAGTCACTCATGCTTGCGCAAAGCAAGCATAAAATGCTACCATTCTGATTTGGTACACAACTAGATAAGTTTGTGGAGGATAGGTCCATCAATGACTATTAGCCAAGATGGTCAGGGAGGCAACTCTATGCTCTTGGTGTCCCTAAACCTCTGACAGCCAGAAGCTGGGAGTGGACGACAGGGGATGGATCACTGGATAATTGCCCTGTTCTGGTCATTCCCTCTGAAGCATCGGGCCCTAGCCGCTATCAGAAGACAGGATAGATGGAGCATTGGTCTCACCCAGTATGGCCTTTACGTTCTTCGGTGTGAGTCATTGCACAAAGGTAGGACAACGGAGAATCAGGCCCATAGACTCCTTTAATCATCATTCTCTTGGGGTCTCCATGTCATTCATTGTGGTAGGCGTAACTCATGTGGCCATTCTGGATTCAAGTCCATTCCTTGGACTTCCTCCGCCTCTTCTCAGGCTTATTACCTTACCCTCCACATCTCGGGTAGTTTCTTCTTACTGCTCTTCGCATCCTCGCTTTCCTCCCTTCTGCACTTATCCACCTCCCTTCCTTTCTTTGTCCTCCAGTCCCCACACTGGCCTCTTAATCCCTTTACCATAATGCTCTGGTCCTCTTTTCCACTGCCGGCCGTCCTTCTAAAGGAATTGCTGCTACAGGAGATTTCAGAATCCATATTGACTCTTTCCCCTTCGACCCACTTGCTTCTAATCACTTCTATTTACCATCTTGTCTCATGCAGAGCATTACTTTCCTCATGCACAATTGTTTCGATGTTTTTGATCTAGTTAACAACCAGTCATTTTCTATCTCCTCTTCATTGTTATGACTAAGATTTCACTTTCAATTATCGTCACTTCCTGACTGCATTGGCATTTGGTTGCCACATCTCGTTACTGTCAAAGTTCCATTTTTCTCCCTCCCTCTTCATAGAGTCTCCTCTCTACCATTGCAGCATCCAGCAACGTATTTGCTCTTTAGCTTGTTGAGCCTTCTCCTCACCTTCCCCCGTATGTGGACATTTACAGTTCAACTATATCTATCGCTCAGGTTCCACCCAGATGCCTTGTCTAGCTCCTTCTGACTAACCCCAGCTCTGATCACATTTATTCTCTTCCCAGTCACCCTAATGGGGGACAGTCTTGTTATGTAGACCCTTTGGTTTCCTCTGCCTTACCTGTGTGTATAAAGTGAGCCAGATTTAACCCACTAGGCTTGATCCTACCCTTGCTGAAGTCACCAGCAAGAGTCCAGCTGACTTCAATGGTCTGGTATCAGGCTGTTAATGAGCAACTCAGGGCTTTGCAGACACTATGAAAAACTAACATTTCCACACTTAGTGCTATCAAACCCTGACCATCCGCTCTAATAATTCCAGTAATCCCCAATTTCCATCTCCCACCCCTCAACACCTCTCACATTTGTTCTATCAAGGTAGACGGAGCTCAGACAATTTGATGGTATTTCTGACATCACCCCATCTAATATGATGTCTGATTTTCTCCCTACTCTAGTCTATGTATGTTCTGACACCACCCTCCTCACCACAGTATGTGCGCACTTTCCAGGAGCGCATCCAGTGACGTGAGTAGCAACCATCATGTGTGATTCGTACTCTCGGGATCAGATTGATCTCATCTGTAATAATGATGAACCCTGTTGTCAGTATGTGTTGCTGGAGGGCTTCAAAGCGCTCTCCAACTATGGATTAACTGAGCTTCAAGCCATGCCTGGCGAGTCGGTAAGTATCATTATCTCCACTGTGCAGAAGAGTAACCTGAGGCACAGAAGAGGATGAGTGACTTGCCCAAGGACACACGGGAGTTTGCGGCAGAGTTGGGAACAGAACCCAGTCATCCTGATCCCCAGTCCTCCTGTCTGAACCATCAGATAACATGCCGTCCCTCTCTGCCTATCCCTTTGTGTTCGGTGATAAGTCTTCCAGCTTTCTCCCTAAATAGTTACATCGTCTCTTAAGAATTCCCCTCCAGGGCTGCATTTTCCAGAGTTGTTAAAGGAGTGAATATATCCTCCCTCCTCACCCCATTGGCTCACGTCATCTCCTTGCACTCCAAGCTCCATTGCTTGTTACTGCAACTAAATAGGAGTTCGCCATCCCCAGCTGGCTGGGTACTCGGGCTTCTGTTCAGCAAAGCACATATACACATGCTTAACTTCATTGGGACTTACAGGTGTGCTTTCCTGTCTCGGGGCCCTTATCAGTAGCGACAGGTCAAATTCTGACCTGGGGTAAGAAGATGCAGCTCCACTGTCATCGGATGTTTCTATCCCCTTACCCCAGCTCTGAAAACTGGCCCCAGTTGTCTCTGGTCGGGTTTTCATTTCCCTTCTCTTTGAGCAGCTAGTGATCTCTTATTAGCTACTAAGCAAGAGGCTTGTAGATCTTAGTGAAGCATTTGACATTATTGATTGGAATATTTTACACTTTAGCCTCAGACAATTTGCTGGTATTTCTGGCGTTACACTTCCCTTTTCCAACATGCCCTTATGGTTTGGTTTGCTGCTGGGGGTGACTTCTTCTGCTAAGGGGATCCTCCGCCATCCCCCAAGTCCTACACTTCCCTCTCTCTTTTCTCTACTTACAGCTTTCCTGGGAAGCACCCGATTTCCAGCTCTAACGCTGGGTATCAGGCCAGCCATTCCCTATCCACACAGGCTCAGAACTAGGAGTCGATGCCAGTTTCATGATTTTGAGGGGCCTGATTCAGGGCTTTTGAACCCTGAGGGACTGCAACATGCACAAAAAGATCCCAGCACCCCCACCCCAGACGTCTTCACCAGCTCCCCCCTTTATTTCAGGAACCTGCTTTTAAAGCCCACTATGGACTTGCCCTATCCAAAATCATGAACTGTGTTCTGCTCAAGTCCTCTCCTCGCTCCCTCTGGTCACCGAGTATCAGAATCCTCTCTGCCACTTCCACTTCTTCCCATTGCTGTTGGTGCAAGAGCCTTCTCCTCTGCTGCTTCTACCATTTGGAGCAGTCTTTTCTGTGACTCACTCTGGCTCATCAGCTCTCCGGCTCGTTTCAAATCTCAGCCAAACACAATATTGTCTCCCTCGCCTGTGCCTCCTAATTGCTATTTCCGTCTGCCATTATTTATTCGTAAACTCTGTTAGCTGTATTTAACTCAGTCAAGCAAATTGGGATATAGTTTGCATGGAAGACGCTTGTGCAAAATTAAGTTGCATTTCACTGTAGCACAGCTGCTAGCCGATCTTTTGGTTCTTCCAACCACCTGGTTTAAAGCTCATTCACTTTGACTTCCCCAATCCCTCTCTCTCCTCCGCCCCTTATCAAATCTCCTCCTCCTCCTTTGTCAAGAATCATTTAAAAAAAAGGCTTTTTTCATTGTGACATTAAAAAAAACCAAACAATTTGCACCTTAACACGAGTCTCTCACTTTTGTGCATTCTTGATTTGTGCTGATCATCGTCATTTGGTGCCACCTCCGTGGTGCACAGTGCCTGTGCAACATTGCATGTGAAAGACCCAACGGTTTTGATGGTGGTTCCTACTCACATGATCATGTGGGTGTAGGTGAGTAAAGAGCCGGCCCCCCCATATCTTGCAGGGACATCACTGCACGGCTGGAAAACCAGGGGAGGAACTCCCCAGATAGGGAGTAGGGGGATGGAGCGTGGGTAAAGTTGTGTTCCTCTATGTGTAATCGGCTGCATAAGGAGTGAGTGCGGTGCACCCTGAATTTAAGGGAGCATGAGGGAAAAGAAGGGCTGCCACTGTGTTACGAAGCCCTGGGAGCAACTCGCTTGCAAAGGGGCAAGGAGCGCACAAAGCCATAGCTCCTCCCCCTTGGTGCACAAGCCAGCTGGGCTAGTGGGGAGTAAAATGGGCTGTACCCTTCTGATGCAGGGTGCCCTCGATTCTGCCCCATGGCATGGCCCAGCTCCTCGCTGGCTGCCCTGTGCGGCCAAAATCTAGCCCTGTGGGGTACAGCTACAGTGCAGCTGGGAGTGAGCCCCAGAGCCTGGGTAGGCAGTGCTGGCGGGGCTCAAGGTAGAGTACTAAAAATAGCAGGGTGGATGGTGTGGCTCCAGCAGAGGCTCCCCAAGCCACCCAAGCATGTGGCCCCAGGAGATTGGGTGGGCCTGAGTGTCAGAGCTGCCACCCGAGCCGTGACGTCCACACTGCTAGTTTTAGCACGCTAGCTTCCGTCTGTCCGCTCAGGCTGGCGTGCTGGCTTCCGGCTGCAGTGTAGACATGTTTCCAGAAACACAGAGAGATCCATCATAGTTTAAAGAGAAGGTTTTTGTTTTATTTACCAAAATCTCTCGTGTCAAGGCCAATGTTTAAAGCCAAGCTGCTCTCCAGGGACTATAGGCAGGTTTAGGAGGGGTGAATGGGAGTTATTCCTGAAACACTGTCCTCTGTATATTTGCCCCCAAACATAACAGAGAATTAAAACCATTAAAATCCTGTGAAATAGACTTTACAATCTGGATTTCATTCAATGAAATAAACACTTAATTACAAACATCTGTTTTTGCCTAAATTCTAATTACCTAATCTAGCCATCTGTAATTTTAATGATTTTCTCTGATTTCTTTTCCTTGCAATGTGATTAATGAGACTGGCATTTGAAGAAGTAGCTTCCCCCGCCCTTCCTTAGACTCTTTCCCATCTCTAGCAAGAAAGCCCAGGGATCTCAGTTTACACTTCACCTCCTGTTGAGTCCGGATGTTGAACTCCTTTCTTTACACAATCCCAGGAGCCTTCAGCTCCCTTACGCTACAGGGGTAAATCCCCAAATCCCTACGTAGACAGAGACTTTCCCAAAAACAGACCTGTCGGACGTTAACTGCAGTAGGTGTTTAAAACGACAAAGACAGAGGCCAATTCATTGTGCCATGATAATGCTCATAGTGGGCAGAAGGGGAGAAAATAAGCACGGTGCTTCTGACTTATGTCATCCTAACAGCTCCTCTGTACCTGCCCTGCCAGATATCTGGCAGGGTTTAGTTCTTATCCCTGGGAGGCCACATGGCTCAGGAATGAAGAATGATGCTCAGAGACCAGGGTGATGGGGGAACACGCACAGGGAGAACCTCTAAACAGGACAGTTAGGGTGCTCTTGTGGTTAAGACTCTGGGACTCAGGAGACCAAGGTTCAACTCCTGACTCTGCCACAGCTGTGGGGGAGGTCATTCAGTAACACTGAGGTTGTGTTGCCTCGTAGCTAGAGCATTGGACTGACACTTTTAGGAGACCTGGATTCTATTCCTGGCTCTGCTACTGGGTCACCCTGTGCCTCAGATTTCCCATCTGTAAAATGGGGATAAAGATACTGACCTCCTTGGTAAAGTGTTTTGAGATGAGAAGAGCTAGATATTATTACTTGATCTCTCTGTGTTTCATTTCCCCATCTGCAAAATGGGAACAATAATCCTTCTTTTCTTCCATCCTTTCCCCTCGACTACTTAGATTGAGAGGTCTTTGGGACAGGGGCTGTCTCTTGCTAGGTGTATATACAGTGCCTAGCACAATGGGACTCTGCCCTCAGTTGGGGCCTGAATATGCTACAATAATAAACTGTAATAATAGTGAGGTCGGTAATAGCCGAAAATCATAACCATCTGATGGGGGGAGGGAGGGGGGGGGAATGTGCCTTAAACTGGTAAGTTTCACCCCCGTCCCTGCTGGATGGGAGACCACACCGTGATTAACTGACATCAGGGCTAGCTTTCTCAGTGGAGAGGATTAGGATCAAATGTGCCAGGGCAGCTGAAATCCCTTACCAGATCAGGAGGAAGCCTGCCCGGCTACCGAACCCGTTCTGTGCAGGAATTGAGCATCCAGCTGTATTAATATGACAGCAATGGAGGCTTTAGACAGAGGCTCCCAATCCAGCACCATTCACGACCCCGAAATACACTGAGAACTCTAAGGGGGGAGCTTCCTGGCTTTTTCATCTGAAGAGCTTTTCTGCTCATTCAGGGCCAACTGGAGAGAAGAGACCAGGATTATATTTTTCCCCTTCAGCACGTGGGTTTCTAGGGGTTATTTTTTGTTTGATTGTCTTATTTGAAAAGCTTTATTTTTAATGCATCTCAACGGCCCTGCAGCTGTCGCCCAAGCAGGCGGCTTCCAGGGAGAGATTGCATCAAGATTTGGCAAACTAGGCAGTGAGTTCGCTGCAGCCACCTGGGCTCAAGGGGTGGGAAGAGGATGTCAGGGAGGAGCTGGCTAGAACACCAAAGAGCAGTGCCTTGGTAGTAGTCGGGTGTGAACCAGGGCTGGCAGTTTGTGTCAAGCAAATGCAAAGTAGAGAGAACTCCTCATTTGCTCACGTAAGGTCAATTTGCAGCGAGAATAGTGGGACTTTCAGGAACGCTGGGGCTGCCTCAGGAAATCGAGGGAATTTTTTATTTCATTTGTCAGCACATATGTTGTTTGGTCATTGGCTTTTTCTCTTCCCTCCACAATCTGGCAAAGCTTCCAGTCTTGTGGGGCAGATTTCAGCCGTGATTTCAGAGAAATTTGCAGCAGCATCAGGAGACACTGACATATGCAAGGTAGCACAGTCCAGGCCTAACCCCTTCGGCTTTTAGCTAAGCCCTGTGAGGCCTCCTACCTGAACATCCTAGATTATCCAGGTTTTGTCTCCCAGCCCCTCTCCAACGGCTCTAATGGCATCTGCCAAATAGAGCTCCTTTAGCACTGGCGAGATTGAAGGGTCTCACCTTGCTACTCTCCAGAACTAGAGGCTCTCTCATAAGTCACAGCAGGTTACCCCAAGGCTGCACCCACCTCCTTTACTCACCTATGACGTCCTCCTGGTTCACGTCTGTTTCTTTCTCCTGCCTCTGTGCCCCTGCTCTCCTGATCTTTACTCTTGTCTCCCCTTCTCCCATTTCTGGGACACATACTTTATACAGCCACCAAAAAGCCCCCCTAAAACCCAAGCTTCCTCCTCACTCCAGACACCTTTTAATACCAACCTCAGGGCTTCTCCTCAGCTGAGGGGCTCTTCAGCTAGGTTCCATTCTCAGCTGTCCCCCATTCAGGCCCTCCCTCCCCTCATAGCTTGTCTCCTTTGCCCCAGCCACTTGCTGCCCCATTACAGGTTTCGACTACTGTTCCAAGTGGCACAGTGGGGATTATTTTTACTTACTGCCGGCCCAGTAAAGGGAGCGTGATCACAGTTCTCCTGCCACGACTGGTTGAGGCTCTGGACAAACTCTTGGAAGAAAGCATGCAACTGGTTGAAGGTGGAAAATCCCACGATGTTAACCCGGTCATCCAGAAAGCTGTCCAGCTGCTGGAGCGAGAACTCCTAAAGCATCCCAGCAAACAGAAAAAAGCATTAGGAGACAGCGGCAGGTACTTCAAAGGCTCACAATGTGAATGAAGGGAGGGATGGCTCTGAAAGACAGCTGGAAGGACTTGCAGATGGGCTTTACCACCTCTACATCGACAGTTCAAATCCGCCAGGCCCAGGCAATAGGTAACCAAAAGTCAGCGACATACGATGGATGTTAATTGGCTGTGACGTGAAGGAGGGTGGATTCCTTTCTTAAGCTCTTAATGGGCACATGAGCTACGCCCACCCCCACAAGTGGCCACCTGTGCAAAGACGCCAAAGACTAGGTGGGTTTTGGCACCTCCTTTCTCATTCCCTTGTGGTGGGCGCTCCGGAGAGGAGCTGAAGCCCACTGGCAAGAGGGAAGCTTGTGTAGGGCCGGGGAAGGATGAAGCCACATTCCCAGCAGCGGTGCTTAAGTAAAGCACAGCGATCTCATGCCCGAGAAGCACAGTTAAAACAATGTCAAACTGAGTGCTGAAAAGAGAAGTGCCGTGCCCAGCTGGGCCACGGGGGTGCCATTCTGTGTGGCCCCCATCTGGCACAGCAGCATCACCCCCCACACAGTAAGAGAACCAGTGCGACGTGAGGGCTAGTGAGGTTGAGACTGGAGTCTTTCAACTGAACGGGTTAACTGTTAGGACAGTCAGAGAGAAGCCCGATCCAAAGGGGTTGGAGTTCTGTACGGGGAGGGGAGCCCAGCTCAAGGAGGCACCAGGCCCTTGCAACAAAGTTTTCTCTCCCTGCAAATGTCTCTGTTCCTGTATATTCCTCCCAAACCCCCGTGGCATTCAGAGTGCAGCATGAGACCTGCCACCACCCAGGCAAAAGTATCTTTCTGCAGACAAATAAAGACCGTCAGCATCCAGGCCTGTCACTCTGGCACATTTAGTGCTACATCCACTCCAACGATGGCTCCCCTCATTCCACAAACTGCTTTGATGGAGAGATGCAGTCCTGGACCAGCCCTCCTTGCTAATCCCCTCCACGGCTTGCTTCTCCAAAAGGCCCAAGGGATCGCTGCGCTTTTCAAACAGAAAGAGGAGCCCAAGCAACAGAACGGCTCCAGTCCCTGGACAGATCTGTGACCGTGCTCAGTTTCCAGGCTGCAGCACTCATCTGGGAATCACAAGCGTTCCCTGCTACGGCTGAGAGCTCCAGCCAGGTACAGTGCAAGGTATACAGTTGTCCATCCAAACTGAGGGAGGATTTCCAGCCCTTCTGGGGTGGCAGACCATGGTGGCCCTTGTCTAGATAGGATCTCATGCTATTTCATTACCTCCCGTTTCTAGCCTCTGCAATAACCATTAACTGGGCTCTGGCCCAGGGTGCAGATACTGCTGAGTTGACCCCCATGGACCATTGCTGCCACTTTCCAGATAGGCAATTTCAGGGCGTTTGCCCAATGTTACAAATGGGACTTTCATTTAAACATAAAACCAGTCCCACTGCACAGGGCCAGCCTGGATTGTCTCCACCTGCCAGTCAGAGGGAATTTGCTCAAAGCCCTACTTCTTGAAGCTCACGGGAATTGGTTGGGCAGGAGGGTGAGACCCAAGGCCCTTGGCCCTTGTGATACTGGGCAGAGGGTAAGATGGGAGTATGGCAGGTGATCTTGCAATTAGAGCCAGAGACTGGGAGTCAAAAAGCTTCTGGTGTATTCCTAGCTCTGCTACCGACTTGCTGGATGACCTTAGTCAATACACTTTACCTCTCTCTGTGCCTCAGTTTCCCCATCTGTAAAAGGGGAAAATACCACCTCACAGAACTTGTGACGCTTTATTGATGAAAGCCCACTGGGATCCTCAGACGGAAGTTACTAGAGAACTTTTTTACTTAGATTGTCAGCTCTTTAGGGGCAGGGAACATCTTTTTGCTCTGTGTTTGTACAGCACCTAGCACAATGGGGTCCTGGTCCATGACTGGGGCACTTAGGTGCTCCAGCTATACTAACAACACAAAACAATAAAGGCAAAGCAGTAAAGCTTTATTCCATTGATACCCACATGGGAACCAGTGGTGCCAGAAAAATGTGGGGGAGTTCTTAGTTCTCCTTGGGAAATACTGGTGCCTTCTTTCTTTCTTTCTTTTTGCTAATTGCTAAAAGGTAGCTAGAAGGCAGTGGTTACAGGTTTGGAAGCTGCCAGATACCCTTTCCCTCCCATCACTAATACAAATTCCCTCTTGCTTTGTGGAATAGGAATTTTCAGCCAGTCTTGCCCTTTGTGCGCGTGCGCACATGGGAAAGGTATGTCACTGCGTCAAAGAGGTAGAATTACAAGGCTCCTCCGGCACGGTGAACTCCTAGGAGGATGAGAGTTAATACAAGATTCAGTGTCTTTTGGACTCAAATGCATGAACGTTAGGTAACATGAAATTGCCTGTGAACTATTGATGCATTTGACTGATATTACCATCCTGCCTCCCTGACAGGTTATCCATTTACTCACTGCACCTCTGTCAACCTGCAGAACAAGGGCAGATGGCTAATGAGAGTCAGGGCCTGAGGAGATTCTGTATGCAGATGGTATAGCCAGCAGCATGCCAACCCCCTCAGAAAACAACACCCTCTCCACAGCTGGAGCCATGGGCAGGACGGCAAAATGTTTGGGGCACAATGGACCCAATCCTGAGAGGTGCCCTTAGTGCTTGCTGGCTTTGTTGTGTTGGTGGGGAAACTGAGGCACGTGTTCCCAGCACCGGCAGATCTCCAGCTGAAGCCAATGGGAGCTACAGGTGCTCAGGACTCATGAAAATCAGCTCCTTTAAGATGTCTTAGGATGGACCTACAAAAAACGGAAGGGTCCAAAAATCAGCAGATTTAAAAAAAAACAAAACTGGCCGTTGCGACGTTGATTTGAGGGTGTTCAGCACCTTGCAGAATTGGTCCCCTAGTAATACTAATAGCCAGCTTTTATCTAGCACTTTTCATCTGTAGATCCCAAGCCACTCTGTAAAGGAAGTCAGCATCATTATCCCCCCTTTTACAGACAGGGAAACTGAGGTACACAAAGGTGACGTGACTTGTCCAAGGTCACCCAGCAGGCCAGTGGCAGAGAATTGAAGCCAGATCCCCTGAACATCAAGTCAGTGCTCTATCCACTAGGCCCCACGGCCTCCTTTGCTGACTAGCCCGTAGGCGCCTGCTGACAAAACAGAGACACAAATTCGCTCCAATTAATGTTAACAAAAGACTTTTCCAGCTCAAATTACATTGACACTTTTCACTACATGGCTCTCTCTCTCTTTTTCTAGGCTAACCCCCAGCTGTTAAAAAAAAAAAAAAAAAAAAAAGGTCTCTATTTATCCATCACATTCAGAAGGCACCCATCACCGTGGTATCTGGGCACCAAATGGCCTGTACATAAAACCAATGCAGATGCCAGCCCAGCCACCCTGCATCCCCCTGGCCCCACCTCCAACCCCAGCCACCTCTCAGAAAGGTTTTTCTGCAGCTGTTCTCATGGAAATTCTGTGCACCCAGGTCACAAACACGTAAATGAACCGAGAGGTGACTGTAGAATGAGATGTGGATTAAACAGTCCCTGGAGGAGATGCTTCATTTGGAATGGGATAAAAGGGATTTGGCGAGGCCAGAGGAGCAGTGGAGGGCACAGAGGTGACAGCGCCTGACTGATTTAGAAGCCGCCCGTTCAGCCTCCGTCCCTTAGTTATTTTTTTCTTACATGGTCACTGACGCCGCTTGACATTTTCAGAGCCACGTTTTCCAAACAAAAGCTCATTTGCAATTCAAGGCCTGTGCTGCCCAGCTGATTTCCAGAGCTTGAAGACCCATCGCTCAGCTCCACTCGAGCTACCGCCAGCCAAAGGGAAGGTGTGGATTTTCAATGACTAGCTGCGTCTGGAGCGGTTCAGCGCTGTTGCATTCGGCGCGCCGGTGCAAGGCAAATGGGAGTACGGGGGAGGCTGCTCTTAGAGACGCTGCTGGCTAGGTTCTTATATGGCCCCGTTCACCACAGCACCTCAGGTGCCTGACTGGATTTAGCCTAACGAGAGGTAGGGAATTATTATCCCCATTTTAGAAGTGGAGAACTGAGTGCTTACATGGTTTGCCAATGGTCGGGTAGGGAGTCTGGAGAAGAGCCAGGATTTGAACCCACATCCACCAACAACCCTTAAGATCTACCTCAACTTGCTACATAGAGGTAAAAGGTGATAATGCTACAGAAGGCATCTACACTACAGAAAATGTCAAAGTTAGGTCAGGGTTAGCTAACCCTAATATCACCTCAACTACTTGTCTTATCTATGGTGCTTATATGGCTCCTATTACAATAATATCTGAGCACCTCAGAAACTTTACTGCATTTATCCTCACAAAATGCCTGGGAGGTAGGGCCATGCTGTTATCCTCGCTGCACATATGGGAAACTGAGGCACTGAGAGGCAAAGTGACTTGCCCACAGCCACCCAAGAAGTTTGTGGCAGAGCACAGAACTGAAGCTGGGTCTTGCAGGTCCCAGCCTAGCACCCTAACTGCTGGACCATCCATCCTCTCTTTGGACTTCCCAATCCCCGCTCGACCGCTGCTGAACCATCTGAAGGCCAGGGCTAACATATCGGTGTCAGTATAATATGAGGTTACATACTATGCTATCGTCATACATCATGTTCTATATTTTGAGTAGGCCCAACCAATGCCCGGGATCAGAACTCCAAACCTGCATGGAAAGTTTGGAACAGAAATTTGCACCTGGAACCCACCTCTCCGTAGGATGCAGCTATGGGCTAGCCACTTTCCGGGGCAGGGGGAGGATGCAATTCACTCCCAGCACTACTCTGCTTCTTAGCAGCGAATCGGAAGGATCATTGAGGTGCACACAGGATGTTACTGGTTTGCTGCCACACCCTGCCTTCCCTTTCCTCCTCTCTTTTAGTCACTGGTGCCTTTGTTCTCTCCTGTCTGCGCTGAGGGCCTGTGCTTTTGCAGGTTGGAAGACTGCATGTCATGTAATAGCTCCCAAGAGCAAGGAGTGCTGAGAGACAAATTCGTACCTGTCAGTAAATTCTATTTAGTGGGCTACTCCAAGCCCTGAAGCCTGCCATTCCAGCCTTCTCAGCCTCCTTTTCTGCGCTGCCTCTCATTGATTGATCACCGTGGCCAGAGACAGGTCATTTGTCCTTCACAGCAAACTCTGTACTCCCCATACCTCTCTCGGGACAAGAACTCACACACCAAGGCTTTCATAATCACGTGCACTCATACAAGAGATGCTTTTCATCATCTGGCTACCAGATGAACCCACAAGCAGGTGCAAAATGACAGGCAGGTAAATACACTCATGCAAGTTACTCATGCACCCACACTGACCAGGACATAAACAAGATACCTTTCACAGATAGGTTTCTCCCAGTAATAAAATAAAATTTTTTAAAAAAATCTGTACTTTGCATTTCCATCGTACCTTCCTTTGCAAGATCTCAAAGAGCTACACTATCTCTCTTGCACTGAGCCTCAAAAGCAACCCTGGGATGTGGCTAAGTATTGGTGTTATCCTTATCTTACTCGGAGGGAAACTGATGCACGGAGACGCCAAGGCCAAAAATGTCAAGTGTCCACTCTTTTTTTAGGCACTCGATTCAAGGCTCCTTGGGTTAGATTTTCAAAGGTGTTGAGCACCCACAATGGCCGCTCGCTTCATGGGACTGGGAAAGAGGGAAGGGTGTTGGAGGTCAGAAAATCAGGCCTGGAATGTCTGAAGTTGGGCACCCAAAATGGATGGAACCTTCTGAAAATTGAGGCCTTACGAGTGAATTGCTCGGTGCATCTGTAGCCAAGTCAGGGACGAGAACTCGGGTCTCCTGATTTCCAGTCCATGGCTTCACCCACAAAACGTGTACAGTTAAACAATGACACTTAGCAATTATATGGCACACTCTGTTTTCAAAGCGCTAGGCACCCATTCACTAATGGAATAGAAAGGGAGACAGCACTGGGAGACAGCACTGCAGGAATTATTACAGGAGACAGCACTCAAGTCATGCCTGGGTTTCTGTTCTTCATGCAGTGCTTGGCCTGCATTCTCAAACCTAACCCTTTAGCTCATCCGGAGAAGCTGCCTAATAAAAACAGCACAGCCGGCCACTGTAAGTCACAATCTCAGCGTGGGGAGCTTGAACTTGATGGCTGTGAATTATGAGCTTGAGATTTACGGAACACATTCTCCAGTCGGTGGGAAGATAAACCCATCCCCAGGTTTCAGCATCTTGCTCCACACAAGTCCCTGACTCGCACACAGTGATTAAGGGCCTGATCTGAACTGGGGCTAAGCACCCACAATCCTCACTGCTTTCAGCCCATGCTGGGGACATGGCCGCTGCACTACTTGGATTGAAGCCTTATTTAAAACTCTGCTCCCAACTTGCTCGGTCTGTCCATTCTCTTTCTATAATAAAATAGCAGAAATGTACTGCCCTCACATTGTCTCTTTCAGCAGTCTCTCTCAAAGCACTTTGTTAATTCACTAAGTTCCGCTTTCACCCCGACCAGGTGGCGGTGGAATAATGACCGCTTTACAGATGAGGAAATCGAGGCACAGAGTTGCTAAAGAGCCAATCCCGCTTCAATTGAAATAATGGAAAAACTCCCGTTGAAGTCAGTGGAGGCAGGAATATGGCCTAAGACCATAATCCATTGCTGTTCAGCAATGCTCTTAAAGCAGGGACTTAGCTTTAAGTGTGATGGCCAGGGCTTGCACTGGGGGCCCTCAGAGCTAAAAGCAAAAGCTAAAGAGCCTGGCTCTATAGCTGGGCAGCGTAACAATCCCTATCCTCTGCGGCACGGCAAAGAGGGGGAACTCTAACACACACTTACCAGTAGACCACACAAACAAATACTTAAATCCCATTGAAACCAATGAGGCTCAATTCATAACACTAGTCACTCCAATTCCAAGGACCCCATTGACAATCACAGCTTGTACTAATGGGTCTTCACATGGCTCCAGAGAGCAATTTGGGAAGAACAATATTTACTGCGCTGACCATAGAGCCATTTCCCTGCTTGATTTAAGTGAACTGCACTTTGTTTCTATGCGTGGCGCTCTGCTGCCAGCTGCCCAACGGGTTCTTAAAGTCATGGACACCTACCCTTATGGCATGGTGCCATGCAATATGATCAGACTCAAAGGTTGACTTAGAAATATTTTTCTTGCGCAGATTTTGTTTCTGAGCATCTCTGAAAGGTTCCATCTGCCCTCCATGCTTACAGTTGCCAGAGCTTAATTTTGAATACAGAATTTGTTTTTCTAGATGAGTCTCAGGCATATGAATGACATTACCCGTCCCTCTCTGTTGGACACAAATCAACTGAGCTGCCATTCCAACCGAACCAGCTTTTGCTAAGACTTCTACGTTGGACACCCGGTCCTTCCATTTGATACCCAGCAGTTGTCATAGGCGTCTCTAATGGAAACTGTCAAGCTCTTTAACGTGCCATTGATAAATGGTCCATCTTTCACACCCGGAGAGCAATGTTGTGAGGACAACAGCATTATACACTTGGATTTTTGTCTGTAGATTGTACACTTGAATTTTTGTCCGTGTTGCTTCCAGATCATGTGCGGTGCTGGCTTTCTGAATTCACACATCCACTTCGTGACTGTTTGTCGCTTCATTCTTTAACATGCTGCCGAGGTAAGTGAGCGGTTTGGCGGCTTTGAACACGGTACCTTCTGAGGGTATTGCTGGATCTTCGTAAAGTTGCTGAGGAACTGGGTGATACATAGCCTCAATTTCTGTTCAGCTGATGGTAAGGCCAAAGTTACGAGCTGCCATAGCAAAGCGGTTTGTGAGATCTTGTAGTGCTGTTTCAGAGTGTGCCACAAGGCACAGCCATGGGTGTAGAGCAGTTCCTGGATCAATACTTCAATCACCTTGCTATTCGCATGCAGTTTAGAGAGATTAAAGAACTAGACAGTGCGAAAGCATAGAAAGATGCCGTTTAAAGAACCATGGAGGGCTCTTCCTTTAGCATCACAGTGAAGACTAAACAAAAAAGGTTAGGAGCGAGGCAAATCTTTGCTTCACCCCAAACATGATTGGAAATGGGTCTGTTAAATCACCAATGAGACTTAAACACGTGGGTAAATGCTTTACTGAATTGGAGCCTAACGTCCAGAGACTCAAAGGAATTTAGGCTCCTACCTTCCTTAGAAATCAACGGAAGGTAGGAGCCTAACTATCTTTGGGGTTCTGGCCCTAAATGACTTGTGCATGTTCCCAATGGCAGAGCCAAGGATGGAGCAAGAAAGTCAATTTCAGGTCTTCTCTAGCCACTACACACACTGCCTCAGTGTACCACTGATCAAGATTGATCACGGTCTTGGGATTTTTCTTTGACCAATTCCTGTCTAAGTTATGCATCCCCTCCTTACCACAAGTTCCATGTGCAATGGGTTATCACGAACAGTGAGAGGGAGCAGTGAGCAGTGCTTAGGTGGTTGGACCAAGAGTCAGGACACCTGGATTCTGTTCCCAGCCTGGGCTGTGCGACTTTGATCAAATCACCTCTACTCTCTCTGTTGCCCAATTTGCCCAATACTCACCTAGCTCACAGGTGAGTTGAGAGACTTAATTAATATTTACAAAGAGGTTCAAGAGTCTCGGTTGAAAGGCATTAGGCAAGAGTATTATTGGTATTATAATAACCCGACGATAGGTACACGTATTTTAAACTCAAGGCTCAGAAGCCTTGGGATTTATCTGCACTGTCACTCTGTTGATCTCACATCAGTGATTGGCTTCTGGTAATTGCTTATCTCTTAACGCTGAGAAGGACAGTTTGCTATTGTTAGTTTCTGTGTGTCAGCTATTGAGTGCCTTCCACTTCTATCAATCTGGCTGGCAATATTGTTCTGCGTCCCCTTTGCGCGCACAGAATCTCGCTCCTTTACGAAATTCTTACCATGTTTTTAACAAACCAGGTCACCCGGGGAAGCAAAGTAACAGGGTCGCCTCTCACCCTGGGAAGAATTGCCAGGGTTTGCTCTTTTTGATTGCAGTGACACGGAGACCTTGACACACGCGTGTGTCTTCCCCTACTGATTACTGCAAGGGCTTCATTGGATTGGTAGCCTCCAAATGGTCCTCAAATGCTGCTGCTGCTGCCAGGGTCTAAGATTAGATTATGGGTAGAGCCTTACCAAGTTCACAGCCATGAAAAACCGTGTTACAGACCGTGAAATCTGGTCTCCCCCTCCACCCCCGCCCACCGGTGAAATCTGCTCTTTTGTGTGCTTTTACCCTACACTATACAGATTTCAAGGGGGAGACCAGCGTTTCTCAAACTGGGGGTCCTGACCCAAAAGGGAGTTGCAGGGGAGGTCACAAGGTTATTTTAGGGGGATCATGGTGTTGCCACCCTTGCTTCTGCGCTGCTGCCTTCGGAGCTGGGCGCGTGGAGAGCGGCGGCTGCTGACTGCGGGCCCAGCTCTGCAGGCAGCAGCGCAGAGGTGAGGGTGGCAGCACCAGCCCAGGCCATCCTGACTTCTGCGCTGCTGATGGCAGCGGCTCTGCCTTCAGCGCTGGGCTCTCAGCCAGCAGCCGCCGCTCCCCAGCTCTGAAGGCAGAGCCGCCGCCAGCAGCAGCGCAGAAGTAAGGGTAGCAGTCCCGCAACCCCCCCCTACAATAACCTTGTGACCCCCCCCCCACACTCCTTTTTGGGTCAGAGCCCTACAATTATAACACCGTGACATTTCAGATTTAAATAGCTGAAATCATGAAATTTACTGTTTTTAAAATCCTATGACTGTGAAATTGACCAAAATGGACCATGAATTTCATAGGGCCCTAATTATGGGACAGATCCCCAGAAGGCATAAATTAGCCAAATTCCAGTGCCTTCAGTGGAATCACTCTGATCTACCCCAGCTGGGGATCTGTCTCATTGACTTCAGTGGAGCTAGGCTGATTTCCTCCAGCTGGGGATCTGCCCTGTGGGGCCAGAACATACTCACCTCTTTCTTTTTGTCTTTCTGTTTGTGTATGTGGGGGAAGGAGTGGGGGCTGGAAGGGTATTTAATAATGGCTCAGATCCTGAATTCCTTACTCCATCTTCATTGAGGCAAAACTCCCATTGATCTCAATAGCAGTTTTGCCCAAGTAAAAGCCAAGTAAGGACCTCGGGATTTGGTCTAACAATTTACACTTTGAAGTTACATAGCAGTTTTTATGCAAGGATCTGAAGGTACTTTACCAACATAGGGCCAGATCCTCAGCTAGTGTAAACTGGAATACCTTTATTGACTTCAGTGATGATTTACACCAGCTGAAGTTAATGAAGTGGGGAAATTTCCATTATTAGTATTCCCATTTTAGTGCAAGCGGATGGACTTGATTACTTCTTGAGGTCCCTTCCAGTCCTATGTTTCTGTGATTCTATGCCCCTCTGTAGCAGGGTGTGCTCACCACCGCGGTGCCTCCTGCTGGTTGCTCCAGGAATTAGCTCTGTCCAGCTCTGGAGCGTCCTCTGCAGGTGGTGTCTCACCCGTTGTCTGCTCTGCTGTTTGTCTTGACCACCGGGACACCCAATGGCCTGTGATGGGATGTTAGATGGGGTGGGATCTGAGTTACCCAGGAAAGAATTTTCTGTAGTATCTGGCTGATGAATCTTGCCCATATGCTCAGGGTTTAGCTGATCGCCATATTTGGAGTCGGGAAGGAATTTCCCTCCAGGGCAGATTGGAAGAGGCCCTGGAGGTTTTTCGCCTTCCTCTGTAGCATGGGGCACGGGTCACTTGCTGGGGGATTCTCTGCTCCTTGAAGTCTTTAAACTACGATTTGAGGACTTCAATAGCACAGATATAGGTGTGAGGTTTTTTGCAGGAGTGGTGGGTGAAATTCTGCAGCCTGCGTTGTGCAGGAGGTCAGACTAGATTATCATAATGGTCCCTTCTGACCTAAATATCTATGAATCTATGACACGTGTCGCTCTCTGGACCACAGTGTCCTCTTCAGGACACTGCCCTCCAGCAGTACCCGCTACTCCATTCTCACCCCCTTCTGGGGGCGGGGGCAGGGGGTAAAAGCAATCCTTCGGCTTGTCCCTGGCTCAGCGGCCAACCACAACCCAAAGTCTAGCCCCTCACCTCAGGGGCAAGTTGCAGTCTGTATCGGCCACACTCCTCCGCAGCCAGGTGCAGTGTAAGGGCGAGGGGGAGAGAACCCAGGCCTGCTCGTTACTCTGGGTTCTGACCCAGAGACCCTCTTGCGGCAGCCTCTCTCTGCCCTCCTTCTCTCCCCTTGTCTGCCTATCTTCCCTGGGCCACTTTCCCCTTGGCCCTTGTACCTTCTTGACCATTTTTAGCAGGGGCTGCCGCTTGGCAGATAATGGGCCAAAGCTCTCCTCTGCTCTCCTGAGCCTGCCCAGCACTGCTCTGTCCAAGGTGCTACCTCCTTAGCTCAGGAGCCAGTCCTCCTTCCTTACTAGTCAGGGAGAGACTGCTCTCTGCTGCAGCCTTTATATAGGGCTCAGCCTGGCCCTGATTGGCTCCCCACAGGCCCTTGCTGATTGGTTGCCGATCTGCGCAGCCTCTCTAGCCTGTTCCAGCCCTTTTTCTCATGGAGTGGGGCAGATGCCCCACTACACCCTCACTCCACAATCTATGAAAATGAACAAATGGACACACCAGACACCAATGTAATTACACCAGCCTTTTGTGTGTGGCTACGGGTTGATTTTCTGAATGGGACACTTGAATATTGCACAGCTTTGTCCCTTAAGATAGTCAGTCCCTCCTAAACCTGGTGCACCCTTTCCAATGAAAGCAAGTTAGTCCTCTCCTCTGTTAGGTATAACACCAGGAGAAGACCTGCCTTTGGAATTTGATGCTCTCCCCTCTGTGGATTTTGTTGCCTTCAGGGTCCATAAATGCTGAACTGCTGAGCCTGTTAATCATTTCTAAGTTGCTCTAAAAACATATTTAAAAACATATGGTCACTAAAGTGTACAGGATTATGCTAAATGCGTTATGACTTTTTTGAATGGCTCAGTTCGCTTACAATATATTGACCAAGACAATAATGGTACAATAAACCACAAGTAAAAAATCAATTTCACCGGCAGAAGAAAGTCATTTGAATGATGAATTTTCGCTTTTTCCCCTGTGGGTTCATTCAAACATATTGGGTCAACTGAGCATTCTGAGAGTTGTAGTCTTAATGACCTTCAAAAGTAGGGTTTCTTGGGGTCATCACCTTTATTGACAGGTGGATCTCAAAAGTTCCAGAATTTCTAAGCAAAACAGCATCCAAAACTTCCAATCCTTCTCCCAAGTTCATTCAAACACTCCAGACCCCTTGAGACCAAAAGCAAGTCCCTGGTGCAACTCCACTGAATTTAATGGAGTCGCACTCAGATTAATTAGGTCCTTTTGTGTCTGTAGAACTGGGACTTGAAATAGGAGAAGGGGGACTGAGGTTTTTCAAAGTCATTAAGGGATTTAGACACCCTCCCCATTAAAATGAATGGGAGTTGTGTCTAAATCTCTGAGTCAGCCTGGAAATTCCCAACCAGGATCTTTCCATCAGACCCCAAGTCTGGAGAGAAGTGTCTCACTCTGATGGCACCCCGACATTTCTTCTTTGGACTCGGAATGGGGTGTTGTGAGGCCACTGCCAAAATTAAACAAATTTGGGAAAACAAGTTAAAAACTTTTCAAACCTCCACAAAGTTAAGATCAGATTTATTGTACCAGTAAGGGGTACAGAGAGCTTCCTCCATGGGCTGACTCTTCTATAATTGTCCACAAGAAGCTTTCTTACACTCTCCTTGGAGACTGGATTGGAGGCACCAATGATGTGATTGGATAAGCCTCAAGTTCCTCTGCATCCTAAATGATGCTTTGGGCCACTTGCATTTTAACTGAGTTGTCATTCTTAATCCCAATGGGTGAAATTCACCCCAGGGCAGAGTGCCGACCCAAGACCCTAACAAAGGGAAAAGTTTAAATGGTATAAAGGGCCTTGTCTGGACCCTTGGCACCGGAATGAACTCCACCCAAATACACGAATTAGAGATTGCCTCTGCAAAATTCAAATTTGGAAGGATGTTTATATCAATTTGGTTCAGGCCCATCATCTTTTTTATTATTTGTATCACAACAGAGCTAAGTTGCCCCAACCAAGATCAGGGCCCCGTCATGCAAGGCACCGGACAAATGCATAGTAAGATTCAGTCCTCACCCCAAGGAGTTAACAGCCTAAATAGACATGACAGACAAAGAACGGGAGGGGAAACAGAGGCAGTGAGATGTGAAATAACTTGCCCAAAGTCAGATAGCAGGTCAGTGGCAGATCCAGGAATAAAAATCTAGTCTCTTCACTCCCAGTCCAGTACCCTAATTCACCATACCACTTTATGAGCCTTCAGGGGGCAGGCATGAGATAAACGTAAGTGGAGGTAAAGTGATTTACAAACTAAAGCTGAAATTTTTTGAAGTTGTCTACGGGATTTAGACACTAGATGCCCATTCGTTTCTAACTGGGCATCCAAGCCAATTAGGCAGCTTTGACAATCTCACCCTTTATATAGAAGAATCTTTTCCCTTCACTGAAAAAACCCCACAGATTTATGCCAGCTCTGACAATGGAACAAAGCAGCAGTTATCAGGGCACAGCAACAGGACACAATACTGTCAGAGAACAAAACAACATACAAAGAATATACTGTCTGACTCTAGGGACTGCTAAAATTCCTTCATACCTTCCCTCTTGTACTAGTAATTTTAATAGTTTCAATTATTTCCATCTAATCTCCCTGATAAATGTTTTGAAATTTAAATCCAGCCTCGGGTCCATATATATATATAAAGGGCAAAACAACAACAACAAGCTACATGGAATGAGCTACAAAGAATTAATTCCACCACAGGGTTTTGGAGACATCCAAAGCCTCTCGTGATCTGCTCTGGTGGTTTCAAATATTTCTAGGGCTAGGACATGCAATTATTTCCTTGCAATTCATGGTAGCTTATCTGCAATGCTATGCATCGTCCTTATTATTATTATAAATCAAATGCCACCATATCTACATTTCCTCCCCCCCAAATGGTTATCAAGTCAAGTTTCTCTGCCAGAGAAATTTTTTCAATTAGGAGTTTTAGTCGCTATGGACTAGACTGGGACTTGGCCAGCACGTCCACATAAGCGCTCAGGAAGGAGTAAGGCCTCCCTCCCCTATTTGCCCCTGCAAGAGCTACGTGGGTCTGGATGCACACAGATAAATAGGTGCTACGTGCCTGCTTACTTTCTGCTCCTGGAACACGTGGGTGGGGAGTGATGGGGGGGAAGGAGTGGAATTTTATCCCCAGCCCGCCAGCGCAACCAGGTAAGAGACTGGCGTCGGCACCGCTAGCTACAAGAGGGAAGACAAAGGGGGCGTGTGTGTTTGTGTGTCTGAGATGCTGTTGGGACCACTCCCAGGACAATTTCAGAGCAGCAGCCGTGTTAGTCTGTCTCCGCAAAAAGAACAGGAGGACTTGTGGCCCCTTAGAGACGAACCAGTTTATTTGAGCATGAGCTTTCGTGAGCTACAGCTCACTTCATCGGATGAAGCTCACGAAAGCTCATGCTCAAATAAATTGGTTCGTCTCTAAGGGGCCACAAGTCCTCCTGTTCTTTCTCCCAGGACAATGTAGATTACACACCCTCTTAGAGATGCGCCTAAATGCACAGGCTAGCCCTGTATCTTTCAGAAGCGTGGGAGTGTGTGTGGATGTGGGTGTTGTTTGTAAGTATGTGAAGCTGCCATAGGCTCCAGCACCGGGCTTTGGCTCTACTCCCTGTTTTTTCTCTTTTTTACATTTACACGGTCACTTTTCATCCCGGAAGAAATCAAAGTGCTTGGCAAATTTGTACATACGCACAGAGCACCACTGAAATGCAGCCACCTCTGGGTGGATGGTGAAAAACCCAGCAGTGTAGAGCATCTCATGAGCTAGTGAGGAGAGGGGACAATCTGGACAAGGCTACTGGAGAGGACTTCTACTTACAAAAAAGAGTGCTTCCTGAGAGCCTTAATGTTCATGGACCAGCCCAGATGAGTATTTTTAAGGCCGCCCTCCTCCCCCTTGACAAGATAGCTACGGACAATTTAAAATTTCCCCCCCGGCTGGGGTGGGGGACAGAGTGTGGTTCAAAAAGACAGGAATGGGAACAGGAATCAATAGAGACCTAGGTTCCATTCCTGGCACTATCACTGAGCTGCTGTAGGGCCTTGGGTAACTCATTTCCCCTCACTGTGCCTCAGTTTCCCCATCTGGAAAGCAGGGATGACAATACCCTCCTTGGAGATCTATGGATGAAAAGTGCTACACATAAACTCTCTTTCATTAGATTTATTCTGATTCCTGGCCGAGCGTGGGGAAAATGCGGCCAAACTCCTCACGATGACAAAGAAGATGTTTGCCCTGTGGTTCACTAGAGAAAGCCAATAATGAATTCACAGCTACCCATAAGTTATTCTATAGGTATTCACTTCAGAGCCCTTGCATCCAGCCCTCAGCCTATATGTAAATGCACAAAGGGCTGGGAGATCCCTCTGCCGGAGGTTGGCATCTGCTTTCACATACCAAGCTTCCTCCCTGATGAATTGACTAATTAGTAGAGTTTAAGCTCTGTGAATCACTGATCATTATATGTAGCAGCCAACCTCCCCACTCGAGCCGCTCTGTGTAAAAGCCGTCAAGTCCCAGCAACCTGCCTCCATCCAGTGCCCCAGAGGAGAAAAGAAATAATATAGAGGTGCGTAACTGCCCATTGTTCAGGAAGCTCTTGTTGTAATGGTTGCAATGAGCTTAATGCCTGGAGATACACCCTCCAGTTCCTCCTACCTGTGTTTAACTCAGACTCCAACCCCCCCATCCTTTCTCTTACGTCCAACTATTTTCTCCAGTTCCCATTAGTTTCATATCCATGCCTTTAACTACATGTACTGTCAGTCCCTCGTTTGGCAGGTTCTTCCTTCATTTAAACCGTCTTTCCGCCTTCTCTCCCAGAGAGCAGTTCACAGTGATTTTATCTTTTCTATTAGGCAGTGATTGCAAAACCTCAGTGGGTTCATTAGCGGCTTGATAATCCCTCCAGATTTATTAGTTTAAATTGCTCGCTTCCATCTCTCATTCCCATTTAAATATTACTGATTTCCTTAAATATTGCTTCCATCTGCCCAGGTTTCGCCCAGCATCACCCTTCTTCTTAATGATCCCTGTCAAAAATCCAGTCAACTCTATGGAGAGCTGGTCTTTTTAACAAAGTGGAAAAATAAACTGGAGTAAACAGATACTCTTCTTCATTGATCTCAAGCATGGCTCTAGGATTCTCTTCTTTCTAACCTATCGCTCTAAACTGGGTTAGAGAAACTGGCTTCAGTGCAAACTTCAGATCCAGATCAAGAGTCAAAACCTGAACTGCCCCTCATGCAAATTCAGAGGTGTTCTTCATTTTTTGTATTGTGGTAGCCCACAGGAGTTCCAGTCACAGACCAGGACACCATTGTGCTAGGCACTGTATGGACACAGATCATTTATTATTTGTATCATGGTAACATCTACAAGCCCCAATCAAGCATCAGGTCCCAATTGTGCTAGCAGACAATTAACAAAGTCAACAATCTCATCCCGAGAGAGCTACATGATTTAGTTGGGGTTGGTCCTGCTTTGAGCAGAGGGTTGGCCTACATGACCTCCTGAGGTCCCTTCCAACCCTGATATTCTATGATTCTAGGTCACAGGATGTGATAGGTGAATGAGACAGATACACTGGGTGGGGATGATATGCGGGGTTTGATTTAGGCCCATCTCTACTGAATGTTTCCATGGCCCATTGCACACAGCAGGGCTCTCATCAAGAACTGCTTAACACACACAATTTTGGGGTGTAGACTTCCATAACAATAGCTCTGGTAATAATATATTGCACTTTCTCTCAGGGAACCTCAGGGTGCTTTAAGAACACTCATAAATTAAGCCTCACAACACACCCTGTGAGGCAGGAATTATTCTCCCCATTTACAGATGGAGAAACTGAGGCACAGAGCTGTTGAAGAGACGTGCCCAAGATCACACACAAAGTCACTGAAAGAGCTAGGAATAGAAACCCAGGCTTGTGCTCTAACTATTTGGCAACACAGCCTCTGTTAGAAATAGTGAGGATGAGTTTATGTTTAATCGGGTTGCATACTAGTTGTGGGAGAACTAGATCTACTAGGAAATTTGAATCCCTCAGTACAGCATTGGAACAGTATTAGCTTTTGGAACCAGACAGTCTACAATTCCGTAGATTTCACAATGGCCTAAAGAGTTAACTCATGAGAATGGGGAATCCATGGAATCAGCTGAACTAGGTGGGGGGTTTCCCTGGTCCTCTTCATTCTGGCTTGGGTTCCCTACAACCAAGAACTAACTCTGGAACTCAGTCCTCTGAAACCAACTGGATTTGCTGGGATTAAGAATTAATTAGCTTGTTACCCTCCTGCAGTGAGGGCACAGTAGGGCTGATTCACTCCATCCTGGCAGTCTGTAGGATTGACAGACAACCCACAGTGCAACTAGATTTAACATCCAGGCCAACTTGTGGCAACAGGATGAGCCTCTTGGCCGTTCTGTGATTGGAACACAAGTGGGTCATTCTTTTTCACATTCGCCATCCCCTGGCTTCCTGGGACACAGGTTACTTGGAATGACAGCCCACACAGGGATGATACCTGCACACACAATCCAACCCCATTTTTGGTGGGGTCTTGAGGCTCAGGCAGCTCTCAGCCTTGATATAGCAGCAGCCCAACAGGGCCTCCTCTGCCTGGCAATCATATCTAGACTGATGACTGTCTCACAACACCTCCTGCTCCTTACCCATTAGATGGAGCTATAAGAGAAGCAGAGGGCCCCCCTCTTATAGAGCTGGTACTTTACACCCAGTACTGATAACACACTAAGTGATAATCCCAGATCTTGGGAATCAGATGTGCTGATACCAGTTGGCATCAGAAGCAAAATACAATGGTTGTCAGTAGGGACCAGGAACCAAATGATACTGACTGGGATTAAGAGCCAGCCATACTGATGCTCAAGAGCACTGGGAACTAACTGAGCCTGGTGCCCATCAGGCCTAAGAACCAACTGGGGTTGGGGGACTGATAGTTGTTGGGTCTGAGAAACAATTAAAACACCCATCGTTGGGATTGGAGACCAATAGGAATGGTAATTCTTGGAACGGGGACACAATTACATCTGCTTGTTTGGATTGGGAACTAAGGGGAACAGTCAGGAGCCGGGACTACCTCTCACTGCGTGTATGTATAGCACCTAGCAGAATATGGCTCTGATCTTCTTCGAGTCATCTAGGTGTGATGGTACATAAAAGAACGCTCACTGGAAGGAGGAACCCTTGGACTAGAAATCACAATATGGAACCACCACCACCTGAATATAAAGTAACCTGACATTTGAGGATCCTAGCAGCTTGGGCTCTGCACTCAAGATTTATGTTACCAGCTGAGCTCTAGTAGGGCTTCTTTACTACTCACCCAGTTGCCAGTCATTTATATTGGATTAATTAGGACTAGGACCAAATGGACTAGTCCACCGGGGAACAGTATTGACTAAGGTTAGGAACAATGGAGTGGACTCTGAGAATGAACTGGAATTATATTAGCGCAGGGAGGGAGACTGTGTGTGGAATTTTTCTCTTTCTGACGCCTCCTTTCACACTCCAGCTCTTCACACCACTCCCCCCTTGTTCTCAGTGTTGTCACCCATCCGTTTCATTCTCCCTCTCCTACGTTTGGATCACCCTTCCTACACTCTTGGCTCCATCTGTTTCCGTCTGTCTCCCACCCAAATACATAGACACACAGCACGCTTCAGCTCTCGACTTTCCTGGCACTCATGCACCCAGGCATAAATATTCATAGAAATTATAGAATCAGAGAATCATATGGGCTGGAAGGCACCTCCAGTTAATCATCTGGTCCATCCCCCTGTATCAAGGTAGGATAGATTTCATTATCCCTAAATCATCCCTACTTGATAGGTGTCTGGGCTCATCTGAGCTATCCCCCACGTTGCTTGGCAGCTTGTTTTCAAGACCAGCTAGAGGGTAGGGCATTTTAGCCTGGCTTACCCCCTGCATTTACTTAAACCCACCGCCTCTTGTTTAGCACAGTGCATGGGAATCTAGCCACATGATGTCCATTAGTGATAACAGGAGCTGTAAAGCTAAATCCAATCAGCCACGTTACAAAATATACCCTCTCCACCTGTTGCATTCACACAATCCCCTTCTCCTTGTCTCACACATGCACTCAGTCACTCCCCCCTGTAACACACAGACATATGTCTGATATCCCTCTCTGTGTGCAACTGTGCAGCCCTCTCTCTGGCTACTGCAACAGCCTGCTCCCCTTTCGCCCAAGCTAGATGTTCACATGGCGTGAACCGGGGTGGTGATACGGCTCTGGGCTGACTTCTGCCAGTTAAGAATCCAACCCAAATTTGTTACAGAGTATTTCCGCCTCAGGAAAACACGGTTGGTTTGGTTTGGTTTTTTTAGATTCGCCATCTTTTTTTTAGAATTTAATTTCCATCCTTGAGAATCACGGATGGGCCAATGGAAAGTTTCTTTAAGGGATGGTTTAACTTTCAGCTCTGGGTTTACGCTACCAAAGCCTGTGACTGCATTTAAAGCCTGCAGCCTTTACTCACACAAGAAGTCCTTGTTCACGCAAGTAGTCACACTGGTTAAGTAAAAAGAAAAGGAGGACTTGTGGCACCTTAGAGACTAACCAATTTATTTGAGCATGAGCTTTCACGAAAGCTCATGCTCAAATAAATTGGTTAGTCTCTAAGGTGCCACAAGTCCTCCTTTTCTTTTTGCGAATACAGACTAACACGGCTGTTACTCTGAAACTGGTTAAGTAGGTGTTGCAGGATCAGTTGCTTAGAGTCTCATCCAAAGCCCATTGAAATCAGCGCAAAGACTCCCATTATCTTCTAAAAAGAAAAGGAGTACTTGTGGCACCTTAGAGACTAACCAATTTATTTGAGCATGAGCTTTCGTGAGCTACAGCTCACTTCATCAGATGAATCAGATGCATCTGATGAAGTGAGCTGTAGCTCACGAAAGCTCATGCTCAAATAAATTGGTTAGTCTCTAAGGTGCCACAAGTACTCCTTTTCTTTTTGAGAATACAGACTAACACGGCTGTTACTCTGAAACCTGTCATTATCTTCTAAGGCTTTGGATCAGGTCCTTCAAGTAGGGCCTAAGCTGTAAATGATGCTTTTAACGACCCCTAACACCTCTTTATCCCAGCTCATCCAGGGGAGGAGGGATGGTCTTGTGGTTAGAGCCCAGCTTTCCCCATCAGGAAATCAGGTGTCTCTGTTACTGGTTCTAAAGAACCGTACGTCTCAGTGTATGGAGTATGAGAGCCCCCTTAGTGTTTGTGTCTATGGACTGACTGGGCCTGTTTCCTGTTCTACAGAATCGGTGCCACTGGCGGATTAAGCCTTTTTCACTGCACACATGTCAGAGCAAGGTCTTGGTTTAGATCTTGCCAGCTTTATAAATCCTCTTCCACCCCCCTGAGCTTGTGGTTCCACCAAACACCACCAAGACGGAGCAGGGGTGCTGCCATTAACATGACACTACATGCCGGGGAGAGGAGCTGAGGAAGCAGTCTTACCAGATTCGTGAAGATATATGTGTAATAGGCGGACGCCATTCCCAGTTCAGCTGCCTGTGAAGGAGAGGAAAGGAGATTAGGCTGGAGAGTGACAATCTTCCATCTCAGCAACAGTACTGGGGGAGCCGGTATCAGATTTTCACTTTGCACGAAGGACTCTGATGTCCTTTTAAAAGCCATAAAGGGTAGCACCCAGAAGCATAGTTTGGCCTATTAAAGTAAAGACGGGGATCTGCTCTTTCAGAGGTGCTAAGCAGTTGCAGCTCCTGCTGAAGTTAATGGAAGCTGCAGGTTATTATGAAGTTTTACTTCGTTCTATTTCAGTAGTGCCTATCGACCCAAACTGGCCCCATTGTACAAACAAACCACCCAAAGATTCATTGATTTTTTTCAATCCCAGATCATTTTGACCATCTAATTCAACCTCATGCATAATGAAGGACAGAGGATTCCTCCCTACATCTAGCTCTAACCCAGGATTTAGACAATTCATCACCGATGAATAAAGACAAAGGGAACCGGGAAGGAAGACATAACAATCGAAACAGGACCATTTGCATATATTACTAGTAACAATGGTTTTAACAGTCCCCGGTTGCCAGATGACGTGTTGAAGATCAATCCCAGATTGTGGTCTTTACAAGATTCAATTCTAATGTCAGGCCTGGTCTACACACAGATTTGGTACTGGTGTAACTATATTGGCAAGGGAGGTGAGTTTTAAAAAAAATCAATATATTTCTACTGGTACAACCCCTAGTGTAGAAACAGTTATACCAGTATAAAAAAGTGTCTTGTACCAGTACATCATATTTCCCTTCCCATATGGAATAGAATCTTTATTCTGGCATTACTGTATCCATACTAGGTGGGATTGCATGAGGTTAGCTCTATCAGTAGAGTTAAAGCAGTACAATTTGTGTGCATGGACAATCTGTAAGGGAAGGAATAGACAGCAATGTATTGTTGGGTAAAGTAAAGAGACTCTGCTGAAAAATAATTCTGGTGGCAATTTTCATCCTCTCGTATCAGGTGGCTTGGCTCCCCTGTTAGTTTCACTCCTCTTCAGGTTTCAATTAAATCCATTGTTTGTTCTGCACTGTAATGATCCAACCATTGAATATGCTCAGATTTGCAATGTGCAGATCATCCCGAATGATTTTTTGGGAGCTCCTCCACATCCCTTCTTTTATCTGTCCCCCAGCAGGAGGCTGATGGTGTCAGGAAGTGGGGGGATGAAACAGATACAAACGAGGTGGAGCTCCTGGCCTGATTAACCAGCAGTAGGTAAAAAGAAAAGGAGTACTAGTGGCACCTTAGAGACTAACCAATTTATTTGAGCATGAGCTTTCGTGAGCTACAGCTCACTTCATCGGATGCTCACGAAAGCTCATGCTCAAATAAATTGGTTAGTCTCTAAGGTGCCACAAAGTACTCCTTTTCTTTTTGCGAATACAGACTAACACGGCTGTTACTCTGAAACCAGCAGTAGGTAAAGATTCAAAGCAAGGCAGACAATGCTGCTCCCTGCCTTCACCATGGAGGAGTCCTCACTGCTTTTCCCACTCCCCTTTCTCACTCAGATGCCTGTGATCAAAGAAACAGCAATGTAGGGCCGGAAGGGACCTCAAGAGATCATCTAGTGTACCCCGCTGTGCTAAAGCAGGATTAAGTATACCTACACTATTCCTGACATGTGTTTGTTTCATGTGTACTTAAAAACCTCCAGTGACGGGGATTCCACAACCTCCCTGGGAAGCCTATTCCAGAGCTTAAGTCCCCTTAGAATTAGAAAGTTTTCCTACTATCCAATCTAAATCTTCCTTGCTGCAGATCACGCCGATTACATCTGGTCCTACTCTCAGTGGACCTGGAGAACAATTAATCACCATCCCTTTTATAACAGCCCTTCACATATTTGAAGACCATTATTATGTCCCCCTTCAGCCTTCTCTTCTCTAAATGAAACATGCCCAGTTCTTTCAACCTTTCCTCGCAGGTCATGTTTTCTAACCCTCTTATCACTTTTATTGATCTTGATGAACATAACAAATCTGCAGCCTCCACCGATGCACAAACAGCTGGCATGATGCATCCTCTGCAGGGAAAATGAAAAGGAGATTTTCTGGCCTGGTAGCTATTTGCTGGGACCCTTTGCTGATAAGCTGAAAGCTGGAAAATGAAAGACAGAAAGACGGGGGTGGGGGGAAATCAGAGGAACTTTAACACCAACACCACTTAGCACTTATGCCCAATATGTTAGGATAAGAGCCTCAAAACACTCTGGACAACCTCTGCTCCCCTGACACTGACATACCATTGACTTCAGTGGGAGCAGAATTCAGCCAAGGTTGAGTGCTTTAAAAATCCCGCCCCAAGAACTAGGAAGTGCTTTACAGACACTAAGCAGCTAATCTGCACAGACACCTCTGTGACACAGATCAATAGGACACCCTGTCTTTTACAGGTTGGGAAAGGGAGACTGTGAGAACGTAACTTGCCCAAGAACACACAGCAAGTCAGTAGCAGAGAGAAGACTAGATCCTCCGGCAACGTGCTCTGACCACCACCAGACCACAGTGCCTCTCATCTTCTGACTCCTGCACATCACAGTTTTCACTGTCTGGGGAGAGCAGCAATGTCTGCTCTCCCTGTGACCTACTCTGAAATCAGCAAGTGGGATTTCAAGGGAAGAAAATCAAAGAAAGCAACAAGCCGTCTCCTTTCCTCCATTGATCTCATCCATTTAACACACATATTGGCAAAGCTGGGGCAGGCTGGCTATATAAGAAGCAGCCATGTGTCTCTAGACCACATGGGGTGGGGAATATATGAGAGATTGTAGCTTCTGCCTCATTGTCCAAAGGTAGCAGAGCCCAAGAAAGGGCTGGTAACACAGGGTTTGATCCAAAGTCTTTTACAATTAATGTCAGTCTTTCTGTTTGGACTGAGCCCAAAGGAGGAAACTGTTTTATCATCATCTTCACCCATAGTTCTGCTTGCTCTCCCAGTATACAGAGAAATAACTTCCAGTTTCACCTGTTGCAAGAAGTTCAGAAATCATCAGAGCAGTGTTCATTTCCCTTTCCCCTTGGAAACCTCCGCACAGGGCGACTGGATTAAATGTTATTGAATTGCTGCAAAATCGTCTCAATCTTTGACATCTTCATTGGTCATGGCCCGAGAATCCCTCAGTGACGGGAAGGGAGAGAGAGTGTGTCTAAAAAGCCCCTGTGCTCTGTAGCTGTGGAAAATTACTATGGCAACAGGCTGAGGGGATAGCCCTCAACAGTGAGCGAGCTCATTCAAATTCTTTATTAACTCAGAGATGAAATCTAGAAATAAATTTACAAATCCACCCCAACCTGAAACCTCGTCTTTGATTTCCTGCACATAAGAAGCTTCAGAGGGGTTAGTGAAATAACAAAAATCGAAAAAGGAAAGTTGTTCCTCAGTGAAAACTACTATGTTGTATTTACATGTGCAATTAAAACGACACTGGAATGGATTGATGAGAGATCCAGCTGGAGTCACTTGCGACAGTGCAGCCTCTATTAGCAGCCTTAGTCTAACGTCAGCCTCTGGACCGAAGTCTGGCATCTGTACCAGCAAAGATTAGCAAGGGGACGCACATCAGCTGTCATGCTTCACGTCCCAAGAGTAGCTATCTACAATTGAAATTCTGCCACTGTTTCTTTGCATCCCTCGAGGCAACATTCATATTTTTTTCACCATAGTAGTAAAGCAAAGGGAGCCTGAGCTGGTCAGGAATTTGTCAATTTAATGTTTTTCGTTTGGAAAATACCGATTTGTGGAAACCGAAACATTCCGCGGGAAAGGGTCAGCTTCGACGAAGTTCCCGTTTCGGGAAAAGTGTCAAAATGTCCCCTTCCCTCATTTTTAAAATGAAAAATTCCATTTTTCAGTTCGAAACGACGTATTGTTTTGAAATTTAAGTGAATTTGGGGGGTGGGGCGGAATCTAATAAATTATTAAAAGGTCAAAATCGAAACAAAATGTTGGGACTGACCCAATCCAAGTTTTTCCTCCACATTTTGGTCCACAAACATGTTTGAGATGTCGACTTTTCATCCCGATTCAGGATGGGGACGTTTTCCGAAATCGTGGAAATTTTCCTGGGATGGGAAAACTATTTCCTGTCGAGCTGGAAACATAACTCACTGGAGAGTATGTGCTCCAGGTGTCCCTCTGTGCTGATTGACAGCGCATCTGAGTCTGTTACAGCCTGGGTTCTTTAGCTCAAGCTGTAGCAGCTTATGCTTTTAGCACTGGAGGTCCCCACTTCAATCCCCGATGAGTCAGCCAAGATGGCGGCTGTCATACAAAGTCCCACCAACTCTAGTAGGATGGTACCGTGGCACATGGTTTCCTTGTGGACAAGGTTCTTTGTGGAAACTAGCATGTAGTTGTGCAGCCAGTAGGACTGACAGTTGTACAGGACATCACGAGGCTAATCCATCAGGCCTAGAAAACACGCATTCTGCTCTAGGAGTGAAAATGGCACACAGCATCATGGCCCTGATCCAAAACTCACTGAAACCAATGGAGAGTCCCACTGTCTCCAATGGCCTTTGGATTAGATTCCTTAGGCTCAGATGATTGACTCCATACTACAACACCTTCTACACCACCAGGAATCCCTCGTCTAGGCCCATTGGCATACTGAGAGGTGAATCTAGGGAGCCAGAACTCATATTTATTTCATTTGATAATTGGCTAAAAAGCCTCCTGTTCCGTACAGGCGCTGGAGAGCTGCACTAAAGTGGAAGCCCAAATTGGATTCAGTGCTCCGATTAAACCAAACTCTCAAAACAAACACAACAACTGTACAGGAGACAATAAAATAAACAAACATAATCTGGTAAAAAAATAACTAGACAGAGAAACACAACAGAGATGTACTCAGAAAAGAGAGTCCACACTGCTGGCGGACCGACTTTCAAAAGAGCTGAGCTGACCCTGCTCAAAGCCAATAAGAGCAGTAAAAGTTTGGCATCGTGGATGCCAAGCCAGACACCCCTGGGGCATGCACTCGGAGTATTCAATCTATTTGTTCTACACCTAGAATCCCGGAGGCAGTGAGCAAACTGTTATTCCCAGGACCTCAGCATCCATCAGTGGAAATCTCCCTGTAGCGTAGATAATTTTCAGCTGCATGGTAGGAGTTTTTAAGCTCCGGAACCATACAACGCATATGCAGAAGGATCATTTGGTGGAAGCAAGGCAGTTTATAAAGCTGTAATTTCAGCTGCCTACCTTCTGGAGGATGATGTGAGACATGGAGGCATTCGCATGTACAATGATGGTGGAGGTTTTGTCGTCTCTGATTTCTTTCAGGAGTGGGGTAGGATCCCCGCTGTCATCCAGCATCCGGACAGAGAGGGTGTCCTTCGAGATAAGGAACTGACGAAGCAACTTCTCTAGGTTTAAAAGGCCTTCAAATAAAAGAAACACAAACAGAACTTTTGAATCAAGAGTACCCCACCCATGACAACAGCTATCCTTTCCCATAGGAACCAGTCCTTTGCAAACCTGGTCAGACAAATGGTGTAGCAACATGCTGCAAAGCAAAGAAGCCATGACCAGCAGAGGAGGGGAAGGAACGGAGCAATTTGTAACTCTCTGTGGCCATCTGACGGAACAGCCTGCAGCCCTCTCTCAGAGGGAAGATCATCTTGACACCGGGCCTTTCTGAAAGTAATTCTTTATACAGCTTTTTTTGGGAGGGGGCTTGTCATTTTCTATGTGTGTAGCTCAAGCACACTGGGCCTTGATCCCAGACTGGGCCTTCAAAGTACTACCCCAGCACAAATAATAATAATAATAACAAAGAACCAAATGTATTCTGCAGAAGAGCTCCGTGGAGCGCGAAAGCTTGTCTCTTTCACCAACAGAAGTTAGTCCAATAAAGGATATTACCTTGCCCACCTTGCCGCTCTAATATCCAACATGGCCACAGACCAACACAACAACCAAATGTATTCTAGGCATTTACAGAGAAATAAGAGGACACGGTCGAATGGCAGCGTGGTCCAGTGGGTGGGGCTCTGGGCTTGGTCTCTGGAGACCTTGATTCTATTCACATCTCAGGTCACTTCTCTGCTTGTCTTCCCACTCTTTTTTTTTTTTTGTCTTCTCTATTTAGACCAGTGATACTCAGACTTCAGCAGTTCAGGAGCCAAATTAGCGATCGACATTACCCCAAAAGAGCCACCGTAGTGCGAATGACAGGGAAAATATTTAGTTGTTCTATAGATTCTGACAGCATACAAGTTAATAACTTAGTGCAAGTTGATAACTTAATTGGTTAATCATATAGTAAAAGCACCCTGATTGGTGAATAACTTGGACTGGTTAATAATTAAATCACACTGTGTTTTAATATCGTCTGCTGCAAAGAGCCGCAGGAGACCCATTAGAGAGCCACGGTCTGAGTATCACTAATTCGCACTACAAGGTCTTTGGGGCAGTGGTCGTCTCACTCTGCCTCTGTGCTTTTTGGCACTTCTGTCATATAAATAACAAACAACAAGAATGTCCCAAGCCCATATACCTTACGATCCAAAGCCCTGATTTGGCAAACTCTCATGTATGCAATGAAGCCAGTAAAACTCCTGGCATGATGAAAGATTATGTAGCATCCGGCCCTATATCGGGCTGGAAAGGGAGGAGTTTGTTTGGTTAGCTTTTTTCAAAGGAGGAATTAAACAAATGGAAACTGGACTAGTTAACTACCAGCATCCCTCCAAAGGAAGAGAACAAAGAACAGATCCCAAACCCAGAGCTTAAGGCCAGTGCCCTGGCAATCAGAGGGGCACTCAGGGTAAGTCTACCCTGTCATAAATAAACAAACCTGTGGCCTTGAGTCTCTGAGCCTGGCTCAACTGACAGGGGCTCGCGGTACAGGACGAAAAATAGCCATGCAGACATTCCCACTTGGGCTGAAGCTCAGGCCCTGAGGCTGACCTCTCTCACTTGGTTTCAGAGCTTGAACTCCAGCCCAAGTGGGAACGTCTACACTAATATTTTTGGCACTGTGGCTTTGAGCCCTGTGAACCCAAGTCACTTGACCTGGCTCTGACTCTTGCTGCCACAGGGTTGTTTTCTGTTTGCAGTGTAGACATACCCTCACCGTTCCTGTGCTTCGAGCCCAGCACTCAACTCTTCAACTAAATGTCATTTTGACGGCACTCAACAGTTTATTCACCCGGAAAGTCAAGGGCTGGGGAAGCAATACAAGGCGGTACAATGCAACATAATCAAGAGGGAGAGTGCTGCTCTCAAGAACGCCCAACTCTTCACAAAAGGCAACAAAGCGATGCATTAAAGAGAAAAAGCCTAGATGAGTGGAGTCTCATTCACGGAGAGGTTTTCCAGCAAACCAGTGTGCATACACTGAGCTCTTTACCATGTAGTGCCCCCTGCCTTTCCTCCTTAATCCAGGAGGAACTCATCGGGGGACTAAAGCAACTGCAGTCAGCAGGATTTCTCTGGGATGAAATTAACTTCCTAGTCTATTTCTTCATGGAGGGTGAAATTCTAAGAGGACCTATATGTCACCTGAGTGTTATTTTATGGGTTTAAGTGGGACCTAAGTGTTGTCTAAGTTTTGTGCCAGATCTCTGCATAGTTTAATTTTCTCTGCACCTGCAATCTCCTTCCTACCAAGGAGCAGAGACGCTTCCAGCAATAACTGTTGGTTATTATTAATCACGTTAATTGCGGTCGTGCCTAAAGGCCAGCCAAGAATAGGGTCTCATCCTACCGGCACAGAGTAGTAGATGGTCCCTGTCTCAGAGAGTTTACAATCTATAGACAAGCCAGACACAGCTTGGGGGAAAGGGTATAAGTAAAACTACTCTGCTATTATTTAGGCAAACCAGCTGAACCAACGAGAAAGATTTGAGAAGCACCTTCACTCACCATGATTCCATTAAGCCCTCAGAAAAGGAGACTTTTGTGTTTCCTTTGTCTTTCTAAAAATGGTCCAGTTTCATGGCAATTTTGCATTTCTCTTGGTTAAGAAAAGGACAATGAGGACCCTTCCTTCCCGCCATCTTTCTGCATGAGCAAAACTGGATGCAAGTACCCAAGCTGCGGCTACCAACCTGAGCTGATTTTAAACCAGTGGCCTGGTGGTGAGCAGACCTCTGTCTCATTAACTGATGCCCCAGTACTTTAAATCACAAAAGCTGGAACGGAGTCATGGGAGGACAATCCCTAGACTACTGGGAACCCCTGGGTGTGTTATTTCTTTGGAAAGCGTTCCTAAAGCAAACAGGAATTATTGTGCATTATTAGCATTGCAGTGGTGACAGGAGGCTTTAACTGAGATTGTGGCCCCCTGGTGCTTGGAATCATACAAAGTTACAGTCAGAGACCACCCCCTGCCTAGAGAGATGTGCAGTGTAGGCAGGACAAAGGAAAGATTATCACCACCATTTCACAGGTGCGGGAAAGCGAGGCACAGAGAGATTCTTGCCCAAGGTCACACGTGGAGCCAGGAATTGAACCCAGGCCTTCTGAGTCTCACGCCGGTGCCTTAAAAACAAGACAGTCCATCATCTCAATGACTGGATTTGGCCCACAACTCCCCTCTGAGGTTGGTCAGTGTCATTAGCTCCATGTGGCAGATGGGGAATCTGATACCCAGAGAGGAGAAATAACTTAGCCATCATCACACAGGACTAGAACCCCCATCTCCTGATTACTAGCCCAGTAAGTGAACCCGATTTCCCCCCCCCCCTACACACCCCCAAAGCATAGCAGGAGGACTCTAATGGGAAGGCACTGGCTATTTACAGACTAACAGTCACTGGGTATATACAGCACAACACCAAGACCACCAGGAAACATTTAAACTCTTCCTGCAAGGAGCAGCTGTAGGTTATGAGAATTCCACACCCCTCCGTGCCGGCTTCAGTGGCAAGGCTAATCACACAATGACGGGAGGCAGTGCGGGCTGGCGGAAAGGGCACTGGCCCAGCAGTGAGGAGAGAAGCTGTCTACTCCCGGCACTTGCTGGGTGGCCTAGAGTGAGTCATTTCACTGCTCTGTGTCTTGGTTTCTCATTCTCGCTCTCTCGCCTGTGAACTCTTTGGGGCAAGGCCTGCCTCTCACTCCGTCTTTGCACAGTGCCTCGCACAATGAGGCCCCAATTTCAGCCGGGGCCTCCATGCACTATGATAACCCAAAATAAGGACTCCATAGTGCAGGATGCTGGCGCATGATGGGTTAAAGCCAGCTTCTCCTGTCTGCAGAGAGACAGGCCTGAGCTGCACATCAGACTAAATCAAATGACTTCCGCTCTTCCTCGCTGTGAACTCCAGGAACGCATTAGCCTCACTCAGAATGCATCTGCCCGGATCAATATCAAATACAGCAGAACTGCAAGTCCTGGGGGAGCGGGGGCTGGGGGTGGGGGGGAAACAGGGGGAGGAGGAAGCCTGCCTTATTGCAAGCTAGTTAAAGATGTGGAAGGCCAGCTGTGGAGACGTTACTCAGGGGAGCCTCCTGCATGGTACACTGTCACGATCGGGCTCCATCTTGAGTAATGACGGTGGGGAGGTTGCAGGTCTCCTGGCAGGCGGGCGCAGAGCTCACGTTGGGGTTCTCAGCTCCGTGTCCCAGGTGAATGAACACATATGGAGGTGGAGGAGGCAGGGGCCCCTCCTCCAGCTCAAACACTGGGGCAGGCGTCGGTAGCAGACGCTCTGTGCAAAGCGCTGCAGAATAGGATTCTCTTGCACAAGCAGCTGGATTGTGCACTTACAATCTGTCCACAACATGGAGCAGCACCTCCCCAGCTGCCCGCCCTGGGAATGCCTTAGGGGGAGTCATTTTTTATTGCTCCACCTCATACTCTGATGGGCAGCCCAAGGGTGGGGAGTGGAGCCCAGGGAGCGCGGTCGATTTACACCAGGCTCTGCCCCCCACAATGTGCAGAAATTCCCCAAGAGAGAAAGAAAAGCCAGCAGGACACGCTGGAATGTTCTAGTTTATGTCTAATTTCAGCCCCACAAAATAAAATTAGATCCTGCTCCTTAATTCCGCAGGCCGTGTGTCTCAGCCAAGCATTAATGAGGCAGATTGGAAAGCATCCCCTAACACAGCCGCTAAATGGAACTGCAATTCATATCAGGCCCTCATTTTGTCTCTCTTGATTAGTTTTTCCATTTTTATCCCTCCCCTACCACCCCACCACCCTCCACTAGTGCTCGCCCTACCCTAGCCTTTCCCGAGTCCTACCCTGTTCCGTCGCTGCAGGCAGACAGCGGTGGAGACTCTCTGGGTGAGAAGGCACAGCTCTGCAGGCCAGTTTCTAAACCAGATCAGGCACCACGAGGCGGGCGAGGAAGCTCAGCGGAGACAGCTGATTTCCTCTCCTCTGGCTCAACAGAATTATCATTCCCAGCACGATATATCCTGCCCATAGCCACGTTGGTTCACACCTTCCCCTCCTCTCAGCGTGGGGAGGGGAAGATGAAGAGATTTCCTTTTTGTTCCAGTGACATGAGAAAGGGGATCGCCTGCCGCTGACAGACTGAGACTTCAGAAGGCTGTTTCACAGGCCAGATATGAGCAAGGATTTGTCGACCCCTCTGGGCAACTTTGAAGCGCATAAATGAGGACCACCAAGTGTGGAGAGGCAGGAGCAGATGTCGTCTCAGTCTGCGCCATTCATCGAGGCTCATCTGGGAGCGGCAAAGCCGGAATGCCTCCCAAACCACGCACAGTACCCGCTCTGAGCTTGTGTCTGGGGACTTAGAGGCAGTTTCATGAAGGGCAGTGATACCCAGACCTCAGTGGTTCAGGAGCCAAATTAGTGATCAACATGACCCAAAAGAGCCACAGTAGGGTGAATTCATTGTTTCGTTTACTATAGTACTAGAGATTCAGATTTAAACAGTACGAGGGGAAATATTTAGTTTTTATATACAGTATTATTATTTTATCAACTACAAGTGGTTAATAATGCAGTAAAAGCTTCCCGATTGCGTGATTTAATTATTAACCAATGGTTTAACATCACCTGCTGCAAGGAGACACAGCAAAGAGCAACTTGTGGCTCGCGAACCACCATCTGAGTATCGCTGCTCTAGTGGCTAAAGCCGGTGAGTGGGACTCAGGAATACGACAGTGAATAATGGAATTTTCAATCCAGGGCCTGAAACGACTGAGCTGAAAAGATGCCGGTCAGTTTGGACGGAAAGCCTTCTCCCCCCCCTACACCCTGTAAATTGTTGTTAAAAAAGAACTTGAAAAAAATTTGTTTTAAGTTGATTCCAAATGATTTGGGTGTGGGACAGGGGGAGTTGTTTCAAGCCAACTATTTTTTCACACGCCACACCCCCCCCTTTATTTTTAATTGGCCAAATGTTGATTTGAAACAAAATGGTCGAAACAAAACGTTTCCACTTTAAAGCTATTTTTTGTGCAACTCAACCTTTTGCTAACTTCAGCCCGGAGTCGAAAAATAGGTTTGGGGACCTCAAAATGTTTTTTTTTTTTAAAAAAACTATTCCTTGAAATATATTCACCAGCTCTACTCCAGAGTCCTGAGCTGCACTGACTCACTTTCTGCATCAGTGTTTCCCCATCTCTGTGACCAAGGGCTACTGGAGAAGGCAGGATCTGCGCATGCACATATATCCATGCAGGCATTTCATTCCCTGCACTGTAGCATTCAGCTACAAGCCCTGACCCGCGCAGAGGATGACAGCACCGGGATGCCTCGGCCCCAGAGGACCACTGGGGAGATGCCACCTGCAGGCAGTCTTCCCTGGGCGGCTCCCCGAGGGCGAGCCGTTTGCATCAGCCATTGTGTTGGCACAGAATGGTTTGGCACAGTGGTAGTATTGAGCACATAGGGTTTGATACGAATTATGCACACGCTGGTAGGTGTCCGCGTGGCCCAGGCATAGAGCCTTCTCCTTTGCTTTGAGCCACCCCAGGTTCTTGGGCTGAATTAAGCAGCTTGCCTTGTTTCCCCTCTCACTGCCAGGGTGCAGATCACAACTGGTACAACACATGGTCGAGATTGCGATAGCAACTGCGATCTCCGGCCACGACAGATCGGAGCTGGAGTTGTGTCCTGTTTGCAGCGGGTTTTCTAAAAACACGCAGCGCCTTCCAGGTTAGGGCGAATTATCCCTCGCAGCCTCTCCGAGATGGGGAAATGGAGTCACGGGGCCAGAGCCTGCTCCCGAGTGCACGCCGGTGCAAAACCAGTAACAACATGGACTGCGAGAGAGAGTTAATTTCTGTTCACCCCAGCATAGGTGACAACTGGCCCACAGCCAAGACTTTTGCAAGGTTGCAGTGTGAGTCAGCAGCAAGACTAGGAACAGAACCCAGGAGTCCTGTCACACAGTCCTGCGTTAAACCAAACAGCTCAGACTCTCTGCTCCTTGAGCTCGAGTTTCTAGCTATTGCACCAAAACAAACAACGTTGTCCCTCAAAATGGAATTTCCTTATCAATTAATGGCCAGATTGTGTGCGGTCCTGGCTCGGCCAGAAAGGGGGATGCAAAAAGCCCTACTCTCCCATGCCTTTGCTCAAGGACAGTGGCCAATAGCAGTCTCTGTGCTTGGGGTGCTGGCTTCTGCTTCCCCCCACGGAGCAGGACTATGGTCCATTCCTGTCCTGCAGGATGGGGGAGTTGTAGCTGCATGAAGCACCTTCACCCTTGGACTCCTCTGGGCCTGGGCAGGGCTCCTCCTACTCAGGGCTTGTGGCTAAATGTCACACTAGCCCTAAAGGGTGACTTCCTGGAGCCAGCAATTGAGTTATCCAGCAGTCCCTGATTAAAGCTATCTGGATTGATTCAATTAAGGGTGGACGTTGAATTATTTAACACAAGCCATTTGGTTCCTCAGATTCTTCGATCCAGTTAAATGAAGGATCAAATTAACCAGGGACTGAATGAAGTGGGAGGCACCTGAGTGTGTCAGCTTGTGGGTGGGCAGGTGCAGTCAGGCGCCCAGTTATGGGTCTGTGCGTTCCCGAGAGTGTGTGCATCACACTGTGTGTCGCCGGGGAGGTGGAGATAAGGAAAAGCTGCACCTGAGGTATGAAAACGATGTTATGAAAAATAAGTTCACGGCAATGTTAAAGGTACAGCCAGAAAAATCAGAGTAAACAAATACCAGAGGTAAGGCTGCGGCAGTAACATCAACGCAGGGTCGTTGCACACCTTGGGCCAGATCCTCAGCTGGAATAAATTGGAGTCAATGGTGATTTTGCTGATTTACACCACCTGAGGATCTGGCCCTCAGCGAGTGCACAATTTGGGAAGTGGGCACAAGGACCCTTTTGGCATCCATGCCGGAGCTGGTCAGATTGGAAGTCCCATTGCTCTCCTGAATGCAAGGACAGATCCAGGCTGCTCGCTTACATTTTGCAGGCACTCAGCTGCTCCCGGAAGGCCTTGTGCCTGGCTAAATGATGCACAGTGCCCCCTGGAGCTCCCATTAGGGCAGTGCACCTCTTCACCACCCCCTACAGCAAGCTCCTTGGTACAGGAACACTTTAGCCCTAATGCATCCAGCTTCCACTTTGAAAAGAAAATACCCACGTGCTAATGGGAACCCTTAACCATGTCATGTCCTGACTTCTGGTGAGGTTAGCTGCACTCTTAAGGATATGACCTGGAAAGACCCAAGCGTGTGAGGGCACGGCAGCGAAAGGACGGTGCATGCGTAAAAATGGGTGGTGTGAGCTTGTGTAGACAAGTGTGTCTACCTGTGTGCAGTAGAGATGAGCCAAAGCTGCAGAGTTCAGATCTGAACTTCCCCCGGTTTGTGGGTTCAGACCCAGAGGTCTAGTATGGGCCCATCCGCATTGTACACAAAAGTCAGATTTATAAGGCCTGCTCTCATGCTCCGAGATGCACGTCAGTAACCACCCAGATCTACATACCTGCGTGCTAACATCAAAACACCTGGGGCCCAATTCCCCTCTCGCTGACTCCAGTCTAAATCAGGAATGAATCCCAGGATGTCAATGGCGGTTACACTGGAGCACAAAACCAGTGGAGGAGGGAGGCCTAATGTGCGTAGAAGTTATCAGGCAGGCTTACCGCTGTGCAGTTACTGGGGCATGCATGGTGGCAGAATCATGCGCAAGCGAATAAGTCAGCACCCAGGATTGCACAGAACGGGCTGGACAGTAGCGAAATCCAGTGTGCACTCAGTTTAGGTCACAGACTGCACACAAGTCTCAGAAAGACACATTTCCAAATCGTGCTTTGTCAGGAACTGACCTCAGGCTTTTTCCATTATGGAAACCCATCCATCAGCTAAAACGCTCTCTATGAAACCAAAAGGCAGCCAATGTCCTTCCCCCCAGCCCCATCTCTCACAAACTGCTGCTGGAAATTTCTGGACTTGGTTCTAAGTGTGGACCTCCAGCTGCAGGCCTCTCACTCGCCTCTGATTTCACCAAGTTCCCTTCTTGCCCCGGACAGGACAGACCCCGTCATTAGTAAAATGGATTATTTTAGGCCACTATAATCAGAGAAAAGCACAGGCCTCCAGCAATTGACACCAGCTTTGCCGGTGGGATTTCACCAACCAGTGCTAGACCCTAGAGGCATTTTTACACAGCAGAGAGAGGTAACGGATGTGGGAAGGGGATAAAATGAGAAGCAAGCGGGAGCAGGAGGGGTTAACACAAGCCATGGCCACTTACATTCAGCTTTGGCACAGATGAGGCAGGCAGTGGTGCAATTAAAGAAGTTCAGGATCCCAGCTACGGCCACGCTGATGTCGGTGTTGCTGGGGTGGAGGTTCAAGGTGGTGAATCGCTGGAACTGGAACTTGAGGAATTCCTCTGGGGCAACTTTAAAATGAGGGACCTGGGAAAATGAGAAAGAACAGAAGACACAGAAAGAACAAGAGGAAGAGCAATTGCAGAAGATGCATTTCTCCAGTAAAAAAACAGTCAACTCAGTGCCGCATGGGAAGCAGGTGAGAGAAAAGACAACCCAGCAAAACTGCATAGAATATTCTACTGAACAGAGGAGACAATGGATGGAAGCATAGGCGCCAACTCCGTGGGTGTTCCGGGACTGGAGCACCCATGGGGGAAAAAAGTGGGTGCTCAGCACCCACCAGCCACAGCTGATCAGTGGCACTCCTGATCAACTGTTTGGCGGCTGAAGGAGGCACTTGCGAGAGGACGGAGAGCAGGGAGCGATGAGGGCTTTGGGAGACGGGTTTGAGCAGGGGTGGGAAGAGGTGGAGCGAGGGCAGGGCCTCAGGGGAAGGGACGGAGTGGGGGTGGGATCTTGGGGTGGAGCCGGGGTGAAGCACCCCGAGTTAAAAATAAAAGTCAGCACCTGTGGATGGAACCCTAAATGGGTTTTTACTCTTGTGGATCCTGAGAAGGAGAAAGTCACAGCAGCAAGAAGTGTCTGACTTGGAGTGATGGGGAGAAATGGACCAGGGAGTCCCTGGCTGAGACCTTTAAAGAAAGTCTAGCAGTAAGAGCCTCGCTGAAACCTTTAGGAAAGACTGAAAGAAGAACACGATGACCCCATGCTGGTGAATCTCAGGATAAGGAGAAACAGCTGCAGCAGCCTAAAGCTTTGCCCTGTTTGATCTGCGGAGAAGTAACAGGCTATTCCAAAGGGATCAGAGCTAATATTTCATTTGCCATTCATAAACGGGAGTGGAAGTAGCACTGAGACGCTGCATGCCAGGGAATACGGACAATGCGGGGCCAAGGAGCCCAGGGTGCAGATGGAACGGGAGCGACGGGAGACCAGCAAGGATAAGGGTCAGCGGGACAGAGAAAGGATTTGTTTGTTTGTTTTTTAACAGCATGGATTATTTGGAAGAAACAGAACAGAAAAAGGGGAACATCTGGTTCTGCTTCAATAGAGCAATGTCAAGTCCTCTTTGCTTCCATTAGCGGCGCTTCCAGAAGCTATCACCCCACGCCTCTGATCTGTCTCCTCTTGGGGAAGGCTGTTAGTGGGCTGTGATGGCTGCTTTATTGGAGGCATAAGCTGTTTTGTTAGTAATAGAAAAGTTAAAGAGTAATAAGCTGCTATCTGCCTTGATCTCACTCCGCAGACCTCAGCCTGGGCTCCATTAACAGGGAGAGAAACAGACTGTATGCCACAGGCAGATTCCTTTAACTAATGTAGATGGGACATCTACAGTGTGGGCTTGTTGATCATTCTCTGAAGCCAGATGGAGTCTGAGGCTCATGGCAATGACGATTAATGAGGCAGAGAGATGCGCAGGCCGAGGTGTACACGAGACCCCACCACATACGTCTGCAGGGTGCGATCCCCAAAGAGGTGGGCCCAAGTCACAAAGCTGAGGGTTGCTCCAATCCACAGCTTTGCGTCAGCCCAAGATGGAGACAGGAGGTCTAATTTTTGTCTCCTTCCCAGTGGCTTTATGCCAGCGTACCGCCAGTGACTTCACCATGACGGTCTTTAGGTTAAAGCATTGGACTGTGACGCAGGAGATTTACCTGCTCCGCCACAGATGCCTTGTGTCCCCCTCAGGCAAGTCACTTTCCCTCTGCGTGCATCCTTTCCCCATCGGTACAAGAGCACTTCCTTTGCCTGCCTTGTCTGGTTAGACTGTAAGCTTTTCAGGACAGAGGCTGTCTTACTACTGTACTTAGCACCCGGCACAATGGGGCCCTGATCTTGGCTAGGCCATTAGGTGCTACTGTAAAACAAATAACGACGAGTCATTCCTGATTCTTACCAGTGTAAATGACAGCAGAGAGGATTAGGTTCAATAACCAGACAGATAAGACTGGATCTGAACTTCCTAGCACCCCAGTTTTGATTCAGGACCACCTCTAAAAAGAGGGAAGAGAATTGCTTCATGTAGAACACGGGGAGTCTAGCTAGAAACAACTAGCTGAGACCAAAGAGGAACAGAGTTAAGATGAATATCAGGAAAAACCCTGATGATCTGTTACGGCAGATTGGTCTTTGCCTGGGTAGTGGCGGATGCTAGAGGCAGTGCAATGGATCAATCCTGCAATGGATCAAGCAACTAGGAAAGAAAGGACAATCCTGCAGTAGCTGAGGGAGTTGGGTCTAGCAGATCTTTTCCAGCTCTAATGCCTCTGATTCTAAGGAAATAAAGCAATGCAAGTCATTTGCAAATACAAGCTATTTACCGTGTTCCATTTCAGACGCTCCTACACCGTGGAGGCACCAGAGACAGAGTCCAGTAAATGGCTGAGAGATGTTATCAGGCTATGAAGGGATGAACTATAAGAAGAGAACTCCATTTCTTTTCCCCAGAGCACAGATGGATCAGTGTACGCTGGCAGTTGAGGGTTTATAAAATATTAAATCAGAGACATAATCTGGATGTAGATTAAAAAGGTTTGTATTGAAGAAACATCGCCAAACAGAAAGGGAATATAATCTTCCAGGAGGATCATGCACAAACTAATGACTGCCGGGAGCTTCTGTGCTGAGTTATGTTTGCCAAGCAGGTGCTGGCTTTTGCAACTGTAACTGTCGAGGCAGTTCTTGCTGGATCCTAGAGAAGCTGGAGGAATGGGAAGTGCAGGAGAAACTGGGAGATGGGCTGAGACTAGCAGAGAAGCAGAAGGAGATGTGGTGAGAGAGAGAGGAGGAAGAACAAGGAGTTAAGAGAAGGGAATAGGAAAGATGGGACCCATGCACTAAATTACAAGTTCAGGTACACCTTGCTGCAGCCCACAGATGGTTAGAGGAAGGATGGCCTAGTGGATAAGGGACTGGACTGGAACTCAGGAGATCTGGTCAAGTCTCAGCTCTGCCACAGACATCACAGGGCTACCTGGGGCAAGTCGCTTCACCTGTCCTGTGTCTCACTTCCCCAGGGGTAAAATGCGGATAATAGCACTGCCCTGCCTCGCAGTGGTGTTGTGAGGATCAAGTCCGCTAGTGCTTGTGAGGCGCTCAGATACAAGGGTGATGCAAGGCTGTGTAAGTGCCCTGCTGGGCAGAAAGAAACTGACATAGCAGTAGCTAGACCCACATGGGGGTCTGTGTGCGCGTGGCGGGGCAACGGACAGGAAAGCAACAAGAGGCCTTCCTAGGACTGGCGGAAGAAAAGCAGCAGCCAGACCCTGGAGAGGAAGAAGAAGGAGAGCAACAGTGAGGAGGAAGCAGAAGCAGTAAGAAGCAGAAATGGGTGGAGGAACAGCAGTAAGACCTTGGCTGACATCTGTGGGGGAAGAGAACGACAGAAAAGCAGAAGACGCCAGCTGGGACCCTATGAAGGAGAAAGTGACTCGGCAGCAGTGTACCTTCCCTGCTGGTTCTCCAGAGGAGGCACTCGCGGCTCAAAGACAGAAAGTCTAATGGGATCAGAACTAGGGAGGCGAATAATCATCTCATTTGCAGTTAATAAATCAGAGGGGAGATGCTGCGTCGTAGGGCATTCAGGTAACATTCAGCAGAGATAGCAAAGGACCCAGTCCCTCCAGAGCCTGACACAGAGAGAGAGAGGGTGGGGGGTAGAACTCTGCTTGAGGGTCTCCAGCACTGCATTGCCCTGAGTCATATGTGTTCGGAAGAGAATTTGCAGTGGACATGAGATTGTGCTAGAGTAGGGAAAAGAGGCCAGGGGAACTATTCTGCACCCCTTCAATCCCCAACAGTGGGCTTCCTCCCTGTCCCAGACAGACTGAATTTGATGCCCCTCCAGTACAACCTAGCAGCCCAATGCCCTGTGGACATGCAATGCCACCATCAGGCTATGGGAGCCCTGCAAGGCAGCTCAATCAGTCTCTCAGACAGCCTGGAGATATTCCCACCGGTGGGATTTCACTCACCTCTTTCTCCCCGCAGATATTGCTGATAATAGAGCTTGAGGCCGGACTCGACGAAGGTCCCAGGACGGCTACCACCCCTTTCGGAAGAATCTGGCACACTGGGGTCACCATGGAGAATTAGAGAGCAGGAGAGGAAATGTGTTAGCCAATCAGGGGTTATCCCAGATTCTTAGTAAGTATCAAATCCTACTAAGAAAAGGAGTACTTGTGGCACCTTAGAGACTAACCAATTTATTTGAGCATAAGCTTTCGTGAGCTACAGCTCACTTCATCAGATTTGTGCTGGAAATGGCCCACCTTGATTATCATGCACATTGTAGGGAGAGTGGTCACTTTGGATAAGCTATTACCAGCAGGAGAGTGAGTTTGTGTGTGTGGTTTTTCAAAAGGGGTGTGTGTGAGAAAACCTGGATTTGTGCTGGAAATGCCCCAACTTGATTATCATACACATTGTAAGGAGAGTGATCACTTTAGATAAGCTGTTACCAGCAGGAGAATGGGGTGGGAGGAGGTATTGTTTCATGGTCTCTGTGTATATAATGTCTTCTGCAGTTTCCACAGTATGCATCCGATGAAGTGAGCTGTAGCTCACGAAAGCTTATGCTCAAATAAATTGGTTAGTCTCGAAGGTGCCACAAGTACTCCTTTTCTTTTTGCGAATACAGACTAACACGGCTGTTACTCTGAAACCTATCAAATCCTACTGTATCTTCTTTCCCATTCCCAGGGGCTGAGAGTACAAATTCATCCATGCCCCCACACTACACAGAACCCACTGCCTTTGTACCCAGGACTTCATGGAGTCATTATCACCCTGTTCCTTGTATTTCCTAAGGGGTCAAGATCCTGACCCACAACCCATCTCCTGTTCCCTGGAGTGCCACAGTCCCACTGCCCTATACACCAGACCATGCAGCATCCCAAACCTTGTGAAATCCCCACCACCCAAAGCCCATATCACCACCATGTGTCTCCTGTCCAAAGCTCACAGCAAACCCAAAGCTCACAACAAACCCCCCAAACCAATCCCATGGAATCCCCCTCAATAACCCTGCTTTCCTGTTATCCCACCATGGAATCATAGAATCATAGAATATCAGGGTTGGAAGGACCTCAGGAGGTCATCTAGTCCAACCCCCTGCTCAAAGCAGGACCAATCCCCAATTAAATCATCCCAGCCAGGGCTTTGTCAAGCCTGACCTTAAAAACTTCTAAGGAAGGAGATTCCACCACCTCCTTAGGCAACGGATTCCAGTGTTTCACCACTCTCCTAGTGAAAAAGTTTTTCCTAATATCCAACCTAAACCTCCCCCACTGCAACTTGAGACCATTACTCCTTGTCCTGTCCTCTTCTACCACTGAGAATAGTCTAGAACCATCCTCTCTGGAACCACCTCGCAGGTAGTTGAAAGCAGCTATCAAATCCCCCCTCATTCTTCTCTTCTGCAGACTAAACAATCCCAGTTCCCTCAGCCTCTCCTCATAAGTCATGTGTTCCAGACCCCTAATCATTTTTGTTGCCCTTCGCTGGACTCTTTCCAATTTATCCACATCCTTCTTATAGTGTGGGGACCAAAACTGGACACAGTACTCCAGATGAGGCCTCACCAATGTCGAATAGAGGGGGATGATCACGTCCCTCGATCTGCTCGCTGTGCCCCTACTTATACATCCCAAAATGCCATTGGCCTTCTTGGCAACAAGGGCACACTGCTGACTCATATCCAGCTTCTCATCCACTGTCACCCCTAGGTCCTTTTCCGCAGAGCTGCTGCCTAGCCATTCGGTCCCTAGTCTGTAGCTGTGCATTGGGTTCTTCCGTCCTAAGTGCAGGACCCTGCACTTATCCTTATTGAACCTCATCAAATTTCTTTTGGCCCAATTCTCCAATTTGTCTAGGTCCCTCTGTATCCTATCCCTGCCCTCCAGCGTATCTACCACTCCTCCCAGTTTAGTATCATCCGCAAATTTGCTGAGAGTGCAATCCACACCATCCTCCAGATCATTTATGAAGATATTGAACAAAACTGGCCCCAGGACCGACCCCTGGGGCACTCCACTTGACACCGGCTGCCAACTAGACATGGAGCCATTGATCACTACCCATTGAGCCTGACAATCTAGCCAACTTTCTACCCACCTTATAGTGCATTCATCCAGCCCACATTTCTTTAACTTGCTGACAAGAATACTGTGGGAGACCGTGTCAAAAGCTTTGCTAAAGTCAAGAAACAATACATCCACTGCTTTCCCTTCATCCACAGAACCAGTAATCTCATCATAGAAGGCGATTAGATTAGTCAGGCATGACCTTCCCTTGGTGAATCCATGCTTACTGTTCCTGATCACTTTCCTCTCATGTAAGTGCTTCAGGATTGATTCTTTGAGGACCTGCTCCATGATTTTTCCAGGGCTGAAGTGAGGCTGACTGGCCTGTAGTTCCCAGGATCCTCCTTCTTCCCTTTTTTAAAGATTGGCACTACATTAGCCTTTTTCCAGTCATCCGGGACTTCCCCCGTTCGCCACGAGTTTTCAAAGATAATGGCCAATGGCTCTGCAATCACAGCTGCCAGTTCCTTTAGCACTCTCGTATGCAACTCGTCTGGCCCCATGGACTTGTGCGCGTCCAGCTTTCCTCCAACCCCAGGCAAAGCCTCTTCCCTTTGCCCCATAACCAGGACATTTCTCTTTTCAGACCTGACCCTTTTGGGATCTGCCTGCATTGCTGCAGGACATCTTTCACTGAAGTTTATGGAAGATACTAAAAGAAGGACATTACCCTGGTTAAAGCATCATTGACACAAGCCAAACCGACACAAATTTGCTAGCTCATCCTCTGAAGAACTGAACAATAAATATGAATTAAATGATTGTACTTGGTTTGTTTTTACTATGTGTTCTGCTCAGTGGCAGTGAGCACTCTGGATCCATGCCACCAGCTTGCTACATTAACAGAACCCTGAAAAACTCAGGAAGCTGAATTCTCTCCCCCTCAGCCTCCTCCTGAGTTTAATAGGAACCTTTTGTGCTTTCAGTCGTAGCATGACTGAGCTGGATCGGGCTCCAAAGACTGTCCAATTGGTGTCAACTCGGTGGAATTCAAACCCTACCAACACATCTAGGGCTGTTCCTCTGGAGTAATTTGTCTACGTGAAGACTCCATAGATTTAAACCAGCAGTTTCATCATTTCTGAGCCCCAAAGACCCCTTGAAGGATATTCTGAATTTAATGTGGGTGAGGAGTTGTTCTGAAAGACATCACAGGCCCAGGCTAAGTGAAAAACTGTGGTTGATTGAATGCCACCACTCTCCCACCTCTTCCCCAACAGGACCAAAGCAGCCCTGTGAACAAATACAAAGCTGTATTTGCTGCACCAGCACGAATGTGAGTTTCTTCCAAGGAAAGAGGATACCAATCGGTTCACCAGAGTCATCTGCCATCCCTACAGGACCATCTTGTGAACGTTTTCAGAACCAAATATTTGTGAACTTCTCGATTTAAAAAAACAGGTCACGCATCTAAGTTGTGGTCTCTTAGATATCAAGTGGCTTGTCTGTCTTGGGGTATGATTCTTTCATAACAGTTGTGAGATTTAGTCAAGATTCAGTGGCTGGAAGTTGAAGCTAGAAATATTCAATGGCACAACGTTGTTTTCTTTTAAACAGTGAGGGTAATTAATCATTGGCATTGCCTTGCCAAGGGATACGGTGGATTCTCCCTTACTTAAAGTCTTTAAATCCAGATTGGATGTCTTCCAAAAGAAGATACGCTCTCATTTGACAAGCTATTGGACTCAATGCAGGAATCAGTAGGTGAACGTTATGCAGGAGGTCAGACTAGATGATCATAGTGGTCCTTTCTGGTCTTAAAATCTACAAAGTAGATAACTTAGTGGTTAGAGTAGGAAGCTGGGAGCCAGGACTCCTGGATTCTATACTAAGTCCTGCCGATGACTTGGTCACGTATCAAAACTAGACATCACTGCACTGACAGCAGCAGTTGTTTGACAGTGCAGAAAAACTCTTTGTAGACTGAAGTCAGGAAGTGAAGAACATTTCATTGAACCTGCTGTAAGGGTTAATTAGGATGTGGGGCAATGCCTGTATTGGAATTTGGCTCCCCACTTTTCTGAAAGAGGGCAAGTGGCTAGGATGTCAGTTCTAGGAGTCATTTAATTCTTTGCCTCTCCAAACCATAGTGCCCCAACAGCACAAAAGTTCAGTCTGCTCCCTAGTAAATTGCCAATCCCCTTCCTGCGGCTCCTAGAAGTTCTGCTAAGGACTCCGTCCATGTACTGGGCTGGCCTGACCATGCTTGGGTTGTAAGAACTGAAAATGGTATGACTGCAGGCTTACTTATATGGCACTTATTGGATGATGCAACAACACTGCCCCTCCCAGGTTTGTGTTTGTTTCCTTTTGGAGAAGATACATAAAAAAACTACTTTGAATTGTCTGTACTCCATGGAGTCAATTCTTAACCTCACAATCATTTGTTAAGCTGGGCACAAGCAAACAATCCACATTTTAACATAATCAAATGTAAATGTATACATCGAGGAACAAAGAATGCAAGCCATACTTATATGATGGAGGGACTCTATCCTGGGAAGCAGTGATTGTGAAAAAGATTTGGGGATCCCGGTGAATAACCAGCTGAACAGGAGCTCCAAGTGTGCCACTGTTTGGTCAATGGTCTAATGTGACCCTGGGATGTATAAACAGGAGGCTCTCAAATAGGAGAAGAGAGGTTATTTTACCTCTGTCTTTGGCTCTGGTGTGACTTTGGCACTGCTGGAATACTGCCCCCAGTTCCGGAGTCCACCGTTCAGGAAGAATGTTGATAAATTGGAGAAGATTCAGAAAAGAGCCACAAGAACGATTAAAGGATTGGACCACACGCCTTATTGTGAAAGACTCAATCTGTTTAGCTTAACAAAGAAACGGGCAAGGGGTGACTTGATCACAGTTTATAAGTACCCCATGGGGAACAAAAATCTGATAATAAAGGACTTGTCAGTCTAGTAGAAAAGATCCAACAGCTGGAACTTAAAGCTGGACAAATTCAGGCTAGAAATTAGGTGCACATTTTTAACTGTAAGGGTAACTACCATTGGAACAAGTTACCAAGGTTAATGGTGGATTTTCTATCACTCGCCATTTAAAATCAAGGTTGGATATTTTTCAAAAAAAAAAAATTTGCTGTAGTTCAAACAGGAAATTAATTCAGAGAAGTCCAAATGATCTGTGTTTTACAGGAGGTCAGACTAGATGATCATAGTGGTCCAATCTGGCCTTAGGATCCATGTCTGTGAGTTCAGGCAAGTCCAGTAGATGGTCACAAATGACCTGGACTGGGTTTGTGCAGAAAACCTGGAGGTGAAAGGCTCAATATTCTACTACCACGTCGTCCAGTTCCCAGGATGCATAGTAAGGCTTCTAAGTTCTTACAGGAAGTTTAAATGCCATGCAAACATCTCCTCTTGGTTTTGTTCACTCCGTTCAGTCTAGTGGATGTTTGGTGGATGTTTTTCTCCAGCAGCTTCACATGGATCTGGCACTTGCTTCTCTGTACTTAGAAATTTGCAGACACTTATACCTCTTGAATAGCCCTTTTTGAATAGGAATATTAGCAATTTGCAAACTGTGCATTCTGCTTTAGAAACATTCATCAGTCCCTGGTGACAGCTGAGCGCCTTCAACTATTCTGCAGAGTATCAGGCACCTGCCAGCATCTAGGAAGAAGGCACGGGCTCCCTCTCCTATTTGTGTGCCTTTTGAATAAGTCAAAAGTCCTAGGGGGGATTTTTGTCATGCATGCAGGAGAAAGTTTGGCGAGCACTTTCCCTTTGTCTCTCAAGTAGCCAAGAACAAAAGGACTGGGAGAATAGGTTAAGTAGTCATAGCAACTGAGTTGCAAGGATTGTCAGAGGAAGAACAGGCAGTTTTTCACTCTCAGAGTGAAACACACTCCGGAATTACAGAAAAAACACTGCAACGAAGTGGAGATGCCCGAGGCAGAGGATTAGACCATGTAAGGAGAGCGCCTCTTGTAACCCAAACACTCTTCCTATCTCAGGGTACTTTACCCATGGAGACAAACTGCAGCAGGTAGCTCACGTCTGGACTCCTAAGCCTATTACATACACCGGTCTTCTGTGCTCAGACACCAGCCCTTTGGAGGATGCAGAATTGTCCACATAATGCCACATTCATCCCTGGTGTAACTGGACTGACGAAAATGGACCCAGAGAACCACAGATGCTAGTACAGCCACTGGCATAAAAGACTCTGGGAACTTCAACTGATGGATATTGTTTAGACACTAGACTCTCCAGGCCAGATTCTCAGGTGGTATGAATTGGTATAGGTCTGCTGACAGTCCAAGATCTGGGCCAGTCTTCACCTGTGTTACCAATACTATGCCCCTCCCCAAGCCCAGCTTTGGAACAGTCTCTTGGAGGAAACCCTTCGATGTGCCAGATCCCCAAGGAGTCAGACTCTTCCTTCAGGATCAGCCTCACTGCTCAGCCTGTCCAGCGGAAATGGACTCCTGCTCAGAGACTTGTACACTGTCCAGGGACTAATGCACCTCCCCCAATACTTGCAATGACACTCAACCAGTGGTTCTCAAAACAGTAGGGTTTAATAATCAAGTGGAACCCAGCACTGGATGTCCTTAGGTTAGCACAGAGACATAAAAGTTTAAGCACTGTCCATTCTGGTCAATCCACAGCAATTCACCAGCGAACTCCATTTTCAGGCTGTCTCTGCTTCTGACTTTCTTCCTGAGTCAGTTCCCAGATGAGAGAGCTCCCAGCTTCTTCCAGAAGCCAAGTGCCATACTCCTACCTCATACCTTTCAGTCCTTTGCTCTGGAGCTGGGATCTCTGCTCTGCTTCCTTGCTGAGAGTCAGGATAATTGTCCTCCCCCTGGGCCATTGGTTGCTCAGTGGCAATGTCCTGGTGACTGGGCTTTCCAATGTCTTCTCAGATTTTCCATTGATATGGGTCACCTTGGCCAGGTTTTTTTTTTTTAAATGACCCGTTCAGTCTGCTCAGACAGCTAGGTGGCCCTCACACCCCTATGTCTCTTAGTCTTCCCTGAGAGCAAACTTAATCCTGTTTCCCCCACTGGGTAGCAATGCAAAATATGGGGGGAAAGCTGAGAGACACTTAGGATTCATACAAATATTACAAAAAAATCCCACTTTGTCACAACACCCATCCCTGTGGTGTCGAAGCTGCTGTCATATGTGAACGCCTGGGAACATGCATGCTGAAATAATCAGTGGTACAGGCTGGACAATTGTGGATTCAATCACAACCAGCGTTGAGGCTCCAGCTGAAACCATCCTCCTCTAGGAAATGCCAAAAATTTCAACTTGTTCCTTAACGCTGTAACTCACCCCATTGTATCCGGGGATGACAGCATGTTCCGTGGGGCATGTTCTTTTGGAGAGCCTGGTGATACCGAGAGATTAGGTCAGCTGGAGCCACAATATTCCAATATTTTGTAGCGGAACTTCTCAAAATTTCAGAAGTCGTGAATCCAGGGGCTGGGACTGGTTATGTCTCTGCTAGACACCAGGTCTCAAGATTTCAAAACTTTGTACACCATAACCCTGATTTAGCGATGCACTTAAATAGATGCTTGAAGTTAAGCTGGTTGTTACAACCTGGCCTGTATCCCACTGTATGGTCCCCAGTCTGTTCAGAGTAGACCCAGGCACTGGGTCCCATATGTTTTTAAGCCAGCTAGGTGCAGGTAGAGTCTAGTCACTATTTCTAGCTCTGGGCACAAAATAGGGCACAAAATCAGTGTCTGAGACCTCCCAAGACCCTTCCTCTCAGGCACTTACACACATTCCCCAGAGCTCCAACTAAGTTTTGGCCACCCCAAGCTGCTAGGTTAGCCCCTTTGGGGACAACATGGCAGGAAAGCATGGAACACAGGCTTAGCAGAGGGATTTCTTAACCACACACACCTAACTCTTCAAGCACTCAAGAGTTAAAGATCTTAGAAACAAAGCTGAAGTCCTGAGAGGCCCCCCTCACTTGAACTGATCTCACCTTTTCTTGTGAGCCCAAGGTTTGCAAGAGGTTCAGTCTAGGCAGAGTCCCTCCCTCACAGAGCAGCACCCAGTTCTTAGCCAGACAGACCTCTGCCTCTCCTCTGTGCGCTTCACTGGGATGCTCCAGCTCCCTCCCCAAGTCACGCTGGCCCCTCTGTAGAAAAAATATTGTTCCACAGGAGAGAGCCAGTGGTGGAGAGTCATTCAAAGTTGATGGCCCCAGATTCCCACCTTGATGGCTTCCCTGTGATAGTCCTTCAACTAGGTGTCAATCCCTTTTCCCAGGTAAGGCACCTGTCTGGAATGCATTTCAATAGGTTGGCCTCAGGCAAGTTTAGATATGCATTCAATGCATACTGCATAATATAATTTGATACAGACCTATCCCACTCTATGACACAGATGTTTATGTGCTTTCCTGAATCAGGGCCTTTATATGAAAGCTAGGAAACGAGCATGGGTGCGCAAGTTCAGACAAACTGCAAGATACATTTTAAATGAATGTCTGAGCAAGTAACGATTTCTATAAATAAAAAACATAACAGAGTTCAGATTAGATACATATAGCTAGTTAATAAAGATGGTGGCTTTCATCTCTAAGGATCTCCAAGCAATTTGTATATTCATACATAAACTCTGTCACTATAGAAAGCATTTCACGCACCAGTAAGTGCATCCACCTCAGGTGAAGACTGTGGCAGCTAGTAGGCAACACATAGCAACCCTTCAGAACAATATGGGACAGATGAAGTGGGTTTTAGCCCATGAAAGATTATGCCCAAATAAAATGTGTTCGTCTATAAGGTGCCACACGGACTCCCCAAAGTAAAGAAGAATATTGAATCCAAATGAAACTACACAAGGGGGTTACAAATGCAATTACCCTAGCTGAAATTTGGTGGGGGGTCTAATATCTGAGCTCTTGTGAAAAGCATTGTGGGATCTTTATTGCCCACAAATGGCTAAGCCTTGTTTCTCTTCTGAAAGACAACACTTCCAGCAATGCAATGACCCCAGTGGAATACGAGGGTGTTACCTCCAAGTGAGACCACCGCTTACTGAAATTGCCAACGCTATTTCCTGCAGCATCCTGCATATTCCCACATCTTATTACTGACCTGGCCCAGCCCTGTTTAGCTTGTGAAATCTGACGGGTTAAGAGCACAACATGGCATGGCTACTACTATGGAAGCATCAGCTATGCATGTAGAAATATTATTTTTGTGTGTACATTGAAGCCAGAAATCCCCCCGTTGGTCATGTTAGTGGCTGAACTGCCTCTAGGTGTTTGGATGAGCAGAAGGAAGATTTTTAGAAGATGCATTAGGTCACAGGAGACAGATTGATAAGTAGAAAAACAGTCCTTTCCTGGACCTCAAGAGAAGGTGGTTTAGATAAAGATGTGATTAAATAGCCCATTTTGGATCTTCATAAAGAGATTTGAACAGTCAAACACACTGAGAAAAGCAGGCTTTACCTGTAATGACAAAACTGCCCCATCCATAACCCTTTTACTGCAGGCTTACTTCAAACCATAGCAATTTACAGATGCTTTCCTTACAAGAACAAGTTGATACATTTGCTTCCCTTTAGATATAAAGCATCAGTGGCAAACCATGCATGAATTTGATTAAGACCTGTTCTTTTTCTATCTGTTCTAGGAATGGCATATTTGTAGCCATATGCATTAAAATACCTCACTCAACCTAAAAAAAAAAGAAAAGAAAAATAGTTTTAAAATAAAATGAAAAGAAACCCACAAAAGCCTTTCTTCTTTCAAACCGTTAATCATCTGTGAAACAAAATGTCATTTTTCAGATGCAATAGCAACATTCCTAGAATCAGTCAGCTACATATCTTAACTGTGATGTTTAGGAGCAATTCAAAAAGCGTGAAATCTGAGAACAATATTAAAGAATATTAAAATTTTTGCTGTGATATGGTAAAACATCTAAGCTACTTTTATTAATATTAAATGCAATGACAGCATTAGCATCATATTAAAGTTGAGAAGTCAGATATTCAAAAAGTCAGGCAATCCTTAACTCTAAAGGGCCTGGTTCTCCTCTAACATTCATGTAAATCATGAATAACTTTATTGTCGTTAAAAAAAGGAGGACTTGTGGCACCTTAGAGACTAACAAATTGATTTGAGCATAAGCTTTCTGAGCTACAGCTCACGTCATCGGATGCATCCGACGAAGTGAGCTGTAGCTCACGAAAGCTTATCCTCAAATCAATTTGTTAGTCTCTAAGGTGCCACAAGTCCTCCTTTTCTTTTTGCGAATACAGACTAACACGGCTGCTACTCTGAAACCTGTCTTGATTGACATTAATCACAGAGCTGTGCAGGTACTGGATTTTCTGTTTTGTGGGAGATTCCACAATTTAAAAAAAATTTTTTTTTAAATTCTGAAACAGAACAAAAACAAATGAAAAAACTGACATTTCCTGAGAAACAAAATTCTGAACAATAACAGTTTTGGGTTAAATGAAATAAAACTGAAATATATTGTTCTGATTTCACTTTTATATTACACTATATGTTTCAGAATTTTAAAAAAATGAAAAGACAAGTCATTGCAAAATAGGAATTCAAAGCGTTTTTCTCTGAAAAGGTTGAAATGGAACATTGTCACCTCATCAGGATGCTCTATTCTGTTTTTTTCTTCCAAAATGAAATGTCATCAAACTTGACATGTTTCCACAAAACATTTCACTTCTGGTGAACTGGCATTTCCAACAGAAAAATTTTCCAGTCAGAAAACTTCCAACCAGCTCTTGTTAAATGTACACTGGTGTAAGGGAGAGGGGAATCGGCTGCAAGATTTTTTACCATGTTAAATTTGGCCACCTTGCAAACCCTGCCTGTTATCTGGCAGAGGTTAAATAACACAAACAGTGATACATGGAGGAGGTTTGTGTTAAACAAAAAAAAGGGGAATAGAAAATGCTTCCATGCAATTCAAACACATGACACAATGAGTGCGCAGAACAAAGAATCAAGGGAAACAATGCACCATTCTCATTTCCTCTCCTACTAAGAGCTGCTGGAAGGACATGGGCTATATTCTGGAGTGGGACACACTTGCCAGGGAGTCCAAATGGGAAATGGACCCTGGTAACACCCACACAGCCAGGGCTGTTTGCTCAGCACTCCTCTTCTCTCTGCCCACTATGAAGCAGGTTAGGAAGCCCACCCACAAATGATGCTCTACTTACTAGCTCTGCCTGGGGATGGGGGGAATAAAACAGAATGAGCATGACACTCATCAGACATGAGGACCAGAAAAAGGATTATATGCAGGATCCTAAAGTGATCAACAGGCAGAGGCAGAGGATTACTGCTTCAAATGGTCTCTCAGATGCCGTATGCGAGGCTGGGTCTATGCTTAAAAATTAGATTAACCTAGCTACGTCGCCCAGGTCTGTGAAAAAATTCACACAGTGAGTACTGTACTTAGGCTGACCTAACCCTGCAGTGTGGATGTGACTAGGTCAACAGAAGAATTCTTCCACCCACCTTGAGGGGATGGATTATCTGCATAGATGGAAAAAGCCCTTCTGTTGACCTAGGAAGTGTCTATGACACTAGAGCAATTGCTGCTGCAGCCCCTAGCTGTGCCACTGTAGTGGCTGTAATGTAAATATGCCCTGAAGTTTTTAGCCTACCTGTCTCATGGGTGATGGGCTCAGATGTACCAATAGAAATGCAAGTATTTCCTGACCTGTACGGTATTTACCCAATGCAGAGAAACGACTCCATGAACAACATAGGTGCCTGTTTGGGGAATCAAGGAGCAGACTCTTGATGTCACATGTACAGTGATGAGCATCAGAATTCCCATTAAACCGTCTGGCCACGGAGGGGTCTCCGTACCATGCAGGAATCAAGGCCGAAGGTTATGAAAAGTAGTTACTGAAGATGTCCAGCCAATGCCCACTTTTAACATCCTACAGTCTCACCCTTATGGGAAAGCCCTACAGAACTAAACAGAGATGAAACGAATAGGGTTTTATAGTCATTGAATAGGATTGCATAGAAATTGCTCTAAAAACCTACATAATTTAATGTTTGCAGTGTTGCTGTAGCCATGTGGGTCCCAGGATACTAGAGAGACAAGGTGGGTGAGATAATATCTTTTATTGAATCAACTTCTGCTGGTGAAAGAAACAAACTTTTGAGCTGACAAGGAGCTCTGCATAGCTTGAAAACTTCTCTTTCTCACCAACAGAAGTTGGTCTAATAAAAGATATTACCTCACCCATCTTGTGTCTCTATGTAATGTCACATACTTTCTATGGGCTTTTAAAACCAACTGGTAGAGGAGAATTACAGCCTTGCTATACTATGCTCGAAAAGAGAAGACTGCGGGGAGGGCAGGTTGTTTTATAACAAGGACGGTGATCAATTGTTCTCCATGTCCACTGAGAGTTGGACGTAAAGTAATTGGCTTATTTTGCAGCAAAGGAGATTTAGGTTAGATATTAGGAAAATCTATCTATCTCTAAGGATAAGTAAGCACTGGAACGGGTTACCTAGGGAGGTTGCGGAACCCCTGTCATTGGAGGTTTTTAAGAACAGATTAGACAAATACCTGTCAGGGATGGTGTCACGGTTCCTTCCCCACCCTGAAAGCTAGGATACAGATGTGGGGACCTGCATGAAAACCTCCTAAGTTTACTTTTACCAGCTTAGGTCAAAACTTCCCCAAGGTACAAACTATTTTACCTTTTGCCCTTGGACTTTCGCTGCCACCACCAAACGTCTAACACCGGTTACTGAGAAAGAGTTCGTTTGGAAACGTCTTTCCCCCCAGAATCCTCACAAATCTTACCCCCTTTTTTTCTGGGGAAGGTTTGATAAAAATCCTCACCAATTTGCATAGGTGACCACAGACCCAAACCCTTGGATCTTAAGAACAATGAAAAAATATTCAGTTTCTAAAAAGAAGAATTTTAATAGAAGAAAAAGTAAAAAGAATCACCTCTGTAAAATCAGGATGGTAAATACCTTACAGGGTAATTAGATTCAAAACATAGAGAATCCCTCTAGGCAAAACCTTAAGTTACAAAAAGACACAAAAACAGGAATATCCATTCCATTCAGCACAGCTTATTTTCTCAGCCACTTAAAGAAAACAGAATCTAATGCATATCTAGCTAGATTACTTACTAAGTTCTAAGACTCCATTCCTGTTCTGTCCCTGGCCAAAGCATCACACAGACAGACCCAGACCCTTTTTTTCTCCCCCCTTCCAGCTTTGAAAGTATCTTGTTTCCTCATTGGTCATTGTGGTCAGATGCCAGCGAGGTTATCCTAGCTTCTTAACCCTTTACAGGTGAAAGGGTTTTTCCTCTGGCCAGGAGGGATTTTAAAGGTGTTTACCCTTCCCTTTATATTTATGACAGGTGGTTTAGGTATATTTAATTCTGCCTCATTGTTGTGGTCTGCACTAGATGACTTCTTGATGTCTCTTCCAGCCATGCATTTCAATGATTCTATGGGTTAAACTTAAAAAAAAATTCTATTGGAAGGTAATCATATACTATTGAATTCCAGAGGATGTTTCTGGAAGGGGCAGTCACTATAGGTTTGGGGAATTTTGGCAGGGCTGGGAGGACCACAAATAACCAAAGGACTTAGGTGACATCTGACTTAACACTCTTCAGTGTTAAAAAAAATAAAAATAAAGCCAGCTTTTAAGTCTTGGATGGGGTTGTGAAAAGCTGGTATCTAAAGCCACAAACCTTCAGGGCACATCTAGACAGAGATTAATCTATATTAGGGAAGCTGACAGCAATATAGGGTGTAAATTTCCTCTAGGAAAACAGCTCAAGAGTTTTAACACACAACATACCACAGTTTAAAAAAATTACTTAGCACCTAGTGTAAACAAATACATTGGTGTCTTAAGATGCTGGACCAGCTACCATGTTTGTCTCTGCGTGACACCAAGCACTAAGTTGAGCTTAAGAATGTGTCAACTGAGAAATTTGAGCTAACACGTTGTAAAACCCTATTTCTTTTCCAAGCCTAGACATGCCTTAAGTAGATTATGTCCACACTTAAAACGCTACAGTGGCACAGCTTCAGTGTAGACGCTCATTACAGCAACCCATTGCTGTAGAATCATAGAATATCAGGGTTAGAAGGGACCTCAGGAGGTCATCTAGTCCAACCCCCTGCTCAAACCAGGACCAATCCCCTGTTAATCCACCTCCCTGAGAAGCTGTCGCTAGGTCCATCCACCTAGAACTGCCTACAGTGGGGAGTTCAGTGGGCTGAACTACGTCCTTCAGGGGTGTGGATTTTTCACCCTCCTGAGTGATGTAGCTGGGTTGATCTAATTTTCCAGTGTAGACCTGCCCTGTTAGAGAGTTCTGCAGTGGAAATTTTGTACGCATGTGAATTTCAGGCTACATCTACACCACAGCCTATGCTGGCCTCAGGCATGTAGCTCAGGGGTGTGAATAAACTGCCCCTCTGAGCGACGTAAGTCACACCGACATAAGCGCTCTTGTGCACAGCACTATGTCCCAGCACAGCTTCTTCTCTTCGCGGAGGTGGTTTTATTATGCGGGTGGGAGAGCTCTCGCCCACTGGCATAGAGCGCCTTTACCAGACACGCTGCAGTGGCGGTGTGGTATGTGTAGACATCCCCTCATATACGGAACAACGTGGCAGGCCATGACACTTTAGCAGCATGATGATGAGGTGTCTGAGGAAAGGGTAATACCCCTTTAAATAGCTTGTGAGCACCACTAGAGGGCAGACCAACTTTTAAAAAGGAAAAAGAAAAGGAGGACTTGTGGCACCTTAGAGACTAACCAATTTATTTGACCATAAGCTTTCATGAGCTACAGCTCACTTCATCGGATGCACGAAAAAGCTTATGCTCAAATAAATTGGTTGGTCTCTAAGGTGCCACAAGTCCTCCTTTTCTTTTTGCGAATACAGACTAACACGTCTGTTACTCTGAAACCTTTAAAACGGAAGACTACCCTGCTCCTATGCCCTACTTCACTCGGGGAGCTGTGACAAACCTGTGCCTTTAAGACACTATCAAAGCTAGAGAGCCATTCAGTGTCTGAACATGGGGTTTTGATCTTCCCAGTGCTCGTGGCAGAGTAGTGTTTACTACAGTGAGCGGCCCCACTAGATTATAATGAGACTATTCGCCAAACTGGGCATCACACTCAGTAGGAAACTTCTGCAGAACCCACCCACTGGACACCTGCAATGCTGTTGTAGAGAATCATAGAATATCAGGGTTGGAAGGGACCTCAGGAGGTCATCTAGTCCAACCCCCTGCTCAAAGCAGGACCAATCCCCAACTAAATCATCCCAGCCAAGGCTTTGTCAAGCCGGGCCTTAAAAACCTCTAAGGATGGAGATTCCACCACCTCCCTAGGTAACCCATTCCACTGCTTCACCCCCCTCCTAGTGAAATAGTGTTTCCTAATATCCAACCTTGACCTCTCCCACTGCAACTTGAGACCACTGCTCCTTGTTCTGTCACCTGCCACCACTGAGAACAGTCTAGATCCATCCTCTTTGGAGGCCCCCTTCAGGTAGTTGAAGGCTGCTATCAAATCCCCCCTCACTCTTCTCTTCTGCAGACTAAATAACCCCAGTTCTCTCAGCCTCTCCTTGTAAGAGAGGCACTTAGAGACACACAGGCAAAGAAAGGAATGGTGACATTGCGATGTACATACTGGTTTCAGCTGTCTCATATTCGCTGTCTCTCAGCAGCTCAAAAATGTCCACCTCCACTTTGGCTTTCCCCACTCGCTCTGGTGCACGGTTAATACGGTTCTTCGCTAGAGTAATAGACAGCCTCTCCCCTCTGCTGCACTCCATCGGGTCATCCAAAATGGCAGCTAGGAAACAAGGTGAAAGGTCAGCAACGGAAATCGGTCCGACTATCCTGGCAAATTTTACTGGCCAGTTTGCAAAGCTGGTTTTCAATAGCGCATGAACCACCTAGATAATTATATCCATAAATAAGGCCCCAATCTTGCAGCTGGATCCAGGCAAACTGAAACCTGCACCCAGGCACAGACCTGCTAAAGTCTTGTACTGTCATCAGGCCTTGCATAGGCATAGGGTGAGCTACGCGCATTTCCGCTAAGCTCTGTTTGTTTTACCGTCACCTCACCCACCCTCACCCTCTCTGACTGTTTCGTCCCCTCTCACATGTACATTGTGAGCTCTCAGAAGTCGAGCTTTGTTACCTGTCTGTGCAGTGCCTAGCACCGTAGGACCCTCCTCCTTGACTGAGAGCCCAAGATGCTACCCTAGTACAAAGCATACAGTAGCGTGTTGTGTACTTGGATCCATGGGCAGGGGCAGGTCCAAGATTTGTATTAATAACCAGAACAATTATGATTTGCTGAGATTTATGACATTCTCTCGCACACACAAACCCACGCACACAATGGACTTTGTTCGTTCATTTAACAAAGTCTCTATGCTGTGCTAACACCAGCAAATCAGCTCTCACAATCTGGATATTTCCGGAAGCAAGTGGGCCCAGGTGGGAGTGATGGGAGAAATATTTTTCAACAGACGGCACTTGATTCTTGATCTTATCTCCTGGGCCCAAATTTGCTGTCCATCAAGGCGCAGCGTAAAACCATCTGCCTATTCAAATCCATCCTACGCGGGGGAGATCATCGTGCACTTTGTGTTTGTTTGTTTCTAGAAGGTAAAAATAGATTGGCGTTTAGCAGCATTAATCTAAATACTTCACAGTGTGTTAGTAAAATTTCTGCAGTAGCGTTTTCTGAGTCTTGTTAATAACAGAGCTCATGCAGGGCTTAGCTATTAAATCTTAGCTGGGGAGAGAGCATCGTTTTTCGGTATGTGAATAAGAAAGGGCCCGATGCTTGTCTCCCTCACACTGGTTTTATAACAGCATCACATCCACCAAAACAGAGTTATGTGGGTGTAAATCTCTCTCTCTCACACACACAAAACACTAGCTACAGCAATTGGGGGCCTCGTTTAAGCTTTGAAATGCATCACTTTTCTGCAGCTTTTTTTGGCGAAAGAACTGACAGATGAAATCAAGCAAATTGGCTGTAACCTGAAGCGCAGTGCTGCTCTAACAGCAGAGGGAGAAAGCAAGAGAGCCGACACGCAGAGGGCATATGGGAAGTTAAAGGAAGATGTCAGCGAGGACCAGCGGTTTTCAACCTGTGGTCTGCAGATCCTTGGGGGGGTCCACAGACTATGTCTCGGATTTCTAAAGGGGTTTGCACCTCCATTCAAGAATGTTTAGGGGTCCACAAAAAGGTTCAAAACCAGTGGGCTAGGCAAAAAGAGAAACTCCCAGCTGGGACCAAAAGATCACAAAGTCATCCCAAGAAGCTGCCATTTGAGCCAGGTGATGGTATCTCTGTCATCAGTCACAAGAACTGTAATACTAGATCGAACCCATGATCCATCTAGCCCACTATTCTGTCTCCAGGGGTCTGCACCAACTGTTTAAAGGGAAGGTGCAAAAATCCTGTGGCAGGCAGTTATGGAATAACCTGCCCCCCGGGAAAGTTTCCTCCTGATGCCCCATTCGCCAGATGTTTCAGGCTGAGACCCCCTGAGGGGCTGAGAACTAGACATGATTCTGGGATAAACACACAAGGATCAAATTGTGGTTGGCCTGGGCGTACAAGGAGACCCATGCAGGAGGTAGCTGCACCGCTTCTGAGCTCCTCTCCATGAAATTTCAATCTATGGAAGGCATAATGCCGGCACTCCCGTGTTCCTCAGCTGTACCCCACCCCACCTAGCCCCCACAGCCACAACCCGGACCTATACCACTGTCACCCAGGTTCATTCCAAAGGCTTGGAAACCTGAGGAAACATTTTGACCAACCTGGCCTACGCTGAGAGTTTATAAGGAAACCCCAACTGGGCCCCTGGGATTTGGGGTTTCATTTCACACAGCTCCAGCTTCAGGCCATGGCTCTAAAAGGCAGCGAGCCCCCTCCTTCCCCTCCATTAAGGGATAAAACTTCCACTGCAATGAAAGGCGAGGCACACCCATGGATGGAAAGCAGGTGAGAGAAATAAGCCGGATATTGCACACCTCCCTCCTCCCGCTCAGTTATTCAGGAGTGTCCCAAGGTCAGTTTGAGAGCTCCAGAATGAGAGCCAGCCAATGCTGCACCAGGCAAGCTGGTGAGAAATAGATAGATAGATAGATAGATAGATAGATAGATAGATAGATAGATAGATAGATAGATAAAGTTCACAGTGATCTGGTCGCCTCTAATGAGAAGCGCTCCAATCTGGCACATTTCACCCGCAGCGAAAGCTTGTTGTGATTTTAAAACAAGCGAAGTGGCTGCATCATCGGGGCTATTAAGGATGTGTTTCTGGAGCGTTTGGGCAGCTGACAAGCAGAATCATCTTTGCATTACCAGGTTTTCCCACCCCCCACATCCACTTCCCCTCCCGTCTGGCGTTTACAATAAAACAACATGTCGTGTCAAATGTCGGCTTGGTAGCTGGGCTTCTATATGACACGGGCTAGTGGAAGACAATTCAGACCTTGCAATGGCAGCTGTAAAGCCGTCAGTCATTCAGGACCAGCACTTAGCTTGAAGTACAAGGAGCAGAGTATAAAAGGGACATGACATGTTGAGATTTCCAGTCAGTTCCATTTGTTTATTTTTTTAGGTCACCTAAGAAATTTGCCTGGCCGTGTTATAGTTTGTACCGGGAATGAATGAGAAAGAAAGAAAACATTACAGAGACTGGTTTCAGAGTAACAGCCGTGTTAGTCTGTATTCGCAAAAAGAAAAGGAGTACTTGTGGCACCTTAGAGACTAACCAATTTATTTGAGCATGAGCTTTCGTGAGCTACAGCTCACTTCATCAGATGCATGCCGTGGAAACTGCAGCAGACTTTATATATACACAGAGAATATGAAAAAATACCTCCTCCCACCCCATTGTCCAGCTGGTAATAGCTTATCTAAAGTGATCATCAGATGGGCCATTTCCAGCACAAATCCAGGTTTTCTCACCCTCCACCACCCCCACACAAATTCACTCTCCTGCTGGTGATAGCCCATCCAAAGTGACAACTCTTTACACAATGTGCATGATAATAAAGTTGGGCCATTTCCTGCACAAATCCAGGTTCTCTCACCCCCTCACCCCCCTCCCAAAAACCACACACACAAACTCACTATCCTGCTGGTAATAGCTCATCCAAAGTGACCATTCTCCCTACAATGTGCATAATTAAGGTGGGCCATTTCCAGCACAAATCCAGGTTTTCTCACATCCCCCCCACCCCCATACACACACAAACTCACTCTCCTGCTGGCAATAGCTTATCCAAACTGACAACTCTCCAAGTTTAAATCCAAGTTAAACCAGAACATCTGGGGGGGGGGGGGTAGGAAAAAACAAGAGGAAATAGGCTACCTTGCATAATGACTTAGCCACTCCCAGTCTCTATTTAAGCCTAAATTAATAGTATCCAATTTGCAAATGAATTCCAATTCAGCAGTTTCTCGCTGGAGTCTGGATTTGAAGTTTTTTTGTTTTAAGATAGCGACCTTCATGTCTGTGATTGCGTGACCAGAGAGATTGAAGTGTTCTCCGACCGGTTTAATGAATGTTATAATTCTTGACATCTGATTTGTGTCCATTGATTCTTTTATGTAGAGACTGTCCAGTTTGACCAATGTTCTCATGTTGCAGAAAGTCAGAGCCAGCCTTAAGCACAGGGAACATAAGCACCTTCCTAGGACCCCAGTCTGCAGAGACTGCCAACATCTCTTATCCCCCTCTGACAGCAGGAATAGAGAGTGGGTATCAGGTACCTCCTAGATTCCATCATCCTACTAGATCTGGGGTTTGATGGGAAAAAATATTACGGCTCATTATGTCCCCAGTCACTAAAGCTGGTCGTCAGAATCGCCTCTCTGTTTAAGGAGTCAAATCAATCCCAATTCTACTTACTGCAATAACTCTCAGCACACCATGACTAAACCTAGCAACCAAAGTAGACAGTGGTCTACGAAGCTCCAGCAAACATGGTCGGTCATCTAGGACTTCACCTGGAATGGTATACTGAACAGTCTGGTTTCCTGTAACTTCAGGTGGGGAACAGGGAAAGAACTTGGATCATCTCACTTGACAGCTATCAGGATGGCAGGAGAGAGATCACTTGATCATTATCTGTTAGGTTCACTCCCTCTGGGGCACCTGGCATTGGCCACTGTCGGCGGACAGGATACTGGGCTAGATGGACCTTTGGTCTGACCCAGTATGGCCCTTCTTATGTTCACTATACTTCAAATTATGCTCCACTTAGATCTTCATCGCAGCAGTGGGGAAAGAACTCAGTTCCTCTTTCTCCAAAAGCACAAGATCCTAGCTCCTTGAGCTAAAGGAACTAGGACACACAGCTAAGCAGTTCTGATTCCAGAAGGCAGAAGGGGCACCTATACAAAGTTGCCAGTTCCTTCAAATATCTGTGGCAGATTCCTAATTCCCTGCAGGTCTTGTAATTTTGTGTCTCTAGTTTTTGCACATCCGCATGCTTACTGTGAGACTAATACATTTGTACCAAATATTAAGCCAGCCCATGAATCTGACTCGGTAATGAGGATGAACTGAGCTTTATTTATCATTCCATCTAGCAGACCAAAAGATTAATTTAATATTTTAAAAGGTTGATTTTAAAACTTTATGTCTGGGGACACATTGCCAAATCTACTCTAATAGCAGCATCATTAAGTGCAGACTAAAGTCCTTATTTAAATTCACTTTCATCTAGTCCTGTCTATAAAATATGGAGAGATGCATCAAGTAAATCTTAATCGTGAAAAATTTACACCAATACTTTGAACTTCATTAGCCACAGAATGGCTTCACTGCTTCTCTCCCAGTCATAATAAATATCTCCTCCTTAGACCTTTCAGGGCTTTCCTGTTATAGAATCATGGGCAACCTTCAGAAGTGGCCACTTGTTTGTGGGCTTGACTTAAAACCATTTGGGATTTCAGTGCTACTTAGCAGCACCCGTTTCTATTGGAGTCAGTAGGAGCTGTAGCTGCTCAGGGCTTCTGCAAATAAGCCCCAAAGTATCTCAAGCAGAGCTGGTCAGGAAACGGTTTTGGTTCTTGCGGGAAATTTTGAAGATGGATAAAGTTTTAATTTAAACTCTTCTGAAAACTTTTTAGGGTTTGCATAACCCCCCCCCCCCTAGATTTGCCAAACCCTGAAACATTTAATCTGAAACCTATAAAACGGTTGGGTCAATTGTTCACATTTCAGCTGCCAAAATATAGTTTTGGTTTTCGTTCCCCCCCGCCGCAGCAGTTCCCCCCACCTTCCAAAAAAATTCCATTAAAAAAAGAGGTTTGGCAGAAATTTACAACACACCCCACCCCCCAGCACATCTTCTCTTGAAAAAGTTTTTTCCAACAGTAAATTTTCAACCATCTCTAATCTTAAACAGGGCCCCCCAAATTAGTGAACTCTTGCAAATTGGGCCATAAACACTTCATCTATTAGCTCACCTGGTCGTTAGAGAGATGGCTGATCATATTCCTCCTCCTTTTATCCAGCTGCTAAAGTGCACGAGAACAACAGCTAAAAATACAGTCAGTACGTTCCTCACCTACTTTCCGTGTGAGTGATTGCTCTCATTGTCAGGGGGATGAATGGGAGGGGATGTGTCCACCAAATACATGTCTAGATTAAGAGTAGAATGTACACTGCTGCAAATGTCTGCAAACCCCTGATGCAAGCTGTCCACCAACAAAGAGTGTTTCTACAACATGTTTTCTAGTGTTTCTAGCAATCTCCCAAGAGATGGTGGCTTCTACTACAGCCCTTGAGTGATTATTCCAGGGTATAAGACCCTGATCCCACGAACACACAGAGGATTCGTTTTAAACAGAGGGGAAACTACTGAATGCATCCGATGAAGTGAGCTGTAGCTCACAAAAGCTTATGCTCAAATAAATTTGTTCGTCTCTAAGGTGCCACAAGTCCTCCTTTTCTTTTTGCGAATACAGACTAACACGGCTGTTACTCTGAAACCTGTCAATGTGAGAGGTTTTACTGTAGTGTTTTCACACTAACCATAGCACAGGAGCAAGAGCACCACCCTCCTCCAACTTCTCTCCCCTACTCTTGAAGAAATTCCTCTAGGAAAAAGAGAAGCGTTCATTCTCCCTGATTCGGTCAACCCCTGTCTGTTCTGCTGACCCTGCCAACATGAGGACCAGTTAGTTCCAACAGTCTGGGTTGTTTTTGTGACATGGAGAACTGTCCGCTTGGAGCCGCGCTGAGACTGACCAACTCACCCTATAAAGACCACCTGCCAATTTTCAGACAGCAATTAATTTCATCTCCTGCTGCCTTAGATTTAACCAGTGCCCAAGAGGCTAAAAGCTCTGCATTCTATTCCTCTGAACCATCCACTCCCCTTGTGCTTTTACTCTGTGAACAGTATTATAACGTAAGCAAAGAGATGAGACTATTGCATGTTTATTACATATCACTACTTAATTCATGATCCAACCAAGATCTAATGAAGTGCCATTTTACAACAGCAACAGGGAACAGATGGAACTGGAAAGTTTATATACTGCTGCAACAACACTGTTTGTTGACCTTTCCCAGTTAAGTTTATTAAGTGCCGTTAAATCTCTTAAGATGGCTTTCGTACCATTGGGAATACACTGACAGCCGACAATCAATCAAAAACAACTGTTATTTCCAAGTTATGGTCTTGAATATGCAATGTTATGGAAGCATGGACTTGAGGAAAGGACTTCACTTCCTAAAGTTCAGTACTCTGGGGTCAAGAGGTCCATTTAGCCAAGGTATTTTCAAGGTGCATACCACTCATACATCTAATATGTACCTCATATTTTTTGTTTTTATGTCCAACCCCTTGTATGTTCCAAAGACGATTTGTAAGCTCAAAACTGAAGTTGTATCCTGAGTTCAACCCAAATAATGCAGAACAGCTAAGTTCAATCCAGATGCGTGCTAGCACTTAAACTGAACTCAGAATCCTGGAAGAAAAGGAGTACATCGAATGCATCCGATGAAGTGAGCTGAAGTGAGCTGAAATAAATTGGTTCGTCTCTAAGGTGCCACAAGTCCTCCTTTTCTTTTTGCGAATACAGACTAACACGGCTGCTACTCTGAAACCTGTCAGAATCCTGGGTTTTCAATCCTGCCCTGACAAATGATCAAAAGAATGCGGTTTAATGTAGCTAGCTCTTTAGCATTGGAGCCAATTTAAGCATCCTGGGCGGTTCCAATTCTCAGAAATGTGTTATCCCTTTTGAAATGCCAAGAGCCCCATTCCAACACACCAGCAGTAATGCTCTGCCACAGAAAATAGCTCTGCAATGAGAATCGTCCTCAAGTCCTCCCACACCTCTTTCCTGTTCTTCTCTGCACTTCGTGCACAGATCATAGGCCCGCTGCGTTGCTATTACCACCTGATTTTACCTGCTCACAATTTAATTGGTCTCGTAACCTAAAATTGTTCGGATAAAGCGGTAATTCCAATTTTGGGGTTAGGTTTGCTTATTTTGTGAATTTCCCCTCAGCTGGTTACAATATCAGCCCTTCAGGCTGTCAATTCAGTAAACTGTGAGAAATTTACAAACTCCCTCATTACAGGTATGTCAAGTAGAACTCCAGTGGGGAAACAGCTGCATTTGTGTTTCCATTTTAGTCTCATTGAAAAAAAAAAAAAGATACCCAAGCTTCAGAGTCTCTCCTTCAACACCAGACTTGAGAGCGCTCATCAGATCAGCACAGCAGAGGGCTATTTATTGCTTTCGGCCAACATCTGAAATCTGCATTTAAATGGAGCTTCCCTCTCCTTTATGCGATCCAGAGAGAGTAGAATTCAGGAGAGAGAGAGAATGAGGGAGAGGAGGCGAGAAACAATAACCCAGCACAGGGCCTTTGCGTTGCCACAGCTTGAAATGTAGCATCTCTTTTCTCTTTCTTAATAATTGCTTTGTGTGCATTAAACAATGACAAAAAATAGCTATGCGAACAGCTGCCCAAAATTGCCTAGGATGGCAAACAATGGATTCCAGCTCTGTCCTACGTCCCTGGTGGGCCTGCGAAAGATGCGGACTATGCGGGGAGGGGGGGTATGTTAATACTCAAATGCCACATGTCTACCAGACAACTATGGGAAAGTCTTATCTTTGTGCCTAGGTAAACATGGTCCATCTGAGGAAGAACGTTGCCAGGTTACTGGATGCTATTTCCTCCTTTGCATGGGCAGATGCATGCTGTAATCTCCGGTAAAGCAGCTCTCGTTGCACCGAGAGGAGTGGTATCTCTTCCCCAGAAGCCCTAACTGCCTGCCACTGAGACAAGACAGTCACAGGCCACTGTACCCTACGAGGGGTTAGTTTGAGTCGCTCAAGGGTGAACTTCTCAGTGGCACTCAAAAGAAGCTGGATCAGCCCCATTCAGCCTTGCCTGCTCCCGCAGAACCACCACAAAACCCTTTCACAGTTGAAACAGGAAAACATTCAGGCTCTCATTCTGACGGCAGGTGCCTGGAAGATGGGTCTTGTCTCTTCCTCGCTCACTCCCCTGCCCTTCGCTTCACGGGTGGGAACAAACACTCTCATGAGACAAGATCCTGGTCTTCCGAGAGAGATCACCTGCTTTGCAGAATACAGATTTTTGGGGACAAGGCGGTCAGCTGGCTGCACTAGCATGAAACAGCAACAGTCTGTTGGAACCAGAGATGAGTCTGCGAAACAGAAACATTGGCTCAGAGTACTCTGTCTCTTGTAGACGCCAGACATGAAATCTTGGCTCCACCGAAGTCAATGGCAAAACGCATTGATGTCAAGGAAAACAAGGTTCCACCCCAGATGCAAAAAATGCCAAACTGTGGCAAAGCTCCAATTTGGTTTCAGTAATCATGGAGCTTGGGAACTGGGAAAACCTGTGTAGGCCCCAGAGACATGTGGGGAGCAGTCCAAAATTGAGGCAGAAGTGTTGGGAGAAGGATAAGTAAATAGCTCAACCTCCCCTGGATGCTTGTGGGTATAGGATGGTGCGCGGATATATAGGAGGCATATTAAGGCAAGGAATAAGCTGCTGGGACTGTGAGGGGAAGGCACTATCCAAGGCACCCTGATCATGAGCAGAACAGGCCATGAGATCAGACAAGGAGGTCCTCTCCATCTATTCTGAGCAGTCCCAGACTGGATAGTACCAAGAATCCACATCCGGAGGGATCCAGTTTAGACCCTGCCATCTACCCTGCTGGTCAGAGACATCATCCATTCCGATGGTGAATACCTGCGGGCCACCCTGCTGTGGCGGCCTCCGAGACAGCATCAGAAAGGTGCCGTGAGATCCTGCAAGTTGTAAAAGTCGCAGAGGCGGGGTCTGTGGAGCAGCTGTTTGATAGTTTGAGACCAAAGCCGTTCACAATGAACCCACGTTCCTTGCTCCTTCCTCTGACTCTACCTCAGGTGACTTGCAAACGCTGCCACACAAAAATGAGATTTGGAGACTGAAACCTTTTCTCAGCCGAGGTGCCCCTGCGAGGGGATTAACATGGCAACAGCAAAACTGGGCTGGAACCCTTACAAATCACCAGCCTCTTCGGTCCTGGGCAGAAATAGCAGGAGATAGAATGAAGGGGCCCCAGGCTGCCCACTGCAGGATAGGAGCGAAATCAACAGACTTGTATCCCGCAGGAAAGAAACCAGAGCCCGGACATACAGAGGATTTCAGAACTGTTCCCCCACAAAATGGGCGAAGTTCTAGGGTGGGAGAGCTGGGTAGTCATTTGATCTGAGTCAGTGTGGCTTATCTCTAGCTTTCATTAAAGATAAGAAGGAAATTGTGGATCCATGTTTTGGTATCTTCTGCTGCCCCAAAGCGCAGAGTGGAAGCAGGAGACCGTTCTGCTCTTTAGGGTTGCTTCAGTCCATCATCAACATAGGAACCAACTAGGAAATTCAAATTCAGAACCTGGATCCTCCTTTCCCCCGCCTCCGAAGTCTCGAGGTCTTTGTAGCTGGAATTGTGTTTCTGGGATCTTTTGTTTCAATATTGTTGAGTTGAGCTGGGCTTTAAGAGGAAGCCTGCCTGTTTCATGGTCTCGGGTGACCACCAGCAGCTGCGGTTGTTACAAGGATAGCACTAAAAACCCTGACAAGACGAGCTAACTAGGCAAGACCAGGAGGAGAGCAAGAGCTTAATGAAGTCAGTGGAGAATTTGAACATGGGGTTGGGGGAGATATAGCTCAACAAACTCCCAAGCCCTTGCAAGACAAAAACCAAGGAAGCAAGAAATAATATTTAAAGATTCTAGGTCTTTAAAGACAAGCTAGGAGGAGCCTGTCAGGGTTTATAGCAGCAATGATGGACGTGAGAGGCCCACTGTGTGTTTCAGCTGTTGGATTCTGCATTCGAAAGACAGCCAGCAGCAGCTGGGTTTTGCAGAGAGATCACCCACAGCATGGTGACGCAGTAAGAGAAGCCACTCCAGTGCCCTAAGTGACCCTCCCGCATCCACGACACTTCACCTCACAGACTGCTCAGATTACACTAACTAAGAAGATTCAGCCTGTTAAATCCATCTCCCAAGGAGTGTCCAGATTGCTCCAAATAGTGGTGCTAGTGAATGCCTGCTGAAGGGTGCAGTTTTCAGTTAAGTCTTATAACCAAGACCCTAGTCACACATGCTCACTTAAAGAGTCCACAGCGCCTCCCCACCAAAGGCAGGAGATATAAATGTATATGTCCTGGTTTAAATCTAAGATAACTGCATTTTGGTCTCTCTATCTCTCCCTCCACCCTTCACCTTAGTTCCAACTGATATCTACACTTCCTTTCCTAAAATGGCATAAAACATTCCTGAATGGCTACAGTGTTTCACCCCAGAGGTGGCTGCATTTTACTGGTGAAGTATGAGGTTAAGTCTGTAAAATGCTTTGGAAAGAAGTGTTGTGACAAGATCAATGCTTCTAAAGTTGACACTGCTGTAACTCTCCCAGATTGAGCCTTCCTTCAAGATTTAAGAGATTAGGGGCCTGATCCAGCATCAATGGGTGTCTTTCCATTTACTTCAATGGGTTTTGAATCAGCTCTTAAGTAAGCAGGGAGTGGGGCCCATAACCTTTTTAGCATATACTGCAAGATCTCTGCATCTGGCCTGTACAGTCATTTTACTCTTTCTTCAACACTTGCTTCCCTCCTTTGAGGGACACTGGGACTTGAATATTACTAAACAGCATCCTTGCTGAGTTGTTTCAGATTGGCAGTCACCAATGCATTGCAGAGGCTGCATGGCTTGAATTGAGAGACCGGTGTGCAGAGGTGCTAGACTCCTATTTCCAAGCTTGCCACACCTAACTGATTAATTGCATATATAGGGAGAGCAAATAGCCTCAGACATATCTGCAATATCAAGGTGAGAAGAGGAAAAGAATAGGAAAGATTTTGTGCTTTCTCCAATGGGGAGAGCTTCTGGATATTCACCACCTAGCCATAACAGCTGAAGGACCTAACAGAGATTGGGGCCTCATTGTGCTAGGTGCTGTACATATGCATAGTTAAAGACAGTCCCTGTCCTGAATAAGCAGATAAGGGATGTGTGAAAGGATTATCGTCTCCGTATCATAGAGGGGGAAACTGAGGCACAAGGAGGCGAAGTGATTTGCCCAAGATCACAAAGGATGTGTGTGGCAGAGCCAGTAATTGAACCAAAGAAGTCTCCTGATCCCCTGTCCAGCATCTTACTGACAAGACCATGCTTCCTTTTTGGTTATTAACAACACTACCACTATTACTTAATACTTATGAAGCACCTTCCACCCACAGACCTTAAAGTGCTTTCCAAAATGGGGGGGGGAGGGAGATGAGCTTTATTAGCCCCATTTTACAGATGGCAAAACAGAGGCACAGGGAGGTGAACTGATAACATTTACAGATGACACCTAAACTGGTCAATGATTCAGAGCAATCTAGATCGCTTGGTAAACTGGACAAAAGCAAACAATATGCATTCTAATACGGCTAAATGTAAACGTACACTTCTCGGAACAAAGAATGCTGGCCACACTTACGGGATGGGGGACTCTATCCTGGGAAGCAGTGAGTCTGAAACAGAATTGGGGGTCATGGTGGATAATCAGCAGAACATGAACTCCCAGTGTCATGCTGTGGCCAAGACAGATAATATAACCCTGGGATGTATGAAGAAGGTAATTTTGAGTAGGAGTCAAGAGGTTATTTTGCCTTTGTATTTGGCAATGGTGCAATCCCTGCAGGAATACTGTGTTTGGTTCTGGTGCCCACAATTCAAGAAGGCTGTTGATAAATTGGAGAAGGTTCTGAGAAGATCCACAAGAATGATTAAAGGATTAGAAAACATGACATATAATGATAGACTCAAGGAGCACAACCTATTTAGTTTAACAAAGAGGTTAAGGAGTGACTTGATTACAGTCTATATGAGGGACAAACATTTAATATTGGGCTCTTTAATCTAGCCGAGAAAGGTAGAACACGATCCAATGGCTGAAAGTTGAAGCTTGACCAATTCCAGCGGGAAATAAGGCATAAAAATGTTAAGAGTCAGAGTAAGTAATCACTGAAACAATTTGCCAAGAGTCCCAGTGGATTCTCCCTCACTGACACTTTTAAAATCAGGATTGGAAGTTGTTCTAAAAGATCTGCTCTGGGAATTATTTTGGCGCAGGTCTCTGGCCTGTGTTATACAGGAGGTCAGACTACATGATCACAATGGTCCCTTCTGGCCTAGGAATCTATGACCCATCCAAGGTCACCCAGTGAGTCAGCAGCGGAGCAAGGAAATGAATGCACGAATGATGTGCTTGCACAGCACCATACTGAACACAGATAAAGAATCAGCCCCTGCACTAAGAAATTTATGGTTTAATTCAGACACAGGCAATGCACTTCAGAAACAGCCCGGTCTCTAAGTGGTGAAGATGACTTTGATGGATTGTAATAGGAAAGCCTCCAGGAGACAGGTGTTTTAGGGAGAGAGTTGAATGTGCAGCTGCCAGGTGGCTGAGCACCACTCAAATGTCTAGGCAGAGGATGCTTGGTGCAAGAGAAAAGAGAGAGAGTTTTAAGAGTAGGAGGTGATTATGAAAGCATGGAAGAATGATAACAAGGGAGTTCATTTCAGGACAGTGAAGGGGAGCAGAAAAACATGAGAGAAGAGGTGGCAGGTAACCCTCCGCCCACTTCACCCACATCACAAAAGCCCCAGACATATTAATTAAACTGCACGAAGGTGCTTTATTGAATTTGGAACAGTGAGACCAGAGCACTGGCTGATGCACCTCAGGATCACTTTCATCTCTTTGCTTTGCAATCGGAAAAAACAACGGTCCCCGCTGAGCTACATCAAAATGAGATGCTAAAGAGTCGCTCCACCAGTGGTGGAAACCTTTCAGATCCAATTTCCCTCAGTCTGTTCATCCTTTCCTTCTTACCTAGTCCCCAGGAATTTAACAGATTGTTTTAACATCTTACTCCCTTCTCTCTGGTGGGCAGTGTTAATTGAGTTTTTGCTAACTATTCTTTGCTCCCACAGGAGAAACAAGTCAGGGATCCTTTCCTCTGGACCCTTTTAAAATGGTTTCATTCCCTTGCAACCCTCTTAGTTGCAAAAGGGCTTGTTGCACCCGTCCCAGTTTCTGTGTCTGTTTGCTGCTTACAGAGAGAGTGACCCTGCATTAATGGGGGAGAATTAGGCTCTCTGTTACTTTTTCAAACTGATGCAAGGGATGCAAAGCGCAGCTTCCATTCGACCCCAGATTAGCACTTGTTCCATTTCTTTTTCGCCCCTCTCAGCCACAGAAAGACTGCTCTGAGCTCGCTCCGTAGAGCTGCTGCACTCACGTTACCACCCTTGTCTCAGTTTGGGATCCACAGCGGTAATATGCGTGCACACTCTTATTTGTGCACCGGTCCCGGGACACCTCTAATTGGTCCATGCATCTTCTACAGTGCCTAGGGAAACTGAGACTCTCTATGGCTTTGAGAATACACAATGCGTGGGAAGTGCAGTGAAAAACAAAAAGGAGTAACAAGCATGTGTGAGAGAGAATACGTGCACCCAATTATACATCATCGGGAGATGGTCGGACAGGCAGGCAGAGAAGACTGCACTAATAATCCCTTCTATCAGGCACCCACCTGTCATTTTTAAAATACTTGACAATGTTACAGTGCCTTTCATCCAAGGATCTCACTGCAGTTTACAGTCAATACATGAAGCCTCACAACAATCTTGTGAGAACATAAGAACAGCCAGACTGGGTCAGGCCAATGGTCCATCTAGCTCAATATCCTGTCTTCTGACAGTGGCCAACAGCATTATCTCCGTTTTAGAGATGGGTTAACTAAGCACATCAAGGTTTAGGCTAAAATTGTCAAAAGTAGCCACTTAACTTGAGCCATCTCTGGCCAGTTGCACGGAGCTGACTACCTACTACGCGAGATGAAGTCAAGAGAAGCCTCTGGTGCTCAACTGTTCTCAGAAATCAGGCCCTAAGTGTCTCAGTTGGGTACCCAAAATACATGGTCACTTCTGATAATTTGAGCTAAATGACTCACACAAGATCACATAGCGGAGATTAGATCCCAAATTTCCTGATACCCAGTCCTGAGCCTTAACCACAAAACACAACAACACATCTTAGGCACCTACATGGTTTACTCCTGGGGGAATTCTGCACCACTGTGCATGCACAGAATTCACGTCCCCCGCAGATTTCTTTGCTTCCCCAGCAGAAAAATGACTTTCTGACAGGGAAGCAAAGGGAAGCTGCAAGAGCAGTCATGTGCTACTCTTTAGCAGAGCAAGTTCATCATTTCAAGCACCCAGAGCAGCTGGTGGAGAGGTAAATCACTGTAGGGCTGGAGATACCCCAGCCAGTGACTCCTACCCTGAGCCAAGATCAGCTGCTAGTCTTCGATGGGCTGGAGGTAGGAGTGGACAGGACTGCCCCTTCTCCTGCAAGGAGTGGCTGAGTGTCACACCCACCCCCAGAAACCTCTCTCCAGTTATGGGAAGCTCAGCATCCTCCCCCGTTCCTCCCCCCTTTGCTCCTCAGCTGTGGGGGGACAGGTCTCTGTACAGGGAGCTGCTCCACATCCACCCAACTCCCATCCATCCGGACCTCCCTTACCCAGACACCCCCGCCAAGCCTCACCCCGTACATCCCGAACCCCACCCCACTGAACCTCAACCCCTGCATCTGGATCCCCCCTGCACCCAGACCCCCAACCCTTCACCCAGACCACCCCCACTGAGCTCCCTGCACTCAAACCCTCACTCTGATGCCCCACACCCTGCACCACCCCGAGCCTCCACAGCCAGGCCCCCACGTCACTGACCTCCGGCTAGCTGCACCCAGACCCCTCCGCTGAGCCTCAACCACCTTCACCTCAAAGCCCCTGCACCTGGAGCCCCCCCACCACGAGTCTCTGTGCATCCAGATCCCCCCATACCTAGACCCCCCCCAGTGAGCTGCCTGCACACAGATTGTCCCACACAGAATCATCTCACCCCACACCTGGATCCCTCCACACTGAGCCCCTCCACACTTGGATCATGCCTGGGTGAGCCTGCCTGCCCCACACCTGGTGCACCTGGCTCAGAGGGGCAGGGCCCCAGCGTGTTTTTGGGACAGGCCCAGGCCTTGTGCTGTGTCAGGGTCGGGTGCAGCCTTGCCACCGAGTCCATGTTCTGGAGGTCGCGGGGAGGGGGCTACAGGGTGATCACCCACCTTCGTGCAGCCAGTGGCCTGTATTCCCCACTGCCATGCTGGAGCTTCTGCATTTATTTACTGACAAATAAAACTTGCAGAATTTTAAAATATTGTGTGCAGAATTTCTAATTTTTTGGTGCTGAATGCCCTCAGGAGAAATGGTTCCCATCATTGTAATATCTGAGTAACTCAAAGGCTTTAATGTATTTATCCTCATGATATCCCTGTGAGGCAGCGCAGTGCTTTTATCACCCTTGACCAGGTGGGGAACTGAGGCCCAGAGAAACTAAGTGACTTACCTAAGATCACACAGTCAATCTGTAGCAGAGCAGGGAACTGAACCCAGATCTCCCATGTTATAAGCTTGTGCTCTAACCACTGGCAAACATCCTTCTTAAGACTACCCTGAGGTTTCCAGTACAATGTCATTCACTTTGCTACACAAACAATTTTTGTCGGACCCTTGGGTGGGCACTTCATATTGATTCTGCTGGATCTATCTGAGAGAGAAAAGAGGGAAAGCGTGAGAGAAAGAGGTTTAAAGATGATGAACAGAAACAGGGAAAAAATAGAAAAGAACCCAAGAGGCAGGAAAAATAAATTGTATAAAGTAAATTAAAAACCACAGTGGAAAGTGTTCGTGAAGAAGATGAAAGAAACACAAAGAAACATAACTCAGGACACTGAACAACGCAAGAATTAAGCATGAGAGAGGTACCAGAAGATAACCAGGCTGTAAGGTGGAACAGAATGGTGGGATTAGACTGGAACTGAGACCTACTCCAGTTCATGAATGAGAAATAACAAAACAGTCAGACTTGTCTTGTAAAGCAGAGGTTGAGTGGAGGTTCTCATAAGTGAATTACATCCCCTGTAGTTTATGACGATGCTTCTTAGAGAGGATATTGAATTAGTTACATTAATCCATCGAGGAACCGGATCAGGTTCACAATGATAAGCTTAAAGAATAGAGTTATCCAAAGGCTGCGGTTTATGTTATAAAAAAGCCAACATTTGAGCTGATTAGTTAAATAAATTTGTGGTTCAGATCGTTAAATCCCGCTTGCTTTTGCCCACCTTCATGAGAACACCAACGGCAGCCACGGATGCCCAGTGATTGCAAGCCTGAGCACAAACGAAAAGGGATCCTTGGAAAGCCGGGAGAAGGATCTGGCTCAGCTTGTATTCCAGAAGGTGGCACAGGCCTCTCACTGGGGGATTGCTCTTGATGCTGTCGGACAAAAAGCTCGATTTGCTGGCAGCTGTCGATGTTGTACTTCACCCAGCTTTCAGCAGCTACGACGGCATCAAAAGCGACACTAATAAAGGCTTGAAGACCAGTGGGCTACACCAGCTGCACTTACTGATTCAACTCCTTTGATTACTCCAGCCCCCAAAAATGGCCTGGAAAAATGAAGTGCTTTATCATCCTTCCATCCTCTGTGTAAATGGTGACTCTGAACCTTACGCTCCAGGAGGGCAATAGGTGGCATTACAAATATTCTGACCTAGCCCCCCTTCCTTCCTTGCATTCACCTACAGGGTTCATCTACACTGCAGCTGGGGGGTCATCTCCAGCTCAGCCAAACGTACAGGCGCTAGCTTCATCTGAGCTAGTGGACTAAAAATACCAGCGTAGCCACAGCAGTGCGGGCTAGCCACTCAACGACTCTCCCGAGGCTCTCAGACAGTTTGTGCTCAGGCGGCGAGCCTTGGCTGCCGCCTGCACCACAGTAGCTGTACGGTTATTTTTAGTGCACTAGCTCAATCCAAGCTAGCACGGGTAGGTCTACCCAAGCTGGAAATGACACACCCAGCTGCAGCATAGACGTCCCCACCCTTCTGACCGGGAAGTACAGTCAACTTAGACTGCGATTCTGACAAGCATCCCTGCTCAGAGCAGCACGTCAGCATATGAAGTCAGTGGGAGAAATCCTGGCTCCTCTGAAGACCATAGCAAATATTTTGTACCATGGTACCTAAACACCTGCTTAAAGCTGTGCTGTCTCAAATATAGATGGACTTAGGTACGTGCTTAAGTGCCTTCCTGAGTCAAGGCCTTACAAATAACAAAAATATCCTATGACAGGTGCTCCCTTCTCTTTCTGATTTCCCAGCTTCTCCCTAGTCTAGAGGTTTTACACAGCTCTGGTGTTCCTGCCTCCAGCTGAATAACCTACTTAGGGGAGACCAAAGCTTGTTTAAACTGATCTGTCAGACCTGTTAATTCAAGGTCTGTTTACAAACTCAATTGTTATCTAGAGCAGATCAAGTTATTTGTTGTGGATCAATTACAATACGTTTTTTGGTCCTGTCCTCCCTCTCCACCTCCATACACTTGTGAACGATTTACAATTCTTTCCCGATTCCTGAGAAAGTATTTGTCAAATATTTGTGGAGTGCTTCATGCAAACAGATTTCCACCTTTGGGACACACTTGCAAACCATCCATCTTGACTATAAACTACCAGATATTAGTGATGCAGCGGGATTAAGTCACACAGTATAGATCAGTGTTTCTCAACCCGCAGCCCGCGGGCTGCTTGCGGCCCAATCAACACGCAGTTGTGGCCCATGTGACATCCTCAGGGCCATACAGGCAGTATATACATTGTGTGGACACAGCCCATATAAAACACAGAGAGCTGCATATGCGACCCATAATGGTAAATACGTTGAGAACCACTGGTATAGATTTAGCCCCAAGAGATGTGCATTCTAGGAGATGGAAGGAGAGCAATCTACTGAGACTGGAAGCTGATGTTGTAATTCCAGCTTTTTTGTTATTCATAAACTCCCCAGGGAGCGAAATAAGGGCACTGCAAAAGGCAGTGGAAGTTTTGACTTCAGAGGGAGCAGGATTGGGCCAGGAGTCCCTATTGAACTCATCAAACTTCCTCAGCAAAGTCTCCTAGGAATGTTATCGTCTCCTTTCTCATCCTTCTCTATTCTTTCTTTCTTTCTTTTTTTTTTCCTCTCTGTTCTTTTAACGCAATCTTATCAGGTTGGGAACTGAATAATAATAATAAAAATAATAAACCTTGTTTACGACTGGCTGCGGAATTGGATGCAGTTTCCTTTCATCCATTTGCCATCCAAGAAATTGCCTTTTAAGTGGATAACTATGATTGCGAGGGTCCAGTTATTAGCTTGAAACCTCACATTTTGATATAGCCAATACTGTTCTGTTATATAAATAACAGTTATTACTGTAAAGTGATTTTTTTCCCCTTTGCACTTCCAAAGGGTTCCTGCAGGAGATGGCAAAGAAAATGGAATCCATTAATATTACACTTAGGCCCTGTTGCTTTTACACTTTAACTCCCATCATTAATCTTCTAATGTGTCTTTAAACAAATGTCATTTATTCCACCATTCCTTGCCTACAGTTCTCCTCCTGCCTTCCAAGTCTCCCCGCCCTGCATCCTTTCCAGCGAAGTGGGAGCTCTTTACCTCCTGACTCATCAGCCAACGCTGTGTTCCTGCCAGACAGGGAAGGAGCACTTCTGGTCTTTTCCAGGCTGTTTGCTGGTGATTAAAAAAGCACCCACAAATGGGAAACACAAGAGTGGGAGTTGTGAAATCAGTGTTTCCATGCTCTGCGTAATGGGGGTGAGGGGCAAGAGACACAGGAAGCCTCTGCTTAGAGATGTTCTCTTATAATAATCACAGGGTGAAATTCACTTAAGTAGAGCTCACACTACCTCTCATCACTGAGCGAATTTCACCTCCAGTGCACAGCGTCTTCTTCCTACAAGCACAACCACGAGTTATCTGACATGGTTACAGCAACCCGGGGTGAGCTATACCCACACAGCTGCTCCTTTCACAAGACAATCACGGGTCAGTGAGTTCTGGGAAAATCTGGGTCACTGTCTAAGGTATTTATCTGGCCCGCATCAAAGTATACCTGAGCACCTCACAATGCGTAATGTGCATATCCTCACAACACCCTTTGATTAGGCTATTGCACCCATTTTACAGACGGGGAACGGGGTGGAGAAACTGATCATCTGTGGAGGAGCAGGGAATTGAACCTGATTTGCAGGCTAGTGCCCTAACCACTGGACCATTCTGCCACGACAAGGGATAGAATGCCAGAGCACACGGGGCAATGTACTCTGCAACATCTTACTGTACAGATACAAGGACTGGCCAGGTCACTTACAGACACACCAATAGGTGGTCCCATCTACACTGCAGACTCACCAGACCAGTATGCTAAGCCAGTTATAAGAGGACAACAATCTGCAAACCTCAGCTCCTAACAAGGACAAAACACTTAATTGACATAGTGACTATTAACCACGCAGCAAATGGACATAAACTACAGTTGAAGCCAACCTTTGTGCTTACAAGCTCGTTTTTGAGCATAGCCTAGACAGGGCCATGCATGGCTTGACATTGGGCTCGGCCAAAAAACAATTCCATTTCATGAAAAATGTCAAGGTTTTGATATTTGTTTTTGTTCTGATGCGGAATGAAAACGAGACCTGTCAAAATGTTTTGCAAAAAACAAAATGATGAGAGAGACCAACCCACCTCAGAAAAGCCAATAACCCACTGGTTAAGGCACTGACCTAACACATGGGAGATCTAGGTTCCAGTCCCTACTCCAAATCAGGCAGAGCAGGGGCCCAAGTAAGTTCCCTAGCTATTGTAGTCACAGTGTACACAACCACAGTTAGAAACAAAAACATAAATACTTTTCCTGAAAGGTTGCAACATAACACTACTATATTTCTAAAACTCCAGAATCTAACATACAACAAATACAGAGTGAGACAAAGCAGACTGCTCCTTGAGGCAAAACTCACCCCACCTCACTCAACACTGGCTCTTTTGCAAACTGGCTGCTGATCACACGGTTACCTACAGAACCCTCTCGCCTGCAGGCAGGACCCTTTAAAAGTTGAAGTGATCGCTTGTAATTTTAAAACACTTTTCAGTACACCTCACTAAACACCAGGCTGTTCTGGGTGGGTGAAACTCTTTTTCACCCCTTGAACCCGACAGATTTTTTGACAAGTTTCAGCAAAACTTGGTTTTGACAAAATGGTATTTTACAATGGAAAAAAGTTCCATCAGAAATTTTTCGACCTGCTCTACTTGAGGTGCTGGCTACCCAGGAGATCATCTTCTTCAGCTGACCCAAGATACCAACCTGGTAGTGAGTCCCTCAAGCTAGCAGTCCCTGGGTTCTGAGGGCAGGATGTCCTCAGCAGGAGGCCCTTGACTCTGAAATTCACCAGCGTTGTAGCAGGTAACTGAGCCTCCACACCCCATCGTGTGAGGGCTCTCTAGGCCAGCATGGACCTTTCTCTACCTTCTTTGACACCACTCTGGGTGGAGACCTGGGTCCCACTGGGGCTACATCTTTGGGACGTTGGTGACATCTGGACTGACCTATTTTCTCTTCCTTCCCAAAGGGTAAGGATATTCCCACCTACCCTTGGATTGTACAACCGAGCCTCTCCCTTCAGCATCACATGCCTTATCCAAATATGGCAAGCGTTAGAGGAGGCCTTGAGAAGTCTTCCAGTGTGAATCAGCTGAAAGAAGCCTCTGCCCTTAGGCTGGTTAGGTAAACTTCACATCTTGCTAGGCAAGTGACTTTCTCCTCTCCAGGAAGCCTTTCCGCATAGGGGAGGGAGGAGGGAGGAATAAATAAAACCTTTCAGTGATTTCCTCAGTGAGACTGGAGAAAAATTCCCAGGGCTCAAGAACACACGGAACATCATAGCCGATAAAGCAGACACTGATGTGCATCACACTGAGTCTACTCACTTTTAGGAGAAGGTGGAGGTTCCATCCCTTCACTTAGGTATTTGCTTAAGGAGAGGGGTGAGCATGGGAAGGGCTGGGCCCCTGAACAGAGGTGAAATTCATCTTGTATTCTGACTGTTTTCCAGTAGAAACAGTCACCCTGATTCTGATCTTGCCAGGCACTGTTGTAACTCCACTGATTTCAACGGAGGCACCCCCAATTTCCACCAGCGCAAATGAGAGCAGCATTTGACCCCTTATATTCCTGGCAGTTTCTAGTGATTAGTGCAGCTGTACCTTCTCTGATCCCAATAAAAGAACTGGTTCATCTCAGCGTCAGGCTGCCAGTTAGATGAAGAGCAAATGATCCAGAGGTTTGGTGGGTTTTTTTTTTTTTTAATCTGGGTTCAGTGAAGGGCAATTTAGCTCCAAATAAGCTCTGTTTACTACCATTACATAAACTGCCTGCTGTTGGCAATTAAACCTCAGCAAAGGCCAGTACGTTTGAGCACTTTCCAAATGGGCACGTCATTTAATTTTGGTAGAGTGACTCCAAATGAGGCATCCATCTTAAACTGGCAGTCGGGGACTGGCAGCCAGGACCTGTGGATTCTATCCCCAGCTCTGTCATTGATTAGCTGCACTGGGAAAGTCATTTAAGCAATCTGTGCCTCAGTTTGTCGATTGTATAACTGGTTCCCTATTTCACTGAGGGATCAAAAGGCTTAATTAATGCTTGTTAAGTGCCACATGACCCTCAGATGGAAAGCTCTATACAAGATCTTATTGTTATGAAATGGCAGCAGGAAGCCACCTTTAAACAAAGTAGTACCCACTAATTCTGAACCGACTGTCGGCACAAACCATCTGGCCAACAGCTGTATCCAGTGTGCATCAATGGTCATCGTCCAAAGAAAACAGACAGCAGGGAATGAATGTGAAACGGCAACAGACACTTACCTCGGAACGGGAATCCAGGACCTGTGCAGAAAGGCAGCAGGTGCCCATATTGGCAGTGGGTTTCCAGCAAGTGCCCGATGCGAAAAGCCGCAAGTTACCAATTGGAATTGTTCAGATAGTTGCTTTTAAGTGTATTTAGTGCTGGGGAAAGATGACAAATCGTCATCCGGGAGGATGAACGCCTCTCCTGAATCCACCGAGTGGGAGCAGTGGCCGGGCAAGCCCATCCTGCTATTCTGCTCCCTGCCCATGTGTCTGAGCCCAGACCTGAAGAGGGCACTAGAGCTGAAGAGATTGGATCAGTCCAACGTAGGATTCCCTGCCGAAGCTGACAACGAAAGGGGCCTATTGAGACCCTCTGCGACATTTTAGGTGGACACCAGCCCAGCAGAAACCGCACTGCCACATTTCCTGCCAAATCACAGTATCTTGTTTAGAAGCGAGCTGTCAGTAAGTTCCACAGAGGAAGATGCATCAGGTTCGTAAAGCTCCTGGGCATCACAGCCAAGGGAGTACATATTGGAGTCTGGACCTTTTCTCCAAGTGCGGCCCCTCCCCTAGTACTACTAGGCAGTCTCCTTTCTCTTGGGTCGACCCATCAGTTCTAGTTTCTGTACTGCTCCCTCATGTGTGTTCACTAGGCAATGCCCGTGTCTTCTTCACAGATAATTTCCTCCAGCCCAACACTTACCGCTTTGGAGATGCCTGTGCCGTACCCACAATGTGCTAGATGCTGTCCACACATATATTGTAGGAAGACAACCCACTCATTCTCTAATTCTCTTGCATTCCTACAAAATTTCCATCACACACCGCCTTGGCCACAGACGTCCTGTGGACTTAATCTCTCTGTTCCTCGATTCCCTATCTGTAAAACAGGGACAGCGTTTCCTTTCTTAGATCTTTTGTCTTTTTTTTTTTTCCTATTTAGATTGTAAGCGCTTTGGGTCAGTCATAATCTCTAACTGTATGTTTGTATGGTGCCTAGCACAATGTGGTCTCTAGGCACATCTATTACTCTCTCTCACACACACACAGAACCATTTAAACCAGACGGATAAATTGAGGGGATTATGTCAGGTTACAAAATTGCTTTAAGCGGCACGGGCTAATGGCTGGAGCAGGGGACTAGGAGCCAGGTTTCTGGGTTGTATTACCTACTCTGCCTCTGAACTTGGGTAAGTCGAGTCGTTTCTCTGTGCACCTGTCAATTAGGGATAAAAATACTTAACCACTCCCCACCCACCTGTCCTGCAAAGTACTGCGTTATCCTTGGGGTTCACACACAAACATGTTAAAGCTTTGGATTCAAGGGCTGCCTGCCTTAGCACGTGTTTCTCCATACAGGTGGAGATCATTGCTTCTGTGGCTGTCTCCCATGAAGCCATTCGCCTCTCCCACGCTAAAGCCAGGAATTAGCTCTCTGATGAGGACATTCTGAGCTTCAGTTGCCTTTTTTCCCCCCTGGCCGGGAAAGCAGGCAGCCTGCAGGAAGCAGGTGGCTCTTTGCCATTGCGGGCTCTTTAGTAGGATGAGTCACTGATTTGTAATCTTCTCCCCAGCTCCTGCTGCTCTGACAGCGGAACAGATACCATTAGAGATTCTTGGATTGTAGAGATGATATCTTCTCATCCTTGCTCTTCGGAATCTTAACTATATGCTCCTGGCTACAAATATGCCAGGTCCACTCTTTGGCTTTCTGCAGGGGTCTCCTCTAAACCGCCCTGCTCCCTCAAAACTCAGCTCGCCTATCCCAAAAGCGCTTGGCTGTGTTTGTCGTGTTCCTGATTAAACATCTATTGAGGAGTCTGAATCAGTGAAACCAACCAGGGAAAGCAAACTGGTGCCAAATGAGCCCTGATACCTTTCCAACTTACAAATAAGAAGCATTTTTGAGGGAGGGTGGGAGCAGGCTGTGTGGGTGCGTTAAACCCATCACTGAGCCTCCGGAACACATATCACACATGCTATACATTGAAACATATTTAGTGTAGCAAAACCTGCATTAACAACATTCTTGCATGTGCAACATCCTCTGCTAAGCAACCACTTCAGAACATCCAAAACTGGCTTGCAGTACAATTGAGAATGACCACTAGCATCATTTCTACTCGGAGTGACTTTTTGCTCATCCCTTAGGTGGGCAACTTTGAAGACTGGGTCATTTTTGCATGAAAAAGATCATTTGAAAATCAGTTCATTTTGGGCATGAAAAACCCTGAAGGTTTGGAAATGTACCCAAAATCAGGTAGCATCAAAGTCAGGAAGATTTTCATATGCAAACAAGCAAAATGGGTGGACTCCTCAAAGACCTGCAAAAGTGTCACATTAGACTGGAGAAAAACCCCGTGGGAGAGGAAATATCTTTTACTGACCCAACTTCCACCAGTGGAAGAGAGAAGCTTTTGAACAACACAGGAGTCTTCTTCAGGTCTCTGACTGGAAGCTGCGTGGGAGGCAGGGACCCTTTTCTTCAGCGTTTATACAGTACCTAGCTTGATGGGGTCTTGCTCCACAACTAGGACTCCTAGATGCTACTGTAATATAGAATAATAATAATGATTCCCCCCATTATGAAAAATAGAATTTTTGGATTTGTAAAAGGGGCTAGAATGAAATGACGACATTTTTGGTCAACCTATCATCTAATAAGAATCCAATCCCTCACCTCCCTGTTAACACATATGCACCATTTTATTCTAAGTAGGAATTTTGTCCTGCCATCCATCCACACACCCAATTCTAAGATACACAACAAGGTCTGTGACAACCCTCCCTCCTTCTAGGGCTGCAAGTCCAGTGTCTGCTTTGTGCTCCAGAGGTGTGTGTGGAAAATTTGGACTTTTCCCCACAATGTATGCGGTCACTTTTTCTTATTACATTTTCTAACCTTTAAAAGACAAATTGCAAGAATGAATTAAGAAAACTCCACTGTGTTCAGTCTCAGCCACACACCCTGTGCCGGACCACTCCTCTCTGGCTAGCCCTCTTAGGATTGTCCATACTGCGTTAAACACCCACAGCTGTCCCGTGTCAGCTGACTCAGACTTGGACTATGGGACTGTTTAATTGCGGGGCAGACATTTGCTCTCGGACTTGCAGGGTCTCTGAGCTCAAACATCTATACTGCAATTAAACAGCCTCGTAGCTTGAGCCCCACAAGTGTGAGCCAGCTGACACAGGCCAGCCTCAATGTAGACATACCCTGAGAAACCCACTATACACACTGGTGAAGATAGCTTCCAAAAGACACCATCCCCCTCCATTCATGGACTACTCCTCATTTCTCATGAAAAGATTTTGGCTCATGAGGACCTATAAAGAACCTGTCTCTGCGACAAACTCAACATCAGACCAGACCATCCTGTCGTTCCATTTTACAAGGATCAACAGATTCTCTGACTTGGCAGGGAATAAATAGAATACCTGGACCGAAAAGGTTGCTGATGCCTATTTGCGTGGTATTTTGGGTCCCAATTAAATCAATTAGTGTACACATAGAACACTAATATTGGAGATGCAGAGGATGTTTTATTATCTACGTAGAAAATCAGATAGTCACTGGAGACACAGTAATTACCACTGTCACTGTAGCTAGGCATGTTTGGGCCAGTTCCAGGGGCAACAGCAGCGTTTACCTGTTTGGAATGCTGCCGTTGCCATCTGGGCAAGGCTGGGTTCACTGCCTGCCTGGCATTGATGGAATAAACACTGCAAGTGCCATTTATTGGTAGCGACCTTCCAGGTACAGTATAAAAGGGGACCAGAGTGACACAAAACGCCTTTAGTGCCTAATCGATCGCCCAGGCACAGAACCACCCTCCGACACCAAGAGGGAAGGGTGGGGCTCATCTCTGTACCCGGAAAGCCAGCTATTCATTCGGGGCACTTCAGATGGGACTGATCGACTCCCACTGAAGTGACTGACCTAAAGGAATGGGATCAAACTCTGTAAAACCAAGGCTAGTAACAGTTCTCTCTCTCTCAAGCAATGGTGCATTCGCAGGGGCATGGACTCCATGAAATGAAGACCCCACAGCCTGAGCTGTGACTGAGCTTTTAGCTCCCTGCCCCGCAATCCTGGGAGCATCCAGCAGCTAGGCAGCTACCTATCCTAAATTTGAGCAGCCTTGGGGCTGCTCTATTTTACATCTGCTACTAATGCCTTGAGGGAGACATTCCAGCTGCTACAGTCACTCTGGCATAGGGATGCCTCATCAAGGTCTCCTTTTCCCTGGGTGCCCTGGGGGCAGGAGTTGGGGGGATGCCACTGGGGCCACTACAGTGGCTCTGTGCCAACCACACGGGGGGAGGGGCCTTCATGTGACTGGCTAAGCTTTCTTTGAGATTGCTGTGCTCCACCTGAGAGGTACAAAGCAGATTTAACGCACTAGAAGATGTCACCGTGTGTGTCTTTAACATGTTACACCCACTTCTGTGAGCCTCATCCAGTGCCAAATTCCCTCTAATGACCCCCCCCCAACCTCCCTGGTGCGACTAATGGTTGCCAAGACTACCCAGTGTTCTTTTTGCAAGGGAAAGAGTATGACGGGAGGGCAGCCAGATGGTGGGCAGACTTGGGAGCGTGGGGAGAACTGCCACATGGGCCCTTGCCAGAAGCCCAGCCCCTGCGGTTAAGAATAGCCAAGCACCTTGTTTACATTCCCTTGCCGTGAGGCAGAAGTCAGGGGGTAGAAGCAGCTGCCTCTGAATAAAGCACAACCTCGTTAAATTTACCTTGAAACACTGTCCCTTAAACTTTGTTAAGGAGAACAGAATTCTGGAGCAAATCTCATTGGGGGAGGTTGAATGCTCTGAGGACTTTGGAATGAAGTGGGCAGCTATCCTTCTTTATTTAAAATAAATAAATAAATAAATAAAAGGGCTGAACATGGTCTTACTTGGCCAGATCCTCAGAAGATGTAAATCAGTACGGCTCTGCTGACTGCACCAGAGCTGCATTGAGTTATGCCCGCTGAGAGGCTGGCCCTTTTCCCTGAGCCAGGACTTAAGAATCAGAGCTTCCTGCTGCTCCGAACAAAAGGATAATTCACATAAGCGGACTCTGTAACTGGAGGCTCAGTGTAAGGGAATCTCACACATTCAGAGCCCAGCCAGGGGAAGAACAAGGCACCTCATCTCTCCAAGGAACTGTGCTGCCCTCTGTTCTCCAAAGCTGGGGAGCAGCATTGTCTAGTTGTTTGATGGGGACAGGGTATCGAAACTCTTGGATTCCAGTCTCAATTCTGCAACTGGCTCATGGCATGAACCTTGCATCGTCACTTAACTGTTCTGTGCTTCAGCTGCCCCATCTGTAACATCTGTATTTATCTTTGTAAAGAGAGGAAGAGTGTACTTGTGAGCTGCGACCTCAGGGATCTGGCATTATTCCGTTCCACCATAGACTCCCTGTGTGACCCTGGGTAAGTCACTTAGTCCTTCTCAGTATGTCTACACTGCAACCAGCAGTGAGGCTGCAGCACGTGTAGACGCACTTGGGCTAGCTTTAATCTGGCTAGCTCGGGTGCCAACAGCACTCAGGCCGCAGCACGGGCGGGCCATCAAGTACAAGGCTTCCAGTGAGCCTGGGTACCTACACAGGCAGCTAGCTGAGCTGCTACTGGTACCCAACCTTAGCTAAATTGAAGCTAGTGGAGATATGTCTACGCATGCTGCAATCACGCCTCTGACTGCACTGCAGACACACCCTCAGCGTCTCCACTTCCCATCTGCCCTATGGGAACAATCACACTTCTCCAAGCTTTGTCCATCTTGTCTATTTAAACTGTAAACTCTCTCTGTCTCTCTCTATCCATGAAGCGCCTAACCCAGTGTAGCCAGGCCTCTAGGTTCTACCATAACACACTCATGAAACAGCATACATGAAAAAAGCACTCTGAGATCTATGGCTGAAAAATGCAAGATAAAGACTGTCATGATTAAAAAGAAAAAGGGGAGGGGAGAAACTTGGAAAATACTAAAAACTTACCCTAATTCTATTAAGACTGAACAGGTAACAGGCAGAATATCTCTTTATGAGACTTGATTCATCCCTCTTCTGACCCTTTGTTGCCTTGATTTACCTTTCTTATTGAGGCAATCCAGAACCAGCATAGCTAGGTAGCAGATGGAAAGAGCCGCCTGTCTGAGAGAGTAATTGCAGGGTTCTACGGTCTGGAATTATATAAAGCAATTTATTGTTCCTTTTCTTTCTTACACTTGATGGTTTTGAGATCAGTGGGGAGGGGAGCAAATAACTTGTTTTTGGATTTTTTACTTCAGCAAAGAAAGATTCAAATGTAAAGAACTAGAATAGCACTGACTGGGAAATTTCATACAGGGGAGAGCAAACTGTCTGGGCTTGTCTTTCTCCATCCTCCCGGTCTATTTCCCCATTTTCCTAAACTGCCACATTAACTCATTTTCAAGATAAGACAAATTGCTCTTCTACATTTCCAAACTTTTAATAAAATGATCTCTCTCTATAAGGGGGAAAATAAGTAGGGATGGAAAAAAATGTAGGAGAAACCACAAGCCCTTTCGCTCATACCTGCAAACCTCTATCAGACTGCATGGGAACATACACCATTCTCCTTCCCTGGAAGCCACAGGTTCAAATCCCAGCCGGTGAAACTCAGCCCTTCACCCTTCTGGGGAAGATTACACTGAATTCTGTAAAAAGAAAAGGAGGACTTGTGGCACCTTAGAGACTAACCAATTTATTAGAGCATAAGCTTTCGTGAGCTACAGCTCACTTCCTCAGATGCATACATCTGAGGAAGTGAGCTGTAGCTCACGAAAGCTTATGCTCTAATAAATTGGTTAGTCTCTAAGGTGCCACAAGTCCTCCTTTTCTTTTTGCGAATACAGACTAACACGGCTGTTACTCTGAAAACTGAATTCTGTGCAATTTATATCTTTGGGTAATTCAGAGATCTTACCAGCTGAGGTTCTGATTGGACATTAAAGCATCCATGGGAGATTTTGGGTGCATGTCTAAGTGTTTGGGAAGGAGAATGACGGACCTTTGTCCGAGAGTTCTTGGCCAAAATTTCCCCTCCTCCAGTTGGTTACCTTCTTCCACCCCAGAGATGGCTGCATTTCAGTGATGCTGCCTGGATAACGTTTGCAGAGTATCTAGGATGCATCATATTGGAAGCTGCTTTATAAATGGAGGGAGGGATGTTCAGAAGAGCTCAGCATTGGCTTACATCTACTCCCACTGAAGTTTACTGGTTTCAGAGTAGCAGCCGTGTTAGTCTGTATTCTCAAAAAGAAAAGGAGTACTTGTGGCACCTTAGAGACTAACCAATTTATTTGAGCATAAGCTTTCGTGAGCTACAGTTCACTTCATCTGGTGCATAAAGTGGAAAATACAGTGAGGAGATTTATATACACACAGACCATGAAAAAATGGGTGTTTATCATGCACACTGTAAGGAGAGTGATCACTTAAGATGAGCTATTTCCAGTAGGAGAGTGGGGTGGGGGGAGAGAAAACCTTTTGAAGTATAATCAAGGTGGGCCATTTCCAGGAGTTAACAAAAACATCTGAGGAACAGTGGGGGGCGAAGGGGGGAGGAATAAACAAGGGGAAATAGTTTTACTTTGTATAATGACTCAACCACTCCCAGTCTCTATTCAAGCCTAAGTTAATTGTATCCAATTTGCAAATTAATTCCAATTCAGCAGTCTCTCGGAGTCTGATTCTGAAGTTTTTTTGTTGAAGAATAGTCATTTTTATGTCAGAAATCGAGTGACCAGAGAGATTGAAGTGTTCTCCGACTGGTTTATGAATGTTATAATTCTTGACATCTGATTTGTGTCCATTTATTCTTTTACGTAGAGACTGTCCAGTTTGACCAATGTACATGGCAGAGGGCATTGCTGGCACATGATGGCATATATCACATTGGTGGATGTGCAGGTGAACGAGCCTCTATGATAGTGTGGCTGATGTGATTAGGCCCTGTGATGGTGTCCCCTGAATAGATACATGGACACAGTTGGCAGTGGGCTTTGTTGCAAGGATAGGTTCCTGGGTTAGTGGTTCTGTTGTGTGGTGTGTGGTTGCTGGCGAGTATTTGCTTCAGGTTGGGGGGCTGTCTGTAGGCAAGGATTGGCCTGTCTCTGAAGATCTGTGAGCGCGATGGGTCGTCCTTCAGGATAGGCTGTAGATCCTTGATGATGCGTTGGAGAGGTTTTAGTTGGGGGCTGAAGGTGACGGCTAGTGGCGTTCTGTTATGTTCTTTGTTGGGCCTGTCCTGTAGTAGGTGACTTCTGGGTACTCTCCTGGCTCTGCCAATCTGTTTACTATTACCTTCAATGGGAGCAGCTAGGCCAATGCTACCCACATCAGAAAATCCCACCTATAAATATTTGAAGTAGGAAACATTTCATCCCTCTTCCTTCATATTGCTTGTGTTTGACTAGGAGAACCTCCTCTCCTTCCCTATTGTATCTCTTTGACAGAGAAATGTTAATATTAGTAGCACAATCAGAAATTATGGGCTTGATGCAGGAATTACTGGGAACAATTATATGGCCTGTGCTACCCAAGAGATCAGACTGGATGGTCACAATGGTCCCTTCCAGAGATGGGTCAGAAGCAAAACGTACTCAAAGGCTGGGGAATTTAAAATCTGAATTTTGCACTTCGGGCCCATCGCTAACTACTATGTTATGAAGAGATATTATAAAACTTTGTATTGCCAACAAGGCAATTTATCAGCATGTATCAAATCTATTCCTTTCCTGCGTCACACTGGAGGTTGATTCTGTAACATTGATGCTCTGTGATCCAAATCTCATTAGACCACAAGACTGGTTTGTCATTGGACTTTAAAATTTTACTATAAATCTGAATAAATGGAAGAGTTAATAATCCAGGTTCACTCGTAAAACACAACACAGAGGTTCTGGTCCAAACTTCCCCCTTTTTCTGTGATGTGCACTTATTGTTAACTTAATGAGACCAAAAAGAAAAGGAGGACTTGTGGCACCTTAGAGACTAACCAATTTATTTGAGCATAAGCTTTTGTGAGCTACAGCTCACTTCATCGGATGCATACCGTGGAAACTGCAGAAGACATTATATACACAGAGGCCATGAAACAATACCTCCTCCCACCCCACTCTCCTGCTGGTAATAGCTTATCTAAAGTGATCACTCTCCTTACAATGACAGGTTTCAGAGTAACAGCCGTGTTAGTCTGTATTCGCAAAAAGAAAAGGAGTACTTGTGGCACCTTAGAGACTAACCAATTTATTTGAGCATGAGCTTTCATGAGCTACAGCTCACTTCATCGGATGCATGCCGTGGAAACTGCAGCAGGCTTTATTTATACACAGAGAATATGAAAAAATACCTCCTCCCACCCCACTGTCCTGCTGGTAATAGCTTATCTAAAGTGATCATCAGGTGGGCCACCAATTTATTTGAGCATGAGCTTTCGTGAGCTACAGCTCACTTCATCGGATGCATGCCGTGGAAACTGCAGCAGGCTTTATTTATACACAGAGAATATGAAAAAATACCTCCTCCCACCCCACTGTCCTGCTGGTAATAGCTTATCTAAAGTGATCATCAGGTGGGCCACAATTTATTTGAGCATGAGCTTTCGTGAGCTACAGCTCACTTCATCGGATGCATGCCGTGGAAACTGCCTGATGATCACTTTAGATAAGCTATTACCAGCAGGACAGTGGGGTGGGAGGAGGTATTTTTTCATATTCTCTGTGTATAAATAAAGCCTGCTGCAGTTTCCACGGCATGCATCCGATGAAGTGAGCTGTAGCTCACGAAAGCTCATGCTCAAATAAATTGGTTAGTCTCTAAGGTGCCACAAGTACTCCTTTTCTCCTTACAATGTGTATGATAATCAAGTTGGGCCATTTCTAGCACAAATCCAGGTTCTCTCACCCCCCCCCCCCCACAAACTCACTCTCCTGCTGGTAACAGCCCATCCAAAGTGACCACTCTCTTTACAATGTGTATGATAATCAAGGTGGGCCATTTCCAGCACAAATCCAGGTTTTCTCACCTCCCCCCTTTCCAAAAACCACACACACAAACTCACTCTCCTGCTGGTACTAGCCCATCCAAAGTGACCACTCTCCTCACAATGTGTATGAAAATCAAGGTGGGCCATTTCCAGCACAAATCCAGGTTTTAAACTTGAAATCTTACCCTAAGCTTTCTTCTAAGCTGGTCTGCTTCTCAAGTGCTCCCCTGCAGAATCTGTGTCTCACTGTCCATATCTCACAATACCCCTAATAGGACTCACCTGGTCTGCCTACCAGAGTAAGTCAGCAGAATAGCTCTACATTCATATGCAGGGTCCCAGAACCTGACACCCTGTTGAAAGATAATATTGCCTCTTTCCTTAATTTCCTGCCCGACAGCTGCTGAGTGAACAGACTGGGGTTAGGGCCACCACTCCATTAAAACCCTGTTGTCTTATGCAACCCTACTGTAGCATCAGCTGCTCTGCTGGAGGAAATTCTGAACCTTAAAATCCCAAGGTTTGCTCATTGCTGCAGTAAATCCACTTGCCAATGCCATTCAACCGCCTTTCAGCAGAGCAGAAGGCAACTCCCCTCTCGACAAAGGGGTCAGGAGTGAGGTGGCAAAGTTTGCAGACAATACAAAATTACTCAAGATAGTTAAGTCTAAAACTGACCGCAAAGTGTTACAAAGGGATCTCCCAAAACTAGATGACTGGGCAAGAAAATGGCAGATGAAATTCAATGGTGATATGTGCAAAGCAATACACACCGGAAAACTTAATCCCAACTATACGTACAAAACAGTGAGGTCAAAATTAGTTGTCGCCACTCAAGAATGAGATCTTGGAGTCCTTGTGGATCGTTCTCTGAAAACAGCTGCTCATTGTGCAGCAGTAGGCAAAAAAGCGACCAGCATGTTAAGAACCATTAGGAAAGGGATAAACCACAAGACAGAAAATTTCATAATGCCAGTATATAAAATCCACAGTACACCCACTCCTTGAATACTCTGTGCAGTTCTGGTTATCCCATCTTAAAAAAGATATATTCGAGTTCGAAAAAGTACAGAGAAGGGCAAAAGGAAAATGATTAGGGAGTATGGAACATCTTCCCCATATGAGGAAAGATTTAAAAGATTGGGACTGTTCAGTTTAGAAAAGAGATGACAAAGGAGGGAATATGATAGAGGTGTATAAAATCATGACTGATTTGGAGAAAGTGAAATAATACATACTTTGAATCATATACACATAACACAAGAACCGGGGTTACCCAATGTAATTAATAGGCAGAAAGTTAACAACAAACAAAAGGGAATACTTCACACAACACGCAGTCAGCCTGTGAAACTCGTTGCCAGGAGATGCTGTGAAGGCCAAAAGTATAACTGCGTTCCAAAAAGAATTAGATAAGTTCATTGAGGGTAGGTCCACCAATAGCTATTAGTCAAGATGATCAGGTATGTAACCCCAAGCATGGGGTGTCCCTAAATCTCTGACTGCAGAAAGCTAGGACTAGATGACCGAACATAGATCACTCGATAATTGCCCTGTTCTGTTCACTGCCTCTGAAGCATCTGGCATCAGCCACTGTCAGAAGACAGGATACTGGGACAGATGGACCATTGGTCTGACCCAGTGTGGCCATTCTTATGTTCTTAGTCTTTGTGGTGATAATCTATGGCGTGATCTGGGCATGCATCCAGCCGCTTGGAAATTTTATGATGCCCTGTCAGGTGGAGCTGGGTCTGAAAGGGCCAATACAGGAGCATCTTCAAAGCGTTTCCTTGTTGTTGTTTTTTAATCTCTCTCTCCCTCTGTTACATTTATGTTGCTGGCAATTGCTTCACAGAGTCTCAGATTCTCTTGTGCTATGACTGGGCCAAGCTTCTCCAGCAGCATCAATGGAAATAGCTTCCCCACCATGCAGAAGCACTGCCTGCCATTTCATTTCCTGCATGTACTTAATTTTACTCCTGAATATATAGTGCTTACTTAAAAAACACAACCTTTCTCCCCACGGATGGAAGGCAGTCTCTGTCACATGCGCTGGAAAGCTTCAGTCTGATATTGCAGGGAGCTTCTCTCTAACGGCGATATGCAGGAGCCAGAGCAAGCAGTGTTTAGGTGGGAGTCTAGCATTGGTAGGGGCACATTCTGAGACAGCTGTTGTACCCCAAAGACTGGAAATATGGCAGCTGCCCCTCTGCCCCTCCTTTGCATGGCTTCCTAGACACTAAGGGTAAAATCCTGGCCCCACTGAAATCAGGGGAAGTTTTGCCATGCACTTGAAGGGGGCTAGGATTTCTCAACAGTTCTCCCCTATGGGGCTGATCCAGAGCTCACTGGAGTCAATGGACAGACTCCCACTGACAGCTCCTTCCCCAAGGAGCTTACAATCTGAGTATATGTTGAGACGCAACAGCCAGATACAACCGCTGAGGGGGAGCACAAGATAACAAAGACATTACTATTAGTGTGAAAGGATTCCTGCTTTGACAGGGTTACTGGCCTAGTGGATGTGGAGGAAGCAGAAGATGGGATATATCTGGATTTTAGTAAGGCTTTTGACATAGTCCCACATGGCATTCTCATAAGTCAACTAGGGAGATGTGATCTTGATGAAATTACTGTAAGGTGGGTACACAATGGGTTGAAAGACCATACACCAAAGAGTAGCTATCAGTGGTTTGCTGTCAAACTGGGAGGGTGTATCAAGTGGGATCCCACAAGGGTTAGTCCTGGGTCTGGCGCTGTTCAATATTTTCATTAGTGATTTGTATAATAGAGTGGAGAGCACGCTTATAAAATTTGCAGATGACACCAAGCTGGGAGGGGCTGGGAGCACTTTGAAGGACAGGATTAGAATTCAAAACAACCCTGACCAATTGGAGAATTGGTCTGAAATCAACAATAATGAAATCCAATAAAGATTAGTGCAAAGTACTTCACTTTGGAAGGAAAAAATCAAACGCACAACTACAAAACGGGCAATAACTGGCTAGGTGGTGGGGGTATAGTACTGCTGAAAAGGATCTAGGGGTGATAGCGGACCACAAATTGAATATGAGCCTACAACGTTGTGAACAGTTGTGAAAAAAAGCGAGTATCCTTTTGGGAGGTATTAATTGGAATGTTGTAAGTAAGACACGGGAGGTCATTGTTCTGCTCTAATCAGCACTGATGAGACCTCAGCTGGAGCACTGTGACCAGTTCTGGGCACCATGCTTCAGGGAAGATGTGGATAAATTGGAGAGAGCCCAGAGGAGAGCAACAAAAACAACAAAAGGTTTAGAAAACTTGACCTACGAGGAATGGTTAAAAAACCTGGGCATGTTTAGTCTTGAGAAAAGAACACTGAGAGGGGAAGGGGAGGCTGAGAATAGTCTTCCAATAGGGTAAGGGCTGTTAGAAAGAGAACGCTGATCAATTCTTCTCCATCTCCACTGAAGGTAGGACAAGAAGTAATGGGCTTAATCGGCAGCAAGGGAGATTTAGGTTAGATATTAGGGAAGTCTTTCCAACTATACAGGGAAACTCTGGAATAGGTGGTGGGATAGCAGGGGACTGGACTTTGTGACTTCTTGGGATCCCTTCCAGCCCTACCCGTCTGTGATTGAACGGGTTTTGGATCTGGCCCTACCACAGGATCCCAGTCACCTAAGTGTAACCCGCTGGTGAGTGTGTGTTCCAGGGCTTCCTCTGTGCTGATCCACAGAGGGTCTGAGTCAGTTCCAGTCCCAGGTATTCAGCTTTAGCTGAAGCAGCTCCTGCTTTTAGCACTTGCGGGGAGGGGAGAAGGGGGCCACAGAGCAAGCCTCTGAGCAGAGCAGCATCAGCTCCAAGCCAGTGCAGTAGCATTAAAGAAAAATCCATGCTGACAACCTCCACCAATAACACAATCAGTGGGTGCTTCTTTAGCACCCGCAAGGGATCTCACAGCTCTTCACACAGACTAACTACTGAATCCTCTCAATGGCGCCCTGAGGTAGGGATACATTATTATAGATGGGTAAACCGAGGCACAGCATTGAGGGATGAGGTTTTCAAAGGCACGGAAGGGAGTTAGGCATCCAACTACCATTGACTTTCAATAGGAGTTGGGCTTCAAATACCCTTAGCCTCTTTTGAAAAATCCCAGCTTTAACCTGTGTCCCACAGTTTACCCGCCTATAATGGGAGATTTATGCTGGGAGTTTCAAAGGCACCTTAGGGAGCTGCCCCCACCCCAGGCTATATAGTGAGTGAGTGGCTGGCACAGCTGTAAACAGAACCCACATTTCCCAGTCTCTTATTCTATGTTCGAGAACACAATTTTCTGGTGTTTTCCTGTATTCTTCTTCTTTGTATTGTGGAACACTAGAAGTTCCAATCAGGGATCAGGGCCTTGTGGCGCTGGGCAGTGAACACTAGGGCTGCTGGAAAAATTTTTGTCAAAACAAAAGGAAAATTTCCACAGAAGTGTTTGGCTTCCGTGGAAAATTTCACCTTTGAAAATCTTTTTTTTTTTTAATTGAAATTTCCACAGTGTGTGTGTGTGTGTATGTGTGTGTGTGCAGGAGACGACCTTCTGATCAGATCTGTTGTAAACACATAGGAAAGAGCCAGTCTCTGCCCCAGAGAGCTTAGAATCAAAGGTCTAGGAATAATAATAATAATACCTAGCTCTCATAAAGGCAATTTGCATAAGTAGCTCTCAAAGCGTTTCTGACTCTCTAATGCATTTATCATCACTGCCCTGTGTGGTAGGGCAGTGCTATTAGCCCCATTGTGCAGATGGGGAACAGAGGCACGGAGAGGCTAAGTGACTCGCCCAGGGTCACACAGGAAGTCTGTGGCAGGGAAAGGAATTTAACCCAGGTCTTCCAAATTGTAGGCTAATGCCCTAACCATTGGGAAATCCTGCCTCTGTTCAACAGTAGATAACTGGTGGATACAGACAGGGGAAGCTCAGGGTAGCAGGGTGACTACTATGATTAGTGTAATAACCATCAGTCAGAGTACTCTGGCTGCCTAGCCATTCTCAAAGTGCTTTGTATCATAGCAGCCTCCTGAGGCCCCCAGTCAGGATCAAGGCTCCCTGCATAACCCAGTTATCTGGAATCTATGGAAAGTGATATTTGCTCTATTTGATTTGATAAGGTTAATTTAAAAGCAAACACAAAAAAGCATTCATGTTTCTTATTTCCCTTGTTATCTAATGAAGAGATTCCCATAACAGAAACGCAGCAAGGGGGGAGAAAATCCATATTTATTTGCCACAGGCCCATGAGGAACAACAGAAGACTTCACAAAAAAGCTATTTGTATTAAGTGAGAGCCAAACAAAAATTCATCGTTTATTGATCTCCACAGCCTGGCTGTGTTGGCAGAGCTTAATTAGCCAAAACCATGACAAAGGAAATGCTTTTAATGGTAACCTTGAGTGTACTGACTGCTCATACTGGATGTCCGGCCACATTCTGACCTTTGCTGCACCAATAGCGATTAAGGTAAGAAGCCAGTCCTTTAAAAGCACTCCTCGGTAAGGGCACAATTCAGCCCTGTGTAGAAGGGCAGCCCCAAACCTATACATGCTGTAAGGCTAATGTGGGATTTAAGCAATTAATTGGCTATATGCTGTCCCTCCACACAGGGGTGAATGTCCTTTTCTCCCCTCCCACCATCCTTTGGGGCTGCTGGATTTGCATCAAAGTCAATGGCAAAATTCTCCCTGGCTTCCCGACAGACCAGCAGGTTGATGACCAGTTCTTTAGAGAGAGGCTTGCGGGGGTAGGGCTAAGTAAATAATTGATTTTTCAGTTCAGCCCATGAACCATAAAATTCTGTTCCGTTTGAACTCCAACTAAATTTTTTTCTTACCTAAATGGGAAAAAAAAAGGGGGGTTGGTTTTTCAATCCGTTTTGGGTCATTTCCAGGTGATCTTCGCCCACTTGTTTTTTTTTTTTTTTGTTAATTAGCTAAACTCCTGAATGAAATGCCTTTTTGAAACAAAAAGTCAAAATGAAACCCTCTGACCTTTGGAAATTTTCACCATTTTTTTTGGCCAACGGCTGGTCAAATTCAGCATGAATTTACAAGTAGCTTCAGTGCTCTGAATAAGGCATTTTTGGGCAAGGATTTAGGTGGAAGTCCCATCACCCAAGCTATTTAAAACTGGAGAAGACACTGTGGGGATGGACCCTGGATCGGCCACGGTGGGAAGGAAACAATCATCCTTTAAGCCTTCTTTGTCTAATTTCTATGATTACCAAACAGTGTCTTGATCCTTACTGAGCATTCTGTTATTAGGCAAAATTCATCCTTGTGCAGAGGGTCTGTGCATCACCCAAATCCCACTAAAATCATGAGTGGGACTTAAATGATGCACGTGCTTTGTGCTGGTTCTCTGCCTGGAGGTGAATTGCACTTGGTGAGTTCCCATTATTTCAAAAACAATCCCTGCATTATCCTCTCTATTGCCTTGGTGCTACCTGCACCCCCAGACGCCATCAGACGGCTGAAGGGAAATATTTATATATGTTACAGAAAGCCAAGGCAAAAGCATGCGACTATCCAAGGCTGTGATATGAGTAACATCAACTAAAGTGTCTTTTATTGCCTCATTTTTTATGAGGAAACAGAAAATAAATGGCCCCGGCTCTTTCATCCCTGGCAGCAGGTGTTATAGCTAGACAGGTACTTAAAATAATAATAAAAAAATCTGCCAACCTTTAATTCCATTCAGAATTTCCCACATAATCCATTGTGACACCGGAAGGAATAGGATGGATCCATAAAGGGGATTTATTGTACCACATTACACTTCTTCCTTCTCCGGGGCTGTCTGGTCAAGGATCACAACCCACAGTGAATGAAGCCTCATGACAACTCCCCACTTCTGAGGGAGGCAGGTACTGTTGTCCCCATTTTATAGATTAGGAAACTGAGGCCCAGAGTAGTTATAGGACATCTGCAAAGTTACACAGAATCAGTGAATAGAACCCAGACCTTTTAAGCCAGACCCTGATCTTTCCACTAGAAGGCAGGTGGAGATGTGCAAATGCAAAAAGCAATAGTTACCAGTCATGCAAAATAACTGTACTTTGCAGTTACAGAGGGCCTTTCACCTCCAAGGAATCCTAAAGAGCTTTACAAACCCAGGATCAAATCGCACCCTTCTTTACATGGCCCATAACTCCACTGACTTCCCTACACAAAGCGTAAGTCAAGGCAGAATGTGGTCCTTAAATTATACGGAAGGATCACTTCACCTGCTAGGGGATGAAACAGAAGCACTTCATGTTTACGTCAATTTAGGCTATGAAGAGGCATACAGCATGCAACTAAACAACAGGGGAAATGTAGGAATGCAGCCTGTCCACCCAAGTGCTGGAATCTCGCCAGTGCAGCACAGTTAATCCCCCACATCTCACCAAAAATGTAGCAGGAGCTTTCACGCTCAGGAACGGTCAAGGCCTCAGCGTGGCATCTCATCCGCAACAGGGGACGTCCTACACCAAAAGTGTCCCCAAACACCATGCTGGGGTCAGCACCGACTCAGAAGGCAGCTACTGAGACCCCCTCTTCACTGCCTGCAGCAAAGCAGCTCTCAGTGCCCGGCTGCAGCATCGGGGTCGGTACCACCTCGGAGGGGCTGCTTGGCTTGCAAGACCTAACGATAGCACAGCGCGAGGCCTGGCTGCGAGCAACACGAGAGCCACTGGTCCCTGATTGCATGCCACTCATTTTGATTTTTATATTTTGCTGCTGGATAGTACTCAACTTCTCCTCCATATGTTCTGGGCTTTTGCATAATCAGCAGTCCATTTGCAGGCAACATTGTGATGCTGCTCACTGGTCCCGTGCCCACTGCAACCCCAGCTGCTCGCTCCAGCTCTCCGAAACTCGCATTGAAACCCTGTTCCTCTTTCCGCCTGCTCCATGCAGAGCACGATTAGCCCACCCATACTACAACGAGCGTCGGAATAAGGGATATTCAGCTGCAGCAAAGCCAGCGCTTGGCAACTTTGCTGTAATAAAGCCAAGGACACACTCTGGATAGAAAACCCCACCCCATGGCCACCAACTCATTCATCCTTCTGATACAAGGCACACGTGACAGATGTTAGTTCATCCACCCCTGGAAGGCACTCAGATATTACAGAGATGAGGACATGATAAAAAGCTTTAGAGAACAGCACAGATAATAAGCCAACAGGATTTTCCATGGGGGGCAGTTTATCCCCTCCCATGAGGGAGGCAACCTAGTGACAGAGGATGTGGAAAAAGCTAATGTACTCAATGCTTTTTTTGCCTCTGTTTTCACTAACAAGGTCAGCTCTCAGACTGCTGCGCTGGGCATCACAAAATGCGGAAGAGATGGCCAGCCCTCTGTGGAGATAGAGGCGATTAGGGACTATTTAGAAAAGCTGGACGTGCACAAGTCCATGGGGCCGGACGAGTTGCATCCGAGAGTGCTGAAGGAATTGGCGGCTGTGATTGCAGAGCCACTGGCCATTATCTTTGAAAACTCGTGGCGAACCGGGGAAGTCCCAGATGACTGGAAAAAGGCTAATGTAGTGCCAATCTTTAAAAAAGGGAAGAAGGAAGATCCTGGGAACTACAGGCCAGTCAGCCTCACCTCAGTCCCTGGAAAAATCATGGAGCAGGTCCTCAAAGAATCAATCCTGAAGCACTTGCATGAGAGGAAAGTGATCAGGAACAGCCAGCATGGATTCACCAAGGGAAGGTCATGCCTGACTAATCTAATCGCCTTTTATGATGAGATTACTGGTTCTGTGGATGAAGGGAAAGCAGTGGATGTATTGTTTCTTGACTTTAGCAAAGCTTTTGACACGGTCTCCCATAGTATTCTTGTCAGCAAGTTAAGGAAGTATGGGCTGGATGAATGCACTATAAGGTGGGTAGAAAGCTGGCTAGATTGTCGGGCTCAACGGGTAGTGATCAATGGCTCCATGTCTAGTTGGCAGCCGGTATCAAGTGGAGTGCCCCAAGGGTCGGTCCTGGGGCCGGTTTTATTCAATATCTTCATAAATGATCTGGAGGATGGTGTGGATTGCACTCTCAGCAAATTTGCGGATGATACTAAACTGGGAGGAGTGGTAGATACGCTGGAGGGGAGGGATAGGATACAGAAGGACCTAGACCAATTGGAAGATTGGGCCAAAAGGAATCTGATGAGGTTCAATAAGGATAAGTGCAGGGTCCTGCACTTAGGACGGAAGAACCCAATGCACAGCTACAGACTAGGGACCGAATGGCTAGGCAGCAGTTCTGCGGAAAAGGACCTAGGGGTGACAGTGGACGAGAAGCTGGATATGAGTCAGCAGTGTGCCCTTGTTGCCAAGAAGGCCAATGGCATTTTGGGATGTATAAGTAGGGGCATAGCGAGCAGATCGAGGGACGTGATCGTTCCCCTCTATTCGACATTGGTGAGGCCTCATCTGGAGTACTGTGTCCAGTTTTGGGCCCCACACTTCAAGAAGGATGTGGATAAATTGGAGAGAGTCCAGCGAAGGGCAACAAAAATGATTAGGGGACTGGAACACATGAGTTATGAGGAGAGGCTGAGGGAGCTGGGATTGTTTAGCCTGCAGAAGAGAAGAATGAGGGGGGATTTGATAGCTGCTTTCAACTACCTGAAAGGGGGTTCCAAAGAGGATGGCTCTAGACTGTTCTCAATGGTAGCAGATGACAGAACGAGGAGTAATGGTCTCAAGTTGCAGTGGGGGAGGTTTAGATTGGATATTAGGAAAAACTTTTTCACTAAGAGGGTGGTGAAACACTGGAATGCGTTACCTAGGGAGGTGGTAGAATCTCCTTCCTTAGAGGTTTTTAAGGTCAGGCTTGACAAAGCCCTGGCTGGGATTATTTAACTGGGAATTGGTCCTGCTTTGAGCAGGGGGTTGGACTAGATGACCTTCTGGGGTCCCTTCCAACCCTGATATTCTATGATTCTATGATCCCATAACTACCTAATACATGGTTTCTTGTCCCTTCCTCTGAAGCAGCTCTCGCAGTCTTAATGTGTTTATCCTCACAGCACCCGTGTGAGTTTGGGCAGTGCAATATCCCCATTTTACAGCTAGGAACTGAGGCAGACAGACAGACTGACTTGTCCAGGGTCACACAGGAAGTCTATGGTAGACCAGGGAATTCAATGAGCACCCTAGCCACTGGACCATCTTTCTTAAATCAACCTGTCAATATTTTTCAATACAACTGGCTGGAAAACAGCAAGTGTTTTCTGCTAAGGTTTTAGAAATAAAAATTGTTGGGGAAAGCTTGAAGGGAAAAATGTTACAGAATTTCTTTTTTCAATGAAAAACACTTCTTTTTTTTTTTGCACTATTCGAAAACTGCAGAATTTTAAAAGAAATCAAAATTTCAAGAAACATTTGTTTTTTAATGTCCATTTAAAAATAAAATATTTCGGAACAAAGCCATTGGACTAGTTCCATGTCTAAATGATTTCGGAGCCAGAGACTGATCCAGCCCAGCCTGGAAGACCTAACAGTATCACATCCCAGCATGGAACATCTGCAAGCCAATGCAATACAATGGAAGACTCTGAACCAGATCAAGAAGGGAAGGCATCAGAGATGCAGCAAACTGAAACGTCTCTCCAGCTTTGCAGCCACTTGCCCTTCCCTCCCCCGCCCCCTCTTCTTTCTTGTTTTCAACTCTTCTCACACAAACTTTATGATCCTTTCAACAACGCTCCATGACAAGTTATACTTTACAATAACTAAGACAAACGATAATGCAATATTTCAGATTCCGGGCATGACTAGTGTTGATGCTCTCATGTTTACAGTGAACGCTGGAGACTCAGACAATGATTTTTAAAGCTTGTTTTATTGACTGATGGAATCCTCCCAACCTTGCCCATGAGACAAACAGATACACACAGGGGTGCGCGCACACACAGAGAGAAAAACACAGGTTTGCTGCCTTAGCTTTCTCCTGGTGCAGCTGCAGCAGATATAGATTGCTCACCCCCCCACCCCCCCAAAGAAAAAAAAAAGGTTTGAGTTTTTGGTCTCAGCTCTAATTTCTCTGCCAATTTACTCAGTATAAAAATTCTCACCCTGGGCCATTTCTTCTCTGCTCTCTCAGTAGCCTCTCTCCACTGAGTCCCCAGGGCCACAAAACGTCAACCCAAACTGCATGCTCCTTTTATGCAACCATTTTGTTGCTTCTCTTCTCTCAGCAGGGAAAGAAAGTGAGGCTGTTTTTCTGCAAGAAGAGAGATTGTGTGACTGGACCGGAAATGGCCTGTGTTAGGGGATGTGGTTGGTCTCAATGCACTGCCAGTGGGAACTCTGTGTTTCTGCTGAGCTGATTGCTCGTGCAGTTCAAACCCTCTCTCCTGACTCATGAAAGCTGGAGCGGCTGGCATGCAGCTATTCAGTTGTTTCTCTTCCCGGTCTTCCTCTGTAAAGCCTTTTTTAAAAATAAGCCTGTCTGTGTTCGGGCTGCATCTAACCACACTATAAAGCAGGGTTCTCTTTCCCAGGGTCACAACCCCTCTGCGAGAGGTTGTAAATAGACATCGGGGGTCGTAGCCATCCTGTCCTACCCATAGTGCTAAATAGGAGGGTGATCCAAGCTAGTTGGGAAGGAAGTTCTGGTATGGAAAAAGGGTGAGGGCCACTTCTGTAAAGAACTGGCTGGCATGGGGGGGTACGCGTGCTTGTGCACGTGTGTATATTGGTATGTACTACTGCCCTCTGCTGCCTGAGCTCAGAACTGCTCCACAGTGTGTCACAAGCCTACTACTGCTAGTGACTAACAAAGGTCTGTACTGTTGGAAGAAGAGGCTCTGAGCCCCGTCCCCGGCAAAGGGCTCTGTCCCCCTGAAGGACAGCTATGCAGATCATGGGTTTGTTAATATATTTTGCCCTTTCATCAAAGGATCTTGAGATTTTTTTTTTACAAACACTAAGTAAATTTAAGCCAAATAACTCCAGTGACAAACTGGGAAATATCTGTATTATATTTTATTAATAGGGTGCATGCCTCTGTGTGTCTATTTATGAGGGGTTACCTGCTATGGAGTTAGGTCAGCAGAGATTGTTAAAGGAACTAAGCAGGAAAGGTAAAACATCGACACAAATAAGAGTCCTGCAGGAAACAAAAAAAAAGCTTTTTGTTGGGGAAATACCCCCAATCTGGCTCCGGGCAGGCTGAAAACGGTTCAGTCTTCCCAAGGCTAAGTCTAGGATTAAAAGAAGGATCCTAAACTTTAGAGGACCCTGGCCCTAGAAAGCACTGGGGGTGGAGTGTCTGGCCAGAGATTTCCCAGGGAGTTTCAATGAGACCTGGCAACGAGATACACATTGACAGGGACATTAAGTTGTGAGCAAGACAGTCTGCTTCTCCTAGACAGAGATGGGGGTTAGCTGTGCTGAGGGGAATTTACAAAAGCTGTCAAGGAAAGATTAAGGTGTAAGACAGACGCATGCGTATAGCCCTTCTATTGTTTTTACTCTTTGCTGTGCCTGCTTTGGGGACTAAATAAATCATGCTTTGTTTCGAAGATGTTGGCTTTAACCAGTTAAATTCTGCATATGCAGTTAAACATGTGCATAACTCTTTACTCATGTGAGTAACCTGATAGAATTACTCGCAAGAGTAAAATTAGGCAGGTGCTTGTAGTGTCTGCATGATCAGGCCGTAAATGTTGTGTGTGTGATCCTGCAAGCCACAACCTCTGTGTGGCAAATGCATCCTTGTGAAGTGGGGACACTACTGCTTGCCTACCTCCCAGCGGGGTTGGGAAGCTTAGACCACTGATGTTTGTAAATTGCTATTTCTGGATAAATAAAGCCACATAAAAGTGGAAAAATCAAGTTCCCCCAAGCCAATGGCTCATCAGGCGGACACAGTTAAGTCACGTCAGTTTCATAGCCAATGGCACACCAGGGAGCCATACAGCCAGCATCACTTCCCTCCACCTTTAACTGTCCTATGGATCAGGTACCCATTTTGCAGCTGTGTGCACTGGCGGCGGGGACCTTTCATCGTGAGATTGAGAGCGACTTGAACCCACAAGCTTCAAGACATTAGTTGAGGGCCTTAACCTTTCACCCACTGCACTTCATTTTAGAGTATGTTAATATACATCTGTAAATATCACAGAAAGGGGTAATAAATGATGAGTAAATGATTCATAGACTAGTTAATCAATTGGTAGAGCGACCAACAGGTTACCCATAACCCCGGCTCCTAACTGATGTGCCTAAACCATTAACCATCTATAACACTCCCTACTCATGTCTGTAACATGCTTAATTTGTATTGCAGCACTGCCTAGGCACGGACCAGGGCCCCATTGAGCTAGGGAGCTGTGCAGACAGAGAACAAAAAGATGGTCACTGCCCCAAAAAGCATAAAATCTTCAATTCATCGTTTATTAACCGTTTAGAAACTATCTACAAATGTAACCTTAATATGAAGTGTGATCATGAAAAAATATCGATATATTTTTGTCCCGCTGTCATTAACAAAACCGCCTCTGAACATATGGAGTGTTGCTGTTGTTACTTTTGCATTGGAAACCTTTGGCTTCCCAATATGATCCTCCTTGCCACAAGCGTGTGTTATTAAGAAGGGAATTTTAAACGCCGCTGGTCAGCTTCAGTTTGCAGCGTAATGCTCACTGTAATGCTATTTTCCCTATGCAGCAGCGGTTGGCTTTTTAAAAAAAATTAATTATTATTATTTTATTTTTGCTTTGCATTCCAAAGAGCTGGGCAGCGTCGCTGTTCTGCTTCACTGAGTTTTCAGAGTAACATCAAAGTGTCATTTACCCAAGTGGTGGATTGTTCACTTCAACCTTAGCACAGCAGAAAGATATTTGAACAACATAATAAAATTCCTTTCATCCTGGAGAGACCTCTAAAGCACTTTACTGATGGGCCCAAAGATTCAAATCCTTCTGAACCCTGTAGAGGGTCCAAAAGCCCCAAACCAGACCCAGATGTTCTGCATTTGACTCCTGTCTCAACAAGGCGTCGAAGGAAAACGGCCAATGCGAACAGCTCTGAATTTTGCAGCCAGTTACACAAACTCTAGAACCGAGGAACACTCATCAAAATGTAGCCACTTCTCCTGTGAAATGTGGCAGCTGGTCCTCTGGAAAGGAGTTCAGTACAAACTATAGAAGGATTCTGTACACGGAAAATGTAATTATTCCAGTCTGACTTTGGTCAGTAATCCTTTCTCTTGTTAACGAGTGTAGACTTTTTGCTTCTCATCTGAAAATCAGGTTTTCTGAGGAGCAAACAATCTCATTCTCACCAACTTTTGTGATTTTAATTGCCAATAATTGGTGTTTCTCTTAAAGCACCAGCTCCTGAAGTCATGTGATTGTGCAAGAATTTCAGCTTTCTTTTTTTTTTTTGAAGTACATTTCTGGCCCACGTGGTTGAAAATGTGAGCCTTAAAGGCTCCACCACTAAACAGCCGATAAAAAGATAAAAAATGTGGCATTATCTTTAAAAAAAACCTCATGGTTTTTAAGCTAATCTCATGATTTTCGAATAAGTGGGCAGTACTGCAATGCCATGCTAGGACAGGGGTTCAACTCAGAGAGATGAGCGCCCCCTATTGGCTGAACACAACAACTGCCATCAGCACAGCATACGCCAGAGTATTCTGGAGCAGTGGATGTGCACCATCTCAGAGGGAAGAGCATCACCTCTTGAACCATCAGCACAATTTTCTGCAGCACTGCCTTGTTCTCCTAACCAGGCCCACGCTCCTTGAGCATCTGAAGATCTGACAAGATCAAAGCCCAAGTGTTTCTGCTTGAATTTTGAAGGTAACACTTCCGGTAACCGCAAAATATATTAGGCAGACAGACCGTAGAACTGGCTCCTGGACAAGACGCGTACACCCAGGCAGGGAGGGAGAGAGAGAGAACCAGAGATGTCAGCCTCAGGCAGGGCCGTCCTTAGGCATACACAGCATATGCGGCTGCATAGGGCACCCGAAAATTTGAGGCACCATTCCCCTAGCTGGAATCCTCTCTTCTCCGGCTCCTTCCCCGCACTGGGCCGACGGGCTTCTCCCCGCCACCAACCCCACTCCATGCCTCACTCACTCCTCAGCCGGCTGGCTGAGGGTTCCAGCCTCTGGCTCTGCCAGCCCAGCCCCCGGGAGCCCAGAGCGACGCAGCCAGTCACTGGCCAGTCACAGGAGTGGAGTCCCTCCCTGGACCCTGCCTGCCCGCGCCGCTCGGTCTCTGGTGGGGCTGGGCTGGGGCCAGGACTGGAGGAGCAAAACTTCACACACACCCTCTCTCTCACACCGACATATACACTGCATCTCACGAGTTACAATCCCTCAATACAGATTGAGACTGTCTCTCTCTCTCTCACACACACACACAGTCCCCAACACCCACTGTCACACAGTCCCTCAATACACAGTCACACACACACTGGCTCGCTCTTTGTCTCTCTCACACACATACACACGCACACACACTTGCATTATTGTTGTTGTTATTATTGCTTGGTACTTCCTGTCACAATGCTCGTGGTGAGCCAGGAGTGGCGTGGGGGGCCGCGGGCTCTGGCAAGATGCAGTCCCCATGTGACAGCATGAAGCCTGCCTTGAGCCACCACTGCAGTGTCTGCTGCATACAAAGCTCAGTGTGTGTCAGCAATGGGGGGGGGATGTTCTGGGGGTCTGCGGGCTGGGATAGTAGCTGTGCCCCCTCGACACACTGGGGTCAGCAGCGCCAGCTGGGGACAGCCTTCAGTGGAGCATAGGGGCACCAGTTTAATAATACTGCGTAGGGCCCCATAAATCCTAAGGATGGCTCTGGCCTCAGGGTAAACTCAGACCAAGTGGAAACATAATGTTAAATTAAAGTTCTTGTTGCTGCCTAGTTGAGCTCCAGTACCTCCTTCCCCTGGCCAGGAAGGATCTTCCGCAGGGATGAACCGCACGGACATTAAGGAAGTGGAAATCCAGAGCGTTAAGTGCTGTACCAGCCTTCGGCCCCTCTTCATGAGCCAGCTCCACCGCGCGTTTGTCAGACTTAACACCTATGCCCTCCGAACGAACATTTTATAACTTGCTCTTGTTTATCTGTCTCTCTATTGCTGCTATTAATATTTAATGTCTCCAGAGGAAAGGCTCTTCTCCAGCATAACAAGCCCTGCTGCAGTATTAATCAGAGTGTCGGCAGCCTCCAGAGCTCAGCTCTGCACTCACAGGTTCCCATGACACACTCTTAACCTGTGGGCTGCCAAAGGCAGAGCTTAGAGGGCTGGCATCTAGCCAGAGCCACTGTTCTGGAAATGCTGGCCTGCCCAGGCTGGGGACAAGGCACAAGGAGAGTTGCTCGCTTGGATGCCAAATGCCTCCCCCATTAGCAGGATAGTGACTTTTTTTTTTTTTAACTTTTCTTAAAAATGTTTGAAAACATTAAAAAGATCAAAAATGGCACATTTTTACAGAAAACCAATGTTATTTCAGTTTTTCATCAGACAAATCTCATCTGGGAATAAAATCAATAAAGGCATATTGCTATCACTCTAACTGTAGCCACTCTAGGAGGTCGCGCTCATTTAACTATAGTTGTTTCTAAATGGTCTAAAAACCATGTGTAGACCAGCTCTAAGTATTTTGCTACATAAAAACAGACACCTGCAGCATCCCTTTGAAAGCAGCATTCTGGGGTCAATAAAGACACCCTGCTAAGATCTCATTTTCTTCAAGAGATCTGTGCAGTTTTTGAGCACTTCAGTTTAGTTTAAACAGAAATCTGAAACGTGCTGGACAGATACAGCTGCAACTAATAACACTCTAGGGTACACTGAGGAGTGTGTATGTGTTGGGACTGAGCTTTATTATAAACCGTTACACAGTCGTCTGACTGATGAAGAGGGTCCTGATTTCCCACACCTGCAGTGTGGGGGATTTAATTTTAAGAGAAATTTTCCTCCAAAAAACACCAGTTTCCAGCAGAACATTAACCAGATGCAATTAACCTTTGGAAGGTCCTGTGGCTTCCTGCAGCCACAAGCTATCTTGTCCTCCAGAGGCTTTCAAAGACTTCCTCAGAGGAGCTGTGGGTGTCTCCCAGAGAAAGAAAGAAAAAGCTGGCCCTACTCCAGGCACCCCCAGTTTAGGGGGGAAAAAAGCTGCACTAGCCAATTTATTTGCTGCTTAGGTGAAAATCTCAGCCAGATTCCTTTGAACTTCTGTGTTTGTTTTCCCAAGCTAATATTTGTAGTAGGATGTACGTGTCCTCGGTCCCGCAATGCATTAGGAACATTCTGTAAATGGGGCCAGGGGGTTATTCATGTGTGGAAAAGCCTTCATGTCTGTCCAGTTTTTAAAGGCAGTTGAGCGCTGATGAAAGGTACCAGACTGCTAGCCACAAGAACTGAAGCCCCCAACTGAGCTGCACAACAGAGGCAGCAGGAGTAGAAGCTTCCCACATGCGATAAGCTACTGATCTACCTCGATCCTCCCTTCAATGGAGCACCTGTACAGGTGAAGGGGAGTTCAGGATCCACAGCCCATTCAGGCCAGAGCATCTCTGCTGAGACTGCCAACAACTGGGCCAATTAGTACACCGGTGGAAGTGGCTTAGTGTCACAGACCTTTGTTTGTCGGGAAGCAGAGCAAGACCTACCAGCTCCGTTCACAGAGGTCGCCACGTGCCAGTGACCTTAAATCATGGCTGATCTAGGCTAGATCCAAACCAGCCAGCTTGTGACACAGGTTCCCATAATATCCCGTTACTAATCCCCAGGGCCATTCAGTCCCATTAAGCACACTGCATGGCTGAGTCTTGTTCGGTACATGCAGCGTCCAGACAATACATGTTGTCCCGGCAATTCACGACAAGTGTCCTATAAAATGCATCCTGACGGCCAGTGGCTCAGAGTGATTGTGGCAGAGTTATGGCACTTTACACTGTGGCCCCTCTGCATGCATGGGGATTTCATTTGTTTGTTGCGTTGATTCAAACTGTCAGATGACCGAGCAGCAACTCCCATGGGGCCCTAATGTCTTTTCTCCCTCCCTCTGCTAAGTTGCTCAGACATCTCAATGGCCTTTTATGTCCATTTATAGTTAGAGATGCAAGAGCCCCTTTTTAGTTTGGTTGACTGACAGTACGGAGCCCCCCGCCCACCTTTTCATCTGATATGGGGTTTGAACACACAAGATGCAGCACATTTAACAAAGGGCAGCCGAGGAGAAGGAATGTGCAGCTCAATGGTTAGAACATAATACTGGGAGCAAGGAGCAGTGGGTTCCAGTGCCATTGACTAGCTATGGGACCTTGAACTGGTCAAGTTACCCATAATGATGACGACAATCTTTACCTACCTCAAGAGGGCAGTGTAATGTCTTCAGAGTGTTCTCGGGGGTGACCCGACACTGCAGATTTAACTCCCCCAAGAACTCAGGGCCATCGCAAACCTCACCCCCTTCTGCTCCAAGACCAAGGAGCATTTCTTTGATCTTGCCTTTTTTAATATAAACCCAGAGCAACAGGTATATGTATCTTAAAACAAAACAAAACACACACGATCAAACCAAGACACTCCACTGCACACACTTCTCTCTCTGGGGAGAGGAGGGGAGAACAAATACCATGTGACAGATGCGTAGGCACACTGCTTAACAGATGACTGGAAAGTGCTCAGTGATGAACGCAGGATCAGAACCTACACAGAATAGAATAGAATAGAATAGAATAGAATAGAATAGAATAGAATAGAATGCTCTGAGATCCTTGGGTGAAGATCACAGAAGCATGATGTGTCATAAATTAGAGACAGATTCCGGTTTGGGCCTCACTCCCACCCAGCCCCCCTGAACTATGGAAGGTAGCCGGGGGAAAGATGAACCATAATCCAGAATTTTACTGTTAGGGCCTCTCTCTACAAATAGGTGGGTTGGAACCCAGAATCCCAACACTCCTGAACTTGGTACATGGGCGTTGAAACTCCCAGGATGAATCTAAATTTGGTGGCTCGTTTCATATCATTGATTATCATTTATTACTATGTTTGTAATTCAAAAGGACTTGGAAACTGCGAGCCTTGGGAGAGCGTATATTGCTGCCCGTGTAGGCTGTGATGGGATCCCCAGGGTGCAGCCGGGAACCATTGGACTGCTGTGCCCCCTGAACTCTCTCCAGCCGGGGCTGTTTCTCACAATGCCTTGCTGGTGACCAGCAGCAAACCCTCCAGGTGCTGTGATCACTCAGCACAACCACATGTAGAGTCCCACAGCCAGCTAAATTGCATGAATGCTCCCAGAGCCACTCATGAATCCCATGGAGAAAGGCACCTGCCCAATTCCCCCCCCAGCTCCCAGCACTGTACCCCAGGAATATACCGTCTTGCAGTATCCATCATGCATTTCTCCTACTTAACACGAATGCATTAATGTGGGCCAGACACCCGGCAGCCTCGGCTTCCCCATTGGCCTGGCCTCCTCCCCTTCTGTTCAACCATAACAATTATCTCCACTCTTCCTCTTTCTGAACTTGCGAGCTGCATTCCATTATCAAATCCATCGTGCGGCAGCTCGGACTGAACTCCTTGGCTATGCACCTGGCAGAGATCAGACCAGCAAAGCCAGTGAAATCAGGGGTAATGAAATCAATTTAAGGGGGAAAAAATAACCAAGGCTAATGCAACAAAGGGTCTGAGATTGACGAGCGCCAGCAAACTCCAACTTGAGGCTTACGACTCGGTCTGCAATGCAAACAACATTACGCAGAGATGCAGGAATCTGGGCAAACTGGGAGAGCGCCTTTTCCTTTGGAAGCAGATCTTACTATGCAAACTCCTTTCTGCCAGTATGATGCCTGGCAGAAGAAGGTTTATGAAAAGTAGTTGGCTTGTTTTGCAATGTTAAATGCCTCCCTCTTCTTCAGGCAGAAGACATCAGTGCAAACAAGCAACAGGCCCAAATGAAAAGGTGGATTCCTAGTGCCCCTCGATGCGGAGGATGTTCAGATTCAGACTGGGCCTGACCCAAAGCCCACCAGAGTCTCCCATTGATCTGAATGAGCTGCAGGCTCTCATTCTGTGCTCTCACCGTGGTGAGCCCGAGACCACTCACGCTCGTCTAATCTGTGGGACACCACTGACACCATCTTTCCATAGCCACAGTGGGCAACTGTATACCCAATTTAGCTCACAGCTGTGCACCAGAATGAGCTTCATTAGCACATCCATGAGCGCCAGCCTTCCGCACCCCCACCACAACTCCTTACCTCTCAGCTACACACACCAAAATATGCTACACTGGTTCGTCGCTGTTTCACACTGACTCACTACTGAGGGCCCTAAGCCATCCACAGATGGCTTCATTAAGTTGTTTCGGCCTGTGCCCACCCTATCCAGTTATTAATCCAGTCTCCATCGAGCTACAAAAGCAAGGGATCACTTAACTGGCTGCGTGACCAAAATACCCCATGCAAATTCAAAAGGGTTCTGGTCAGGACCTCACTGCTCCTTTCTATATCCACACACGAAAGACTCATGAACACATCACTGCGCAGAGATATAGTGTCACCCTCGCAGTTCCCAGGGTTAATTGGCCCTCAGCATCTCTGGGGCTGCTATCTCCTTTAATAGCCAATTAGATCATGTTAGCTGCATTGTCATTTACAACCTGACTCCAAGCAGCAGTCCTGAAGCGGCAGACTCTCTGCAGTAGCCCTGATTGCAAGACGGCGTGATCTTTTGCATTGCAAACAGCCCAGCGGACCAGGGCTTCGGAGCTCCAATAGGACCTTTTGGACTGCAGTTCACAAGTGTGCTGAAGTTGACAGTTACCAGCAGGGAGCCCATATAGAAGACCCAGTGATGGCTTAAACTGATTAGAGTCCAAACTCTTCTTTGTTACTCCTAATAGCCCTTAAAAACACTACACACAGACCCATTAGCAGACAGCTAGCTACCCAGAGCCATCTGCCAGACCCCGCCAACACTGCAGAGTAGATCAATATATGAAGATGGCTACGGAGGATGCATTTTCTACATGTAATAAAGTTGTCAGGTCTCTGATTCAGTCTCAAGTAAAAGCCCATTGTATTGAGCTTTTCTTTATGAACAAATTTGCGAACAAGACACAGCCTCTCTCCTTATCATCATCTCTCTGCTTCACACTCCCTCTTTCTAGCCTAACCACAGCTGGGACCCAGGGACAGCAGCCTGACCTCCTACTGACATACAGAAATGAACGTTCTGACAATCTCCAGCACGAGTGCCCTCAGAAATGAGAAGTCGGCATCTCGGCTCTGCCACAGAAACCCTCCTAAGGGTCTCACTCACTGGTGAGCCACCTGGAAATCCTCACCTTGCAAAGCGGTGCGGCAAGATGTAATGCTGAGCAGACAGGCCAAGCCTGCCACGCTGTGATGGGGTGTCACTGGGGGCCGCAAACAGGCTCAGTGAAGGGTATTCATGGGGGAGAATAAATGGAGAGAAATGCGAGTCTGCTGAGTCCAAGCTCAATAAAACTGTCTCTTCACTCATCTTGGAAAGCTTAGAAATGAGCCGGGTCAGCTCACAGCCCCTCTGTGCTTAGAAATATACATCTCCTTACCATGCACCCACCCACCCCCCAACTGCACACCTTCTCACACACACACATCCTACAACCCACAGCACTAATGACCTCCTTCTGCTTAGGGATGACAATAAAGGGCCCGCCGTAAAATTGGCAAGAGGTTTTGGCATGAAGCACTCCTGTATTCACACCCTTCAAACTCATGGAATAATCTTTGTACAAAATACGCCTTGGTCGGTATCATCTGAACACTAATAACTCGCTGATCATTAATATTCTTGTGCGACGTTATGTACGCAGTGGGTATTCAGAGTTATGAATAAATGCTGGAATTCTGACTAAAGTGTGTCAACCAGGTACATCAAGGGAAGTTGCTAAACAGGTCTATCCTAAACAAAGGAATGTGTGTTTACTTCAATTTACACATAGGCAATAACCCGACCTATCAAGCTAACAGGGGGTGGAGGCAACCCTCACTCTAACAAGTCAGGGAGAGGAAAGCAGGGTGTGCACACCCAGCAGGAGAGAGAGGCTTGGTTTTGGTTTACTTTTTAAAGAATACATTGCAAAAATGTACTGGTCTATAAAGACAGTGGGGCTGAACCTCCAGTGACAAGCAACCAACTGATTGTATCCTGCATTGCTGTCTTGTAAAAGCGTATAGAGTTAGGTCTCTTCTGAAAGCTAATGACAGACTGGCGATTAATATAATCGTGAAATGTCTGGCTTAACGCTACAGGAGGAATTATGTACCCTCATGGAGATTACGTTTAAAGTGTGTGACCAAACGAAGGAAGGAACAGTTCCTGCAAAGGTGGAGGTATTTGTCTGTCTCCTATGTAAATTAAGCATGGTAGAATCAAAACAATGGAAGCCCCATTTACATACAGGGAGATCGGGGAGCCCACAAGAAGGGAAGAACATAGGAGGGTTTCCTGCCTCCTGAAGCAAGGTCATTGAACTTTGGGAAATATAAGCAAGGACAGAAGCCGCTTGGCACCCATCACTAGACAGATTCAAGGGAACAGAGACCTTGCAAGCTGAGAAAGCTGGGTTCTTTCACCAAAGGGGGTGGGGGGTTGCGATTTGAAGTCTCTGCAACTGAATATAGGTGAAAAACCTGCTTAGGCAAAGATCTTTCATGTAGGAAGACAAGGGAAACCAGCCCCTTGTGCTTTTGTGGAAGGCCCTGATTGAGAGAAAGTCAGCCATGGCTGGGAAGAGAATGACTAGGAAGAGAATGTCTAGTGGGGGGAAAAACCTGTATCTTGCTAAATTAAGTTTCAGACATTTAGATGTGTGTTTTCACTTTTATTTGCTTGTAACCCTTTCTAACATTATTCCTTTTACTTAGCATCACCTAAGCTATGTCCTATTGGTGAGGCATTTTTAATTTTAGGATAAGCCAGCTCTGGGCTGTGTTTAAAGGGAAAGGTGTTTTCGCCCTAGTTAAGTTAATCAGCTGTGATGTGTGTTTGTGCCTTTAGAGGAACAAATCATATGATTTCTCTGAACTGCCCAGGAGAGGGCTGGATACTGCAGAGCATGGAGTTTTGGGGAAAATCGGGATTGGGAGTGCACTGGGGTCACCTTGCAAGTGGTAACCAAGGCTGGTGGAAGACAGAGTGGGGCTGTAGACAGGTTGCTGAGGTCAGAGCTGCTGTACCAGGACTCTCTAGCACACAGACATCCAGGGTGTCACCTGAATGCTGGTAGGCTGGTGGTGAGTGGCCCACATTGGGGGCTACAACAGCAAAGCATTGTGAGGCACTCAGGATTACAGGACAGCCAGTGACACAACTCCTCGCTGGTCTGGATTGCACCCCAGAAAACGACAGAGATTTTCAGGACAAATTCTACTTGGGGTCTGAGTTCGGCCCAGTATTGTATCACCACTGCAACATTGTCTGGCGGGGGTCTTGGGATGGGGAGGGGGGATGACAGTTCCTTGCATGCAAACGATGCTGAACGTGAGGGCTTATAAATGCAGAAAAGAATAAACAGAAATGATACATTATGGCCAGATCCTCAAGCGGGGTAAATGGGTGAAGCTCCATTGACACCAGTGGCTGTTTGTAGATAGTTGTCTGACCCTGCATTCATATACAGTGTTGTTAACATCCATAAGGAGTAACTAAGAACACACTGGTCACCCTCTGATCGGTGAGACCAGCACTGGGTCTTTCCATATGCTTCCTGTACATCAATGACAACTTCGGCACACTTGCAAACTGCAATCCCAAAGCTCTGACTTCAACAGAGGTGCGCTGATTTACATCAGGTAAGGAGCTGGCCTTTCACATGCCAACTTTTTTTCTTTAAAGGGACATGTTTCAGTGGAATCTGCTTGTATTTAGAAATATACTTGTTAGCAAATAGACGAGCAAGCTATTTCTATAGCATAATTCCTCCCCAAAAGATCTGAACGTGCTTTACAATCGGTTATGCCAACTACATATTAGCATCGCCTCATCCATTTTTGGAATACAATGCATCAGCTGTTTAGCAATGCACAGCAGAAGTACACAGCGTTTAGGGCAAAAGAAATCCATTTGCAACTAAAAGTCTATGGGAAAAATGTCCATGGACAGAACGCGTTTACCCAATTTGGAACACTGGCTATCGCATTCCCAAGTTCTACCACGGTCTCTTTTCATCACAAGTGGTAAGGCCTCTGTTTTATACTTCATCCAAGGGTTAGCATTTCCAGCAGCATAGCGTGATGGACGCCATCTTGGCGCACACAGCGGGGATGAATCAAGGGCCCTCCAAAGAGAAGAGCTACAGCCAGGGCTGTAACAGACTCCTATCCTCTGTGCACCAGGCAGAGAGGGTGACCTGCAACACACAGGAACAACAGCACCTCTTAGCATCATGCTGGGGCATCGGTTCCATCACTGACTTCCAGACCAGGGTTGGTCAACTCTTCAAGCATAACTGCTTCCTTGGGAACTCTTAGGTGTGCCTTGGAGTTCTCCCATCCAAGGTCCCTGCCTGATCTTGCTGAAATCAGACAAGACGACAGCCTGAGGTGATGTAGCTGCAGGTGATACTAACAGGAGATTGCTAGTTAGAAAAACAAAGCTTCCAAGAGAAATCACAGGTGGGAATGGGCTTGTCCATCATTCTCAATACGGCTACTCTCGCAGCACTAGGTACTGTTTTGGACTCCTCATTGCAAAGAAAGAGGGAACTCAGAAGGCATCGAAAGGAGGATGATAAAAATGATTAAATGAATTAAAAGTCATGCACTATAAAGAGAGGTTAAAGGGACATAAAAGGGGCATAATATGTAGAGCTTACAGAAATGCTAACTGAAGGTGAGGGGGCATGTTATCTCTCCCATAAATATGTGAGAGGGAGCTGCATAAAAGCAGAAAAGTTATTTAAGGTGGTGAAGGATGGTAGTAAAAGGAGAAATGGCCCAAAATTACAGCGAGTTTAAACTAAAGACATTGGGAAAGGAGACCACTTTGAGGCTAACCCTGCCCCCACCGAGGCTGGGATTGCATCCGATGGAGCAGAGGTTCCAGCACTGGGAGCTTTGCAAAATCCCACCCGAAATGCTTTGGAGCAAGGTCATGAATAGAATCAATGGCCCAGAGGGGTCATGGACGCTCCGTTGCAGCTAGCGTTCAAGGATAAAATATAACCTAGCCTGCTAAGGTCTGGCAGAACTGTATCACTTATTAGCTTTGGTGGATATCCCCTCCCATTCTGTTACACTGCTCCAGTCCTCCCAGCTGTTTGGGCTGCTCTGGTGATAGCTGGGTTTGGTGCTCCCATGCAGTTTAGGGTGTGAACAATTGATTGGGAAGTGGAGGGCAAAGATCCTAAAAGACTCTTCAGGAAGGCAGGGGAAGACCTTGAGCAGTCATCTTGAGAGCCTGACCTTCCTGGGAACCACTGAACAAGATAAAATCAGATGTTTATAGAGCAGAGAAAAGGACAAAAGGAGGAGACCCGGGAAATCCTCTCCAGCCGCATCGCCAAGTATTCACCACGCTCCTGGGCCCTATGGCCAGGGTCATGCACTTGTTGCGCCACCTCACAGCTGTACCCAGTAACCGATTTCCATTTGCACACGCGTGCACGCACACACACACACCCCTGCTATGGAGTGCCTTGGAAATCCCTGCTACTCCCAGAGCAAACATTGGCATCTGGTTCATGTCTGAGTGCATCAACTTCTGTTTCCTGAGAACGGTGCAGCTGCTCCTTTGGCTGCTGCTGAATTCCACAGCTCCAGCTTACTGTCCTCTTTCCTGCTCCATTCAGTTCTGTTCACCCATATGCACCTAACGCAGATTCACTGCTGGGATGCCGTACACGCATGCTACTCATTGTCACACCTATGCACCAGCACTGCTGTATTCCGCCACCCCCATACATGTGAGTGCTCCATACCTTGCATGTACACCTTTGCTGCTGTGGACAGGTACTGATACGCTCAGTGTAAATGTTTAGACATGCATTGTCACACTGCAGTATTTTATGCAAACTCATTCGCTGTAACAGACAAGTGCTTTCATTCACGTGCCTGTTCATTACCATATACCTGTATTCTTACTGCAGTATTCTATGCACCACACTTGCACACAATCACACACAGCCCTGCAATATACCACACACATTCAAACCCAGGCAATGTTAGCCACACGCACTGCCCCCCCGCTTTGTTGCGCACAAATTCACAGACGTCCGCTACTATTCACATATCCTGTAATCTGTGCATATGCCTTCCCTTGTCACTACTATTCATACGTTTTCACTGCTGTATGTCCTGGACACCCATTCATGCATACTTGCTTTTCAGGAGGTAGTGAGGACTTAGTGGATAGTGCACCAGACAGGGACTCAGGAGATCTGGGTTCTATTGACAGTTCTCCTATGCGACCTCTGGCAAGTCACTTCCCTTCTTGGTGCCACTGTTTTCCCTCCCCTCTTTGCTTTTTCTTCTCTGTTTAGACTGTAAGCTCTTTGGGGGCAGAGACCCACTCTTGTTAAAAAAGTTTGTGCAACCCCTAGCATCACTGTAATACAAACACATAATAAAATAGGCAACACACTCTCGCGGCTTTTGTGGACGCACGTTACTTCACTATTACACACCCGACTGTCAGGGATGTATCCTGGGCACCCTCTTTCTTCCGTAGACCGATGTAAATCGGCCCTGACTAGGGTCCCAGTAGAAAAAGATTAATTGTCTTCTGCTCTTGTGCGCGACTCTGAATTGGGTTATCTGTGCGGAAGCGTCATTTGTTTGCTGATATCACAATTCTGCCGCTCGCCCCAGGGATTAACATTCTGACAAAATCATTAGAAACCTGATGGAGTATTGGAGGCCCCCTGAGCCTGCAGAACGTTCATTCCTCAGCCTAAGGAATGCCTTCCTTCCAGGCGAATGCTGCACCGCCATTCATTTCTCAGGTCCCTCCTGACACTCCACGAATAAACTCATTACCTTTGGGATCCGGCTCACCCCTAGACACCTAAAGGGGCGAACGATTCCCGGAACTCCCAGAGAGGCATCAATGATTCTGCGGCACAAGGCTCCATGCAGGCACTCAGCTCGGAGGGGAAACCAAAGCGCTCTGACTCCATCTCCATGCCCAGGAGGGGTCCTGACATGCCCATCCATGTGGCCCTTTCTCCTTGAAATGGCAATGAGTTTGGAAGGAGAAGTTACAACCGCTTCTGAACAGCTTCAAAGCCACAATTGCACAACCTCAGCCTCCTGACATGCTACTGTCAGACACATGCCACAACAAGCCTATATTCGCTTAGCGTTCGTCGTCCATCTCAGCTTGCCCAGTGATCCCCAGTTCTCTCCATATCGCCCACTCAGCCTCACCTGCACCACCCACCCCTCTCTCAGATTACTCAGGCCCCACTCTGCCCCACCCCCATACCACCAAAGAACCATCTCTCCCATTACTCACTCCCCGACCTTCCCAACTCCACCAGCCCTTCACCCTCACCGTACCAGTCTCCCGGGGTCTAGCCTCCCATTGCCCATTCAGTCTCAGTGCCCCCCTCCTTATGCAGCCTATCAAAGGTACTCACCGGGTCCCCTTTCCTGTAGGATCTGAGCACTTCTCAACCTTCCGGGTCTTTATCCGAGCGCCCCGGGGAGGCAGGGCAGTGTTAGCGTCCCTGTTTCCAGGGAAACTGAGCCACAGAGAGACAAGTGACTTACCCGGGGTCACACAGGAATTCTGTGGCATAACAGAGACTTAAACCCAGGTCTCCCAAGTTCCAGGCTAGGACCAGCCTCCCTCTCTCATTCATTCTCCACCACCATTACTCAGTCCCTCCCTACGCTCCGCACGCGTTTTCTGCTCCACCACATTTACCCACATCAGCCATACTCCTATTTTCCTCCCCCCATAGCCGATTCTCTCTGTCACTTGCACTGGCAGACCCCACGGAGCTGTGCACTCCCTTGATTCCCCACACTTTGGAGTGTCAAGTCGCTGGCTAAATCGGGCCACACTGATCATTCGGCATGAAGTGCATGGTGCTAGGTCCCTCGCTCACTTCCCAGCTATTCACTGCCAGCTCTTCCTTTCTCTTAGGTATTCCCGTTCCCACCCAGGCACGCCGCACAGGAGACAAAACAGGGCTCTTATCCCCTCCACAAGCTGTGACCTGTGAACAACTGCACTCCTGCCCCAGGATATGCATTTGTAAACAGTCACGGTCACTCCCGGGGGGAGGAGGGGAAAGGGAAGCCGAGCACCCCAGTTAATGCAGCCACCTTCTCGGTGTTAAAACTCCTTCCACTGCTAATGGCAGACTGTTTTCCCATTGTCCTCTCACCTCAAAAATTTCTTCCAATCAGCATTCTAGGTGACACTGAGATTTGAATTTCAATTTGAATTCATTCTTATGGTTCAAGTGAACTGCTGAAATACCTCTCTGCGTGTGCGTTCTCTCTCTCTCTCATATATATATATATATATATATATATATATATATATATACACACACACACACGTATGTATTTTTAGCAGTGATCGCTACATTACACAAAAGTTGCCCTTTAAAAGAGCAGTTTTATTGCAGAGCGATATTATCACAAAGAAGAAAATCGCTTCTAATTTTTATAAATTATCTCATCATCTACAATTAATTAGCAGCTGCCAAGAGCTGGGAAATCACTCGTTCCCCTAGAAACACTTTGGCTCAGAGTGATGCAGAGCGGCCACTGTCCTTTATGATCCAAAATGACAGTGTAAGAGTCTAGCTTGGGTCATTGTAGTGGATCCATTGTCTGTTGCATTATCGGATCAAAAGTTACACACACACACGCCATGGCTATGCCACTGCTCTGAATGGTTATGATCTAGCTTAGCTGGAAACTTTATTAAAATCCAATCTAAGCAGACTGTTGCCATTCTCCATTCTCATTACCCTCTCTCTGCACCTGTGTGAATGTGTCTATAAAACTAAATGAGCAAGCAGGCAACAGCTAAATGGCACTTAATCAGAAGAGAATGTATGCCCCAATGGATAGTAAACAGTTATTAGGGCAGGGGGAGATGGAAGGTATGGAAGAGGGGAAATAATAAGTGATAAATGGACGACAAAATAAATCTACTGTCATTCCAAGCGAGTGAGCATCTGGTCAGGTGCCACCTCCAATGAGTGGTGAGCAAAATATTTATTCTGGGGGCGAGTGCTGCAGTTCAACTGTCCAGCCGCTTCCCCACTGGCAACTGCTGCCAGTTGTCCGGCCACTCCCCTGCAGATGCAGCATCCTCTTCACCCTGGCCTCAGGGCATCAACCTGCTAATCCCAGCACATGACCAGGAGCTCTCTCTAACTCCCCTGGTCCCTGCTAGCAGCCCTGCTCTGTGCAGGGTGCTAGCTTCCTTTGGCTTGCCAGGCACACAGGTCTCCCTCCTTGAGCTCCAGGGAGTAACTGACCCTGCTCTGCCCTGTAACTCTTATTTGGGCCCAGCAGGCCCTGATTGGATGCTCCTCTCAGACCCTCTCTAATTGGCTGTCTCCTGCACCGCTTCCCTAGGACTCAATTAACCTCTGAGAGGCCAGTGTGGGGTCAACTCCGCATCACAGTCCCATTCAAGTAACTGGGTGCTTAAAATGCATGTGAGAAATACACGTGAGAACATCCCGTTTCACCAAAACAAAGGGAATGCTGTGTGGGAACTGGCAGGGAAGCCCCTTTGCTAAACATCTGTTGGTTCCCTCTCTCACTTTTCGAAGGAAACTTGTGCTCAGTCACGATGCATGAAGCAAATAAACAAACACTTTGTTCTTTCCATCAGTAGGTGGCAGAGCATTTTACAAGATTAACCTCCCTGTGCTTCAGTTTCCCTATAGTGACTTGCCCAGAGTTATGAAGTAATTCAGCAACAGACTGGAAGAGAACCCAAGTCTTCCAACTTCCAGTTCAGTGCTCTGCCCACCAGACGATGATGCCTCCCAAGAAACAGGCTCCCTTCCCTGGAAAGAAATCTTCTTGACCATACCAGTTGGACATCAACTGTCTGACCTGAAAGACCTAGATTTTTTTTTTTGCCATGTTGTTGCAGATGGGTTGCTCCCGGCATACAAGAGGGACAAGGTGGGTGAGGTAATATCTTTTACTGAACCAACTTCTATTCTGAAGAAGAGATCTGTGAGGCTTGAAAGCGTGTCTCTGTCACCAACAGAAGTTGGTTCAATAAAAGATATTACTTCACCCACCTTGTCTCTCTCAAAAGGCATTTTCAACATCCACAGACCATGACTAGCCTTTTAGGTCGAAAAGGAGCAGCAGTATTCTTCCCTCCCCTTCCTGCTCTGACTTTAGCTGTTAAAAAAGCAATTGTGCTTTACCCCAGAAGTGGCTACATGTCTACAGCAGGAGAGGTAAGTCTCCGTTCCGGATGCTCTTCCACGCTGCTTTGCCAAACTGCAGAACCTTTCCCAGGGTAGCCTGTCACTCATTTTTCAGCATACTACTATTCTTTTTATTATAACAACACCTAGAGGCACAAACTGAGCTCAGGCATTGTACAAACACACAGTGAGACAGAGAGGGAGAGTCCCTGCCATTTACAATCCAAATAGACAAGGTGGACAAAGCATGGGAGAAGATACAGAGGGGATGGGATGTTCACATAGAAAGCCAGTGGCAGAATCAAGAATAGAACCCAGGTTTCCTATCAGTCCAGTGTCTGACCCATTAGTCCATGCTGCCTCTTGAACACCACATGGATTTCTCCCACTCACAGGTCTAAAAACAATTCTCCAAGTGACCTTTGTATGACAGGTTTAATAAGCTCCTGCTCTGCAGCGTGTCTAGCAAAAGCACCTCGTCTGACCCAAAATAGCCACGATGGGCCATCAATTCTACAGTCTGCTAAGCAGCAAAAGAAGCTCTGACTTGATAAACAGTAACTGCTCCTTGGGAGCCATTATGGGCTATTGAGCAAATGAGATATGTTATAAGGAAAAAAGGGTCTGTATTTACACAGGAGCCTGTAATGACTCCATCCATCGTGTCAGCTTCTGCCGTTTCGGCAGGACCAACTCTCATGCCAAATTTTATTCTCTTGACTTCATTTTATTTCCCTTTATAAAACAAAGCGTGGCAGCTAAGAACAAGCCCCGTACGGGTATTTTTCTTTCGGGTTTTCCAGGTTCAACTCAAGACTCTTATCATTCCAGGGCAGGCGTGAGACTGGGGTTTGATCTGTAAGTATCCCTTCTACTGGAATGAAGCGGTGTGTTTTCAAGCAGCTTCTGGGGTTAGCTGAGCCACTGAAGCGTGCAGGTTCTTTAGCTAGCACCAAATGTCTCATCTCATTTTTCTGAGCTGTTTTTTCCTCCCTCTCGCTATCCAGCAGAGGTAGAAACCTAAATAACTGGCAGGATTATTGTTTAAATTTGTTTCGCTGTTGACTGATCTTTGACCCACCGAGCTTACGAGTTTATGATTCATTTTGTAACTACTGTGAATGGCGTGTTATAGAGTAATGGGCAGAGACTGATGAGTCCACGTCCTGTAACTCTGCTTTGGTACTCAGCAGGAAGCAGAAACACAGACCGGGTGGCTCCAACAGGAGATGCTCTCCATCATTACGGCACCACTGCCCCAGAATGGCACCAGGAAGTGCTGTTCTGCTGAAAGGGTTTCCAAGTGCAATGTAAAATCATGGACCCAACCACTCCGTGACTATTAAAGATCCCACGGCACTTTTCATAAGATTCTAATGCTACTGTTTATACAGCCTCTCGCTGTGAATTTCCCACATAGTTACAGCTGGATAAGGGATCTTTCACTTCAGGTCCTAAAGCAGGGTGTAGAGCCATAGTGCGTTGTTAAGAAGCTCCTGTGATCTGCCCCAGAGGTGGGTGCATTTCACTCATGAGAAGAATAAGCCCTGTCTATAAAGGGTGTAAGTGGATGAAAGTAATATCACACACACACACACACTTTTTTAAAAAAAGGATCTGACCCTTCCTACAGTGGGAGGATCCTACATCCCCTGTAAATCTTGTGAGCAACATAATTTTTTTTATTTGGTAATGCTTCGTTATTTATTATTTTTACTGCAGCAGCACCTGGCAGTCCCAGTCCTGGACCAGGACCCAGATGTGCTAGATGCTGTACGAACACAGAGCAAAGAGATTACGACCAAGGAGAATATAATCCTTATTTCGTGTCTCCCGCCCCCCGCAATAATTCTTCTATTTATTTTCAGGGAGGGGCTGGGTAAAGTGGGAACTTAAAATGCATAACATTATTATTCCCTTTTCACCAGGACACATCCCTTGTTTCAAATTCCCTCTCCCGAGTCACCCCTCAAGACATGAAGCCACATCCGTGCAAAAATGCTGCCAAGCCTTGTGCCTGCAAGGAAACGTTCCAAGGCAGAACGTTCCGCTGGGGCTCCCAGAACGTTCTGTGCTTGGTATAAGCTCCTCAGAGCAGAGACTGCACCTTCTGTGTCCCATCCTGCACAGGTCACACCATCAGCACTTCCTTTCCCCTCAGCTCGCATGCACTCATCCTTCTCCTATCCCCGATTGCACCTACAGCAATGCCATCCATTCATGCCATCAGGATTCTTTCCGGAGCTACTTCGATTAGCCCGACCAGAAAATCCACTATAGTCTTCACATCTGGGAGCTGAGACCATCACCGTGGGAGAGTGCTTCCTTCCTTAAGGAAATGATTTTAACTCCCTCACCACCAAGACACAGTCAAACTGCTCGCACATAAAACCCTAGAGCAGGGGTAATCAATAGGCGGATTGTGGGCCAAATCTGGACCACCAGATGCTTTTGAACAGACCCCAAAATCATTTTATTTACTCATTACTGTTATTTTTTAAATTATTTTCTCTGGAGTCTGGATCTTGACTGTACTTTCTCCAAGAAATGTGGACCTTGACAAAGAAATAATTGGCTACCCCTGCCCTAGAGCCTTTGCATATGACACTGACTGCTCCACGTACTCAATAAAGATCTCTTTCTTTCAATTCTGCCTGCCTATTGCTTTGCTCATTGCTGATGAAACACTGCATAGGATTTATACACACAGGTAAAACAGGCTCTCCAAATGCAGGCACTGGAATGAAAGCGCTTTGCACGAACACCAGTGTATGGAGACCTTCAGGCCAACAAAGACAGAAGAGCAATGCGGGTTACCCAGCCTCAGACGAGGGCACGGGAGCATGCATGCAACAGACAGTTGCCCAGTGAGTGCCATAACCATGAGACAGGTCCCGTTTCAAGCCCCTGCTCTGCCTGATTCAGGCACATCCCAGACGAATGCCCTGCAACAACTGGGCTATTGGTCTCTCTTTTTCGTTACTTTTTCCGAAAAATTTCAGTTTCATTACAATGAAATTTTGAACCCTTGATTTTTTTTTCTTCACAAAACAGAATTCTGGTCTTCCAACCAGCCCTAGCTGCTTGTCTCCTTTGCCCTTGCAACGGATCAACTAAGATTGTTTCTGACAGAACTGTTCTGGTGGGTCAGGCACACCACGCCTGACAACCACAGTCCATTCTGGGACATCGGCAGTATCCATCCCATAGTGTCACCCAACATTGTTGCTGGGGTCATTGTGGGACTGTGTTTGGGGGTCTGGTGGAGTTGCAACATTCCTGGCTTTGGGAGAAACCACCGTAGATTGCACCATTTTGGTTGATCCTGACAGACTGTCTGCCAGGCCCTGCACCCGGCATGGCTGTCAAATGTGGATGCAGCATGACTTTGCACAGATGTTGCAAACTCTTGCAATACAACAGCTTCCCGCAAGGCTCTTTTGTTTTGTGACCACGCTCATGTTATTTATCTACATGCATAAAAACAGCACTTCCACCCAATTGCACCAGTCCCCTAGAAGGGACAATCCTGCCAAAAACCCCATGTGCAATTGAAGTTAATAGAACATAACTGAAATTAAATGCCCAAAGTCTGCAACTGCCAAAGCATCCTGGGGACAGGGGATATGGTACAATCTGCTTTAAAATGCAGGAGCCAAATGACAAAATAACCTTTCCCCGACTGTTTTCATTCGGAGAGGGGATGGCGCTGGGTGGGTGAAAGCAGTTTGCATAACAAATCTGCGAGGAGATCACAGAGGTGAGAAGAAGCAGGCCCATGTTGTGATTGTAAAATGGAATTTTTCAGAAGCGGCTTCAGTGCAGACTGGAAGCCAACGGAAACATGCACGTATGCCCCCCCACCCACCTCTGCAGGTAGCTGCAGGTTATAAATCGCTCTAAGCAACAAGATCAAGTAATTCCTTCTATTCAAGTCGGCTGATTCAGATCCCAGGGCTGGGAATGGGGAGGCAGGGGGGAGGGGAACGGGTATTTGAAATGGACCCTGGAACCCCGCAAACAAGCTCACATTGCCGGCACTCAGGCTTCATTACCAACGGGGCTCAGCAAAACGTTTGCAAACCTTGCCAGCTCTATTGGGAGGGAACCTGGGGTCAGAGCCTGGACTTCACAGCCTGCACTTCAGCATGGGTCTGACATGAAACTGGGCAGGAGCTCCTGGGCAGCGCGACGTTCACGGATCACAGCCGACGAGTTCTGCAGAACTCTTCAACAGTGGCCAATTTATGGCTATTCCAGCACAGGTAAACTGAGTGTCTACGGGAGCAGAGAGTCCTTCCCTTCCAGCTCTGCTGTAGCAGACCTAATGCAAAGCCCTGAGCACAAGGTTGGCAGCCACGAGCACTTCCAGCAGCATCAAATGCTGCCGAGGGTTGCATGCCCCATTCTATCCATGAGTTTGTAGCTGGAAGACTACCCCGATTCTAGAGATACAGCAGGGGCCAAGGGTAAGTGCATTGACCTCCTGTGTCCGCAGGCATCATGCTTGCTCCTGCGCCTGTGAAGTAATGACGCCTTCTCAGCCACCAGCATTTGGCCAGACAACTGCAGCCTCTGTCTGGTGCCAGGCGCCTCGACTGAGCCCCATACATGGAGTGTGCTCATGCCACTGGAACACCAGTGGACCACTAGACCATCACGAGGGGAAACGATGTTCAGCACAGATCCTGAAAGGTATGTAGGCTCCTACCTTCCATTGATTCCAATGGGAGTTGGGTGCCTAAATCCCTGCGAGGATCTGGGCCTTAGCGCCTAATAGGCTGCTGGAACTGCAGGTAGGCTCTACACACAACTGCAACGGGGCTCTAGAAGGACCACAGCTAAGTCCATCGTGCCCATCCATCCCTGCTTTGGGCATTCATTTTTGGCCAAACGGTGCCTCTCGCACTGAGAATTATTTTTAAATGCTGTTGCTGGGTGGTGGTGGGGATTACTTTATGGGCATATTTGAAAGCCAAAGAGAATGATCTCAGTGGAGAAGCTATGGGGTCACTCCAGAAAGACCTGACCGTTTCCTTTTGTCTTTATGGTTCTTTTGACCTAAGAGCAAAGCAGGAAGCTGGCTGGATAAGCTGAGAGGTAGCAAGCAAGGACTTTATTACTGTACAGCAGGGGATGGAGGCAAGCAAAAGGGAGACTAGAACAGCGCCTGAATAAGCCATTCAACAGTTCCTCCATCCCTGGGCAAAACAGAAGTAGCTCAGGAGTAGGGTGCAGGAAGAAAACAGGAGAGGGATGTGGGTTAACAAGGGGCTTGGGCATCAGATGACTATGGAGGCCTGGAGGGATCAGAGAGAGCCCTAATGCAGCACACTCTAGAAGTTCAACGAAGAAAATGTCGGACCCAATCAAAAGCCCACTGATGTGAATGTGGGTCCTTCCATTTGACTTCGAACGGGCTTTAATGAGCTTAAAGCATCAGTGGAGAAGCGGGTTGGGGATGGCAGATCAGGGGGAATGGTGGGGAGAGGAATGCTGCATAATCTCAGGGTCCGGTATAATGTAGGTCCAGTGTGCTACCTAGGAGACCTGCATCCAAGCAAGAGGCTCAAACCTCTTTCCATTGAGCCGGGCCTCCCAGCTCCTTGATGGGAACAATTGTGTCATCACTGGCTCCAATCGGCCCAATGCCGCGATGACGCGGCTCTGCTAACATCACGCTCGCTGTCTATCCATTTCAAAGGGGTGACATGCAATCAACACCGAGATTGCTAGATCAATCTGACAAAGTACTTGCCATGAAATATTCCCTTCACCGGCTTCATTCCCACCTTCTGTACCGTTTCAGATGGGTTTAAATCCACACGCGCACACGTGCACAATTCTAGTCCCTGCTGTGGAGCCACAGATCTGCTCTTTAGTGTTTGTCCGTCTGTCTGATTTCCATGCCAAGAATATGAACTCTTCTACAGAGATGCCCACAGGAGCTGGCTCTCAGGGAAGATGAAGAAACACTCGTGCTCTGAAACACAAGATAGCCCATTGCTAGGAAATAAATTCCCCTCCAGCGAGAAGCTGGGAAAGCAATTCATTAACCCTTCCGTACTCACCACCATCACCTGATTGTCTGTGCAGCCCACATGCCCCACCGCTCAGGGCTGGTAACCTCGCCTAGATCATCTCCATGTTAGAGGGGGTCCCCAACTCACCCCCACTGGGCTGGCTGCCAGGGAAATTGTTGTAAGAGAAGCAATGTGGTCTAGTAGACAGGGCACTGGATGGAGACTCCAAATGACCGGGCTCTACGCTCAGCTCTGCTCCCGAGCTACTGTGCGATACTGGCGAGTCACTTCATCTCTCTGTGCCTGTCTCCCCTCCCACCTTTGGACCATCTTGTTGATTTGGATTTTAAACTCCTTGGGGGCAAGGCCTGTGTGGTCAGAAAGCACAGGGAGGCCCTGGTCTTGGTTGGGACCTCTAGGTGTGGCCATATAGAAATCATAATTCTGATCTAGGGCCCAATTCTGCAAGGAGAGTCTGGGGCACCTGGAAACTCACAGGATTGCACCCCAACTCTTTAAGCGTCTGCTTGCTGAGTTCCCTCTGCTTCTGGGAGCTGAAGATGTTTAGTAGCTCCAATGATTGGGCCCTGCCTTTAGAACACGGTTCCCAAAGCATCTGGAACAGTTACACTTTTCTAGCCCATCATAAAAACAGACAGGTCAGACTCACCGTCAGAATGACGGGTTACATCTGTGTTTACCCTGGCGGCCAACTAAGTTAGACAAGAACATCTGCTTCGATTCTTTTGCTGCGCTAGATCTGCTCTAACGGAAGAGGATAGTTAGTACAGGTTTATAACTATTAACCACGTCTCTATGATAAATCTCAGCCTGTTGTTTTTGCCTTCTAAATGCACGAGGTGCCACTTCTTTGCATCTCTCCTTTCCAATGATCACAAAGGACTGTAACACCATTGGCCACAGGACGGCTTAAATGACGCACAGGCTCTGCATTGGCACTTGGCACCAGGGTGAATTTCCCCCAGAACGCGTATTATCTAAGTGGCAGCAACACTGGAGTGCTTCCATTTTGCCAGCGAAAGAGGAGAGCGAGCTGGGAACAGGGAGCAAGCCAGTTTTCAAGCAGCAAACAGGATCTTCATGGAAATGCAAAACCGTCACAGGTAAATAATTACCAACCCATCATCAGCACATCCTCCTATTCTGGAGAGGCAGGGCAAGTCCAGTTCTTCCACCAGCACCACACACATACCCCTAAAAAGCGGTGCCTTTCCTTCAGGAATCCCTGCAGCAGATTAAAACTCAGTTTATTAAAATAAAGCAGTGCTCTAACAAGGGTAATCCACCGATAATTTCACTCATTTAAGCCCTATTTCATCTCAACCAAGCAGACTTATTTCCGTTTAGCATTCTTAATTCTTTTAGCACTCTCAGTCTCCCAAATTGGCTTCGACCGCGGCATTGACATTCAGCCATCATTTTCAGATAAAGTTCCATTTAGTCTCTCCAAACCCCCACAGCTTCGGGAAATGCAAGTGGAATTCATTAACGGTGTCCTTAGAAGAATTAACCATTCCGCCCTGCAGCCTTTGCCAGCTGAAAGCCACTGGCAGGCAAGGGCTGAACCAAGATGGGCTACCGCTAGGCTACATTTCACTTCCATGGTGGATTTTCTGTCCTCCCTCGTCCCACACACGCGATGTTCAGATCGACAACGGAGCTCTGTGCTGATATCAGAGCAGCTGCTTTGGTATGATTCAATGGCAGATTGTTCTGATTTCATTTGCAATCCACAGGCTAGACGCCTGCCTGTCAGATCCCCATTGCGGGTAAACTTTGTGAGGGACAGTCTCATACTCCTATTTCATTCCAAAGGAGCAACGTCCTGTCAAAGCAGGCAGCGGAACCCAATGGGTTTGGGGAGGCTCCTTCCCTGGGGATGTTTGCTCACATGCATTTTGGTGAAGCCTCATGTATCCGGGCTAAGATTTCCGAAGCCATATGAGGGTTTTGGGAGCCCAGTTCCCATTAATTGTGAATGCAAATCCCTTAGATGGCTTTGGAAACCTTAGCCTCTGTTACTAACCAAAAACACAAGTGAATTTGCTGTGAACCCCAATGGGCTCTAAATCAGTAAAAATTAAACCACACGGTTCCAGTGTAATCCATCAATTGGATAGCTGCTTCCCTCACTCAGCCAGGTCCCCATAAGGAGGGATGGCCAAGCAAACAGACCAGAGCTGCATGAATTCCTCCAAGCAGCCAAGAAAGTGAAAGGAGAGGAGAAATATTCCCTTTTCCCAGCCTCCAAGAGTGAAAGAAAATATATGAGATGGGAATCCCAGGGGAGCCACCAAATAACTACGACCCGGCATCCTGAAACAGTGCTGCACCAAGAATGGGGAAAACAATGCGACATCATGCCGTAATTAATGAGTCTCTCCCTCTCTGTGGCACCATTCAGTGTTATAAGTGGCTTCTCTGTGCCACAAGCCTGCAAGACACTAATCTACATATTCCATCTGGCCTGAAATACATTGGAGCCGGATAAACAATCATTCAATGACTTTCCACTTCTTTTGCTGGTGAATTCCTCTCTGCAAGTTGCCTTATGTTTATTAATTATCTGACATTATTTGTGAAATAATTTCTGCAACTAATTCTTTATCTGTGGCTAGTTGATGAGAAGTTTGCTGCAGATAATTGCCATCCCCATGGTTTTGATTGGCCTTGGAGGTCACATGGTATTTTTCAGGTCCCTGACTCGATAGGCAGAACGCTTACCTCTGCATTGTGAACATTTCCGATAACCAATTAGAAATTTGCTCTCAGTGAATATTCATCTGTTTTCACTTGACTGTCACTGCTCCCCTCTAACATTCCTGCAATATTCATTGTGAGTGAACACAAAACAGAGATGTGAACATTTCTGAATAGGAATCTTTTTAAAATTTAAAAACTGGAAAATATTCCGCAGTATTTGCCCAACTGTACACACAACCTACTGGCTCCATTGTACATTGTACAAGCAGATAAACAACATTTAGTACTTCCAGTGCTTTTCTTTGGGAGAGGCAAAGCACTTTACAAAGATAGGGGGTGGATAATCAGCTCTATTATGCAGATGGAGAAAAGGAGGCACAGAGGGGAAGGAATGTCTATTTATGTGCACAGTCATCTTGGTACTGAGCACCTTCCAAGCACGTGTGGATTTTACCCTCACATGGCGCCTGTGAGATAGGGAAGTATCATGAACACCCCGTTTTTAGAGAAGGGGAATGGAGGCAGAGAGGGACAAAGTGACTTGCCCCAGTGAGTCTGCGACTGAACTGGGAACAGAACCTAGATCCAGCCCAGTGCGTTGATTACATGCCCACGCTTCCTGACCCAAAACTTGTCCACACACACAGCTGGGAATAGTCCCCAAACTTGCAGTCTGGTACCCATCCGCTGGAGGTCCCAGCTCACCTCCAGCTCATTCAAATGCTGGATCTCTCCTCAAGGCCAAATACCACAGGCAAGGCCGGATCCACCCCCCATGCTGCCTTTATCACCTTGAACAGCCTTTCCAGAGAGTCTAACAAAGTCCATTCTCAAGATCCATATCCGTTCTCTCTGCCCACTGCGATATCTTCTATAGATGCTGCCCCATGACCACACCCAGGACAGGCTGAAGTAGCTGCCATGGCGCATGAGGTTGGGCCAGCAGCCGGGGGGGCAGGTAGGACTCCCCAGCCCAGCCTCGCCTTCTAGCTACCGTGGGTTCCAGCGGAGACATCCAGCCCAGGGGAGAGGCAGCAACGTATGCACCAGTTGCCAAGGTGGGGTGGGGGGAAAGGGCACTGGCAGCCAGGTGACGAGCATTGGGGCACAGGGCATCAGCCATCCACTGTGGGGTGAGGTGTGGAACCGCACACCAGCCATCCCTTCGCAGCCTGAAGCCAGCCGCACACTTCGCCCCCAGTCTCGCTAGCTCCCCTAGCCCCCTCTGTTCCCGCCATTCACAGGGAGTTTTGTGCCCCGCCCCCAACTCGGTCCAGAGGAGGCAGCTGAGGTCAGAGCAGGTGCACATCATTACTTATCAAGCAGTTCAAAGCGGCTGACCTCTCTGAAGGATGATGCAGAAGGAAGTGCTTGGGAACAGCTGGTGCAGGAAGCGCTGTGGGTATTATTCTGTTTTGCTTGTCCTGCCACATAAGGAAGAATTCAGCTTCAGGACTCTGAACACTGATGTTTTTAGTTTGAGTCACTAGAAAACCAATAAATACAAGCCCCAGAAAGAGGTGATTTTCCTGCAGCAAAGACCTTTGTGACATGTGGTCTCTTTAACAGCATTGCCCTGGGACTTCCACAGAGACTTATTGTGAGTACGTTACAATAAAAACTCGAGCCCTTGTGTAGCAGATATGACAATATCCTAGATAAACCTTGTGGAATTAAGTTTAATACACTGGGGATCCATTGTATTCAAATTGTGGTTGCGTGTGTGTGTGTTGCTGTGTGTAACATCTCTAGCAGACTAACTAATGCAATCTCTGGGAAGGATTAGGAATTTCAGTGGACTTTTGGAGACAATACATTTTAAGTGTATTTCTTAGGAGGGGTGAGGGGCATACAAATGACCCACCTCAGAGTCCATCCTTTTGAAGCGGCACCTGGAGAAAAACCCATTGCCTTCTATGTATCTGCTCCTCGAAACTCCAGATCAAAGACCACCCAACTGTGTAAAGGACCGACTAAACTTGTCACGAGTGCTCAGAAACATCCGACAAACTTAAGCCAGAGAGATTGACACAGTCACACAGGGAGTCTGTGGCGAAGACAAGAACTGAAACTCCTCTCTTCTGAGTCTCACTAGTGCAGCCTTCCTCTCATCTTTTGGATGCAGCCTTAAAATTTCAGCTTCTGTTCACATTCTGTGGACATTAAAGATCCCTCGGCAGTTTCAATAACAGAAAGCGACTGACCGAACTTTGCACGCCCTCCTCATCCCCAATATTGCGCAGGGTGCTGACAGGTTGCCACCTTCCCACTTCGGAAGAGGCTAGCGTATCAATAAAGCTGTTTATGCTAAGGGCAGCTTTTCACTGCAGTGTTAGCTTGAGGTACAATTTGAGAGGTGCCCCTTGCCAGACTCCCGTCCACACACCAGAAACCCTAGCCTCAGTGGTGCTTTAAACTCAAGCTAGCTGGCCTGTTGGGGAGCGGGCAGGTTAAAGCTTGAGGCTCGAGCTAGTAATGGCAGTGGGGATGCAGCTTGAGTATTGCAGCGTGATGGCTCTCGCTCAAGCCAGGCTCACTCCGGAGGCGTTAACTTGAGTGTAGATAACTCCAGCTACCGGTGCAGCCAAGACAAGTCCTACCAAGTGTGTGTGAAATCCACAGTACGTAGCCTAGCTCCTGGCAGAGGCGAGGGAAAGGACTGGACATTAGCTATTTATAACACAGACTAGTGCAGAAGCCCGTCTCATGCTGCATAGGAGCTTTCCATGGATGTTCTCGCTTCAGTGATGACTGGGATCTGGAACTAATTTTGGCAGCTGTTTGAGTATCCAGGGAGGCATGCGTCTTTTGCTTTCATTCATATAAAGGATTTTTTAATTTTTTTGTCGAATGAAAAATGACAAAAATAGCTTTTACTAGGACTGGTTTTCAGGCTATTAAAGAAAAGAGACATGTTAAAAAATGGCTGAACCCAAGACACACTGAAAACCCTGCTCAGCAGCAGTATGGTATGCAGTCATGAGCAGTTTATCAGTGTTGCATGGCTCCCGTTTCCTGACCTCTGGCTCAGACACAGGCTTGCAGCACATCCAGGAGGAGACAATAAATCAGGCCTAGAAAGCGCGCGTGTGTGTTGGGGGGGAGGTTGTCTATCTACAGTGGATGTACGTCCCTCTCTCTCTCGTCATTCCTAAAGTGGCTGTAGTGGACTTGTACCTTAAAGAGATCTGACATTTAAGTGATCGGCCCCGTTCTCTGGCTGCTGTCCTTAATGTAAAACTTTCCACTTCCTCCGGCTGCATTAGCACCTACAATAAGACCTATGCAATTTCAAACCTAGCACAATGCAGGGCAGCACGCGGTAGCATTCTGCTGCAGTGTCCAGCAGTTCCACAGTTTCACTAGGCTCAGCGGAAGGATAAACCTTACAAATAACGGTTCGTACTAACTTGCTAACTGTGTGGCTTGATCAGCACCCACAGCCAGGCAATGATTTCACAGTCAAGACAGTTTATGCACACATATGAATCCAAACAAAGCTTGGGGCCTTTCTGGGCAATAGCCACCGATCTCCATACAACATTAATCCCATCCCTGCCAGTTTTACATGCCTCTCAGATATTACCAGACACTAAGAGATCAGTAAAGATAATTCAGTCCAGTGGAAGCAGGGGAGGGAACAAACCCAGCACAGATGCACAAACAAGGCTCAAAGGGGTCGTTTGTCTCACTGAATCCAACTCTCTTCTTCCTGCTTTCCAGGTGCTCAGTCCTAGCCAGCCTCCATCGCCTGCAAAGCGGATACGGTAGGTCTGCTTATCAGGAGTAAGGAGCGTTGACTGCAACTGCAGCGGTAGTAAAACTAGCCAGCACTGAGGAAGGGACCAGACTAGATAACTAGGCTCTACCAGCACAAACATTAAACATACCACTCTGAGACAGATCCACATATACAATAAGACAGCATTTCCTCACTCATTTCAGGCCAGATGCTGCCACCAGTCTTCACACCGAATATTCCTTTACTCTGCAAGTAGTCCCAACAGTGAGTAAGGGTGTCAAAAGCCAGCCCATTATTGTTTAAAATCTGAGAAGATTCACTGGGCTTGCCAGCCATGGCTGAGTGTATTTAACATGGGAACCACCTGTGTCTGGAAGATGATGACTCAGCCTGATGCATCAGAGGAAGTTGAAGCCCTGGCCATTAGTGCAGTGCTGTACAATCCCCTTGCAACACAAAACTTACAACCTAAAGCACAAAATGTGATTACCCTTCTCTTAGCCTGCATGACTAAAGCGGTTATTAAGGGTCATAACATTATCCCAGTGCCTTTTAGAAAATCCAGCCACAGCCTCTGGATCTGTGACCCTTCAGGGCAATGAATTTCACAGGCTGTCTGGAGAGAGAGAGAGTACTGAAGTTAAGGAAACCAAGAACGGAAGCATGGGGTGCAGAGGGGAAGTCATGCAGAGAAAGCTGCCTTACACAATTACTCAAGTGACCAACAAATATCAGTTGCATAATGGAAAGGTCTTCCAAGGAATCTGGAGCAGAGTTGTACTGGGGGAATTTGGGGTTCCTTTGAAATGGGCTATTAATGCGGCAGGTTGCATATGCAAAGTGGATGGATAGTCTCTTCTGTTGATTTCACTTGAATGACTAAGATTAAAATAAAAGGACAAGATCAATGTAGAGTAAGCAAAGAGGAGGCAGAAGAGACATTCTGAGATTTGTTTGGGATCCCTAGATCCCAGAGACCACTGGTTCAAATGCTGCCAGGACTAAGTTAGGCAGATTAATTAAGAACCATACAGGTTACCGTCTGGAGATCTTTCTGATGGGACCTTAAAAACCCGATGTCCTAACTGCTCTGTGTGGATGTTTTCAGAAAAACAGGGCTTTGGCCAAAATCTGACCCCCCCCCCTGCCCCACTATAGGACAGTTGGTTCCTGCCCTTCACTCCAGAGGAGAATGTCAGGTGAGAACAGTGCTTACAAGCTACTTAGGTTCAGCTCTTCTCTTGGTGGGCCATATCTAGAGATCCCTACTCAAGCAACATACCCCTTGGCTTTCAATGGGAGTGAGAGTGGGCACTTTTCTCAGCCTGCTCTATAAACAAAGTCCACATGCTCTCCAGACTCAAAAAAACTTATCCCGTTCTGCGGTTTGATTTTATTAACAAGGAAAACAGAGTAATTAAGTTCAGCTCAAACCTTCTCCTCAAACTTGACTGCTCCCAGAGTTCCTCCCTCAGAGCTGCTCAGCCCACATTCTAGATCCTCTCTCCTCAGAGAGCCACTCCCATTTCCCTGCATTCAGGTGGTGTTAATGAGCCACCTGACTCTGAGAGTTAGCAGAACCCACCTAATCTTTTCCCAGAAGGATCATCAGCTGCTAAGAGGGTGGGGTGTTTCAGTCAAACATTAATAGTATGCTGTGACAGGGAGTTTTGCCTGGTTATCACTTCAGGATTTAGTGCATGAAAAGAAAACTGATCCCCGCCTCAAATAAAGAAACCAGTTCTGAAACCGCACAAGGCAAAAAAATGTGCCTGCTCATTTAGAAAAGAATGGGTCAGATGACAGACCTCAGCTGACATGGGCACTGCAAGCCCTCTTTCAACATGAAGATGTCATGGACAGAACAGCATCAGTAGGCTTTTCCCACAGGGCTTGGACTCCTTTTTATCTTGGAAGTGCCCACTGCGTCCTGGGTGTCTGGAAAGACTGGCATCTTTAAAAGTCCCATCAGGACCTGAAGGCTAGGGCTAAGAGAAGTGGCATTTTTATCAGCTGCTCTCTTTCCAGGCAGACAAGGTGGGGGAAGTAATACCTTTCACTGGGCCAACTTCTGTTGGTGAGAGAGACAAGTTCTCGAGCTTATTCTGAGCTCTTCTTCAGCTCTCGAAAGCCTGTCTCTCTCACCAACAAAAGTTGGTCCAGTGAAAGATGCTGCCTCGCCCACCTTGTCTCCCTAATATTCTGGGATGGACACAGCTACAACAACTCTTCCTAGGCAATCAGTCACTGGCATGGGGATATGTGGGGAAAAAATCAAAAGAAATCAAAGGGCATTTCCAGAAGATGAATTATGGATGGGGCTGGCATGTTTGGGGATTTATGTGTGTATCTTGGGGAGCATAAATAAAACATCACTCTACTAGAAGAACTGTAAAAACATAATTAAGAGGCTGAAGAGCGAACAAATGAATATTGGACTTTGCTGCACCTTCCTCCACACTCCAGTAACAAACGAAGAATAACAATGAATCTATTTCACCTTAATGGACTTGACTGGGATTTCTTTACAGGGGAAAAAAAATGAAACATTTACAATGTCACAGCCACACTAATTTAGTAGAACATGCATCAGCAAGGATTTTATTTATGTTATGTTAGGTCCCCCCCTTTCCCTCTCTCCCACTCTAAAGATTCCTTTAAGAATGTGATCGGACAACCTTGAATGAAATATAAGAACAGCAATGACTAAAGAATTCTTCTGTTGACTAGCGACCGCCTGTCGGAGAGGTGAATTCCCCACACTGACACAGAACCCCCCTTCTGTCGATGCAGGAAGCATCTACGCCATGGTACTACGCCATGGCAGAGCCGCAGCGCCAGAGCTGAGCTGCTGTAGCATAGATATACCCGGAGAGTCATGAGTTCCAGTCCTAACCCTGCCTCTGATCTGCAGTGTGATATCAATCAAATTACCTCCCTCCCCCCGCCCCCATGCCTCACTTCTTCTGCCTGTGAAAAAATGGAGATGAAGGTACTTCCCATGCTGTTTCTTATGCATTGGAGGAGCTCCTGTAAAAACTACATCCTCCTCCAGGCCTTTCTTTAAGCCACACCTCTACTGCAATGCCTACAAGATGCTAGGCAGGGGGCATGCTATAGCTATTCTTTATTACACCAAACAGGATTGTTTCACTGTTTCCATCTGTCTCCTCATTGTTGGCAAGTTCCTCAGGGCAAGGACGGCCCTTTTGATGATGTACCTGTACAGGGCCTAGCACAACAAGGTCTGATCCTTAACTGGGGCCTTGAGGCACTACTGCAATCCAAACGTAAAGCGCTTGGAGATCTCTGGATGTAAAGTGATGCATTATTTATAATAATGGCTTTGCTCACACATGTCCACTTGGGCATGAAGTTATGCGGTGCAGGGGTGTCCACAACTTTCAAAGTTACCTGTGGTCGATTTAAAAAAAGGATTATTTTTAATCCTTTAACAAGACTGCTGTTCGAGTCCGGTATACAGGAGTCAGCTAATAATATGTGTGTTTTATTGACCTACTTTTTTTTCCAGGTCAGCTGTTCTCCTCTCCGCTCTGCTCCCCTCTGACTAGGTGTAATTAGTTCCTCTCCCTTCTGAATAGGTGGCACTTAAATCTGTTGTTCCCAGAATAGGTGAGATAAGTGGGCAAGCAGTGCACTGATTACAACTAGCCAGAGGAGCTCAGTAGAGTTAATGCCCCCCGGGAGCTTTGTTTTCTTAAATGTTATTCATATTTATAAGTGGAAAGGTTTTCCAGCAACCAATCCTTCTCTTGGTGCATACAGCTCATTTGCTCCTTGCCTGGAGCATTAACCCAGCTTCAGTCGCCTCCTTTAGGTCCCAAGGCAACTAAGGCCTTGTCTACACTCAGGAATAGCAATCCATGGCCAGACATTATTGTAGTTGCATTGATATCAACCATTAATGCCTCAGTTATGCTGGAAAATTCCACCACATAAGAAAATATGTGAGCACCTTATCTAACACGATGTTCAAGGCTATTTGGAGTGACTGTGGGTAAAGAGAGGTGCATTTAAAACTCATGTGAGCTGCTGGTAGTTACATGGAAAGGATAGTAGGGTTAACCACAAGCCCTCAACACAGTTTTAATCATGACTTTCCTTGTCATGGCTATTAGCCAAGATGGTCAGGGACGCAACCCCGTGCTTTGGGTGTTCCTTACCTCTGACTGCCAGATGCTGGGACTGGACGACAGGGGATGGATCACTCGCTAATTACCCTGCTTTGTTCATTCCCTCTGAAGCATCTGGCGTTGCCCACTGTCAGAAGACAGGGTACCGAGCTAGCTGGACCATTGGTCTGACCCAGTCTGGCCATTCTTTTGACCACACTAAGTGCATTTAACACTGTCTTAATAACTACTCACACATTTCAAGCATTATTATTTATGAGTAACAACCTTCCTTTGCAGTCCATAGAGAACATTTTACACCTGAAGCCCACACAAAATATCCCCAGCGCCCTCCCCAGTTACTTGGGCCAGGCAGAGGATTTGCCCATAGGCAAGAAATGAGGTCCGATCAGCAGAGATGATGCAGTGCGGTTGTCACATGTGAACCACAAATGCTGAAGACATAAAATACCCAGCATCCAGAACCTTTAGATTTTTTTTTTTAATGAAAGAATGTATGTGAGTCAGTTTCCCCTCCTGCACGCCCCCTACGTTACCCACCAGGTACAAAGGGGTTAATTTCTTTCTTGAAAGAAGACAAGCAAGGGGAGAAAGTCACCTAAAGCATGAATGAATTACAAGGAACTAAATTCACTGGGGAGTAATTAATGCAAATCCCTCCAAGGTAAACAAGTCTGCAGAAGTACCGACCTCTGGGGGAAACTGCAGGGCATGGTTTTGAGCATGTTCAAGAGGCCCAGCAAACAAAGAAATGAAATCCAAGAAACCCGTGCAACTGCTGGGACCAAGATGGACGGACCCTGCAGGAAGGCTCTGAAGTAGAGCTGGTTGGAAAATATTCATCAGAATACCAAGCGAAAAAAGTCCTTTTTGCAAAACTGAAATTTTCCAGGGGCAAAAAGTGAAATTGACAAAAGCTTCCCAAGAGGGCTGCCAGGCTGAGCACTCTTTGCCCCTCCAACAGCTCTTGTTGATTTCATTTCCAAAGTTCAAGTCCTGGCGGGAAGCTGAAAAATGCCTTTCGGGTCTCCCAAAAAAGGATTTTATTCTTGAAAGCCCTTCTCGCAAAACGCTTCACCAGTTTGACACATTTTTTTTTAAACATGATATATTTCACAGGAAGGGATATCGGTTTTCCAGCCAGCTCTAGTTGGAAGGATTTTGAAACCTACCAGGGTCTTCATGAAGAAGATGAGTGACACCTGGTATGACAGATCTGCCTAAAAGCTAGGTTTTTGTTTTTAAGATATGTTTTTTTCCTGTAATGCTTTTGTTCTAAGTAAGTCTCTTGCTTTCTCAAGGCTGGTTGGTCACTCGTTATCCCTGTTGTAGCCCCGGGAAGAGGACAGGAGGGCAAGTACTGAACTAAACTCAGACTTGCTGAAGTGGTCAGAAGGACAGGAAGAATTGTAATCGAAATCCTCCCCAGTCTGGAGAGAGAGGAACATGATTTCCGCTCTCATAAAGGTGATAGCTTAAGGTCTGGCATGCCCACAAGGAGGCCACGAAGGGCTCAGAGGTACAGTTACCTCAGGAATGGAGACATCCCTCACCCCAACCCCAGCCAGCGCACGATCAGCCCTTGCCGTATTTGTCAGCAGTGCCATGCTCTATTAGCAAAGGGGAGAAATGGGTTTATTCCAGCTGTCACCTACGTGTGTCACAAACCGGGAAGAAAACAGATTAGCCTCTTATCTGCTACAAAGAGTTAATAAAAGCAGCGTGCAGCTCCAGAGACAGCAGGCGGGAAAGCTGTTTCCTTTCTTAACAGCAGAGCGAAGTGTCCATACAAGATGAGTTTCGTTACCGGAGTTTCTGGCTGCATTTCTTTTCTCTAACCCACATGGGCAGTGAATAAATGCTGACGGTCCCTGTTTCCCAAACGCCTTTTAATACACACAGGGACGGCTGAATAAACGTGGGTCCCTTGTGAATTACGCGTCTTGGTGATAGTAATGGCTCTACAATACTGCTAAACTGCATTCAACTTCAGTTCAACGTTTCTCACTCTCCCCAACGCGAGGACAAATATATATATATATATTGCTGTGGAAAGACTTTTTGTTGTTTGTGTGTAGAGCGCTTACAGAAGCGTTCAGCATGAAAGCTGAGGGAAAATCAAGTTATACTCCATAGCTCCTCTTTCCTAGGTGGCTTTCACCATAAATTTATCTATAAAAGGGTAGCAGGAACTTGAGGAAAACAGCGCAAACATGAATACTCACCACAAGCTGCATTTGATTTATGCTCCTGTAGCAACAACGCCATCCCTAGCAGAGAGCTAAATCTAGGCAGCTACAGAGGCCTGGCTCACTAGGCTGCTGGCTTGATATGGAGAGTTTGAGAGACTAAATCACAGGTTTAAACAGCACCCTCGCTTTACGTTCCCAAGCGCCCATGTGTGGAGTAAGACAAGAGCGAGCGATAGCAGACTCGGGCTTTGTATTTTCATCGGGAGCAACAAGTGCCTTGGAAGGGTGATTAAACCCGGCGTGTGCAGGAGGTTTCTTACTCACCGATCCTCAGGGAGTGGGGGCTGGCAGCGATCTTCATTAGCCACACCAGAAGGAGCACCAGAGGCACGAAGACCCGGGGCATCTTCTATAAATCCTCATGGAGCCCTGTGGTGGTCTGGGCATGACATAGCTCTGCAAAGAAGGAATGTTGTACTGTTAGTGACACCAGCCGTGGAACCAACATTGCTTGCAGAAGCATCCCGATTGAAGGGACAGTTCCCTCTTGCCTCCCCCAACCAGAGGGAGGCAGGGCAAGAATGACAGGGAGCCAGATCCACTAACCACACATCCCCGACCCACCTGATTGCTACGCCCTGACCCAGACTCCCACCGAGGTTCACAGCCCAGGTTCCCACCTCCAAAATCCAACCCAGTAACTCCATTAAAAGATGAGTGGTGGGGGGGAGCCACTTGGAAACACAAAACAAAACATTATGATATAAACTGGCACTTTGAACCCTAAATACCCATATTGGTACCTACGGCGCAATTCGAGCATCCAGCTACAGGACTGGGCACCCGAACTTATTTGCCAGCATTTGAAAACAAGAACAAAGTGGTATAAATTGGCCAGCAATAAATCCGAAGGTTTCTAGCCACCAGAGGAGTACGTTTCTGGAGGAGCAGTGGGGTCAAACAACCTAAATAGTTTGAAGATGGAGCTTGACAAATTTGTGAATGGGATTATATGATGGGGGTGCCCGCGATAGCAGAGGACTGGGCTTGATGACCCAGAAGGTCACTTCCAGTCCTATGAAAATAGTATATTATATACAAATCAAGAACAAGCCCTTGTGCCTTAGGGCATCTCTCCTTGCTTCCAGGACTGTGAGATTTTTTTGCCCCCTATTTTAATAACGCCTTGAAGAGCTCTGAAGATATCGATCTCTCCGAGGGTCATTGAAATATGGAGCAAAATCTCACAATCCTGGAAGCAAGGAGAGACGCCATAAGGCTCTTGCTGATCATCAAAGCGAGGGGACATGTTTTCAAAAGCTGTCGTCTAGAAAACAGACATAGCCAAGCTACAATGACTCCACTGCTCCAAGCCCTGGTTTGGGAGCAAATCTCTGGTGACTCCATTGCGCTCCGCTTGAACTGGTGGTAGGAGGTGCGCTTCTATCATTAAGCCTGACGTGCTAATTATCTGTCAATCTGTCACGATCATTTTGCTGATCTATAGCATGGGGCTGTTGCACAATTGATAGTGGTTTTCCTTCCATCCCGGGAGGCAGCTGCAGAACTGCATAAAGCTCACGGTGACCCGAGGTGAGAGGAAAGGGGATGTTTGCAGAGGGGAAGGGTGATCACGGGTTGTTAATATAGCAAGAGGCACTTATTTCCATACAACCCATGGACACAGGATTTAAAATTTTCCTTTGTCATCTTGTTACCCTTAAAACCAAATTCATACAGAGCCAAAAACATACACGGTGCTTTTAGACTTGTGGAGTCAGACACGGCACCAGCCCTGAAGAGTTTTCAGTCTAAACAGGACAAGACACTGGACAGCAAGATTGGAGCAGTGATGGGGAAGAGACCGTTCATGAGGGGAAGGACTGCTTGCAGGAGGTGAGGGGAAACATGGCATAGGTGAGACCAAGGAGAGGAGCAGCAGGATAGAAGGGGAAACATAACCCTTTGCTGCTTCATAGCTCTGGCATCCAGGGAGCTGCCAGACAGCCAGAGGGATGGAGTGGTGTGAAATGACAAATGAGGGACAAGGAAGGAAAATAGGACCAAGGTGGCAGTGATCTTCTATAAGAACCTTCCTCTGAGGGCTTCAGCAAAACCCATTCACTGCAGCTGAGCTGACAGCACATACGCACCCAGGGTCACGCTCACAAGCAAGAAGCTTCCTGGCTTCTCTCTGGGTGGAGATGGGAGACTTTCAGCTTTGAACTCGGTGCAGATCTAAGAAGGCGTCTGCACTGTTCAGGGCTGAGCCCTGCCAGATAATTCATGAGTGAGTTAAGCTGTTCCCACTGCAGTGATTTAGCAGAGAACTGACCTCCGGGAGACATTTCCAAGCACTTCACTACTAGGTGAGGGACTATTGGGTCGAGGGGACATGGAGACATTCACCCCAGGTCTCTGACTTTAATCTACCTTAGGCCACCAGTTCAAACCCACCCCAGCTCGGTAATGGCTGGAAGTTGTTACCATCTGATGGCAGCTTGGAGACCTGAGAGACAGCTGGTGTGTCTCAGTGGGAAAAGAAAAAGACACTAACCACACGGCCCCCATGCTGGCACTCCCAGCAGAGTGACCTAGAATTCAATGGGCCACAGAGGCTGAAATGAACGCCCATCCTTAAACAGGGACCAAAGTACAGACACACATGGTCAAGGGTGCGCGCGGGAAGCTTGCATTGCTCATTCTGACGCAGCATCTGCTGTGTGGCTGAGTAGTGATTCCAGGATTTTGCATCTTGGAATGAGCATTAAACCCAATGGGGCCCTTGTCTATTACAGAAACTCTAGGAGATAGCACAGTATGAATAACTAGCCAGCTGGGATTGTCATAAACTCTCAGCAAATCCCCACCTGGAAAGCCAGCGATAGTGATTTGAGCACTCTGCGTTAATAGGCGCATGGGTGCTCAGAGCTCCTTCTAAGGAACCACTGCAAATCTCACCCCTTCCCGGAACACCTCACCCCCCAGCCACTCTGAGATTGCAGCAGGGGGACCCTGGATGAGATACAATTTGGCTCTGATTCAGCCAAGTACCAAATTTAACTTTAAGCACTTGATTAAGCCCCAGGGAAGTCAATGAGAGTTGCATGCAGGCTCAAAGTGAAACACACACGTTAAATGCTCTGCTGAGTGGAGGCCTTTAGGTACTTCATTGCTGTGGCTAAATCCCACCCTCTGCAGCCAGCCTTGCTATAAGCCTTCATAGCACCCGGGGGCTGGGGTGAAGGACTGCTCCCCTATCCAGGCTCCTGAGCAGCAGCAAAGCTGTTCGACGGCCCCTACTGCTCCTCTAAGCAACTCCATGTGGGGTAACTCCTGGCCGATCCGTGTGGCAGTGGATCCACTGACCCTGTCCCCACTACTGACCACCAGGCTCCATTGGGTGGGGATGAATGAGAAGCCCCAACAGAGTCATACATGAGCTCCCCAAATCACGCCCAACCCTAGGAAGTGGAGCTGCATTTAGAGCTCTTCTGTGTCATGGAGAAGGGGCCAGGGTATTCACCCAAGGGCAGCATTTGCAGGGCACTTCCTCCCCCCTCCTGCAATTCTGTGCTTCTCGCCTGCCATCCTGGCAAGAAACGAAAACTGGGAAGTGCAGGGACAGGAATACAGTGATGATGGTGCAAAACTAAACGTAATTTTTTTTTAAAAAGTCTCAGATTGTTCCCAATGGTCATTAGGAGCTGACCCTCCACATTCCCAGCAGAAACAGGACTTTAAAGGGAAAGAAAAATGTAGAAAAAAGGAAAACAATCAACATTTCCCCAAACATTTTGCAAAGCAGCAAGTGCTCTTACAACAAATCCACCTGCTGCAGCCAGACGCAATTACCGTAACACCTCTTACCCACAAACATGAGGAAAGCAGGATAAAGAACCCTGGTTCCTCAGCTCCACACACTCTGATCTCTTGTCACTTCAACAAAACATCTTTTCCAGTAAACACGACTAGTAGTAGGTCTCACAGCTACTCTCCACATACAGTCACTGGAGGGCATCACTGCTCACTCGGACAGAGACTCACTGGGTATCGCTTGCTGCTGGAGCTGTGCAGGAGGACGCAGGGTCAGTCAGAGGAAGTGGCTCATTCTGGTAACTGAACGGGCAGCACCATTAGAGAAGAGCTGTTTTTAACAGGCCTCGTTACCAGCTCCAAAGAGAGATTATAGCTTATAAATGAAACTACTGTCCCTTGCGCTGATGAAGTTATTTCCATTGGCAAAAATGCCCTTAAAATACTGACTTTGAGTATTCCATCCAGTCATTCATTTGACCCTCCTCCAACCCACTGGGGAATATATTTCTTATCATCTGGTTTCTCTAATGCATAGGGCCAAATTCTGAAGTCTGGACAGAGCCAAATTTTGAGTCTGCCTTTGAAATCATGGAGAGTTTTGACAGAGAAAAGACAAAACTTTTGGCTGGTGATTTCATAATACCTGGAGCTGATTCTTACCATGCTAGCTATCAATTTCCTGCTCTGCCACAGACTTCCTGTGTGACCACAGGCAAGTCCCTTAGCTGCTCCGTGACTCAGTTTCCCTTCTGTAAAATGAGGATAACATTCCTGCCCTACCTCCCAGGGCAGTTGGGAGGAGAAACACATTAAAGATCATGAAGCACTTTGAGATTTACTGATGAAAGGCACAACATAAGAGATTGCGTGTGGGGAAATATACTACCTTATATCACACCTCATCACACACCTGTGAGCTATTATTCCCATTTTAAAGATACGGAACTGAGGCAGAAAGAGACAATATGACTTGGCCAGGGTCTAATAGGAATTCTGTGGCAGAGGAGGGAATTGAATCCAGGTCGCCGGCTAGTGACCCTAACCACTGGACCATCCTTCCTCTCATTCCATTCCAACCCTCTTATTTGCAAACTGGGGACAGGATTTTCAGAGAAGACTTAGGCCCAGATCCCACAAGGTATTCAGGCACCTCGCTTCCTTTAAGGAACCCTAAATCACTGAAGCCCACACCCTCAGTGTTTGGGTACTCGGTGTGAAACATTATAAAGGGTCTGAGATTTGCAGAAGGCAGGTGGCCAGCACATTCTGAAAATCAGACCCTTTTAAGGTACCTCATGTGGTTCTCCCAGAACCCTGGGCCCGTATAATCACTGCTCCCCTTCTGAAACTCTGGCCTTAAGGATTTTTTGTTTTGTTTTGGTGATCGCAGCAGAACACTAGCGGGGATCAGGGAGCCCTCAAATGCTAAGTGTATGGTAAACCTGCTCCTTAGAAGCGTTAGCAACAGTGCAATCAGACTGTGGAGCAACGTATCATTTGAGCCTTTTGCAGCCGTTATTTCAAAACTTTCCAGGTTATTGACAAAACAGCAGGATCAAGTCAATTTTACTCACACTGGTATTACAGCCAGACGTGTGGAACTAGCTCGCTCTTGCCACGCTCACACACACAGTTTCTTACGCCTATTCTGAATGAAAATAGAACAAGATCCTGAGAAACAAGGAGAACCTATAACTCTCATGGACTCTGATGGCATCCAGAACCTTGCAGGATTGGATCTAAAGATACTTGAGAAGCCCTGTGATTTTTCTCTAAGCTCCCTTCTTGCACTGCTTCCTCAATTCAGATGCAGTGATGCTATGAGCAACCCCCTCATTCCCTGCACAGGATGCCAGACTGGTATTTGCCTTCCTTCTCGCCCACTCCCTCTGTATGACCAAGGCAGCCTAGGAGGAAGAGAGAGAGAGAGAGAGACTCTAAATACCTTTTCTGTCTGAGATGCAGTAGAGAAACTTGGCAATTGCTAGTTCCCCCACTACAACCCTGCTGCAGTCTCCCAGCCACTGACACTTCAGCTGCCTGTTTGTTCCAAAGAGCAACCAACCACAAGGTATATTGTACCGGAAACTAGCAGAAGTTTTGGAAGCTTCTTCACTGCACTGTCATCTTTAACATGTCACTGAGTTCCCATCCACTCCCCTGCCCGCACCAATCCATCCTCTCGCTCGCTCTCTTCTTCTATGGCCTGCATCTCGTCTTCCTTCCCAGCCTTCACATTGCCGGCTATCAGTGGCATTTGGGAAGCAGACCTCTAGGAACCAGGACATCATTGCATGATTCAGTCCCAGGGAACGTTTCAGACCTGTCAGCGTTTTTTAAATGGAATGCAAGGGATCAAGAGTGCTAAAGTGGAAGCAAATCGGGCTCGTCAGGGATGCAACAATAGTCATGTCGCAAAACATGACAAAGAGTGAAAAACCAAATCCCTCTATCAAGGTGCTGTCCCAGCTCCCCTGATGGAGAAAGCGGCAAGATGGAGCTGCTTAGCCTATAACTATCTCCCCAGCCATGTATCATTCCTTCTTTAATAACAGCTTACATGTCTCTCTTTCCCAAAGGATTTTGGCAAACAATCCAACGTGCCAGCTAGTCACAGCTAACACTTTTCATCCACCACAGAAATGCAGCCACCTCTGGGGAAGAACACACCAGTACATTAATGGTGCACAATGACACTTAGATGAGGGCAGGGTATGAAGAAGGTTGTCACAGCCAATCGAAGCGGTGGGGGGAATTCAGTTAAAAAGTATCCACATTGGAAATTGGCTGAGATGCCTAGCTCCTATATAGCACTTTCCAACAGTAGTTCTCAAAGTGATTTACAAAAGGAAGGCAGTCTCGTTATCCCCATTTTACAGATGGGAAAACTGAGGAATAGAGCGATGAAACAACTTGCCTTGGTCACTCAGCAGGACAGTGCCAGAGCTCGGACTCTAACTTAGATCTCCTGAGTCCCAGTCCAGTGCTCTATCCACTAGATTATCATTCCCCCTGTCTTGAAAAAAGTTGCATGGAATCATTAACGAACAGGAGGGGATTCATTTTACAGCTTCCCAAAGGCACAGGTGTGCAGGGGTGGCTTCTGGATCTGCATGCTTGCTAACTGAATAAACAGCAGCAGAGATCTGGGGGAGAGTCAGGTCATCGGCCCTACGGCGGTGACCTCCAGGCCACCTCCACGGTTTGCAGCCAAATGCCATCTGGGTTGGGTGAAAAGGCAGAACGCAGGAGCCATGGGGAAGCTGCTGCCTCAGCATCACCAGCCTGGAGCTCATAGTTAAAAGCTAAACGATAAACACACGGCACGTGCTGGGCTTGGCTACGAGACCAACAGGGTTGTAATTACCTAGAACATGGAGCACAGAGGGATGCTGTGGTCACCTAACACTTATCCACAGCTAGGAACAACTTCCCAGGGCTTTGATTGCTCGCATGAACCCGAGGAACAGCTGGCTGGGAGAGAAAGGTACATCGGCATTTGCCAAATGGCAGACGCTGAGCAATCACCCCCCACTCCTCCACACACTGCACACATACATCCCCCATCTAGATCATATACTTTGACATGCCCAGAGAAAGCAACACAAGAACCCTTCCCCCCCACCCCACTCCCATTGCTAGATCCATGCAACAGAAGGTTCGGAGCAGACAGAAAAGCAGCAAGAACCTCTTAGTCATACAGCACAAGGGTGTCACACTGCCATTTAGGAAGGCAAACAAGAGCCTTGGGAGGCGTCTGCAGCAGATTGTTAGAGTTGCCCTTTCCTCCCAGCCTTCCCGAGCCCATCTCCCTCCCCTGCTCAAAATTCGCTCACTCGTTCGCTTAATTGAGACACAAAAAGGTAGCAAGCGCTGCTCTCCGCTTCCCTGCACTGGGAAGTTCCTTTTGCCTGAGCTGAAAAGTTCCCCATTCTCCCGCCATGCTCACTTCCTTGTCTCTCTCTCTGTAGCAGTGTGGCCGGTTACTGAGCACCCTGTCCCTATTAGCCCCACTCCGAGCACTCCATATTGCTCCTGATGTGGCTCCCAGCACCCCGTCCCATGGCCGTTTTACTAGCAGCTAAAGTCTTTGGTCACAAAACAATCCAAGCGATCCCCAATGCATCCTCAACATCGAGTCTGACATCGTGACTCGACAGTTCATACCTCACTCCGGTTCCTCAGCTACCTCCAGGGCTCTTTCTCGGTCAGTCTGCTCTGGCTGGAGCTCAGCCTTCTGGCCCTGCTTCCTTCACCTATTAGTGTGTTCTGATTCTGGAGTGTCTCTTCACCACACCACGCTGCAGCCCCTTGCTGCCTTTTAATAGCAGAATTACCTGCTTCCCCACAGGTGGGACTCATCTTGTAATCAGGCTGTTACACTCTCTCGCATGCACCTGCCATGAAATACACCTTCCACACAAATTTACTTGGCAGAAGGTTTCAGGGCTGGGGTGGGGCATTTGTTAACAAACCACACACTCACTGACTAAGAGGACATCCATCCTAATAACGCAGAGAAGCTTCCACAGCAAAGGAGAGGGGGGAAATAAATTCCCCTGTCTATGGCAAATAGAGGGGGGGAAATGCCTTCAGAATTGTTCTGATCCTCTTTTCTCCATTGAGCAAGAAGAGGAAAAGGGAATGCATACAAGAAATGGCTGCACTAATCCTTCTGTCCATGGAGAACATGACCTGCAAGCTTCCTAGAAAGAGACAGATGGCCTTTGTTAGAATCTCTGTCCATGGTCCTGAGGCCTTTCCCAAGCCAGCAGGTTTGCAGGGAAGCCACATGTACCTACTTTGCAAAAGCTTCTATCTGTAGCACTGAAGACATTCCAAAACTATAAGCTACCCTGGAAAGCAGATTGCTGTTTGAAGCACAGAGCATCTGCTATTGTTTTAGGTCATGATACTCCAACATCCTTAAGAATATGACCCTGCCAGATAGAGAGAGGTCAGATGCAAGATGTGTCTCATAAATCACTTATAGCGGTAAATAATCTAAACTCTTTGGCTACTCTCAGGACAGGAATAAAGTGTAGTTTTTGCTGTAAACATTTCAGGCTAGAGTTTTAAAGGCACTTAGGCATTTCTGCACTGAGAGTTGCAATGCCTGAGTGATTTAGGAGCCCATATCTCTTTCAAAAGTGATTTAGGCCCTTAGGAATCTAAATCCCATTGGTTATGGGATTTGGCTGCTAAGTGCCTCTATCCCTCTTCAACCTGAGAGTTAGGCTCCTAAATCAGTTAGGCATTGCAACACTGAGTGCAGCAATGCCTCGATACCTTTAAAAATCTGGGGCTTCAGCTGTGAAACTTCAGGAGGATGAAATTAAGAGAGACTGTGCTGACGGGGTGTTTAGACAGTTTTACATAAGGTTCACTTCCCAGAGTTAGCAGCTGCTCCTGAAACTACTTCCACACATTTAATGAGCTCTCTTTTATTGTACGACCCAATACACTTTCCTGTGTACGTTGCAGCATCTTTCTGACACAGTGAGATTTCTGTAGGATATTTCTTACTCATGACAGCAAAAGCCAGAGGGAGAATAAACTGCTAAACCACAGAAAGCATGTGTGCCTTTTCTATCGCTGCTTCTGTCTGGTGGGAAAGATCTAGCCGAAAAAGCAGGTGCGGGCAGAGGACACTCCTGAAAACTGCACTTCAGCATGACGGGGAACCAAATTTACCTGCTGCATCAATGTTTCTGTCCACCCAGCCTCCCAGCCCTGGTCTACACTGGGAACTTACATTGGCATAGTTACAGCTGTACCTTGAGAGATGCTGCAATGCCGACCCAACCCCCGCCGTAGACAGTACTAGGTCGACGGCAGAATTCTGCCATGGACCTGGCTGCACCGCCTGCAAAGGCAGTGTCTACACTGAAGCATGACAGCAGCGCCGCGGTAGTGGTTTAAGAGTAGCCATCGGGAACCAGGCAGGCCTTCTCCATGAAAGCTTTTGTTCCTCCTGTTGGAGAACAAAACCCCAGCCCACCGTCTGCAGGCTCCCTTGAAAACCAGCAGTAGCTCTGATACTTGGAGATGGCTTTAATCTTCTCGATGCACCTGGGGAGGCAGCCTCCAGCCCAAGAGTGGCTGTGGTCATGCTGGATCTTGGTGCGTCACCAGAGGAAGTCGGACAAACAGCGAGGAAATGCAATTCGAGCAAAGCTACTGTGACTCTTGCAGCTGAAATAACAAATTAACAGCTGCAGAACAAGGAGGAATTTTGAAAAATTGTCAGGAAAAATCAGCAAACAACATAACAGGGTCTTTTTCATTCTTTTGACAGACACAGTGAGTGATTTCCCTTTGCAAAGCTTCATCTGTGGAGAGGTTCAGATTTAAATGAAACTGACAAGAGGGAAAGGATCTGAATCAAACTCCAACAGTTGGGCGTAGCTGGGTTTTATTGCGTGGGGCTGGTTTTATATATATTGTGTGGAGTTGGTTTTATATACATTTTTTGGAAGAGTTACAAATCACCCAAAGACACATGTTCAGTGCAACTAAAACTTAAAACTGATACAAGGAAATACATTCTCCCCCACCACACCCACACAAAACACACAATTCACCTGTGGAACTTATTGCTACTAGGTATCATCAGAAGCAAGAGCTTCGCAGGATTCAAAAAAAGATGTGACATGTATATGACTAACAAGAATATGCAGAATTATAATAGTAAGGATTACAGGAATCGAATAATTTTGAATGGGATCTCAACCCTCATGCTTCAGGGTACACACTGAATTCTACCCAACGGTGGTAAGGAAGGAACATTCCCTAGTTATCCCATAAAGGAGGCCTTTTTACACCATTTTCTGAAACAACTGGTATTGAACTGGATGGAGAACTGTGCTGATCCTGGCTGGCATTTTCTCTGTTTCTGTAATAACATAGCTCCTTTTAGATTTTGTCAACAATGCATCTTTAAGGGAACACACTAAAGATCGTACTTTACCCCTTTATCAACCTACACAGTCGCCCTGTGGTTCCTCTCCCTGTATTATCATCACAGTATTTGCACTGTGGCTTGTCAGGTATTAACTCATCTGAGGTGAGAGACAGTTGGGTGGTATCTTCTTCCCCAGGTGTCAGCAGGATAAAAGCACCTCTCTCTCTCTCTGTCACACCACAGCGAAGACATAGCTGCAGGAAGGGTCATTCAGTTAGTATATCTCAGCACTGGAGAAGACAATGTGCAGGGGAAGGTGATATGAAAGATAAACACCTGTTGGGCTGAAACGTGAAATGGATTTTCCCCCCTCCCCCTACAGGGTTGTTTTGTTTGTTTTAATCTCCCCAGCCCCTCTCCCCCCCGACACACACACACCTAGCTGTGTTGGTTAGGAGTGGGGGAGGGGGGGAACATCACACCCCTTTTTGCAGGTATAACTGCCTCTGCACAGGAGCATTTGAACATGAGGTGTGAGATGCTCAAGACTGTGAGGTGCTCAAATACCACGATGGGGGCCAGGTAACCTGAGATAGCTAGACCGGGGTACTCAGCATTTTCCAGGTGGCTGCAAGAGGAGCACTGGAGACATACCCTCCATGCAGAGCTGGAGGAGGAGGAGTGGTTGAAGCTATGGCTCAGATACTGTGGTGATGAGATCAATGTGTTCCTAATAGCGCATGCTTCAAGGTTTCAGCTGGCCACCTGCAGGGGCAAGGGAGGGATTCCCCACCTAGCAATGTATTTGTGGGGAGGGTGTTATTGCTTTCCTCTGAAGCACCAGGGATGGAGACGGGACATTGGACAGGATGGGCCAGGGCTCTGAGGTGGCACCAGGCACTTTTTTCTTTCTCAATTGCTTGGCTGGCTGGTTCTTGCTCACATGCTCAGGGTCTAACTGATCACCACAGGTGGGGTCAGGAAAGAATTCTCCCCCAGGTCAGATTGGCAAGGACTCTGGGGGGATTTCCCCTTCCTCCATAGTGTGTGGGTGTGGGTCACTTGCCAGGATTTTCTGGATCTATCTCACTTCATCACTTCCCTGCCATTGTGGGGGTCTTGGCTACTGGTGCACCTCGGTCTCTCCTATTCTCTGCCTGTGGCACATACTAGTCAAGTCCCCTGTGGGCTGTAAAAAGTAGGTCTAATTTCGGTCGCTGGGTTTCGTGGGTGGGTGGGTGCTGGGTGGTGTTGGCAGCCTGTGATGTACAGGAGGTCAGTGGTCCCTTCTGGCCTCAAACACTATGACTCTAATACCTACATAGATGGCTCAGCTCACTCACTGTGCAGCTGGCTGCACGTGTGGCTCTGACGCTGACGAAGGCCATATAAATACATCAGCAGAAGCAGAAGCAAGCTGCACACCACACAGGCTTTGTCTGTACACCCCATAGGGGAGTTTTCTTGCTTTAAAATTCAAGAAGAGAAAAGCTCCCTGTAAGTTTTACCACAAGATAATTAGGTGAGGTCAACACTGGACCCTTCCCCTGCCCTCAGGGCCTATGGGTCCCATGGTTGACCTTGCCTAGCTACAGAGCAGTAAAATTACCATGCCTTGTCTCCATTTGGATTTGAGAGAGAGAGAGAGTGATACCACATTAGTTGTGCCATGGCAATAACAACAATGCCCAGCTCTGATACCGTACAGAGATCTCAAAAGCATTTCACAAGGCAAGAAAGTAGCATTATCCCCATTTTACAAATGCGCAAACTGAGGCACAGAGACTTGCCCAAGGTCACCCAGCAGGCCAGTGGCAGAACCAGAAACAGAATGCAGGTTGTGACATTGTGTACCTTGGGGGATCACCCTGTACCCCCCATATTCCTCATTTATATATATGATTGTGATCTTATGCATAAAGCATGCCTTGTAAGATATCAGGGGAAAGGTTTTGAGCTGCCATTTCTCTATCCGTATGTGTGTATCATTAATGCATATGAAGTTATGAGAACTGTGTTGTATGGTTGTCACTAAAACATATTGTAAGTTGGAGAATCAGCCAGATATTAGCTTCCCAGAGGCAACAGCAAGGAAAGTAGCAACACCCAGGTGGGGTGTCAATCCACCCAGCAACAGCCATTGTCCAGCAAGAGAGCTACAATTCAGTGACTCACCTGCATGAGGCCACACCATGGGAACTGCTCAACCTTGCCTGAGGACTCAGCAATGCCCCAAGACCTGCCTGGACTTGTGTTCTCCAAGCACATGGACTGAGGGTATAAAACAGACACAGTGGCCACGTGCTTGGCCTTTCTCCTTCACCCACCTATACCGCAAGCAACAAGGACACTCTGAAGAAGACTGAGGACTCCAACAGAGGGGACTGGCCCAGGTTTCAAGGGAGAAACCTATGTACTATGAACTGCAATATCCAGTGGGGTGAGAAAAACTGCTTAGTCTAGTTGTTGCCCAGTCTAATAGGCTTGAGAGTTTAGACTGCGGGCTTATAGTTTATTTTGGTAACTTACTCTGACTTTTTCCCCATCACTTAATATATCACTTAAAATCTATCTTTTGTAGTCAATAAATGTGCTTTACTGTTTATCTTTACCAGTGATATTGCCTGAAGTGTGTGGCAAATCTGCTCAGGTTTGCAAAGTCTGGTGTACATCCACTTTCCATTGATGAAGTGGTGAACCAATGAATAAATCTGCAGTGCTCGCCTTCAGCAGCGCAAGACGGTATATTCCTGAGGTATGAGGCAGGGGGTTGGGGAGGTTGGCTCTGGTGCCTTTCTGGGTATGATTCATGAGTGGCTCTGGGAGCACTCACGCAATCTAGCTGGCTGTGGGGGTCCACATACGGTTGTGTTGAGTGATCACAGTACCCGGAGGGGTTTGCTGCTGGTCACCAGCAAGGCGTTGTGAAAGACAGCCCAGGCTGGAGAGTTGAGGGGGCACAGTGGTCCCACGGTCCCAGGCTGCACCCCGGGGATCCCGTCACACAAGTTTCCTGAGTCCTAGGTCAGTGAGCTATTCACTAGCTCCCACAGCCTCCCCAGGCTTTTAAGAAGTAGCACAAATTACTCCCTGCCACCGGAGAGCCAAGAAGCCCAGGATGTGCCTTCATGTAGTGGGGCACCAACCTACTATGCCTTATCATGAGCTGGGCCAATCTAGCCCTTACAACACTTCCTTGCTCCAGTTTGCCCTGCCCTCTTCTCTGAAGCTCTCCACCTGTGGCTGGGCCACTTGAAAATTTCTCCTTTAATGTTAAAAAAAAAAATAAAAAAGCTAAAATCCTAGGGTTTTATCAGTTTCTGAACTGCTCGGGATTTACCTTTGTGAACAAACAACGAAAGTTTAAGCCCCGTGGTCTCAAAGTGCTATGAAGAGCCCAGGAAGCCATTCCCACTTCAGATACGCATTTGTTTTAAGGTGGCCCCTCCAAGGAAAAGGCCAGGAGGAGGCTAGAGGGTAGTGGAGGAGGAGAGGCGCAGAGGCAGCACGGCAGCAGATAAAAGGAACGGCGGCAAAGTCATTCCCAGCTGAGAGGGGTCTTGAGCTGCCATTGAATGAGGGTGGGAGCTGCCTGCACACTCAATGCTCCTCTGACTTACAGAGCTGCAAAATCTTGACATATTTAACTGCTTTAAATACGCTGATAATGAGGATTACCAGGCTGACAGCAGCGTATCTTGGATACAGCTTCTGGTTAAGTCTGACTCTAAAAGTCCTCTTCAGTCAATCCTAACCCTCCCTCCCCCCCCACACCCACGGATAACTCCCCCATCTTCTCCCTCCTCAGCACCCTGGCCTCACACATCCCCTTGCCAGCTGTCAGCTAAGCTGGTGCTTTCCTATTGTCGCATTTATCTAGCAGAAGGCCCCTGAGTACTTGGCAGGTCACCACTTCAACGAAGCGACCTATGGAGGATATTGCAGCAGCCATTCTGCATGGCTACCCTAGAGCGAGTGAGTGTGTGAGGGGGGTATGTGTACAACAAGAAGTAACATTAGGTGAGCATAATCAAAATCACCCGAAATGGAATTAAGTCAGGGCACTGGAGCTAACAACCCCACTCCTACAAAAAGAACCATGGGATCTTTGATGACCACAAGCAGTCAAGGCGCTGGTTTTATATCAACTCGGAGGGGATTACACCTCGAACAGCACATCATCCCCTCATGCCACTGGCTAAGTACTCAGAGGGAAGAACGACACCTACTGATTCATCAACACCCCTTTCATTCACCTTGCCCTGGACATTTCCAACCCTCATACAGACCAGGCCCTAAGCAGTGCAATGTATGAAATAATAATTAATTGTATCACGGTAGTGCCTAGAGGCTCCAATCAGGTTGGAGCCACACCATGCTAGGTGTTGTTCAGACATACAGCAAAAGACAAAGCCAGTCCCAAAGAGCCGAGTCTTAGGCCATGTCTAAACTGAATTCAGAGGCGTGACTGCAGCATGTGTGGACCTACCCGGGCTAGCTCTGGTCTAGCTGGCTCCAGTGACAATAGCAAGGAAGCTGCTGCACCATAGGCTGCACAAACTGCCACAGTTTAGGGCCATTGCACGTGTATTTCCCCCAGTGGTGCAGCCAAGCAGCCGAGCTCAGCCCTTCCAGCTCCCCAGCCATTGCCTCTTTGGGTGGAGACCCGTGTCTCGCTCCCTGGTGACTGGGATATTTCCAGGTTGCCCAGCTCCCTGCCTTCACTGTGTTATTTCCAGCAGAGGCAGGCTGTCCGAGCACCCCTGCTCACTTGCTCTCCAGAGATGGTCAACAGAGAGAGCTCGTGGCTATTGACACCACAAAGGGGAGTACCAGGCAACAGTAATACCAGAGGGAGCGTACTTTAATATTTAAATTCTGTGTAGACGTACCCCAATATCGCACTGTTCCTGAGTATCCCCATCTATAAATCTGATCTAATACTTCATACGGGGAGTCAAGAGACGTAATATCTCTAAAGCACTTTGAGATAAAGTGGGATGTAAAAGTGCTAACCATGCACCAAGTTTCTCCCTACAGTATGCAGCTGCATGTCAATATCACTTCCGCTTATATTAGTTCAAGGCGATACAACACACAATGCATGGGAGGAATGAGAGCGTCACTTGAGCATCTCTCATTCGAGCATGATAGGGGCATACAAGGTGACAGACATTTCTAGGACCTCAGCTTTAATGTGATGGTAGATAGAGATCCTTTGAGAAAGGCCTGACCATGGTGTCTCCTTGGTACAACCAGTTCCACAGGATCACAAAAGCACTAGAGGGGCTCAGGAAATGATTTTTTTTCCCCCAAGACAAATTTTGATGTAATGCATTTCCCCCAGGTTTTGTCAAACTTTTTCCAAGTTTCTATTGAAAACCCCCCAAATGTATGTTGTGAGCCACCAATTAGCATTTCTTTTTTTGGTTTACAGCAAACTGAAATTTTTTTTTAGTTTAAACACAAAACAATTTTGGCAGACAAAAAATGACAATTGGTCAATTTCGGGGGAGTCAATTTTTCAATAAAAGCCTAAGACTTTTGGAGGAAAACAGATATTTTTCCTACAAATTTTCATCTAACTGCAAAGTCATTTTCCACTGGTAAACATTTGGATGGAAACATTGTGACCAGCTCTTAAAAACAACAACAACCAACAAAACATCTTGTTTACTTGCAGTCAGAATTCCTCCTTGCTTGTTCACTCTTTGCATAAAGTGCGTTCTACTGTATGAATCAGATCTGAGAACATTCCAGTGGAGATTTTTTTTTAAAAAGTAACAATAAAAAAACCCAACCACACCATTCTTAAACCTATCAAAATGCTCTCTGGTCAAGAGAAGGAAGATTAATCTATTTATTTCACTTACATCTCTAGCAGAGTCAAAAAAGAAGTGGAGTGGCTTCTACCAAGGCCACCTAAGAGCGGCTATTTATGGCCAAAAGACTGGATTTGCTTCTTTTCATGTCTGCCAGAACTGGAAGTGAAATAAATAGATTAAACTTCCACCTCTTGCCCAGAGAGTATCTTGATATATTTAATTGATGCTCAACGAGTCTTTTGTCTGAGTTAAGGAACAGGCCAGTTGGGAATCACTCTCTAAAACACCTGCGGGCTAGGCTGGTTTGTATGTTGTATTTCAGCAGGAATTTCTCTGTGTGTAAGTGCGCACTTCTAGGAGAGTTGGAGAGTACATTCGAGAGTGCACATGAAAGAGGGCAGCATGCCAGACTAAGAATATGCACAAGAGAGCATGCGGATAATGCTTTTGAGAGAGCACAGCATGAAAGAGCAAGAATGTGCTCAAGAGAGCAGGTGAAGCGAGCGGGCTAGCGTGCAAGGATAAGAATATACACAAGAGAGCAGGTGTGTAAGCATGCAAGAGGGAACATGCACGAGGAAGTCCGAGATATCGCACACTCGTGCAATAGCAATGTACGTGAGAGAGCACATGTGTAAACATGAAATGTGTGAGCACAAAAACATCCACCCTAATCCACATGCTCGCTCAAGCGAGAACCTGCACTTAAAAGCGCAGGAGTTAAGAGTGCATGCATGCAAGAGTAGGAAGGTACATATCAGAGCGCATGGGTTACTGTGCACTCATGCAATCTATGGAGCAACGGAGAAGTCTGCAGCAATAATAAACAAACAACATGCAATCTCCCAGCAAAGAAGATCCAAAACACGAACCAAATTCCTGATGTTACATGTAGAAGGGATTTATTTGTATGAGTGAAGCTTTTAATCTTGGTTGTAGCATAAGAGGCACAAAAAAACTTCAAACCAGAAACGCGTGTTTGATGAACGGTTGAACGCCAAGCAGTATCCAATTAGAGGCACGGTGCTGCAGTGTGGCTAAGATGAAATGTCACACTCCTGAGGGGGTGGGAGAGAACAGGCAGCTCAGAGTTTCCCTTGCTCACAGTAAAAGGCTAACTCCTGAGAGGCTCAGTGGCCGTGGGCCGCAGGGGAGAGCAGATAGCCTGGGGCCAGCAACAAACACCACAGAGACAAATTCCACTGTAAAAAGAAAAGGAGTACTTGTGGCACCTTAGAGACTAACCAATTTATTTGAGCATAAGCTTTCGTGAGCTACAGCTCACTTCATCGGATGCTGTAGCTCACGAAAGCTTATGCTCAAATAAATTGGTTAGTCTCTAAGGTGCCACAAGTACTCCTTTTCTTTTTGCGAATACAGACTAACACAGCTGTTACTCTGAAATTCCACTGTGCAACTTTTCTGCCAAAATCTCTAATCTTCCTAGCTGGGTCATGGTAGCTGGAGATCAGCCCAAGGGCCTGGGATCTTTCATGCAGTTTGAATAGGGATTTGTAAAGAAAGATTGCTGGGTGCAGGGTAGCAAACCCAGGACTTCCATGTCGGGCTTGCACCCTCACCATTAGACTATTATTCCTCTCTTTGTTCATGCACTGAATAAGAGCTCTAGGGCAGGCATACTTAAATGGTCAGAACACAGGATTGGGAGACCACAGCCCTTAAGGTGCTTGAGTCTGAGGCCAACTCCCCCTGTGGCTTTGAGCAAGTCACTTACCGTCTCTGCCTCAGTTTCCCCATTTGCAAAATGGAGATGATAACCCTTACCTCCTACCATGGGTTGTGAGGAGTCAATCATATTTTCAGAAGGGATTTGAGTTTGTTATAAAGGCTGGCTGAGATTTTCGAAGCTTCCTACAGGATTTGGACACCCTATTCCCCAAAACTTTAATGCTTTGAAAATCTCACAGTGAAATCCCAATAAGAGCTTTGCCACTGACTTAAACAGACAGAGCATTTCCCCTTCAATTGTCAAGTGTAGGGGGGGTCAGCGTGTGCCAAGTCCTTAAGTCCTTATCGATTTTTGACTCAGTGCTTACTCAGATAAAACTCCTTTTCCAAAACACAGCCCAACAGAAACAGAAAGGGGACCACCACGCTCAGGTGGATCCCATCCCTGAAGTTAAGTCTTCAGTGGTCAGCATGGGATCACTCGGCTTCCATGAGAAAAGGAATATCTGGGCCTTTACAGGAACACCACAACTGGACCGAGGGTCAGAAACAACTCAGCACCTGGGCTGAAAATATATCCTGAGAGGATGAAAGGAGACAAAAAGCAACCAGCAGGCTGTCCACACCCCTAACCTAGCAGTGCTCTGGAACTACTCCCAGAAACACCTGTCCTCATCCGTGACGCTTGAATCCAGCTGTGAGCCCTGAAGGACCCCATCCTGGGGTGGATTTTCAGTGGTCTCAGTATTGGCTTAATGCTGCTTTCAGCCAAATGAATTGACTTCACAGAAGCGGAGCTATGTTCACACTGAGTGCTTGTAAAATCCATGCATCACACCTTCTAGCTGCGAGCCCAGGGTCACTCACTCTACTGCAAATGCCACCTGTGTGCATTAATTATCCTTGTTAACCAGTCCTAGCCCCGCTCCGATGCTGGGTATTCCTATCCACTTCAACGTCCTAAGCCTTGTGGAATGCCATCTATCTGCCTAGGTAAGTACATAGCCTCCATAGTACTGTCGTACCCAAGCACCTCACAGACATCCATGAGGACACCCACACAACACCTCTCAGAGGTAGGGAAGGGTTGTCCCCCTTTTACAGAGGGGAGAACCGAAGCTCACCTAGATTAAGAGACATGTCCAAGGTCAGAGAGGGAGTGTGTGGCAGAGCAAGGAATTGAATCCAGGTCTCTCAAGTCACAGTCTAGTTATCTTAACCACATGAACCTCCTCTTGTTGCCATCTGAGTTTCCTTTAATCTGCTCTCTGACCCAGGAGCTTTTCTATCTTAACCCAGCCCTGATGCCTGTGGGATTCGCTCCAGTTTAGAAGTGCTCCAGCAGGATGCAGCTCTGTATAGTTACATTTCTATGCAACTCATCTCAAACCAGCTACTAACCCAGCAGGCCTCCAACTACCCCAGATGCCCACTACTCTTCAGCCCAGCTTATTGTGTGTTCCCAGCTGTCAAACAGCAGCCTCTGGAGAGACTCCTAGACCCAAAAGAAAAGCTGCAAACTCTCAACTTCCCACATTGCTCCCTTACACAAGTGGCATGGCCTTTGCTTGGGAAAACCTGGTATAAAAGGGGAGCGGGAGAGACAAGAGTGGATTCTGAGAGTGAATGAAACCAGTTATTCATGTCACCTTCAAGCAATTTTCTCTCCCATTCCTGCTGTGGGAGAGCAGTTCTCTATGACAACGGATTGCTCATTCTGGTTAACAAAGCGTTAAATCCCTAATGCAGCTGTGTTTCTCTCCCCCCCCTCATCAACCTCTTTAAATAAACATCCCAAAAGAGCTGACTGAAGAGAGAAGCAGAAATGTTGAGATGCCTGATTTACAAACAGGGCAAGTGGGCAGGTCTGTTCTGTGCTAAAAGGACCCTGAATTAAAACCTCAGCTCCTTCCTGGTTCACAAATGGCTCCTGCCCTGAAGACATGACCCTGTACTGAATGCTCAGCTGTCTCCACTTAGGATATGCCTGCAAAGCAGTTGGGAGCCTGCTTCCCAGCCAGGGTAGAGAGAAAATAGCAGCAAAGCTGTGGGTGTGTAGCCCAGGCAGCGGCTTGGGCTAGCCACCCCAGTACACACCCAGGCGTGCGGGAACTTTGGGTGCTGCCGCACCCTGGCTTGAAAGTGGTTTTCATCACATCCAGGGTTTACAGTTTGGTTCAAGGGCTCTCAGCTCCCCCATGATGCACCTTGTTCCAACGCCCCCAGTCCTTTGATGGCGAGGTCATGCTGCCACTCTGGCTATGTTGCTATTTTTAGCACACTAGGCTGAGCAGAGCTAGCATCTCTCTCCACCCGCCATGGGACACGTGCTCCCAGCTGCAGTGTAAACATACCCTTAGACAGCGGCTTCACCAGAGAGACACCCCAGCTGAGAAGGATCTTGCTTTGGGAAGGCTGTTACACACCTGAATCTCAAGCACCGATTTGAAAATCATCCGCTGGGACCACATTGTTCATGATGGATCGTTATATTCTGAACGTGGTGGGGGGGGGTGCGTGTGTGTGGACGCAGGTACACATGTCCCTGTGGGTATGTAATGTGCAGAGGATGGGGTCTGGGAGGAAGTTTGATTCTTTCAACAGGAGGCTTAGGGAGACAACTTAGCTATGAACGATCAGTGCAGAAAGGACTGGTGCATAAAACCATTGACACCACAGTGCAGAATAAGAATACTCCCAGAGTAAACAGTGTGCAGTTTCCTATTAATGACGTGGTGCTGGATTAACTCTGACTCTGTAAATGTCCTTAGACTTATCACTCTATGGTACCAAGCCTGATGACAACCCCAGGAAGCCGCTTGCTAAAAGCCAAGCGAACGCAGTGCCCCATTAGATGAATCTTTCTCCTTCTCTCTGCTCAAGTGACAGTAAGACTCTGCAATCACTTGAGCCTCCTAGGAAGAGAGTTACTTTCTCTGGATAGCCAGAGTGGACATTTGTCCTGATGTCTCTGTTCTCAGAACCGTTTCACGCGCAAGCTGCATGAGTTCAATCGCTCCCCCAAACCTGGCAGTGATCGCTCCGGAGTCGGGACGACAGGATATAGCTGACCAGACTCCTCTGCCTTACACAGCTGATTAAGTAGTGGGGCTTGTCTACCCGGCAAGGTAGTGAGCGACCAGTCCTGTGGATCTACAGCGCACTAACAGGCCACGTTAGTGCACTTTGACGTACTGCACAGTCCACGGGGCGAGTTTGTGTTCAGGAAGCTAGCGTGCTGTAGAATGCTGGCTTGCCACGAGCTCACTCAACATGCAGACAAGCCCGCAGACTCCTTCATGTGATTCAGAATTCCCTTTCCCCTCCTACTAGGCATCCCACCCTCTTTCCTCTGCTGCCTTCCAAGGAGAAAGAAAAGACGAGCACTTCCTTCTCCACTGCTATTTTAGTGCTGGCCCCTGGGACAGATCTCATTGTGATCCACGTCGTGGATATCTATTTTAGGTGCTTACATGAGCCCCATCACAGTCATCTGGACACCTCACAATCTATAATGTATTTGTCCTGACAACAACACTGTGAAGTAGGGCAATGCTATTATCCGAGACACAGAGTGTCTGGGCACAGAAGTCTGTGTCAGAGCAGGGAACTGAGGTCAGGTCTTCCTAAGCCCATGCTAGCACCCTCACTACCAGACCATCCGTCCTCTCAGAAGGGACAGAGGGAACTGTTGCAACACCATGCAAGGCAGAGCAGGGCAAGCCATCCTGGGGTTTATTGGAAAAACTATTTGACATTCACACAGCGAAAGGGCTATGCAAACTAGAGACCACACACCGCCCCAATGAAATGCAGCCACCTCTGGGGTGGAGGGCAGCAGCCAAATCAGCGCACAATGCGTTGCACTACAGAGGGTGGGAAGGAAATTTTGGCCCAGGACACCAGAACAGCCTTCTGTTCTTCGGAACAAGTTCCTTGAGATCTTTTGGGCCAGAACCTCAGTTGGTGTAAATCGAGCAATATCCACCACCTGAAAATTTGCCCAGTTGCCTTAACACTGCACAGGTGACTTCAACCGTTACGGTCTCGTGCCCTTTGTCGCAGCCACACAATGTACTGCACAAATTTCTATTTACCTCTTTGAGAAATATGAAGAGTGGAGCTGTTCCTGTGGGGATTTGAACCTGGGGCTGCTCTTCACTAAGAGCTTGGAATGCTAGACCCTCCCTTTCCCCTCTGCACCCAGCCTGCTGCTAAGCCCCTTGCCCAGAGCACCCAACTGGCTTTGCTGGGCCTGCGGCGCTAGGAGGAAATTCTCCATCTGGCTCCGGTTCTACCATCTCTGAGAATCCAATAAAGATAAAATCAAGAGCCACTAGCTGTCCCGACCCTAAGAACCCACAGAGCTCTTCATCCAAAACTCCCTTAGCTGGCTGGTAAGGGAAACAGTTTGGCAGCATTGAAATCTTTGCTCTGTTTCTCCTCCCCCACCCTCTCCCGCCTGCCTCCATGCTCTCCTCTTCGGAGTCTTACTGCCATGCAAGTGGAAATTGGTCTCTGGGTAGGAGTGGGGGCATGGGATTTTCAAATGCCTCTTTTCTGAGCTGACAGCAGCCCTTTCAGCCCAAATGTTGCTCAAAAAGGTTCATGAAGACGGATATGTATTTTTATGAGCGCCCCAGAATGAAATCTTTCTAAAAGCTCCTTTTCTTAAACACCTTGAAATAATTAAAGTCTTCCATCAAATTACACCAAAGATCTCTCTATGAAAAGCCTTTAATTTCCATCCACATCATGTAACTTCATCCAAAAGATGAACACCATGGGCTTTTTTTTAAAATATTATTTTTTCAAAAAATATCATGCCGGGAAAATTTAATTTGATTTTAGTCTAACTAGAATGTTGGATAATGCAATGTTCTGTCAGCAGATCACAGCTGCAGCGGTAAATCACAAACCCACCAGCTTCAACGTGTTATGTTCAATCAGTTCAGGGCCTGCAGGAGCGAACGCCCAGTACGCACATAGTCCTGCAAGGGTAACCCAGACTCACTGCAAAACTTGAGCATCAGATCCTTCTCTTAGAGATGCCTCCATCCCAGAGATTGAGGTAGGCCAGAAAGAACAAAGATCTGGCAAGCGTTCACTCATGGTGGAAGAGTCAAATATTTATTAAAACAGGTTGGGAGGGGAGAGCTGCCAGTTTAACCTCTGCTTCTTAGGGTTTGTCTACACTGGAGCTGGAGTAGATCTAAAGTGCCTAGCTTTGGTCAAGCTAGTGCACCAAAAATAGCAGCGTAGCTGGGAGGGGCTAGCTGCCGGAATATATACCCATCACCTTGGATGGGAGGGATTGTTCTCGGAGCAGCTAGCTCCGTCTGCTGCCTCACAGCTTAGCTCACTCAAAGCTAGCACCATCATGAGATGGTGCAAAAACAGGAGGCTGCTACCCTGGGCCCACTGAAGTCAATGAGGTGAGGATTTCGCCCTGCAAGTGTAAGCATTAGCAGCAGACTCTTTAAGTATTGCTCCACGGGCTCTATTTGCATTAGAAAAAGGGCTGTCTGGATTTCATCGTCACTCCTGCTCCTGTACTGTAGTCACTGAAAGACTATTTGGCCTTACACAGATGAAGAGTCTGCTCCTCAGACTGGTAGGGCCATCTGTGTGAGGTTTATGTATTAGCATCTCTGAAGGGCAAGTTTCAGGACACTGAAGACTGGGATCCAGAGCGCAGGAGAAGGCATCCAGAGGCTGCTTTCTCCTGTGCTCATTAAGCCATGTATTTCCACCCAGGAAAGAGGGAACCATTCACCTCCACCGTGCTCCTCACTGTGGTAGTGGAGCACCTGCATATCGGGCTGTTTCTACTTTCCCAGAGCGAGAAGGAAGCTGAGGGAACAAAGCCAACATTTTGGATTGCATCAGACAAGCAAGAGGAAGCCCAGGAAAGCAGTAGCACATCGGGCAATGGTCACCAGAGACGTTCAAGCGAAAGGGCTTCGGAGAGTTTGATCAGCAGATGCGTGGATGCTAAATCCCCCCTCAATATAAGCATCAGGAGGTAGCCTCCTAAGGACGTGGGGAAATGGAATCCCTTCCCACCCCCACCTGAAATAGCTCGGATTTGCCAATTTTCAGGGCCTGCTAGAGGGTCTTGTTTTCTGACTATCTTAGACACTTATGTGGTCCCCATTACAATAGTATCTGAGCGCCTGAGGTTGGGTAGCACTTTTATCCCCATTTTACTGATGGGAATTGGGAGACTGACGTGCCCAAGGTCACAGAGGGAGTTTGGGGTGGGGCAAGCAACTGAATGCATGTTTCCCAAGTCTCAGGCTGACACCCTAGACAGGGATCATCCTTCCACTTCACCCAGCCTCTGAGGAGAATCAGGTGAAAGCAGAGCACTGGCCCACGCCTGGAGTGTTACAATTTGTGTTCAGAACTGCTGCTTGGTAGGAGGAGTGAGTGATTGTAGCTTGCCTTTGGTTTTGTCATTGTCAGTACATGGCAGAGTGCTCTGAGCCAGGGTGTGGACACTCTTTATGGTCTCACTGAAACAAACAAACGTGAGTACATGCAGAATAGACTCTCATTACAGCCGGTAGGTCCAAAAGCAAACAAAATGTCTGGAGAATCCCAGCCTGCTAAAGGAGGCAGCGAGACCTACCTGACAGAGCCCTGGACTAGCACCTGGGTTCTATTCCCTGCTCTGCCTGTGGGCAAGTCACTGCCCTTCTCCGTGCCTCAGTTTCCCCATTTGTAAAAGGGGATGATGATACTCCTTTGGGACGCGCTTTGAGCTCTGCTGATGAAAAGTGCTAGATACGATTAGAATAAGTGGGGATGTCACCAGCTTGGGAAGCAAAATCCTGATCATCCCATTTAATTGCATCCTTCAGCAGCCAAGAGGCTATGATGCTGAGCATTGTCTCTTTCCAGCAGTGATATACCTCTCCCCTCAAACCCTAGGTGGCACAGTAGGGAAATGAACTCCTTTCCCAGGCTAGCACCCTAACCACTAGGCCAGTCTCCCTTTCTAAAGGAAGCTGAAATAAGGCTCATGGGGGCTCTGCCCTGCATGCACTCCTGGTCCCATCTCTCCCTGAGCTCCAGCCCCACTGCTGATGGGAGCAGTATCCCTGACTCCACCCCTATCTCTGGGTTCTCAGCCTGGTGGGTCACCTCTGGCCTGGTGTGCTAATGCCAGCAGCCAGCCTGAGAGTCACTTCCTGCACTAGCGGAAGCAGGCACTCCTGTCCCAAGTCGCAACACCCTTCGCTCAAGTTTGGCCCAACCACCCCTCTGCCAAACCTGAGATAGGGGCCCTGTGCTGCTGCACATCGGCTAAGCCGGGCCTGATTTCTGTGGGTGCAATTTCACGCGTAGCTCCCACTAATGCCGCCCCAATGCACTCAGTTTTGGGGCAGGAAAGCTGTTCTTTGCAGAATGCATGCCTGTAGGGACCCAATCCTGCAACTTGTGAGCACTCTAGCTGCAATCCGAGCATTTAAGCACATGCTTAACTTCAAGCTCGTGAGCAGGCTCATTGACTTCAAACAAATTACTCGTGTTTAAAGTGAAGCATGTCCAGAAGTGTTTGGCTGGATTGGAACCGGAGTGCTCAGCACCTTGTTAGAGGGAGCCAATACACTGCAGATCATGCGTGTTGGGTGAGCCTTTGCTCTGTGCCTTTTGTGTCACAGTGAGTTGGGAAAGCAGCCAGAGCCTGAACCTAAAATTTATTGGCCTCTATGGATCAATCTCAGGACCCCCTTCCCGCCCTGCAACGTCATGATTTTATAGTGAGTATTTGTGATTTAATTTCCTTTTTTATAGCAGTATTAAAAAGGGAAGGTTTTGAAATCTTTCCTGAATTAAAACAACCCAGAATCAGAGGCCTACATGGAGGTTTGGACAGACTTGCATAATCTGCTTGTCATTGACAAAGAGGGGATGTAACAGTTCCTTTGGGGGCAATGGACTAGACTGATCCCTAACATAATGGCACCAAAGTCACTGGAGTGAAAGCAGCCACGGATCTGGCTCACCAGGCAGTAACACCTGGCTCCTACAGGGCCCGATTCAAAGCTCAGTGAATTGAGTGTTTCCATGGACTTCAATGGGTTCTGGATCAGGCCTGTCAAATATTGTTCATCCGTAGGCTTGTGAAAACAGCAAACCTTCCCCACCCCACCCATCGCCCTCCCATATTTTCTCCAGATCCTTCCATTCAAAAGCCCTGCTCTCCTCTCCTGGCCATGCCACCACATGCCCACTCCTATGTGCTCTGCCAGCACCTCTGCTCCCATTTTAAACCTGAGCCTCTCCCACATTCAGCTTTTAAACCCTGACATTCAGCGACCGCAGCCCGAAGGAACCACCGTCATCGTGACACGCATCGGTGTCGCTACACACACAGGTATGAGAGCTGGCTGTGGCAGCAGACAGCAGGAATATGAAGGTCGGAATAACTCCCCTGAAGTCATGACAACCTATTATTAGCTGAACCTGGGGGCTCCTTATTACTTGGGTTATTGACCCAGTAGCAGCCACTGCAGACTGCCAAGTTGGTTGGAACATAAGGACTCAACCTGTCGATTATGACAGTTTGGCGTTACTCCAGTCTACCGCATCAAGGCCTATATGTAAATAATCATAAAGCACAAGTAGTTATGTCTCGTTCTTGACCCTGAGGTCACAGCCGGTGAATCATCCTGTGTTGATCTTATCAAGTTAGTTAAGTAAAATCATCCCTAACTTGCAATCCTTACAAAATATTTGACAGATAGCAACTGATGCAGCTACCTCTGGGGTGTAGGGTAGCAGCCAAGTAGAACACAGCACCCTACACGAGAGCAATGGAAGAGGCAACTCTGGCCAAAAGCACCTCAGCAAGCTCCTAAGTCTGGTGAAAAGTGTCAGGGGATCTGTAATGTCCACGCTGCCCTTATGGAAAATGTCCAGATTGCCCATACGAGGAAAGGGGCCATAGAATTTAATAGAAAGTGATAAGGTTTCTGTAGAATTTTTAAGCCAGTCTATAGGGTTCTATGTATGCAGTGGGGTATCCATGTTGGTCCCAGGATATTAGACAGACAAGGTGGGTGAGGTAATATCTTTTACTGGACCAACTTCTGTTGGTCAGAGAGACAAGCTTACACACAGCTGAAGAAGAGCCTCGTGTATGCTCAAAAGCTTGTCTCTCCCCCCAGTAGAAATTGGTCCAATGGAAGCTATTATCTCACTTGCCTTGATTCTCTCTAGGATTCTATAGCAGGCATAGAATTAGCCAGTCAAATTCTACAGGCTGGAGTGAGGAAGTGGCATTCCCACCCTGCTCCCCAAATGAAGTTTTCACAGGCGCTGCAAGGTCAAACGTACACCCTTGTTGGGGGATTGCCCTTATAGCTAACAACCCATGTTGAGCCTCCAAGCTTTCTCCCTAAGTATGGCAGTTCCTAGTGTTTCCCACAGGACCTCGCCAGCCACTGTTCCCTCTGCTAGGAAAGTCACCTCTATTTTACTTATACCTTAGTGGAACTATCTCGCCGCCCCCTGCCACAATGAGTCAGCAGAAATTACTCACCAGACTTATTATCATTTAAATTGTGGTCGTGTAGCACACACTCACCCATGGGTTATTGTAGCACCTGCAAGGCTCACTGAGCTAGGTGCTGTGCAAACATACAAGGAAAAGACAGTCCATGCCCCAAAGAGCTTGCAATCCAAGGATAAAATGAGAGACAGGCAAAGGTGGGGGGGGGAAATAAGGTACCAATGAGACAATTATGATGAGAGAGGCAACAGTCACAGATTTATTGCAGGGTTCCAACTCCTGTAGACAAAATAGGTCAGTAGAAGATCCCTACATCCTTCTGTGGTTTCATAAATACTGGCACCCTGCTACAGCTGGCTTGAAAATTACTAGAGAAACAGGTTAAAATGGTCTATTAAATTACATTGCTTTTCTGAGTCATTTCCACTGAACACCTTTCATCTCATTCAGATTAAATTCTTGAAGACTTTTCCGTAAGGGGAACACTGAAATCCTTTTTTTTTTTTCAGTTATTATCACTAGAAAAGTAATTAGAACCAACCAACAAGCAAACCCTATAAAAAATCAGCCAAACCACAGTTAGGTTAAGATCATACACACAGCCACAGGATACTGCTGCAGCGGCAGGGAGACAGAGCCAAGTGAGTCAGGTAGGATGTGCCATCGAACAGCTCTAGGGGCTTCATTTGTGCCTATTATCATTTCAGACAAAGGGAATAGAGAGAAGGAGCTGGCATGTCACGGCTGCATGCAAATGTGGCCTAGTGGGAGGATGGGAGTAGGGTTAGTAGGTTGCCAGAATGGGATAAATTCATCACAGTTCTGACGGGGGAAGGTTCGTCAGGTAATTTAATTAATAAAGAACATTCCCATCCATCAACATTCAAAAAGTCAATAAATACTAAAAACCTCAAGCAGTAATTACTATGGCTTGTTTGTTTGATTTTGTTTTTTCCTTTGACAAATGGGATAGAACTGAAGATATTTTTACTAAATCAATGGAAATAGCAACACAAGGTGATATTTATTAATAAGAGGCTGGAAAAAACTTGGCCACTCTCCCTAGGATTTCACTCCTCCTCAGATTTTCATTTTCATCAATCAAACGAAATATGCAGAGTGGATGGCTACAGATTTGCCTGCCCCCGCCCCTCTCCATTCATTTAATGACTTTGCCAAAGGAGAAAAATTCACATGTGGCCAAGGACAGCAATATTGGTTGTTTTAGCCTGTTGTTATATTTAGCAATAGATGTGATATAACTTGTGTGATCGCCTTCCGTTTCTGGAGTGAATGACACAATCAACTGCCACCCCATGCATCCACCTACAGCAGTCATGTTACAACAAAAGGGCCAGATCCTGTTTACAGTCTCTGCCAGGTATATTGCTGGCGACAGTGAATAATCTCAGTGAGACAATGCTTACTACTCCAAGCGGTCTCGATGAAGTCGACAAGACCACTCACTAGTGTCCATGCTTGCGCAACTCATGCGAAGAGATTGTGAGTCTATGCCACCGTCTAGGGGCTGGTCCACGGAAGAAGTTTATGAAACTGCTACAGCTGTCCGCTAAGGGGCTTAAAACCGAATGCTCTGCATGGTTGAGCCCCACCGACTAGCATAAATGGAAGAGACTCTTGCTTTTACTTTCTTTTTTAATAAATTAAAGAAATATAAAAGCTGAGATTGTCATAAAATAACATAACTCCAGGATCTGGGGCATTTAGAAAAAAATACTCCTGTTATTGTGAGACTTGTAAATCATGAGGCACCGAGAACACAGCTAGACATTTTAGTGTAAGCAGAGCATAATTGCTTCCCCATGACTGGATTCAAGCCTTGCGCCATCCAAGCATATCACTCGGTTACAAGGACATGGTTGATCCTGTCTACACTAACAGCTTAGCACTGGGTTGAAGCTGGGTTTCCTGGCCCTGTGATGGCTGTTGCCCAGGTAGGATTTAAATCCTTGCAATCAGATCTGTGTGGCTGATCCCTCACCAGCACAGAGTTCAGCTGAAATCAGTGAGCTCTGTATTGGCCCAGGGAGCAGCCCACATGGGTCAGATTGAGAAATAGAGCCTAAGCCACTGACCTCCCTTCGGAAGAAAGATTTCCACCTGCGTACACTGAAGGGCAGGAGGGGTTTCCGAGACACAAGCAAGCAACACACACACACATCATGTGCTATAGAAATTAATGCAAACAACAGCAACTCTGAGTTAAGTCCAGACACAGAGAGAGAAAGAAAGGTGCTGATTCCTGCATGTCACATGGACACTCACAATACTTCTGACTGCTTTATGGATTAATTAAAGGCTTCAGTCCCCAGCCCTTCCAGAGACTCCACAAGTGCAATTAATCACAATAATTAATGTTACGGGGGTGGATCCCAGAGACAGCTAACAATCAGGAAGGGAAGAAAGCTTTCCCTAGTTTCTAATATGTTACCTTTTACTAGCCCTCTTTCCCAGAACAGATCCTCTCCCACCAACAATAAAAAAAGCAGATGTGGGTTCAAGGCCATATCATGTCCTTCATCATCTTCCCAGATGAAGAATAAACAGCCTTTTGTACACCTCTATTTGCTTTGTGCATTGCAATTCAGTTACCCAACCAAAAAAAAAAGGGGGGGGGGGAATAAGGATTAAGACACAAAACTTTATTGGTTGATTTAAAATTATGCTTTGAAACAAAACCCTCTGGATTGGCAACCATGTATTTCAAGATGTAAAAAGATGGAAGAACAGAAGAAGCACACGGAGGAATAAACAACCTCATCTCAGAGCGTATATTTCATCTTCATTATGCCACCGAGAAGGTGTTAATATACAATATACAGTGTATTAATAACCCCTCTAACTTCCAAATGTGAAATGTATCATTAACACTCATGTTGTTTTCAATTAGTTTGCTGCATTGGAAAGAAGGGAGGGAAGGCAGGTTTTCTCACGAAAGTGCGCTGTGTTTTTGAAAGTCTCAAGATCAGAAAAGCCAGTTTGGGTGAAACTCTTGCCCGTCTACCACATACAGAGACCGGCTGCTGCTGAGATGCAAAACAACGTTGAATGGCTGTGGCTATACGACGTGTTCTCTGGTGCCTGGAATAGACTATGGATAACTTTTTCAAAAGCACCTAAATGACTTAGGAGCCTAAATCCTATTGTCAAAAGTGACTCAGGCACTTAGAACCAGATTTTCAAAGGGATTCCGGTATCTAAAGATACAGATAGGCTCTGACCAGGTCAAGATTGGAGAGGCAGGAGCATTAATATATTAAGGGTAAAATTTTCAAAATTGCCTAAATCCCATTTTCAAAAGTGACAGGCATCTATGAGCTTAAATCACATTGACTTTCAATGAGACGCTCTTAAGGGTAAGATTACCAGTGGCATTTGCAAACCTAAAGATGGAGATAAGTGCTTTTGAAAACTAGGCCCTTAACAGACAAGGTGCCTGTCTGCAACTTTAGGCACCTAAATACCATTAGATATTATAGTCTAGGTGTCAATAAAGGCCAATGTGATTTAGGCTTATAAGTGCTCAAGGTAAATAAAAATAAATTAATATTTTAATCTGATTTTTAATTTAAATTAAATACATTTTTGTTTTTTAAAATAGACCTATTTAAAATTAAATGTGAAATTATGACAAATCTAAAGACTTAAATTTGCTACAATTTATTAAAGTCATTTAAATTAAATAAAAATAATAATAAGCAAGACCTGTTTGAATAGTTTTTTAAAAAGTAAAGCCACTGAACTGGTGTAAGCCACTGACTAAGCACCAGGAACATAGTTCACTGAAGTGTTAAACCAGCTTTTGACAGCAGTCAGACTTCTGCAGGGGCAGAGAAAATAACTCTTCTTCATTCCAGTTCATTCAATTAGGTTAGTTAAGAAGCTATAGAAAGTTGAGAAAGCAGGAAACTTGTTTGCCTCTTCCAGTCTCTGCCTAAAAACTACATGGGAGAGGATGAGATCTACTAGTTCTAAAATCTTGAAAGACATGATGACAAGAAACAATCAATCAACCAGTTCATTAACTACAGGTAATACTTCCTTTCTTTCATAACTCAGTTTTAAAAAGCTTTTTATGTATCTAGCATAGTTTTATGTTACTAATAAAAACAACTATTAAAATATTGTTTTGTGTATTTAATTGAACTCCAATTTCCATCCAAATAGAGCCTGACATGAAATCATAAAAATTAATCTTCTAGTAAATTAAAATGCACCATTCACTGTTTTCTAACATAATAAAAAATGTAAAAATTAAGAATCTGAATAAATGTATGCTAAGCTATACAACCCCTTAAATAAATGTGTGTAGATATAGAAGATCCTCTTAGTTAGGAAAAAGTAGAAAATTTAGTGCAAAGGTTACATTTAGTTGCAAATATATACTTAGGTGCCTGTCACTTTTGAAAATGGGACTTAGGCACTTTTAAATATTTTAACCTTAACCTGTTAATGCTCCTGCTGTTCCAAAGCTCGACCCGGTCAGAGCCTAACTACATCTTCTAAAGGCCATATTTTCAAGAGCTTCCATTTAGACACTGAAGTAAATGGCCAGATTTTCAAATGAATTTGGTTCAAAAATCATATTGGGTGCTGAGCTCTTTTAAAATCTGCCTCTTTTTTGAAAGTCCAGTCTTCAGTAAACATAGATTCCACCATTAAACCTCGATCACCGTTTCAAGGCCAACTTTGTAGGATAATCTCAGTCCTATCTGAGAAGCACCATCACCTGGGTGACCCTACGGAAACATGACCCCAAACCCAAACGCACCGTGCAAGCTCCAGATCACCAGGAAGGCCCATATCCTCACAGACCATTCATCCGGCCGTAGTGGAGCAGCACTCAGCAAGCCAGAATATAGCCCCGGGTCAAGGCACAATAAAGGCTGACAATTCAGGCATTTCCAGAGATGCAACAGAGCTCAGATCAAAGTTCTGGAACTGTTCCTCTCTCTGAACTTTGGAACCAAGATGGGACATCGTAATTAGACTGTCCCAGCCCTGGAGTGGACTGCACCGTAGACACCCTCTTGAGGGCACACCTGAAGTGAAAGACCTGGCTTCCTGCTCTGGATAGATCCACTTGTGCTTAGACTGGATCTCTGGCCTGCAGCCCCCCAATTCCTAATTACAAACACAGCTCAAGCCCAGCTCAGCTTAGCACTGGTCAGCCCTTTCACTCCAGAGACCTGTGACCTGCAAGCTGGCAAAAGTAATACATAAAACAGCATCATCTTTGTATGCCTCCCCGACAGGTACATAGCACACAGCGCAGAGGGTAAAACAACAGGAGGCCTAAACACACGGCTCCTCTTCCTTTAACTTTCCATGTAGCTTTTGTAAGCACCCCTTCCCCCGTCTGCCCAACGAACTCAGTCTGTGGCAGGGAGAAGCGGACTGTCAGTGTGCTCCCCAGCTCCGCCCTCCCACACACACACCTTCTGCCTGCCCAGGCAAGCATCTGTAAGGTTTTAGTAGAGCCTCCGAGGCGAGGCTCAGCTTGGGAAAGGTCAACCTTGCCAGTCTAGCTGGAGCCAGCCAGGGAATATTCCCTGGTTGAGAGTTCCCATCCTCTGTTTCCTCCAGGAGTCTCATCTCTGCCATTGTTTCATTTGATATTCATTTCCCCCTTTGATTTCTGGCAGCCAAGCAGGATAATCTCAACCAGATAAACCAAGACGCATACGAGATTTATAAATAATAATAGTAATAACAACAACAAAATAGTAAAATACATATATTTCCAGTTCTCCACACAGAGGGTCAGGAGAAGAATGAGAGTATCCTTTTCAAAGCGACCCACAGGATCCAGCAAGGGACAGAGTATGTATTTTATTTGGGGGGGGGGGGTGAGGTATGAGATTAAATAGATAATATGGGCCCTGGTCTCTGTTTCTCCATCGCTGCATTCAGCTCTAACTTACACTCTGCTTCCGATGACAGTCTATGGGCTGCAGGCACCAGAGAAGAACTGGAGTCCAATGCATTCTGACCATGCTCCCCATCTCCCTGGCCTGCCCCTATTCCAGGAATTAGGAGCAGGGGCTGGTTGAGGGTGGCTCTAACAGCTCTATCCAGCCGGGAAGACCTCCTGTACAGACAGTAGTCCCTGGTGGTCCTCTCAGCCCATTTTGTGTCCCCTGTAAGTCTCCAGAGCAATGAAGATTTGGGGCCCAATACTTTACACATGTATAGATACAGCACATTTCATCTCACAGCCTTTAACAAAAGGGGAATGCGTGTTACACTCCCCAAGGAGGAATGGACCAACACAGGAATTGAAAATGATTTGCCCAAGGTAATACAGCAAACCAAATAACTGAACTGGAACTTCAGTCCAAGTGTCCAGAAGCCCAGCCACCCAGTCTAACTGGGGGTTCAGGCTGCCCTCTGCTATGGTCTGCAGAGGCTGAAAAACTCTTTGTGTTGATGAGCTCACACCGCGGGTCAGAAAGCAACAAGATTTAGCTGTTTCTCCCCAAAGTGAGAAGCAATAACTAAAAACTCCCGAATAGATCAGGACTGAGACAGATCCTGAGCCTTTTCTAATTAACAGGAGTCATGTGCATCGCCCCCTAACAGTGGCAGCAATCCCATCTAATCCCCTCATTACATCATGTGAGCTGTTTAACAAAATAGCCTTTTGTTTAAAGATGACACTTTTATCGACAGACAGAACTGCCTGCCTTAGCCTAAAATTTACAGCCAAACTGTAGATGGCCCCTTCCCTATTACCATGCTCCCTTTTAGGTGGCTAATATATATCTGGCTCAAAGGGTTTCATATATGGGATGAGCAAGGCAAACTGTTCTCACATGATCTCCAGGCTCAAGACTTGAAGCCACACGCTGGTATAGGTTGCTATGGTTGCCAAGACTTAATGCAAACGGATGTAGGTAAAAAAGTAAGTAGCTTTAAAAGAAAGTAAGACAAATCTGGGCCTTTTGCCATGAAAAATGTGAAGTTGTCCTTGACTCCAGTAGCAAATGAGGCATGAAACATATCAAAATGGGATATTCAATATATGGATGTATTTAATATTTTATGAGACGAGAAATCTTTTTACAAAAGGTTTGGACAATAAATCAAGCAATGAGAGGCCATTTTTTTTTTTTTTATTTATTTTTGCATTGTGAGTAAAGTTTGAGCAGCTGTATAATTTGCAGGAGGAAAAAAGAAAAATTACTGTGCTAATAAAAATCTGAAAATCCCAGTTATGAAAACCAGAAATAACCGACTTAGCCATCAAGAGTAAAGATCATCATGAATCCCACACGTTATTCCATTTGCACACCGATCTTTCTATGATTCTTCTTCACTGGAGGTCCTCAAAATAGAGCTTTAGGGGTTCATAGACCTCATGCTAACCCCCTCCACAGGGGAGAATTTCACCACCAGGTAGATCAACCCAGTTAACTCTTTGTGGTTTTTATTTCATTTCTAAATGGTGGGGTATGATGGGTCACAGGAGTCACATGCATTGTTTCTGCTCCCTACTGGACAACAGACTTTTCAAGCTGCAGAGTACTGAACAATAAATTGCAGTGCTGCAAACTCTCATGATATGATCATGAGTGTTGTGATATTTAGTATTTTTCTTAAAGCCCCGGCTCCTGGAGTCAAGTGATTATTTGATTGATTTCTAGCCTTTGTGGTAGTGGAGAAAAGCTTAAAAGCCTGAAGTGAGTGAACCTAAAAGTTCAGAAGTTTCTATTTGTTGCTCCCTGAATTATCACTGTAAAACAGAGTCAGTTCTTTTTGAATGTCAGACTTCCTTTGCAATCTTGGGCCCCAATTCTGTAATGTATACCTGTGCAATGGATACCTGTGCCTTCCCTCCCTTCCTTCCAATGCAGCAAACTAACTGAAAACAACATGAGTGTTAATGATACATTTCACATTTGGAAGTTAGAGCGGTGATTAATACACTGTACGTTGTATATTCACACCTTCTCGTGGCATAATGAAGACAAAATATACGCTCTGAGATGAGGTTGCTTATTCCTCCACGTGCTTCTTCTGTTCTTCCATCTTTTTACATCTTGAAATACATGGTTGCCAATCCAGAGGGTTTTGTTTCAAAGCATAATTTTAAATCAACCAATAAAGTTTTATGTCTTAATCCTTATCCCCAACCCCCACACCCCGCTTTTCTTTTTCTTTTTCTTTTCTTTTTTTTATTTCCTTGCCATTGTTTCATTTGATGTTCATTTCCCCCTTTGATTTCTGCACAGTTCCACTGCATGGATCCAGTTGTAGGATTGAGCCCTTGGTTAGCACTGATTCAAATATTTGGTTCAACTTTCATTATGGCCAACTCCAAGTATTAAAAAATCATGAGTCCAGCCTCAAGAGTTGTGAAATTGGCTTAAAAATCTTGAAATTTAAAAAATAAATAAATATGAGGCTCTTTTTACTTCCTTTTTATTTCTGAGCCTTTTTGGATGCACTCGAGTAACATTTTCAACCTTCTCTCTGTAACCAGGAGGGCTGGAATTTAAATGATAGCTGAAATTCTCACAAAATCACAGGATTCCAGGAGCTGGGGATTTAAGAAAACACACCAAATATTGCATGACTAGCTACTGTACTTTGACTATTAGGGTTCTTTACTCACCCCTCTCTCTGGTCATAATTTTGGGGGTTTAGGCAAAATCCTCTGTTTTCCATTTCTGCAGTCTCTTCCTTATGCAGAGATTATTATAATGATCAAATAAATAGAGATTTGAGATTCTTTTTCCCCCTGTAACCATGATCCCAGTCTGCCCGGTACAAAATTTAAATCTAATATAAAAATGGGAATAAACAATTTGGTATTTTTTAATCCTCAGACTATGGCATCAAGACATAATCCACAAAGCAGGTAGCTCAGTTCTTTGTGACTCAGAAAGAAACAGAATGATCACTGATCAATCTTTTTGTGAGATATATGTCAAATCCAATCCTAGAACTCCAGTCATGGCTATTGATCCCACTAGACCTTCCTTCAAAAGAGTTTTAAAACCTCCTATCTCCATTTCACACTGATGAAAGCAAATTAATTCAAAGTAGACGGGGGGAAATACACCATCAACTTTTGAAACATGAGAATTAATCCGGAGGAACACAGTTCCTACATAAAAGGACCCATCAGTACAGTTACTAGGAGAGAGATCAAACACACATTTTCCCCATCCTCTCATTTCCAAATTGCACACATACAGGCTTTAAACTTTTCGTTACTGGCTCCAGTTAAGCATTCTTGGGAAAATGAGTAACACTGAAAAGGGAAAATGACCTTCGGAATGTCTTATCAACAGTGGGGGAAACAGACCATGTTGTAACACGTTAACTAACAAATAGTAAACATGATTTAGCCTTTAGCAGATAAGGGCTACAATGTTTAAATCATGTCAGATCGTCACAGTTAGTCAGCTGGACATGGTTAACCCTCCAAGACTAGCAGATTTGATTTTAAGAAGGACACTACTTGTCTGCATTGAGTATCAAATCATATTTGCCATCATGTTAGCTAGCACATGTTAATTAACATCTTATAATGCAATCCAATTTCCAAGTGAAAACTCATTTCCCGATTGCTTTGTAGCAGGGTTTTTCCTCCCTCATTTCACAGAATACTAAAATACAAGAGACCAAACTGATCCACTGAATTTCAATTGGATTACACCAGGGATAAATGTGGCCTAATAGTTCTTACCCACCTCTCGGCCATCCCCTTGCCCCTGAAGGATTGTGCCCTAAGTATATTTGTAACGCTTTTTTCCCCAGTCTACATTTAAACGCCCCAAGCAATGACATTTCCATAGCTTCCCTTAGAAGTTTATTGCTCTGTCCAATAGATTGCACCCTATAATGGTTACATACTAACAGCAGTTGAAGGCTTAACAATGCTCAGCAAAGCGACAGAGAGTCCCTGCTCCATTCACCTGTAAACCACGCCAATAAAGTTTAACTCTCTTTCTCCACTTAGATGGGCAGTGGGATACCTACCTTCCTTCCTCCCTGGCACCCTTCTGCCCTAGCAACAAACAAGAACTCTGGACCGTTTCTGTGTTTAAATCACTAAGTCTGTATGGTGCATTTGCTTCCATCTCCCAAAATGAATCTTGAGGTATGGGTACAGGTTTAAATCAGATTTAAGGGGGAAGATGGAGAGTAGGGGGGGATGTCCCTTCACAAGTGGTGCAAGCAGAACATAAGAATGGCCAGACTGGGTCAGACCAATGGTCCATCAACCCCAGTAGCCAGTCTTCTGACAGTGGCCAATGCCAGGTGCTTCAGAGGGAAAGGAAGTGGAGAGGATTAGGAACCAGAGGTCTGGTGTCTCGGTGAGTCACCTTGCTCAGCCAGCTCCCTCTCTCTTCCAGGCACAGCTGCACCCTGATTATCTCCACCCACCCACTACTGGCTGGAACAGGCTCCTCCTAGCCACAATGCCCATATCCCTGCAGATCCAGGCACTGCTTGCCAAAGGCCCCCCAACCCAGCACCCTACATCACCCCCCAGACCCATGCCACTCTGCTGCTCACAATCTCTCTCTATTTCAGCAACGGCAAACTGCAGATCAGCCCAAATTCATCCTAACAGCGACACACTCCTCTGTCCTGGCATACTGACTAGTCCTACAGACCCTGCTAACCCAACACCCTGGGCCGGATTCTCAGGGGCTGCCTACACATGAAAGTTACTCCAGAATAAAAGCAGTGTGTCATTCTATAATGAGTTATTCCAGATTAATTCCATGTGCAGATGCTCTTATTCAGAATAAAAGTGCCTTATTCCCAATTAGCTTCCAGACTGGATTAACTAATTCAGAAAGGGGCACTCTTATTCCAGAATAACAGCATCCACACACAGAGTTAATCCAGAATAATTAATCAGGCATAGAACTTCCCAAATAATTCCCAGGGTAGACAAACCCTCAGCGGCACTGAGCCCCTTTCACACCATTGTGGCAGGGTAGAGGTCCTAAAATGAGCATGACTGTAATTTACATCACCAAAGCGGTGCTCTGAGAATCAGGTCATTCCCTGCAGAGAAGCCCAGGCGACCAGCACTTGGTCTGAACAGCCAGGTTAGCCTAGCCCAGGTGTGAGTGTCCCCACAGCAACACTATACCCAGTTATTGTGTCCTCACTGGCTCTGAACCTGCCCATGTGTATCTGGTGGCATGTCCACTAATTCTTTGGGCCGCAGCTCTCTACGGCTCTTTCCCAGTCAATTGTGGGAGAACTTGTCTGTCCTTCAGGGGGAACTGTGGCAAAGCACTGGAGGACTACCAGCAGTCGAGGGACTTAGTGTGTGTCTTCACTGCCCAGGGGTCAAGTTCCAGCCTGAGTTAGAGTGGACTTCAGGTTCTAATCTATTTGCCCAGCTGGGTAAAGCTGGCCCAAGTTTGAAGCACTTCCAAACCCAGGTGAAAGGTATATAGGTAGTGGGGGGGGGAGGGGTTGTGCTGGAGGGCTAAAACCCAGACAAGAGCCCAGGTTAACTGTGCAGTGAAGACAGACCTCATGTCACTCTATATAGCCCCAACCTAGTACTTGAAACTTCTCTTGATTCTTGGTACTGCAAGTGACCAATCAGCACAGATCCATCCTACCTACCAGCCAGCTCCTCCAACCCGGTTTCCTACCAGCACTCTGACAGACTCCAACAGACCTATTCCACCATAGCTCCTAGCTCCAGCTCTCCAGGAAGGATGCACTGGCATAATTTTTTCTTCTAAACCCAACTGCTTGCATCAGCCTCTGACTCACTTGGTTTTTTAATCTGTTGGGGAGATGTGGGGGAGAGAAAAGAAAAAAGAAAGACATTTCCAGGCGATATTCTCCGCCTCAGCAACTCCGTAAGTAAAACGTACACAACACAATGGCTTTATTCATTTAATGGAGAAGTAATTAGGAGCAAGAACAGGAATCTGAAAATGTAGATGTTATCCTTCCTAAAAGGAAGTCAGATTTCTAATTAGTGAAAGGAGCAGCTTCGCTGGGATTCTCTCTCCAAACAGTTGTTACTGTGGGCTCATCGATTTTGTCATTTCTCTGTCTTTTTTCTCTTCTGCAGTAAAACGGGCATTTTAACTACCTCTGTATTTGTATAAAAACATCTGCCCCACCTCCCATTTTCATCAAAAATGTTCAGTTCTTTGACAACACTCCCCTTTAAAAAAAGGGGGGGGGGGTATTTTTACAAAAATTTCCAGCTGATAAAAAAAAATGAAAACCATTTCTAACAGGTCTGTATGGACAGCTGTGAACAGGAATAACTTTGGAAAGTTTGCAGAGTTCTTCTGATGAAAAGCGCTGCATGACAGTAAAACGTTCCATGTGGGATGGCCAAGCCTAGAACAATGATTCAGTCCTGCCATTATGAGAGGATCCAACCAGAGGAATCTCTTACAGAGACCAACCCATGTCAGATAGCGCACAGACACACACACACACACACCTCAACACACGAGACAGCATGTTCACATGCGGAGATCAAACCCATGGAGAACAATCCAAATATACACGACATACACAGACAACAAGGCAATCCAGCGACGTGTGTGTACACGTTGTGTTAATGCATGCACACGCATGCAATTCAGGCAGACACACTGCTATACGGCGAGACGGTAACTGAGGCACACAGAAACACACTGTCTGCACTGGATACCATATAAACAAATACACCCACAAAGGCAGTTCAAGCTTTATTGGTTTCTGCTCCAACCTGTGTGTTGCAGCTCCTAGTTCTGGACAAGAAACTGAACGTCATGAATATAGTTTGGGGTAATAGGTGCCTATATAAGATAAAGCCCAGAATATCAGGACTGTCCTTATAAAACCAGGACATCTGGTCACCCTAAGCACATCACTATGTGGTTCATCCAAAGCAAGCCTCTCTCTCCAGGCCACAGCCTGAGAGACAGCAAGCCAGGGATTTTCATTCAGATGCAACAGCACTGAGTCAGCCTGCAGGGCCCTCCGAGGAGAGCTCTAGCATTGGACAGCTGAAATGGTTTGCATAAACCACTGCCTCCAAGTGGCCCCCGAGGGGCCTCATGCACCCAAATGCTCTGAAACGTATTCCTAAATACTCTCCACCGTCAGAGAGATGCTCACACATATACAAAGCCCACACACAAAATTTACCCAAGCACATATATATTCAGAGAGACACTCACAGAATACACAGAATAGACAAAGGCACTCTCCTAAATAAATATGTCACACATGTGCATGCAGGCACACACAGTACATATGCTAACCAACTCATTTCCTAGTCCCAAGTCACACAGGAGACAGAACAGACATGAAGACAAGAAGTCACATATATACAAGGAGGGACAAGCGTGTGCAGACATTCAGAACACAAATATTGCATAGGGAATCAACCTGACCCGGCACACAGATGTGAAAATACAAAGCACATGCAAAATGAAGACGCAGCAACAGAGTACATAAGTGTGTTCTTCCTGTCCACAGACATAAATCCACCAGGAGTACCGCATTCCAGCTCAGGGTGCAGCAAATGTGACTGTTTAAATTGTAGAAACGTCTGAGATGTGGAATCATCCATTCCCTTTGCATAAGGGTCAGGGGGATTTGCAGGCAGCATGAGGTGTCCAATAACTGAAATCATGTTTGGGGAAAATGGGGTCAGAAATCACAAGGGAAAGACTAAAAAGAGGCATATCTCGGTGGTAATTCTTCCCCTAGATCACGTATTCCCTCCACTAAGCCAAAGCTTGATCTCTCTCTTCTCATTTCCCTCTACCCCAGCCCTTGTTATTCATTATATTTACATCAGATTTCCTTTACACTTCCACTCCCCTTATTTCATCTCAATCCAGTGTTGCGAACCAACCCATCACAAACATCAGCTTGATTACAGAGACTGGAGCTTCTAATAAATAAAAGTGTATAATGTATATCTAGGACACAAGAGACACCTCTATATTTTTGGTTTTGAAAAGACAAATAGCCTCGATTGTTTAATCAATAAAAATGCCTCTCCAACTCCTACTGTTATTACAAAGCAATTTCAGAGAGAGTGAAAAAGAACCATTGCATCTATATTCCTGTCAAAGGAGACAGCGGCTGATTCAGCCAATGAATGAAACACCTGGACACGTTCTCAGTGCTAGGCTTAGAATGCCTGGTGTTACCCAAGAGCTCTCCCACAGCTACACAAAAGGGGAGTTTGACTCTTTCTTTCTATTGCTGGATCACCTTCCGCTCCCAAGTGCCTCCTTACCACCACAATTTCATTAGATTCATGTTAAACTGTTCCGTTCATGTAACTGGGGATCCGTCCAGGAGCAGATAAAATGCACAAGCAGAAAATACAGAGGGGGCAGGGGCTTGTAAATTGAGCAATGGCAATTGGAGCAGGTGAGGTGTGATGTTGTGAAGGCCAAGACTATAACAGGGATCAAAAAAGAACTAGAGAAATTAATGGAGGATAGGTCCATCAATGGCTATTAGCCAGGATGGCCAGGGATGGTGTCCCTAACCTCTGTTTGCCAGAAGCTGGGAATGGGTGACAGGGGATGGATCACTTAATGGTTACCTGCTCTGTTCATTCCCTCTGGGGCACCTGGCATGACCACTGTCGGAAGACAGGATACTGGGCTCGATGGACCTTTGGTCTAACCCAGTGTGGCCGTTCTTATGTTTTTATGATGCCGGCCTCGAAGGATCAGGGGCATCAGTGCTGGAGCAGTTGGAGGCCCAGGAGCACTGAAAGGGGTACGGTTTGAGCAAAAGAGTTCTGAAACGGGGACTGGAATCGTTGACTCTAGAACAGGTGCTCGAGCGGCAGGGAGCATGAGTTCCGCAGTAGAAAGAAGCCGCGATGCGGATGGCGGAGTGACTAGAGCAGCAGGAGGTGCTGAAGCTGTTGTTTCTGATCATCAGTGTTATTTTCCTGGCTGGAGCAGCAGGGACCAACATTACATTGCTAAGGTGAAGTGCCGACACCGTGTGCCTCAAAGTAATCACGTCCCAGCTCAATTACTTTGAGGCACACGGTGTCGGCACTTCACCGTAGCCATGTAATGTTAAGCTCGATAAGCTTCACTCGATAAGCTCCAATTGCAATGGTGAAATTCTGTTACTTAGTAATTTCTCCCCACGCCCATTCCTGTGTATCTGGGTCCCTCCCAAACTCCTTCCCCTAAAAACCTGCAACATGCCTCAGCGTCACTAGGGAAAGGTGCAAGGTTTTAAACCATTTGGGGGGAAGGGACCTGGACACTGTGCGATGAAATCCCCTGGGAACTAAGGACCCTCACAAACCTCAGCACGGCACAGTTCCTTGACTTTGTCTTCTCAAACATAAATGCAGAGCATCATGTACATTTTAACAAAAACAACCTACCAAAACAAGACACTCCACTGCACATTATTCTCCCCCCGTGAAAGGCTGAGAGAAGAAACAACTCATGACAGATGTGTAGTCACGTAGCTTAATGCACTACTGGAAGGTGCGCTAAGTTTACGGCGCCAAGCATGGGACAAGAACCCATATAGAATAGACTCCATCCCTCATAACCTTAAGCTGATTTGCCCGTTTAAAACCATGTGTAGCTCTGGAATAAGTGGGCACAGCCCCCTGCATAGCTGAATGAGTGTCGAGCCTCTCGTGCCAGATCTAAATTCAGTGTAAAAGCCCACAGAAATGAGGATTAATGGGAGAAGATGGGACCAGCTTTCTGGCCTGTGTGCCCCAATGCAGCCCTAGGCTATGGTCCGGTGCATTCCCCTTCTGCAGCAGGAATTAACACGGAAGTGGGAAACCCAAGATTCTTCCCTCCCACTCTGGTCTCAGCGCTGAAGGTGAGAAACGCACTGGGCAGACCATTTGCCTTCCCACCCAGCCTGCCGCTGAAGCGTGAGACCAGCCTACCCCTGGGAAACGCTGAGCCATCGGAGGAAGGGCGAGGCTGGGGGTGTAATGCTGGTGCCCAAGGCCAGCGGTTGCAAGGCAAATCCCAAGAGACGAGCAGCAGCAACCGTGGCACCAAACAATCGCGTGGACAGTGCACAGGAGTGCTGTGAGAACAGGCGCTAGATAGAAGAGAACAGAGCCCAGCATCCCAGGTGTACTCCCTGCTAGCCAGCTCAGAGAAACATTCGTCTGAAAAGGAAGCTTTGCTGTGCTCAGAGCTGCAGATATACACAGTTAAGAGACAGTCCCTGCCCCACAGCGATTACTATCTCAATAGACCAGACTGACCAAAGGTGGAAGAAAGGAAGTATTATCCCCATGGTACACAGGGGGAGCTGATTCAGAGACACAAGGGCGGGAGCGTCAAAGGAGCCTTAAGAGCTTTGGGTGCCTGAATCCCACCAAGCTGGGACCTAACTCCCTTAAACTCCTTTGAAAGTCCCAGCCTAAGTGACTTGCCTAAGGTCATGCAGGGAGTCGGTGACAAAAGCCAAGACATGATCCCAGATCTACGGAGTCCCAGTCCGGGACCATCCTTCCACCCCCTGGAGGACAGATCCATTTCTACCACATCATCCCAATTCAACCACAATTAAAAAGAAAACAGGCCAGAGACGCTGCTGCGGAAAGCAGCTCCCTCCACCCTCCAAGAGGATGCCGTTTGCACTGACTAGGCCCCAGCATCAGGATCCTGCTAGCAGAGGAGGGGGCAGAGGGATGCAACATTTCCCCGTATCACTGCGTGGACTCTTCTGACTTGTTCTTCCACGAGGTTCCCATCCTCGTGAAGCTGGGAAAACAGGAGATTCAATTCAATGACTAATTTATTGAAAAGAACCTTCCTTTAAGCAACAGTCAAAGGGTTGATTTTTTTTCTCCAGGCCCCTCCTGGAGACAGTAAATTGACTGTCAGTTAGCCAGTCATTTGTGCCCTTCTCTCCCTGGCTTTTTTCCAGATCTCCAGGGTGTTCATCGCTTTTTTTTCTTCTCCCTGATTCTCTCTCTTTTCTCCACCTTTCCTATTCATCTTCTGTCCTCCCACTCCCCACAGGCTCCTTTATCTCTGCATCTCCTGTCTGAAGGACCGGTCCTCACCGAACATTCAATGATTCTGATTACAAAGGTGCAGAACGCCAGGTCAGCAAATCCTTATCCTAGCCCTGGGAACAGAACTCGCACCTTTCCCTCTTTCGTTACAAATGCTCAGCCAAGTTTCTTCCACCATGGAGGCGAGAAATAAACAAACACATCTCATAATATCCGACCGAATCACTGCCCAACCTGCCCTGTCCGAGCCCAGCGGCTAACAGCAAAGAATTGCAGGCCAGGAAAAAGAAAAAATTCATTTGACTTATCAGAGGGAAAGAGAGATTAAAGAAGTTTAGGAGCCCGGAGACAGTCAGTTATGGGAGATAGAGGCTGGTGGCAGTGGATTTTCTTGTGCTGCAGATAGCAGCAGTGGGAGAGGAGTGGTAAGAAATGGGTAAGGGGGTGTGAGGAAGCTGGGGCCAGGCTACAAGGGGAACAGAATAGACCGGAGGGAACAAGGCTGCCCAGAACCATCCACTAGGTATTTTCTTCAGCTCTGACTTCTAAAGAGTGAGAGGAAACTGAGGAGAAAAAACTAATTTCCTCCTATTCCCTCTGCCCCTCCCATTGCTGCCCAGCACAAGGAGTTTGTAAGGGGTCAAAGTCAAAGAATAATAAGTAAAAAAAGAGATAAATATCCATTGTCTCTCCATCACTTCCAGTCCCCCCCGTCCTCCCTTTCCATCTCTCAGTCGTCTGGATCCAATTTAGGTCCAGGAGACTTGGCAAGCAAGTGATAGACACGGTGGGGATGACGGATCTCGAACATCATCTTCCCCACCCCCTAAAGCTTCCCCTCAATCCTCTTGCCGCTGCTGTGAGCCCCCACCCTGCCCCGCCCCCAACAGTTCCAGGGCCGCACTCCAATTCCCACCCTGCTCCTTCCCACACGGTCACCTCCACCGAATCTCGGTTCCACCCTCCAAGGAGTAGCCAGCCTTGTCCTTGCAGGGGCAGCTTCAGAAGCCTGCTGCAGCAGATCAAGGAGACGGAAAGGATATCTAGGCTGCGGCTGCAGTCTCTGGAGCGGAGCACGAGAGGCTCACAAACCACCGGATCTCTGGGCTGCTCCGGCCCTGCTCTGGCACAGAGCTTGTTCATTAAGCTCCGGGCCATGCTGAAATACTGCCCGTTACTCACGTCTGGCTAAAAGCTCGGCTGAAGTGCTGCCAGGGTGAGTTTTCTCTAGCAGGTGAGAACACACTTGTTCAGGGATCAGCCTGGCAGGGAGACAGGAACAGAGGGGAGATGGGGGGAGATGGTAAGCGTGTGTAACAGGGTCTTGATCCGTGTCTGGGACTCTCGGTGCTACGGTACTTCACATAATGAACAATCATGATAAACAGCTGCCCAGGAGCTCCCTGAATTATCTACATGTCAGGCCCTTCCCGTCCCCGCTCATCTGAACACTGACATTGACCAACCACATTCTCCCTGCAACCAGAAAGCTCCGATACCAGAGGAGAGGGGTCCCCCACACCCACACTCGCCAAGACACCGCAGGGACTAAGCCAATCCTGAGGCCATTTCCAAACGGCTGCAGCTGAAAAGGTGAGACCCGGGGAAGGGCGAGACAGGAGGCGACGTGCAGGGTTAGGGGGGTGGGGGATCTCCCACACAAGCAGTAGATCGAATGTGCTTTCTTAATGCAAGCCCTGGTGACTGGAATATACTTATCTTAGGGTTCTCTCTAGCACTCGTCACCCTCACCTCTAAGAGCTGCTTGGATTTCTTTATGGGACAGCGAAACCTCACTCTCCCTCTCCTCCCTAAACCCCCTCTAGTCCCAGCTCCTACTTCCCAGTGAAGATTTGCATCCCCCTCCTCCCCCAACCACGCCTCCTCCACTCTAAACTTCCCCACGGTTTGCACTGTGGTTTGCCAAAGAGGGGCTGGTTCCCAAGAGGTGCCAAAAACCTCCACTTCTCTCGAGTTCCCCAGGAATGCTCAGCACTTTGCAGAATCAGGCCACACTGCACAATACTCTGTTCACTGCGTCTTTATGGGGCTTCCCTCCTTCTAAGAATAACACAATTAATCCCCGAGCAGGAATGAATGGGGAAGGGAGTCACTTTGGCAAAGAGGTTGCCCTTAGATTTATTACAACCAGCCCTTGTCTATCCACCTCCTATAATCCTCCGGGGAGAACCTCTCCCAATTGAGATGAGGACCCCCTTGTGCTAGGTGCTGTACATACACACAATAAGACACTGTGTCTACCCCAAAGAGCTTGTGATCCACATAGACAAAGGGTGTGTGGAGAAACAGAGATGAAGTGATTTGCCCAAGATTACACAGCAGATCAGCAGCAGAGCCGGGAACGGAACCTAGGCTTCCTGACCAGTCCAGTGCCATAGCCACTAGATCATGCAGCCTCCACAGAAAGAGATTAGCATCATGCCTCTAAAATGGAAAGTGGGGCATAACAAACACACCTTGTCCAACTTTCCCCTGTCTGAGCCCTGGAGCCTGACACTACACAGACACAAAGGGAAGGGCGATTTGCTCAGAGCCTGCCGTTAGGAAATCACAAGGCCCGCCTTGACCGGGAAAGATTAGCACTGCAAGTTTGATATCTCCCCTAATGTTTTATGAGCAAATCCGTTTTGTGATTTTTGCTACTGCCAAGCTGTAATATCCCAGCAAATTTGCAGTCAGCGACAATAAAAGCCACATCACAATAAGCTGCCCAAAAGGTCATTAAATGGAATACATTTTCAATAAAAGAAAAAGGTAATACAATAAACCATTGTTTTCACTGAGAAATCTAGATACCTCCTGCCAGTCTCATTCACAGCCACCTTGCTAACTAGAACTGCCCTACATTCCCTTTTTTGTGAAGGGCTCTATGCAGGGATTACTAACAACTGTTTCACTCGGACTCTGTGTTCTAGTCCAGCGGATTCATGGGGAAAGTCTGATGCCTTCTCTTGGGAATGGATGTCCTTACTGGCCAACCCAGACACGTGCACATGGAGGAATGATGTTCTTCTATGGACTGGAGTCCAAAAGATTCTCAAAACAGGACAAACTAGAGACACACAAAGATCACTTGAAATGCAGCCTCCTCTGGGGTGGAAAATAGCCGTGCCTCAGTAGCGCACAGCAACACCACACAGCATAGGGCCGGTCTACACTACAAAGTTAGGTTGGCTTAATTCCATTGCTCAAGGCTGTGAAAAACGGCCCGCCCTGTGAGATGTAAGTAAATGTACCTAACTCCCTGTGCAGACAGTGGTAGGTTGGCGGAAGAATTTTTCCGTCGACTTAGAGAGATGGTGGGGGGGGAGTGCTTACTGCTCAACCTCTGGCTCTGCCACAGGCCTTGCCCCCACTCCACCCCTTCCGGCCCCCTCCCCTGAGCCTGCCGTGGCCTCGCTCCTCTCCCTCCCTCCCTCCCTCCCAAGCCTCCTGCATGCCACGAAACCGGTGGGTGGGAAGCGCTGGGAGAGGGCAGGAGGGAGGGAGCTAATGGGGAGCTGCTGACGTATTACTGTGGCTCTTTGGCAATGTACATTGGTAAATTCTGGCTCCTTCTCCGGCTCAGGTTGGCCACCCCTGTGCTAGAGCGATGAGAGATCCGGTTCTGTCACTCTGCTGAGTGTCTACACTCCAGCCCCTGCAGCGTTTCTAGTGCAGACATACCCATAGGAATTGGAGTACTGGGTCAGACCAGTGGTACATCTAGTCCAGCCTTGTGTCGTAACCACACTGTTCTTTCAAAGCAGCGTACGTTTATTTTAGGATTAAAAAAAAGAAAGCGCAAGACAATAAAAGGATTTCAATGCATATTTATGCTTATCAGACGTCTACCCATGCCCTGCCCCATCAGTCCTCACGGGAATCCCGGACAGGTTCCATGGTCTTTCAACACCCTCTTTAAAGGATTGCCTCTCTTGGTTATCAGGGCATGTCAGTTTGTAGTTCACGATGCCCCCTCTGTCAGACCAAACTCAGCCTTTGTTCGGGGGCCTCCTGAAATAGCTCAAACCAGTCACAGCCTCTTTTCCCAGAGGGCAAATCCTCAAAAACTGGTTATCCGCACAACCAGCCTTGGGAATGTGCATTAATCACCCCTAATGATTCCCGATTCCAGATGGAGACCCCCCCAGCAAGCCAGGAACACAAATATATACTGATTCTGTGAAAATTCTGTGGGCTCATATTGTCTGGCTCATCTCAGAATAATAGTCTGAAGTTTTTGTGATTTCATGAGTTAGCTTAAACATATGGTTAACCTTTTAAAAAATGAAACAATCGTTCCTAAAGATGCAGCATGTCACAATAAGTTTCCTCCTGACTCCTATAAACCAGACACTAGGTTATGCCCTAAAGCAAGAGGGTTTATAACTCTTGTTTATTTCATCATTACTATAACAACTCTGGATATTCTTATCAGCTCTATAAATGTCCAATCATGCCCTCAAAAGTTATATTATAACTTGGACAATGAGTCCCCCAGGCTAATCGTGCATTGTGTGATAAAGCATCACCTTTTATCTAAAAAAAGAAAAGCAGGACTTGTAGCACCTTAGAGACTAACCAATTTATTTGAGCATGAGCTTTCGTGAGCTACAGCTCACTCCATCGGATGCTCACGAAAGCTCATGCTCAAATAAATTGGTTAGTCTCTAAGGTGCCACAAGTGCTCCTTTTCTTTTTGCGAATACAGACTAACACGGCTGTTACTCTGAAACCTGTCACCTTTTATCTGTTTTTAATTGGCTACCTTCATTCACTGTCCCCATGTTCCCTGAAAGTGAAAGGCAGCTAATTTTAAAAAGTGAAAAGAGAAAATACTTCTTCACAAAAGATTAGTTCCGGAAGAATCCCATACCCAGGGGGAATTTAGGTGGATGGAATGTAACTACCTGTACTTGAATTGAGTGAGGCCATCTGTGTTGACACCCCCCTTCTCTCACAAAAGGTACCACAAACCCGTACTGCCCAAAAGTCCTGTTCACAGTCTCACTAAACTCAAAAAAGCTTTTGATTTTCAGGCCCTCTGTTTTAAGTCCTATTTAGCATTTTATCTTCATGGAGGAGCTAACTCAAGCTATACCTCAAGTCCCGCCACTTATTCAAGTCCCATTCAAACACCAAAACCCGCTGGGTCTGGCGCTGCTCTTAACTGGCCCGTCAGAGGAGACGTGCTAACGCAGGGTTTGTCTTCACATACAGCAGTGCAGCCGTGCCATGTAGCGCTTTAGGAAAGATGCTACCATGCCGATGGGAGAGCGTGTAGTTAATCTGCCTCTCCGAGCAGCTCTCCTGCCAACACAATGCTGTCTATCCGGGGGGTCAGGTCCGTATAACTATGTCATTCAGGGCTGTGGATTTTTAACACCCCTGAGCGACGTTGTTATACTGATATAGGTCTGTAGTGTAGACCTGGCCTCAGGCTGCAGTCTAACTCATCAGCTGCTAATAGAATCACTCTGGGCAGCTGAGTCTTCATTGCTATTTGAACCAGAGGTAGCTCTCGGGTTAAAAACACCCCCTTTTTGCAGTGTAGACGTACCCTGATGGTTATTTCGCAGGGTGACTCACTCCCACTCGACCTAGGCTAACTTGAGAGGGGTAAACTCGTGTGTAGACATCTTGAGTCAACTCCCCAGTGAAGATAAAGTCCAGTAGCCCGGCACTCCCTAGCACCACATAGAGATGCGGGATGCACTACTGACTGAGGATCCAACATACTGACCATCCGTTGCAGCCCCATGGTCTTTTTTTCAGAATTCTCCCATCCAGCTATTGACCCTGTGCTTAGTTGAGGCCTGGGAACTTCACAGAGGAAGAGAGAGTGAAAGGGAGAGTGGCAAAGAGTGCTGCAATCTGGCAAGCAACAACCCCCCCCCCCCACACACACACACACACCCACACACTTCTCTCTCTCCACCCTGGAGAACTGCTTTCCTCTGTCATTCTCCATTTCTAGCAACACGCTCTCCTGCTGCCGCACAGATGCTGTTACCATTCCAGGCACACAAACGGCTGCAAAAGGGACATTGCTATTCCCTCTCTCCTACAGCATTATTCCAGCGTTCTCCCTAGCAGGGCCAGGAACTTCAATCAAAACCTTTAATGCTTCTCCAGCGGCTCCTCTCCCAGCGAGCCCAATACACGAGGGAGGAGGGGGTGGGATACTGCAAAACATTTGTGCCTTTCTGAAGTGCTCTGTTATGGCAGGGGAAGGAGGGGAATCCATAATGGCCTTTTATTATTCCTTCCATTTTAAAGTTATTGTTGCGCATTCTTAAGACGTCAACAATGAAGAATCCCATTGTCCTCTTAATTAATTCAGCAATCTTATTGAAATAATAGGAGTCATGATTGTAATTCCGAGCTCACCCCTGGAACACTGGAATCAACTAATTAAATAACAATCAGCACTGCCGTTTGCATTGAGAAGATGGACTATTCCCTTTTATTGCTGCAATTAGAGAGCACACTCCATAATCAGAATGAAATACAAATTTACTCAGGAGCCCAGTAAATTACGACAATTTCATACTTTGTTTTCTTTGCATCCTGGCAAACAGAGGACAATTTTTCTTCTTCCTCCCTCCCCCACAAAGATGCAAACTGAAGGGCATAAGGGAGGAGTTCTAGTTGCAGCCATGACCCTGCTGTGTTGGGCCACGTCTGTTTTCAGCCGAGTTTGGATAACCTCTGTGCTTTTGTTCAAGGTCCCCTGTAATAATCTCAAACTGCATTCTTTATTAAATAAATCAGCGTGAGCCACAGACTTGTCTACACGGACATTACGACCCCAGGCATAGCTGCACTGATGCGAATGGTGTTACACCAATGCAAACTGTGCTCGTGCGAGGGTCTGGCATTGGTGCAGTGCCACGGGTTGAAATCCCAGGGGAGAAAAAGCTTAGACAGAGGCAGCCCAGCCCAGTGCAGTGCGGACTGTGCCGAGATTCAGGACATGCAGATTCTAATCCTGGTTCTCCTGTCCTGGACAGGAGACAGCCTTTCCGTGCCTCAGTTTCCCAATCAGTTGATTAAAATGACTTACTCCCCTCTCTCAGGTATGTTAATATTTGTTTGGTGCTTTGAAAAGATAAAGTGCTTGATGTAAGTGCTAAGTATTATGAAAGGGGGGAAAAGAGGAGGAAACAGGTCTTGAAAGTGATTGCTTGGGATTATGCGGCTAAAATGCCCTTCTCCGAACCCCTTCTTTCATTTTAAGACACTTGGGGCCCCAACCAATTGCCAGTTAACTTGAGATACCTAGCACCTTTGTAAAGGCTAGTGTGTTTGTTTCAGGCCACAAAAGTTTGGTCTTCACCCTCGGGGTCGGCCTTAATCAATTAACCTGATGAGAAAACAACTCTACCCTTCAGGTCTGTCTTCACCGCAGAGTTAACCTGGGTGATCGGCACCTGGGTTGGAACCGACCGGTTAGCCCAGCCACACAGTGCAAAGCCCGACCCGAGTGACCATGTCCTCACTGGTGCCGCGCTTCCCGGAGTGCGTCACGAGGATTTCTGGCGCACCGCCCAGGTGTCTTTGCACTGCACTAAGCAGAGGTGTTCTAGCGAATTTTGGGATCCTATGTCTGTCCTTCTGGGCACACGGGGGAAGGCGTTGGAGGACGATCAGCACTCAAACAGCTCAGCCTGCTCCTTCACTGAAAAGTGAGTGTGTTACCAGCCCGACTGAAAGCAGCACCCAGGCTCAGACAGTATACCCCAGGACACATCAGTTAGCTCAGGTCTAAAGCCCCACTAAACTCAGGTTAGAGGGTCTTGTACATGGACAGGAGAGAGGCTAGAGCAAAACCCAAGTAAGAGCTCAAAATACCTCTGCAATGAAGACAGACCTTTAGAGCTTTTCTTTCACTAGGAACCTACACTGAGGTAGTAAAACCTTGATGTATTTTCCTAACAGGAACACACCTTTAGGCTCACCTGTAGCGACATCCTGTGAGGTATACAACACCCTGAACATAGGAAAGAGACCAGAGTGAGCTGCAATGGCTCCAACCTGCCTCTGCAGAACTGGGCTCCAGATTATTTTATTTTATTTTTCCAGTCCATTGAAGAAGTTAAAAGCATAAAAACAAACAAACCCCTAAAGCTCCCTGAGTACCCAGCTGGACTAATCTGCCAGCACAGAACACGAAGCCTCACCCACAATCCATAGCCTGGGTGAGCCCTCATGACTCAGATTCTACCTGCCGAGACTTATTTGAAAAGATGGCACCACTCTGAGAAGGGTCTCTATAGAGACAGCACCCTGCGATCCTTTGTTTGTGTGTTCCTCACCCCAGATCAAATGAGCAAGTTTATCCCATTTACCTAAAAAAGGGCTTTTTCCTCCCTTTCCCTGCCAGCCCTGCAGACACCCATGGGAATCTGAGAGTCATGCTGGGTCCTTTCTTTGTCATAAATCGTCACCAGTCATAACGATCTGGCATGCCAAATGCTGTCTCCTGTTACAGCTGTGCATGCACAATGGGTTCATGGAGTTACGCTGATTTACACCAGCTGAGAACCTGGCCCATTATCTTCATGGAGTTGCACAAGTGTAACCTACTGATGGCTGGCCCTTCAACTGGGACTCAGCACTTCTGTTGATGCACGAGCCAGATAAAACTCCAGCTCCCTCCCCCTGTGCTGCTGTCTCTCTGCAGGGCTAGCAGGAGCAAAAAAGTAGCACAAACTTATTTTTATCACTCTAGCTAGCAGATATGACTGAATAGACACAGGGTGCAGAAATACTGAATATAAAAGGGGCACTTTTACACAGCGACTTTTCAGGGTAAAAAACACACTTGAAAATCACCATTACCTTATAGAAACATGACAACGCCACAGTCGGCAGCAACTGACATACCTGATGTGCAGTGGAGATCAAAGAGCCCCACGGAAAAGGAAGCAGAGGCTATAAACAAACAAATCCACTGTGTCCATTGAATGGAATACAGGGCCAGACTCCAGCCTGGAGTATCATATGCCGCTGTTGTTTCCTTAATGACATTATCAACCAGGGACATCAAAACTAGAGCTATGCAGAAGTACACAGCTGATTTGTTGCTTTGCAGAGGTTTAGATATGGTGGGTCCCTTTGGTTTCACTTCATTTGGCACCCCCTAGCTCCTTCCCAATTTTGATTTGAAGTTACAGGTTCAGTTGAAGTCAATGGGTCAAAGTCACCCGGGCTGTTACTAATGTTAACAAACAGGGGGAAACTTGGTTCACAATTTCAAAGCAAAATTGAGAACCAGAACTTCCCAATTCTACCCGGCTTTGCGTTGAAGCGATAGCTTTCACAATTACAGTGCAACACCAGAAGTAATCCTGGCTCTCACTCCTCAGCAGGCCAGACTGCTGCACCAATCTTGTGATACCTGGTGAATCTTTCCAAGAGCTTGGTCTCTATTCTGGTTTGCAGTACCATCCCAACCCAGGTAAATTTTGTGCGGCTCTGGCTTTCCTTGCCAACGTTTCATCTGACTCTAGCTACACACAAAGTTCTACTGGAGATAGCTAGAAAGCAAATGGATCATTTTAGGTTAGGGTAGCACCTCCAAATGAGATTGGTGTCGCACTGTGCTAGGTGCTTTACACACACAGAGCAAATACAAGCCCTGCTCCAAAATGCTACCAATCTAAACCCTGTTCTACACTCAGATTTTGTACCAGTATGTTGGTTAGGGGTGTGATTTTTTTTACCTTACCAGTACAACCCTTGGTGTGGACACAATTATACCAGTATAGCTTATTATCCTTCATGTATGGGGGGGATGAAGCTGCATCTGTAGAAGCACCTTTCTAACTGTGTCCACACTATAAGACTTACACAACTTTAATGATACCAGTATAGTTAAAGTGGTACAACTTGTGTTTGTAGACTTGGCCTAAGTAGATGAGGTAGACAAAGGATGGGAGAAAGGGAGCATGATTCTCCCCATTGTACAGCTGGAGAACTGAGGCAGAAAGACCCTAGTAGAAGAACTCACTCATGCTCAGGCTTATCTTTACATCAGTGGGATGTAAGCATATGGTGCAAGTGCTTTCTTTACTTGGGGGCAGAGGAAAGAACTGACTTTCCCAGGGAATCTGGAATTGAACGCTGTCCCCCTTTACCATCTGAACTACACAGCCCTCCTGCCTCTTCATGAGAAGAGAGCCCCAGAGGACGCTGGGTTCTCATTGGGTTCACGGGTGCCTAGCTAGCTGGTGATGAAAGAAAGCAGAGTTCTCGGCGCAATAGCTGCACTAATGGGGAAAGCCCGGCCGCCCGCTGCAGAGGCTCAGAGACAAACCAAGGCCTACAGGCTCCAGGAGAAGCACAGAATGAGGTGTGAAAATCCAATCTGGTAAAAGGCAGCTGTTTGGAGAGGATTGCAGATGGAGGGAGGGGAAAAGAGAGAGGGGAGAAGCAAAGCAAGCAGCTAAATGGAAAGATCTTGGTGTTATGTTGCTGTCAGAGGCGCTTCAGAAAGGCACGTGTCTGCCTCAGGTAGAGCAAGCAAGAGGAGCTTTAAACTACACAATCAAATCATCACCGAGGGTCTGCCGAAAAGCCAAGGCACCTTCACACAGATAAGCTAACACTATTCCTCTGCCCAGGGAGAGGAGCCACGTAATTAGAAGCCCCATGCACTACACAGAGGTTAGAACAGCAGGGGTCACGCAGACAGGTTTTGCTCAGCCAGTCTTTCGGCTGAGTTTGGGAGGGACCTCTCCTGGCAGGCCAGCAGAACTGTGAGGTGGGGTTTCTGGGGTCCAGGAGGTGGGCTTCTTGGGAAAGCAGGGAGAGGTCATGCTGAGGTAGCAAAACTGCTGCTTCTGGTCAGCAGCACAGCAAAGGGGCGAAGGATACACAGCTTAACCCTTAAGATTCTGTCTAATCCTGAGAGGTTGCAGCCTTCTGGCCAGTTCCTGAAGGTTTGGAGAGGCCTTTGTAGGTGGTTAAGGGGCACCATGCTGAACAGGAACAGTAGCGATTCTTCTGGGCAGAGGCCAGTCCCAGCCAGACCCACTTTCATCCTGCTGGAAATTCTCTCCCTAGAACTACTTTTCTGTCCTGCCCCATCTCCACTAATGCAGGACAATGCAGATGGGACCAGAGATCTGCCACCTCCTTGCACCATTCTGCAGTCTTCCCAAGTCCCATCTACACTGATCAAGACCAAACCATGTTTTAGTCAGGTCAGGGATCAGCTTATTGTCACCAGATCCCCAACAGGTCTGGATTGACAGCAGAGATGGGACCTTTGTCCCTGCCTAGCATGGTTTGAATTCAAGTGGAGACAGGGCAGGACACTGCACCCATTGCAGGGTGTAGTCTCCGCATGCCCCAGGCATCGGTGCCGTGCACATTATTTCAGGTGAAATAAGGCAGCACCTACAGTACACGCACAAACAAGTGTGGTTAAATAGCTTTGTGGCCAAGACACATTATAACTAGAGCTGGATGGAATTTTTCCAATGGGGTTGTTGGGTTTAAAAATGGCCTTTTTCATTTCTTCAACATTTTCCATTTTGGAGGGCCAAATCCCCAAAGTAACATTTTTGGGTTTTCTCCCCCTTTTTTTTATATGGAGGAGAGAGAAAAAAGGAGAAAGGAAAAAAGAGGGGAAAGGGGGGCAGGTTAAAAAAAAGCAAAAGCAAAAGAGATACTTTTTGTTTTTAATAGACTAGATGAAAAGTCGGTCCTTTTCAAAAAACCTCAGGAATTAAAATTATTTTTTCTGTGACAAATCTTTACTATTTTGGGACCAGCTCAAATGATAACATGGTTTATTCTTCCCTGAAGAGACAGCTTATATACCTGTGTAAGAGCCACATCATCAATATCTACCAGGGATGAGACAGGACTCACTAATCTGGTTACAAGATGTTTTCCTGTCCACACAAGCAAGATAACGCTGCATCATAATGTGACTGAGGACACTTATTGTTTGTATGACAGTAATGTCAACCCATCCGTGATCTGGGACCTATTGTACAAGGTCCTGTATATGCACCTAGTAAGAGACTATCTGCCCTAAAGAGCTTACTATATAAATAGACAAGATGGACAAAGGGGAAACAGAGGCACAGAAAGACCTAGTAGATAGAGCACTGGATTGGGAATCAGGAGATCTGGGTTCAATTCCTGGCTCTGCCACTGGCCTGCTGGATGACCTTAGGCAAGTCACTTCCCCGCCCCGTGCCTCAGTTTCCCCATTGATACTGACCTTCTGTAAGAGCAAGGAATTATCATCATCATCATCACAGAGCAGGACTCCCAGTCTTGCGTCCCATGCACAAAAAAAACCAATGCCTCTCCAATGCGGTTATTTTTGTAGCATACATATGCAAGTGCTTGACTCAGTAATCTGGCTGGTATTTTAGCCCTCTAAACATAAGCTAGTACCCTATTTGATTATAATATTTATATATTTGATATATTACCATTTTACTGCTTTATAGTGCACTTACTGGCTTGAAGGCTTTTGCTGTAATAACACCGTGCATTCAGGTTCTTTCTCCTGACTAGTATTCTGGATGACAGAGCACATTTTGCCTAGCCTGGCTTTCTTTGCTACCAGGCTAACTATTTATACTCATCTTCCTTCCCACCTGCATTTTATCTGCTGCCATTATTTGCTGTTATGAATATCATGGGCAAACACAGCGACCTTGGAAGACTCATCATATCTAATATGAGGATTGTAAATGCAAGGTTAGTTGGACAAGACAGTTAGGCCCTGTCTTTAGTCGTGAAACAACACGCGATTGACTATCCACTAGTTTAATTACAGAAATTATCGAAGAATAAAATCAGTCTGTTATCTAGGCTAATCCTGACCTGATTGTTCCCTGTATTTCTCAGTGCTCTATCCAGTCTAGGGCTCAATGTCAAACGCACTGGAGCTCACTTAGACAGAGAAAGGTGCAGTGTGTAGTGCACTGGATTGGGAGTTAGGTGACCTGGATTCTATTCCAGGCTCTGTCACTGGCCTGCTATGTGCCCTTAACCAAGTCACTTTGCCTCACCGTACCTCAATTTCTCTTCCCACCCTTTGTCCGTATTTCATTAGCAATAAATGACACAGCAACAAGCAGAGTAGGAAAGAGATCTTTACCGAGCCTGCACAGAGGTCAGGGTTACATACTGAGCTAACAGCCTGGCCCCAACTTGTATTCCTGACCCCCAGTCCCATAAGACTCAGCACACCACCCCAAATCCTGACCCGCCTCCTCCAGTTCCACTCATCACATGACAGTCTGTCCTGCTTTTTTTATATTGTAAGTTCTTTGGGGTAGGGGCTGTCTCTTACCATGCACCTGTTCATCACCTAGCATAATGAGTCCCTGATCTTAGCGGAGGCCTTTAGCCTGTCCTGTGATAAAAAGAATAACCTTAGAAGATGACCCCAGAGTCTCACATATCTCACTGCCTGGAAACCTCTCTTGATGGTCAGTCTACATTTTCCTTTCCTTAATTTCGTCACATTAATTAAACCCTGCAAGCATGCTCAATAATTCTTCTGCCGCCTTCGTGTTTTACATCCCTCATATTTAGGATGACAAGATGTCCCGATTTTATAGGGACAGTCCCGATTTTTGGAACTTTTTCTTACATAGGCACCTATTACCCCCACCCCCTGTCCCAATTTTTCACACTTGCTATCTGGTCACCCTACTCATATTACAGAACACCATCACTCTGGGCTCCAACTCTGTGATCCTTGCACAGCGAAAACTCCCATTGACTTTGATGGGAGTTTAGCCTGTGTAAAGATGGCAGGATGAGGCTCTTATTCATTTCTGTACATTATGAAAAAAGGAGGCCCTAAATATTACCCCCCCTGGACACCCAGCCCCATACGTTGGAAATGGGCCATGGAAGCGGGCCTTGGAAGCCCCCATTCACAACTACCCTTCTTCTCCTGCTCCCCACCTAGCTTGCCATCCAACCTCTTATTTTCACCCTCCCAGTGTCACACAGGAGCTGGTGGACTGATTCAGCCAGACAACAGTCTTGGGTGTGAAAAACAACCTCTCTCCAGCACAAATCAGACGTCAAAAATTATAACATTCAAAAACCAGTAGGAGAACACTTCAATCTTTCTGGTCACTCGATTACAGACCTAAAAGTCGCAATATTACAACAAAAAACCTTCAAAAACAGACTCCAGTGAGAGACTGCTGAATTGGAATTAATTTGCAAACTGGACACCATTAAATTAGGCTTGAATAAAGACTGAGAGTGGACGTGTCATTACACAAAGTAAAACTATTTCCCCATGTTTATTCTCCCCCAACCCCCAATGTTCCTCACACGTTCTTGTCAACTGCTGGAATTGGCCCACCTTGATTATCACTACAAAAGGTTTTTTTTCTCTCCTGCTGGTAATAGCTCACCCTACCCGATCACTCTCGTTACAGTGTGTATGGTAACACCCACTGTTTCATGTTCTCTGTGTATATAAAAAGAACAGGAGTACTTGTGGCACCTTAGAGACTAACACAGCTGCTACTCTGAAACCTGTGTATCTAAAATCGTCCTACTGTATTTTCCACTGCGTGCATCCGATGAAGTGAGCTGTAGCCCACGAAAGCTTATGCTCAAATAAATGTGTTAGTCTGTAAGGTCCAGCAGCCACTCTTCTACCACTTCCCTGAGGGGCTATGAAAAAGGCTGGAGGTGGGGTGAGGTTCAATTAACTCCTTGTTGACTAGGGACCAGATAATAAGAACATAGGAACGTCCACACTGGATCAGACCAAGAGTCCATCTAGCCCAGGATCCTGTCTGCCGACAGCGGCCAACGCCATGGGCCCCAGGGGGAATGAACAGAGCAGGTCATCCTCAAGTGATCCATCTCCTATCGCCCAATCCCAGCTTCCAGCAGACAGAAGCTAGGGACAGCACAGATTGACTCTGCACCTCAGACATACACCTCTGCTGCAGGGAACCTTGCCAGCTTTTATACACTGGAGCTCCCTTTCCATTCCCTATTACATAGGAGGACTTTCTATCGCTCGTTATCCTATCACTCTGGGTTTCAATAGTATTAAGAATGTCTATTAATTACCCAGCCATAGCAGCTCTGCTTTGGTTTATTATGTCAAGGACTGGACTCTTTTCTACCCTCATGGATCATTGACCTGATTGACTGGAATAACTTGGTCTAAAAACCCCAACAATCCAGCAGATCACACATGGGCCCTGCATTCACAGCAAGAACGCCACCTACTGATGAGCCTTCGGAAAATAAGGCTGCCTCTGTTTGCATCGTCTTGTTTCTGACACCATCCCTGCACAGCAACATGGAGAGGAGAGTAGGGTGACCGTTTTTTGGCAAATAGTATTGTTGCCAAAAAAACCCACATTTCTGGGGGCTCTGAAACTACGTACAAATTCAGGTTGAGTCTGACAGATGGTTTCAGCCAAAAAACAGTTTGACAGTTGAAATGTTTTGTTTGGACCATTCTGTTTCGGTTTGCCATTTTGAAAAGAAAAATCCGGTTTGAGATTTGGCCTGTTACAAAAGAAAGGAGGTGAAAGACGCCCAAAACAACTGAAACCAAAAACTTTGGGGGAAAAGGCATTTCAAGATCAGTGAAGTGTTTCAGTCCGTTCTAAACAAAAACATTTTGAGTTTTTCAATTGAAAACCGTTTTAAAAAAAAAAATCCATTCCAGTGCTAATCAACCAATTTTTTATTAAATTATTATTTTACAGTTCATCCCCCAAACCAAAAAAAAAATCAATTACACTAGAGGCCTTTCCACAAAAGGAGCAAAGGCAGTTAGTCTAATTGGATCATGGATGAACTGCTTGCAAAGTTTATTTTTAAAGTGGCTACAAAAAGCATGAAGGGGACCCTGGGAAGGATTTATAGATTGGGTTTTGTTTGCTGTCTGATTGTGGTTTAGTGACCCATGTCTGAAATGAGTTTGCTAGGTCTCCAGTTCCTACGCAGCAAATGTCCACAGCAAGAAGCCACACCATCAAGCCTTCGGAAAAGAAGAAAATACCATACAAGATCAGACCACTGGCCCATCTAGACCAGGATCCTTTCTACAACAGGGTCGGTACCAGCTATTTCCAAGAAAGGTGCAAGAAAGCAGGCAGTTATAGGATAACCTGTCCACAAAGCAAGTTTCTTCTTGTCCGCCCCCCGAAAGGTTGTTTTATACCATGAAACAGGAGGAGGGATGTCCTTCCTAAAACTCTAGTTTTTCTTTTATTTTTCTTGTTTAGTCCTTGCAATTTTAACTCTGCGTGGTTTTGTTATTCATATAAATGGCCAATCCTGCGGAGTTCTTGCCTTCAGCAATACATATGGCAATGAGTTCCATGGGCCAGCTGTACAGGCTGTGAAAAAGTACTGACCTACCATGACAAGTCGCGTCAAACAAACAATTTTCCATCAAAAACAAAAAACTTCCTATGGAAAATTTTCTACCAGCCATAACCGTTTCCAGCCCTGATCAATTTTCATCGCCGAATGACCAGCTCCCAGAAAGGCCATGTCTACACTCCAGACCTTACACCGGCACAGCTGTACCGCTGCAGTTGAGCCACTCTCGGGTCTCCTGTGTAGCTGCTCTATGCCGGCGGGAGAGAGCCCTCCTGCAGGCAAGATTAAACCACCCCCAGCGAGCTGTGGTCATTGCCTCCCGCCGACATAGCGCTGTCCACGCCGGCGCTTTTGTCGGGGAAACTTCTGTTGGTGATGGGGGTGTTTTTTCACACACCTACCTGAGAAAAGTGCTCATGTAGAGACAGCCAAAGAGCAGGGTTTCTCTAACGGGAGAGGCAGAGGAAACCTGAAGCAGGAATCGAGTGAAAGGTGTGGTTGTCATTACCCTGTTAAAAGCCCAAATCATAACCCTATAAATTGGCTTTAGCCTGATCAACCTGTTCGAGGTGGGTGAGGTTCCTCCTGCTGGTGTTGGTGGTTGTTCCTCTTCCAGTGTTGGATCTGTTCGGTGCTTTACGTTCCGTTTACCAGCAGGAGGAGGATTCAGATGGAGCTGGAGCTATTACAAATTCAGGAGGCAAAGACACCACTTGCCTGTCATGTTTCCCTCACCCTCTCTCTCTCTCTCATATAAAATTCGCCACACTAACACAAAGACAGCTTCTATCATGTCCCTCCCGCCAGCTTGCATCCCCCACTCCTGCAGTTGTTGCAGCCTGTCCCGATTCCTGCTCACTCATTAAAAAGAGAAGAAAATTCTGTAGCTAATCAGGGAGATTTTTTTTCCCCCCTTGGTTCCATCATCAATATCTCTGCAGCAGCTTCAAGCTCACTCTGATGTTGCCTTAACCACTGTGCTGTAACCTACAGGATCTCAGCCCTAATGAGGACAGACATCTATACAGCTGTAATGGGAGCATCGACTGCTGTCTGAATCTTAGGCACCCCTTTCACCTCAGAGACAAGAGCTCCCAGGGGCAACGTGACATCAGTTTTGCTTCCCTTCCAACGAATGCTGTTACTTATTATGCAGAGGCAGAAAAGTGCAGGAGGATGTGGGGTGGGGTTTAGGATCAGGGTCTGAATAAGTAGTGCTGGAGGGTAAAAACAAGAAAAAGAAATGCACAGACACATGGGAGCCCTTCCTCCATCTGAGTGCACAAGGATAAATATTCACTAGGTTTCCCTTGATCAACAGGATTCTTTAACCATGCTTACACTATTTATTGCAAGGATATGGTGCAAATTAGATTCTGAGCAGGCAGGGGACTTGCCTTCTCACCTCACTGCAACACACTTAGAACGCTGGTGAAAAAGAGCAACACACACAAAAATCGCAACACTTAATTAATTTGGGGAACTCCTTGCCACAAGAAATCACTGAAGGCAAGAGGTTAAAAGGGTCTGACCTGAACATCCAGAGCTGCACTGGACAGGGTTACAGTGTTTTAAAGAGGAAGTTTGGGAGGGATATAGGCCCTCCTTCTTGAAATCATAAACCAAGCTCTGGCTCAGAGGGGGAGGAAGATAGTTCCACTATGGGTAAGTTATTTCCCAACTGCCCACTTCAGGGCTCTTGGAACTGCTCTGACAGTGATCTGCTCCAGCACCTAGATCCTTGGAAGTAAGTGCCACTGGCCTGATCTGCTGTAGCAGGTCCTCCATTCTTGTGTAACCCTGCACATCTGCACTTGTGTGATGGGTGGTTGCACCACTTGCCTGCACAAGGGGTGTTTTGCACAAGCAAACAGATGCTCTTGCATCACCAGGTACTGACGGTATACGCTGCAATGATGTTTATTCATTTTTTAAGCCTCGTTTATTTTATCCCCTTCTCTGAAGGGTCACCCCAACTTGGAGCCCTTTGGCTGACACAAGGCCTCAGGGGAAGATAAATATATAAAGTGTCTTAATGTTCCCGGCAACAGTTACAAATTCTGATGTATCTGTCCAGTTAATTACTTTGCTCAGTAGCCTGCTAGCTTCATAAAAAACATGAAAAAAGACCCAATTATCATTCTGGGCAGCTCCCTCAATCCCAGAGCAGCAGCACATCCCCAGCCTTGGCCTTTGTTGCCATTTTAAGCTGACTAACAGCGAGAGAGAAGTGCTTGGCAAGACTTTCTTTATTCTGGTGTGATGAGGGCCAGAGAATTTTCATCTCCCACAGACACCAAGATCTCTATTTTAGTGCCATCTCTAATGCTGCGAGAAGCGCCCGATATGGCTCCTTCCTCTTCCCAGTCTCCTCCTCCTCCTCTTCACACTTGCCCATCCTTCTCATCTCCTTCCTCTTCCCTCCGTCCCCTTCCCCATGCTTCCCCATCCTCTTCCCATCTCCCTCCTCTTCCCTCCATCCCCTTCCCCATCCTCTTCCCATCTCCCTCCTCTTCCCTCTGTCCTCTTCCCGCCGTCCCCTTCCCCTCTCCCTCCTCTTCCCGCCGTCCCCTTCCCCTCTCCCTCCTCTTCCCGCCGTCCCCTTCCCCATCCTCTTCCCGCCGTCCCCTTCCCCATCCCCTTCCTCATCCCTCTCCTCTTCCCGCCATCCCCTTCCTCATCCCTCTCCTCTTCCCGCCATCCCCTTCCTCATCCCTCTCCTCTTCCCGCCATCCCCTTCCTCATCCTCTTTCCATCTCTCTCCTCTTCCCTCCGTCCCCTTCCCCATCCTTCCCTATCCTCTTCCCATCTCCCTCCTCTTCCCTCCGTCCCCTTCCCCATCCTTCTCTTTCCTCTTCCACACCTTCCTCCTCTTCCCACTACTCCGTACCCCATCTCCCACATATTTCTCCGATCACTTCTCCCATCACTCCATTCATTAACACCACCACACTCACTGCTCTCTATGGTTATTTCTAAAGATTAGGCCAAGAGCAGCCCCTGGATACTGTTCCCCACCCAGCCCTTCCCTCACCCATCAGCTCAACTAAGAAGCCCACAGGCAGCCTGGTCTGACAGCTTCCCACTGTGCCAGGGTATTCCGGGTTCCCTGTGGATACCCGGCAGGCCCCTGGCTGGTGGGAGGAGGAACCCGGCTGCCCTGATTAGCATGCGGCAACACCCGCCACTGCTTTTCATCTGCAGCTCGCTTCGGTCCTCGCTCCTTATCCGCGCACACACGAATAAGTGTACAAATGGATGTTGGGGTCATTCAGTGGAATAAAGGCAGGAGGCTTCGCTCAGCCTCTGCTTCAATGAGAGCATTTTCCCCAGAACAAGGGGCTGAATTCAGCTGCTTGGTGCTGTCTAATCACAGCTAGTTGCCAGAGTAACCAGGACATGAGAGTCGCCAGGGCCACACTCCAGGAAAGGGAAGGGACTACTGCTTTCAGATCTAGCACTCACCTTAGCTCGGGGGCTCAGAGGCACTGAAAACAAGGAGGGGAAACCCCACCCCCTTCTGGAGGAAACAGGGAGGGGAACTCTTCTTTGGAGGCTTTTTCTCCACAGGGGGCCGCTCCCCACTGCTTTTATTTGGAGGGTGCTTCTTCCTTGCAGGCGTGTTTGCATCTCTTACGTCTAAGGCTCTGGGCTGGGCCTTGTGAAATTTGGGTTCAGTTCCTGGCTCTGTCCCAGGCCCTTGGGCAAGACAGTTCATCTCTCTGGACCTCAGTTTCTCCATCACTGACCATTTTTTAATCCAGATGGGATGCTTTTTCCCAAAAGCTCTGCTCTAGGAATTATTGTGGGACAGGACTCTGGCCTATGTTATGCTGGAGGACAGACTGGACAAGGACAGGGGTCCTTTCTGGCCTTGGATTCTACGGTGCTGAGGGCCATGTAAATTCGTACCTTGACAGACGTGCTTATGAACCTACTCACCAGAGAGTGGCCTGGGTTTCACTGCAATGCTTCACAGGAACAAGCTTGCAGGGTCAGCCCCAGATTAAAATGAGAATAAGAGACAATGTTGCATGAAAGCATCACTAAAGGATGAGGGAGGATGGGCTTTATGCCATCCCCTGGGAGGCTAATGCATGGGTCTTCGAGGTGCCAGAGCAGGTCTTTTTAAAAAAAAAACAAGTTTGTCCGATGTCGTGAAACCCTGGTGTAGGGTCTCAAGAACCCCGCAAAGATCAGGGCTTAACAGAGGTGAATTTCTTATAAAAGGGGGAGGAGATTTGGGCTCAACACATTGGGGACATATGGGGCAGTCCCTTAAGGTAGCACGCTCCCTAATATGAGCTGGTCATCCGATGAAGTGAGCTGTAGCTCACGAAAGCTTATGCTCAAATAAATTGGTTAGTTTCTAAGGTGCCACAAGTACTCCTTTTCTCTTGTAAAGGGCTTCCCTGTACTATGTAAAGTACATTGTGATTTCTTTTTGTAAATGTGGAGTCAAGGAAACACCCCGCCATACACATGCCCATGCCCCCCCATACACTCAATCCCCTCAAGCTCTCTGAGCACTGACACCATCTGCTCGGCAATGGCCCAGCCAACAAATGTATTTTCCCTCTCGCCCATCTATTTGCGAACTGTATTTTCACTTGCTAAATAGATTGTGACCTGCTACCTACCTCAGGCCACATCCCTGCCTCTGAGGGATTTAGCAGATTATTATACACCGATGCGATGACATCCATGTATTCACACCCCTAGTATCTGCAGTGCTGTGGTACAAGAACGAAGGGCACCATGGAAACGCCTCTAAATAAGTATATAAGAACATAAAAATGTCCATACAAGGTCAGACCAATGGTCTATCAAGTCCAGTATCCTTTCCTCCGACAGTGGCCACTTCCAGATGCTTCAGAGGGAATGAACAAAATAGGGCAATTATCGAGGGATCCATCCCAGGTTGTCCATCCCCAGCATCTGGCAATCAGAGGCTTAGGGACACCTAGAGCATGGGGTTGCATCACTGACCATCTTGGTGAATAGCCATTGATGGTCCTAGCCTCATAAAATTATCTAATTCTTTTTTGAATCCAGTTAAACTTTTGGCCATCAAAAAAATCCTGTGGCAATGAGTTCCACGGGTTGGCTGTGCCTTGTGTGAAGAAATATTCCCTTTTGATTTTTTTTTTTAAGTAAAATAAAGAGACGGCTGCAGGCTCAGCTCTACACAGACAGCTCTCTGCCACGCCCAGCCGTCCCGCCCCAGAGCGATCAGCCTCCCCTGGGTTACGGAAGAGCTCTATCTCTCTGCTGATTCCCACCCAGAGCATCCTCTCTGAAGGCTCAAGACCCGGCCACGCACATTGGCTTGCTCCCTCGCTGCCTATTTTGCAATTTTAATTTCTCACCTTCCTAAACGGCGAAAGATTTATCATGCGCTTGACAGAAATATTTAATTTTTCAAATGTCTTTTTATTCCAAGGCTGAGGAAATCCTGAGGTATCATGTTTCCACATTAATGCCTTCCAACGTGGCGGCAGAATAAAGCGCTGGCGGAAATAAAGCGCTGCGGGCGGCATGGAGCAGGGCCTGGGGCTGGTGCATGCAATGTTCCCAGGGCAGCAATCCTCCTGCACTCGAGGTCGGCCTTCAGTGGGAAAATCCAAAAGGGCCTGGAGAAAATTTAATTGTAGGTCCTGATCTGGCCCCCATTAGCACAGTATTGGAGCACCTCAATCTCTAATGTACCTCACCCACCCCAGCGAGGCAGGGCAGGGGTATTATCCTTGTTCACAGACTGGGAACTGAGGCACATCCCCAGTGTGGGCAGACAGACACGCACCAGCTCTCCTCGAGCTGGGGCACTAAAAACAGCCGTGCTGCCAGCTTGGCTTGAGCTAGCCACCCAGGGGGGTCAGGCGGGATTGTACCTGGGCAGCTTGGCCAAGCCACTGCTCGGGCCACCATGGCCACGCTGCTGGTTTTGGCACACTAGCTCAAGCAGAGCGAGCGCATGGCTGTCTGCCCACGGTGGGCCGCATGCTCCTAGCTGCCATGCAGACACACTCCAAGTGATTTGCCCAAGGGGCCTGTGGCAGAGCTGGGAACTGAACCTGGATTTCATGAGTCCTGGACGAGCCCCCTAACCATTGCACCATCCCTTCTTCCACATAAACCTCCCTCAGGTCTTGGGTGACCAGACAGCAAATGTGGAAAATTGGGACAGGGGGTACGGGGTAATAGGAGCCTATATAAGAAAAAGACCCAAAAATTAGGACTGTCCCTATTAAATCGGGACATCTGGTCACCCTACTCTGGTCACCAGGGCAGCATTGAACCAGCCTCACTGCCATTTAGCACCATGGAGCAGGGAAGATAAACCCCTTTGATACAGCCCTTGTGGACTACATTGGGGACCGTGTGGCTTACTACTGTTGAGCTGCAGTAACCTGAATTCTGAGTCTTCTGCTGGTAGATGGAGACACACTATGAAGCAAATCCACTGGAAGATCCATACTGGCCAAGACTCTGGAACTGGGTTTTTGGTGGCAGGAAGTCCCTCAGGAGAGGTTCCAGCAGGGTAAGCTAACCCAATCTCCCCTTCACCAGGCAGCCAGCCTCACTCCAAAAGTAGGCAGTATGGTTCCTGGGAACCCCGGTGGAAAACTGTCTTTGCTGAAGAGGGGCAAACTTATGGATCATTTGGTGCCTACCAGGGGGGAAGTTTCTGTTCAACAGTTTGTGGGCATATACTGAGCATTAAGGTTGGTATCAAAAGGGCTTTTGTAACCTTGGCTTAGGGTTTCCACACTTAAAAAATAAACAAACATTAACAAATGTGATTAAGAGTCCAATCTCAGTTGATCTGCACTTAGCAAGTTTAACAGCAACTCAGCGTCTTGGTGTTATTGAGCATATTACAGTCCACATGCACACAGCACAGCTAAAAGATAAAAATGACAACACAGGATATATGCAAGTCTCAAGTTGGGAACCCACAGAATGAAACACCCTGAATCACTGATCAGCCTTTGAAAATTCAGGCCAACTTGTGCAAAATGTTAGACATTTAAATCCAGTTTTAGGCTAGAGCTGGGCAAAAGTTTTCAAACCAACAGTTCAGTAGCCCAAAAATGCAGTTTCGGAGAGATCAAAACTATTTGTGACTTGAGACCAAATTTGGTGGATGGTTTCAGACAAAAAAAAGGAGAGGGGGGGGAAAAACAAGAGACGTCTAAACATTTCCCCTGTTTGTTTTAAAACAACTTTTCATTTAGAAATGCAGCTAGATTTATTAACAAACAAAAAAGGGTCAAAGAAAACCCACCCGAAAGTTAAACAAAATGCAAAACCAAAACAAGATAGTTTGGGGCTGAACTAAATGTTTTGTTTGACATGAAACTATTTGATTATTTTGTTTTTCATTTTGGTGAGAAAAACCAAAACAGTTCTATTTCGGGTCAACCCAAACAATTTTTTTTTCCAGATTCTTCATTTTGGCCACTGAATCAAAACAGTAAAATAAAATAAAATAAAATAAAATAGTTATTTGCTCAGCTCCAGTTTAGGCATCTAAAGAAGTAGCCTGATTTTCAGGGATGCTGAGAACCCAGAGATGCCATTCCTTTCAACAGACCCTCCTATAACCAGGTTGGTATTTAAGTGCCCAACTATCATAGGGAACTAGGGGTGCCCCAGCACCCCCTTACTTGAAGTGGTTTCCATCACATACCGGGTTTGCAGTTTGGTTCAATGGCTCTCAGCACCCCCACTATACACATTGGTCCAGCATCCCTGCTAATGAGGCATTTATGGGCTTTAGGCTCCGAACGTTGAAAATGTTGGCTGGTGACATTAGGAATGCAGAACGAGAGGAAAGCAATATACTAGTGCCAGATATCTGGGATGTAGCAACAGCAAGTCGGCCCTCAAGCAATGTGAGTTTGGTGTATGGTGTGCGTGGGGGGAGGGGAGGGCTGTAAAATAATACCTGAAAGATTTGGAGTATGCCAGAAAACAAATCCATAAACTGTCTTAGTAATGGCGATGCAAATGAGAGACCGACAAACAATCTCACACCCATTGCTGAAGCAGAAGCTCCAAAAAGCCTTTATATTCACAGCTCCACTTCTCAGCTTCACTCTTCTCTGTGGAGAATTTTCCCCGTTGACTTAGCCCCACTCCCCCTGCCGTCTGAGCAAACCCAGTTACCAAAGCATTACCACTCTGCCTCCTTACCAGCTCCCTGAAACACACTCCCACCTTATGAACAAGGCAGTGCTGCTCCTACTTCAGTTGGTCCCCGGTTCTGCCCTGTGTGGAATCCAGCATCCTCCGAACCGGGTGGATCCTAAATCTAGCCGTGCTCCCTGTTTTGCTCCCCTCTTCAATGACAAATGTTGCACAGTACATAAACAAAGCGGCATGTTTGCACCTTACCTCTGAGGAGCTCACTGGTCTCACCCAACCTCAGCCATTCTTCACAACCCCTCTCCCCCCACCCCGGTGAATTAGGGAAGTTTTTGAGAAAGGGAAACTGAGGCACCGTGAAATGAAGACACCTGCCCAAAAGCATGTAGCAGGTCAGCAGCAGAATTGGGTAACAGAACCTAGAATAGCCAATGCCCATTCCTGTGCTCTGAGCACTGGCTGATGCTTGCTCCCCGAGCCAGGTTGCAAAACTCTATCCCCGTGGTTCCCAAACTTGTTCCACCGCTTGTGCAGGGAAAGCCCCGGCCGGGCCGGGCTGATTTGTTTACCTGCCGCGTCCGCGGGTTTGGCCGATCGCGGCTCCCAGTGGCTGCGGTTCGCTGCTCCCGGCCAATGGGAGCTGCTGGAAGTGGCGCGGGCCGAGGGACGTACCGGCCGCCGCTTCCCACAGCCCCCATTGGCCTGCAGCGGCGAACCGCAGCCAGTCGGAGCCGCGATCGGCCAAACCCGCAGCAGGTAAACAAACCAGCCCGGCCCGGCCGGGGCTTTCTCTGAACAAGCGGGGTCCCAAGTTTGGGAAACACTGCAGTAACCTATTTCCCACTTGAAATCTTCTCACAGGCACATGCTCCAAGGGGAATGGGACACAAGCCCTTAATATTCACATTAGACATTCACAACAGCATAGAAAATGATTTGCAATCCCTGCTCCCTCTGCTGAATTCTATTTGTTAAAACACACACCCTTGTACCTCTGTGTATTGTATCCACTTGCTGCTTGCCATTCCCATAAAGAACTTTTCCCTGTCATTGTTAGAGCTAGTGTCCTTTCACATGCATTGAATGACTGTTCCCCATGGCTCCATGCTCCTTCATTCCTTTCAAAATATTCCTTGTTATATCACAGCCAAAACAAAGTAACAGTACCCCAAATACAAAGCAATCCCAGGTGCGCTCACACAATATGCAATTTGCCATATGCAGGACCGAATAACTGGCATGTAAACACACACACACATTACATACACTGGACCAGAGAGGCAATGCACTGACACACCAGCCAAAACATATTCACACTCCTCCCCACCGCTTTCATTAAACACACACCGGAAAATACACACTCACGCACACAGCAGCTGCTTGATGATCTGCTTCCACGCGAGTGCATTTTCTCCCACTCACAACAGGCTTCTGGCTGCTATAACAAGGCTAACTCCGGTTCCACCCACAGAGCAAAGTTCCATAACAGAATTGAAAACACATTTCAGCCTATTCAAAGTCAGATTCCCAGCACATCAGCCGTCTCACTGGGGATGCCTGAATTACCAGAATTACACAAGTCAGTGGCTTCCTTCAATTAAGAAAATGTCATCTCAGCCATCTTTCGGGACTAAACATTTTCTCAAGGACAGGAAGTTTGTTTTAAAATTTAAATTTAAAAAACGTAGCTCAGAACAACAGATGCTTATCAAGAGCGACTATTGAATGCTATATTCCAGAACACAGATACCAGATAATGCCACACTTAGAAGAGATAAAGTCAGGTCAGATTTGACCCTTAAATTTTAAGTTGTGTAAAAAACAATCTTTTGCAAATACTTAAATATTCTCTCTAAAGATCCAGTGGAAACTGTTTTTTAAAGCAAATATTCCCCCAGAGCGTTTGCCATTCAGAACACTGCAGTGGTTTCTGTCCTGAGACACTGAAAGTGATATGGACCAGAAACAAGCTGTAATCAAGAACAAAACTGACTATTTTATAGGCTGGAGCGGGTTGACATTTTTTCAAACCTACAAATGAATTTTGTTTCCAGTGCTGTTTATCCAGCTATTTCATACCCAGAGCCCCAATCAGGGTCAAAGCCCCATTGTGTGAGGCAGAGTCCAGACATAAAAGATCGATCCTGTGCCAGAGATCTTACAGACAAGGCCCCAGTTCAGGAAATCGTGCCCATATTCAGGAAGGGTGGCTGAGCTCATGCTTAGCTGGAGGTACGTGCTTAAGAGCTTTTCTGAATCAGGGCTTCAGAGGTGGGTCCATAACACAACGGAAGTAGCGGGACAAGGGAGACAGTAACAGAAGCACAGGGTTGTGGCATGTATTTGCCAAGGGCCAGACTGCAAACCTTTTACTCACACAAGCAAACCCACTGATGTGAACAGGAACAAGGGGCTCCCAGTCTGGCCATGGGTAGCTAGTCTTGTCTCTCTTGCTGGAGCGGAGAGAAAAGCAAAAGCCTTATGGATGGCCCACGTCTCTCTACAAGGCTGGAAGCATCACGATGTAAAGCGATTCTGGCCCTGATCCTACACCTATGGAAGTTTTGCCATGGCCTTCAGCAGACGCTCAGGATCAGGCTTTCTCACCCGATTCTGCCCTGTGCCGCACAACTGGTCTGTTCAGCTACAAGCGAGTTTAGCAGCAAGGCCAGAGCACTGGCATGTCACCTGCTTACATACCTTTAAAGTGAGTAGTGAAATAAACAAGGTGCAGGAAAGTGACCTAACCTTCCCTGGGAGCTGCCTCTGTGAAGTCACTTCTATGCATAGATACAAAGGTGACATCTGGCAGCCTTCTCAGGGTGACATCTGGCAGCCCTTCCGTACCAAACCCAGGCACGGCCATGCAACCATCAATCCTCTAAAACCCAGGCCCCTTTGCTTGCACAAAGCTGTCAGCCTGCAATCTTGCGTTCAACTTCGTATGTGCCAGCACCACCATCCCTCGCCTGCAAAAGCTCTGCAGCCCTTGCTCTGTGAAGCATGCCCGGTGCTATGCAGCCCTTTAATTAAAAGAATGTTTAAAACCCCTAAATGTAGAACCAGACGTGCATAGGGGGCACCTGGGGGTGAGCATGTTATGGATACAGAGCAGTAATCACACAACACTCCCACAGGCACAGTTTATCACCTGTTCTGTTCTCACAGGGCAATGCTTGCACTTTTGCCCTGCTGGCAATGCACTCAGCTACACTGTGGGAGACCTTCAGACATTAGCTACCAGCTGGGATCTCCACTCCCACATGTGAGTTTCTCCCCTCCATGCCTTCCGCAGGCCCTTAAGCATGCTTCATTAGTGCCTTTGTGCCTATTGTACTGCCCACATTAGATGGGCTAAATGTAAAAAAGAGGCACAAGGAAATACAGAAAGAACAATAACGTCGTGCAGGGCAGGGACAGGAAATATCCACCAGAAGCTTTAAAAAAATCGAATTCAGCATGAAAATGTCACGGTTAGAGCAAGCGACTGGAAGTCAGGATTCCTGGGTTCCATTCCCAGCTTTGGAAGGAATTATTGTCTAGTGGTGAGAGCAAGAGAACGGAGATCAGGATTCCTGGGTTCCATTCCCAGCTCTGTCAAAGACTCACTGTGACACATTGGCCAAGCTGCATCATTTCTCTGTGCCCATTTCCCTGCCTGTTCAACGGGGATCATAGGAGTACTATCGGGTTTAGCACATCCCTAGAGATCCTTGCATGAAAGATGCTGGCCAGGTGCAAAGTAGAACAATTATGTTTACAATTATGGCAATATGCCTGGTCCTAACATTTATTGAGGCCGTTTAGCAAGGGAGATTTCCTTCCTTTAAAGGGGAAAGCCCCGCATTCTCCAGCACTTGCGGAAAACATCTCCAAAGCTCAGAGTCGCCTGCATGGGTCACAGAAAAGGAAATTAGGTTTTCAGCACAACCTGCAGAGAATTAGCCACCAAACTCACTTTCACCTGAGGAGGAGCTGTGCAAGCTGAGTGCACCAACACACAGGCTAGGAGATGGATTCCCTCACTCAGATGATGTGCGGGAAGGATGGTCTTGTCAGTAAGGCACCTGGCAAGGATTCAGGAGACCCAGGTCCAACAAAGATCTATTAGAATTGGAAAAGCTACAGAGAAGGACAACAAAGATAATTAGGGGTACGGGACAACTTCTGCAGGAGGGGAGATTAAAAAAACCAGGACTGTTCCACTTGGAAAAGAGACGACTAACGGGGAATACGATCGAGGTCTATAAAATCACGAATGGTGCAGAGAAGGTGAATAAGGGTTATTTACTCCTTCACTTAACACAAGAACCAGGGGTCACCCAATGCAATTAATAGGCAGCAGGTTTAAAACAAACAGAAGGAAGGACTACTTCACACAACACAGAGTCAGCCTGTGGAACTCATTGCCAGGGGATGTTGTGAAGGTGTATTGGGTTCAAGAAAGAATTAGATAAGTTCATGGCAGATAGGGTCCATCAATGTCTATTAGCCAAGATTGTCAGGGATGCAACCCCATGCTCTGGGTGTCCTAAGCCTCTGACTGCAAGAAGCTGGGACTGAACGACAGGGGATAAATGCAGCTGGAGCATCTGGCACTGGCCACTGCCAGAAGACAGGATACTGGGCTCGATGGACCATTGGTCTGACCCAATGTGACCGTTCTTAATTCACAGCCTGGCCAGGGACTTGTCCTGTGACCTTGGGCAAGGCACGTCATCTCCTGATGACTCAGTTCCCCATCTGTAAAACTGACATAAGGATGCTTCCTTTGTCTGTTTTGCCTATTCAGACTGAATTCCTTGGAGCAGGGCCTGCCTCTCCCTAAGTGTCCGCACAGCGCCTGGCACAATGGCGCTGATCCGGATTGTAGCCTCTCACCCCGCCATAAAACAAATAATCAATTGGGTTGTACGGCACCCAGCGAGGTCCAGTTGTGGCAGCTGCAGACAAGGGCAGGGCTTCAGAGCCACCTGCTCACCTCTTCCCCACTGCAGAACCAGCCTTATGGGTCACAGCAGACTCCAGCTCAAAGGTCCAATTCGCCTCTGGGTCAGCAGCTCCAATTCTGCACTCCCTGCCAAACCAATCAGGGTTTCCCATCAAAGCGGCACCATGGCAGCAGTCAAAGCCGATCAGCTGCATTTGGATGGAGCAGGTCTGCTCTAGGCAAAGGACAATTATTATTTTTTGTGACGTCTACTTCCCCTTCCCAGGAGCGCACTTGAGGTTGGTTGAGCTCTGAAAACAGGCAGTGCCAGAGAAACATAATCTCAACCAGCAAAATCTGGGGGTACTGGGACTCGGACCAAAATCAGTGAGAGCAGATGGTCTCACAGACTCCAGCTCATCTGCTGAGCTTCTCACCATGGAAGACAAAGCTTTACACAAAGGAGACAGAGAGAGAGAGAACAAAAATCAGGGCACCAACCAAGCATCGAACACAAAGCGACTCAGCTGTCCCCACCGCACATTTGAGATATTGCGTTCTCCCTCGCCAGTATGATCCAGACAGGAGACACCAATCGCTGTCTGCATTTAACGACCATCAAGTAAAGCCATCACGTGTCCAGGAGCTAAGGAGAGCATCCCAGGACAGCCTAGATAGGGGCTTCACAGTGGGAGATGTCAGGTGCTCAGATCTTGGAAAGTCCAGCCACTTATTTAGCTCCTTAAATATGAATGTTAGGTGCCTATTTAAGAGGCCACAACTCACGAGCTCAGGTTTAGCTCCTGGCTCTGCCACAGACTCCTCATGTGACCTTGGGGGAGTCACTTAATCTCTCCGGAGCCATGTTCCCAGTCTGAAAAATAGATACAATAATCCTTCCTTTCTCCCAACTCTTTGCCTTGTCTATTTCCATGGCAAGCTCACCAGGGCAGGGACTGCGTTTGTGAGTTTGCACGGTGCCTAACACAATGGGGCCTTCGTCTCGGCCAGGTACTCCAGGTCCCATCACAATCTAAATCAGAACAGAGATGGAGACACAAGTGTTTCACACTGGGACGTACCAGGTACACAGAACCTTTGAAGGTCAAGGGGCCTATGTGGGTGGATGGATAAAGATTTAGGATCCTTCCTTTAGGTACCAAGTTTGAATGTACTGGGTCATCTGCCTGCAGTGACGATAAGGATCCTGCGAGCACACAGGCAGCAGCTGGACACTCCCCGCCCCAGGGCTCATGAAGCCTGTGTCAGGACCCACCTTCCCTGCCCAGAACTCTCTTCAACTCTGGTTGAAAAATGTTCCATCAAAACTCTGTTGACAGAAAACCAGGTTCTCAACTGAGCAATGTTTTTCACCCGAAGTGCCTACTTTCTGCAGAAAATGTCAGTTTTTGAAGTAACCCCCAAAATACCTAAAACCGGAAGTATTTTGATTCTGCTATCCCACTGCAGCGGCTCCCGGGGGTTGGAGTTTGGGTTTCTCATGTCCGCATTCTCTGCTCTGGGCCAAGCTCTCCTTCCAGGACACATCTCCCGGCATGCAACCACTACCCCTCACCAGGAGAGGGACCAAGTAGGTCACGGGAGATGTAGTCTGAGCAGGGAACCCAGCCCATGGGCGCATGAGACACCCGAAACACAGCTCTAATGAGGTGTTGTCACTGCCACAGCCTTTCTGAATCAAAACGTTGCTGGCTTGCAATTTTCCCTGGAAAAGTCAAACTTTTCTGTGGAAAATTTCGGAAGAAAAAGCCACTGCGCCCTGACCAGCGCTAGTTACCTCACTATAAAAGACTCACAGCAGAAAACTCTATTAGTCATGACCAGCAAACTTGAACAGAGTAAGAAAACTAATGACTAATGCAAGGCTATAAAACATAAATCTAAATAATAGAGAAAGCAGCAATCAGTGCAAAACTTCCATGTAAATAGAACTATGGAAATAGACGTACACGCACATAGACTCATAGGCCAGAAGGGATGATCATGATCAGCTAGTCTGGCCTCCTGCATATGGCAGACCACAGAACCTCGCCCTCCCACTCCTGTAATAGACCCCTAACCTCTGGCTGAGTTACTGAAGTCCTCAAATCATGGTTTAAAGATTTAAAGTTACAGAGAATCCACCATTTACACAGGTTTAAAGCTGCAAGTGACCCATGCCCCATGCTGCAGAGAAAGGTGAAAAACTCCCAGGGTCTCTGACCCAGGGGAAAATTCCTTCCCGACCCCAAGTATGGCGATCGCTGTTAGACCCTGAGCATGTGGGCAAGACCCAGCAGCCAGACACCTGGGAACATGGGCAGCGGGTATAATAGGCCAGGGAAATTCAGCCTCCCCTGGCACTGCTGCGGGTGCAGGGTTTGGGGCTGAAGTTTTTGATTTATTATGCCCCAGGGAGGTTCCAAAGGGTGCAAGATCCTTTTCTACCATTGAACACAAAAACAAATCAGAGGAAGGCCCAGTGCACACAAGAGGCAAACCCACCATCACCAAAGGGGTACAGCCCTCAGAAAATTACTTGGACCCATAGCAGCCTGATCCCTATAGGCAATGATCCCTAAGATAAAAATTCCACTGTGTAAAACAACTCAAGGTTATAAATAGCCTTGGGTCAGAGTGCACTAAACATTAGCAACACCCAATTTTCAGACCTGAAAGTGACATGCGCACCCCATGATAGCAGAGCGCAGTGTTGCTCACTTTCACAATTTTGGGGGTATATTTCTTAAAGCCCCAACTCCTGGAATCAGAAGGCTGCAGGAGACTCTCAGATTTCATTTTTTTTAAAAAAAAAAGCTTCTTACCCTCAGGGTTGCAGAGAAAAGTGTAAAAAAACAAGAAGTGGGTGCAACCTAAAGGCTCAGAAACAAGAAGGCAAAGAAGAACACCCACTTTTTTTAAATGCTCATGTTTTTTAAGCCAACTTCATGATTTCTGAATGCTTGAGGTTGGCAATCCGGGTAACCGGATCGAGAGCATTGCTTCGAGCGTGCACTCATCCGCACACACACAATCGTGGATGGGGAGAAGGCACAGCTACAACCCTATGCGAATATTGGGGCCATGCACATCCCATTTCTATCAGGCTTTTCTCCAACAATTAATCCTCTGTGTTACAATCTCTGCAGGAAGATATGTCAAGTCACACACGTGGGAGCCTCCACCATGCATAACAATGTTGGGGCCAGGAGTGTGGGAGGAAGGTACCCACCTTACTCACCTGCAGCAGCTAGCCACAGTGTGGAGAAGAGGGGAAACAGCCTCCCCTCCCAGGCAGGTAGGTGGGTGGCAGTGGGGAGTGAGTGAAACGTTGGCTCCATGCCCATCCCCCAATGCACCAGCCAGAATAGTCCCGACCAAGGGGAGGAGGGGAGTAATTTTTGCAGGTGTAAGGATGACACTGGTTACTGCTCCCTTCCCTGGAGCAGGATAAAGAGAGAGGAACTGGGGAGCAGATGGTGATGGAGGCCAGGTCTACAGCTACCCTGACCACAAGAGGAAAAAACCCCATCCTTCACGGTACCAAGTGTCTAGGATACAACAGCAGACCTGCAGCTGAGTCCCTGCAGTGTGGACACTACAGGGACAGGAGGGGTTCTCTCGGTGGTGTTATTCATCCACCTCACCGCGAGATGGTTGCTAGGTCAATGGCAGTTTGCTTTATCTTAAGATGAATTAACTAACTTTCCCTGACTGTTCCCCTGTAGCCAAGCACTTAGATTTGGTTCTGATAAGATTACCTATGCTGCTGTAGTGGTTTAAGTGTAAACCTAGCCTAGGGCCACCCTGCTTCTGAATGAAAGCATCCACACGGGGTGATGATGGGGGTGGGGTATAATGCACTTTAACATCACACCTTTCCTCAATTGGTCTTAACTTGCCTGAGCATCCCTGACTTTCTCATCGCTTTGGCTATGCAACTACAGGGTATAAACCATGAGGATTTTCCTAAACCATGATAATATTCCAGTGGGCCGAGGAGCTCTAGAGTGAGTTCTTACGCAGCGTGGTAATTGACTCAGCCTCCAAAGGATAAACATGTCAAGATATGAAAATCATTTCTTCACTTACCAATGAAGCAAAGAAGTGACTGAAAATGTCATGCTTTGGATGTATGAGCAATAGTCTCTTAACTCATCATCCAGAATAAACTCTTCTATCATTTGTGCTATTTAGAAGCTATTCCAAGCCAGACAAATAGAAAGCAGGAGTTTAAACATGCCAAAAGCTGTACAGGGAATCTTAATTTTTCCCCTCCATAGTCAACTGTTGTTTCATATTTAGGATTATTAATCTTTCAAAAGTGACTCAGTGCACCAAACATTCACCGTAGCTGCACACTGCGGAAAGGGACTTTAGAGATCAGCTAATGGCTTCATACCCAAGCCTGCTGCAAATTTTAAGATTTCCTGTGAACTAGGCACGGGCGACGAAATTGGACTTGCAAAATCGCACAGGCATTCCAATCTCATCCCGTGAGAGTTATCCTTTGAAAACAATGCAATTACACTGGATATGTTGGGTTGTGCTATAGATACGTAAGAGGGAAAGGAGCGTTGTCTAGTGATCAGAGACCAGCGGAGCTGGGCGTCAGGATTTCTGGTTTCTTCTCCCAGCTCTTATCATCATTTGTCTTACAGCAGCACCTAAAAGACTCAACTGAGATGAGGGTCCCATAGTGTTAGGTGCTGTTCAAAGATGCTGTCCTGCTCTAGATCAAGCTGCTGCTCTCAGCTCTGCCACTGATTCACTGTGTGACCTTAGCCAAGACATTTCACCACGCTTTGCCTTAGTTTACCCATTTGTAAAAACTGGTTAACAATACTCCCCACGCACACATGCCAGCAGGGGCTTGCAAGGCTGAACGGAAGTGCTGAAACATACTTTGATGGTATCCGATAAAAGGCATTATACAAGTGCACATTTTTCTATTAGTTGGCGAGAATAACTTCCCCATGATTTCCCGACTGCTTAGTCATTTATGTCAAAGACACCATAAAAGCGCTCTTCGGATTACATTGTTTTTGTCTATAAAACAATTTGCTTCCATAATTGAACCTGCAGCAACAAAGAACCTTTAATGAGTGAATCAGTTTCCTGGGAGAAACACATACCCTAAATCCACACACAGAGCGGACACTGGATCAAGCACAAATGCATCCCTTGGTTAAGCTGTCACCTCCGGCCACTTAAAAATCCCTGAAGTATCAGAGACATTAAAGATGATTGTAAGAGAACAAGGACAATGTAAGGGCTGAGATCATGCCAGAAAAAATTGGTGCTAATTATAAAGCCAGTAAAAGAAAAGCATTGAGCGAGGAGGGGGAAATGATCAAACTCAAGGCACAAAAAATGATGCAATAGCAACTAAACTACTTAATGAGTGGAATCTCTCCGCTTGGAAGGAGAGTAATTGTCTGTCACTTCTTCGATCCAATCTATCAATGAACACTCAGATTAACAGTTCCAATATTACTAACTTAACTGAAATGAGTTGGGTTTTTTTTGCAGTTGGAAATCTCTCCCTCTCTTTGATACAATCCTAATTCGATTCTTACCAATGCTCTGAGAGCATCCATCCCCCCAAAAATCAAACTCCAACCTGACACGCCTCACCTATTGACCCAGCAAATAAAAACCAGAGCAGCAAGGACAGAAAAAAGGTGGTGGGGGCACACGGGATGACTTTCAAGTCATCATTTACCAAATACAATTGAGATGCAGTGTAGTCCGGCACGTAGGGCACTGGACTGGGAGTCAGGAGACCTGTGTTCTTCTGACAGCTCTGCCACATGATCTTAGGCAAATCATTTCCTCTCTCCGTTTCCTCTCCCAACTTTTGTCTGCCTTGTCTATTTAGGCTTTAAACTCTTAAGGGCAGGGACTATCTCTTATTATGTGTACGTGCAGCAGCTAACTTAGCCCTGATCTTGACAGGGGACTCTAAGCACTACTGTAATGCAAAATAATAATATTATCTTATTGCATAAAGAAGGGTCCAGGAAGCGTAATAGTTACACAGACACAAACACAGGGGAAGTGTGTATTGTTGTTCCTCAGCCACACCCCCTCCCCAGGTGGCTGGGCCACTAAAAGATAACAGCCTACTACCACTACCAGCAATGACTAATGAAATTACTCCTTTAGCTCCAGGGGCTGTCATCTCTGTATTGTTGCTGAAAGCTGCAGCTTCAAGTTCTGATGATAGCCTGTAGACAAAGTTCATTACATAAATACACTTGATTTAAAGATGCTGCTGCAGGAGAATCTAGCTGGGAGACACATGCCATCTGCAGTCAGATGAAGACAAGGGTGCGGGGAGAGGATCCTGTCTCCACTGTTACTGTATTCCAACCCCAGCTCCTGGACCCAGGAAAGATCATGCTCCCTTGTTATTCCAGTGGGGAAAAAAACAAAACAAAACTAGATCGTGGATGTGTTGTACATCAAGGACCCACCACACATTACTACATGGCAGCTGTGAAAAGGGTGGTGCTTATTCCAGCATCCCCAACAATTATGGGCTAGCAACATCCAGGAGAATTGTTTCAGCAGTGGGAGAGATTAGCCTGGGCTGGCAGAAGCTCTCTCCCATTCCCTGAATCAGTTTCCATGCTCAGGGAGGAAGGATGGTGAGGAATCCTTACCCATCACCTTGCTCCCTTCCACACACGCTCAACAAGCCACTACAGCACCACTGAGAGACCAGCTCTGCAGCATCTGGCCTGGGGCCCTCGAGCCCTGCTGTGAAATCTGCAAAGCAAGTGTCACAGTTGGATAGGACAGAGAGTCAAGCTGTGAAACCTCTGGCCTGGATTTATCACGCTGAACCCATGTGCAGTCTCAGCCTTGAGGCTCACAAGATACCACACAGTCCTGGGCTGTCCCTCTCACCACCTCTGCATGGCTCTGTTGGGCAGGGGTGACAGAGAAACACAGTGGCAAGAAAAAGTAACTTCCCCAAATGAACTGCATGCTGTACTTAACACACCAGCCACTGACGGAACAATAACGATGCTGCTTAATCTCCTTCCCTGCATTTGCTAAACACGTCTTGAGTGATAGCATGAGGGATTTGCATTTCCAGCCTCCTTTGTTTCTGTGCGGGCATCTGCTGGAGGTTCTGTAGCAGCTTTGAACCTCTAACAGCTGGTTTATCAGGTGTGCGAGGGAGGGGGCGGTCTGATCCAATCAGAACCACCTCAATCCATGGGAGCCTTTCTAAGCACCTCCCTCTAAGAAGGCTAGAAGGGGGGTGGGGAAGTGAACAGCTCGTTATTTTTATCCGAACACTCTCATGATGCAATAACACAGACTGCCAAGTTATGTGCGATAGGTGTGGATACAAAACAGTGATATGTGTAATGACACCAGTCAGTGGTTACAGATTAGTTCCCTAGAGGGGCATCTGTAGGTCTGAATCTGCCTGAACAAAATGCTTAGAGGCCATCACAAGAGCAGGTAAGGTGTGGGCAGGGACTGTCTTTTCATTCTATGTTTGTAGGTAGCAATGGGGTCCATGCCCACGACCAGGCCTCCTATGTGATACAACAACACAAATAAAAAAAAAAACCCACGCCTTTAGCCACCTCCCTGCAGCGGTCAGCTGGGGGACTCAGCCAAAGCTTTGGAATCCAGGCTCAGCACCCAGAAACGTGGGTGGTGGACATCTTGAGCTGGCAAAACCAGGCTGGCAATGGGGCTCCAGAGGCATGGAACCCGGTAACAGCCTTCAAACATGCTAAGGGCTGATATAAAGAGGATAGTGATCAACTGATCTCTGTGTCCACTGAAGGCAGGACAAGTAGTAATGGGCTTTTTCAAGGGAGATTTAGGTTAGATATTAGGAAAAGCTTTGTAACTCTAAGGGGAGTTAAGCTCTGGACTAGGCTTCCCAGGGAGGCTGTGGAATCCCCACCACAGGAGGTTTATAAGAACAGGTTGGACAAACACCTGCCTGGGGTGATCTAGGTTTACACAGCCCTGCCTCTGTGCAGGAGGCTGGACTTGGTCACTCCTTGAGGTCCCTCCCCGCTCTGCATTTTTATGATCCTCCGATTGTGGGTCAGGCACTGGCCTGGTACCCTGAAGAGCCAGGTGCAATTCTTGTTCTGCCACAGATATCCTGCATGCCCTTGGGCAAGTCACATAGGCCTAGAACCACCCAAGGTAATTAGGCATCTAACTCCCATTGATTTCAATGGCACCTAAATACCTGTGAGGCTCTGGGCCTAGTCTTTCTGGGCCTTATTCCCATATCTGTAAGAAATACAGAGGTAATAGCCCGGGACGTGGTGAGGGTAAATACTCAGTGTGCTCTAAGATACTACAGTGCTGAGGGCCCTTTAATAAAACAGATTGTTTGAGCACTTTTAAGGTATGTCTACACTGCAGACTAAACCAAGTTTGAGCCCAAGTGCCACTTCAGTCCACAAGCACATCAGTCTGACTCATGTCAGCAAGCACCTGGGACCCAGATCTTAGGGGGTGGGTCAGAGTCTAAGTCCCGCTGTGGCTTGGGTCCCCTCATTTTCCAGTATGGATGCAGCTCAAACTGCAGATCCAAGTGAGAAGGTCTGCATAGTGCAGTATGGATGCATTAGCATGGCTGAGAGACTCAGGAGCAGCAACTGTAAACCCAGGTTTACAATGCAGTGTGGATGCTAATGCTTGGGCTGAGAAACGAGTCCACAAGCCCGGACCAAGGTTTACAATACAGTGGAGACATATGCCTGAGTTTCATTCAATTCTTTGGCAGCTAGAGATGGACCCTGTGAAAATCTTTTCCAAGATGTTCTATATACACCAGCCAGTCCCTCCCTGGAGTTTGACTTTATTAATAAAGAAATCCATAGACTTTTAAGACCATGATGATTGTTTAGTTTGATGTCCTGAATATTACAGCCAGATAATCTCACCAAGTGGCTCCTGCGTCAGGCCCATAACTTCTGGGGATGCTAGAGCATCTCTTTGAGAAAGATATCTAATCTTGATTCAAAGATTTCAAACACTGGAGAATTCATCATATCCCCCAGTAAATTGTCCCCATGGTTAATTGCCTGCACTGTAAAAAAAAAGAGGGAGGGGTGCCTTATTGCTAGCCTCAATTTGTCTCACTTCAGCTTTCAGTGACAATCGTGTTCTGACGTTGTCTGCTAGATGAAAGAACCCTCTACTATCAAAAATATCTCCCCCATGTAGGTACTTACACACTGCAATCAAGTCTCCTTTTAACCATCTCTTTGAAAAGCTAAATAAATGGAGCTTCAGTCTCTGTAAGACAGGCTTTCCAGACCTCAAATCATTCTTGTAGCTCTTCTGTAAGCCCTTTCCAAGTTGTGAACATCCCCTTTGAAGTATGGACACCAGAACTGCATGCAATATTCTGGTATTGTCTGACTACTGCTATATGCAGTATCACTCCCTACTTCTAGTCAATATTCCCCTGCTTACACAGCCAGGAACAGCATTTGCTCACTTAGCCACCACATTCCACTGGGAGCCCACGTTCAGCTGCTTTTTGGGAAGATAAAGTTTATCTCAAACCTCCCATCCTGGCTTGGCAGCTCCCAGAGTTCCTCTCTGGGCTGCTCAGCCTCCCCCCAATCATCTCTCCCCAGAGACTTACTACCACTTCACTTATATCCATGGGATAATGAGCCACCTGACTCAGGTGAGTCAGAAAAAAACACTTTTCCAGCAGAATCAGCACCTGTCATCCAGGTGGGGAGTTTGAGACAACCACTGCCTGAATTTTACAGGCTCAAACCAGAACATCTGGAACTGGATCCAGCTCTGAACTGCAAACACATTCAGCGTTCGGAAGTATTGAGACCCATGGGTTTGCTTTTGGGACTTCTCTATCCCTAGTCTTAGCATTAGCAGTTGAAAGCTAATGACTCTGAATTTTTCCATTGATAGTAATAATCTGTCATAGAAAATGTGATGAATGTTGACATCTTAAAACAGAAAAGATGCAACTTTCTGAACTGTTTGCAACACATTATAGAAATACATTCTGTGGGACTATTAAATATGGGGATTATTGACTGGATAAGCAGCAGCTCAATGGACTAGCTTGCAAAATATGTCTTCAGACAATTCTTAAAATGCAGATTAATTAGCTAACAGACCAGAACAAGATATTTTTCACAGAGTTTTTAATGATCTGTTACATAAACAAATATCCAGACAGTTTTGTTTACATTTGTATTGGCTGCAACCTTCTTCAATAAGCAAGCAGTGACTGAGAAGATTAAAATCTTGTTTAATGCTTGCCAGGAATTATAACACACAGGCACGTCAGCCCAGTTCACAGAAAACCAGCTCTCTCCAGAGCCCATCATCAAACTTCTACTGCCACAGGATTCTCACCCTAGGCTATGTTTCCAGATTTGAAATCTGAGCCCTCACCATGTGTTGATAAAGGCCTATCTTTTGATGTTTAATTAGACTGCTAATATTCAACTAGCATCTCAGTCAGCCCCCATTGAAGTGGACAGGGCATGTCAGATCTCAGAGCTAGGGTTTCAAGCTCTCTGCAACCTCAGGCAAACATCACTTGCGTCAGTTACGCTTGGGTCACATTTTGAAGGTTTTCACAGATTTTTAAGGGCAGAAGGGACCTTCACCGTTATGATCTCCTGTATAACCCCAGGTCAGAGAACCTCACCCAGCAGTTCCTGCATCAAGTCCAGAACTTTTGATTGAATTATAGCAGATCTTTTAGAAAGAGATCCAGCTTTGATTTAAAGACTGCAAGGGATGGAGAATCCACCGTATTCCCTATGTAAACTCTGCCAATGGATAATTACTTTCACTGTTAAAAATGTGTGCCTTATTACCGGCCTGAATTTGTCTAGCTTCAGCTTCCAGCCATGGGTCTTTTTATGCCTTTGTCTTTTCACTTTTCTTTTCAGCAGGCAAAGCTCCAATAAAACATTAACATATTCACTTGCACATACTTATTACTTAGTCAGGATCAAGTTAATATTCAGAAGAACCTGACTAAAGATTCTGGCTTGCTGGCTAGGGAGCCCTCCTCCTCCAAGTACACTAAAAAGGATACACCTACCTAGCCTCTTTTTGATGCTTCTCTTGTGTATGTCTCGGTCCATTACAAGGACAGGCCATATTTATGCCTTTCTCTGCTAGATTAAAGAGCAGTTTACTCTCACAACCAGTGCAACGTGGGTGTAAAATGCTCTTTTTCTAACCTGGTTGTGTTTCACTCCAGCTTTCCACTAGTGTAAATGAGAATGCAAGGTCGAGGACAATGATGAATTAGGCCCCCCACACAGGCTCTCTGGAACAAGCGACCAGCTTGTGCAATGGGAAGAACAGGAATAAGGAGGGAGCACGACAGGAACTCCTGTAGAGCCAGGACCCAGGAACTATAGAGTTGTAATCTGAGCTCTGCCATCAGCTCAGTGAATTGCTCTAGGTAAGTCACTTAAAGCATTGCTCTACCATCGAAAGAGACTATGGCTCCTCCTTAGCCATCTTGGGTGAAATTCATCCCAACACAGAGAGCCAGCACAAGGCGTTGGTGACCTGTGATAGACAGGAGGTCAGATTGATGATCTGGTGGTCCCTTCTGACCATAAGCTCCATGAGTCTATGTGAATCCTCCTTTAACTCTCAAACCAGGGTGTAAGTGGGACGCTGGTGATGCTTTCTGAACGGGGGAGTGAGGCCGGTCAAAAAATTTCCATTCGAATTTTTGTTTTTCTTTTTGCAGAATGGTCCGTTTTCCTCCAAAAATTTGAACTGTTCATTGGAAAAGCAAAAATTCTTTGGTTTTCAACAAAAGGTTGCAATTTTCTGTGGAAGGGAAATGAGCTTGTAGAGGGGTGAATATTACCTCTCACGTAAGAGCTGCTGCGTTTAGTGCTAAAACTGAGTGTTTATCATGACAGAACCAGCACAACCCTGGGAGAGAACGCTTACCAGCAATGGGGCTCGAACCAAATGGACACAGGACAAGGCTACAGGGCTGGCAGCATGTCGGAGGGAGGGGGGAGAGATCAAAAACCCAGCAACATCTTTTTACTTGTAAACTGAGCAAATTTGTTCTGGAGTTATCGAGACACCACTCAACTGGTCTATTTTACACAGGCGTTTCCCAGAGTAGGATTATATTTTAATCACTCTGTGCCTCACCTGTCGAGGGGCTAATATCTCGGACCTATCCGCCTTACAGGGGAGTTGTGAAAATTCCTTAGTTAAGGTTTGTACAGGGCTTTGAAGTTCTGAAGCTTGGAATAAACACCGAGGTCAACATATAATGATTTTGGATTTCTTGGTTCCCAAACTTTACAGACCTTGGTGGCTCATTTTCAGAGGTGCTGAGCACCTGCATGTCCCACTGAGACTGGAGTTCTCACTGCTTAGTGTCACAGTTTTGAGGAAACTGAAGCTCTGAACCGCTCTGCGGTCTGCTTGAAAACAAGCAACAAAAGGTCTACACGTATACTTAAGCTTACCAGAGGTCCCTCAGTCTTTCCTCTGGGGACCCTGACCCTTCAGCAGGGTCTGCCTCTCTTGGTTAACAGTCCATGTCAGTTTGCTGGACCAAAATGAGGGGTCCCCATTAAGCATTTGACCCTGGGCCTTTATATCACCAGCTCTTTGCTTCCTGGATCTCTTGACTCTGGTTTCAACCAGTCTATGAAATTCATCCCAGCAGGTGCTCCTTCTCTGGAGCTGTTTACCTATCCCATGGATGATAAGCAGTAATTACTGACCGTTAATTCTAGTTTCTGGACGGAGCTCAGCAACCCCCTCAACCAGCCAGCATACAGACCGTGGCTCACAGAGATACAGGTAGCATTTACCCAGATAACATTTATGCAGCGGCTTCGATAGTCTCCAGATACGCTGGCGTTCACCACATCTGTCACACTGAGCACCTCTGAAAATCAGGCCCAGCTAGGGTAGCCATTCCCAGGATTCGGGTTTTTGTTTTGTTTTGTTTTTAAGACAGCTGTCCCAGGAAATCTGCAAGGCTGCTCAGTACACGCTGCCAGCTCATCAATTTTATGGACTCAGGGTCACCCCAGATATCCTGGGTCTTTTGCACATCAGTGGTGGCAACCTAGGCCCATGACAGTTTAGGCTGGGCACCCCAAAATTCCACAAAAAATGGAGATGTAAGGGCCAGAGGCTCCCCTCCTTTGCCCCAGTGTCAGTCTGGAGTGACTTCCCCGACATAAATGGTGTGCGAGACGCATCCATCTGTAAGTATTCCTCACGATGATGAATGGACCGATCCATTTGCTTCCTGTTGTTTCTTGATGCCAAATCCCATGACAATGACAGGACGGAAAAGCCACCTTTGAAAAGCAGTAAAATCCTCACTGAACTGTGGTGAATGCCCAAGCAACCGTGGGTGGGAAATCTGTATTATGATGACTTTCTGCTCAAGGGGGGGCCGAAACCTTGCATGACTCGTTTGTGCCTGGAATGAATTTTTGCAGACTCGTTGTAAACCTTTGAGAAGCAGGGTTTATAAGGTTACAGCAGCAGTTCCATTAACTCTAGCCTGGCTAGGGACTGCCAATGTGATATACGCTCCCTATTTATGCATAGAGACATACGTATGAAATGAAGTCAAGACAAAGCTTTTTTGCTTTATTTCCACATCACTGTGCTGGATGCTAAGCTAACCAAATACACTAAAAAGGGAGGAAAGATGGAAGAGGGGGGAAAAGTGTATGTCTGGCTCTTTCCCTCATGAAGGATGCAAATCAATTCCGCAGACTTTAAAGCAGCTTGATTTCAGTAGAGATGCAAATCCCCGCATGCTGGATGGCTCACTGGGTGCTCAGTTGAGACATGGGCTGGAAATTACATTATGCAGCTGCTTCTTTGCAGAATAAGCCTTGCAACTCCAACCCATCACCTGGCCGGGATCTGATATGGGGATTTGCAGCTGAGCAGGAGAAAAAAAAAATGTAAAAGCTGTATAAATCCCCCATGTTTCTGGAGATAAAGCATTATCTTCGGAACCATTTAGGGGAGCAGTCCCAAGAGTCTCCTCTTAAACACACATCTGGTTGTCCTGTTCACTGCTTCAGAGGACTCACCTGTTGGCTTTCTGCACCATTACCTCTCCTCCCCTGCAAGCTTCACACTATGCAGAAACCAAGGTTGGGAGTGAACACTGGAAAAGACATGTGGGATTTGTCATACTACTGTCAACTCCCTAAGTACTAACAGAGCACCCCATCAAGCACAGCATCCTGATTCTTGCAGTGCCAAGTCTCTGCTGTGCCAGAGGAAACCCTCTGGTGCTCCTCAGCCATGTATCGACCTGTCTGCAACGCTGTAGGTGGTCTTTGGGTGGGGAATTCCCTTCCTAATACCTAGGGCAACCACAGAGCTCAACGTTCTTTACTGTAGAGAGATCCATTTTTTTGGCTAAAACTTTTCTCTTTTCCCTGGGAAAAAACACAGATTCAGCATCACCGAAAGGTTTCAGCGAATTGTTCATATATTTATAAAAAGAATAAAAGATCGGAAAAGTCAAAACGTTGCAACATTTTTTTAAAGGTTTTGATTTTTCGGTCCAACACGACTTCGGTTGAAAATTTCCTTCCGTTTGATTTAAAAGATTAAAAACACTTGAAATCAAACCAAAACTTTGGCATACGTATTCTTCTTCATCGTTTTGGGTCACCAAAAATTTTTCGGTTTGGGCCAACCGGAACTTTTCTTTTCTTTTGTTTTCTTTTTTGAACTACCAGAGAACCAAAAACAAAGAACGGTCGTTTGCATGGTTCTACTCTTTACCAAGGAAGAGATGATGGATGGGGAAACTGAGGCACAGGAAGGCGACGTGACTTGCCCTAAGTCAGCCAGCAGGCCATTGGCAGAGCCACAAACAGAACCCACATTTCCTGACTTCTAATCCAGTGCTCTATTCACTAGATGCTACTGTCTCCCCCCTTTACTGCTGTCCTCTAGGCTTTGTTAATATCTGCTCTGCCCCCGGTTATCAAGATTAGCTCAGATGAGGCCATCTGCTGCAAGGTCAGAATCTCTTTCCATGCTAACTTTCTTTCACAGTGCTCCCACACAGTCTATTTGCCTTTTAAACTACGACTGCATGCAGAACAGGTTATCTTCCGATTGTTCCTATGTCTCTCTGTTCCTCGGAAGATCCCACAGATTCACAGCCTGCCTGCCTCCGGGAGAGAAGATTCAGACTGCTTTTTCCAGCGTGCATTACTTTGCACATTTATTCCAGTTAAATCCCAGCTGCCAGCGTGCTGACCAATCCCCTGATGTGCTTCTATCTAGCGGCTGTGCCTCTGAAATCTCCTCAGCGTTTAGTAACCAAAGCGAGTTCTTTCCAACAGCAAAATTGTCTCCTACCCCATCTCTGGTCCACTTCCTCCTCCGAATCATTAAACATAATAAACAGCTCCAGTGTCTATGCAAGGACCCCGCTCCCACCCACCAATAACCTCTTTGCCCTCTGAGCAGCAGCCTCCCATTACAGCTTCATTTTCTGTTACTTACCTAGTTAAACCACCACCAGACTTTGCCCCTTAACCTGTGGTTATTTATTTGCCCCACTCTATTATTTATCTCCTTTAATAGTCTCTTATGAAGGACATAATGGAAAGCTGGATGAAAATCCAAATAAATTGTGTCAATTGGGTCATCATCAGCTCTCCTGTTTCATTAACTTGCCCCGTAATCTCTACCAGGTTAAAGGGACAGATTTCCGCCCTTGTCCATGTTGGTTTGACTGTGCAGGTTCGGCAGATCCAAGTATTTGAGCCTTCATTAGACTGTCAGTTGCCATGGAACAGAAATGAGATTCACTGGGCTAATTTCCTGGAACTTCTGTTTTTATTTTACTTTTTAAAGGCATCACGGGCCAAAGTCATCCCTGCTGCAATGCCATTGGCTCCATGGAGCCGATCCCCACAACAGTATCCTTCTAGCCTCAGGAAGAATTGCCACTTTCAAGTTAATACCGCAGAGCCATGTTAATATCTCTGCTATTTCACACTTTATTTCCCACAGAGCCCTCAGATGAACCATCAGGGTCCTGCTGATTTACAGCACCCAAGTTTCTCAAGTCGCTCCATTACTTCCTCTTTAGAGAGCTCACCTAGCTGTTAATTTCCTGTGAATGGGAATTTCTCCAGCATCCAGATGCAAAGGAATCCTTGTACTTCCCCTCCACCCACCTCCTCCCTTCATTTTCCTCTTCCATTGTTCCTTGCACAAACTTTTGCCCCTAGGGGCTACAGTCACCTTTGCAGCCTTTTAATGTATTCCCCGAATTTTGTATTAGTCTCCTCCATACCACTGCATATATAGGGCCAGATCTGCAGCTGGTTTCAACTGACTTAGCTGCACTGATGTTGTCATTTGATCTGGTCCATACTCTTACCTCTCTTCACCATTGGCATTGCCCTTGCACTCCAGTCTACGGTCTTCAGGCGAGCTTTCTACTCTACGAGAATGCCTTTTTCGAGGCCTAATAAACTGGCCCACTTGTGGCAGAGTAACTAGCTAATAAGACAGGCTTCAGAGTAGCAGCGGTGTTAGTCTGTATTCTCAAAAAGAAAAGGAGGACGTGTGGCACCCTAGAGACTAACAAATGTATTTGAGCATAAGTTTTCTGTAGCTCACGAAAGCTTATGCTCAAATAAATCTGTTAGTCTCTAAGCTGCCACAAGTACTCCTTTTCTTTTAGCTAATAAGAGAGGGACTGCAGGTCAGGACTCCTACATCCAATCTGATTTTACCTCTCTCACTGGCTCGCTTCCCTTGAATAAGTCACTTCACCTCTCTGTGCTCCCATTTCACTGTGTGTAAAAAGGGGAGAAAGACACTCACCCTCTTTTGTAAATTACTTTGCAAGGAGTGCAGGGAAAGTACCACAGCGATGCTCAGTGTTCTTCATGCCAACTCTGCAGCTTTCTATTTGCCTGTGGGTTTTTTTTTGTTCTCTGACATCTACAAAGCTTCAGTACCTCGACTGCCACGTCCCTAAATAACTCTTTGGGCTGCTTGTGGGAGGCTTAACATTGGTCTGTTTCTCCACTTTTCCCATCAGCCTCCAGTCAACCAATTTCCTCAACATTTTCAAACTGCCCTTTTATAGTTTGCCATCATTGCTTTATCCCTAAGGGAGTCACTCACGATTACATAAAATACAATCGTGCCATGGTCACTCGCCAACAGAGCTGCTAAATCCACATTCTTGTCTATTACAAGAAGCTAAATCAAGAGTTACCATAGGTACCAAAACAGGCTGCTCTAAAAAGCAGCTGTTTATTAATGCCATAAATTGTTCCTCCAATCCAGGCCCAACATACCAGACAGTGTGTTAATATTGGGGTAGTTAAAACTGTTAATTAGGTTCCATCAGATTTTGAAACTTTTCACCTATATGAACACACCAAGTTCTTTATTGTTCTGAGCTGATCCCCAATGCTGCACTCCTAGAATTATATTAATATTTCCACTAACAGGGACTTATAACCAAATAAATTGGACTCCGTGGCCTCCTCTGCACAGGAATAACCTTACGATAGTATCTGGAGTCTGTTTTCTGAATACAGAAATTCCCCATTCGGATAACTGAGTTTCCCATTCCCTTCAGCAAGGAATCACCAATATTCCACAGATTTCTCTCAACCCACTGAGTCTAGGAGATACCAGTTATGCTGTTCTTAGACAAGAATTACAGTTGCTCCCCAGTTGAAGCTCTGGGTTAGCATAGACAGCTGAACATTTTGTGAGAAGCCCCCAGCATGGAATGGAGGCACTTCTGAAAAGGCTAATGTAGGGGCTTACGGCCTTCTATCTAGCAGCTTAAGAAAGCTGGGGTGCGATTTTTATATGTGCTCAGCACTCACAACTCCAGCTTAGGTCAATGGGAGAGGAAGGTGCTCAGCACCTCTTGCGAATCAGCCCTTTGGCTTTCAGGACTTTGTTCCCCTATCAAACCAGGATACACCATAACCAGCAGTCCCACACACACAACCCAGCACTCGCTCTTGCATTCATGGGATCCAACTGCCAAAGGCAGCTGCTCTCTTGCGGTTCTTTTGTCACTAGGGGATAAGAAGAGAGGCAAGGATTCTGGGAAAACAACCTGAGAAGCAGGGCAGTCTTGCAGTTAAGGCACAGAGGACTAGGACTTGAGAGACTCAAGTTCAACCTGCAGATCTGCCAGACTCACTGTGTAACCTCATTCTTTCTGCCATCTGTAACATGGGGATCACAACACGCTCTCACCCCTTGTCTGTTTAGGGTGAATGCTCTTTGAGGCAGGACTCTATGTACAGACCCCGCACAGTGGGGCCCTAATTTTGGTTGAGGCCTCTGGATGCTACTGCATTACTAATCAGCAAGTCAAGAAGTCCATTACACAGACATTAGACAATGAACATCACTTCTCCTCCCACTTCCATACCTCCTTCTCGGGTGCCCACTAAGCCCAGAATGACCTCCCTTCCAATGGTTAAAGTAAATTGAAAGCAGAGCGGGAGCACGACCCCTCTGGACTGGGGAGATAGGCCCACTTCCACTCCCCCTTGCCTGCAGCCCTCCTCCATTCTATCCCACCCTCTCTGCTTTCAAATCCCATCTCAAAATCCACCCCCTTTCACTAAGGTCAATGCAGGATAGGGGGTTAACGGTGTTCAGTGCCTCACAGGATAGGGCTCCATTTAAGCCTCTCGCCTTATTAGTAACATGCTCATTTAAATATTATTTTTAATTAACAGTTTGCCTTTCAACTGGCTTCCCCTATATTTTAATCAGCCTATTTTATCCATTTCTTATCCAAGTAAATTCTCCTCTTTACTTCAGTCCTTAATGCTAACTGATTCAGTGCAGTGGGGGAGGTTTAGATTGGATATTAGGAAAAACTTTTTCACTAAGAGGGTGGTGAAACACTGGAATGCGTTACCTAGGGAGGTGGTAGAATCTCCTTCCTTAGAGGTTTTTAAGGTCAGGCTTGACAAAGCCCTGGCTGGGATGATTTAACTGGGAATTGGTCCTGCTTTGAGCAGGGGGTTGGACTAGATGACCTTCTGGGGTCCCTTCCAACCCTGATATTCTATGATTCTATGATTCTAAATGTGTATTTACTCCTCTTCCCTACTTTCTCACCTCTGTCACTTTCAGCTCCTTCTCTTTCTACTTTCTCATTTTCTCTCCTTCCCATTTCTTCACTGACAGGAGGACCCATCCCCAACCCAGGCAATCTCTTTCCACCCCCAAGGAGCCAACATTCATTGTGGGTTCCTGACACAAACTTCCAACTTTCCATCAAGCCAGAGGAATTGGATGCCCTTCCTGCTTCTCAATTCTTCTGGCCCTTAACCATTCAGAAAGCAGTTTTTCCCCCCAGGTAAGGACCGTTCAGCAACTGGACTGAAACATCCCTTGTGATTCCAAAGGGACAGAACTTGGCTGGAATGGACATAGCAAAGAGGCTACTGGACAAGGACTGACCCTGTGGTTCTTCCTCCCAGACTAATACAGCCTAGAGTCAACAAATGGGATCTTCCCATAATCCTGGCTGATTCTTAACTCAGTAGGTAATTGCTCACCTACTGCTCTATTAGAGGGTTACGTAATCAGTATGCACATGGGATTGTGCAGATGGGATCTCTTGACACACTTTAGTATATAGATAACAAAGTTGTTCCAAGGCGGTAATATGTACAACTGCCTGGATCCTCCTTTGATGAGCTCTCTGAAGACCAACTCCCTTAAATTATCCACCACTCTCCTACCAATCACCAAATGTTTTTTGGCTTCTGGGTATTTAGGTTCACATGACTATGAGTGACATACACAGCTCAGTTTTTCTTCACACAGACATTGGTAAAGAAAATCTTCAGCAAGAAACATCCAGTCAACAGTAATGAAGTCATTCCTAAGCGCTGCAGCACACATGCTGAAATCCCAGCACACAGCAAGACTTTACAGGTGGCCTGTCCTCTGGATGAGAGGAAATTTTGCTGGACAGATCACCCCCTGGTCATCAGGTGCATCTCCCTCCCTTCCAATCCCCAACCGAGGAGCTGGAATTGGCATTTCCCTGATCTCAGCCTGTGGCTCATTATTTTGAAGATTTTCAACCTTTCATGGAACCTGCCTCTAAAAATGGAAGTGGTGGAGAGGATCTGTATTAGGAGCGAGTACGCAAAGGGTTAACAGACTACATTTTAAAACATCTCTCTCCAAGGATTTCATGCAATTCATTTTGTGCTGCTGAAAGGTTCCAAATGGACAATGTACGCCCACTTTATCTCCAGAACGGAGGAGGCTCTGACAGTGCAATTTTCCTCCATGCCAGCACTAACTTTAGTAGTCTGGTCTCCATGGCCCATTCATCCACTGCTTTCTTCCAGGGGTACTAATTTATGTCCGGTCTGGTGATGTAAAAGCCTGTCCGCCAGGAAATAGATTAAGTCAAACAATTCTTTTCACACACACCACCAAACAGCACTTTGGCAGTTTTCAGTCATTATTAATCTGGACTGGATTTGAACCAGCGGCCTGCAGGCGAAAGGTTCAGTAGCTCATTACCTCTCTTCCCAGCCAGCCAGTTCCTCTAAAATACAACAGTTACACTAACATGCATATGTTAAAACGGTCTTATGTCAAGAAAGCTTTTAAAGTATCCTGCCTTGGCACTGCAGGAGACTAGCTGCAGATTCATCTAACAAAGCCCTTTTCTATTCCTATGTGAAATGTAGCAAAAGAAAAGCCCCGGCACAAAAATAGCAAGTCTTGTTACCAGCAGCCTCCTACCTGCACACACATGCCTTGGTGGCTAAGGGATTTGGCTCCTGCTAGTGGTTCGAAAAGGAGAATTCTGCAGCAGGTTGTGGGTATTAGGCACCAGTTCCTGCTGGAAGTAAGAATAGAAGGCTCTCCCCTGCTAGCTAGCCACAGCAAGATATAGACACTAGGTACTGGCTCCTGAAGCATTTGGAAGAGGAGACTGTCCTGCTACAACAAGATATAGGCACTTAGCAACTACTTCCTGCTGGAGGCTAGAAGGGGCAATTCTAGCCTGGATGCTGTTGCTGCAGGACGTGGGCATTGGCTCCTGCTGGAGGCTGGAAAGGGACGGGACATTGCCCTGGATGCTACTGCAACAAGACCTGGGCATTGTACACTGCCTCCTGCTAGAGGCCTGGAGGCAAAGCACAGCTCCCGTACGCCCAGGCAATAGCTCCTCAACAGGAAATGAGCAAAGTGCTGAAAATTAAACAAGCCCAGACTGAGTAATGTGTGCATATTAGATTAACTCTCCTGAGGGTCGCGACCTTGAGGAATGAATCCTGCCAGTTTGGGAAAATAATAAACCTGATTAATGATGAGCAATGCGCAGCATCTACAGCAAACATCCTCCCCCCCTCCCTCCGCCCAAAAGGCTCCCGTTCAGAGTTGCAGGACATGCTTGAGATGAAGCATCTCTGTTACGGCAGAATAAAGCTGGGCCTAGGGAGGCTTTTGGAATACCTCTGCACCTTGCAAAGCTACACTATTAACAAGGGGCTGCACAAGGATTACTCCTGCATTCCCAGGTAACCTTCTCACACACGGAGAATGAGGTATCCCAGATGGAAATCATGGACAAACTCACCCCTGGTGTAACTCCATTGAATCCAGTGAGGTGACATTATGGATTAGTTTGACCCCATCTTCCTAACCCAAAGACACTGGGAAAATAGTCATCTAAAGGTATTTACAAAAACACCAGTGCCTGCAATCTCTGGGCACTAAAATAGCCACTTCCAACTACCTGGTAAGCATCCACCTCAGCCAGCTCTGCTCCTGGACTCTGTGAAACTACCATGCGCTTCCCACGATATCAGGAAAGTGAAGTCATGTCAAGGTAACCCACAGGAATTGGGCTCTGTGCTTTATTCCTGCTCTCCTCAGGTTTCAGCTTTGCTGAAGGCTAGGGTACAGAGCTCAGTTATTTACAACTCTTGATATGCTAAAGTATTGTGATCACAAATAATCTGTTGCCATGGCTGGTGGGAGAGTCCTTGACTAATAGATGGTATAATGGATAACAATGTAGTTGGGAAGCATTCATGCAATGGTACATTTCTGTTGGTTAAATCTTTTAAAAACAGTTTAGATTGTGAAGTCATTACAAGTCCACACAGGATGCCAGAGTCCTACAGGGGCGGGAAAGAGAGCTCTCCTGGCCACCCCTTCTCCAGGAAATATAGATCAGGACATTTTCAGGAGCCCTGCCATGGAGACGGTGTCAGGAGGTGTCCCACTGCTCACAACCCCCAGGTCAGCCACAGAGGAAGGGTGGTTGCTCAGAGAAATAGATGCCACTTGAAAGACTCTTCATAAGTGACCATGAATTTCTAGCCTGCCGTGCCATCCCTCCATCCATCTTTCCCTCACCCACCAGCTGCCATGCCTCCATCCCATTCCTCCGTTCACTATTTACTTCTCCAACCACACCACCCACCACCACTGCATCTTCTTCTTCTCCTTCCAAAACTCCCTCCCACCCCATCCTTCTCTCTTCCACCTATTCATTTCTCTCTCTCCCCACTCCAGGCCCCCTTCATCCTTCAACCCCATCCCTCTCCAGAACATCCTCCCAGCCCCGCCTCTCCCCTATAGCATCACGTCCCGGGGGGGGGGGGGTATCTTCCACAGTATCTATTTGTATTAACAGGTAATTTTTTAAACATTTTTTATGATCATTAGGAAAGATCTGGTGGAAATCGGAGTCATTTCAAACACTCCACAGACCTACCCCCTGGGGGAGTTCAGCGCCTGCTTCTCACCTCCCCAGCCATGGCACAGCCAGCTCCTGCAGTCCAACCTCTTCCAAAAAGACGATCACACAACTGGACCCAGTTTTCCGTCTCCCCTTCCTCCCTTCCACCCCCCGCCCCCCATCCTCTTCTCCCAGCTAATCCAGGGACCCTGGAGTTGCTTCTTCATTTCTTAGCCACCATCCCCCTCCCGGGTAGATTCTGATGCGGACTCCCTCTCCCCCAGTTACCCTCTCCCCCAGTTACCCTCCCCTCCTCCCCCCGGCGACTGGGCCCCCGGGGATGATCCTGAACCCCAGGGCAAAAGGTGGCCCCGATGCAGCGGGCACTGGGGATGAAGAGGGCAAGGGGGGTGGGGGACCCGAGAGGAGGCGCTGGGCAACAAAGGGGTCCGAGTGGGCGAGGGCGTAGGGCTCCAGCGGGCTCCGGGCAGGGCGCAGGCTGGATGGGGCGCAAGGAGGCAGAGCCCGGGAGAGGAACCGGGCGGGGACGAAGGTGTCTCTCCCCTGGAAGCGGCTGCAGGAGCCCGGGGCTGGGCGCGGGGCTGGGGCTGGCCGAGCCGAGCCGCATCGCGGGGGCCCCGCAGCGGCGGCCGGTCTCCTACCTGAGCGGCTCCCCGGGGCTCCGGGCTGGGCAGCCGGCGGGAGCCGGGGCTTTTCCCGCAGACTCGGCGTGATCCGGCGGCAGCACCAGCGGAGAGCCCGTGTCCGGCAGCACCGGGGAGGAGCGGAGGGAACAGGGGGGGCCCCCGGTGGAGACCGGGGGAACTGCACGGAGCCGGGGGGGTGCAGTGCCGGGGAGCTCGGCAGGGGCTGCTGTACCCGGGGAAAGGGGGGCAATTGGCGGGGGGGGGTTGCAGTATCCGGAAGAAGGGGGGCTTCGGTGCACCCCCCCACCGAGGGGGACACCGGGGTGCAGTACTGGGAGGGGGGACGGTGGGGGTGCAGTACCGGGGGGCTCGGCGGGGGGGGTGCAGAACCCAGGGCAGGGGACACAGCGGGGGTTGCGGTACCGGGAGGAGGGAGGGTGCAGTACCCGGGGGGAGGGGCACGGCGGGGGGTGCGGTACCGGGAGGAGGGGGGGTGTGGCAGGGGGTGCAGTACGGGAGGAGGGGGCACGGCGGGGGGGGCAGTACAGGGAGGAGGAAGGGTGCAGTACCCTGGGAGGGGGCACGGCGGGGGAGAGCAGTATCGGGGGGGGTGCAGTACCCGGGGGGGAGGGGTACGGCGGGGGGGCAGTACCGGGAGGAGGGGGGGCGCAGTACCCTGGGAGGGGGCACGACGGGCGGGAGCCCTACCGGCAGGGTGAGTGCAGTACCGGGGGGAGGGGTACGGCGGGGGGGGGGCAGTACCGGGAGGAGGAACACAGCAGGGGTGCAGTACCGGGGCGGAGGAGCACGGTGGTGGGAGGGGGGGCAGTATCCTGGGAGGGGGCACGGCGGGGGGGGCAGTTCCCGGGGCGGAGGGGCACGGCGGCGGAGTACCGGGAGGAGGAGCACGGCAGGGGTGCAGTACCCGAGGGGGGAGGGGGCACGGCAGGGGGGGGCAGTACCCTGGGAGGGGTACCGCAGGGATGCACGACCCGGGAGGAGGGGCACGGCGGGGGGGGCAGTACCGGGAGGAGGGGGGCAGTACCCTGGGAGGGGCACGGCGGGAGGGGCAGGACCGGGAAGAGGGGCAGTACCCGGGGGGGAGGGGCACGGCGGGGGGCAATTCCGGGGCGGGAGGGGCACCGGGGGCAGTACCCGGTGGCGCGGGGGCAGCACGGAGCGCGCTCGGCCAGGGGAGCCCCCGTGCCCCGCTGCAGCCTTGCCCCGCGCGGGGGCCAGGAGTCGCCTCTGGAGAGGGGAGCGGGGGCCCCCTGCTGGAGCCAGGAGCCCGGCTGGGAAAGGTGGGTGAGGCCGCGGGGAGAGGGGAGCGGGGGAAGCCGGCTAGGACCCGAGGCAGCAGGGGCGAGCAGCGGGGCCCCCAGCGGAAGGATGCCCCGGTTCTCCGGGCAGGTTGTCTTAGGGAAATGGCCCCTGTAAAGAAGAACAAAAACCCGTGGCCTCGCTTTTCTAAAACGACCCGTGGCTCGGGAGGCCGGCTTGAGAGCCCTTGGAGGGGCCCGGCTTCGAGAAGTGTTGAGCCCCCACCCTGAGAAATCAGCACCCCTGGCCCAGGGGGCCGGAGCTGGGCAGCCCCCAGTAGTAACTGCTGTGGAGCCTTTGGGCTGGTATGTTGCAAACGATCGGATTTCCTGCCGGGCCACTGTTTCCTTCCCTCCCGCTGGAGGGGAGGGCTGGCGCTTTGGACACGACCGGCTTAAATGCCTTTGCTCACAGCCCCCCAAATCTTAACCTTCAAGGTGAACATCTCCCCGTCCCAGCACACAGTGCTGGGAAGCCATGGGGCATTTCCACCCAAGGCAAAAACAATTCTTTCACCAATTGCTTGTCAGTAATACAGGCAGAGCAGATAGGAGTGGGCAGAAGGGCGGCTTCTCTTACTGTAAAACAACCAAAAAAAACCAAAAAACCTGGTATCAGCCCCCAGCTCTGTAGTAACGCTGCTGTAAACAGCAATCCTATAGAGCAGTGCTGTCAAGTAGTGTAGTTTTGGTTTACGGGGTTTTGTTGACTAGTAAGAAACAAAGCTTTTATCCCTTCAATTAACTGGACTTGTGCATTAACAAAGAGCTATTATTTCAGACAAACTCATCTTCCCCTCCTGCTAGGACAAAACAGCATTGAGAGAGAGGAGAGGAAAGGGAACAGCTTTACTGGGGGGGCAGAAATGCCTCTGCCACAGAGACAAATTGCTCATAAGACCCACAGATAACAGCCCCCGCCTGCTTTGAACTCATCCCCTTCACACATCGTTTCTCTTAGGACAATAGCTACAAGTCCGTTACTCCTTGAGTCATCCCTGAGCCTTTGCAGCAATGGGCCAGCCCAATCATTTATTATTCTCTGTATGAAAGAGTATTTCCCTAGGTCTGGGCTGCACTTGCTTTTCAGTTTCGTCTATGGCCCCCAAGCTCCTAGACTCTTGGCTGTCTGGGCTGCAGCACTGAGGAAAGTGGGGGATTATACTGCCCTTTGAATACAGGGGGAAAGGCGGCAGGGCCATGCTGGGCAGAAAAGAAAATGAGTCTGGATAAAAGTAGAGGCTGGATAATTTTGTGACCAATAACAGCTTCTGCACTTAAAGAGGCTAAAAGAGGGAGGAATCACCATGGCCTGCTTCAGGGCATAAGGTGGCCCTTGCTGGAGTCAGGAAGGAATCCCCTCTATCTGCTCATTGTAGGCCAGATCCTAATGAGTGCTGAGTTCCTGCCACCCATCTTGGCATTTTCTGTCTTTGAAGTGGTTTGCTTTGCAACCTGGGTGTTCTCCAAATGTCGGTCTTTTGTACTCCATATGGATACATTCTCTGCTTTGTAGAAAGTCCTTCAACATGTTCTTGTGAGCTTCTGCCTTGGAAGTAGGGTTGTAAAAAGAAGTCTACAGAACTGGGAAGCTAATCCAAGGTCTTGACGTTAGAAAGTCTCAAGGTCAAATTCCCAACAGCTGTAAATCAGCATAGCTCCAGTGAAGTCATTTAGCTCTTTCACCTTACAGCAGCTAAGGATCTTTCCCTTAGTATTTAACAGAAGGGAGGTAGAGAGAGATCATTCCCCAGAAAGCAACATCAGAAAGACAAGTTCATGGCAGCAAAGGCCCTGGAATTCCAGGAGGACCCACAAGAGCTTGGCAAGGTGGGAAATTGAAACACAGAAATGCTGATATGAGTCTCTTGTTCTCCCATTTTCCCTTTTGCCCCTAAAGTGGTCTAGGCCAACAGGCAGGAGCCTTGAAGCAGGCTTTGAACTAGGACAGCTCATTGCCCTGTCTTCAATTTCCTTTGATTGCACCCTTACCGGAATAGACTGTGTTTTATTTAAGACACTTGGGGATCTCAGTTTGTTTTTGGAATCATTCAGGAGGGAAATTGTTGATAATAGGTGCTACCAGAATATATTTACAGAGACCAGAAGTGGGCCTGGGGGCCTATTGCGAGTGGTGCCATACAAAGACAAGAAGAGACAGATACCTGAGATAGGTAGAAAGACCATCCCTGCCCCAGAGACAGAAAGGTGGGCAAATAATGTCCTCAATCAGGGACTATCTGTGGCCTGGTCCACACTGAAAAGTTTGATCAGCATAGCTAAAGCAGTTAGGCGTGTGAAAAAGCTTCCCCTGACTAATATCGCTGAGCCCACAAAAGCCCCAGGGTAGACGCAGCAATGTTGAGGGAGAAGTTTTCTGAGCTTCTAGCCTATGTTTTTCAAAGAGAAGGTGTTCCTACACAGACAGAAAAACCCCTACCACCAGCATATACAGGGCATAGTTACAGCAGTGTGGTCTCTGGCGTGTAGACCAGGCCTAAGTTTAAGTCACCGATCACCATGCTCAAAGGCACCTACATTGTATGCATTGCAGTGACAGAGCTTTTGTGCTGTAACACAGATACTTCCCCTCCATCGCTGTAGGAATGGGTTTTCTGGTGGTGTAATGCATCCTCCCACCTGAGAGCTGGTAGCAAGGGCAATGACAGAATTCTTCTGTTGACTTAGCAATGGCTGTACTGGGGCTTAAGTGCCTCTCTCAGGCCTGTGAATTTTTCACACCCCTGAGGAACGTAGCTAGTTCAACCTGTTTTAGATGTAGACCAAGCCTCGCAATCCCTCTTCAAGAGATGTTGTGAAGATGCTGACTGAAGCCTACAAGGCACAGAATGAAAATCAGACACATGCAAGGAGTGATCAAAATAGAGGACCAAAAGTGATGCTCATAGGAATTGCCCTACTGTACCAGACCAGTGCTCAAGCTGGTGTAGTACCTGTCTCTGAGAGTGGCCAGCAGCAGTTGCTTCAGAGAAAGATGCAAAAAAACCTGCAGAGGTAGTTATGGGATAATTTCCGCAATTTATAACTAACACTGAAATTTGCAAAACAGTTTGGCCCATCTAATAGTCCATCATCCATTAACCCCAACAGCCTAGCCGAATTCCCCTCTCCCCCCAACCCCCTCAGTAACAACATTTTGTTCATCTAGGTGCCTATTATATAGCAAAACAAATTACTCCTGCATTTTCAGTAGAACTCAGGGTATTTTTCTCTTCTTATCTTAAACAGGCATGTAGTTGAGCTCTGCACTCTGTAAACAGCTGCTGCACTTAACTCCAGAGGTGGCTACATTTCAGTGGCAGAACAAACAAACTGCATAGGAGTTAGTTAAATCGGTAAAGCATTGTGAAATCCTTCAGGATGAAAGGCGTTACAGAATCCAATATATCTCCTTTCACTGAAATATAGAGGCAAACATCTGTTGTGGGTACGGTTTTTCCTCGTTAATGTTCAAAAATTTTTTTTTTGCCAATGAGAGAACATGTCCAGATTACATAATTCTACAGACAGACTGAGCACTGAAAGGACAGCTCTAGGTAATGGTAGTTGCAAAAAAAAAAAAAACCCAAACAAAAAAAACACGAGACACCCGACCTAATTCTATATTTCTAACCAGAGACCCCTCCAATGAGTTAACTAGACCAATTATGTAAATAAGGAACATTTGTGAAAAATAAACTGGGGTGTTTTTATTTGAAAAAGTAAAAGAAAATCTGTTCAAATGTAGAAGGGGATTATAGTCCAAAGAGGGGCTGTGACCCCAATCTCACAAGTACTTACAGACGTAGGTCACGTTACTCATGTGAATAGCTCCACTGAAGACATGAGGCCAGATTCTCGGCTGGTGTAAAATGGTGTAGCCTCACTGAAATAAATGGAGCTCTGATGATTTACAGCAGCTGGGGAGTTAGTCCCACAGGCCTATTCACAGAGGTAAAATTAAATAGATGAGTGTTGGCAGAATACAGGTCTATAAGTGGGAAGAAAAAACAAAGCGCTAAATAATCATTGTAGATGTCACTAATGCAAACACTTTTTATGATGGGTTTTGTGAAGTGAATAGTTGTTTGCCAGGTCCTTTGCTGGTAAGCTGTTTGGGACAGGAACTGTCTTTTCATTTCATACAGAGCCTTGCACAATAGGGTTTAAATCACCAGTAGGACCTGTAGGCTCCATTCATGCAAATAAAAACGGAGCCATCGTTCCAGAGTGACAGCTTTCAGCCACTACAGCCTTGGACTACATTCAAATCATGGCCTGCACCAGGAAGACTCCATATCCCATTGTCAGTTCCTACATCGCTCCTCTTCTTCATTATGGGCCTACTCACCAGAGCTGTGCAGTAGCTTCCCCTCCTCCTGGCATTTCTTAACCTTTGAATGAGTAGCTTTGCAATCATGACAAAGATTTTTTTCTCCCTTGGAACACAGCTCTATTCTCTGACTCACACAAATTCATTCTTCAATAGATGAACTTTTGCTACAACCAAGCCAAAATCCTACTCTTCCCACATAACCCCCCTGTCCCCAATCTCTGACTTCTATCTTTCAAACCACCCATTGCCTGAACTCTCTCTTTTTACCTTCATTTCTATTCCAGTTTCTCCAAGAGGTCTCACTCAGAGTGGAGCTGCAGTGTAGGAGGTGCTGATTATATCACAGTGAGATTGTTTGTATGCAAACTAGCTTATATCAATAGACAAGTCAAGGGTAGGAGAATTGAAAGATTGCTACCCCCATATTTCAGATTATGAACTGAGGCATGGAGACATTAACTGGCACAGAGCCATTAAACCCAAATCCTCAAAGCTGTCCAGAGACCTAGCTCGCACTGATTTTGAGTGGGAGTTAGGTGCCCAAATACCACTGCGGATCTGGGCTTATATAACTTGCCTAGGGTCACCCAGGGAGTCTTATGCAAAGCCAGGAATTGAACTCAGATGGCTAAAGGCCTAGTACAATACTGTAACCATGGGAGGTTTTTTTCTTTTTAAAATGAGAGTAATAAAAACACCAGATTGCTGTTTGCAAAGTGTTGTCCTTGATTCAGATCTGTCAGATTCTTTATTGTTCTGGTGTTCATTCCCTTGTAATTACTGCTATCAAAAGAGGTTTTCTTCTATAGGTTTCATTCATGTGCCAAAGAAAAATTAAAAGTAGTCATTAAAGAAAAACACTCCTCTTTGAAATGTGGTGAAAGCATAAGAATTAAGACTTTAAAAAGAGAAACGTTCCAGCAATAGGACCCCCTCTGCATGAAGAATGAAATTGACTTCAGAGAGCCAAGATGCAGTGTGGTTCCAGAGAGCAGAGCAGAGCTGGAAAGTCAGAACACGCAGGTTCTAGGCCCAGTGATGCCACACAACTTTGGTAAAAGCATTTCTGCTCTCTGTGCCCCCTCTGACTCTTTTACAGTCTAAACAGACAAGACAATTTGTTGAACCCACGCTCATCTCTTGCTACGTTTGTGCAGTGCTAGCAGAATAGGGCCCTCCAGGCAGTACTGTAGCATAAACACTGTCATAAGTATAGAGGGAAGGGTAAAGCCCTTTAAAATCTCTCCTGGCCAGAGGAAAAAATCCTCTCATCTGTCAAGGTTCCTTCCCTGCTCTGAACTCTAGGGTACATATGTGGGGACCTGCATGAAAACGTCCTAAGCTTACTTTTACCAACTTAGGTTAAAACTTCCCCAAGGTACAAACTGTTTTACCCTTTTGCCCTTGGACTTCCACTGCCACTACCAAACGTTTATCTGGGTTTATTTATGAGGAAAGCGTTGGGCCTTTAAAGGTGAGAGGATTTTTCCTCTGGCCAGGAGGGATTTTAAAGGCGTTTACCCTTCCCTTTATATTTATGACAAACACTAAATATCTGCTCAACAGCTTCATGGCAGAGTAAATGTAGACACCAAAGCTGTGACTGTAAAAACACCACTATGAAGACTGGAGAAGATAGATTTAGATTGGATCTGGCTGAAATGGGAAGAATTTTCCTTTCCCTGAACTACAAAGCATTTTAAAACCCTTTGAATGAAGCCAGAGAAGTGAATAACCCAAATGAAGCAGCAGCTGCAAAAAGCTGGGTAGAATTTAGGAGCCAAAGTTCAAATCCAGAATTGTTCCTGAAAGGAAAGGGAGGGGAGCCTTGTTTCAACACACTCAAAAAGCCATACGGCTAAGCTATTGGCCTAAGCAGAGGGATACCTTCCAGGAACTCGTGTTCTAATCCCACACTGGAACATGACTCACTTTGGGACCACAAGCAAATTGCTTTGGTCTTATTTTTCAAAAAGTATCCACTGATATATAATGCCTCAATCTGTGGCCACCTCTTTGGGCTGGATTTTCAGAGACGTGGAGCACCTGCATCTCAGTGTTTCGCACTAGAAGCGTACGTACATCAACCCCATGGAAAATCAGGCCCCAAGTATCTCAAAGTTGGATCCTTACCCAATGAGATGTCCCAAATCCGTGCATGCTTTTGAAAATGTATCCACTGTGCATCTGCGTTTCCTCACCTGTGAAGTATCAGATACGTACCCATCTCATGGGGATTTGGAGTACTAAGTCTGATAGAGTGCTTCAAAAAGGAAAATATTATAGACACAGGGCCAGATCCTCAGCTGATATAAAACTCAGCAGAGTCCACAGACATCAGTAGAAACACATTGATGGACAACTGCTGTGGATCTGGCCCAGGTTAAAACACTCCCTTTATTATTTCAGTAAGGCCACCCCCAATCATACACCCCTACCAAAAAAAAAGACTGGCTTAAAACTGAGATTTTAATTTTATATATTTGCTTCCTCCCCCACCTTTTTCTTCCAGTTTCTGAGCCTTTAGGGTGCTCTTGGGTCACATTTTCAAGCTTTTCTCTGTAAGCACAAGGACTACAAATGCATTTAGGAAAAGAAAGTGGAGTTTCTTACATTCACACAACTCTAGCAGCTGAGGCTTTAAGAAAACCACCAAATATCACAACAGTTGGCAATTAATTACTACGGAACCTGACCAGACACACAATCCTTGGGTATCTTCGTTTGAAGCAGGCCAAAGCTGAAAACATTTCAACCACCAGTTCAGTTATAGCAAGGGAGAGTTGGGGCTGTATCAGGTCCCCTGGAATAACTCTGGTTCTCGGTGTATGGAAATTACATACGATTGCATACAAATATCAATAACTGTAGGTAAAAGATAGGGCAAGGGCACACATCACTGAACGGGCAGTTTGATCAACACAGGAACCTGGCTGTAAATCAGAAGACACCAGGATACATGGTGAAAAGGTAGCAAACCCCTCAGTTGTTCGATGCCACCTAATAAGACTTCAGAGCTGGGACAGGCTTGGGGAGGTGCGCAGATACAATTTCAAAGCAAAATGAAAAAACCCACAGCGTAGAAGCATTTAATCTCATGGCCCTCATAAGGGTCAAACTGAGGACAGAAGGAGTCCCTTTTGAAATGGCGAGAAGGCAATATTCCAAAAGGGAGGAGGTGAATGGAGAATACAGAGCTTTCCTTCTCATGTTCATTTAAGACACTACGTGTTGTTTCAGGCTAGGAAGCAGAACCTGTATTGAAATTTCAGTGTGGGGAGGGGCACACACAAAAAACCCCCACCCCCACACTGATTAATATCCTAGTATAACAGTAACTTCCCGTAGTCTGAATTATTGCAAAACCTCCAGAGAGCCGACAGAAATGTAGATTTACTCTCCCATCCATGGAGCTCCATTTAATGTCGTTTATTCAGCAGCTCTGAGTAAATATGAAAGGGAAAGTTAAAACATTGATCAGGGAAAACGCTTCATGCTAAATAAGCCACAGACATCTGGAAACAAACCAGTTCAAGGAAGCAGTGGAGAGATTCAGGGTGTTTTAGTCCATTGAAAGCCCAGCTGATGACGTGCAGCCATAAAATAGCAGCTGTGGGGGTGGGGGACCAATAGAGGCGCTCACATTGGAGAAACACCGAGGGAGGCACATTTCAGTGTATTGCTTTTTCATGGCACAATCCAAGAAGCTATGTGCATAGTCCTGCCCAGCAAGGATGGGGATGGTGCAGGAGACAGTGTCCAAAATTGATCGCAAAGAGGCGGCCAAGGGGGTCAGTGGGGTTGAAAACTTATTTGCCAGCCTCTCCGCCCCGACAGGGACGTACAGGCCTCCCCAGGATCATTTGGATGGTGCTAACGGTAGCAGAGGCTCTCACTCCTCCAGTGGATGCACTGCTCCCCCTTTCTCAGAAATCCCCTTACATTTTCCAGTCTAGGGCATGTCTCCAGGGGACCTAGTCTCTGTTCTCCAGTTGCCACAGTCACCGGGGTGCCCTCTTTGTGGCAGTTTTTGGGCTGTGCTGGCAACAGGCCAGGAGGCAGAGAGCTGCCCGTAAGCAAAAAAACAAAACCAAACAAAACACCAAACATTTTTTGCCTGCACGTCAAGGTTTCTTGATAAAAATTGATGGAAGTTCCCCAGCAATGAAAACCTGCCACACAGCTGATCAGCATTAAGCTCACCCTGTGGTTACAGAGAGACTGACAGATCAGCCATGGGTCCACATTTTATAACGCTGAAGCTGTCTTTGATCCTCAGCCTGCACTTAGAACTCCCCTGCTAGCCTGAACTCGGCACTGGATGGCTTCAGCCTTCGTTAAATGTCCCTCCAATCTTCCCTATGCACAGGCAAAGAGACTCCTTCAGCTGCATGCCCAGTCCTAGCCCTTAAAATCCCTCCTGTCCTGCAGGGTGTATTCTATTGAATAACAAAGTTTGTGTTTTCAAAGAATAATCCTCCTCCTGTATAGCAGGGCAGGAGAAATCTTTAAAGGGCCACTGCTGTCGTACATTACCAAAGAATCCAGAGGCAAACGATCAACACAAAAGGCATACCGCCCCCAGCACTTTCCAGTGGGGATGAGGATTTTCCTTCCTCTTTTTAAAATCAAATGCATTTGGAAAGTTCTGAAGCATGAGACTACCAACATCAAAATGCAGACACACTCTGGATGCCCCTCTGCAACCCCTCCCAGTTCGCTTGGGCGGTTACTGTCCATAGATAGTTGATCATGCCTAAATTGGAGATATGAGAGCTTCCTACTTCTGTGGGACATGTTCTCACTGGCTGAGCCTGTTTCTCAGATGATACATTCACTCATAATAATCAGACCAGCTGGCTGGATCACATGCCAGAGACTAGACCGCTTTCATTTTAGTCCAACCTTCATAAATATTTGAGGAAAAATAACTGCATCGACTAGCTGATGAAGGTCACCTAGAGACAGGCTGGGCGGGGGGAATGCACAGGCCCTCCTACCCCATGAAAGATCTTCAGTGGAACAAGATGGCATATAAATCCTGCCCTTGCTCTTTGGAAAGCAGCACTAGCCTGCTTGCCAGTTTACTGAGAACAAGGAAATACTTAGGATGCAAAGCAAGGTAGGGGAAAAAAATCCAAGGAAGTGAAGGATAATTTTAGAGGCCCCATGGAAAGCTGGGAGTGGAGCACAGTGCACTTCTATAGCAGAGGATCTCAAAGCCATTTGCAAACTTGAGATGGCAAGCTCTTTGAGACACAGTCTTTTTGTTGAGTCTGTACAGCATCGAGACCACTGGTCCATGACTGCGGTTCCTAGGCATCACTGTTAGGTACAAATAATAAATATTACCAAAGCCCCAGCATCCCTGTCGGGTAGGCTACATCACTGTAACGCTACAAATAGTGCACCAGAGAATCTGTGCAAACTTGTCCAAAGTGTAACAAATCTGTGTCAGACTCTGAGTCCTGGCTGCAACTTCCCTACTCCAATAACTGTGGCAGCCAGCCAGCAGGGCGATGAATCCCAGAGAGACTTGATCCTGCAGCCGAAAGAGCCCTGGAAGACACAGCACCTTCTGATCGTTACAGTCCTCCTCTCCCCCTAGCTGGGTTCGAGGGCACTGGCTGCAGGAGAAGTCACAGAGCAGCACTTGATTGGTTTATTTTGAATAATTTATTTACAATCATGCAGCAGAGGGAATAGATAAAACATTTAAATAGGCAAACAACACAAACAGCATCATTCGCAAAGCACAACAGAGCTCAGATTACCAACTGTAATAAAGCCATTCTCAAGGAGCTGTAGAGACACATTGCAGAAGGGGAGAAACAGGACTCCAAAAGTTTGGGAAAAAATACCAGAGACCTGGCTTTTTCAGATTTATCATCTGGATCGGTGCCATGTCAAATGCCAGGGAAGCCAAAAGGTGGGGTGAAGGGCAGAACTAAATAATGGGAATGTGTGTCAATCACCCTCTGCAGATAACAAAATATAGGCCCAGGGACAACAATCTTAGCACAGATGTTCACTATTAAAATCTCCAAGTACAATAGCAAGTTCAAATTTTGCTTCCCCTTCAAATTTCTATTCGATCCTGAGGAAGGAAAAACTGCTGCTGAATAAAAATGAAAAAAATTCAGAGCTTATAACACTCCTGCGCACAGATATGCAGTCTTCCGTAATGTGGTTTCTGCCATGGGAAAGTCACTGTCGATCTTCAGGGTTTGTCTACGCTCCAATCCAATGAGGGATTCGAGCCCGGGTGGATATACCTATGCTAGCGCAGCTAAAAACAGCCGTGTGGATGCAGGGGCATGAGGTTCAGTGCAGGTCACCAATACAAGCACATGCTTATAGAGCCCGCGTTGAAGCATCTACACTGCTCTTTTTATCCTCACTTGTGAAGAAGAATTAAGGACAAACAGCAAGAGAGAAGTTCAAACTCACTGGGAAGAGTGAGTTGGAGGAAAACAAAGCAGAGGCTGCAGGGGAAAAATAATGGCCATCTTGTCAACCTAGGTTACTTCTACACTGCAGCTAGGAGCATGCCTCCCAGCCCGGGCAGATGGATTCATGTTCGTGGGGCTTGAGCTTAAAGGTGCTTAACAAAAAAAACAAAAAAAAAACAAACCAACAATGTGGACAGTATGGCTTAGTCAGGAGCTCAGGCTCTCAAGCCCACCCGATCCCCTGGCTCCGAGCTCAGGTGGCTAGCCTGAGTCTCCGCTGGAGTGCACTATCATCCACACTGCAATTTTCAGCATGCTAGCTTAAGCCCCGCTTGTGGGAGTCTGTCTATCCAGGAACACAACAGCTCTTTATACGTCCTGCTGGTTTTGTTAGCAGCTCCATTTTAAAAAGACATCTGGACTTCTTCCATGAAGGGCTAAGTTTAAAAAAAAGCAAAGATTCAACAGATGATGATTCACTTTCAGGGAAGCAAACAAGCAATAACGTAAGGCCTAATGCCGTTTTATAGCCACCTGAGAAATAGTTTGACAGACACTTTGTATAAAGCTTCAGCCTTTCAGCAAGACAGCTGAAGTGCTCATACTTATGTGTGTAAGGAGGAAAAACAGTCCAAAAAACCTTGATAATGAATAGACTGCCAGATTCCTTAACTACAGCACCTTGTTAAAAGGCCTCTAGCTGTCAGAATATTTTATGCCGAAACATTTAGATTTTACTTAAAAAAACAAAAACACAAGAGTTTTTAAATAAAACCCCAAGTATTTAATTGCATTGGGGAATGCTTCTGGCTGGACTTAAACATCCTTTTGTGGTGCTAGAAACCTAAGGGCAATCTCATTATGTGTTAAATGCATGAGTATGTAACTGACTAGAAATAGGAAGTGAAACTGACTGTCTAATTTCTCTGTCAAAGCAGAACAAATGGACCAGAAAGTCCATGTGTTTGAAGTGTTCATGAAGTTGCTATTTGTGACACAGGGAAGGAAATGATGAAAAACAAGCATTTTGCAGTCAAGTAATACAATGGGGCTGCATCCAAAATTCAGTATGAAGGCTAAACTTCCACCGGCAAGTCATCTTGTGTCCATTCACTCCCGCAAACACAACTGATGATGATCACTGGCATCTTATAGACGTGAGTAGCAATACTAATAGATCACTTAGCATTGGGAACCTCCTGCATTATAATTCAGCAGTTTACTGATTGAGGTGCAGTGTTATTTTTGTGGCTGAAAGTCCAATTGTTTGGCTTCCATGACAAAGAGAATTCTGGCTTTGGGCTGAGTAAGAACACCATGCAGGGATATTCGTGGCCTTAACGCTGAAGAAAGCAAATGGAAGTGGGATGGCACCAAGGGTAGCCCTTTCTAGGGGAGTTAGGACAGTGTTACTGGTGCAGAAGAGTGGTTAATGTCCTATGTCAAATGCTTCCCTTTGAATAGGCATCACAGCCCTTTACTACTTCTGCTCTATTAGACCACAAGAGCAAGCATGTGGACTTTGTATCGAGACTGCCACGCTCAGCCCACAGGGGCGAAGAACCACAGACAAAGACGTGACAAGCACAAGAACATTAAATAACTTCCCAACCACAGAGTAACCAACATTGGAGGGAGGGGTGCCATGACAGGTTTTAGGGAAAGCCTGAGCATTCATTGGACACTGCAAACAGGAGTATTTAAAAAAAAAAAATCACTAGCATGTATCTAGAAAACCTTTCAGGGGAATCATAGACAATGGAATGGAATGGAAAGACCTGTTAGATTGTCTTGTCCATCCCCACCGGATATAGGATTGTTCTCTGTCATCTCCATTGCTTTATCAAGACACACTGAGAAAAATGTTATACTCACTCCATTAAAGCTTCAGGCAATTTTAAAGGCTCAGAGACTAGAATTCACTGGAACGAACAGAAATAGGTCACTTAACAACAAGTTGGCGTTTAAGTCTTATCAGGAACTGTGTGGGGTACAGACCACCCAGCCATAAAAAGGCATACAAATGCAGAGTGGGGTTGGAATATCCGTCACTATCAGCAGGGGGTACTTGTATGGGGTCGAGGGTTCAGGGGTACTAAGTGTCAAGTGAAAAAAGTGTTAAGGGTTAGGAAGTGTGGAGAATAAAAAAGAAAGCGTTGCTAGTAAAAGCTATGGGGCATTTATACCAAACCGATTATTTGAGAGCAAAGTGGGACACAAGCAAACAAACCCAATCTAACCATATGCTCTGAAAAGGGGGAGAGAATCAAGTGATCTTGCTGGCATTGTGGAACATTTACAGAGTGAGGAGTGTGCTACAGATACCATAGACAGCCCAGGGGATTCAATGGAAATGGGATTCAAAGCCCAGGGGAATCAATGGAAAGATTCTGACACACTTCCAAGGCGTTTGGATCAGGCCCATGGTAATAAAGGATCTTTGACCACAGACATCAGCAGAAGACATACAAAATGAAGTGCACTGATGGCAGATGCTGAGACAGGATCTAGCAGGAGAGAGATTTTGGTATCTGAAAATATTACTTACACTGTATTGCTTACAAGTTTAGGGTGAAGGTGAGATAAAGAAGGCGTCAGGAGTGAAGGCGAACTCACTGAACACAAGAAAGTAATTCACTTTTCTATGGAATTCACACTTATTTCTATGGAACCAGCAGGGGACACTTCCTGTATGGAGCAGACATGCTGGCAGCTCAGTGGGAGAGAAGGACTGTCTGGAACTAGAGTGCCACATCAGACTTCTTAGCATGACCAGGCTTTGAAAGCATTCTCTCTTACCAGAACAGTGGCATACCCTTCTCCAGATGGCAAGGGTGCACACCACGTCTAGGCATAGGTTAGTTGGAGCAGGATTGCTAAACTGTCACAGATACCAACAGGGGGCTCTGCAGGGAAGAGCTACTAATCAATAAGAACAATAGTGTTAACTGTGAGAAAGAATCCACTCCCCAAGCAATTGCATCAATGGACTCCGATAGGTTATTTGTACCAAATAAAAGCTTGCACTGTCCATCAAGTTTTCTCTTTGGAACAGTCTGTCCTGCCAAGCTCCAGGCAATAAAAAAAACCCAAACAAAAAGCAGCCAGTTAAGGACTTGGTTCCTTTAAGCTTATTTAATGATATTTGAATGCTTAAATTTTCTATTTTCCAGCTCCTGAAAACAGAAATACTTTTAAAATGACCAATATTTAATTCCCAAAACATACAACCTTATCCGCTAAGTCATAAAAGAGCTATTTTACAAACATACAACAATAGAGTCTTTTCTTAGACATTCAAACATGATCAGTAAAAATACAAGATTATTAATAAAGATATTTTTGTATTTTTTTTTTAAAGAATATTTCCAGATTTTTTTTCCTTCTTCTCTTTAAAGTAAATCTCTGTTAAGAGTACATGATTGTATGGTGTACAAAGAAAACAAAAATATTCTAGTAGGAAGAGAGTTCCAAAAGACTTAATTCAAAATAAAACCAGTGTTGGCTGCAGTATCCCTTTTGCAGTACATCTGCTGATCAGCTGGCACCTGGAAAAGAAAAGGGATTTCTTGGGGGAGCCCAGGGAGCAAAGGCAATACCAATTACCCTCAGCACTGAAACTCTAATCAAGGATCACCTACACAGGTAACTGAGACACCTTTTCTAGCCAAAGGGGCACAGTTTCTGTAAGAGTCAGTGAGTATCTACATTTTATAGATGATGTGTTTCTATTGGAAACACTGAAACTAGGCAGAGGGATGTGGTGTAAAAGCGGACGAGGGTATCTAGGCTACTCAGGCCCTTGGGTTTTCACACCTGATCCTCCTTTCTGATCCTGCCCCTTGGATGTTTTAATCTCCTCTCCCTACAGAGAAAGCCAGAGAGAGAAACCTGAGCAAATGTGGCCTAAATAGCATTGCCATTTGTATCACTCCCCTTTTTGTGGGACAAGACACTGTTACAAACACACACAACCCAATTCTTTCTAGCCCTACGAACTAGATCCCATAACACTAGATGAACACACTTCTCAGAAGGGACTGCAGGGTGCATTGTAGCAACCTTTCCTCACTCTCAAGATGAGAAACCCTGGGTCATCTTTTTATTTAGAAAAAGGCAGGCTCATGTCAGAGAACACAGTGCCCTGCTGTCCAATCTGAACAAGGGAACGTACAATCACAGGCCAGGTCATCTTGTGCTGGACTGGAAACTGGAATTTACAGAAGGGATAACCCATGGCTACTGAAGAAAATAAAAATGAGAACTGAAAAGTGCATCTGAACATCAGCCCCCCACCCCACTTCAAAATGAACCATGCCTGGGGTCTGCGATACAGTAGATGTGCTAGGGAATGAAATGGAATCCCAGTGATTTCGGTCACGGTGCTGGGGAAATGAAGGATCCCTTATCCCTCACCAAGGAATAATGCCCTTAACATGAGATTGATCAATATGGAAAAACAAGTAGGACCAAGAACAACACAGCACGTCATTTCACTTCCCATAAAGCTGGGTCTACGTAGTGTACCTTTCTTTGCTAGCTCAAGAAGATCCCCAGTATCTCTTCGATGCCACTCCTATCAGCCAAATCATCCCGAAGATTCAAGTGTCACCACCACTACCACAGCTGAGAATGGGACAGTCAACATTTCCCCCTATACCTCTGGAGAGCTTGCTGAGATAATAGTCCATCCCACCTCCCGCTGGACTAAAGGCTATGGCTAAGTTAGCGTTTTAGGGGAACTCTCTCACCCCTGCAGCTCCGGCGATGGTAACCTGAGTTCAAGTCTAGATGACACGCTAAGGTCAATTTCTACACTCTACCTTCACGAGCCCTTCCACCACCACCCCCTCTGGTGGAGCTGCACTGACGCTAATAGAGTGGTGGGGGATTTCTCCCCAAATGCTAGCGCACGTAAGGCAGAGGAGTCAGACAAGCCAGGACATGGAACTGCAGACCATTCCCCACTAGGCCATCATTACACACTTATCTCTCCGCTGCTTATGAAGCATGCTGCTCATCACGAACGTTAGGCTTCCTGCACCTAGTAAGGAGGCTGGAGATCTCAGGACTTGGCCTTGAGTGATAATGGCCAAGAGCTTGGCCATGATGCTCTCCTAGAGCCCTGCATTTGGACAACGGGGCTCAACTCTGTTTATTAAATGCAGCCCAAAGTAGGGAAGGGTCTACGCTCAAGCACGGCTTGGACAGCTCGGGAAATGTGTTATAAAGGCTATAGCAACTGCTCCAATTCATGCAGCAGGAAAATCAACTCTTCCATCCATCCCTGGAAGAGACACATGCTGATAAAGAGAAGAGGCTGGGGGGGGGAAGAAACAGTAGCTCTAAAACGAAAATGGCATCAAAAACTAAGCTTGGCCATGGACCAAGAGATCTTTGGGGCAGGACTGGGTAAAAGGGACACTCCACACAGCGTCAGGCACCATTTGTTACAACGGTTTAATTTCTGGGTTCATTAGAGCAAGTCTAGATGTTTAAAACTAACAGAACCATATGGCTGGGGCTGAGCTCCTGCCTGTCTGACACTGGAAGCTCTTATCTGATGCTGATCATATGTTCATACAGGTGTAACACAGGAGCCCCTAGCTTGGCACCAGTGAGATGCCACTGCCAGTCCAGAAGGTACATTTGGGCTTGCGTTGGGAACTTGGGGAATCCTGCTGGTGAAGTGCTCCATGCACTTGGCTTCTGCAAGGGAATCCTCCCTGCTCTCCAATGGCCCCAACTCATAAAGTGGATCCAAAATCATCTCAGTTCAACTGATAACCTGGATAAGGTTTCTCTTAAGGAAAAGGACAAGAACTGGATTTTGCTTCACAGGAGTGGAAAAGCACTTTTGATCCTCTGTCATTAGCTACAGGGAAAATGGAGCAGGGAGAATGATCTTTCCACTGACCAAAGATATTCTCCACACGTCATGGTCCATGCAGTAATGCACACCTTTCTTGTAATGGTTCTAAGAGGGTAAGACGATTGACTGGTTTGGCATACTATTCAATTCCGGTTGGCAAAATAGTCTAAACCTTGGGTACCCGGTGCAGAAAGAATGCGTCATGCATATTTTAAATGAGCAGTTTGTGATTCCAGAAGTTTGAGAGGCTAAGAGAACGTCCTGAACCAACTGTCCCATAGCAGGTAGTGCCCATCCTAGTACCAATTTCAGAGCAGGCACTATCAATAACCAGTCTGGATGTCCAGTGCTAGTTCTGTTATCAGCTTGCATTTTGCAGGGTCAGTCTGGAATGAAGTCCAACAGAAAACTGTTGGAACTGGCCTATGGGAAGTGCTAGAGAATCGGGTCTGGTTCCAGCAGTTCTGCCTTCTCTGCAATGCACCTATCTGTTCCAATCTGAGAGCACTTTGGTACAATCAGTGCAAAAAACAAAAGCAAAAAACCCCCAATAAAAACAAACACCCCTCACCCCCCATGAAACTCAGCAAGACACACCTCCAGGTACTAACATTTACTGGCCCTATAATCAGCAGTACCTGTGGCTAACTCAAATGGCAGCCAACATTCATTCAGTAGTGATTTAGTGAGACACCCCCACCTGCCCCACATTTCTAGGTTTGCATTTTTTCCTGCTTGATCCGGTGAACAGTTACACAAGTGCTGGAGCTCCAAATATTGTTTATCGCTTTAAATAGGAGACAATTATCAAGGCCAACATAAAGTCAAGAAAAAAAAATTAAACCCAACTTTCTCCTCTCCCTGTCCGATCCCCCAGTCAATGAAGGAGACCACCAAGGGGAAAAATGGTTTGCTAATTTCAAGTGCCTGGCTATTTAGTGCATGGAGAATTCTCATTGCACATGAGCTACGAAGAACAGGCATTCGCTCCAAATGGAGCCAGTCCACAGGCTGTTGAATGTAGCCCGTTCCCACCAAAGGTCATCAGAACACCTTTGCAAATAACTCTGCGTGCGGCAGTTGGGTTGCCAGCAGGGAGCTTGGAGTCCAATCCAGTGAAATCAAGACACAAAATACACCCCTCCCCCCCTTCTCAGATCTGAACTTTGCTTCTGGAGCAGTGGGATCCAGAGTGCACTAGATTTCAAGGGCTAGAACTGTCACTACCCAATTAAAACAAAAGCAAATAAAAAAATTAAAATGTGCTTTTGATACATGGAATGAAGTCAAATAAATACATTGATTTTTTAAATGTCTAAATACATTTTTATATCCTACACCCAAAGCTCTGTACATTTGGTTTGGTTATTTTTGTTGTTGTTCTGAATCAAAAACAAAAATTTCCGGTAGCAAGAGGAGGAGGAGGAGGAGAGAATGGAAGAGACTCCCCCACTGACAATCTAGTGCAGATGCCCCACAGAGAAAGCACCCCATCCCCACTCTGCTAGAGCATGGTTAGCACTTGGATGGTCCACAGACAGAACGCTCTTGTCTCAGAGTCCGCATGAAAGCTAGTAGGCGCTGATGTGAGGCTGATGCTCTCATCCAATTTTCAGCCACTTCCAGAAAACGTGACTAACTTTTGTCTGAAAAGGAAAGAGATGCAAGGGGAAAAACAGGCCACAAGAGAAGTAAGCATCACCAACCCTTCAAAACACACAGCCAGTTCAGACAGAACTGTCTGCAGGGATAACTTATGTGCCACAGTTGACTTGGAGAACACATCTGCAGGCATCACAGGGATCTGCTCAAACCAAATTTAAAGGGAGCTGTGATGGCTCCTTTATGCAGTGTCAATGGTGTGCATGGGGCTTTACACACAAAAGTAAGCGGGCTCTTACAATCTAACTCACAAGAATGGCCATACTGGGTCAGAGCAAAGGTCCATCTTGCCCAGTATCCTGTCTTCCGACCATGGCCAATACCAGGTGCTTCAGAGGAAATGAACAGAACAGGTAATCACCAAGTGATCCATCCACTGTCGTCCACTCCCAGCTTCTGGCAAACAGAGGCTAGGGATACCATCCCAGCCCATCCTAATAGCCGTAACTCATCTGACTTCAGTCCCTAAATTAATCCAAACCCCTTTGAAAGACAAGCCCAACACCTTATTCATGGGCTTGCAGTGGGGAAAAGGAAAGTGGGGGAGAGAGATGCCTCCAACTTCACACATCCTCAGAGAGGGCAATACATGATCAGCAGATTTATGATGTGAAACCAGCAGCTTCCAAAAGGCTGAAGCCATAATGACATCTCTCAAGGCTTTTGTTTGAAAGATTAATAACCGGCTTTGTTCATTGTCCTTGGTGCCAGAATTCAACGATATTTTAACATACATTACCATTTAGAAAGAGCCACTGGGAGAAGGGATGAGGTGCTGTTCACATACCTGAATGCTCATCTGTGGGGGCTGAGCCAGCCAGCCTTTGGCGAAGGAGAGTGGTGTAATTTTCCTCAACTTCCTGAAAGACAAAACCCATGTGGCCCTTTATTTCTGTTCCTAATGAACCTCTAGAGAGCTCTTCTCTTGGAATAGGAAACATTTTAGTGGAGCTGATCGAATTGTAATTACACATCACTAAACACATTCCATCGCCAGTTCTCAAACCATCACTAGCACGGTGAGAAGTTCCTCCATCAGGGAAAAGTCTATGCAATTCTTTACTCCTTTTGGATCTTGGTTACATTAGAACTAAGCAAGGCAGTCTGCTATTGCCACAATGAGCTGGCACGTCTCAATGAACAGTACTACAGGCCCCATTTCTTTGGACGCTCTGGCTGTGAGGACTAAGAATAACCCTTCAGATGGGACAGAGAATCCCCAGAATGCAGGGAAAGTGACTTGGAAATTAGTGGGTTTTAAATACTTACTATTGGCACAAAGGAGGTTTTGACTCTGTTTTTACATTAGCATCAAGAAGTGATAACTGGGTAAGCATTTTCAGGTCAGTTATTCATATTCCCCAGGCGATGGGTCCACCTCCCCGCTCCCCATTTTTGCAGCCTTATTCTAACACCCACAAAATTAATTTCCACTTCTCATAACTTTGGAGAACTGTCTGCATCTCCAAATTGTCTGCAACTACATATATTTAACATATGCCCATATTTAGATAGAGCTCCTGGTTTCTCCTGTCCCTTCACTAGAGATCATCCAAGGATACATATACACACTCGGCTCTTATCACACAAGCACCTGTATTCACAACCCTGTACTTTTCCTGGTTTGCATTCTTCCCCCAAATTAAAAACAGTGAAGGTGAAATCTTAATTCAAATAAAAATGTGTTGTACCTTTAAGTGTTCAAGGTCAGCCTCTATCTTCTGAATGTACTGCATCATTTGGACACGCGACTCTACGGAGAAGTGGGGGCTTGGTGCATCGGAGCACAATTCGTCCGCTGGCCCCCAGCGCGAGGCCATGAATTCCTCGGCAAACGGGGAGCTCCCTTCATCAGACTGGGCATCTCGTGGGGAAATCAGCTGCTGGTGTGCTGAGTCCAAAGAGGAGCGGCCCGCAGCGCACTGTAGAACTAGGGAGGACACGTCCTCATCTGTAGAGCTCTCCTGCACGGTTCCATACCCATCAAGGATCAAATAATTTCCTGTTAAGAGAACAGCTTTGTACTAGCACCACCAGGTCACCAAAATCGCCAAGGGTCACTGAACTAGAGACACAATTTAATTGGGCTTTAAAAAAGGTAAGCGATGAAAGCTTCATCTCTTGTCATGTTTTAAAACAGACTAGATAAAGCATCAGAGCCCAGCCCTGAACTGGTTTGGACTAGACTGGTTCTGAACGGGGAACACTAGAGGTGTACGTAGGGTCTGTTTGAGAACCATAGCATTAGATAACCCAATAGGGTTTTTCTATCTCTTGTTCTGTGTTTCTCTCATAAGAAGGTATCTTCAGAATATTCATATGCATGCTACTAAATACAACAATGGAATCCATGCTCGCCAGCAATCATACTGCTGGGTGTTTAACTGGCCTTCACTATTCAGTTTCAGAGATATTTTCTGCTAGGTTACACTCAAATTTAGATTGTTAATAAAAGGTTCTATAAAGTAGGCAGTATTATTAATAGACATAACGGGACATCAATTTTTTAAAAAGGCTCCAGAGTTGACTGTGGCAATTACAAGCCAGTAAGCCCGACTTCAGCATCAGGCACATTGGTTGAAACTATAGTAAAAGAACAGAATAATCAGACACAAATGAACACAATGTCCTGGGGAAGAGTCAACACCTTTTGTAAAGGGAAATCATGCCACACCAATCTGAATTTTTAAGGGGATCAACAAACATTGATCCACTGGATATAGTGTGCTTGGACTTTCAGAAAGCCTTTGATAAGATCCCTCACCAAGGCTCTTTAGCAAAGTAAGGAGCCATGGGATTAGAGGGAAGGTTCTCTCATGGACAAGTAACTGGTTAAAAGATAGGAAACAAAGGGCAGGAATAAGTGGTCAGTTTTCACAATGGTGAGAGGTAAATAGCAGGGTCCACCAAGGATCTATACTGGGACCTGTGCTGTTCAACATATTCATCAATGATTCAGAAAAAGGGGTAAGCAGTGAGGTGGCAAAGTTTGCAGATGATACAAAATTATTCAAGATAGTTAAATCCAAGGCTGACTGCGAAGAGTTACAAAGGGATCTCACAAAACTGGGTGACTGGCCAACAAAATGACAGATGAAATTCAACACAGATACACATTAAGTAATGCACACTAGGAAGTATAATCTCAACTGTCCATACAAAATGATGAAGTTTAAATTAGCTGTTGTTACCACTCAAGAGATCATGGAGCCATTGTGGATAGTTCTCTGAAAACATCTGTTCAATATGCATTAGCAGTCAAAAAAGCTGAGAGAGAGTGTGTAGGAACCATTCGGAAAGGGATAGATAATAAGACAGTAAATATCATAATGCCATGATATAAACCCATGGTACGCCCACACCTTGAATACTGCATGCAGTTCTGGGTGCCCCATCTCAAAAAAGATCTATTAGAATTGGAAAAGATACAGACAAGGGCAACAAAAAGATTGGGGTGTGAAACAGCTTCCACAGGAGGAGAGATTTAAAAGCCTAGGATAGTTCAGCTTGGAAAAGATGACTGAAGGGGGTATGATCGAGGTCTATAAAATCATGACTGGTGGGGAGAAAGTGAGTACGGACGTGTTATTTACCCCTTCACATCACACACAAACCAAGGGTCAGTCATCCAATGAAATTCAGAGGCAGCAGATTTAAACAAACAGAGAGAAGTCCTTCTTCACACAAAACACAGTCAACTTGTGGAACTCGTTGCCAGGGGATGCTGTTAAAAGGTCAAAAGTATAACTTGGTTCAAAAAAGAATCAGAAGTTCATGGAGGATAGGTCCATCAATGGCTATTAGCCAAGATAGTCAGGAATACAGGGATGCATGCTCCAGTGTCCCTAAACATCTGGCTGCTAGAAGCTGGGACTGGACAACAGGGGATGGATCACTTGATAAATTGCCCTGTTCTGTTCACTTCTTCTGAAGCATCTGGCTCCGGCTGCTGCTGGAAGCCAGGCTACTGGGCTAGATGGGCCATTGGTTTGATCCAATATGACCAATCTTATGATCTTAACTATTTTCACGATTTGCATGTGCCACTGGAATTTTGTCCTTAATTTCTCTGCAGTGTTGCAGCTATGAAAACCAGAAGCAGAAATTGACCAGAATAGGTCAATCTAGTTTCAAAGTCCCTGCTTAGTTAAGCAAACAGTACAAGTGAAAAAAAAAAATTAGATTTTTGAAGATGTTGGATCACTTTTAATAATTTAAAGTGTTTTAACACCACAGAAAAGAAGGGAATATGATTTTCAATTTATAACTGGATGGCATCATTCAGACAGTCAGAAACAAGTTTATCACACAAAGTCCAATTTTTTAAATGAAGCAGTTATGGATAAGGTGTTCCAAGTCTGACAGCTGCTTGCACTGCAACATGCACATGACAAATTAACTGCATCTTCATCCATTCAGGGCAGCACCACTACTTCATTTGCACAGCAGGATCACAGGGCCATCCATCAGAGCCCCTGAAAAGCTCCAGGAAAGCCCGTGCAGCTGCCACCTTTGACTACCATTCTAGCGAGGCCCAAGCGCATACGTCCTCTCTGCATGGCTAAAAAAAGATCTGTTTTGAGCTGCCGTTCAGGAAACCATTACTTTATATATTGATATGTAAACAAGAAAAGCTTTTAAGAGCTTCAGACCTGGCGACAGGTAGTCTGTGGAGACTATTACCAAGCAAAGCCCAAACTGGAGAAAGTTCCTTTTTGAAGCTCAAGCAAGAGAAACCAAACCAGTGGCCGTAGAGTGGCACATCTCACACAACTGTAAAATCCCCCCACACAGTTATCCCCAGGGATCACACATTTAAAGCGACAACACTGTATATGTTGCATTGTTGAGACTCCTTGTAGAGCACCAAACCATCATCCCTATGTTACTTTGGAAACAAAATGTTTTGTCTCCATATTTGTATGCATCAACAGGAGACACAGATAACGAGACATTCTAGTCCACAGATGATTTCTGTAGGTGATCCAGAAGGATCTCTGTGTACATATAATCATACCTCATAGGTTATTTCTATACAACCAGGGGTGTAATCTGCAGCTTGCGTAGACGTTCCTGTGATAACTTTAAGCTAACTCACTACAAACAGCAGTGAAGACACAGCGGCATGGGCTTCAGGCAAGAGCTGTACAAGGCAGCCTAACCCCCTGGGTACATACACACTTTGCTAGCCTACACTGACGCCGGCACCCTCACTTGTACGTGTAGAGCGTTAGCTAGATTACAAATTACATCCCCAGTTGCAGGGCAGAATGTAGCAGAGTCAGAACTTTGGGTGTATGGCGGAAAAACAGTTCAGGAAGCGATACATCCAAGGAGAAGGTTATTTTGGAAGTTTGGGCATGCAGTCAAGTCCCCACGGTGTTCTGGAGAGAGACAGAGGGTTGATAATGGGAAACAAGGATATGTTGCCAGACTTTTGGGAGAGGAGTTATGCACCACCACTTGATGGGAGTCTAAAGTGGGAGACTGGGAGGATACAGCTTTGGAGAGGTCCTTGGATGCTGTATGCAGACTGTAATGGAACACTCTCCCTTTTGATGCACATGGGCAAGACCCAGGAATTCTCAATTTCTTCAGCTGTAGCCTACGATAAGCTATTAACTTAGCAGTATCTCAGTCTCTCTTAATTAGCCACCCTTTAGGGTGTTGAGGTAATCATTTAGTTCATGTCTGTACATCACTTTTGAAGTGTAGAGCACTAGCTGTTTTGATACATCCAACGCTAAAAGGACTTCTAAAAACCAGAAGAGCTACGTTTAAGTGTCCTGTACTGAGTCAGTGAGGGAGATTCTACCAGGAAAGCATAATTGTGCTTTTTTAAAATCACATATTTCCTATTCATTTCTGGTCTCTGAACACAATCAAGTCTCTGGCATTTGAGCTGGACTGGCCGTAACTTAAAGTGGGATATGCTCACCTGAGATCCGTAAGTGCACCTCCTCATCCTCCTTCCTCTCCATTACTTCACCTTCCAATGGACTCTCATCGCTGTGGGCCTCACGAGCATCAAAGAAGTGCTCTCCGCTGTCATCAGCACCCACCCCTTCCAGCTCCGGGGTAGGGGTCTCCAGGTTCATGCTCACATGATCCATTACTAAATTGTTACTAGACCTGGTGTCTCTAGACCCCAGCTGCACAGCATCCAGTGGAGCTGGAAACTCGGTTGAAGTCCAGAGACCATAACAAGCTGCGGATTCACTAGTTCCTGTTCCGGGAGGCCTCTGGTCTGTTCCAGGCTGCTGCATCTTGTCACCAGAATGCCGTAGTCCATGCTGGATCCCACTCTCTGCCTGGGCCCCCCGGGAAATGGCCCTATACCTGGGAAAACATCGCCAGTCTTCAAGGGTCCCCTTCTCAGGCATGCCCAGCTGCTGCACCAACAACTGCTTCAGCAAGCCCACTGAAAGGAAAGGAAACACAGAACCTTCACTGAACTGTATAAGCTGTCTCCGCTGTACACTCAATGAAATGGATGTTATGATGCCTCTTTCTGAAAGAGTTCACTCTATGACCAGCTCTCTCACGGTTACAGTTGCCAAGGCAGGGAGAGAAGTACACAGAATTGGTGGGAGCACTGTTATACTACTTTGTGCCTTATATCACAGGATCTCAAATCATTTCACAAAGGTGAATAAGTACCGTAGTATTATCCCCAGTTCAACAATGGGGAAACTAAGGCACAGACTGGTTAGTAGCTTAGCTAAATCATCCAGCAAGTCAGTGGAAATCATGAGGAGAACCCAAATCCCCTGACCTCCAGTCCCAACTGCTATATAATGCCAGTAATGCTGAGGCTAAAGGTGTATTGGGAATGTTCAAGTTATCAGAACATTAACATCACAGGTTGAAGCAAAGATCCTGCTGCAGATTCAAGGGAAATGACCTTTCCATGGCATAACCTTCTAGTTCTGCAAGTTCACACAAACATTCAGAATCTCTATATTATATGGGAGATTCTTATTTGGTCTTTGTCCTATGATGCTTTAGTTCTTACTCAAACCACAACACTTAAGAACAAACAGGTATAATGCAATCCAAGTGCTTCATGTAGCTATAACTTCCCACTCGCATAACACCCACATTTTGAGAAATGCTATCAGTTCCTAAAACAAAGCAGCCACTCAGTTGAATGGAAGGTACTTGCAGAAACATGAAGTGACCCATTACTATTGCTAGAGGGCTTCTCACTAAATCTTAGCAGTCAGGACAGACCTTAGGTCACTGATGTGAGATAACACCCCCCCCCCCCCCCCAAAATGAGCTTCCATTAACAATCTAAGAGCCCAAGCACTAGAAATACTTGAAAGCCCCCAGCCCTAGAACAATGCTTTGAATTCTGTAAAAATCTGATATAAATATGGATCAAAAGACCCAGGATAACCTGTTAGACTGAAGAGACCTGTGGAGAGGGATGAGGCAAGGAACTCAGTCAAACCATGTGTATACCTTGAGCTAAGAGGGCCAATAAAGAAGTGATATAGACCACTCCCAGTAGCACAGTTCAGTTTTATTTAGAGGCACCACATCTATCTCAGAGTTACTAGGGAAGCATGTTTGTGTGTCACCTGAACATCAAGACGACAGCTCAGAGATCATATTTAGGAACAAAGTAATGACCATACTGGATCAGATCAGTGGTCTGGGTAGTCCTGTCTCTGACACAGGACAATATCAGACTGGTGCAAGTGCTGGAGGAACCAACCAGGGGCGGAGCTCTTCTTGACTTGCTGCTCACAAACCGGGAAGAATTAGTAGGGGAAGCAAAAGTGGATGGGAATCTGGGAGGCAGTGACCATGAGATGATCAAGTTCAGGATCCTGACACAAGGAAGAAAGGAAAGCAGCAGAATGCAGACCCTGGATTTCAGAAAAGCAGACTGACTCCCTCCGGGAACTGATGGGCAAGATCCCCTGGGAGAACAACATGAGGGGGAAAGGAGTCCAGGAGAGCTGGCTGTATTTTAAAGAATCCTTATTGAGGTACAGGGACAAACCATCCCAATGTGTAGAAAGAATAGTAAATATGGCAGGCGACCAGCTTGGCTTAACAGTGAAATCCTTGCTGATGTTAAATACAAAAAAGAAGCTTACAAGAAGTGGAAGACTGGACAAACAACTAGGGATGGGTATAAAAATATTGCTCGGGCATGCAGGAGTGAAATCAGGAAGGCCAAATCACACCTGGAGTTGCAGCTAGCAAAAGACGTTAAGAGTAACAAGAAGGGTTTCTTCAGGTATGTTAGCAACAAGAAGAAAGTCAAGGAAAATGTGGGCCCCTTACTGAATAAGGGAGGCAACCTAGTGACAGAGGATGTGGAAAAAGCTAATGTACTCAATGCTTTTTTTGCCTCTGTCTTCACGAACAAGTCCCAGACTACTGCACTGGGCAGCACAGCATGGGGAGGAGGTGACCAGCCCTCTGTGGAGAAAGAAGTGGTTCAGAACTATTTAGAAAACCTGGATGTGCACAAGACCATGGGGCCAGATGCGTTGCTTCCGAGAGTGCTAAAGGAGTTGGCGGATGTGATTGCAGAGCCATTGGCCATTATCTTTGAAAACTCATGGCGATCGGGGGAAGTCCCGGACGACTGGAAAAAGGCTAATGTAGTGCCAATCTTTAAAAAAGGGAAGAAGTAGGATCCTGGGAACTACAGGCCAGTCAGCCTCACCTCAGTCCCTGGAAAAGTCATGGAGCAGGTCCTCAAGGAATCAATGCTGAAGCACTTAGAGGAGAGGAAAGTGATCAGGAACAGTCAGCATGGATTCACCAAGGGCAAGTCATGCCTGATTAATCTAATTGCTTTCTATGACGAGCTAACTGGCTCTGTGGATGAGGGGAAAGCGGTGGACGTGTTGTTCCTTGACTTTAGCAAAGCTTTTGACACCGTCTCCCACAGTATTCTTGCCAGCAAGTTGAAGAAGTATGGGCTGGATGAATGGACTATAAGGTGGATAGAAAGCTGGCTAGATTGTCGGGCTCAACGGGTAGTGATCAATGGCTCCATGTCTAGTTGGCAGCCGGTATCAAGTGGAGTGCCCCAAGGGTCGGTCCTCGGGCCGGTTTTGTTCAATATCTTCATAAATGATCTGGAGGATGGGGTGGATTGCACCCTCAGCAAGTTTGCAAATGACACTAAACTGGGAGGAGAGGTAGACACGCTGGAGGGTAGGGATAGGATACAGAGGGACCTAGACAAATTAGAGGATTGGACCAAAAGAAATCTGAAGAGGTTCAACAAGGATAAGTGTAGAGTCGTGCACTTAGGATGGAAGAATCCAATGCACCGTTACAGACTAGGGACCAAATGGCTCGGCAGCAGTTCTGCAGAAAAGAACCCAGGGATTACAGTGGACAAGAAGCTGGATAGGAGTCAACAGTGTGCCCTTGTTGCCAAGAAGGCCAATGGCATTTTGGGGTGTACAAGTAGGGGCATTGCCAGCAGATCGAGGGACGTGATCGTTCCCCTCTATTCGACATTGGTGAGGCCTCATCTGGAGTACTGTGTCCAGTTTTGGACCCCACACTACAAGAAGGATGTGGAAAAATTGGAATGAGTCCAGTGGAAGGCAACAAAAATGATTAGGGGACTGGAACACATGACTTATGCGGAGAGGCGGAGGGAACTGGGGATGTTTGGTCTACGGAAGAGAAGAATGAGGGGGGATTTGATAGCTGCTTTCAACTACCTGAAAGGGGGTTCCAAAGAGGATGGCTCTAGACTGTTCTCAGTGGTAGCAGGTGACAGAACAAGGAGTAATGGTTTCAAGTTGCAGTGGGGGAGATTTAGGTCGGATATTTGGAAAAACTTTTTCACTAGGAGGGTGGTGAAACACTGGAATGCGTTACCTAGGGAGGTGGTGGAATCTCCTTCCTTAGATATTTTTAAGGTCAGGCTTGACAAAGCCCTGGCTGGGATGATTTAATTGGGGGATCGGTCCTGCTTTGAGCAGGGGGATGGACTACATGACCTCCTGAGGTCCCTTCCAACCCTGATATTCTATGATTCTCAGAGGAAGGTGCAAGACATCTTCAAGTGATAAAATATGGAATAACCTGCCCATAGGGGAAGTTCTTCCTAAATTCCTCAGCTAGAGGTTGGTTTACAGCTTAAGGCATAAGGTTCTAGAGGACTTCCACACTCTTCCCCCCCCCAAACCTTACTAATTAAATAACTCTAGGTGTTCTTGTTATCCAAATCAATATACAATCCCTTTCTGAATACTGCTTGAAAATGGTGGCCTCGATAATACCTTGTGGCAATGAGTCCCACTGGTTAATTGTATGTTGTATTAAAAATTCTGTGCGTCTGAAACAATAATACTTCGCATATCCTGCATAAAGCACTGCAGTGTTACTCCATCTCCCCAAAGAACTTCATGGACAAGAATGAAGAACTCCTCATAAATCAGTATTCAGAGTAACAGCCGTGTTAGTCTGTATGTGCAAAAAGGAAAGGAGGACTTGTGGTACCTTAGAGACTAACCAATATATTTGAGCATAAGCTCTCACGAAAGCTTATGCTCAAATAAATTGGTTAGTCTCTAAGGTGCCACAAGTACTCCTTTTCTTTTTGTAAATCAGTATTATTATTCCAGTCTGATAGATGGGCACACCAAGGCAGAGGAGGACATGCTCAGAGAAAGCTTCAGTTATATTGCAGATGGTGGCTCTCAGGAATTCCTGATTTCTAGCCCACTCTACCTTGCAGCCCAGATGGGAACATAAGAACTTCTAATACGAACAGACAGAAAATACGGTTTTAACCCATGGGATCAAATTGTCGCCCTGAAAATTCCCAGATCCAAATCAAGACTCACCAGGGCCACTTCTGTCCATAGCATCATAGATACTTACAGTTTCTTAGTGCATCCAGTGCCCACCGCTCTTCTGAGATCTGGAAAGGGATCGCTGGTCCATAGTGCCCAGAGGGTTCTTTGAGAGTCAGTTCTGCCCGTTGCTCTTTCTCAAAATGTCTTTCAGTCACAAGAAGATCTACCACCTCCGACTTCTCAGCCATGATTGCTGAAGGAGACTGAGCCTTCAGCATCAAGGGAGACTCAAGTCCCAAATCTTTATCTAGCCAACAGAAGAGACAATCAAGTTAGAAGTCCCACTACATATTCTGAACTACCCATAGGGTGAAAACTAAACCACATGGCACTCTCTTTCACAAGGACAATTTGAGGATGCATATCTGTAGCATGGGCTATTATTTTTAATTAGTTGAAACTCTGCAGAATCTCCTTTCCCTGCAATTTAAGGATAGCTGGGAAAGACTAGCAGGTATACTTCATAGAATCATAGAATATCAGGGTTGGAAGGGACCTCAGGAGGTCATCTAGTCCAACCCCCTGCTCAAAAGCAGGACCAATCCCCAATTAAATCATCCCAGCCAGGGCTTTGTCAAGCCTGACCTTAAAAACTTCTAAGGAAGGAGATTCCACCACCACTTCAACGGACCAGGTTTCACTCTCCCACGGGTCTTCTAGTGAAGGCTTTTCTGAGCCCAAAAACAAAAACAACCCCCCCCACCAACTTTCACTGCAGCAGAAAGATCCCTATAATGTGGAAGAAAAAGCCCAGCACTCTCATACTGCATCCAGCACACCGACTTATGCAGTTACCTGGACTCTGCATACCACTGACAGGGATATCATGCTGTTCGTCTTTCAGCTTCTGCTGCTCCTCTTCCTCACGCTCCTCGCTGCAGGAAGGGGAAAAGGGACCAAATTCTGTGAATCCCATGCATTTCTACCACTCTAACAGCATCATCAACGCTTTGGAGATCCCAGGAATGGACAAAGGCCACTGGAAAACCAAAGCTGAAGGTGATTTTTACTTACTCGCCAGGTCCTGATTGTGGTAATGGAATCGGCCTTTTAGATGCCTCGACTTTTACTGTCCCTGCCATCCGAGCGATCAGGTCCTGCCATCTGCGAGAGGCCAAAAATGAGAGACACGAGACACTTGAAGCATAAAACGATGATATCTCATGTAATGTTTTTTAACCTAGCTAATCTAACTGTGGATAGTCTTAAAGGAATAGACATTTCTATTTTATTTAAATCCTGCTACATTGTTTTGCCTCAACATCTTGTGACAAGGAGTTGAATTCCACAGGTTAAAGATGGTGACCTCACCAGATATAAGGCAGATGCTCCAGCCCTGACAAACGAATGCAACAAGCTCAGCAGAAACCATACAGATGCAAAAGTGGGAGATTCAATCCAACAACAAAAAATGAAGCCAGAAGTAGAACATTGTATGCAATGCCTGAAGCTAACCTATTCCACAGTGGATGGCGAGTGCCTGGGATTTTGTCATTTTACACAGAGCATCAGAAAAGAGATTTTTATTCTTTTCCATAAAGTTCTCAAGGTAACAAAACACAGTAAGAACATTTGGGGGAGGGATTTCTGCAGTCTGGATGTGGTTCGCTTCTACAGGATTTCTATTGGAACAAAACCAGTTCTATGAATATAACCCTAGAAGCGCGCTTTGTCTCCAGACTAACTGAAAATGCATTGAACACTCAGACATTCCTGAAAGGCAACTCTAATTTCTGCACTTCAGAGTTTAATATTCTATTCGAGATGCCAACTCAATGAACAAAAGCTTGGTGATGCTGAAGAAGTCTTTGTTATCCTAATTGCACCTCACTTGAAGGAAGGGCCAACAAATTTCTTTGTCCGTATTGAACATTTAAAATTTCTAATTAATGTTTTACCTTTAAAGGGAATTGCAGTGCTCGTTAAGAGATGCCAGACTGACAATCCTGGGAACCTAAATTTTCTCTCTACTGCCAAAGAGCAAGTACAGCACAGACAGCAGCAGTGAAAACTACCTCTCTACTTGCACCATTTATAAACCCAGTTCTGGATGGATTTTCTCTAGGGGGCCCGGGTGAGTTCACCCCATGGCTCAGTCTATCCTCTGGCCTCTGTGCAGAAACGGACAACAACAGTGGACAGTTACTGTCAAAACTGCTGGTAGTTCGCATGTTGCAACACCTGTCCACAATGACCTCGGGTGAGATCCACTAACTAATCTCACATAACGCAGGCCACTCTGCCATTGTATGGCAAGTTTTGCTTACTGGAGATGAGGGGTCAGTTTCAAATCCCTAACATAGCAACAGAAGGCACATAATCTCATTACCAACCACTAAGAAGCCATCAAGTCTCCCAGGACAGTATTTTCCTGAACTACAATGGTTACAAGACATAATATGGGGGTACCAGAATGTTATTGATGCAGCTAGTTCCAAACTTTCATGCACGCGAGCAGTTTGTATCACCACCTTTGTACCAAAGCTAGCAATCCTGGATTTTCCAACTGCCATGCATTTTATATTACACAGTGCTGATGCACATGGCACTGTGCAATAGGTACAAAGTACCATACAAACAAATCCACAACTTAAGGTGTTCACAGTCCAGAGGCAAAGCACTCCTATCAAAGGCAGAATGAAGAACAGTTCAGACAGGGACTGGAATTCATAAATTATAGCGCTTGTGAGTTTCCTGCCACTCTAACATGTCCTAGAGTCCTGAGGGTACCCAAGACAGATGGCAGGTTCTACGACTCTGCATAGAGATGCAGGTCTTGGTCATTGGTTCACCTGACAGTTAAACCGCGTGGGTCTCATTAGCCCCAACTCACAAAGATTTAAAAAAAGAAGCAAGCAGCACTTGTAAGGCAAGAGAAGGGCTAGGAGTGAGAGACGAGACATAACTGGGAAAATCTCTAGAAACAGCCTGAGCTGGCAAAGAGTAATTGTTGTTCTTTTTAAGAATTAAGGAAAATTCCCGACGGGGTGACAAGTGAGAGTTTTGGACATTAGCTCTGTGTGTGAGCTGAGCTCAAGATCATTCACAAGCCCCTCTAGAGTGAAACCTCTACTCAGGCAGTGGGGCGTAAGAGTCCTCTCTCCACCATAGCAGAGGTGACTGAGCCCATCACTTACACAGTCTTTTCAGAAACTGTCTGTGCCACCAATTCATAAATCTGGGCGCCGTTTTCGGACATGGAGATGACGAAGAAAGCTTTGTTATCTGGAGAGACACAAGAGGAGAGTAATTTAATCGGATGCTTTGTCCTGAACAATTGTATCCCAAATTCACTGAAACCAGGCAGATACTCAGATGTTTTTATTACCCAATAAAGGTGTACTGCAGGAAGATTTTGTGAAACAAACCAGCAGGCAAACTACATAAATACAAAGAAGTTTAATTCACTAACACAAATGGAACTCTGGCTTCCAGACCTGACAAAAAATAAATAGTTATTGCTCCTCACGCCACTTTAAATTTCCCCCTCTTCCTCAGTCACCTGGCCCTTCTAAAGCCCTTTTTCCTCAGGGGATCTCACAGTGCTTTACTTTACAAACATTAACTAGAGCTCACACCACCTCCGTAAAGACACTACCCCATTTTACAGAGGGGTAACAGTTGTAGGCAGGTTAAATGGCTCATTCAAGGTAACACCACAAATCAAAAGTGCAGCCGAGAATTAAATCCAGGAGTCGCGACTCCCAGTGTCCTGCTCCAACTCCTAGACAAAACCTCCTTCCTCAAATGGCCTTCCCTTTGCATTCAGATTACTCTAAGTGTTGCCCATTGGTTGCACTGACCTGTCGCCACCTGGCGAACCAGCACAGTGTTCAGCTTGATAACAGGACTGAATGTGTGTTTGCTGTCAGAAGTGGATGCCAGAATCTTATTGTGACACCTCAGCACCAGTTTATCGTCTTGCTTTTGCAACAGCACTAGAATATCCTCCAAGAGCAGCGTGTAGAGATCTGTAAAGGGCAAAAACAGGCCTGGAATGGGTTAATGAGTCACTCCCTCACATCACACCTCATGGCACATAGAAGAAAAAAAAAAAAAAAAAAAAGGGCTGTATTTTCTATTATATGCAGAGGCTATGCCAGCCTAAGCGAAGCTTGAAAATCTCTCATCAGAACCACAGCAGATGGGGCCCCAACATGATCCTAATGATACTCGGACACATTTCAGATTTGACAAGAATAACTGAATCCGCTTCAGGAGCAGGCCTGCATTCATACAGGCAGCAGGACAACTCATAATTGGGAATCACAGCTATGCCACATCTTTTCTCCACCTTGGTCACAAACCCAAGTTTAAGTCAGCTGGTGGGATAAGGCTCACCAATAGTCTTGTCCCGATTAACCTTCCAGGTCAGAGGTCCTTCGTGAATCATCTTCCTCTTGGTTAAATCCAAGTTCTGTCAATATGGGGGAGAAGGGAAAAAAAAAAGTAGCTTTTATAGGGGGTTCCCTGCATGAGAACTTTGGAAGTCAAGGTAAAGGCACTCCTGTCAGGAGACCAGTAGCTGAATCCAAAGGCAGGTAAAATGAGATTTAGAATCTGTTGTATTTGTGTGAACCTAGACCCTGTGGGTTGTTTCACTCTTCAGCATTCACTGACCTCTGAAAGGTTTCAGCATAGCAGCCGTGTTAGTCTGTATTCGCAAAAAAAAAAAGAGGACTTGTGGCACCTTAGAGACTAACCAATTTATTTGAGCATTTCGTGAGCTACAGCTCACTTCATCGGATGCATTCAGTGGACTCACTTTTTATGCTCAAATAAATTGGTTAGTCTCTAAGGTGCCAGTAGTACTTCTTTTCTTTTTGACCTCTGAAAGAAACGTCTGTTTTCCCGATTGTGAAAGGACAGGGCTAGGGACAGGTGGATGTCAAGCCTGTAAAGGGGGAGGGAGTGGAAGCTTTATGTGCAGGCATTGGAACCAGGGAGCCAGAAGGCCATGCCCCCTCCTACTTTTTAACATGGGCATATTTTGAGGGGTCAGCATGCCTCCCCCGCCCCCACAAATGGCAAGCCTCGGGCAGGTGCGGAGCAGTGCTACACAGCAGGGGAACTTATCACTGTTATCAGCTCTCCATCCTTAAAATGCAGCCCCAGCCAGCTCTGCTCCACACCTGCCTGAGGCTTGCAGTTGGGGGGCGGTGGGGGGAGAAGAGGGGCAGGTGGTGGTACACTGCCCCTTCCCCTAAACTATGCCTTTGTTAAAGAGTGGGGTGCATGGTCCCCAGTCCCAGCAACGGTGGGGCCCCCCATTTTTACACAGGTTCCAGTGCCCTTGGTGAATGTGATAACCTGGGATCTCCTGCCTGTGGCAAGAGGGCGTTGGGAAGGTGAATGGCGTTCCGGATAAGTGGGACAAGTGAAAGCTCCTGGGTAGTCTAGGTAAAGGATAATAGGGGAGAGGCTGTGGTCACCAGCAAAATCCAGGGTACTTGATGACTGAATTTAGCCTCTAAGTAGTGGGTGGATGTATAGGATTTTTAGTAGAGGGGACAGTTTAAGTCTATATGTAAAGTTGGGTTGGATCCTGTGGCCTACAGTTCTGAAAATTAGATACAGCATGAAAGTAAAAACTTGAGACTTTGCCACGTAAGTATCTTCAAGCTAGAATGTTCTAATTAGGTTTTGTTTGGGCTAGGGATTTATGCGTACAGCCTTACACTACCTTAGAAATTTTCGGGGGAGGATTTTCTTTTAAATGAAGTTCTGAGGCATCATCATGACAATGATTGTTTCCAGCAGTATTTCATCAACAAATGTTTGGAAATTTATATTTTACTTCATTAGTGCTTCAAAACGTGGACTGTAAGTTAAGAATGCCTACAGCACGCTCTCTGAAGAATGAATTGTTTTGAAGATCTGCTGGACTTTATAACGTCATTGAGTTATTCATTCATGTCAGGGCTCCTGACAGATCTGCAGACAAGCTAGTAGAGGTAGTAATTTTCATTAGCCATGCCTTCCAAGTTTCAGAGTTTATATCAAGATGGCAGATTTCATATTTCCTGGAGTCCTTTATTTCATGACTTAAAGAGTTTGTGAGCCTTTTCTAGCATGCTGGCAGACCATACAAAAGAACTTTAGAGTGAACTCCATGAGCCTTGAAACACAAAAACCTCTTCAGATATTATAACATGTTATAACTTCCACATGATCACTAACAGTGCAAGAGACAGTATATACTACTATGAAAAGATGAATGTAGAGTGTATATCCTGACTATTGTTTGTACATTTATACCAAAAGGTGAAACCCTGTCCCTAGATATCTGTGCCCCCCCTAAACAAAAAACTGTATCAGAAAAGTTACAAGCTCCACGGTGAGACATGCTGGAGTTTAAACAGGACATGAAGCATACCACTCTAGCACTGGATTTAGAAGCTTGGCTGCCTACACCAGTGGATTGTCAATGTGAATCAAGCATAGCTACAAGTTCTACTTGTGAAGCCAAGAGAATTTCTAAGCTTTGGTTCTCCCAGAGGACTTCCCCGTTCTACCAGCAGTACTCTGAAGTAGGAAATAATGTAGAGCTATCCCACCATGAGGTGTACATGCTCTCGTGGTTGTTTCAGAAGGGGGATATAAATGCCGTGAACCAGTTATCTCTCATGTGACATACAAGTGAAAAACCTAGTATTCCATAGCAGTTTTGTTCCATGACATTTACAAGTTCCACAGACACTCTGTTTTGCAAAATCAAGTTACTAAATTCATGGAGACCTTCCAAGAGCAACCAGAGGTTCAGGTTTTCATATCTAATAAATGTTCCACTTAACCTTTGTATAAAATCAATTCACCTCTCACCAGAGACTCTTCATGAGAAGTTTCAAGTGGAATGAGGTTTTTTTGATTTTACAACAGAAAGTTATAGCAGGAAGTATGACCAGCTTAACTAGAGGGGGGTCACTATCATGGCTCAATAATCACTTCCGCTCCGTCACTCACCCTAATCTCATCCAGCATAGGGTACTCCGACTGCTTCAAGTAGGACAGGTCAAGGCGACGCTGATAATCTTCCAAATGCTGGAAGACACATGATGAAGTCATGGTTATACTGGTTTGGGACAACTTGGAAGAGTCAAAGTATGTAACAGGTGACTATCAGAACTTCAACAAGATCATAGAGGCTTGGCATTCCAGCTCTAGGAGTAGTATGAGCACACACCACAAAATGCGCTTCATTCCTTCAACCACAGTGCTAGCGATTCTGGATTGTTTCTCATCTCCCCATCCTCCACCCTCCTCACTCCCTTCCCTCCCACCTGCTTATTCTCTGATTCTTTGACAGCCTGGTTCACATAGTTAAGGATCTGACGGCAGTGATCTGCTGCTTTCTTCACTTTCTCCTTCTCCTCAGGCCGTTCTACAACAGGGCAAAGAAATAAAGAAGAGGTGAGCTCCAGAGGAGGGGTAAAGGGAGAATTAATTAAGAACATAAAACCATAAAAATGGCCATCACGGGTCAGAACAATGGTCCATCTAGTCTAGTATCTAATGCAACACATTGTCCGCCCCCCCACCCAAGTTCAAAGGGGGAGCTGGACTTTGTAAAACATTCAATTAGCTTTCATCGCTTCACATATTAATGATGGAAATTAGCTTCATGTCAGAGAGATCCAGGTCTGGATCCCGTTGGACACAGGTCCAGGATACCAATCAAAAGCAGAGACGGCATTCTATCACCCAAAACGGGGACATAAGGACTTTCCAGAAAATTTCTTCACTTCATCAATTCCTGCCCAAAGGCAATTCTGAGCTGTGAGAGAAGTTGGTTAGAATTCCATTCTAGTTCCCAGCGAGGTTGGTCAGGGCAGACTGAGGGCCGGGGGAAGACACAGGAAAGAGATGCATCTCTTTTTCCCATGTGCTGTCTAATGTTTAAAGAGATGGAGGAGCTGGCTCAGTGGGGAATGCATAACATCAGATCAAACTACTCACACTTTGAAATCAACGTGAAAAAGTGATAAATGGTTAACGGCAAGTAACCATGACTATAAAATTAGAGAGTAAAAGAAAAACTGCTGCCTTTGCTAGAAAAGGCAAACATTTTAAAAATGGGAAGGAGAAAAAAATAATTATGTGTCAACATGAAAGTACTCCTAAGGAGCAGGTCTCACTGCAGCCAGCATCGGTTATTAAACCTTTGTTGAGAAGGGTGCATGTGGGATTACCATCAAGCTTTTGTGTACTTTCCAGGCTGAGCTGGGCCAAGAATAGATTTTGCTGTTTGCTGGCCATCCAAAAAAAAAAAAAGAAGAAGAAAAATTGTTCCGGGTCAAATCCAAAATGGGTTTTTTTGGAAATTTTCTAGTAAAAAAAATGTTGAGTAGGGTTAAAGGAAACGTTTCGTGTAACCACCACTGAACTGGAGAAATGCAGAACTGGAAGGGACACTCAAGGCTTCCTCTCTTCCAATGGTTCCCAAACTTGTTCTGCTGCTTGTGCAGGGAAAGCCCCTGCACGGTTTGTTTATCTGCCACATCCGCAGGTTTGGCCAATCGTGGCTCCCAGTGGCAGCGGTTCGCTGTTCCAGGCCAATGGGAGCTGTGGGAAGCGGCGTGGGCTGAGAGACGTACTGGCAGCCGCTCCCATTGGCCTGGAGCGGCGAACCGGCCCGACTCAGCAGGAGCTTTCCCTGCACTAGAGGCAGAACAAGTTTGGGAACCACTGCTCTAGTCCACCCCCCCACCCCGCCCGTGCTAAGACAGGACCAAAGTAAACCTACACCATCCCTGGCAGGCATTTAACCTGTTCTTAAAAACCTCCAATGACGGGGATTCCACAACCTCCCTTGGAAGCCTATTTCAGTGCTTAACTACCTCTACAGTTGAAGTTTTTCCTCATATCTAACTTGAATCTTCCTTGCTGTACACTCAACAGCTTACTTCTTGTCCTGCTTCACAGTCCTCTTTGTAGCAGTCCTCAACATATTTGAGGACTACTATCAGGACCCCTGTAGGTCTTATTTTCTCAAGATTAAACATGCCCAGTTTTTAAACCTTTCCTTATAGGTCAGGTTTTCTAAATCTTTTTATCATTTTTGTTGCTCTCCCATGGACTTTTTCCAATTTGTCCATATCCTCCCTAAAGCGTGGTGCCCAGAACTGGACACAGTACCCCTGTGGAGACCTCACCAGTACTGATTAGAGCAGGACAATTACCTCATGTGTCTTACATATCATAATCCTGCTAATATACTCCAGAATATTAGCCTTTTTGATAACTGCATCATATTGGGGACTCATTCAATTTGTGATCTACTGTAACCCCCAGGTCCTTTTCAGTAGTACTACCCCCTAGCCACTTACTCCCCATTTGGTAGTGCTGCATTTGATTTTTCTTTCTTGAGTGAAGTAATTTCCATTTGTCTTTATGAATTTCTCCTTGCAAGATGTCAAATCAATTCTCTAATTTGTCAAGGTCTTTTCGTATTCTAATGCTGTTCTCCGAAGTGCTTGGAGCCCCTCTTAGTTTGATGGCATCTGCAAATTTTACAGGAATACTTTCCACTCCATTATCCCACTCAATAAAAATATTGAATAGTACTGGACCTAGGATGGCACCCCAATAGATACACCCTCCCAGTTAGACAGCGAACCACTGATAACTACTCTGAATAGTCATAGAATCATAGAAGATTAGGACTGGAAGAGACCTCAGGAGGTCATCTAGTCCAACCCCCTGCTGAAAGCAGGACCAACACCAACCAAATCATCCCAGCCAGGGCTTTGTTAAGCTGGGCCTTAAAAACCTCTAAGGATGGAGATTCCACTGCCTCCTTAGGTAACCCATTCCAGTGCTTCACCACCCTCCTATTGAAAAAGCTTTTTCCTAATATCCAACCTAGAATTCCCCTACCGCAACTTGAGACCATTGCTTCTTGTTCTAGTCTTTCAACCAGCTGTGCACCCATCTTGCAGTCATTTCATCTAGACCAAACTTCCCTAGTTTGCTTATGAAAAATATCATGTGGGACTGTGTCAAAAGCTTTACTAAAAATCAAAATACATCATATCTACAGTTTTGCCTCTATCCACGAGGCCAGTAACTCCTTTAGAACCAAGCATATCACTAGTGTCAGGTCTCCCACTCCCTGGGATGTGGGAGACCTGGGTTCTATCTGATGTGATCTGAACTTGGGTGTCTCACATCCTAGTAGAGTCCCCTAGCCACTGGGCTATGGGATATTCTGTATGAGTCTTTCTTAATTCCTCCCACTGAAGGTGTTCTACACATTGTATAAAAGCAAATAACAGTCATTGGAGCAGAGATTCGAACTTGAGTCTCCCACATCCTGACTAGAGTGCTACGGTCATCACGCTAGAGAGTCAACCTCCCAAAACCGGAATGAAATTTTTCTAATCAAGCAGAAAGAAAAAGGTTTTGTTTCGACATGACCATTTTGGTCACATTTTTTGGTTTGGTCGAAACTATTCAGCGAACTCTTCGTGAGCTGACAAATAGTTTTGGGTCAATCAAAACTGCATTTGAAAAAATTTCACCCAACTCTCATTACACAGCGTGCATTTTAGCAACGTACAGGTGAGCCAGGTTCTGCAGTGTGCATCTAACGTTACTTTGAAGATTTAAAGGGTGGTAAGAGGATCAATATTAGATTAAAAGTCCATCAGCATCCAGTGTGAAGAGAGAACCTCTGTAACATTCACACTATTTCCAGAACCTAGATATTAACATGAGAAATATATTAAAAATGCTTAAGACAGAATGTTTAAGCTTGTGGGCATCAAATCTGTTTTGAAACTTATTTCCTAAGTGCATGTGCTTTTCTCATTGTGAGTGGATGTTAGAAAAGGCGTGAGAAAGGGTGGAGCACACATGGTGAGAACAGTCACTGACCCATGGCAGTGAATGATCCATTATGCATATATTTTTAAGAGTCAGATTTGTTTGGCAAAACTGCCAAGAAGCAGGCACAAAGATAATGGCTCCCTCGTGGAAATGCTGTACCTGAGTACTTAGCAATATTATCCAGCAGAAGGGGGTACTTAGTCAGCCTCTGCATCTCAGTGGGAATGATATCTTTCAACTGCAACCGGCGACACAGTGGATTGCTCTCAGCATCCTAAAATTGAACAGGGTAATAATGGCATTTGTCATTTTTATTAAGACTATAATTACCTGAACATGTACCATCTATTCATCATATAAATGTCTATTACTTCACATTTCCAGTAATTAAATACAAGACAAGGAATGCCTAGATTTATCACTCAGACTACATAGCCCGGTTTCATTTGCAATTACATATAGGAAAGGCTCATCACAAAAGCAGTGGCTTCCTTCCCTCATTACTTCACACAGGCTGGTACCCTCCATAATCAATCAATCTCAGTCACTGCCACACAGGGAAGACACCAGCTTAGTCTTTCACACTGCGTGGACACTACATTTTTCAAAATTACACCAGTCTTTGTATTACCAGAATTCCCATCCAGCAGTAATGCAGATAATGCTCTCCTCTTCAGATGGCACACATGCGGAGGTCCTTCCCAGTGGGATAGGTATACCACATGTCTCTTGAGTTCAGGGCGCACACCCACTTTGCCCTGCTGTGCTACACAGAACACCTGTTCTCAATCAGGCATGTGCACAGTGTAACAGGGATGGGTATCTAAGTCCTGTAACTGAACATGTTTCTCTCTACCAGCACATTATCTTTAATCCACAGCATTAAAGGTTCACCTGTCCAGAAGTGATTAACAGAGACAATCTGGTGTTGGAAATAATGCCAAACCAACAGCAATCTTAGATATGATCCTGCTAATTGTATTAACCTTACTTACAGCCCCCGGTTATCCTTCACTGATCATCATCCAAATTTGGGACCAGTTCCAATTTTTGAGTGAAACTCACCTGCACAAAGGTTTGGAAGCGAGAGTCTTTCTTCTGCCGTGATTTGATCACCTCTAGAGCAAAAGGCTGGTTACTACAAAAGGTGGCAGTTGCGTGTTTCAGGTTCTCCTCTCCTGCTCCACTGAACTGTGTCAAGAAACCAAGGAAGCCAAATTTAGACAGAGACAAACTGGACACATGCCAACATGAGCTCTGGCACACATTGGAATTGCTCTCAGAAGGCAAAGAGGCTGCCTAGACCCACAAAATAGCCACGTTTACACCTCCTCGTCTCTAATTGATACAGACTGCCTTTCAGACTTCTTCACCCCAAACTGCCGAGGAACCCTTGGCAGCTGAGAAGATCTCCCGTTAGGCCTGCTTTTACACAACCCACTTTTCACAGTCACTGTCTTTCTATCCCTACCAAAGGCAGAATGTACTGCGAGGCATGAGGTCACTGCTGACTCAGAAGAGGAGACCATGCCATTGCTTCATCCATTGAGTCACAATCCGCCTTGGTGTAAGCAGGTACAACTACATGGATTTAAATAATGAGGGATGAATTGGGCCTATTTTACTTTACCATTGGCCTGTACATGCAAGTCCAGGGTTGCCTGTGAAACCATGTAGCTGGGCCATCCACTGCAAGCTCCCAGGATTCACATGTGATCTGATTGCCCGCCCTAAACTTCTGCACCGAGATGGCAGGTGGAGTTGAACAAAAAACAAAAAACGAGCCGGGCTGATGACTGCAAGAGACTGTGCTGAAAACCCCTTTATCTGCTCTCCTTGGCACCCACCCTTGAGCCAGCCTAGGGGTAATGTCTTCACTAGCAACGTTAAACTGCTGTCGCGGCAGCGCTTTAACATGGCTGTGTAGACATGGCATCAGCACGGGGAGAGCATCGGCGTGGTGAACAATGCCCAGCCTGCTGACGTCCCAAGCCTTCCATCCGCATACTTTGAAAGGTGACCTGCAAAGGAAAAAGGAACGTGTGCGCAATTTTTTGCTTCTTTACAATATACAGAGGAGAGCCAACAGGTTTGGGGCTTCCCTTCAGCCGAAATATCAGGTCTGTGTTACTTTCTTTTGGCTAGGGCAATGGAGAACTGGTTGGATAAGACATCACAAGAGACTGAAAACCGAACAACTGAAAAGTGAAGGAGTTTTAGCCAAACTCTGAAACTCTGAATTAAATAGGTTTCACCAGACAGCAACAGAAAGATTGACCCTTGGGATACAAGCATTTTTGGAAGGACTCAGATACTCCCACTTGGGTCTGAGGAAACTCCCACTCCAATTCTCTAGTAGTTTTATGAATCCTCCAGCAAACACACAGGGAATACAATACTTTATAGTCTCAATATTTCCAAGGTAAAAATATAAGTAGTCCAACCACCCAGCAAAGCCCATTCATCTTCTCTCTCTCTCTCTCTCTCACCTCCCCCCAGCCCCACTTTCTGTCCTTCACACATCATAAAGAAGCAAAAAAGGCAGACAAGTTTTGCCCTCTAAGCAGGTCACCTTTAAAGAAATGACTCACGTATTTATCTTTAACTGAATAAAGCATGCCGCTAGATAAAGCGATCAAACTCCATGTTGAGCTCCCTCCACCTTCTCACAGTCCTGTGTCCCCACCTCCATATTAGCTACACAGAAATGATCAATTTCAGATATTGCGTTCTTAGTGGGTGTGAGTTACACCGATTTCCCTGGGGCTTTATTTACTATTTTATTGGACTCTTACTTTCAGGAATATTTACATTTCTGAACAGGAAGAAAAAGAAATTCAGTTTACCCAGGTTAGCAAGTCTTCCCCAATCTGATCAATAACAGAGGTCTCATTCCGTTTACGGACAGCTTTCATCTGATCATTCAAACCAGCTAGAGGAGGGGGGAAAAAAGCAAGAGAAAGGATAATTAATACGGTCTCAATTGGTCATTTATTTCAAAATGGGAACAAACCAAAAAGGAGACTGGATTTACAATAATAATCACACGGCAAATTAAAGTGAAACAACAGAGAAGTGCCAGATGGTAGGCTAATATTGATAAACAGGAATCATTAATAACAACGAGTAATAAATAACCACTCCGAGAACTTTTCCAACATTACTTTGTCTACTTCACAAGGAGGAGAGGCTTAATGTTATTCTAATTTTAAAATGCAGGGAAACAGACACAGTAAGGTTACAGCGAGTGGCTTGCACAAAGTCACACAGTGATACAACTGGAATCCTAACAGTCCCTTACTCTCACCACTAGGAAACCCTGCTTTTCAGAAGCATCAGCATCCAAATGCATATTGCTCCCTTTAGTAGCCCTCTGCCTATGAACCCTCCTGGCCAGCGCCTGTCTGGTTAGTTTTTTCGCATGAGTATTCATCTCAGTATTGCTCTGTTTATGAAAGAGGGGGTGTATATCACCTTAAGACCCCTTGGGCATGTGCATGAGAACAAGAGTGTATCTGGCACCTTGGCAACAGATATGCTTGTGAACCAAGTGTGAAATGATTGCGTGCATGCAATTCAAGTGCCGTGTGTGGATGCCCACTATATGTGGATAAACTTATGCATACTTGCATCAGCAAGCATGTATATCTCAGGTGTGTGCATCCATCACTGCTGTCGGGAGGCTAGCAGAGCTGAAAGGCACCTCATCTGCCCTTACTGTGGAGCAGAAGGATATCCTCTAGGTTTGAAAAGATTTTGCGCAGGTCAGAGGGGGTCAGGATGCCTTCACGGAATACACGCTGGTAGAAGACCTGATGCAGAACCTTCAGAGTGCGGACATGAGCTCGCTCAGTGTAGAACAGCTCTGAAGAGGAGGAAGAGAAATACAGGATGATTACTGATTTCATGCAGTAACCCTGCATGGATTCCAACGCGGTCTATAGCGGAAGCCAGAATCTGCCAGCAATTGCGTTACTTAATAAATTAAGCAGTTGAGAGAGCACACATTAACTCTGGGGTCAGGAACCTGAACCTGCAAAAAATCTCTCCCCCATCTGTGCCCTCCTTGCCAGCCCAGATTCTGGTGTACTAAGGAATCAGAAACCATGCTCAGCTACCCTAGATACAGGAATGTGCAAGGAAGCAAACTTGTTACTGAATTAACCCATCTACTTGGGGTAAATTGTAACACTTATCACCTCACTCAGTCACACACACAGCTCCACAGAGCTGTATGATTTGAGATCAAGGTGAAGTCTCCATGAGTGTGCTGGGATAGGAGCCATTCCCTTAGATTGTGCTTTTTTTCCAGAAAGCAGTATATAGTCCTCCCCGCCTCTTTACTCCCTCCCAGGATGCTGTAAGCTGGTCCTTGTTTTGCCATCTAAAACTGCTTGCTCCTGCTTTGGGACTGAGCCAGTCTAGGATCTCTGCATGTTACCTACTGATATATAAACGCCATACCAGCAGTTTGCACATTCTTGAAGTTTGCAGGCCAGAAACTACAGCTTATTCCCAACTGTGAGCCACTCAGATGAAGAAAGTGCTCATTTTAAGTGTTGGGAAACTGTAGGTTCCAGGATTTGGTGGGTCAGCAAAGAGAAACACATGAACTCACCATTAATCACTTCTTGGCGTTTGATTTCATAGGGTTTCAGCCCCAGCAGCACCTCTTGGCTCACCAGCTGCTGCCAGTTGGGAGGATCAGTCTCAGTGTCAAAATCAAACAGCTCATCCTCACTCTGAATATCCCCAAAGCCCACACTGTCCATCCTGTAGAGAGAGAACACGCCAGTCAGATGCCTTCTGATTCAAGCACCGACACAGGGAAGAAAATGACAAAGTGTAGGCAGAAGGAGGGAGAAAAAACAAAACAAAACCACAGTTGAAAATTTTATGAAGAAATACTCAGGGAAGCTGCCACAAGCCTTCTGGTTAAAGATGCATTTTGGTACTTAGCCCTTTTACAGAGACCTTTATCGAAGGCTTAGCGTTCACTCTTACAACACTATCTGCACTGAGTATTATAATCCCCCATTTTACAACATGGCTAAACAGACATACAAAGAGGTGAAGTCATTTGCCCAAGGTCACATAGTAAGATGGAGAAAAGCAATGATTTTTTTTTTCCCCCCACCCCTTTCCACTATCTGCAGATACTGCCACAAAGATTTAGGGCTTGTCTACACTGGCAAGTTTCTGCACAGTAAAGCAGCTTTTTGCCCTGGAACGGAACCCAGTATTCTTGACTCCCAATCCAACCATTATAAGTAGTGATAATAATAATTAGTGCTTTTTATCCAGACATCACGCAGCATGGGTATTAATATCCCCATCACCCGCACTATTATCTAGGTCATTGAAACTATTTTGACCAGGGACAGATTAAAATATCACTAAGCTCTACTTTATAAGAGTGTGGCCTGGTGGACAGCACACTCGACTGGCTCTCAGGAGACCTGGGTTCAATTCCCAGCTCTGCCACTAGCCTGGGTGCACCTGGTCAAGTCACTTCATTTCTCCATGCTTCAGGCTCCATCATTTGTGAAATGGGGATAATTAGGCTGACCTCCTTTGTGAAGTGCTATATCAGGTATTAACTATAATGTTCTTATTTCCAACTAGTTCACAGCCATACTCACTTTCGGAAAGGTTTTGGTGTCCCCAAGTCAGCTAATCTGAAAAACAAAAATTAGCTTGAGTAATGGGATTTCATTCCCATCAGCAGAGCTCCAGAGTGAAATCTTTTAAGGACTGGTTTGTCGTTCTAGCCAAAAACTTGACATTCTAGCCCTGATACTGAAGAGAGTCTTCTAGTACAATTATAGTGGGAGGAAACTAAAATATCTCAGGGCAGCGTCTCCATTCTCTCCCCTTCCCCCCTGAATAATGTTCAAAATAGGCCACGCTGCCAATGTTGTTCTGCAGACCCAATGTAACTGCTTTCATTCTCTTTGCTACACTCTTCCCAGCTCCAAATCACTTGTGCCCATAAATACCTATCAAGTTCTCCTTCCTCCTCTTGCAGCTGGTCCAGAGGAGGGGATGGGAAATCAAAGACGGTGTTAGGGGTGCGGGGTGCGCCATCCACAGAGTCACTAAGAGGTGGAGCATCTCCAGACTGCTTGGGGCCTGAAAAGAGAACCGTCAAGAGTTTCCAGGAGAGATCAAAACACAAAACTAGCTTTCGGGGGGGGAGGGGGGGAGGGGGGTTGAAACCAACAATTCCTGATCTTAGAAAGAAAGAAGCCTTAACAGAGAAGCATTTAACATTGCATTCATCTGTTGTTGCAGGGCTGGGTACTTGAGCACTGAAGTTGGGGCTATTTCTTCCTCAGGATGATTAAACAATACAGTATTTTGGAAGCCAATGACAAGCCGCATTCAAGAACCCAGTGACATAACTCAGCACAGATCACTGAACAGGAAGAGTCAGAGTGTCTGAGGGCCTCAACATTAGTAACATGCTCTTAAAATGGGATGGCAATTTGCACATCCTATCCACAATACAGCATTGAACACTCCCCTCTCCAGCATCTTCTCACCTGTCTCGCTGTCCTTGCTTCCCTCCGGGGAGGTAAAGGGCCCCATAGCTAAAGGAGACATGGGATTGGCAGGAGGGCAGGTCATGTCTGTGCCATCGCTAGAGGACCCACTCTGGCGCATCTTGACAGAGTCTGGTGGCTCTGGACTAACTGAAGAGACTGTGGATAAGTGCTTTGGATGGCGCTGCTTCTGCATTTCCATGGCCCTGCCAACTGAACAGAGACAGACAAGACAGATTGCCGGAGGCCTTCCTGCCTCCAGAAATCCTCAGCGAGATTTCAATGAATAATTTCATTAGCTTGTTTTGTTTTTTAAAATCACATCTCAAACCGAATGAGTCTCCAGTTAATGAATGCTAGTCAAGCTCCGATACAAGGATGTTGTTCAGAGGGTTTCTTTAGCTGACATCTGAAGTACTCTGTGTATTGTGGAGGTTGCCTAAACAGATTTTAAGTCTCACTGGGACACAGGGTGATGATGGGTACAGAGACCATCTGATTTTCAGACAGACCATTAGGAAGCAGAACGCACATTCCACAGTCCAACATACTTGCACTGCTGTCATGGCGACTGGGTCTCCTTGGGGGTCCCAGGATACTGGGGAAGCCTCTCCTCTTCACTTTTTCCTCCCCTTCTTTCTCTTTCTTTATACTTTGCTGCGGTTAATACACAACCAAAGAAAAACCAGATGAGGAATTCATTTCTCCTGGAGTCAGTTATAGATATATCTGCTACTACCTCAGAATCCTACAAGTTCAAGATAGTAGAGACCTATTCACACTAGTTGGTCTATCCCTATCCCTCTCTGTCAGCACAGGACAGTTCACAACAGTATTTAGATTTCAAAGGAGAGAGGAGCAGGTTCTAAGAGTCATTTCCTTACCCAGAGCTTTTACAGGACTCAAAATACAAGAAGAGGGTGACCAGGAGTCAGGCAGCCAAGTGAGAGAGGAACAAAGCTAACATGTCAAAACATAGACTCTTAAATCCATCTTTAGACACCCGACACCCTACAGTGGGAGCTGAGGCTGCGCCACACTGCAGTCATTAGAAGCTGCAGGCACCCAGCACCGCTGACAGGTTTCAGAGTAGCAGCCGTGTTAGTCTGTATTCGCAAAAAGAAAAGGAGGACTTGTGGCACCTTACAGACTAACAAATCGATCTGAGCGTAAGCTTTCGGGAGCAACAGCCCACTTCGTCAGATGCATTCAGTGGAGTCCACTGAATGCATCCGATGAAGTGGGCTGTCGCTCCCGAAAGCTTATGCTCAGATCAATTTGTTAGTCTGTAAGGTGCCACAAGTCTTACTGGAGGCACTCACGTTTGAAAAGGTTGGCCACAGACTCTGCATGTGCTGCTATTACCTTTATCTTTGGCAGGAAACCAATACGTCCACGCTTCTGCTCCAAGCTCCGGGGCTCCTTGACTTTCACGCCCAGATATTTCATGTAGGTGAGAATCACATACTGCATGGTTGAACTGCAAGACAAAACGAAAGAGAAAGAGGGAAACTGGTAAAAACTGAGTTTGGAAACCTCTTAATTAAGAAGTTTGTGTACAGAGGTTAACTCCTGATTTTCAAATTAAAATCCTTCTCTGGCATTGGGGCACCAATTCCTTTTGATATGACTCAGTCACAAGAGACCAGAACACATCTTGCCCATCATAGAACCTGTCCCCTTGCAAGTGCAAAATATAGTCCCCGATACCTGCTGACTGATACATTCTCTGCAGCCGTTGTTCTCAACCAAGGGTACCTGTGCCCCCAGGTGTACCTAGACATCTTCAGGGGGTACATCAACTCATCTAAATGCTTACCTAGTTTTACTACAAACATAAAAAGCTCCAGCGAAGTCAGTACAAACTAAAATTTCATACAGACAATGACTTGTTTATACTGCTCTATATACGATACACCAAAATGTAAGTACAATATTTATATTCCAATTGATTTATTTTACAAATATATGGTAAAAAGGAGAATGTAAGTCATTTTTCAGTAACAATGTGCTGTGACACTTTTGTATTTTTAGGTCTGATTTTGAAAGCAAGTAGTTTTTAAAATGAGTGAAACCGGGAGGTAACACAAAACAAAATCAGACTCCTACTAGGTGTACGGTAGTCTGGAAAGATCGAGAACCACTGCTCTGCAACATCTAGGCAATTATTCGGAAAATGTTTTCAGAAGTTCTAGAACAGTGAACATACTATTAATGCCACAATGCAGCTAAGCGTCAGCCACAGTAAAACTTGCCCTGATACAGTAGGGCTCCATCCAGACAGATCTCTGACAGAGAACACTTCTAGAAAATGAAGTTTGCTGCTACAGCCAGCAGAGGGCTATCTTGTCCTGCTCAGCAAAAGTCAGACAGGGAGTCAAGAGTCAGCACTTAGGTGAGGTGATCTTACTCCACATGCCAACTCCACAAAAATGGTACATTACCTCTTGTCCTCTTCCAGAGGCTGAGAAGTCATCCTGAAAGCGAGAGAGACAGGTTAAAGAACACAAACCAATCCCAACCAAACACTCTCACAGTCAAAATAATCCAGCACGACAGTACCTATTTGTATAGTGCCTCCTCCTTGAATCTTGACAAATCCCAGCCAAACTCCATAGGGAGAAGCCAGCAGCTTTCCCCCCCACCCCCCTTTAAAATCAATTCTGAGGCTGCAAGTTTCTTTGAGCCAACTGAAAAAATTCTGGATCTGACACTCAAGATGCCAAGAACGGAAGCCCTGGAGCTGCTGTTTAATAAGTATTCCAGAAATAAGCAATTCCACCACAGACTATCTGGGGATATTTGCTCTGGATTCATTTTCCAGTGGCCTCCATTATACTGATGGGTAATCCAACAGCTGCCAGAAGCAAACTAGGGAGGAGGGGAAAGGTGTTGACCCTGAGCTGTTTTCAGTTCTTAACTCCTTTGCTCTGCTCTCCTCAAGCCTTGAGGAGATAGAAGGCAGTCTGTATGTTACCCCCACATTCACACACACTGCTACTTACAACACCTCCTCGATTTTGGTAATTATCTGCTCTGCACACGCTCTCTCTCTCTCCAGCGTGATCCGGTCACGGACACGTTCTGCATCCAGCTTGGTCAGTTCATTTTCGGCCAGCGTCAATCCCATGCTACGCTTCTGTCTAAATAAGGAGAGAAAATAAGCGCATGAAATAACATACCTGGGTGATGTGAATAAGTGGCCTCCCAGCATTCAGAATGCTCGATGGTTCCTGTCCCACCTCTCCTACCAAAATGTTTTGTGGCCTTGGGAAAGTCACTTCACCTCTGTGCATCATTGGCCCAAGCAGTAAAGCAGCCAATACCATTTCACAGAGCAAGGCAGCTTCACAAACTGCAAATACAGCTTCATGAAACTGCAGCCTCTTCTGAGGTCAAGGGAGGCAGCCAGATTGCTGTACAATAAGCTGTGCCCCATACAGGGAGAGGCAGAGACGGGCAATAATGGCCAAGGAAGAGAGGAAGTCGGCTCTGAGCATTGTGCACTCAGTGTCTGTAACAATAAAGTGGGCATTTGAAGAGGCCAGGGCTGTCCTTCCAAGCAATCCTAGATTACCACGGAATTGCTCTGACCACACACAGCAGAGAAACAAGTAAGCTCCAAAATTCTAGAGTATTCCCACAGTGACTTGCTAACATGGAGGATTCATCTAGGCCAAAGATGAACTACTAAATCCTGGAAGTTTGAACTTCCCTGCCCCATGTTAATATTCTGTTAATATAGCGGGATGAAATCTAGTGCTCAGTATGAGCTGCAGGAAAAAAAAGAATCTACATACCTGAAATCTTCCAGATGCCTCTGGACATCTGGATAGACTTTATCTTGCATAGTTTGGATATAATGGCGGTGCAATTCCTCTGGAATGAGTTCTGGCCTTCTTTTTTCTGCAGGTGAAGGGAGGAAGAAGAGGCAGGGTTTCACTTTAGAACACTATTAGAATAGTTACTCTGTACTAGGAGAAAGCCATTCACAAACGCTTCAGTCTTTGTAGCCGTGACCTTTTACCTCCTGCTGTCTACTATGTGAAAGTGCATTAAAGCGCCCACAGTGTTAGCTATACCCAATATCACACTAAAGAAATACAAGATGTAGGTGCCCATGCCTCCCATCTAGCGTCCTATACAACAGCGTATAGAATGTTCTTCCCAATCAAACACCAACACGACCACCAACCTGTCTCTCCAAGTTTGACACACACTGTACAAATAGCAAACATACACCCGAAGAGACACCCACCGAGAGAGTTCTTTAAGAGATCCGTTAGGACGGTCTCAAACAGTAGGATCTATGCCAACGGACACTCCTTATAAAAAGGACCTTACCTAGATCTATACAAATTTCATCTGGAACAGGAACCTTCAGATTCTGAAAAAGAAAAGTAAATGTAAGAGTGAGACCATACATGACAGGCTCTTCTCTCCCCATAGGCTGATCACCTCTGAGCACTTGCAGGAGTCACAAAGGCAATTCCCTCCACTCAGAACATATAGATTCTAAGGCCATTGTGAACACCGCGTCTGAACTCCTGTATAACACAGGCCATTGAATTTCCCCAAAATAAATTCCCACAGCAGATATTTAGATAGCACTGCACCATGGAAGTGGTTTCACCTTCCTCCAAGGCATGTGTACAGACCCCTGCTTCAGGCAGGGTATGAGATGAGCCTGTCCATGGGTCTTAACCATTATGGCCAAACAGAGGTTCCTCATCTTTGTAAAGAAATACACAAAATTCCCACATTAGCAACGGTCACTTCAATTTAAGCAGCAGAATCCAACTGTACTGCAATGGACGACTGCCCGGATTATCTTGGATGTCAAATTCATTCCATTTCCTATCAAAGAACACGCTGCTCGTGAATCAGGGGGTTTCCAGAGTCCTGAGGTTGTGGCCAGCTTTATTCTCTTACATTCAGTGCTGCGATTTTAACTAAAGGAACTATAGGAGACAGATGGAAGAACACCTCTGCCTGGGTACAGCCTTGGGTTTCTTTTCTGTTTTTTTTTTGTTTGGCGGGGCGGGGCGGGGGGAGGGAGAGGGGGAGAAGAGATGGTCAGAAAACCAGGAGTAACTTTTTTTTAAAAATTATGTTTGAAAACTTACTTCAGTTTTCAGATTTCTGAGCATTGGTGGCAACGCTATGACAGCGCAGTCAATTCAGCCATTTAGTCATTTCCGTTTACTCAACTATAAATAATGATCATACATTTTACACATGGCAGAAGTAAATCTCAACCCTGACAGACCACAAATGATAACCAATAGGGAAGCCATATATAATGTATAATGGCTGCGAGCAATAGATGAAACACTCTGTAAACCTTCAGAAGTTTGAGGTGACTGGAGAGAAGGCTGTATCAGCTTTAATCCACAGCAACACACAGCACATTTCCGTAGTGTTTTTCATTGTGAAGCTCCAATTACACACACACACACACACAGCACCAATGAAATGCAGCACCTCTAGGTTGGAAATCACCAAATAATTGGAGTGCAGAATACTTTACAATATCTGCATAGAGTGGGGACCAAGGGAAGTTTTGGCCTACTCTTATGAAATGGCTCATGGGATCTTTCATGAAGAGACTGACAGTATTCTGGTATTTAAGACCCCCACAGGCAACAGCTTTTACCCCAGAAAACTAAAGGCTAGGTCTACCCCGCCTGGATACGAACAAAGGTTCCACAGTGCTTAGAGCATTTTTAAGATCTCTCCAGCACATCAGGATGAGAAAGGTAAAAATCAGTTTCTTGCGTGCAATTGCAGGGGAGAAAAAGGGCACACCTGTCTTGGAACCTACCGCAGCTCGGTCCAGGAAGAACTGGTTAAACTCAAGGAAGACACGACGAGTCTCTTTGGAGTTGGTCTGTTTGTACAAGTCCGTGTAAAGATAGCAGAGCTGGAGAAAAGAGAGAGAGTGAGAACTCTCCAGATTCTACCTGTGAATTTCCTCTCAAATGTTCAGAGGAGATAAGCCTCTCAAAACTCCAGTTACTGGCGAAGAACTTGCAACATGGCTGTGCTGAAAAGATGAATCAATACTTTTAAAGGCCATTTTATTTATTTGACATTTACTCAAAAGCCTGATGCACATTTGAGAGCTGCATTTTTCTCACTGCCAAAGCAGTGGTGACTCCAGACAACTCAGGCCAACCCCGTATATCTGGCCCAGCAGAACCATTCCAGAGTGACATCTTACCAGCGTTGCCGGGTCAAACTGGGACACCACATGATGCAGGAACACAGCCAAGTGAGCCGGGCGAGATTTCAGCAGCTCTATGTTCTGGAAACAGCTGCATTGCCCATTGATCTGTAAAGGCACAGACAGTCCACTTCAACTACACACAAAGGCCCGTGAGAAACCTGGAAGGCTTCATCCCAGTTGAATGGTTTCTCCTTTCTTTGGTAAGCAACAGAGCAGAACCAGCCTAATTCCACAACTCATGGACTGCCATTCTAGCCTTCAGGAAGGGCTCAGCATCAGCCCACTTCCTGGTCTTTTCCATACAGTTTAGTACTTTAAAACACTTTCACACAAGACATATAATGGAATAGAATCAAGAGCAAATTACTATTAAAACCCTTCAGTACAAAGGTATTAGAAAAGATTTCTGCTGTAGCAACACTGCAGCTTACAAAAAGCCAATTAAAGCTAGGCAATACAATGAAGCAGATTAATTTCTGGTGAGGTTGAAGTTATGGGGGAAAAAGACGGGGTAACAAAATCACAGACTATTTTAGCACAGGTTTCAGACTAACAGCCGTGTTAGTCTGTATTCGCAAAAAGAACAGGAGGACTTGTGGCACCTTAGAGACTAACCAATTTATTTGAGCATGAGCTTTCGTGAGCTACAGACTCTGAAAGTGCCATTTCCCATTCGTTAGGGCCAACAGTGACAATGAATCCTTGCTTTTCTCTCTCTCTTTTTTAAGTTTACTAGACTAGCGCTGTCTGCTAACAATATGGCAGGACGTGGCCACAACTGAGGCATAAGGAAAGTGTTTAGATGTAGCTGTGCCCCATCCCAAAGAAATGGCTGTGTGACAAAAGAGCGAAACCCACCTGCTCCTGTTCAGCGTCAAAGTCGTCATCCTCTGCTCCGATGATCTGAGGTGCCAGGCGGGAGGAGGGACTCCCAATACTGGATTGAGAATCCTGGGGTGTTGAGAGTGGGGAAAAAAAAAAAATGCAATGAGCAATTAATGTCTCAGGGAAGGTTTCTCTTTGGCAACCGTCTATAAGGAGATGACGACAACATTTTCATTTTCAAGCAGTCACTCTTTTGGAACTCAATCTGGTCTTTAGCAGCTCCTTGTCCCATATTTCTCCCTCAGTGGGGATGTATTAGAGCTGGCTAATGGACAGACACCTTAGGTGTGACAGATAGTACAGTATCCTGCAATATCCTGGACAAACCTTACTGACTTAAGTTTAAATATTTTGGGAGTTCATTGTATTAAAAATGAAAAGGTTTATGTATAACAGAGTGCTTGTATGTAATTCCATGGTGGAGGGGGGACCATCGCCTTTCAGGATTTAAGAACAGTAGGGGTGGTTAACCAAATTCACTCAGGTTGTAACACATCCAGAGAGCTGTCATCACTTGGAGAGAAGGTCACCTATACTAGTTCAAACTGGACTCTCCAAGGACCAACAGAAAAAAGGATTTTTGTAAAAATAGTCTGAGTTTAAACTGACCAGGCCTTCTTTCTGATGCAGCTAATGAACAGGACCTCTGGTCCAAGGAGGGCACCAATCTTAAGGGAAGGATTGGAAGGACTTTGGCCCATGAATGAAGGGGCTTGTTCTGAGCTGAAGCTGTGATGAACTTGTGACCACAGAAAAACCCCAGTGTGGAGTTTGAAGGACATTTCACTGGTCAGAGCCCTTGGAATCAGGGAGAGATCACTGGGAAGCTGATTAGCATGCGGGTAGGTTCTTTTATTGTTTAGACTTTTTCTGTAATGCGTTTACCTTAAGAATAAAGGTACCACTGAGCACTTTATAAGCAAGCACATTAACTGTGGCAATTACACAATTTACTGTCTGTGAGGAGAAAAGTAAAGCAGTCCAGCTTAGGCAGCCTGACTTTGCTGGGAGCTTAAAGTGTAAGCAGGGAGCTGTTCAGTCTGGTAATACCCCAGTCAGGAGGGAGAGAGTTGCAGGTCTCCCCCCATGTCCAAGAGAGCTGTCAGCCGAAGAGCCTGGAGCCTACAGCTGGACCACAAGGGGGAAATGCAGGTTCCTGAATTGTGACATGAGGATCTTCCCCCTCTTAAGATAAGAATGCTCACAAAAGCCACAATTAGCAGGTTTCAAACCCATAGTCTATGTAGCCTGTTTTTGTACTCTCTGAATGTCACCCATCAAAGCGAGACTGCCTCCAACGAGGCACGCTGCGAGGTGGTATACGCCTAGCAACTTCTTTCTGCAAATGGAGGCTTTCGACTCGCAACAGTTCCCAAACTATAGTGGTTCACGTATCGCTCTCTTAAGAAGCCTGTTGAGAGCTGAAGGAGCATCAAGCTGACATACCACCAGTGGCCCACGCACCGCAACTGGGGACCCAAGTGAGAACTAACGGGAGAGCGAGGCATGCCCCCTCAGAATTCTTCCTCGGGAAAATTATTCATTCGCGTCACCAACGACGACTGCTGACCAACGCTTCTCTTTTCCCCATTCACAAGGACATCCCCGATGGTCCCAGTCACACAGTGATTGAGTGTCCCAAGGCAAGAAAGCCTTCCTCCATTTAGGGTGGGGCTGAAGGAGTACAGACATAGGTGACAGCTCCTGCCATTTGAGAGACAGCTGTTTTACAGCAGGATTATACACTTCTGATCCTTTAATGGACCCACTTTTAAATTCCATAAACATTTATTTGGCCAATTAAAGTTTCCCGCACAATTCTTAATTGCATTTTATTTTCTAAGGCAAAAATTCAATTTATGTTCAATTTAGACAACAGGGGGCAAAAAAAAAAAAAAAAGATTTTAATGGACTCAATACAGAAGCAGCAGCTACCGTCACACTTTGGGTTTTGGACTCACAGTATCTTGAATCTCACTCTTCTCTGGACTCTCCTCCAGGTAAATCCGTTCCTTCAGGCCACTGCGGGGACTCTGGGAAGTAAGGAAGGGCAATTTCTGGTGAGCGTCAGCAGACCCAGAAAAATAAGAACTGTAGAGTATGTTCTTGAGTAACAGACAAATTTTACATGGCTCAAATTCAGTGGACTGCTAAATAACTTTTCTTGCCTATTTCTGGCAGCTAAGCCCTAAACAGACACCAACATACACACTATCTAAAACCAGTAACTTACTATGTTTCTAGGACACATGAAAGGAACTGAGTAAATTAAGCTAATACTGACAGAATTTCTTTCATTACAAAGGCTACTACCTCAAATGGTAATTTTGCCCTGCCCAGTCCCCTTAAAATGCAGGTCTCACTGATGTTATATTGCAGTAGTTTTCAGCCTTTTTTCATTGGCAGACCTCAAACATTTCAAATGGAGGTGCGGACCCCTTTGGAAATCTTAGTCTGCATATCCTCAGGGGTCTGTGCATCACAGGTTGAAAACCACTATTATATTGCATAAAAACAAGAGGGAGTGAATGGACAATCTTGATCTTTTTTCTGGCCCCCGTTCCTTTAATTTCCAATTGCAGGTAGAAGCCCGCCCAGCTAGACTCCTACGTCATTGCTAATAATCAAGAAAAAAAGGAGAGGGGCCAGGTGAGATTTTTCAAGCATCAAACAACAATACGATTCCCACTCTTCCCTGACACCCGCAAAATGAAAGGAAATCCATGCCACAGTTCCCTTAACGACAAAGGCCTTCCACCTAATAGGTGAAGATTTTGAAGCCTGTGAAAACAGAAGGCTATAATGGAAAGTCATTTGCTACCCTAACTATAAGGGGTGTGACTACCGGTGGCAGTCATAAAAAAAACAGAAAAAACAAACCAAAAAAACAGGCCCCCTTCAAAGCTTTTCATTTCTTGGGCTCAGCTCCCTTGTAAGGGTGGTAGAACCCCAGGCTCACCATTCCCCTCTATAAATCAATTTTCAACTCTGCAAAGATTGTCTGTTTCAGGAGCTTTTGTCCAGAGGTTTTATCAAGTCTTCTTTCAACTTTACACTTCAGTGAGATTTTGTTAATATAAGCCTAAAACTGGAAACACAGATTACCTGATTTTGCATGGCAGTTCTCTCTCATGGAAATCAAATTTACAAAACTATCAAAACCCCACACAACTCACTAGGACGTAGAAATCATCATACCCCACCCCCCAATATGAAGATCAGGAAACTGACCCATAAGTTTTATAACAGCCCCAGTCCCAACTCCCCGGTACTATCCAGGCAACACATTAATTAAGGGTTAAGTGCTAAAACAGTATAGCAATGGGGTCTTATTAGTACCTAGATAGTTAGCAGACTGATTAATAAAAGAAAAGGCTCTAACTACTGGTTAATGACTGGTGTGTATCGGGTAGGAGTGATGCTTTTCCTCACACTCATGGCAACTTGCCCTGTGAGGCTGTCTGAGTCATTCTAACCACAAATGGAACATTAACGTGTTCTTCCAGATACTGTAGTTTGTCTCTCATTTCTGTAAGACACTGGCATTCATCTTTCTCAGCCTGGTAACAGGGAATGTGCCAGGAAAACCCAACCCTGAAAAACATGGTATTTTCTTTTCCCAATGTCTCAGGGAAGACTGGCACTGCAAGCTTCCTCACAGCAGCGTCTTTGGTACATCCCTCAAAGCACTGTTCTAGTACTGTACGTGTGCGAGAGAGAGAGAGAACATATGCATAACACACAGAGGACAAAGCTGTCAACCTAAAACCTATGTTGGGAAAAACAAACCCAAAGGGACAAAGGTGGAGCTTCTGAGCTACCCTATACTCACATCAGCAATGTCACTGTTTGGCCGGGAGCCATCACCACTGCTGTAGTCTATTTTGCTCAGCCCATCCCCACTCTCTGCTTCTACTTCACTGATCTGCAGTGACTCCGTCACAGATCTGGAGGACAAAACTCCATCCTAAGAAAGAGAAAATATATTAAGAGACTGCCCAAAGCAGGGCAATGAGGTGAAAACCAGATGTTTAAGGAGCAGAAGAACACTTATGATGACAAAGCCCTGGCTGGGATGATTTAGTTGGGGTTGGTCTTGCTTTGAGCATGGGGTTGGACTAGATGACCTCCTGAGGTCTCTTCCAACCCTAATCTTCTATGATTTTATGCCTCTATGATTAGCTCAAATTAGTTCAAAATTTTACGTCATCTGCTTGATCCATAAAACTCCAATCTAAAGTGGCGGGGGATGCTTTTCTAAGAAACATCAAGAGCAGAGAATGTTCATGTACAGCCTTACAACATGCAAGGGGGAAAAATTGGCTTCACTGGTCAACTGGCAATGGGGAAAAATCCCTTCAGTAAAGACACTATTTTAGAGCTTCAAGTAATTTATTCTTAACTGTAAGGATATAAGAACATAACATAACAGCCATACTGGGTTAGACCAAAGGTCCACCGAGCCCAATATCCTGTCTTTCAACTGTGGCCAATGCCAGGTGCCCCAGAGGGAATGAACAGAGCAGATAATGATCAAGTGATCCATCCCCCGTCGCCCACTCCCAGCTTCTAGCAAACAGAGGCTAGTGACACCATCCCTGTCCATTCAGGTTAATAGCCATTGATGGACCTATTCTCCATGAACTTATCTAGTTCTTTTTTGAACCCTGTTATAGTCTATAGGATAAATTTTACAGATTTCATTTCACTTTTACTTAAGATACAGAAACAAATTAGAGATCAAATCACGAACATACAATTATATCTTATTGCTTTAAACACAGCCTCCTTCAATCTCCTAGGACTCAGAGGAGCTGTGCACTATAACTTCTGATTAAATACAGTAATATTCACCATATACAGAACCTGTAAGTTATCAACTTTGAGAGCCTAATTGCAAATTTAAAAAAGCAGTCACTTATGCCTGCATCTTGACAGCTACGGAAAGTAGGCAGTGGCAAGTCTGCTTGTGGAAATTGGCAAGAACATGGGAGGGAACACCCTGCTCCCACACACATACAGCTGTCCCTATAGCATGTCCAGCTGGAGTTGACCGATAGGATTCTCAACACTCCCATTACCTGAGTAGAGCCTGTGGCTTTGGACAGCTGCTCTTGCAGCTGAGGGATGTGCTTCTTAGTTTCCTGTATCTCCTTAAGCAGTCGTGGGGTGGGTGTTCGGCTGTAATCTTCTTGCAAGGACTGAAAAGTTTAATGAGCATTTGGTGAGCTATCCCTGCAACACTGAGGCCTAGAGCTGCAGTCACTGACTCATCTTCATACCAGCGACATGTCTATGAAATACTAATTACAAATGCCATTAAATGGAATTATTTGTACACCCATTGCTGTTGCAACTGGGTGCTGCAGCACCTCTATTAATACAGAGCTCCTCCCTCTTCTCCCTGATCTAACTAAGAAAAAACTCCCAGTCATAGCCATATTCAGACAGACATATTCACATAGTTGCTCAACTAAAGAGATACCTCTGGCTATGGTAGAAGGTGTCAGCAAATTCGGAGCTTAATCCTGAGAAGTGCTGCGCACCCACAACTCCTGTTTTCTCCAACAGGACTCTTAGATGCTCGCATCTCTCAGGATTAGACCAGAGGGGATGGGAGGCACATAGATGCCTCCCAAAGAGGAGACTTCCTCCACTCGTAAGCATTTAACAGTCAAGCATGAGCACCTTGACAGGTCTCCGCTGTTGCGCTGGGATAGAGGCACTCTCTTAGGCAGTCACGTTACAGACCACATGGAAATTGATCAAGACCTTACTAATGAAAGATTCAATAGCTGGTCTCTATTTTCTTCATCTCTTCCCTCTGCAGGCCCAGCCCCCTCGTACCTGCAGCCGCTCCTGCTCTTTCTGCAGCATCTTTCTCAGAATCTCCACTTTCTGGTTGTGAACAATATTGTTCTCCTCCTGGGAAAAATGGAGAGAGGTTAATGAACTTGGAAAGGAATATATGGTGATGCTCACTCACCCCCCATCTTAAATATAGGGTCTCTACAAACCCTTCCAAATGGGTTCATAAAAGTTTCCTCAGGTCACTATCCTACAGTGACTGTGTACACCCGCCTCTCTATCTGAACATAGCTGCCACAACTCTTTCTTAAAAATTATTCACCCAAACCAGTTACTCATTTTCTCATCCCTAAATGCTTGTGTTTCTTGCAATTGGATGCTAATAAATGTTATGGAATGGCAGCCATGGCTAAAGCCAGCCATAGTGCAAACATCCATCATGCAATTTTCTTAGCAAATCTCTAAGTGGTCGGCAGTGCCTCCCTGCTATTCCAGCCCTGCTCTCTCCACATAGACATGATGCTTAGCTGAATGGTAGTTTGGCCATTGGCAAGCGTCCACTATGAACACAAATTCCATCTGATCAAGAATGGAAAACAGGTCTCCTGAGACTGAACATTAGCATATTTTCCCATTTCACAACCAACCCTGCTCCCAAGGGCCCTTTGAATCTTACCTCCATCAGCACTGGGCTAGTAATCCTCTCTGTGTTTCCAGATGTGCCAGGCGAATGGGGAGATGTCATGATGGGAGACATATGCCCAAATACTGCTGGATCCACTTCAGAATCAGCTAATGGAATCTGGGACGACCCTGGTGGGCGCCCCTGCACAGTGAGAGCTACATAGGAACCCGCTGTGCAGAGAAAGAACAATTCGTATTTCACATACATTTACACTAGACTATTCATGGCCCTTTCTGTCCCCGAGACAAGTAGCAGACTACATTTCATCTGTGAATCTGTCAAATGGTGTTTACTCACACCAAAGAGCCTGAAAAAGCTGTTCGCTCCACTCCAGAGATTGCTTTTAAAACTTCAGGTAGCCAAAATCTATCAACATCAGTTAAGCAGTGACAAAATACTTTTAGTCCGCTAGACAAATCTGTGTTTAGGATACATGTCTGTAGTCACCAAAAGAATTAAGATAGGCTACCTTGGGAAGAACTAATAACATCTGTTTCCTGCATGAAGGAACCAGCCCAAACTCCACTATCCCTTTATGACAATCTACAGGAGATACAGCTTGAATGACAACTATTAGTCACATACAAAGGCACTGACACTTGAAAGGCAAAACAAGGGGAGATGCAGGAGATGGGTTGCGGTGGGGGGTAATTTCAGCCATTGGACAATGGTAGAAAAGAGAGCAAAATTCTATCTGCTGACGTATGATTAAACCTTTCCCCGCCCTTCAAAGAGATTTTGAACTCCACTTTACTATTTCTACTTTGAACGTACCCAGCACTATCAGACAGGTGGAATAATGGTCAACAGCACAGCTAGACTCCACTATTAACTACCTGACGGCTAAATTGGTAGTCTGACCTCTTAAACAGTCATCCCTTTAATGGTTTCAAGGAGTACATTGAAAATAAGCAATAGCCTGCATTAACTTACACTTTATCAGCTTCACCACATCCCCATGGTTTGAGTTTGTTACAAGAGTCCCATTCACCTGGGGGGGAGAAGAGAAGAGGAAGAGCATTAAACTTTTTGGTCTCTGACCTTGGAGAAACTGCTCTGTCATGTCTCAACACAAACTCGGAGAGAAGCAACTAGACCCATGTTTGCTCTCACTTTCTTCATGCCCTTTAATGTACTAACAGGCTACTCCCACCTTTGGATGTCACGCTACAGAGAAAATCTGATAAGCCCTCCTTCTCCCTGTAAACATGTTAAAAATGCAGTGTTGGTTTGAAAGGAGAAATACGATGCTTCCCCTATGCTGATGAATCTCTTGCACAGGGAAGCAGAGGCCCAGTGCACTAGAGCAAATCTTGGTGAAGAAAATAGCAGGGAAGCAGAGAAAAAAAAAAAAAAAAAAAAAAAAATCTAGTCTTGGCTCATTTAACTCACTAGTTAATTCACTGGGGTTGAAATTCCAGCTGGACCAGAGTCAGTGGGAGTTTTGCCATTGACTTCAATGGAGGTAGGATTTTTGCACTGATTCCCTGGAGGATTTCACAGCCAAATACCTAGGTTTCTTATTTGTTTGTGACCAAAAGGAAGCCTGGATTTAGAATACAGGGAGGAAAATCAAAAAGTGTGTTCCAATTTACAGCTAAGTATCATTGGCTCTCCCTCTCCCACTCGCCACATTTACTGGCCTTTCACAGTTATTACACGGTTACTGGCTAGTATTGAAATAGGAAAATAGATTTCTCAGATCTAGAATATGGTAGTAACTGCTATTAACTTTTGACAAATGCAGATATTTTAATGGGGACTCCTGAACTGCACATTTCTCCAATGCACATGATCCATTTAACGGATTACACTAAGCACCCTTACCTTGATGATTCGATCACCTGTCTGCACTCCAGCCCGCATAGCTGCTCCATCTAGAGAAGGAGAGAATTAGTCATTTACAATTATATCCAGTAATTTTCCATTTCAGTGACGAGAGAAACATCATCCTCTTTCTAACCCCGTACAAAAACCATTCCTCTCATACATGCCCTCACCCCCCCTCCACTCCCCCAGAACCCAGGTATCCACAGATTACGATCTCATGAGTCTCCAGATTCCAGGAGTTATGGTTTCACCTGATTGCAGGTGACACATCATTATCACAATCCCACAATATTATAAACACAGACCTCATTTATTTCCTGGCCTGCACAGGATATGAAACTGCTTCTGATTAGTTCAGACACTGGAGAGGGGAGGCCCCATGCAGTGCAGCAATGCAATGCTACTCTTGTCCTCATGCATCTGATCATCCATCTGTGATGACTACAGCTCCCTGCCCTAGAGGATTACTTTTAGAATCTTCTCCCTACCCCTCTCATGCTCCTCTGCCCTAGACAGAAGCCCTGTGCACTACTGTCTGCTAGCATATTTAGCAAGTTAGCTTACCTTCTTTGACTGACTGCACAAAGACTGGATTGTCTCCACTAACTGTCAGCCCAAATCCATTTTCATCCCGCTGGATAATAACACAACGCTGAACGAGACCTGCACAAGTAAGGTGGGGAAAGGGGAGAAAAGAGAGGGGAAAAATACAAAAAAAGACACAAGCTAGGCATCAGTCCACAAACTTATCTTGCTAGAACACCGCAAAACACTGAGTGAAATCTGTGCTAGAAGAAACAAATAGGGCATCAGTCCAGAAACAAACAAACAGATACGTATGTCAAGACAGGTCAAGCTCACTGAATTGGTTACACGACAGAGATCTATAGCAGAGATGCAGACAGTTCTGGCACATCAGACGAGACTGGAGGTAAAAGCAACCTTTAAGAAAAGCAACTATGAACACGAATCATTGTGCACAATCGCCCTCTCCCCATCCCAATAATTCCCTGTACACCACCTGTATCTGCCATACATAACAAAGAGTACCAAATAATATATTTACATATGACCAAATTAACACAGACACCCCCACAGATAGCTCAAACTAAAGTCAGCAGACTGTGCTGTAAACTTTTACAAATCAAAACAAGTCTTCATAGAAACATAGGGCAGGCAGGAACCTTCAAGGTCATCTAATCCCTCCCTCCATGCTAAGGCAGGAGCAAGTAAACCTAGAGCAGTGGTTTTCAACCTGGGGTCTGCAGACCCCTGTGTGTCCACAGACTAGGTCTAAAATTTCCAAAGGGGTTTGCACTTCCATTCAACATTTTTGGGGGGTCTGCAAAGGAAAACAGGTTGAAAACCACTGACAAGTGTTTGTCCAACAAGTTCTAAAAACCTGAAAATGATGGAGATTCCACAACTTCCCCTGGTAGCCTATTCCAGAATTTAACTATCCTTCTAATTATAATGTTTTTTCTAATGTCTAATCTAAACCTCCCTTGACGCAGACTAAGGCCATCACCTCTTGTCCTACCTTCTTCACTGGATGTAGAGAACAATTGGTCACCATCCTCTTTCTATCAGCCCTTAACATTTTTGAAGACTTATCAGGTTCCCCCCTTCAGTCTTCCTTCCTCAAGACTCAACAGGCTCAGTTTTGTTTTGTTTCTAACTTTTCCTCACAGGTTTGGTTTTCGAAACCTTTTATCATTTTTGTTGCTCTCCTCTGGACTCTCTCTCCCATTTGTCCACATCTTTTCTAAAGCATGGCGCCTAGCATTGGACACAGTACTCCAGCTGAGGCCTCACCAGTGCCGAGCAGAGTGTGAGGATTACCTCCCATGTCTTACGTACAAGAGGTCCCTTAATACACTCCAGAATATTGGCCCTTTTTGCTAATTGTTGACTCATTCAATTTGTGATCCACCATAACCCCCAGATCCTTTTCAGCAGTATTATCCCTCACACAGCCAGGTCGTCCCATTCTGTAGTTGTGCATTTGATTTTTCTCTCCAAAGGGAAGTCCTTTGCACTTGTCTTTATTAAGTTACATCTTGCAGATTTCAGATCAATTCTCCAATTTGTCAAGGTCTTTTTGAATTTTAATCTTGTTCTCCAAAGTGCTTGTAACCCCCATTTGCAAACCCCACTCCACTGTCTGAATAATTCTTGAAAATACTGAATAGTACCAGACCCGACTCCTGCAGGACCCCACTAGATACACTCTACCAGTTTGACAGTAAAAGTATGGTCTTTCAAGCAGTTGTGCGTCCACTTTATAGTAATTTCATCTGGACCACATCTCCCTACTTTGCTTATGAGAAGGGGGGACTGTGTGAAAAGCCTTACTAAAAATCAAGATATATCATGTCTACTGCTTCCCACCCCCACCCACTAGGCCAGCAACCCTGTCAAAGAAAGAATTAGGCTGGCTTGGCATGATTTGTTCTTGACAAAATCCATGGTGGCTACTCCTTATAACCTTATTATCCTCCATTTACAAACTGATTATTAAATAATTTGTTCCAGTATCTTTCCAGGCATCAAAAGTTAGGCTGACCGTCTATAATTCTCCAGGTTCTCTTTGTTCCCCTTTTTAAATATAGGTACTATGTTTGCCATTCTCCAGTCCTTTGGGACCTCACACATCCTCCTTGAATTCTCAAAGATAATTACTAACCCTTCTGACATTGCTTCACCTAGTTCCTTAGGTACTCTAGCATGAACTTCATCAGGTCATGCCCATTTAAATACATTTTAGTAATCTAAATATCCTTTATCCTGTTCTTTCCTTGTTTCATGCCTCTCTGCAAACCAACTACCCTACCTCTGGAGCTGAAGAATCCCATGGGGTTATTCAACAGAGCAGAGACAGGGCAACAGCAGTAAAGGCATAAGCCATGTCTATTTTGGCCTGCCAGCACTCGGAAACTAGTAATATCCCATTTCCCATTGAGTGGCAGTGATCCCGTGATCAAAGCAAAGGGCCAAAAGCTAGGAAATTCTAATCTCTGCTCTTCCTTCAATTTGCCGCGAGACCTAGGGCAAGTCACCTACTTGTGCTGTGGCTTAATGTCTAAATCGGCAGAGTGGGGATATAAATACTGCTGCTGAGATTAATTTGTTTACGTTTGTACAGCATTTTTTTGGCGTTAAAGTGCTATGGACGTCTAGTGTTCTCTTGGAAATGGAATGAAGAAAAACCAGACACTTCTTTCACAGGTGAGAGGGAAGCGGCCCATTCATTCCTAGTTTTCTCTGCTCTGAGTACCAATTCTTGCTAATTGTGGTGAGAGTCTCCAATAAGGACACCTGCCCACTGAACCCAAACTCATTTTATATACTCCACTAAACAACTTTAGATTACTAAAGAGATGAGCTTCATCACATTTGTGAGCTTGCAGTCAAAGGTTCCATATCCCTCCCATAGCCAATCCTCTGAGCTATCCACCACCCTTATTAGTTAATATATAAACTAACAAACAACAACCAGCAGCTCTTTGTATTAGACTACATAGTCTTTGTGGTAGAAAGTGCGTTCCCTGAATGTTCGTACACTGAATAGCACAATAGGGCCCTACTCTGATGGGGGACTTTAGCACTTAGTGTCATACAAATCATCTTTAAAGCATTTTACACTCCACCAGTTAACAAAACAAGGGACCATCCTTATTTCCAAACATTCATTCTACTTGTTCATTTACGCAGCGACACCAGGCAAGACTCTTCTGCTACAGGGAGCCAGTGGGGGGAGATGGGAGTTTCTTTTCCAGCATCATTCAGTGTCCTAAGGTTGTGGATATTTCTTGTGGGGAGGGAGGGAAGGAAGGAATAAATAGGGCGATGAAAATATTATCCCAGTAGGAATTCTGTTGGAAAGGATGAGTGGTAGTAGGGTGTGAAGGAAACCTTGGACCCGATCCTGGTCTCTCGCCACTTTTTACACCAGCGTAGCTATACTAACTTCCCTGGGAGTTACTAATGTAAATGAGGAGTATAATCAGAACACGCTCCGCCCTGTATTGTCTGTGGTTGCAGAACTACTGCAGCCTTCTACTCACATCACCATCTAGCAACAAATCTTTCCCTCCACCCCAAAGCCAAAGCCCTTATGTTTTCCTCAGTGACAAGCAGCAAATTGATGGAATGGGACCAAGAGAGGGGGGATGAGAAGCAGAGCTAAAGAGAAGCACTGAGCTTTACACCCCACATTTACTTCCGTGAAAGAATATCCCTTTCTTTCGCTCACCTCCAATTTCTCTACATGACCAATCTTCTCTCAGCCTCACTTCACAAGAATGATGCCCCAGGGCAGGGTGTAGGAGAGGGAACCTGTGCTATTTCAAACAAACAGCTCTTTTTAAACTCTGCTGCCAGACCTTCAGGTTTTATGAAAACAGGTAGTCTTTCTACGAGTAAGAACCTTCCCAGTTTAAAGGCACAGCATAATCTTGCCAATGCATTGTCCCTTTATTTCTTGCATGGGTTGGCTTTTATTTCTAGAATCAATAATACTGGAGATGGTTCTACTGAGGAGTTTTCTCGCCAACTAAACCTGGTGCCAAATGCAGAGTAATACATAAGGGAGTGTAATACGCTACCTGAGAGCTTCTTCCTGACATGTAATTTACATCCCAAGATGGTCTTCTTTGGATTTTACAGATACAGAACAAGCCAGCAGATGAATGGCAGAGGAGTCCAATTAGGACCACAGCGGTCAGAATTTATTAATCACCATCTCCTCCCTACAACCATTCACAGAGAAAGGTGCTCCTGATCCTTTCCCTAATCTTAAGTAGAGCTTGACATTAAACCGGAACTCGAGTCTTCGCTTTGAGTACTGGATATCCCACAGCTAGCTGACAAAGGTACCAATATCACATGTGCTGGAAACAAAAAACTGATCCCATGATCATTCTTTATGGGGTTTCTTGTTTGTTCCTTTGAAAGACCTCATACTAGCCACTGTCAGAAAGGATCCTGGACTAGCCTGGTCTAACCCAGTTTATCAATTTCTATGCCTGTGCCAGGGAGGGGAACAAGAGCAAGACTCGACTGCATTGTTTCACTCTGCCCTGGCAGCAAGAAAGAATAACCATGTAAAAGTTGGTCATTTGTTCACTTCTATTAATTAAAATACATTAAACTTAAACAGCTGAACTAGGGAGTTTTAAGAAAACATTGTTATTCTGTTCTTGACTCCTGCACCTCTGTTCTTATGAAACTGGGATCTCGTAACAATATGCGATCTTGCATTGGATACTTAATCCAGTGGCATACAACTTTGATGATCTGGAGAACTGTGACTGACTGGAGTTATGAAAAACCACACCCAAGACATGTTGCTGGTTGTTTTCAAGGAGCTTTGGCACTCTTGTCACTTAGTATCACAAATTCATGAAATATCATAATGGAAATGTTGCAATGAAATATCAGAGCAGCACACCTTGATTATGTGGAGTCTGTAGATTCAGTGCGACACAGAAAGAGCAACAAGTTAATAATTAAGTGGCAGCCTTCAGTCATCTCTCCTGCCTTTATAGAATTCATTCCAATCCTTGATGTTTCTATTTCCTTAGTAGGAGTCTATGCTTGTAAAGGTGTCTTGAGACCTCTTGTGGGAGACCTCACTTTGCAGTCTCCATCTTTCCAGCCAAGGACCAGGTTGTACTGTAGATCAATAATTACATTTTATCACCAAGGGAACACCTTGCATCCCTCAACAACCGACCTTAATCCCACTCTAAGCCAGCAGGGGCAAGAAGTGAAAATTAGTCTGAGCTGGGGGAATGAAGAGGTGTCACCTTAACTGTGATTTCCGTATTTAATTTCATATTATGCAGTCCCCAGTGGGGACTTAAGTTCTAAAAGGACAAAATTAAGAAAAAATCCCTTCTCATATCCATTACAGAGACGGGGGGGGGGGGGGGGGGGAACAACAAAAAAACCTATTGGGCTCTTGGCCTTAGGCCATATCATCTCAAGAAATTCATATTTTACTTACACAGGTTTGAGCTCGACCCATATTAGAAATGGAGAGTTCCAAGGAAAGCCTAGACACTAGCCATTCCGTAGGTGGCACTTTTCCCTCTGATTCATTACCGGACCAATACCACAATGCTAGGAAGGGCTGTGATTCTGGAGGTGCGGTCTCCTGGACGACAGGAAGAGTCAAGGTCCTAGCTTTTCATGGTGACGGACATTTCATGGTACTTTTAAGGGTGTTTGACCTCTGACTGTTTGAACAATTACTTTCTGACTGAAGAGGTTATTCTTAATTTCCCCTCCTACACATTATTATACATGTGAAAGACTGCATGAACAGAACAGCTCTATTTCACCACCCAGGAACAGTCAGCAGTGAGTCTGATCCATTAGAGAAACTCTAAAGTGCTTTGGGATCTTTAAGTGTTAGTTATTACTTGAGCTGGTTGGGAATTTTCTGTCTGATTTTCTGATGGAAAATGAAGGGGGTGGAGGGGTCAGCAGCAAATCAATATTTTTCCAAATTTTGAATATTTCACTTTTTAAACTGACCCCAGAAGTTTCATTTTGAATCGGTTCTACATAACATTAAACTGTATTTGCCTATCAGCACATTGCTTTACAGGAGTTGTAACAGTCCTTCAGGAAGCCCAGTCCACAGACGAGAATGGGAGTCTGAACTACATCTTCCATAATGCATTGCAGATTTCCCTCAGACTGAGTGGTGGTCATGGGAGTGACATGTCGCTGGGTGCATTATGGAACTTGACCCATAAGGGAAAACGACTCCCATGTTGCAATGTACCACCGTGGAAAAATGCAATTTTATATTGAACAGATTTAAAACGAAGTGTTCCAGGTCAGTTCAACAAACCGAAACCAGCCATTTTGATCAAGAATTATTAAATGTTTTGTTTCAATCAAAAAATGGCAACAAATTCTGAATTTCCTTTCCACGCAAAATTTTGAAATGTCAACCTTTTGTCCCAATTTGCAATGACAACAAATGTTGGAATGTCCCACAGGATGGAAGTTTCAAATTTTACTCAACTCTAGTTATTACTTCAATGTATGGGTTCTTCACACAAATACTCCGAGATCAGAATTGTTCAGAGATTCTTCTATTCATCGGAAACAGAAGTCATTCTTCCAACTCACATGGAAAGGTTAGTGCAATATATAATGTCTTGATAAGACTTGGTATCAATGGCATTAAAGAGCATTCACAATTTGCGCCTGGATATCCTTACTATATACAGGCCTGGAACTTTTAATCATTACAAATAGGAGCATCTGCTTCCCTGGAAACAGCACATTCAACCCCTGTGGCTGAGTGCCTCATTACACTCCAAGCCATTTCTGGCCATTTTAAGTGCAATGACGAGGGGTTCCCAAGTGTCCTTTCAAGGCCTCACTGGCTGGAAAAACAGTAGCTGTGTCAAAGCCACAAGGGCTTTATGGCTCCCTACATTGGCATCCCATAGAATCGAATCAAGCTTCAAGGTCTCAGACCTTAACTTCAAAAGCGCTCCATGGCTTGGCCCCAGGATATCTGAAAAATCTCAAGCAAAGACCGTGGTCGACAATTTCGCTCCCCGGCACGATGGAACTGTCGACGATAAGAGTAAAGCTGGTCTGTGCAGGAGACAGAACTTTCTCCAGGGATGGTCTAGGACCGTGGAATGAACCTGTCCAGGGACCATCACAAATCTCATTAATTTACACTCCTGGTGCAAGGTGCATTTCTTTGACCTTGCCTTCTCTAATGAAAACAAAGCAACACGTACGGTTGTATAAATAAGTTTTAAAAAGACACCACCAAAACAAGACACTCCACTGCACACCCTTCTCCCTTGGGGGAGAGGATAAAAGAACAAACAAGACGTGACAGATGTGTAGTCACGTGGCTTAATGCACTACTGGAAAGTGCTCAGATAGCACAGTGACAAGCATTGCATAAAAACCCTATACCAAAAAAAAAACAAAAAAACAACCCAGAACAGAAAAGATGGGAGGGACTAACGTGAACAAAACAGGAAGAGTGAAGAAAGAAGAATCCTCCAGGGCTCCATCAGGGACATAAGGATAGAAACTCTATTTTCAAAAGAAAATGAAATGAAACAACCTTCACATCCTAAGAGTGGGAATGAGGAAATTAATACTCAGTGGGTCTAGTCCGCCTTATGGAGCAATGACCTGCAAGAATGCCCACATCATTAAATGTACAAGGAAAGATATTTTGTGGAAGAAAAAAATTAAAAAGGATGTAAAGAGAATTCTCAAGATCACAAAAACTATTTGCCACAAATTAACTGAAAAATTAACTAAGCTAGCTGGCATTGAGCCCAAGATCCTGATTGGTAATTTTCGATCTAAAAGCAGTTTATACGGACTAAAATTACACTCCATGAAAGAGACATAAGAGATATGCCAAAAGATTCAGCTGCATTATAATGGCACTAAACAGTACTGAGATACAGTTCTCAGACCACACTGGGAAACTTTTACTCTCATGTTCACAACTTCACTGAATACACAGACAGGAGAAGGGTAGCTAGATTGATGAAACAGAAAGTTAAACATTTTAAGTTTGCTTGATCACAATCAATTTCTAGTCATTAGACTGGTGTTGCCTGCCTAATCCCCAACCCACTGAAAAGAGTTGCTCAAGGACCCTTGGCTTATTGCTACTTCAAATAAAAATGTCAAGAGTTACAAAGAACACACATATATTAAAGACACACCTCATTTTCCTGTTGCCACTCAAGATATTTCTATTACTAAGCGCCCAATGGCAAGCCAGAGACAGTATTAATATCCAGTTACTAGCAAAAATATATATATTAGTGCAGTATTTCTGCTTGTAGGCTCTTAAAAAGTTTGGTCCCATCAGAGCAAACAGCAGGCTTCTCCACACGTATCACAGGGCTGGGGAAGGTAGAGAGAGAAGTGAGAAGGTAGGGTGAGGTCTAACACAGCAAAAGGCCACTGGAAAGGAAGGAGGACTGGAAACTGTTCTCCTGGCTAGCTCCTGGCCACAGACAGAGCATCTGCAGGAAATTTTGGCGGAAGTGAAGGCTTAAGTCAGGAAGTCATCTTTCTCTATGAAGACGTGAAAAGCCAGGACATTGCACTGAGTGAGCAAATAGTATAAACACAGATACATTCCACTAGGCATACCAAACATTTCCTGTAATTAACAGGGAACACAGTCTGACTATGTGACAGTTAAGCAGCTTTAGAAAAAAGTTAGTTGAGGTTCAAGGTATTTGGATATGGCCAGCATGGCTGCCGGGTCACTAACTAGCCAGCGTTCACTATGGAGAAGCCCTGGCTAGCTAGGAATTGGTAAAGGGTTCCACAGTATTAGTTTGTCAGCAGGAACATTCTAAAATGCTTATGTTTGGTCTTCAGGCAAGTCGTTTCCTTGTTCCTTCCTTCTGGAGATGACAGATATACAGCAGGGCAGGCCTGACCCAACATCAGCTTCCAGCTGCACTGAAACAGCCCATACTCTCTCAAGACCAGATTCAGATCCCTAAGCAGGACCGCCCCGGGGGGAGGGGCGTGCAAGTGTGGCAATTTTCCACAGGGGCCCCCACGAGAGTTTTCAGCAGCACTTCAGCAGCGGGTCCTTTAGTGCTGCCAACACACCCAGAGTGAAGGATCCGCCACCGTTTCTTCTGCTTCGGCAGCAATTTGGCGGCGAGGGGTCCTTCCGCTCCATGTCTTCGGCGAAGTGCCGCCAAGACCCAGAGCAGAAGGACCCCCACTGCCGAAGACTCCAGGCCCCCTCAATCCTCTGGGGGGCCCTGTCTCTAAGGAAGGTGGTGCGGCAATCTGGGAAATAAGTTTGTCTCAGCTTATGAACGTTCTGTTTTGTGAAATGTTTATGATTTGAACTTTTTCAGTGTGTATGAGAGCCCCCATTTTGGTAGCAGAAACAGACTGTCTGAGCAGCTGAAATAGGGCCATCATCACTGCACAGTTCTATCCGGACGGGACACTAGGATTGCTACTGGCAGAGCCACTGACGTAGCAACCTCTGCCTGAAAGGAAATAGTGAAAGGGTCAGAACATGGAAAATCCTCAGTGGAAGAACTGAAAAGGTGTCTCCAACTGCTTTTAAAGGGACTGGCTTCTTGGCTTAGTGTGTGTATCAACTTCCAAAAACAAGAGACAGGGAGGTTGGTGGCAGGCAGGGCATGCCTTTCCTCATGGGGGTGGGAGGGACGGATTGTATTCTGGCATTTGTTTTGCATAGATCTGTAACTCTCCTGCCAAGACTGAAGTAAGAGCCCATTGAAAGATTCCTGTGCAAAGCCTGTGTTCCTTACTTTGCGTACCATATGTCCCCAAAGAATTAAACTACAAATCAGAGCGGCCACAGGAGGGGGAACTCCGGGGAAGCATGCACAAGCAACTCTGAGGTTTGGAAAGTCTCTGTACTGCTCTTGGGACTAGGGCAATTGCACTGCAGAGAGCCAAGTCCCAAGGAAGGGTTTCAGGTAGGGAGTCTGCACCCTGACGTATTCCCTAGAGGCTCAGAGCTAGAGACAGTGCCTGTAGGGAGTCTGCACCCTGATGTATTCCCTAGAGGCTCAGAGCTAGAGACAGTGCCTGGGCTCTGCCCAGGCAGCTCCAGCTCACTTGGAAGCATGCAGGATCCAAAGGTTGGTCCACTTATTACAGTCGGGTGACTGTCAGTACAGAGCCTCAGCTATGTCAAAAGAAAAGGAGTACTTGTGGCACCTTAGAGACTAACCAATTTATTTGAGCATAAGCTTTCGTGAGCTGCAGCTCACTTCATCGGATGCATACTGTGGAAAATACAGAAGATGTTTTTATACACACAGACCATGACTATGCCCACATATCTATTCAGGGGACACCATCACAGGGCCAAATAACATCAGCCACGCTATCAGAGGCTCTTTCACCTGCACATCCACCAATGTGATATATGCCATCATATGCCAGCAATGCCCCTCTGCCATGTACATTGGGCAAACTGGACAGTCTCTACGTAAAAGAATAAATGGACACAAATCAGATGCCAAGAATTATAACATTCATAAACCAGTTGGAGAACACTTCAATCTCTCTGGTCACTCGATTTCTGATCTCAAAGTGACTATCCTTCAACAAAAAAAACTTCGAAAACAGACTCCAACGAGAGACTGCTGAATTGGAATTAATTTGCAAATTGGATACAATTAACTTAGGCTTGAATAGAGACTGGGAATGGTTGATTCATTATAAAAAGTAACCTATTTCCCCTTGTTTATTCCTTCCCCGCCCCCCAGCACTGTTCCACAGACGTTCTTGTTAAACCCTGGATTTGTGCTGGAAATGGCCCACCTTGATTATCATACACATTGTAAGGAGAGTGATCACTTTAGATAAGCTATTACCAGCAGGAGAGTGGGGTGGGGGGGAGAGAAAATCTTTTGTACTGATAAACACCCATTTTTTCATGGTCTGTGTGTATAAAAACCATCTTCTGTATTTTCCACAGTATGCATCCGATGAAGTGAGCTGTAGCTCACGAAAGCTCATGCTCAAATCAATTGGTTAGTCGCTAAGGTGCCACAAATACTCCTTTTCTTTTTGTGAATACAAACTAACATGGCTGTTACTCTGAAACCTGTCAGCTAGGTCAGTGACAGACTGATCATCTACCATCCCTATTGGTCTCAGACTCATACCAGCTGGAGGCCCAGCTTACCTTTTGACTACGGATCTCTTTAGGAGTGATAATGACACAGCACGCCACAAGTGTACTGTGCAGGGGGAGGGGAGGACAGTCAAAAGAGAAGCACTCCTGAGGGAGGCTAAAAGGGGAAGATGAGCAACCATGGGCTATGTGGTAAATGGTCTTCCTTGAAAGATGTTCTGTTATGGCACATCTTGGGTGAAATGGGAACTAGAAGATGTGAGCTTTTCCTGGCAGAATCATGTGCTGATTTATATGGGCCTGAAGACTCTGAGAACACAAGGGTGCAGCAAGATGGGAGTTCAAGGGATGCTACCTTACCAGAATGAAGTAAATAGAGTGAACGTTCTCACCAAAATAAAATTAATGTGATCATTTTGAATATCTATCTATATAGTTAAATCTTCTGCAAGGGATTCATGAGGAACTGTTTCTCCATTTTACGAAACTGAAAAAACTGAAACTGCAAATCATTTAAAAAAAAACAAACCCACTGTCCCAGACAGCTCAACCACCATGGTTAAAACAAGATGTAGACAGTTCTGCATCAGCACCAGACTGGACTGACTTAAGTGTGTTAATAAACTGCCTTGACTACTTGGTGGTAGAGAGATTCTCCAAGCGCAGCAGGCCCAGCAAGTTGTCCCAACTGGTAACAGAAGACAGGAGAATATAGAAGACAGTCTACACTTCTTACACATGGGTTAGTATCCAGCAGTTACATGCTTGCACATTTAAACTGCATTAAAAACCCAGCTTCCCTCTCCTACTGCAAAGCAAGCCATGCAGAGCAAGTAAAAGGCAAAGGCCTTGGGCGCACAGGCAGACAGCATAGAGCAGACAGGAAAGATGCAAGGCTACAGCGGCTGCTTCAGCTTACCATACGTCTCGGATCTACTCTCCTCCGAGCTAGACTTTGTCTTCTTGGAGGAGCTATCTGCACAAGAGCAGGAGAAAAGGAGAAAGAAAGAGAGATATAGAAAATATGGAGACCAAACATGAGAAAAAAAACACTTCAAGGAAAAAACAGAATGATTTCTATGATCAGGTTAAATCGTGAAAAACACAAATAGGGTACGAACAACACATAGGTGATAACACTTGGAATAAGTTAGTGTGAACACACGTAACCACATACTGAGAGGGTCTATCACAGAAGACAAAGTGCAGTAAACGAAGTTCTCTCCTATGCCAACAAGTGAATTAGAGAAGTTACTCTAGATAGAAGTGTTGGGGTCATACAGAAGCCATGGCATTCATCTCTACCATAAAACAGCTTGCATATATGGAAGTGCACAATGCTTGGAATCCACCTTTAGAAAGGCAAGAGTATTATGGAGGCTAGAATAAAAAGTCTATCTACAAGACTAGACCACAGATACCTTAAATGCTAGGGCAGACCAACAGCCCTTAAAAGCAAGAGAATGGGTACTGGGATTAAAAGGTCCCAGGATCATCTGCTTTGCTTTCCAGGCAGCCAAATTCTAAACCTGAAGTTCAAAATCCTGTGACCGTCTCCGATGCAACTCAAATAAAAATATGTTACTTTTACCTAACCCTAAAGAGAATGGAGATACTCATTAAATTCCCCCTGCCTCCGGAAAAGTGCGTTTTAGAAGCCCACTTTAAATGTATTTGTTCTGCACACTAGAAAGGAACCACGCAGCTAGTGGCAGAAATGTTACAACACAGTTTGCAAACAGTAGCTTGATCCACTCTGTGCAACAACACACCCTTCATATCCCAGTCTACAAACTTCAGATTCTACTCTGACCTGTTCCACAGTCCCCAGAGAACAGCAGGACCAGAGTGCACAAACATGAGAAACACACACTGCATGGGGCCAGCAGGCTTACACGCAAGAGCCTGTCAGACAGTTTTAAGAACACACAACAGTCACTGGGTTAGTGGGTTAGGGAGAGAGGAAAGAATCTTTGCATGCAGTCCAGTGCCCAAGACAGCGTTAGACTCTAAAACTAACAAAGATGGTCCAAGTTTCACAGAAGGGCATAGGAAGAGGATGAAAGAGAAAAAAAAATGGATACCACCTCCATCAAAATTAAGTTTTAATTTAAAAATTCAAGTGCAGCTTCATCCTTAAGGCTGCAGAGAGGGTTCAAAACCCACTGGAACTGGAGGTCAGTTGCTGCTGTGACCACACGACCTTTTACATGTCCACATTTCCTCCACCAAGTAAGACCAGCCACAAGCTAAAATATTTGCTTCCTGAGCATTTGGGCTATTTATTTTATTTCTTAAAAACAACAAACAATTTAGGTCATTGACTGGGGCTACTGGTCTAGATTTGTTTTTGCACAGATGAAAGCCACCTCGTGCAAGGTCATGCCAGAATCAGTTGCTCACCTTTACTGCAAAGTCTGGGTATAATATTGAAGAAGAAGAAGAAGAAGAAAAAAACAAACAAACAAAAAAAACCTTTGCAAGCATCAAATAGAGAACAATGGCTCCTGAATATTATGCTGATTAGAGCTCATTTACTCCAACCCCCAATAACTTTTAAATCCTGCATTCTCATCGGGGAAGTTTTGAGGCCTTTACCTGTCGGATCGAAGTCGTGTGTGCTACTGCAGCGTTCAACCTTCTGTTTCTTGTCAGCTGGAGTCTCTCTGCTCAGAATGCTGCCGTGCCTACGTCAAACAAAAGCAACTGATTTGGGATCACTTCACCGCAGGAGCATCAGTTACAGCTAAAACTTCACAAAGAAACTGCAAGTAGCCTCAGTAACAAAACCAACAACCAAAAAAAAAAAAAAAAAAGATACTGAAAAGACATTAAGCAACATTTAAGTTAACAGTCAAAGATAGACACCAAATTCTGAAGGGGAGAAGAAAGTTTTTTCTCCCCCAGATAAACCGTTCATTTAACCTTTTACCTTTCCAAGTGTCAAAAGCAATTAAGCTTATTGATTGTGTAATAATTTGCCAAATTTCACTTTAGAAATGAAGCCAATTTATACTTTACAAAGGGCCAAAAGAGCATCCCCAAAATCACCAGTTCCCCCCAACCCTGCCTTAAAACTTCATTTCAAAATGGAGACAAAGATTTAAAACAAAAAGCCTTCATACAATAAGAGTTTGTATATCAGGCACAAACCTAGAGTCACTTTCTAGGACCATCTCAAATCCCAGATAAGTTGAGTTAGTGTGCATAGCAAAAATGCTAAAGAAACTGCAAATGGTAACACTAAACCATGCGCTATAAATGTCACCAGCTATATTTTGAACACTCAGTCCCACTGATTCCAAGACCAGAAGGGACCATTGTGACCATCTAGTCTGACCTTCTGTATAACACAGATCAATTTGCGCACTTCATTTACTTAAGTGAGCTACGGACACTGCTTCAATATGCTTTAAGTAATTTTATTGTGCAAAAACGCCATCTTGAAGCTTGCAGTATAGGTAGGCAACCAAAACCCCATTGTCTTACCTTGTAGGTTTTTTGAGAGGAAACCTGGAAAAAAAAAAAAAGTGTCATGAAATACATGTTGCTTCTTAATATCATAGTTAACGTTAATAAAGACATTCTGCATGTCTGATGTTTTTTGTTAGAAGATCCCCAAGTCCTTTACCTTCCTAAAAGGACAGCATCACTCCCTCTTTGAGCTATCACTATCTTCATTTTACAGTTGGGTAAACTGAACTAAAGAAAGTTTAACATTCACCCAAGGTTTCACAGCTAGCCAATGGAAGATTTGGGGTTAGAACCCTTGAATCCAATACCCCAGGCCCATGTTCTTATCAGTAAACACCAGGAGCATCCTCTCTCAAAGGAGAAGGATGGAAATCAGCAATTTAGACAATTAGGCAAAGCAATTAGGAGACCTAGAAATTCTCTTCCTAGCACTGCCACATGATTCCCACATGTGACCTTTAGCGTGTAACTTAACTTCTGTGTGCCTCAGCTTCCTTATCTGCAAAATGGTAATAATACTTCCTGAACTCTCAGCAGTTTTAGGAGGCCAAATTCAATATTGTTTGTCAAGCGCTCTTAGATTTGTATCTGGAAAGCAGTACAGAAGTGAAAAGTAGTATAGTAAAACTGACTGAGATCATTTAAGGTCACATCTTGGCCTAAATTATTGTTACTAGTAACGCTTAAGATTACCACAAATGAAAGATTAGAGGGAAATATTTTCCTCTCTCTTCCCCCCCAGTTTGTTTGCTTTGTGCATTTGACAGCACTTAACATAGAGTTGGCTTTTCCTGTTTTGTATGGGTCTTTCACACAGCAACAGAAGAAAGGAAAAGACAACTAAATTAAAGAAGGCAAATGTAATACAATAAAAATTGGAAGGCAACACTTAACTGATTTCCTTTTATCTAACAGATTTTAACTGGACCAAGTTCCTTTAATAAAATCTGCTAAGTCTCCTGTGGAAAGGTTGTGTTAAAAAAAGGAAAGGCATTTTATTAAAGCGGGCCAGTCCTGATACTACCATTTCCACCCTCAGATTCAATAAGCAAATTGAACCCTGAGCCCATCAAACTGACTGACTGGGCCACATTCAGAATCAGCCTCCTCTCCTAAATGGTTTTCTGGACTAGCAAGGAGTCTCCTCACACAAGATGACAATTTACAAGCTGCTTCATGCTTAAAGTTTTCTTTTTCCCAAGGAAAAAGTGGTTGACCACCTGCTTTCTGCCCAGTACCAACTGCATCTCCAGTGGCCTGAACAGAAGTGAAGCCTTTATACACCTGTGACATGAGCACAATTACTTTAAAATGGTAATTAAATTCAACCTGAGTTTATCATTCACCTAATCCCTCTCTTCAGGTAAAAGGAACCCACATAAAAGGTGTACACACACAAAATGCCCACCACCTGTGCCAATCCTCTACTCAAGCACACTGCTATAAACAAATCCATCCCTTCCCACAAAAGGGTGACAAGAGAGGAAACAAACTGAGATTACAACTCTCTAAAGGAGCATGTTTTCCATTAAAAAGACATGCATACACCAAGCCAAAACACACTGGCTGTAAATATAGCAACAAATCCAAACAAAAGGCTGTGAAGATCCAAACATGGAGAATGCATTATAGGCTTCTCCTTCCCCCAAAAGTTTAGGAGGAGATCTCTTGCTTAAAAATTTAAGAACTGTGTCCTATCTGAAAGACACAAATCAGAAATGCTTACCCAGCCCCACCTCTCCCCATTCTGCTCCACCTGGACAGTTCACCCTCCCACTCTCAGTCTGTACATCATCCCTGGCTGGCTGGCACAGAACTAGTTGAATATGATAAAGGAGACAGCCTTGAACCCAGTGCAGAGGAAAGGACAAGGTGTTTCAGGCAGCTAAATCTAACCTAGTCCTACAGATTCAGTGATAAACTGAGATGCAATAACAAAGGGTCTGACTCAAGAGTAAAATGAGCTGACAGTGGATCTAGGGAGAACAGGAGGGGCAAATCATTAACTTGCCAAAGCCAGATGCAATAATTTCCTCTTACAAAAAACTTACACAGTGTCACAGGGTGTGTCACAAATATTTGAGTGGCATCTGATAGCTGAGGCACCCAAATTTACATTGTTATAACGTGTTTTGCAAAACCTAACATTAAATAGAAACATTTCAATGAAAATAGTTTTGCCCTACAGCGTTTCTAACTCAAAACGTTGCCGCATCATACTAATGCAGCCAGAAAGCAAAACAGATCACAAACCAAAATAAAATGGTTTTAGTTTTTGCACTTCTCTATCCTCCACCTAACAGCAGAAATGAGGAAAGTAAATTGAGTTTTAGTGATGTAAAGTGTTATGCTACAATTTGTTTTCAAAAAGAATACATGCTTATGGACTTCAGGGTTTTCCTATAATTAAGGCCCTGATTCAGCAAAGTTCTTCAGTACAAGCTTAACTTCCATGGGACTGTTCACGTACTTGAAGTCAATGGAACAGCTGATGTGCTTAATAGTTAGGCATGTGTTTAAGCACCTTGCTGAATCAGGCAGGGTCCAAGCCTCAGAGCATTCCTAGATGACAAGTGATTATTATCCAATGTTCACAATGGGCCTGCTCATCCTGGCAGAATTGCTACCCGAGAAGAAAGCAGATTGGTTTCTTTTCCATGGGCTTCAGCACTAATCCTGGGATCGCACACAGTGTTTATCACCTTTAGCCTCTGTCTTTCCCTCATGAAAACTCCACTCTCCAGAACAATGCCGCATGCGTCAAGTGGTGCACTGTTCCAGAAGGATTCTGGGATAGATTCCCGGAAGCTCCCCAGCCACTGGCTGCAAGCCAATTTCCTGAGTTTCTTTTTCCTCAAAAAAAAAAAAAAAAAGGGGGGGGGGGGGAAGAGAAGGAGAGGAAAGCAGGGCAGGCAGCAGGTCATGATCACAGTGAAGCCTCTCACAAGTCTCTGCGTACGTACCCAGCAAATTCTGTAGAAATACAGGGAGAGACGAGGAGACCTCAAGGTTCTTTCCTCCAGTGTACAATCACTACATTTCTGCCTTGAATTACTGAACTTTACTTCAGAAGTGTCTAGTCCAGCCGACAGAACGGGACTGGATAGGAACTTGGTCTTTGTTCAGCTATGTGTTAGAGCTGAACCAGAGATAATCTTCCTTATAGAACAAACTCTCAACGAGCCCTGAAGCAGTTCCAGACCACTGAATTATAGAACCACAGAAATTAAGGGATGGAAGAGATCTTCGGAGTTTAAGACATTCAGTAATCAGACTTGGGGAGCATTCAGCACAGGCGAAGTTTCTCCTCGTCCCACATGCTCCCCCTGTGAATAACTCCTAGCATTTCTTGGTTTGCTGAAGATATCCTTCCATGCTTAAATACCAAATCACTTCTGTACTATGGTAACAGCCACAGTATAAAAAATTAGACTGAGAAATGATGCATATTGAAAGTACATCAAGAGATTCCACAATGATGCAGACAGAGCTGCCACGTGATGCAGTACGATTTGGAATATCTGCATGGGATCCTGGTCCAGCAGTTCTCGGGATTTTCTTGCACTCTGAGGTACCTTCAAGCATGCACCAGGAAGAGTCAGAAAGATTTCTCTTTCAGGGAAAAAGGGAGGAATGGTGCTTAACTGAGAGAAAAAGATAAAGCTCTGAGTGATTAATATAATCTTATTTCTCTGCCAGATGCCCACCACAATGGGCAGGTATTCAGCAAGTGTTCACATGCTTTAACTCAATCTTTATTTGATGTTCACCCTTCACCCCACAAAAGCCAAAAAGTTGTTCAGAGGTAGTGCTGAAAGCTCACCTTGAACTTACCCCCTTGTGCTCAAACAACACAGTAGATTGTGCATTTCACCTACCTTTGCAAACCCACTGCAGGCTGAGGCTAACAGCTGGAGATTCAACTCCAAATCTAACTGATAAAAACCTTTGTGGACATTTTGTCTGATGTGCCGTTGTGCATCAGCACATTTTCAAACTAGTCGTTCTGCTCTCTCTACGACTCCCAAATACCAGAAGTGATTAAGAACTATATCAAATTTCATTTGCAAGACATTTAAAAAATCACTTGATTTATTTGACTTAACATGTCAGACTATTAAAAGTATGCCTTTATCAGCCATAAGTATGTTAAGTAAAATAAGTTAAGTAACAAGCAAATTGAACAAAAATACACAACCTGTAATATTAGAGACTGAAAAGTACACTGCTCTAAAGTATCTCTCTCACTCACACATTCACCCCCACTCTGCACTGGACCAGTGCCTAAAAACCACCACCTAAGCCAAGAGAAAAATAATAGTTTTAAGATTGTGTGTCAAAACACACCAGGGCTAGGAAGGATTCCCAGCTTTCCAACAGTACAAAGCATTCCATTCTAGCCCTGAAGGTTGAAAATATATCAGGCCATAAATAGCACATTGTTCACAGAACCATGTTGGGTTTTATTCCAGCTTGATTTCTAGCAAGATTTTAGTACCTGCTTTCTCAAAAACTGAGAAATTTTTATTCGAACTTGGGCCCCAAACTTAAACACATATGCATTTGCATAACTTTAGCCTCATTTACTTCACTCGGCCTACTCACATGGTTAAAGTTAAGCTTGTGTGTAAAGTTACTGCTTGCAGGATTTCAATCAAAATTATTACAGCTTGTGCTGGTATGAGTAATTTATAACATGCAATTTGCTCAACAGGGATAAGCAAAAACTGCTTGCTTGACAGAAATAATCTTTAATTAGGAGAAGAATAGTTGTATTGAAAGCATCGTGGTTACTTTATAGTAGTCATTTAGAAAAAGAGGCTGCTTTTTACAGAACCTTAAACAGGAAGGAAAGGAAAAAAAAAATCATAAAGCCATCTTACTTTTTCATGAGAGTAAGTGCTGAAAGGAAAAAAACACACACAAAAAAAGCCACCTCCAAGAGTGGTTCTGCTCTAAAAAGAGGCTATTTAAAATGGCACCTTGTTACCCAATAGCAGGTTATCACTGGGCATTATTAGTCAATAATGGGATCTTGGTAGATATTTAGGAGTTGAATCTGCTGACTTTAGTAACAAAACAGTAAGTTTTTAGTGCTGTCTCCTCCATTTCGTCCTGCAGAGCAACTGTAGCTCAGAGAGGTAGCTGGATTCTGTTCTGGCTCATGTATGCACCGACAGATCTGGTAATTAAGATTTAACAGCTGGACTAAAATTTCTCTCACACCCACGCCCCCACCCATGCCAGACCACTGAACAGCCTGCACCATCTTCATCAGACACTTCAAATTTGACTCTCAGACCCCAGATTGAGTTTACAGTGCTGGTGGTCAGAAAAAGCTAGATTTTAACTTAAAAAGAAAAGGAGGACTTGTGGCGCCTTAGAGACTAACTGTAGCTCACGAAAGCTCATGCTCAAATAAATGGGTTAGTCTCTCAGGTGCCACACGTCCTCCTCTTCTTTTTGCGAATACAGACTAACACGGCCGCTACTCTGAAACCTGTATTTTAACTTGTAAACTGAGCACATTTGAACTGGAGTCTTTGAGCTACAAACAAACATGGAAGACTGTGATGCCATTTCATAGTAATTTTTCAGAATAGATCTCCATTAAAAAAATGGGTGTGCGCTCTTCACATTTTACACAGTCTCTCTCTCTAAACTGAGGAAGGCATTTGTTTGCTGAATGTCAAAGCCCTGAGAAGACAAGGCTTATACAAGAATGCCCATACGACCTGAACTACTGCAGCACCATTATGACCTTAACATACAGCTAAAGGCAGTCCTCTGTCGCAACAAAATTGGGCGAACATGTTCTGTACGAGAGAGATGGCTGAGTAAGAGGAACTGATGAGATTGCAAATGACAGGCGGACAGAGAGAAATGCAGATGTGGCAAGTGGCCAGCTATTAGAAACCAAGAGAGAATGCAGAGAGTAATATGGCATTTCACTGCACTACTCACAAACCCCTGCTGTGACCATATCAGCTTATCTAGGTTACTTTCACTAGACACCACTGACCCAGTGCAGAAACCATCTATGGCTTAGAATGTACCCATTTAGAGATCAGTTTCTTAGGCGCAGTGTCCCCTTTCCCACCATCACCAACAAAATGTTGTGCTCTGCTTAGAGCTGTGGGAACCATGAAGTCTTCTCTTGAACAAAATCTGACAGCCCTTGAGGACAAGGGCTGTCAAATGCAGGCTGCAGAGAAGAAACTGAGCTAGAAAGGGTGGCCAAGTGGTACACATAGCTAGGACCCCTTGCAACTATATAGAGATCTGGTACACTTGCAGCAAGGGGGTGGGAAACTGAACTGGCTGATAAAGAAAAACATGCATGTTATTTTAGTAGGAGTCCAGAGCAGCAGCCACAGCTGACAGAGTGACTCATGGAAGAATCACTCATGGCATTATTAGCTTTAGATTACTGGCAGCTCTGTGAATGGATCTAATCTCCACCTTCAATGCAGGAACATATGAAACTAATGACTGAAGAAGGCCGGAAAGCCTGTCTAGTTCGGTCCCCTTGTGCTGACCCCACATGATACTCTTCCCCCCACATGATCCCATCAGCTCCAAAGGGAATTTTGCCCAAGTAGAAAGCCAGTAAAGATCTCAGGATTTGGCTCATAATATTTTTAGTTTTAGATTCCACTGTGTTTTGCTTTAATATGGTAACATTCCTGTGGGCTGCTGCAGCGATCTTTTCATGTTATGCCACTGAGGGTAGTTTATGCATTTTTATTTTTTTAAGTTTCAGAAATAAGCACCTCACTATCATAGTGACAGGCAAACTATAAAAATCCACCAATAGCTTTCCTGAAATGCCCATGATGAGTAAAGTTAAAAAGAGTCTCCACCAATGGATGCTAGTATTGTTTTGGCAGCAAAACTGGGCAGGAACGAAATAAGCAGAAGTCAATCAAAAGTCAAAGGCAATAAATACGCTCTCCCCAGAGCTTTGAAAGCTACATGACTGTTTCCAGTGGATCATCAAAAAGGAGAGATTCCCAAAAGGTCGGGACTCCCCACAGGAAAAAGTCCAGACAGCAATACTAGTAAGAGCACCCTACCACCACAGCGAGGTATCGTCTCCGATAACTAGGTGCAGAACGTTTGGGATTTTCACAAACAATGCTGCTGGCAACTCTGAGAAAGTGGTTAAACTGGCGCACGCTGGGGGTGGGAAGAATGTCCATTGCTGTGCAGCAGTGCCACAGACCTTGGCAAGCTCTCTCTCTGCAGCTGCCAGCAGATTTGGGGGGGGGGGGGCGCATGGGGGAGAAACAGAACACGCAAAAGAAAAAAAAAGCAAAAAAAAAAAGCATGAAAGAACAGAAGGGAGGCATCAGTGCTCTTCAAGAACTTCATGTAAAAAGAAAACAATGCCTTGGTTTCCACACCAGGAGCTATATGAAAGATACTAACAATGCTGGTGGGATGTCTTTTGCCAGCTTTGAGAAACAACAGTGTAGCTAGATGTATTCAGCTCTCAAAGAGGTGTATAACCAGTGGAGAAGGAGAGAGGGGCTAGTGCGGGGGTGAGTGTCCAGAAAATACTGATAAGTTATTGCAATTTTGCAGCCACTCTTAGTCTCTTCTTTCTGGGCAGCTTTCCAATGTGTGGGTTAATGTTTCTCAGAGCAGTACGGGTTAGGGGAGGGGAGGAGAAAGCATCTCTAGTGAAGTTTCATCCACAGTTCAGCCATTCAGTACCACGCCAGCCAAGTGCCTCAACTCTGTTCCATGACACAAGCGTTTGGATTTTTCCAAGAGCTGATGTCAGGGCTTTTCATGGAAAAAGAACTGCATTTACAGGGCAGGCAAGGAAGAAGGGTTTCCCCAGCAGCTATTCTCAATGTGGCCTTTGTACTGTTCTACTGCTGAAGCCAGGACCCTGCGAGAGAGCTTTTAGTCACTGTAGAAATTCTGTTAATGGGAGGGGACATTTTAATCAGAAATATTTTCAGCACCAAATACTATTCTTCCACTCGTGCCGGACTTCCAAGGTTTAGAAGCATCACAGTTTCCCAGCTACAGGGCTTGAAGTTACAGTCCTTTACTAGCACAAGGACAGCTATTGTCTAGTATCTGCACTATTGGGTAGGAACAGCTATACAGAACACAACCCATAACTACAAAATACAAGAGACAGTAATGTAACCAACTGCTCAGTTTTCCCTCATCCCTGCGGCTTTATAAATGAAGCCTGAAAACAAGAGACTCAAGCAACAGTGTCAGGTTCATCTAGGGAAAATGATACATCAGAGACCCAAAGCGAAACTCTATTCTGAAAACATTCTGGAGCAGAGGCTCCCAAACTGTGGTCAGTGGACTACCCCAGTCTGTGGAGCACATGCTGGGGTTAGGCAAAGGGGTGACCAGTCATGGGTTACTGGCTCACCTTTTTTCCAACTGAGAGAACGAACACATGGAAGGGGGTGACAAAATGAATTAAACACACATGATCAATTATTTTCAAAAAGGAAAGCCACTTTCTTAGAATTATTTTACCTGAAAGAAATTGCTGTAGTCAAGAGAGAGGTTATGACACTGTGAACTGGTGGTCAAGCATCCACAAGACTTGTCCATTTGCTACAAGCATCCATTGCATTGCATATTGCACCAATAAGGTAAGAGGGCCAAGCCCTTCAAATCCAGGAGTAAAGACTGTGCTTTCTTAGGCAAAGATTCTCAGACCTACAGAATTCATACCCCCTACTTACCTCTTGACACTAGAAGAGAATTCTGTAGTATCTGGTTTGTTCCTAATAGAAAGGCTCTGAAGAAAGCCTTTTTCCATTTGCACTTCTTGGCACCGTGAGTTTCTGCTCATGAGGAAAAGCCCAATTTACACCTCTGAGGAACGCAACCAGTATCTTTTGTTGCATTTTTCTCCCTCCAGTATCCATTAATAAGAAAAAATTTAAAAATTCTTACTACCACAGATGACCCCACTGCACAAGGACCACAACGCAACTAAGTTCCTCTAGAAGACAGGGCCAGGCAGTCAAAATTAGCTACAGTTGAGAAAGGCAGGTTAATTACTGCTGAAATGAAAGGTTTGCTTTGCCTGACAATAATTGCAATACAAAGCTGGCTCACGGGAGACACGCCTCTGCTACTTCTCCACCAGCACCCGGCCTACACACAGGGTTTTATTCTGCTAAACCAATCATTGGAAATCTAAAGCGTTCAAATGCCATGGGATTTGCTTCCACCCAACATGCACAAGGGCTTGGAGATCAGTCATGTTGCCCCAGTGTATCATGCAGCTTTCGTGTTTCATTAGAGACACAGCCGAGTTTCCTTATTAATGCTGTATCTTATTTGTGGCTGTGGTAAACTAGCAACAAGTGTGAAGACAGCTTTTAAAACAGCAAAGACATGGGTTGGAAGGGAAGGAGAAAACATGTCACACGTAATACACCATCTTTTGAAAGCCACATTTTCTATACACGGTCTCTAAATATCAAATTTTGCTTTTGTGATTGTGTGCACAAAAGTAAAGGCAAGTCTGAATCCCCTTTGACAATCTGTCCCTGAAAACACATCATTCGTCAGTTGGTATAGTAAATATACATACCTATGGCAGAACAAAACCACACACAGACAGTACACGCAACAGACTCATTTATCACATCTGTCCTACACGAAAGTTCTAGCCACCAGTGAGGATCTGGGTCTGTTACCCAATGATGGGCACACTCAAAGCAGTAACTAACAGACCAGTCTTGCTTAGGGTTGCCAATTTTCTGGCTGCAGAAAACCGAACACCCTTGCCCTGTGGCCGGCCGTGCCCCTTTTCCGAGGCCCCACCCCCTACTCACTCTATCCGCCCCCGCATCGCTCGCTCTCCCCCACCCTTGCTCATTTATACCAGGCTGGGGTAGGGGGTTGATGGCTCCGGCTGGGGGGTACGGGCTCTGGGGTGGGGCTGGACATGGAGGAGTTTGGGGTGCAGGAGGGAGCTCACGGCTGGGGCAGGGGTGCGGGCTCTGGGTGGTACTTGCCTCAGGTGGCTGCCGGAAGCGGCGACATGTCCCTGCAGCCCACAGGTGTAGGCTTGGCCATGGGGGCTCTGCGCAGGACTCTCACCCACAGGCCACCCCTGTGACTAGGGGCCACAAGGACATGTTGCCGCTTCCAGGAACTGCACAGAGCCAGGGCAGACAGGGAGCCTGCCTTAGCCCTGCCAACTGGACATTTAGCAGCCTGGTCAGCAATGCTGACCAGAGCCACCAGGGTCCCTTTTCAACCAGGCATTCCGGTAGAAAACCGGATGCCTGGCAACCCTAGCTTGCTCTCGCTGAAATTAATGAGAGTTTTGCAATGAATTTCAATGGGAGCAGGATTAGGCCCCTCTGTAGAGGGACTTTTCAGCTCAGAAAGCTTGCCGACATAGCAGACTCAGCTCTATTTCCTCTATCCTATATCTAGGCACTGATTATACACCTGAAAAACACCATTTCCCAGGGTTGCCAAATTATAGTAATATTTATATACTTTCCATTTTCAAAGTGTGACTTTATCTTTGTATTTATGGTCTTTTAGATACTTGTTTTTATTTTTAGAAAACTTCATTTTAAAAAGTTGTCGTCGTTCCCCCCTCGGGAGATTATAGAGGTACATCTACCTTAACTACATCTTAATGCAAATATTCAACTGGAACATTTCCTTTGGTTTGGGAACTTCGACAAAAACAGCGTGAAGTAGCTCAACGACACCTTAACTCATAGAGCCAAGTTTCGAGGCCAGAAGGGACCATTAGCTCATACTGTCTGACCTCCTGTGCGACACAGACCACAGAATTTCCTCCAGTTACTCTTGTATTGAGCCCCACAGCCTTGACAAAAAGGCATCAAAGTCTGAATTTGAAGACATCAAATGATGGAGAATCCATCACTTCTCTTAGCCGTTTGTTCCAATAGTTAATGTAGGTTATTGGTTTGGCACCTCAATGCTGGAACATCAGAATTTGCGCCAGCCAACCCAGGACTGTCTCTTTTCAGCCAAAGGGCAACCAAAATAAAAAGCATCCTCAACCACCATGCCCAAGCCCCTCCCCCCAAGCCTTAACCCATTTGTCAAACCATGCTCATTTGCCTGCGTTGAACGGATGGCATGCACTTTCATGACCTTTGCAAGACTCCTAACATTCGCCTGCAGCAATAACTAATCTACACATCATGTGTCCAAAACTAGCCCAAGGCAAAGAGCTCCACAGTGGCCTCATTTACACTAGGAAAGAAACTGGACACATACTGCTCCACCAGCAGAATCTACAGCATAGACAGTCTTGGGAATCATGACCACAGTGCTCTCTAACCTACAGTGTGGGTAGTAACACTTCAGTCCTATCTGCAGCTTCCACTCTACTGGGTCCAAGTTATTGACAATTGTAGAAAGTCTCAGATACAACTTGATTTGCAGCCCATTCTACTACTGGTTAAATTGCATTGGCGTTGAGTTGATGCTACAAAGCTGGCTAGCAAAGATGCAACCACTGAGGGAGAGAGAGAGTGTAAATGAGAATGTCATTTGTAAGCCACAACATTTGAGATATAAACCAATAAAAGAAGGGGAAAAAAAAGCATTTTTCAGAAGTGAATTACATCTCTTTTTAATCCCACTAAGGTCTCATCCTATTTACTTCAAAACTTTCCAGAAAAATTTCTACCCTGGCACAAGACCACATGAGAAGTTTTAGACAGATTCTCTTAGCTCTGGCAAAGGGAGGTAAAGTAGGGTGAAGGAAAAAACCCAAGCTTATGCTGGAAAACTAAATTTCTGTCTGAACTATACAGACAACAGTGGCTCTCTCTGGTATCTTATATTTTTGTATAGCTCCTACAAACCCAAAGGAACCAAAACAAATGCACATAATATGCAACCCTTCTATCTTCCACACCACTGAAATGCAGCCCGAGCTAGAGGTCAAGAAGCAAAATGAGGCACAGCATACTGCATGCGTGAAGAGTGCAAATTCTCCAGGTATATTTAAGCAAGGCCTTGCTCCCTTACATTCCATATTCCCCTTCAGTTTGTTCTAGGGTGACCGACAGCAGATGTGAAAAACTGGGACGGGGTGGGGGGTAATAGGTGCCTATATAAGAAGACCCCAAAATCGGGACTGTCCCTATAAAATCGGGACACTTGGTCACCCTAATTTGTTCTTACAGCGACAAACTACTGTCAGAAACTAGACCAAACAGGTTCTGGTTTCACTGCAGGATCAAGTCCAGTGTCTTCTGTTGTGAGTTGGGAAGGGTGGAAAATAGTGAAACCAGTCTATAATAAAGCAATGAGATTATAGTAACATACTTTGGGATGCTCAGAAAGCATATGACTATATAACAGCTAAAGTATAATTATACAGTACTTCTAAGGACATTTGTATGTGAATATTCTCTTCGCCCTGCCCCAAGTTCTCCTGTGAAGCCATCTTAAAAGAAAGCCTTATTCCTGAGAAATATACCAGCTGTTGAGAGGTGGGAGCAGTTACATTCCTCAAGACTCGAGTCAGCAGGATGGAGATAATCAAACCATTTGAAAAAAAATCGCAGTGTCTGCTTCAAGTTGTTTCTGCCCCAGCTTGGCAGAGTATATTCGTCCTCAGCATTTCTTATTTAAAACCCAGACCAGTGCAGTGCTAAGAACTCTCAACTCCCACTGACTTCAGTGAGAGAACAGAGCTTGCAACAACACTCAGGATCATGTCCCAATACTTCTCAGAGCTGCCTCTTCATGCCAGGGCCACCTAAAACATTGCCTTTCTGGAAAGTTCCCTTTCTGGACAGAAGCTAAGTGCCTCTTTTATAGCATATTCCATCAAAGGAAATGCAGTGACGTGTTTTTCACACCATCTTCACTCTTCACATCTAATCCCAACATCCATACATTAACAGATAAGATCAAATGGATACAATGAACCTCCCAACACCATCACAAAGCAAGACAGTAGTGTCTTCATCCGCACGATGGTGCTGACATTAGACACCGAATAAGTGGTAAAATTATTCAGATTAATGCTGTATGAATTCTGTAGCAGCAGCATCGCCCTGAACAGAGACTGTCAGCTCAGCTCTCTTACATTGCTGCTTTTGTTTTCAACAAAAAAAGTCCCAATTATAGACACAAAAATGGAAATATTATAGGAAAACATTCAAAACATCACCACCACCACCGCCGCCACCACCACCTCCTCCTCCTCTAAAATGGTTTCGCAAGCACTCAGTGGGAAGTAATTCATCACTGCTGTCCAAAAGCATTAGATCATCAAATCTCACTTCAGGTAGATCACAAATGCTGGAAAGGAGGATGCTGCTAGCATGCAAAAGGGCTTGCAAGCCGTTCAGCATTGAGGACTGACAAGGATAGGACTGACAAGGATAGGGCTGCCTGCATTTTTTGCAAGACATCTTTTCTAGCTGTCAAAACCTTTGTTCTCAAGCAGAGACTAAGGTGTGCATTTTCAAAATTAGTGTATTTAAATGGTAAATTAAAAACCAACACACACAAAAAGAGCAACTGCAGGATCACAACATAAAGGGGAAAGGGTTATTTCATGCACAGTTAATTCTCATCAATATTACAGGAACATTCCTTCCCCACCCTGCCCCAGCACTCAGAAATGCTATCTTCTAGTCTCTCACCACATTCATATAACAGAGCAAGAGGGAACAAAGGCTTCCAGACATTACCTGGATCACAGGACAAAACAGCAGACAAGCGAGATCTCGAAAGGCTCGTTATCATGGAATAGAATATCAGGCCCAAGTCCTCTCCAAGCTACCTCTGGTTTTTGCCTTTTTTTTAAAAAAAATGCTCATCTGACATTCCTGGAAAGGCATTTGATTATTTTACTAACCATCTGAGGGATGGGAATAAACTCCACCTCTTCTCTCCCATCTCCCCCCATCATCAACAGAGACCCAACACTGCGCTACTAATGGACAGGCAGAGAACAGCATCTATATACTTCTCTGGGAGAATGCATGCAGCAGGGCAACAAAGGAGGAGAGCTGGGGTTTAAAACTCAGCATGTCCTGGGACCAAGAGGGATATAAAAAAGGAAGCATCAGATCACTCTATGGAGCATGGTAACTGAATGAAATGTACAAGTGCATCATTTCATTAAAAAAACCCAAATAGGGCTGCGGGGTCTTATCACACACAGCCCTGCCTTCCCCCACACGCATATCACATGGTTTATTTTGTTTACAGACATTTTTAAAGGCACCCACACACAATGATACCTGAAAGCACAGAATTCTTCTCGGAAGAATGGACCTTCCCTATTGTTTTCAAGAGAAGAAGGGGAATAAAATCCTCTCTCTTTTCTGGAAAGAGATCAGCAGGTCCACACAGAGGGCAACAAGCTCGCTGCCTTTTTGGCTATATGACAGGCTCAGCCCTAGGGAAAGAAGGTAGTAGTGGGATGGAGGGGTTGTTTTCTTTTTCTGCCCCAATAACCTAATTAGGTTCCTGAGCAGCGCTAGCAGGATAGAAATTTCTTCACGCTACACTGCCTGCTTGTGTTTGATTAATGTAAATCTTCTCAGGGCTCTAACCATGCCGTAGGCAATGTGATGGCCAGCACTCCATTAACAAAGCATCTATGCCACTGCAGATAGCAAGAGGAGAGAAGGAAAGGGAAACGTGCATTTAAAGCCTTTCCCTTGAAACCGTCTAATGTCACCTAAAGAGGTTACAATCATTTGCTCTGAACACTGTTCCTAACTCAACTCCACGTATTTCCCGTGTCGCTGCAGTTGTCAAAACAATGGAACTGGCTAGAACAGTGGTGAGCAATCTCACCAAAACAACCCATTCATCGCAACTTCAGTGCTCCTCAGCCCAGTTTGTGTCAATACCAAAATTGCACTGACCAATTACAATCTGACAAAACCATGATCTCATCATGGCTACAGAAGGAATTAATGTAGGAAGCACAGAGCCAAAAGAATCCACTCCTACCTCTAAATCTATCTGTTCCACAGCTCTAAATATGCAAAAAATTCCCACCCATACATTCCCAGGGAATGTATTTTCTATGCCTCTAGATTTTTTCCTGTGGTTTTCATTATCTGTTTCTAAATAGTAGTGGCTGTATTTAGCAGGGTCTTCAGCTCTGAAACACATGTCTCTCTCATTTTTGAGGGATTTCACAAAAACAAAGGACTCCATTTTTTGTTTTTTCCCTTTTGTTAGAGCTGGCCAGATGCTCAGAAATTCACTGGCCAGCACCTCTCATTGCACACAATCCAGTCTATCCTAGAGAGCAGAATTGAAACAGCCAGCGATGTTTAACCTGTGCTCTTCAAAACACAAGTGTCCTAAGATGCAATGAAATGAGAAAAAACAAACAAAAAAAAATTAAAATCCCAAAGCAGAGCCTGCACATCTACTTTATTCATGCATCACTTGTGCCAGAGAGCCACCCTTCCCTTCAGAACTGGAGCAGGGTGTCAAAAGGCAAGCTATTTTTAACACTGGTTGTTTTAAAGTCAAGGATTCCTAAATTTCCCCCCCCTCCTCCTGCCACACCCATTGGCATTTGGATAAAATCTATGCAGTAATAGTAACACTGCAGTAAGAGCAAAATTTACCACAAATACTTTTTCTTAAAACACTGATGCTGATATTCAGCATCTCTGACTTCACTAAAGAGTTAACCGGTGGAAACAGTCACAGCCTACAGTAGAAGCAGCAATGTGGTTTAGCAGTTAAGAGCCTAAAACGGCAAGTCAGAACTCGAGATTTATTCCTGGATCTATTCCACTCTGTGCAACTCTGATCAAATCATTTCACCTCTGTTTGCCTAACTTTAAAATGGGGATATGTACTTCTGAGGTATATTTGAGGTTCAAAATGTGTTTGCAATCCTAAAAAAAGTGCAGCAACACCGGGAAGTATTATTACAACCTTACAAAGCTCTACTTGCCCATTCACTCGGAGGGGGAGGGGGAAACCTTGATTTTTTTAAAATTATGTAATTTTACTTCATTAGTGTAAGGGTCAATAAGTAGATCTTATTTCTAAACTTGTAAAATCTTGCTATCTATCATTACTATAACCTCAGTGGTTACATTTTCGGGCCCCTCAAATCAAAAAGCCTGTGATGGTACCAGGACACAGGAAAATATTGAATTGTCTTTTCAGTCTGAACCATGAACCCTAAATGCTTCAAAACTACACATCGTAATCTGTAGCCCATCAAAACTGAAACCCCCCAAAATACCTCCTTATTTGAAAAAGTTAGATGAAGTACAGTGCTGTCCCTCAGAAAAAGTGGCAAGGAGCATGGGAGTAGGTCATGGTGCTGTACAAGCACCCAAGAAAGGGTCTATCCTGGGAGCAGGTAGAAGCTTCTGGGGGATTTGAGTACAGGATAAAGTGACAGCTTCTTGGAGGGTTATTACAAGAGAGAGCAAGCACTGGGTTTAAAAAGAGAGATGACACCTGCAATTTTTGAACTCAAAATTCAACATGCCCAATTCTCATTTACACTAAGGCTTATTTTACACTTCCCGAGTGGAGTAAAGGGCCTAAGCGTAAGTAAGAATCAGACCAAGTGTATTCAACACATTCTGAAAAATACTAGGATTACCAGAACCAAGTTGCTACCTAAAGCTACTGTACCCCGGACAATTGTTGGACCCTAGTTCCTACCCCATCTGAAACAGCCCAAATTTGACGACCTTCAGGACATGATGTGAGGTTCCCCCATTTACTCACTGTAGGAAAAGGCAAAGTTGGAGCTAATGTTTCTGTGGGGAAGGACAGCATTGTCCGGCTTGATTTTTATTGTGATCGGTTATATTCATTTTAGGGATAGGGAGTAGCTGACCCCTTTATTTCTGGCTGACATTGGCAAGCAGTACCCACAACTTGTGATGAAAGCTAATATACTGTTATAAATCAAAAGATAAAGTGATTAAAAACTTTCAGGGGGAAAAAAAGGAGTCCAGAGTGTTCTTTTCACATTATTGCTGCTTCAGGGCATTAATGCAGATGCCAGGATACGGTGTAAAATGAGGGGATCCAAGAATGAACATTCATACACTTCATCTTATCCAACAACCCTACTCCGCAATAGCTCCATCCACTGGTGCCCTCTGTGCCAAATTAAACCTCCCAATCATGCAAAAATCTGATTCAGCAGCCCATGATGCCATGGAGCAAAGAGGTTCAGTGTAACTGGGTGATAACAGAAATTAGCTATGGCTATGATTTATTAGACCATTTAGTCCACGTCTGCAACTTTTGCAGGGCTGTTCTCTACAATCTAGCTAATGGTTTCTAGACCCCTGAGGGAGGGAGGGAGGGAAAGGAGAGAGAGTGAGGGAAAAAGGAACACTCCCCCCTAAAATCCAAAGTAGACGTTGCTTATAACCCTTATAGGTTAGCCAAATTCTATTTTCCCTTTTTGTATCTTCCTGGCAGTTACGCATGTGTTTCTAAAGAATGGGGTCAGTAGTCTCTGTGGATCAGTACCCATTTTCCATAGACCACCCCTCCCTTTGTACGTTATTCAACGTTCAATAACTTTCATATTGGCCTTCATTTCTCCCGTCGCATCCTTTACTGATGAGAGGCTTTCCTGCTCAGCACACATGAGACACAAAGCCTGCAAACAGCAAGCAGAACTCTGCCTGTTTTGCTAAGAAACAGCGTTAGCAGCTCTCTGCTGGTTAGGATAGGATATGGTAAATATTTATGCGGAATTCACAGACCTTTACCCCAATAAGGAGCCAAGCATGGGAAAAGAGCAGCTTCCCAGAGCTCCACACAGCGGATGTGGAGAGGTCCCCAAGGAACGGACTCCACATCTGAGCGAAAAGCTGCAGGGCAGCAACTGAGAGTTCCAGTTCTGATCACTAATGCCTCTAGCTTGCCTTTTACAACTGTCTGCTGGATTCTACCAATATTATAGCACATAAGGCTTGAGTCTGCATGGTACTGAGCGTCTTCAGCTTCCATGCCACTGGAGAGGGCAAAGCACACATCCCAGAATCAGGCCAGTGCTGAAGGAACATCCAAGGTTCAGTCAGTTGTATGACAACCCTTCCACCCCACCCCCCCCAGACCGAATATGTACAAATGTAGGTTTCCATAAGGACCCCTCAAGCCACGTGAAGTCCATGCGCACTGCCAGACAGTGCTGCTTCAACTAGCTTCACTATCTCATTTCTCCAGTGTCACAATGAAAGAGGACAATTACCATCTGTACTGCAAAGCAACTGTTAGGAGACAGAGAAAACAAAACAAACTTAGGGCAGATACCCATACTTCAAATCACCTTGGATAACATTTGCAGATGACAGGCTGGTGGAGTAGTAAATAATGAGGACCACGTAGTCATACAGAGCGATCTGGATCACTTGGTCACCTGGGCCCATTCTAACAAAATGGAATTTTGATACAGCCAATTGCAACATTATTTATCTTGGAACAAGAAATGCAGGCCGTATCCTAGAGAACAGCAACTCTGCAAAGGGCTTAGGGTCCACAGTGGATAAGCAGCTAAATATGAGCTCTGGCTGTGACAAAAAGAGGGTGATCCTTGGGCGTATAAACAGGCAAATAGCGAGCAAGCGTAGGGAGCCGATTTTACTCCTTTATAGGGCATTGGTGAGAGACACTGGAATACTGCATCCAGTTCTGGTGTCGGATTTATATAAAAAAAAAAGACTGAAAAATTTGAGAGCATGCAGAAAATACACCCAAATATTATTTGAAGACTTGCAGTGAGATACTTAAAGAGTTCAATCTGTTTAGTTGATCGAAAAGACAACTGAGAAGTGACTTGATTGCAGTATATAGGGACCTTAGCAGGGAGAAAATATTGGGTACTAAAGGGCTCTTTAATCTAGCACAGAAAGATGGAACAAGAACCAATGGCTGGAAGCTGAAGCCCGACAAATTCAAGTTAGAAACTAGCCACTGATTTTTAACACCGAGGGAGATGAACCACAGGAACGAACTACCAAAGGAAGTGGTGGATTCGCAATGTCTTCAGATCGAGAGTGGATGACTGACTGGAAGATCTGTTTTAGCTAAAACAAAAGTTACGTTTCAGTCAAAGACAAGTTATTGGGCTAAATATAGGGGTAAGCGGATGGAATTCAATGGCTTCTGATATACGGGACGTCAGTGTAGATGATCTAATGGTCCGTTCTGGCCTTAATAATAATAATAAATAATAATAATAATAATATAAAAAAGGAAATCTATTGGGGCTGCCAACAACAGAACTCTATTTGGTAACAAGTCACCACCACGAGATAATTATCATGATCAGCTCATTTAAAAAAAATGGAGAGACGATAACAGCACTAATGTGCTCAGCAGTGAGATACTGAAATAGGACTGAAAGAGAGTCAAGTATTTGATTTTAAAACGTTGTGTCTGTTAGAAAATCTCCAGCTGAATAAATGATTAAGATTCTAAGATTGCTAAAGTAACAACAACATTTTTGCAAAAGCCCATCTAACTCCCATATTCTCTACCACCACTTGGGACTGTGGCTTAAACTTGTATCTTTAAAGCTCATTCAGAGCTTTAAAACGACAGAACTTGCAAGTTATCACAGCATGTGCTTGTAGAGATACCAGGAGTCAAGTAGTCAGCAATTTCTTAAGAAATAAAAATGGACATTACAGATGTGGAAGACTGAGAAGTTCAAAGTGGTTGCGACGAAGAAAAACCTACAAGTAAACAGAGTTGTTTAAAAATTATGGAACGATAGGAAATCATTTTTTTAAGTCTATAAAAAGTCTTAACACTAGACTGTTATTGCATGGTCGTCTCATTAATGTGTAAAACATTTACCTTTATGGCACCATCTCCTTTAGTTATATCACATATGATGTGGGAATTAGACACCTGTATTTCCTGATCACAGTAGGAATGGAATAAAATTTATAAGGTAACAGATATTATTCCATGTCTATGCCCTAGTCCTTGTTTTTTCTTATTATATAATGCACAGTGGCTCCACACAGGGTGCTAAAAGCTGGCCTGTTAATAGCAACTCTTGCATCAATGGCCAACAAATCAGTGTCCTTTATTTTGAATATTCTGGGAGCAACTGATTGACAACAGTAAAGAAGGCCTCAAATAACGCTGGTTTTGCATACTTTTTAAAAAATATGCAGTAACTTTAACACAGGCTGCAGGCTGATATACTATAAGTCTCAGCAGGATGCTAAGCAATGTCACATAGTCCACAAGCCCAATTCAATCTTTTTGACATACCCGAGAGCTAGTATGCTTTTAAATATGAAGAGATGGAATAATTCCTCTACATTCAAAATGCTACTGATGAGCACCCTCAGTAAATATTAGAGGCTGATTCCCACTCCTTTTTGTTAAATACTGTTGGGTTATCAGACAGTATAGAAGAGTTCTTGGTTCACTAAATTATCCTTATTTTTCCACACACTCAGCGTTACACAAGACGCAATAGAGAGTTTTTAAACAAAAGAAGTCCGCATACTGCATTCAGAACTGTAATTTTCATCTGTTACAAAACGCATAAACATTACAACCACTTTCCCCCCCCCTTGCCAGTGCTGTCCTGTTTGTAACTCAGAGCCTTAGTTTTGCTTCAGATGTGTCTATGCCTTTGTCCCTCCCACCTCATAGCACTGCAACTAATCCTCCTCCAAAGGACACACAAATGCTGCTGGCATTGCACCTGTCATCCAACACACTTGTTCCACCACCTTCGAGTCACTTCCTTCATGCCACTTGTAGAGCTGTGCACATTTTAAGCATAGAGAGTGAAATGTGGGGCTAATGTGTCCTCTGTGCCATGCCCTCCCCCTGCCCCAAGGAGGGTATCCATCACTTTCTTCAAGAAAGCTGCACCCTGCTGCAGTATCCGATAATCCACACTACAGAGAAAGCAAACCTTTTCTGGGTCTAAAGCACTGTGGCTCAGCCACTTTTGCCATGCTTTTCAAAGACAGCAACAAATGCCTTGCTTAACGAACGAGTGACAGTCAAACATTCTATTTAGGGATTTGAAAGTTCTTGCATTACATGGTACTAGTCTATCCACCTGAGGAAGTTCAAGACAGAGGCCTCCTCCTTACAGAAACTTCTGCAAGTTTACAGTATACAGTTTCTAGAGCAGGTCAGGTAGAAACATAACATTAAAATGCTATTACTGAGCGCTTACGTGGCCTTTCATCAAAAAAAACCTCAAACAATTTCTAAAAGGCAAGTTTCTAGCTTCACTTCACCGATTGGGAAACTGAGGTCCAGAAGGGGGAAGCAACTTGCCCATCATAGTGCAAGTGAGTGGCTGATGTGGGAACAGAATCCAGATTCTGTCCAGTGCTATAATCAGTCCCCACACTGTCTTAAATCAGTACTGTACTCTTAGCAAGGATACCTAAGACAACCAGTGCTGTAGCCTATGGATACAGAAAATAAACTCTCAGAATGTTCAGACTGAGGGAGGAAAAACAAAAGGATGTCTCAGTTGTATGCTAGCATTGAGCAGGGGAGTATGGGGAAAGATGTAGAAGTCTCCAGGTTTCAGATACAGGAGAGGTATCTGGACAGCATTTAGGGTCCAAGTGTGGAATGAGGCCCTTCAAGGAGGGCTCCAGAGTGCCCAGGTGTTTCGGTGAGGATCCAGCTTCACGATTCAATACATGCAATGGAGGAGTGTGTCTGTAGAACGCAATTCATCTCAAATGACCAACGGCCAAAGAGGCAATGAGAGAAGAGCAATCGGATGCAGGGTAAGCGCTACACAGCTAAAACAACTTCAAGGGAACTCAGTAAGAACTCAAAGGTCAGAGATGTTGGAAACAGGGCTGGGTGAGGGGAAAAAAAATAAGGGGGGGGGGGAGAAAGCCCGTCTCCGTGTGAGAGCTCACAAAAGGACCCTATTTATCATTCACCTCACTGAGTGATTCACCAGACAAATCCACTAGCTCTACTCAGTAAAACCCACTTTCTGGGCTCCACCGAGACGAGCACATATCAGCCAAGTTAGTATTAGACTGGAAAGAGTCTACAGAGCCAGTCATTACAAGACTGAGCTACATCTGTCTTTCTTATGCATGGCTGTGTTAACACTGAACAAAACCTGCAGTGCTCAGACATTTCCTTTCATGTAGTGGAAACCTTGAAGCGGTGTCCATGCTGTGGCTGAAACTGTACTAACAATAACTGTGCTTAAAACTTAGTACTAATAGATATTAAACAGAATCTGCTGATCTGAGGAAATTGGGGAAGTGCCCAAGAGTACTAACCTTCAACCTCTGAAGTTATGAGTCACACAGCAGGCTGCTTTAGGTCAACTCTTTGGATTTCCTAACAACAACAACAACATCTTTAAGTTTTGTTACAAAAATGGAAGTTTATTAGTCCATGAAAAGAAAGGAGCTGAAAAATTATACAAAGTCAGTGACAAACCAACAGAAAACACAGTCTGGAGAAGCACAAAGCAAAGGACTTCCCTCCTGCATGAGAGATCTAACTTGATTGCAGCCTTCACCTGTCTGGGCTGGCTTCTGATGCAGAACACTGGTATATGCAGGGTGCCATTTAAAAAAATGGTCACATTGCCTTCCTTGATCTTTTATCTTGACCAATTTCAAAGAGGTATTAAATATTTTAAAACCATCTGGTATGCAAATTTCTGCTTACCCCAAGTTTGATTGGTTCCAGCAAGCCTGCTACAAGAAAGACCAACCAGCTGTTCTAGGAATAGAAAATTATACCAGATCAAGGGTTGGTACTTGCTAAATTCAAGCTGGGACCACTGCCGAAGCAGCATGCTAAACTAAAGGAACTAGCGACCATTTTATAGATCGATGTCTCATGAAACAACCAGAGACAGAAAGAAACGCTGAAATGCCCAGTTACCCCAATGGTAACATCCCCTCATCCAGAGCAAGTTACCCAATAGCAGCAAAAATCATGTCAGAATAAAGAGAGAATACGAAGCAAGACAGACAATAGCATGGTTTTAAGATCCAGAACCTCGCTACAGCACCAGCCAGCATTAGAAGCTCTTCAGCAGACAAATATGAATGCTTTCAAAGCGAGTAAACTTGCCCCAACACTAGTTATGGGCCAAGGTCAGAAAGAAAAAATGGTGGATCCTTGTTCTGATAAGATTTTTCAAGGATTTTCTCAACCTATTATGAAATCTCTCCTGTCTCAGTCTCCACCCCACAGTATAAATCAATACTGGAGAGAGAACTTTAGAGGCACTGGAATTTTGACTCCATAAGCAAGAGTAAGTATTTTCCCAAATGTCATTACAATCTACCGCCTAGGTCACTAAAGCGTAGATTCACACTCCCAACTTCAGAATGCAGCAAAATAAACATCCCAAGGCAGCAATATCTGTATTTGTACTCCCAGATGCTGAAAACACAGAGATCCATCCCTCAGGGCATTAGTGGCTGCATTCACCCGCTTACCCCCACAATGTGACAAGAACCAAAACACCAGTGCTGACATTCCAAGTTTCCAGTGTCTCCAGACAATATAGGATCAGGAGATAGATGCCCTAGAACTAATTTAATTCTTTTGTCACTCCTGATGCTGCAATGATTAGAATTTTTTTTTCCTGCACTGACAATTCCCCTTTTGCACCCAGACAATAAATAGTCTTTTCCAGGGCTCTCCAGTCCCCCCACCACAGCAGTGGGAAACAGTAACTTTTCTCTAGCACAGAAATGATGCCATGGCAAGCAGTCAGGGGGATAGGCAGGGAAAAGAAATGGGGGAGGGGAGAGAAACATGATGTTGGGGCTGGTCTACGTGGGAAAATTTACTGGCATATTTTACTATGCTACCTCTATAATTATACTGGTATATACCTATGTGGACAAGCTTAGTCCAGAAAAAGAGACAGAGTGTACATACAGGGAGTTATACACCACAATAATTATACTGGTGAGACAAGCCCCTAGTTTAATAGTTCCTGGTAGATGATTCATCTGTATTTTTAATCTTTGCTCACTAGCGGAGAATTGCATTCTCCCCTCCCCTTTGCAAGTTTTTCCTATTTTAAGCTTGGGAGGAGGAGCAGTCCTCAAACCTCAACCACTGAGTGAAGTTTAGACCAATAACTGAGATCTGTCAGCTAGTACTTGATAATTAAATTTATATGGTTAACTATAAGATTTTCCATATACTTCAACATTAACTTTAGATTTGTGATTGCATCCTGTGTCATGCCAGGACACAAACCCACCTTATCTGCTGAAATACTCTCAAGGGCACTGCCTGCTCTTATGCCATAGGTCTCAGGATACCTGCATATTTGCTAGAAGTCACAACTCTCCAAACACTGTATGGCTGCATTATTCAAATGCCAGCAAATAAACCTAGCTCTCAAATTCCCAATCTGCTCCAGGCGCAAAACATACACATTATACAACCAGGGGAAGTTGCCCACAATCAAACCTCTTCAAAGGATTAAGAATGTTGTGTTCCACTGTAATGTGCAAACAGCTGATCACATTCTTCACAGAATAGGTTATTGAGACAATCCAGATTTCCACATACAGGGTATCAAACACAGGTCAGAAAAATCAGCCACTAATTTACTGACAAGGAAGAAAGGAACCATTTATAAATAGCCTGCATTCGGGCAATTTCCCTACTGTATTTCCGGCTCAGACTTCTGAAATAGTCTGATTAAATTATTTATTCTAACTGCAGTATGGAAGTTGGAGCCACTTGGTTATTAAGTAAAAGTGCAGTAATCTAAAGCAAGCATCTCCAAACCTAATGGAAGAGAAGGGAGATGGGAAGGCAGCCTTAGAAGATAAAATTAATTTGCTAGTGGGAGTTTGTTTCTGCACATCATCATTCCTCTGAACTGAGCTGACTGTCATTAAGAAACAGATCCGGGGGCCCTGGTGGCGGCTGGAGTCCTCGTCACTGGAAGAGGACAGCCCACAGATTTAGCCACTGAGATTCTGCGCACACACACAGCTAGAGAAAGGACAGAGACAAGGGGCGAATGAAGGAGAAACCTCTGAATGACGACATACCTCGAAATGGTTACTACAGAGTTTAAAGAAATCCACAGAACAAACTGCTACCACTGTAGGCCCCAGGTATTTGAGCAAGCCCTTCATATCTACAGACATCTGTATGGAGTTTATCACCGCATTACCTAACCTCTTCTTCTATCTACCTCCAAGGCAAACTGAGGTTGACTGGAATGGAGAACAGAAACCATTTAAAGTCCTGCTTCAATCAGTTTAGGGATAGGGACTTCCATAGATGAGGTCCCTGAACACAGAACGTCTTGTCTGAAGATGTACACCAGAGTTCTGTTGTGGCTCTCTTCAGCGTTCATTGCAAGACTTCACTGTACATCTGTAACTATATTTACTTCCTTGACTGCTTGTTCCTTTGCGATTATTTCCCTCCTTGCCCACTTGACAGACAGTTGTACTGGGGTTCACCTCAATTTTGATTTAAAATTAGGTTTTTGTATAAAAAAAATACAAAAAAAAAACCCCACACACAGAGTTCCAGAAGAGAGTTTTACAATAAAAAGTCCACCTTGGTGGAAAACTTTTCCACTGACATCCACCAGAAGCTTCAGCGGGGGGGGGGCGGGGGAGGGGAGAGACTTGAGTTTTAAGTCAATGGGGTGATCCTCTGCAATTCCTCTACAGCTGATCCAGACTCACAACGTTTAATATCTCAGGAAGCACAGGGTAGATCTGAAGGAGTGGTTTCCTCATAACACAAACAGCAATAGGTGGAGCAGGAACTTAAAAGTGCTTCACAAGCACCGTGACGTTCTTGTCAGTGGAATAAATAAGCAGCCTTGATAAATAAGCGGTCTCCCAGCAGCCATGGTGCAATTAATGACAAAATGGGATTCCTTTCAACTGGCTGAATTCCAGACAACAAGATCACTGAGAATTGAGGACTGCCTACAACACAGACCTGTTGCGAGGTTATTTCCACCCCCAATGCTTAATTGCCTGCTTCTGCTTCAGCAATGACCTAGGAACACTGCTGGGAGAAACACACAGCCTCCTCCGGAACGACCTCTTCCTGACTGTCAAAATAAACACTGATCAGAACACACTGACTATTCCCCGTTCTCTTGGCACCTGCCAGCCAGTATTACTACAACCCACAACTGCAAAAGGAGTTGTAGCCAATTGCTAAGGGCATTTTAGACTCCCAGGGAGTGTTTAGTGCTTAGAACAGAAGGACTGGGAGTCAGGACTTCTGGCTTCTATTCCATGTCCAATTGGTTTCTTTCTATAAAATGGGATTGATTGCCTTGTGTAAACGGCCCTAGATAAAAATCTAGTTATAAATATACCTTCACTGAGCCCAAAACCTGATGATAAAGCCTACCGAAAAAAGAGAAAGGTAAAGATATGTCGTATAACATACATGGCTGCAACAACATTGGTGAAGGGCCAAAGCTAACAATCTTACCATTTTAAAATGATTACAATGATTTTTAAATTCAACCTTCCCTATTTTGAAGGACAGACTGGCATGCTTGCTTTCTCAAGTCAGAAGTTAAGGAAGTTATTGGGTGAACCAACCACGAACAGTGGGCTGACGTCTTCCTGAAAATCCAATGTATAGATTTAACCCACCTGAGCAAAGAACTTACACAGGGATTAACTAATAACCACACACTTCTATCACATCATTCAGAGGAGCTCAAAGCACTCGACATTATGCTTCACACTCCTGTGGGGTACAAGGCTATCCCCATTTTAAAATGGAGTACTGAGGAACCGAAATTGAAGCAGCTTTTATCACACAGCAAATCAAGGTCAGAACTAGGAACAGGGGTCAGAATACCTAGTTTCTAACTACTACAAGAATGCTGCCTCCCACTACAAAGAGGTCTGAAGCTCAGTGGTAGAGAAGAAGCCTCTGACAGTTCTGTTAGCTTCGAGTCTCTCTGCACTTCGACACCTTCATTGCAGCATGGAGTGACAGAATTAAAGAAAACCTAATTATAAATAGCTAAGACTATAAAAGGCTCTTTCAGCAGCATCCCAAGGGCACCTTATTCCACCAGCCAACAAAAATGGAAACAAAATGATAGTACACGTACTACCAACAATCTCTAAAATCAGATCGTCACCCACAAGAACCACTTCCGCTGTAGAAACCACAGCGACGACACATGGCGAACCACAACCTATCATCCTGTGTGTCTCAGCAGACTGCAGGGGCAGATCACCAATTTGAGAGTTACAGATCACCATTACAGGATTCGTCACTCTTATCTTTGGGATACAGAATGCGCTGTTTCTCTCACAGATGCTTCAGCAGATGAGCTCTCTCATTGTCCTGTTCACAATTGACATCACATTGGTTCCCCCATACACCTCCTTCAGTTTCCAGTGAAACATATCCTTCTCTCACCACTTTTCTTCCATTAAGGCCCCATCTACACAGAAAAATTCCTGGTAACATGGCTGCCCAGCTTGGAGCAGAAGGAGGGAAGAGAATGGCTGACAATGTTTTGAGTTAAGCAACAATTCAGCCCAGGTATAAGTAGGTGTAAATCCTAAAGAAGCCATTGGTGAAGTTGATCTCTGGAGCCAACAAAAATCTCCAACAAGTTTTCCCCTGTCTACACAGGCCAGTCAGGACCATGTTACTAAACAGACTGACCTTGAAAACCATTGTACAACACAAGAAAGTATTTAATACCAACAATGCCTAAGTATCCCCATGCACCCGCTTAAGCCAGGGCAAACAGAAAAACACAAAATACAACCACTCCCAGAAGGGACTGACTGTTCTCAACACCGCCATGCAGCCCCTTTGGGCATGAATATCTACCCCCACTTTTCAAACAGGCATCCATATACTGCCATGGTGTTGCTGAAAAGCATAGCTGAATGTTGTGAACCTGAAAGGAATGTCATGCTCCAGCAAATTCTCCCTTACCTTAGATTAATGGTTCTCACCTTTTTTAGTTAGAGCCTGCTGTTGGGAATGGCATAAGGGCAGCCCCTCCGATATTCTGTGGTTGTCTCCTGTTTAAGTTCTCTCTCACTCATTTCCTATCTGTTTTCATTGTTATCTCACCTACTCCAGCTTTTTCTTGTTCTTCTTTTGCTTTTCTTTTTTTTTTTTTTCCCTTTGCACTAACCCTTCTCCTTTCCCCCTCTCTGGTGGCTTCAATCTCCTTCCCCATTCATCAGAAGGTTACGTGTTGTTGGGCATGGGACAGGACATCTACTGGTGCCTCTGCACTACAGGAGCGCAGAGAAAAGACACTTGGTCTGAGCCTTCATCCCGGAACATGCAGGAGCAGTTGCCAACCAGCTACATTAGGGAGCACAATCACAGCAGGAAGAGAAGACTTGCAAGGAGCCACCTGACACTTTATATGGACCAGCAGGTTGCAGCATATGCCTGCAGGTGGGTGCCACCAGATTGAAGATCCTGCACCTTAAGTGGGTTCTAGCCCAAGAAAGCTAATGCCCAAATAAATCTGTTCATCTCTAAGGTGCCACAAGGACTCCTCAGGGTTTTTACCTTGCAACGTGCCCCTCTTGAATCGGTCTAGTGCTCCATCAGTGAGATCTGGCCACCTCCCTCGAGGCTGGGAAACACTGCCTTAGGTCAGTTCATGCCTTCCAACCCCCTTCCAGCCACTATGGAATTATTCAAAATTCCATGAAAGCATACCTAACTCCTCACAGGCCACAGGCTTCTGTCTCTCTACACTGGGAAGTCACCCAAGTGCTCTGGCATGTGACTGCCTGCAATATCACAAGTATCACAGGACTCGGCGCCTACAGACGAACTTGAGATCAGTTTCATAGATAAACAGGAACTTTGTTAGCTGGACTGGTGCACAGAGCTTCAAAGAGAAACATTACTCAGATAAGAAGAGTCAAATTTCCCCCATCTATTTCTTAAAGTCTGAAGCACACGCTTGAAGAGCTCAGAAGCCAATTGAACCAACTCAAATGTCCAGCCCCAGCAAAACTACACTTTGTTCATGTGGGTTTAAGCAGGCTAGACACTCCATCGTCCTGAGATTCTCCCTTTGGCAGCTAGCACAAATCCTGCAGCCTCATTATCTGCACCAAGGCAGGCCCTTTTTGTTAGTTCACACCTCACACTTCATGCCACATCTTCTACATTGCCAGAGAGTTCAGACCATAGAAGCCATAATTCTGCTGAATTGTTTAAACAAATGTAGAGGCTCAAAGTGCATCTCCCAAGTCACTGCATCCTGTTGCAATCCACAGTCTCACACAGCGGACACTGTTTCTGACAGACAGAGCAATACTTCAGCCATCATCAGCAGGACACTTGACAACACATAATTAACAAGCAATAATGATCCTGATAGATGAGATTACCCAGAGCTAGATTAGAACTTGAACTGTCGCTAATGTGTGGGAGCCCACCTGCAATAAATCAATGCTTCTTCCAGGTATGCATCTGATGAAGTGAGCTGTAGCTCACGAAAGCTTATGCTCAAATAAATTTGTTAGTCTTTAAGGTGCCACAAGTCCTCCTTTTCTTTTTACGGATACAGACTAACATGGCTGCGACTCTGAAATCTTCCAGCTTGGGTACTCAGCGCAGGGACAACACTGGTAATTCGCGGTCTCAGATTTGGAGAGTGACTTTCTTAATTCAAAGGAGTACTTGTGGCACCTTAGAGACTAACCAATTTATTTGAGCATAAGCTTTCGTGAGCTACAGCTCACTTCATCGGATGCATACCGTGGAAACTGCAGCAGACTTTATATACACACAGAGAATATGAAACAATACCTCCTCCCACCCCACTGTCCTGCTGGTAATAGCTTATCTAAAGTGATCATCAGGTGGGCCATTTCCAGCACAAATCCAGGTTTTCTTGGGGGTGGAGGTTGAGAAAACCTGGATTTGTGCTGGAAATGGCCCACCTGATGATCACTTTAGATAAGCTATTACCAGCAGGACAGTGGGGTGGGAGGAGGTATTGTTTCATATTCTCTGTGTGTATATAAAGTCTGCTGCAGTTTCCACGGTATGCATCCGATGAAGTGAGCTGTAGCTCACGAAAGCTTATGCTCAAATAAATTGGTTAGTCTCTAAGGTGCCACAAGTACTCCTTTTCTTTTTGCGAATACAGACTAACACGGCTGTTACTCTGAAACCTTTCTTAATTCAGTCTAATTTACACTGATGAACCCAAAAGTTAAAGGATCCCAAAGCAAAGCTCAAAGTAGCTCAGTGGACAATTTCTAAGAGTTTGCCAACAAACGAAAGAAGTAACATCATGTACATAGGGTCAAACATTGCTAGATGAGCTGCACAGATATGCAAGACGACCAGGTTCCTGCCAAATGGGTGTATAGACCAAACAGACAAAATACAGACAGGCAAAGGGTGGGGGAAAGGGATGCAGCACAAAAGGAAAGGACAGAAGTGGGGATGTTTGGCACACATTTTGTTTACTCCACAGTTTGTGTTCAATACTGTTTGTTTTGGTTTCACTATTTATAATTGTGTTGACATTTTAATGTAAACTAAAGACAATGCCTTTTCCTACCATGCTTGTTTTAAAAATATACATGGTTTTTGGTTTTTTTTTTGTTTAAACACAAACAAAATTAAAACAAACTGTTTCTTCCTGCCTTTTTCTTTATTTGCTCTTCTGTTTTAAGCCTGTTGCTTGATTTCTATACTTCTTGATGGCCTGTTTTGCATTTTATGCCTTCCCACCCCCCCCCTGTAATTATTTATTACAACTCTATATGCTTTATACCCCTTTCTTGTTTCACTTATAAAAAGCCTTGCATCCCTTCCCTCTCCTCCTCGTTTTCAGCCCGCTATTTCTGTGCGGAGACAATATCTGCATTCAGTCTTCGGAATAATTAAGGGCCTTAGTTTTGTTAAAGTGAGATTTTAAATTAGATATACATTTTTAAAGCCTAAGGGTTATTTCCATGGCATGATTGTAGAGCGTCAATACATGCAGAATTGCGGGCCTGGCTTGAAGAAAGGGTTTGTCTCTCTGAATTCTTACTGGCCTCTCTTACATACATAAACCCAGACCTTACAAAATAGATAATGTGGGGGTGCTCTTTGGCCTGGTCTACTTGTAAGAGTTAGGTCAACACAACCGCAGCGCTCAAGGATGTGAAATATCCATATCCCAGTGCGCCATAGCTATGCCGACCTAACCCCCAGTGCAGATGCAGCTTCCATCAACCTAGCTACCATTGCCGTGGAAGGTGGAATCCCTACAGCAACAGAAAAACGCCCTCCGTCACTGTAGTGAGTGTCTATACAAGGACACTACAGTCCTAGTGTAGACATGTCTATACAATGGCTTTCTTACGCGGCCTTAACTAGGAGTAAAGCTCCCTAATTTTTAGCAATACTAATGAGAGGCTGCTACAAGAAACTCACGGATGAGAAAATGATCAACGTAACAAACTTAAGTTACATATCACCATGCAATATATGTCAACTGCATTATGTTCCCGAACCTAGAAGCGCAAGGAGGATACACCAGTATAATCCTTCTTGATGTTAAGAATTTAGTGCTGGTGAAAGGTAATGACTTGACAGCCCTTGAGAGTGAAGTTTTTTTATGCACAGAGCACTAACACCATCTGCAGCAGAAGTTCAAACTTATTCTTGAAACAGCCCTGCCCATGTATTTCCCCTCTAACTCGAAAGAGCCACACCTTAAGGTATGAGTGGGGAAATCAGTCCCTATTACCAAGGTAAACCATGGCCTTTCTCCTGATGCTATTAGTAGAGTGTCCATTTAGTGCCAACTGTGCTGATGGTTTTGGTTTTTTGCGACGTGGACGCCTGTCACAGCTCCAACGATGCTACTATGAACATTGTTGATAGCAGTGAAACGGTCCAGAATCATGTCAGTCCCACTCTAATTCTGTTTGGGAATGCTATGAGCAGCTGCAGAAACAGGCACCAGAGCACCTCACTGAACAGAAGGACCCATAAAAAGTAGGCTGAAGTGAGGGTAGAGTTGTGGACCCCACATCCCGAAAGATTCAGAAGACTCGAGGACACAGATGGGCATGAAGCCATCAGCCCTTAGGAAACTCCAGCTAGTAAAGAATTCTGCAGCAAACCTCCCCAGCAATTTAAGCTATTGCAAGAACATCAAACCTGCCCACCAGTTTCTCCACTGGCTTCTCACAGAACATTGAGTCAAGTTCAAGGTCTAGTTCTTACCTTCAAAGTGCTCAATGGCTTGAGCCCAGCATAACTAAAAGATTGAGCCCAGCATGACTAAAAGCTCTGGAATGAAGACCATGGTCAACAACTCCACCCGCAGGCACAATGGAACATTATACCATATGGGTAAAGTTCATCTGTGCACGAGAAAGAGCTTTCTTGGGGGCTGGTCTGCCATTGTAGAATGAAATCCCATAAGAGTTGAGGACTCTCACAAAACCTCACCACCTTCTGCTCCAAGTGCAAGGTACACTCCTCCTTCCTGCTTCTCTAATACAGTCTGAGCAGAGCGGACATTTAAAAAAAAAACAAAACCCTTAACAAAACAAAACACTCCACTGCACATATCCTCTCCCCAGGGGAAGAATTCTGAGGGAGAGAGAAAATGAACCATACATGATAAGTCATGTCATCTGATGCACTGCTGGAAGGCACTCAAATACTACAGTGATAAAAGCAGCATACAAATCTTTTTAGATGAGATGGGTGTGGAAAAGTGAAAGAGTTCCTCTGTCTTCCAGAGGCCATGAGGAGTTTCACATTTATTCCACACTATTAGCTAGAGCCCCCTAGCAGGGTCCAAGGACTTCACCTGGCAGGAATCACAGCAGCCAGGTGAGGGGCTGGGCTTCTCTGGACATGAATGATAGTTCTATCACCCTTCAAGTCTTTCATATCTACCTCGGGCCAGAAGGGGTCTGGTCAGTGTTCCAGGTCCTGCTTCCTGCAGACCTGGACTGGATGCAAAGAGGAGGAGATCAAGAAGGGGAAAGCTTTACATCACTTTGCAGGTCCAGAGCCATTCAGACCTCCCTAAGCAGCATTAATTTATGTCACAATAGGAGTTACTCACAGAGAGAATTACACATCTTTGGCAAACACACTGCCTGCTATTCCTGCCTCCAGACAAATAACCACAATAGATGTTCCCAGCTCTATTAAAACTGGGGGGCGGGGGAAGGAAGAGTCAAGCTCACCTCACTTTCAGTCTCTTTATCAAGAGACATTGTGGTTCCTGTCTACCCCCAAGCCAACAGTACACATTGCGACCGGCACCCTATCCCGACAGCTTCAATAAAACTACAGAATACAATAAGCAAGCACAGAGACTGTCACCTCATACTCAAAATGAAACGGAGACAATACTGGACAACTCAAGAAAGCTTGCACTGATGTCTGTATGCAACTGGCCACTCTACAACTAAGAAGGAAGTCTTCAATGACACCTATCTTACGGGAGTACTAGATTTAAAGGAGAAAGTTGGGAAAAAAAATGAAATGAACACACTGCTCAAATTGTAAGTGTAGCTAGCTATTCAGTAATACTGTTGCAGAGAAAGCCTTGAATTTCATAGAGAAAGAGGAGGAGGGGTTATTTAGCCACGATTCGGCTAAAAGAGATGTCCCAATTACCAAGGGGACATTGAAATACTCAGAGAGGGGAATACATTTAAGCAGATTAGAAACAATTAAGGTTTACTTTAATATCAAGCGACGAGAAAAAAAATCAGCAATTAAAAGCCTCAAAAGGGTAATTATGTGTAAATTCTACCCCCTCCCCACCTTATTTTACAATTATGGTAGCACAGGCTATGGCTCAATTATAAATAAAACTCACTTGACTGCAACTGCCTAGGAAGACAGACACTCACATCTTACACAATATCTACATTCGCTACATTACTTGAATAACCACACAAACCTGCACAGTCCATGTAACCATGCAATCTCCTTGCTCCAATATGGCTGGAGCGGCTGCAGGAAGAAAAATACAGTAACTGGGTTACAAAAAAGGAAAAACTACTGCATCCAAACGTTTCTGCAGCCTTATAAGAGGATACAACCAGGTTCTGATAATCATTAGGTGACCAATCACAGCCTGCAAGTTGCGGAGTTTCAACCCAGCCCCAGCAAGGGAGAATAAAACCCTTATCTTGCTCAGCCATGTGCCGCCAGCCACAAACGGCAAGAGAGCTACGCCCAAAGCCAGCCTGTTTGAGTTTAGCCGGGGTCAGAGGACTCTGAAGAGAGAAAGCATGCTCATGTGCAGTCCTGATAGAAACAGAAGGAAGAAACCCAAAACACACACCCACAGGTCTAAAGCCAGCGTAACCAGCTAATCTTAGTCTAGGATAGACCTGACAGCTGGAAACACTAACAGAACATCACCAAGCCAAAAACCATTCAATACCAGAAAAACTGTGGCAATTAGCAAGGAACTGAATAAAGAGTGAAAGACTGGAAAGCATTAAAAGAGCTAAATATGTATAGCCTTGTTAAGAGATTATTAAGTGAAGGGTGCATGATCATTTACAAGGATGAAGGGTGTGAACACCAAGGGTGAAGGGAAATTGTTTCCTGTAGTCCAACGGGTGGCAGGATTCAATCACAAAGACAGAAGATCTAGGCTGTTTAATCGTCTCCCAAAAGAAGAAGGGGAGGGAAGCCTTGCTGTTTGGTGTATTTAAGCTTCTGAATCTGAATCCTTCTCACACCAAGAGATGTCATTTAGGGCACAAACACGGTTCCATTACCCCGATCTATCTTTGAACACTCTTTGCATGTCCTCTCTGTGAGTGGTTTTCAAACTGGAGATCACGACGCAGTACTGGGTCACGGAATGTCACGCACTTGGTCGTGGCGACTCTGGTCAGCACTGCCGAATGGGCCATTAAAAGTCCCGTTGGCAGTACTGCCCAGCTAAGGCAGGTTAGTCCCTACCTGTTCTGACACCGCACTGCGCCCCAGAATCAGCCAGCAGCAGGTCCAGCTCCTAGGCGGGGGGAGGAGGGGGGCGCCCCCACCCCGAGCACTGGCTCCGCACTCTCATGGAGCTGTGGGGGGCGGTGCCTGTGGGTGAGAGCCGCATGGAGCTGCTTGTATGCCTCCGCCTAGAAGCCAGACCTGCTGCTGGTCGCTTCCGGGGCTCAGCATGGTCCGCGGTGCCAGGACAAGCAGGAAGCCTGCCTTAGCACCCTTGCTGTGCCGCTGACCAGGAGCCGCCCGAGGTAAGTCCATGCCCCAATCCCCTGCCCCAGCCCTAAGTCCCCCCAAACCCAGAGCCCCTTCCTGTACTGCAAACCCCTCAACCTGGGCCCCACCCCAGATTCTGCACCTCCAGCCCAGAGCCACACACCCCCAACCTCCTGCCCCAGCCCTGAGCCCCCGCAACCCAGAGCCCACTCCTGCACCCCAAAACCCTCATCCCTGGCCCCACACCAGAGCCTGCACCCCCAAATCAGAGCCCTGACCCCCTCCCACACCCAGAACCCCTCATGCCCAGCCCCACCCCACAGCTCTCACCCCAACCCTCAGCCCCAGCTCCACTGGGCAGTGGGCATCAACAATTTTCTTCAACTGGGTCGCCAGAAAAAAAAGTTTGAAAACCACTGCTCTGTGTCATTAAATCCCCAAAATTCTCTCTCCAAGTACTGTTTGACACAGGGATTCTTTCAGCTGCCTCCTTCCCCAGTAGTCCAATAGCACAGATGCTCCCGCTTCATTCTTAACATGACCCAGATATTTCCATCTTCTTTTTGGGATAGCTTTGAAAATAAGGAGTTAACTCTCTGACCAATCTCAGCATTTGTTATAAATTCATTTAACTCAACGCCTAGTGTTTTGAGATATTTACACACTGGGGGAAAAGATGCTAGAAAATGTCCTGTAGGAAACACTCCTACTTTGGTGGGCTAGATAACAGTAGACCTTGAAGATGCAAAACACCTTTGATTAAACAGAGCTGGGCTGACTGCTTGATGCATTTTGAGAGACCAACATCTCAAACTGGGCCAACACGAATTGGCTGCATTGCATACCTGGGCGGACCCAGATTCAGTTGCAGGGATACCTAGAATCCTCTGAGCGTCTTAAACAGAAGGAGCTATGAGACAAAGAGAAAAAGGAGAGGGCTGTCTTTTTTGTGATTTGGCCTGTTGTCACTGGAGCAGCACTGGAACAGACTATTCCTATCTTTGTCCTAACTTGTAAACTAGTGCCAGAAATGAGATCAACAGCAACAGCTATGAGCAGGACAGCCGGTGTAACCCTGCACAAAAGGAACGTCAATCAGATATCACAAATAAAGTTCAAGGTGGTCTCTGCTAAATAGGTTGGGGAGGGCAGGGGAGTGAAAAAGATTATGCATATGGACAGCAGATCTTTTCCCGAATAGGTATTTAAGAATCTATCATTATGCAAAAGGCCCATGACACAAACTGAGAAGGATGTTGGCTCATACTGCCCACCCTGCTATGTTCATGTTTCTATTTGGCACACGTGTGGATGTCTAAACTTTTAAAAAGGCACTCCATGAAAGAGTGAAAAAGCCAGGCTAACATACATCACTGGCAACCAGAGAGAGTTGAACCTGGAATATGTTTTTATATTCTTTAGGCCTAGTGACCTGCATTTAGGTTGCACCTGCTTTATACTCCCACGATTAGTAGCAAGACATAAAAAGGAAATATAAATTTCTTTAGCCTAATGGGACAGAGAGCCTTTCACTGCTAGGTTGCCAGGACAGGGGTGGCCAAAAAGACGCCACTATTTGAGGGTGTTTGGTGCCATACATGAATGAATGCGTGGCCTCATTCCAATTCCTAGTGAGCGGATGTTCACATCACGAGAACACACCGTCACATCTGGCACTTTGTCAACTGTCTCAGCCAAGGAACAAATGGGCCATGAAGACTGAATTACCCTCTCACCATTAGATCAAGGGTTCCTCCAGGTCAGAGGTGAGGCACAGTGGCAAGGCAAAGGACAAGCCTCCCCACACCTGTCATTGCCCATGCTGTACTCTGTCATTACAGAAAGCTTTAGTTTCCAGGGCTGTCAAGCCAGTATCTTTTCCCAGCATTAATATTTTTATTCAAAGCTTTTAATTAAATACTGCACACAAACATGCCTGTGACATTACAAAACAGCAGGAAGTGGAAGTGCTTATGTTTTTCTACTGACAGTTCTAATGCAATAAGGGAAAATATTTTGTGTTTTATTAACAACCAAATCCACTGCCTTCATATATCCCCTTCACATACAGCAACTGAATACAGCCTACTGTCCTTACAGACGTGCTGGAACAATTTTTTTTTTTTTTAAATAAATAGTGGGGGTGCTTAGAGTCATTGAACCAAACCGTAAATCCTGTATATGATGGAAACTCTAGTTCCAGTACCTAGTTGTCCCTATGATGTCTTTTAAGTTGTTTTAGGGAACGTATTTCTTTTAAATATGAAAGAACTCTCCTTGCTGTGTATGAAAATGGTATATTACAGCACTCATACAAATGTCAGTGTTAATGCACATGCTCTGTAAAAGAAAAACAAGCCAGCATTCAGAGTATAGTGGTTACAGTCCCACCCATCATACCAGAAAAATGAATATTGCAGAATTCATTGCAAATCCTCAATATTCTGAAAAGAAACATGATAAACAGAACATAGTGGACCTGATTCTTGTTTACACCAAGGCCCCTTTATGCTACTCAGGCAGTTTAACACCCATTAAGGCCCCTTTACACTCCCAGAATAGTGTAAAAGGGATTAATGTACATGAGAATGAGGCTCAGTCTCTCTTCTGTTCACCTTTGGAATCTACAAGGCTACTCACAGGTACTGGAAACAGTGAATCATGCTCCTGTCTCAGCTGCTGATGTACAGCCCACATAAGGCCCAAGTGGTCCAAACCTCACACAGTTCCGCTATCATCGTATGTCATCGCTTCCAAACACACACACACCCCTATGCCCTAAAATAAATGATCTTGCCTGAAAACCTCAGAAGACATTTTCCCTGGTTGCCTAGAAATGGAAATACAACTTAAATGCACTCCTTCCTTCACATCATGCTACTGTCTCAAACGCATATGGAAAGTTTGTGTGGAATTATCTGATGGCTTTTATATCATCCAAAGCTCTCCTAGCAGAGAGCAACATTCCAGTCCCCATCCCTGAAGAACCCAATAAAAATGAAAAGGTACAAAAACTGCCAGAAGGGAAAATGGTGTTTTACACAGAAGCCAAGAGAATGAAGAAGTCACCTGACGCAGACAATTGGAAAACACCACTATGATATGGCAGACATACCTGTTAATCAGGTATGGATCTTGTCCTCACCTGAAGTGACCTTTCCCTGAATGACTAACTTGCTGACCCAATAAAGAACAAATATGTATACAGTCCCACCTAATACACAAAATGTTTGTAGCCTAAATTACATCCCCTTCCCAGGAAGCCCCAACCCTTAATTTTACCTGATTTCCTTGGGTACTTCAACCCTCTAGCTCTGAGGCTGAAAGAAGATGCCCTAATTCCTACAGATATGGATTAGCTGTTTTAAATATTTTGATATCAAACTTAACCCAGATGAATTAATTTCAATTGCTCAAGAATATTTATCAATTCCAAAATCAATTTACCCCCACTTTCCTGATCCTGCCACCCCTCTTCCCCCAACCTTTCAGGTTGTCACTAAATCCAAAAAGAAGGCAACCAACTTTGGAGCAGGGAAATGGGTTTTCTGTTTAACAAAATCCTGTTTCATACTAACCTGTCCGTGATTGTGGACTGTGTGCCACTCATTGGAGCCCTGGGCAAGGAGTCGTCTTTTTATCCAATTTGCATTTTACTATTCTTGCAGGGATCTCCCCAGATGCATTGCCCCCACACATAAACCAGTGTTCAAGATCCAGCCTTGCTCCAGAAGAGAGACTCACAGAAGGCAAATTCAGTTCAAAAACACCTTAGCTCAGTCAGAATATCCAGATCAAAGGGACTCTTACCCAAAAAAAAAAAAAAAAAAAATCAATCCAACAACACACACAAGTTCTCCCGGGGGCAAAAATGTCCCAAAAGGAAGAGAGAAATCTTCAAACGTGATAAATCCTCAGAGCGTCCAAACCTTTAAACGCTGGGGAAAGCGTGGTTACGGGGAGATCCTGCTCTGAGCCTAAGTGGGCTTTGTTAACTGGGCCCAACAGGGGTATCAGTTCCTCTGTTTACTTTGGGGTGACGGGGCTCCACTCCCAGAACACCAGGGTGTGCAACCCTATGGATTTGGGGGGCGGGTACCGATACACACCCTCCCCTGTGGGGAAGCCCCCCTTTACGGGATTTCAGGCGGTGCCCCCGCGGCCCGTCACGCTCTCGGGGGGCCCCCTCCGGGCGCCGGGGTGCCGCTCACAGCCCCCCCGCGCCCGCGGCTCCCTCTCCTCCTGGGGGGCGCAGAGCGGGGCCCATGCCCCCCCCCCGGGCCGCGGCTGCCTGGGGCCCCCGCCGCGGCTCTCAGGGCTCCATCCCCGCCAGCCGGGCCCGGCTCGCTCCGCTTCCCCTGCGGGGCGGGGGCCGCCGGAGCCCTGCCCGGGTCAGGGCCGCTCGCCGGGGTCCTGGCCCGCTCGGCGCTCTCCTCCCGGCCTCGGGCGGGGGGCTCCGTCCGCTCCCGGGGGGCCCGGCGCCCGGCCCCAGCGGGGTCTGTCCCCGCGGCCTGCGCGGTCCCGGCCCGCTTCGGCCCGGCGGGGCCTCTGCTCCCGGTCCCAGCTCGGTGCCGCCGGCCGGGGGGCTCCGGCAGCCCGGTCCTGGCGGCGCGGCGCGGCTCCGCCCGGCTCGGCTCGGCTCCAGGGGTCCCGGCCCCGCTCAGAGCCCGGCGGGTGGCGCGCGGCAGTCGGCCCGGCTCGGGTCCGGTTCGACGCCGGTTCCGATCCCCCCCTCCCGGGCTGCGGCGGCTCCTTGCGTGTGTGTGTGTGTGTGTGTTACTTCTGGGACCGCATCACACCCCCCCCCCTTGTGGATCCCTGCGCGGCGCCTCCGCCGGGAGTGAAGCGACCCGAAAAGGAGTCCCCAGCTACACACCGCCCCAGAGAGCAGAGGGGACCCCCTCCCGGCACACGACCGGGAATACCCCCCCCCGTACCCTGCAGAGAAGAGCTTCTCCTTAGACACACTGCAGGGGATACCAAGCCCCCCCCCCAGCAGACTAGGGAGGAGGGGGCCCCCAGTGCACAATACTGGAAGGGTCTGAAAGGACCTGCCCCATCCCTAAAGCACTGAAGGGAAGGGACCCCCTCGGCAAGGCAGTGCCCATAGGGAAACCCACCGACCAGCCCAGGGCGCTGAAGAGAAGTAATGCCTCCACCCCAGCGCAATGCAATAAAGCAGGGGTCCTCAAAGGTGCAGATTTCCTGGTCAAGGTAGAGTCAAGGTCCAGACTCCAGAGAAAATAATAATAATAATAAAAAAACCCACCAATAATGCTAATAAGTAAATAAAAGATGTCGTGGTCCATTCAAAAGCATCTGGCGGTCCTGATTTGGGCCGTGGTCCACCTATTGACTACCCCTGGAGTGAAGGAAACGTCTCCCCTAAATGCACGCCCAATGAAAGGATGGGAGACTGAGGCATAGCATGCAAGACCAGAAGGTACCGCTAGCACTGAATGCACTGAAGAGAGGGGATCCCCCACCTCAATGATATGCAGATATGGACCCCCCCCATCCAAATGCACTGAAGCAAAGGGATTCCCCCCCCCCCAAGCCCTGTAGAGCCAGAACCTCTCCACACCCCTCCCAAATGCACTGAAGAGAGGAGATTCCCTCTCCTCCGCCCCCCATCCACTGAAGAGCTGGGATCTTACCATTCTAATTCACTGCAGACAGCCCCACCTTATCCCTAATAAAGGCAAAAAGATTGACTCCCTGGTAAAAAAATTTCAGGGTGGGGAGGGAGAGATGGGTGCCTAGGAAAACTCCTTCACCTCCCACTGTTGGGAAAAGTTTTCAGGCAAAGATGCCTAAAGTTAGGCTCTCAATCTCCATTTTTAATGTTGCTCCCACTGAGTTGAGTTGGCACTGCAGGTCCCCAGCACCGCTGAAGAATCAGGCCCCAAGGTGTCTCAAGGCGGGGGGTGGAGGGGGGGAGTTTCCAAAACTGGAGAACCCTGAATCAATTACCCCATTGGAAATTGCAGCCTTGATGGCTTCTCAGCTAGTACATGGATTTTCTGTCCTTTTCTAAAAGCTAAGTATTAATAGCTATTTCCTTCCAGTGAGCTGTATTACCATTTGCTAAAAATATTTCTCTTACTGCCTTCAAAGCACCCCCATAAGCTACATCTCCTCATCTATATCTCCTCCTTTCCCCATCTCTCTCCACCCACACCCTTCCTTTTCTGTGCAGCTACCCTGTGCTTTGTCTTGTCATGTCTTATGCAGCTCATTAGCTCTTTGGGACAGGGAGGGTCTATTGCTGTAGCTGATGCTCTGTAAAGTGTGAAACTGTGGCAGTGGAGAACCGTTGTGTGATAAGTAAATAAATAAACTAAAATAAGAGGGTACCCACAGTACCAAAGTAACAATGGGAATGTCAGTAATAGGATGCTGGAATGACCAGAGCTTTTTGTGGCTTCACATCACAGTGCAAATACCCCTCATCTGGGTATATCTCACTTAATCAATTCCCTGCCTTTGCAGGGGATTTGGTTGCACCTTGAGCCCTCCTGTTTTCTGCAGATGGCACCTAATAATATTGTTGCCTGAGTGGTGTAATACTTTGGGCTAATTTTGGTTTGCAGGCTTGCTGGGCGGGGAGGTGCAGGGGCTGGTAGTGGCCTGTGATAAACAGGAGGGCAAACTGGATGCGCTCGAGTGGTACCCTCTGGTCTTGCTTTGATGCTTGGTTTTCCAATTGTTTCACTGGGAGTTATTCCTGTGGGTGGGGAGAAAACCTACTGCTGCTGATAGACCAGAAGGGCGCCATGCACCCTCACCCCCTACCAAATATTCCAGTTAAGGGCCTCACCCTGCTCCCATTGACATCAAAGGGAACAGGATCAAGCCATAAATTAACCCTAATGCCCATTCCCACATTTAAACTTCCATTGACATGGCTGTCCCTCGCTTGTTCCCCAAACCATCTCCATCTCTTGAATCCCTAAAACTACCGCTTCCCAGCCATACCTTTGTATGGTCCCCCCCACCATTTATAGACTATACTAGGCTTGGGGAGAGGTTTAAAATTTGCGCATCAGTTTGCCCACCTGGTCCTGTTTGTGGCTAAACTCTATTGTTAATGTCTGGTAGCACAGACTGTATAAATAATAACGATAAACCCAGCAGCTGAGTTCTGTATCACCTAACCCCACGTGCCCACCATTCCTCCTCATCCCCACCCCGTTGGTACCAAGCGTCCACCCAAGTGCCATGTTAGTAAGTGCCAAAGATTATTACCCCTATACTACGAGTTCATGAAATTCCATTACCATGTGGCATAGTGCCAAGGATTCAAGTTATTACCATGTTATTAAGTGGCAAGAGTTCATGCACTATGCCATGGGTGCATGGCACAGCTCCATTAGCAAAGTTTGGTGACAGCGTCTAGTCTCCCAAACCCAAGAGCTTAGCAGCAATATTCTACGACCAGGAGTGCCTATCAGTCTTTTCTTACCAAATGCCATAGAATTGTGGTACACGCTGCTCTTGCCAAGCATCAAATGCTCGTGGCAAGGCCAAAGCGACTTAGGACACTGGCCCGTGACCAGATCACTAGGGATACGGCACAGTGCCCTACTGTAAATAAGCGACAGTACTGTTTTACCTTGTGGTATAACATTTTTCACCAGGGATCTGGTTAGCGTGAGCCAAGAGACAGTATTAGTATCTAATTAACTTCTTCTTTCGAAATGATTCATTGTAAGAGGGGAAGTGGGGAATGAAACCATTCTCTAGATGATGCATGGCATTTGCATAGGTGCGTAGAAGATCTATATATTCCTTGTGGTTTCCTTTCAGCTGATGATGCTGATGTCTTGATCTTACGGAAGGTGGGTTTCTGGGAGACCCTGTGCTTTTTGTCAGGGCTGGTAATTGCATATCAGGTGGTGTTGTCCTTTTATTTTATTTCTTTAATGTATTTTATTGTGCATGACAAAATAATCACATTACAATAACAATTAGCAAGAGGAAGACATCACCAGCATCATCACCAATCTCAAAGGGACATAGCCTCCTTGCAGATCAATCCACACCCAGATCAATCACTCGCTAGGTCCTTAAGTTGGTCAGGCTGGATTTTCATTTTTGGCCCATCATTGGCGATCATATCATGCCACCAAAGCTTTTGGCAACCACAGTTGCTGGCTGGGTAGCAGCATTCCTGCTGATCTTCTATCTTAATATGGCTGTAACAAGAAAGTGTAAACACAAATACAGTAAAGAGAATGGGCCTGATCCTCAGCTGGAATAAATCTGCATAGCTCCATCAAAATCAATGAAGCTAAATTGATTTACACCCTGCTAAGGACTTGCCTCAATGTTTAAAAGAATCATTCTACAAAAACACCCCCCCTACTCAAGAAGAAGTACAAATGTCCATGTAAGACACTGTTGTGGAGATTAACTTTCTCTCCTCATGGGTCACATAGACATTTTAATTTTTAATTCAACAATTAAAAAGGGAAACAGTTAATCAAAACAAGCCCTTATGCAAGTACTGTTTATCTTTTCAGCAAATGTTGATTTTGTTAGGAACCAATGGTGCGTGCCTCCAAATGTAACATTTATTAATTTAATATCTGTGGGTATTTATGAGATTTCTGCTGCTTGTGCAGTTTAACAATGTGAAATCCAGCAGCTAAAATCAATAAGCAATTAAACTGTGCACTACTAATTAAAATAGATTTTTTTTTGTTCTAAATTGCATTTAGCCTGCAATTTACAGTTAGAACCTTCATAGAAACATATATTAGAAATGGAAAAGGGCTATAAAGTGATCTAATCCGTTTCTCCAGGGCAATGCAAGGTTGTTCTCTATAGCATATTCTCCAGTGTCCAGACCAGAAGTAAGTGTGTCAAAGCACTGGGAACTTCTTTCATTGAAGGATGTTTGTCCCATGGATCAGAACTCCTCAGGTGGTGTTGCAGTAAAGGATGGTATAAGAAGGACAACTCCTCTGAGGTCTCTTACATTGGACTCCTGGAAATACAAACCCAAGTCAAAATGGTTAAACAGTGTTTATTTCTGAAAAGAAAAGAAAGAGATCCAATCTACCTTACTCCTATAGCTCACACCAGGAACCTGTTGCCATCTGCTGGAACATCCCAGCATCACACTTCCCACCGGAAAACCACCCATCTGGCCAGGGGACCCATTTTAAAAGGAAATCCACACTTTTGCAATAAGTCTTTTAATCAAACTTCAGATTATGGAATTTATGGGCGATCTAGTCAGACCAGTTTGCTGACACTCTAGGGTTCAGCTCTGGATTCACTGGGCCAGGTCCTCAGCTGGTTTAAATTGTCATGATTCCATTGACTTCAACCGAGCAAAAGCAATTTACACAAGTTGAGGATCTGGTCCATTGTGGTTTGTTTGGTGTGCCTGGGTTTACCGTGACTTTTAAGCCTGAAAGATGCTAACTGCTTCTACACACAATGATCCAAACCAACCACAAGAGCAACTCCGGGAGAATTATTTGAGCCGGAACTGCTTACGTGAGTAGTGAATCTGGATCAGTAAGTTAGAAACTTTTTTTTGGAAGTGGTAAAAAAGTCAGAAAAGTAACATTTTGCAAAAATTTTCCCCCAAAAATTCAAATTTGGACAAAAATTTCATTTTTTGAAGTTTTTTAAAAAAATAATAGCTCTCTAGCTAATTGGGGAAAACAAACAGGAAAAATGTGCACAACGCTATTTTTATGTGCCGCCAAAATTCTACTTTTGAAGAATTATTTCTCCAGAGCATTTCAGATATTGAAAATTTTTGACCAGTTGTCTTTTCCTTATTTTTGGTAGCCAGTATATGCTGCAGTCCATTTGGCTGAGGTATGTATAGCATTTCTGGTCAGTTCCTTTCCATGTTTCATTGTAGATTAAATATAAACATCTCTTTCTTTTGTAGGTCTGTTTGGTTGTTTTCATTTGTATTATTTTCAAAAATATGAAGAAAGCATTAAATTTAAAAAAAAACCAAACCAAAATCAGCATTAGGAAGCATTTCAAGCTTTAACCTTGGCCTAGGTATAAACAGAGCAAGAAGTTTAATTAAAGAGATTCTGTTTATGAGGAATCTATATACTTACATTCTGTACATTTTTAAACAGAGAGAGTAATTGACCATGAATACAATTTACCTACAGATATGATGGTTTCTCCATCACTTGCAGTATTTAATTCAAGACCAGGTATCTCTCTAAAATATGTTCTAGCTCAAACAGAAGTTATTGCCTTCAAGGAGAAATCATGGATGAGGTTCCTTTGGCCTGCAACTACAGGAGAACAGACTACATAATCATATGGGTCCCTTTGGCCTTAAACTCTATTAATCCTAATTCCATTTAAGGGTAGAAGCATGTGTGAGATTTCTACCATCCCCAGTAATCTGTGGGATTAAGGCCTCCCTCTCAACCTCAGCTGCTGTTAGGTGATGGATTTAGAATTGGTGATAGAAAACACTAATATTTTACATTTAAATTACACCTTTCATTGCAAACTATACACTGCACCAGTTAAGTGCAGCCATCTCTGGGCAGTGACAGCTCTTTGGGACCTACCACAACAGGGTGTGAACGGGAAATTCTGCCTCTGGACACCGGCGGAAACACCTAATGTTACAAAATGTGCCTTAAGCTTTTAACACATAAAACGAACAGAGAGGGCCTTGGTTTCTAAGGCCTCATCCTTGACTTTTTAACAGTCTCCTGTAAGAGTCTCCCACACACTGACCTTAAGTTGTCGAGGAAGGATGAAAGGCTGAGGTAATGCTGCTAGCATTGCAACCTGCTATGCCATGAAGTTTACCTAACACAGACTGGTTGCTTAGACCGTCTCCAGCACTCTCTCTGGCTACAGAACTGCGCCCAGAGGGAACAAAGCATGAGGATCTGAAACAGAGCAGCTAGGCGGTGAAGTTAATCCATTTGTTTCAACTTGCAAACAGATCTATCAGCAGCTTTTCAGCTATTTTCACTTTGCAATGCACGAATCCATCATAGCTGAAACATCTGCTGCCAAGCCAACTGCTCCCCACAAATCACAATGCTGGGTCTTACCAACCCACTTATTATGTTTTAAAACATGGAAAGCAGTCCCCTGACTGTAAGTGGAAGCTCTCACCACAGCCTGGCTTTGTGGCAGAGCACTAAGCATTGCCTTTCGCTGGCTCCAAAATGCAATTGATTATATTAATTTTCCATACAGCTCGCTAGTTGCCCCTCTGTTGGGAGTAGGTTAAGGCTGGTTTTGCTCTCATGCTTAGCACAGTTTAAATCTTCCTGCCTTATTGATTTTGGTAACTGTCTGAGCTTCGATTAAATCGAGTTCACCTGTGCATTATCTAATCTGCTCTGGGCTAGGGCTTGGTTCAGTATTCTTTGATCCCAGGGAACTTACTTGGGGTTATATCCTTCTGAGCCAGTTGGGAATTTACTTTGAACTTGGCCTTTTGCTGAGATTTACCTTCTGAGTCTGCTTTAAGCTGGCTCCGATGCTATGACCAGAAGCAAGACAGCCATGTATCTTATGAACCTAACCATTGAGCCATCCACAACTCAAAAGGGGAGATTCTACAGTCAGACATTTGGCTGTTGCTTTTATCCTCACGTTGACCTAGACAGGATCTGTTTTAGAAGCTGATATGATGCCTGATCAGTCACTATTAAAGGTCATTTTGATGCAATCAGGAATTTGGGGAAGGGGGTGAGTGGGAGCGTTCTTGCTGTTGTGCATAGAGCTATGTAACTGGGATGCTTTTTTGTATGCTGCACCTTTAAAGAGCCAATGGCTCTGCTGTCAGCAGGGAGCAATTCTGTGTTCATTTCAGCACACACTGCTAGCTGAGACATACCCAGGAGTGGTCTGTGCTTAAACACTTTATCAGCAGACGATGTTGGTTAGGAGTGTGGTTTTTTCAATCACGTGACTATAGTGGAAAAAGCCCTACTATAGATGCTGTTGTGATGGTCTAAATGTGACATAATAGTATAGCTTATTATAGGCCCCAAACTAAAATAAACTGTACTAGTTCACACACTCTTGTATATGGATATAGCTGTGTCTACACTAGAAGGGTTTTGCTGCTTTAACTGTACTGTCATAATTAAAGCAGCAAAACATTTTAAGTATACACAAGTCTCCACACACTGTGCTTTCTGTCATGGAGCCGTTCTTTTTATGGTCTTCTAAGGGCTCGTGTACTCAGGAAAATTAACCTGAATTAACTTTTAAAGTGGATTAGCTAAACCACATTAAACCCTTATGTGAACACAATGATTCAGAATTAAAATGGCCTTCCTTTGGTTTTAATTTCCAAACTTTGCTAAGTGTCCCTGTATAGACAAGCCCTGAAATCAGCATCCTTCTGACTAGAAGTGTGAGTTGGCTTGTGTTGTTCCTGCAGAGCTGGAAAATAATACTATTTCCAATCATGTACCGGGACAGTCAGTTGTGCTGGAGGAGTTGAAACCTTTTGACAGGAGTTTCAATTAAAGATAACACTATACTTGTCAGGAAGGTTATCCCAAAAGCTTGAGGTATTGGGGATGCCATAAAAATTGACAATTTCTCCACTTCTCCTGAATTAATTCTGAATAAAAAGTTCCTTTCCTTCAGGGATGCTGGAACAATTTGTATAGTAGGGATGCTGAGAGCCATTGAACCAAACTATAAACCCTGGATATGATGGAAACCACTTCAAGCCAGGGGGTGCAACAGCACCCCCAGTTCCAGCATCTATACTCTCCTTTTAATTAAAGCATTTTGTAGTAATCTTAAATACAGACCAGCTCAAGTTGCTTATTTCAAGGTCTTTAATTCTGTTCCCACCAAATCAACTCCAAAACTCTGATTGTAGTGTGACAGGAGCAGAGTCAGGCTCATGCTCATCAAAAGCAAACCACTCCTAAAATGGGAAGAGGATCAGGCCCATAAAAAGCGAATTCCTTCTATGCTAATTCACTAGAACACGTGCACACTACGTTTTGGAAGGAGAAAAGTGATGGTATATTGGGATAATCAAAGGAGTCCCTCCTTGCCCAGAAATTGCTCATGCAACTCAAGGCCAATGCAGACAATTTCTCTCTGCAATTTGATTTCTTTGGAAATGGCAGCAGACTTTGCAATTTTCTTTCCAGCCAAGCTACACAAGGTCTGGAAGGATCAGAAATGCATACAGGACTTTCATGAGGCTTAAAACATTCTCTCATCTTTCATATCCAAGAAACAGACCTACTGACAGTGCTGGTATTAAGTCTAGACTCTAATGTCTTAAAACATTCGGCTTTTTCATCAGTGCCTGGGCCACTGTTGCAAAGGAATAAAGCTCTGAATCTTATAAAATACCAGCCTCTTAAAACATAAATATGGGGATCAGTTACAGAAGAATGGCAGAGGATTGAAAGGGAAGGTTATATATATGTATTCTAGGGCCAACAGTGGTCATTTGGGGAAAAAAAAAAAAAGCTTTTTAAGGAGAATGGGGAGATATAAAATGAGATGGGTTTCAATGGCATTGGAAAACCCACTGTTATCCATGAACCCCCAAATGCCAACTGGGAAGGGGGTTGCAAGAATATCCTGATTCTGGAATATACATTCTGGTTCACCAAAGAGCAACAGGTGAAGTCTTAAATGAAAGCCAGGGTCACACTGATTGTTCATATCATTGTGAAATGTACATATAGATACCAGGTCAGGAGTTACATACGTCTACTGAAAATGTGCTTTAAAGTCCGTATCAAGGCAGACTTGACAAACAGGATTTTTTCTGCCAGATAAAAGAGGTTCTTTGACCTGTCTCTCTGTCAGCAGGTAAAGTAAGCATTGTAAGCCAACACGACGGCAAGTTATTGACATGTGAAGTCAACGGGGAGGCAGGACACTGGAGAATGAGCCACAAGGAGGTTAGACTGGTGAGTTTAGGCTCTAGAAAGCGTGTTACAGTTTTGTTTTATATGTAACTGTTTCCTTCCATTATCTATACACACTCTCTCAAATAGTTGATATTAAACTTGTTGTTTTTACTATAAATATATCTGAGTGCTGTGATGTTAAGTCAGGGGCTGTTCCTGAGCTGAATCACACAAATCGGGGTGCACACTGTTCCCTTGGTGGAGACAAGCAGAAGTGGTGTTTCTGTGGGTAACAGATGGGACATACAGTTCCAAAGGGGCTCGGGGACTGAGGTGCTCTGATGACTAGCCTGCATGGCACAGTAAGGACTGGCCTAGCCCAGAGGTGAATGTGCGGGTAGCTGACAGGCTGGTGGCCTCAGGGAGCTGACACCCAGTTAAGCACAAGCAAGTTTTTCTCATGCTGGTGATGGGGGCGGGGGAGGTTACAAGGTGACTCTCAAACCTGGATACCCTGAAAACTGTCACACCCACCACTTGCTTCCATGTTTCCCCCCCAGCTCAGGGCTAAATTCTGCACTGTGCCACGTAAGAGGTGCCCCACAGATAATAAAGCCCGGGTATAGGTCTTCACACCATCTTTGCACCCTCCAGATTCTGGGACGCTGTGGGGACTGCAGTGGCACCCAGCATAAGTTAGAAGAGCCCCGAGGACTGCTCAAACATACAGCAGCTTCCTCAGGGCTGTCTATGGGCCATGCAGCAGGAAGCCCAGAATTCCCAGAGTGCTGAATGCCACAAATACGCTCTCCCTCCCATCCCCGAGGCTGGGACTCTTCTACAGCTCTACACTGCTGGGGCAGCATGAGGGCCAGAATCCTCCCCTCTATATGCTGCTGTGGAAAACCTCCCAAGTGGGCCCAAATACCTATAGATGGCCTCATTTGTTCTGACCGGCTTTGGGACCTTTATTCTCTTCCTGAGATGATCCATTCTCACTCCTTGTTTTCTCTCCACAACACTCCTGTGACGTAGACTCCAGCCTCCTTTTACAGATGGAGACACTGAAAGACATGGAGGTAAAGGGACTTGCTCACAGCCCCTTAATGAGAAACTGGCAGAGGAGGGATTGCACATCCAAATACTTTATTCATTGATTGGTGGGTATGGATCCCAAATGCTTTACCCATTCATCTAGGCCAGCGGTTCTCAACCAGGGGTCCGAGCCCACCCTGGGGGGGCCATGAGCAGGTTTCAGGAGGGCCGCCAAGCAGGGCCAGCATTAGACTCACTGGGGCCCAAGGTAGAAAGCCAAAGCCCCACCACATGGGGTTGAAGCCTGTGCCCTGAGCCCCACTACCCGGGGCTAAAGCCAAAGCCTGAGCAATATAGTTTCAGAGGCGCTCCATGGGATGAGGCCCCAGGCAATTGCCCTGCTTGCTAACGCCGGCCCTGGCTTTTATATGCAGAAAACCAGTTGTTGTGGCACAGGTGTGCCAGGGAGTTTTTAATCGCACGTTGAGGGGGCCTCAGAAAGGAAAAGGTTGAGAACCCCGGATCTAGGCCACGCTGACTCATCTGGCAGCCAGCATTTTACCTTCAAAAGAAGAAACTGCATTAGAGAGAGAGATACTCGGTTCCTTGTATAGTTAAAGTGTCTTTATTTTATAAAATGTCATAGAAAGCTTCAACACCATCCACCGGTGGAACATCAGTAATTATTACACAGTAATTCAAACACAAGTTAGTATTTCACACTAGTCCCACACATCTGTTCCAGACACCATGGGTTAGCCCTTCTACTCAGTGTAATTTAGGACATTCCCTCACACCCTGTGCTTCACTCAGATGGCAAGGTATCTTCCCTCTCCCTGGGCTCATGCTTCTGTACTTGTGCCCACTGCAGCCACTACAAGGCCTTTGCTAGAAGCATCCTTGCCCTCTCTTTTCTGCAAAGCCATTGCCAATTACTCCTTCTGGCACCCTTGTATACCATGCTAAACAGTCATGATATTGATCAGAGGCTCTGCAACAAGGTCCCCTTTCTACTCTCGGAAGCACAAATAAAGGAACTCCTTGGCCATTACAGCTCATATTTATCTAAGTGCACAATGGCTTGTGCAAAGTGCATATCTAATTTGCATGTGCTGTTACTTCCACTGCACTCACCCACCATGGCTACTCGACCATTTGTGCATCAGCTGTGAGTGCAACTGCACACCAAACTTCTCTGAAGATCTAGGTCTCAATCCAGACCATTAGGTCTGCATGTGGAACCATTCCTGGCCGGTAGTTAGAAACTGTACTGAGAACATACCAGGCTCAGCTGTCTTCTAAGCATACTTGAGACTCCAACCTGCAAGCCTTCCCTGCACAAAGCCTTTATTGACTGATGAGAGTTCCACACCAAAAAGATTTTCAGGTTCAGGCCCACTGCAGGAAGTGGTTGAGACTCCAGAGGTACTCCTGTAGTCCCCACGTGGGCAAACAACCCCAGCACCCTCGCTTTAATCAAACAGGAACTTTACCTGAGAAAAGTTTGCAGGACTGGCCCCTAAATATATTTCCAGTTCACAGTATCAATCGGTATCTCTCAGAAACCTGCCTGTGATCACTGTTGAAAAGCATCGCATCCCTCTGGGGTTTTGTGATTTGAGTAAGCCAGGGACTGAGAAGTGCCATGTTTGAGTTAGAAAGTTTAGTCCCAGTTATAGTTCACAGTTTATACCATGGGGGAAAGTTCTCAAATCACAGCAGTGACACTCTACATTTATACAGCACTGCTCACCAGAGACCTGAAAATACCCACCATAGGTAAGTAAAGTGCTTTCCTATTGATAAACCTCAAGACACCCCTGTGAGGTAGGTCAATATTATACCCATTTCATAGATGGGTACACTGAAGCAAAGAGGTCACATGACAAACATGTCAGCAGCAGGGCCAGGAATAGAACCCAGAAGTCCTGATTACCACTTACCTCTGCTAACCTCCTTTCTCCCTTCAAGAGTGAACATTTGTATCACTGCACCAAGCAAAATAGGTGGAGTTTCCCTTTGAGGACTGGCCTGCCCTTCTGTCAGTTATTTTCACCTGAAGCTGGCATGTGGCAATTTGCAGGTCAGTTCTTTGGTTGCAACAGGCGACGTCTACAGCAGAACTGAAATATGAACTGTAGATTAGTTTGTGGCGGAATCCACACGTTAAAGGGCCAGGATCAAAACCAAATTGTGCTTAAGAGACTGCAGCGAGATAAATACAACAGCATCCGAAAGAACGCAGTTTCCCCAACACAGCGGAATCTGTACATGGGGCCAGTGTCAGTAACACAGCTTTCCTATGTCCAGGTCAGCTGGCTTTCGCAAAGGCAACACTGGGCCAGATTCTGGTTTCAGATACACTGGTTTAAATCCACAGTGGGAATGCATTGGCTTTACACTAGGTTAACCAAGGTCAGGATCTGGTTGTTACTCTGTGAGCTGCCAGTCCCATCCTACTTAAAGGATTTAGTTTTTACATACATTTACTGCTGGTGAGAGATGTTGGTTTGACAAGCCTGAAGTATGTCATTTATCCACAGGTCAGAGCACAGGAAGCAGCAAAGCAAGCTTCCTCTGTGCTATTCCCTGTCCCTGGACAGATGGGAAGCATTGCAAATGGGAATTGCAGTCTCCATGGGCAGAGCAGCCCACCTCCAGAGACTGTCAGCAAGGGGGCCAGTTATAGCCACTTGCTGATGTGGCTTTTTGTGATGGGAGTGGTTAGACACCTGACTACTAGAAAGGGAACCCAGAACGACATTGTGGGTCTGGTTTTTAATGATCAGTGTGGGAAGGAGTGAGCTAGGGGGGAAAAGCCATTGTAAGCTCTTCACGTCAGAGACTGCCTCATTGTGTGTGTTTGTACAGCACCTACCACGCTGAGGCCTCAATTCTGATTGGGCGCTACTGTAACAGAAATAAAACAAACAATAAATAAAGAATTACAAGCGACCAGAAGAAAAATAATACTGACTCAACTGCTATCTAACCTGCACTTGCATTCTGGCTCTACCACCAAGCTTCTCTCTTCCAAAGGAAATGCCCAGAGAATAATAAATATCTACCACATTTGCATGTACAGTCCCCCTTTTATTCAAGGATCTGAAAGCGCTTCACAGAGGTAGGTCAGCCTCATTATCCCCACTTTACAGATGGGGAAATTGAGGCACAAAGAGAGCTAAGCAGCTCACCTTGCGAGTTGGTGACAGAGCCAGGAATCCTGACTCCCAGTTTCCCCACACCAACCACTATACCACACCTCTTCTGAACAGGAAATCAGAGCCACACTAGGTGCCTGCACTGTGCAGTACATTGAACACAGAGACCTAGTGCTGGATCTGATCTCCTTCAAGATTGTATCAGTGCTGAAGGAGTCAGCCACTAACACTGCTATTTACACCTCTGCCCTGGCAACTGCTTTAATTGTAAATTAAGCCCTTTCCCCACTCACGCAGTTTGCTATATGTCTACATACACACAGCACACCTCTAATCCATTCTCATCCAGGTAACACCCCCCAAACCCAATGCATCTATGGTGTAACTCCACTGACTTCAATGGTGTTACACCAGGGATGAACTTGGCTCAGTTCTCTCTAATGTTAAATGGCTCATCTCCCAACAATGACCTTCCTGTCCAGGGGCTCGAGCCCCTTCTTGCAAGATCGTGAACTTGGTGTCCCCAGGGTTAATGACTCTTCAGATGCCCATTTGTTTCCGAGTACAGCTCCTCATTCTTCCTGCTCCTCCAGGCATGGTACTTCTTCATGCTTTTCCTCCTAGCGAAGCGGCAAATGCTAACCATGAAAACCCAGGAGACCGCGTACATAATTACCCCCCCCACCTTAATGAACCACCTGGGCTTGGGTGACACAAGCTCGCAGTACATGAGCCAGGCCCCGACCCCGATCCGCACGCCCGTGAAGAGGGCCACGAAGAAGAAATCCACCACATCCCCCGTGAAGCTGTGGTAGAGCCCCATCTCCCGCAGGAACCAGCGGGCCTGCAGCAGCGGGTTGGTGATCTCACTGCCAAAGATGACAGCGTTGACTTCGGCAGCCGACTCACCCAGGGCCAGAGACACCGTGATTCCCAAGATGCTCACCATGTGATGGGCAAGCATCAGAGCGCCCTCTGCCTGGAAGTATACACACCAGGCCAGGTCGAAGAGGAAGTAGCCCAAGCTAAGGCACAGCCCGTGCACCTGGAGGGTTGTGTTCGGTGACCCTGGAAAGGAAAGACACCAGCTGGTGCATTAAAGAGAGGAGACACCAGGCAGGCAGGATCTGCGGAAGGGGCAAGGTGTTCTCTTCCAGCAATGGCCGCTTTGCCTGGCACTGAGCAAGGGAAAGCTGAGGAAGTCACAATAATGGCCTCTATGCTTGCAAAACACCTCCCGTCCCAAAAGGAGCCCAGAGAGCATTACAGAAACACGCGCCTCCCCCCAACACACCGTGAGTCACTTCTCTCCCAAATGTAGCAAGGTCTCCTGTGGAGGGCAGAACTCGGATGCACGCTGGCACATAAGACTGTGGGGAGGAAAATCCTCCCTGTAAGGCACAGCGCTCCTCCATCATGGGGAGCTATGACGTTCACAGCAGACAGGACCGCAGCTTCTAAGAGAGGGGCCACCCTACCAGAATTCAAACCTGTGGTTCCAGAGGGTCACAGGCCCGATTCCTCACAGCACTAAAGCCTCTATGCCAGTTCGGTTGGCAGAAAGGGGTTGCAGGACAGAGGTAAACCCCCCCCTCCCCAAACCCTGGGAATATCTCCAGTGCAGGGGCCTCCTATGACCAGAACAGAGCTACTAGCTCCCCCTCCACAGGAGTGCCAGGTATGGGGCTGTTCTGGGGTGGACGGGCAGGGGCAGAGGGGGGGGAACGGGAGGTGGGATTCTTATGTCCCCATTATTCTGCATCCCTGCAAAAATCTCACAGGGGTCTTTTAAGAAAGAGCACAAATTAAGGCAGCCCTCAGTGCTGCACCAGCCCCTACTGGCCCCTGGCAGCCTCTCAACAGGGGAGGCACAAACTGTGCCCAACTCTGCCCTTGCACTGGTGCATGAAGCTGCCCCTGTGATTTGGAAACGGATGCTTATAACTCTAGGCCGTCCCCTCGGTCATGGTCATCGTGCTTATAAATGCTTACCAGAGCGCTACTGGCCAGAGGCTGATAGGAGAGATGAAGGTGGAACCACAACAGCTATGGTCAGAGACAGAAGCCTGGGGAGAGGCCCTTTCCCCTGCAAATCACTACCCGAAATCCTCTAAGTCCTGGGATTCCTACTAGGGCATATCAGCTGCTGGTTCACATTGGAAGCCCCCTTCAGGCTGCTGGAATCTAGCCGGACCTTCCCTCTCTCTTCCCATGTTGGGGAGGGGCTGAGTACTTTCTCACCATGATCAATCAGCCTATGTTTGTGTCCTCCTCCTCGTCCTTTGTGAATAGCTCCTGAGCCTCCTCTATCACCACTCAGCACTTTTCCAAGGAGCAGAGTGAAATTAACAAGAGGTTGTTAAGTTTCACTGCAGCTGCTCAGAATCTTGAGGGCAGGGGTGAGGAGTGTCAAGAATTCTGTCAATTTCACACTGCTGTTGCCTAGACAAAGCTATGAGCAGCAACAGAGGCACTTGGGCTGTCTGTCTGCACTCAGGAAGGCAGCACTGCATCGGGTCACATTTGGAATGCTGTCTTTGCAACCATAAGACTTAGAAGATTTTTTCTTTAAATGGAGGCTCATATTCTTCAGAAGTATATGAAATAATCCCCCTCCCTGTACAAACAAATCAGGCTCAGTTTCCTACTCACTAGCAGGTTTCTCATATTCCTTACATGCTTGGTGAGTGACAGCTTTAGTGCAATAATATTACTTTGCCCTCACACCCATTTCATAAGCAGTGTACACCAGTTACATGCTGAACTTGCCCCAGAGGCTTCCATGGGATTAGCACCTACTTACTTCAGTCTGCTTTTGGGGCATAAATGAGAGATCCCAGCCTTGAGGAGTTTAAAATCCCCAGCAAAATGCACAGATACAGTGCAGACAAAGAAGCAGGGAGAGTTAGCCATAGCCAATCTGATGGCAGGGCAGGGGAGAGAAGCAGGTTTGAATGAAGCCGTTCCAGAGGGAGCAGGCTGCAAAGAGACTCAGAGTGAGACCAGAAGAAGGCGACAAAGGGAGCACTAACAACACTAATTAGAATCCCCCCTTCCTGGAACCAATTACATTTTGGCTGGAGCTGGAGCCCAAGAAGGGAACAGCCAGCAAGATCCACTGAGGAAGATGGGTGCGCTCCTGCTGCTCAGAAGACACTACTCTCTGCCATGAGATCAGTCACCTGGGGCAAAACTCCCATAACACACCTGGGTGAGTCAAAGGCCAGGGGCCATCGATAAAACCAATGTAAGCAGAGAGGCAGGTGGCGAGGACACCGTGGGTCAGAGTGACCAGCCGGCAGCTCCACTCGTAGCTACGGTGCTTATACCGATGGCAGAACCAGGTGTAGAGAGACAGCCAGGAGATCAGACTGCAGGTCACCCGGAGGGGCATAGAGGCCATCATCCTAGGACAGGGCAGGGAGACAGAGAAAGATTAGTTAATCTAGTCACATGCAAAGTCAGTTGGCTTCATCACAGCATTTCCAGACTTACCACTAAATTGCTCTGACTCCTCCCCTGTATAAATTAGTATTTTCTGCTGCTGCTGCTTGTTATAACAAATTATTTTGAAGGCACCTGCTGCCATAGCACATGAGCATGCAGCAAATCCTATTACAGCTGCCACCTTCTCTCTTCCCCTGCCTCTGACAGAGCCATTTTACTTGGGTAGGGAACCATTGCAGGCAATGGGATAGAATACAATAAGTAGCAGCCTCACCAGCTCTCAAATCGCTTCCCAAAAGAGGGATCAGCATCATAATCTCCATTTTTCAGATGGGGACCCTGAGCTACAGAGAGGCGATATGAATTCTCCCTGGTCACACTGGGACTCATCCGCAAGGTTTGGAATGTAAGGTCTCTTGCCTCTCAATTCTGGAACAGGCTAACCCTTACTGCCAGGGAACCCTCCATGACTCTGTTAGGAGAAAGCCTGTCTGAAAGCAGTGCATCCTGCGGAACACTCTGAAGGTGATGAGAATTAGACCCACTAGGAGTGAATTCCAGTGGCTGGCCCAGTATTGAGAAAGCAGCCCATGGGGAGTGCCAGCTGAAGCAACCTCACCAGTCTTACCTGTTGTGAGGAGGTGTGTTGAGAGAGACGGTCTTCTAGGCCACTAGGTCCTAGCCCAGTTGGGTCCTTAAAGACCAGGACTTGGAAATAGACCCATTATCAGACTGGCAGCCAGAGTAGAGGGCAGAGCACAGGTGGAATGTGTTCTCAGCCATCTACTCTACCTAAGTGGCAGGCTGCTGCATTTTCAGAAAGTTTTAAGACTGCGCTCCAAATAAGAGAGTCATCCCTGGGCCTCAAGGTTCCCTCTCCTCCCGTGCCTTCTGCCTCTGAAAGGTCTGCCAGTCGCATCACCTGCCCTGCTTTGTAACATTGCTCATGGAGGGCAGCGTCTCAATTCTACCTCTGCCGGAACAAGAGAAATATTTTGCACTCCTACAGGACTTGCCACCCGAGGAGCGAAGCCTGTCACAAACATTAAAGGACTGAGAGAATAATATGGATATAAGGAATAGCCAACATGGATTTGTCAAGAACAAATCATGACAAACCAACCTAATGTCCCTCTTTGACAGAGTTACTGGCCAAGTGCAGTAGATGGCAGAAAGCTTTAGATGGGATGTATCCAGATTTTACTTAGGGGTTTGACAAAGTGCCACATGAAATTCTCATTAGCAAACTAGATAAATGTGGTCTAGATGAAACAATTGTCAGGGAAGTACACAATTGGTTGAAAGACCACACTCAAAAAGCAGATCAACTGTTCGCTGTCAAACTGGGAGAAGGAACCAAAGTGGGGCTCTACAGGGGTCAGAATTAGGTCCAGTACCATTCAATATTTTCATTAATGCCTTAAATAACAGAGCGGAGAGTACACTTACAAAATTTACAGATGACAGCAAGCTGGGATTTCTCCCATTGACAATCCAGGCCTAAGTGACTTAGATTCAAAGAAGATTAGGTTTGGAAGAGACCTCAGGAGGTCATCTAGTCCAACTCCCTGCTCAAAGCAGGACCAACCCCAACTAAATCATCCTTGACTTGGCCAAAGTGTCACAGAGACTGCGTGGAGGAGTCAGGAATTGACACCAGATCTCCTGAATCCCAGCCCAGTACTGTAACTCCCTCCTCTCCAGGATAAAACATATCACACCAGGGCTCCACCTCCCTACTGCCGCTCTCCCGCCTCACCACAATATCCTCCAATTTACTTTATATTCAGTCTAAACTCAAAATGTTGCAGGGTGAAGGCGAGTGCACAGCACATGTGCTGGTCACTGTTTTTGTCTCTCCATCTGTTATAGCAGGCACAAATGTCTGATCCAAAATCTTGGGAATAAATGGATGCTCCTGTTTCTTTTGAATAGGGCAGGTAACTGGTACTCCAAGTTATCACTGAGGGAAAGGGTATAGAGAGCTGGGACTAGTGGGGGCCGAAAAAGCCAACTCTAATGGTACAAGGCAGGACTTGTCCATCTAGTTTGAGTCTGAATCCTAGCTCAGATACCAGGGCTCACGCTTTCCCTACATGACACAGGAAACAGCAGAGGGAGCAAGAGAGGAAGTGAGTTTGTGTGTGTGGTTTTTGGGAGGGGGGTGAGGGGGTGAGAGAACCTGGATTTGTGCAGGAAATGGCCCAACTTTATTATCATGCACATTGTGTAAAGAGTTGTCACTTTGGATGGGCTATCACCAGCAGGAGAGTGAATTTGTGTGAGGGGGTGGAGGGTGAGAAACCTGGATTTGTGCTGGAAATGGCCCACCTGATGATCACTTTAGATAAGCTATTACCAGCAGGACAGTGGGGTGGGAGGAGGTATTTTTTCATATTCTCTGTGTATAAATAAAGTCTGCTGCAGTTTCCACGGCATGCATCCGATGAAGTGAGCTGTAGCTCACGAAAGCTCATGCTCAAATAAATTGGTTAGTCTCTAAGGTGCCACAAGTACTCCTTTTCTTTTTGCGAATACAGACTAACACGGCTGTTACTCTGAAACAGAAAGTTGAGCTGCAGGAAGGAATCTTTAGGGCCTGAATCGCCTTTGGGTCCAGCCCTGAGCCTGTGTAAAGACCAGCACTGAACATAACGAAATAAAGATCACTCCCAGAGGCAGCCTGTCATGCTGGAAGCTGGCGAATGCCATTCGGCTCGTCCTAGCACCAGGCTGCGCCAGAGGAAGGATGCAGCCAAAATAATACATCAGGAAGGGAACACAGCACGAGTAGGACTTTGAAATAACATCTCTCCCTGACCTGCTGAGCTAGGAGGGAGTTTAGGAGCAGCTGATCGCTGTATCCTGCGTGATGCAAGGAGGAGCAGAGCTGGATGGCCTTTCTCCACGGGGGGTGGGGGGAAGGCTGCCCAGTCTAATAAGGAAGCAGCCCCCAATGCTGAGGGTCTCTTCCCCCATCCTGTACTAACCAGTGCGGCGAGAGATGGGGAACCCCTTATCGCCACCCTGAGCCCGGGCAGGATGAACTGGTGTACGCCCCCCTTGGTCCAGAGAGATGCCACCCCCCGTGCGCCCCCTTTAGTCTAGAGGAATGGGGCTTCCAATGCACCCTCTTGGCCTGGAGAGATGGGAACCCCCCATGCGCCCCTTTTGATCTAGACGGATGGGACCCCCTCCCCGTGCGCCTCCTTGAGCCGGAGAGATGGGGAACCCCCCCTCGTGCACCTCCTTTAGTCTAGAGGGATGGGGCTCCAATGCACCCTCTTGGCCTGCAGAGATGGGGTACCCATGGACCCCCTGGGTCCGAAGAGACGGGGATCCCCATGCGCCTCCTTTGGTCAAGAGGGATGGGGACCCCCCCCCGTGTGCCCCCTTGGGTCTAGAGGGATGGGCCCCCCCGTGGGCCCCTTTTGATCTAGACAGATGGGACCCCCTCCCCGTGCGCCTCCTTGAGCCGGAGAGATGGGGGACCCCGCGAGCCCTCTTTAGTCTAGAGGAATAGGGCTTCCAATGCATCCCCTGGGTCCGGAGAGAGGGGGACCCCCCGTGCGCCCCCGGGGCCCGGAGGGGGACCCCCCGTGCGCCCTCTTTAGTCTAGAGGAATGGGGCTTGCAATGCACCCTCTTGGCCTGGAGAGATGGGGCCCCCCTCGTGCGCCCCCTGGGTTTGGAGAGGGGGGGACCCCCCGTGCGCCCCCGGGGCCCGGAGAGAGGGGGGGACCCCCCGTGTCCCCCCTTTAGTCTAGAGGAATGGGGCTTGCAATGCACCCTCTTGGCCCGGAGAGATGCGCCCCCCCCGTGCGCCCCCGGGGCCCGGAGAGAGGGGGCCCCCCCGGGCGCGCCTGGCGAGGTTACCTGCCCAGAGCGCCAGGCCTCCGCCGGGACCCCGCCGGTCTCTCGGCCACAGGAACCAGAGAGCGCCGCGCAGGAGGCTCCGGCAGCCGGGGAGGATCTCGGCTTAGAGTCGCCTGCTGGCGCGGAGGACGGACGGCAGCACGGGGCCAGCGGAGCAGAAAGCTGCCGGGGAGAAGAGAACAAACTCCCCCCAGACCCCTACGTACGGGGGGGGGATTTGTTTGTTTATTTATTTATTTTGGCGCGGGAGGGGCAAGAAACACAACCCCCCCCCTCTGCCCTCGCCCGCAGTCTCTCCCAGCGCACAGGAGAAGAGGCTGTGACTTACAGTGGCATGATGTGCATTACAGTATTAGCACCCCCAAAGACACCCCCCCAGCCGAATCAGGGCCTTGCGGTGCTTGGCCATGGAGAAGGACATCCCCAGGCACAAACAGAGGTAGGGAAAGAGAACTACTTCACCCACTCCACCCTGTGTGCTGATCCAGAGCATGGGGAAGGAGGGACCACTAACTCCCGCCTGGAGGCAATAGACACAGACCTAGTGAATGGCTGCATTACTGACTCACTGGTGGGGCAACTCTGCATCAGCTCAGACAGCTGATGTTTGCCAGATGCTGGGAATGGGCGGCAGGGGATGGATCGCTTGGTGATTCCCTGCTCTGTTCATTGCCTCTGGGGCACCTGGCCTAGGCCGCTGTTGGAAGACAGGATAGTGGGCTGGATGGACCTTTGGTCTGACCCAGTATGTCCGTTCTGGTAGTTCAGTCCCATTAAATCAATATACAGCCACTGTTCCTTACGTAAAGATTGAGGCAAGAGGGGGGAAAAGAGCCATACACCCTAAGCACAACTTCACATGCCCAGATCTGGGGCAGCAAAGCATAACCCCCTTTCTCAACCTTCCTTCCCACAGAGATCCATCCAGTGGTTATAAAACCTAGAGCTTTGCTTTGATTGGAAAGTCTTGTGGCAGGGACTCCTTTTCTCCTTGATGTGTGAACAGAACCTAGCCCCACAGGGCGTGTTGACACTGTCCCTGGGATCCTGGGCCACAGATTCAGTGTTTCCAAGCCCACGTCTATACTGCATCGTAAACTTAGGCTTAGAGCGGCTGGACCTGGAACTCACAGCCTTGCAAACAAGTCCCTACGGCCCTCGACAGATCTGCTGCTGTAGTTCTGCAGCTTTAACTGCATCCACGCTGCAAAATAAGAGGGCTTGGACCTACATCACAGCAGGACTCAGGGTCGGATACCCTCCCCCCCTCCTTCCTCAACCTGGGTCCTGGGGGGCTTGCTGATCTGAATCAGCCTGATCTGTGTGTGGTGAAAGGAAGACTTGGGCTCAAACTCATATCAGATCCCAGACTTAGTGTGCAGTGTAGACGTACCCTTTAGAGCCCTGAACACGGAGGGGAGGGGGCAGTAGATGCTACTACAATACATGTAAATTATGTAGATCATCTGCCTCTTCAGGGGATGCGACAATGAAGGCTGCTGTACTAAAGGGCCTTCTTGTGTTAGCTAGTGAAAATGGTGAGCGTTTTGATGGTTTTTTTTTTAAACCACACTGAAGCACTCAGTGGCCTCTGCTCATCCAACCCAGGCTCATCACTGCACCCACAAAATCCTCCTCAGGGTAGGGTGTATGTTTCTCAGATTCACGGAGGAGAGAGAGAGAGATGAAAGCAGTCCCCCACATCTGCAACAAGAGAAACATTTATCACGCTTTACCTAATGAGACATTTAAGGCTGGCCGGGTGTGGTTTGTGCTGTAGAGCATGGCTCAGTTCCCATATGCACTGTGCCGTGCATTATGTATCACTCAAACTTGGCTTTCTGGTAGATCAGGTATAGGCTCCTATTATTTCAAGCAGCTCATAGTTTAGGGGTGATGAAACTAAACCTCTCCTGTAAGGGAACAACCCTACTTTTCCCACACAGCTTTTTCCCCATTTCTACATGCCTCAGCCTTTGCTGAGGTAGGCCAGGCTTGTAGAGACCCCAGGCTCAAATCCTGTTTGAGAAACCGGCAGAGTCATGGCATTTGATCTGCTGCTGCCAGTACCATAGATTGCAAGAATCAGTGTTGACAGCCACAGCCTAGGAAGTCGGAGGTAGTGCATTGCTTTGAAGGACTCAGGGAGGAACAACCAGCACTGTGACTGGCAGTAATACAGCAGTGTTAAGGGCCCAACTGAGATCAGGGCCCCCATCAGCCCAGGTGCTCTAGATAAAGTCTTATTAGACAGGACAGACACAGGAAATTTTATACCTACACCTGGGAGAATTCAATTTTTGATTTTTTAAAATAATTTCAACACATTTATTTTTAAGCATCAATTTACATTTTCAGTTGTACAAAGTGATGATTAAGTTTATGTTTATCAAATTTTCACAGTTGCAGGAAATTAGGAGGGACCAGACAATTTTTTAATAGTCGATAATGAGATTCAACGAGTGACCACTTTACAACAGTTAAAACATAAATGGTCAATATCACATCAAAACATACAAAGTAAACATCCTTAAATTAAGCTCTGAAAAGTTCTCAAGCAGCATCTCTCTTACTTTGCCGATCTATAAATTGATTATTATGGATGGAAATGTCAGTTTTGGTGTGGTCAGTGAAACTGAAATTTGCCAATAAAAATCTAGCTCTTCCAGGTCTAATTATACCCATTTTATAGATGGGGAAACCCAGGTACAGAGAACAAGTGACTTGCCCAGTGTCCCAGGGGAAAGTATGGGGCAGAGCCAGGATTTGAACCCAGATCTCCGGAGTCCCAGGACAGTCATTTCATCTGTAGGCTATCCTTCAACCTACATTTTTTCCTTTTTCCATTCCAGTTAGCACGAGGGGCGTAACGTGCACAGTAATAGAACGCTAGATTTGTTAGGCTGCATGACTTACAAATCTCAAAGATATTTCTTGTCAAACAGTGAGTTGTGTAATTTGAGGGGAGCCCCAGTAGCTCCCCTCAAATTACAAGCGGAGTTAGTTGAAGATTTCTGGGCACTTCCTTTTGATAAGTGTATTTTGATAAGTGATTTTCCTGTAGTTTTATCTGCCAACTATCCCATCATTCCGGGGACCTGCTTGTTTTTATTAAGGATCAAATCATCCAAAACAATAGCAGATTTAACAGTGATTTCTAACTCAGATCCATCAGCTGTCTCTAGTTTGGGAAGGGGATGGTGCATAAAGAGACTTCATCTTCTTACACCTGGAAGAGAAGATGGAGAACTATAAAGGGCTGCTAGCACTGGGAGACTGGGACATAAAGGCCTCTCACATAGTCCCTCTTTTTAATGTTAATTGAGTGTCCCTGCCGAAGCATTTTACCAGCTGCTTACTATATAAAGGTTTTCCTAAAAAACACAGCCACCTCTGGGTTGGACGTCAGCAGTGGACGACAGGGTACAGCCAGAACAAGAAGGGAATTTTAGACAAGGTCATTTTAGAAGACCTCTTTTTTAAGCAAAGAGCCATAGGACCTTTCCTGCCCAGCAAGAGCGGACACTACCTTGGTTTAAAAGGGTCTCATCTAAGATTCCCCCTAAAACCTATACACATACTGCATAGTACTTGCTATCAGAACCATATTGGCCCTTCTGAGAAGTGAGTCTAGGTGTCCCAAAGCTGATTGTAAGAGGACTACCTTCTCTGTCCTTTGGGCAACCAAAAACAGGCTGATGCTTTCTAGTTTTATAACCACCTGTTTGGTCCCTTCCACCAGTTCATCAGTACAGCCTTGTGCAGCGACATACAAGTGGACGCTTTAGCCCACTCTCTGGAGTCTTTGACATAAAGGTTTCCTTGCCTGAGATCCTGATCCCTTGGACCCACCTACCTTTTCCTCTTGCACTTCCTTCTTCTCCTTGAGCTATTCAGAACCATCAATCCATCAGCTGGGAACAGCTAATCAGCCTCCTGCCTAATTAAGCCATTGAGCACCCATCTCCCAATCAAGTCCACAGCCGTGCAGGGGGGGAGAGAGAAAAGCAAGTACTTCTGGGTCAGACTTCTGGGTCATCTCTTGGCTCCTTGCTCTGTCAAGCAGATGCTTTGGCCAACAGAACTGGACCCAAAAAGGTTCTGGAGTACAGCAGCTAGCAGGTGAAGGCAATGCATTTGCTTTAGGAGAGAGGTCAGCAAGCAAGCAAGCCACAACCATACTGGGTCCTACCATCCTGCGTTTAAAGAGAGACGGTGCACAGCAAATGTATGTTACAAAAGACTGTCACTTTATTAGAAATCTTATCAGCTTGGAGCATTAATAATCAAACTTGGGCAAGGAGTTCATGCCTCATGCTAGTCCCGTCACACAACCTTAGCATAGCCAAGGGCTCCAGCTGATTTGCACGTGTATTTCCATAAAGACTCCATTTGTATTGCCAGCCATAACGCATTCAGAATAAATTTAACCACCTTTGAGGCTGCATCGTCTCTCTTTTTCTTCCAATTCCCCTTCATTTTTCGACTTGCTCCTTGCAACTGCAGCTTCCTTTCCTGTCCCCACATGAGATTCTCTCCCCCCACTTACTCCCCTTCACTACCCCACCTCTCACACACTGTTGCATTCCTCATTCACCTGAGTGCACCACTTCCCCCACCCTCAACCCCAAGGCAGATAACAGCGCAAAGCCGGGCAGCAACAATAGGTTCCGAATAAGGGGGTGGGGAATAGAAGACCCTTGATCACCACGGGAGCCGTATTCCCCACTAAAGTCATTCATCCCATCTTCAAACTCCCCCAGTAGCAGTGACACCATGGCTTTGATAGAGCAGGGGGAAGGCTCACCCTTCCCAGCGTGATGAACTTTCAGAAGGGGTGGGGAATTCAACCTAGGTAGCCTGAGGCCAACCCATGGCCATTCGTTCCTCAGCTGTAACAGGAGAGGTTTTACAGCAGAGCTGAAACGTGAGCGGCTGTCTCCAGCACAATGCAATCCACACAGTAAAGCCAGAGGGATATCAAATGCAAGTGCAGGGAGATGAAAACACACGTGCCCCTGAGAACTGGTACCCATTGCGTCAGATCCAGGGCAACAAGGCCCGGGAAGGGGCACTGCATTGAAGCCTACACACCTGCGCACAGACATTGAACGGTCACGTCTGCAAAACAGTGTCTGGTTTTCATGTGACTTTAGCACTAACAAAAGCGTCTGGCTTCACACCTCTGGAGATGGTTCATATGCAGAGCAGGTATGGAATCAGGACAAGATTCTCCTCTATCCTTCCCCTGGAAGGATCCCTTTAGCAGCAGGGTGAGGGGTGGGCTTCGGTCTCCATAGCCCCTTCAGTCCATTGTCTTGCATTGCCAAGAATGCCAACAAGAACCACTCCATGGGAAGACCTCTCTAAAAAGAAGTGTGCTAAGCAGATGGGCCCAATTCTGATCCCACTTTTGCTAGTGAGACACCAGAGTAACTCCACTGAAGTTACAGTGCCACAAATAAGACCAGAATTGGGTTGTGTGAGTATAAATACCAATAGCAGAGGCAGGACTAAGGGAGAAAGAGGCATTTCATTAGAAACAACCAGGCAAAGACATTGCCTCAGTTATTAGCCCAACTACAGTCCCATCCCTTCAAAAAACAACTTTTCTTCTAAAGATACCAAGCTTAACCACAATAAATACTTGGCATTTGTGTGGTGCCTCTCGTCCAAGTGTGCATGATGTTATTATGCAGCTTGGAAAAGCGAGGCAGAGAGCAAGCGACTTCACACAGCCAACAGAGCTGGGAAGATCAGACTCCCCACAGACCTACTATCTCCGAGAAGTAAGTTGGAGTTACAGAGTGTGCCTGGACTGTGCAGTTTGCCTGGAGCAGACTGAACAGCTCGAGTGGTAGCTAGCCTCCCTTTTGAGTCTGTAACAGTGCTGGAGAAGTTAGTACCTTCACACCCTTCTGTAGGATTCCCTTCCCCATCAGCATTTGCTAGACACCCACAGAACCATCTCATTCCGGCTCATCCAGGCCTAGCTCATGATAACCAGTGTTAAATGGTCCATTTCACATTATTGCCAGTGTTGAACGGTTCTCTCTCTCACAGGACTCAACTGTCCAGGCCAGGATTTCCAGCCCCTTAGTGCCAGGTTAGACACATTAGTCCATTCAGCACAAGGCTAATGAGATGTCAGATGCCCATTGGTTTTCAGGGGCACGTTCCCACCACTCGCACTCCTCCAGGCATGGTACTTTTTCAACACTTTTCTCCTAGCGAAGCTGCAGATTGCGATCATGAACCCCAGGGACACGATGTACATAGCCAGGCCTCCAGCCTTGATTAGCCATATGGGCCTGGATGAGACGATCACGGAATACATGATCTGGCCTCCCACCCCAATCCGCAGCACCATAAAGAGAGCCACAAAGGAGAAATCCACCACTTCCCCGACGAAGCTGTGGTAGCACCCAGTTTCCCGCAGGAACCAGCGGGCCTGCAGCAGCGGGTTGGTGATCTCGCTGACGAAGACAATGGCATTGATTTCGGTGGCTGACTTGCCGAGCCCCAGCACGAGCACCATGCCACAAATACTCAATGTGTGATGAGACAGCATGAGATCTCCTTCTGTCTTGAAGTACATGCACCAGCTGAGGTCAAAGATAAAGTAACCCAAGGTAAGGCACAGCACGCGGACCTGGAGAGGCGTGTTTGGCGTCCCTGAAAGGAAAGACATGCACATTAAACTGAGAAAGGATGCTCCTAAGGGCTCCATTCTAAGAGGAAAGCTACACAGTGGACACCTAGTAATACAGTTCACCAGACTATGAAAAACAATGGCTGCTCACTCAGTAGATCTGCTCTCTGGGTGTATGCAGAGTCCGAGGTGCCAACTTGAGTGCAGAAGACACCCTCCCCCAGTTTTACTACTTCTGAATTCCATTAGCACAGCAGAGCCTACACAGCTCAAAGAGAGCTGAAGTCGGCTCTGCCTTGTGCGTCGTTAGTAGAACGGTTAGTTTTGCAACTGGAGCGAGGGTATATTCTACCAATGGAACAGCATAGGTGTCACTGAAGGCAAAAATCTCCATGGCGATGCACAAGTCAGAAAGAACCCAGCTTGACTCTCAGATCTCAGGTTAAGTCTGCAGGCAGAGACAACGACCTTAAATAGGTAAGGCAAGACAAAAACCAAGTGAAGGACCCAAACAAACCATCCTCTACATCTCGGGCTTGTTGGGTGGGAGGGATTTTGTCCAGCAAGAGCCCTCTCTCCCACACAGTCCTCTTCCCCCATTTCTACGATCCGAAGTGTATACCCTTAAAACTCTATAGTGCTGCATGCACTAATGGTAGCAGATGCTTCTGGGTCAAATTGAGAAGGCAAAGCTTGAAGAGGGGGAATGAAGGAGTGTGGTAGCCCACAGGTTCCTTTAGGCCGCTTAGCAGCCCAGGATAGGCTCTTCTAATGGACTACCAGACAGAACTCTTGTAGTGCCATACGCTATGGACCCAACTCCTCCCATCCCTGGCACACCCACCGTGCCAGAGTTTGTGAGGGGGCAACAGATGGCTGCTTATGACAGCCCTATGCTATGTCTGTGCAGGGGAATTCATCCCTGGTGAGGTGAGGGATATGAATAGCCTCTAGAAGCAGGCTTGGAAAGATCAGATTTTTAATCCTTAAATGTTGATTTCACTGTACACACACAAACCCATCAAAATATTTCTATCAATAACAATTGAAATTTACAGATAAGGAAAGCAAGAAAAATGCTGTTTGAGAACTTGTTAGAGTCAAAATCCAGTGATTTAGGCTTCTGAATTAGGCTGGTTACAGATGGACAAGGGAATGAATAGTTCTATCAACAAATCATTTCTGGACGTAGGATATTTGTTTTTTATATCTTGACATGGGACATTGACACTTGGTGGGTTTTGCAGTAGTGTTGTAGTCACGTTGGTCCCAGGATATGACAGCCACAAGGGTGGTGAGGGGATATCTTTTATTGCACCAACTTCTGTTGGTGAAAGAGCCAAGCTTTCGAGCTTCACAGAGCTCTTCTCCAGGTCTGTGGGCCCATGAGCTCTGTGGAGCTCAGAAGCTCGGCTCGTTCACCAACCAAAGTTGGCCCGAAAAACGATATTACCTCACCCACCTTGTCTCTCTCAGTTTGTGTTTTCACAACTTTAAAGCTTGAACTCTTTGAATCTCAACTTCTACTGTCATTAAATAATTATCTGACCTCCCCACATAGTTTCCCACAACTGTGAACATTTAAATTTATAAAAATACAAAATAAAAAGTTTTAAAATGAACAATTGATATTATTCACCAAAGTTAAGAAACACTGAATTCTACCAAGCCTATTTATAAGCCACCAAAGCAGCAGGGTTGTGCGTGTGGGAGAGTCTATCACCACTAGAGAGATCTCTCAGTTTAGGGGCCTGATACTTGAAGTTACAGTCAGGCATTGTCCTCACACCAACAGCAGGAATCCCACTGACTTCCAGAGGACGAGAAGACATGCAGGATATGGGATGAAGTCAGAGATGGGAGTAAAGAAAAGAGTTTCTTTATTCTGGATGAAGTCTAGAAATGTGCCCAGCACTTTGCCCAATAGCTTAGCCAAGGCCCTGCCCCAAGGAATTTCAGCATACTGTTAAGTACAACTGGGGGAAAACAGTAAAAAAAAAAGAAAAGAAAAGAAAAGAAAAGAAAGCCTGAGGGTGGGGATCGGCAGTCAGGGATTGAAAGAAAGGGAGATAGGTCTCAAGGAGGTCATATGAGCTTGGCCTACAGGCAGGCAAAGAAAACAGGGCTCCAAGCGTAGATGGGAGCATGAAAGAGGGAGACCTGGTGTAGACATCAAGAGATAGCAAAGGGAGCTCTAAAGAGAGAGAACTAATCCTCCTGCACTGATCACAGGTGCAGTAGGACAGAGACACTGCCTTTTTTCAGTGAGAAGATCACTCGTCCCAGGGCAAAACTCCACCAAACATACCTGGGTGAGTTAGAGGCCAGGGGCCATCGATAAGAGCAACGTAGCCAGAGAGGCAGGTGACAATGACCCCATGCATCAGAGTGACCAGACGGCAACTCCACTCGTAAGTACGGTGCTTATTCCAATAGCAGAAACAGGCATAAAGGGAGAGCCATGCAGTCAGGCTGCAGGTCACCTGGAAAATGACGGAGAGCATCATCCTAGAATGGACAGAGAAAGAACGTTACTGGTGAAGTAATCCATCTAAAAAGATCCCCACCCCCAAAGTTAACACCGATCAGCGCCAGCTGCTACACCCAAGGACTCAGATGCAAAAGACACACAGAACCATCCTCAACCCTGTACTTTCGTCATCATACCAAACCTTTTTGCCCCCCACATAGGCACGTTTGCCAATCAGCTTCTCCACAGGCCTGTTCCGGTTACTGAAATTTGAAGAGGTTTCACAAACAGCCACTTCACCCATTTCAAGCTGGCAAAGAGAGGCACGGGGGGGGGGCACAAAATCCCCATCCCTGCTTGCATCACATCTTGACTGTGTTGCTGCCCCATTTTGGCATGGTGGAGCCAAGTGCTCAACATATGGCTGCGGGTCTATTTGAGAGACCATCACGTGTATGGGAATGGCGCCTGGAAGCCATTGTGCTAGGTTCCGCACCAACCCACAAAGATGGTCCCGGCCCCAAAGAGCTTACACTCCAAGACTAGAGACTACGGGTGCCTACCACTGACAGGGAGAGCACAAGGAAATTACTTTTTTTTTTTTAATTGATCCCATGAGACACACCTTATCTCATCAACAGGAGGCAAAGCCAGATCCTCTACATCCAATGCCTAGACCTCCACCACTTTGCCTTAAAGTCCATTAGCTGGCTGCTCTAGCAGAGCGGTATCCTCTGTGAATCAGCCAGCATGCTGCATGAAAAGTAGCTGGGTGGGGGTGTGGGGATGGTTTGGAGAAGAAAGAAAAGGTTTGAGCGTGACAATGAGATAACTAGCACCTGCGCGATAGTAATCTAATATCGGCACAAGCCACGGAAAAGGCTTAGGAAAGCGGAAAGGTGTGTAGGGCGATGGGGGCACAAAGGAAGGAGAGGGGAAGTCGGTGCATGGCTGGGTGCAGAGCTACGCTAGGGAGTAGATAGCTTAGGGGGAGAGGCAATTCTTCGGGCTTTCGCCCTCTAGAGCGAGCACACGGCCACAAGCGAGACACACCACCTGCTTAATCGGGCATTCAAAACTCCCCAGCCACCATGCCAGCCCCATCCCTGGGACAGGGCACAGCGCAGTGAGGTGGATGCCATCCCCCTACCCACCACCACCCCCATTCCACGTCCTGTTCGGGGCGGGGGGGCGAGGGAGGAAGGCACATGGGGGACCCGATCCAATATATGGCAGCAGCATGCCCTAGTTAACTTATCAAGTGCCCGGGTGTGCCAGGAACCCAGCATAGCTTCTCCCCACCGGGGGACACAGGAAAGCTCTTGCCTAGGACAGGTGGGGGGCTCTGTGGGGGCAGCACTCCCTAGAGAGCCCCAGGAGGGTCTGAGCCCCCAGCAAGGACAGAGGGAGCAGCCGCTGGGAGCCCCAGCCCTCCGGGAGAGAGCAGGAGGCTCTTCCAGGCAGCCCCAGGCTGGAAGCGGCTCCCATCATACACAGGCTTTACAGTTTGATTTAATGTCCCTCGGCACCTCCCCTATACAGGCTGTTCTGTGCGTCCCCGGCCCCAGGCACGGCTCCGAGAGTTACCCGCCTGGTCCAGCTGCCCCGCTGCAGCTCCGGGCCTCCCTCTCCAGCGCTGCGCGTCCAGACGCCGCCGGCCTCCATAAGCCCCGCCGGGGCGCGCAGCTGGGCGGAAGGCGGCAGCAGGGGCGGAGCTGGTGCAGACGCAGGTTTTCCCCACTCGGGTCAGCTGCTGCTGGCAGGGAGGACCCAGCGGGGCAGCGAAGGGGGCAGGGAGAGGGGCGGTCCCCTCCCGCCCAGTCGGAATGGGGGCTCGGGGGCTAGATCAGGGAGCGGATTAGTTACACCCCCAAAGGGTGCCCAGATCTGGAGAGCGAGGGGCAAGACCGCGCCCCCCCCCCACGTATGGATATTGGGGAGGGGAGAAGTACTAATCTCTACCCCCCTTCCCCATCATGTTCAGATCCAGGGGTGCAGGGCTTGGCAATCGGAGACACCCCCCCCCTTCACAGCTCAGAGGGGGAGCTCCCCTCCCTGCCCCCGCAGCTGCGATGGGATTACCAGCTAATACCCCTTTTGATCTGGCTTTATTTGGTGGCGTGTTTCTCCTTGCTGCCAGGGGCAGGGCTTTGGGGTGTGTCGTGTACCGGCCTACATGTGGGGCAGGAACTGGGCCGGTGTCGGGAAAAGGAAAGTGACGTTGCCCTTGTCCTCTGCCCCCCATCTCTCTGCAGCTCCCCCCATCTCAGTTTAGAAAAGGGGGGGGGTGAAACACACTGCTCATGGGGTTCAGAAAAGGGGGGGCATAGGAAGTGGAAGGAAAAGGAGGTGGGGAAGGAGAGACAGGGGGAAGAATGCAGGGAGGGAGGAGTGAGAATTTATCTGCTCCTGGTGGAGGGGTGGGATCTATTGTTATTTTAATATGTTCCAGGAGAAAAACAGATGTAATCACTAGTTTGGTCTGCGCGGGGGGGGGGAGGAACTGGGCCCATCAGCTGGACAGGCACTGGTTAGAGCTAGTCATTAATTTTGTTAACCTCCCTCACATTACTATTATCTGACTGGCTTTCATACTGACCTGGGCCTGGGTAGCTCACAGGCAATGTGAACAGATGCCTGGATCCATAAGTATTTTCCACAGCATCCCTCCAGCTTTCATGAGGATGTGTTTGGGGGGCACAGCCTAAGTTCCCAGGGCCACTACTCTGATTCTTTTCCAGTGAGTTGTGGGAAATCTTGTCTGTCCTGGGTGCAGGGGAGGAAGCATGGGAAGGCTTTGGAGAACTAGCAACACTCAAGTGATTGAACCTGGGTCCTCACTGCCGCATGGGTAGGTTACAAGCCAGAGTATGAACAGCACTCCGGCTTTGGCAGCCCCACCAAGCTTGGGGAAGAGGTTTTGTGTGTGGACAGGAGGAGGCGAGGGGCAACAGGTGAGTAAGAGCCTGAGTTAACCCTGCAGTAAGGATAAGCCCTAAGAGACTTGCCCAAGATCATAGAGAAAGTCTGTGGCAGAGCAGTGAATTGAACCCCACAAGTCCCAGACAAATACCCTAATTCCGGGACCATCCTCCCCCTTCTCATCAGGACTTTTAAGGGATCCTGGTGTAAACTCAAGGGGGAATGCTTACTAGGGGAAAAGAAAACAAGGGAACTATCAATAAAGAAAACAAAATAACAGAACTTAAGCAAAGTTCCCACATCTATCGCAAGCCTGCTCAGCCATGGCAATGCTGAAAGAGGTGGGCTGCAGGAGGGGACCATCTTATTAGTTATTAGGTAAACAGCTACCTGCTAGGAGCTGCTTGGGTCTTCATGTGGAGAGTCTGCAGCCTCACCCCTGGGGCTGTGCGAGTGAGACAGGTCCTCTAGGGTATGTCAATATACTCAGTCACAGGGAGTGAGTGCAGCTGGTGTACACCCACCTGAGCGTGCTTTAATCAAGTTAGCTTTGGTATGGGAGCAATGAAGCCATGAAGTTTTACTGCCTGAGGAATTCCCCAGGCTGTTGGCTGGGCTTGCACAGCCTCACTGCTCCGGTACCTGAGCTAACCGTGTAGACGTACCCCGAGACCAGAGATTCTCAAGACTTCTTCAAAGTTGGACAAGGGTCCTGGGCACCTTCCCTCCCTTTTGCAGTCACGTGAACATCCCCGTGGCCACCACAGCAACTGCGTCAAAGTGAAAGCGACGGTAGGCCATAAGAGTTTAAATGTAGTTTTTAGCTTCTTTTCATGCAACTTAGCAGCTGGAAGCAAGGAGAAGGGCCAGCAGCATGTGACAGGTAACTCCCTACAGAGCACCCAACAGAGCTCTGCAGACCACAGTTTGGGGACCTGTCTGAGGCAACAGCAGGATCAGGAGGAGAGCTTACTACAGAAAAACATTTCACACAAAGCAGCTCTGTGTTGACTGATGTACAGGGCTGCCCCATCTCAGTGGTCTTTTCCTCAGAGGGCTCTTTAAACAACAGCTGACTACACATGTGTGTTTAAGTTTGGAGTGGCAGCACACCCAGGCACTCCCAAACACAAGACTGATGGGGCTGACCCCGATGTCTTTGAAGCAGAGCCTCAGAGTATAGGAGATAGTTCACTCTTCCCCGCCTTCTGGGATTCAGGTTTCTGATGCATCCGTCCTGAGAGGTAGATGGACAATGAATCTTTCTCTCTTCTCTCCTTGGAGAGAGGTGCTGGGACAGAGGCTATTGCCAAGACCAGTTTCAGGCATATAGGTTTCTCCACTCAGCTAGTTCAGGAGATGGTTATCTGAGCTCTCCTAGCCTCTGCACCCTGAGCAGGTCTGTTTGTGGACGTTTGTCCTCTGCATTTTTTAAATGGTATTGTAGGTGGCGACAGTCAGGCTTGTCAAGCTGGAATTTCCTGCCCCATGCTCTGTAGTCTGGTTCCAGGATACCTAAAAGATCATCCAAAGACCCCGAAGGGCAAGTTTGTTCCTCTGGCACAATAGAAGTCTCAATAATAAGAGTAAAGCTTATCTGTGCGGTAGACGGACCCTGCCCCAAGGGTGGCCCGAGACAGTGGAATGACCTCTCCCAGGAATTAAGGACCACCCCAAACCTTACCGCCCTTCATTCCACGTGTAAGGTGCGTTTCTTTGACTTTGCCTTCTCCAGTATAAACACACAGGGGTATATTTATTCAATTAAAAAAACAACAACCTACCAATACAAGACAGTCCACTGCACACACTTCTCCCTCTGGGGAGCGCATAAAAGCAAACAACACAGGACCAATGTGTACTAATGTTGCTTAACATTAACGGAGGGTGCTCAGATACACTGCACTGATAACTCAAGACAGACCCTATAGAGAATGGAATAGAACCTGGACCTTGCTGACGGTGAGTGCTTAGAATTGTTCGTAGACAGCTTGGGAATAAAAACCTCTCTCCATAGGACTGCTTATTAAATAACAGGAAATGCGTGTTTTCCCCAGTCAGTTCCAAGGCACCTAAAAGATTCCCTTAGATAGTGTGTGTCCATAAACATAAATGACCAGTTTTATGCTGTGAGCTTTTCAGAGCAGAGACTGCATCTTACTATATGTATGTACAGCACCTAGCGCACTGGGGTCTTGACCTTAGTGAGGGCAGTAAACACTAGTATAAACAAATCATAGTATAGAAATACTATTAGCCAGCTCTCTATGAAGATTTTACTTCTGTCTGTACTTGAATGGTCATAGTATTAAATCGTGAACATAAAAACGGGGAACAAAATATTTGCATGTATTTCATTTTCATACAATACGTTTGTAAGTTTTCTCCTTAGCTCTCAGAGCCCACACTCCAAAATGTACTAATTGTTGGAACTTGGAACAGACTAAATTATTTAGAATAATTTTTGGAGGTGATATGTAAGCACTGCTTGTTAGTTTGGAGTCCGATATTGATCTTAGTTATAGCTGCGAAAACTCAGAGCAACTCACCTTAACTTCACTGTGAGGGTCATTAATCGCAGAAACAATTTACTTCGGAATATGATGGATTCCCTCAATGACTTATTTAAATCAAGAGTCTTTCAAAAAAAAATGTGCCCTAGCTCGACTACAAGATATGGGCTTGATGCAGACATTATGGGGTGAAATCTGTGTCCTGTGTGATGCAGGAGATCTGACTAGATAACAATAAGGGCCCCTTCCGGCCTTAAAATATATGAATCTATAGATTTGTTCTAGATTTTCACAGATGTAAATGAGACTAAAAGCTGGTGCTTCGTTTAGGGTCTGTTCAAGAAGCTTGCTTTCTGTAATCGTAGCAGTTCCAAATATATGGGAAATTCATCAGGCTAAGGCTCAGCTCCTTAACCGGTGTAAATCAGCACACTCAACTGACTTCAACAGAGCGATGCTGATTGATCCCAGGTGAGGATCTGGCCCTACATTGAGAGAGTAGCTGACACAGGTTAGAACACTGGGAGTGGAATGTAGTAGTTTAAAGCGTTTTTTGTAAGGATGTTGTAGACTTGGAGACCTAAACTAGGTAAAGGGTCCTATATTCTGGAAATTCTACTGACTTCAGTGAAGTCACTCCAGATTTACAACTGTATAAATGAGAGCAGAATTTAGACTTCTCTAAATGGGGAAATTATCCAGAATAGCTCCCCCTTTTATTCCAGAATAAGAGTGGCCACATGGGGAGCTATTCTGGAGTAGCTATTGTGCTTTAAATTCACTTAATGTGCTTAATCGGAAATAACTTTCAGGTCATAGACAAGCCCTTAATTTCTCCTTTGCACACACAAACAATAGATAAATAGACACATATGCTGACTGCACACCATTTGAAAATGTCCTCTTTAAAATGTCTGAAGCTGGACACCAAAAATCGAGGTACTCAAACTCACGTGTCACTCTTGACAATCTTGGCCATGTTAAAAGAATTTTTTTCCCATATACCAAGGCAGTAGAAGTCCCATTGACTTCAATGGCACTAGGATTTGTCTGTCTTTATTATTATTTATATTACTATAGTGCCCTGGAGCCGTAGTCATGGACCAATACCCCATTGTGCTAGATGCTGTACAGACATAGAACAAAAAGATATCTGCCCCAAGGACCTTACAATCCGTCTTGTAGACTGTAAGTTCTCCAGGGCAGGGATTGTGTGGATTTCTGTGCTATAAAACGCTGAACATATTGTTATTATTACAACTGAGGTTGGGGCTTCGTTGTGCTAGGGACCGTACATACACACAGTAAGGGACAACCGGTGCCCTGAAAAGCTTGGAGCCTAAGCAGACAAGACAAACAAAGAGTGAGAGAAAGGAAGCATTATGGCCTCCGTTTTACAGGTGGCAAATTGAGGCCTCAAGAGATTAAGTGACTTGCCCAAGGTCACCCAGGAAGTGGCAGAGTCACAAACTGAACCCAGATCTCCAGAACATGGTCCAATGGGTAAAGACAAGACACTTCTTCCTGCCTGTTAGCCTTTAAATTCTATCACTTTCATAACAATAGTAATCTTTTAAGTCTTTGTTTGTCTTTTAGAGAAATACTCAAATCCCATTCCCATGACATACTTGCTTCCATTGTGTAGTAGAGTGAAATGAATTTTGAAAAGGCCACGCATCCTACAGTGCGAGGAGTTTGTCCAGCTCCCCATAGATCAGCTGAGTGACTCTAACATCTGGTGCCTTTTCTTGATATGATCATAAAACAGTCATCACCTTTGCAGACAGGAAGACCTGTTCGGCCAAGTCACCTCTTTCAAATTACAGAGCAGTATCGAGTCACCTTTGCTACATTTTACATGGGCACAACTGCGGCCTGAAATCAGTGGTAAACTTGGCCCAGGCTACAGTCCTGTTGTCTTTACTTGAGTCTGCAGCATACTCAGTGCAGATGGACGTCTGCAGATCACGTTTAATTTTGTCATTAAAGAAGTTACCTAGATGTTTCTGCCTTTTATCATATGCCCATATTTTGTTGCCTGGATCGTCACAGGCATTCATGAAGAGCCTAAGAATTAAAGGCCATAATTCTTCCTAGTATATAGTTCTGTGAGTGTGTCCCCTTTGGGTGAGGGGGAGGAGCCTTGTTCCCAAGCTCTGATATCCTCCTAATGTCTCCTGGTGCAATTCCTCCTCTCCTAGGGCCTGAGCCTGTGAGGTGTGAACCTACCTTGCAGGATCGGGCCTCCAGGACATAATGTAGGTGGATTATTGTAGTCACAGATCCATCAGCCTCATCTCTGGTCCATCACTTCTCTATCCCAGAACTCCTCCCAAGACTGCAGTGCCAGGAGCCCCGCGGAGCTGTAGTAACATGCAGGGGTGCAAACATTCTATATACTGTAGGGTTTGGTGAAACTTTTCCACTGACATTTTTTTCCCCCGTGATGGAAAGCTGGGTTTTTGAACATTTTCATGGAAGGCGTCTGCTTTCTTAGATTTTTTTTTTGTAAGCTGACAACTGTAAACCCAAACAGTTTTCAGTTTTCAGCCAAAAATTGTTGGCTTTCAAGTAGACCATTAGCATTTGTTTGCTTGTCTGTTCTTTTTACAAAAAGTCTCAATTTTCTGCTGGACTAAAACCCCGTTTTCTGACCAGCTCTAGTGTTGCATCTGCTGGTCCTATCTTCCTAAACACAGCAGACCCACCCCAGCTCTGCGGTAAGTAGGGGTCAGACTGCTGCATGGGGAGCACCCTGATGAAATTTCTGACATTGCCTCATTCTCTCATTAACACCATGCAACCATCCCATCCTCCCTCACATTCCATCTCAGAAAAGGCATGTGATGTAATGTTTTTAGGGCTTTCATTTTCTACATATTTGTACAGTGCCTAATGCCAGAAGATGCTTACCTGTTAACCGTTAGGCACTACTACAATATAAACATTTAATAACTAGTTGGATTTGTATTAACTCTCTTCCTCGGGATTGTGATTTTGTTCTGAATTTGTACAACACTTAGCAGAATGGGGTCACGGTCCATGTCTGGGACTCCTAGGTGCTAGGATAATACAATAAAATAATAATAATAAATAATTCTGCAGCCAAAACAGCTACCGACAGCCCAGCCTGGATTGACTAAATTGTTTATGTGAAGCCGATGGAAATGAATCAGGTCAACCACTTAATTATAATGTTGTATGTAATCTAATTATGTAGGAAAGAAAACAAAGTTTCTGTATGTGAACAAAAGCAGTGAGCACACCCGGTGGTGTATGTATCCACATTTATATTACATCTATATCTATATATCTTCCAAAACTAGTCTCAGCCAGAGATTTTGCAAAGTCTCCATTGGGGGCAGCATTAGTACAGGATGGATGTGGGTAAATTCCACCGGTAAAAATGTGTATGGAAGATCTGCTGAACCAAGGTTCTAAGCTCCCTGGCACTAAGGCACTAAGAATCCAGCAGGATCCAGCTCATAACTTCTGCATTATCTGTCCACGTAATCTTTATTCATTTCTCCAAGTGGCAACCCCACTCCAGGGTTGAAGGATCATGCATTTTAATGCTGGAGGTAAAAATACTCAGGTTTCCAGCTGCTATCTAAATGTACTTGGAGACACATTCAGATTCAAAAACGTCTATTTAAGCCCACTAGCTAATCCGCCATGTTACTAATAATGCGTTAAAGGTGGGAATTTCAAAAGTGCCTGCATGATTTAGGAGCACAAGTCCCATTGAAAAATTTATTGAAGTTGGTTTTTCAATGTCAGTGCTGTTTGTTACCTTTTGTAGCTCCCTTATCTTGGGCAGTGACACTAGGCTAGTCTATTTCACTTTTGCTTCTGGTCAGTTTTACTGCCCAGTTCTCATGAATTAGCACAAGGCTGCACTATTCAGGTGGCAGATTCTTGCCAGGATAACTATTTGAATACAAACAAACAGCGGTTTTCATTGACGTTTTATAAAAGACTGAAAATATTTCTGTTCCTATTAGGTTTGCAATGAAAACAATCAAAATGTTAGGCCTAGAACACCATAGAGTGTCTCTTTAACAGAGTCCCACATGCAAAGCAGGGGGCTCATTTTTATCAGTCATAGGACCAATTTCCCCGTATAAAAATATACTGGGGTATTTTAGTTATGGCCTCAAAATACACAAGTTGACAACAGTGTGTCCTGTAGAATTCTGTAGGATTTTAAATTGTTAGGTGTCACCTTTACGAGTACTTATTGTCCACATTGTGGTCTTATACCCGTAAACCCTTAGGCACTAATCCTGCACCATCAAGGCGGGCTGGGCAACTGCTGCACCTAGTGAAGGTAATGTGTTTCCACACAGGGGTTCTGTAGTGCACTGTGGGGGCCTTATGTTCAGGCCTAGAGCACGCTATTGCGAGAAATCCCATTGACGCTAATGGGACAATTGACAGCAGTAAGGATAGGGAGCGTTTGCAGGATAATCCTCTGAGGTTGAGCCATGCAGGCCACAGCAGGGTTTTAATGCAATTGTTAGAGCATAGTTAGAGTGTGGTTTCCTTGACCAGTGCAGAGGTTGTTTTTCCCAAGAGAATCCATTGATTACATAAATGTCCCCTTTGTCTCTTATAGCTCCATGTGGGTATGTCTACACTACGAAATTAGGTCGAATTTATAGAAGTCGTTTTTTTTTAAATCGGTTTTATATATTCGAGTGTGTGTGTCCCCACAGAAAATGCTCTAAGTGCATTAAGTGCATTAACTCGGCAGAGCGCTTCCACAGTACCGAGGCAAGCGTCGACTTCTGGAGCGTTGCACTGTGGGTAGCTATCCCACAGTTCCCGCAGTCTCCGCTGCCCATTGGAATTCTGGGTTGATATCCCAATGCCTGATGGGGCTAAAACATTGTCGCGGGTGGTTCTGGGTACATATCGTCAGGACCCCGTTCCCACCCTCCCTCCCCCCATGAAAGCAAGGGCAGACAATCATTTCGCGCCTTTTTTGTCTGCTGCCAGCCAAAGATGTAAAGGATAGATGGAGTGGGTCAGAACAAGAAATAGACCAGATTTGTTTTGTACTCATTTTCCTCCTCCCCTGTCTAGATCACACTGCAGTCAGTCACAGAGAAGGCGCAGTGAGGTTAATCTAGCCATGTATCAATCAGAGGCCAGGCTAACCTCCTTGTTCCAATAACAACGATAACTTTGGTGCACCATTTCTTATTGGAACCCTCCGTGCAGTCCTGCCTGAAATACTCCTTGATGTACAGGCACACCCTTTGTTGATTTTAGCTCCCTGAAGCCAACCCTGTAAGCCGTGTCGTCAGTCGCCCCTCCCTCCGTCAGAGCAACGGCAGACAATCGTTCCGCGCCTTCTTTCTGTGCGGACGCCATACCAAGGCAAGCATGGAGGCCGCTGAGCTCATTTTGGCAATTAGGAGCACATCAACCACCACACGCATTATCCAGCAGTATATGCAGCACCAGAACATGGCAACGCGATACCGGGCGAGGAGGCGACGTCAGCGCGGTCCCGTGAGTGATCAGGACATGGACACAGATTTCTCTGAAAGCATGGGCCCTGCCAATGCATGCATCATGGTGCTAATGGGGCAGGTTCATGCTGTGGAACGCCGATTCTGGGCTCGGGAAACAAGCACAGACTGGTGGGACCGGATAGTGTTGCAGGTCTGGGACGATTCCCAGTGGCTGCGAAACTTTCGCATGCGTAAGGGCACTTTCATGGAACTTTGTGACTTGCTTTCCCCTGCCCTGAAGCGCATGAATACTAGGATGAGAGCAGCCCTCACAGTTGAGAAGCGAGTGGCGATAGCCCTGTGGAAGCTTGCAACGCCAGACAGCTACCGGTCAGTTGGGAATCAATTTGGAGTGGGCAAATCTACTGTGGGGGCTGCTGTGATGCAAGTAGCTCACGCAATCAAAGATCTGCTGATATCAAGGGTAGTGACCCTGGGAAATGTGCAGGTCATAGTGGATGGCTTTGCTGCAATGGGATTCCCTAACTGTGGTGGGGCTATAGACGGAACCCATATCCCTATCTTGGCACCGGAGCACCAAGCCGCCGAGTACATAAACCGCAAGGGGTACTTTTCGATAGTGCTGCAAGCTCTGGTGGATCACAAGGGACGTTTCACCAACATCAACGTGGGATGGCCGGGAAAGGTGCATGACGCTCGCATCTTCAGGAACTCTGGTCTGTTTCAAAAGCTGCAGGAAGGGACTTTCTTCCCAGACCAGAAAATAACTGTTGGGGATGTTGAAATGCCTATATGTATCCTTGGGGACCCAGCCTACCCCTTAATGCCATGGCTCATGAAGCCGTACACAGGCAGCCTGGACAGTGGTCAGGAGCTGTTCAACTACAGGCTGAGCAAGTGCAGAATGGTGGTAGAATGTGCATTTGGACGTTTAAAGGCGCGCTGGCGCAGTTTACTGACTCGCTTAGACCTCAGCGAAACCAATATTCCCACTGTTATTACTGCTTGCTGTGTGCTCCACAATATCTGTGAGAGTAAGGGGGAGACGTTTATGGCGGGGTGGGAGATTGAGGCAAATCGTCTGGCTGCTGGTTACGCGCAGCCAGACACCAGGGCGGTTAGAAGAGCTCAGGAGGGCGCGGTACGCATCAGAGAAGCTTTGAAAACCAGTTTCATGACTGGCCAGGCTACAGTGTGAAAGTTATGTTTGTTTCTCCTTGATGAAACCCCCCGCCCCTTGGTTCACTCTACTTCCCTGTAAGCTAACCACCCTCCCCTCCTCCCTTTAATCACCGCTTGCAGAGGCAATAAAGTCATTGCTGCTTCACAGTCATGCATTCATTATTCATTCATCACACAAATAGGGAGATGACTACCAAGGTATCCCAGGAGGGGTGGTGGAGGAGGGAAGGAAAATGCCACCCAGCACTTTAAGCACAGCACTTTAAAAGTTTACAACTTTAAAATTTATTGAATGACAGCCTTCTTTTTTTTGGGCAATCCTCTGTTGTGGAGTGGCTGGTTGGCCGGAGGCCCCCCCACCGCGTTCTAGGGCGTCTGGGTGTGGAGGCTATGGAACTTGGGGAGGAGGGCGGTTGGTTACAGAGGGGCAGCAGTGGCAGTCTGTGCTCCAGCTGCCTTTGCTGCAGCTCAACCATACACTGGAGCATTCTTGTTTGGTCCTGCAGCAGCCTCAGCATTGAATCCTGCCTCCTCTCATCACGCTGCCGCCACATTTGAGCTTCAGCCCTGTCTTCAGCCCGCCACTTACTCTCTTCAGCCCGCCACTTACTCTCTTCAGCCCGCCACCTCTCCTCCCGGTCATTTTGTGCTTTCCTGCACTCTGACATTATTTGTCTCCACGCATTCGTCTGTGCTCTGTCAGTGTGGGAGGACAGCATTAGCTCGGAGAACATTTCATCTCGAGTGCGTTTTTTTTTCTTTCTAAGCTTCACTAGCCTCTGGGAAGGAGAAGATCCTGTGATCATTGAAACACATCCAGCTGGTGGAGAAAAAAAAAGGGACAGCGGTATTTAAAAAGACACATTTTATAAAACAGTCGCTACACTCTTTCAGGGTAAACCTTGCTGTTAACATTACATACATAGCACATGTGCTTTTGTTACAAGGTCGCATTTTGCCTCCTCCCACCGCGTGACTACCCCCTCAACCTTCCCCCCTCCCTGTGGCTAACAGCGGGGAACATTTCTGTTCAGCCACAGGCAAACAGCCCAGCAGGAATGGGCTATACTGAGTGTCCCTGAAGAAAAGCACCCTATTTCAACCAGGTGACCATGAATTATATCTCACTCTCCTGAGGATAACACAGAGAGAGAAAGAACGGATTTTGGTTGAATGCCAGCAAACATACACTGCAATGCTTTGTTCTACAGTGATTCCCGAGTATGTGTTACTGGCCTGGAGTGATAAAGTGTCCTACCATGAAGGACGAAATAAGGCTGCCCTCCCCAGAAACCTTTTGCAAAGGCTTTAGGACTACATCTAGGAGAACCGCAAATGCCAGGGCAAAGTAATCCTTTCACATGCTTGCTTTTAAACCATGTATAGCATTTTAAAAGGTACACTCACCAGAGGTCCCTTCTCCGCCTGCTGGGTCCAGGAGGCAGCCTTGGGTGGGTTCGGGGGGTACTGGCTCCAGGTCTAGGGTGAGAAACAGTTCCTGGCTGTCGGGAAAACTGGTTTCTCCGCTTGCTTGCTGTGAGCTATCTACAACCTCCTCCTCCTCCTCATCTTCTTCGTCCCCAAAACCTGCTTCCGTATTGCCTCCATCTCCATTGAAGGAGTCAAACAACATGGCTGGGGTAGTGGTGGCTGAACCCCCTAAAATGGCATGCAGCTCATCATAGAAGCGGCATGTTTGGGGCTCTGACCCAGAGCGGCTGTTCGCCTCTCTGGTTTTCTGGTAGGCTTGCCTCAGCTCCTTCAGTTTCACGCGGCACTGCTTCGGGTCCCTGTTATGGCCTCTGTCCTTCATGCCCTGGGAGATTTTGACAAAGGTTTTGGCATTTCGAAAACTGGAACGGAGTTCTGATAGCACGGATTCCTCTCCCCAAACAGCGATCAGATCCCGTACCTCCCGTTTGGTCCATGCTGGAGCTCTTTTGCGATTCTGGGACTCCATCATGGTCACCTGTGCTGATGAGCTCTGCATGGTCACCTGCAGCTTGCCACGCTGGCCAAACAGGAAATGAGATTCAAAAGTTCGCGGTTCTTTTCCTGTCTACCTGGCCAGTGCATCTGAGTTGAGAGTGCTGTCCAGAGCGGTCAGAATGGAGCACTCTGGGATAGCTCCCGGAGGCCAATACCATCGAATTGTGTCCACAGTACCCCAAATTCGAGCTGGGAACGTCGATTTAAGCGCTAATCCACTTGTCAGGGGTGGAGTAAGGAAATCGATTTTAAGAGCCCTTTAAGTCGAAATAAAGGGCTTCACTGTGTGGACGGGTGCAGGTTTAAATCGATTTAACGTTGCTAAAGTCCTAGTGTAGACCAGGGCTGTGTCTAGTAAGGTTCGGGGGGGGGGGAATCTCTTTCCATACTGGTAAAGGAAACTATACAAGGACTCCACTAGCAAGAGCCACTAAGAAAATTCTAGTCATATTATGCAATGGGCCATAAGAGGAAAGTTTTCTAGACACATTGACCTGGATTTCTCTTCTGCCTTTTTACCAGTTGTATACAGGTTACTGAAATTAATGGAGTCATATAGTTAGAAGGCACTAGAGAATCAGACCCAAAGATTTATTTGTAAATAAATATAGCTCCATTCAAGTTAATGTATGAGATCTGGACTTTTATTAATTATTATTATTATTATTAGAGCTGGTTGAAAATTTTCCAGTGAAACTTTTTTCCCCTGACAGAAGATGCCTTTTTGACCAAAATGAACAATTTTGCAAAAAAAAAAAAAAAAAAAAAAATTTCACGTTTGATTTTTTTTTTTTTATTAAAAAATTACAGATGGACATTTTGGGGAAAAAATTTCATTGGAGGGGGAAAACTCTCCACTCTTTATCCCCTTTTTACTTCAAAATATTTTGTTGAAAAAAAAATGAAACCATTCACAGAAAAGTTTGAATGAAACCATTTTTCAATCAGCTGTAGTTATTATTAGTTATTTCTGGTTTTAGGATAAAAACCCCAATGAAGCAGAAAATTACAGAATAAGGTTCTACAAAATATACACAACTGAAATTTACAATGTTTGCAGGATTGAGACCTGTGTGAGGAAGCGACAGAGAAAGATCCATTAATTCATTGTGGGGTACAACCCCAGAATGAAGAGCCTTTTGGGGGGCTTTTTAAAACAGCATTGAATCAAGGAAAACAATTGTTCAAACCACTAATAAAACAGGATTTTTACCCGTAAAAATGGAGCTAGTGTTTGCCTGAAAATAACCATCAGACATTAGAAAAAGAAATAGAATCAATATTGCAAACCAGAATGTCGATTTACACTTTATGAACCAGATCTTCAGCGGGTGTAGATCACTGACGTTCTACTGACGTCATTGCAATGACGACAACTGACACCAACTGAGGAGCTTGCTCAGGACTTTTGTTGGGATTTTGTGGTTCCCAATAACAACCAAATGAATCAGATGCCGGGCAGAATCAAGGGTCTTCAGTTCGATTCGATTCAACAAGACTTTATTCAGTGTGCACAAAGGGAGAGCCCCTGGTACAAAAATCAGCCAGAGTCCCTCCAGCAGGGAGCCCCTGCCATTGCTATTTTATAGCACATGGCAGTTACATAACACAACCCGCTAACCAATCATATTTTACCTTTCTATGTATGGATTTGTTCCTCACATGCTTATACTTCTCCACTCTACATGTTGAGCTCAGCCCCGTCCCCTTGGCCTTTTCTAGAATGTTCCTCAGGTGGTGAGCCACAGCATGCTTCTTTATGCGTAAGTACCTTCTAAATCACTTTTTGTTTAAAATGAACACACGCATACCCTTCACTTTGTAACCTATTTCATGTCTCAGTTCTACTCTACAAAATGAAATATCTGCTCCTTTAAGATAAACGAGCTGTGAAATAAGCATTATTTCCCTGTTGATACTCTGTGAAATTTGTTAGATTTTCTATACTTTGGTTTTAAATGAAATTAAACAATACACACACAGGAAAATAAAATCCTCAGAATTCACACCTGAGTTCTACAAACTGTCCTCCCAGGGACAGACGGACAGAGCACAAAGAATGGTGAAAGCTATTTACATGTTAATAATTCAGCAAAAATGCTCAGTATGGAGACACACAGACACAACCTTAGGCAGGTCTTGTTGTTTGGTAGCTGATGAAGCCCCAATGGATAAATAACAGGGAAGTAAAATAAACACGAGGCAAAATCCTGGGGCAAAACTCCTGTTGGCTTCAAAGGAGCCAGAATTTCACTCATGATGCTTAAAAATGACAGCCACCCAGGGAGCAGTGGGGCGAGGATCGGAGCTGAGCAATGACCAGAGCAGTGTCTTTACAAATAAGGTGCATTTCTTTTAAGGGCGGGGGGGGGGGGGAAGGTAAAGAGGCTCCTGGCTCTAAACATTTAAAGAAAGCAAGAAAAGAGCTTTAGAAAAGGGGAGAACCGTTGAGTAGGGAATAAAGTACAATGACATTAACTTGGGAAGTCGACAGGGTACCAAAGCTCACATCTAGATGCAGGTCTTCGGTGAAATGAACGTGGTCACCTGGGTTCAGTTCCGGGGTTTCTGGGATGTGGGTGTGGTCAGAGACGGCACTGCAGACCCTTCTCACGGCAAGCTCTGAAATGAGCTAGGAGAAGGAGGAGTGTGATATGGAAATCCTTCCAGACTGGCTCTTGCCAGGCAAGGTAGAGCATCGCGGAGATCCACACGCATTGGACAGTGTTTGGTGCTGCTGTGGCTAAGTGGGGGATTATTCTGGTTAACACCTGGAGGGGTGTTAAATTTCACTGCTGGAGTTGAGAATCTCCTGTGGGAGGTTCAGTTACAGCCCGAGTCTCTAAACAGTCCAGCTGTGCTGGGCTCCCATAAGCAAGACCTTCCTTCTGCTGCACTTTGAAGGCACCCTCACTCCAAACTTTGCCCCAGAAGTTGGTCCATGGCTAGAAATCAGGGCTCCCTTTGTGCATGATGGAGCAGCAGCCTCAATGGAGATAAGAGGGTTGATTCCATCGGTACCAAGATCTGAAAAAAAGGAAACGACACAAATGCACCGTTATTTTCCTTTCCCCTGAATTGGGAGCCCATCGTTATTTCATCTGTAGCCCTATGTAGCCGGCAACTGATCCTCTAAGCTCAGAGCAAAACTCAGGGTGGGTTGCACTATAACCAAGCCAGTCTTCTCTGAATGACCAAGAAGCATCCACCTTGCTCAGATTTCACGTGTGCGGAGTCACAGGGGCAACGTAAGATCAGATACTGCCTCGTCGCAGGTGTACTGGGGCCGAACAAGTTCCTCCACGATGCAGGAGGCCCAGCAGCTGCTGACACACCCTCCATGCTCTGGGTTTGCTTTCTGCTAACTTGTCGCTGATGTCATGAGCAATGCTGGTTGGGAGCAGGAGCAGCAGTGGCCGGGGGGGAGGAGAGGGACACCAGCAGCAGCACTGAACTTAGCAGCGGGGCACGTGATTAGAAACAGCTAGAAGGGCTTTGCCCCAGAGCATGGGGAATCTGCTGGGGACAGAACAGACAAAGCCCCGGGGATACTTTTCCTCTATCTGCCACCCAGCACCGCTACTGTGAGCGGACACAGTGGGTCAGTCCCTGGGAGGGCAACTGGGATGCGGAGGACGGGGTCTAAGTAGGAGCAACAGTCAACTAAATCTTCTCCTCTTCCTCTCTCCTTTCCCCCACTGTACCTACTACATACAGAAGGAAAGCATCACAGCCCCTATACCTGCTCACACGCTGAGTCTTTGCTAGCAGGACATTTCAAACAAATGTGGCCTTTTCTATAAGTTTGGAAGCAGAAACCAGCCATTCCTCATGGACCCTCAGAGTGAGCATGAAACCACCACAATGGAATGGCCTCATCTAACTTTGTTTTTCTAAAGCCCATCACTATAGTATGCAGCGAGCTCTGAATGTTCTTCTTGAGGGTCCCTTTTGCTCCCCCACGCCCTGGGCATTAATGCCAGGTGCTTCCCATCGCCTTACCCAGAAGGATTGAAGTTGGACGAGTTCATTGTGGCTTTAGAGTTGCTCTGGGATGCACTGGGGCTGCTGGCATGGAGCCCTGTACTGGGGGACGAGGGCCTGCTGGTGTTCCCAGGGGAACATGATGATGTTACTGCACGAGAAGAGAGACAAGAATGAGGCTCACCTCTTCTTTCCTACTGGGGAGCAGGTGCATCTGTCCCACTACTCTCCTTATCCCTTGGCTTGCTGCAACGGCAAATGCATGTTAACTGTGCCCTGATCTGACAAACTAGACACCCCTACACAAGAGGTCAGGGGGCATTCTCCCTGCAGCAAAGCACAGTGACTGGAGCACACGGTTCCTCCAGTGTGAGATCCGCCAGGTCTCTGCTGAAGAGATGCCAGAATCTTCCTCCAAGGACACACCCCGTGGAGCATGTTCCCAGCCGCAAACCCTCTGCCAGAACTTGAAGGCAGTGGCAAGGCAGGTGGGAGGGAGGCAGCTGCTTTTGGGGATAGAATGGAAGGAAGGAAGGAAGGAAGGAAGGAAGGAAGACAGCAGAAGGAATGGGGAGAGATTGGAAGAGAGCAGGTGGAGGAGTTTAAAAAGATAAATAAATCCCAGGCTGGGAAGTTGAGTCTTGTTCCAAAGCCCTTCACATTAGCACAGAGAGACTTGAGCCCCTGTGATAATCATCCTCATCATGCCTGGGAGCCCTAGTCATTGAACAGGACCCCACTGCGCCAGGTGCTGCACAGATGCAGAACAGACAAACAGTCCCTGCCCCCAAAGAGCTGACAATCTAAATATAAGAGGAGAAATAGATAGATCCAGAGCCAGCTCCTCTCAAAGTTCAGGAGTGTTTGGATCCAGGGTTTTGCTCTGGTCCCTTCCATCCCTAAATGGCATTTGCCTGCCATCTGCGCCCGTCGCTGCTGAACTGGCCATGTCAGGCAGCTAATTACAGTCAGTCCAAGAGCCCATCTAGGATGGGCTGCAAATGTGGAAACAAAAGCAGCCTTTGGATCAAATATAAGGTCTAAGTACTGATCGGCCGCAGAGCAAGAGGGAATTTGCTATCAGTGAAGGAAAGGAGAGAGGCATCAATTCTTGAGCCAGGCTTACCTGTCCCAGGCATGGTGCTGTGCATCGGATTCACTGAGAGGGGGCCCAGGGACCCTGAGGTAGAGACCTGGAAGGGAACAGAAGCCAACAGTGAATTAGTGACACACAGTTATTAATAAGAACATAGATCCCGGAGTGCCATTCCCTTAGTAAAAAGAAAAGGAGTACTTGTGGCACCTTAGAGACTAACCAATTTATTTGAGCATAAGCTTTCGTGAGCTACAGCTCATCCGATGAAGTGGGCTGTAGCTCACGAAAGCTCATGCTCAAATAAATTGGTTAGTCTGTAAGGTGCCACAAGTCCTCCTGTTCTTTTTGCGAATACAGACTAACACGGCTGCTACTCTGAAACCATTCCCTTAGTAGTACACACTGTCACGCACTAGCCTCCCATTCCCACAGGAATCCCTTAGTCTACTCTGCACACACCCACACAGATTTCTTATCCAGATACAGTTCAGATTCCCACACATGGTTCCATGGGTATTATGATAGAGGCGCACCATTCCCCCTGGGCAGCAGACTGGACCGTGCATGTGTAGATGCCAATCCCTTCGTCCCAGACACAAACACACACATGCTCACTCCAGGGCCGGGGCTCTCAAGCTTTTTCCACAGTGCGGAGCAGATCTCAGACATGTCCTCTCCCATCAGCCATCCCACGGGGCGGCTCCCCACACACAGAATGTTGCAGTGGTACTAGAGTGGTTGCTTGCATGGACACGTTATGGTTGGAAAACGTTCATGTATTTTAAGCCGCCTTTCGCATGATAAACATTCTCTTCTTTTGCAAAAGGCTACAAGCTCCGGGCCTGAGTCTCTGCCACTTACACTGGTGTAACACCATTGACACACCGGTGTTATTCACAGCGATGTACCTTTGGTGAAGTTGGCTTCACTGGAGTTACTCTGGAGTCACACCCGCATAAGTGAGAAGAGAATCAGGCCCACAGGCCCCTCTCCTCTTCGGTCCATCTCCCACTCCCACTGCTTCTGTTTGTCTCAGCTGGAAACCAGGCAGAGAACCAGCACCATATAACCAGGCAGCTCGCCATGGATCTCCAGCAATTGATCCTGGGACCCTTTGCCAACCACAGGTTGGGAACCTCTAATCTAAGGGAAAGACGGGGAGAGGGCAGCCTCCTTCACCAAAGGATGACAAGAGAGCCCTATCTAAGCCACTACGTTCTGCAGAATCTACACACTGCCACTGTACTAGGATTCCCACTCCCAGCCATAAAAAATCAGACAAGGGAGGCATCTAGACAGTCTCCAATAGTGGCCAGCACCAGATGCATTCGAGGAAGATGCAAGAAACCCTGCAGTTATGGGATCATCTGTCCCCAGGAAAATTTTTTTCCTGATCCCTAATATTTAAAAGTTGGTTTATGTCCTGAAGCATGAGGGTGTTATAAGCTTTGGAATTGGGCTGTTTGCTTGTTTATTTTCAAACAAAAAACAATGTGCACAAGTTTTTGCAAACACTTGTGATTTTTTTGGGGGGGGGTGGTGGGGGGAGGCATTCTCTGACTGGCTCCACAGCTCACTGGAGAATTTTTTCATCAAAAATATCTTCCAATGAAAAACATTTTCAGGTAAAAATTGCCAACATTTTTTCATGGTTTTTGACCAGCTTTGCTCCCCGCCTCTGACTGGCAAAGCTTGTTCCATTTTTCTGTTTGGGCAAAATTCATCCCAGTGCAGAGGGACGAGCATGATGCCTAGAAGTGCTGCTGAGGATCTCAACATGGGTCTTAAGTCTGGTCTACACTACAGTTAGGTTGAAAAAAGGCAGCTTACGTCAACCTAACTATGGAAGTGTCTACACTAAAATTTTGCTCCCGCCTAAGTAACTTGCCCGCTACACAAACTTAATAACTTCACCTCCCTGGGAGGCATAGAGTCAATGTTGCTGTATTCTGACAGGTTTCAGAGTAGCAGCCGTGTTAGTTTGTATCCGCAAAGAGAACAGGAGTACTTGTGGCACCTTAGACACTAACCAATTTATTTGAGCAGAAGCTTTAGTGGCCTACAGCTCACTTCATCGGATGCATAGAATGGAACATATAGTTAGGTCAACGCAGTGTCAATGTAGACACTGCATTGCTTACACCGACTGTTGCTGGCTTTCAGAAACTGACAATTCAATCGGTGCAAGCGCTCCAGGTGAAGATGCGTGCTGTTGACACAAGGAGCAAAGTGGACACACACACAAGTGATGTAATTACTGCGGCAATTGTACGCAGACATAAGTTAGAGTGACTAAATTTTGTAGACATGCCCTTATTTTCAAGTTCTGTTAAATTATTTGTGAAGAGACTTGGAGGTTTATAAACCTAGACCAAGATTTTCAAAAGCACTGAGCACAACCTTTGAAAATCAGGGCCCTTCCAAGTCTCTCAAGTTGGACACAAAATCAGAGGCATCTTTAACCACTAGTCACTTTTGAAAATCGTGGCCTCGTTCTTAATGACTTCAGTGAATTTTTTTCTTTTCAGGGGGCTGAGTTTTAATTCCTGGTCTGGGGCTAGCTGCCAATTAAGATTTTTGTGGCTGTAGTTAGCTTTGGGGGTGAAGGGGTGATCTACACCTATTGTTTTTATTTGTATAAATCTAATCAAACAAATATAACAAATTGTTTGGCATGATCAGAATAGAATATAGGGAATCCTGATTTCTAATATCACACCATCTGGAGTCATCATAGAATACCAGGGTTGGAAGGGACCTCAGGAGGTCATCTAGTCCAACCCCCTGCTCAAAGCAGGACCAAACCACTGAGCTATCCTTCCCCCCAATACCCTCTGTGGGCTGATGGTCACACCATGTGCGTGCGGTGCCGGCAACCTGGGTTCGAATGTCGCCTGGTGTGCGTCTCCGGACCTTTCTGCAATAGCAAAAGGGGTGCCGCCCTCCTCCTCCTTGCCTGTTGAAGCTGTTCCACTTTAGTTAAATGTGCTTTGGGCCAGCCTCATGGCTACTCTCACTCTCTAGTCCAGTGGTTAGGATACTCGCCTGGGTTGGGGGAGAGCTGGGAGGGATAGCTCAGTGGTTTGAGCATTGGCCTGCTAAACCCAGGGTTGTGATTTCAATCCTTGAGGGGGCCCATTTAGGGATCTGGGGCAAAAACTGGGGATTGGTCCTAGTTTGAGCAGGGGGTTGGACTAGATGACCTCTTGAGGTCCCTTCCAACCCTGATATTCTATGATGAGTGAATAGCTCATGTGATCATACTTCAGCTAACAAGTTCATGGCAAATCTACTCACAAAAACTATTGCTTTGAATATTTATTGCTTGCAAGTAGCTTGTCCTGCTGTGCATGGTTTTATTTTGCTGCTCCCTGACTGGGTGACTCCCAAACCCACCGAGATTTCAAGATGAGACAATCCCTTGTGAATACATAATGACTGCCCTGCCCCCATATGAATCCCTAGCAGCCTTCAGCACTGCAAAACAGACTCCTGCCACTTGAGCTCAGCTCATTAACTGGCAGCAGTATTTGGCTGTTATCCACAACACCCACTCACCAGCAGATTACAAATACACTACTGAACGAATATTTGTGACGCTTTCTCTTTACGCAATCACCCTTTCCAACAAAAATTCACTCATGAAAACATTCAAGGACAGTGAATAAAAGAGGCCAGTGATACAGTCAAAGCGAAGTCACTGAATGAGTGTTTGCAGACACTTCTGCAGCAGGATTCACCTTGTACTGTAGCCAGGCCTATTAGACTGTCGACAAGTTCCAGACCTGCCTTAATAGGAAATCCCTGTGTGCCAAGTCAAAGTCCGCAGTTACTGAGGTGGGCGAAGAAACAGGGAGTGTCTTGTATATGCAGTGCCTCCCATACTTGAGAGCAGCTCATGCTCTGTAGCGAGGCCACAAAGGATTGTGCCACCTCCCCCTGGCACTGCCATGTACTCTGAAAAGCAGAGAGCCCTGTCTGCACGTTAGGCTGTTAGTGGTTATAACGCTGCACCACCAGGCTTGGCGAGGGGCGAAGGAAGCTGCAGCGATGCTTCCTTCTGGTCTCAGATATCCTGACTCAGCAGCGCACTTACACACGTGCTCAAGTCGCATGGAAGTGGCTGAAGCTCAGCACTTGCTTAAATGCTTGGCTGAACTGGGTCCAAAGGGGAGAAATATCACTCGAACCTGGTTCGTTAGTTGTGGCTTCACTTCCTGGTTGGATGAGAACAGGTCCTGGAGCAGTTGTGTTAACTAACATGACATTAAACACGACTTAATGGGCAGTGTCATGTAGTCAGGGAAGAGCTTTGTTTAACATCCTGTCAGCCGGTCATGGTTTACTCTATGTTTTCCAGCTGGGTTTACCCAGTACCAGCTGGCGCCTTGAACAAGACTTGGCTCTGTTTAAATGACTGCAAAGTCACATTTAACATCATGTTAGTTGGCACGACTTCCTCAAGGCCATGCTCTAACACATCCTCATTTTCTAATCCTTTGTGTCTTGCTTCTAGGGGGCCCCTTCCAGTCTCCCATCCCTATAAATTCTCCAGCCACCACCACCTAATTCCACAGCAAGAGGGGAAAAGGGATAAACTGGCAGTCTTGTACTCCACCCACTGTTCCAGAGCAGTTCAGTGTTTTTTCTCAAATGTTCTGCATTGAGATGTAAACCACCATTAGTAGGCTTCAGAGTTAACAGCCCACTGAGCTGAATGAAGGCAGTTCTCACCTGTCAGAGCTATTATTGAAAACTCAGTCTCTATAAGCATTTGAAAGCTTTTCTTTGCAACTGTAAGGACCCAGAAACATAGGGCCGGATTTTTAGCTGGTGTAAATCAGCCTATCACTTTACTGATTTACAGCAGCTGGGGGTCTGGTCCTTATTTTAAAAAAGAGACTAAACAATTACATTCTGCGGAGAGGGATGAGGCCATCAGACAAGTGCAGCCTGGCATGCTGAATACCAGCTCAATCCGTCCCCTGCACAGCAGCATCTCCATCCCTTTCCCCTGGAGGTGCTGGGGAATCAGGTGTTGTCAATTCCATTAACAGTGCTCTTCCCACTGAGTCAGTGGTAACCAAAGCCCCAGCTAGAGGGAACTGCACTGCAGGAAGTGCAGCTGATGATTCAGTCGATAGTGCTCCTTCCACTGAGTCAGTGCTGAGCCAATGCCTGCTAGAAGCCTCCAGGGTGCTGTTGAAAGTGCCGTATTTTGTGTGCAACTTAAAACGAAAAAAGGTCAGGCCCACTTGCTCTAAGGGTATTAGCTCCAGGAGCATTTGGGTAATGGCATTCTGATTACCTAACCCTCCCGCTTTCTGTTTCATCTGTAAAGAGTTTGGGGCCAGGTACGCTTCCGTGCCATGCAAATGTACGAGATGATCTTCTGTTGCTGCCTCCTTTTCCTGCAAACCATGTGCTTCCCTAGCACCCTGCTACGCTTGCTGCCTTATGGAAAGCAACCAGTACCCCCTGGGTCCACCAGGGCTCACCAGTCTGGAGTTGTAGATAGGTGATTTTATGGGGGATGGCACTGGACAGCTGATCCGCTTCTCCTTCTGGCGCCGGTTACAGAACCAAACCCGAACCACTTCCTTTTCCATGGAGAGCTGCTCTGCTATCATGGAGATCTCTTCCGAGCTGGGCTTGGGGTTCTGGTAAGAGAGGGCATTAAGTGAACAAAGAAAACCCCATAGAACTAATCTAAAATCATTAGTGGGCTATATGATCTCCCGCTGTTTGAGTGGCAAGAGGAGAGAAATCTGGAGTTAGCTTTTAACTGGGGAGGGGAGAAGATTTGGCTCTCTCTATGGGAAAGGGTAGAGACCTGGTGGAAGGTCCACATTTTGAGTCACACTGGTGTCTAGTTGAGTCAGTGAGGATGCACAGGTGTACGCTCTATGCATATAGAGCGCTGAGCACCCCATTCTAAGAGCCTGAGATCAGTATTGAAGGAGAAGCTACCACCTAAAGAAAAGCTAGGAAGGATAGTCTTGCGGTGAAGGCACCGAACAGGGATTCAAAAAATCTGGGTTCTACTCTCTAGATCTCCCCCAGACTTCCTGTGTGATCTTGGGTAAGTCACTTAATCTCTCTGATCCTCATTTATACAACAGGGATAACGAAACCTCCTTCCGCCTGCCCCCTCATTTTGTGGAGGTTAAACTCTCTGGTGCAGAGATGCTCTCTATATGTTTAGACAGCACCTAGCACAAAGGGGCTCCAATCTCAATTAGGATCTCTAAATAATAAAACAAGAGCTTAACACTAGGATATTGAGCAAGTTTCCCCATTCTAAAGGACGCCTAGAACAGGAAACTCCATGCTGGCCAAAGTGGGCATGTTCCTGATAATTTGAAAGAGGCTGTCTATTGTTTTTTCACCAGCCCTAGAAGGATAAGTTTGATACAATCAGATTTAGGGCAGGAGGAGGGTAAAAACTGGAGCCCGTTGAAAATTTTCCATCTAAATTGTTTTTTTGGAGGAAAATGGCGTTTTTGACTGAATATGTTTGTCAGCAAGACGTGTCTGCTTTCTGTGCCAAATTCTGATCTTTCTTTGAAAATCTGAATGTTCTAACCCAACCAAACCCAAACAATCTGCTGAAATTGATAGGCATTTGTGAAATATTTTGGTGTTCCCAAACCTGCCTTTTTCACGAAGAAAAGTTTCCAAGAAAAAAAAACAAAACAAAAGAAAAAAGCCAATGGCTCTTAGCTTAAGAACTAGCAGGACTTTCTGGGTGGGAAATAGAGCTCACAACATGTGGTAAGATTTTCCCCTCACATCTTGAAATCTCTTCTCCAGCGTGGAACGAATGTTGGTCTCAATACTGGTGCGTTTCTTTCTCTTCCGCCCGAACATCTCGCTCACTGAAGGATAGGAATTAGGGGTACTCACGGAGGAGTCCAAAGGAGTGGATTCTGGGGGAAAAGAAGGAACAAAGGGATTCTGGGGGAAAAGAAGGAACAAAGGACGATTTGGCAGCAGATATGTTCATGTTGAGAGGGTGTTTTCTCTGAAGCTGACCACCAGTGACAACCTGCTGTCCTTATAACTGAAAAGGTCAAGAGTTTGTCCATGCCCATGGGGCAAAAATGACCAATTAAAGGCTGCGAAAGGGCCATTCCAGAATCCAACATTTGTTGGCAGCAAATGTACTGAACGTACGCCAGATAGTCTTAAGGACCTAGCTAGAGATCACTCCGCGTGGTGCTAGGTCCCCTTGGGGTTTGCCACAATGATCATGAAGATTTACTCATGATTTATTGATTGATTGAGTTTTGCTCCTGAAAGCTGGCTTGGAACCGCTGCCCCTCCCTAAACACGTAAAAGATCCTGGTTCAGAATACTATATAGGAACCCCTCCTTCCCCAGCGGTAACACTTTTAACATTGCCCAAAATAGCCCCAAATCCCAGCTTCAATTGGGGCTGGTCAGAAAAGGTGGAGTGAACGTTTCCCCCAAATATTGTTTTCCACCTTTTTGATGAAGTTTCCCACCCAGCCACATTGAGCGCCAAGTTTTCAACTGTCGCAAACTGGTGTCGCTCCAGTGACTTCAATGGCACTATGCTAATTGACACCAGCTGGGGATCGGGCTGGGTGTTTCGCCTCATATTGCTGAGACAGTCCCTGTTGCAATAAAATCAGCTGAATGTGTCCAGGTCACCACTGGATGGGATGTCAAATTGCTCAAGTATATGTGGCTACAGTGTCCCTTAGTGGCTTTGCAGTCTATAAAGGATACATACCATAGGACTGCTGGGCTACAGGTAATAAGGGTGTCTCTCAATAATAAATATCTAGCTCTCATAATCATGGTTCATCAGCAGATCTCAGGGCACTTTATAAAGGAGATACGTCTCAATATCCCCCATTTAGATATGTGGAAACTGAGGCAGAAAGTAGCAAAGTGACTTGCCCAAGGTTACCCAGCAGAATAGCCAGGAAAAGAACTGAAAATCTCTTGAGTCTGAAGGCTACATGCTGTCCAAAAAGCAAAACTACTTCTCAAGTGGCTGAGCCATGTGTTTCTGGAATAATGGGACGCCCTGTTTGTGTAGCTTGCAACCCCATGATAACCAGCGATGGGTTCTGTGACCCTGCCCTTCTTCCTGCAAGTGTATCCCCGGTGAGTGTGTGTTACAAGTCCCCCTTGGTGCCCAATTCCCAGAGAATAGTAGCCTGTCACTGCCCCAGTCTGGGAGCTTTAACTTGAGCTGTAGCAGCTTGTGCTTTTAGCTGTGGAGGCCCCGGTTCAATCCCCGCTTTGTTGGCCAAGAGGCAGCCTTCACACAAGCACGGCATTGTGCCCTACCTGCATCACTCAGCCACTTCTCCAGCAGGGGCTTGAGCTTGCACATGTTTTTAAAGCTCAGATTGAGAGCTTCGAAGCGGGAAATGGTGGTCTGGCTGAAATCGTTGCCGTACAGCTTACCCATGGCCAGTCCAACGTCACCCTGCCGGGGGGATCAGAATGAAAAGATTAGCTGAGAAAACCCACTTGCAGCTCCCCACCGTGTAATTCACTCCCACGTAACTTCTACTGTAACAGCAAACCAGCTTCCTCACCCAGTCTCTTCTACCACTAGGGATAGACTCCCAGAGCCTTCCTACACCCCAGTATGCACCAAAGAGGCTGCAGGTAAATCATTATGCTTGGTTTGAGGTTACAGGCGATGCATCTTCAAGAAGGGTTTGTTCATCTGTGCTTTCAAGGTGGTGTTCCCATAAAGTGCACATCTGTACAACTCCCCGCCCCGCCCATATCTGCATCAACCCCTCCCTTCTATACCCACATCTGCACCCAACCCTGTCCCTCCTCTCCATGCCCACATCCATACCCAATCCCCCCCACCTTGTGTATCTCACTATTAAACCACTCATCATGAGATTGCCTTTTACCCCTCACCTGGGTGAACCCTAGTTTGATTCGCCTCTGTTTGAAAGTCTTAGCAAACTTCTCCAGCTCCTCCAGGTCACTGGGTTCATCTGATACGGCTGAAGACGGCATGTGTTTTGAAACTTGCAAGTGCTGTGGCTCTAAAGACGGCCCAGGGAGCCCTGATCGTCCCACTGCCTGTTAAAAACAAAACCAGAGTCACAACCACGGAAAAGCCACTGGATTTTCTGCACTGGCCTGCCATAACAAACGTTGCTTGGCGTGGCTGTGTGCCGTTAAACAGCTGCCACATCCCACTGCTGAGGAGTGGGCATGTCAATGGTGGGCAAAATGATCCTTCCAGAGGAGTGTGGGATGAGAAGGGTTAATAAGTTGTTTTAGGGGAGGTGGGCTCAACGTTCAGGATGTAGCTTGGGCTGCTAGAAAAAGGCTGTAACACAAAACCTAGGTCAGTAACGGGGAGCTGGCATTCATTGGGGGTAACAGCGATAAAATAACAGCAAATACGTGGAGCGAAGGGTGGGTATTTAAAAACAAATGGATGAACCGTTGACTCATCTTATCAGCCTCAAAAAATCAAGAGAGCAGCTGTTTGAGTTACTAAGAAGGGCAAAGCTGGGGGTGTCTCTGCACAGCCTTGTGGTTTGGCTTGTGAATTTCCAACTCCTGGCTGGTCTAACTTTGCGTCCCACCTGAGCCCCCCAAAGCCCGGCGTGGCATGGGGAAAAAGGAAGATAAAAAGGTTTCTACATCAGGGTTCTGCTTGACACATGTGGGGTGCAGGCCTGGAAAGTATTCAGTTTGCCTGATGAGCAGAGGAAGGTTTTTGGCACCCCATGGAAATTGAAATTGGCACCTATGAAATTCCATTGCCTGCACAGAGAAGTGACCAACCAGAACCTGTACCTCCTCAAGAGCACTGTCTCTGCGTGATCCCACTGAAGGACATAGGACTTGAAGGATCTGAAAGAGCAGCTGGGAGGGGCAAGTGGCTCTCTCCAAACGGTGCCAGAAACTCAGGGCACAGGTGCCAAGAGCCAACAAGCGGGAATGAACAGAGGCCGCCACAAAGGCAAACAAATCATCAAAAGCAGATGCAGATCGGAAAGGCTTCCGAGGTTACCACTATTGTTTACAAGCACTTGCATGGGGCCAGGTGCTTTACAAGGCTGTAAAAGATACTGGCCTTGCCCTGAGGAGCTTTATGATCTATGCAGGAATCAAACACATGCAGGGGCAAGGAAGGGAGGCAACACAATGCGGTGGGAATGAGTTATGAAGCTGCAGCTGCAATTGTGATTGGACAGGGGCGTTACAAGCACTGTGGATTGGGTGCGGGTGGTGGTGGGGAATAGGAACTTGTTGGCTTCTTTGAAGAATGACATCTCACTGAGGCAAAGGCAAGCCAAGGGCTTCCTGGCCTAGGGAGCGGTTTGGAAGGGGTCGGAGAAGGAGATGGAAAGACGGGAAGCTTGGGTGGAACAATAAGTCCACAATCACAAACGAGCACCCACCAAGTGACACGGATCTTCCCCCTTGCAAGCAGCCTCAATCAAGGCTGGAATGAGCTATGGAGATGGAACCCCTTTCTTGCCTCTCCTCTCTCGCAGGGGGAGGCAGGTTCACAGATGAGTGTGAATCCCCGCAGCCTGGGCTGCAGTCCACTTCCTTGGCGCAAATCGGCTGCGGAACCTGGCTAGCTGTTGACGTGATGCCAAGAATCAATTTGATCCCGCTTCCAGCGGAGGTAGCCAGAAGGTAGTTTACCTGTGATGCTAGGCTGGGTCCAGGCTGCGAGAGGATGAGGCTGCTCTGTTGCTGGGGAAAGGAGAGAATGTTTGGTTGCAAAGCTGAGGAGAGAGGAAGAGAGAGAGATTCGATTAGACTGGCCTCGCCTTAAATATCTAGACAACTCTATGTCACACAGCACTGCTGGGCCTTGGAGCCTACAGTGCCAAAAGAGGGGATATGCTGAACCTTCTATGGGACATGGCACACTGTCTGGCAGGCAAGACATACACTGTTTCCAGAGACAGCAAAGCACTTAAGCAGTGAAAGAATGTGCTTAAGTCCCACTGAAATCAATGGGGCTTATGCACGTGCTTGAGCACTTTAGTGAACTGGGGCCTAATTCTTTGTACTAGTGCAGACAGACATTTTCTTATTCTGATGGGCACAACAGTCCTGTGATATTTGTAGAACAACGCAACCGACCTGTTATATAGAGCTTTTTAATCCATAGATCTCCAAAGTAAACATCATCATCTCCATTTCACAGATGGGGGAACTGCATAGCATCATAGGTGTGCATAGCTTTTTGGTATCTGTGCTTAGGTACTACAGGGGTGGGAAACCTAGTACTGTTAGTTAGTTAGCAGTAGATTTCTGTGCTTTCAAACTTTGGGGTATGTGTTGGGCGGTTGTTACATGAGCACACCACAGTTGAATCATTGCTGGATCTTGGTATTTTAACCTACCAGGCCCATTTCCCTCCTGTTAATTATTCTGACTCATCACATCACATCTAAAATCTGACCGAGCTCTGTTACGGTTATTGGGCCTAAATATTTACCTTAACTGTAAGCTCAACTGTAAAAAGTTTAAAAGGTGTCGCAATAACTTATTTTTTTTTGCCCGCTTGGGAATTAACCATGAAAAGTAGGTCAAGAAAGAATGTTTTGAACAGGTGCAAGGAAACAAGACGCAGAGACCCAATTAGTCCAAACAGAAAAATGTCTACTGATAAGATTCAAGGTTGAGGTTGGACTTAAACAAGATGACGTGGGTCTGGAAATTAATGGATCAAAATTGGAGTGGCAGACACTAGGTCTAATTGGTGGACACAATAATGAGGGGATGAATTATGCCTCCCACTTTCCGCCCTTTTCGGGGTTCTTCAAAGGAGACTTTGGACTCTCTTTTTCATCAAAGGTCGTTAATAAAAATGAGAGACACTGCCCTCCGAAGGAGAGCGACCAACACGTTTTGATTAAGTTTGTTTCACAGAATTACTTAATTTCAGTGTCAGTACAAACGCTTGTTTTGATTTTTTGTTCTTTCTTGTGTTTGGTCAGTAAACTTTCAAAAGAATCTTTTACAATGAAAGCTTTTGGGTGCTTGCCAAGAAACGGAGTAAACCAGGGCCTCTGTAGAAAATCCCCCGAACCTTTGTATCACTCTTTTAAATGTCAGACAGTGAAAGAGTTGAGGACACCTTTAACTCTTTTGACTCTTGAGATTATATAATAGCTCCTTCGGACAGAGACTTAGTCCTTTTCTTTGACCATTAAAGCACCCGGCTCATTTTGGGCTCTGCATAAATCATAATACTGTCTTGCAGAAATCAGATGATCAGGATAGCCATACTTAGCTCTTTTACCATGCTTATTACCTCCATGGTGCTGTAACAACCTTAACTAATTCATAAAACAAAGCTCCGTGGCTTCCGGAAACTGGAGGAGACTCACTGCATTGACTGTCTTCCTGGAATTTAAATCAGGTGCTTAACATTTAGATTTATAAAATGTACACCATAGAAAGAATAATCTGATTGGCTCAGATTGTGCAAGTCTCCAGAATAATCACATGCTGGTCGAGGTTTATTCACGATTGTTGTGAAAGCAAAACACATTCCTTCCCTCCACCACCCAGAAAAATAAAAACTTGTAATGAGGAGGGAAATTGTACCAGAGATGCAGGCTTGTCAGGGAGTTAAAGTTATGGCCTTGATTCAGAAATCATTGGGTGAAATCCTCTGGCCTGTATTATGGAGGAGATCCGAATAGATAATCATAATGGTCCCTTCTGGCCTTCAGTTGTATGAACCTATGAGTCCAACATATCAGGACCCAAGAAATCTTCCATACTTTTCTCACATTTACACTCAGAGTGCTGCTTTCCAGCACGATGCTTTTCCTGTCGCACATGAGTGCATTGGTACTGACAGCCAGCGGTTCAGTGATAGATGATTCTGATCCTACCCGTTCAGGATAATTAGTTTAGTAGATTATTGTTACATGTACAGCAAGTCGTTTTTTGATATATTACTCAGTAGCACTTGGCAGCACTTAAAAGCCATCTGCGCTAGATGGATTATCCACTCAGGATCGTGTGTTTTAAAGTATCCGTGGCCCAAATCCTGCAATCTGGTTCATACAAGGGGACCTTTAAGACCGCTGAAGTCAAAAGGTTACTCAGCATGGGTATGAGGCTCCATCTATGTAGATCAGATTGTAGCCTTGGGATCTACATTTGTCCTTCCATGACCAACTCTGGCCTAAGCCATGTGTAATGCACATGTATTTTTTAAAAGTTTACCTCCAAAAAGAATATACTGAAGTTAGAAGCTAGAGCGGGTTCCCCATAAAGACGGGGCTCCTGGGTGTTTCCATGTCATCCGACCTGAGACTAATCCAACCAGATGCAGTGCTGCATTTCAACTGAGAGAGGCATTTCTCTGAGGCACGCCTGAGATCAGTGCACACAACCCCTTGGCGGCGCTGCTGCTGCACAGAAGTACAGCTGTGGGAGCAAACCCGAGAGGGGAGAATTTGGTCACCCAGTGGTTTAGTTTAGTTTGCATTTTGGTTGGAGCAGCTGCCTGGCTTCAGGCACAACAGGCGAGAGAGCGATCATGCAGGAGAGAGGGCAAAGGGAAAAGCTTTGGCAATACAGAAGGGCATGATCCGTAACAACGGGAGCAAGACAGTGAACCCCAGTTTCCACTCTTGGTCACCATGGCCTTGATCTGGAGTGACTCTCCTGACGTCAGTGGATCGATGCCACAGAGATCAATGCCTGGCCCTGGATATCACCAGCTCATCTACTCCAGGCTCCGGGGTGGGTTGGTTCTTGAATCACTCCGCGTACCTGCCTGTGACTCCACCTGTACCAAGGGCACTGTATTAATTGTTTTAGTGAGCACTCTATGGCTATTACCTTGTTGCCCAGCCTGGGCCTGAGAGAGCAGGAACTGAGGAACTGATTGCATAGGACCGGGCACCAGTACAAGCTGCTGCAGCGTGTGAAGAGAACTCATATCCTAACGAAGAAACAATGCAGGTCAGATGCATCTGCCACGCACACAGCACCCGAACCTTTCCCCAATTCCCTCCCCTCTGTAAGTAGCACTTAGACACCCCCTCCACCCTCCCTGCCTCCACTTCCGCCTTCAACTGCAATCGACTGCAACTCGGGTAACCTCGCCCCTGCCCCCCCGCCCCTCCCCGAACGCTACAGAACTAGAGCTGCTCCCACATTTTTCACCCAAACCTTTTCCAGCACTGGCTTTTTGCTTAAATGGAATTTTTCCTTTTTTGTCAAAAAAGCAAACCCCCAAACTGTCCATTTCTCTCTTTTTTGTCGATTGACATTTTTCAGTTTAAAAGTGAAACATTTTGGTTTTCAGTTGCCCCCCCTCCAAAACAACAAAAACAAAAAAAAAAAAACAATTAAAAAAATCACTGGGGGAGGAGGGCATTTCAGGGTTTTGACAACAACTCAGAAAATGTCAGAAAAAAATTAAAGAAAAATAAACAAACCAAAAAATTCAATTTTGCATGGAAACCAAACCCCCATTTCCTGACTGTCGCAAGCACAACATTTCCCGATTATACCACCATGGGTCCCAGCTCTGACTCCTTGTGTGACTTTACAGCCTGGAGGCTGGACTTGGGGTGAAATTCACAAGGTCTATGCACCAGCTCAGCCCATAAGGGTCAGATAACCAAGTCCTTGGCACTCACATTGGGATCAGAATTTCAAAGGAGCTCAGCAGCCAATGTGATGAGCTCTAAAATCTGGCCCCTGTTTTGAGCATTGTGGGACCTTAAGTGGTGCCTACGCCTTGGGCAAGGGCTCTGCTCAAGAGTGAATTTCTTCCTTTCATCTTAGGTGCAAGCATAAGGGAGGAGATTTTAAAAGGCACAAACAACATTTGGGCATCTAACTCCCATTGGAAGTTAATGGGAGTTAGACGCCTAACTGCTCTTTGGGCCTTTGAAAAATCTCCCCCAAGGAATATATTTCGTCTCTGATCTAACTCGGCCCAAGTCAGTTGAGTGACTCTAGGGGTGAACCTAACCTTTGCAAAGCAAATTGAATCAGGATTCACAGTTTCTGACTCTGGAAGCCTTCTCCATTGCCATTCCAGCACCTCTTTAAAGTGGCTTTCAAGCAATGAATGCTCCAGAACTGGTGCCACGAAGGACTCCTGGAGTTCTTGAGGCTGCTAAGCCACTTACCCCGGTGATTTGGCTTCCAGGCATCATTGATGATCCTTGTCCTAGGTGGCCTGATCTAGGCTGTACCGGAGATTGCAAGGAATCACCGAGGTCTTCTGTTTTAATCTGCAGGGGAGAGGAGACTAGCTGCATCAGCAGGAAGCATGCACAGATTATGAGGAGCCAGAGCAAGGTGGAAGGCTCAGGAAGTTAGCAGGCTTGGCGTTTGGGGCACCTGGGGAAGATCCTCTCTATTGTACCTGTGCTCGGCATCACACCAACAGTAAAGTCTAGTAATGAGAGTCAGGACTCCTGGGTTCCATCCCCAGCTCTGCAGCAACATCTGTGAATTTGGACAAGTCACTTCCCCACTCTGCTTCAGTGTCCCCACCTGCAAAATGGCATAAGTCTACTGACCCACTTCACCAAGGGGAGGAGGTGAGGTGTCCTTAATTAAAGGCACTCTAATTAAAGCACTTAAGTCCCGCTGACTTCAATGCTGCTTCGAGTCAAGCACGTGCTTAAGTGGTCTGCTCAATCAAGGCTCTGAAACATTTTGTGGATCTTGGAAGAAAAGCAAAGTATTATAACAACAGGTAATGCATGGAAATTGGTGGGGTGGCTAAGTCACTAGTCCCCTTTCTAGGACCTGCTTCAGGTGCACTCCACTGCATTTCTGGCTACAGGGCATCTCCCTGCTCTGGCAGCGGTGGCCATGAGGGTGCGGAGAACAGAGAGGAGAAGAACAGGCGGTGGTAAGATTAAAGCACATGAAAACCAGTACCATTTATGAGTGGCTGCCAGCCTTGAAAGTTCACTTGTCCGGGCACTAAATCTACTTCACCACTTGTGATAATGGGCAAACAAATGCTATTTGACTTGCCTAGCAAAGGAAAACAAAGTTATTTGCCCAGAGCCAAGCGGGCGAGCAGCATTTTGCACACTGTATTGGAGTCAGCCCCGGAACCGCTTGCCCTACTTTGAAGTTCAGGCAAGATTCAAATCCAGATTTCTAGGACAGGAAAAATTCACCAGGGATCAGAACTGGAGCTTTGAGTTTGTCCGGTTCATTGGTCTCCCAGTTACTTTTTATTCTTTCTGCTCCGAAACAAGGCAAAACCCATTGCTTCTTGTTGCATCAGGTGTAATTTGTCACTGGGATATGGCGCCCCCGTGGGATGGACAATAGATTTTGGAGAACAAAGGAATGCTCACACGTAACCATGGCAGGCTGAGTGGAATCAGTGCAACACCAGGTTAGGGTCTTGCTCATCCTCAACTGGGAGGACTGTATCCTGCATCTGTAGGGAGCAGAGAGAACTTTTTGGCCTAATCGAATAGGTCTTTTCTTGAAACGGATCAAAGTGGCAAAATTCTGATCCAAAGCCAAATCTTTGAGGGTTTGGTTCTGGGGTTCTAGTTTGGGTCCTTTCAAGTGACAGTCCTGATCCAGGTCTAATTTTTCCCAGTGTCATGAAAACCCTATGCTTTGGCTCGGGGTTGTGGACTCTCTCTTAGAATCTGGGATGGCTTTTGCTACGAGGGGTAGTTAATGACAGAATCCAAGATCGCTGAAGAGACAAAACCTTTTAATTCTCCAGTGTCCTGAGATGCTAGAGCAGAGTGAGTAATATATAGCTTCCTACCAGCAGAGAGAGACAAGAAACTTAGGTTTTCCCACAAACAATGAGCAAAAAGCATGCATTTTTCAGTCAAGAGGGCTTTTGTTACAGATTGAGGAAAAACAACTAAGAAAGAACAAATATAAGAGTCTCCAAGAGAAAGAGAGAGAACACAATCTCTCTTTCTCACTCTGAACTGAAGCACAGAAACAAAGCTGCCCCTGTGAAGATTAATTTACACATTTAAAGGTGTAGTACACAAAAACCAGAATTATGACAACTCGTTTTGGCAACATGCTGTAGCTATATACACTGCATAAGCTTACTGTGCAATATTAACCCCTTCCAAAGACGGCTGAGAATTCTAATTCTTCCCCACCTCTCAGGAGGGAGTGCTCTTCTACTTGACAGATGGTAAAACCTTTTGATCACTATTGATCTAGGCAGTGTTTGAGTTGGTGACCATTAAATGAAAGGCCCTATGGAATACATCATTTCCTCTCCTCTGAGCCCATCACTCCACTTCAACCCTTTCATCATCACCAAGTTCTTTCCCTTCTGAAGATAGATTTACCAGAAACAACCACATTTAAAAAAAAAAAGTTACCCCTACTTGCAATCATTACAATTAAAGATCCAGCAAATTGCCAAGGGATTCATGTGTCTGTGGCTCACGTGACTCAGGAATCCGAATCCAAACAGCCACCGACAGAAAAGTGACCGTGCCCACACCAAGACAGAGGTGCTTTCTTCTGCCTGAACCTAATTGGAGCTGAGCATTCAAGAACCACAAGCCATTTCCAAACTGAAATCAATTTTTACAGCTGCTAAACGGAATGATTTGGAAGCGTTCCAGGAAGAAAAGGGTGTGTAGCTACATCACAACACATCAGATCCAGAGGTGGGTTTGGTCAAAAAAAAACAAAAAACCAAAAAAAAAACACCCCACCTGGTTCCCAATTTAGAAAACAACATCTCCAACAGCTTGTCCCCCACTTCCTGGAATTTGCCAGTTTTCTCCAGAGAAGATGGGAGGAACTCTGGGTGTAATTAACCAACTCTTCTCCATTGCACCTTATTTCATTAGTGTTAGACTCAAATTTACTCCATCCCTCCCCTGCGTAACGGCTGCTTCTTATCTGTTTACTACTATATGTTTGGGATGTATCCAAATCACAAAGTTTGGGGTGTTTATGCAGATCCTTCCATCTTTGGTTCATCCAGAGAAAGCTTTACAGGATTTCCAATCCCAAGCATTCAACAACTATGAGTCAGGCTGCTATCATGAGATTTTTTAAAATAATATTGTTTTCCCTTCTGGTTTCTGAGTGCACCTAGGCCATGTTTTCAAGCCTTTTCACCAGACCAAGAGGGACAGAATTTTACCTTTTTAAAAAAGAAAGCAGAGATTCTCACATAATCACCTGACTCCAGAAGCTAGGACTTTCTGAAAAATCAGCAACTATAAAGGAGACCCATGATAAAAGTTAGTGTCTCAGCTCTTGTGATTTGAAGCTAGAGAGCAAAATGAAGGTCAGATTGTGCTGAGTTTCTCTGGGGTCTCTGTACGGAGGTCAAGGTAGACTGGTACAAGTGAACAGAAGGGCAGCAGGGAGACGGTAGGTTTCCTTCTCTTCTATGTTAAATTCAGGGAAATTATGCAATCTGCCTCAGTAAAAATGCAATTGCAGATTGCACAGCAAACTATTAGGAATATACTCACTGTGCCCCAACCTAGGGAGAAATTTCTGCAGGGGGATGAAGCAAAATGATGTGCCACAAACAACAAATACTATTGATACACAGATCATATACACTGGGAGGAGGGACTAGAACTCTAGACCTTCATCTGCAAAACCATAGGTATCTACCAACTGAGCTAAAGGGGATCTTCTAAGACTAGTAAAATAGTAGGCAAATTATCCTCTTGGTGATCCATTAGAGGGTGACATAAATACATCACATGAAGCTACTGCATTAAAGGATTACTGGGGTGCAGAAAAGGAATTGTTCCGGCAAATCTAATCTAGATGTTCTCCCTATCTTGACATAGTTTGTTTTGGGGCCTCTGACCCCAAATAAAAAGCAAATGGAGAGCAAGCTAGTTTAAAGGAAGTCCCTTCCCTCATTGACTGGTTGGTCCCTTCACTAGTTGGCTGGTGGGTCTGCTCACTCTGACAGCCAATTGATGGGTTTCTTACCCAATCCTGGTGGGAAAAAAACCTGCATAAACAAAACAAAAAACAAATTGTGGGTAATGGAAAATTATCAAAGCTATTCGGCTCTCTTGCGTAATCCATTGGTGGAAGATGTTACATAAACATTTCATAAGACAGAGAATTATGGAGAGAACATCTCCCAACCTGCCTGCAATTACTACACAAAAACTCTTCCTTACCAACAGAGAGAAGGTTAAAAAAAAGAAGAAAAAGAGAGCACATCTGTTTTGTAACAGATCTATAAACATTTGGCAAAGGCTTACCTCATGAAAACATCCTGGAGACATCCTGCAAGCTGTGAAAGTCCAGGCTCACGCAAGGCGGTTAGAAAAAAGCATGCTCGCAGCTCAGATGTTACAGTGATGAAGGCCATGTCAGTAACAGGTAGATGGCTAGATAGCTAGGCAGGCAGACTGGCCCCACATTTGGTCCTATAAACTGCAGGTTGCATTTCCATGGGGTGACCTCAACACCTACTCTGTCCTCCTTCTTGTAAGACACAAAGTCACCTCCTCTTCCTCAACATTTCTGATGCAACATGATTGCCCTCCCATCCCTCTCTTGGCAAGGCGGGTTTGTATTTACCAATAGTGAGGAACCCTTAAAGGGATGGGTTTGACATAGCACCCCCAAATCTGGATGCTTCTTCTAACCATCCAGACTAGAGTTTCACCCTAGACTGCATGCATGTCGCCACCCTCACCGCATATTACATACACTACACATTAGGCAAAATGGTATGTTATGGGAGGATCCACCTCAGGGTGCTGTGAATGATCACACATTTATTACGTAGCTTGAATTTAGACTGTAAGCTCTCCGAGACACAGACCTCTCCTAGTTATCTAGCTCACAATGCTGTTGCATCTCAGCAGCTCCCAATCATTAATAAATGTATCCTCATAACACTCCAGTTGAGGTAAAGTTGCATTATTATTCCGATTTAACAGATGGTGAACTGAGGGACAAGGAGTTGAAGGGGAAGATTTTAATTCCCTCCGTCACACTGAGTAGTACCTCACTCCACAGATGGTCTCACTGAAATCACTCACAGAGTAAAGTGCTACTAAACCTGAGTAAGGGTGAGTGAGTTGGCTATGGTCACACAGGGAACTTGTGACAGAGACAGGAATCGAACACACAATGCCCAGGGTGCTGCTTTAACCACAAGACCACCCTTCATTTCTTGCCTGTTATGTGTTTATCTGTGAAGTACCTAGCACCCTTATGGGCACTATGAAGTAAAAATAATAATAAATAATAGCAACAATATTTATAGGTTTTCAGTTACCATTTCCCCATGTACTATCCTCAATTAACAGATGTCAAGATGTCAGGAACATAACATAAATTTAATGCAAACCCCCCACTCTAAAACTCTACATGTGGCAATATTATGTGTTGGTAGGAAGTTTAGGAGCAGGATTTGCAAAGGCTTTCAGCACAACGCAGCATTCAGAGTTAGGCCATTACTGAATGCTTTGGAAAAACCCCATCCTAAAAGGTACAGAAGTCAGGACATTTATAAGTTATAGTTTCCTTCTCAAACATAATGCACCCACATTGCACCTCTGTGTTATTTTTGTTTTATTAAGCCGGGCCTAATCTTACATTGCACGATCAAACCCACGCTGTTAATAGTTATGCCTTAATATGTAGCTATTCTTATGGGGCTGTGGGAATCAAAGCTTTAAATACACAACAGTTACACCTTAAAATGTGTCACCTGTAACTTTACATTAACACATTTTTGTATGGAATTTCTTTCGTGTTGTTTTGTTTTTGAACAGGGAAAAAATAAGGAAAAGAAGTTGTCCCCTCAAAGCAATGAATTACATACATCAGAACGAACATGTGTAGAACAGGGCAATACAAATGGGGAAGAGGCAGAAGGAAGGAAAGGAAAAAAAACAAAAAGGAAGGAGAAAAATAAACAAAAAAGAGCAAATGAAAAACGAACAGTTTGAATGAGTGCGTTGACTAAAATAGCTGCTCAGGCAGATGTGTTCAGATAAATTGTAATTGTGCGCATCATTAAATTAACGGGTGTTGTGTTTATTTCAGTGTACTGTATCCCCAGACACACAGAGGCTTGTGAGTGCCTTTATCTGGAGATGTGTATTTGCCGAGCACAGATTTGGCAAAGGATGAACTGCGGTCAGCCAGGATATTCTTTCCAACTGATTCTAAGTTATTTTTTTGTCTTGGCCAATATTGCTCGGAGTTGGCCAAGCTGCTTTCTCCACCAAAATCCACAGACCTGCTAAGCTAGCGGTTTATAAAATGAAGCCATTTGAGTTGAATGAGCAGCAGGAGAGATTCGGAGAGACGTGTAGAAAACCGTACGCTGAAATATTACATTTTGATTTAAACCGTGTACTCATCACAGAACCCTGGCAACGCATTCTTTCCTGGCCTTCCCCTCTCCCCATTCATCCAAAATCCAGCTGCCATGAGCCAAGCTTATCTTCATTTCTTGCCCTGCTGCCCTGGTCTCTTTCCACAGTGCAGCACTGCCCTCCCCCCTCCACTCCCTTTCCTCTCTCAAATTCAGGCTCTCCATCTTCAAAGCTCTCCAGAACTCCACCCCTGCCCACATCTTTGCTTTTCTCTCCTCTGCCCCCTTCCTGGGCAGTGTCGCTGACTCTCTCCTAAGGAATCCCTTGGGTCTATTTCACCCACTACAGACCTCTTCCATGCTACGCTGCACACTTGAAAGGGCTCCTCTGGTTCAGTCCTGCTCCCATTGAAGTCAGTGGCAAAACTCCCTCATTGATCTCAATGGGGCCAGGCCTGGTGCTTTAACATTCCCCGAGAGAGTCCTCATTCCAGGGACCATTCTGGCTGGGATGACCCTCCTCTGTTCTGTATAATGCCTCCTGAGCCCGAGAGCTGCCAGTCAGGGCTGGGACCATCTAAAGTGCCGTCTGCTGTGCAGTACTGATGTCCCCAGACCTATCATCCAGGCCGCAGGCAAAGAGGTGCCTGCTTGGCATCTGTGTAATGAGCTGTGAGAACCAGGTTTAGCCACCCCCACGCTGCAAGGCACCTCGCGCCGTGTCCCACATTAGAAGGAAATTATCTTGGCATCAGCAAGAACTTGTGACTGCAGATGGCCTAGACCCAGTTCGACAGTGTTCCTTGATTGGCTCAGGCTAGTTTTGGCATCCCTGGGAGGAATTCTGTCCCAACGCCAGAAGGAATTGGGACACAGCAACAGCAGCCAAAGGGGCTGTGTTAAATACATACAAGCAAAATAAGTAAAGCAAGATCAGCTCTACTGTACAATGTCATTTCTCTTTCCATTTCAGGGGCAGCCTAATGCTTAGAGGAGGGGGCTTGGAGCCAGTGTTCCTGGGACCTACTTCCAAATCTGCCACTAACTTCATTTATGGCCTTGGCGAAATCACCATGGGACAAATTTTCCATGGAAGCGTGTTGCTTTAATTGGTCTGGCTGCCTGACTGGAGCCAATCCCGCGGCCTGATTTCCAAAGGTGCTAAATACATGCAGCTCCCACTGATTTCACAGGGAGTTCCGGCTGCCTGGCACCTCTGAAATATCAGGTCTATTGTCGGGCATCCCAAATTAGAGGCCTTGTTTGAAAACTGGCACCTGCCCCCTTTGTGCCTTGACTTGCCTTCTGAAAAATGGGTGTAGCACCCCCTCCTTTCCAGGGTGCCGAGAGGCCTTTAATTAATTAAACACTTGCCGATCTGTACAGATCTTCAGATAAAAGGCCCTAGAGAAATGCAAAGTTGTGTTATTACTGGTAACGATCATGTTAAGAGCCAGCAGAGCTATTTCTGTACATTTTGGTTTATCCAACTCAGGGCTTTAGAAAGAGCCTGGCCCCTAGATAAGTGTCATCTCTGTCTCTGAGCTTAGCTTTTACTGTGCAAACAACTGGTATGTCCCTACAAACAACTTTCTAAAGCCAGGGCAGCCCACTACAAGCGTGGGAAATATTTACTCAAGGATTACAGGAGTCCACTTGGAGAAAGGAATTTGCATGCACTCTGCAAATTCACCTACTGGTGAATGGAGAGTGATTGGACTCTTGCTTTTGTGTTTCTGTGTGTAGCAGCAGCTCCTGAAAAGCTGGGTCCTGCTCAGAGTACCTGGGACAGGAGTGGCAGTATAGAAAATACCCAGAAACTTAGCCTTCTCTGGGGCAGTCAGACTAGGTGCCACTGAATGGGTGTGGATAGAGTAAGAAGTAACTTGAAGCTTTCTGAAGGTTTAAGGGTTTGGTCAGTGGGATACTGGGTCTTCAGGTCAAAAAGGACCATACGTTGTTACCAGCTGTTTGGTGGGTCTCATTCCAGCCACAAGTGGACGATATGTCCACATCCCCCAAACCACTTCCACAGTTAATGTCCTTCTTGGCTGTCTCAGCAGAGGCACCAAGAAGAAAGAGGGGCCACCTAGACCAATGTCTAGACCACCTAGACCAGTTCTACAGTTCTGCCTCTCACACGCCAATGATGTTATAAATTAGATTCAGATTTCAAAAGAGCATTTGGCATTTGCTTTTGTGCCTCTGGTTCTGGCCAAGGGACCAATCAGAGGTGAGGAGTAGCTACCACCAGCTTCAGCAGATGGCTTGCACCCTGAAGGCAGAGACTTGGTGACTATGCTGGGAACAGCTGCAGTGAGAAAAAGGTACTCACTTGGGGATTCTAGCCTGGCTAAAAACCCTGCACCCATGACATGGATGGTCCAATTTTGAAGACTTGTTTGTGGCATGGGGAGTTTCAACAAACAACTTAAATTTTAGGGGCTGACACAGATCGTTGGAAGTTCACCATAAAGGACACCTTGAGCACAAGAGGATCAGCACTTTGTTGCATCCTGGTGGTTGAGCTTGGGCCAGAATCACTCGTGGGCAAGGATGAACCATGTGATGACACATGGTGCCTCTTTGTCCTATGCTTTCTCTCCAAGCAGAACACCCACAGATGTGTATGGGAGTGGTGGCAAGAAAGAATATGGAAGGAGTGAGCAGTAGGCACTCCTTGGGCAGCCAGAAGGAGCAGCGAGACCCTCTTGTCGGGGGGGTGAGGGGGGAGAAATGGGTTGAGAAAGAAGCAAAAAGGTGATTCTAGCACTTCTTCTACCAACATGAAAGACCAACGGTGGTTTGGCAAAAAGGTCCCTCTGCACACGTGACCTAGCCCAAACCCTGTCATGTATAGAAATGGAAAAGGACAATACCTAAAGCCAGATCTTTCTCTGGATCCTTTCCCCAGTGGGTTGCATTTTGTAGGAGAACCAGCAAACAGATACAGGTCAGTGCTAGATGCACAAGTGCAGGGAAAGGTGGGGGAAACTTCAAAGGGGAAGGGACAGCCTGGCGTTCAGCTCATATTCTGTCTGTTGATACAGATGTGGAGAGTACAGCTGGTTTCGAGCCAATGAGGTTCTTTTCCAAAGTGGTCCCAAGGGAGGCAAAGCAAAACTAAGACGGGGGTGATACTGCAGGGCAAGGAGAGAGAAGAGAAAGTGAAATCTGAGCTGACACCTGGAGGAAAGAGGGAAGCAGGATGCAAACTGACACCAGACAGGAGGGCAAATCAGGGAGTGGGGTGGAAGTCTGGAGGGCCCAGTGAAACCTGAGCTCAGCTGATACCCGCAGGAGAGCAAAGCAGGAACTGAAATGGCATGTGGGGAGCACATGGTATTGGGCGGTGGAGGGGGAGGCAGATAAAGTGAAATGAAACAGGATGAGAACTGCTCCCTAAGGGAGGAAAGCGCAGGTCTAACAAAATTATTAATAATAAAATGCTTAGATCTTCTGACTCAGAGCCCTGCTATCTAACCAGATGAATCTCCTTCCTCCCATAAATCTCTTTGAAGGAGCAAAGTGCTAAATTCATTTCCCAGCTTTGCCACAGACTGTCTGTATAACCTTAGGCCTGATATTCATGACTGCCACTAGTTTCAATAAAAAGAAAAGGAGGACTTGTGGCATCTTACAGACTAACAAATTTATTTGAGCATAAGCTTCCGTGGTCTACAGCCCACTTCATCGGACGCACGCAGTGGAAAATACAGTAGGAAGAGATATATACACACATAGCAAACATGAAACAATGGGTGTTGCCATACCCACTATAAGGAGAGTGATCAGTTAAGGTGAGCTATTACCAGCAGGAGAAAAAAAAAAAAAGCTCACCTTAACTGATCACTCTCGTTATAGTGGGTATGGCAACACCCATTGTTTCACCTTCTCTATGTGTGTATCTATCGATCTTCCGACTGTATTTTCCACTGCGTGCGTCCAATGAAGTGAGCTGTAGCTCACGAAAGCTTATGCTCAAATAAATGTGTTAGTTTCTAAGGTGCCACAAGTACTCCTCGTTCTTTTTGCAGATACAGACTAACACGGCTGCTACTCTGAAACTAGTTTCAATGGCAGCCATAGGTGCTCAGCACCTCTGAAAAAATCAGTCTCTCTGTGCTAGCCTCTCTCTGCTCCTGCTGATGTCATGGGATGTTTTACCATGGTCTTCCATTAGGAGCAGAGTTAGGCCAATGCTGAGTGCTTTGGAAAAGGCAACCCATCATAATGGCCTCAGTCAGCGAGGCCTAGTGGACAAGAGCATGGGACTGGGATTCAGGAGACCTGGGATCTATTCTCTGCCCTACCACTGTCCTGCTCGGCGACTTTGGGCAAGTCACTTCCCTTCCCCACGCCTTAGTTTCCCCATCTGTAAAATGGGGCTGGTGACACTGACCTCCCTTTGTAAAGTGCTTTGATATCTACTAATGAAAAGTGCTAAGTATGAGATTATTATTATTAGTAGGTCTTATTACCCTTTGGTCACATCTCTTTAGCTGTCAGTGGATGCTACCCTCCCAATGCCACTTTCCAAGCTATCACCTCCCTCCAGGCTCATCCATCCTGAAATCACGAGTGTATCATCAACATTGCAGGAGAGAACCGACAGCAGAACTCCTAGTTATTCCCAGCCCCGGGTTTCCAGTGCATTCTGGTGCCGGAATGTCTGTAACCTACACTGTAATCTCCTTGGGCAGGGATATTCTTTATATTTGTACAGCATCAAACCCATCATTAGCACTAAACATATGACATCTTATCTGCAGGAATTGCCTACTCAGATGAAAGGAAACCAACATCACACTCCCTGATACTTCTATGCCCCTGCCACACTGCTGTGTCAATAGACCTTCCAACCCTAGATCAATTCAGTCTCCTGCCACCCCATCAATAAACCCTAAACTTGCCTTGAAAGGTCCCTTGGCTCCCTCTGCTGGGAGAAGGTTGGAAACCGAGTCTCCTTTCTGTTCAGGGACCTATGTGTCACCCCTCTGCCAAGCAGATATTGGGGTCCCACAGGGCAGCTTCCCAGTGAATGAGAAATCAGTGATGTGGAGTCTGGTACATTCCTCATGTAACACAATATCGACAGAGTGGGTTATATATTTGTATAGCCTAACACTATATACCACATTTTACCACATTTACACGATCCATACCAGTCCTTGAACAGAGGTGGGCCAAAATGGCAATCAGGCAATCCCCTCTTCCAGAGCTCTCAGTGTACACCCCTGTGCCCTGTTCCCAGAAAGCAATTTTGTCCCAAGAATTGACTCTGGTCAGAAAGATTAAGTCAGAGAGAAAATTCTCTTGCTGTTTGAAACAGCTCCCCCAGCAGAGTCTCCATCACAAAATTAACAATACAGCATTTATTTAAAGACTGAACATTGCCTGCACACTAAGAGCTTGCAAGACTATGTGTAAGAGCACTATCTGGGGACTCCCGCCACAACATATGCATGGAAAAACTCCCCCAAGTGTCCATGGGCTTTGGATCAGACCTTTTGAAGGTGTATCTGTTTGGCTTTGTGCTGTGCATCGAATTTCACCAAGCAAATTGAGTCCAAACACAGTTAGTTTGAGAAAGAAGCCGTGTTTGCTGAATCACCCAGTTCCCTCACTGACACAGTTTGGGAAACATCCCACACCCTGGGGAGAAGGTTTATTGCTACCTGTTTCCTTGGATGTAAACCAGCGTTAGACTCAACCAAAAAGCCAAGCCAGACAGGCAAAGCAGGAGCTGCCTGCCTGTCTCTTTCTCTCCTCACCCCATATATAAACTCACATGAAAAACTACATTGGAAGGATGTGTTCAGGTTGTGACGTCAAGGGCTCAGAAGTTAGGAGATGCCAGAATTAAGGCTGCCCAAGAGAGGAGATTAGAAGCTTTAGATGGTGTGAGATTTGTCATCTCCAGAAATGATGAGCACCCAGAGCTCCGGATGAAGGCAGGAGCACAGAAGCTGTTAAAGTTAGCCCCAACATGTGTTTAGATCCAGATTTCTTCAGCTCCAGTTCAAAATCCTGAACAATGGACTAAGAGCTTAAGTAAAAACAAAACCAAAACCAACCATCCCCTCCCTCCAAAATCCCCACTGTCTGATTTTTCTTGGATACCTGTAACAGAGACACCATTTTAGGGGCTGACCAAATGCCCATTGAAGTCAATGGAAAGACTCCCACAGACTTCAAGGGCCACTGGATTAGTCTCTTAACATCTAGGTGGGACTGGACAAAAATGTCACATAATCTTGGCCCTCCAGTTCCAAACTGGAGTAAGTTATGGATGGAGCCTTGTGACGTTATTGACATAATCTGGGACCGTATAGATCATTGTTGCAACCAAGGTCCTGTAGTGGCACCAAATCTTGTACAAAGGGAGTAAAAGGAGGTGTCTAAGACAAGGTTATGGTTTGCTGGTTATGATTATGCTATGTGTGCATGCATCATTTTTGTATTTAAAGATGTAAGTATTGGCTCTATACTGTCTGTATTTCAAACTTATGCTCTGCTTCTGGGTGACACCCCAGACAAGTTGGTGTCAGCTCTGCCTAGCCTGCTTGATGGCCCATTAAGGACCATCAGCTGTACAACTGACCCATTGAGAGGAGGCAGACATGCCTTGCGACTCAGCAAGGTGTGCAGGGACCTGCCTATGGACACAACTCTGAGGTTTTTCCAGGCCATGGGATGGACAGCTTGTCTTTGGGACAAAGAAAGAAACACCACATGGCAAGAGACTATAAAAGGCTGATGCCTCATCTCCATCTTGTCTTCAATCCTGCTTCCTACCTCTGGAGGGATTTTGCTACACAGAAGCATTGAACAAAGGACTGATAGACCCATCCCAGCTGGGGATGTTCTCCAGAGACTTGATTTGAACCTGCAGTTTCACCTATCACTGCTGCAAGCCTGAACCAAGAACTTTGCCATTACTCTATGTCATTGATTCCATGTAACCAATTCTAGCTCTCATCTGTATCTTTTTCCTTTTATGAATAAACCTTTAGAATTTAGATTCTAAAGGACTGGCAACAGCGTGATTTGTGGGTAAGATCTGATTTGTATGTTGACCTGGGTCTGGGGCTTGGTCCTTTGGGATTGAGAGAACCTTTTTTCTTTTACTGCGGTATTGGTTTTCATAACCATCTGTCCCCATAACGAGTGGCACTGGTGATGATACCGGGAAACTGGAGTGTCTAAGGGAATTGCTTGTGTGACTTGTGGTTAGCCAGTGGGGTAAAACCAAAGTCTTCTCCATCTGGCTGGTTTGGTTTGCCTTGGTGTGCATAGAAACCCCAGCCTTGGGCTGTAACTGCCCTGCTTGAAGCAATTTGTCCTGAATTGGCACTCTCAGTTGGGTCCTGCCAGAACCAGCATCGTTACAAGCCTGAACAGAAAGAATCACAGAATATACAGATCAAACAACACTTGCCCTTGCTCTCATTGGGTTCGTCTGTACCAGAGAGGTATTTCAACTGTATATAACAATTATGGCTAACACAAACCAGCACATCTACATGTAACAATGCTGTTGGCTGGGCTGTCACTAGGATTGAACTCAGGTTCTAAAAGCACAAGCCTCTACCTAGTGAGATAAAGGACTTACTAATTCTGCACATGCTCTATGTGGGGGGACAGAGAGCCACGCTTTGTTAGCATGGGTTACTCACATCTGCTATTCATATATAGATAGCTGGTTGTTACCACACTGGACTGTACCATGTTAGCAGACATGACTAATGTCAACACTTACCACAGGTGCTGGAATTAGGCATGCTACCGCACCCCCTGTCTTGAAGTGGTTTCCATCACATACAGGGTTTGCAGTTTGATTCAACGACTCAGCACCCCCACTATCCAAATTGTTCCAGCACCCCTGTTTGCAACGGACTTCTATTGGGGAAGGATCAAACCTATTATGCCAGACATTTTGCTGTTGTGGGCTTTTTTCCTACTGTATATTATTTTGGCAAGGGTTTGTGTTTCTCTGGGAGATGAAGTAGTCAACCAACTAACTGTTACACAATAAAATGGGATGGAGAAATTAATGAAAGCATTGATGATGTATACCTGTCTGACAGTCTGATAAATAGAAGGCGTATACATGGAAAGTGATGACCTGATGTTTAATTCCCCCCTCTAGTCATTGCGAAGAAATCCTGCCTAGATGTGTTGGCCAGCACTGGGGAGTCTATGGGGAAACAGCCCATTGCTGAGTCTGCATTTCTGGTGTAAATCACTCAACGTAGTAGGCCCCAATCCTGCTCTGGGTCTGAGCCAAAGTCTAGTGAAATCAATGGCACTCTTTCCATTGACTTCAAGTGGCTTTAGATCCAGCACAATATTGTATTTTCACTGCCTATTTCTATCTCGAGGGAAATTTCCCTTATGACTAGTTCTGAGTCACTCAGGTGATCCTTTGGCTCATGGAAGTTCCCTGCTGTCAGTTCTGGAGTCCACAGAGTCGGAGTCACAAGGCTTTTTTGTTTTTAGTGTGGTTTTCCAATGGAAGGCAACTGAGCATGTTAAGACACCATCAAAGGAGGGATTCACAGAATCATAGAATACTAGGGTTGGAAGAGACCTCAGGAGGTCATCTAGTCCAACCCCCTGCTCAAAGCAGGGCCAATCCCCAATTTTTGGCCCAGATCCCTAAATGGCCTCCTCAAGGATTGAACTCACCACCCTGGGTTTAGCAGGCCAAAGCTCAAACCATTGAGCTATCCCTCCCTCCATTGATCCACCCCAGCCCAGATGAGCCAAATCCAACAAACAGATAATGGCCCACTCACACCTTCTCAGATGGAAACCACAAGGGCAAACCCTGAGGGGCAGAGTGTGCACCGGGAAAGGGGAAGGGGCAGAACAGCCCGTCCACCACCAAGGCAATGAATTTGCAAGTGATTATGGCCCTAAAAGCTGAAGAACATGAAACTCAGAGACAAGTGCATCACAGCTGCATGTATGCAAAATCTGCTCAGATCCCTAACGACAGCCCTGAGATAGCCACAGCCTCTTATGGCTTTCCCCTTCCCAATCCTATGGCTAGAGGCCAAAGCTAACCCATATATCTGCCGCCTCCCACATCTGTCTCTAGACCTCCTCCTCCTTTGGGCTCTGAGGATCTGATCCAGAGTCCACAGAAGTCAGTGTTGGAGTCTTTCCCATTGACTTCAGTGAGCTTTGGAGAAGGCCCTACAGCATTTTAGGAGCTGGGATCTACGGTGTAAGAAGTACTGACTCCACCTGCCTCACCTGAGGGTTTTGATCTGGGACTCAGTTTCGGGAGGATTTCTCAATACGGTCTCCAAAAATCTCCAGACAATCAGAGGGTGCTGCAGGTGCCATGGCTGCAGATGCTAGGGCTGTCAATTAATCGCAGTTAACTCACGTGATTAACTCAAAAAAAGTAATCGCTACTAATCGCACTGTTAAACAATAGAATGCCAACTGAAACTTATTTAATATTTTTGATGTTTTTCTACATTTTCAAATATATTGATTTCTATTACAACACAGAATATAAAGTGTACAGGGCTCACTTTATCTTATTTTTATTACAAATATTTGCACTGTAAAAATGATAAACAAAAGAAATAGTATTTTTCAGTTCACTTCATATAATCACTGTAGTGCTGTCTCTTTATCGTGAAAGTATAGCTTGCAAATGTAGATATTTTTGTTACATAACTGCACTCAAAAACAAAACCATGTAAAGACAAAACCATGTAGAGCCTAAAGTCCACTCAGCCCTACTTCTTGTTCAGCCAATCGCTAAGGCAAATAACTTTGTTTACATTTATGGGAGATACTTCTGCCTGCTTCTTATTTACAATGTCACCTGAAAGTGAGAACAGGCGTTCGCGTGGCTCTTTTGTAGCTGGCGTTGTAAGGTATTTACATGCCAGATATGTTAAACATTCGTATGCCTCTTCATGCTTTGGCCACCATTCCAGAAGACATGCTTCAATGCTGATGATACTCGTTAAAAAAGTAATGTGTTAATCATGGACGGTGGGTGAAACTTCCCCTGGGGGAGGCGAGCTCCTTGTCCTGCCTCTTCTGCCCATGGCCCCACCCACGCTCCATCCCTTCTCCGCCCCAGGCCCTGCCCCTGCTCCCGCCCACCGCTGATTCTCCACTCACCTCTTCACCCCTCCAGTAAAGACCTCCCTCCACTCACCTCCTCCTGCACCCACCTGCTGCTAGTCCACCTGCTGCGAGCCTCCTCACCTCCCCGCCTGCCACAAGACCCCCACCCACCTGCCGTGCAGCTGGCTAGCCCCTTGCCTCCTCACCCTGCTGATGCCCCCACTCCCCGCTGTGAGACCCTGCCCCCTTTTCACCTTAAAGCACTAAGAACATTCTCTAAGGGAACGGAACAGACAACAGCTATAGATCAATTGCCAGATGGATTCTCCTCGGCATGGCAGGGAATTTGACCAGTGTATATTGTAGAGAGAGAGACATGGCTTTTCACGCTACCTGCGCCAAACTGAAGCCTAATCTCTCCTTTTGAAAAAGTCAGTCATTGACAGCCTGCATTAGGGCAGTAGTTTAATCACCTTTCTTACACAGAATTCCCGACAGACTCTTTTACTTAAGCTGGGTTTGAATAAAATGACTAGATCAAGAATTTGGAAACTGTTTTTAACCCTAAATCATACATTTTCCTACAGTATAAAAGCCAGCTGAATGTGGCCAAAGGGAAAGGCTTCCTGGGAGTTGGCAAATGCCTGTTAAATGGCTTTATTACCATTTTACAAAAAGAAAAGGAGTACTTGTGGCACCTTAGAGACTAACCAATTTATTTGAGAATGAGCTTTCGTGAGCTACAGCTCACTTCATCGGATGCATACCGTGGAAACTGCAGCAGACTTTATATATACACAGAGAATATGAAACAATACCTCCTCCCACCCCACTGTCCTGCTGGTAATAGCTTATCTAAAGTGATCATCAGGTGGGCCATTTCCAGCACAAATCCAGGTTTTCTCACCCTCCACCCCCACAAATTCACTCTCCTGCTGGTGATAGCCCATCCAAAGTGACAACTCTTTACACAATGTGCATGATAATCAAGTCTGGCTATTTCCTGCACAAATCCAGGTTTTCTCACATCCCCCCCACCCCCATACACACACAAACTCACTCTCCTGCTGGTAATAGCTCATCCAAACTGACCACTCTCCAAGTTTAAATCCAAGTTAAACCAGAACATCGGGGGGGGGGGGGGGTAGGAAAAAACAAGAGGAAACAGGCTACCTTGCATAATGACTTAGCCACTCCCAGTCTCTATTTAAGCCTAAATTAATAGTATCCAATTTGCAAATGAATTCCAATTCAGCAGTTTCTCGCTGGAGTCTGGATTTGAAGTTTTTTTGTTTTAAGATAGCGACCTTCATGTCTGTGATTGCGTGACCAGAGATTACCATTTTAATGGCCCTTTAACAGTTTCAGTGATCTGCTACAAGGTCTCTGGAAGGCTTTTTCAACTGTGTAAAGTTATTCAGGGATCACCTCCTCTCTTCCCTGCCTGCCACTCACATCCTCACACACACATCCCGCCCCCATTCGCCACGGGGAGGGAGAGTGAGGTGGAGAGACGAGGCCGGCAGCTGCGGGGACCTCTGAAAGGGAAGGGGGGTATGGTGGAGGAGGAGAGAGAGGAAGAAGAGTTGGCAGATGTGATTGCAGAGCCATTGGCCATTATCTTTGAAAACTCATGGCGATCAGGGGAGGTCCCGGATGACAGGAAAAAGGCTAATGTAGTGCCCATCTTTAAAAAAGGGAAGGAGGAGGATCCTGGGAACTACAGGCTAGTCAGCCTCACCTCAGTCCCTGGAAAAATCATGGAGCAGCTTCTCAAGGAATCAATTTTGAAGCACTTAGAGGAGAGGAAAGTGATCAGGAACAGTCAGCATGGATTCACCAAAGGCAAGTCATGCCTGACTAATCTAATGGTCTTCTACGACGAGATAACTGGCTCTGTGGCTGAGGGGAAAGCGGTGGACGTGTTATTCCTTTACTTTAGCAAAGCTTTTGACACAGTCTCCCACAGTATTCTTGCCAGCAAGTTGAAGTAGTTTGGGCTGGATGAATGGACTATAAGCTGGATAGAAACCTGGCTAGATAGTCTGGCTCAAAGGGTAGTGATCAATGGCTCCATATCTAGTTGGCAGCCGGTATCAAGGGAAGTGCCCCAAGGGTCGGTCCTGCGGCCGGTTTTGTTCAATATCTTCATAAATGATCTGGAGGATGGCATGGATTGCACCCTCAGCAAGTTTGCAAATGACACTAAACTGAGAGGAGAGGTAGATACGCGGGAGGGTAGGGATAGGATACAGAGGGACCTAGACAAATTGGAGGATTGGGCCAAAAAAATCTGATGAGGTTCAACAAGGACAAGTGCAGAGTCCTGCACTTAGGACGGAAGAATCCCATGCACCGCTACAGACTAGGGACCGAATGGCTCGGCAGCAGTTCTGCAGAAAAGGACCCAGGGGTTACAGTGGACAAGAAGCTGGATATGAGTCAACAGTGTGCCCTTTTTGCCAAGAATGCCAATGGCATTTTGGGATGTATACGTAGGGGCATTGCCAGCAGATCGAGGGACGTGATGGTTCCCCTCTATTTGACATTGGTGAGGCCTCATCTGGAGTACTGTGTCCAGTTTTGGGCCCCACACTACAAGAAGGATGTGGAAAAATTGGAAAGCGTCCAGCGGAGGGCAACAAAAATGATTAGGGGCCTGGAACACATGACTTATGAGGAGAGGCTGAGGGAACTGGGATTGTTTAGTCTGCGGAAGAGAAGAATGAGGGGGGATTTGATAGCTGCTTTCAACTACCTGAAAGGGGGTTCCAAAGAGGATGGAGCTAGACTGTTCTCAGTGGTAGCTGATGACAGAACAAGGAGTAATGGTCTCAAGTTGCAGTGGGGGAGGTTTAGGTTGGATATTAGGAAAAACTTTTTCACTAGGAGGGTGGTGAAACACTGGAATGCGTTGCCGAGGGAGGTGGTGGAATCTCCTTCCTTAAGGTCAGGCTTGACAAAGCCCTGGCTGGGATGATTTAGTCGGGGATTGGTCCTGCTTTGAGCAGGGGGTTGGACTAGATGACCTCCTGAGCTCCCTTCCAACCCTGATATTCTATGGTTCTATGATAAGACTGAGAAGATAGCAGCAGCCCCTGGGAGCCTCGGGGAAGGGTCAGAGCAGGGAGGGGGGTCACCACAGCCCAGGTGTTGGGCGGCAGGGATGGCTGCACTCGGAGAGGCACCGCCTCCCCTTGCTTCTTATACCCACCGCACATGGCATTAATTAAGTTTGTGACTGAACTCCTTAGGGGAGAATTGTGTGTCTCCTGTTCTGTTTTACCTGCATTCTGCCATTTATTTTATGTTATAGCAGTCTTGGGTGATGACCCAGCACATGTTGGATGTTTTAAGAACACTTGCACCGCAGGCTTGACTAAACAGAAAGAAGGCACCAATGTGAGATTTCTCAAGATAGCTACGGCACTCGACCCAAGGTTTAAGAACCTGAAGTGCCTTCCAAAATCTGAGAGGGACGAGGTGTGGCGCATGCTTTCAGAGGTCTTAAAAGAGCAACACTCCAATGTGGAAACTACAGAACCTGAACCACCAAAAAAGAAAATCAACCTTCTGCTGGTGGCATCTGACTCAGTTGATGAAAATGAACATGTGTCGGTCCACTCTGCTTTGGATCGTTATTGAGCAGAACCCATCATCAGCTTGGACGCATGTCCTCTGGAATGGTGGTTGAAGCATGAAGGGACATATGAATCTTTAGTGCATCTGGCATGTAAATATCTTGCGACGCCAGCTACATCAGTGCCATGAGAACACCTGTTTTCACTTTCAGGCGACATTGTGAACAAGAAGTGTGCAGCATTATCTCCTGCAAATTGTAACCAAACTTATTTGTCTAAGTGACTGGCTGAAGTAAGACTGAGTGGACTTCTACACTCTAAAGTTTGACATTGTTTTATTTTTGAATACAGTTTTTTGTGTGTACATAATTGTACATTTGTAAGTTCAATATTCATGACAAAGAGATTTCACTACAGTGCTCGTATTAGGTGAATTGAAAAATACTATTTCTTTTGTTTTTTACAGTGCAAATATTTGTAATAAAAATAAATATAAAGTGAGCACTGTACACTTTGTATTCTGTGTTGTAACTGAAATCTATATATTTGAAAAGGTAGAAAACATCCAAAAATATTTAAATAAATAGTATTTTATTATTGTTTAACAGCGCAATTAATCGCGCAATGAATTTTTTTAATCGCTTGACAGCCCTAGCAGATACCACAACCAGGAACCTAACTTTGAGTAGAACACAGTGGCAGGGAAGAGTCCAGGGAAGGCTGCAAAGGAGATGGTTCTTGAGACCCACTCATGTTCAGATGAATTCACTTATATCTGGAAACAGATCTTTTTTAAAATGTCAGGGCAGTCTATGTTTGTCGGATGTTCCTGCCCTCGGTTATCTTGCAAAGGGAAATCTGCAGGGGAATCTGCGGCTTTTCAGCTCCCCATCCCAGGAACATAGTGTTGACCCAGGAGCTGCCAGAACTCAAACCACCCTCACCATGCCTGTCCCTCGCACTTAGGCCCCATGCACCCAGATACGTATCCTCTGGGTGGAGGGCGACAATGTCATACACAATAGAACGTCTGTGACTCCCTGGAGTCAAGGCTGGATTCTCCCACAGTGGAACAAAAATCCCTTTCATAGTATGATTAAAAAGAAAAAGAAGTTCATATGGATTTAAACAAAATCTTAAATCAACCAATTGCCTATCGACTAGAAAGGCCAATACAGAGAAGCAGCATCAGTCATCCTGACCAACGAGGGACAGTTTCTGGGGACCCAACGAGATCAGCAAATGCAACGACCTGCCTCGCAAAAGGAGAGGAATGTTTGGTAGATCTTACCTGTCTGTTAAAGTCCAGCCCATTTCGTTCATTTCCTACAACGAGAAGAATAAGAATGAATCTTGGTGTTGCTATAAAGACTAGAGACCCCACCAGGCCTCACTGTGCTCGGCCCTGTACAAACATACATGAAGACCCGCTCCTTTCCCCGACAAGCATACAGTTCAGTGCAGGGCAAGATGCAACAAGTGAGTGTGGCAAACAAAGGCAGGGAGATGGGCGGGGGGCAGGATGGAAGCAATGAAAATAAGATCATGCGGTTACAAAGGTGGGTGTTGCGCAACTCGGTGGTTCCCGAAGGTACCAAGTCTTTACTGAAATGAATAGAACCAGTTCTCACCGGGTGATGCTCCCACTGCACTGTCACAGGGGAGCTCAACAGAGGTGGGGCTTGGGAGCAAGCAGCCTCCTTAGAGATTACCGAGGGAGGGTGTTCCCTAATCCCTGGCTATCCAGCAACTAGGAAGCAAGTGCAGAGAAGCTGTGGGAGAGGCTGGCAAACAGGTGATGAGGCTGTTCACCTGCCATTCTTGAGGGAATTTGTGGCACTGAGTAATTACAGGAGATCTAAGGGAATGGAAGGTGCTGTGGGGTTGTGCTAAAAAGGCGACTCCTTGATTCATGGGCAGGTAGGCAAAACCAAGGGGAATCAGACAGGATCCAACCCGAAGACACAGCACAGGCCCTCACTCATTTCCCTTGGATGATCAACATATTACCCGCCTCCCCTCACCTCCGGCCCCCAGATCCCTGAGTTCACTGGAATCTGGAATTCAAACCTGGACCTGAATTTTCAGCCAGTCTCTACAATGGCTTGAGCCAAACCTCCCAGATCAGAATCCCAAACTTTAGAGAGTTCAGATCCTGGATCCAAATTTTCCAACAAAGGCTCATGTCTCATAGGTGCTGCCATTCTCAGCATCACACCTTCCTCCTTCTGCTCTTTCCCGCCAAACACAGGCAGCTGGGTCTGCCTGGCCGTTATCCATCCCTTTCTGTTCTGCTCCTTCAAGATCTTTAAGGCTCTTGGACTCAGTTATCTCACTATAAAAGACACTAGCTGGGAGGGGGTTAGTTTGTACAAAACATCTGGGCTGGGATTTTCAAAAGGAGCCGAAGGGGATTAGGCACCCAATGGGAATGTCAATTAGCATTGGGTGCCTAACTCCTTTTGGCTCCTTTGGAAACAAATCTGAGGGTAGGCAAAAAAAACAAACAAACCTTTCTTCCATTTATTTAAGCCAATGATTTCCCAAGAACTAATATAAATCAATGTTTCTATCTAGTTTCGATGTACACAGGCTTGCATGATTGTAGTATCCTCTTTAATCTCACTAGAGGAACATGCTGCACAAGCAGTAAGGATCCTTGTTTGAAAGCTAATCTTGCCCCGCATTAGGCACCCAGAAAGAAACCACATGAACGAGTCAGATCCTCAACTGCTGTAAAACACTGCTCCATCAGCTTCAGCGGTGCTCCCCTGGTTCAGATCAGCTCAGAACCTGGCTCTTGGTGCTCTGCCAGATTCAGAAGGAACCTAAACCTCCCAAGCCTGGAGTTCTGCTCTGAAGCTGGAACCTTTCATTTCCAAGCAAGGTCTGAACTGGCAGAGTGAGTCCAGCCCTCTTTAATCACGAGGGTGTGTGGCAATCTGGGAAAGCTCCCGGTACTGAAATGAGGGGATGTCGTGCTTTGAGAACATCTCCCCCAACCCTCAGAGTACTTCCCCCAACTCCCACTTTGAGGGTGCTCAGGTTGGAAGGAATAATCATGGTCGGCTATCAATAACACTTCAGGCAAAGAGCCAACTCCTCTCCCTGGTCCACCTGGCAGCCAGCAGGTATGTGGCTGCTTTGCATAATGCTGGCACCAGCTCTGGTGCGAGTTTGCCTGGGGAGGTTTCTCTAGGGATGGGAGGGGAGAGCAGCAGCAGGGTTCCGGATGGATTTTTTGCTGGGAGTGTTTTGTTTACAACTGAAAAGGCAAACAGTTCACAACCAATGCAGCCCCTGTTCGGATCCCCGCTGTCAGAATCATAACCAGCGCAACCCCTGTTTGGATCCCCAGTGTCACCATCACAACCAGTGCAAAAATATGTAGGAATGACAGAATAGATCATGCTGGTGGGGGAGTGGCCCTATATGTGAAAGAAAGCAGAGTCAAATATAGTAAAAATCGTACATGAATTAAACAGTACGATAGACTCTCTAGGGATAGAAATTTCCCACTTGAATAAGAAGAGTGTAGCAGTAGGAATATACAATGGCGATGGTGACTGTGAAAAACTGAAGAAGAGAGGGGCTACAAAAACAGAAAACCCAATTACAAGGGAGGATTTCAACTATGTTGTCTATGAGCATGTCACCTCAGGATGTGATAAAGAGAGAACATTTCTAGACACCAATAATGGCTGCTTCTTAGAACAGCTTTCCCTGGAATCCATAAGGGGAGAGGCAATTCTTGATTTAGTCCTAAGTGACGCACAGTGTCTGGTCCAAGAGGTGAATATAGCTGAACTGCTCGGTAATATCAACCATGATGTAATTAAATTTAACATCCTTGTAGGGGGGGAAATACCAAAGAAACCCACCACAGTAGCATTTAACTTCCTTTTAATTTACATGTTATTAGGCTCCTCACTTTTGTGTAGTTCAAAAACGGGAACAATCACAAGAGAGAAATGGCTGCAAGCCGTATGGAAACTTTTAAAAAACACGATAATACAGACTAACTATACGTATACCCCAAACAATAATTTTCTTTAAAAAATAAGACAAAAAATTCCATCCTGGCTAAACAACAGAGTAAAGGAAACAGAGACAAAAAGGCATCCTTTAAAAATTGGAAGTCAAAACCTGCTAAGGAAAATAGAAAGGAACTTAAACTCTGGCAAGTCAAGTGTAAAAGTATCATCAGGCAGGCCAAAAAATAATTTGAAGAGCAACTAGCACAAGACACAAAAACTAACAGCAATTTTGTTAAGTACATCAGAAGCAGGAAGCCTGCCAAACAATCAGTGGGGCCCCTGGACAATTGAGGCGCTAAAGGAAGACAAGGCTATTGTGGAGAAGCTAAACAAATTCTTTGCATCGGTCTTCATGGCTGAGGATGTGAGGGAGATTCCCACACCTGAGCCATTCTTTTTTGGTGGCAAATCTGAGGAACTGTCCCAGACTGAGGTATCAGTAGAGGAAGTTTTGGAACAAATTGATAAATTAAACAGAAATAAGTCCCCAGGACCAGATGGTATTCACTTAAGAGTTCTGAAGGAACTCAAAGATGAAATTGCAGAACTACTAACTGTGGTACGTAACCTATTGCTTGGATCAACCTCTGTACCAGATGATTTGAGGATAGCTAATGTGACACCAATTTTTAAAAAAAGGTTCTACAGGCAATCCTGGCAATTACAGGCCGGTAAGGCTAACTTCAGTACCAGACAAACTAGTTAAAACTATATTAAAGAACAGAATGACCAGAACACACAGATATGATGGGGAAGAGTCAGCATGGCTTTTGTAAAGAGAAACCATGCCTCACCAATCTACTAGAATTTTTTGAGGGTGTCAACAAGCATAGGACAAGGGTGAGCCATTGGATACAGTGGCACTGGCCACTGTTGGAAGACAGGATACTGGGCTTCCCTTGGGGTGGCTGGGTTGCATCCCTTTGCATTTTAGCTTCTCATGTGAGGCAATGGGCCTGTGGGGGGAAATTCTGTTGCTGTTTCCCTGTTAAAGCACAAGATCTATTACTGCTAACTCCTTGGGTTAGTTTGTCTTCTCTCCCTTTTCCCCTCATGATGAAGAAGCTGGGTCAGGCCTATGACATGGCTAGCGGGCAGGGATGTTTCATTTGCAGAATTTCTCTGTCTCTTAAACTTCCTGTTTGTGACAAATAGAGAAGTAGAGGAGGCAGGCAGCCAGCTCTCACGGCAATGGAGAGAGAAGGAATCAAGAGTCAAGAAAACACAAGCTACAGTTACCTCATGACACAACAATCGGTCTTACGACATCTTCTGAGACCATGCGCTAGTTACCTGCAGGGGGCATCAGTTTGCCAAGAAAGCAATCTATTGTCCACATACTGATTACACGATCAGGGTTGTAGACAGAATGCTTCCCCCAAAACCTAAATTAATTCACCCTACATTTTGCATGAGCTGCACAGAATGGAAGGGGATTTGGTCACTAGGAAATTTCAGATTTGGACTGCACACAGAGGGCAAGTTAAATCTTTACAAGGAGGGGCTGGGCAATTCACAGGGGGGGGAAGAGATTTTCCATGTGCTGCTTTGGAGAATTACATTCTGTGCAGTTGAACAATGAAAGAGGAATAATGCCAAGGAAGGAACAATGCCAGACAGACATTAAGTATGCTAGCTGCAATTATTATCCAGTAAAATGGCGTGGCAGCATCACACAGGGGGCAGTGGGAAGAAAATTATTGCAGTGGGATGATTTATAAATTGGAAACAAATTGTTAGGAAATTGGCTTGCTCACATTGATTGTCTAGTGTCATGATTGTTGCTCCCATCAGCTCCATCATGTTGACTATCATATGATATTCAATGCTCACTCAGCAGTGGGGAAGGAAAAGCCCCCAGCAGCAGTCATTAGAGTTATAAATGGCATTCTAAAGGAGCAAAACCTCTTAGCTGCATTGAAATGGACTCTTATATTAAGGATCCAGTTAAAAGTAATTGAACAAATAGAAGGGTACAAATGAATTTAATGATCAAAATGAAAAGAATTGGGTAGTGACATTGTTTGCCTTTGCATCTCACTCAGCTTGGACCATTCATAGAGTTTAAGGCTGGAAGCGACCATCATCTAATCTGAATGCCTGAATAGGCAGGAGATTTTACCCGGTGATTCCTGCATCCAGACCATCAACTTGTGGCTGAGCCAATACCGTCACCTAGCTGCCATACTCATGTTCATCTGTAGATCTCAAAGCACTTTACAGTGGAGGAGGTCAGCAGCATTATCCCTATTTTACAGATAGGCATACTGAGGCACCAGGCAGTGACCGGATTTGCCCAAATTCAGCCAACAATCCAGTGACAGAGCTGGGACAGACCCAGATCTGCTGCACTTCAGCCCATTATGCTATACATGAAGCCACATTGCCTCCCCTAGAGCATAGCTCTAAGTCAAGACAATGAAGTGCTGAGACAACAGTCTCCCGGGTCACTGCCTGCTGCTAGTCATTTTCACTTTCCTGTTCTCATGCATGAGAACAAAGGGGCTATGTTTGAATTGCATACACACAAGGGAATGGCTTGTTTAAACAAACAAAAATGCATGGAAACATTTCAATACATATTCCATTTTTGTAAAAGTTCATTTATTTATAATCAACATATGGGGCCAAATTTGACCCAACCATCCCTTGAACATACATTGTAAGCTCACTGGGGAAGAGGTGACCTATTACTATGCCTTTGTACAGAGCTTGGCACAATGGGGCCCAGGTCTTGATGTCTCTGGATGATAGCAGAATACACATAAGTAACTGTACTAATGGTTGGAAACGGATGTCATACAGTACAGCTATATCAGTGATAACAATGTCAATCAGGGATGTTACATTATTTTATGGTTATTTATTAGGTGTATTGTGGCAATGCCTAGGACCCTGGTCCTGGACCAGGAGCCCCTCATGCAAGGTGCTGTACAATCACAGAGCAAAAAGATGGTCCAGTTTTACTAGTCCGTTGCTAAACATAAAGGGACAGATCCTCAGTTGGTGTAAATCACCTTACCTCCAGTTACTTCAATTAATAGCCCAGATCCTCTCCTCCTGTACTACTGCTGTGCACCACTCAGGTGCTCCTAAATGGCCGAATCTGGGCCTAAATGGCCAGCAGAGAGCATCCTCAGTGTAGGGGAGAAATCAGCTGGCATCAAGTGGTATCGTTCGCTCTTACATGAGCTGTCCCACACACATCATGGCAGCATGCTGGATGGAGTTTGCCTGGGCTATACAATTTACAGCTGGCATATGATCCCTTAGAGATCACATCCCGGTGGTGTAAGTTAGAACAGTGACTAAGATGCTCTAAATTAAGATGGGGGGCGGGGCTAGAGCAAACATGTCAGGAAAAGCAGGGAGGCATAAGTTCCCACTTAACAGCCCCCTTTCAACCCCTGCCTTTGCCAGGCATATCTCCGTGCAAAAGGCAACCTGGGCCACAGTTTCCAGAGCCCGCACGATTAGTTTACTGTGTGGTTGGCGCACAGAGTAGCTAGCTCTCAAAAACCACACCGGAGTCAGGAAAGAAACACCGCCTCGCGCCTCTCTCTTGCTTTTGGGAATGTGGATGCCTTGCTTATGAATAATCTTATTGACTGGAGTGCTTAGCAGTCAGACTGGCATCAGCCACTCCCCATTTATGGTCTGTCTGTTGAAGTGCCTTTAAAGCTTCCTCCTTTACATGACCAGTTAACCCAGTGCATGGAGATGTGCTCAGGAGCAAGGCCATAGGGTGACAAGGAGCGGGAGAGACAGATGCTTCCCTCCCACATTATCCAGGCTGAAGGAGTCCTCCAGGGAAGAGAGGAGGGCAGAGGGGTGAGCAGCGAGTGGGTAGGGATAGGCTATGGGAGAAGGAGAGAGAGGAGAAGGTGAGTGAGATAACAGGGAGGAGCAGGATAAATGAGGGCCAGCATAGGCTGAGCAAGGGGAGTGAGACACCAGAGCGAGGTAGGTACATTCAATACTGCAGCCACTACTACAGGGGGGAGGACTTGTGGCACCTTAGAGACGAACCAATTTATTTGAGCATGAGCTTTCGTGAGCTACAGCTCACTTCATCGGATGCATCGGATGCTGTAGCTCACGAAAGCTTATGCTCAAATAAATTGGTTGGTCTCTAAGGTGCCACAAGTCCTCCTTTTCTTTTTGCAAAGACAGACTAACACAGCTGTTACTCTGAAACCTACTACAGGGGGGCCATGCTGCACTTACATCACCACATCCCTGGTTGGAATCGCCCCCTCTTCAAGGTTAGATTTAAGCAATATTTCTGGGGGGAATCCATAGGATTCTTGAGGAAGCCGGGTAGGGCTTCAGGTGTCAATTAACAAACGATCTAATGGCCAATGCTGGAGTCTGGCTGGTCTCCATGGGAGAGATGCTACAGGTGCGAATTCCAATCGAGTGACGTAACTGGTGCAAACACCCCCTCTCCCCCCAGCTTTTCCCAGTGCTGAGAGTGGCTTGTTTTGGTGGAGGTGAACCCATTTAGGTTAAAAACTGATTTAAGTTAAACCCGTGTACCTCTCCTGTGTAGACAAACGCCTTGGAGAACATTTGTCTCCACATCCCTCACCTGCCAGATGGACCCACAATTTCTACACGAGGGGAGGAGGCAGGTGGATGTGGAGGGACACAGGCGGGTTCCAGAAGGAACCCCCCCGCCCTCCGAGCAGACTTGTTCCATGGGCAGCGTTTCAGTTTGCAGGCGTGGGGAGAGGGGTCCGGAAGAAGAGGCAAGCAGGCCCGCCCTTCCAAAAGATCCCTGCTCTTCCGAGAGCACAGGGTGCGCTCGCCCCCCTCTGAGAACGTCCTGATTAGAATAAAATCAGCCTTTGTCCCCCATCCCCCGCTTTTGTCCTCTCCCTCCTGAGGATGTAAAACCCCCTAATCACCTTCATTTGAATTTCAAATAACCCCCCTCCTATGCCGCTCCCCACACCCCAACTGCCTCTGAGCTGGGCATATGGAAATTTCTCCTGCCTTAGACACAGCTGCACAATGCAAATCAGCAGCCGTATGCAAATCCCGAGCAGACACCAGCACCATAGCAACCAGCTGTTTCATGGCTGGCTGTGGCTGCCTTTCTCTATCTGGGCCCCGCCCTGGGGCTGATCCCCCGGCTGTGCAGGGTGGGAGAGGCAGGAGAACTCATTGGGGTGCTGAGGGGAGTTGCACGGGATGGTGGGATGTGAGCCCCTTTGCACTACATGGTGGACTGAGAACCCACCAACTCACTTCATGAGTCGTCGGAGTAGCAGTATGAGAGGACTTGTTCCCTTGGCCTGCATTTGAACCACTGACCTAGAGGTGAAAGACTCCCTACCCCATTGAGTCTTGAGCCAATTAGCTTTAAACTGACCCTTATTATGAACAGCAGCACCTTTGGCCCCCAACAGCGATTAGTGGCCCATTACTCTAGGTGCCATACAGGTATTCAGGGGACGTCTGCACTGCGTCTGTATAGATGTACTTTCTCTACCTTTGATTGAGCCAGCCAGGTAAAAATAGCAGCGTAGCCATGGCTGGCAAGACAGCTGCCTGAGTATGTACCCAGGACCAGGGGACAGGATTGTACGTGGGCAGCTAGCAGGGGATACACTGCTATTTTTAGCACACTAGCTTGATCAAAGCTAGCCTTTGTACGTCTTCCTGAGCAGGAAATTCCACCTCCAACGGCAAAATAGGCGTTGCCACAGGGAGACACAATCCCTGCCCCAGAGAGTTTACAATCTAACTAGACAAAAGGAGGGAAAACAGTTTATTGTCCCATTTTACAGATGGGAAAACTGAGGCACTGAGATTATGTGCCTTTCCCAAGGGAATTTGTGGCAGAGCTGGGGATTGAACCTAGCTCCCCTGCCCTCTTTGCAAGACCCTAAGCACCCAGCAAAATGGATAGAGATTAATGCACTTAGGACTTCCAAAAGCAGTTGAGTGTGGACAGTAGAGAAGGGGAGAGCTTTTGGCTTGTGAAGTTTTGCCTGGTGCAGTGACTTTGGTGGCAGAGATTGCCTCCCATCTCAGGAACTGCCTCCAGTCTCTCAAGTCTCCTGCCAGTAAAGCTTGGGTGATAGCCACCCTGGCCAACAGCCTGGAGACCACCTGAGCTGAAGCTCCCTAGCTGGGGCTGTGACAACTCACATCTTCTGCAGATGGGCACAGAGGAGGACCTGGGCAGTGGGAGGATGTTGGTATGAGGCCAGGATAGGATTCAAGAGGGAGAAGATTGGTTCCCAAATCCAGGGAAACAGGCTCCTCAGGGATTATCAGAGGTATCGGGCACTTGCAATTGATTTGCCTTTGATGGGAGCTTGGCCAGATCTTTGCTTGCCCCCCCCCCCGGGAACCCAGCATCAGCACAGCGGCACAGAGCCATCCTGTGAGCCATGGGCTGTCCAGGAGGGCCCTGCGGGGTGCACCCGACTGGCAGCACAAACAGACAAAGCTGGGCTGCAGAGAGCTGTGTCTTCCTTGTTCTAGGATGCCCACACGCTGTGCTCGCCCTGGTCTCCTGCGCGGCTGTGCAGCTTCCCACTTGCCAGGTGGAGCGGGGTGGGGATGGAAGATGTTCCCAGTGCCTGCAGCCATTCAGCTGCTGACAGCTGTGTTTGAAGTGTTTCCCTGATGCACTTTTATTTAAACCTTGGCTTCCCCCACCCCACAATCCCGACTGAGCTCCAGTGAAATCAAAGGTTTCAGAGTAGCAGCTGAGTTAGTCTGTATTCGCAAAAAGAAAAGGAGGACTTGTGGCACCTTAGAGACTAACCAATTTATTTGAGCATAAGCTTTCGTGAGCTACAGCTCACTTCATCGGATGCATCGGATGCTGTAGCTCACAAAAGCTCATGCTCAAATAAATTGGTTAGTCTCTAAGGTGCCACAAGTCCTCCTTTTCTTTTAGTGAAATCAAAGCAGCAGCTCTGCTTGGTGCGACCTGCGGTTCTGATCGGAGCAGAGAGTGCACAGCAAAGGCCTGACACGAATAAATGGAGGAGAAGCTCATCTAGTCATTTCATTACACCATATACTGGTGGTTTAGACAACCACAGGACGGCGCAGCCCTCTGCTTGCTGGCTTGGAGAGCAGGGGCGACGCTGATTGGTGCTGACCCCCCTCCACTCCCTCTGAAGTCAACCCAATATTTGCTGGCATGGCCTGTGTCAATTTCCCCTGTAGGACCTGGGCTCAGAGATGCACCAAGGGACAGGCAGTAAAGGAGGCAACGAGAGAGAAAGACGCTCCACTCCCTCAGAAGCTCCACTCCCTCAGGCTGCCTTCTTTCTCCCAGAGAAAACACACACTCTCTCTCAGCCCAGACCAACAGATCCAGCACACCAGAGGGGTCTGTCCCTACCCCCATATTTTCATTTGCAGCTATCTATCCCCCCCACTCATTTCAGGATGATGATGATTTAGCATTTCGGCAGCCCCACAGCACAGAGCGGTGCCTTACAGAAAAAGACAAGGGAAGTCCCCAGCCCAGCTGCACACACTTACTCCATTAGAGGCCCCAAAGGAGAACGGGGCTCCATTGTACTAGATGCCGTTCAAACACGCAGAAAGAGGCAGTCCCAGGCCTGGTGAGTTGACCATGTAGCACAGCCCTCGTTAGCATAGGGCACTCCATAGGAGTCAGAGGGATTCCTCCCGGAAGTAAGCATTGGAGGATGGTCCTAGGCGCTAGCCTCGGTCTTGGGAGACCCAGGCATAACTCTTGGCTCCATCACAGACTTCTTGAGTGACTCAGGTAAGTACACTTACACTGCAGCTAGAGGTATAATTTACAGCTCAAGGAGACATGCGTGTACTACCTTTCGTTGAGCTCGTGCACTGAGGGTAGGTCTACACTGCAATTAAAAACCCACTGCTGTCAGATGCTGAGCACACTCACCTCCTATTAGCACTAAGGGGAGCTGAAGACGCACCCGAGTGGCTGGGGGTAACACTGAGCTGGTTGAAATTTTGTAAGACTTTTTTGTTGTTGTTGGGGCGGAGGAGGCAGGAAAGGCCTTTTTTTAAAACAATAATTTCTCATCCCAAACTGTCGACATTGTCAGAATGGTTCCTCTTGCGTCAAAAATGTCATGCCTTTTTACAAAATAAAAACGCAAAGGGTTTTTATAGCTAAATAGTTAGCACCAGTTTTTGGAGGGGTTTTTGGTAAAGGAAACATTTCACTAACTTGTTTTTTGGGGGCGGGGAATAGAAAATATGGAGGAAATTTTGAAAAAGAAAATCGAAAAATGGGTCCATTTGGAACACTTCGAAATGAAAACAAATTCCTCAGTTAATACTTTTTTCCCCCCTCTGCGAAAATAGGTCATCATATTTCAGCCAATTCTGGTAACACAGGGAAAAGTCATGAGTTATGATTTTGTTGACAATTCCCATCAGAGCCTTTAGCTGTGTTTTTTAGAACTAGAGCCAGATCGACCGAGGTATTTGGGTGCTTGAAGAGGCAGATACGTGCCTAACCTGCTTTGGCACTTTAGAAAATCCCAGATGCCGAACTCCCATTAAAAGTCAATGAAAATAAATGCAATTCCCAGTAGGTACCTATCTGCATCTCTAGGTGTTTGTAAATCTGGCCCTAGTAATTTTCCATTCTTTATAGTTACAATATTTGTAGCTTGGTAACTCTTCCTGTGAGGAGGCAAGACTCCTTGGGGGCTGTTTGGTTTGTTCCAACTTACTAGATCCTTTAAAAATGGAAGAAAACCAGCCCTCAATTAACAAGCCTTTCAAGGAGGATTTCTCCATTTGGAGCTCATAAGCCAAATAGGTTACTATTATGAATTGCAATCGTCTTCCCCTGGCAGCGTGAATCAGTGAAAATAAAATGAACTTTTTTGAGGAAGTTCAGTAAACTGTCTGGTTATTTATTAATTCACAGAATAAGAGCTAAAAACAGGTTTTAAAAAATAAAATATAGGGCCAGATCCCTACAATTGGCTTAGATCCATTGGCATCAGCGGAGAGATCGGACACACAAAACTCAGCCGGAAAGCCCGATCCTGCGCTGAGCACCCTTACATTCCATTGTGGTCTTGGGGGGAAAGGGGAGCCAAGAGCTCTTAGCAATTCAAAGGATCCAGGCTTGGTGGTTTGTTGTAGCTGGGCAAAGGTCCTGGGGGCAACACTGAGAAGCTAGAATTTCACTGCAGTATCTGCTCCCATGTTGTCACAGTCTCCCCCTAGTCTGTTCACTTCTGAAGATCCTGAACATATCAGGCAGCTACAGAGGTTGCATTAAGAGAGTCTCTGAAAAATTACCAACCAATTCATTCTTCTGATGGAACAGAGGCATTTCTTCCACGACTGAATGGAAGATCTTTACAGATTTGTATTTCTCTGCATGGCTTCAAGGCCCTCAAAGCAGTATTCATTCATCTCCGATTATTCATTCATGTTTTTAAATAAAGGTGCTTTACCTTGCGCACTTTCACTTCCAACTCATCACTACAAGGAGGATCTATTTTCAGGTTTAAAAGACACCTAGTTACTAAGCTAATTTAAAATGAACGTATTTTATCGAGTAAGCCCAATTCTGATCTCAGCTATACAAGTTTTATATCAATGGCACTCCACTGACTTCAGCAGAAATTACTCTGCAATTAACCAAGTGCAACAGATCAAAATCAAGCCCAATCACTATGTAAAGAACTGATACTAGAAAGAGAGCTTGACTCATGTAATGAGCTAAAGATCCCCGGGCTTGAAACAATTAAAAAGAGATTGTTGCTATCTTCCAGGAAATATAGGGCCAGAATTTCACAAGAGTTCAACATCCGTGTAGGCACCATAACAACAAGCCAGACTGGCGGCACATTGGGTTCAGGGCTGTTTTGAATATCTGGCCCACATTGTGAGCACAGAACACTTAAAAATCTAGCCCTGAGTTCTTCTGAAAATCTGGGGTGAAATCCTGAAATGGGACTTTTGACATTGACTTCAGTGGAGTGAGGATTCTAACCCAGCCCGTCTATACAGAAATTTGCACTAACTAAAGGAGGCATTCCTGGCTAACCCAACAGAATTTTTCCACTTCTAAATTCTAATATCTGAATAAAGGGCTAGTTCACGTCCTATTAAAATGCGTTTAGGATTATTTTCTTGTTCGCATTTAAAACTCTGTTTTGGTTGTAATGCAGACAGGGATTCTTTACTGATTTCAGCTGCAAAAGAGCCCTGCACATTGGATAGGTAATGTTGTACCAAGATCTTTGGAGTATCTGGCTACATCACAACGGATGCTGCTGGGTTCTGAGAATGTTTTGAAATTTTGGTAAACATTTTGTGGAAGCGAAGCCTTTTTGAAAACCTGGCCCAAGTTGTGAGTGCCAGCCACTTTTAACTCTGACCCGGAGCTCTTTGGAATCTTTGTCCCTAAGTCAAAGCACTGAAGTAAAATGACTGCCAGATTAATCCCTGTTGTAACTTTACTGATTCCAGTGACATATACACCAAGGAGGAATGTGACCCTGGGAGTTTTGTCTGAGTAAAGACTCCTGAACAGGCCCTGAAATGCAATAAAGAGCTATCTGTGCAAGGTTGGGTACTTCAAGACTATATTAACATTATTAAACCTTTGACCGCCCGTCTCTTTTGGTGCTTAATCATGTTGAACATTACTGAGCTTTGAACTGGTTAACAGCTATTAAGAAAAGATCTTTCATTCCCATCTGGGTGTGAGCTCAGCTTTACCCCAGTGTGGATTCTTGACCAACACACAAGCTGGTTTGAGGAGTCGGACGCAAAGCACAGAATGCAACGTCCAACAATGCACGCCTCCCCCTTCGAGCACCCCACGTCCTGGGATAGTCTCTTACCTGGTTCCACTTGGTCATGTTCATTCTGCGCTTCTGTGGAGTCTGCCACATTGCCACTCATCCTGAGTGCTGAAAAGAAGGCACAACTGATTTTAATAACAGACCCAGGCAACAGGCACATGTGGCTTCCACTGAACAACGCAAATCAATGTGTAATTACAATAAGCCATCAGACTTTCAAATTCTTGCTTCCTCAGCATAGAATATTCATCAGCTCTGAGGACACCTTTTCCCTCCTGTTGCTCTCCGCATGTCCCTCATTCCTTTCTCCCTCCTCAATATACCACTGGGCTTCTCACCTTTTGCGTCGTATGTTTCCAGCATCAGAGTGGCAATCGGGGTGCAAGCTCTCCTTTCCTTATTGGCCTTTCCCCAGAGTTTATTACACTGGTTTCTTGACTGCGTTACCCAGGGAGAAAGGGCTCTACCATTGCTCCTCAGTTTGGGGCTCAATCACTGACTCTCCTGACTTCTTTCCACAACTTTCCCCCTCTCCCATCGTTCGTTTAGCAACAACGTGTCCGGTGCTGTACAAAACATACAGTAAAGATGGGCCCTAAAAGAGGCTCGCACAGTGATGAGGAGATGGAGCAGGAGAGGGAATACTTTAGAGGTGAGTCTCTCTCGCTCCTGCCAGTTACCTCCCCAATTCAATTTGCCTTTCTCCGTCTCGCCCTCATCTTGATCACGGCTCCCCCCACATCCTCCCCAGGCCCATGCTTGTTCCTTAATGTCCAAAAACACAGAGCATACCACTTCATGGCATAGTGACGTCCCAAAGACAATCGGAGCAATCTGCCACCTAACTCCAGCGTTTCTGCCGGAGCCCTTTTTATGTCAATAAATCAAACATTTACCCTTAAAGTGACAGCTGCCACCACGCCTGGGGTCAGAACCTTCTTCAGGGACAGCTGAAAGAAAGGGAAGGGGGAGAAATAGTCAACTTTGCCCAAACTTGCCGTTTAGGTCCTCCCTTATTAAAGAGCCGAAGCACAGAATCAATCGAAGAAGGAAGAATACAATAGTCAAATTCACATGGACCCCCCCCCCCCGGATCCAGGAGAATTTTAACTCTTTCCAACCTAGTTGGACAAATAAAAAAAAAAGAAGAACTGATTAATTTGCATAGGCTTCCAGCAGCCAATCCTCATTGAGGAGATAGGCTGATTTGCATGAGGTCATAATAATACCATGTGCAAGCTACATGTGTGCACTCAAGTAGTTTGGCCGGGATAAAAGAAGCAGGTGGAAACCTTCCCCTTAAAGAGACATTGCCTGAATTAGGCAAACTTTTTTAAAAGCATAAACCAATTATTTTCATGCAGCAAGGAAAGAGAAGAAATTAATACTGCTTTCATATCCAATCCCCATCGTTACTAACGCTAACGTTGCTTGGCAATATTCCAATGAAGCTTTTCGTTTTTCAATAGAAAATGCCTTTTTTTGACCAAATTAAAGTTGTTTTTTTTTTTTTTTATTGTGGTCAACATTTTTCATGGCCAACAAAAGGTTTCAAAATGGAAAATTAGGTTTCATTTTGGTGGAGGAGAAAAGTAACACCCCCACTTTTTAAGCTGTTTTCTACCGGAATAAAAATTAAAAAGTCGGTGGAAAGGGTTTCTTTCTTACCAAAACTCCACTGGGGCCTGGATTTTGGTTGGGGGTCTTTAGACAATAATAATAAGAATAAGAATATAACCAATTGTACTGCCGTCCTGCCTAGAATCCCAGGCTGAGACCGAGGTGACAGCTGATTGAGAAGTGATTTTTATTCCCATGAAACCTACTGACAAAAAAACAAAAACAGATTTTTGTTTTGTCAAAAAAAAATTATTTTTCAAAAGTTTTTGGGGTTTCAACAAAACAAAAATAGAAAAGCTCCCAAAACTAAAAACAAACAAGCAAAAAATGGTTTTTGCAACAATCTCCACCCCCACCCCCATTAATACAAAACCAACATGGAAATTTCCATTTGGATAAAAACGCCATTTAAAAAACAGTTAAAAAAACCCCAAAATGCCTAGTATTTCTTGAATATCCAGGACAGTGGTGTTCAACCTTTTTGCGGACACCTAAAAAGTTTTGAATGGAGCTGCGGACTCCTTTGGAGCTCTTAGACAGTCTGTGGACCCCAGGGGTCCGTGGACCATGGATTGAAAACCACTGATCTGGACTGTTGATTCGGATTTTGTTTGCAGCAATATAACTCCGTTGGTTTTAGGAGAGTTACTCCTTATTTACACCAGCAGGAGAGAGGATTCAGGCCCTCTGTTGTAATTTTTTGGGTGGAGATGGTTGGTCCCAGCTGCAGGGCTGCAACTCTCATGGTTTTCTTGCCAGCTTTGTGATATTTGCTGCTTCTGTTAAAGTCCCAGCTCCTGGAGTCAGGTAGTTTTCCGAGACTCAAGTAAGTACATTTCTAGCCCTTGTGGTTGAGAAGCAGAAAAAGTGACCCCCTTCCCCCCCCCACAGGCTCAAACAGCAAAAAGCAAATAAACCCCTCCCCACCCCAATTTTTTTCTTTAATCTTATGATTTTTAAGACAATCTCATAATTTTTGCGGGAAGCTGGCTCCTGATTTTTGGAAATGATGCTGCTGCTGACATCCTTGGAGGATTCCCTTAAAGCTGGCGAGAAATAAACCCACGTGTAGATGGCTAAGGAGATGCCAGGCTGCTCTGTGCTAAAGGAAACACCTGTTTATTTACAGCTTAAGAGCCCTCCCAATAAACATGCGACATTTAGCCTGCATGATAAAACAGACACATCAATAAACTTGCAGCAAACAATCAATTCCTCCAGATAAAGTCTGTGGCTAGACTGGAAGCCAATTTAAATTCATAATCTTCCTACAGTTTCGTGTTTCCACTACAGCTTTGCTAGCTAGGACATTTCACACAGAATAAGCAGGGCAATCAAAATAAATGGGGAAAATAACGATGTGGATCTGTTTTAAAGCCCTTGCCTGCTGGGATGTCCTGAGTTAAAGGCAGTCACTGTGGTATACTCCACATGAGAAAAGGTTTGCTGACTAGATATAGGTCTCCCAGCAAATCCTCTTTGTGGAGAGGCAACTTCTCTGCATAGTGCTTTTGCTGTTATAGTTTATATCAGTTCTACAAATAAAATAAGCTATATTAGCAAACACTCCTTTTTGCTGGTATGACTGAGTCCAGTTTTACTTCTATAATGATAAGCAGCGTCGTTGCAGCCGTGTTGGTCCCGGAATATTAGACACACAAGATGGGTGAGGAAATATCTTTTATTGGACTGGTATTACCTCATCCATCTTGTCTCTTTGGTATCACAATGTCATTTAAAAAAAACCCCAAAACCTGTCAGCTCATTTTACCAAGGGTAGATCTGGCCTTTGGCTTAAAGAGGCACTATTAAGCAAAAAGTTATATTGGCTGACATTTTCAAATGGAGCCTACGGAATTTCCCAATGCACATAAGCACCGAATTCACACAGGCACCTCACCAACAGAAGTTGGTCCAATAAAAGATATTTTGCCTTACCTGCCTTGCCTCTCTAATTCACACAGACGCCTTTGAAAATTCCATCCATTGTCAACACAAAAAGCAAATAAAAAACACCTTATACCTCCCACCCTCACCCCCTGCAAATTAAAACCCGTACAAACAAACAAGCCAAACGTTTTCCCAAATCTGATCATATATCAGGGCAATATTTTCAAACCGAGGAGCTAAAGGTAGGCTCCTACTCCCATATTTAGGCACCTAAATGATAGCAGGCTGATTTTCAAAGATGTTGTGATCCTCTGAACCACTCAATGCCAACAGGTTCACTGGGCTATAAAACGAACTCCTATCAGGCCTGACAAACTCACTGTACTTAACCCATGGCTGTCAGAGTATTTATCCGTAAAGAGTGTTAGGTAAGACCTTAAATGAAAGCGAAGCTTATGTTGGTCATTAATATCAATTACGTGATGGGCGTACGGCTTCTATTCAAGGAGTTGAGTGTAGGTACTGAAAAATATATCCAGAGAGTCTGCATTGAGGTAGGTGTCTCCAGCAGAGACAGGTTCGGTCTCAGACCAAGACTTTGTCCATCTAGCTCACTGACACGTAAATGAAGCATTGTACTACTTCACAACAGGCCTGCCAATTGCAGTTTGAACTGCATGCTAATAAAGACCAGCAAGACGTGTAACTAACAGGAACAGACAGGCAAGGGGGAGAAGTGTCTTATCTGATGGTGCACTTCAAAGGTTCAGTGGGCTAGAACTGGGCGACAAGTAACACGTTTTGGGATTCAGGCATTGGGGAAACCTCTCGATGGGCCTGGGATGTTCATGAATGCTTGGATCCTGGTGTTGACTGAAAACTAGCAGCTCGGTCGAAGAATGGCTCCTTGGGAGAAAAATCTACTTTGTTATACAGGAAAGGGAATCACTCATAAGCGTAGACCTAGGATTGCATTTTGCCTGTGCAACTATTTCTATTTCCACTTATAATCCTTACTCACTCGAACTCTTAAATCTTAACTTTTAGTAATACATTTACGATTGTTTCACTGTAAATATAGGCCAGTGCTGAGACATTAGAAAGGACCTGATCCTGAGCTGTGCCAGTCACAGTGCTCCTTCAGCACAGCTTACCTGGTAATTTCTGTGAGTGGCCAGTGACAGGGGCTGGCCCCCGCAGGGAGCACTCTGAGCACTCATGGGATGGTGTGCACCAATCATGAGCTGAAAAGAGAGCGGGGGCGGCCTTCGGGGACCTGGAAGGCAGTGCTTGTGTGGCCAGAGGCTGCTGGTTTCAGGGAGCTGAGCTACAGTGGGCAAAGATAAGACTGCTTCATGTTAGAGGCAAGTAGCGGTGAGGGGCCTTACAACTCTGGTGCCCTTGGGGAGCATGGCAGGTGCTGAGCACCCACAACTTGCCCTAAAGTCAATGGGACTTGCAAAGGTTCAGTACCACTGAGGATTGGCCCAACCTTATTTATTGAGGTGCCTACATGTGGCTTTAGAACCCTGCCTTTAGTACATACTCCACCCCCGCCCACAGAGAAAACATTGGCCGCAGATGGCAAAAAATATTTAAAAACATTGAACACCCTTCCTATCATAAATGGAAAAGACATTTCTCAGTTGGTGGAAGTCTACTGATTTCAAGGCAGTTACGCCAGCAGGGAATTTGGTTGAACAACGAAACTAGCCAAATCAGTGGAGCTGGTTGGGAATTGTCTGACAAAACGTTTTGGTGGAAAGGCTCATGTCTGATGAATTTTTCAATTACAATTTTTTTTCCCCCCGAAGAGCTTTGAAGTTGTCAAAGCATTCTAAATGGAAAAAAATCCAGGCTTAGCGTTCTTTGCATTTTGAAATTTAAGCTAATAGTTTTAATTATTTTTTAAATGGTCAAAATCAAACCAAAACGTTTTGACATCCACGTTTCAGGTAACCGAAACCAAAACATTTCTCAATATCTGGATATTTTTGAGATTTCAGCTTTTTTGTCCAGATTCTGGAGAGGAAATTTTTTCAAAATCTAAAAAAAATGGTTGAGAGATGGGAAACCAGTTCCCTGCCCAGCTCTATTAGTCAGTTTTACTTCTGTATGTAACCACTTTCACCAGCTGTCTTTCCTGCCCGACAATTTGCAGAGTTTAGGCTGCAAACCATAAGAGGGAAGGTTTCCATCCGGACAAAAACAAACAGTTTTCATTGGAATTTAACAAGCCATTGAGACATTTCTATAGATCATAGATTTTTTTTTTTAAAGTCTTACAAAAACCTAACTACTTGGGTTAAATGAGAGTGGCTGGGGATTTGATTTTAAAATCAAAACAATACTTTTTAAAGATCTTTAGATCACCCGCAGATTGTGGGTCAGATCCTCAACAGGTATAAATCAGTGAAGTCAATAAGTTTTGCTGATTTACACCAGCTGAGGTTCTGGCCCAGTATATTTAGCCTGAATGTCAATGCTCTTGTTATTTGGAAAAAAATCCTTTTCCTCCCTCACTTATTGCTGACATAGGAGACTGGATTTGGGTGTTTTAATTGCAACATTCAAATAGCTCAAGGGCCAGTGCAGCGTGTAAGGACAACGGGTCCCTGCTTTATTTCAGGTCCCTGAATCTTCATCCATTGCTCTGGAGAAAAAAAGAACCTCAAACTTTAGCTCTTGGGAGGTGAAATCTCAGAGACTGGTTCAAAGTACATTGAAATGAATGGGAGTCTTTTTAGTGACCTAAATGGGCTTTGGGGCAGTTTGCTTTTAACTTCCTCCATCAAGGTTTTTGGTCAAGCGGGGGCTGTCTGAGCAACCAGCAGCATCCACGACACCATGGCATTCCTGATTCAAAAGCAGAGTGATGAGCTGGAGTCAGCAGTCCCGTCCACTCCCAGGACTTAGGGAACTCCGGTGAGGTAACACGAAGCCACTCAGATTTCAGATAGTTGTCTGGGAGCCTGAGAGAACCACAGGGTCAGGTCTGTGGCCAGCCACCTCAATAAAGAATCCACCTTCTATTGTCTGCAGCCAAATCCGCCCCGCTCTCTGTGATGAGAGAAATGAGCAGGGGGGGGGGTCTCCTGCCACCCTCTGAAGGCTGGGAACCCTGACTGGTGCATGCAACATTTCATTGCAGTTCTGGGACAGGGTCCGTGGAACGTTCACAATGTACAGAAAAATTGTTTTTAATCATAGCACGGAGAAGGCGTGTATGTGTGTGTGTGTGTGTAGACAAGCCACAGATTTTTGAGGGCCTTCACTTTTGTGTGCATGTGAACACCTTGGGCCTGATTTTCAAAGGCGCCACTGAGCACTGTCTGCTCCCACTGACAACATTTTGAAAATCAGGCCCATCATGGGATCCCAAAAATCCATGGCTACCTTGTAAACATCTGGCCCCGAGGACTGGGCAGGGTGCTCAGCCTTACCCCAAGAGCATGAGAGGGTTTAGAGAGGGAGAAGCCTGCCCTGATCAAACGTATCAGGCCCAATCCAGCCTGGGTGAAAATCAAATGACTTTGATGGAGCTGCTCCCCCTTCTACCAGGACTTCTGTCCCTCCCTGGGCAGAGCCGGTTCACTGAACTCGGTTTCCCTCCTGCTCTCATAAACCCCTGTGTTTAAAATGACACCCCCAGCCCAGGTACTCTCACAGCAGTGTCACAGTGCACAGCAGTGGGCTTAGCAATCTCCTGTCACCAGGGGTGTGTGTGGGGGGGGTGGAGGGATGTGTGTGTGTATTTACACCCACAGAGATACACACACTGAAGTGCCCCATGCTGATAGCTGCACAATGGACTGACCCAAAGATGCCTACGCTCGGATGCGGACACTAGCCTATGCCCGGATGCACGCAGCTCTCCACACCAGCAAAGAAATGCATCCCCAGATAATATACACCAGCACACACGTCGACACGGACATATGCCTGCATGTACTCCAGCAGGCATACGTCCTGCCGGATCTCTAGGGGCTTGTTTTCCCTGTAGATTTAACTTGAGCGTTGCCCCTAACTCGAGTCCTGTCCACACACAAAACCCCCTAAACTCGAATACAGTGGTGCTTCTAATGCGAGCTGGCTGGCCTGTCGGTGGGGGACAGGCTGCAGCTAAAGTGAGCACAATGCCTCAGCTGCTAACACAGCCATGCTGTGCGGCTGGAGGGTTATTTCCCAGGTCTACACTCAGAAGTTAGGCCAAGCCGACTGTGTCTGAAAAACGCACGCTCCTGAGTGACCCACCGCACGGCCCAGACAGTGCTAGCAACAGCAGTGGAAGAATCCCTCCTGTCCCCATAGGTCACGGGTTCTCAAACTTTTGTGCTGGTGACCCCTTTCACAAAGCAAGCCTCTGAGCGCAGCCCCCCGCCCCTGATAAATTAACCACGTATATTTAGCACCATTATAAATGCTGGAGGCAAAGCGGGGTTTGGGGTGGAGGCTGACAGCTCGCGACCCCCCCCCATGTAATAACTTTGTGACCCCCTGAGAGGTCCCGACCCCCAGTTTGAGAACCCCTGCCCTAGCGGGTGTCTTCACACTGAGGTGCGAGGGCAGCACTGCTGTAGCGTTTCAAGTGTAGACAACCCCTCAGAGCAGCCACCCTCTCTGCCGCTAGGCTAGCTGGAGAGGAGCTCTGCAGTGGAGATATGCACGTGAGCCCCAGCACGCCCACCTCAGCCAGTCAGGCTTTTGCCTGACAATCCCTGCTAGTTTCCTTTCCCCTCAATGACTCCCGTCATCATTTGCCCCAGCCCCATCCACCCAAACACCTCCCTCTCCCCCAGTCCCCCCCATTCCTTCTGTCGTCTCTGCCCCCTTTTCTCTCTCCAGCTCTCAGCAACCAAACCTGACCCCCGCATCCTTCAACGGCCGCCGCACCTATAACCCCTCGGAGCTGCTAACTCATGGCATGCCTATCCTCAGAACCACCACCTGCCTCAACATGGCAGGGGACCTGATTCAGTGGAATCCCAGGCCACCCCCAACCTGACTCCGAAACCTCTGCTTCCTGCTGGGTTACCCCAGAGACCATCCTCCCTCCCTCCCTCTTACCCGTGTGCACAGAATCCAGATTCACCATCCTGCTGGTGGGACAGAATCCACAGCGCGCCCAGCCTCCTGCAGCCAGCCCCACACTGGCCTGTGGGGCTGCCAGTTTGCCCCCACCTCTGAAGCCGGGCTCAAGTCAGCTCCAAAGCACCTACACCTGCATTGCCCGGCGACACACTGAGCCAGGTGAGCATGCTGTGCCCTTGTGGCCACGCCCCCCCGCCCTCCTGCTTGGCAGCATGCTGCTGCTCCGAGATCCTGGCATGCAGCCCATGCAAAACGCCAGGATTTGCATATTAGTAACTCTGGAACTGTTGAACCCCTGCAGCACTAAACAGGGAGTGGGGTGCTCGGGAAAAGGAGGCAGCCATCTCTATGTGCTCAGCGCCGCGTCCACATCTCGGAGCACCTGCCTCCCTTCCACTGCCAAGCCTGCAAAAGAAGGGGCTTTGCTGAGACTTCGCCATCAGAGAGCCCTAGATCCCCGTAGGAAATGAGGTGGGCTCCCGCATACCTCAGTGCAGACAAGAAAGGCCAAGACACCTGCCTGGGCTTGCTGGATGGAAGCCATCAAAGGCCCGAGAGCCAGCATTCTGCCTATACTGCTGCTCAGCCCTTAGATAAGGTTTTTGATCTTCTAAGCCCTGAACAGACGTTGGTCCCCACTCCCACCATTGGATCCAGGGGGCTGCAGTCCTGTACCCCATGGGGATCCATGTGGCCATGGGGTCCTCCCAGGCGGACCCGATTGCCGGACCAGGGTAATTAAATTAACCCTGCAGAACCAGGGTAATTAACGCGTGAACCTGCATGATACCCATCTGTACAATGGGGAAAGGGGGACAGAGAGACGAGGTGACTTTCCCAAAGAGCTGAGGTGGAGTCATGGTCAGAACTTAGGAATTCCTGTCTGCCAGACCTGTGCTCTGTCCAGTAGGCCTTGCTGCCTCTCTATGAGGCCAATACCCTTCTTCCTACCCCCCCCCCCATCCACGGAGGTACTTACACCAGGAGAGCGGAAAGATAGAACCACATTAGTTGGGTGACCTCACAAGGCCCAGATCCTTCTCTTGCCGACACCAGATCCCCGCTGATGTGACACCATTGACTCAAGCGGAGTCACTCCACATTTACGTTGGATCACAGAGCAGAATCAGGACCCTGATGGGTGCCAGCCCACACAGAACACAATCACTCGGCAACCTGGGTGGGCCCACAACACTCATCGAGATTTCACACACTCCCCTCAGTGTCTGTTAAAGGACCACAGCAGGCTTAGAGGGTCACCCGCTCAGCTCTCAAATTTGGGATTTCAGGGAGCTGGGAGTCCCGCCATGAAGCCACCCTGAACTCCACTTCTGGGCAAGCCTACACTACAAAATTAAGTTATGTCAATGTACAGCCACCGCCATCACTGAATCGGTTTTACACGTCCACACTACGCTTCTTGTGTCGGCGGCGCATGTCCTCACCAGGAGAGCTTGCACCGATTTAACTGCCAGCGCAGGGCATCGTGGGATGGTTTCTAAAGGGCAGCAAGAGTTGATGTAAGCAACGCAGTGTCTACACGGACGCTGCATCGACCTAACCACATTGACCTAAGTACCACGCCTCTCGCGGAGGTGGCATTCTTAAGTCGGTGTAAAGAGCGAGTGACATTGGCGGGAGCGACATTTTAGCATAGACCCTTACAGTTAGGCTGACAAAAAGTGCCATATGTCGATCTCACTCTGGAGTGTAGAGCGCCCTCAGAGTGATATTTGCTCCCAGAATTGTCTGTGGTCTCCTCTCCTTTCCACCCAGGCTGGCACCACTCCCTAACCTAGGTCTTCTGATCTAAGTGCTCTCACTCTTTTTTGTAGCTGAATGTCTGAGCTCAGATCTGACCAGGCCTCATACCGGGAATCCATCCTGAAAAGTGTTTACGAGCTCTCAGGAGCTGCCAGGTGCAAGCTATCACACATTCATTTCTCTCTCCTAGACCACATTCTGGAGCACTCTGCTTTCCCACTCCGCACTTCCTGCTCCCTGGAAATACAGGTTTCTTCTGGGGATAGGCGGGATCATTTTGCCCAACCGCCAAGCCCCCTGGGTTTGAGAGCCTGAGTCAGATTCTCCAGCTGGGAGAAACCGGGGAAAGGATGGGACGGTGCGGGAATCCCTAGCGGAGGAGAGAAACAGCCAACAGAGAGAAAAACAGGGCAGAGAGATGAAGGGTGAAAAGCAGAGGGGAAGTCAGGGTGGAGGAGGATGGAAGAATTCTATGAACCTTTTCAAAGCTGGGGGGGCTGAAGGGAGGCTTAAATCCATATTTAGGTACTCATGGGCCAATTTCAAAGGGGAGGAACCCTTCCTGCTCCCATTAGTTAGGATGGGAGCTTTGCCCACATCAGAGAGGGCAAGATCAGGCTGCTCCATTGCTATCAGGGACGCCAATACATGTGTGACTCACCCCCACATCTCAGCCGACACCAGGGACCTCCTGAACTAAAAGCACCAGTCCCTACAGCTGGGAGTTGCTCCCGACTTGTATTCTGTGTGGATTGGGCACAGAGGGGGACACCGCACATGCTGACCAATGGGTTACACATGCAGCCTTCCCCCACTTGATACCAAGAGTTTTTGTCGGGAGCTCCCCGCTGCTGGACACCCAGCCATTAGCTCCTAAGGGGTGGGCTCAGTTCTGACGCTCTCTTCCTCGATCCTTTACTCCATATGCATGCAGCCACCTCTGGAGCTGAACGCAGCACCAGAATACAGTCTAACTCGAATGTTACCAGCACATGCTTCTAGCTGGACTTACTCCAATTTCATTTTTCATTATGAAAAAACTCCATTTTCTACTAGAAAAGGATAGCTTTTCTATAGTATTTCATAGCCTTTCCACACCATTAAATTAAGAATTATATCCCTGCTATAGAATTCTACAGGATAATTACAAAAATACTCAGACTAGATGGTAATAATAGTTCCCTCTGACTTTAAAGCCATATGATTCTATGAAGAAGAGCGTGGATATAATTCCTTTTCCTTATTCAGGCAGTTAGAATGATTTCTAGTTGGTTTCACCCTTAGTAAAGTCCATGGCCAACACTGTCAGAAGTAGCCAGTGATTTTTGGTGCCTTAGTTTCCCAGGGCCCAAATTTGAGATGCTGATTTTAAGAGCTGCTGAGCACTGGTAGTTCTTATTAATTTCAGGTGGAGTTGTGATGCGTAGCACTGCTGAAAGTCAAGATGCAAGCTGGGCCCTCAACTCCCTACCCAAGCGGGAGCAAGTGAGAGCAATGGCCACTTTGGAAAGTTTGGAACCTTCTTGAACTTGTCTGCATGAACATTTAGTTTGTGGCAAGCTAGGTGTGAATCCACCCCACATTGTGTGGACCCTGCCACACTAAAAGGCCCCTAGTGGTTTTAAGCTACTCCCATTTCAAAGTGGGATTGGATTAGTTTAAACTATTGCAACCTAACCTTTGCCATGTAATGTGCTTAATAGTTTATATTATCCGCTCATGACCCTAATAAAAAACTCTCTTTAAAAGAACATGTGTCGATTTTGGGTAAAACAGGGCAGGGGAAAGCACTGGGTGAATTACATTTGCATTAAATTAAGCGCTTTGTGAACGACCTATCCACACTCATCATTACTTGTGCTTTTTTCTCTCCACCCACCAACATCTATACCTCCTTTGGATAAACCCCCTGGGATAACACTTGGTTTACAGAGCATGGCCTTTCACACAGGACCTTAAACCCAAGCCTCCAGGTCAGATTTGCATGAACGGTAAAGATATCCTGATGCTTTTCCTGAGAGCATGGATTTATCCTATTATTCTGAGCCAAAATGTTCTTACACAGCTTGCGGTGTGCCAGCTGCCTTTCAGTAATGTTGACTGTACAGTACTTTGTAAAGAAAATATTTGTGCCAAATGAAATTTATTCCTCTACTGGATGTATTATTCCCATTCTTATGGAAGTAGCAAGAGATCTTGCAAAGATTGGTAAGTATCTTTTTAATTTGGAAAGTGAAGAGAAAAAAAGTCTTTAGTGCATGGGGTTTACTGACTGAATTCTCTTAACTGGGAAATTTATTACCACAAACGTTCTCCCCAGCTGAAAGAGATTCTTCCTTCAGCTGCACAAATGTTTTCCTAATTCTCAATGCACAAAGCAAAAGAAGTGTTGGGGAAATTCAGGCCAGCAGCACACTCTTGTGGAGACTTCCAAAACCACACTGCAAGCCCCTTGCCCCTCTTGTCTAACTAAAGGAGACAGCAAAAGCCTTTAGGTAAACCAGCGAGTCAGCTTCCCAAGCTGGGAGGTGAACAGATTTCAGGGGAGCTATGCTAATTTACCAGAGCTGAGGATGTGGCCTCTGCTGGTTTCCACCCCCTGGAGCATAGCAGTGCAGGAAGACTTCCAAGCAGCTCTTTTGGAAGATCTAATGGTCTCTGGGTACATAGCCCGCCTCAGGGGACAGCCCAAACTTTTGTTAACAGAGGGGACGGCATAGATTCCTGAAACCCCATCGATTCCAGATCAGAACACAGGGCAGACAAATACATTGTAGAAACCAAAGTGGTTTAAAGTCAGTTTCCTTCTTCACTTACCTACCAAGCCCCAGCACTAAGGCCCACCAGAGGGTGGTGAAAGCAGCTGTGTGCCTTGCTGCAGGAATTGAGACGGTCATTGACTGTGGTACAGCAGCCTGAGGGCCTGAACGCCAGCCTCAGGCAGATAAAGGCCTTTCAGATCCTGGCAGAGTGGATGGGGTGTCCCTGTATTTGCCCAGGGAGCTGTGATCTCACACAGTTATGGGGGAAGCACTCACCCGTAAGTGCAGCCCACTGATCCCTCACACACTCAGTCAGTAGCATGGCTGGGTGCTTTGCAGCTCTGGATCATCAGTCGAAGCCTGGGCCACTGGTCTGGAGAGGGAAAGACTGAGCAGCACAGGGATCTCCAACAGGAGGGAGAATTTCTCTCTAGCAAGATCAGAGAGTGAGTCCATCATCCAGTGACGGCCAGGCAGCACACCCGTCCCTCCCCTCCCCCCCCGTGGGGCATGACCCTTCAGAGCAGTGAGGGGCAAGATGGTGGAAGAGATGGCAGCAGAGGGGCCACAATGCCCACCTGGGGAAATGTGTGGTTAGATACCCTGGTGATAGGTGTTCTAGGAACACCTTAGAGAGACAACCCCCGTGCTGCAGAGTGGTATGGTGCCCACTGATGTGAGGGTGGTGCCCATGGCTCCCCAGGAGGGGACATAACGGCAGAGACTGTCCCAGTGCTCCTGCCGCCCTGTGGGATTTAACTCTATTGCACCATGGCTGAAAATCCCCCCGGTGTCCCTGTGGGATAGAACAGCAGAACCATGTAGGTTTCCTGGCCCACCCGTGGTAGGTGAGGAACTGGCAGCCCCAGCCAAGTGCATGGCTTAAATTCCCTTCAGAATGGAGGGAGACAATCCTCGGATGACCCCGTAGAATGAAGGGAAGGACCTCAGGAAGCAGAGAATGGAAACCCAAAGGTGGAAGAGGGAAAGGTTGGCCATTCAGATGGACTGTGGCGGAAGACAAGGGACGGGGCAGACACACAGAGTGATTTGCCCCGAGGCCCCAGATTCCAGGCAGCTGAGCTACTGCCCAGCCTCTCTGAGAAGACAAAGGATTGTTCTTAGCCTGCCTTCCTCCAGAGGGAAGCAGCCGCCCAAACTTCTCCCTGCACCAGTCATGGGATCGTGGTGCTTTGAGATGGGAAAGGCCTATTAAGCCAGAGCCTTCACCCCACACTGGCCATATCAACAATAGACTGGACTCAGCTGTAATGAATATAAAGGATTCTTTATTGAGGCTGCTGGACCCAGGCAGACCCTGGGGTTCCTCTCTAGCACCCAGACAGCTGCCTAGTGTCATCATACCAGGTCTCCCTGAATCCTGGCCTGGATTCAGCAATCATGGAAGGGACTGCTGACCGTACGGATGGAAATTGGCTCTAATTCTACCTCTGATACCACTGGAGTTTCACCATAAGGAAACAGCCCTGAATCCAATGGAACCAGACAACAGGAGGAGGCTGAGAGTGGGTTGTGGAGACACTTTGATGCTAGAGATGCATCAAAAAATCCATTTATCTATCTTACAAATGATAAATAATTTGCTTTAAAAATCTTTTCAAGTTTCTTTCTCTCTCTTTTTTTTTTTTTTGTTGGTTTTACTTCTTGTGGCAATATTTTTTTTAACCCCCCCCCCCCCATTCCCATTAAGAGATTGATATAAAAATAGTTCTATGAGCAAATTAAAAAGAAAAAAACCCCTCAAAATAGCTTTTTTTTTTGGTCTGAAACGCCTGGATTTTAGGCAAAAAGGCACATGGTGGAGGGTGCGGAGCAGGAGGGGTTAGGGTTAAAAATTGCAGCTGCTCTAGAGTGCGTGCGAACCCTATCAATATTTCTCCCTCATGCTCCAGCCCTAGGGAGGGCAGAATACAGTAAGAATAACTCAGGGAGCGCCTTTCAGCTGAAGATCTTCAAATACGTTACATAGGAGCCAGTCTCATCATCCTCCCCACTCTTACAGCGAGGAGAACAAAGGCAGTGCCGTGGCATGACTCACCCCAAGCTCACACAGTGGTTTCGGCAGCAGAGGTGGGAACAGAATCCAAGAGTCTCTCCATCCCCAGAGATCAGCACCCCCCCCCCCCCCGCAAAGTCTGGGGGCAAACCCAGCCTGGGATCTTCTCTCCCCATCACAATCACAGTCTTGCAGGGGTGGGCAGAAATGTGTGGACGTGTCTTTCTTAATAGGAAGCGAGTGGGACGCAGGACCCTAGTCCCCGGCAGGGATGGGTCATGAGAACAAGCCAAACCAGAGACTACTTAGAGCCCTTCAATTTTCAGGGGCTGAGGTGGGGTTTACAGCAACTCCTGCTACGTATGATTCCCTCCCCCAGGCAACATCCAATGTGAAACTCGGACTGACCACAGCAGGGCTCCGGATTTGTGGGCCTCGGACCACCCCTTGCTGGGGTGTGACCCCACAAACCATCTGGCCCCCTTTGGTGGCCAATACTGCTCTGGTGTCGCTGGAAGGTCGAAGAGGCAGGGAAGGGGTCGGAGCTCCACCCCCTCCGGTGGCTGGTGTGTTTTTAAGACAAAGCACCAGGGTCACATTTTGGTGGTTGAGAGGCTACAGTTAAAATGGCTCCCCACTTGAAGAGGCTCCGTCCTGGCACCGACACCCCAGCTAGTCCGTCTCCTCCCCAGAGCTGGGCAAACTTGCTAGATCAAAACGAACCTCTTCCCACCCACGAAAGCTCCTCCCCCCTGCCTCCTTCTGGGCCCATATTGCCATAGGTGAGTGATGCCCATAGGAGCTGGGCAGGGCACTCTTAATACATGGCAAGGTGAGCCAGTTTTCACAGTGTGAGGCAGCATTAGGGGGCCCAGAGGAGTGGGAAGGAAAGAGGCATACACAAATCCTTCATGGCACAAGGCACCTCCATGGCCCAACTCCCCCTCCAGGCAGCCAGCTCCACCCAGAGCGTCACAGCGGGAGGCAGAAGAGATGCCACGTGGAAAGGCCTGGCCGGGGCCCGCTAGGTCTCCTCATCCCATAGGCACAGCTGCTTCTGCGGCACGTAATAGTCAAAGCTGTAGCCCTTCTGGCAGCTGCGGATGCCGCACTTGTAGGAGGAGACCTTGCCACTGGCATCGCGGCTCTTGCAGTATTTGAGCATGCACGGGTACCACTCGATGCTCAGCGAGTAGCTGCAGATGCAGGGCTTCCAGCGGTCCAAGCACTGCTTGCAGCGCTGCAGGTCGGGCAGGTCGGCCGACTGGGGCAAGACCTCGAACATGGAGCCATCCACCCCTGGGGGAGGAAAGGGAGACACACACACCTGGCTTAGGATGCTGCCTCCTGCTATGGTGCATCGGAGGAGAACCATTAGGAGACTGGCCCATGCAGAAGCAGGCAGGCTAGGTGGCTCGGGGGGCTGGGAATAGGCTATAGGCCTTCTCCCCTGTAAGGCACCAGTTCAGATCTGGCCCAGGTTATAGGTAGTGACTGAAAGAGACAGGCTGTTCAGTAAGCCCCTCTATGACACGAGGTTTGTGGGGGCTCAGCCCAGTTCCCATTGGACAGGTGTCCAAATCACAGAAGCTACCCCTTTAATTAGCACTAATTGCCTTCCCTGCACTTGGCTTATGGCCTCGGCATAAATCACGGAATGTTCTTCTCATGCCCAGGGGACAAGATCTGATAACTGTGCCCAGGCAGGTCTAGGATGTGGAACTAGGTAGGGCCGTGGGAGGAGCAGGGTCTCACACTAGGGAGATGTGGCCCCAGAAAATAACATGCTCAGCTTGGATTCATTAGAAGAGCAGCATGTGAAAAACAGATGTGTAGCAAATTAACCACTAGTCCTCCTCCAGGCAGTGTGCAAGGGATCTGTGTGCACCCAGTTGTCCACTGGCATGCAAAGGATCTGTGTGCACCAAGACTCCAGCTGCACGTGAAAGGGATTGACATGAACCAGATTATCCACCAACAATGCAGAGAGGGAGATCATCGTGGCTTGCAGACCAGGTTGCCGTTTGAGCATTAGCGGGCCCAGTGCCGAAGGAGATTCTTACCTTTTTCCAGCCAGAATTTAACGTCTTCTTCTCGGGTGTAAATAGCCTCTTTGGCCTCTGTGCAGACATTGTGAATGTGGGGGCTCAGCTGGGCCCCTTTGCTGAAGTTGACCGCTACGTCCATGTTGAGATGTTCCAGCCCACGTACCTCCTCCGCCTGCCGCACCGTCTTGGGGTTTTTCTGGCGAGGAGAAAGTTACTTCGAATCTAATTCCTGCTGCATTATGGGTAACAAGTATTGTCAGCGTCTTCTTCCCCTCCCCACCAAATTAGTTCTTTTGGGACATCAGTATTTTATGCAAACCTAAGAAAAGGCATGCAGCTGGCCTGTCTTGTGCTGGGATTCCCAGCTGACCTCCAAGCTACGCCAGGGCTGGGCCTGCCCAGCACTTGAATGAGACTCCAGAGAAATGGCCCAACCTGATCTAATCACTTTAGATAAGCTATTACCAGCAGGACAGTGGGGTGGGAGGAGGTATTGTTTCATATTCTCTGTGTATATATAAAGTCTGCTGCAGTTTCCACGGTATGCATCCGATGAAGTGAGCTGTAGCTCACGAAAGCTCATGCTCAAATAAATTGGTTAGTCTCTAAGGTGCCACAAGTACTCCTTTTCTTTCAGAGAAATTCCAGGGGCTGCTGGAAGTGTTGGCAATTCAGTAGGTGGCGCTCTTCTCCATGAGATGGCATTGAATAGACACCTCAGTAAGGAGCATGGGGGGTGCTGCCTATTTAGAGGGGGGGCAAACTGGAGGTCTTGGCCACTCCTGGCCCCTGTTGCTATCCTCTTCCCCGCTGATGGAATAGGGGCTGTGCTAGCCTAGGGTTAAGCCATTGCTGGTTGCAGCACGCACTGGGAAATGGTGACCGTTGGCTGGGCCAGTGATCTGAGGTTACTAAATTGGGACCGGTACCTGAAAAGGTTAGGGGCCCTGACTGGCTTTTATCCCTGCAGGAAAGCACATCGCTCCAAGAGACCAGGGATCACATGTGGGGCTGCCCCTCACCTGCCGCAGCTTTGCCATGGACTCGCTGGGGATGATCTCGTTGCGGTGAAGCCGCGTGACAAAGCACAGTGCCTGGAACTGGCTTTGGCCCCTCTCCAGCTCCCCCAGGATCAGAGCACGGAAAATCTTCACCTCCTGACAAAAAAACAAAAACAAACCACAAAGGTTTACCAGAGTCCTCTGGCCCATATCCTCAGGGACTGGCGGGGGGAGTTCAAACCTCCTTCAGGGGAGAAGGTGCCCAATGATGCCTCACTGGGTCGGGGGAGATGTGCATGCCCAACCACCCCGTTCCTTTTCCTCCTTCCATTGCACATCTGTGAGAACATCCCTGGTGCTACGCGAAGGAGGAGCAGAGAGAAATGGGCTTCCCTCCCTGAACCACTCAACCACCCGCAGCCCATTCAGTGGGACGCTGTCCCCCTTTAGTGGTGGCGGGGCCACAGATAGGTTGACGAGTATGTGGCAACCCCAGCTAACAGAGCTGGCTCTTTTTGCAATAGAGGCTCATGCCTTTAGCTCCAGAGATCACAGGTTCAATCCCCACTACCGACAACTCACCCAGTAACGCGGGGAATTGAACTGGGTTAAAAACTTTCAGCCAAGGCGGTAGCAGGTCTATCAACCGCTATCTATGGACCAGCCACCACTAGAGGCAGACAGAGCCCCCAGTTAGGTGTGTTACACATACACCTGTCTCATACTATGCCTTTTCCATACCAAGAAGTGACACTGACTCTCTAGGGATTGCCAGTTTCTCCTATGAATCAATGATCCTCAGCTTCCCCCACCAATAGGGGGTGCCCTTCCAGCGAGTGCCCCATTCTTTCCTGTTTTGGTTGGGCCCAGAATGCTTGTGTTTTGGCCCTTAGATAGGGGAAGCTCTCCCTGTGGATCCATCTCCTTCCAGGAGGGGGTGCTATCCTGAAGAGTACCCAACCCTACTGCTGTGTGCAGCAGCCTGGCTTTGACTCGGAGAAGCAGCAGTGGCCTGGAAGGGAAGGAGTGGGTTAAAGACAAGAAACGGCTCCCCGGGGTAAATGCCTGCAGCTGCTTCTCCTTCCAGTGCCTGTAAAGAAAATGTCAGTGAGGTGGCAAGGGATTACAGATTCCCTTCTCCCCTCCCACCCTTCTCCATTGAGACAGTTATTGATGGAGTTAACAGCAGGTTTCATACTTCTTCCCGTTACTGACACGCAGCCGGTCCTGGCAGCAGCCAGTGAAGTGTGACCAGAAGGAAGTGAGTAAGAGACTACAGCGAAATGAAGGGAGAGTGAGAGAGAGAAAGGACAAGGAATGAAATGGAGAGAGACAATGGGGATTAGATATACCCCACTGTTGTATAGGGGGCACCCCACACCTGCGCCTTTGGGGATGGGATGCTTCATTCCTCCCCATCTCTTCCAGGAACAGACACCTCACTGGTACATCCCAGACCTGCACCACATGAGAGGACACCCCATTTCCCATCCGTCACTGCTCAATGTTGCACCCCAATATCCCACAGATTATATCCCACTCCTGCACCCCCAAATTCCCCACCCATATCTACTAGGAAAGAACTCCCTCACTTCCTACTGTACATCCTCCACCTACATCCCATGTGACAGTGCACCCCACCTCAGCCATCACGCGCCGTGGTGTCCTTCCCACTGCAGGAGCATGGGACATGCCATCGCAGAAGACAGCAAGGGGAGCGGGCTGTGGGAAAACCTATGGATAGCAGTGGGGGACGACAGAGGTTTCCTCTGGAGAGCAGTGAGCAAGTGGGCGCGGAGGGAGTTCTGAGTCACCCAGAGGAAATTGGAAAGGAGAACTGCTGGATGCACATACAGTGGAACTGATGTTGCTATGGTAGAAATAGCTCACAGGAAAGCATCCGGCTCAGTGTCCCTTGGGACGTCACCAGAGACCCATGAGAGGGATGAGTCACCTGGTCACGTCTTAGCAGCATCAGCGAAGGGGAAACATTTAAACAGATCCCATGACCCCCAGCATCCATTAGTTACAGCGCTAGACATGAACCTCTGCTGGGCATCAAAGATTAGTTGTTCCATGGATGGAGCAAAGGCAGAAGGTGGGGATGGGGCAAATCTCATTGCTAGGAAGGACCAAAGTAAAAAGTCATATTTCACTCCTGTGATGCAAATCGTGTCCCAGCCAGGGGAATGGGATTCTTAAAGCGTTACAAAAACAAAAATAAAGAAGGCAGCCAACTCAATGCCAGCGTCCAGGCCGAGAAATATTTCCAACCCCATCACTTTAAACATAATACAAAACTCAAAGAATTTACGACACTCATCCAATCGGATTACAGTATGCAAATAAAACAGGCTTTCCTACATGGTATCAAGCCTGTGGGTCACAAATCATCCTTGCCAGCTAAACCACACAAGATAGGGATAGAAACTGGGGTATCCGCCCCAGGCTCTCAGGCAAAGAACACAAGCTGAAGGAGAATCTTCATTAGCTGGCAGTGTTCTCTATCTAGGGTTTGACAATGTGCTCGTTGCCTTATTACTGCCACAGACCTTCTGCCCCTAGAGAGGGCAAATCAAAGATAGCTCCACCGGTCTGCTACTCTGTCAGACTAGGACAGCAATGCTCACACGTTCATGGAGCTGCCAACTGATCTCTGGAGTCACCACCTCACTGTTTTGCAATGAGGGCTCCGATTGCTTTGCAGCATTGTCCACAGCCCTTCCACATTCCAAATCTGAAGAGATCTTTGCCTTGGTGTGGACCCTAGACCTGTGGAAGGGGCAGAGAGTGGGTGGACTGGGGGTGGGGGAAAGGACTTTTTGGCCACATGGTCCATCTTCTGGCCCTTGACGAATCCTTGGGGCTTTCCTTGGGAGCAGCTGCTGCTAGGGGAAGATTGATGGCAGTGTAGCTCCAGCAGAGCTGTGCTAGCGAGGAACATTGGAGAGGTGGGGAGTTTGCCACTTAGTCTCCCCATGGCTTTTGAGCATCCAGAACCTTCACCCCTCTGGTCAGCAAAGTCAATGGAAAGATTCCTCTTCCCTCCCTCCCTCCCTCCCCGCACCGTCCATTGGCTTCAAAGAGCGACCATTCCTCGCAGGAAGGACAAACATCTGACACCACATCCTGCCTCTTCACACTATGTACAAACTGAGAGGCGCATTTTTCCTCCAAGTTGCTATCTTTGAGCTGTAATCATAGCCCTGCGGGGGCAGCTGGTCACAGCTCCTAGCCATCAACAACTAAAAATATCATGGGCCATCATTGCAGCACAGGCCCTCACCTCATCAGCAAGCTGTTAAACAAGGTAAATCCCCCTCCCCGTCAGCTCAGTGCACAAGAAAAACTTTTGACATGCTCTTCCCAGCATGGCAAAGCTGCACTATCTACCGTGGACTCTGCTACCTTGATTCTACTCAGGCTCCTCCCCACCCACTCTCTGGCAATTGGTCTCAGGGCATGTGGGTCTACGGGCCAGCCAACAGGATGCTCATCTCTGGATCCAACGAATGGCAGAGCAGAGATGAAATTCATAGATTTTAAGGCGAGACGGGACCCATTATGACAAATCTCATCTGACCTCCTGCATAGCCCAGGCCAGAGAATTCCAGCCCATGATCCCTGCAGCTAGGGCCTGCATCTGGTTAAGAAGTCATCTATGCGTCAAAGTTCAGCTCAGGACACCGGCGCTTAGCTCCTCCACTGAGGGCTCACAACAACCTCGTTCTATATGAAAAAGCTCTCTGGGCCAGAGCCACATCTGGTGTAAGTCAGAACAGGCTCCATTGACTTTATGAAGCTATGCCAATTTATGTCATAGGAAGAGCTGGCTCTTTGCTTTGAGGGCATTCAAGTCCTTGGCAGGAGGGAGAGGTAAAGGGGACTCATTCCTTTGGAACATCACTAGTAAGAATGTATTGCACACAGAGAGAAAAAAGCCAGCTCCTGAGAAGTAGGAGGAAAGAGACAGGAAACTCTCCATGAAAAAGGCTCTTTTTTCATGTTTTGGTATCACAGGGAGATTGGTAATGGGAGATGCAGGAGCATTTCACTGCTGGAGCAGCAGCGTAAGTCCATGGTTGCCTGTGTGAAATGACCGCAGTCCAGTCCCTAGGGGACGGATGTCTGCATCACAAAAAACAAACCAAAAAACCACACAGTCACATTGGAAACTAAATTAAACACCCACACTGGGCACTTCAGCAGCAAGGCCAAGGACTGAATGGATCACGGATACTGAATTCTCATCCATAGAGGAGGCTCTTCCAGGTCGAGATGGAGGTATATTAGCAGGCCAGCGTGTGGATGGGCTGGGGTGGAAAGCTTGCATTCATTATTTTCTTTGCTGTATCTGTTCTATGGACAGAGATTCTCTGTGTCCTGGCTGTTAATCTGGCACCATTCTCCAGAGCTAAATTCACTTACAGAAGGAATGATCATGTCACAGAGGCAGCATTTCCCTAGCAGAGGAGCAGAACACTGTTCACTTCCTTTGGAATCCACCAAAGAACACAGCGGTTAAGACCAACCTCCATGGGAGTGTGGGCAGAAGCCGCACTGACCAGGAAGAGGCACGCCAAGCTGCTGAGAAGACCTTTCCCGTTAGGATCTCTGGGGCATTCCCGTTACCTGGCTCACAAGGTTTTGGATGAGACCTCCTTTCATCCAGAGCAGGAATCAAAGCTCTGAGCAATGTCCTCTCTGGGGCTACCATCCGGGCCAGTTCATACATTCCTCAACTTACTCACTGTCGCCTCTCCCACGTACAGAAAACAAAAGGATGTGGAATTCAGGGCACATCTGGACAGCTGAAAGAACAGCTGCAGACAGAGATATGGCTCCCTTCCAATGGCCGTAGCAGGGATTTTGCTGGGTGTATTTATTAAATGGAAACTGAACAAGAGGAGCAGGAAATAGAGGAAATTTAAAAGAAAAAAAATCCAATTAGTCCATGGACTTGATCATTTTTTATCATTGCTTTCAGTCCTCAGGCTTGACTGGCAACCCACCACGCACAGGGGATACCCCTGAAATGACTCACAGTCGCTTTAAAGGCTCAGAGCTAGAGGCTGCTGTGGTCTTTTGGGTCTTCAAGAGCAAGATTTGAAAGTATCATTTCCAAAATAAAAAGCATAGCACGATGATCTTTCCTGAGATCTGGAATTAGAAGCCTGAGGCTATGGATGAACCAGCACAATGGGGGAGAGGGGGGCAGAGGGGAGTAGGGTAGAGGGAAACTGCCAATATTTCAAATTTTAACCTAGGAAAAAAAGAAAGGATGAAATTTGCACAAAAATGTTCGTGGGGAAAATAATTCATCCTGTTTTTCAATTACTCTAATGAGAAGGTTTTCTTGTCTAAACCTGGCCCCAGTGGTATGGCCCAGATTCACTGTAGAGTCTTCTAAATTTAGGCCCAGTGGTTTTGATTTGATCTCTTCCGCTTTGCCCTCCCATGACATGCAAGGCCGAGTGAGGCTCCAGCAAATAAAAATGAAAATCCCAACAGTCCCAAACAGAATGATTTCATTTTAATTTACTCGAGAAAAATGAGACCCAAGGCTGACAGCGAGACAGCCACATTATATATATTTGCCAGACAATGAAATCTGGAAGTTTAGCTGCCCATGGGCAAGGGATTAGAAAAAAATTAAATCCCCAGGTTGAAGGTAAGATTTGCAGACTGACATGGAGACGTTGCGGAGCTGCCGAATTCTTCGGGATCTACCTACCCAGAGGTACGTGTACATCAGTAAGTGGGTCTTTGTCTTTCTAACGGCTGGTCCATGAGTCTATTGCTGCATCTAACAGCTGTAAGCCGTTAGCGGAAGTGGATGAAGCTCATGATTTTAGCACTGATGATCCCAGGTTCAAACCCTGCCATGAAACCACAGCAGGAGCAGTTACACAAATGCACCTGGAAATCTGTGCACCTGGGCAAGATGGAGAATCTCTTCATAAGAGATGGAGGAGCAAGTTCAGGGTTGGTAGAATCAGGCACAATATCACCCGACCCAGTGGTATAGGATTGAAGTCAGTGGCAGGAGCCTGCTTACACCTCAGACGAATTTAGCCCTGATGCCCAGGAAGAGGGGAAGGAAATGTGAGATTACACTTTTAACACGTAGGGCTGGATTCTGATTCAATCTATGCCCCTGTCCGTGATGCCAGGGGTTTCAACGGGATTGCATGGGGGGGGGGGGTGAATCAGTGTGGGTTTGACCCCACATGGACACACAACAGGCTGGAATGCCAAGTACAGTTGCAGGAGAGTGGGGGCCACAAACTAACAAAGCCCCCGGCTCTCTCAGACCCTGTCTCATCCTGGATCATCCTCAGACACACACTCCTGGCTCCTCTCCTGCTGTTGTTTGGTCTTTTTGTGTGCATCTTCAATATATTTCCCCTCCTCTGTGAGCTCGTTCCCATTACACCAGAGTGCCTGTGACCCAGCCCTGCTGCCAAGCCAATCTAAATATTTATCTACCCAGCTGTGTGTGCTTGGTGATTTATAGACCGTAGTCTCCATGTGGCCAGAGCCAAGGGAACCGGAGGGCCTCTTGTCTGGATTGCTGCAAGCATCTTCATTAAAGGGTCTCATAGGTGGGACAAAAGGCTAGGGATGAAGCAGAGAAAAAGAAAAGTGGGGGCAAAGAGAAAGAAAATACAGGAGGGCCAGGGAGATCCTGCAGCAGAGAAAGGAGGGGGAAGAGGGATAGAGAAGAAGGGGGTAACAGGGCAGGGAAATGGGGCAGAGAGGGGTTGGGAGAAGGAGAGCAGTGGGAAAGGAGATCACACAAGAGGGGGAGCAGATGCAGGCAGGATATCAGAGGGGGTCTTCACGGATTAAATGCCCCTTCCATTGTATTGTCCATGAGACAACAGCAGTGCCCTCCCACCCCGCACCGACCTGCATTATTCCCCTTCCAGAGTTCTCCCTGTGAACTCTACAGGCCAGGCTTGGCGAGGGCCCTGCGCTTCTCTGCCAGCCCTTCCCTTTTCCAATACTCCATTAGCAGAATCGGAAAGGCCTTAGCCTGGTGGCCTGAGATGGATCTCAATAAACCATGTTTCACCCACCGCCCCCAGCTTCACTGCGTCAGAAACAGCAGGACGTTGGCCCTGCATGTCCTCACCTGCCACTATCCAACTCCCACCCCAGAAGTCTCAGAGTCTAGAAAGAGGATCCTTGTGCCGCACTGGCGACCAATTTCCTCAGAGCCGCGGCTGCCTCCTGCTGGGCTCAGGCCTCTCGCCTATAGTGGCCAAGTCTTTACAGCGAGCCAGCAGGGAGACCCGGGCAGAATCCAGGGCAGAGATGTGGTTGGAGGATTAAGGCTCCAGCGGTATTGTCTACAGTGCAGCTAGGGGTGAGCCTTCCAGCCTGGGTAGACAGACTCATGCTAGCTGGACTCAAGCTTGAGCATTAAAAATAGCAGTGTGGATGTCGTGGCTCTAGTGGAGACTCAGGCTAGCCACCCGAATTCAGACCCAGGGGATTGGGTGGGCTGAGTTACACTGTCTGCACTACTAGTTTTAGTCCGTCTACGTGGGCTGGGAGGCTCGACCCCAGCTGCAGTGTAGACAGACCCCATGAGAGCAGATTCTAAGTCCTAAGCCCAGCTGGGGTCACTGCCTTGGACCTCCCTTCTCAGAACAATGCCACAGACCACGTGTTCAGCCTAGCAGAGAAACCACAGCTCACCTGTGGGGTCGCACGGATGGTGACTGCGCTGGCTTCTTGCCCACGGCAGCCAGGTGAAACAGCTTCTAGGCCTCATATGGATTCTGGGCTTAATCATAGAATCATAGACTTTAAGGTCAGAAGGGACCATTATGATCGTCTAGTCTGACCTCCTGCACAACGCAGACCAAGGAATCTCACCCACCAACTCCTGTAACAAACCCCTAACTTATGTCTGAACTACTGAAGTCCTCAAATCATGGTTTAAAGACTTCAAGGCGCAGAGAATCCTCCAGCAAGTGACCCGTGCTCCACTCTGTAGAGGAAGGCGAAACCCCCCCCCCCCAGGGCCTCTGCCAATCTGCCTTGGGGGAAAATTCCTTCCCGACCCCAAATATGGCGATCAGCTAAACCCTGAGCTTCATGACTTGCTGAGCAGGGACGGGTCACACAGCGGCTGGTCCTCTAAAACCAGTAGTTGCCAGAATCCCATCACTGTTTCTCAAGGGACACCAGTTGTTGCAATGAGACCCAACTGATAGAAGGCGCAGAGCCCTGGGTGCAAATATACCCCAGTAGAGGTTACTGAGAAACACGACTGTAAACTCTGTAGTATTACAAAAGTGCAGAGAGTGGTGACGGTAATTGCTCCTCCTACTGACTGCAACCCCAGCCCCCTCACTACTGGTCCTGCCAGAGGAGTGAGGTGACTCAGTGCTGAGTGAGTTTCTGGCCAAGTCAATGGAGGGCACAGTATAGTTACCAGCCGGGGATTTCTGTAAAACTTCCCGGCATGGGAACAAGTTCCAACAGGCCACCTGAACCTCCCCAGATACTCTCTCTCAAGGGCTCTCCACATTAACCCTTTCAGGAGGTGCTGTCAACCCCTGGCCCTGACCCGTGAGTCTGAACCTAGGTGCGGTTAGTACAGTTACTACCATTGTTTAGAATTTGGTTTCACACTGCTTGGCAGAGCTAAAGAACAGGCAGCCCTAGAGCTCCTCCTAACTGCTATGCCGTCGCCACATCCCTACCCTGGGGGGGAAGCCCTTTTGCCCCATGAGAGAGGTGCAGCAGGTCCCCCAGGCCCAGACTGCCCGTACTTGCGCCATATGGTGGGGCATGTAGCCCACCAAGGCCAAGAATGGGTTAATGTGAGCCTGCGAGGCCAGTTACACCACCTGGCTGCACCAGGAGGGACAGCCACGCTCAGCTGATCATGAAATCCAGCAGGGCAAGAGCAGGCTGGTTCTGATAAAGAAGGAAGTTTGTCTCAGAAGGGGGCTACAGGGAGGCAGTCTGCAGTCATTCCCTGGGAGCAGAGAAGTTGGGAGGAGGAAACCCAGGGGGAGAATAAAGCCCAGGGATCCTAGCCCTGAAAGAAGGGTCAATGCAAGAAGTTGCAGGGAAGAAAGCCTGAGAAGGCTGGGTAGGAAGAAGTCCAGGGAAACTGCCACAAGGGGTAGAAATTTGCAGTCTTTGGCTGTTGGTTACAGGATTTCTGGGCTGGAACCTAGAGCAGAGGGAGGGCCTGGGTTCCTCTACCAACCACTGGGAAGGTGGCATAAAGCCCCCTGACTTAAGGAGATACAGATAATTCAGAGCCTGGATGGATGCGGTGATCATTGGGCCCAGAGTCAGGGGCTGCAGACCTGGTATAAGGTTTAGGAGTCCTTTGGTGGACTTTTGTTTTTTGAGCTTTGTTACCTTAAAATTGGTGGATGTTAATATCGTGACAAGGCTGGAGAGCCGAGATACAGAAGAGAGACCACCCCAGTGATGGAGTGACGGTCAGCATGGGGCACCAGAGGGAAAGAGCTGCCACAGCTGGCCATGAGGAGGTGCTCCTGCAGTGACTGACCCCTGTTACACTCCCCTAGAGGACATCCTGTTTAGAGGAGCCCCCTTGTCCTCCACTTATTCTTTCCTCATTCCATCTCCTTCTTCCTCAAACCTGGCCTCGTCCCTCTCCTATAGTGACTATCTTCTGGGATGAGAGGGCAATTCAGACTGGGTTTCAATGAAGTCACACAAATGAGGGTCATTCTTGTCAGTTGCCAGCTTGTGCAGATCAAGGAGTGACTGGTTCACATTCTTTTCCAGGTGCAAGGCACACTCCATTGCTGTCAACCTGTCCCAACAGGGACTAAGGACCGAGGCTGGCTAGATCTGAGCGGAGCCTCTTAGTTCCACATTGAGTGGAGCAAACCAGTCCTCAAGAAACTAAAGCTTTTAGGACAGTGATTCACATACTTGGCTCCTATTGAGCGGAAAGGGGGACTGCGTACGTCCACACAGAGGAAGGAAGTTGATTAGGGTACTATCCAGGGACTTGGGATACCTGACTTCAATTCCTTGCTCTACGCTGTTTGACCATGAACAAGTCACCTAGCCTCTCTGTGCCTCAGTTGCCCATCTGTAACATGGGGATAACAACACTGCTGTGCCTCACAGCAGGGTTAGGAGGATAAATATATCAAGGGTTGTGAGATGCTGAGATACCAGGGTAATAGGTTCCAGGTAAGTACCCAAGACAGATAGATGCAAAAGCAGAATTTGGCTAGTGTAGCGATAGTGGGTGTTATTCTTCTATCACATTCTCTAGGTAGAAATGGTCTAACTGGGTTGTGTGGGTAAAACTCAGAGCAACCAGAGTCCCTTGTTTGTAACGGAAAGTTGGACCAGTTACTGCACAGTTGTTTGAAATAAACAGACAACGCTTAGTACTTGCACAGTGCTTTAGATTTTCAAAACACTTTACAAGCATTAACTGATGGATCGTCATGAAATCCATGTGAGGTACTGTACTCTAGATAAGAACAATGCTTTACAAATAGGGACTTTGTGGTTGAGAGGTTAAGGCCACATTTGCAAGCGTGGTAAGGAATTTCAGATGCCTCCATTTTTGGTACCCAGTAACGGGTCTGATTTGGTAAGTAGTGAGCACCTGGAATTCCAAGTGAAGTCAATGGGAGCTGTGGGTGCTCAGCACCTCTCTCTCTCTCTCTCTCAAAAAAAATCAAGCTCTAAACATCTCATGCTAGACACCTACAAAATGAGGTGGACAGGCAGTCAATCAGTGGCAAAAGTGGAACTAGAACTCAGAAGTTGTGGCCTTCCAGTCCTGTGCTCAGCTTACCAGATCAATATACAGTATCAGATAAAAGAGACAATCATTCTTGCTGTTCAAATGATCGGCTTGATTAAAATACAGCGTTTTCAGATGGCAACACTACGCCCCAGGATAACCACCAACTCAGAATTCTAGTAAACTGCCCCCTTCTAATACCAAATCCCTAGAAAATACATATTTTAATAATGCATAAACTCTTTAATGTTTAACGTCACAGAGGGAGACCTGTGGAGACCTTGAATCGTGGTTTCTAGTCTGCCTGGTTACAACTCCCAAATTGCTCCATCCCTCCTATGGAGAGAGTTAAAAAGCCTCCTATTATCTCACAGTAACTTGCAGGGAATTGGTGTCATCTGTTCTTTGACAGAGTCCCAGAGCACCATTAGGAAGCCTTTGAAAAGTGCACCCTGGAACAGCACTGTTCTGCATCTTGGATTCTGCTGTTGAAAATCATGCCTCTGAAGGCTCCGACTGCAGAGATTTCTGTGAAACAATGCCTCTGAAGCGTTGAAAAAGGTTCAGCCAGAGAGCTGGAGATCACATCCCAGGACAGAGGCAATTATAGTACAGTGCAGCTAAATGGGAGAGGGTCCAGACAGTGACACTGTGCATTCTAGCAACCCAAGAGCAGGATTTATAACATTGTTACGCATTCTCCCTCTCCAAATGAAAGTAGGGAGGCTCAGGGTAAGGAAGTGCCCCCTAGCTTGAAGTAATAATAGCAACCAAATGCATGGCTTCCCTCATATGCAGGGTGTATGGTTTTGTTCAATGGCATTCAGCAGCCTCACTATAAAAACCGTCCCAGCACCCCTGCCTATGCCTGCTGGTCACAGATGTACACACACAAGCAAGGGAGTGAGCGCACCCCAAAGAAAACAACAGCCTCCTGCCCCAATCCTTAGCTGTGTGACCACTTTATATCCCCCAAATTCTACACCTGGCTACAGGTGACAAGTTTCCTAGGGGAATACAGGAATCGCCAGGCTGGATCAGACCCAAGGACCATCCGGGCCAGTCTCCTGCCAGTAACAGTGGCCAGCTCCAGCTGCTTCCGGTGCAGGTGCAAGATCCCTGCAGTAACAGATGTAGGATGAACTGCCCCTCCTCATCTCTAAAGTCAGAGGCCAGCTTAAGCCCTGAAGCAAGAGGTTTAATATCCCTTCCACGATTTTATCAGCATTAATTAGGATAGTTTCCTCCACGGGGGAGGAAATTTGGGAAGAGCAGGTTTCCCAAAGTGAATGCATAAACTTTTTGGGGGCAGAGGCTATCATCTACTCCATGTTTGTACAGTACCTGGCACAATGAAGCCCAGATGTGGCAGCGACCTTAAGCACAGACAACAGTAGATGCGATGTTCTCGTGCCTTGTGACACGAGACAATCCAGCATTTCCACTATTTGTCTAGTGCCACATTTCTTGCTCCAGTGTAGTCTGCTTCCATGACAGCGGCATCTTTCTCAATGGGTTTTTTCTTATGTCATTTGTTGTCCCTCTCTTTTCCGTCTTCCACCACGTGGTATCAAGGCAAAGGCTTGTCTAGGAATATGGTTTTTTCCCTGACACCTATACAACATGCCCAAACCACTTCAGCCTTCTTTCTCAAACCATTGTCTCTACAGTTTGTTGGCCACTCCTTTGTAATACATCAGCATTAGTTACTTTATCCCACTAGACGACACCAAGTGTTCTCAGCAAGCACTGCTGATGGAATGTGTTAAATTTCCTGTTGTAGGCTCCTAGCACTTGCTAAGTGTCAGAAGCATATAAATACAGGTACCACTCTGGCACTGCATAATTTTTGTCTTGGTTCTTGTATGAATCTTATTTTTTCCAAATAATTACTCGTCTTGAATACAACAGCAGCAGCCTGTTGGCAACCTGAAGCTCCTAGCACTGCAAGGGTTAAAATCGACTGCCCTCTCCACATGCAGCTCCATGCACTAATTTGCCAGTAATTATAAGGACAAAATTATTTGCATCCTTGTGCTGACTCCAGTGTAAGCCACCCACCCCATTCCCAGGCTGCAGTGTGAAAACCCAACCACTTCTGCAGAGAGGCTGCCAAGTAGTTTAGACTCAACATTTAGGTTATTGGTTTTTTTAAATAACCAGCCATAAAACAGAAACAGAAATGTTTCATTCCTTCAAAAATGCAACCAAGTATTGTTACTTCAGCAATTCCCCTGCAGTGCTAAAAACCCAGACATCTCAGGCTCTGGTGCCTGGTAATAAATAACAATACACACTTAAAAAGAAAAGGAGTACTTCTGGCACCTTAGAGACTAACCAATTTATTTGAGCATAAGCTTTCGTGAGCTACAGCTCACTTCATCGGATGAAGTGAGCTGTAGCTCATGAAAGCTTATGCTCAAATAAATTGGTTAGTCTCTAAGGTGCCACAAGTACTCTTTTTCTTTTTGTGAATACAGACTAATACGGCTGTTACTCTGAAACCTGTCAAAATACACACTTAGGATTTACAGCACTTTTCACCCATCGCTCTCAAAGCAGTTGATAAAGGTGGGTAATGCATTATTGTCCCCATTTTACAGAGAGGGAAACAGAGAGGTGAAGTGACTTGCTCAAGGTCACTCCGCAGCTCAGTGGCAGAGCCGGGATCAGAATCCACATGTCTGGAGATGCAGTCTAATGCCCTTCCAACCAGAGCTCACTGCCATGGAGAACCAGAACATGAAATTAACCACACTCAGAACGTCTGCTTTAATGCCATGTATTTACCTCCCAGATTCTGTGCTGCTCCAATGGCCAGTAAATCCCGAGCAGCCCCAGGGCTTCTCTAACTCACTGCTGCCTACAGACTGCTCCACAGGGCAGAATTGCTTGAGCACAAGAGTGTTGCAGCTACTATCCTTCCAATCCCTGACATGCCTCTCAGCAGGGGTGGGCAGTAGGGGAACACTGGGGGTGTTTCCCGGGGTGCTGCTGCGGCAAAAGTCGCAGTTGGTGGGAATCGGATCATGGGTTTCATTTGGCAGGATAAATGAAGTGCAAGAAGTAAACTGAAGTGGCGAAAGGTCAATTGGATTTATAAAATACTTTCAGTTTCAATTCTGTATTGGAGACAAATTCACCTCATGCAGAGGCCACGGGCAAGCACCGCTAAAGTCCCATGTCTGGCCTCAAGACAGGGCGTAAATGCAGGTAAGTACTGCATAAGCCTTGAACCCCTCTGCATCAAGGTGAACCTCATGCAATTAACACAGGTAAAGAGATTGTTGAGCAAATGGTTTTCATGTTGATAGTCATATCACAGCAGAAACCAACAGATTAGATTGTGCAATAACTTCCCCGGGGACAGTACAGGCTTGTTCCCACCAATACAATGCACAGGTCCAGTCTAGTTTTGAAAGTCCCAAAGGATCAAGCTCACACTGTATCCCTAAGGAGATGATTCTAGATATGGTGCTTAGGTACTTATATGGCTTCCCATTAGCACGGTATCCGTGTGCCTTGCAATCTTTATCAGGAAATATCCCCATTTTACAGATGGGGAACTGGGGCACACAGAGTCTATGGCAGGACCAGGTCCCCCAAGTCCCAGATTGGCACCCTAACCAGTGGGCCATCCTTCCTCTTGATTTCACAACCTACCATTTTCCATCAACAGATGGGCGGGTGGGTGGGAAGGAAAGCAGGAATCTTCCCCAGCACAAGCCAGGGAACTGGAAAAATCATTTGTGTGAAAAGCCAGGATTTTGGCAGCATTGCAATCACAAAATTACACTGAGAAACCCAAATCAACAACCCTATCTGCACTTCCAGAGGGTTACAATGCAAGGGCTTCTTGCGGGCAAGGGGAAGTTGTGAAACACCATGGAGTAGGACACCACTGCAGAACAGAGTTAAATATGGTAATGCCTGTCAGAGGCCAGGAGAACAGGTCTTGATGGGATCCCCAGCAGGCAGGCAGCTCTCACGGCGTTGTAAATTCTATTTCTCAGGTCATTACATCTGGCTGGGTTTTTTTCTCCCCCTCCCCCCCCATTTAACCATGTTCCAGCGAAGCCATTTAAAAAAAAATTACATGCCAGCTCTGAGCTGATGTCAAATTAAGAACTGTCCCCTGAGTGCTTTGAGTATGGGGAGAGGTTTTCTTGCAGGTTTCAGATTTGCAGACAAGTCTCAAGTGCAAATCTTCAGGAGAGATGAAGGGGTGGGGAGGGATGCCAGCATGAACAGCAGCATCGGCACTTCACCACGTGGTATCCAGAGCTCCCATGGGGGTATCCACAGCCCCCGTAGTCTGTCTAGAGGATCTGTAAAGTGCATGGATTTTCCTTGGCAAAAAAAAAAAAGTGCAGTGATACACAATTTGGACTGATTATGGATTTTAACTCCCTTCTCTGAGCTTCCCAGGGCATCCCATCTTCTCTGTGTCTTTTACAGTGTAAGTTCCTTGGGCTAGGGGGTGTTTACTTCTGTGTGTTATACAGCTCCCAGCACATCACTGATACTTACATAAGTGTAACTTATCAGTGCTGAAGAAAGGTGCTGGCTTGGCAGCCTGGCTGAGTGAAGATCTTTCCCCACAGCATGGACAGCAAACTTCCCTCCTACCACCATCCCCTGCCCATTTGCCTTATCCCTGACATGGAGTGACCATTGTTAGAATGGGATGTGATTTCAGATTCCACGGTCCATTTAGTCCTTGCAGAGAAGAAGGTTTAACTTGTGACAACTGGGGAAGGAGGTGGGTTGAGATTCGGACATGTGCTCCAACAAGGAACTGGCTGAGACCCTCCACCTGGGACCATTTGATAGTCTGGAAAAGAGGCTAAGCAGGGACTTGTGACCAAATGTTGTATTGGGGATGGGGGGGAGGGGTGAAAATCTTGTACATTGCTGAGCATGGGGGTTTAGGGGGTCATGACTGCCCATACAGATAGCTGCAAGACTCTAAGGAGATCTGGGCATGATACCCATTACGTTTGAGATTTTAGCTTCCTTTCACTTGAAACCAGAGTAAACAGTCCTGAAATAAGGGCTGGGACAAAACAATACACTAACCACCCCAGCTGATCACTACACAAAGCAGTAAAGAAAATGTGTTTTCCGGTGCACCATTTAGTGTAATGGAAAATCCATGGCATCCACTCATGCTTAGCAAAGACTCCAGAGAAGCCCATCTAGCATAGACACTCCCTTCTGCTGCAATGAGCTATGGGCTCTCACGCTTCATCTTAGAGAGAATGGCAGCTCCCCTGCACAGACTCCCTCTTGTACCAAGATGGATGGGGTGGGGGAGGAGGGGAAAGTCACCCTTTCCTTCAACCAACATCAGAGTTTGTCTCCTCACCCTCACTGCAGCCGCAATCCCGGAGAGCACTCTTCTGCCCCCAACTCACTGGGTCAGTCCTCCAACACATCCCAATGATTCACCCCACATGGAGATAGAAATTGCTCATCCAATTCCACAGAAGGATGGAAACACCACAAAGTGCTGTTCTACCCAGAGACAACCCAACCTATAAAGGCTACCCCACAACATATAAGGAAGGCTGTATCCTACTAAGACAGAACCGTGCCCCGCCCCCCCCCCCGCCCCCAGCTCCAAAAGATAGATGGGATCCCATCTCACCGATTTAAATGCCCCCAGCTCCTAAAGGCAGGGGGGATTCCATCACTCCCAACCACAGATAAACACACTCCCACACTCACAGAGATGGGACAGATTCAGGGAAAGATTAGGGCACTGGCCTAGGTTCCATCCCTGGCCCTGCTGCTGTCCTGCCTCAGTGTCGAGTTCCTTCCCTGCTCTGCACCTAAGTTTCCACCAGCTATAAAGTTGGGGACTGACATTCATCTGCCTTTAAAAGAACAGAGAAATGTATAAATGAGAACCACACTGGGACCTACCCTTGCACAGAACTTGTTACAGAGCGGGCAGGCCTTTCCTCACAAATACTACCCCACTCCACCTCCCCCATCTAAAGCGGACTCCTGACCTGCCAGTCTTGCCTGAGAATCTATATAAACACAGACCCGCTCAGCCCACTTCACTGGTCTCCCATGAGATGTCATGTCCAGCGTTCCCAGGCTGAAGCCCTTTGATCTGCTCCATCCCGGCAGGGAGGCCAGATAAACAAAATACACTCTGGATTATCCCATAGCTCCTCTCCATAGGGTTGGGGAACAGGGGAAGGGGGAGGGCTGTTAGCAGCATGTTCTCCCATGGTGCTGCGGAAGGAGGAAGGGTCAAGTCCATGGGTCAGATCCTCAAGAGGCAGTGGAGATGTGCAAGTACCAGAAGGGAAGAGGACAGTCTGCTAACAGTGAGACCCCTACCCATCTCCATTCCCTGCTGGGCTAGCGGAAAGGAAGGGACGCACACTCAGCAGGGGGGGATTCTCCCCAAGCCCCTGGAAGGGAACAAAAATCTGCTCCTCTCCCCCTGGTGTGGTAATGGGGGCAGGGCCAGCTCCTCAGCCCCACAGAGGGGAAAAGGTCCATGCACCCCCACACGCACTCCCAACCCTCTGCTGCAGCTACTGAGGGCTCCAAAGGTGGCCCAGCCCCATGTGGGGCTCAGCGGTCACCAAATCCCTCCCCAGTGTGACACGCCCTGGACCCTGGGAGTGGAGAGTTGAAGACCCACTCCAGCCTCCTAGACCTGATGCATCATTTTCTAGGAGCAGGGAGAGGCTGAGACCTCCCCGGTCCTGTCCCCCTCTGTACCGTCCGAGACACCACTCCCATCCCGGGTCCTGCCCCCCTCTGTGGGGGTCCGAGGCCCCCCCATCCCGGGTCCTGCCCCCCATACCTGTCGGAAGTCGGCGGTGAGGGTGATGAGGGTCCCGTCCCCTTTGCGCAGCTCCAGGCTGATGCAGTCGGCGCCGCTGTCCGCCTGCAGGCTCTCCTCCGTCACCTGCCCATCGGGCAGCCGCACCCGGACCCGCAGCTCGGACAGCGCCCCGGGGCCAGCCCGGCCGGGCAGCGGCCCCGGCGCCAGCGGGAGCAGCCGCAGCAGCAGCAGGAGCGCAGGGAGCCCGCAGCCCTGAGAGCGCATCCCCGGCAGCAGGAGCCAGAGAGGGCGAAGGCTGCGCACCCCCTGCCCCAGTCCCCCGCTTCGCCCCCTCTGCTACCCCCAGACTCCGCCCACCGGCACCCCCTCTAGCTGCCTGAGCTCCCCCAGCCAGGCACCCCGCTGCCCCCCACAGGAGGCTCCCGAGACAACCCTCCCCAAGAAGTTTCCAAACTTTGGCTGAAAGTTTGGCAGAGCAGAGAGAGCCCTCGGGGCTGGGAGCTCCCCTCGCTGCACCCTCTGCCCTCTCCTCCTCCTCCTCCACCCCCCGGAGCCCTCTCCTCTTACCCCTCTCCTCCTCTCTCCCTGGACTCTGGACAGCACATGGGCTGTTGCTTGCACTTTACACCTCCCAGTGCACCGGCGGGAGCCCGCACGAGGTGCCGGGGGCTGGCGCCCTGATCCTTGGCAACCACCTTTCCTCCTCCTGCCCTGCTACCCCACCATGTCCAGCCTGTCTTTTCCCTTTCCCCCAGCAGCGCTGCCCCAGCTCCCTCTGTCCCTTACTTGGGACTCTTTGATTCTGTTTTTCTCTTTTCATTCAATCCACCCCGTCACTTCCTTCACTAAACACAACCCACAGAGACCTGACTTAAAGAGACAGTGCACCTCCGCCTTTAAAGGACCAGTGCAAGCCCACAGCTGCTCCCCAGCTGGGATTCCAAGCTGCTCCTGCAGCCAAATTGGGGCGGTGGGAGGGAGGTTGGAAGGGAAAGAGAATAAGGCAGCTTTGTGGAGCAGTTCTTTCCTAATTACTATCTCGTCCAAACACCCCCACTCACCCTGTCATCTGGTGTCATGCTGGTGTCATGATGATTTACGCTGACTGGGAAAATTTCCCTTTGTCCTCAAGTCAGGATCCATCCTGCAAGTTTCTTTTCTTTCCTGCAGCCAGAAACTGGTTCCCCCTTTAATTCTGACAGGAATACAATTGAGAAGCTGCAGTTAAAAACAAATCTAGCAGAGAAACTGAGAAAAAAAGTTATTTCTAAATGAGCAATTATAAATTGACAAAATTACTATGATGTACTGAACACCCTAACCCTTACTGTAGAAAAGGAGCCAAATTCAGAGGTCTGTGCTGATGCAAATTTCATATATTCTGGCCCCTGCAGTGTGCATTTTACACTAATATAGATTTTCTCTAGAGTCCCTTATTTATGTTCACCCACACTTACCAGAATGTGTAACCCACAAGCCTGCACATTGCTTTTTGAATCTATCCCATGGTCTCTTGCCCTGAATTGGTTACACTGTAAGCCTCCAATTTGGCACTCGGTTACACTCAGCTTTTCAATCAATTCCAGATGGGCAGATGTTCGGGTCCATGAAGAGCCCCGTTGATTTCCAGGAGGATCTGAGTGCAGGATCAGGGCCTAAACTCAGATGAACAACACTCCAAACAGAAGGCAGGGAGCTACTGCTAGAAATGGGAGAAGATTTAAATCTCAGACCAGAACAAAACTTCAGAGTAAAGATCCCATTTTGCCTTACTGTAGCCTTCTTGCAGTGAATGAGACAAAGATAGCCCTCAGAGGATGACAGCCTACTACTGCTACCATTTACTCTGTTACTTCAAGTGGTAGATGTCTGCAATGTGGCTCTAAAGGTCCAAACCTTGCTGAAAACTAAAAGTGGGGATCATTAGTGTTCCATATGATGGAATTTCTGAGAAGGTAGCATGGGATCATGTAATGAAAGGCTGTATTATGATGCATATGCATACTCAAGGGAGCTGAATTAAGGGTGCACAGGCAACCTTAATTCTGGCATTTCCTAACTTTTGAATGCTTGACTTCCCAACCTTAATGTCCTTCTAACATTAGAGTTGAAAAATATATAATAAAATATATAGGCCTTAAACTGCTGTAAATGGAGAGATTAACATTATGGATTTTAATTATGAATGATCATTATTATTATTTGCATTCCAGGAGCACGTAGGAACCCCAATGAGGGATCATGGCCCCATTGTGCTGGGTGCTGTACAAACGCAAAAATGAAGTTTGGCTCTACCTTGAAGAGCTTAAATAGACAAGACAAACAGAAATAGAGGCACAAGAAATAAATAATTTAGCAGGACAGAGTTTGTAAATTACTGTTCCTCTCCCATTCTCAGGCTACCACAGGCAATCTTTTTCCCAGTCCATGCCCTAAACGGTGCCCTTTTCTCCCACAGAAAAACATGAGTTTCTCTGATTTACACTGGTTTATCAGATCGGAATCAGGCCTTCTCTCTCTCTCTCTCTCTCTCTCTTTTAATCTCATCTTGAAGTAAGTGATCAATCAGTATTCCAGAAACCATTGGCGTCTGATGTTTATCCCATCCATCGATGGAAGGGGTAGCAATCATTTCCCATTCACGCTCAGTAAGACACAGTGGTTTCCCACAGTGATCATAAAACCAAAGTCTTTTCAGAGATAGAAGTAACAACAAACTAGGCAACCGTCAGAGTGAGGTTCTTTGTCATGACTGAGTTGCTTATTCCAGGAAAAGGTCCCTGTGAAGATTTCCACTCTGTGGAGACAGTCACAAGGCTGTCAAAGAGCTGGGTAGTGCAGAAAAGTTTTCTGCTCCCTACTTCAGAAATCACAGCCAACTAAGGCCCACTTTGCTCCTGAGTGAGCGTGGCCAGGTGGGGATTTAATGCACTTGAATTTATATACATTAATTTCACACCTTAAATTGATTAATCTTAACTTTCCCGAGGCAAGGTAGACAAACCCGTTAACAGTCCTAGCCAGCCACTCTCATTTGCGTAACAGTCTGTATCTCTCATTATCCTAAGTGCAAGGAGGGGTTCACCGCAGCAACTCGGCAGCAGACAGGCAACTAGAAAATGGGCTGGTCCTGTGTGAACGGGCTCTAGTGCTGCAGGGGTTTGCCAGTCTCTGAAGACACATGCGGCCCCACGCCTCTCTCTTATGGCCAGGCTGTTGTCTTTCATGCACCTGCTGTCCCTTGCCTTTACTGCTGTCAGCTTATTTGCCTCCGAAATGCTGGATCGCGCCACTCAAGGTTATGAGACAATGCTACTTATGTCCAAGAAATGAATCTCCCAGCATTTTAAGTCTATCATGTCCTTCATTTAGGGGTCTGGTCCTCATTTTGGGTCTCAGACGACAGTTAAATATCCATCTCTGAATCACTTCTTTCTTTTAAGTGTCAGAGGGGTAGCCGTGTTAGCCTGAATCTGTAGAAGTGGCAAAGAGTCCTGTGGCACAGGGCTCTTTGCCGTTCTTTCTTTTAGCGGCTGCATAGCTCTATGTATATTCTTTTTTCCCTATCAGTTAAACAAACAAAACACACACCACCTAGGTCTTACATAGAGCTCTTCATCAGAGATTTCAAAGCACTTTACATAGGAGATCAGCATCATTATCCTCATTTATGATGGGGAAACTGAGGCACAAAGTTACCCAGCATGTCCTTGGCAAAGCTAGGAATAAAATCCAGGTCTCCTGAGTCCCAATCCAGAGTGGTACCCACTAGTCCAGTAGCATGAGCCGTGTGGACTGGGAATTGCATGCAGCAGCAATGCAGCGAGCCAGCCTCAGGTCTATGCAACAATGCAGTCTCATTCAAAACAGAGCCTGAGCGTGTATAGTTCTCATGCTGGCCCTCTGCAGAAGGGTGAATTCCTTCCCTTACTAAGGAGGGACTAACTGTCAAAGATCACACCTGTCCCCGGCTCTGTAGTATACTTTCTCCAACTTCCAGACAGAATCTGAAAGAGTGGCTGACCTTTGGAATTGGGTGGGAACAGAGGCATCTGCCAATTCCACTGCACTTCTTTACTTCTGCTCTCAGTCACGGTCACGCCCATGCAATCACACTGAGTGCGGGGGAACCATTGACCCATGAACCGTCGCCTGGATCTCCAGGGAGGCTTCATTTTGAAGCCAGGCTTTAGGTTGTACCCAGGTTAGCAGGTTCATCACTGTCCCTAAGTGAAGTTAAAGAGCAATGAAGAGAGCCCAGTTCCACCTCACTAAACAACAACAGGGGGTGTTTTCTCTTCCAATGGTCGTTCTGGAGAGCAGGGAAACAGCACATGTCAAGGCAAGGAGGCTATAACAAGGGCACTTATGAGAGCTGCTCTCATAGGAGTCACAGGGCACAAATAATATCAGCTTTTGTTTTAGTCTTTAGATTTGATTTACTGGTCTTCACATGCTAAAATATATATCAGTAACCTAGCCTTTGCTCTGCACATGGCTGTTTACTAACATCTATCAGCCAGTCACACAGTGTACGAGGCTTAGGCCTAGATGGTCTGTAAATGAACAGGAAGACAAAGACTGGGGGAGTGGACTGCAAATGGTGGTGCTAGACTCCTTCTAAGGAGAGGAGTGGGGGAAAGAGCAGGGTCCTGATCCCACTTGCCTTCATGCTCGCTAGCTGAGCTGGGCCACCACAGAGGGGTGTGACTGCATCATACGCCCCTTCATGCACAGTGGGGGCTATTCAGGCCTGGACTTCCTCAAGGTTCTTGGTGGCATTGTGTCTGCTTCAGATCTAATACCCTGGGAGCAGCCTCTGCTGTGCACTCCTTTCTCCTATGCCTTCCTCACCCAATGGAGGCAGTGTCTAAAAGCCGTTTAATCTCTGAGGTACAAGAGCTTGTCAGACACATGGGAGACATCCTATCATGCAGCATGCAGTCCTTGTGCCCTGCCCTGATTGCTCATCCATTTAGCTGTTATTTCTAGCCACCCACTTCCTCCTCCTTTGCTGGGCACCTTGCCCTAAGTTGACGAAGCACTTTCCTCTCCTGCTCTGGGATCATCAGGTTTATTTCTCCTTCATCATTTGAGGAGAGTTCAGCAAGTGTGCACACAAGGACAACCAGACTTTGGGATCACTTTTTCCTCCAGCACTTTCCCTAAATAGCTGCACTAAGCTACAATAGATTTAGGACAGGAGGATGCAGATGAGGGGCAGGGGACCCAGGATTCCACTGTGCTGGAGAATCGCTGGGCCCGGTTCCTTCACCGAGCACGTGCTTTGCATTGCTGAAAGCTGCTGGCTAGACAGCCCTGGAGGCTGAAAGTCCTTGGTACATCCACAAAATGAAGGGGTGAGGCCGGAACTATCTATAGAACCCAAGTAAAGGGCCCATTCTCATGGCCATATGCCTGGGAGTAGAAGGCCCCCAAATTCAGTCCATATTGGTCACCAAACACTAATGACCTGGACAGGAGTTGGACCAGAGACTGGAAGGTGAAGAATTCTCTATTCCAGTAGTATTGCCCTGAAGCATCTACTCCCTCATCCCCAGTGCTTAATTTGTAATGAAAGAGGTGCTGGAGCTCAAGTAATTTTTTTACATTCATAACTGACATGGCAAGCCCAGAGGTGCTGGGGCTGTGAACTACCAAGCCTAGAGGTTCAGCCCTGGCAAGCCCCAGCACAAATTAAGCACTGCTCATCCCTTAGCATCCACTTTACAAAGCTACCTGTATGGTCGATGTAAAAAACAAAAACAAACCACCTTATTCCACCAGTGCACCTGGGGCCAGGTTCTGACCTCAGTTACACCGGTGTGAATCCAGACTTACACAAATGTGTGACTGAGATCAGAATCCAGCCCCTTCCGTATTTCTGAGTCACAGCCACAGATTTTACTGACAAAAATATCAGTATTTTGCTATGGTTAGCAGCACTGCGGAGCCGACGGAGCAATGGGAGGGTTAGCTGGATTCTCTCGGACTCTGGGCCGCATCAAGCAAAGTCCTAGTTATTACTGGTGATGGTGGCAGAGGTGACAAGAACACAGCTTGATTTGCAGATTTGGCAATCAGTTCAAATCCTGTTTTGGAAGGAAGCAGAGTTCAAGTTACTTTTCATTAATAAAAATAAATTCACTGTTTCTTTAGAATGTTTTTTCTATGCCCCCAATTTGCTTAAACATTACCTACAAGGTTCTGAATGGTATTTTCAAAATGTTTTCCTTGCTCAAAGCAGTGCCCAGTGCTTTGCATCTCTGACCTTTTAACCAATCTACTCTGTGTACCAGGGAATCAAAAGGTGGAGAGGCATAAAAGAGCAGGAGCAATTAAATAAATGCTTTCTGGCAGCAGAGGGTTAGAAGACTAGCTGGGTGCTTACGCCTCCATAGCCAGAGATCTCAGGTACAGAGTCTCTGACAGCGATTCTGAGGCTCTGATTAAACACAGGTTCATTGAGACATTGAGCTAAGCTTGTGCAAAAGCTGTTTGTTTTCAGAAGTTGCAGTCTCACATGTTGGACAGGACAAAAATGTTCCAGGGCATAATCCTGATCCCACTGCAGTCAGATCTGCAGCTGGAGTAAGCTGGTGTAGTGCCATTCAAGTCAATGAAGCCCTGCCAATTTACACTGGCTAAGGACCTGGGACCCCCACTGGAATTTAATTGCTACTGAGTTTGACTTCAGTGGGAGTAAAAGCAGACCCTAGACATTTGTTTAAACTCTGGACATATTTAAAGTCCAGCCCTGCAACCCTCGCTGATGTGAGAAGTTCAAATAGCTGGTTCATCCCCATCAGTGTGATCAAAATTAGGAGTCCTACTTTAGATGTGCTGTGGGGTGTGATGCTCAGAGCATGCCTTTTCTACATGGTGCAAGATTGTACAATGTACTGCCGAGAGCCCCAGAGGCCCATCTCGACTAGGGTTCCCAGTGCTACTAACACCAATGCAGCTGAACTGGGCTTAGCAATAGTGGGAAATGTTTGTAAAATTCCCCTAGGGCTATTTGACAGGTTTCAGAGTGACAGCCGTGTTAGTCTGTATTCGCAAAAAGAAAAGGAGGACTTGTGGCACCAGACCATTCCCATGAGTCAGGACGCCTGGTGTGAGTAAGAGCTGCTTTTGAAGGGGAGCAAAGTGAATAAGCATTTGTACCTTGACCATAGCTCCTGCCTCCTCTTTGAAAGTGTTCAACCACTTCAGGCCAAACTACACTCGCCTTTTCAGTGACCTTGCACAGGTGTGTCACTGAGAAATGGATATGTCCCTTTTCCTGCACAGAACAGAAAACAAGAGCAAAGCATGTGCATTTCATCACGTCCCTTTCCCTTTGCTCACGATGAGGATTTAGTCTCTTTTCTGGTGTAACTTCCATTTTTTGGGAGGGGACTGAATGTAACTTGCCCCCAATGGGACAAATTCAGATCCGTTACACCTAGGCAACTCTACTGGCTTCAGTGGTTTTGCACTGGTTTAAACAGAAGACTCAGACTCTCTTTCTCTCCCCTCCCCCAGCCTGCTTCTGTTACACTCAGGCAACTCACTCCTCCTTTCACATCTGGATCTGACTATCAAACAACAGTCTTTCTGTAAGAGTGGAACTGCCGCCTGCCCACCTCCCCCATGGCTCCATGCTTCAAAGACCAGGTGGGGGGTGTGCAGGGGAGGGAGGGGTAAAGTGTGTGGGGAGAGGGTCAGGAGTCTAGGCAGGTGAAATCTGTGTCTTTCTCCCTCCTTAGCCCAAATGTGTGTCTGCTGGTTTGATGGCAAATACTCCCATGCTCCAAACAAACACTGAGTTACCCTCGGGAAAAATAGTCCCGTTCAAAACACACGTTCCAATGTCCTCAGAAACAGAACAATCTTCCTAAAAGATATGCCAGTCCTCTACAGCAATGGTGCGGGTGCCAAGCTGAGTAGAAACCTTAGGACTGCCTGTGATGTTGGCACTGTGAGACTGTGTGTTTAAACATCCTGCATTCTCATAACAGTATTTGCAGTTTACAGGCAATGGAAGTCTTGTTGACATTGGAGGTTTGCTTCAGTTTCAGGCTTGGTGCAGCTGAACGGGTGCAAACCCCTAATGTAAACAGGATATGCCATGAATTGTAGTGGTGCAGCTTATCCCAGTTTCAAGCCAGGGCAAGAAGCCTTGGTGCGAACTGTGGCTTTTAGCATGTCTACAGCAGGGTTCTGAACAGGGGCATCTAACCCAGCAGCTGGGTGCCGATGGCCAAAATCCACCATGTACAGAAAACCTTGGAGGAAATGTAACTCCATATGATGCAGATCTCAAAGGAGCTAGAAATAAAACTGGATGTCACCAAAAAGGTCTAGGAACAGCTGTTCCAGATCAGACCAATGAGTCTCCAACAGTGACTGGCACCAGAGGCTTCAGAAGAAGGTACAAGATATCCTGCAGTGAATGTATGAAACAACAGCTCTTAGGGGAAGTTTCCTACTGACCTTTGTCAGTCAGAGGTTGCCATATGCCCCGAAGCATGAGGGTTTTGTATCCCTTCTGTTTTATTTCTTTGTCTCACGTAACTGTGGAGGGACAGGATATGTAAAGCCAGGTCTTCAACTGATGTAGCTCTGGTGACTTCAGTGAAGCTATACATCTGCTATTTACGTCTGCTGAGCTTCCAGCCCGAAGCGTCACTTGAGATAAAGTTCATTTTATGCACTGCCCAGCAAGTACCTTTAGATTTAGACAGAACACAAAATGGGAGCATGCGAAATGTTGGAAAGTCTCAGGAAGTCTGTCTAGTATTGCACTCATCATCATGGTATCTGAGCACCCAATGGGAGACCTTGTGCTTGGAGGATCTGGTCCTATTTCTCATTTATGCTGGTGTAAATCTGGCATGACTCTGCTGAAATCATTGGAGTAAACTCTCTGGAGATCAATGGAAAACCAGGCCTGGGTATTTGCTGAAATGAGCCAAGAAGTCTCGAATTGGAAATAACCAAAGACTAACGAAAGGGATATCAGTGTTAACTTAAGCAATATACATTTAACAAAAATGGATATAAATCTATTCCAAGCAAGAAAGGCTTAAGAGAAGAGATATTATAAATCTAAGTGAAGCAACTCAGAGTCAGAAGGGATATAAATCTAATTACATCGTATAAATCTAACAAAAGTAAGTCTTCGTGTCTTCCTGTTCATTTACAGACCATCTAGGCCTAAGCCTCGTACACCGTGTGACTGGCTGATAGATGCTAGGAAATGACATCTATCTAAGGAAAGCAATGCGAATGCAACACAAGGACCATAAATATAATGAAAGCAATATATAGATATAATGGAAGCAATCTAAAACCTAACCTGAGTGGTATAAATATAACAAAGAGCAACATAAACCTAATCACAGTGATTTATAAAATGGACATTTTGAAAGAAAGCATGGCCAACAAAGGATGTGGATGGCTGGATAGAGGGGCTGGATAAGTTTATTAGCAATAATAACATCTGCAGCTATAGAGGATGAAAGAAGTTAATCATCTGTCATACTACAGGGCATTAGCCAATTGCAGTAGAGGGCAGGAAAGACTCACACCCCACTGTACAACATTGTCTAATTCAGGCTCTATTCTGTTTGTCTAAGATGGGTAGCACAGTGGGGTGCAGAGGAGATGAACATAATGGAAAGGGATAACGAACAAACAACCCCAATGCTTTTCCCCTGAAGCTCTGAAAAATCTCTGCAGCCACGAATAAATTTAGCCTTTCGGGGGATGCCTGATTAAATGGGTGTGTATGGGAAAGAACCCAACCCGACGTGTATGTGTGGACTTTTTTAATCCTAATACATTTATCTTGGATGGGGAGAGTTCAGTGCGTGTTTACTGCTGACTCTTGTAATGTTTGAACATGTAATTTGAATTCACTTGAGCCTTGAGTGAAAGGACAGGCACATATCTAGAAATCCAAATTAACAGACAGACACTTCTTTAGGGTAGGTATGGTGGCTGCCATCAGAAAATCAACATTGCAAACGGTGTGCCTGCAGGGGAGGCAGTCTGGTCTAGTGGTCAGGGAGTCAGGACACCTGGGTTCTATTCTTGCTCTGCTATGGCCCAGCTATATGACCTTGGGCCATAGCAAGTCAGTTCCTCTATGCCTCAGTTTCGCCATCTGCAAAGTAGGGATAATGATAAAGTACTTTACAAATGAAAGTAAGTAAGATCTACAGAAGAAAAGTGATATGGAAGAGTTATTTATTGAGGGATAAGTGAGACCCTGCAGTTTCCTCCTGTGATACCTTCTTGCTATCCCTTACCAAACGTTGACTTTTCATGGTGATCACTACCAAGTACTTTCATCTTAGTTTTATGGATATGGAAACAAAAAAAGAGGGCCTGATTCACCACTGCCCTGGATCTTTCGGTTCTTTTACTATGCCTATGACCAAGGTATCCAAGTAGCTACATTCCAAGCCATCATTTATGCCTTTGCAAAATAAGCGTAAAAACTACCAGCACTGAACGGTCGTGGTTCACACCCCTTGTGCCCAGGTGTTCATGAGGTTATTGACTCCATGGTGAGGAGCAAGGAAGGGCAGAAAAATCAGGCCCAGAGAGATGAAGAAATTTGCCCAGGAACTCCACCTCAGAGCCACTAATAGATCCCAGACCCCCTGACTTCCCATCCAATGTTTTTAGCCCTAGACTCCTCGGAGGATTATTAGCGTGTTTTCACATCCGTCCAAATTAGCTCTAATATTTAAAGCCAACGATGTTACAGAAACGCTAACGTTGTTCACCTCCTTATAGCCTGTTGCATTTGCAAGCCTAACAAAAGCAATCTAATGGGAAAGCAATACAAAGTGATCTCTCTTTTAGCACTCCCTCCCAATCACCAACCACCACAATCAGCAATACACCACAATAGCACTCCCTCCCAATCACCAATCACCACTCCCAATCACCACAATAAGCTCCAACAGGGTGTGTATTTAGATCCTTCAATCACACAGTTTGGGTTGCTGAAGGCATTTAGCTTTCAGCCTCATGCCCTATAACACACCCAAGGCATATAATTCTAGGGCAACAGCCATGTCTCATTGCTATCCAAAGCCTTCATTGCAACAGTTAGCTTGACTTCGTACACTCAAGTTACTCCACTCAGGCTAGCTCGACTGAGCGTGGAATGCCGGGGTTCGTCTACACCATGGAAGTGACAGAGGCATCGCTATGTACCATAGACATTATGCGTGAGTTACTACAGTGATGGAAAGGGTTCTTCCATCACTGGTAACTCCACCTCCCTGCGCGACAGTAGCTAGGTCGACAGAAGAATGTTTTTTGCTGCGTGTATACCGGGGTTTAGGATGGTGGCGACACTAGGGGGTGTGGATTTTTCGCAACCTGTGTCATTCATACGTCGACCTGCGTTTCACATGAGCAACAGAGTGGCTGGATTTACATTAGCTGCCGAGGAGTTGCAACTCAAGCTGCAGCATCCCCACTGCGTTACTAGTTCCAGCACCTTGAACTTCAACCCATCCTCTGCCCTGGAGTCGAGACTAAAGACCCACTTAACTCAAGCGAGAGCTTGCGTGTGTGAACGGGTACCAAGTTAGGGGCAAAACTTGAGATCCAGCTTGAGTTAACACCGCAGTGACGACTCGCCCAATCAATCTTCACTAGGATTTGAATCTGAGTTACTCACACCGTGTTGTTGTTTGCAGTGAAGACCAGGTTTCAGATTGTACATTCTTTGAGGCAGGAGCTGCCTTTCTGTGCTGTGTCTGTACAGCTCTCTTAGCACAAGGGAGTCCTAGTCTAGGACTGGGGTTCTTTGGTGCTATCACAACACAAATATAATTAATAATAATAATAATAAATAGCTTTTCTGATTTTCATCAGAAAATTGAATTTCAGAATTTTTCAACCAGCTTTGTTTTAAACTCTTAGAAAAATGAGGTTTTCACATCTTATTTTGAATGCTCAAAAATGGTCCCAGGTGGTCGTGTTTAACTTGAAAATCTGACCCTTTCACTCCAAGAAACTGTCCTGCTGTCAAGCAAAAAAGTGCCACATGTTTTTTGTGTCATTTCAAAAATTATTTGTGCCCGAAAAAAATCAGTGCTCATTGGAAAACCTGCAACAGTTTGAATTTAATTTTCCCCAGAGGGAAAAATGCCCAATTCATGGGAACTTTTTAAAAACAACAACAAACATCTAGATTGTGAAAGAGCCTGGAAAGAAACAATTTTCCATGCAAACTTTGGTGAAAATGTGTCGAGCACCTCCATGGAACTTTCGTATGAAATGAGGGAATCTGTTAGATTTGATAAAAGAAAAGGAGGACTTGTGGCACCTTAGAGACTAACATATTTATTTGAGCATAAGCTATCGTGAGCTACAGCTCACTTCATCAGATTTGATGTCTCCTCAAACTCAAAGATACCTTTTAAAGACAGGGAAGCAGTAAATCTTATTCATGTCATCTTCAGACTCACACATTTCATTTTGTGTGCCTATATTCTACATGGTCTCAAAGTGCTTTATAACTATTCCTTAATGAAATTTTACTAGAGAAACCATGTGATAGTTGAAAGAATAGAAGTACTTGTGGCACCTTAGAGACTAACAAATTTATTTGAGCATAAGCTTTCGTGGGCTAAAGCTCACTTCATCCGATGCATGCAGTGGAAAATACAGTAGGTATATATTATATATATATATATACACACACACACACACACACACAGAACATGAAAAAAATGGGGGTTGCCATACCAACTCTTAACGAGACCAATCGATTAAGGTGTGGCTATTATCAGCAGGAGAAAAAAAACAACATTTGCAGTGATAAGAAGGTGTGAGTAACAACGGGCCATCCTGATTATCACTACAAACGTCGTTTTTTTCTCTCCTGCTGATAATAGCCCATCTTAATCGATTGGTCTCATTAAGAGTTGGTATGGCAACCCCCATTTTTTCGTGTTCTCTTTGTATATATATCTTCCTACTGTATTTTCCACTACATGCATCTGATGAAGTGGGCTTTAGCCCATGAAAGCTTACGCTCAACTAAATGTGTTAGTCTCTAAGGTGCCACAAGTACTCCTCGTTCTTTCTGCTGATACAGACTAACACGGCTACCACTCTGAAACATGGGATAGTTGTAACTATTGCTCCATTTTAAAGATGGGGAAATTGAGGCACACCAAGGTTTAATTAAGCAAACATTTTCAGAAGTGTCGACGCTAAGCCTCAATTGTTGAGTGCTCATTTTTACACACCTCAGGCTTAATTATCAAAGGTGCTGAGCATTCCAAATTATAACTGAAATCAAGGTGACCTGTGGGCATTCAGCACCTCTGAAAGTTAGGCACAGGTTGTCACCTAGTTGGGGAGCCAAGACATGAGTGAAAATATGGCTGTTACTTGATCAAAAAGTCACACAGCAAATTAGTGTTAAAACCAGGATCACAACCCAGGAGATCCAATTCCCAGCTCCCTATTCTATTCACTAGACAATGCTTCCTTCTTTTCTAGCCGATGGCTGTAACTAACCACCCCAAGCACTCAAAAGATAGTCAAAAGGCTCAGTTGCACTCTCCTTTAGAGTGGTGTTAATCACGGAAGTCAGAGTTACCACGATGGACCAGATTCTGATATATTTACTGAAAAGTATCTCATGCCACAATTAGTCCCATCAATGATATCAGAGGAATTACTCATACTAGTCGTGGTGAGCAAGACTGTCATATCCACCCTATGGATTTACCCGAGTGCAAATGAGAGCTGAATTTGGCCCATTGCCTTTCGCAAAGATTCACAGCCAAAGCTATTAATCATCCAGCATTTGCTAGGGGCATTGCATGTGGAATTAAGCAGAGGTGTCGAAATAGTCATTGGGATATAATCAGCAAATTAAAACCCAGAAGCACCCAACATTATACCTTCATGAAAACTTCTTCAGTCGACTACATGAGGATTAGGGTTCTTTAATAAGGGGTCTCTAGGGACTGCACTCTCGGTTATTCCACGTGCTCAGTTATGAAGCCTTGTGCCATCTACTCACTGGCAGTTACAAAGCCCTAGCCAGTTCCACTTCCTCACTGACAGTCCCAGACCTGTGCTGGGCAGTGAAGCTCACTCTGCTCAGTTATAAACCCCTGAACTATGCAGTGACTTAAATATTTCTAATAGTTTCCTCTGGAAAAATTCTGGGAGGTCTGTGGAGGGCCCTGGAACAGAAAGAGCACATCTGTCAGCGTTGGACCCGAGCAGGGCTAAACCAAGGAGCTGGAGATGCTGAGGATCTGGAGTCTCTCACACACAGACACAAAGGCACAAAACCATACACGAACGCACACTGCAAGACGCAACCCCCAGCCTCCTCGAGAGGCATGCAAGTACACAGATACACACCTTGTCTCCCACTTGCAATGCACCAAGATACACACACTGCACCAGGAGACACACAAACAGACATACTCCATGACACATCTGCTGCATCCAGAGCTATTCACGCCACCCTGAGATGTGCCCACCGATGAGACACACAAAGGGCAATATGCACACAGCCCTCTCTGTTCAGCAGCTGTTCCCTCAGCCACCGTGCCATTCGCTTTTGTATTGCCATTCGTGTTGCCAACCCCAGCCCACAGCCCAGGTCATGGCCCAGGCCCTACACCAGGGCTCCCTCTTCAAGTTCATGCACTGGTTCTCCCACCACCATATCTTCTCTCCCAGGGAGTGGTATACGCCCGCCTCCTTTCCCAGAGAATCTAGGTAGTGTTGAGCACAGCTCCTCTGCAAACGCCTGGGAACAACTATCCAGCTCTACCCACTAATCTCCCAGTTGGGGCCAGCTCCTGTGACACACTGCACCTCCTCTGTGAATGCACTAGTAATTCAGACGTGTGGCAGCCCCCTTTTCCGGGCACTGAGTCATTTTTTCCAAGCTGGTGGTAACGTGAATTGATCCCGGGAGGCCTGGCTACCTGCAAAATGGCAATAGCCCAGCAGTGCCAGCAGCAGGTAAACACAAGCAGGGATTGTATCAGTGACATCTCCCCGTCCTTGAGCCCTTGCTGCCTGGATCCTATTGTGCTTAGAGGCTGGGAGTGGGAATGGTGGTGCTGGGGTATTAGTGGGTGTGGCTCAGACTTGGGAGCTTGAATCCCAGCATTGGAAGTGGTCCTGGGAGTGGAAGAAATTAGGAAACTCTGGTTGGGGAGCAGAAGGGAGGGAGACTGGGGAAATGAGGACACTGCCAAGAGGAAGGGCACACTGGCTACACCTTAGCTTTATGTGGCTGATGTCCTGCTAGTGGGAGCCGCTGTGTGCTTGGTACAAGGACAAACTGGGCTTGGCACAAAAACGTGAGGTCTTTGGGGCAGGTTCTTGCTGTTCTGTACTTGTACAGCACCTACCATAGCGGGGTCCTGGGCCAGGACTGGTGTTTCTTGGTACTCCTGCAGGCCAAACAGAACGATCAGGGGCTGGAGAGAGAGATTTAATGAAATATGATTAAACATCTATAGCTTGGCACGGTGACTGCCAGTGAGGATGACGATCAAGGAGGGACCTGATAGGTGACCCTGAAAAGGACAACACCAAGGGTCCAATCCAGCACCTCTGCCTCACCTGAGTGCTCCCAGTGGGGACTGCTCCCATGAATGAGAGCTGAAGGATTGCACACCCAGGGGCGGGACTGCTTAGAGTGGATCCAGATAATTAGGAGGAACAGGATGCAATTGAGAAAGGGAACTGTCAGAGACCAGGATGTGGGTGGTCATTCCCAGTGGTTAGAGCAGGAGTTGGTGGCCAGGAACAGAAGCCCAGGGTCAGAGTCAGAAGCCAGATGCCTAAACCATGGGTCAGAATTGGAGTCAGAGGCCAGCTGCCAGAGCCAAGGGTTGCAGCCAGAGTCAAAATTGAGGAATTGGAGCTGAGGCCCAGAGCTGGGTTACCTGGAGTAAAGCAGGGCTGGATCAGAGGGAGAAGCTATCACAGCCATGGGCAAGTGCTTCAAGTGGCCACTAAACTGCTGCTGCTGGGCTTAAAAGCTGGTCTGCTGATTCTTCCTACCAATCAGGCAGTATAGTCAATGAGGCAGCTTACTACCGGCCAGCTGTGCTAGTCAGGTTGCCTGGAGACTGGTTCTGGTTCTGATTTCTGACAGGGGCATTTCGGGCTTGGCGCCACGGGAAAATTAACCAGGAATTTTTCAACAAAACTTTTCTAGGATTCACCAAAAAAAAACAAACCAAAATCCACTTGTCATGGAAACACACAGATGTCAAGGACATTTTTTGTTGAGAAGATTTCTCAGATCCAAAATGGAATTTCTGGTCAAAATATATATGCGAGAAACGCTGCCCCAAGACAGCCAGGAGCCCAGTGATTAGGACACTCATGCGGGATGTGGAAGACCCAGGTCCAAATCTCTGTGCTGCTGGATTCAGGGTCCATGTCCAAGTTAGTATGCTAACCACCAGGTGTTTGGCGGTTCTCGAGTGGGTCTCCCCTTCTCTCTCCGCTGACTGAAAAAATTCAAACGCTCTAGTCTCATTTCAATGCAGAATGAAAACAACTGTCGAAACCTGGACATTTTTTGCAAACTAGAATTCTTGTTTTCTGGCCAGACCTGTGAAATGGCTACTGTGGAATAGCTGCACGTGTGGACACTATGATCTGGAATAAAAGTCACTTTGTTACAAAATAACTATAATGTGCTTTCAAGGTGGAGTAGTTACTGTGGAATAAATTCACTCTTATTTCAGAAGTTTCCACAGCGAAACACCGAAGATTGGACGTTTCTCCCCAAAAGATGGAGTGGGAGCATTTCGAACTAGCATTTCGAACCAGACAGGACAAAGCAATAGGACCTATGCTGTAAGAACAATCTAGCCCTGGGCTCAGTTTTGTGCGCATGCATGATGGGACCAAAGCTGGAAGACAATTATTTGTTGAAATGTCACCCCTCCCCGCATAAAAATAGCTTCTAGAATAAATGGGAATTTTTGTGAAAACATTTCTGTTTTTGTAGAAAATTTAGGGGTCTTCATACCCCCCCCCAAAAAATACAAAAAAAAGTCCTGTGGCCAAACCCTGAGATTATTATTTTTTTTATATTGTTTTTCAACCCCCTCCCCAAAAAACAACAAAACTTTAAAGGAAAACACTGATGAAAACAAAAACATTTCTACAAAACCAAAAATGTTTACAGGGCAAAAAAAAAACCACAACAAACAATTCCTGACTTGCTCTAGATCCCATCCAGCTGTGCTTTCCCCCATGGGGTAACTGCAGGCCTGATCCTCACTTCTGCAAAAGCCCCTTCACTGCTTTAGCACAGCAAAAGGCTCTTTAAGTGGGTGAAAACAACCCTAGGAGAATAACCCCTGCATGGTAGCCTGCCATGCCCACACGGAGTTGGCATAAGGGCTCTACATCAACCCAGCTCCTGCGCCAGGTGTAAGGGGCAAGTCAGGAGAGGAGAGAGGCATGGCTGGAGCACACTGCACGACAGCTCTTCTCTACTTTTCAGGGTACGTCTAGACGGCAACCACCAGTGTAACGTACCCAGAGCTAGCCATAATTTAGGTAGCTTGGGTCTGAGAGCAGTGAAGCTGCGGCAGCGAAAGTTTCAGCGTGAGCTAACGCTGTGAATAATTACACCGCGTTCGGGGAGGGTCCGTACAGCCAGTGCTGAGGCTCGCACTGTTCTGGGACCCAAAGCTAACTCAGTGATGTCTACTTGAGCTGTAATCACACCCTGTGACTGCAGTATAGGCACCCCCTCAGAGCCCGCGCAGGGTCTGGTCACAAGGATGTAAGCTAGAGCAACCCCGAGGCTGCTCTATCTTACACTGGGGGCTGCACAGCCCCAAAATATTGGGAGCACATACATGGGATCAAGTCACCTTCACTCCACTCACCTAGCAGAGCAATGAGGATCGGGGACCATTGACTGTAGTGGAGATACAGCTGATTTACACTGGAGTCAGTGAGAGGAGAACCAGGATCCCAAGTCCTTTAGAGAGAGGAGGGGAGCCCACGCTGAAATAGGTCATAGCCCAGATGCTACAGGGTTAATCAAAGGCGTGGGAAGGGCATGGCTGGGTCAGTTCCAGACCTCGGGGCTTGCTTAACTGATTGATCCCAGCTCTGGCCTAACTTTTGTTATCAACTTTCCTGGATGCTGCCAAAAATCCAGCCAGCTGGAGACTATAGAAAGAAAACGCCTCCGGGCTGGGTCTGTGCAGTCAGTCACCCCTCTCCCTGCCCTTGTCTGTTCCAAAGACCTGCCACTCTGGCTGCAGCTCCCAAGTCCCTGAGTCCACGTGTCTCATCTCCCAGCCCATCTCTCTCTCCCTCTGAGCTCAAGGTCCCACCTCCATCCATGTGCAGAGGAAGCTGGAGACTGAACAAGAGACAGTTTGTTCCTCATTGAGGTCATCCTGCAGCTCCGAGCTTGCTGCTGATGTGGCATTTTGGAGCCGGAGCGAAAAATCCCTTCATCACCATTCAGCTGGCCTTAATGCCAGTGCTCCTGGGAGACTGAAAGTGAGAGAAGCACAAGGCCAGCAAAAGAAACCTAATACTGCCAGGTCCCCTTTTCCCCCACCCCCCCGAACTCCCACACCATACACTGGCAACCAGCCAGCCAGGAGCTGGGCCAGAGTTTCAGAAGCATGTTTTCCTTCTCTCTAGTCACTTTCCAAGGTTCCCTTTCTTTTTCAGCATCCCCAACCCTTGTCCCCCTACCCTCAATTATTTCAAGCTCAGGGGATTCCCCCAAAGCTCTTATCCTGCCTCTTTCATTTGTGATCTCATGCTCCCTGTGATTCAGCAGGGCTCCCTGACTGCCACAGTGTCTCTAACAGCTCTAACGCTTTATTAAATGCAGCTGTTGATTGTGGGTCAGTTTCACAGATTGCAGTGAAAACTCACAGCTGGCTGAGAACTCGCTGTTGCTTTCCCCTCCCCTCCCCTCCAAACCTCTATCAAGGGACAGGGGTGTAGGGAAGGAAAGACCAACGGCCCTCTACAAACTGTGTCACTGGTCAACACTTCAGAGCACCAGAGACAATGCTTTGTCCTCGATGCAGAGAAGAGTAGCCCAAGTTAGCTAAGCAGCAATCTTGTCCCTGATTCCAGGCGAAGGCCGTCTCTGCTAGGGCAGGAGACACCCTTCCCACACTGGGCTGAAGCCAAAGTTCAGACCTGGATTCTCCAGATCTGGATGTCAAGCACCCCACAGTTTGAAGGGGTTCAGATCAGCGAGCGGCGGGGGTTGGGGCCTACCTTTCTGGTTGGACCAACGCCTTTTACACTGAACGTGATGCATAACATGACCCTTCACGTGTCTGACCCCAGTGGATGGTGAGCGCCTGAGAAGAGCACAAAACAGGGAGGAGAGACTCAAGGAGCTACTGCTGGGAGGAAACCTCTGTCCCTGCTAGCACTCCAAGGGCGCTGGCAGAGCAGCTTACATTGCAGGCAGCCAGAGGACACTGCTGAGAGGACGCTCACAGCGCTAGAGTCCTTTCGGCTGTAGTTGGCACCTTGTTTTTTCTGTACACACGTTGTCCTGTCCTGCGTTTGTTCACCCCTGGGTGCAGCAGGTGTGGGTTGGAGGGGGGTGGGGTCAATGGCCCTGATTCAGTATTGCACAAGTAGAAATGGCCACTTGAGGGGCAGGGGTCCTGGCTGACCATTGGCTAAGGAAACGGGTACCCACAGGAGGACCAAAGTGGCTCCTCGCAGTTTGTTTAGTCACTTGGAAGAAGGAGCCAGAATGGATTCTTGTGCCCACCTAGAGCTGGGGATGCCGAGGTGGAGCCTGGACCGGATTACTCTGCCCTACAGGTGTGAACTCAGCTTGCACCTGGGGGAGGGGAATGTCAGCATAGATTCTTAGCCCAGCTGGGATGGATTTTGGACTCCAGCCCCTGGAAGCTGGATTTCTCGGCCCACTGGAAATGGGTTTTCACAACCCAGCTGAAAAGATCAAACACTACAGGCCTGATTGGCGGGGAGCTGGGCACCTGCAGCTCCATTGACTGAGTGGGTTCTCGGGGCTCAGCAGTTCTGTAAATCAGGCCCTATCTGCCAAGAACAATTCTCTCTTTCTGCCACAGTGAGTCCCAGTAACTGGTCCCAGTGATCAGCCCAGGAGATTGGCCACAGCAGATCAGTGAGAGATGCAGAGACTCATGCGATGACGCGTCCAGATCATGTGCCCAGTCTGCGAAAGCCTCCTGAAAAGCAGGTGTTCTCCACCTTTTCCACAACACAATTCCCTTTTCCATACTGGGACCCTGTCCCCTTTACTGATATGAGAAAGGCGAGATGGTCACATGCCCCTGACTCCCGTTTGCGACCCTCAGGCTTAGCACCCCTGCCCTAAACTATAGCTACGATCCAGCTGTTGGGAGAGCTGGATCTCTACCAATACCTGGGGGACCAATACCTGAGATCTGAAGCACCAGGATGCCATCTGGCCAGTTTATATCAATTATGGGGCCCCAAGCTGCTGGCGGGGGAGGGGGAGAGAGAGAAAGAAAGGGTGTGTGTATACATATCTACATGTGCACACATGGAAATCCAACCCCTGCATCCTACAGCCACAGAAGACGGGAAGGGTGGTGCCAGACTGAGTTGCTGCATCAGCGCCGGGTCCGTAGGGACGGTTCAGGGTAAGCTCTGGATCCCTGAGCGCTTGGCCATAGGCTGGTGTCTAAGGCTGGCCTTTCTTGCCATGGATTCTCCCCCCAGCGCCCATGTACATGCATGGGAAGAGCTAGCTGTTGCCCTCTCTCCTGCTGCGAGCAGCCGGAGCTGAAGTCCTTCCCCACAGTCACATGGGGAACATGGCTCCGTTTCAAGGGACAAAGTGCAGGAGTTTCTCATTAACAGAGAATGAAAACTGCCTGCCGTGATCTAGCTGCAGTGGGAGGCTGAGGAGGAAACCCAACAGACAGGACTGCCTCGAAATCTGAGCACCAGGGCTCTCCTTCCCCTACCATCCACCCACACTGGCAAGGCTAAGTCCAAGCCTAAGATTGGCCTCTCCTAACCTCCTAAGGCTCCCAGACTAGGATAGGGAAGAAAGGACCTTGCTTTGCTTCTTGATTTCACTGGCCCCATGTGGGGGAAGCAACTGCAACAGCCTTGACTTTCATTCCCCTCGCTCACATGAATCCCCCTGCCCCTCCCCCCCCTCCACATTTCCTCAGGCCATGAGCTAATGTCCAGCTGCTCCTGACCCCCGTCTTGTCCTGGACACCCACAGCCCAAAAAGAAATTGAGTTTTACTTCCCCCGAGACAGCTCTCAAAGAAGTTACCCGCCATGCTAAGCAAAGGCCTCCCCTTCCCCACCTACGGGCTTGGCTACAAAGAGCTCCTACTCCGTCAGCCAGAAAGAAAACCCCATGTTGTTTCTGAGAGTGCAATAATCCCAAAGTGGATGACCTACGTGGGCCCAAGCAGGGAGTAGGGGCGAGACAGGGAGGGAATGAAGCAGCCCTTTATCCTGTGTCCCAGATTCCTCCGGGGTCAGCACATTGTTAGCTGTTATAAAGGTCACGTTGCATAATGAACAGAAAGTGGGGGATTCTTTTTGGGAGCAGGGAGAGGAAGAGGAGAGGATTGTGGGAGACACATTGGATTTGTGGCTCTCAGTCCTTTTCCCACTGGAATGGGGGCCCCAACTGAGAGGCCACGAATGGGTCATGGGTGTGGACTCCCACAGACTAACACGGCTGCTACTATGACACCTCCTAAATGTTATCCCTGAAGGGCAGGGCAGGGAATTTGGGCACCCAACTCTTCTCTCACTTACTCCAGCTTTACACCAGTGTAACTCCATTGACTTGAGTGGAGTTCATCTTGATTTACACCGCTGGAAGAGGAGAATCAGACCCCAGAGCAGAGGGGTGGTTTGGGGGAAAAGAGGCAAGCCGCCCATGTTGGGTCTGGCAGGTGGCTAAATGGAGGGTTCTGCTCTCCAAGGGCTGTACATCCAGCACAGTTCTTGGCACCCGAATCACAGATTGTTTTTTTAAAACGTGGGCCTCTTGCTAAAAGAGAAAGGAAAATAAAAGATGGAGGAAGAAATGTGGAGATAAGGAAGGAGCGACAGACTGTGTGTGTAGGGGTGAGACCAGGGAGACGGATGGAATATGCTGGTCATGTCACTCAGTGCACCGCTGGGAGGCGCTCAGATACCATGGTGATGGGCGTGGTACAACACCCTGAGACTAGAGCACTGGAATGGAGACGGTGGGATGGGGGACAGAGAGGAAGGGGAGACAGAGGCAGGGTGGCAGGGGGTAGTGAGGAAGAGACAAAGGAAACAGATGGAAGTTTAGGAAAATGGCTGAAGTGGGAGATGGGATAGGGCAGCTGCGAGCGCTGCCTTCCTCCCGCAAAACCGGCTTACTGCCTGGGACTCCCACTCCAGGAAAATCTTTGCCATTTGTTTCCTATGATTATTCACAGTCTAGTGAAACAAAACTCTTTCACCCCACCCCCAAACCTCCGCAGCGACATCAACCAGACCCGGGAAGGAGCTCCCCGACCCTGGACATCCCTCCTAACCCTGCCACGGCCTCACACACCACAACCCGCCTCTCCCCTGGAGAGTTGAATGAGGGCAGAGCATTCGCACAGGTCACCCTCACAGAGGGGGGCAGGTGCAGTTCAGGATTTTCTCCCCTAGGAGGTGGTGGATTTGGCCATGGTGGCATCTATTCCCTTTCCACCCCCAAAACCTCAAGTTGAGGGTGAAGGGCAGGTCAGGAGAGACAAAGCCCTGATCCCATTGCCATGGAGATGTTAATTCAAGCCGAGTTCAAAGGAAATTGTTCCAGCTAAAGCTAACAAGCCTTGCCTGGCAGGAAAGAGGCGCTGTCAGATGAAAGAAGCCAGCCTCTCATAATAGGGAAAGGGGGGCTGGGTTGGAGAGAAGGGACTTGTCTTAAAAAATATACGCAGCCTTGCTCAGGAAGTTCCAAACAAGCCTGGCTTATTCCCCCACTTTCTAGCAAAACCCTCCCCTTTCCCCCTTCGAATGCCACCAGAACATGCCAGCTAAGCACACAAAGCACCATCTTTTCTGTGCAAAACGGCAGGGGAGTATGGTAACAGCTAGGGAGGCAGTGTGGTACTGGTAATTGTGAGGGAGAGTGGGAGTTAGGACTTCTGGGCTCTAATTCCAGCTCTGCCCTGACTCCTTCAGTGTCCTCAGTCGAGTGGCTTTGCCCTTTTGTGCCTCAGTTTCCCCCTGTAAAATGGGGATGACGACACTGACCCCCACACAGGGGGATTGTGAGGCTGATGATTATTATCGTTACATTTGTAGCATCTACAGACCTCCACCAGGATCAGCCCCATTGTGCCAGGCACCCTACAAAGACAGGCAGTAGAATCCTAACTCCATGGAATTTAACTCCCATTGACTTGAATGGGGCCAGGGTTTCACCCCTGGGGACTGATCTCTACTGGCTAAGGTCATATGGGGAGTCAGTGGTACCCACAGAATTAGCATTCAGGGTTAGAAAGGGAAGAGAGACTGCAGCTGCTAGCTGGAAACAGGTGGAAAATCTATGAGACAGGGCAGGCTGTTCCTGACGGCGGAGGCTGCATAGTAGAAGAGTCTCATCCCAGCAGTGGTGAAGGGACCAGTGGAGGGGGGGGAGAGAGACAGGCTGGAGAAAGTCCAGAGTGGGCTGTATAAAGAAAGAGGGCAATTTTGAACTATGTTCTGAAATGAAGAGAAACAGCCAGTCCTCCCATATGGTCACTCACCCCACTCTCTGCACCAGAGGGGTGATTGGAAAGTCACCAATGCTGATTGGGACTGACCTCGCTTAGTCAGGTATGGTCGCAGTGGCTGTGTGCTGTCACGGAGCATTGGGCAAATTCTCTGGCACTGCCAGGCATTAACTGAGGTAAAGACAGTCAACCCCTCCATCTGAGCGAGAATCTTTTCCTCCTCCTGCTTCTCTGCCACCAGTTTCCAGTTCCTCTCTGCTGGCCAGATGCTTCAGGATGGATCATTCTAGGGCTCGATCAGCCAAGCTTCAAGAGAGCTGCGTAATGGCAAACGGGGGCTCTCACAGAATCCTCTCCAGGCCTCTGGGCCCCAAGTTTGCTATAAAACTCCTGAGAAACTGCTGGCAGCTAATTTCACCTCCCACACCTCCAGGGACCAGAGCACTCTATCTCCCTTTCCCATCTTCCATCATTATCTCTTTCCTTCTTTTCCTCACTCTCTCCTCCCCACCTTCCACAAATTCTAACCCGCTGCAGGGCAATGGCAAAGGGCACAAGAAATCGCTGACAGGAAATTCTGTGGGTTTCACATCTCGCTTTCTTAGCGAGAGTTAGCTTCTCTCCTCACCGCTCCCCTTCCCATTTATCTTCCCCTCCTTCCAGGTGTGGGCCCCTAGGCAGCTACCAGAAAAAACTACCTATCTCAGGAGAATTCCCATCCCACCCACACAGGGAAGGGGAAGTTCTCTTTCTCCTCTCACTGCACCCCATACCTTTCACATGGTTGGAAAAAAGGGATGTGTCAGAATGGGTGAACGCCAACTCATGGCCCCACTGAGTAAAATGCTTGAGTGATGGGAGGGAATTCAGGGCACAGGAGAAGAACAGAGTTAGGTTACTGTAGGCTATAGGTGGGGAGTTGGATGCTTGAGAATTTGGAGGCACTGGGGAAGGGAAAGATCAAGTGAGTTTGTTAAGGACAGAAAGAAGCAGTGCCTAATGATGACTACCTTAATCATACTGGGCACCTTCTCTTGCCCCTTTCACCTGAGCATCCCAGATTCATTATGCCTCACAATCCGCTGGTTAATGTCCTAATGGGGGAAACTGAGGCACAGAGAGGGGACAATCACACAGGAAGTCTGGGGCAGAGCCAGGAATAGAACCCAGGGTTAAATTCAGCTTACACCCAGAGAAGTTAGAGTATTTTATGTTTTTATCTTTCTGGAAGTTTACAGCACAACCCTACTTTATTTCTTAAAACCAGAACCTACTACACAAGAACCAAGGCGGGGGAAACAGACTGCTCCTTAAGGCAAAGGGGCACAACTTACCCCATCTTGTTCTAGGCTGGCTCTTGGCAGCCTGACTGCCAACAAGCTAGATCACATGCTTCCCTACAGAACTTCCTAGCTTGCAAGCAGCACCAGGAAACCCCTTACAAATTTAGAGGGACAACTTGTAATTTCAATGCTGTTTTCAATACACCACATCCAGGAGTCCTGACGCCCAGTCCTAATCTCTGTTCACTGAACACCACTCCCTCCCTCTTCATTTAACTCTGCAATTGTAGTGTTTACAGCCATACATCTCCAATCAATCAGCCACACTCTCGCCTTTCTGATCAGTAGTACCCCCCTTTAAACCCTCCTACCCAATGCATCATTGTGAATAAAATGCACAGTCCAATTCCTGCTCTGATTTACAATGGGTAGAAACCCACTGACTCCAATGAAGTGAGCCAGTGGTGTTAACCAATGCATGGAAGAATCAACAAGCAGTGAGAGCTGGGAAAAAGTGCAGTTAAAGATCAAGGAGATGAACCTACCTGGCCACAGCTGAGAACTTGGTAAGCTACAGGATAGGATCAGCAGGGTTAGCACTCAAATAGCAGTTTGGTGGCAGAGCCAAGATCAGAATCCATGAGTCATAGCCCCCCATCCGTTGTTCAGTCCCCTAGTAGAACATGCTCTCTCTCTTTTGCATAGGAGCAAGGGGATGGTGCATTCTGATTAGCGCTGATTGGTCCCAAATGCTCAGATGAAAGGACTAGAATGATGCGTCAAGTATTTCAGGATGATGTTGTGATACTTGGGGTGGTGTCTTCCCTGTATGCCTGAGGGAGTTCCCCTTTGTTTTAGGTCTTGTCTAGATCCGAGATTCCAGCCATCGATGACCCATCCCCTTCCATCTGCACCACTGCACACCCCTAGCATAGATGAGTGAAACTTGTATGGGTGCAATTTACCCCACTTGAATCCAGGATGAACTGTAAATCCTGGCTTATGCTGGTTTGCACATGCTATGGCAGAGGCTTTCACTGGAGGTAGCTTTGCCGATGATTGGAAGCAAGGCAAATACACAGTGTAGATAAAGTCGTATTTTGTCTCTCTCTGCTCGACTCCTCTCTTTACCTGAGGTCTATTTAGTCTATCCATCTAGAAACCAGCCTCCATGGCATGTGGGTACCAGTAAAAAATTAAGGATCACCGTTTAACTGTAAAGGATCTTACTATTTGGCATTGCTTTTAGCCCCTGTTGGTAAGGGTTTGGCTAGACTGGGGAAAGTTATAGTGATGCAAATGTAGATCCAATTACCAGTACAAAATGGGGTTTGCAATAATAATTTATCAGGGTAAATCATACTGGTGCAAGCACCTTCTTACATCACCTGCATCAGCATAGCTTCCTCAAGGCAAAACTCCTCCAGCAAAGAGTCTAAAATGGACATTCCCCCCCCCCCACCACACTGAATTTGAGGCCCCTTTTAAAACCCCTCCTCCCTGCTCTTCCTCCTCTGCATCTTTAAAGCATTATTCCTTCAGCCTGCTGAAGTGGGAGCCGTGCCAGATTCCTGAGTGATACTGTTTGCTTAGTTTAGCTTTGGCTCACAGCAGGAGGCATTCTGCTGGCAGAATGAACCACTTGTGGCCGTATGTGGCATTATTTCTACTGACTTGGAAAAATATCTGTAAAATGTAAGTTGAGAGCAAGAGAGAGATGCACAGCCGGAGATGGGTGGTAACAAACCCATCTGAGAAAACAATCTAGCGTGGGCTGTGAAATAAATTATCGCAGCGCCAAGTTAGATGGACTCCATTCTTAAACCAGGCTTCAAGGGCTCTCAGCAAAGCTTGTAACCAGAGAAGAAATTGGACCGGCTTTTGGAATTGGTGAATGGAAGCTTAGCGACCAGCTGGGAGGCTAATTTAAGTTATGAGTTTTTATCCTCCTCCCCTTCACTCCCACCTTTGACTATAAGGAGCGCAAAGCAGCCAAGCTACCTAGGACTCTGATCCTGCCAGATCTCACAGGTAAAGAAGGGTCAGGTTGGGTCATTACGTGGATGAGGAAAGACCAAAGAAAACGGAGGGCCCTCTCTTAGGCTGTGATTGAGAAGCCCCCGGCACAATGGCTGGGAAGAGTACTAACACTTGAAGCTCCCTTTACGATTCCCAGATCATGCGCATTTTGCGTCCTGATCGGGTCCCCCAGCAGTCTGAAGACTGCTGTAAATTACACCAGCGACCCCAATGAGTGAATATGGCAGTCAGGGGTCAGTGCTGTTGAGAACCTAGATGGTGAGATTTTTGGGTTACTGCTTGTCTGTACAGTATGGAGTCATGCTCCTTGACTGGTGCCCCTAGACACCACTGCAGTACTGTAGGTGCTCTTCCCTCTCAGCCAGCGCCCCAGCGTGGTGCTCGGGTGGTGCTGCACTACCAGAGGTACCATCTTCTGATGAAGGGAAATCCATTGTCTGAGAAGATGGACTATAAAAGTTCCCCTGGAACTTTCTGCAAGGGCAGGAGGGCTAACCCTGGCGTCTCAGCCAGATTCCAGTTAAAAATGTGAACAAACCAGCTGCAATGTGCTCCCATGCATTCAACGAGAGATTCCAACAAATATCTTCCCACCTCAGCCTGTGGTAAGACTAAGTACCTGACAGGTAGGTAGGTAGGGATGGACGTGTATGTGCGTGTGTATGTGCTCTCACAAAAAGGGGATGGTATTTACTCGTTTCCCTCTGCAAACAGCAACAAAAAATACTCTCTCTTAACCAGAGCTCCGAAGGCAGGTGACTCGACTTGGCAAACACACAGCTATTGGGAGCAGTTCATTGGAAATGTTTACATTGTGTTTCTGAAAGAGATGAGAGTACTGTATTGATAAGTTTCAGAGTAGCAGCCGTGTTAGTCTGTATTCGCAAAAAGAAAAGGAGGACTTGTGGTACCTTAGAGACTAACACATTTATTTGAGCATAAGCTTTTGTGAGCTACAGCATCCAATGAAGTGAGCTGTAGCTCACGAAAGCTCATGCTCAAATAAATTGGTTAGTCTCTAAGGTGCCACAAGTCCTCCTTTTCTTTTTGTATTGATAAGACATCACAGTATCCAGCTGGTGTCACTGTGCAGCGAGAGAGTGAATGGGTGGGTGGGTAGGGAGGCTGGCAGTAACCTCTTCCAAGGTACCTTGGAAATACCCAACAACTGATGGAATCTGGTTCATTGCATAGGCAACATTTCTCTTCCGCTGCACTGTTTTTCTGAGCCACAGGGAGAAAGTTTCTCTGGCAGAGACGGTTTAACAGGATCAAGAAGCGGGATGAACTTCTGCTATCAGCGGCAGGGTAAACCTCCCAACCGCCCCTGACAACTGGTGGCAGAATTTGGGTTTGTGGGTGCTCCGTGAGGCCCAGCACTGCGTAGGAGATGGAATAAAGGCCTCAAACACCTGAGGAACCCCATGCAATCATAGCTACTTAATCATGGGGGACCCACGAAAGGATCTCTGCTCAGAGCACCAGAGGAAGGGACCCTATCCCCACAAAAAACATCTCCAGGTCCCTGACAATATGGCTCAGGGAAAAAATACCCCACTCCAGTTTTGACTACTTATATTTGCACTGTAGCTTCAGCAAGACACCAGACTTGTCTTCACTTCCTGCCCTAAGCTGTTCTTCTGGGCACCATTAAACAGCATTGGTGTTCCACCCTAGAGCTGGCTGCAACAGCAGTGGTGGTGTATATATTTTATAAACACACATGCACAAATTTACTTACACCTGTCAAGTGCTCTGAGATCCTTCAGGTTGGAAGGTGGTATAGAAATCTAAAAGGCACTGTCTGGCTAGTAGTAGTAAAATAGAAATGCATTATATATATTGAACCCTCTGTGTGCGTGAGAGAGAATCACAGTGCACATGGGACTAGGGCAGTCTATAATGAATCTTGTTGTTGGGATTTGATCCTAGCTCTCAGCTATTGTTTACATGATAAAAGCCAATGTAAAGAGCCACAACATTTTATCAGGAAACTAACTCCCTGACCTACCTGTGACTCTCTGGGGCCCCTGTGGTTAGATGTAATTGACCTTTCCCATGCTGGGTTGGCTCCTGAGCAGAGGCTGAGAGGCCCTCAGAGGGAGGCTGCCTGTCAGACCTACCAGATGGGACTGCTTGTTGGTTTCTGTATGTGCTAGATCTGGTGAGTGGGGAAATGGACCACACCACAGCATTAGAGCATCTGGCTTTTGCAAGTGACTAAACAGCCTATGGATGGATCCTCTGCCACCACAGCTGGACAAAGAGCCCTGTCTCCAAGTCCTGTTGGGAGCACTACCCAGATAGGGCTTTCACCTTTCAAACAGGGCCCTGGCCCTTGAAGACCCAGATGATGTTCTAGTGGCTAAAGCACAGATCTGGGGTCTGTCTCCAACACTGCCTCTGACTTGCTTATGACTTGGGGCAAGCCATCTCCCCTCCGTATATTTCAGGGTTCTCCACCAATCAGAGCAGGAGGATATTTACCCACCTTGCATGCTGTGGTGTAAGGCTGAATTCATTTACATCTGCACCCTGCTGCAAGAGCCTCAGCTGGCAGGCACTAGAGAAGGGAAAACGCTACACAGAAAGCCAGTGAGTCTCACTGGAGGTGGCATTGCACACAGCCTGCCCAGCATTCACCACCAAGACCCCGAAACCCCATGAGCCATGCCACAACAAGCCTGAAATTATGTGCTGTGCTTCTAGACCAGCTCTCGACTGCTCCAGGATTTCCTCTTTGCTGGCATCATGGAGGAAGTCTGCCCAAACAACAGGATAAACCAGCTATCTGCACCCCCTACTCTCCAAACCCATTGCCCCACCAATCCTGCATTTTGCAGAACACTGGTATTTTATTAACAGTGGTGTAGCTCTTTCTGTGGGCTGCTGGGGACACCTAGTGGCTGCTCAGGTGAATCCCAGGGTGTATATTCCCTAGGGATGGCCCAGGCTCAGCGCTCTGTTGAAAGGACAATGAAGTACAGTGGTTGCGGGTTAGGCTAATCCCGGGACTGTGTTCCTTAAGGCTAGCCTTAGGCATATGCCTCAGGCCGTTCCTGGGGTGGAGCGGGTGAACAATTGAACCCAAAGGATGGGGCACTAGCCCTTTGTAGTAAAAGCAGAGGCTTTGCCATAGGGTTCTGGGAGGGACTTGATGGGAATTTGTCTGTTCCTTCTGCTTTCTCAGGGACCCTGAGAACACTGGACTCTCCTGTGCTCCTTAAGGTCTCCCTCCTGCCCAACCAAGATAATGCAGTGTTCACCCCACACCACCACACATACTGCGTTTCATCTTAGCAAGATTAGCCAGCGTTCATGGTTTCCCAGGCACCTGCACACACTCGGGATCTAGAGAGACATCCCACAGCCCTGGTGTGGGTCACACCCACTTCACTCCACAGAACAAGACCCCCTTGTGCAGCCCCTTCGAGCATCCCCCAGAAGCCGCAGCTAATGCTGAACATGGCCAATGTCCCTACTTGCTTTGCACTGCTGGCCCACAGACAGTGCATTAAACCCATTTTCCAATGGCTGCACTCATTCCTCGTTTGCAGCTGACTGCAATTCAAGGCCTTGGCTTTGGACTATAAAGACCGAGATGACTCAGATCTTACTAGCTGGGAGACACCCTGCATCCTTATGTCTCATTGAGATCAGCTGGGACCCTTTGGCCGCTGGTCCCTAGATCTGGGGGCTGGAGGTCTTGGTGCTTGGTGACATTCAGGGCTTGAGCTTAATGACATTCAGGGCAGTACGATATGTTCCATCTGTTTACTTGGGGCAGGTAGAGAGCAGAACCGATGAGGTTCCGCTGCCAGGCGGGGGACGAGTGTGAAGGGAATCCACGCAGGGCGCACGGTCCCTTCAGGTTCCACAGCACCATGGGGGTCTCCTGGGGCTGTGGGGAAGAGTGTGGGTGTGGCCAGTGCATAGGCAGCTCCATGGAGCCACTGGCCAAGCTGGAGCACCGTTCCTGCAGTCCTGAGGGTGTGGCCTTGGGCGAGGAATGTGTGAAGAGCATGGAAGGCAGGCTGGGCCTGGGGAGAGGACCTGGCTTTCAGGCTTTTCCCCTAGTGGGTGGAGTGGGACGGGAGGTTGAGGTGGGATATTAGTTTGTAGATTTAGCACAGTTACTTCCGGGAGCACAATGGGCCCTGCTTTATAAACAAAGCATTGCAAAGGTGGGTGCATCTCGGGGGTAGCTCTGCATTTCCTGCTGTAGTCTCACCCACAGCTGGCAGAGGGAGTGATGAACAGGACTTTGAAATGAAAATTGATGGCCAAAGCCCTCCAGGCAAGAGCCGCAGGAATCCCCCTCCCCATCCTTATCTGCTTCTTAAACTTGCTGCTCCGCCAGCTGACACTCTCCTCACTCGCTGCCCAGGAGCTACACCTGGGATGTTCTCGACCTCAGCTAGATTGCAAGGGCTCCTCTTCGCACACACACATTGCCTCTCTCCTGTGGCTTGACAGCATCCCAACCCCATGCAAGAAGTAGGAAGAGAGGAGCTGAGATAGACTCTACTGGTCTCAAAGGCAGGGTAGAAAATTGGGGTTGCGGATGCATGCCCAGGTTGCCCCATCCACGTGTCTTTCTCCTGGTGGCCGAGGCTACATCCAGGTGGGAACATCATCCTGTGGCTGACAGGGTCATCCACCAACAGTTCAACCCCAAACCTCTCTTCTCCGCCCGCAGCTTTTCTGCCCTACCTCGGTGGCACCCTCTTCCCTGTGCAGGAATGGGCACTGGGAGGAAACAAGGGGACTGGGCAGGTTGGCAGCAGCAACCAGTGGGTGGGGGAATGCATGCCCAACCTTGTTTTCATCTAGGGAATCAACCCACCCACGGCCAATCCTGCTTGCACTCCCTCCTGGGCGTCAGCCAGTCCCATGATGCTATGCTGGGCTGAGTTCAGACTTGATAAAGCCTCTAAGTTATTTGCAATTAATTTAATAAACAACATCAGCTAGCGCGCACTCACAGCCAGCCGTGAGATCCCCGCTGGGGCAACGGAGATGACACTGTCGAGCTTTGCTATGGCCATCCAGCCAGGTGTTGCTTTTAGCTACATGGCACCCAATACTGCTTTCCCTTCCCCGCCCCTTAGAGATCACATTCCCCTGGAGCTGCATTACCTGCCAGCACGCATGAGATCCCTGTGGAGATCACACTCAGGTCCCAGGCAGCAGCAGGGGCTTGCAGTACCTTTCTTATCCATGGTGAGCTAAGAGGTTGTGGCCAGGGCTGGTTAAATAAATGAAGGTCCAGCCCACAGGAAATACTGAGATTTCAAAATTTTGTTTTGTCTGAACTGGGACGAATAGTGGAAATTTCAAAAGTTTTCCACAAAATGAAATATTCTGAAATATTTGGTTCTGACCTTATGCTTTGGACGTATAATTAATGGAATATATAATATAATACTAGTCTAAATGTTTCAATAATGACAAAAGTCAAAACAATAAAGGAGAAATGAAACACTTCGATAATTTCCCATCAAAAATTTCAATAGATTCCTGCAAAACTTTTCAGTATTTTCCAGTGGAAAAGTGTTCTAGCAGAACATTTCTGAGCACCTCTAGCTGTGACCTCTTCTGGTGTGGACCTTGACAAAGTCCTCTATTCCTTTGAAACCTCCATTCTGGGATTTGGTTACTCTTGCAGACCTCATGGATAGATGAGCTGGCACAGAATGCAGCAGCTGGACATGAACATACTTACCCCTGTGCTCCAGTTTCCCATCTGCTTCTCTGGACAAGCAATTCAAGGTATTGCTATGAACCTCAGGTTCTACAGGATTCGGGACCTGGCTAGCTCAAACACCCCCATCTCTTTCTGTGCACTATTACATTGGGTGGGATATGTGGAGACATTTTTGCTGTTGGTCCCTGAATGAGCACTCCAGGCTGTCAAATATAATAAATAATAATACCTAGTTCTTATATAGCATTTTTCACTGGTAAATGTCAAAGCGCTTTACAAAAGGAGGTTAGTACCAGTATCCTGATGGGGAAACTGAGGCACAGAGAGGTGAACTGACTTGCCCAAGGTCACCGCACGCCAGTGGAAGAGGCAAGAATAGATCCCAGTGTTTCCTGAGTCTCAGTCCCATGCTCTATTCTCTAGGCCAGTGGTTCTCAACCAGGGGTACATGTATCCCTGGGGGTACACAGAGATCTTGCAAGTGATAGATCAACTTATCTAGATGTTTGCCTAGTTTTACTGCAGGTTACATAAAAAGCACTAGCAAAGTCTGTACAAACTAAAATTTCATGCAGACAAAATGATACAGTGAGCAGTTTTTCAGAACTAGTATGCTGTGATTTTTTTTGTATTTTTATGTCTGATTTTGTAAGCAAGTAGTTTTAAAGTGAGGCAAAACTTGGGGTACGCAGGACAAATCAGACTCTTGAAAGGGGTACAGTAATCTGGAAGGGTTGAGAGCCACTGCCCTGGGCTACATTGTCTGCACCACGGAGGTGGGGTGGGGGTGGGGGACAGATTTCCAAAGCAGATTTGACACCCCTTTCCCATTCGTTTTAATGGGAACTGGATGTCCAAGTCCCATAGGCAGCTTTGAGAAATCTCAGCTTATGTTGATTAGCTTTCTGAGTCTTGTGCAAGGTGCATTTTTCAGCCAGGCCTTTCCTGTCACAAGCATCCCAAGCAACATAAGGAGAACGCTTTGCTCCCTTTTAGAGAGCCTTCCATTTGAGGAGTTGGAAGCTCAATAGAAACATTCAGGAACAAATCCTCTCAAAGACGGGAAGGAATTCTTATCCCCCCAACCCCATGGTGGAGGTGGGGGAATCAAGGCATGGAGAGGGAAAGGGGTTTGACAGTCAGCCAGCGCATCCGCGTCAGAGCTGGAAACAGAACCCAAGAGTCCGGATTCACAGATTTTCAGAAGAGGAGGAATCTTCATGATCATCTAGTCCGGCCTCCTGTATAACACAGACCAGAGAATTTAAGCCAGCGATTCTGAGAGCAGAAAGAATGATTCTTCCCTATCATCACTCAATGGGTATGTAGAGACCAGAGACACAATTGTACTAGCCACCTAGTGGCCTGACATTGGAGCCAACCTTTTCAGTTCGGAGAAAGTGATCATGCCTCTCGGCCCTTGAGTCATATATATTATGGCAGAGGAGATCGGTCTAGATAAAAGCCAGAACTATTATAGCCAGTGGCAGATTCTCTGGCTGCTGACCAAGTTAAGCCTGCCACATATGGAAGCCATGCTTTGCTTTCCTATAGGTAGTGGGCCTAATCCATCCCCAATGGTAGCTCAGTTGAACCAGGGATGAAAATTGTGTCTTATTTTAAACATGTGCCATGATCAGTGCCATCTGGTGAAGCCCCCAACAAGGATGCCGACTCCTGCCTTTGTGCCAACACGCTGTTACTATGCCGGCTGCCCCCATGGCAAGTAGTAAGCATGGGTACTGACTGCTGCTGCTGCTATATGGATGGCTGGCATCACACCATGTGTGGTGCTCATCAAAGCCAGAGCTGCTGCACTCCTTGCTTCCCTGGGCTCTTTGTGGTCTGTTACCACGGACCATGGACTAACTGCTACCATATGCATTGTCACAACGGCTTTACCAACTCTTGCCATGGGCACTGTGCAGCAGTTACCCCAGAACCCGTGCTGTCATAGGCAAAGATACGAACGTAGCGATACTAGCTATGAAGAAAACCCTGCCAGGGGGATGAGATGGCAATGTGACAACTGTCAGCAAGGATACAGCTGACTACCATTGCTATGGGCACCCTGCCATCTACTGTAATAGGCAACGGGTCAGCCCTTGCCGTGGGCTTTGTGCCAGCGGCTCCCATTGGACATTCCCGAGGCTTGAGAACTTTACAGTCTGCCATCCTGAAGAACACCAGCTAGCTTCTGCTGGGACTGTGAGGGCAGTGGCCAGCTTTTTCCAAGATTTATACGAGGCAGGAGTTAAACAACTAGAATATATTGCTACAAGCAGGCTAGGAGTGCACAGGGGTCAATAGCAGGATTACTGACGTAGCGAAAGGATGAGGGCATGGGGTGAATAACTTGACTGTTGGGCCAGAAGCAGGATGGGGGAGAGAGTGGCAAATACCAGCTCTAAAGGATGAGGGGGAGAAGGGGGACGTGGACTCAGGATCAGAACAGCAAAGTCTGAGCTCTTGGCTGCACTTTGCCAGCAAGCCAGGGCAGTTGGAGGAATAAATGGGTGCTCCAGGGTCTGGGAGCACAGCACGTTTCCCCTCTTCTAGATGCAGCCGTGCTGTGAGAGGCACCACATCCCTGGCTCACTGGCTCACCACAGACACTTCACAGGCACTTGTCACCACCAGCTAAACACTCATAAAAGACTAGGGTGAAACATGGCCATGGAGGAAAAATGCTGATCGAAGCCAAGCAAGCCTGGGCAAGGCGTCGATATGCGAAGCAGGGTCCTGCTCGCTCTCAGACAGGCACAAGGCCGGATTTGGATCTCAGTTTTCCTCTGGTGTAACATCACTGACTTTAGTTAAGTTACTCCTGATTTACAGCTGGGTAAATGAGAGAAGGATCAGGCCCCCAAGCTCTATTCTTTTGCCTCCTCATCTTTTTGCTTTTCTTCCCCTCCCATCTTCCCCTCATTTTTCCTCTCCCTTTTCTCCTTCCTTTCTTTTCCTCTCCCTTGTTCTTTTTCTCCCCCTTCACCCCTCTCCCCAGCTGTCCTCATTTTTCCAGCATTCAGAATTTTTGTAAGCAACAGAGGGGGAAGGGAGAACAGGCTCTGAATGTTTGTCTTGCCCAGCCACAAAGCGAATAAGTGTCCCTGTTTCAACACGTTTTCCCCATTTAACTTCCGGGGGGGTGGGGGGGGAGGGTTCAGCCTGAAAACTCCTCTGAACAATGAGACGCAATAGCTGAGCTCACAGCCCTTTACTGTTTGCGTTGGACTCGTTCCTCACGGCTCCCCTCTCCAAGGGCGTTGCACACAGATTGCCAGGAACCCCTCCCCGCCCCCACCTCACTGACACCCTTTGCAGCAGCCTCAGAGCGGGGCACTGTATTCAGTCCAGGATGTGGTCGTGGTTGCACAGTGAATGTATGATGGCAGCATGGGGTGGTGGCCCTCGCTCAGACAAAGCCTGGGACCCCGACGGAGGAACAGAGAAGGTCCAGAACCCAGCAGCTGAGCTAGAACAGAGGGCTGGATGGGCTAACGGGGCTTTTCAGTTTCTAGGAGTCTATTGGAATTAGCCAGGCCTCCCCAACTCTGTTGCCTTTGGCAGGAGTTCGCTTTCTGTCAACCTACAGGGCCCCTGCTACCTGCCCCATGCTGCTCTGCCTTTCTGACAAGCTGGATCCAGTCCCATGAGGCTAAAGGATGGCAAGCAGGGTGTCCAGAACAGTAGAGGGAGTTTGGAGGATGCAGATGGAGGCTTCTAGAGGAGAAGGGATGGTGGACCAGCAGGGGTGCCAGCCATGGGCATAATGATGAGGCCGGGGGAAGGAACCTGATTCCACAAGCAGGAGAAGCTCGTCACCCCCCAGAGCTCTGGATCAGTGCAAAGCACTTGCCACCCTACTGCACGTGGTCCTAGAGCACAAACCGCAGATGCCTCGCTAGGATTTCCCCCTCTCCCTCACAGCCCTACAGCCTGCCCTGCAACTGTGGACTTGCCAGGGGTGCCTCTCCCAGGCCTGACTGCCTCCCCCACACCGGGCTGTTCTGTTCCCTCGTTGCTCAGGCCCAGACAGCTCAGGGAGGAGAAAGCCACGCTCCTGTAACACCAAAACCAGCGCTGCCGAGGGAATGGTTGCCAAGTGCTTGGTTGCCTCTGCAACTTAGCACTGCCCTCACCAAGAAGGGCCAGATTAACGCTGGGGCTTTAGGGGCTGCAGCCCATGGGCCGGATGTGGCCCACTGCTTCTTTTCATCTGGCCTGCGGCAAGTCTCCGCACCAAGGGCCGGATGCCGGACCCTGAGCCTCAGCGCACCCCCCGGGGCTGGAGCCATGAGCGTCAGCTTGCCAGCATGCCCCTGTGGCGAGGGGTGTTCAGGGAATCTCTGCGTGCTACCCCTACCCACAGCACCGGCTCCACAGCTCCCATTGGCTGGGAGCCACGGCCAATGGGAGCTGCGGGGGCAGCACCTGCAAGCACTGGCAGCGTGCACCGCGCAGAGCGGCCTGGCCCCTCCGGGGAGCAGAGCAGCACAGAGCCAGGGCAGGCAGGGATCCTGCCTTTGCCCCGCTGCACTGCCAACCAGGAGCCACCACAGGTAAGCACCTCCCAGCTGGAGCCTGTACCCTGCACCTAATCCCCTACTCCAGCCCGGAGCCCTCTCCAGCACCCAAACTCCCACCCAGAGCCCGCACCCTGAACTTCCTGCCACACCCCAACCCACTGTCCCATCCTCGGCCCCACCCCCGCAGCTGGTGCTGCACCCCCTCCTGCACCCCAATACCCTGCTCCAACTCTGAACCCACTCCAAACCCCCTGGCCCATCCCTGGCCCCACACCCGCAGCTGTACCCCTTCCCGCACCCCAATCCCCCACCCCAGCCCTGAGCTCACTCCCACACTCCAAACCCCCAGGGGCCCCACAAAATCTAGTAGCCCTGGGCCCAGAGGAGAGTTAATCAAGCCCTGTTACCAAGCACCAGATATCTCCGGGAAGGAAACCAGCCATCTGCTAGATGAACACAGAAGGATACAGATGGCCTCACTGCACTAGGGACTCTCTCCCCTCTCCAATCTTTCTTTTGCCCTTCTTTCGGCTGTCCCTGCCCTCCTTCTCCCTCTGTCCTGCTTTTGCCCTCCCCTTTCTCTCTACCTTTACTCCTCCCTCTCCTTCATTCCCCCTCTTTACAGCCTGCCTCTCCTGGTCTGACTCACGCCATCCCCACTTCGCCTTCCCATCACCAACTCCCTGAAGCATGAATCACGTCCCGTGTCATCAGCTTCGCTTGTCTTCACTCCCCGACTTAGTGAGAGACTAGAGGTGCCAAGGAATTAGCAGGGTGCTGTAGAGAGTGGAGATCCCCCCATATCAGTCTAGGGAGGGCAGGGAGTAAGGGGGACTTGTTCTTTGCTGTTACCTCCCCTACTGTATGTTCTATTATCAAACTCAGAAGCTCCTTCCTCCAGCTCCATTTGAAAGAGAGGGACAGTTTCTGTTGTGCTAGATGGATCCTTCTTTTAACAGACATGATGATGTATGTGTTCCAAGAAAAAGGACCTGGGGGACCAGGGATGTCCAGAGATCTGTTCCTGGCTGTGACCCAGGGCAAGTCACTTCACCTCAGAGCAACTCTGTTTCCCCATCTATAAAACAGGGAAAATATTTCCCTCCCTTGCAGGGTTGTCATGAGGTTTATTTAATTAGCTAATGTTTCTGAAGTGCTTTGAAGATGTAAACCACGATATAAATGCTAGGGAATGAACTCGGCACAGGCTCACATCCTGGATGACAGGCTCAAATCCTGTATGGGGTTGCAAACTGATGCAGAATGAGACCATGAGGGGCAATTTCTGCTCTTGGTTACATGCTACAAATTCCACGCGGGAGTTGCCATGTAACTGAGCACAAAGTTAGATCCCAAGTGACACAGTTATTGATCCTGAGCTCAGCTCAGAAATAATATGAACAGGGAGCCAGAGGATTAGTTGCTATAAATGCTGTAGCTTCCTTGGTTTTCCATACTGTAAATTCAGTATAGCCATTTCTTGCACCAAGTCTTTAGATATTTATTGTTTTTCTTACAGTCCCAGCTCCCGGAATCCTATGATTATGGGAGAATCTCATCTGCCATTTTAATAAATAATACCACCACCACCTCGCTCGTAATCCATAGATCTCAGAGCACTTCACCACGGTGGTCAGTATCATTATCTCCATTTTACCCCATGGCTACCCAGCAGGTCAACAGCAGAGCCAGGAACGGAATGAGGTCTCCTGACTCCCAGCCCTGTGCTCTTGCCGCTAAGCCACACAAACACAGCTGCAGAGAAAAGCTTCAAAACCTCACCCTGCAGACTCAGAGCCCCAGAAGGCAAATTACAAAAGTGCAACATTTATTATTTTTAAGCCAATTTCATGATTTGAGGCAGGGGCTAGCCCATGACTTTTGAATGCTTGGGGTGGGCCATGCTCTGAATTACAGGGGTATAAATTGCACAGACAAGGAGTTTAAGTTGCTGTTAACTGTAAAGGGGCAGGAAGCCCCCCTCAGTTACACTGGCGTAAACCAGGAGTCACTTTACTGAAATAAATGAGTGTTGCATTAGTACAAGATGGTCTTTTTGTGTTTGAACAGCACCTAGCACAAAGGGGCTGTGGCCCATGACTGGGCCACTCCAGTGCTACCACAATATAACAAATGATTAATGGGAACGAAGGCCAGTAAGCGTAACTTGCATTGAACCGGAACCAAATTCTGCTCTCAGGGACCAATCCTGGTCCCATTAAAATGAATGAAAAGATTCCCAATGACTATCATGGAACCCAGATTTGGCTCTCAGTTTCATCAGTGTAAATTACTCAATGTCAGTAGAGTTACTCTGGTATAACTGAGCTCAGAATTGGGTACTTGGCCTTCAGTGAGTGTGAAAATCAAGTGTAACTAATTTAAGCATTCTCATCCTCCTTTTAGTGACTCTTCCTACCACCCATGCCCCATCTCCTCACTGTCACACTTGTTTTGCACTAGTTAACCATTTACACCAATCATGTAACTCACACAACTAATTTAGTCCTGCATCCCTTTGGCTTAGCTGCCTCTCCCAAGAAGGTACAGTTGACTTTAATGAGGATATATCTGGTCCATTGCTTGTTACAGATTTCTGAGATCAGGTTTATAATTAAAACCCCCACATCATGACTCACATTTTAAACAAGCCTTGCACTTAAGTCTTATTTCACACAAGTTTTATGCTAGTGTAACTCCAGTGGCTTCAGTGGCTTTACTCCTGATTTACACTGATGTGAACTAGAGTGGAATGAGGCCTCTGAACTTGTTTTTACTTGCTGTAGTTGGAAATTAGGCACCGTACAATGGATCTAGGAAAAGCACTCTTATGGTCATGAATCATTACTATCTCTGTTTTTCGTTGGATTGATTTATACAGACCCTGATGACAATATGGATTATTTATATATTTGTTCACCACAAGCTTCCCTGAGATTGGGGCTTCCATTACAAAAGCACATTGGCGTATCCTCGGTAAGAGGAAGGTGCGTAAAGAGAGGGTGCATAGTCCAGTGGTTAAAGCACAGGGCAGGCAGGCAGGCAAGTGGTGTTCTGTTCCCAGCATTGGGCTGCTGTGAGAGTCAGTGCAAGGGAGTAAAACCAAAACTGGAAATCCAACAAGAAATTGGGGGGAAAGAAACCCATGAATAAATATCCTAACCAAAAAAAAACACTGAAAAAACCCAAGAGGCTCCATTTCTTGGCAGTCGTGTCCATGAAAACATTTAAAACAATTTAAAAAAATAAATAAATCCAAATTGGTTTCACAAAACCGTTTTTTAAAAAAGCTGATTTGATGTCATTTTTTCAATTGAAAATTTTTAAACACCTCTGCGACCTGTGCCTCAGTTTCCTTCAATTTTACACATGGTTAGTAACCTTGACCTACTTTGCAAGGGTGCTGTGAAGCCGAGTGTGTTCATGTACATAAAGGGCCCAGAGTTCCTCAGATGAAAGGTGCTGAAGGGCAATTTAAAAGCTCCAAACATGGGTGTAGCCTGTGAGTCAGGGATTGTGCCCTGCCTTATATGTGGGAGAAATGGGTTTACTCTATCCCTAATGCGGTGTACTATGCATGAGACATAGATGCACCCTGCAGGAAATATTGGGGTGCCCTGGGCAAAACACACATAGACCCTAAACAAATATGAACACATCTGACAGAAATGGGCATGTCTTTATGCAAAGAAAGGTGTGCTAACTCAGGGTAACTAACCCAAATTAGCTAACTCAGGCTAAAATAGCAGTGAGGACATGAAAGCTCAGTTTTAAACTCAGGTTAGCAGCTCAAATTAAAGATTGCAGGGAAGCCAGGGATTAAACTCAAGCTATTAATTTGATTTAAAAAAAAACAGTTTGCCGTCTTCACTTCTACCTTAATCAGAGTTGCCTAAACTGGGTTAAGAATTTACTTATTTGCAGTGAGGAGCTAGTGTGCTAAAAATAGCAGAATGGACGCTGTAGCACTGGTGGCAGGGTGGGCTATCCGCCCCCGTCCAAGGCCGCCTGACCCCTTAGGTCTGAGCTTGGGTGGCTAGCCCGAGCTGGCATCCACGCTGCAAGGGCCACACAGCTATTTTTAGCAGGCTAGCTGGAGCAGAGCTAGCGTGAGTCTGTCTCCTCGGGCTGGGATGACCCCCAGGACATAGATACAGCCTGTAGTAACCACAAATCTGTCCTATGAAAAAGACAGCTGTGCCCCAGTGGAGCAGCGTCGGTAGGCTGGCCTGACTTGACTGGAATACCGATGGGAGCTATAGCCTGGGAGTCAAGACACAGCCCACCCTAAAAGCTACCAGCCGGGGACTGCTATTAATCCTCAGAATTCCCCACCATCCTCCCCGGCACGGGCACCCCTTGCAGTCAAGCTGCTACAGCAGTGCTTAACAACGAGGTCAGAAAGACTGTGTCTGGCTCATCTTTCAGATAGGTGAGTACAGGATCGATCCACAGCAGAGGCCAAAGATAACAAGTGGGAGGCGGGTCACGTGTCAGCGAGGAGTTTTCTGACCGTCATTCAATGAAAGTGAGGTGCACCAATGGAAAAGCAAAGGTGGCGGCCTTTTCCTTTAGCCCTTTCAGCCATGTCCAAGGGCAGCCCTTCAGAAGCAACCTGGCCAGGAAGCTGGGCAGCGTGGGGGCCGGGGGGGAGGGCAGGGGGGTTGCATTTAGCCCTCACTCACTGGGCACGATATAGCTATGGTTATCAAACCTGGAGCACCCCACAGGCTGACAAGGACAGCTTGGGATTCTGCAACAAGCAGCAGAGACCGGAAGGGGGTAGGCAAAGCTGACACTACACAGAACTAACGTACAGCAGCCAGTCAATACTAGTAATGCTTTTGGCTCAAAACACTCTGCCGACTCAAGGCAAACACAACCCAGCATGCAGGAAGCTAGCAAGCAGATATAATGTAGGCCTGTCTGCTTTTGACTACAGTCCATTGGCTATGATCAGAATAGTTCCCCCTCCTTGCATGGGTAGCAGTTAGAGGCACTGCATGATTCTGCAGGAACACAGAGAGCGTGCGCGTGTAAACGCATGACCGTCACCATCTTGCCTGACACACCAGGGAGTGAACTGGGGACCTCGGAGCTGACGAGTATGAACTGCTGTTGCTTGAGCTAAAGAGCAAATGCTCCCTGGCTGAGGCTGTAACAAACGCATCTCCCCTGTGCTCATCATACACAGCCCCTTAGCCACAGCAGGGTTTTCTGCCCCCTAAAACCTCCACAACTTCATTACTACTGGTCTAGCTCCCACTGTGGCAGAATTAGCATGTACAAAGTTCTGGCATTCAACACTCCCTCCTCATCGCCCGGTGCTGCCAACCCCAAACATTCAAAAAACCAGGAGCCAGGCCCTCTCAAAATATAGGACTGGCTTTAAAATTGTGCAGGTTTATAAGACGACACAGAGAGTTACTCTGAATTTACATCAGAGGAACGGAGATCAGAATCTGGACCATAACCCTTTGCACTCCCTAACCAGACCCAGAGGGGTAGAAACCCAATTGCCTCTCTTTGAGCTGGTCTATTGTCTTCATTCTTCAGCTTTAATGCCAGTTTGAAAAGCTCTGCATATTTTTCTCAGTACATGTGAGAACAGACTACTCCACCCTGGAAGGTTCTTTAATCACTTTCAGTTCCGCAGGGTTGTTGCTGAGATCCTTTCAGCTCGTAGGCTACCAGTTTGTTGCTTTTAAGTTTTCTTTCTCTTTGTCTCTCTCCGCACTGATAAAATCCTTAATTAAAAAAGATAAGAATTGAGGACTGAGCAATTTCTGGAATCCAGATCCAAGGCATAGGCTGCTCAGATTCACGGCTTCGGTTCTACCCGCTACAGACCAGCTGCAAAGTATGGACCTTGACCTAACTTCCTTCAGAGTGTGGGTGCTTAGATTTGGGGTTCTGGTGTGGAGCCTCTCTAATAAAAAGTATTATGGGGAAAAATGACACTCTCATCCTAAAGGAATAAACCCATTTTAGTATTGAAACTGAAACTAAGCACAGACCACAGGCCTGCTGGACACCCTTACTGGGTGTAAATCCGGAGTAATTCCCCTGAAGTTAGTAGAGTGAAATCAGTATTAAATCAATGCGAGAGGAGAATCGGCTCCATCTCTGGAACTCCCTGAAGGTATACTTAATCCTGCCTTGGTGCAGGGAGATGGACTAGCTGACTCTGGAGGTCCCTTCCAGCCCTACTTTTCTGTGATACAAAGCACAGGGGCCTTTGCCTTTGGACTGTTCCACGTCTACAGCTCATCAACATTTTATCATTAAAAAGCTGGAAGGGGACGGGGAGGGAGATGAAATTGACATGTTGACCAGTACGACCCTTTCGTGGAAAATTTTGGTATTGCTCAAAATATTTCATCCACGCAAACTGAAAATGTTCAATGTGATCTGAATCAAAATGAAAAACTGTAGGGGACTCCGCCAATTCTTCTCCTTCCCTGCCCCCTCTCCCCTTTTCCAAGGGGGAAAAAGAGAAGAAAACAAAACCCCAACCGCCACAACTCTTTCATTTTATTTGGACAAAAAAGTCAAAGTTTCTAAGGGAAAATTCAGGGAAAAAATAAGAAAAAAAAAAAAGAAAAAGAAAAGAATTCTTATCTTTTTCAAAAATGTCCACAGAAAACACTATTTTTGGCCGGCCTGAGCTCTGCCAAGCAAGCTCTGAAATCGTCATGTATTCAGCTTTGAGGCCCGCTGCTGGTAGAGGCCTCAGCAGAGGACAGTTTGATTCTTGTCCAGCGTGAAAGTGTGTTGGGGTGGAAAGGGGGCTAAAATTGTTCTGGTCACATGACTGGCGATCACATAATATGCGGTAAACTGAGAAGACGTCATGCTGAGGTTCTGATTGATTTTTACGTTGTATCGCCCACATTGTTCTCTTTTTTTAAATGCATGGCAGAGTTTCCTAAAGCTCTAGATGCATGCCCCATGGCATGAAGTTTATATGAGATCAAAATCTAAATCGATAAAGATACTAGGATCATTTTATACCAAGTATGATCCATTAATTTTCTCCCCTACCTGTACTCATCACCTTAAATCCTAGGGAGATCCCATCTTAAACAACAACACATTTTATTCACCATATTCATTTTAATTTCAACCTTATTTTGTGTGTGAGTATTACATGCGAGTGCACAAGAGAGACCCAGTTAAAGCCGATGTCATTGACCTCACACTCTCTTGCCCTACCCACATCTGCAAGGAGGTAAGCTCAGCTCCTGATGGCAAAAAAAGTAATTATTTTCGAAACAAGCTGCAGAACCAGTTGCTGCGTCTTAATCAAAATTATTTTTCTTTTTTTAAAAAAAGGATATAAACAATCCTTCTTCCCAAAACCTGGTTAGGCAAGAATGTTCTGGGTGTGGGCTGCCTTGTATAATTAATCACACAGCTGTGGCTTCTGATCCCTTTGTAACATCTCTCTCTCTTGCTCTACCCAGCATAGTTCTGGTGTTCTCCACCTCCCAGCAGCTCAAGGTGTGTCATTTAGGCAGAGGCTTTCCTGCATTCTGCCTCCACTCCTTGCTGACCCAACCACCAGCAAGGTTGCCTGCTCTACAGAGAAGAGCAGTTGGCCAAAGATCTGCTCCGTGTCTAGAGGGCTGAGAAAGGAGCAAGGGTAGAGAAAGGCCAATTCATCCCTCTGCACAATGGAAACAGGGTGTGCCGCAAGGACAAATGGCGTGGCTGGGAACCAAGAAGATGTGACTTGTCTGTCCACCCCTAAGAAAGATGGAGAGGAGCTGAAGAAGTCCACCAGTCCCAGTGGGGGTGAGAAGGAAAATGCCAAAAACACTGGCAGTTCTTCTGTGGAGACAGGGAAACTGAAGAGCTCTATCTACTCAGGGACTGACTGGAAGAGGCCGATCATCCAGTTTGTGGAGTCAGACGAGAAGAAGTCAACCTACTTCAGCATGGATTCAGGGGATGGGAAGAAGCCATCATACCCTGGGGTGCAGCTTGGGGATGTGAGTCGGCCCCCCATCTCCTTTGTAGACAAAGGGGACTTGAGGAAACCGCTCTTCTTGGCAGAGTCGAAAAAGACCTTCTTCTCCAGTGAAGGAGAGGGCAGGAGGTCAGGGTACTCAAGCGGGCAGATGGGGGATCTGAAGAAGCCCTCCCTCCCTCTGGTGGAGACAGGGGACCTGAAGAGACCCAGCTACAACACCGCCAACAGAGTGTCCGGGTCAAGACCCCGGGTGAAGCTAGAGGAGGTCCTGTGCGACTCCTGCATCGATAACAAGCAGAAGGCAGTGAAGTCCTGCCTGGTGTGCCAGGCTTCCTTCTGCGAGCTGCACCTCAAGCCCCATCTGGAGGGGGCTGCTTTCCGGGATCACCAGCTGCTGGACCCCATCAAGGACTTTGAAGCCAGGAAGTGCCCGCTGCATGGCAAGACCATGGAGCTGTTCTGCCAGACAGACCAGATGTGCATCTGCTACCTCTGCATGTTCCAGGAGCACAAGAACCACACTACAGTGACGGTGGAGGTTGAGAAATCGGGGAAAGAGGTAACGCTCCCCACTGCCTGTTCCCATCATTCTTTCCACTCATCTAAATAGTGGATAGCCCCTGTTCTGTTCCCACCCCGCAACTCTCCCCACCCCAAAGAATGTCTAGGTATAAAGTTACTTACACAGGGGGGTGGAGCATGTGCAGTGTCCTTGACCAGACATGCTGATATGGTCTAGCAGACTGATCTTGGGGATTGAGGGTGGGGCAACCTGGGTTCTAGCCCCGGCTGTGCCCCTAGCTCACTGTGTGACCTTGAGCATGTCATTTAAGTCCCAATTTTTTAAGAGCGACCTCACATTTTGAAGGCCTCAGTTTTTCGGTACGCAAATGTAGTCAGGTAGGGCCTGGCTCGGGTTCAAGGTGTCTCCAGTTGGGGACCCAAAAGTGGCGGTCCTCAAAAAATCAGTGGCCACTTTTGAAAAGGTTGGTCTGAACCTCTCTGGGGTTGTTTTTTCCCCCCGTGGAGATGACAATAATGCTGGCCCTTCCTTTGCTGAGACAGAAACTGCACTGTCAATGCCAAGTGTTGTTTTTACTGAGCTGTTCGCAAGTACAGAAGCTTGTAGGGCTGGAATCAGATCGAGGGACGTGATCGTTCCCCTCTATTCGACATTGGTGAGGCCTCATCTGGAGTACTGTGTCCAGTTTTGGGCCCCACACTACAAGAAGGATGTGGATAAATTGGAGAGAGTCCAGCGAAGGGCAACAAAAATGATTAGGGGTCTAGAACACATGACTTATGAGGAGAGGCTGAGGGAGCTGGGATTGTTTAGCCTGCAGAAGAGAAGAATGAGGGGGGATTTGATAGCTGCTTTCAACTACCTGAAAGGGGGTTCCAAAGAGGATGGCTCTAGACTGTTCTCAATGGTAGCAGATGACAGAACGAGGAGTAATGGTCTCAAGTTGCAGTGGGGGAGGTTTAGATTGGATATTAGGAAAAACTTTTTCACTAAGAGGGTGGTGAAACACTGGAATGCGTTACGTAGGGAGGTGGTAGAATCTCCTTCCTTAGAGGTTTTTAAGGTCAGGCTTGACAAAGCCCTGGCTGGGATGATTTAACTGGGAATTGGTCCTGCTTCGAGCAGGGGGTTGGACTAGATGACCTTCTGGGGTCCCTTCCAACCCTGATATTCTATGATTCTATGAATCCTAATGAGAGGGCGTCTGCAAAAGAGTGTAGTATCCTCACTATTAAGTAAGGGCTAAAGAAAGACCTTCCTACCTTTGTTTACAGTCTGTTTGCTGCGTGGATGTGGTATGCTTACTACAGAGGCATGGATTGAGGTCAGAGCCCCATTGTGCTAGGTGCTGTGTGGGCTAGTCCTTGCCCAGAGACCTTCCAATCTAAATAGATATGACAGAAAGAAAGGTTGATTATCCCCATTTTACACATGGGGGACTTGAGGCACAAAGAGATCAAGTGACTTGTCCAAGGTCACACAGGAAATCTGTGGCAGAGTCAGGAAATGAACCCAGATCTCATTCCTGTGCCTTAAGTGCAAACCCATCCTTCCTTTGAGGATTGGGAAGCCCCTCAGATACCATGGTGAACAGGACAATACAAATTCCAATATGGACAGAGCTGCTGAGAATTCTTCAGCGACACTAAACACAGAGAACTGGTTTAACTCTTCTTAAGACCGAGCAAAAGGAAACTGCCTACCCTTTTCAGTTAAGTGCATGCAAGGGGGATTCCCAGGGAACCTAGAATGATCAGATATGTTAATGGTGAAGAAGGGAAGTCTATCTAATCTCCATCCTCTCATATGCAGTTTGTAATCTTGCTTGCAACATTGTCCTCATCTAGCTACTTTTTAAAACCAGCCTAAGTGATGGTTTGCTCATATCTCAGCAACTCTCTGTATAAAGAAATCCCATCTAAATCCCTGAAGGTCTTTCTCAGTCTACAGGTTAATTTCATGCCTCGTTGTTACATTTGATGCTTTGTAGCATCTGCATCGCCCCTGTTCCCTTTAACATCATGTCTGATCTCAGGGAGGTCCCCACTTAATCTCTGCTCTCTGCCTTAGAACACTGGCCACCATGTTCTCTCTAGCGCTTCTGATTAACTCAGGTCTCCAAGCGGCCCTGTATCCTTGCTGTTGCGCAATGGACCTAGAACATCCTGATTGTAAGCAAGTGACCACAACTGGGCAGAAAGATAGCCTCCCCCCTCACTCAGGATTTAAGTGATGTTATTTGATTTCTCATATCTGTCTGTGGCTATTTATTTGGCTCTCATTAGTGCCATGGCAGAGCCCCTGGGGAACTCAAACAGGACTTCAAATACATCCCTGAACGGTTGTTGTTTCCATTGCTGCTAAGCCTAAAGGATTTAGGGGTTTATCGATATGAATCACTCACATGCACAAGGGTTTTCTAGACTACAGGTTTTGGCCATGTTGGAACGTAAATTAATTGGAAATCAATTAGTTCAACTGTAGTTACTCGTTTGTTTCTGGTGCTGGTTAATTCACTCTAGGCTGAGACATAATGAGAAAGGAACATGGGAAAGTGTCTATATTAGTATTTATAATGGCTTGTGAGTGGTGGAAGCTAATTAACTTGAATTAAAAGGCCACCACAAACTGGAGTCCAGAAACCTCCTACATACAATCAGGTCCTTCTGCTGCTCATCATCATCTAATAACAAGGGAAATCTGTAGGGATTCTCCTGCCTTGGAACCCACTGAAATTTATCCCATATACATTATTTTTCTTTCCCGTTACACTTGATCCTATTGATTGCTTTGAATGCCTGAAAACACAGTAAGACGCACCAGCGTCTCACGTACCAAACTGTATTTTCCTTATTGTAGGCACCTCTACAGTCCCCTGACCATAGAGTCTGAGCACCTCACAATCCTTTTAATACGTTTACCCTCACACCGCCCCTGCGAGGTAGGGCAATGTTGTTATCCCCATTTTACAGATGGGAAACTGTGGCAGACAGACAGACAAAGTGACTTGCCCAATATCACACAGGCAAGTCTGTGGTGGAGCAGGGAATTGAACGCTGGTCTCCTGGATAGCAGTCCACCCACCAGACCATCCTGCCTCTCCCTGTCTTTCCCTCTGCTACACTGCTGAGTATCTGCTTAAAACCTCCACAAGGCCCCTTCCTGGTTAGTTTCCTACTACAGATTTAAACAAACAGTAACACATCCTCAGGGCCAGGCTGTTTAAAAAGCAACAAATCATAAAGCTAAGATAGCAGTACAAAACATCGGCAAATGATGGCTGCCGATAGCAAATGCACGCACACAAAACTGATTCCCCAAGAGAATTCTGCAGCATAGATGACACCCAGCATTTTAAAAGGAGACACTCAGTTCACAACCAGTTTTGTAGGCCTGTTTTCAAGCAAGGACGCATCGGAAATACCCAACAACCACTGATCTGTAAATAGCATTGCATTACCGTCCATCCCTAGCCTTAATACTCTGTGTGTCAGATCATATCTAGTGGAGAGTGCTTTGATATTTTTTTCTTTTCCCTTTAAGGAAAAGTTTACATTGTACAGCAGGTTTAATGAAGTGGTTGAGAACTGACATTCAGTGACTGGAACTGGGCGTTGCTCGTTTCAACAAAGCGGCTTCTAAAGGGGACGCCTTTAAAAGGGGTGAACAAGGCTTTGAAATTGACTGTTGATTCTGATGGTGCTTCCACTCACGGCCCTTTCTGTATTGTTACAGACTGTCTGCTACAGAGCAAACAGTGCACTGATACACACAATGGAGGAGCTTCCCCCCTCCCCCCCATTGATGTAAGGTGAGGTTTTGGTTTGGCTTGTCTATGAGACCTTGTGTACAGTGGAGGTTTCAGCCACTGGAGAAGTCTTGCTACTCTCCTAGATGTGATCTTAATGCAGACACTCTATTCGAGGGCAGCACACCTTGCTCAGGTGTAGTTACTGACAACCTGAAGACTGGGTAAGCTGCACATCATTGCTTAGAGCAACTTTGCTTCTTCGTTAAGATTTTGTGTTGTTGCAAGTTCAGTCACACAGGAACCAGGGCCAAATCCACCAATGTAGGTGAGGCCAGGAGTAACCTGAGCAGGGGTTCTCCAAGCTTTGCATTCTGCAGACCGTTATGGGAGGGAGAGCTTGACCCAATTCCCCCCCCCCCACTGTTTGGTTCTTAAACTATTGGAAAAAAATTGCGCAGTATCAGAGCAAAGCTAATAGATCTGGACCTTGGGGAAGCCTTTCAGCACAGGGGAATTTTCCCTAAGTGGTGTAGAGCTGGCACATTGTCTCTATGATATCCTAAAAATCCCTCCTGTAAGGCTGCTCCCATGCATAGGTGTGGGGGTGGCTGAAGCCTCACTGTGCTCCGGCTATTCCCAGCTGCCAGAATAGCCCCTTTGGGCCACAAGCAGCTGAGTGGAATTTAGGCCAGCCCTGAGGCTGCTTTAATCTACACTGGATGCTAAACCGGCCTGCCAGGTAGCCCCAGAATAAAGGCAGCAAAGAGGCACCTTTCCTCAAACCCTCTGGTTGTGTGCTTGGATGTGCTCAGACCCTTAACTGGGTTTGAAAAAGAACTGGATGAGCTCACAGAGAATAGGTCCATCAATGGCTATTAGCTGAGATGGTGAGGGACTCGGCCCCATGCTCTGGGTGTCCCTACTCCTCTGACTGCCAGAAGCTGGGAGTGGACGACAGAGGATGGATCACTCAATAAATTGTCCAGCTCTGTTCATTCCCTCTGAAGGACCTGTCATCAGCCACTGTCAAAAGACAGGACACTGGGCTAGATGGACAGTTGTCTGACCCAGTGTGGGTGGTTCTTACCCACTAATGAATTGGGACCTTTGTCTTCAGATCTTTTAATTCTCTTGTCACTAGTTATGCTGTATTCACATTTCCTTCTCTTTCCCTTCTACTCCCAGCCTATCCTTAGATTATTTTCCCTGTTCTTTTCTGTGAAAAGGTTTTGCATCTTCCATCCTTGTTATAAATTACCTCTCCACAGAGCACTCTAATTTGCTTCAGTTACCCCCTCTCCCCCGCTATCAATCCACTTGATTTAATCTGCATCTTCCTTGCCTTTTGCTGGTGTCTTCGTAAGCTTTCCCATCTGCTCTTGGCCCTGGTGCCATATCTGGTGTGGATATCTACAATAGTTAGATTCTGGCTACCTAAATTGCCTCTGATTTACACCAAAAATTGTATTCTTGCTCTAAATCATAGAGAAGTGTTTTTTGTTAAAACAGCTGCCTCACCCCTCCCCAGAGGCAGCTGCATTTCAGTGCTGGAGGCAGGGATAATTATAACTTATACAATGAGCTAGTAATAATTGGGGAAATCTTGTTGGGATCCATTTTCATAAAAAGTACCATCAAAATTCAGGATCATCACCACCACCATCCATCCATCAGCTTCAATTCTCCTGACAGCGCTTTCTATCCAGTCCCCCCCTCCCTTCAGAAAGGGTCGATCCATCCCAAAGAAAGCCCCAGTGCCCTGCAGACCTAAACCCCTCCACACTGTCACTTGCTTTTCAGCCACATGGCCAAGATCTTGTTCTTGACAATGATACCAATAACCCTTACGAGAAAGCCACCTTCGTAGTCCAACTCTTTCCTTGACTAACCATTCAGTGTTACCACAAGGTAACCCAACAGACCTGGCTGTCTGTGAAAACCCCTTGCCGTTCATTTCTGAATTTGGGCTGGCTATTCGAGGATAATGGGGGCTTGGATCCAAAGGGTTCGCATCCCATGGCGTCCCACCTCTGCACCAATGGTTGACTGTGACACATATATGATATTGCACAGCCTGAGGGAGAGAAAGAAAGCCTTCAGGCAGGCTGCTGCGTGGTCAGGGACGGTTCCAGCATAGGCTGCTCCGGGTAACCTATTCCCTAAACACAAATCAAGGAATTAAGTCTCATCCCTTCACCTTCCTGCTCTGAGCAAAATCTCCTCTATCTTCGATATTTGTATAGCCCCCCGCCCATTGTCACAGTACCTTTTCCTGAGGCCAATCCCCCTTCTTCCTCTCATTGTATGTGAGCCGGGGTTGGTAGGTGAACAAGCCCCAGACACATCCCTTCCCCAGCCACTCAACCTGCTTATGTCTGTTTTCCAACCTCTGTACACCTGGAACTCCAGGACATGACTATGTGGCTGGTCACAGTCCAATAGCCCAGAGGGACCTCCCCGGACCTAGGAACCATAAAATGGTTTGGGGGACCCTTTTAGAGGATCACAGATACCAACAAGCAAAGACTGTTGTGAGAGAGATTTTGCGGGAGAAACAGGGATGCAACTTTTAACTCCGCTGAGATATATTGGAGTGGCTGGATTTTTTTTTTAAAAGGGGAAAAAACCTGGCAAATTATGTTTTCCCTGATAAATACGGACTTATTAAAGAGGGACAGTTAGAATCAATGGGTCTCAAAAGCTGCTGTGGTTTGCCCAAGCTCAAGATGGTACTCTGATACTATGGTGACGGGCACAAGTGTAAGAACCTAGTAAATAGATTTCCTTCGCTGGAGCTTGGTTGCTCTTGTTTGGCTGACTTTCTGCCATGTGCATTATTTATGTTGTGCAGCTGATCTCTTAAGTCACATGGTACTCCTTCCACTACGCGACTGGATGACTGAAACCTTTAGATCCTACTTACACTACAACTATAATTAAGATAGGGAACCTAGTTACAAGGGTGGTTGAAATTGCTAGAAGATCTACTTTTGTTAGCCACAGCTATAGCAGCTAAATCACCTCTATGTGGCCCAACTTAGTACCCCAGAAACGGGGACAGAGTGGGTTACATACACAGTGAGTGACCCCAGCTGCCAGCGGAGCCAGCGAGAGTTAAAGGTACTTTGCATCTTTGAAACTAGCTTTAGCTTAGCTATGGGATACAGCCCAACTGAATCATATCGTAAGCACACCAGCATTACAGCCAGATTCCCTGACTTGGTTACAGTTATAGTGTAAACCCAGCCTTATTACCCAGACGTGGAAGACCTTGAAATAGCCATACATATTCTCCGGATGCAATTCACTGTGCTGTGCAAAGAGGATAGCCACCCATCTTGGCTGATCCAGGGACTGGACTAGGGACCTCCAGAGCTAAAGATATGAATCTCTACAACCTGCGCTAGGCTCTAGAGGTGGGAACTATCCCAACCTCACCCTTTGAAGACAGAATGTGGAGGGAAACACAGCAAACACTGATAGGTGGGTTACACAAACCCATAATTGCATAGGTATTCGGGCTCTCTCTCTTTACATGAACATTCTCATCAACAAATAAAGCAGTTGTACAAATGTTCGTGAGAAGCCAATAAAAGGGATTCATGAAGGTATCAAAGGAAAGTTGCGGATTTAGACCAAGCAAATGTTCCCAGTCATCCCCGCACCCCCTTTTTTCCCCCCCTTGCTGCCTTCACCCAGCTCTATGAGAACATTAAAACCCTAGACTAAGAGCAAATTAATCCACAGTCCTGTCTAAACAGAATTCCTGCCGGGGGCGTCATCCCCTGGTTGCAACACTGATCAAACGTCATTCCATAATTACATGAAAACTGCTAGGGCTGCACAAACACGCCCTGGGTTGGGCCCTTCATTTCATACCCAGCTGAATTTTGAAACAAGCCTCTTGCCCTCTAGCTAATGACTCCAGCATGATTAAAAGCAGTACCATTTGCAATCCCACCCTTCCCAAGCAGGAGATTCTGCTGCTTCCTTTGCTTAGGGAGCCACATCTCTTGACCCAGCTGAAGGCATTGGGATCTTTTCCAGCTGCCAGGGTATGATCTCCATTGAAGTGGTGCCAGGAGCCTGTAGCTCCCAGCCATTATGGTTCAGGGCCAAATGCATAAGTAAAAGCAGAAATTCTCTTTGAAGTAGGCCATACGCTGCTCGATTTCACAGGTCTCCCCCTCTCCTCCCTCCCACAGGCCGAGCTCTCGTTGCAGAAAGAGCAGCTGCAGCTGAAGATCATAGAGGTAGAAGATGAAGTGGATAAGTGGCAAAAGGAGAAGGATCGCATCAAGGTGAGGATGGGACGTTTCTCTTTGGCTTTCCCCAAATGCTCCCTTCCCCCCCACCCACCCACACACTTTCCAGTGTTTTTCATACTTGCCTGCCCCTCTTGCCTGCCCCCTTTTCCCGTGCTCTGATTTTCCGGTTCATATTTTCACATCACACTCATTTCTCCCTCCTTCCACTCCTCTCTTGTCACCTGATCAACCACACTCACTCTAAGTCTGGGAGAATGGTGTCTGCTGCAATTCTCTCATGACACACCCTGTAGGAGACCAAGAACACAGAAGATGGACTTGCTAGATGATTATCCTTGTTACTTTCTTGCCTGGGGTTACTGGTGCTTTCTCTCCGTCCAGCTGTCATCTCCAAAGGTTGGGTTGGCTCAACTATACTGGCATAGTTAAAATGATTCAGCCCCCGCAATATGGATCAAGTTATACCAATAGAAAGGTGCCTTATACTGATACAGCTTATTTTTGTATGGAAAAGGGTATACACTATACTGGTATATCTACATCCACAGGAGGGGACCAATGTAAATATCGGCCAACATAATTCATACCCTACCTGTACACCAGGCCCAACAAATTATGTACAGTCAACAAGAAATCCTGCCTTCTCTCAATCCTTCCACAACTGTACCTTGGTTTTCTTTTTTCCTTTAATATTATTTTGGGAAGCCAAGCTAGAAAGCTTCGGCCTGAACATGGGGCTATCCTTGGTCATTCTGGGACACAATTTCAAAAGGGCCAAAGGACCAATCCTCAAAGGTATTTAGGTACTTCCATTGGTTTCAGAAGGAATTAGGCACCAAAATACCATTGAGGACATGGGCCTAAGTGACTTATTTTCAAGTGTCACTTCAGAACCTAGGACTCTCTTGAAAGTCCAAGGGACATAGGCTTGTCTACACTAGAAATGTTTGCTACTGTCACTACACTGGTACAGTGTATACACTGGTATAGTTAACATGGCAAAAACCCTCCAAGTGTGGACATATTCACACCGGTACAAAAGTGCTTCTCCTGGTAAGCTATATCAGTACAACTGCATACACACTAGAAGTAATAATGCTATAGCCATACTGGTAGAACACGACCCTAGCAAATAGAGTTATACCAATGTAACTTTTATAGCGTGGCCAGACCTTAGGTTAGGATCTCTGCTCCCATGGGCTGGCTGCTAAGAATGCTCTGCCACCCCCCAAGCCTCAGTCTCAAGAGTTTCACTCTAGTAAGTGACTCCCTTTAAGTGACACTGATGAATCTTTATTTTGCAGTAGCACCCAGAAACCCCACCCAGGGTCAGGGCCCCATTGTGCTGGGTGCTGCCCAAACACAGGCAGGGTCCCTAACCCAGAGAACTTACCCTCTAAGAAGTCTCCATGCTACACTTCTCCCGACACAGCCTAGGATTTCAGCCTCTCCAGCTTGCGTTTTGATAGGATAGGGGATCTGCATGCACAAATGCTGCCTAACGGGATGAAGGGGCCTGGCCATGTGTGGAATAGCTGGAGGTGCTGGGGAGGGATGTCTGCCTCCAACATCATGCTGTTCTTCCTCTCCTGAATCTACATTGCGGTTGTGTTCGATTGCTGGAGTCCCCGGTGCGAGAGCCTCATGCCATGCACCTTCTATATCCCCCCACTAGAATTTCACCACCAACGAGAAAGCCACCGTGGATCAGCATTACAAAGAGCTGGTCCGCGACCTGGAGAAGCAGCGGGATGAGGTGAAGGCTGCCCTGGACCAGAGGGAAAAGACCGCGGTGGAGAACATAAAAGAAATTGTGGAGGAGCTAGAAGAGAGGGCAAAGCTGTTGCAGGAGGACAAGGAGACCAGGGAGCAGATACATCAGATCAGCGACTCCGTTCTCTTCCTGCAGGTAAATCGAGGCTGCATCTTTCCTCCACTCCTGTTTCTACTGAGAAAGGGATACCTTTGATGGGCAGATGATCCAGCTGGTGCCACAGGCATAACAGAACGGGGTCAACTGATACCGGCTGGCAATCTTGCTGTGAAGTGTTAGGGTCTGTTTTTTTGGAGACATACCCCTGACATAAGCAGGAATCAGCTAGCTGAGCAGGGTATCCAAGGCTTTCACCCAATTTCAGAGGGAGTTCACATGATACCATATTGCCTATGAGCGATGCGCAATCTTAGCTGATTGACCCTGATACCTCTCCTGAAATCTAACATCCCCCAGCCTCCTCAGAGCCCTCATCTCCATTGCATCTAACTTCTCCTGTACCCAAATCTCTCTTTAGCCTTCTCTGCATTCCAGCCTCTCGGTACTTTAACCTCCACACCTTCTGGGTTGGCAGGAATTTGGCGCAATGATGAGGAACTATATCGCCCCGCCGTCTCTCCCGACTTACAGCGTCTTGCTGGACGGGGACACCATGAGCCCGTCGATGGGGCTCCTCCGCGATGATCTGCTGAACGTCTGCATGAGACACGTGGAGAAGATCTGCAAGGCAGACCTCAGCCGGAACTTCATAGAGAGGAATCATATGGAGAATGGTAGCGTTTCCCTGAGTTGCTCTTCCCTCCCTCTTTCTGCTTTCTGTTCATATCCAGAGTCACAGTATTTCCCTGGGAAAAAAACCTTCAACCTTCTTTTTTTTTCCCATTGAAATTTTCCAGCCAGCTGTGCCCATTTCCCAGAGTCCAGCAAAGGAGGTGACCCAAAGTCAGTGATCAAGTCAGAGCTCAAAGGTCAACAGACTTAAGCTTCTGAGTCACTTTTGAAGATTCAAGAGTCTAAATTCTAAGGCCAGAAGGGACCACTGTGATCATCTAGTCTGCCCTCCTGTGTAACACACAATTGGACTTCGCCATCTGTGACTTAGGCCTTCCAACACTGATTGTAGCAATGCTTAAATATCTTTACAAATCTCAGGCACTTTAGAAAATTTTACCAATAGTTTAATGAACACTGCTTAGAATCTGGTTAATGAGTCCAAAGGTATTCAAACTGTTGGGAAAAGTTATTTAAGGTAATCCAAAAACTCTTTACAGCTGTCATGTCTGCAAGCCACAGTTACAAACTCTGTCTTCTTCCAAGTGTATCTAGTGACTGCAAGGAAATAACTCTACAATTACTTATTGGCCTTGATTAACAGATTCCCCCTGAGTCAACCCAACAAGCTCACCTGCAACCCATTTGATCTTCCATTGTTAAAAACTTCACCGGGAGAAATAATATATTAGTGGAGTGAAACCTGTTTAATATCAGTCTCCAAAGAGACTCTGCTTACTCTTAGTTGTTACAACAGGTGCCCGCTTAATAGTCTTGCAAAGAGGCAAAACATTCAAACGGCATCCTGAGAGTTTTAATACTGCAGAAATAAATCAGAGCAAATAAAAGACAACTCTATTCACTAATGTAAGAGTCAAACCAATGTAACTAACAAACTAAACATTGGGTCAAATTCACCTGTCTGCAGGGAGCTAGCAGAAGGCTCACATTCCACTCAAGGCCTCACAACTAAGCTGAAGTCAGATGTAAGCGGCACGTAAGCCTCGTGTTGGCTCTTTGCACAGGGTCCTGACCCTAGAGTCAAATCCACTTAGATAGCTTTGTGCTGTACAGCCACCATCACTTCACCCCATTCCTAGGGGATTCCAAAGAGCCCTGGGTAGGAATTGTAAAACTAAGGAAGTCTATTTTCAAAGGATCCATCTTGCAAGGGCAAAATGGCCTTCCTCAGACCTTTAGGGAGAAACCAAAGGGGAACAGCCCTGGCCTATGCTGCCCCATCCCACCCCCACCCCTCTCGCCTCTGCTGCTTCCAGTCCTACCTCCTGCTGACCCAGGCTTTGCTCCGCTTCTCCAGGGGATCACCGCTACATGCTTAACAACTACGATTGGAACCAGCCTGACAACGTGAAGAGATTCTCCATGTTCCTGACTCCAAAAGGTACCGTGGCTGACCCTTTTCTCTCAAGCTCTCTGTCCGGCCACGGCTGGGCTTCCTCTAAACAAAGCATGGCAGATAAGACTCAGACATGCAACATATGCCTTGTAATTTGCTTCCTCTGACCATTTACTTTTCACATCACCATCCTGGAATCGGGCAAATTCAGCCCTTTCATACTGTTCATGCCAGGTCTGGATCTGGCCCCATGTTTTCTGTCTAGCCTAAAAACACAGAGACATTTTTGCACTCTCTGAAACAGGGCAACAGACAAGGTGCTGGCCAGGGTAACCGGCTTTGAATGCTTACATGCTTCAGTGCGAAACCTGTAGGAGCACAGAAGGGCTCAGGGCTTCTCTCCCTCGGACAAAGATGTGCTCTTACCTTGTCTTAGCCAACATGAAGTAAAACCCGAGCGAAGACGGGGCAGTTTGAAGTTTTAACAGGAGTTAGCAGGCTGAGCTCTTTACCTCGACCTGCTAACGTGTAGGAAAGCTCAGGAGACTTGGGTTCTACTCCCCGCTCTGCCAAGGGATAGCTGGGGAACATTGGGCAAATCATGGCTCTGCTCTCGCTGCCTGAGTTTCCCCATGTATAAGTTAGGGATAATGACGATTCTCGTCAAGCACTTTAAGATGGATGGGGGGAAAGTGCTGTATAAGAACTAGGTATTATTATTATTACACATTTTAACAAAACAAGTATTTCAATACATGTTGGCTGGTAATGTTCATCCCCTACCAGCTAGCACATGTTAAAATATAACTTTGCCTGTCTACACAAAGGTGTTAGCGAGCATGATTTACACAAGCACACCTTTTAGCATAGGGCTTGCCTTCACGGGGAAACTGAGCAACAGAACAACAGTGATCTAAGTATGCCAATATAGCTATGCTGGTGTAACTCTATTTCAGAATGCAAAGTGGCTCTCTCTGGTACAGCTTAGGTTGACTTTGAAGCTGTTTAAGCAACACCAGAAAAATGTCATTTTCAACCCTAGAACAGTTTCCACATGGTGAGTTACGTTAGCGTCGGTTCAGCAGTATAAATGTACACCTGTGTAACTACCTGTGTTGACGAGCCTCTAGTGAGGACAAGGGGCTGCTGCCTTGCACCTTGTTCTGTCACTTACACAAAGAAAATGCAAAGTAGGTATAAACTGTTACCCTCCTGAATCAGTAGCATTCTACAACCATTGTGTCTGGTAGAAATGACCTCACAGTGCAGTTTAGTCGAGAATTCGTTGCCAGTATAGATGAATATAAATAAAAAGGAGGCAAGAAGAGAGTAAGAAGATATGTGAAAATGGTAACCACATATTTAAGGTTCCCATAGATCTGACATCTGGAACTGTCACCTTTCAGGTTCTGCTTCCTGAGTTTCCAAAACCACATTTGGATTTGCCCAGTGTTTACAGCTGTTGCTCTGCACAAATAGATGTGGGCAGAGTGTAGGCCTGTGGCTGCTATCTGTAATTAACAATGGCATTTCCCTGTTTTGCAATATCACCTGCTGGGTTTTACAAGGGTGCCATGTGAATGCCAACGTTGATCCATTTGTCTGGATTCCCACTTTTCCTTTAAGGCTCATTCTCTTCTCCATTTCAGCCCATACATGGATTCCCTAGCAGCTGCCTTATTGGCTCCCACATGTGTTTGTGTGAATGACAAGGACGTAGCACTCTAGAACTCATCCCAGCAGTGCTGCTAGGGTACACTAAGGCTTCAGGGCCTGCCTCTTCCTCAGCCCAACACAACTGCACAATTCCCTACTAGCCTGCCTAACCAAGGATCAAGTTCTGGTTGTCAGACTGGAGAAAGGCATTTTCTGAAGGCTTCTTTATTTTGCATGTGGTGGGTTAATTTAAAAAGGAACCTAGATCCAAACCATCCCTGGTTCTAAGTTGCAGCTGCTGCAGTCATGACACAGCTGCTTTAGGTCTTTACAGGTTTCATCCTATCAGGGAAATACTCTGGACAAGCTAGACTGTCGGCCAAAGTTCATGTAAAGAATCCATCTCCCCATTTCCCAGAGCTGGCTGCAAGTCAGCCACACCCCCTCTCAAAGCAGAAAAACTACCACACAGGTCCAGGTCTTTGGGCTGTTAAGCCGAATGTCCTGCCTCTGGCAGTGGACAATTCTAGAGATGGGTCAAAATCAAAAACCTGGATCCTGAACCCCTCTCAGCCTTGGGGCTTTTAAAATTTGATCTGAATTTTGCAGTCCGAGATCATCTCTAACCAATACCTGATGCTTCAGAGGGAGGTGAAAATTCCCTATAATGCACCGAAATATTCGCTGCACAGAGAGAATGGTGGGGATAGATATTTCCTGACTACTGCGGCTGAAGCATGAGATTTGAGCACACAGAATGCAGATATAGTGAAGTGAGGGGAAAAATCTTGAGTTTCTTCTGTCCAGTGTCACTGAGCTCTGCTGTGCTAATCCTCTTGGAACATAGAGATTACTACCTACAAGACTGGGGTTCAGAGCTGCAGTCCAATGTGTGCCCCACTTGTTACCTCCCCTTCCTACTCCATGCTGGAGGAGAACCCCTGCTTCTTTGTCTTACTGGGGAGCAAAGAGAAGCTGATCTTGCTACATTGCCTCCTGGCTGGGAGCAAAGATCTAGCCCTCCTGAACGCCCCCCTGTATCTGCCAGCAACCTCTGCAGGTGCTGAAGAAGGGACCACTCCCAGGCTGAAGTAGAGGGGCTCTCTTGGCAGGTAGGCCCTCTCCTGTTGTACACAGATTATAAGGCCACTGATCATCTAGGCCCAGCTCCTCAATGTATTTAGGCACCTAACTCCACTTGACTTCCATGGAAGTTAGGCTCCTAAATACCTTTGAGGAACAGGGCTCTAATCTGACCTCCTGTATCACACACTCTGTAGGATCTCCCTGAATTAATTCCTGTCTGACCTAGAGTAGATGTTTTAGAAAAGGATCCAATCTTGATTTAAAAATTGCCAGTGATGGAAAATCCACCATGACCCTGGGTCAGTTGCTCCAATGGTTAATTGCCCTCATTGTGAAACATTTGCACCATATTTCCATTCTGAATTTGTCCCGGTTCAGTCTCCAGTCATTGGATCATGTTTTAATCTTTCTCGGCTAAACTGAAAAGCCCGTTATCCAACCTTTGTTCCCCATGTAGGAATTTACAGACTGTGTTCAAGTCACCCATTAACCAACTCTTGGTTAAGCTGAATGGATTGAGTCTCTTGTGTCTGTCGCTATATGGAGAACTGCACTGAATGGGACATTCACTTTAATAAACCATATGAGAGTCACAGATTAGTAGCGCACAGAGCTGGCTGAATGCTGCAGAGCCATGGTTGGAATTCACACAAATGCCCTCAGCCACTCCTTGGTGGTTTGTTATTTGCGTGTACACACTGTAGGAGAAGCAGCTGCGGCCCTAACGGCACCCAGATTGGCACAAGAACAGGGGATTCGTTCCCTACCAAGGCTACTCCTTAGTTGGTATTTGCTCTCAATCATTTGCTATTTCTGTTATAATCAGCCAATGAGGGAGTAAAATCAAGACCATGTAATTTAGGCAACAAGTCACCTACTTTGAAGAATAACAAACAGCACAGAGTGAGAAAGTGAATACTTCCCAAAAGACACAGGGCGGCTGAAAACTGCTTGTCCAAAGATCTCAGCCAAGAGATACATGTAGTAAAGCCATTTGCAGACAGCAAGATTGGTTCATAAAGGATTTACAAACAGGAAAGAGGGCTGGATCCCAAACAACTATTCCTCATGACAAATAACTTCACAGCAAGCGATCAAACCTGTACATTCCTTCGATACCCATCTCAGTGCACCTCTCCCTGCGTTTGAACAGGCACCCCCTCTTGATGCAGTGCTGGGGACCTTGCACCCCCCTCAATTAGTTTTCAGGAAAGGTTTTTACCAGTAGGGGTTTTGTGACTGGGCACCACAGGGAACCCCTTAGCACTTGCTAAATACAGGGACAGTCATCTGCTTCAGAGCCTTCTAGCACAGTGGTTCTCAAACTTTTGTACTGATGACCCCTTTCAAATAGCAAGCCTCTGAGTGCGACCCCCCCTTATAAATTAAAAACACTTTTTAATATATTTAACACCATTGTAAATGCTGGATGCAAAGTGGGGTTTGGGGTGGAGGCTGACAGCTCACGACCCCCCCATGTAATAACCTCGCAACCCCCTGAGGGGTCCTGACCCCCAGTCTGAGAACCCCAGCTCTAGCAGCAGTAGCTAACTCAAAAATCCTCACAACAATCCCTGTGGCATGGGTGTTATTCTGCGCATGGGGAAACCAAGCAAGGTGAAATGACTTGCCCAAGGTCACACAGCAAAGTCCGTGTCAGCACTAGAATTAGAAGTCAGGAGTTCCTGGCTCTCAGCCTGGGGTTCCACACACACCACTCTCTAAAGCAAATGATTTAGTGCATGTGCAGATTAGCAGCGAGAGATCTATCTAGAGGATACTACAGGGAAGCAAGCATGCAATGCTTAATCTGATGGTCCCACAGTACCATATACAATGACAGGCTGCCGAACCAGCTAGTGCAAGTAATCCTATTGGGTACTAGAGTGATGTGGTCAAAGGTTATTGGAGTTGGATTCATTTGCAAATCAGTCATTTGTGACCATCTCAACCCTTCATCTAGCAAGGGGCAGCTCTCTCTCTGTTTAAACCATCTGAAAAGTTGGGACAGGGAGGTTACTTGCCCCTGTATCTGGGAGCGGTGCAGATGTTACAGCACGTGAAAGGAGCATGAATGGAAGTGCTAAAATGAGAGCAGCCCACAGGGTGGTAGCAGACGCATATCGGAGATCCGACTCCTTTCCTCTTTGCATATGCCCTCAGTGCCTGGTTGCTTGGAGGAGAGGTAAGCAGCGGAAACCCACATCTCTGCAGCAAGTGCTGGGGAAACCCTGAAGCACAAGTCTATGGTGGTGGAGGTGAAGTGAGAGTGTGTGTGTAAGCAAGAGTCCCAGCCTCTCCCTGCAGGTATCTCTGGAAGATCATCATGCTGACAAAGCTTGAGTGGGCAACTTAATGTAACTAATGATGGCTTTTTGTTACATTGACGGAGCTTCATTCACACAGCTCAGAAAGAGGGAGAGAGAAGCCGCCCTTCTTTTCCCACCCAGGGCACTGTGAAAAGAACAGACAGACAATTCTTCTGCGGCTTGGACCGAGCCCTCTGGCTTGCTTTAACCTCACCTATACCGTGTTGGTTCTGATTCTAAGTCTGTCAGGAGGACTCTTAGTGGAGCAACACCAGGGCATGGGCCTAGGTCTGGGACATCAGGAGCTGACTGCTGAACTGGATTCTCTTCTCTTGCAGCCAGTTTCAGCAACCGAGCGTGGGAATATTCCTCCTTCCAAAATGCAGAGGAGACACTTGGCATGGGTAACTCTGCTTTCTCAATGAAAGGTATTCATTCCTACCACCTGTGCCAGGGCTTCTCGCCGGTTTCTACCGAGTCCACCCTTGCCCTCTTAGCCACCCTGACACTTTTGGGCAGCCCTATCCCACTATTTGAACCTTTTCTATTTGGTTTATATCATCATCATCTACATTACAACCAAGTTCAGGGCCCCATTGTGCTACACGTAGTTGGGGAGAGTCCCTGCCCCTTATAATCCAAATAGAGACAAAGGAAGGTAGGAAATATTGCTATTCCCATTTTACAGATAGGGAACCGAGGCACAGAGAGATTAAGTGACTTGACCAAAGTCATGCAGGCAGTCTGTGGCAGACACAGGAACAGAATGCAGATCTCCTGAATCTCAGGCCCGTGGCTTACCTACAAGACCATCCTTCTCCTCATCTCTGTTTTGTGTAGATTGAAAGCTTGGGGCACAGACTATGTTTGTATAGTGCCTAGCACAATTGGGCCCTGTTCTTGGTTGGTCCCTAGGCACAACCAGACTTAACACTCGCCCTTCCTCTTCCATCTCTCTTCATTTCTCTGTTCATACTCTTAACATTTTCTCATAGCTCTTCCACGGCTAGCAGGATTGTCTCCCTTTTACCACATGCTCTGCCATTAGACTCCCCTCAGCAGGAAGGGCCTGATCCAAAGCCCTGGTGAGGACTCCCGATGACTTCACTGAGCATTGCCCAGGGTCCCAAAGGCTGATGGTGAAGGAGCTTTGGTAGACTTGGAGTCTGCCTAATGATTCTAGTTTGTGGCACACTGGTTTACTAGGGCCTGGCGCCGGTGCCATCCATACCACATCACACACGCGCCGTGGTTTCTCAGAAGAAAGACTCTTCCCTCTCTATGCAGAGCTTTGACACCATACAAACACCCTGCTAACATCTACCTTCTCTCACCTGGCCTGGCCACCTCATATCTACTCCCCCATTTGCAGCTCTGGCCCTTCCCTTCCTCCGATGGGTCCTGCTGAGGTTTTCAAAGTCCCCCAAGGAGGTTGGGATTTCAGATCCCTAGGCAGCTTTATAAAACCCAGACTGCCACCTTCTCCTTTCTCGTTTCTGACCCTTAAGAATCCATTAAAACTAAACGAGATAGCTGTTGGGTAATTAACAGTCCTTTGTTTGCATTCCCAGGGATCTCAGTTTCCTTCGCCCAGCAGGTGCCAGGCTGTTATACAGATTGATGATTACACAGATAAGGACTTTTACCCCTGGAAGGCAACATCTCAAAAGTAACATAAGCTCTTCTCTTTTCCAGTAGGCAATGGAACTAAGATGCCGTATCAGTTCTCCCAGATGGGGCAGAGCTCACCTGGTGACTTCAGCAAACAGTCCGATGGGAGCCTCTTCACTAAGACTGGTATGGGGCTTTAGCTGCTTTATACGTCCCTCTATCTGCTCCTTCCACCCCACTGTTCAGGGGTTAGATTCTGTAGTGACTGACCTGAGGGGGGTGTTGAATCCCATTCTCCATTGCTCCCCCTGTGAAAGGCAGCCTGGAGTAATGGCACACGTGGCCCCCTGAACACTCATTCCAGCTTGGTTATGGGAGTAGCTTAATGAAATGCAGGATTTTGCTAAACTTTGGGGTTGTCAGATCTAATGAACAGTTTGGGGTGATTTGTTGGGGGGCAGGGAGGGAAGGGAAAGCAAAGGAGTTATTTGGGCAGTAGTGGGGGGGAGGGAGGGATTCTGGTGAATGACATTCATTGACCCCTCCTTGTAATATCCTAATGGAGACACCTTTATGATCTTAATAATGTGGGCAGCAGTGTGGTCTAGTAGATAGAGCCCTGGGTTAGGACCCAAGAGACATTGGTTCTATTCCTGGCTTTGCCATTGGCCTGCTGGGTGATCTTGGGCAAGTCACTTCCCTGTTCTGTGCCTCAGTTTCCCCATCTGTAAAATGGGGATACTGAAATACTTTGAGATCTACTGATGAAAAGTGTTATCACCATCAATTAAAACAGAGGAACATGCACTTTTAGGGTGAAATCCTAGCCTCAGACTTCACTGGACCCAGGATTTCACCCTTTCCTCCTCACTGGCTACTGCCAAGAGTTGCGATTGCATCAATTCCTGCTAAACAGAGTCAGGCCTGGCCAATAAATGAACGGGAGAGCTCAGGATAAAAGCTATGGTTAGGGTTGCTGGAATGCCGTCTTTCAGCTAAGCTGTAAATCCAAGGTCTTGATTTTTTGCAGTAATTAAAAATCCCTTTGCATTCTTTGTAAGAGTTAGAGCAATTAGTCTGGTATCTTGGCCTAACTTTAATTTGGCTAATGACATTCTGCCTCCATAATTTCCCCTGACATTTTAACTGGATAGGTTATTTTTTCACTCCCTTTCCCTGAACTGTTGAATGGTGGTGCCACTATTCTAAGAGATGTTGCAATCCACCCCAGAAGTGGTAGCATTTCGGTGGTAGACGATAGGATTCCTAACTATATGTATTTTCTAATCCTGTAATTTCCGATGGTGCTTTCAAGAAGGGGGTAATACACAGAGCAAATCATAACCCCATCACTGCTCCTAACTAGCTAGTTTGTATTGTCGCAGCTTACCCTGCAATAGTGAGACACCAAGCGACAAAGGTGCAGCCGCAGACATGGAAATCCTCCAAGCAGTCCATGCTGGTAAGTGATAAGACCTGGACTTGCGCACTCATGGGGCTTCAGCAAGAGAAGGAACTGCTATGGGAGCACACAGGATTTTGGGAGTTTTCGGGGCATTTTGGATCTGGAGAAGGGGCAGCGACTGACTTCACCTGTGACAGTATTTCTTATTTTTCGTAGTCACCTCCCGTGTCACTGGGAGATGGGCAGAGTTGTATGGTTCAGATCAGATTCCAAACCTGCCCATGGCTCAGAAATGTTTGGATGCAGGGTTTTGGTTCAACCCCATTTCAAATCTTAATTTTGGGGCTTTAAATGGAAATCTGCTCCAGTCTAGACTTTGCCACAGTTGCTTAAATTCTGCAATATTACTGTTCACTGCATGGAGGCAGTGGCGGATTAATGATTTTGCCACCCCTAGGCCCAGAAATAATTGCCGCCCCCCCCCGCCCCCCAGCAGCTCCCACCCCAGCTCGCTTCCACCTCCTCCCCTGAACGCGCCACCGGGTCCTGCTTCTCCCTGCTCCCTGCCAGGGCTTGTGCGCGAAACAGCTTCGTGAAGGAGGGGGGAAGTGGGGGAACAAGGCGCACTCAGGAGAGGAGACGGGGCCAGAGATTTGGGGAAGGGGACCGGGAAGGGATGGAGTTGGGGCGGGACTGGGGGTGGAGGGTGCCAACTGGCACCAGGGGAAGCAGCCGCCTCTGGTTGCTATTATAAATTTGCCGCCCCTGCAAATTTGCCACTTTAGGCCTAGGCCTTGTCGGCCTAGGCGTTAATACACTGCTGCATGGGGGTCACCTATTATAAGTGTGGGCTATGGTGCCTAGAAAACACATTCTGTGGAGTCTGCGCACCACAGACCGGAGCATAAGACTACCTCACATACTGATCACACAGCCTTGAAGCCTGATGGGGTGTATCAAGGATCAGTCTCTATGAAAAGTGGGCCCAAATCATTGCTATTTTGTACCTTATGTAATCATTTATACCACTCCAAAGTAGTCATAAAACACTCCTAGACCCATGTGGTCATGTTTTGCACCCATTTTCTACTGGTCTAAACAAATACCAGTATTACCAACCCCATGTGTTCAAATCTCACAAGTCAGGCTGTCCAAAACTCAAGAGATTTTAAAAATAGTACATTTTGGGGCTGATTCTTTTTACTTGCCTTCTGCTTTTTGAGCCTTTATATTTCATGTTTTCCTTGAAACCATGACGGCTAGAGGCTTACTTTTCTTTAAAAAAAACAACAACAACAAAACGAAAGCAGAGATTCTTAGGTAATAGCCTGACTCCAGGAGCTGGGGCTTCACAAAAACACCAAAATATCTCAATTCACAGGAATCAGAAACACTGGACTACAGAAGGTGCAAGGCCATTTTATTTAATTCCTAAATAAAAAACATACTGGATTAGCAAGCCCTTAGCAAAACAACTGATCACATAAAAACCTACTTGAACCTATCTATCCTGGTTCCTTTATCTCCCTTAGCACTGAAATATCTTAGCATCTTGCAAGATCTAAATTAAATGCACGAAGAACCCTTTCTCCCCCTCCCAAAAGAAAGTTTATCTTTTAATAATTATTATGCATTTGTAAGAACGTGCCATTGCCTTAAGAATTAGAAAGGGAAAAAAACATAGGAGTTAAGCACACTTACCAGCTAGAAGAGAAGAATACGGCAACCACTTGCAAAATGGCTGCTTTAGGGTGACAGCTGTTTGGCTCTGCCAAATTTAAAGGACTCAACCCAGGAAGGCATGCTGGGAAAATGTTCCCATAAGAGATATCTCTGCAGTAGGGGAAGTTAGGAGAGACCAGGAAGTTGCTGCTATAGCACATTATTATAATGGGGGAAGCAAGACTAGAGAAATGGGCTTTCCAGTTCCATCTGACAGTCATGAGACTGAGTGCAGATCTACTGTCTACTAGGAGTGAGCCCCACAGTGGGCATGGACCTGTTGTGACAGTCCAGTTCCAAGAAGGCAATTCACACCCTTACTAGTGCCCTGTTATTAATCCAACAGTCTGGGTAGATTCCTCCCTGTAAACACTTGGATGTCTTTTGCATGCATATAGTAGTTGGGGCTATTTTATTTTTATGGCTTATATTCACCAGATAGACCTGAACCAAACAATCCAGATGATATATACGAGCACTAAAAAGTTGCAAAACAGATACACACGCTCTGGACTGCCGTGGCTCTGGAGGAGCTGTTACAGTCTATTGGTTCAATAATCTGGCTTTTAAAATAGCCTTAAATATGTATTTAAGTAATCCACCTTCTAAAAGGCCTGTAAATATTAATTCACGCACCGGACTGCAATGCTCCAGGAGGCCAGAACTGCTGGCCCTCAGAGAGTTATTTAAAGGGGAGCTTTTCTTCTTTCTTTAATTATGCTGGAAATTGGAGCTGTAAAGCAAATAGAATTGACACACAAGAGGGCATTGAACAGTAGGTATTAGAAGTGTGGTCTGAACAGCAGGATTGGATGGACATGTTACATCCATCCATCCATCTCATGCTCATCATCGCATAGTGTATGCGATATTAATTGGCATGATTAACAGAGATAAGCCCAAACCAGTCCTTTTAGCTATCTATCCAACCCTTCCCAAAATACAATCTGGATCTAGGTCAGTATATCATGATGAAGCAAAACCAAGGCTGCCTTTGCTTTGACCCCATTGTGCCTGTGCTAAGCAGAGGCATCTAGGTCATGAAAAGGCTGATTTGCTCATTTACCTTTGTGCTGGTTTAGCGCATATTCATGGCTGCACTAGTTTTGACCCTTTGGTACTCTGGCCACATCAGCATATTTTTGGAGTGGATCTCACAGGGCCCAGCAACATTGCTGGGAGCAGAGGCATTTGGGTAATTTCCATAAACAATGCCCTGCATTCCAGGAGGTAGTTAAGAGGACTTGTTGAGCTGGTGCAGCTACACACAGCAGAGAAGTCAAGGTAGATTTTACCAATACAGGTGGCTCTGAGTTGAAGATCTTGTCTGGGATGTTGCAACCAACTAGTACAACTAACCCATAATGTGGCTGTTGTGTTTTACAAGAGCTGCAAGCTCCCTTGTTCCAGCCAAGGTTGTTTTTTTTGCTACACACTCTTCCCAGGGGTAAACATGGCCAGACCATCCTGGTGGTAACAGCAGGATGACTAGGTTAGATGCTGATGGGAAGTGGCACAACTGAAAGCAGCAATGCATAGAGTGGGGGGAAGTTTGTAAAATAGATGCTCAAGTTCAGCTTTGTTCCTGCCCCTTTATCATTCACGAATATTTGCACAAACTGGGTTTTTTTTACACAGAACCCTATATTCACATGTGGACTTGAGGACCGACAACAGCACTGGTTATTTAACAATGGTTATTCCTTACAGTCACATTTAAGGGCTTTGCGTCATCCAGCCAGGGAGCAGAAAAACACCATGCAATTTAGCTGACCCATCACACACAGTGCACAGGTCAACGTTTGTGAGCATCCTATAGATTCAAATTTTAGTTCATCCACAATTTTAGTTCTGAGCAATGAAGAGCTACATACAAAAATCAAAGGGTGAAATTCAGCCCTGTCCAGAGGGCTGGCAGCAGACACATGTACTACCTAAGTCCTATTTTGAGGGCTCACGTGGGATTTAATTAATGCAGATACTTGGTGTAGACCCTCTGCCTCAGAACAAAACTCACCCAAAGCCTGAGTGCAGTTGGAGAATAGGGTCTAAGTTTGCAATGAATAAGTCAAGCGGCTCCAGTTTCCGAAAAAGGGGAATGGGTGGTGTCTCACTGCTACAAAAATGTCTGGAACTGTTAATATATAACAGTTTGGGTGGAAGGGGTATGTGGGAGGGCTAATTAGATGGTGGAGGCAGTGCAAACTGAGTGTAAGTCAAGGACAGACTGCAAGCTACAGTCCTTTTAATTCACATGCCCCAAATTCTCCATTGCAGTCACACCACCGTCCCTTTTACGTCAACAAAGGCAACGGAATCACTTCAAATGAGGCACCTTGAATCCCACTGTCCATGGGAAAAGCCAGATGTGCCAGGAGTGGAGAACCAACCAAGAATTTTCACATATGAACCTGCTACTATATTAAACTTCCTGCTCTAATCTCTGGAGAGGCTGGATTGGGTGGTCAGCGCTAGAAGAAATGAGGACTTTTCCCAACTCATATTCGGTCCCAGGGCCATTTTATATTTCCCTTGAAAGCTCTGCAGCCCTGGAGAACTGTAACAAGTACAACCCTTGTAGATTTCTTATTCCCTGTCTTGCAACACCCTCCTCTGCCTGCAGAGCAGATTGCTCTACTTCTCCTAGGTGCTTTGGGGAAGGTGGGATCTTGGATATGGTATACACTGAGCCCTTCCCCTCCACAGTGTCATACCATGTGCTTCCTGCTCTCCCGACCACATAGTCGTCGTTGAATGAATTTGTAGAGCTGGTGAAAGGTGCCAAGTTGGAGTCTGAAGTCCTCTTTGAATCTAAAAGGCAGGGTCATCCCGGGAACTGGCAGGCCATGCTTTGTCTATGCTCCTCCATCCACCTGCCTCAAACCTAATCTGTAGGGACCTCGCCCCCATCAGTGGAAAGGGCAGCTCTGTCTCTGTGAGCCACTCAATCCTTGGCCTCTCTATGGAGACACTCTTGGGCTTCCCCTTGCCAATGTCCAGTGGTTACCACATGCTGGACACCACCTCCTCACTAAGGACAGCTCTGAGTCCCACCCACCCATCTCACAGTGGCCACCAAAGAAGCATCAGCCTGTAACCGCTTCCAGTCACTCCTCCCCTGCGCTGGCTCCCAATCGATGGCAAAAAGGCTCTACATCCCATTAACATACTCCCCCCACCCGCCCCCGGCCATCGCTTCAAATTGAAAAAGAAAAGGAAAATCCATCCCACTAATGGAAGATTGATTAGATGTCTTAGGTGGGCACCCCCCGCTTTTCCCCCCCGAACAAAATTGGCTTATATATTTTGGTTCCCTTATTTTTTTCTGGATCAGGAATTAATTTTTTTGTTGCTCAGCGTAGTATTTCAGGGTTGTTGTTTTTCTGACTGCGCTCTGGACAGAGCGGTCGCATGACCGTTGCCAGCCAGAAAGCAGGGCAGAGGCGGTTAGTGTTCCAATCATCCAACTTAGCTTTTCCCTCTGGGCAACAGGGAGGGGTCATTGTAGCGATGGAAAAACTCCAAGAGCATCGGAGCTTGCTGCTGGAACTAAAGGCACATTGCAGGACCAAGGCCTGGCTCTCTGACAATGATAAGTCGCTGCAGAGCCGAGATGCGAGCGTGTGCAGCTACTTTTCGTGAGTTGTTCAGTTCAACCCTTCCTCAGGGTCACAGCCAGCCCACCCCTGCTCCCCGCTCACACACACATGCAGCACCTGGTTGAGTGAGGTCACACCTATTGCTTGCTGAAAATTACTTTGTAGTTAATCCCCATGGCAAAGCTATGTGCTGTTTTTTAATCTGACTCTGCAGACAAAACTTCTGAGTCTGAAAGATGGTTGCTCCAGAATATTTGGAACGCCTCCTCTTTTATATCCGTGTTTTAAATGAAAGGAAGGGGCTGGGGAGGGAGAAGGGGGCTGGGGCTGGGATTGGAGTTGGGTGGGAGTGGGGTTGGGCTCGGGTATCCGTTTGCTTTGATAAAAAAAAAGCTAGAGTAGCATGTGTGCATGTGTGTGATATTAAAATAAACGACTGACCATGCTGTTGTTTTAAGTCAGGAGCGCGTGGGGGGGTGGGGTGGGGAACCACAGGTCCCGAAATCACGGACCTAGGGAAACAGCACACAGTAATATAATATGTTTAGCAAGCAACAAGACAAACCACAGGGGAAAGAGGCAGTGATGCATTGTCTAGATACCAGGGATGGGGTAGTTTAGGAAAAAGATTTCCCTGGCTTCTCTTCCAAATACAACAGCGGTTGCCTTTTTACAAAAAATGTCCCCCATCTGGGCTCTTGAAAGGAACTCTGATTGTTTTAGTCTGATAAATGCTCCCACTTCCTTCATGTGTATTTGTTAAGAGACAGGCGTGACTCCCAGAACCCCAGATCTAAACAACCCACAAACTTTGGGGGGAGCTCAGATTTAGATCTGAATTTCATTACAGGCTCTTATGTCTATAATAAGGTAAACTGACCACTTTCTGCCTCCCCGAGACCCAGTGTATATATGTCTCATGCCCATCTCGATGATATTCCCTACTTTAGATCTGTACTCTTATGGGCCTGATTCTGATCTTGCCCACACCATTTTTTACATTGATGTAACACCATTGACTTCAGTGGAATTGCTCCTGATTTACCCCAGTGTGAGAGAAGAATCAGGCCCCCACTTTCTCCAGCCAGCACCCCTAGTTTGCTTGAGACCTTCTCGCCCAATGGAAAGCAATCATGTATCAGACAGGGCTCTTGTCCTTACTGTACCTCGTGGATTAGCACTGAGGCTTAGAGGTGAATTTTGCATGAACTGTTTTATTATTTTGTTTGTCTTGATCAGCAAAGCAGAAACGCCACTCAGAATTCTGTCTTATCAGGCAGGCCAACGCTGTGCCGATGTAAACGAGGTTCTTGGAGCGTGCAACCTGCACTGCGGAAATAAAAGAGAAACCTCTGTCTGAGGAGCAGCTGGGGTCAAGATCTCTCTCTCTGTGGATTGCGTGTTTACATTATTCTGGATCACTTTTAGGGCCTTCGAAAATGAGAGCCACAAATAGAGCGGGGGAAGGGCTGAGTGTACACCTGCTGTGTGTCCCCCTGGCCCCATAACATCCCCTGACGTATAACAAATCCCATTGTTTTAACGCTGCGCCCTCTGCCAGTGCATAGAAATCCAGATGTGCAGAATTCCTAGCTGGCCCAGGCCCTCTCACACATAGCTCCGCTAAAGCACCTCGCACTTGCTCTGCAGCCCCCAACCCCTCAGCTAGCCCAGTCACATCCCACCCACACAGCTCCTTCCTTCTAATACCCATTCTTAGGGCCTCGCAAAACTCTGCCAGTGTCATTCACAGCTTGCATCTTGGGCTGAATCCTGAGCATGTGCAATTCCCGCTGAAGGAAAGATTTGGCAAAAACTGCCAATCAAACAAAAAAAGACCAGAGTGCAGCAGTTTTATGATATAAGGGGGCTGAGCTGAGGATGCTATTTCACCCATGGCCTGGGCCCAGGTCTCTGTAACAGGCTGGTACATTATAAGCCGGTTCTATCTACCAGCAGGTCCCCCACACTAACTTAGCTTTACAAAACCTTCTTCCCTGGAAGCAGCTCTCCTCCTATAGGAAGGACTGAACTTCACCAGAACAAGGTTGCTGCTGAAAGGGGCTTGATGCTAAGTTAAATGTAGTGGGAAACCAAAGTAATGGCACTAGAATGAGAATGGTTATGTCTTCAGGGCCCAAAGGCTGGTCAGAGCAGGGTGAAGCTCTCACTGTGCTCAAGAGGAAAGATGGTCCAGTGTTTAGGGTACTTGCCTAGAAATCAGAAGACCTAGAGTTAAAACCATGCTCTGCCACAGACTTTCTGTGTGAGCTTGGTCAAATCATCTAGTCTCTGTGCCTGTAAAATGGGGATAACAGCCCTGCCCTATCTCAGAGGGTTATTGTAAGGTGCCCAGGTACTGTGGTAACCTGTGCCATAATAAGCCCCTAAGATGCATCTCTTTCCAGAGGATGGCTGGCTCATTTCATGCCATAGGATGCCTGATGGGTACCTTTTCCACACTGAGGATCTCTCTTGCTCTCCAGCAGAATGAAGCCAGCGCCACTTAAGTGAAGAAGCCAATAAATCCTGCTCATTTATCCCACATGTGTTTATGAGCGCACGCATCTCAGCTCTTCCCCATCAATTCCACTTGCTGCATCCATTACTGTTATTACTGTGATTAAAAAGCAATCACAGGGAATCTTCTTCCGGTCCTGAAATTACTGAAAACCTCTTTGTTCCTGCTCCTAAGCATGAGGCAAGGAAGTTACAGCCTCAGCCTGCACTCCTGTCTCTGTGACTGGGAGAAAATAACGAACCTCAGCTCCTGGGAATGAACTTCAACACCAGGCCAGCCTCAGAGTCAGTGTGGTAGTATGGGGATAGAATAATGAACCTTACAGCTGCAGGACTGTGCAATCCCTGCTTAGAGAATCCAGTCAGAGCCAACCCTGAGACACAAAATAATGAACTCCCCCCCCACCCCCCCGGGAGTGTGGTCCACGCTCACAGCTCTGTGACACTGGGACAGAGTCTCATAGAAAGAGACAAGCCCCAACCAAAGCTGGATCTACACAGCCCTAAGCTTTGGGGAAGTTCAGACCTGGATTCATGCTTCGATGCTTGGTCCCAAGCATTACAAGACCCCCTCAAAAAATTCTGAGGTCCAGTTCACCACCCGGCCCCTCTAGGAGCTGCGAATCAGGTTGGAAATTTGACAAGAACAGAGATTTTCAGTGCTTCCAGTCCCAGTTAGAACAGGTGCCGGGCTGACCTTAAATTTTGCCAGACCCTGTGCAACATAAGACATGCAGGCCCCAAATCATATCCCTCTTCCATGCCGAATATATAGTGAAAGCAGCTTGACGTCAGAGGGTGGCAGGACAGCGGTAGCCTTTGGAGTGGCAGGCCGGCATGCTTTTGGGTGTTTCCAGACATTGGCGGATTAACTCCAGAGTATTTTAAAGCCACATCACCACTGCCCCGGGGCTCCCCTCAGGTAGCCCTTCCTCAGTTTAGATTCTAAGGGAGAGAAAGGAAACAAACTAGAAGGAGAACATAGCCAAGGTGATGAGCATCTCACGGCCAGCCAGCAGCAGGAGGGTGATGGAGCTAGTGCTGAGGGCCCTGCAGCTTGGCTATTAGAGGGGGGAGTAGATGAAAAGATCCAGAACAAGGGTTGCGTGGAGGAGGACAAGCCAAGAGGGCCCTTCCTATTGGTTGAGACATTCAAGACAGACCCAGCTATTATTCACAGCACAGAACCAGCTCTTCCTGCCTGGGAATTATTCTGCTGAACTCCTTACGAAACTCAGGAGAGTCCGGATCTAGAGTCTTGGCGCAGAGGAGGGGTTTCCTCAGCAGACGAGTAGTAAAGACTCATCGGTGGACAATAGCCAGGGCTCCCCCCTGCCCTGCACCTTGAGTCGTCAATTTACATCCCTGCCACCTCAGTGTAAACCGCTACCATTCTGGTTTGCGACACCACCACTTAGCGCTGGCCTGAGGGACAACAAAAGGGGCAAGGTGACAGGGCCCTCTTGTCCCTGCTCCCCGATCTGCCAACGCCAGCAGCAGGGAACGTCCTGGAGCAGCAGGGAGGAACATTCGGACACCTCCACCTCTAAGGGGAGCAGACAGAAAATTCCCATTGCTGCCTTTCCCGCACATCTATTCCCATAGCACTGGGGGAGTTCCAAGTTTGTGAGACACGAGCGTCCAATAGATGTCAGCATTAAACAGCCTTTCAGTTGCAGCATCTTCTGTGCCGCACATCCCTGTTGCTGGGCCCTTCTGGGGATTACCTTCTCACGCTGGACCAGCATTAACCCTTCGAGATACTTCATTTTGACATGGTGCTGGGGAAAGTAGCCGCATGACTGCTACTGGCAGGGAGAGCGGATGGACAGCTGCACGCCTCCGTCGCCACCCTCACCTGCTCAGGCTGAGGACTAGATGGCAGCATGGTACTGTGAGTCTTCCTCTTCTCGAAGGAGGCTGCAGCTCTGGTGTCGCAGGGCTGAATGGGCATAGGCAGGGCTGTGTGTTCAAGCACGTCGCACCCCTGTTTTGCCACGAGGTACCCAGGAATTACATGGCAAAAGCCCAAAGAAGGGAACCGGACTTGACCTAGGAAAGTGGCACTTGAATCAAAGCTGTTCTTCAGAAAGGGGTGGATGAGCTGCCTGTCATGCGGACCACTGCTGTCCCATTGTTTCTTTGCACACCCTGTCCATCTGTATCCATCCCTTGTCTTTTCTCTTATACTCAGTTCTCTGGGGCAGGGCCTGCCTTTTCATTCTGGGTTTGTACAGCACCCAGCACAATGGGGCCTGGGCCATGACTGGGGCTCCTGGGTGCTACCACAATAGGAGCAATATATGAGCCGCACTGGGTCTGAACGGTGAAGCTGAGACCTGAATGCAGACTCTTCCTCTCTCACAATCCAAGGGAGCTAAGGTGGAGTGAAGGCTGCAGCCCACATGCTGGCTGGTGGCCTTTGTACCCTTCCTGAACGCAAGTGTCGGAGCCGGAATCCAGCCATTGGAAAACAGGATCAGGTGGAGTTAAGGCTCCTCTGCATGCCCCTTGGGATGCCATGAAAAGCCTGCAACCCCACCGCAGCCTATCCCCTCCTTGCCATCTTCCCATGCCCCCCAGCTCCAAGGCATAACAACTGTTCATATAATTGAATGGGACTCTCCATCTGGCCTGTGCGGCAGCACAACTGTTACTGGCTAAAGGATCGCACTGGACAGGATGAGATGCCTCACTGGAGCCAGATGCACAATCCCCCACTCCCAAACATGACAGTACAGCCAACTGCTATTATTCCAAAAAGGGGCAGAGCTGAGGTGGGGTGGAGTGGGCAGCGTGGTCTGAACTGGGCATTCCCTGGACAGCTAACCTTTGCTCTTTGTTTTTTCCTGTAATCAGCTGCGTCATCTCTCGCGCTATTTGATGCTTTCCTTGAAGCACCAGGTCCTGGAAACGTGTTCAAATGAGAAGCTGAGCTTCCTTTAAAAATAATTTCTATCCCTTCTCCTTGCCAAGAGGAACTGGAAAATGTGACTTGTGCCTGCTAAAAGTGCCGAAAGAAATAAAAAGAACCTATTAATTATCATTATTCAATCGCATGGGTTTTAAGCCAAGCTCACGGTTTCTTGAGCCGGACTCATGGTTTTTGAACACTGCAATACTATGTACTAAGACTGTGTTTAAACAACAGGCTTCTGCTGACCTAGCTCTGTCAGATAAGGGCGTGAAGACAGCTGCCCAAGATAGCGGTGCTGGCAGAAGTCCCTAGTGTAGACACAGATATAGCGGCAAAGCTGTGCTTTTACTGGCATAGCTTGTTTCGTTCATGGGCGGTGGTTTTACTATCCTGCTACAATGTGCGTCTTTGCTGGCACAGTTGCGTCTACACTAGAAGTACGTCTACACTGCAGTCCATGGTAGAATTACAGCTTGGGTAGGAAAAGCTGGCTAGTTTTACCCACACTAGCTGGGCTAAAAACAGCAGTGTACATAAGAACATAAGAGCGGCCATACTGGGTCAGACCAAAGATCCATCTAGCCCAGTATCCTGTCTTCCGACAGTGGCCAATGCCAGGAGCTTCAGAGGGAATGAACAGAGCAGGTAATCATCAAGTGTTCCATCTCCTGTCGCCCATTCCCAGCGTCTGGCAAACAGAGGCTAGGGACACCATCCCTGTCCATCCTGGCTGAAAGCCACTGATGGACTTATCATCCATAAACTTATCTAGTTCTTTTTTGAACCCTGTTATAGTCTTGGCCTTCACAACATCCTCTGGCAAGGAGTTCCACAGGTTGACTGCGTTGTGTAAAAAATGCTTTGTTTTAAATCTCCTGCCTATTAATTTCATTTGGTGACCCCTACTTCTTGCGTAGGGCAGCATGGGCTGTACAAGCACACTGGGGATTCTAGGGACATACACACCCTGCTAGCCTGCGCCCCCATGATTGCACTGTTATTTTTAACTGTGCTAGGGCAGGCATGCCTGGCCATGCTGCCATCACACCTCGGATTGCAAAGTTGACATATGCTAGGAGCGCTTTGCCAGCACACTATTCCAGAATTCCTAGACTGGTGAAGTGTTCCTAGCACAGATGTAGCCTAGTGTTCTTGTAGGGGACATTTGGGCAATACCTCACCTCTCCAGTGGTTGAATTTGGGCTTTTACAGCCCTGTTCAGGAAGGTCAGGATGACCCCAGAGCAGCATTGAAGTGTTTATCTTGTGAATGGACTTTCATGGCATTTGAGGGTGCTCAGCAATGCAGGATTTGACCCCCAGTCCACACTAACATAGGTTTGCATCCTAATGGGCTTGAGTTTATTCATACTTGTGCTTGGTTGTGTGTTGTTGTCATTCCATTGATTTAAATGGATCTACTCTCCATGTGCACCACTGAGCAGGAGATCAGGATAATGTTGGGCCAGAGCCTCTGCTAGCGTAAATCAGCATTGCTCCACTGAGGCCAGTTTACACTAGCTGGGGATGTGACCCAATGTCCCCTAAACTTCCCCAAAGGATGGGCTTCTTATTAATCCCTTTCAGTCCATTCAAATCCTTGGCCCCTCTTACCAGAGCAAGTCAGGCCACTGTTTTATCTTTCTTACATACTGACTATAAAGTTTTACAATTAACAATTCTTGGGAGGCATAAACAAGGCTAATAAAGTCTAATTGCATGTGAACCTTTCTGTTCTCGCAGTATTTTTTGCCACATAAATTTGCCACTTTCTGCATAAAAGAAATAACAGATGAAAGTAGCATTTGAATTTGCAAATTAGCAAGTGTAAAATACAGCCTCCTGGTAAAACTACTCAAGGGTTACAAATGGTGACTGGAGACCTTCGGAAGACTCAGAGGTACTGTTCCAATATGCATCTCAACCTTTAAATCCTTAGCAAAAGCTTATCCAAATCATTGGAAACTCCTGGGTTTAGGATGCTGGAAAATAACCTCCACCCGTCATCAATACAGAACCTAAAAACATATTACTGATAACACAGGGGTCAAAGTTGATGGAAGGAAGTCCATTAACTTCAACAGGAGCTGAATCAGGCCGTTAGCAAGACATCACTGCCCTGATGAGTTTACAGTCTAGGGCCTTGAGCCTGCAAACATTTATGCACTTGCTTAGCTTTACTCATCGCAGGTGATCCCATTGAAGCCAAGTCCACGAGAAAAAACTAAGCACGTCCGTAAGTGCTTGCAGCACTGGGGCCTAAGGTTATTTGGCGGCAAGTTAGACACGTAGGAGCTCAGTATACTATGTAGCTAGTGACATGACACACCCTGTTACCCAACGGTCTGAGTACCTCACAGACATTTAGAACTTCATCCTCATAACATTGCATGAGATAAGGAAATATTAGCCCTATTTTACAGGGCGGAAATGCTGTAGCAGCGACTTACCCCAAGTCAGTGGAAAAGCCGGGAATAGAACCTAGGTTTCCTGGCTCTTGGTTTACTACCCTCACCAAGAGATCATACTGAGCAACTTCTCCTTGTTTCCTTGTGGCCCCCCAGGTGCCTACCTGTATCCATCTTCTCTCTCTTGTCTGATACCTAGATTGTAAGCTCTTGGGGGCAGAGACTGTCTTTTCGATCTGTGTTTGTACAATGTCCAGCACAATGGTGAATGACTGTGGCTCTGGGTGCTATTGAAATAATTCTGATCACATGACTTCGGTGACCTTGCTAGGTTGAAGGGATTGATAACGGTGACACCTTGACAGCGAGACATTGGCTTTTTTTCAGCCATTTGCTGAATGCCCCAGGAAACAGCTGTGAATAGTCATGTGCTTAATGTTCTCTAAGCGCAGGAAGAACAAAAAGAGGCAGGAGGTAGAAATCCAGGCCTGGAAGACAGGGCAGCCTGAGTATTGCATCCACCTCTGTGGAGATCCCGTTGCCAGCAGGGCCAGATGCTGAGCACCCACAATGCTCACCGAGGTCAGTGAGCCAAACCCGGAGGTGTGTTGAGCATTACAACCCCTGTTGCTATCAATGGAAGCCGTAGGTGCTCAGCACTCCTGTGATTTGACTGGGAGCCCTTTGGTTTATGAGTCCATGCAATAGCTCTTGGACTCCCTGTAGGACATCGCCATCTACTCTCCTCCCAGCAATCTGTTAATTCCATTCTTCGTCCTTCACCCGTGCATCAAAAAACACTGATTTTCAAGGCATATCATTAGACGTTGCTGTAAATTAGTCCCGTGCAACCTCACCTTCTTAGGCCAAACTAAGGGAAAGACAGAGCTTGGATTTGTTTTCTCTCCCAGCCCTTGCTTCTCCTCCCTCACCTGAACATAACGAGCTCTCTCTTGCTGCTCGGCCATCCCCTACCCCTCTCTGACGCCCTCCCAAGGCTAGAAGTCTCACACTCCACAGTGCTGTCAGCCTCGCCCGATGGAGGTGCTTCTGTGCCACAGGCTTTCAGGAGACCCACCTCCCTGCCCACTGGAGTCCTCGAGGCAGTGACCTGGAATCATCAGCAGAGGGATGCGAGTGTCCTGTTGGGAGGTATCTGCTAATTCTCAGTGGCCAGGAAACCCCCCTTCCCTTCCCCACAGCAGCTTCTCTCCCATCATGGTCAGAGAATGAACACTGAATTATTACTCAAAGTTTTCTGAGCATCCCACGTATTACGGTGCCTAGCATAACGGGCCCCTCATCTCAGCTGGGGCCTCTCTGTACTACGGTAGAACGAGTGATAAACATATGGTACATTCTTCTACCACTCCAACTCCTTCCTCTAACAGGGTGTTTGAAACAACTCTCAATTAACCTTAGTATCCAAACAGAAGGAAACGCTGCTGGAAAAGAGCTTAAAGGTTAATATTTCTCCTAACCCATGAGTGAAAGTTTGAACCACATAAAATATTCAGGGTAATTAATGTACACGTTTTATTCTACTTAAAACTAATAATCCTATATAACCTCATCAATCATGTATATAGTCCATAAACAGTCTCCATAAACTGTCAAACCAACCAACCTGTACATTAGAATAATAAGTGACAACCTTTTGCCTTCCTCCAGCACCTACCATCAGAGTGATCTTAAAGTGCTTTGCAAATATTAATTTTCACCACTTCCATCCTGGGAGGTAAGCAAATATTACCTGCATTTACTAATGGGGAAACCTAGCCATGGCATTTCTAGCATGGAACTCGTTGCTGTGAAATATTATTGAGATGAAGAGCTCAGCAGGATTCAAAGCAGGATCGGATATTGCTATCAAAAATATCCAGTTATGATGGTAAGGATTAAAAACAACCAAGGGTGAAATCCTGGCTCCACTGGTCAATGGATATTTTGCCATTGACATCAACAGGGCCAGGATTTCACACCAAGAATTTTGGAAACCCTGTTTTTTCAGGGTAGCAGCCAACCTCTAATGCAGGTCAGGCACAAACTTTCCTTGAAGTTAGGTCATCCCATAAGGGTTTCTTGCATTTTACCCTGAAGCAGGGACAGACGTAGCCTCCCAATTCAGTGGGAGCAGACAAGAGGCCCTGGAGTCTGGGGGCTGGAGAGCAAGCCTGTCTCACGCTCACCCTGCAGCAACAGCTCCTATCCAGCGGAGCTGGGCCTGGCTTCCTGCTCAGGCCATTGCAATGTGATGCACAGGGTCTCAGTGCCACGCATCTTAGGCCTGGCTGCCCCTCTGCCATGATGTCACAATGGAGGGGCGGCTGGGCCAGCCTGAGCAGGCTTTGTAGCCGGGCCACACTGGCCAGGCGCTGTGATCCTGAGTGTGCAATTGCACCCATGACTCTGCACTAAAGCTGCCCTTGTCCTGAAGCCTCTGGGCGTTGTTGGAGAAAGGATAGATGGACCACTGGTCTGCTCCAGCTTGGCTATCCTTAGGCTAGACCAAAAATTGACTAGATGTACAATGTACAATGCATAATTTACTCAGATTGTTGCACCTCTCTCCATTTGCCAGTTTTCTATGGAGAGAGAATTTTCTCCAGTCCTAGAAAGATCGGAACTGTCAGACTGGGTCACTCGTGGTCCATCTAGTCCAAAAGTGCCCGTCATCAGATGCTTCAGAGGAAGGCACAAGACAAGACAGATGTGGGAACATCTGCCCCCACCCTCCCACCCATGAAGGTCTCCTTCTAATCCCTGATAGCTAGAGATTGGTTTAAATCCTGAAACAGGAGGTTTATCCCTTCCAAAACTCTTTGTTTGCTTTAACTGTTACAACTCTGCATGTTCTTGTTATCCAATTGTTATCTTAAATGATTTGCACAGCATTTCCCACCTACTGTCCTGGGCTGTTAGCAGCTGTCTCTGCAAGGACTGGATATCAGTGATTAAAGCCATGTGGATTGCGTAAACAGGTGCTGGGATGCTATTGCTGGGTGTTGTACAGGCAGAAGTCCTGTGGTATGTCTCTGTACCCTGCCTGGATAAGCCAAACTCTTAGAATCGCCTTTCCGGGCCTATACTCAATATAATACAAGTATGAAGTTTGGCTTTGGCTATTTTATCACGTTTACAGCAGAAATTCCTGCCAGTGCACTGGCTTGTTAGAATGTTCGTGGAAAGCAAAACCAAACAGAGGTGCACAAAAAAGGTCAGTTGGGTCCTATGAGCCTGACACCTGTTCTCTTGCTGCAACCACTTAATCACACTCCCCTCCCAGAGCTGGGAGATAGAACCCAAGAGTCCAGGCTCCCATTTCCCCCTGCTTTAACCACAAAATCACAGTCTCCTCCCACCTGGGAGAAGAACCCAGGAATCCTACTTCCTCGCCCTCTGTTTTACCATCTAGCTCGAACTCCCCTCCCTGAGCTGGGAGATAGCACCGTAGAGTCCTGACTCCCGAGCCCCTTTTCCAACATCTAGACATGCCCCCATCTTCTCTTACACTGCTTCTTTCAGACATGTTGAGTCAGCTACTGTCTGATGCCCCAAGGTGTCTCAAGAGGGAACCTTTACAGGCCACAGGCCTGTGCGTGTGTGCCTTGACCTGGAGCAACCTTCATAGAAAAGCTTCACTTCTGATTCTCTCTTGCCTCTCAGGACCTCCAGAGGACGATCGCTCCCTGGCTCTGCATCTCCCACCTACTTATGGATTCCACTGGTATTCTGCTATTGCAAATCCTGCAGGATTTAATATCCACTCTGTAATCTACTGGCACCAAAAGGCATTATCGAACTAAACCTTAAATTGAAAATGCTAGTTTTTCCATTTTCCCAGGCCGTCAAGTAGGAGTCAGGGGCTCTTGTAGCCTGATGTAATTCACTCTCTCTCTAATTAAAATACATCAGCGGCCATCCCTGCCGAGCTACGCAGCTGGCTAATGTTGTGGGTGCTGGAGGCATGTCAGTACCTGCATGGAACTGGCTGCGGGGGTGGAAGTGCCTAGGTTTCCCAGCTCAGGTGCCTGCAGCTGGGCTCCTGCACAGTGAAGGACGTGCCGCCTTGCATTGCTGCATGCACCAGCAGGAGGAGCTTGTTAAGCGTCCGTTTTCCTGGGGCTCTGAGCAGGAGGGATGAGATCTATGTTACTTGCATGAGTGAAGTCCGGCATGGCAAGCTCCAGTGATCTAACACGGAGGGGGGGTCTATCCCTGTCACTGCTGGTTACAAAGTCTCTGATTTTCATAACTGTTCAACCCCCACTCCCTCAAGGCAGCAGCAGAGGATTAAACCCTCTAAGGTCTTGCCTACACTGGCTTTTGGCTGCATTGTGGAAATCCCCAGAGGAGATGCACTAACGACTCCAGTTACTGGGGGGTAAGCGGGGCCAGCGCAAGCATGATTCTACAGCAGTGCATTAGGGCTTTTCCCCAGTGCTGTGGTGCACTGGTGCAGAGTTGCATGAGTCTAAACAAGCACCAAGGGGGACTTTAACCTTTGCGATGAGCTTTACTGTAAGCCAGGAGGAACGGCCTGCCCCATCCAGGGCCTCTCAGCCAGTGTCCAGGGCAGGGGTCCAAGGATGGCTCCCTCCAGCCAAGTTCTAAAGAGGAAGCTGCCCACTCCCCTCCCACACGTCTCTAGGGATCCTGACTCTCCCTGCCCGGAGTCCATCCCAGCTCCCCTCTGCAAACTCGCCTTTGAATATGCTAGGAGGGATGCAGGCTGGGGTCGTCAGAGGTGCCTAAGGGAGTTAAGTACCTGACTCACTGGTTTCAGTGGGATGTATCTAATTCCCTTAGACTCCTCTGACAATCCCAGTCATTATCAGTTCCTCACGGCTGGCCCAGCCCTACTACCGAGCAGATCCCTGTCCTCAGGGAAGGCAAGTGTGGGTCCTTCCTTTAGCCAGAGACAGAGGGTTAAGCCCTTTCCCTGCCCATCTCTGGACAGGATGGACACACCCCGTCACACAGCAAGAGTCAGAATAACAAGGCTATACCCATTATGGTAACATACAGTGAAATCCATCTCCATTTAGTGCTGGCAACTGGCAGCCCTAGATGGTGATGCATTAGCTACAGAACAGGGCAAATTTCACTACTGCCAGGATGTCTCCATCTCTAGGAGTGAGTGGTACATTGGCCCCTCCCTGCCTCTTCAATGCATGACGTCTCCGCTGGTGGCCAACAAAGAGGCCAGCTCTCGACAGTTGTTGTGAGATTTTTTTTTTAATACAGATACTAGGAATGGGCCAGAATCTAACCAAATTCATTTCACATTGATCACTGATCAACCATAGGATGGCACTCATTGGCCAACTGGTGAACAGTCTGGGCTGTGCTGGAAGTGGTAACATCCAGGTGGGAGGATATACAGTGCTGACTCAAGATTTACATTTAGTTCACACAGATATAAACTAATGAATCAGATTATTAACCTCGCTCAGTCATGTGCTTCCAAGAAACAGAAGCAAATTTCCTGTAACTCTTCTTACCTCTCATTTATCAGATGCCATCTCAGCCTAGTCACTGAGGCCTGAATACCACTGAGCAAGGTTCATTTTCTTTGATGACTTCCAATTTTATTAAAAATAATTTTTAAAAAAATAAAAAAGCCCTCAGCCAAGCCTTTGCATCAGATTTTCCAAATGGATATGAGATGGATTCTGCTCCACAATAATCAGTCTCCATTAACAAAGGGAAAATGACAAATTTGAATGGGGAATCAGGGGATACAAGGACAAAGGAGATGCCAGACTAGATGAGACCAAAGGATTCCTCTAGGCCAGTCTCCCATCTCACAGTGAACAGTAACAGATGTTTAAAAGGAATATGCAAGAAACACAGTGGACAATTATGGAATAACCTGTCCATAATGGGAGCGTCTTCCTGACACCCATCAGTTAGTCGTTGGCTTATGCCCTGAAAGATGAGGATTTATGAGGATTGATTAAGGGCGTGGAACAGCTTCCCCAATGAGAAGAGATTAAAAAGACCGGGACTGCTCAGTTTAGAAAAGAGACGACTGAGGAGGGATAGATGTCAGAGGGCTAGACAAGAGTGACGGGTGTGGAGCAAGTGACTAGGGAAGGGTTACTTACCCCTTCACATGACACACAAATTAGGGGTTCACCAATGAAATTCATAGGCAGCAGGTTTAAAACAAGCATAAGGAAGCACTTCTTCACACAACGGACAGTCAGCCTCAGTGGAACTCTTTGCTAGGGGATGTTGTGAAGGCCAAATCTGGTTTCAAGAAAGAATTAGCTAAGCTCATGGAGGATAGGTTTATCGAATGGCTATTAGTCAAGATGGTCAGGGGTGCATCTGCATGCTCTAAGTGTTCCTAGGCCTCTGACTGTTGGGATTGGACTACAGGGGATGGATCACTCAACAATTGCCCTAATCTGTTCACTCTCTCCAAAGAATCTGGCACTGGCCGCTGTCGGAAGACAGGATACCGGTCTAGATGGACCTTTGTTCTGACCCAGTGTGGCCGTTCTTACGTTATACCCCTCCTCTTTTTTAAAATCGTAATAACTAGATATCTAAGGTACTGACAAGGGTGGTTTGCCCCTTCCTGGCTGGAGGGCCTGGGGCTAGCCAACCCTGATTACTAAAGGAGGCACACCTGTGGGAGGAGCTGATTCTCTAAAAGAGCAGCAGGTGGAGGCAGACAGGTGGGTGATCTCCATGAAATAGAGGTTGCAGCAAGCAATATTAGCTCTTTCTGAGACTTTGAAGTGTGCCCAGATTTAGGGAAAAGGGCTGGGAACCCCGCAAGTAAGGGGAGAGAGACACTGAACTGGGCTTGTGGCCTGGAGGGCACCTGTTTACTTGAGATGTGAATAAATTGGACCCCATGGAAGCAGGAGGGATGTTTTGGTTTCCTCTGGACAGTGGAGAGTTTGTTTGAGAAGCACTGAGGAGGTTGGAGCTGCAGAATAACCTCTGGGGTGCTTGGGAGGCAGCCTGTCCCAAGGCAGGGCAGTGCTATTATCCACATTTTATAGATGGGCAAGTAAAGGACAGAGGAGCTAAGTGACTTGCTCCTGGTCACACAGGAAGATTGTGGCAGAGAGGGGATTTGAACCGAAGTCATCAACTAGTGCCCTAACCATTGGACCATGCTTCCTGACATAACTGTGAGTGTTCTCGCTCTTTTTATAAATGTCTAATCCTATTTTGAAAAGCACTAGAATTTTGGCCTCAACAATATCTCGTTGCAAGGAGTTCCACTGGCTAGTTAGGCATTATGTGAAAAGTAGACGACATGGCCCTGACTTGCAGTCCTGATTCAGGAAGTCCTCCTATTGATTGCTCCATGTGTTGGAATGCCCCTTCCACCAAGGTCTCAATGTGTTTACGGGTCAGTTGGTGAGCAAGCGGCACAGTGGACACAGTGAGGATATAGAAAGACTGCAGTTTCCTCTAGGATACTGCTAGGATATAAAAAGACTGAAGTTTCCTCTCCCAGGAGATGGTGAGCCCGCTTTTCCCAACGATGCATACAACAGAAGCCAAGGAGCATGTGTTGATGAATCGACTTCATCCATTCTCACTTGTCATGGGCAGCAGATTTACATTAGAAAAATCCTCCTGGCTAAAAGGCCAGCTGTTGATCAAAATGAGAACTCTGGCAGGACCGAGATGGTGGCGTTAAGAGGGAGGACTCTGGGGTGTTTCTTTCAGGATGCAGTATGCATTCTCTGTTATAAAGGTGGGGATCCATTAACCTGCAGGTATAATGCCAGTGAGGCCCGTGGTAAGTAAAGCTGGTTGGGATATAGGAATTATTTTCTATGCGTCCATTTATTTTGTGGAAGTTTGGCAGTTTTATCAAAAACCAAAAGTGCTTTGTATTTTGAAAGCCCCAAAATTGGGATGGGAGGAAGAAAAATTTCAACAAAAATATAAATTTTCCGCAAAAAGATTCATTTGGAAAAAAGGACCATTTTCTGGCTGAAACATTTTTATTTTTTTTTTAAAGAAAAATATTCAGCCAGTTCTAATGGCAGCAGCTCTGGGACTGAACGTTCCTGATCTGCCAGCTCCTGCTAGGATTGGATCAGCCTTGGAGGACTCAGTGAATAATCCCCAAAACCAGCTATTAACCTGAGCTCTGTCCCAGGGTCAGACTCTACCAGGGTCTTCTGCCCTCCTTAACTACAACCCTGCTAGGCTCCTTGCTCAATGACATCTAGTGGCAAGAAGTCCTCATTGTGCATTATTTAAAAAAGACAGAGGATACAGCTTTGATCTGCAGTCCTGATGCCGGCAAAACTCACGTTGATTGAATCAGACTGACCACTTTCATATCATTTCCTACAATCAAAACACAGACTTGTTTCCCTCCTCACCACTCCTGGATTTAGAATCTGGGACCTTAGCCCTATAAATCTAGGATAACGTTCCTGAGAAGGAACTGTGACACACCTGAAAAGGCAGATCTATCCCGTAACCAACCTGTGGCCACTTAGGACTTCATGGCTAGTGACTCTGCTGCATAGCGTGCCCACTCAGAAATTAACAGTGGCAGCTGGGATAGAGCTCAAAGCTTCCTGTTTTAAAAGCACCCCTACTACCTGTGCTAAAGGAGAAGGAGGAGGTATTGTTTTATGATCTCTGTGTGTATATAAAGTCTGCTGCAGTTTCCACGGTATGCATCCGATGAAGTGAGCTGTAGCTCACGAAAGCTCATGCTCAAATAAATTGGTTAGTCTCTAAGGTGCCACAAGTACTCCTTTTCTTTTTGCGAATACAGACTAACACGGCTGTTACTCTGAAACCTTATTTACTCTTAGCTGTATGGGGTCTATGAGATATAGCTGATATGTTCCAATTCCAACCACTAGAGTGCCGTAGAACAAACACACACAAGCCCATGAGTTATATTAATAGAATGGTAGACAGCAATGGTCACGAAACAAGCCATTATCCCCAGAAGGGCCTGGAAGTCTCTGAGGAGCTGACCCCTTCTTTGCATTTCAGACAATCCCAAGGAATGCAACAAAAAGCAAGGGATCTCCTCCCTCCCCTGGGTTCCAAGCATGGTCTGTCTAGAGGGCCTCGCTAGAGACAGAAGCGAGGCAGCAAAGTCCTTCTCCGTGGCGGCTGCATATCAAATAAGAAATCACACAAGCAAACTTGATAAACGGCAGGCAGCCCTGCTCCTGCCAGCTAACAGGATTAATCTAAATGCACATAGACTCAGCTGGGCAAAATCAAAACACCGAGCGGAGACTAAATTACACCACTTAATGGCGAAATGTCTCCACGGCTCCCGGTTCATCCCCTGCCTCTCACGCTGCTGCTGCAGCCACGGCAAGTGAAATAGGAGGCGGATTCCTCCTCCAGCCTGGCAGCAGGTGCCGGCTTCAAGCAGCGCGGGCTGCTGGCAACACATGGGCGAACTCCGCCTTCAAACCTGCTTCCAGCCCAGGCGGCCAACTTGCAAGGGCAGTGGAAGGAGGAGATGGCCATGCCAAGTGGGTCCAAGGATGGCACCGATGAGGAGCAGAGGAAGAAAGACAGCGGGCTGGCCTCTGGAGTGGTAGGTTTCCTGTCTCTGACAACGCCTTGCGCCAGATGCATCAGAGGAAGGTGCACCCTCCTTCCTGCCCCCCCCCGAAAATGGGCAATAAATCGAATAACCTGCCCACAAGGAGAAAGGATGATTTTAGTGGAGCTGGGGAGACTGGGCTTTGATTCCTCACTCTGCCACAGACTGCCTCTGTGACCTTGGCCAAGTCACTTGATCTACACTGTGCTCAGTTCCCCCCAGTAAAAATGGGAGATTAATCCTTCCCTCTCATACAGTGGTATCATGAGGGCAAATCCACTAATGACTGGGAGGTACTCAAATGCTATGGTAATGAGGAACATGCATGTAGACAGGAAGAAGATTCCCCTATTCCTCCTGCAGAGGTCGGTTTATACTCTTAAAAGCAGGTGGGGTTATGTAGCCCTTCCAAACTATCTTTAAAAAGAATAATCCCATTAACGTAGTGTCTCATTCACCGTGGAAATGTCCCATCCTTTTTAAAATCCTGCTAAGCACTCGGCTTCACAGATCTCAAAGCACTTCAAGCATTATCATACATGCCATACAGCTGGTGAAACTGATGCACGGGGAGGGGAAGTGACTTGCCTCGGCTCACACAGCGACATAATTAAGGAGACAGCCCAGCTCTCCCAGGTACTTATCAAGTGCCCTCTTCACCAGACCACGTCTGGAAGCTCCAGAGCATGGTCAAATGTATTCTAAATGACACCGAGAGGACAGGTATTAGCACTGTATGAGCACTTCCAAGTTGGCCAATTCGTGGGGGTTGGAATGGGTTCAGGTTGAGCTTCCCCCGTGGGTCAAGTCTTGTTCAGAACCTGCCAAGTGAGTAATCAGGTGGGATGGGGCCATGTGCACTCGTATCAGCCTCACTGGAACCAGGACTAGGAGTCCTCTAAGTAATGACTGCGTGGGTTGCCTTATGTGCATATTCTTAGGAAACACAGGTTGAACCTCATGTCTCCTAAAGCACGGAGACCCCAGAATGTTCCTCAGCATCCAGAGAGGGCCCAGAAAAGGTCACATAAAGCTTTGACAGATGGTTTCCTGACGGTTCAAAAGACGTCCTAGTGCATGAACACAGCTTGAACGCCAAGCAAAGAGGCCTTGGAGGGCTGATGACAATACTAATACCTAAGTACTTAAAGACACTGTTCTCTGTTTTCCAAAGCACTGTACAAACATTTAGCTACCTATGGTAATCCTGGGATTTGTGGAGTTCATGTCAAACACTTTCAGCTGTGCTAACAGGCATGCTAACGAGGGACACGAGATTCTCAGTGGTGCTGCCCAGACTCTGAGCAGCATTGAGACCCTGGTGCTCCGAGTGGTACTGAAGCAAGAAAGATTTGCAGAACAGACCGTGCATGATCATGCTGTAATTCATAGATTTTAAGGCCAGAAGGGATCATTATAACCATCTAGTCTGACCTCCTGAATAACACGTGCCGAAGAATTTCACCCAGTAATACCTGCCTTTAGCCCATACCTGGTGGTAGAGTTAGAGCCCTTTTTTAAGGCCATTGCTACACCATGGGCACTACATGATGTAGCTAGGCTACTGTAGCCTGTCGTGCAGATACCTCCTACAGCGACGGAAGGGGGTTTCCATCACTGTAGGTAACCTACCTCCCCAAGTGGCAATAGCTGGATCGACAGAAGCATTCTTCTATCAACCAAGCCATGTTTACGCTGAAGGTTGGGTGGGCATAGCACAATGCTTGGGATGTGAGTTTTTCATATCCAAGGGATGTAACTATGGGGATCTAAATTATACGTGTAGACCAGGCCTTAGAAAGACATCCAATCTTGACTTCAACTGATGGAGAATCCACCCTGTCCCTTGGTCAGTTATTGCGATGGTTACTCATTGTTCAATATTTGTATCAAGCCTGAATTTCTCTAGCTTCTGCTTCTACTTATTGTATCTTGTTCTTCCTTTGTCTGTTAGATTAATAGCCCTCTATCATCAGAAGTTTTCTTTCTGGTAGGCACTTGTGAACCATGATCAAGTCACCTCTTGACCTTCTCTCTGATAAACTGTAATAAGTTGGCCACTGTATCACTGCCCTCTGCTGGATGGAATCAGAAGTGCCTTAGTGTGTGTCATAAGCGCTATAGTGCCAGGAACTCAGGGAAATTTTGGGGAAAATGGAGAGATGAAAAGGAAGACCTCTTTTCCAGATAGCAGGAGCTGCAGATGATAAGGCCGTGGGAAAAGGCAGAAAAGAGACTCCTGCTAGATGAGGAGAGGTGCGCAGAAAGGGAGAGCACACAGGGAGAAAAGGCAAGGAGGGCTTTGACATTGAGGTGGGAGTATGTGGATTTGCTTGAGGCTGGGGAGGGACAGAGAGGTTGGGAGCACTTTATGTGTGTCAATCAGCCACCATAGTTCTGAGTGGCACTAAGGAACAGTCATGGCACAACGCTCCATCATTCCTCTGCTGCTGGTGCAGCCAATGGATCATAATCAACAGCAGTCAATACTTGCTGTTGCTGTGTCTACACACGCTGAGCGGCTTAGTAACCCCACCGACAGGTGGGCTTGTAGCACAGCGAAACTAAGGCAGCTACTGTCTATGGAACTGCAGCCAGCGCCTGCTGTTTGCCAGCCAAATCCACACTAAACTGGTGGGTGCAGACTCATTAACCTGGACCCATTTCGCTACAGACTAAGTAAACCAGGCAGCAGTTAGTTTAATTCTGGGTTATCATGAAATAAGCCAGTCTCACATGTAATTTAAAGCAGAAACAGATGAGTTGATCTTTGCTGAACCAGATCTAAAATAGCCAGTGTGGCTAAATCAACTTCACGATGGGCTACAGCTTCATCACCTTCACATGGTTTGATTTCACTTTAACTCTGAATTAGGGGCAGCTTTTCCACAATGCTCAGGAAGAAGGCAGAGACCTAATCCACTGTGCAATATGCTGCAGATAACAACCTAGTCATCAGGCAAATGACATATGTTCCCAGCTTCTAGGATGTTACTGCATCTTTGTCCCTCTGTTCTCCCTGCAGAGCAATGATATCTTTGCTTGCATTAGGATATTCAGCCAGCAGAGGTCTCTTTCCCTTTCCCTGCAGATTCTTGGTGGATAGAGGGGACAGAGCTAGAATCAAGCTGTGTGGGGAAGCAGGTTTGTGGGTTTTCAGACTCAGAAAGGGTTCCTGTTTTAGGGAGGCTACAGTTCCCCATATCATGCCAGAAGAGAAGGGGGGTGTATTCTGCATGACCCAGATAGGACACAATTCAGGAGAGGAAGGAAGAGGAGAGAGCAGGGTCAGGAGGATCTGTGGGAGATGCCAAGATTGGAAGGAGGAAACAGACAGGCACTTGATGGACAAGAAATAACAGAGAAATTTATACAAAGGACCCTTCTGACTCCATCTTAAATCAACTCTTTAAATAAAGGCTGAAGGAAATTACACTGGTACCTGGGGGATACTAAAGACCAATCTCTGCTCTAGGCAATTGATTTTTGCAGCTTGCTTAGGTAATCATGGAAGGCAGATTTCCCATTTCCTCCATCCTCCAATCACCACGTTGCGAACTCCACTGCCTGCTACTGAATGCAATGCAATCCCTGACTGGTGCTGGAGTCTCAGAAGACATGAATGCATGCAAACCGCAGACAGGGGGCCATGGGACTCTGCTCACCTAGCTTGGTGGAGCTTTGTTGGTTTCAGTGGAGTTACACCCATGTACACCAGCAAAGGCCTGACCCTGTATGGCTATTTCTGTGTCAGAAGTGCTCCTCTCCCTTTCCTCAGGTCAGGCGAAGAGAACCTGGCAAGTGCCTCTGGTCGCTCAGGTGTCTATTGCATAGTCTATTTTTGTACATGGAGGAGGACGGAGTGGCCAAATGCATGTTGGGGGGGGGGAATGTTGTTCGTGCTCCAGGGTGCAGTTGAGCAGGTGTACTCAGTGGGAAGGACTGGTGGTGCAGCTGCTCTGTCAGAGATTCTTCCCACTACTATGTCCGTCAGATTCCCACTTCCCCTGCACCTTCCCCACCCATCTTTGGCTCCCAGCTCTCTCTCTCTCTCTCTCTCAGCCACTTTCCTCCCACAGCCTATTCCATCCTCTGTGATTGACACCTCCTAATGAGACAATACTCAGCGGTTTCACTCCTGAGGACTCTTGTTTGGGGTGAGATGATTTTGCGGTAGCTTTTCAGAGAGGGGGCATAAAGACAGATACTTCACAGGCCTTAAGGCTTCTCAGGGAGGGGGCAGTAAAAGCATTCCCCAAAACTCCCCTAGTACCCAGACTGGAATGCTCACACAAGGCTAGTACCCTCCCCCCTCAGCCTTGCAACTACCCAAATGCTTTGGCTTACCTAGGCCCTTGCAGTTAAACAAATCCCAAAGCACCTTACAGCTAAATCATGCAATGAGTTGGCCTCTGTCCTCCACTGGATGGAATCAGAACAGCTCAGCTGTGTATGATAGGTCCTACAATTCTAACACTCTCTTTTAGCTCCAGGGGCAGCAGCCTGTGCTTTTAGAGCAGAAGAATTCGAGTTCCCTGGCTCATGACCATGGTGTGCAGCACAAAACATGGTTAGCATTTAGAATCATAGAATTGTAGGACTGGAAGGCTGGCCCGTCCACATGGCTGCTGCTATTGCTATTCTAAATGCGGTTGCTAAAACAAGCCTATCATTCTCCCTGCACACATGTCCTCTCCCCTCTCCCCAAAATCCTGCGCATTCTTCAGAAGTATGCATTCATAGCCAAGGTGTGGGCATGAGCTGTAATTTGCCATAATTGCTGCAACGCTGCAAAAATCTATATTTTCCTGTCTCCATCTCAGTTTCTTCGATGCAGGAATATGCCTGAGCACCTCCAGTTACGAAACACACTCCTGCATGGAGCGAGAGAGCTGCCCTTTGCAGTGGTCTTCGTTCCTTCTGCTAACCAGCGAGAGAGGAGGAAGTGTTTGACCTTGTGAGAGAGACAAAGTCCCTTACCTGCCCCTTTGTCTTCTTCAGGAGTCCTGGAAGCACTGCCCCCCACACCTCCCTGCACAGGCCCCTGCCTGTAAAAGCCCACAGCCTGCCAGGGGAGAACTCCCGCAGTGTAGGCATTGCTGAGAGCTGCTATAAACTGCTCTACAAAAGCTCCCTCGCAAAGTTCCAGCTCAGAGAGACAGCCCCATAGCACTGTTGACCTTCTGTGCAGGTCTAGGCAACACAGTGGCACAGCCTGGGATGGGATGTCATAACTTAGAGCAACACCAGGGCCTGCTCTGGCCCCTTGAGCAGCCCAGAATTCTGTGAGGGGGGACGGTACAGTAGTTAGGTAGTTGCCCGGGAACTCAGTGACCTGGATTCAATTCTTTGCTTTGCCACAGAATCCCTCAGTGTGGCCTTGGGCAAGTCCCTTACCCTCAGCACCCCATGAGGGTAAGAGCCCTGCATGAGCCACCGGTGAGTGTGCCCATTCTGGTGAGGATGTGTGTTTGTTACAACCACAGGTAAGGAACCATGGTACTTTAGCTCATGCTTTCAGCTCTTGAGGTCGCCAGTTCAGTCCCTAATGTGTCAGCTAAGACAGTAACTATCATGCATATACCACTTACACCTCTCTCCCTCAGGGCTTAAATCTGTAAATGGAGCATTTTTTTTCTGCTCCTCCTACAGGCAGAGTACAGCAACACACTCCTGTTCATATACTTCTTTCTTAAGTACTTCTGGCCAGCCACCAAACATAACTCCAAATCCCGCCCCCACAAGGAAACACTCCTCTCCCTGGTCTGGATGGTGTTTGTAGCTATGGAGATGTTGGTCCTTCTGTTTTCTTCCCCTTGAAATGCAGAGAACCCTTACTCTCTGCTGCACAGGCACTGTGTGTTTTAATTCAGATGCAGAATGTTCCAGCAAGATCACGGTGCTCTCTCCCAGCGAGACTTTGTTCTTTGTCCCCCCCCCCCCATTATTCGAAACAAGTTAACTAGTTTAAAAAAAACAAAACAAAACACCAAAGGTGTTTGCCCTTCTGTGTGAGTCAAAAGCACCAGTTTGACTCCAGAAATAAATCCCACAGTCCCTTCTGCAGGTCAAGAACTACAGCAAAACAAACAGTATATTGCCTAAAAAAAAAAAGAAAAATCCTTCACAATTAATCTTGATATTTACACATTTTCTCCCTATGTCCCATTCTAATTAGTTTGCACTCCCTATATTGCTTCCACCCCTCCCCTTACCCCCAGACAACTCTATTGCCTGATCTTCACTGGAGTATCTGAACACCTGTACTGTAAAAGCAACATACCATGTACTCTCACCTAGGAGATAAAGGAAGGCATAATGGAATCTCAAGTCAAGATGGGCCTGATGTCAACAGATGGCTTTCCACTGATGCCATTTGGCTTTAGATCAGGGCCCAATTGAGAGACCAAGGCTGATCAACCCATTTCACTGACGTATTTATGGATTAATTAGAGTAACCCAATTGTTGCACCAATAGATGAGCAGAAGGTAGCTGAGCGATGCCTTGCCATGCCTAGAGGAAAGGCTATTGGGCACAGAGAGAACAATGAGGTTGGCAAAGCGGCTGAAGGATGGAGAGGATGTTCACGGCAAACGAAGAGGACAACAGAAGTGAGTGGTGCGGTAACACAGGTTGTGGCGGGGGATTGGATTATTTATAGGCTCTTTGTTTCAATCTTAGCACATTGCAGGGCAGTGCAGGGAGGATCAGTTTACATGCACGTTGTTTTATATGCAAGCGTATGTGGTACAAGGAGAAAGCCACACCGTGTATTGCAACCGCAAGGCTAGAGTTAGGCTGTGCTTGCTCTTCCAAGCTCTGATTAATGGACTCGCAAGTGAAGACGCCTTGTGGGAGGAACCCCACGAGACTCAGCCACAGACTCTTCGATTCAGTGATCAATGCAACCGATGTTCGGCACGAAGTCTGCACAGCTAGATTTATGAGCTGGGCTTTAGCCTTTCCCATGGCATCAATCACATTAACAGACAAACGCTGTCACGAACCTGTGTTACAAGACCAACGGCATGCGGCCGCGTGCTAGGGCCTTGCTGCTTGTCACCAACCGATTGGTGCTGGCTAGGAAGCATGCAGAGGATTTTCCTGAGCCCAGTCTGGGGCAAAGAGGGAGAATATAGGCAAATTGTGTCAAAGCTTCTCCCATTGTGAGGGCCCAGATCCGCAGCTGGTATAAAGCAGTGCAGCTTTCAGTGCTTTATGCCAGCTGAGGATCTATTCCAGCACCAGGATCCTTCTGCCCCCTTAGGTTTGTCTCTCATGCTATTTTTTAGACATAAGAGTGAAACTGGTCTTTCAGGCTAGACGACTTATTTTGATTGAGGAAAAAACAAACCAAGAACAAAGAGCTCGTATGTTCCCAGATAGATGAATAGAAATTGCTTGTTGCAAGACTTCCCTGGCAATAAAAACCTGCACAGAGAGAGAGAGAGAGAGCTGGTGGTCCTGGGCTGTGTAAGGAGCAGGCTTGGAAGGATTAGAATTTTACCCCAGTAAATGTCTGGAAATGTCAATTTTGCTGCACGCATACAAACTGACGAAAAAAATATTCCCATTGATAACGATCAAAATTTACAGATAGGCCAGGTAAGAAAAATGCTGCTTTGGAACTTATCAGTGTTTGCGTTAAGGATATTTGCTTGTGTATCCTAACGTGTGATGTTGAGTATTTGGATTTTGACGATTATAAAGCTTTAACTTTTTGAATGTCAGCCTCTACTGTCATGAAATAATTGCCGTCTGAGCTCCTCCCGTATTTTCCCACAAATGTGAACAGTTATAAAAAAGGAAAAATGCTTAAAAAAAAACAGGCACAAAAAATAAAAATCTAATTCTGTCAAGCATAACTATGAGCTACCAGTCAGCTCTTCTAAATTTCAGTGCTCCTATTATTGAGCCTAGAGAATCCAGTTGATGGCTAGGCCCATAATGCTAGGCTCTGTACATACACATAGCAAGAGTCAGTCCTGGTCCCAGAGAGATTAAATTGGAGGAACAGCAGTCTGCATTCTACATCGTGAGTCACATTTTTATTCTTTCTATACTCAGAATCTCTTTTTTCCCTTTTCTGGTCAGAAGGATCTGGGAAGTGGTGTTTAGAGAGTAAGAATTTTTGGGTTCTGTTGCTCAGTCTAGCACTGATTCACTGTGATACCCGTGGACTGGGAAGGAGTGTAACCAGTGGTTAGGGAGGGAACTAGGAGGCAGGACTTGACTTCTACAACTCCAAATTTATCATCAATATTTTTCGCCATCATAAAAGCCATTTTGACAATTTTTTTTACAAAAAAGGATTTATTTTTATGTATTTTTTTGTGTGCAGAAAATAAGCTGTCAACATTTTCTAAAAAGAAACAGGCAAAAATCAGTTTTTGGAATCAATTTGAGAAAAAAATACAAAACTGAAGTTCTTCTTGTTTCATTTGTTCGACAAAAAACAAAATCACAAAAAATTTTGACGGACCCCTCCTCCCAAACTCCCAAATAAACCCAGGATCTTTCAAAATTTTCCATGGAAAGTTGGCATTTTTCAGTTAGCTCCATTCAAAACTCTTTTCTGGGAGAATACAGGCCTGTTGCAGCACCTATCATTGCCTCAGTTTCTTTAAAGGAAATCATAATCCACACGTTTGGACTTGCAAAATCTGTTTGAGATCCATGCATGAAAGGAGCTATTAAAACACAGTATTAAGTGAGCATTTGTCTCATATACTGTAAACATATTACAAGTCCTATGTCCCAGGTGCAATGGCAAGGCTCCTCGATAGCCACCAGCATGGCTAAGTCCAGCTGCACTGCTAGTTTTCTCCATTACAGAAATAAACATAGATGCTTAGATTTCTCTATCCAGTGGCAAATGCATTAGTCAAAACTGCAATTGGGAAGGAACCCTGATGTGTCGCGAGCTGTCTCAAGGGGAGCCGGAGGCTAAAGGAGCTCTGATTCCAACTTGCTCTGTCTTGACCTATTTGTCTTCTAAAGAGACAGAATCAAGATCACTTTGATTTTTAATACGAGTTACTTGGATGGCTCCGGGGGCTGGTAATGGGATTCAGAGATTTTTCACCTTAGGTCACCACTTCAAGTCTGACTCAGTTTGTTAGCAGCTGGACATCAATGATCTGACAGTTGTTTGGTGGCCAAAAGGAAGTCGGTGGTCTTGGTCTACTCATCTGTCCTCTTTTTTGGGGGGTCCCACCAGAAAGGCCTGGATTGAATGGGTTATGGAGACTTAACTCCCCTCTCATTCTTAGAGGGGATCTCCCTCTAGGCCAGGATTGAGGTGCAATAGTGGGGAACCTGTCTATCTTGTGGGTTGGAGGATTGATCTCCATTGCCATCTGGCACCTTTCAGCAGCACTTCCCCCTTAAAACAAGATACTGTGTCTGGATAGCGAGGGCTCTGCTTCACAGACTCGGGCAAGCATATTAGGTGGATTTCATTTACGTAGCAAGGAGGGAAGCTATTAAAGACAATGTCAATCAACATGCCCTGAGATCTTGCTTTCCCTAAAGTAGTAAAATGCATCTATGATAGAAAAAGCCTGATAGAGCTTGGACCAGAGGGGTCTTCAAAGAATACAAAAGACCTTTTGGGAGACAAGCTGGGTGAGGTAATATCTTTTATTGGCCCAACTTCTGCTGGTGAGAGAGACACGCTTGTGAGCTTACACAGAGCTCTTCTTCAGCTCTTCACAAACAACTCTGTGTAAGCTCACAAGCTTGTCTCTCTCACCAACAGAAGTTGGGCCAACAAAAGATATTACCTCACCCACCTTATGTCCCTAATATTCTGGGACCAACATGGCGACAACACCACTGCGTACAACAAGGGAACGTGTGAAATTGACAGGGAACGTGTGAAATGCTATCCTGTCACCAAGCTTCTCTCTCCCTCTCGCTGGGGAGAGTTGTAAAGGATGCAGCAACATTAATTATTGATCCGAGACAGAATTAATCTAGAATGAACATTTACTACAGCTGGTAAAAAGCTCAGAGGGAGGACATCACCCCGAGGTCAGCGGCACAAAGAAACAACTGCACGCAAGCCCCTTTATGTTAAGCAGAACAATGCCTTGTGCATTCCAATAGCACCTTTTCATCCACAAAGGGGACTGCTCAGTGATCAGCAGACCGGGGGCCAGTGACTCAGCTGGCTGTAGTTAATAAAGCAAGCCATGCTGACTTGAGGCTGGTCCTGCAGGCGGAGGGATTGTGTTCTTTCTATAGTACTTTTATGGCCCCCCATCAGTGTCGTACAACAGCTTACTGAGCTCCTCACAGTCTAATCCATGTATCCCTACCACACCCTGGTGAAGGAGGGAAGTGCTATTTTTGCCATTTGAAGAAGGGAAACTGAGTCACAGAAATTAAATGACTTGCTCAAGGTCACACAGGAAGTTTGTGGTGGAACAGGCAATTGAACCCGAGTCTCCCATATCCTAAACTACTAATTAACAGGCCAGGCCAGGCCTTCCTCTTGCTGCCACATTGCTCGTCAGTGATGTGCAGCCGCCTCTGAGATGGAATACGGCAGCTGTTCTTGCACTAGCATTGCTGCTTAGAGTTGCTTTTAGTGCTCGATCCCACAAGGTGCCCGGGGACTCCTGCAGGTGCTGAGCAGCTAAATATAACCTTTGCAGAGTGGGGACCCATGGATGAAAAACTGCTCTCGGTTTTGCTTCATGGCAAAGTTCCCACTGATTTTCAGCAAGAGCACGTTCAAAGCGAGGGAGAGCTTATCCTATAAGCATATGGCTCATTCTATGATCAGCAGCATAAGGTTGCTTGCATAGAAATTTGGCGAGGATGCCTTCCTAACAGCCATAGTCTAGCTAGAGATGAGCCCAGCCCCTAGATCCTAACACCTCCCAACTGAGTGTTCTCAATCCAGGATCTTAACTTTTCATCTTGTCCCAGCCTCCAGTTCTGACCTGACAAAACCCAGGTGCACCGGCAACGTCACACGCTTCCCAGCCAGGAAGGAGCAGGGACAAAGAAGGTTTCTGGCAGTCGATCCAAACACCTCCCCGATCCTTTTTAAGTTCTGCTGTTTAAAATAGTTTGATTAGTGCTCCCATGTGAGCAGGCTCCAGGCACAGATCCTGTGGCTGAGGCAGGTGCTGGGAGTCCCTTTCGGAATCCTTGCAAGCCAGCGGCAGCTGCAGACCTGGTGCAAACGCCACTGTCAGCAGACAGCTGTGCCTAAGGAATTGAACACAACTACATGGACAAAACCCCACTCAGAGCGAGTCCAGGGCATAAGGCTGCAGCTGTGAGCATCCTTGGAGACTTGTTGCTAACCAGTAAAGGGTGGTGATTTGGAGACGTGAAACATGGCTGAGCATAAAAGGCCCACCATGCACGCCCTGGGGAAGAAGGAACTACACACGCCGCTCTCAAGCTGAGTAATCGCAGCTTGGCTGCCATGTGCTACAGAGGGCAGCATTTACCCTGTAGGCAGAAGCACTGTCTCTCCTTTGAGTGAGGGAGGATGTTTTAGCCCAAGAGGCATATAGTGTAACTCTAGGCAGCATGCTCTCCTGGTCATCGGTGCAAGGGTAACCCTCCTCTCAGCCTGGAGATAGAGCTGCCATGTGAATCTGATGGGAAGAGTTTGACTGGTGGCAGACCTGTGCCCCGGCAGAAGTGGGAGCTCAGAGTTGTTGCTGGCACTAGCTGCCCCCTAAACGTCTGCCCCAGCACTGGCTTAAAGCCTCAGTGATGGAATGATCTGCTTATTCACAGAGCAGGGACAGCAGCACTGCAATCTTCCTCCATGCCGCCCAGCCAGTGTGTTTGAGCCAGGAGCTGCAAGAGCCCCCGTCTCCAGGTAAGAAATAGGGAGGACGATGAAGGTTTCCCAGCCTGTTTGTTCTTGGCCTCTCTGCTGAGCCTGCCAGCAGGGTGCCAGCCATAGTGGGATTCTTTTGTGACGCATCCACCAGTTTCACATCGGCTGCTGAGCAGACATTAGATATTAGCCACCTTTCAGTTACCACTGACCAGGTCAAAGCAGACTTGGTGGGAAAAGCTCCATATCCCTTGTTACCCATCTTCAAAGGCATCCTGCCCTAACTGAATAGCCATCATGTACAGGGCAGGAGCAGACTTCAGAAGGGATAGGAAATAGTTTAACCCGCCACTCTGATCAGACGCAACTACATTGCCAGAGTACGGCTCTTTGCTAAAGATGTCCAGCTCCAGAATTAGAGGAAGCAGATCAGAAGAACCAGCCCTCCACACAGGATCTCAACCAATGAGAGTTAATTGGGTATGGAATCGGGATAGTGCTGGACTGATCTGAATTCACAGAGCATCTCTGGGAAAACTCCCAAATGACACAGCAACATCCCAAGCCCAGTTATTTTCATCCTGAAGGCATCGCTCAGGAACTGACCTTGCATCTCTGAAAGCTTCATCTCAGAAGGGTAGTTCAAATACCAGCCCAAGCTCATATTGACTCTCCCCTGCTCAAAATGGACACAGCATCACCCTGGAATGCTAATGACATCCCCGTGAAGACAGTGTTTCCCCCACCCCACCCATGGCCATTTCAATACCACCTCTCTCTGGTTATTACCTTGATTTGAGGCTGCATCATTTTCTGCCATGCAGCATTTCTCACGTTCCAGGCTCACGAGATTATTTCGCTCATTTAGCCTGCTTAGAGATCTGTTTACTGGGGTAAAGATCCCTGGAGATTGCAGCATCTGCTTATTAGGGACATCTCTGAGGACACATCCCTGTTCTCCCCCTACCCTCTCTGCGTACTCACACCTACATAAATATTGGTATTGTGCATAAATCTACATAAATTAAAACCCACTTTCTCCCTCTCCTCTCTTAGCATTAGCAAAGGAGAGATCAGCAGGAAAGAGGAAAAAACAGGATTAAAAATAAAAGGCCAGATCCTCAGTTTATGTCAAACAAACACTGCCCTGTTGGCTTTGGTGAAGTTGTTCCAGTTTATACCAGCTGGGGATCTGGCTCACAGATTCTCCCCACAGCCCCCATGCTTCGAGTCTTGATGGTTTATGACCTGGTTCAATTTATCTGCACCAAAACCGATCTGCATTATAAATTATAGTGGGAGTGGAGGAAGGTGGTTTTTTTCCCCTCAGAAATCTTTACATTAATCAAAGTTAATTGTAATCTGCTGTTAGGTCCCATAAATAATCAGCTATGTCACTGAGATATGGAATAAATCCACCCAAATTATGCTAACAAGGATGATTAAACTTTTTGAAATCCAAGGTTTGATATGGAACTGCAATCAGTAGGAGATTTCCATTTCTGAATGGCCCCTTCCTGTAGGCAGCCAGGGGGTATTTTGCAAACTCTCCACTGACAATGAATAACAACAGGGCATGCACAATAGATCAAATGTGCAAGAAAGAGGTGTGAGTCAAGGCTACACCCCTGCCTGGGAAACTCCCAAACTTTCAGGAAACCAGAAATGGATATCAATGGGAATGTCATATATAGGCACAGTGCACAATACCCAGACCTTGGGGTATTTATTCGACTCTACATCGCTTCTTATACCAACCGTCCTCATCACTGTGGTATCTCAGTGCTTTGCAGTCCTCCACTACACGATGCATCTGCCATCTATGGTTTGGGCTTTGCCTTTCCCCCTAAAATGGAGCAATGCTTGGAACACGAACACAGCAGTAAGTTCTAGTCAATCGCTGGAAGAATGGATGCCTATTGGCCGGGAAGGGCTCTGTTTCTGTACAAATCATCTGCATTGATCAGTTTTAGACTATTGCATGACCCATCCCTGCTCTGAAGCACTCACTATGTCCAAAGAGCATTCAAGGAGGACTGCCTCCTCCTAGAAGAGCACAACCTAAGGATGACATAAGTAGAAAAATGGCAAAATCCTTAACAAACATCACCATCTCTCTATTGCCGAGAGGCCAGCTATACAGTCCCTGAAATCCGGCCGCCAGATAGTGATCAAACCACCAGACAAAGTGGGGTGTCACTGTAGTCCTCAACTCTGAGGACTTACAGCTGTGAGGCCAACTGACAACTCTCAAATACCATCTACAAAAAAGAATTCAAAGACCATTCCACACCACAGTTCACACAGGAATTTAAGGATATCATCAAACCCTTCCCTCAACAACCTCAGAACACGCTCCTTGTCATCAGGACTGTTACCTCCCTTTACACCAAAATCCCTCCCATGATGGCACTGCTGCCCGCCTCAGATATCTACAAGACAAGGGAAAACACTCAATTGTCCACCCCAAACACATCGCCAAACTCATTCATTTAATCTTCACCTCTAACAATTTTACATTTAAAAACAAACACTTTGTCCAAACCGTGGGAACCGCCATGGGGACTAGGATGGCTCCCCAGTATGTCAATCTCTTCATAAGCCCACTCCAAGGAAGGATTTCTGGACAAATGCATCAATGATATACCTGAAATACAGCGATGGGATTTTCATCCTCTGGACAGACGACCTAAACTCCCTCAGATTTCCAGCACAACTTCAACAACCACCACCACTTATCCATCGGACTCTCTCTAGAACACTCCCACACCAGCATCAACTTCCTGGACACCAGGATCAGCTTTAACAATGGAAACCTATAGACTACGATGTATAAGAAAACGACAGATCACCACGCTGACCTTAACAGATCTAGTAACCACCCCAAATACACCAAGAAATCTGTTATCTACAGCCAGGCACTCAGATACCATAGAATATGACCTCTTATGAGAAAGTTCAGGATATAGATCTTAACACACTTAAAACTGCCTTCAACAAGGACACTCCACTGGAGAAGTAAACTGCATCATGTAACGGACCACCCAAATACCCCAAGAAAACCTGCTTCAATATAGAGAAAGAACCTCCACTGACCGCGCACCACTAGTTGTCACCTACAACCCCACAATGAAACCCATATAGGGTGTCAAACACTTACAACCTATATTAGATGGGGACCACATCCTGAAAGAAATCTTTCCTGAACCCCCTTTTCCAGCCTTCAAACCTCACCAAAAACAATTTCTGAACAGACCAGGACACACCAATTCAAAGCAGCACCAGACCCTGCCCCAGGAAATTCAAAATCTGCAGACATTGCTCCACTGCTCTGATGATAAATACCCTCCACAACCCATACCCACTCAAGATCCATGGATCCTATACATGCTTATCATAACATGTGGAGTACCTCATCCAGTGCATCAAATGCCCCGATAACAACTAAGTGGGTGAAACCAGACAATTGCTATGATCTCAAATGAACTCTCAAAAAAAAAAAATGATGGAAGACAAAAACACCTATAATCACTCCACATCTGACCTATCAGTCCTTGTCCTAACCAGGTCAGTCGTCCTTTCCCCCAGGGTCTGCCCTAGTTTTTGCCCACTGAGGCAGATTGGGGAAATTCCTCCCACCCTCTCGAGGACCCAGCCTGAAGCCATTAACCAAAGACACATAACAAGCTGACACTTTCACGGTGTTCCCCTAAGCCTTTCCCCCCTCACTTGTTTCACTCCCTCCCAGGGTCCCTGTGTGTCCTGTCTCTGCAGGCCTTGAAAAATTTACACCCAACCCAGGGGTCCCACCAAAGCTTTCCTCACAAATTCTCCTGGACTGTTTCCCTGGCTCTTCTGACAGAGCTTCCCTGCGGGTCATTTTTGGTCTCTATATTGGACAAGAGGTTTGCCTTATATAACCCCAGCACAGTCATGTGATTCCTGGACACACCTCCCATCAGACCCTTACCCAGACTGGGTTTGTTCAGGACAAATGCAATGCTTGGCATAGAGTCTCCCTTAAAGAGCCTATCGCCACGTTACAGGGGCTTCTCTGTCTCTCTCACACACCCCTTTCCCCAACTCTTGCCTCTTCTGTTTCCTCCCCCAGCCCCAAACAAAGTTTTGAGAGAGATCTGGGTACCAGATAAAACCCTTATTCAAGGTAAATCCGCAACAAGGACAATAAGAGATTGCAACAACCATTTCACTGACCTGCCCTTCCCTCAACCTTCACTGACTCGGTGGTAAAAAAAACACCAGCTGTCACTACACACACTGCTACTGCACACCGGTGCTGGTGCTGTGGTGAAACTTGCCAGTGTTTAGACATGGTTTACATACAATTTCTGTAAGGCAAGCAGGGGAGGGAGAAGATTGCAATTTCATGTGTCAAGCTGTCAGGAAATTCCCCTCCTACTTCTCCCCCCACATAAAACTCAATTAAAACTTTAAGTCCAAATAAATAAATAAATATATAAATGTGTGTGTGTGTGTGTGTGTGTGTGTGTGTACAGCCAAAATTGTGATTGAAACATCCCCATGCACCAGGAATAGAAAGTGCCCACGTGTGATGAAAAACTGAGAAATCTGAATGTGCTGAAAAACAGGAAGATGACCGGGAAAGGATCCAGCTGAAAAATTACATTGAAAAGATCCTTCCAGGATTAGGAGGCAGCAGAGTTCCAGTTCTGATTGAATAGACTTGTTAATAAAAATACATGAAAAAAATGAAATGGAAAGCAAATCCCTTCAAATAAGATTTTAGTCCAACCTTAAATCCATGGCTTTATTTATGAGCTCCTTTGTCCTTATGCACCGGACAGACTGGTGAGAGAATAGAATAGATAGGCCAAAAAAAAATTTAAAAATCCCATGTTCCCACCCAGCTCTGAAGAGAAGAGAGACACATGGCTAGAGCAGGTCAAGACTTTTTCTGCAAAACTTTGTTGTTGTTGGAAAATGCCAATTCATCAAAACTGAAACTTTTGGCGGAAACCTATCACTTTAGCTGAAACTTTCACTGGTGAGGTTTCTCTGTGCAGGATGGAATTTCTGACCCAAACCAGGGAGGGCCAGGTGGTTAGGGCAGCCAACGGGGATAGGGGAGGCCCGTGTTCATGTCCCTGTTCTGAATCAGGTATTGGAATGGAAACAAATGTTAAAACCTCACAATTTTTTGTGAAATGGAAATCTTATTTTCCAACCAGCCCTACACAGGGTTCACTCCCGTTGTGCACCTCAGGCAGGAATTGTTCCCAGACCATCATCTGCATGATGTCTCTCCATCCTCAATTCCCTCTTCCCCAGAAGGGATGAGGGTACCAGGTTCCCTGTGGCAGCAGTAATTACCCTCTGTCTCTCTGTAGGGTTCTAGGGCTTTGGGTAGCTCAGCAGAGTCATTCTGCATACTTATCCGGGGTCCTAGGATTTGCTCCTCTTCGAAAACTGAAAATCTACATCGATATTGGTATATCTGTCAGGGGCAATCCACACCGCAAAGAGACATGGCCATGCTGAACTAACCCCCACTGCAGACAGCGCTACGTTAACGGAAGAATTCTGATGTGAACCTCACTACTACCTCTCGGGGAGGTGAATTAACTACAGCAACGGGAGAACCTCTCCTGTCTCTGTAGTGAGTGTCTACACTGAAGTGCTATGGCGCTGCTGTAGCATTTTAAGTGTAAACATATCCCGAGAGTTTCACAAGTGTTGGGCATGAGGAAGTTATTTTAATCTTTCACAGCTAGTTGATTTGCGGTCACTGGAGTCACACCGGCTTCACATTGGTGTACGAGAATGGGATCTGACCCGGAGAGCTGCCTACAGGTCTGATTCTGATCTCCCTTACAACAGTTTTGAACTTAAGATGTCACCATTAACTTCAGAGACACCCCGGGTTTGCAGGAGCACTGAATCAGATCCTCAGCTGGTGCGACTGAAGTGCCAAGGGGTTGCAAGAAGATTGAAGAATGGGTGTGAACTATGTAGGCAGCTTTAACTTACATGCTCCTGCTAGCTACAGTTCATGACACCCCTCACTACAAGGCTCCTTGATATCTGGGAGTTACAGCAGCTTAGACAGCCTTAGACCCAATTACCTAGGGATAATTTACACTTCTATCTATACCCCCTCTGAATTTGGCCCAGGGACTATCTCAGCTGCAGGACTTACTAATTGTGTTCCATGTGTGAGGCAAAGCAGGATGAGAGAAGTGACACGAACCCTGGTGCTGTGCTTCTAAGTGACTCCCCGCATCTCCCCCTGTCCATGTCTGGGATCATCCCAGACCTGAGTGGGGTGTTCATGGAGAGGGTTGTTCTGCTTTTCACATTGTGACAGAGTCCTACTCTCCTGAGCCTGCTTGTCATCTGCAGCCCATTTGTGCATGAGTTGCAGAAAAAGATTAATGGAATTGGAGACCGTATCCTTGGGAGCGGGGTAAAAAAACAAAAAAAAGAGCCCTAGGGGATTTCAGCATTTGAGAAGGCCCTCTTGCTATGCCTGGTGGAAAACTTTGATTCTTCCACTCCATCCAGAACACAACTGCGTCTACCTCTGGGATGGTGCAACACCCAGCACATGCTGAAATCCTGATCTTGATCAGGGCTTTTGAGTGCCATCACAATACAAATAAATAATAATTTGGCATTACTGGTGTGGTGTCTTTTGCTCGTTGCATAAGAACAATATGAAGCTCATGGGCACAATGAATACACAAACTACCTGCTGTGCCCTTTGCTGGCTTCTAATACAGAGAAGACAGTGAGCACCACCTACAGGGCCCACAAACTATTTTAAAAAGAAAAGGAGTACTTATGGCACCTTAGAGACTAATACATTTATTTGAGCATAATAAATTTAGTCTCTAAACCTTAGTCTCTAAGGTGCCACAAGTACTCCTTTTCTTTTTGCTAATACAGACTAACACGGCTGCTACTCTGGAAGCTATTTTAAGGAAACTTTTCCTATTCCTATACACTACAATTCCTATCCCCAACTGTTAAAAAATCATGAGATTTAAAACATAAATGAATACATTTGGATGTTTCATGTAGCGTGTGCTGAGTAATAACATGAGAGGCCTCCATGTTACTAAAAGCAAACTGACTTTTTTTTAACTGAACTATTTACAGAGATGCTGAAACTTTAGCTAACATTCCAGCCATGTGTACGCAAACTGACTTCCCAGAGCCTCCTCCAAACTCTTCCCTCTGCAACCTGTGCTACTCCTTCCAAGAAGGCTGCTACACTCGGGCTCTTTTTTTATTTGCCGCCTTATTTTTGAGTCTTTATGGTTCAGGTTTTCAAACTATTCTCTACAATTGTGAGGGCTTGAAAACTTTTTTATTTTTTTTACAAAATCTGAGCTTGTCAGATAATCATAGGACTCCAGGAGCTGGCTTAAGAAAACACACCAAGTATCATGAGAGTTGACTGGCAAATCCTCTGTTCCACTCCAGTTCCGAGGGAAGAGAAAAGGAGATGGTTGAAGCAAACAGAGTTAGGAAGCCACACACGAGAAACAGTGGAATAAAAATCAAGTTTTTTTTTATGGCTCCATGTTCAGCCATTTGATCAAATTCACTGCATGGAAAGAAGCCATTTGAGAACATGAAGCTCATCATTTGCCAGGCCAGGGGTGAGAGAGAAAGGATATGGGGGAATGGGGGCTTAGGATGTTTTTATTATCATCATGTCCCTTGCGAGATCATGCCTTCCTGAGCTGCAGAGTTGGAGGGCATGTGGGGGAGGCAGGCTGATGCTAAGAGATGCAGATAGGCTCTCAGGTCACTTAGTTCAATGGATGCAGATGAGAGTGTGAGAATAAAACTCTCACATGTGACGCTTCCAGGTCAAGTCAAGCAAGATATCACAGATGAAACTGCCTCATCTCCTACCCTGAGACAGTGCAAGTGAAGAGTGCATTTCACACCCCTTGGATTCCAGCATAACAAAGGCTGCTCAGCTTGGTTCCTTCCTAATGAGGCATTTTACAATGCTGATGAGAAATTCTCCTGGTGGAACACAGGAATCGGGATGGGGACTTTAGCAATGCTGAGATTCATTTACAGTGAGAGAAGGCAGGTGCGGAGGCTGGGGAACAAAGGCTGAGATACAGAAGGAAATAAAGTTTAGCTTGTCTGTTGCAGAAGGCTCTGTGTTTGCACTGTCCCTTCACCACCCGAAAGAGCCTGACACACGCTCTTCGTGCTTCTTATTATGGGAGCTTGCTACCCAATTACCCAAGTCCAGCAAAGAATTGTTTTCCCAGGGGCAGAGCATCACTGCTCAGCCTTCAGGATGGTAATATTGAGGTCATCAATATAGTGGGCCCAAGAGAGGATGACAGAACTAACTCAGCCAAAGGAATCTGGTCACATAAACACAAGAGCAACCCTTTGGATGGTTTCTACACCATGGAACGGGTCACAATTTTTCATGTACAAATTTCCTCATCATAAAAGACCGTTTCATCAAAATGGAAGTTTTCTGAAAGAAAACGATGATTTCAGTGAATTTTTTTTATTTTTCTGCTTAGGAGAATCAAAATGAAAAAAGTCAAATCATTCTGTTTTGATTAGAAATGGTGGAACTTGACATCTTGAGACGTGCCTATTCCATGCTGAAACAAAGAAAGCACAGAGCTGTTTGGTGGGGAGGAGGGTGGGAGAATAGACTAATGGGCACTAAAGGCTAGCATTACTGGTGGAGAGAAGACAATGAGATAAAATAGAGCTCCTAGGTAGGGTGGAGAGTAAATCCTTATTTTTCAGATGTGGAAACTGAGGCATGGAGCGATTAAGTGACTTTCTAGAGACCATAGTCAGAGCCACAATTAGAATTCAGGATCTCCTGGGGCCCACCATCCCATGCTCTTAGTCAGAGGCCATACTGATTGAATAATTTGTTTCCTGACGATATGGGAAGGCCTGGGCTTTGCTTTTGAGCATAGTGGGCTCTTTTTTTTTTTTTTTTACTATTTGGGAATGCAGAATGGTGGAAGGATTTGTCTCAATATTAGCTGTAGAAGAGCATGGTGATGGAATCCTATTCTATGCTATTTGGGGTCTTATTTTGAGCCCATCACCATGGCATCTGAGCACCAACAATGCTGTTAATAATTTCAGTCTGCCCTGCTGAGACTTTGATGTTAAAGTCCCTCCGGTTCTGGGGCCAACATTTCTTAGCCTAGAGAACCAGGCCCCTTTTTACCTCACGCCTCTGTTTCTGATAAAAGCTACAAGGCAGTCCCCAGGGGCCTTGAAAGAAAATAGAAAATGAATGAAGGTTAAGAAGCTGATCTGGAGATGCTAATGCCCCTTAGGAGTTCTGCAAACATCCACTTGGAATGAGTCCCATCTGGATAGCAATGAGAAATGTGCAAGACTCAAGGTTTCAGGTATAAACCTTGAAGGTCAGTGGATGCACTCTCTCTCATATCCCCTTTGGACTTTCACCCCACCTCTCTGGTATCAAGGACAGCACAATTGTGTTTGGGCTGAATGCTGACTCATATTACAGAGAGGTGAGTCATATGCTAGGGTGAGTCTGTGTATCTGGGTTTGGAGGCACCCCCCTACTGCCCTAACATCACAAAGCCAGTGCAAGGAAACCTGCCTCCAATGCGTGGACCCCTCCACCCACAACCCTATGCCTTCCAAACCATGCTCGCCGAATCCAACTTGCTGCTTCATTTGGGACCATTCCTGCCTTTGCAGGTTTATGCGTACCCTTTACAGCAGCGCTGTTATAGCTGGGTCTGACATAGAATAAGCCAGATCTCACAGTGGCTATGCTGCTTTAGAGCAGCTAAGGATCTGGCCCCGAGTCTGTCGCTGTCACTTTGGGTGCATCTGACTCACACTTTACCATCCCTGCTCCCCACTCCTACTGCACTGCTCAGCATTCTCTCCCGGTTGCCATCCGATAGTATCTGTAGGCGATTAGCTGTTTATTTCATCCAATTCATTATATTCTCTTTGAACTCCTTTGCTTTTTTATCTAGGCTGGAATTTGTTTGAATGTGTAGCCAGAACGGGCCTGTTTTATTTATTCTGCATAGGGACTCGCACTTCACCCTGCAGCTGACATTATATTAATTGTTTCTGTTTCATTATCATTACTTAAGGGGGGAGAGGCGGGGAGAAAAAACCCATCAGCAAAAGCCTCACATGCCTTGCAAACGTGTTTATTTCTCTTGCCTTTGATTCCTCTCAGCCAGCCCCATGCTCCTATAAGCTGGCATTTCCTCCGCCTCAGCCCTCCACTCCTCCCAGGCTGCTCCACAACCCCCTGCAGAAGAGCCTGGCTGCAGCAAACCTTTCATCCATTCCTTCCATGCTGCTCAATCAACCCCGTCCCAAATGCCCTGTTGGACCAGCTGTTCCCAGTCACACTTAGCCACCTCCACGCCAAACCCCAAGCTGTAAACTGTGTCCTTCCTCGTGTATTCAGTCATGCTTGAGATCACTGCACAGCCCGTGTCCGAGGTTAATGCCCAAGTCCTACAGTACCTCTTTCACCCGCTCCATCCGCAGCATCACAGCGACATCCCCCTTCCTCCAACCCTGTTCACCAGCCATTGCAAAGGCTGCCCATCAACTTATTTCCACTGACAAGTTTCCTGATGGCCTTACCTCTGCTTGTGTGTTTGAGGGGCGGAGAGGGAATGGGGGGTAAGGAAATGTCAGATGTCCCACACTGCCCTGTTCTCCCCAATTCCTTCCTACAAAACAAACACCATATTCTTTAAGTACATCAGAAGCAGGAAGTCTGCCAAACAATCAGTGGGGCTACTGGATGATCAAGGTGCTAAAGGAGCAGTCAAGGAAGACAAGGCCACTATGGAGAAGCTAAATGAATTCTTGGGATCTGTCTTCTCTGCAGAAGATGTGAGGGAGATTCCCACACCTTAGCCTTTTTCAGGTGACAAATCTGAGGAACTTTGAAGACTTATTACTCTTTAATTTAACATCTTGTTCCAAAACCTCCTCTATTGACAGATTGAGGTGTCAATAGAGGAGGTTTTGGAACAAGATGTTAAATTAAAGAGTAATAAATCACCAGGATTAGATGGTATTCACCTCAGAGTTCTGAAAGAAATCAAAGATGATACTGCAGAATGACGAACTGTGGTATAGAAACTATTGCTTAAATCAGGCTTTGTACCAGATGACTGGCAGATAACTAATGTGAAACAGATTTTTTGAAAAAGGCTCCAGAGGCGATCCTGGCAATGTTAGGCCGGTAAGCCCAACTTCAGTACCAGGCAAACTGGTCGAACCTATAGCAAAAACCAGAATTATCTGACACATATATGAACACAATTTGTTGGGGAAGAGTCAACACAGCTTTTGTAAAGGGAAATCATGCCTCACCAATCTATTAGAATTCTCTGAGGGAATCAACAAGCCCACGGACAAGACTGATCCAATGATTATAGTGTACTTGGACTTTCAGAATGCCTTTGACAAGGTCCCTCACCAAAGGCTCTTAAGCAAAGTAAGGAGTCATTGAGGGAAAATCCTCTCATGGATCAGTAACTGGTTAAAAGAGAGGAAACAAAAGGTGGGAATAATTTGTCAGTTTTCACACTAGAGAGGTAAATAGTACGGTCCCTCAAGGATCTGCACTGGGACCTGTGCTATTCAATATATTCCTCAATGATCTGGAAAAAGGGATCAACAGTGAGGTGGCAAGGTTTGCAGGTGATACAAAATTACTCAAGATAATTAAGTCCAAAGCAGACCGCAAAGAGTTACAAAGGGAGCTCACAAAACTGGCTGACTGGACAACAAAATGGCAGATGAAATTCTATGTTGATAAATGCAAAGTAATGCACATTGGAAAATATAATCCCAACTATACATACAAAATGATGGTGTCTAAAATTGCTGTTACCCCTCAAGAAAAATCTTGGCGTCACTGTGGAGAGTTCTCTGAAAATATCCACTCAATGTGCAGCAGCAGTCAAAAAAGTGAACAGAATGTTAGGGACCATTAGGAAAAGGATAGATAATAAGACAGAAAATATCATAATGCCACTCTATAAATCCTTGGTATGCCCACACCTTGAATACTGCATGCAGTTCTGGTTGCCCCATCTCAAAAAAGATATATTAGAATTGGAAAAAGTACAGTAAAGGTCAACAAAAATAATTAGAGGCATGGAACAGGTTCCATATGAGGAGAGATTAAAAAGAGTGGGAATGTTGATCTTAGAGAAGAGACGACTAAGCCAGGGATATGATAGACATTTATAAAATCATGAATGGTACAGGGAAAGTGAATCAGGAAGTGTTATTTACCCTTTCACATAACACAAGAACCGGGGTCAGCCAATGAAATTCATAGGCAGCAGGTGTAAAACCAAGAAGAGGAAATACTTCTTCACACAACACAGAGTCAACCTTGAGAATTCATTGCTGGGGATGTTGTGAAGGCCAAACACATAACTGGGTTCAAAAAAGAACTAGAGAAGTTCATGGAGGATGGGTCCATCAAAGGTTGTTAGCCAAGATGATCAGGGATGCAATGCCATGCTCTGGGTGCCCCTTCTTATGTTCTTATTCCTCCCTTGGGCTCTGGCCTGCAAACTGCCTCCACATAGTGGGCCTAAGTCTTGGTTTTGCTCACACCTCTCAGGGGCATCGTCAGAGCACACTGCGCTATGGGGTATTCTCTGCTTCCTAGGGAGCCACAGGAAGCAGAGTGTCAATTAGAGCAGTCTTAAAGCCGTTCTAACTTTACTGGGAGGGCCAGACAAAACCCTGCACAGTTGCAGAACGTGAGGAGTGTAAAGGTGGTTTAAGGCCATCTTAACCCTCTACGCCAAAGCCTAGGAATGGAGTAACAGACTCAGGCTCATTGACTAGAGTGGCCACAGGGACTGGTATTGGTATTTGGATTCTCCAGAAATCTCTCTGGATCATTGGTCTGAGCAGTACTGGGCCCGATTTAGACACCAAGCACAAGTTTTTCCCCCCGCAGGAGCTTTTTGCCTTCAAGTTTAATGGAGCTCTGCAAATGGTCTATTTTGTGTCTGCTCCTGCTGGAGATGCAGGCCTCCGAGTCACATTAACAGGTGTTGCGTTGTGCTAACGAAACCCATTAGTGCTTTGTGCACAATGGCATTACAACCTGTTCCTTTATGCTCTGGTTGCCATGGCAGCCTCATATCAACAACCCACACGCAATAAGGGGAACCTACTCTGGTGGCACCACCATTCACGTTACACCTGCAGTCTCCAGGCTCAGGAAGTCAGAGCTGCCCTTCTGTGTATCTTCCCACCTCGCTGTTTGTATTCAGCTTGCTCTAGCAGCCCTCACTCACATCATGGCCCCACTGTGCAAAGCGCTGTACGTACACAGCCCATCGCGCTTGCTTCCCAAACAGACAAAGCACGGGAGAAAGGGAGCGTTATTCTCCCGGTTTGCAGATGCGCGACTCAGAGTTGGGAAGCTTAGGTGACGCATCCAAGATCACACAAGGCGTCAGTAGCAGAGCTAGGGCGTGAGTGCAGCTCTTCTGAATCTGAGTCTGCTGCCTACACAACAAGACCATCTCTCTGTCTTCCTCCTGTCTTCAAAGCACAGAGAAAGGCAAGCTCAAGGCTGACACACCATTAACCTGCAATGTTGGCTCTGACAACAGGGCTAAGTAAAGACTCCCTCACCCTCTGCTCGGGTTAACACCCTGTTACTGAGCATCAGTAGATCCTGTCTTGCACCCACCCTTTCAGTAGGAGGCAGGAGCCACTGAAATGTGCCCGGTCGTATTTAAATTTTAGGTGTACGCACAAAAATTCCTTTGTATGTGGTCATGGAAGCGGTGTGGACGAAGCAGTGATGGGAGATGAATCTGCCGTGATATAGCTGACCGCCCAGTGGCCTATTTGCCTCTGCTTCTCTCCGGAGTAATAAATGAAGTAGTTACCAGGTGCCTCTCTCTGACTTTCCGTGCTGGCAGGTTATTTATATGCAAATTTCCTGTCTGTGGTGGCTGCTCATAAACATGATAACAGAACCTTCTGTGGAGATGGGACGTGACTGAGGTGAGCAAGGGCCTTTTGATCCAGCCGGGAGAGTTAATATAGGATTATCCACAACCAATTAGATGCTATCAAACGGAAAGGGATACAGCTACTTTATTGACACACAGATTGTTAAACTGGGATCGTGGCAAGAAGATGGGAGAATGCACAGGAGAATTACCCCTGCACATTTATTCAGCTGGGATTAGACCTTTGCCCACCTGAAAGCCAGCTGTAATGCTGCTTTACTACAGCAGTAAAACCAGGACCTGAGGCCAGTTCCTACTGCATCTGCTTCATGCTCCATACGTGCTAGGAAAACACTCCTCTGCCAAGCCTTCTGCATGCCCATAGAATCCAGTGTTCCTGTTCCTCTGTGGAAACCCTGGACAGAGATAAAGAAACATCTACCCATTGGTTCTGTCTGTTCCCTTGTCCTGCATTTGGGAATAAGACCTCTCACAGTCTAGTCACCATCTTAGGTCTGATCCATATTCAAGAAGTGAGGTCGACATAGTAACGATGCTCAGAGTGCCCACACCCCCGAGCATGGTAGCAATGCCAACCTAGCCCCCGGTGTAGACAAAAGTAGGTCAACTGAAGAACGCTCCCACTGACCTAGCTACCCTCACTGGGAGAGGTGGAGTTCCAACAGCAATGGAAAACCCCTTCCCTCACTGTAAGAAGAGTGCTACAACGGCATAGCTACCGTCAGATGTATCTGCTCACCTACCCTGCAGAGATGTTGTGGGTACTGATGAGTTGGAAATATTCGTAAAGCACACTGAGATCCTTGGGCATAAATGCTAGAGAAATGCAAAGGACATCATCGTCAGTGCTGGAGTCATGGACGTGAGACTCACAGAGCTGGACCCAAAATTCTAACCAACCCGTTGGCCGTGGTTCAGGCGTATTCAGAGCTGGGGTTTTGCTTTCAGGCCTCGCTCAAAACTTCTCTCAATATATATAATTAGCACAAGGACACATTCCCCCTTGTGACAGGAAGTGAGGTTTGTTGGTGAGGCTATTTGCATAATTTAGGAAATGCTTTTTTGAATTAATATGCATGTCATTAGAAGAGCATGAGGCGGGTGGAGTCGGGGGAGTGGAAGGAAGCCCTGAGCCCTAAGTCATTTAAAAAAATGCCTCAGTCTTCAGAGAAAGGACATCTCTGGCCTGGAGCTGATTGGTCAGGGAGCCTGAAGGGGAGCGCCAGATTCCAGAGCTTCACAGCATAAGACAGACACAGAGAGCTCTGGTGCTTGGGGATTTGTTGTAGTAGCTTGGGAGGATGCAAAAGGTCCCCACCAGGCTCTGCGTGTATGAGAGACACACGTACACAAAGAGAAAAGGAGGAGTTGTGGCATCTTAGAGACTAACCAATTTATCTGAGCATAAGCTTTCGTGAGCTACAGCTCACTTCATCGGATGCATCCGATGAAGTGAGCTGTAGCTCACGAAAGCTCATGCTCAAATAAATTGGTTAGTCTCTAAGGTGCCACAAGTACTCCTTTTCTTTTTGCGAATACAGACTAACACGGCTGCTACTCTGAAACATACACAAAGCCATTCCTCATCCGGTAAACGCCGGTGCAAATCAGGAGTAACTCCACTGACGTCAAGGGAATTACAACAGGCAAAACCGGGTGTGAGCGAGAGAAGAATTAGCCTGACTGGATCCATTTGCTACACTGGCAAGTGACTTTCCCCTGCAGAGGTGGAGAGCGCGGTCCCTGGAGTAACCTGCCAGATAGCACTAGAAGCTGCACTTGGATTTACGCTGGCAGGGGCACAATATTTCACTTCGATGATACCTCTTTTCTTAATATTTTAATCATGCTGTTAACCTCAAGACTTGAAAGACACAGGCCACCGTCACCCTTTCCAGCTGGGCCTGCTCCAAGGCCTGCAGCTGTTGCCCTAATGTCAGAGCTCTGTGCAGGCCCAGGAGCTCTGTGTTCTGGAATTGAAACCGCATATGGGGGTCACAGTCCTGCCAGAGACTGAGGGCCTGGTTCTGCTTTTGCTTGGACACTGGTGTAACACCATTGATTTTACTGGGGTCGCTCCTGATTTAGACCTGTGTAACTGGGATTGGGGCCCTAGCAGTGAATTTATAGGGAAGCAAGAAAAATTCAGAGGCAAGACAGCCACAGTGCCACACAGTCCTGGATTCAGTTCTCTTGTGCCTGGTGTTGTAGCATAGGCAACATGCCAGGACAGACCAATGGTCTATCCAGTCCTGTATCCTGAGAGTGACCAATGCCCAGTGGTCCAGAATAAGGTGCAAAACCCTCATAATATACGTACTGTGTAATATTATCTGACTGGAAGTTAGAAACTGCCATTGATCAGATGAAGGCAGAGTCTCCTCCAACATGTCATCCTGTTTCCAGCGACGACCAATGGTCAAACCCTCCATAACATGTATACAGTGCAGATTATTCCATGGTGTGGGAAGGGGAATAATTGTATAGCCACTTTCTTGGTTATTCTATGATTCTGTAAACATGGAGGTATGTAACTGGATGAGCTGGGTCCTATACATCAGGTTTACAGCTTAGCATAATTCTGTTATGAAGAGCAAGAGGAAACCTGGGAAGAACTTGGAATTGGATGCAATAAAGTCTTCCATGGTTTCAGGAGGGAGAAGTGAACTTGTGTCCCAGTAGGGCAAGTTGGAACAACTTGTTCATCTTGAACTTACCGAATAAGCTGGAAAGTAAATTGGCAATTTTGTAGCTGAGGTGCCGCGTATCGGAGATCTAGTCTTTATCTAGATAAGGATGAGCAAATTGAATCTGCACTGCCCTGAGAATGCAATTAGAAAAATCTTCCAGCATCAGTCCTGCTTCGCAAAGCCTGAGTCAGTCTGTTACACTTAATAAGCCTGCTTCAGAGATCAGCAAAACCAGACACGCAGATGAGGTGCTCTTCGTCAGCCAGGGGAGGTGAAGCTAAGTGCAGCGTAGGAGGTTTGAGGAAGGTGCTGGGGACAGAGCACGCTCTGGACAAAGGCCGGGGTTGTTCCCAGGGATTGGAAGAGGAAGCTACGGGTGCAATGGATGTGAAGATCTGACCCAGAAGAGGTGGCTTGTTTCTTTTGCACATGCATCCAAGTGACTGACTTCATAGGCATGTTTTAGACATGGGCCTCAACCAGCTCCCCTCCCTTTCTCCCCCTCCCAGGATTCAAACACCATTGAGCTGTGTGTCTGGATCTGGTGGCATGGGCCTGCCTCTGCTATTGTGATCATGAGTGTGACAAGCTCCACCTGTAAACTCAGCTGGAGACGTGCCACAGAGAGGCATGGGGGGAGTGCATTTGTGTACGTGTGTGTGCATAAGTGTACATCGGTGAGGGTGGGTTTGAGTGAGTGTGCGCCTGAGAGAGTGTGCACACATGCACATGTGAGGGTTTTTGTATCTGGAAATGTTGCAGGTGCACGTGTAAGATCTTATTTGTGCAGGTCTACACGTTCACGTAAGGGACACTGTGGACCAAATTCTGCCCTCATTTCCACCTGTGTAACTCAACTGAAACCAATGGGATCACATGGAAATAGCAAAGAGAAAAATTGGGGCCCATCCCATGGGTGGATAAACAGCACGTGTTTTTTTGGGTGCATGAGCATATACTGTATATGAGCATGTGTGCAAGGTGTGGATGCGTCCATGAGCAAGTGGATATTGATATGGATATGTGTCTGAGAGAGGATGAGTATGCTTACATACTCAGCTATAGGGTCATCTCTTGAACCTGCATGCAAGCAAAGTATGCAGTTGCCTAGTGCTAAGGACAGCAGTTAGAGGTGCTCTCAGCTAGGCTATTTCCCCGTTCTTGCCAGCATACTATGATGAGCAACGTGTGGACTCTGCTGGATATACAGGTATAAGATTGATGCAATTAACTGATATGTAATTAGCGACAGCAGCCATGAGGGCAGTCTCCTGGTGTTTTATTGGGACCACGTGATTCTTATACATACAAGCACAATTGTCACTTAATTGTATATGTCAGTTATCATGAAGAAGCATGGCTTAGCTACGCTTTTGTACCACGGTTTTCCACTTGATTCAGAGGACCAGTTGCTCCCATAACATAATAATTCTTGTTTTGATCAGGTTGGCTTCCTAGCAGCACGTGTTATTGGAATTCATTATACAGCTCTCATTGCTTTTTCAGCTTGACATATTGTGGTTGAGGACCTTGTTTGGTGTAATCAGGTGTAACTCCATTGAACTCTATGGAGCTATGACAACTTACATCAGCTCAGGATCTGACCCGTCATCTTTTCTCAGAATTACAGTTTTGATCCTTGGAAAATGAATCACAATTCAAAATAAAAGACAATTAAGTGATAGGGACTTAACACTGAACCTCTGAAATGGAGGAAAGATGATGTGAAGGACACAGCTCCAGAATCTTTTTTTATTTATTAAAGGGGATACAAAGCCTGATGTTGCAGAGCATAAACCAACTTTTAAATGGTGGAGGTTAGGAAGAAGCTTGCCCTGTCAGCAGTGGTAATTGACCATTGCAACATTTCTTGCACTTTCCTATGCAGCAGCTGGTTCCGGACAAGATGGGGCATTGGCATGATCCATGGAAGCAATTCCTACAGGCACATGGTCAGATCTGAATCTGGGTTTTTCCAGTACATCACAGCGTTCTCCCTTCATTGCTAGCTGGCGCCTCCCCCTGGCCACTCTAGGGATTAGCTTGTGAGATTGACTCCCCATCCGATGGTTTCACATTGTCACTCCATGCCTCTCTCTGGTCTGCAGCTCCTCTTTCTCTCCAGGAACCGCAGCATCCTCTTCATGACACAGCCCTCTGGCCAGGTTTTTCATCATTCCCCACTTGCCGGGTACAGTCCTTCACAGTCTGGCACTCCCATAGTGTCCCGGGCAGTCTTCAAGTTCACTGCCTCACCAGTTCCACTTCCCCAGTGACAGGTAAGAGAACCTGGGCCCACCCTTGACTCCGGGTTCCAGCCCAAGGACCTTACAACATGCACCCAAGGTCTGTTCAGTCCCCAATCTTGCTGCTTACTCCCTGGACTGCTTCCTACTCTGGCACTCCCCCTCTCTGGGGTTGGCCGGCCTCTCTACTCCCTCCTCCCAGGGGATATAGCCTCTCCACATATCTCCCTTCTCCCAAGGAGGGACTGCAGACTACCTTCCTGCAGCCCCCTGCCTGCTCTCAGCTCACTGGATTTTTAGAAGCCCGCCTGTTCCCACACAGGTGAGCTTCCCGTAATTAAGGCTTTCCTCTCAGCCTTCAGCCTGACAGGTTAATTGGCCCATCTGTCCTCCATTAACCCTTTCAGCCCGAGTGTGGGGGTGGACACCCCATCACACACAGTATCAGTCTGGAATAACTTTACTGGAGTTAGACTAGCTTTACAAAGGGGTGAATCAGCATTCAGTTTGGCCCAAGACAGTCCAAACCCAGAAGCAGCACAACTGGGAGCAATGTAGACGTACAAGATCCTAAGGCAAGTTGCTAAACCCATCCAAATTGCTGTTGTGAAAAAGGCCATATCACTTTGGGATGTACTAACAGGAGCGCAATAAGTACAACCCAGAAGGTAATTGTTCTGCTCAGCTGGAGCAGTGTCCTGTTCCGGGTGCCAGACTTTAAGAAAGATGTGCACAAGTGGGAGGGAGTCCAGAGGAGCACAGTGAAAATGATGAGTGCTTTACCAAACATGACACACGAGGAAAGGTTGAAAGAACTGGGCATGTTTAAAGAAAACAAGAATGAGAGTTGGGAACATAAGACTTCAAATATGTAAAAGGTGTTATAAAGATGATGGCGATCAATTGTTCTCCATGTCCACTGAGGGTAGGACAAGAAGTAATCAGCTTAGTTTGCCGCAAGGGAGATTTAGGTTGGGTATTAGGAAACAATTTCTAACTCTAAGGATAATTAAGCGCTGGAACAAGTTACCTAGGGAGGTTGTGGATTCCTCATCACTGCATATTTTTAAGAACAGGTTAGACAAAGGTCTAGATATCTTAATCCTGCCTCAGTGCTGGGGGATGGAGAAGATGGCCTCTTGAGGTCTCTTCCAGCCCTACATTTCTATGTTTTTATGGAATTAAGAGGGGGAATGGGGTGGTGGGGGGTGGGGGATTGAGGTATCTGTGCTACTTTTTAAGCAATGCTGCAACAAAAAACAAAAAACCAACCCACAACCATCCAAAAAGTTCTTTCTGCTAGCTCCATAAATCTCTGCATTCTGTCAATGCAGTTAATGATTTGAGACATTATTGATACAAGAAAAACCTGGTTGCAATTTATCCCTTTGGAAATAAAAGCAACAAAACTACAAAAAAAATCAAATATAAAAGAAATGAACAATTCTACACACTCAGCATGTTCCGCTTAGCATTAGAAGATTCTTTTACCCTAGATCCCACTCACCAGTAAGCACTGCCTGTCTGTCAGCAATCACCAGGGTGCAGGGGAAGAAAACAGTACCCAGTAAATGTTATACTAACTGGCATGAAGGCCAAGAGACACGGCTGCCAATGGCACGTGTTATGCAGTGGTGGATTGGGCATGACCACTAGGCTGGGTCACGGTAACACACTTTGTATGGTGCTACTCTTTGAAACCACTTGAAGATTGTAGCTTCTGCAGAATGTAGCAGCTCGGCTGTCTATGGGCCTTCATCTATGAGACCTCAAGAGCACCCAGGGCCAATAGGCTGGTTGTTATCCAATGAGTGAGCTTTAAGGATTTACACTTATTTAAAGCCTCTAGGTCATATTTTCATACTCTTTCTCATGTTGTGTAGTACCTTACCCCATTGATTTAAATGGGATTACCCCTGAAGTAAAGTACTATTCAGAATGCATAAGGCTATTGGAATCCAGCCCCATAGGATGATCAGAAAGACTATTTGCCACCCTAGGTCACCACTAGGATCAGTGCAATTGGAACTACCAACCATCCCACTGTATAACCTTCCGAGAATTGGTGGCACAGCCTTCTCCAATGAGAAGTTCTTTCTCTCTCCGCAGTGATCCCTAGCAAGAAACAACCCAACTTACCATCTTAACATCTGAAAAGCAGCTCCTCCATTGCTGGTACTAGTGCTGACTTATAAATGAGAAGCAGAGTGCTAGTTAAATTAAGCATCTGTTTGTCTCTCTGTACTCCTCGCTGCTTGTTTATCTCAGCGAAGAAGAACAGGGTGCTGGACCAGTGCATCACTAAGCACTTTTCAAACCAAGTGCATCTCTTTTTTTTATTGATGAAGTGGGAGTAAGTGGATCTTGTTTGCATGCAGTTTGGGATGGTGTCTGGAGTCTCCAGAGATGAATATCCCCCTAGCAGATGCTATCCAGCATTGTTCTTTACTGGGATTTCAGGTCTGAAAAGAATATTAGATGAAAGATTTGAAGACCGCTCCTAGAGAGACAGAGTAGAATCACCGTAGGGAATCATAGGGAATCACCCAATGCCTACAAAGTCACAGTCTTTCCACAATTTTGATGGGTGCTGGATCAGGCTCCTGGAGGGAGAGAATGAAACTGGTTCAAGTCTCCCTGCTCCACTGAAAATCCTTCTTGAATCAAGGGTTGTATATATTACAAACAGGGAGGGCAAAGTTGGACTATTCACAAGCCATACAGAACATATTTTTTGTGGTGCAGACTCAAAGTCAGGGCTTTGCGAAATTAACAAACAGCAGTTTTGTCCTAGATAAACATGACCATAGTGACAAACTAACGCAGCTTCTCCCACAGCAGAGAAAGAACAGGACTGCACTATAATGAATGTAATGGGGAGTCTTTATGGATGCTGCTGGACACAGACAGGCACAGTGGTGCTTTCTGGTTTTCTAGCTCCCAGACTGCAAGTATTACAAGTCTCTCTAAATCCTGGCCTGGATTAAGGAATGAGAGAAAGGACTGCACACTGTACTGCAGTTTCTAAAAAGGAAAATCATGTCTCTCTTACTGATTAGAATTCGTTGCAAGTCAACACATTTGTGAATACTGGGGAATTAGTAGATACAATTAATTTAGACTTGCAAAAAAAGGAAGAAAGAAAAAAGACCCTCCCCCCAAAGCCAAAACACCAAACCTTTGCTAAAATCCTTACCAAGAGACTATTAAAAAAGCTAAGTAGTCACATGGTGAGAGGTAAAGTTTACTCATGGATTAGAAACTGGGTAAGTGAGAAAGCAAAGGGTAGGAATAAATGGTTAACTTTCAACATGGAGGGAGATTAACAACAGGTTGCCCCTACGACACATACTGGGATCAGTTATTAAGGAGTGGGAAAATGGGCTAAACTAGCAAAATTTGCAAAGGACAGAGTTGTTTAGCTAAGCCCAGTCTAAAGAGGGCTGTGAAAAACTTCAGGCCCTGACTATGCTAAGTGACTGGGCAAACACTTTACAGAGTCACAAGAGTTTTTGCGTCAAAAGGGCCTACCAGATCATCCAGTCTGACCTCCTGCACATCACAGCTAACATGGGCAGGTGAAATTCAGTGTCGACAAAAGTAACGTAATGCACACTGAAAGGACTGATCTGAAATACTCAGACTCAGCGAGGGGTTCTAAATGAACTGTAATTAGGTAGACAAGGCATTATTGTAGAGGGCTCAATGAAAACTTCAAACTACATACACAGTAATGGTAAATTACAAACAAAAATGAAACAGTCCCCAAAACGTTAGACTGCGTTAAGAGATGAGAGGAGAGCTCTAACTCCAATATATAAATCAATGGTGCATTCTCACCTGCAATTTGGCATTCAGTTTACTTACCCCATTTCAAAACGGATAGAGACGATATCTAGGGGGATCAGAGATGGGTGATGAAAACTATTAGAAGCTTGGAAAGGCTTCCATATTAGGAGAGATTAAAAAGATTCTGACCAGATTAGTGTAGGGAGGAGCTGAATAAGAGGTGACACGAAAGAAGCATGTGAGAATAAATGGCATATAGAAGGTCAGTTGGATGCTCTCGTTTGCTCTTTTTCACAAAACAAGAATACAATTAAACAAAAAGGCAATAAATTGTAAACTGATAAAGGAAACCCTCTTTTTACATAATGTGTAATTAGGTGATGGAACTCACTGGCACAAGGTATTATTGAGGCAAAGAATGTAGAATCTGTAAAAGGATTAGACACTTATATGGACAGTAGAAAAACCCATGGTTAACTAGTTAGGATAAAGATTTACAAGTGATACGTACCCTCAGACTTCAGAGTACAAACCAGCCAAGCAAGGTCTTAATCCAAAGCCCATAGAAATCAACCAAAATACTTCTACTGCCTTCCGAGAGATTTAGCTCATGTCCTAATTGCCCAGGGATGGGAAGAAACTTCCCCATGTTATTTCATCACTGGCCATTATGGGAACTTTTATATCCTCCTCTGAATCATCTGGCACTGACCACCACTGGCAGCAAGATACTGGACTAAGAGTGTCATTAGTCTGACATGGTTTGTGTTATGTTCACAGTATACACACAGAGAAGTTAGAGTAAAAAAAACATAAAATACTCTTGCTGAAAGGTTGCAGGGTCATGTGACTTCATTTCCTGGAATCTGGAACCATAACACACAAGAAACCAAAACAGAGAGAGACAAAACAGGCTGCTCCTTTAAGGCAGACAGGTACTTCTCAAACTACCTTGCTCTAGGCTGGCTCTTTGCAGACTGATCAGGAAGGGATCCAGATTGCTTGTTTCCCGACAGAGGCCCCTAGCCTGCAAGCAGGACCAGGAAACCCCTTAAAAGTGAAAGTGATCGCTTGTAATATTAACACAGTTTTCCAATACATCAGTTTGACAGTTCCTATGAAACTGAACAGGCAAGGGGAAAAATAGTCTCAGTTTCATTCTTGAATGAAAAGTTGGCGGTTTCACATTGAAACATGAAATTATAAAATGTGTGTTTTGATAGAAAAAAAAGAACGAACAACTTTAAGCATTTAATTAAGAAACAAACAAACTTTCTCTTCCCCTTTGCACTCTCCCAACTGTAACTATGGAACAATCCAATGAAACAAACAGCTTTTTTTGTTTGTTTGTTTTGCTAAATCTAGTGACAAAGTTGGTCAACAGTTAAAATCCAGGCAGGGTGGTAATGACCAAAAGTTGTTTGTCATCATCATCATTTATTTGTACTGCACTAAGGCCCAGATTTTTACAGGTATTTAGGCATTGCTGTGTCCAGCGTCACAAAGTCTAACTGACTTAGGTGCCTAGATGTCCTTTTCAAAAGGAATTTAGGCACTTGAGTCTAAATTCCATTGACAGTTGATGTTTGTTTTCTGTGAATATCTGAGTGAATGAGTTTCCTGAAAGACGTTCCCAGAAGCAACGAATTTTAAGTGAATACCGGAGAACATGTAAGGGGAAAATGAATTCTGAGTTCATAATCACAAGCATTTGCATTAGAAATCTGATTTTGAGCATTATGCTCATCCAACCAAGGATTTAAAAACACCTCACATAAGCCAATCAGAAAAGCTCAAATTTCACTTACCAAATACTCATAACCTACAAACTGCGGACCGAGAGTTATGAGCAAAAGTTATTGGGTGAATAAATTGCCAAAGCAAACACATTCAAGAAAACGGCAGTCTGACCATGGGCTAGTCATGAAAAGAAGAAGAGGTGAAGTTCTTCAAACAAATTTTTGCTATTAAGGGAATTGGTCAGAAAAGTTTTGACAGACCTTTTTTCCCCATCCGAAAAGGTAGTTCCGTTGAAATTGAACACAGCTTACAAAACTATATCATTTTCACAGAAATTTCATTTTGGGGAAAAAATGAAAGCAAAGTTCTGACAATGCTGAAACAGCCCATTTTGACATTTTTGATTTCTAAAGCAACTTTTAGTTTAGAATTTGTTTACGGGCTGTACTATATAAAATATAAAATAAAAAAGTCAGCATCAAAACGAAAATGTTTCCATAAGTCCCAAATGATTTTTTTTTTCAGAATGGTCTTTCAGAGAATTTTGAAATGAGAGTTTTATTCCAATTGGAAATGAAACCAAATTCCAAACACTCTAGAAATCCTTTACAAAACAGAAGTTCTATCCTGCACATCGGGTTGCCAATTTTGGTTGGACATATTCCTGGAGGTTTCATCACATGACATACTCTTTAATAAAAGATTAATTTTTAATTCCTGGAGACTCCAGGGCAAATCCTGGAGGTTTGGCAACCCTACCTGCACATGGCTCTAGTTCTGAACAATTTGCCTAGCTCTAGAAAGAAGATTGGTGGGTATCAGCCCAACTCTTCATGGATGTAGACAAAACAATCACAACAATTGGCACTAGCTGGGTTCCCAGACCCAACTTAGAGGCCACGGACTGAATGATCCATGGAGACTGAGTTATCATGTCCCATGAGAGGTCACATCCCCAGGGTCAGGAATGCCAGTGGAGATTTGGGCAATGTATAGGAAGTTGCACTCCCAGCTGGACAATCTGATTGGTCAAGTCTCAGGTACCCTTTAATGAGATGTAGAAAAACTCATTTCACTCACTATGCAGCTCAGTCTCTGGAAATAAACAGCTGTGACCTGGGGACCCAAAGCTCCCGTTTTTTTTAAGCTGCTCTCTCCATTCCTCCTGGCAATTACTTGCCATTGAACATAATCTATGGTCGCGCAGCCTCCTAGAGTCCTTGGAGGATAGCTTCGGAAAAGGTCTCTGAGACAAGCCGCTCTGTAAGTGACGAAAATGTAAAACCCTGCTGAGCTAAATGCAACATGAAAAGGGCAAAGCTAGAGTCAGCTGTGCAGAAAAAGTCTCATTCAGAGTCCGTCGCCGCGTCTCCAGTGGCTCATCCTGGCCTGCTAGTTTCAAGCAGGAGACCTTTTAGTCTACCACCCAGTGAGGCAGAAAGGAAAGGGCTGTGCCTGGTAAAATTTCTTGTCCCTGATCCTGTCTGTGGCCACCCAAAATCCACCTGCAGAGATGTGATGGCCTCGCTGAATATCATGTGTCCAGTGGTCATCAAGCAGCCAGCAAAGCAAAGCCATTCCTGGATGGCTTTATCCTTCCAGATACCCAGCAAGGGGAGGCTTCTCATTTCCCCCTGAACTAGCTCCTTCTCTGCATATCAAGATCTAAACACACATGCGGTGACATCAACACAGACCTATTAGTCACAGACATGCTTCTATACACCCCTCTGCCCATCACACAATCAAACGCACAGCCACCCCAATATGAAACGGGTCCTTTCCTACATGGACACGCACAGTGCAGATTCCACTGTCATTTATGCAGAGGAACTCTACAGACTTCAGAGGTGTTCCTTTGCTTTTACACCAGTGTAAATGAGAGCAGAGTCTGCCCCACATATGCTACTCCGGAGGTGGGCTCTAGCAACTAATTCAGACTGGGATTTGCATCCTCCAAAACCCAGGCCATTTGGTCTAGTGGTCTTGAACTGATCCTCTGCAGAGACAGGGACAATCTATGAAATGTGGATGCAGATCTGGGGTTTGATTCCTTCCTCCCAACAATCAAGATCCAAGAGTAAACACATGCACAACCCTCTCCCCAACCATCCCACACGTATACACACGTACAGAGGCAAATAGCTGTGTGACACCCCTTGGGAAAGTGACGTCTCTCTGTGCGTCAGCATTCCCATCCATAAAATGGAGCTAATAAGACAGTGCTTAATTAACTCACATTTGTTGAGCACTTTGACATCCTTGGATGAAGTTTGTGAAGAAGCAGCGTGGTCTTATGCAGAGGGCATCAGGGGTCCTGGGTTATATTTCTGGCTCTGCCAATGACCTGCTTGTTGACCTTGGGCATGTCATGTCCCTTCTCTGTGCCTCAGTTTCCCAATCTGTTAACAAGAGAAAGCAATACTTAAAAAGGACTTTGAGAGCTGCAGATTGAACACACTGTATTAGAACATATTAGAAAAGGGCAAAGCATTGGTATTATTCATGTAGGGCATCCACTGGGAGGGTATTTGTGTGACGTTAAGAATCTGCACAATTAATACCCACCCCTCAGCCGCATAGCATGGAGATGCTGCTGAAAGGACGGCACTCTGGCACCAGCTGTCTCATCGCAAGGTAAAGAAAATCAGCGGCAAAGACAAAGGTGTGAATTCTGCCCACGCCACACTGCAAAATGCCTGTTCATCTCTTTGCTAAATAGAGTATAAACGACGTGAGTCACCCAATTCCCAATATATTTTTGAAAGGCGTTGGAAAGAGGAGAATAACAGAGGTGCGTCTCCGTTGGCGGAATGTGCCAAACTCAGATATGAAATGTTATTTTGTCTCAGATCAGCTCTTTTCTTTTTGCTCAGTCTCTTGTAGGACAGGACTCTCCAAACAACTAAGGGAAAAAAATAAGAGCATTGAGCTACAGCATGATTGTTTTTTCCAGGCAGTTGCCTGCATGGGGCTTTTATTCTGCTGGAGGTTGCAGCTGATTAGCAGCCCCTTCCTCACCAACAAATAGCCTGGCAGCTAAACAATGGGATGCTGCTTGTAACCCTGTTACTGAGAGATCTCAGGCCCATTTCTAATCTCTCCTCCTCTTGAAAATCTTGGATGAATTTACCCATTTAACAGATGATTTCATAGGATCACACTGTGGTTCCTCCAGGACCATACCGGTATTTCCATAGGATGACAGCAGGATTTCGGGTGGATCATATCGAAATTCCTACAGGACCTCACTGGGACCTCTATGTATAACACTGGGACTCCTCAAAACAACAAGGAGTCCTTGTGGCACCTTAGAGACGAACAAATGTATTTGGGCATAAGCTTTCGTGGGCTAAAACCCACTTCATCAGATGCATGGAGTAAAAAATACAGCAAGCAGAATATATATTATAGCGCATGAAAAGATGGGAGTTGCCTTACCAAGTGTGTGTGTGGGGGGGTGTCAGTGCTAATGAGCCAATTCATTTAAGTGGAAGTGGCCTATTCCTGTTAGATTGCACTGGGATTTCCATAGGATCACACTGAGATCCCTATAGGATTAGAAAAGCATTCCTCTTTGATCCCACCAGTGGCCCAAATTGTCAAGAGATTTCTTTTATTAGGAAAAAATTGAAAAAACTCTTTTGAAAAACAAACCAACCACCATCCTATTCTGAAGGTCTGGATTTCCATAATGCAGCCTCACGGGACTCAGCAGCAGCTGTAGGTTAAAATGTTTAGGGAGGGTACTTTAACTTGCCATGTTTCTGTATGGGGGTCATTAATTAAGGGTACTTCTGAAAGCATCCTACAGTTCTCTCTTGTGGCTGCCAGGCTGCTCACAGAGAGCTGCCCCTGCTGTGCTGGAGCCCGCTGTTGGAATGCCCACGGCGCTGCTGGAATGCACACGGCGCTGCTGGAATCCTTCATCAGGGAGAGCTGTTCCTTCAAATCAACACCTGCGAATGGCTTGCAGGTCTGGGAGGGGGACAGAGCCTCTTTCCTCTGAGTATATTTCTCATTGTTCTTTCGGAGTCCATGCCCCAGCTGCCCCAGCCGCAGAACCACCACAATGTCTGAATCACATTGTATTCTCAGAGGCATCCTTGGTGTTCAGGGTATGGTGATGTAGCCCTATAAGGACTCAAATAGATAGAGGATAGATGGATAGAGTAACCAAAGAGGAATCCTGGTATAATCCTACAGGAATCCCAGGGGGATGCTATAGAAATCCCAATAGCACCCTTCAGAAATCCCAGTGTGATCCCATGAAAATCCCAGTAGGGCCTTTAAGGAATCATTGTAAGCCTATGGAGATCCCAGTAGGTCCCATTCCATTTCGAATCTATACGATTTACTCTGGAGATAACAATACCTCAGTCTCTAAGGGACATTACCAAATAACAGTGAGGAAAATGACAGCCTTGCTAACCAATGAAAATTCCTAACCACCCCGTGATACCAGACATCTGAGGCTTGGAACTGGGATACTCTATTTCTCTGACTGATGCCCACAAGCTCTCTTCCAGCTCCCAATGAAGTCAACAGGAATAGAGCTCTTTATTATTATGAATGCCGTAATATATTATTAACTGATTCTAATGATTGTTTCTATAGTGCCAAGAGTGTGCAAGGTGCTGGGCTGTAAGGGGACTGGGAGGAATGACAAAAGAAATCATTACAACACTGACACATTGTACTTTTCTGAGCAACTCTAGGCAACAGTCGGAGGCAGAAAAAATAGCCGATTGTGCTGGAATGAAGCAAACAATGAAAGAGATGAGAAATTGTCTACGCTGATGGGGAGACTCAACAAGGCCCAGAGTCGCTGCTGCACCTTGTCTTCAAAGGGCTGAACACGGGAGGCTGGTTGCATCCGCCTGGTGTCTACGCTACTTGGACCTAGGTTCCAGCGGAGCTGGTGGAGCTGAGAGCCGCCTAGGGACTGCTGTAAAATAAGCCGGTTGGTAACAGCCCCCAAGCAGCCTTCCACCAGCTGAGTGCAGACAGAGGCATGCCCCCGCCTTAGCTTAGTCTAGGGCTGAAAGGGAGGAGCTGGCACAGGAGTTAATGTAGCTGACTCCATGCCAGCTGAGGATTCCTCCATGCCAAGGGGATCCTCAGCTGGGGACCTCCAACCACTTTCTGACCCCTTTTCACTGCTCCTAGAGCGCAGCCCTTGCACAGCGTCCCAGACCAGACGAGCAAATCCTTCCAAACCCATCTGAAAAACAGCGCAGGAGTCAAGAAACAGGGATCAAACACAAGAGCAGGAAGCATAGAAAGTCAGGTGGAATGCTGATTGAGATACAAAATACCGTGAATGATCAAAAATTCAGAGATGAGAAGGCCGTACTTGAAGCACAAGCCTTGGCTTCCTGCATCTATCAAAGGCTGTGGATTGAGAGATTGATGGGTCTGTGAGATCTCTCTGGTCTCCTCTCTCTGTCCTTTTCTTTCTTTCACCTTCCTTTGCTAATAGATAATGCCAGATAGTTCAAACAATTTGTATTTTATATATGTGCGTATGTGTAATAGCTCATGTAAAAAGAAAGGGGGCATTTAGTAATATTTTCATTGGAGAGTCCTCAAATATGATAAAGGCTGCAGACTGGAAGGGAGGAGATGAGATGGAAGGCTCTGAAAATGCCCTATTCTAGTTGGGAAAAAAATCATTTCAGAGGCAAGAGCAGAAACTTCCCTGGCAACATTCAGAGAGGATTAGATACCAGGTGCACAACAACTCTAAATGTCAGCGTGACACTGAAAAACACACTCTGGAATTAAAGACATTCTGAACCCTGAAGCCAGACAAGTCTTCATTTGTCAGGGGATAGAGCAGAGGACTGAGAGCCAGGACTCCTGGGTTTTAGTCTCAGCTCTGCCATTGACTTGCTGTGCACCCTTGGGCCAGTTGCTGGACCTCTTTGCACTTCTGTTCTCCATGTCTGCAGGAAGGGGATGCCTTCCTGGCCTTACTAATAGCCAGTAATCCATCACTACTTCACAGAGAGTCTGAGTATCGTAATGGATGCTTTTGGATGCAAGACACCATGTACCTCTATGTGCAAAACATGATCATTTGGTTCTGGGCCTGACTGCTAGCCACTGCTGTGTACTGACTTCTTCATTACCACCTTAGAGAGGCTGGGAGCTGAACCTGAAACCTAGTCTGCCACTGAAGAGTCCCGCCAAGATAACCGTAACAGCGCGAGGGAGCTGGGGGTCTCTGTGCAAATTAAACTATGTGAAAACTCAAACAAGACCTTGTCATCCAGGAAGGGAGAGAATTTCAAGTCTGAGTGACCTTGGTTTTGCAGATCACAACTTCCACCCCTGCAGCCCTGTGCTTGCGATTTTCAGTTGGTGGCCTCTCCCATCCCTCTTCTCTCCTGCTCACTTAAGTCCCTGTCAGATTAGGGATGGATGGATTTCCATGATGGATTCGTCATGGATTTCCCCTTTGCAGAAATGAGCAGCTCTTGCCTTCCTATCACCAAACCTCCTCGCACAGCTTAATTGGGCTTCATCCTGCACCTGCTTGGGTAACACGCAAAGCAGGAGAAATTAATGGAGTCAGCAGCAGTCGCTTCCCACTTCCATGTGGCCTGTGGGAGTCTCCAATTACATTCACTATCAGGACATGCCAGGGAGAAGAATAAAAAGCTTTAATTATTGACCCTGCTGTGCTGAAGAGCTGCAGGAAGATGCATATTCAGCTGCATCATGTGATTAGTGAGGAATGCTGATAATAATAACAGTAACTTCCCAATGTTGCTAAATTAATATGGAGCGATTTGTCAGAAGGGAATAACTGCTCAGAGCGCTGACGCTGCCTGAAAATCTACTAAGGAAACAAGAGGTCAGTCTCTTCAAATGTGGCTGCAGAGAAGCTGGGTAAATGCAACCTTCTCATAAGCTGGTGTGACTGCAGCAATTTCAATGGAGTTATGCCCCATCACACCAGGGCTGAATTTGGGTCATCAGCTACACGGGTACATATTGGATCTCAAGTAGGCACATTATAATTATTGGTATTAACAGGAGCACCTAGCAGCCCCGCCTCAGATTGAGGCCCATTGTGCTCGGTGCTGTACATATAGAGTGAGAGACAGTCCATGCCCTGAAGAATTTGCAGCTCAATATGCAGGATGGAAAAAGTGAGGAGGAAAGGAACGATTTATTACCTCAGTTTTGCTGATAGACAATTGAGGCAAAAGAGAGATTAAATGATTTGCCCCAGGAGTCTGTGACGGAGCTGTGATTGGATCCCAGGTCTCCTGAATCCCAGCCCAGGGCCTTAACCATAAGACAACCCCAGCCATGGGAAGATCACTTTGTGTAGGGGATCCTCCAATGGGAAAGAGCCAGCATAGGAGCTCCGACACTGTTCCCTCCATCCTGGCAGCATGGCCTGAGAGATGGGGGAACGGCTGGTATGTTCTGCACCCTGGTAGTTCTCAGCAACCTTGGGACGGTTGGCAGCTGGGGTCTATTGCGTGTACTTGTTCTTCATTATTAATATATCAATTATCCTCATTATTTATCTAGTGCTGTAAATTTACACTGGGCTTTGCAAACACAGAATGAGACACATTCCTCCCTGGAACCTTACGATCGAAGTGCCTCTTGCAGCAAACACTCCCCCATGTGAGAATCTTTACTCATGTGAGCAATCCCATTGTGTCCCCCCCCCCAAAAAAAAAAATTGTATGGGTGGGCGTGAGACATCAAAAAAATCAACAAAAGTGATTTTTGATTTGGTTTTAATTGACATTTTTCATGAGAGGGGGACAAAAACCCTAAGACTCCTTCAGAGAAGTGGGTTTTAAAGACAGATATAAAGAGGCTGGATATTAGGTAGAGGTTCTGATCTGGAATTAATCATACAGGGTAAAATTCACCCCTGTGCAGAGAGATCAGCTCAAAACTCGTGCATCATTTAAGTCCCATAAGCTTATGTCTGACTGGTATGGAGAATGTGAATAGGGAAGTGTTATTTATCCGTTCACATAACACAAGAACTAGGGGTCACCCAATGGTTTAAAACAAACATAAGAAAGTACTTTTTCCACACAATACACAGCCAACCCCTGGTACTTGTGGCCAGGAGGTCTGTGAAGGCCAGAAGTATAAGTGGATTCAAAAAAGAATTTGATAAATTCATGAAGAATAGGTCCATCAATGGCTATTAGCCAAAGTGGTCAGGGAGACACACAGCCCTATGCTCTGGGTGTCCCTAAACCTCCGACTGCTAGAAGCTGGGACTGAACAACGGAAGATGGATCACTGGATAATTGCCTTGTTCTTTTCATTCCAGCTGAAGCATCTGGCATTGGCCACTGTTGGAAGACAAGATACTGGGCTAGATGGACCATTGATCTGACCCAGCGGGGCATTTCTTACAGTCTTACGCACACTTAAGTTTTACTTTAGCCCGATGGGCTGAAGCAAGACTTGTATCACGTACAGACCTTGTGCTCACTTTCTACACAGACCCAGCACTTCTAAACCTCACTTTTCAAACCAAAACTATGAAACACTCATCACAGATGAGCTGTGTATGTTGTGATGTTTTAAATAGACCTGACTTTCAAGTCATGGTTTTCAATACATAATTCACTATTTCAGATAAAATGGGTGACATGTTTATCGCCTGGATTTTTATTTGGTACCCAATGAAATTTTATAGCTGGTATTTGGCTTCTGATGACTCAAACAAAAAAATGAAAAAAACATAGATTAGTCACATCCCTGTTAATGACAGGTTTTCATATTAAATAGCACAACATTAGTTTCAGCTCTCTCTATAGCAGAGCCACCACAACAGCAGCATCACATCCTATTGGATACTAAAGAAATCTGCTGATTACACACTGCACCATTCCATATCTGCCTCTGGGGTGGAATGCGGTAGCTGTTAAACAGCTCACAACAACACAGCACATCAATTTAGGACATAGAATCATAGAATATCAGGGTTGGAAGGGACCTCAGGAGGTCATCTAGTCCAACCCCCTGCTCAAAGCAGGACCGATCCCCAATTAAATCATCCCAGCCAGGGCTTTGTCAAGCCTGACCTTAAAAATATCTAAGGAGATTCCACCACCTCCCTAGGTAACGCATTCCAGTGTTTCACCACCCTCCTAGTGAAAAAGTTTTTCCTAATATCCAACCTAAATCTCCCCCACTGCAACTTGAGACCATTACTCCTTGTTCTGTCATCAGCTACCACGAGAACAGTCTAGATCCATCCTCTTTGGAACCCCCTTTCAGGTAGTTGAAAGCAGCTATCAAATCCCCCCTCATTCTTCTCTTCCACAGACTAAACAATCCCAGTTCCCTCAGCCTCTCCTCATAAGTCGTGTTCCAGGCCCCTAATCATGGAAGTGAGAAAATGGAATTTAGGCAGTTAATGCAATTATACTGATTGGGTTTTGGCCAGAAGATTGACTACATTATTATTGGTTTGGTGGTAGCACTTAGGGGCACCACTGTGCTAGGTACTGTACAAACACAGAAAAGACAGTCCCTTCCCCAGAAAGTTTCCAGTCTCAGTGTAAGACAAGAGAGAACAGATGGCTTTAGACAGACAGATGGTGGGAGGACAAGGAGATGATATTGGTCAGCACTCTGGGCAGTGGTTTTAGCACCTCGGCTGCCTAACTGTTCTCAAGTTTTCTGTAGTCATCATGGCAAAGGAGAGTATTTTAAGGAGGGATTTGAAGGATAAGGCGGCCTTGTGGATATTTACAGGGATCAATTCCCAAGCACGAGAGGTAGCATGGGAGAAATCACAAAGGTGACTGCTTGAAAATACAATAAGTTGGTGATACAACTTATTGCTTATTAAAGCAAGCCGCTCCCATCCAAGATACATACATTTGCAACAACTGCCAAAGATCACGCAAATCTCAGACTGGACTATTCAGTCACATGAGACATTGCAAACCATCTACATCATAGGCTGCAATTCCCACTGTCTTTCACAGATGAAAGGATGCCAACTAGCTGGTGATACAGGATGACACAGAGGACAGAACAGAGGCGGGAGCCAACATCTCAACACCATAGTGCCCTGGATGTTGCAAAAGCTGACACTGGATCGCTCATGACCACAAGAAGGGCCTTGGGTTATAGAGCTCATCTGAAAGAAGACACCTTCATCAGTATAATGCTGGGACATTGGTTTTGTAACTACACATGAGAAGTAGGCCACTTACTGAGTCACCAGCAGCACACCCAATCCCACTCAAGGAGATTTCCTAGTTATCTCCTGCCTAGATACGGACACAGTCCAATCTTGCTTAGTTTATGAGATCTGACAAGACCATAAGTTGATGTGGCATAGCTACCTGTACTTGTGGCTTGGCTGATGTTGGTGTTGAAGGACAACAAAGCTATGGAAACCTTTCCCACTGAGGGCTGACAGCACCTTGGAAAGCACTCGTTCCCTTTTATCGAGGACTGGAACAGGAAATTAGGAAGTATGTAATTGGCAACTGGGGCTGGAAAGCAAGGACCACATCCCTACACAGAAGAGCAGGATCTGAGAAAAATTTGGTGCATCCTTCACTAAGGACGAGATATTTGGAAAATATTTATAGGTCAGATTTTAAGAACTGAGTCTCCCTTTGTTTGGTCTTCCTTTAATCAATCCAATTAGACTTGCAGATTGAAGAACTTTCCTTCAATTTTCTCCTGAAGGCATCATTGCTTGATTCTCCACTATGCTTCAGCAATGCTGACTGCAACACTGCGATTCTTAGCTTCCCAGCCCCAATGGGGCAGTTTTAATTTAGGCCACTAGGCAGCAGAGAATCAGGCATAGTGGAGCATCATTCCCTAATGCCTCCTCCCTTTTTTCTCCTCTTCTCACATGCCCCTCCACCAGGCCCCACTTTACACCAGGTGGTGGAGTTCTTGAGTAAAGGAGGCAGAGAAAGCGGGCAATGGAGCTGCCCTTACCAGCTTTACATTGGTCGAGATTCCCCTTATACTGGAGCAATTCTCCAAGACCAATCTCTAGCTCAGTGGTTCTCAACCTATTTACCATTGTGAGCCGCATCCAACACTATCTGTGTGGACCTGAGGATGGCACATGGGCTGCAGCTGTGTGCTGATTGGGCTGTGAGTGGCCCACAGGCCGCGGGTTGAGAACCACTGCCTCGTGGCTTGGAGTTCTCTTTGCACCTCCTATGCAGCATGCAGTGAATTTGTTGCATCAGAGAATCTGGCCCATGCTGTCTACAACTAGCATCCGACTCCTGCAGTCCTCCAGTTACATGCAACTTCCTTGTAGTTCTGGGGTTAAGATATTAGAAACAGGCAGACAGCTTCTCCCCCCGTCCCATGCAGATCTAGATTTGGCAGACATCTTTCCCAACAGCTCTACTGTTCCATGGAATCTCGAGCTGGCAGCCATCTTTCTTATAATTCTGTGCTTACATGGCATCCAGAAATGCCTGTTCTCTCCTGTCTTGCATCACTTTGGAAACAGGTGTGAATTCTCTTTTAATTTTTCTTTTAACCCATCACAACGATTAAAAAGGTGAGTGGGAGTGGATGAAATATCAAGGACAACTTCACTCAATCCCTTGACTGCGTAAAGGCTCCATGGGTAATTAGCATCGGATATTTTTAAACAAATGCGTCCCACTGGCTGTGAGCACCATGAGGTTGAAACCAATCCTGAACAAATATTACATTAATTTCCCCGTCTCCAGGTCTCTGTGGGACACACACACACGCACACACACACTGTCTTCTTGTGAACACTCTAATGATGGGAACATTTATATGAGATAATTATGACTTTGAAAGATTAAATGAAAAAATGGTGATGATGAGGAAAGGCATCTCATTAAATAGAAGCCCTGTTTGAGTAGGATGTTAACATTGCCTGTTGCGAGGTTCAGATTAGAAATAATAATAACGAGGTGGGGGTGCATTTTGATCCTGGCCAACACGGTTGAAATGCTGAAAGCTGAAATGCAAAGCTGAAATGCAGCTTTGCAGCAGTGGCTCACAAGATAACAGGGAAGCAGAATTCTTAAGACAAAAGCTGCCTCTATTGATTTATAGTAATAGTGCTTAGCACTTTTATAGTGCTTTTCATCTTCAGAGCTTTTCATCTTTGTAATACTCAGGGTTTTGATTTGCCTGATTCTCCCAGTAATAACAACACAGGTTTTATGCAGCTTTTCACCTGAAGATCTTAAGATCAGAGGAAACATTCACTGAGCCTCACAAACAGCCCTGTGGTGCATCCCCGCTGTAAAATGGGGCAACTGAAGCACAGAGAGGTGACGTGACAGTGTGTAAGGCTACGCTGAGAATATTCCTGCTTCGCATCAGCTTCTGGCAGGATTCTATGTCTCAGGCCCTTTGGTGACACCAGGGTCATGGTGGCGACAGACGCCATAGCCGGGATGGGCTGTCAATCCCTGGGCTGCTCAGACACACACCAAGGCCCAGCAGTGAAGCCGTGTTCTATATTCCCGAGGCTATGTCATCCTTTCCATGCAATTTTGTTTTTCTCTGCCCTCTCTCTCAGTATTTCCAAACCAGATATATGCCTCTCTGCAGACGGACTGAGACAGATGTGGTTGTCCATGTGTGCTTTACTGTATGCTGGCTCGGGGAAGATTTCTACCTGCAAGCCTGCTCAATTCTAGGGAATGAAGGAGCCTGGGCAAAGACCATGTTTTCTCTTCTCCCCTTTCTCCCCCCCGAAAGGAATCCTGTGAACCTAAAACCGAACCACTGTGTAATGAAGCACAATCCTCTTATGGCAAAATCTGCCAGGCACTGAAGGTATCTTAATGGATGTATTATTTCAAACATTACCTTCTGTTTGATTCCAGATGCAAACAGAGGGGAACGTGTCTAGAGAACTCTGGGGGCACTCCGTTGTGGGCCCCTCCTTCCCTGTGCTTCTCCCCTCAATGTTATCTCTTACAATCAGCGCCCTTTTGAATCCAACTCTGACCTGGCCAGGATTGACATTTTCTAACCCTCTGATGAGAAGGGCACATTGGTAGGAGAGGTTGTGCGCACACTAAATTCCCCTTTTTTTTATTTCATTCCCAATACAGCTCAATGAAAGCCTTTAAGCCATTTGCTTTTATCTATTTTTATGTGGAATTTAGGGCTTTGTGTCTGGTATTGGGTTCCCTCCCCCTTCCCCCTTGGTTCCTATTTGATTAAATTACATGAGAAGCTGAGATTCATAGGACATATATCTTAGCCAAAGAAAAATCCTTTTGCAGTCTAAATGTACAACACCCAAATTGCAGATCAGCAAAAGATTTCAGACGGAATAACTCTCGCCTCAATTAGCAGGGATCCAGCCTTCTCTTCTGCCCTTGTTGCTTTAGAGAGGAGGTTTTCAATGCGGATTCTGCATGCAAGTTGGTGAGATGGTTTATTTTTTCCAGCTGTGTTTGTGGACTAAAGTGAAGGCATGCAAAGCTAACAACCAGCAGTCATGCCCTTGGCTTTGCCCCTGCTCATCTACAGATAACAGAAGCCGTGTTTATGCCAGACTACTTAACAACAGCATGGCTGGGGTGAGTCCCCTCCCCATCACTCCCGGGAGGGGCATTCTGTTGTCTGATCTTCATCAAATCGTTAACTGCAATAATTAGGAGGGGATGATCGAGGAGTTAACAAGCAGGATGCCTGTGTTTGTGATACAGGCAGTTGCGTACCCTTCATTCTACCTTGATTGCACTTCCCAGCATGCAATAAAGGCTAAAGATGGATTTGTAGGACTGAGCCCTAAAATCCATCTTCCTGCTAGTAGGCCCATGGGAGTCCCTCAGTCCCTGGTACACAGATAACTGGGAGAAGGGCAGCTTCCCATGCCTACTCCAGTTCTTGCTCTTGCTGATGCAGATAAACTAGGATGTAGAGGAGAGAAACCTAGAACCTCAGAGGACTGGCACAAGAAATCTTCCTGAACTAGAATGCCTAAGATTCCTGTACCCTGGCCTTCAAATGCTAACTCCTTTGTCAGCTGCTAAACTCCCATTGACTTTAATGGTATGAATGCTCCACAGCGGGGTATGGTTTCATTAGCAACCTCAGAAGTGGTGCGAGGAAAGCAAATTAGCTATGGGACGTGTGGATGGGCCGATGTTTATCCCTGGTGGAAATTCAACTGAATCAATGCACCCATTCTCTCTACAAGCAAAGCATCCCAAAACTCAGAACCTACACCAGGGATGGATTATAATGCAGGATAAAATCTGCATCCTCACTTAATGCCACTTATCCTCAGTGGTCAGGGCAGAACCATGCCCTGGAGAAACCATGAAAGAGATCATGGCATGAGGCTCAGCAACTGGTATTTGGAGAATAGGGATGAGCAAAGTACTTGCTCTCTCCTGATCTGTGTGAGGCCCTGTTTAAATAAAATACCCGTTGCTATTTTCCCTGGAAAGCACATTCCCTGCCTGTAGCTATCCCAGCTGGACGTGGGATCCTGCCGGAGCTCACAAACGAAGCAGCACTGAGCCAGGAGCTGACTGGCAAAGAGCAGCATGGTGTTGCAAGCAGCATGGCAAGCATGGCATCATTAGAAGGTGATTTTCCTTCTGAGCCAGTAGCAAACCAAATCCTCCAGCATGGATAACCCTGCACAAATGCTCATCTAAAATTCCGATTAGGTACATACTTCATTGACGAGACAACCCCAACCCGTGCTGCCAAAATGTAAGGGGAGAAACCTGGGGGATCTGTCAGAGGTAGATACAATTCAGCAGGCAGGTAAGGATGCTCAGGGCTGGGCCTGGCGTGGGGAGCGCTGCTCGGAGAGACGCAAGGGGAACGAGAAGGGGAATGATCCTGCGTCGCTGAGCACACTGCTGCCAAGTGGCAGGAATACAGTGCAAGAGGGGAACTCATTGCTAAGAGCCTCGTCACCTTCATGAGGATGCCACTCAAGCCCATGTCCTTGCTATCTACTCTACCTGTCCTAATAGGTCCTCCTCTTTCTCACCCCCTCCTCTTCCTTTTGGATCTACCCTCTGCCAGCATCCTCTCTTCTTGTTGCTACAATCTTCTCTCCTAGTTGGAACGCTCTCACCTTCCAGCTGCCACATGCCTTCCCTTCCAGCTACCACACGTTCCTCTTTCCATTGCAGCATGCCCCTTCCTTTGGGGCAAGGATGTTTCCAGCTGGGACTGAGCCAGGAGTTCTCATTGCCTTGGGAGAGCTACATGGACTGGTTGGGTCCCCATGCCCATAAGAAGGGCTGAGATCCACTGCGATGAAGGTTTGGGTGCAGGCGGAAGTGGCAGTGAGAGCTGAGGCCGGGAAGGAATTCCGCGCCCTCCCGCCCCCGAGGGTGACAAGGTGGACGTGCTGGCAAGGTATCTTTCCTGAGGGTACACTGGGTTTTTGTACTTTAATCTGCAGCACAGAGAAAGGATGAGGTTAGTCTACTGCTGTTTCCGGTAGCAGGCACCACTCATCAACAGACCCCAGAGCTTCCAATTACTGGTTTCTATCCCTCACAGAGGGCTCTACACGACATTCCTCAGTTAGCTGCAGCCCACTTTGGCCCCCCCCCCATCTAACTTGTAGATGATTTAAGAAGCAGTTTCAGAGTAACAGCCGTGTTAGTCTGTATTCGCAAAAAGAAAAGGAGTACTTGTGGCACCTTAGAGACTAACCAATTTAGGAAGTGAGCTGTAGCTCACGAAAGCTTATGCTCTAATAAATTGGTTAGTCTCTAAGGTGCCACAAGTCCTCCTTTTCTTTTTAAGAAGCAGTGTGGCCTAGTGGCCTAAAGCACTGGACTGGAATTCAAGAGGCCTGAGTTCTATTCCCAGCTCTACCACTGGTCTTCTGGGTGTTCTTGGACAAGTCACTTCAACTCCCTGTGCCTCAGTTTCCTCATCTGTCACTTAGGGATAATGACCATGAGAGACCCATTGCCCTGAGATCTCCAGCTAATAAGCACTGTGTAAGAGCCAAGCTAAATATTACTGTCTATTGGAGGCATGTTAACCTGTCGTTCTACTTTTCGAAGAGATGCCTTGTTGCTCAGAAAAGCAATGTAAGATTAAAAAGAAGATAAGCTAGAAAATAAGTCTCTTTCCATTCAGAGCTTTCCCAGTAGCTGTCTCCACAGGTGACTACTAAATAGGCCTCTTCTCTGAGAGCACATTTCATTTGCATAAAATGATTTGTTCCACAAATAAAACTTGGTATTTATGTGTTTTGAGATTTTTCCCCCTCAGTGAGTTAGCCACACAACTCCTACTGATATTGATTTAACTCTGAAAGGTGGTCTCGGTCCCTGGTTCGAGTGATCAAAGTGCCCCACATGCCTGTTTACACACTGATTTCCTTTCAGGGCGCTGGGGACAAAACGACCACCAGCCCAGCTCCTTCTGCCGTCCATTACACATTCCTTTACTGACCGTGCACTTCACGGAGACGAGGAAGCTCTAAATGGCATCCCTCTGAAATACTGTGGAGGGCTGGGGCTTATTGTAGAGGACATTTGGGCCCAAAGCAGAGGGATAATGAGCTGGCGAGTGTCTATGTGACACCACTGCCCTCTATTGCAAAGGATCAGAACAGAGCATCTGTGAGTCATAGACCCTAGATGGCAAGTGGATAGAGGAGAGTCTACTTTAGCTCAGGAGGGTGGAGCCTGAGCTTTTATAGCAGGAGAATCTGGCTTCTGTCCCTGCTACTCCCACAAAAAACAAGTAGCCATGATGTGCGTACATAGTAGGTCACTGCAAGCTTGCAATAATATCCAATAATACATTTCCAATAATATCTGACATGTAATATTCATTCTGAAGGATGGCCAAGCACAATTTTCGGGCTGTATATACACACAGGGATCACTTTACCTATCAATGAAATGCTGCTACCTCGGAGGAAGCACTTGGCAGCTGTTTAGTATAACACAGGAACACTGCAGAAGAGTTTGGGACAGAAAGTGAAGGAGAATACAGCATCCACTTAAAAGTGCAAAGGGAATTTTAAGTAGGTGTAAGGATGTAATTTCTCATATCAGAATTTGGCCAGGAAACAGGGGTAACATGCATGCAGAGTACCATGTGTTTTTAATGATCACAAGAGTTCAGGACCTCAACTGTCTATTGGTTTGGCTGTTCAGACACGGTGATGATGGGCATGGTATAAAAATTAGATGGCTAGAGACAAGGCAGCCATTGCATTCAAAAGAAAGTAATGGTGTCAGAGCAGTGTGGGGGGAAAAGGAGAACCACCCTAGGAGTGAATAAGTCTTTCATAGAAGAACACAGGGGAACTGCAGCAATGTGAGAAGTATGTGACTGATTGCAGACTTCACCCTTTCCCCAGGGACTGCTGGTCCTTCTAGATCCAGGCTGGGGTCAACTATGGGCCAAATCCAGGAGCCTAGCATGCAGCCTACCTGACTATCTCAGTGAAGATCATTCAGAACAACCCCCTTCCCTCCCACCCCCCCCCACAAGCCCAGAGCGGCAGGAGTCTTCGGGGGAGGGGAAGAATTGTTGGTAGATCGACTCAGAGACAAACTCATTGTCCTTCTTCTATCCCAAACCTCTGCAGACTGGGGCTGTCACAGAGCAACTAAGGGCCAAAAGACCTCTGCCCCCCACAACTCCAAAGTGGACACATGCCAGTTCAGCAGGATCAAGGCTCACCCTGACAATGCAGTAATGGAACAGAATTGACCTGCAGGAAGCACATGTTGGTAGAAGTCCTTTCTCCTCCAAGAGCCCCCAGGGCATGCCTGAGATTTATCAGCAAAGCAGCATGCAGAAGGGTAGGACTGAATGAACACAGACTCAGTTCCCCTCTTGACCCTAGGAAGCATTCCCCGTTGCATGGCTTCGGCTGATTGCAATTCCACCATCCCCTGGCTGGCTGGCAATAAAATGAAACTGCAACCAAGTTCCAGCTTTAATTGAAATTTCCTGGGATCCGTTATTACATGGCAGCGATTGTTCTGCAGCACTAATGAGCCTTTGCTCAGATGATTATCCAAGTGTCTCTCCAGTCGCTATTTCATTATTGTATTATTAATGATCAGATAGGAATGTCACAGATGAGATGAAGCTTGAACATCAGACAACAGACTGAGCAGTGTGCACATCAGACAGACACAACTGCTCTCTCTCTCTCTCTCTCTCTCACACACACACACACACACACACCACCCCCCTTCAGAGGGCCACTGAGTCAAAGATCTTATTGGTTCTTTACGTATATGTAGTGTAGTTAGCCCTCACTGTCATGCTTTTGGGCTTTTTGTGCACCACACCTTTAAACTTCTAAGGACTTTGCTGTCTGCGGAGTCTACTAGCTATTTTTTGTCCAATTCTATGCAGACTTTTACAGAGGTTGACACACACACACTATGCGCTCTCTGCCAAAGAGAGTTTATTCCTAAACTCTAAAGAAGGGACCACTCTGATCATCTCATCTGACCTTCTGCATAACACAGGCCATAGAACTGCCCCCAAATAATTCCTGTTCGAACTAGAGCAGATCTTTGGAGGTGGGGGGGGGGAACAACCTTGATTTAAATACTGCCAGTGATGGAGAATCCACCACGACCCTTGATAAGCTGTTCCAATGGTTAATTACTCTCATGATTAAGAATTTAGGTCTTATTTCCAGCCTTTACTTTTGTTCTTTCTTGTTTCCCTCTCTTTTAGTTGACAATAAAAGTCATGTTCTGTGGAAAAAGTTCGGGTGAAATCCTGGCCCCACTGAAGTCAATGGGAGAATTGCCATTGACTTAAATGGGGCCAGAATTTCACCCTTAAATTTTACCAACTCTTGACTCTGAGAGGTGATCTTATGAGAGCTTGTCCCAGTCGATTTCTAGCCCAGTTTAACAGCCCAGGAAGTTCACATAAGCGTTCGGGAGCTGCTTAACCCACCCAAACCTCTGCGACTTTGTATGTTTGATCCCCAGAATTGCCATACCCTTAATGCAACAAGGAATATGGTCTACGGAGCCCTGTGTGAAATCAGATATCTAGGGCTTCAGTAATGCTTCCACAGCCCACCCGCTGGCAAGGGGAGATCAGGAAGGTCTGGCAACCCAGAGAGGGCTGGCTCCCTAGAGGAGCAGTAGCTTTATTCTCTCCTAATTGCATGGCTGGAGTCTCAGAAAGACAGCAAGGGTCAGACAAGACTGTATATGTCTGTAAACTTGCAACATGATTATTGCTTGCCTCGACGGGTAAAACACTCACGTATTAGGCGTTATCTCTTAAGTACTTGCTGGCTGCATTTAGCTAACAACAGACCAAGATTTTTCATCCCAAAATGCAAGTCCTCTTCACCTCTTAAATGCTACTGGTCAGACAAAGACCTCGTTTACGGACGAGCCCATAATGGTACTGTTAGTCTGGACTCAGAGTTAGAGAAAGATTGAATCTTCATATGCTTCCAAAGGTCTATTTTTTCCTTATTAAATATTCAAGATGACTCTAAACATCCTGATCTCAACACATATACAGCACAACCTGGCCCGTATCTATATAACATCCAGGTCCCAGCATCTGCCCCAGATTCTAGCAAAACCTTGATCTGAACCTCGTGACTTAGTATCGTCTATTGCTAATTGCCAGACACTTTCCCAGGCGTCGTTTCTTGACTTACTACATCCAATGGCTCCAGTGCAGCTGCTGCATGTGCTCCCAGAATTGATGCAATATATCTGACTATCCCTGAAATGCATAATCCTAATTCTAATTCTATTCCCAGCTCAGTCACCACCCTACTGTCTGATCTTGGGAAAGTCACTTCACTTCTCTGCCTCCGTTTCCTCATATGTAAAATGGGGATAATAATGGTAACTCATGTACATAAAACACTGAGATCTACCGCTATCAAGTGCAAAGCGTTTTTACTAATGATGAGGAAGAATTGCAGTCTGTATAAACAGAAGTGATTTTCTTAAAAACCTTAAAGACTCTGCTATTTTTCTTTTGTTCTTTCTCAGAACTACACCCTACATGTTTAGAACATTATGGCCCATCAATGTGTCATATTTGAGGGCTGTTTTTTCTTTTTAAAAAAATCAAAGTTATGAAATCACTAAAAAGCTCTAAAAATGGGGAAAATCATTTTACAAATGCAATTTCTCCACTTTAATGTCAAAACAAACAATATTCTTCTTCTCTGATAATTTGTAACAGAATCTTGCCCCCGTAACAATGACGACTGGAGTGGAGAGAAATTTTTTCAGAACATTTATGCATTTCTCAGGGCCCTGCAACTATTCACGAATTCGGATCAAATTCAGCCAACAGTTTCAGCCAAAGAAAAACTGGATAAAAAAAAAGTCAAAATGGTTCATTTTGACCACTTTGAAATAAATGTTTTCACCATTTCATTTAGAAATGTTGCTATATTTAATTTGTTAGTTAAAAAAGTGAAAACACAACAGAAAGTGGAAAAAAAAGCCCCCCCCATTTTGTTTCAGATTAAAAAAAATCCAGAAACTGAAACAAAAATTTGGATTTTATTCAAATCCATTTTTTTTCGGTTCAGCCCCTGAACTGGGAAGAAAAAAAGATCACTTATTCTCTCAGTTCTAATGATGACTTCCTGGTACAATTTCTGCCTCCCCCCTTTTTTCCCAGGTCCAGTTACACATCTCAGAAGTGACATATAGTTCTTTATCAGTATTTGTGTTGCAGTGGTACCTAGAGGCTCCACACAAATTCAGTTCCCCATTGTGCTTGGTGCTGCATATACAGAAAGTAGGAGATAGTCCTTTAAGGGCAGGGACTTACCATCTAAACAGACAAAGGAGAATTATCATCCTCATTTTACAGATAAGGAACTGAGGCACAGAGAGATTAAATGATTTAGCAACCAATACAAAGAGAGTGGCGGAACTGGGAATTAAACCCATATCTTCTAAGTCACAGTCCACTGCCTTAAGGTATATGTACACTGCTGGGGAACAAGTGCGATTGCACCAGATGTGCGAGGTGGTGCTATCTTGGGTAGCAATAGCAGGGAAGCCATGGCAACATACACTACAGCACGTACCCAGATTCCCCGCAGTTGGTACTAAAGCTAGCTAGATTAAGACTAGCATGGGTACATCTACACATGCTGCAACCACACCTCTTATGGCAGTGCGGACATAACCTCGGTCACAAGACCATTTGCCTTCTCTCTATCCCCTTCCATTGCTGTAACCCTGGTGTGAAAGGGCACAGCCCTCAATGACATTGCTGAGACATCAGAGCGGGACCTGCTCCCTGATCCCCAGCAACAGGTTCCTCTCAGGAGCAGCTCCTTGGTGGTGTTCTCACTTGGTAAAGAGGTTTAAGCCTTGTCAAGATTCTACAAGGACCAGACTGTCCTTAACACTCCCAGATTATTTTAAAGTCACTCACACAGGCTCCCTACAGAGCATGTTTATACAGCTACCGCAGCCTTTATTTCTGGAGAGGGTGGTCCTGCATCCTCCTCTCATTTAGAATGGTGTAAATCAGCAGTAGTTCCACCCCAGCCAATGCAGTTAGGTCAGCATAAAATATAGGGCGGTGAGAATCAGACCCCACCTCATTACATTGCTGACCCAGCCAGCCCCCCATTTACCTATGGTTCTGTGAGCTCTGTAAGACACTGCGACACTGCCTGCCTCCCTCTGGACCCCTCATGTTATTAACAAGCCACACCAGCAGTAGGGTCGAGGAGGACGAAAGGGGAAAAGATAGGTCCCTGCAGCTCTCCTCCCACCCCGCTGAAGATGATGGGCTGATTATATTCCGCATTCAATCACCAGAAATAATCAACCTGTAATTAAGAGCTTTGCTTCTGTCTCTCCTACCCCTCAGTCAAGTCTCTTGCTCTCCCTCATTCCCTTCCATCCTTCCAGCATGGAATCGTTTTAATGAGATTTCTCAGTAACAAATGACTAGTTTGTAATAATTATATTTTCTTCGCCAATCGCTGTAAAAATGATTTAAAGCAGAGAAGGCTCCAATTTATTAAGCATCAAATTTTCCACAGTGAACTTTTAACTAAGAAAAGAGCCTCTGAGACTGAAGGAGCTTTCCCCCCATCATCCCCAGGGCTATGCGCTAGCCTTGAAATATTGATGGTTTGTAGATGGAAATATAATGATGGAAATTTGACTCTTTTATTAAAATAAATGAATCCTGTGGCAGACAAAGCCATGCCACATTTTCTACCTTCACGCTGGGTCTTTTGCCGCTGTGTGGAATGGGGAGCGGGGGGAGGAAATGACACTGCCGAGAGCAACAAAAATAAAATAAAATAAAATAACCAATCCCAGCCTGACACCAGAAATATGCTACTGATGAGTTTTGCAGCTGAATCTTCAACTGGACAAAGTGTGGGGAGCCAGTGTCGAAGAGGAGGGGTCACTGATGTACTAACTGTGGAGACTATTAGGTGGTGGGGGAATTCAGACCAAAAGACAGCATGCTCTATGGGCTAGCTTCTCCTCTCTGGCTGAGATGTATTCTGTGTAGCTGAGGAGATAGCCAGGGGACAAAGGCAATTCTATCATACTTTTGAGTTTCCTCCAATCCCAGGGATGGTCCAACTCTTGCTGTAATTTAGGTTATTTCTATACAGCACAGGAAGGTACGATTGTAGCATGTGGAGGCATGCCCATGCTAGCTTTAATCTAGCTGGCTAGAGTAATGACAGCAGGATAGACAGGACAGCATGGGCTGCAAAGCATGAGCCACCTGCCCCAGTACAAGCACGCCAACAACCTTGGGTACACACTCAGGTTGCTAGATCAGGCTCCGTACTGCTACATTTTCACTACTACTGTCACCCATGTAGCTATGTCCACCCATTCCACGATCGCACCTTCATTTGCTGAGTGGATAAACCTTAGGTCAGTTTCAGCACTGCTTTAAGTTACCCATGGCTGCCCCCAGCCATATGGGGCTCATTCTGGCCACTGAGAAATGCGGGGGATTAGAAATGCCTCAGGCATACCTCCTTTCTCCCAGGAATGCCCCCTATACCGAGATCTACACCAGCTCTAAGCCAACACCATACTCCTTTTATCCAAAGGTACCCTGGGCAAATGTGTTAAACCAGCTTTGCAGCTGCATTGCAAGCGGAGAATGGCACAAAACAGCTGGAAAAGACCTAGGACTCAGGCTCTAGCTCACTGTTCTATTTACAAAGCATTTCACCAGCCTTGATTAGTCAAGCCTCACCAAACACATGGGTGAGAGAAAGCAATCATTATTCCTATTTTACACATGGGTAAACTGAGGCATAGACAGGCTCATTGATTCATCCAAGGTCAAGCAGCAAGTTTGTGATGGATCTGGGGAGAGAACCCAGGAGTCCAGACTGCCAATCCAGGATACTAATCATCACAAGACACTCCTCCATTATTCTGAATGTTTGTCTCTATTAGCTTTCATATATTTGGCATTTTAAGTCTTTTCCCTGCAAATCCTGCTTTCTTTCACTTTTATTATTGTAGATTATTCATATTACAAAAAGGCAGAATTATCCAGCTGCAGGAGATATAAAAACCACCATTTATACTAAAGGAACTGATCCCACATAATTAGTATCTCAGTGTCTCTCATTCAGAGTCTGCATTGTGTCCTGCATTTTTCAGACCTTTGCTATGTGACAAAGGTATGGAGGATCATGGGGATTTTAACAGAGCCAGCAGGTGCCACACAGACATGAGAAAGCAGTCTTACCTCTTGCTTAGAGCAGGATGCAGGGACTCAACAGATCTGGGTTTAGTCCCAGTTCTGCTATGGACTGTGTGACTTAGCCAAATCAGGTTTCAGAGTAACAGCCGTGTTAGTCTGTATTCACAAAAAGAAAAGGAGTACTTGTGGCACCTTAGAGACTAACCAATTTATTTGAGCATAAGCTTTCGTGAGCTACAGCTCACTTCATCGGATGCATACTGTGCAAAGTATAGAAGATCTTTTTATACACACAAAGCATGAAAAAATGGGTGTTTACCACTACAAAAGGTTTTCTCTCCCCCCACCCCACTCTCCTGCTGGTAATAGCTTATCTAAAGTGATCACTCTCCTTACAATGTGTATGATAATCAAGTTGGGCTATTTCCAGCACAAATCCAGGGTTTAACAAGAACGTCTGAGGGAGTGGGGGGTAGGAAAAAACATGGGGAAATAGGTTACCTTGCATAATGACTTAGCCACTCCCAGTCTCTATTCAAGCCTAAGTTAATTGTATCCAATTTGCAAATGAATTCCAATTCAACAGACTCTTGCTGGAGTCTGGTTTTGAAGTTTTCTTGTTGTAATATCGCAACTTTCACGTCTGTAATCGCGTGACCAGAGAGATTGAAGTGTTCTCCGACTGGTTTATGAATGTTATAATTCTTGACATCTGATTTGTGTCCATTTATTCTTTTACGTAGAGACTGTCCAGTTTGGCCAATGTACATGGCAGAGGGGCATTGCTGGCACATGATGGCATATATCACATTGGTAGATGTGCAGGTGAACGAGCCTCCGATAGTGTGGCTGATGTTATTAGGCCCTGTGATGGTGTCCCCTGAATAGATATGTGGGCACAGTTGGCAACGGGCTTTGTTGCAAGGATAGGCTCCTGGGTTAGTGGTTCTGTTGTGTGGTATGTGGTTGCTGGTGAGTATTTGCTTCAGGTTGGGGGGCTGTCTGTAGGCAAGGACTGGCCTGTCTCCCAAGATTTGTGAGAGTGTTGGGTCATCCTTCAGGATAGGTTGTAGATCCTTAATAATGCGTTGGAGAGGTTTTAGTTGGGGGCTGAAGGTGACGGCTAGTGGCGTTCTGTTATTTTCTTTGTTGGGCCTGTCCTGTAGTAGGTGACTTCTGGGAACTCTTCTAGTTCTATCAATCTGTTTCTTCACTTCCGCAGGTGGGTATTGTAGTTGTAAGAATGCTTGATAGAAATCTTGTAGGTGTTTGTCTCTGTCTGAGGGGTTGGAGCAAATCCTGTTGTATCGCCGAGCTTGGCTGTAGACAATGGATCATGTGGTGTGGTCAGGGTGAAAGCTGGAGGCATGTAGGTAGGAATAGCGCTCAGCAGGTTTCTGGTATAGGGTGGTGTTTATGTGACCATCGTTTATTATCAACTTGATTATCATACACATTGTAAGGAGAGTGATCCCTTTAGATAAGCTATTACCAGCAGGAGAGCGGGGTGGGGGGAGAGAAAACCTTTTGTAGTGGTAAACACCCACTTTTTCATGCTTTGTGTGTATAAAAAGATCTTCTATACTTTCCACAGCATGCATCTGATGAAGTGAGCTGTAGCTCACGAAAGCGTATGCTCAAATAAATTGGTTAGTCTCTAAGGTGCCACAAGTACTCCTTTTCTTTTAGCCAAATCACTTAACTTCACCATGCCTCGGGTGTTTAATCTAACAGGTGTAATGTACCTAGCAGACAGGGGGTGCTGGAGTTTAAAGGTGAAGGAGGGTCTAATGGTGAAGGCACTGAACTTGGACTCAGGAGAACTGGCTTCAGTTCCTGGCTCTGCAACAGAGGCTCTGTATGAGCTCAGATAAATTGTTTAATCTGTCTGTGCCTTAGATGCCAACCTCTAAACTGGTGACAGCAGCACTTCCTTTGCCTGTCTTGCCTAGTTTGATTGTAAACTGTTTGGGTGAGGGGCTGTCTCATACTTCGTGTTCATAAAGAGTCCAGCACAATGTGGCCCCGATGAAAGCTGGGGCCCCTAGCTGAGAACATAATACAGAGAATGATTAAGTAAGACAGGAAGCTTGGTGTGACAGGTTCAGCCACAGAGACTCCCTTGGGACTGTCACCTGATGTGCTGAAATTACCTCTGAGCCCATTTTCCCTGCCAGCTTGGGACTCCAGAACCCTGCCTTGTTGAACCAGACACACTAGCCTGCTGCAGCAGAGACCCAGGACTGGTCCATGCCCCCAAAGCTTCAGACTTTAACCAAAAACTGCTCAGCAGATCACCTATCTCCAGCAGCCAGACATCCAGTTCCCAATGGGATCCAAACCCCAAATAAATCAGTTTTACTCTGTATAAAGCTTATACAGGGTAAACTCACGAATTGTCCACCCCCTATAACACTAACAGAGAGATATGCACAGCTGTTTGCTCCCCCAGGTATTAATCACTTATTATGGGTTTATCAATAAACAAAAGTGATTTTATTAAGTATCAAAAGTAGGATTTCAGTGGTTCCAAGTAATTACAGATAGAACAAAGTAAGTTACCAAGCAAAATAAAACAAAACACACAAGTCTAAGCCTAATACATTAAGAAACTGATTACAGGTAAATCTCACCCTCAGAAATGTTCCAATAAGCTTCTTTCATAGACTAGACTCCTTCCTAGTCTGGGCCTAATCCTTTCCCCGGTACAGTCGTTGTTAGTTCCAGCAGGCATCTTAGATGAAAAACAGGGGCTTTCTCATGACTGGGACTCCCTTTGTCCTGCTCCACCTACTTTTATAGCTTTGGTACTAGGCAGGAATCCTTTGTCTCTCTGGGTCTGCACCCCTCCTTCTAAATGGAAAAGCCCTAGGTTTAAGATGGATGCCAGTATCAGGTGACATGGTCACATGTCACTGTAAGACCTCATTTTTCATTACCCACAGGCTGACCTACACATACACAGGCAGGCTTGCAGGTAAACAGAGACATTTACAGTCAATTGTCCTAGTCAATGGGAGCCATCAAGATTTTAAACCACCATTAATGGCCCACAATTTGCATAATTACAATAGGACCTCAGAGTTATACTTCATATTTCTAGCTTCAGATACAGGAATGATACATTCATAGAAATAGGATGAACACACTCAGTAGATTATAAGCTTTGTAATGATCCCTTACAAGAGACCTTTTGCATGAAGCGTATTCCAGTTACATTATATTCACACTTATCAGCAAATTTCCATAAAACATTATGGAGTGCAATGTCACACTTGGTATTTGGGCTGTGAAATTCTCCCCCGAATTAAAAACAGTGATCGTTGCACAGACCAGGTTGGGGAGGTAGTATCTTTCACTGGACCTGGTGAGAGAGGCAGGCTCTCCGGCTTACACAGAGCTCTTCTCCTGGTCTAGGAAACGTACTCGGTGTCACAGCTAAATATGAGGTGGAACAGATTGTTGAGCATAAGTAGTTAACATATACCTTAAAAGACCATTCAAGGTGAAGTGGCCATTTAACACCTCTGCAGTCACTGGACAAAACAGGAGGGGTTAGTGGGTTACAGATTGTTGTAATGAGCTAATCGCTCCACATCTGACCTCTCGGTCCTCATCCTCAAAGGAAACCTGCACAATACCTTCAAAAGATGAGCCTGGGAGCTTAAATTCATAACTCTGCTAGACAGTAAAAATCATGGACTTAATAAAGACACTGGATTTATGGCTCATTACAACCATCTGTAACCCACTAACTTCTACGACTCTAGAAATGTTAACCGCCTACTTCACCTTGAATGGTCTCTTGTAACATGTGAACTCCTTATCTGGTCCACCTTGTATTTAGTTGTGACCCTATGAGTACCAACTTTCCTAGACCTGCAGAGCAGTTCTGTGTAGCTCGAAAGCTTGTCTCTTTCAAAATCAGAAGTTGGTCCAATAAAAGGCATTACCTCACCCACCTTGTGTCTTTAATATTCTGCGATTGCCAGAGCTACAATGACATTGCAAACAACAGTTATTATTGGCTGCCAATGCTGGAAACAGGAATTTAGAAAAGTAGAAGAGAGATATAGTATTTGCTGAAATGCTGACAGGAGTTCTCCTTTCTACTTTTAGAAAGCAGATTCTATTTTTAAAAGGCAGAAGAAGTCAGCTTTAGCAGTTATTTTGCTGAAGATATGCTTCTGCAGAACAGTCGGTGGTCTGTGTCTGCAGCAAACATTCTCCCCCCAGATGGGCGGAATCAAGCTGCAAAGTTTAAGATCCTGATCCAAACTTTTCCAAAGTTTGGGCCCAACCAATTCCAACAGGAGTTCTCGACCTTTTCCATAATGAGACCCCCTATTCCATACCAGGTTCCCCTCGGAAGTCTCCCCATCAAGCCAGTATCTAACTGACCCCTTGACACCTATTCACAACCCTCGGGCAGAGAATGCCAAGCTCCATCATTGCATATTTCAGGTCCCTGAGTGCCTGGGACATCCCAATATTGCAGTTCAAGCTGACAAAGGGAGAGCGCTGTGAGTCCAAAATGTGAGCAATGGGAAAACTAGTGGAGCGAGACAGTGCCACAAGATGAGAACATTCCTTAACTGTTAATTAGGGAGGGAAGGGAAGAGATAGTGGGGACTTGATTGAGGTTGTTAAGATTATGAAGGGTGCTGTAAAAATTGATCAGTGCCTCCTTTCCTTATGAAGCAGCCCTATGATGCGGGAAGCTAGGGGCACTTGGTGAAGTTAATGACCAGTAAATTTAAAGCAAATATAAAAGAAATATCTGTTAACCAGGCACATAGCTGTCTCCTGGAAGCCCCACCTGCAGAGTCAAACACTCAGCTGAAGAATGTGAAGGCCAGGCAGACACAGTTGTGATTATAAAAGTGTTAAGATGAGGACCAGTCAGATCTCATGCTTCAGAGCATCAGCTGATTGTCCTAGGGGTTATAAAGGGACCTCTCCCTACCTCCTACCTGCCTCACATCATGCACAGTATTGTGCAACTGGCAGGCACTTTATTCACCTTCCTCTAGAGCATCAGGCTTGGCCCCTGCCAGAAGCAGGGTACTGAACTACCTGGACTATTGATCTGACCTACGGCAGCAAATTTCAACATTCCTATGATGGGTGAACCATCAGAGGCAGAGGAATAAAAATCTGACCTGTTCCAATTCTCCCCTCCCCCCACACCACACACACATACACTCTCTCTCCTTCCCGTCGCCGTTTCAGTGGCCTCAGTGCACCTGGGACAAGAAACAGAAGAGCTGAGATATGAAAGACGATGTTCATGGTGTTTCCAGTCCAGTGATTTTCAGACACGCCGAGGTTTGGAGAGTTCAGGTAAGGTTCAGAGAAGCCTATGGAGTATGTGGGCCTCAGCCCTTTTCATTACAATGAATGAGGATTTCCAGAATCAGTGGTAGGTTTGAAAAATATCTTCTCAGTAATAATACAAGGAGGAAGGACTGAGCTAAGGAAATATTCTACAATCTCTCTCTTGGAGAGAGAGAGGGAGAGAGAGAGAGACCTCCTTGCCCACAGTGATGAATCTCTGCTAGCTGTCCGTCTTAGGTACTTATCTGGCCCCGATCATCACAGTATCTGGGCACCTTGCAGTCTTCAAAGCAGTTATCCTCATCACATCCCTGTGAGAAAGGGAAGTGCTGTTTCCCCATCTGTAAGATGGGGGATTGAGGCAGAGAAAGACTTTTAAAAAAGCTATCCAGTCTTGATTAAAGGACTTTAGGTGATGGAGAGTTCATCACTTCCCTAGGTAACACACTTCACAGGCACTGGATCAGGCCTGAAGAGTAGGAGACCCAAAACAATAAAAGACAGTGAACAAAAAGAACACATCCTATTGCAGCTGGTTAGCAAAACCCCTCTGATGTACCATAGCACGTGAGCATTATCAGGCATTATCAGTCCCAATGGCAGGGAGATTGTTAAAGGTCTCAAGTTAGGACAACAATTCGAGGTCCTTATGTTCCACTGGCCATTTGTCCATTATCTCTTCAAAACACTAATTTCCTAAGAATGACCATGCTGATAAGGTAACAGGAAAGCAATGTATGAACAAACCACACAAATACTTCTAGAATTGTCCAGTAAGGTCCAATTTCTTGCCCCTTCTTCTGATGCAGCTGGCACTGGCTGCTGTCAGAGGCAGGATGCTAGGCTAGACGAACCATTGGTCCAATCTGTTATGGCAGCGCCTGGGTATCCCAAATTAGTAAACCATTTGGGTGTGATAGGGGATGCTAGCCATAGTGGATACTAACCACTGATGTTTAACAGACTTTTTCTTTTAACTTATATATTTATTTATCCTCCTCGCAGGTAGAACTGAACTCCAGCTTCAAGACTTTAAGGCCCATAGGAAAGCTTGTGTGACTGGAGCATTTCCTTTCTGGCCTGCAGTGAGTATAGGGCAGAAGAAAGACAAGAAAAGGCAAGGTAAACACTTAAGCATGTGCTTATCTTTCTTCACATGCAAGTGGGACTTAAGCACGTTCTTAAAGTTAAGCACATGTTTATGTGCTTTGCAGAACAGGGATGGATGTAAGGATGTGCTCAAAGTTAAGCAGATTCTTCAGAGCTTTTTTTGAATCGATGCCTTAATCACCATTAATAAGTGTTTTAACAGTGTCTTAAATGGTTGTAAATATGCTTTGACTTTGACGGAGTGCTGTCCATTTCCCCTATTACGAGACTGCACACAGTCTGATCAATCAATAGTTGTCCACTCTCAGCCAGACCACTTCAGAGCTAACATGCTTTAATAGGCTGAAATAAATCCTGGGGAAGGAAGAGCTAGTGTTGGTAAAGAGAGAACCAGCCTAAGCATTCGGTCCTTTTTGGCTTTCTAATGCAGAAAATTTTTGGAAAAAAACCGCCAGCTTTTGTAAAAAAGAAAAAAAAATTATTTTCCATCCTAAAAAAGTTTCAATGGGAATGCTAGATGCTGTACATACACATTACAAGAGACAAATCGCCCCTGCTCCAGAGATCTTCCAATTTAAATAAACAAGACAGAGAATAAGCTTATCTCTATTTATAGACAGGGAACAGACGCAGTGAGGTTAAGGGCCAGATTTTAAAATGTAGTTAGGCTCCTAACTCCCATTGGGGAGTTAGGAGCCTAACTACATTTTTCAGAGTAACAGCCGTGTTAGTCTGTATTCGCAAAAAGAAAAGGAGTACTTGTGGCACCTTAGAGACTAACCAATTTATCTGAGCATGAGCTTTCGTGAGCTACAGCTCACTTCATCGGATGCATACCGTGGAAACCGCAGAAGACATTTTAAAATCTGAGTCTCCAAGGAGTGAGACTAACTACATTTTAAAATCTGACCTCCAAGGAGTGAGTACATGGCTGAGCTGGGAATTTAATAGTGATCTTCCGTGTCCTAACCCAGTGCCATAGCCACAAGACAAATCCTGCCATCCCAAAGGTCTCCAAACTTCCTTTCAAGCTGTGGTGAGGTCCCCATTTTATCTGATGCAGTTTGCCTGTCCCTGCTTCTCAGAATGACTCTGAACATAAAAAGCCAATTTTTCAAGGCACAAGGGCAATGGCTGAAGTGATGCTGAGCACTGAGTTCATTTAAATGCAGGGCACCTAGCGTTCTCTCCTTTTACCTTTAACGGAAAAGGAAATGGCTGCTACTAACTGATTGACCTTTCCGTCAAATAGGTTTCCTTGGTCTGGAGCCATGATCCGTGACCCTGCGTGGCACAGAAGGCCACAGATCATTACAGCTGGATCAAGTCCCGAATGCTGAAACTAGAGGGCATTGAAAGGATAAGAATTCGCTGGCTTCCTGTGTTATCCCGCAAATGGTACTGATGCCTTTCGGCTGTGAAGTCCCAATTGCAATTTTTTTTCCAGGGTAACCCAACCTGATAGATTTCCCTATTTAACACAGGAATCAGTTTTGGGAGATCATTTGACTTATTTCATCTTCTGCTAGCGGAGAGGGGGACTTGGACTTTGAAAAACCCTCAGTGAAATGTATTACTTCGTTGTGTTGGATGTACGTGGAATCATTCTGATAGGAATCACTGAAGATCTCGGTCTTTGGAACAGATGAAATAAAGTATAAACGAGAGAGAGAGACAGACAGACAAGGGCAGCTCCGCAGATGATGTAAATTGGCACAACTCCATTCCTTCAGATTGACACCAGCTGAGGATCAGGCCAAAAGAGCTTTAAGTAGCACACTTTGTTCAACAAGCCCTATTGAAATCCAGCATTTCCACAGGCGTCCTATTGCAAAACATACTCGTTACATCCGTCTTCAGCACGTCTATTAAAGGCTGTTAATTAAATTAATTATCCCCAGTAAATGGACCCCTGAGGGTTCCCAGGGGTGGCGTGCATCTTGGCAAGAAAACAAAACAAACCAGGAGACGGGATCATCTACCTTGCAGTAAGTTACACGGCCCACACAGTGATGTTAGCCAGAGCTCCTTGCTCCAGCCTGCAAAGGGACAAGGCATTTAGGAATGTAAGACGCAGGTCCTGGAGGTGCCTCCTGGGTCATCCAGTCCAGCCCCCTGGTATCACAAGAAACTCATCAGCCCATGGACTCTCCTAGTCTTCTCTGCACTCCTCCAAGCAGGGCTCTGGATGTCTTGAGGTCAGAGCTGCACTTTCTTCAGATGGGGGTATTTGTTGCCCTGGAAATAAGAGAGGCACCAGATATGCAAATGCTCCTTCTTGGCACATCCTGTTGTTACAACAGCACTAGATAGCAGAGCAGTAGACAGGGCTGGTTCCCAGAGCAAACCTTTAAATACAGGGCCAGGTTTATTTTCAGCTGGTATGAATCAATAGATCTCTGTTGGCTTCAGTGGAGCTAGGGTGGTGTGAACCAGCTGATGCTTTGCTATGTAATCTCCTGCCCTATCTATACCTAGGGCCAGATTTTCAAAGCGAAGTGCAAATGCAATTTGCGTGCACCTACCTTCTGTCCTTGCTTTGTAAATGTAAATCATGTGTTTGTGCATACAGGTAGCTGCCTGTGTGTGAATGTGCACGTACAAATACCAGATTTGCGCGCACATTTAAGTGAGTAGCATTAAGATGTAGGTGTGCAATTACACCTGTCTAACTCGGGAAATCTGACCCCACCGGGGACGTAATGTTCACTTATCTGGTTGCTTGATATTGCTTGAGAAACCAATACATCTATTTTAAGCATAGGAATGTAACCATCTTCATTTAAAAAGGGACAATGGTAATCTGATGATTTCTCCCAAAATTAACTCTCAAGAGTATCTAAAGTCGGGCATGATTTTCACCTAGGCTCTTTGAAATTGAGGACCAGTTCCTCAGTTGGTGTCAGTCAAGGATAGCTCCGTAGACTTCAATAATCCTATGTAGCTCTTATACAGCACTTTTCATCTATAGTTCGCAAAGCGCTTAAGCAAGGAAGTCAATATCATTAAGCCCATTATGGGGAAACTGAGGCAGAGGGAGGGGACATGACTTCCCAAGGTTCAAGGCCACCCAGCCAGCCAATACCAGAGACAGGAACAGGATCCAGGTCTCCTGTGTGCCAGTACAGTGCTTTATCCACGAGGCCACATTGCCTCCCAAAAGAGATTCCCCTGTATTTACCAGTGGAAGATCTGATCCGAGAAGTCTTATGAAGATGACAGCATATATTATTCAAAATTATTATTTTTTTCTTAAATTTGCAAGAGTCTCATATTTCAATCAGTGCGGGCTACTCTATCATTGCCCTGCATCTGGGCAGTAATTCATGTGTGTTAAGTGGGCATAAAATGCTACCACAATCTGATCTGGTCACCTACGTGCACAGATGATGCCAGAAGGAGCCACGCAAGAGAAAGTCACAACCTCAACGCCATCATAATGTGGACCTCTGAAATATACCCTTTCCCTTAATCAATACCTCCATTGTACACGTCTGCATGAACCTACCTGTGTGTACACGTACACACATGAGCTCCATGGACATAGAAGAAGCTTCACTGTAATAACTAGGAGATCAATTGCAAAAGACCGATTCTTTTAGCTTAACAAGCAAGCAGATAAACAATAATAAAGCAGGGATAATGCATCATGAAATGTACTTCATTCATTTATTTGACAATTGCAGTTTAGTCATAATTAATGATGATAATACTCCATGACATACCAGTTAACATTATGCAGTATAATTTGTTAACGTCTGAGTAAGATGTAGCCTCCCCTATAGCCTTTTGCTATTAGCCTCTCCTGCTACGTAATGGAGAGTTAACATTTCTGGGGGCAGATTATGGACTGTGCCACATAGGTGCCATGTGATTTTGAGAAGTTCTGTTGTACTTACAGGAGTTACCATCTATACAGGTGCTTTCTAAGGAGGTCCCATGAAATTTAACTTCCTTGAAGGTACACTTGGAGGCCTACTCAAGTTGTTGGCTTTTCTGTGAATGAAAGGGCCTAATACTTTCTTACAACAGTAGCCCTAGATTTTAACTCTAGAGATCTGGGTTCATTTCCCAGCTCTGCCAGCAGACTCCCTGTGTGAGTATAGTCAAATTATGGAACCTCTGTGGGCCACAGTTCCCCCTCTGTCAAATGAGATGAGTACTTCTGTTCTCCCATCCTCTGCCTGCCTTGTCTATTTAGATAGTAAATTCTTCATGGTGGAGACTGTTTCTGACCACGTGTTCATATGGCAGCCAGTATAACAGTACAGCTGATCTAAGATGAGGTATCTAGAACTTCCGTAAGACAAACAATAAGTAATAGTATCTATCACAGGGCATGGGTGGCATGGACAGCTGAGAGACAACTATATACATGTATCTACCGGGCCTACATAGGCTGAGTATCCCCTTCATATATTTAAACTGTATTTGGCGTCACCCTTCACTCAATATGAAATCTGGCCAGACCAGTTTCTGTATCTGTCACATCCTTTTTATCTTAATGTGTAACAAAGAGCTTCCAGCATAATGACAGATTCATGCCTTTCTGTCTGGGATATGGCCCTTTTTAAAACACAATCACTTCCTGATACAAATGGAAACTTAACTAGCTCTTCCCTCATTTCAACCCCATATGAATCCTTCTGCTCCATTCCTTGTACCCCACAAGGTGATGCAGAAGCAGCTAAGAAATACCGATCTAGCTGCTATGTTTCTTCTCTCAATATTTCACCTGGAAGAGGGCAATGGGTTGCTGGACAGACATAGCTCATTATGCAGAAGACTTTGCTATAGCCATCCTTTTATGGGGAAAAAATTATAGACTATAAGAGAAAGGTTACCCATCTGAATATTTTTGGACCATCCTGTGGAATCTCAGAGAACTCTCTCTCTCTCTGCTATAGTATGGTTCTAAAAAACCCTCTAAAGAGATTTGCCATCCTCTAGGAAATTCTGTAGTATTTTAGAACAATTTCTGCAGAACCTACTCGTTTCATCCCTCTTCAGTTCTATGGGCCAAATCCTTACCTGGTGTGAATTAGCTTACCTCCACTGACTTGGACAGCGTTAAGCCAATTCATATGCCGTTGACTTCAGTGGAGGTTTGCCAGGTCAGGATCTGGTCCTTTAGGACTTTTGCACAAAGGACTCTCTTTCTGACTTGCCTTGTATCCCTGACTGATAGAAAATGGCCTGTAACTTCATTCTCCCATCACAGGATCTTCTCTCTGCTATTAGTTAGATACTACGGTGATGGATGCTCTAAAAGTACTCAAGCCAAATAGGTTGGCTTGTTCTATCCAGAGATAAAAATGCCTCCCTTTTAAGAAAGCCATGAACTTTCCATGGAGGACCTTCTGACCACCAGCTCAGGTGGGACTGACCACAGCTACATTCACCCCTCTCCATGTCCCATCCTCTAATGAAACTGGAGGCAATTAGCATCTTCCCAGTGACACAGGGATCTGGAGAAAGAAAATTAGGCTCTTAAACCATGAGCAAGTCGAAATTACTGACAAGCTGTGGGATTCAGATGAATCTGTGATGATCAGTAACTGAGCATGTAATAACTATCTCCAGAGGAGTCCCCTCCGTGCCCATCTCGCCTCTCTTTTTGCACCACTGCCTCCGCCCACAGTGCCTGTCAGCCGCTGAGCTGACCTGGAGGGAAAGCAAGTCTATTGTCTTTGTTAGGAGGAGGGGAGAGTTACATCTCTCCCCTTTTTGGGCCACATGTTCTTTTACCCACAGGGTTCTGCTCAAGGCCTGACTGTTCTCCAGGCCCCCTGCTGGGTTCCACCCTGGGGCAGAAGGGGATTGATCAAGTTCCAGAGCTGGAGACAGCAGGATATAGATGGAAAACATCATGAGTACAAAGAAGGAGAAAGTTCCTACTTACAGGTGAGTTCATTTTAAGGACACAGAAGCTCTTGAAAACGGGACTGTACCACAGCAGTTCTCTCTGACTTTTCCATTCTGCAGACCACTTCGTGACAGAAGATGGGTCCTTCCTTGCACTCGGCTGCCCTTCTGGCATTCCAGTGTATTCTGTGCTGCATCAGAAACAGTTCTATGGACCATTAGCGGCCAAAAAACTATAGTCCAAGAGCCACGACTACAGCATACGCATAACAATACTTCCCCTGCCTCTCTCACTAGGCCCTTGTGAGGATTAGCTGTTTGATGCACGAAAAGTGCTTTGAGCAAGATTCTCCAAGTAAGAACAGGCATGGATTTTCAAAGAAGCTTTGGGGGAAATGAGCATCTAACGGCCATTGTATTTCAGTGGGAGATGGACACCAAAATCCTACATATCTCTAATGGATTTTATTCTCACAACACCCCATGAAGGCAGGGAGATAGTAATACAATTTTACAGATGGGGAACCGAGACACAGGGTAGATTGACTTGTCCAAGGTCACACAGGAGGTTGTCTCTTGATTCAATGTCCCACCAACTAGACCATGCCTCCAGTCTTGAGCCCCTCTGAAAATCCATTGGGCTCCTTTGAGACCCTCAGCCATAGACACTTACTATTATCATTGTTATTATTATGAGCGCTTCTTGTATGGAACTCCTGAGCCTTCTTTGAGGTTTGCCCATCACTAATTATGTTTCTGAAATGCCAGTTTTAGTTTTCATGAGCCCAAAGAGGAAACCTTTTCTGAACCTCCGCCACAGAACCAAGAGTGATGGAAGGAATTTGCTGAATCACCAGCTCAGAAGCCTTGTGTTTAATTAGCAAAGTCTTTAATAACTCTTTTAATGAGCTGCAAGTCTGGATGTGTCCTTCAGAGAGCCATCAAATACAAGGCCATCTGAACAGAGATTTCCTCCTCACCTAGTTATTGGGAGCACAGGCAGATGGACAGATAAAAACAGATAAAAACACAGACAGACAGATGGACTGAAACTTGGGTGTTTTTTAAAAACCAAAACAAAACCCAAACAACTTTACTGTTCAGCTACTTGCCTCCAGGTACTTGGTATCATTTATGGGATTAAAACCACCTGAAACCCAAATTAGGGACCATGGGTCCTGTTCTGGGCTCTGCTTCTGTCTGTAGATATTACAGAGACTCGACACACCCCAGTGATCTGTCTGACCTTGGGAAACCATTTCACCTCTGTCTCTCTTTCCCCTCACACTCTTCATCTGCCTTGTCTGTTTAGACTGTAAGTACTGTATGTTCATGTTCAGCACCTGGTACATTGAGGCCCTAGTCTCAGCTGGGCCCCTAGACACTACTGTAAAACAAATAATAAGCTGAAAAAATCTTTATGGTGTGATAACTAATATGACACAGCAGCCTCATACACTAGCAAAGTTATCAGGAAACAGCCTTACTGAAAAGTAATTCAGCTGTAACAGCCCTTGGAGATATTGTGTGCTAACAGCCTTATATGCAAGTTGTCACGGTCTTTTCACAACGTGCAAGAAAATCAGAACCAAGGACGAACTTGACTGGATTCCATAAGAGAAATGACCTAACCTTCCCACGATCCCCTAAACCGAGGGGACACTTCTGAAGAACTTAGAAAGAATTCTACATATAGTAATTGTTGCATTTTTAAATTTGCCCCTTTCTCTGCACTTCCTGTTTTTTCAAGTAGAAGGGTAAATATCATGGATAACTCTGTTTCCCCAACATATTTTCCACTAACTACCAGGGATTACGCAAGGTTTCCAATCCCAAAAACCACAGAAGAATTCAGGTGAGCTGGAGATAAACTTCTAGGGTGAAATGCTGCTTCAACTGAAGTCAATAGCAAAACTACCAACTGGGCCAGGATTTCACCTTTAAACTTTTGGGTGCATCTCTGAACTGACCTTCTGAACCGTCAGGAGTTTGCCCATTCCTTATTTAGATAGCACTTGGTGCTTTACAGACCAAATATACAAGAACAAATGCTCTGCCCCGTGGAATTTACACTCTAAAGGCAACTTGAGACCCTGAGAAGAGCGGCTGATTTGAGGTTAGTGGGACTGTATGTGTCAGCAAGGAGCATTCATGGGAACAAGGACTTTATTATAACGTATAGATGAAGGAAGGACAGCGGCTGATAGAATCAGTGAGCCTGTGCCTGAGAAGTAATGTTAAATGCCTATCCTATTAGTGCCATAATTTTATTTGATGTTCTTTTCCTTTACAGTGTGTTGTATACTTGCTCTCCCTGTTCCCAGGGGACACAGCACCTCCTGGAAGACATGTGCTTTAAGGAGGGTCCTTCAAGATGGAGAAGGTGGGGTGGGGGCACAGCAGACTGTGTCAAAGAGGGACTTTTTCAGGGAATAGAGGGTGCCTGGAGGAAGGCACGCAGGCAGGAGCTGAGAAGGGATTGGATAAGGATGCAGTTAGCTGTGCAGGCTGAAGAAAGGTGAAAGTAGAGAGGTAGCAGGAGGCACATTGTGCAGGGCCTCAAAGGCAAGGACCATCCCATCAATATTCAGGGACCATCCAGGGATTTTGGAAAAGCTGAGATTGTTGTGAGAAAGGGCATTATAAATGTTCCCTGCCTCCCTGTGCCATAAAACCATTCTCTCAGACTCTCAATCCTTCCGATCCCTCATCCCACACATTTGCTTAGAAGGCCTGGGCTGGACCCCAGTCCAGAGAGCTATCCAATGGGCACTAATGCACTAGTTATTGATTCAGTTGAAAACTCCACATACATGTCCCGTGGTCTGAGGAAAGGGACACACCATACAAACAGCAAAGCCAGGCTCTCACTAAGTGGGCCCTGGAGAGGGTTGGAGAGGCAGGCAGCTGGTGCGGGCCACCCATATTTCACTCTGTGGAGAGCAAGAAGAGTTAATTCTCCGAGCTGTTCTGGGAGGTGGCCACTGGTAAGAGGACTCTGGTGTGCACAGCAACAGGCAATGATGGACCTGTTTTTACATTGAACTTGTCTCTGCAGTACGTGGGTCCAATGTACACAGAGGCCTAATTCTGAGTCATGCCAGAGTCACTCTATGGTGGAAGGGTGGCTGTAAGCCATTTTTACGTCCTTCAACAATCCTTAACTATCCCTGTAACATGCTGGTTCCCAGGAACAACTACCACTCCACTGCAATAGTTTCCTAGAGTTATTCTGCCCTCCCGGGGAACGTAGGATTGCTACAGCCAACTTCCTAGCCATATCCCCAAGGTTAGGGAGAAGGGTTAGTGCAGCTTTATGCAAAGGGAATCCTGACAGGACTTGTTAAGATGGCCTTCCAGCTGCCTTGAACTGCTGGGTGTACTGTAGGGGACAATTGGGGCCCAAGAGAATAATACTTTGCTAACCTTTTAGAACCAACGCATTCACTTTTGAGACTACTGCACCCTGGTTTGTTTATTTCGAGGATGAAGTGCTCAGATACCATGATGGAGTATGGATTAGAAGGAGGAAGGGCGTATTAAGGGATCTTGGTTTGATCCATCACAGCTTTATAAAATATTCACAACACAAACCAAAACCTTTCAGAAACCTTCCTAATTTCAAATCCCATTACAAATTTTAACTCCAGCCCTGCTCAAATGGTTTAAGGTTCATGAATCTTTTAACTTAAATCTAGACCCTGTTTAATGAAATCCTAGCCTCATTTTACACCCATTCAGGTCAATCAATGGTTTTACTTTGGCATAATGCAAAATTTGTGGTTTTGTGAGATTTTAATGTGAAATTGGGTGATTTTACACCGAGTTCTGTATTACGATCTTGGAGGCTCATTAAACTCTATGTGAAATGCAAGGGTTGCAAACCTATACAAATAAGAACACCACACAAGCAAAGATTAATATGAGCTCCTTTGAATTGAAATCACAGTGTTCCAAACAGCTCTGTTGTTAGCTAGTGTAGTTTTTGTTGGGGGGGGGGGGGGAGGAGGACATCAAAAATTATCCAGGGAGATGTGGGAACTTTTTCTTTTAAAAGAGTGAATAAGGAGACAGATATTTTTATGAACTGGGAGGTGGCGGGGGAGATCTGATAATAGTCTTCAAATATGTTAAGGGCTATTATAAAAAGGACAGCGATCAATTGTTCTCAATGTCCACTGAAGGTAGCACAATTAGTAATCTGCAGCAAGGGTGATTTAGGTTAGGAATATATTAGGTTTCCTAATATCTAGCAATAAAGATAGTTCAGTGCTAGGATATGCTATGAAGGGAGGTTTTGACATCCTCATCACTGGAAGTTTTTAAGGAGCCGTTTGTACCAAGACCTGTCTGGGATGGTCTAGATGAGCTCTCTAGGTTCCTTCCAGCCCTATGCATCTATAATTCTAGGACTTCAAAATAAGATTCAATGGAAAGGGTTTTTCTATTTGTTTCTAAAGTAAAATAATTCCCACACCAAATTGAGATCACAAAACATAACAGCCTTGTACTCCAGGGAAAGACATCAGAAGTGAAACAAACCAGTGTATGATAGTTTCACTGTGGAGGCAATGCACTTTCCACTGCTTACAAAGTTCTTGAGATTTTGGGGGAATTCATCACATTGGCACTAAAGCCAGCACTAGGGCTGAGACTTAATACCCTGGAAAATAAGTTTGCATTCTCATTTTACTCTCCATCCATCTCTCCTTTTATTTCTCTCCCATGCACTCGTGATCATTAATACTGAAGAGAATTATTGCATCTTTTCTTCATGACATTCAATCCTAGCAATTTCAGCCTCTTTCAGTCATGAGGAGAGAGGAAGGAGTGGGGGTGAATGATCAGGGTCAGTCACCTTCAGTACCCCAACTCCTTTTCTATTTGCATTAAACCTGAGGAAGAGCAGCATATGCAGAAGTTTCTTGGGCAGGCTCATCTCCATTCATGGGCTTTTGTATTAAAACTAAGACCTGTGCATTCTCCCTTAGTTCCCCTCTCCATTGCACATTTCCATTTGAACAAGGGACAAATCACAGTTTGAGTCAGGAACATAACGAAGATTCTAACATCTCTGGGACATGGAGAATCCACAGACACGTCTTCCCAAGCTGTTTGTCTCTGTCTCTCACTGGCCTGCCTGAAATAAATAAATAAATCCCAGCGTTGTGACTCAAAGAAGAAACATCTTTCCTTCAGGAACAAGAGAGAAGGCAGGTAATTTATCAAACATTACTTAAAATAGTCTATTTTTTATAGCATGTGCGCTTGTCTACTTTTTGACTGTTTCTTCTCCTTTCTTCTCCCTTGTTTTTCTGCCACTGATTGACAGCCCCCTGCTAATAAATTCTCTCAGCTGGCAGGTGTTTTTTGTAATGTTTCATTCGCAGCACTGCAGACTTCACAAGGAGAGGGGCTCTTTGTACATCCTCTGCCTTGCCTACCTTCCTTCCCCTTCCCCACCCCACAACACTGTGGAAGGATGAAAGCAAGGCTGGTACATGCAAAGGAAAGCCCCTGGGGAATGCAGACATGTGACAAGACCATGGTCCCAGGGTTTCATTAGGGGACACTGTCCTGCTAGAGTTATTGAACTTGATAACGAGAATATCCTCCAATATCCAATCATCCCACATTGGCAGTAAGTGGTGCTGCACTGTTGAATCTGTGCTTCACACCTTGAACTCGGTTGCTCTCAGTGTGGTGTTAGACAATGATGCACTGCCTGAAGTGCCCTGCTTCATAGCCTGGGCACTGCCAACCCTGTAATACTCCAATATGGTATTGACAGCCTGTGCATGAGTTGCTCATACTCTGAGCGTTGCATATAATCTTTAGCACATCCATGGGAACTGGACTCGCGGACCAATTTAAAATCACAGCTGATCGGAGATAAGAATTTACTGGTGTCATCTATTCTGCAGGCAAACGACAATACCTTTTCAGCTTCAGGATCCTCATGAAAGTTTCCTTTGTGGTACTAACACTGCCTAACACAAAATAAAAAGAGGCTCAGAACTTGCCCAATATTTCTGTCACAGCAATTTGCACCAACACCGTGTTTTCATGTTTACTTTGTTCCCTGAAATTAGAAATGAAAAGCAGAGCCCAGGACGGGAGACGTGCCTCTGGTTGGAATTACATCCCTTTCCTTGGCATTTCCTCCTGCCAAAGCAGTTTGGGGTTCTTTAATGTATTACAACAAACATATCAAATGGCTCAAGGGTTTTTTTGTTTTTCATCTGCTGGTTTCTGTTACTCTGTTGTGGCAACCATCTGAGCAAGAGGAAAGAAGATTTTGTGGCAAGAGCACTAGCTGCAAGTTTGTGCAAGGTGTGTTCTCAGCTCCCTGGAGGAGGATTAAAGTGTCAGGAGGATCTGAGGGCAGAACGTTTGAGTGATGGAGGAGAACTGTAGAATAGGCAGCAGAATACATTCTCTCGCAGCTGGAAAGATGGGCCAGTGGCAAGGGTGGGGAGACTGTGGTTCTCTTCCCTTCTCTGCCACATCTTCACGTGAGAATTCTGGACAAGTCATTTAGGCTATGTCCACATTGCAGCTGGGAGAGGTAATTCTCAGCTATCAGACCTAACCGGGTTAGGTGACAGAGTTAGTTGCTTAATCTGTTTAGGTGCTTTTGGAAGTCCCAGTAGGCGCCTATCTGCATCTTTAGACAGCTTAATACCTTTGACAATCTGGCCCTCTGCCTCAGTTCTCCATCTGTAAATGTGGGGATAAGAATACTTCCTTCCTCACAGCTATGTTGTGAAGATAACTACACTAAAGATTGCTGGTGCTCAGATACTACAATAATGGGGCCAGATTATTACTAAAATAGACAACTGAAACGGGAATGGCTCTTTTGACTTCAGTGGTGCAGAGAGCCAATATGACATCTACTGACCTATGCCAATTTACACAGACAGGGGATCTAGTATGCTTATCCAAAGCTTCTAGTTCTGCAAAAAAGGGCTGGAAATATCACAAGATAATAATCTCTTACAGTGCTACAAAATACTGCAAATAAGTAGCAATGAGGAGGAGGATTCTGCTACTGCTTGCCTCTTCAGAGAAGCAAATCATGAGACCAGCCCTTCTGGCTGCATTTTAACCCTTCTGGTCCCAGTCCTAGATAGAATCTTGAAGCACATAAGCCTCTGGCTTCTGGAAAACAACATCAGGGCGCGGACGTCTTGGAACTGCAGAAAAGGTTGGGTCCAGCTCTTGTGTGAAGATTCAAGTCAGTTCTTGTTTTTTTTCCATCATCTCCTTTGCATTGGTGCGGTCTCTGCAGTGCTCCATGCTGGCACTTTATGCCATGGAGAAACCGCAGTCTGAAACCTCAAGCCTTGCCACGCATCCAAAATTAATCAGAATCCTTCTTTGCACAGTCAGGCCCCGTGGCTTCCGCTATCTCGAATCAGGTTGAATGGCAAATGCTGGATTTTGATCTCTCACTCTGGGTTGTGTTATCTCGCACCCCAACCCCCCCTCAAGAATGAGCTGCATGATCTTTCTGTTTCCAGATAGTTCAGTTTTACCAATACAGAGTATTTCCTGCTATCTTGGTAACCTACGAGATTGCCTTAGGCATACTGGCAAAGAGCCTCACTTAGACAGAGACATCTATTTCTGCAACACATGCGACCAGTGCCATCACAAAGATCTTCCAATGCCTCCAAGAGATGAGCTTCTGGATGAATGACAGCTAGCACAGACAGAACAGGGCATCACCTCCCAAATCAGTCACTGTTCCCTTCCTTTCACCCGCCCGGCCAACACAGCAATCCATCCAGATGTGGGTTCTTTCTTCCTCCACAAGCAAGTGACCTTGACCCTTTCACAGCCATCTGGGACCCCTTCTCGTGCCCAAATGTGCTCCAGAATTCTTTGTACTAGTTGTAAAAGTGCTTCAGGAGAGCTGCTGCAGCAGGCAACGCAGAGGAATCTTCTGCAGGACATCTGAGGCCCAAAGGAGCCCCACGTTCCTGGCTGAATAGAAACAGGTCTCCATTCGAGGGTAGGGTCTAGCTGGGAGGAGGTTCTGCAGATGCAGAAGAACAGATTGCACTGGCCAATTGCTGAGTTATCTTAGCAGCCCTAGTAATTTTCACTTGTCCAAAGTGGTCACCAGTTTACCCTATATAGAAAGATGTTTCTTAATAATCTAGTCCATTCATCCTATGATGGAGATTTCTAGACTGGACAGGTTTTTTTGCCAGGCATTAAAGGCCAGCTGTTGGTTCCACTTCTGGAGAAGTCAGTCTGAAGTAATATTAAGCTCCCAGCAGGAATCGATGATGACAGGAGCAAATCCACAGAGTCCAGCCAGGCCTGCTTGCTCACATGAACATAAGCTTGGGGTCACTTTCAGAGGCAGAGTTAAAAGCTTAACTACCTAAGACCAGCCAGGCCTCCTTTCTTCAGAGGGCCAGGGATGACAGCTGTAACTCCTGCAAAGTTTTCTACATCCTGAGAAGACACTGCTTGAAATCATTTATAACTTAAATGCAGTATCAATACAAAGATGACAGGCTGGAAGAAAAAGAAAAAAGAAAAAATTTGGTGCATTTCCAGGCACAGTTGGAAGGATCTTCCCTGCTCATCCGTCTTGTGTTTGAACAGGGTGAACTGAAAAAAATTGCACCAGTGCTGGAAAACAAAATTCACCCTTAATGCTGTCAGAGTTGGCTGTGTGTCAATGTTGGTGTGGGCTCCTAGAACAACAATTCTAATACAAAGCTGACATTTAAACATGACTAGTGCTGGGCTATAGCCAGGGTCTGATCCCGGTAACGACAGGCAAGAAATTAATTTGAGACAGCCACTCACTCCAAAGGGAGTTGACAGGTGTTAGGAAACCTGGACTGGCTCAAATGAAAGATGGGACTGGCCTCTATCTAAATACTGGAGAGAACCTATTGGAATCTAGTGCTAGACTGGCTGTCTGCCTAGACATTATTCAAAAGCTGGAATGAACTTTATGTAAATATGGATTGGACTCAGTCTGACTATTGTGCAAAACTTGCAAAGGATTGAGTGTATGACTGGACTGGACTCAAGACATACATGGGGGGTTGATGTGAAGGAGTTGGTATATTTGCATCTCTAACAAGCACACCCATCCAATAAGGGATGTTGCATTTATTTCCTTAGCCCTTTGTTCTGATTGGCCTAGTCCCCATGCTAAATTTAGCCTCCTCTTTTGCTTTAAGACCCAATTACGTTATGAGTGTGGGAGGCAAACAGGAATAAAAAGATCTGCACTGTCTTCATTGCAGCCCTAAGCTCCTTGCCCTAAGTTAGTGCATATATAAGAACTAATACACATATCAAGTGGCTCTGATTATAGCTGGCACAGCGCACGGTAACAGAATTTCTCTGACAAGCACACAAGGGTTGGGGATTTTTAATATTGTCTTCCCCTACAAGTAATTTCCAGTGTTTATGCTCTGCGGAGCTCCTTACGAGTGTCAGAGCAGAACAAATGTCAGTTTTAATGGACTTGCTAAATCATAAAAACCACTTGCAAAATTGCATCTGATTAAAACATGAAAACGTTCCATTATTCACACAAATATTTCAGGCAGCTCACAACAGTAGCAGTGGTGTCTGTAAGAACAAAAATCTTGGCCTAGAGGATTTTACCTCCATAACGAAGTAGTAACATAACATACCCTAGCCACATACAGTCACACATGCACTTTTCCCAGGAGACAAAAGAAAGTTTGGTATTAGTCATTTCATCATTAATTCATATAGCAACGCATAACAATATGTGACACAATATGTGTTACAATGTACATCCAGGCAGCGCACAATGTCATCGACAATATTAAAATACCTCAGAGACAGGTCTGTTTTGGAGGGGAGCCAGCTCTGGAAAAAAGCCTAAATACTTTGGAAACAGAGAGGCTGTCACTAATTAGGAGAGACTATCTTGTCTTTATCCCAGTTTGAACCTGCACTCGTTCACCAAACTCACCTCCTACTCCTGCACTGGGGAAAGAAATAAAGGCAAATCTTTTCCATATGTGCAAAATAGATGTGGCAACAGAATACATATATTATACAAAGGGACTGGCTTAGCACTACAACAGAAAGGCTACCCCTCAACATGATGACATTCTGCCCGTTACTGAGAAGGTTTTGGAAGCTTCATTCTCACTGTGCTCTCTAGATGGTGATGCAAAGTAATTATGCTTTGATTAACTGAAAAATGTAACCTTGGGTAATAAAGCACATTCTGCAAAGTGCTAGAAAGTTACACAGCTGGAAACCTAGCATTTAAAAACAGTCTAAGCCCTTTGACTCCTAACACTGCAGAAGACTCTTAACACTTGTTTAGTTTTCTGAGTTAAAGATATCTGGGTTAAATTCCCAACTCTGCCATGGTCTCTCTGAGTGACTTTGGGCAAGTAGATCATCTTTATGCCTTGGTTTCCCATCTGTAAAATGGGGATAATAATTTCTGCTTTCATCCACACTTTGTCTGTCTTGTCTATTTAGCTTGCAAGCTCTTTGGGGCAGAGGCTGTCTCTTACTGTACATTTGTAGAATTCTTAGCACAATGGGGCCTCCATCTTGGTTAGGGGCCTTCTAGACATATCTATAATAAACAATCATCTTATTTCAGCAGTCAACAGATCTAAGTGTATACTTAGTCCTGAGTTTAATGCAGTTAAAACTTTCTTTTTACCTATATCAAAGGCCTGTGCATATCTTTGGTACAATCTCAATGTTAGGAGCCCTTTCTCAAGCAGTTCCCTAAAACAGGTTGTGTGAAAAGTTTGGTCATCTCACATTTTTGAAATCCCTGGATCCACTCTGCAGTGTACTTCCTATGTGAACAATAAATGACTACATGATGCTGATTCAGCCAATCAAGGATAGAGGTTGTTGCCAGACTAAATTAAGGGAAAGATGTTTGAGCTGTTAGATTAAATGATATATAATATATAACAAAATCAAAGAAAGGGGAAGTTGATAGCAATGAATATAAATATGAACATAGAGTTAGGAATTGCAGAAAATTGACAAGGAAGCAAAGGAACACAAGGAGAAATCTATGGCCCGCAGAGTTAAAGACAATATGAAGTTTTAAAAATAAATTAGGAGCAAAAAGAATCCTGACAATGGCATTAGTCTACTACTAGATGGAAATTGTAGAACTCAATAATAATGCAGAAAAGGTAGATATGTTCAATATATGTTTCTGTTCTGTGTTTGGGGGAAAATGGATGATATAGTCTCATCATATGGTGATAACACTCTTTCCATTCTACTAGTATCTCTGGAGGATGTTAAACAGACGTTCCTAAAGTGAGACTTTTGAATCAGCAGGTCTGGATAACTTTCATCCAAGACTTTTAAAAGAGCTGGCTGAGTAGCTCGCTGGACTACTAATGTTCATTTTCAACAAGTGTTGGAGCCCTGGGGAATTTCCAGAAGACTGGAAGAAAGATAATGTTGTGCCAATTTTTTAAAAGGGTAAATGGGATGGCCTGGACAATTATAGGCCTCTCAGCCAGACAACGATCTCAGGCAAGATAATGGACCAGTTGATATGGGACCTGATTAATAAAGAAATAAAAGGAAGCTAATACACTTAATGCAAATTAGCATGTGGGGCAGGAGAGGTGGGGAGAATTGATCCTGTCAAAGTAATGTGATCTCTTTTTCTGATGTGATTGCAAGTTTGGTTGATAAAGGTAACAGCGTTGAGGTTATATACCTAGACTCCTGTAAGGTGTTTGACTTGGTTTCACACAACATTTTGATTAAAAAGCTAGAATGATATAAAATTAACTTGACACACATTAAATAGATAAAAACTGGCTAACTGATAGGTTTCAAAACATCATTGTAAATGGGGAATCATCATCATCAGAGCAGGTGTTTTCAGTAGGGTCCAACTGGATCAGTTCTTGACCTTATGAACTGGGAGAAAACATAAAACCACCACTAATAAAGTTTGCAGATGACGCAAAAATTAAGGGAATGGAAAATAACAAAGATGACAGATCACTAATTCAGAGTGACCTGGATCGTTCGGTAAACTGAGCACAAGCAATGCGTGTTTTAATACAGCTAAATGTAAATGTATACATCTAGGAACAAAGAACGTAGTCCCTGCTTGCAGGATAGAGGACTATATCCTGGGAAGCAGTGACTCTGAAGAAGATTTGGGGGTCGTAGTGGATAATCAGCTGAACACAAGTTCCCAGTGCGATGTTGTATCCAAAAGAGCTAATGCAATCTTGGGATGCATAAACAAAGGAGTAGAGAGGTTATTTTACCTCTGTATTTGGCACTGGTGTGATCACCGCTAGAATACTGTGTCCAGTTCTAGTGCCTGTAATTCAAGAAGGGTATTGATAAATTGGAGAGGGTTCAGAGAAGAGCCATGAGAATGATTAAAGAATTAGAAAAAAACATGACTTATAGTGATAAACTTAATATACTCACAGAGCTCAGGCTAACAACAACAAGGTTAAGGGGTGACTTGATGAAAATCTGTAAGTATTTACCTGGAGAACAAATTTTTAATAATGGACTCTTCAATATAGCAGAGAAAAGTAAAACACAATCCAATGGCTGAAAGCTGATGCTACACAAATTGAGACAGGAAATAAGGCATAAATTACTCTCACTGTCAAAAATTAACCAGTGGGACAATTCACCAAGAGTTGTCCATCACTGACAATTGTAAAATCAAGATTGGATTTTTTTTTCTAAAAGATGTGCTCTAGGAATTATTTTTGGGGGTTCTCTATGGCCTGTGTTATACAGGAGGTCAGATTACACAATCACAGTGGTTGCTTCTGGCCTTGGAATCTATGAGACTGTCCCATCAAGGCCTCCTTGTAGTTTTCCCTCCCCTCCATGACTCTCCCCACGGCAAACAAGAGTTTTCACAATGCCAGAGGGATGTGGAAGTTCATCTAGGTAAATTCCCTTGCATGCTTCTTTGCAGTTTTCATACAAAAGCTAATAGCTCCTGATGTGTTCAGCAAACTCAGCATTTCTCCCTGATCTCAGTTCAATGTGCTGTCTTTCTCACCATGAACACATTTTCATCTCGCTAGCCTTTCTTTCCCGCCCCCCTCAATCCGTTTTTATCAACACAGCCTCAGGTGAAGAACTGCTTGAAAGAAATGTAAAATATCAGACAGAGGTTCTTGTTTAACCAAAAGGATAACAGTCAGTCAGTTCCATTAAAAGGCTAGAAAAATCCATCTGTGGCTCAGATCCTCAGCTGGCATAAACTGCCATAGCTCCTTGGACTTCACCACAGCTATGCCAATTTACATCAGCTGAAGATTTAACCCAGTGTGTTTGGAAACCTCTGTTCTCTTTAAAAAGCAGCAGTCATGTGCTTGGGAAACCAGCACATCAACTCTGCACCCTCCCACTTTTCCTACAATTGAACGCTTTGTGCTTGCTTATTTTGTTTTAGGATTTCATACGTTTAAAGAAGGAGGGCATGTATTACTTCCCACATTATGTTCCCCATTTACAGATGGGGAAACCAAGGCATGGCAAGTTTCTGATTTGCCCAAGTTCACACAGCAGGTCAGTGGTAGAACCAGGACGGAATAGAATCTAGGTCCCCTAATTCCTGCACCTGTGCTCTTACCATTAGGACAGAGATGATGCATAGGTCACAAATCAATATCTAACCTAACCTACTGTGAATCCAGTATCTAGGGTTCTAGGAGAACTATCAAACTAACTGGCAATATTTTGAAGAGTTTTTGGAAGATCCCTCCATTTCATAGTAATTTTTAAAAGTTCCCACTGTAAGGAGTCGTCCTCTGCATTCCCATATCCCTGCATAAAAGAGTGCAAGAGAAGCGAATGGGTGTGGAGTGGGGTGGAGTTGTCCCTGGACTATAGCATAATCCCTTGGGATCTGGAGCGGACTAAACTGTTTGATGGAGGAAGTATTTATTGAATTGCTAACCCTGAGCCTTATAATGAATGATGGCAACATTAGCTGGTGCAGGGAGCGACTGGGGCAAAGAAGTCGATAGCTTTGTGTTGTTTTCAGGATCTTTCCCCCTCATGGTGAAGACTGGAACGCCAACATCTCTGGAGTTACCCGGAGTATCTCCATAGGTCAGTGAAGAGCTCTTGCTCTGTTGCAGACATATGCTTGCTTCACTCTGATTAATACATGTACATTCCAAGCCCTGGCTCCTTACGTTTTCTGGCACCAACCATTCATCTGGCTTCAGGCGAGATCAGAGCAAAGTATTCCAGCATCCCAAGTGGCTTTCAGCTGGGCACTCAGACAGTTTCTCTGTGTTCCTATGGAATGCAGGGCAAGTAAAGGAGAAGAAGAAAAGTCTCTTTTCTAAAGGACATTCTAGCAATAGGACAGAGGGTCAGGTCTGGTCCATAAAGTTTGACGCAACGGAGACCAGGGAGGGGAAGGCTAGAGAGCTGTGGGCATGTTTGATTAAAGAGTTATAATAATTCTTCTCCCTCTCATGGCAGTTTTCACCTCAAGGTGCTTTATAAGGAAGGTCAGTGTCATCATCCCACTTTTACATCTAGGGAAACTGGAAAAGAATGAGAGGGAGTGACTTGCTCAAGGTTACACAGAAAAGCAGTGAAGAGCCAGGAACAGACCCAGGTCTCCGATTAAGGGTAGCATGTAAGTATTCAGCTCCCCCATGTTTCTTCTCATGTCTTTTGCTTTGCAGCACTTGTGCTGGATGAAGAGGAGGAGGGCCAGAGGTAGATCAGGGCTTGGAAGGATGCACTTTTTCACAAAAGTGTCACACAGGCCACTAAACCCCACCCGGTTCCCCCACACAGAACCCAATAACCTGGATTAGATGACAGCTACAGCCATCAGGAGACTAAATTATTATGTGCCACAGGCAGAGAATAGGAGGTACTAGGTGCACCAATGCTCAGTGCAAAGACAGAGAATTGACTGGGTGATTTGATTTCTTCTGCCTGCCGAAGTAATGGCTCAAGCATTTGATTGGTGTTACCAGACAGCAACCCTTATCAGGAACAGCAGGCAAGTGACTGGTGCAGAAAGTTCTCCCAGATCTCAGAACCTTGCCCGAAAGATGTTTTGGAGGATTGGAAGGAGGGGGGGGGGGAATCCCATTCCTTATGTGGAGATGGAGAGTCGTGCATAAAAATCCATTCAGCCACAACCAAGAAATCAATGAAACTACAAGGAAATGTTTATGACCATCAAATTCTCAGAATCAGTAGTACATATGGTAAATACCCATCCTCAGCAAAGAGTTTATCAGGGACCCCAGACACATGCTAATCATTATGGCATTTCCTGTCCCATTTGCAGATCTGGTGTGACAACAGATCAAGGCACTTTAGCAGGGTACCATGAGGTTTCCAGCCAATGCTATACCCTTTATGTGCATAGAGGTCTTCAGTTCCCAAGGTAGTCAAAACAGCACCTTTCCCCACACCAAAATTCACTAAATTACAAAATACATTTAAAAAACCTAGCCAGCATAATCAAGTCTATTGTAACTGTAATGGCCCTCCTCTTTGGTAGAGACCAGGGATTGAATTTGGGATCCCCAGAGCCAAGGGCACAAGCCTCTATAGCTTGAGCTAAAGGATTAAAAGGCTGCAGCTGGCTGCTTTAAAAGACTCATCTCCTATGTTACTTAGGCATGGAGGCAGATGTGCAATAGTCTTTGGACAGTAAGTTATTCATGGTTTACAGACATTGGGCCACATCCTCAGCTGGTATAAATGGGCATCATTCCATTTACACCAGCAGTGCTATGCTGATTTACACCATCTGAGAATCTGGCCCATTATGTATATTTATTTTAAGAAGCTGGCTCTCACTTGTTTGCAAAGCTTTTAGATACAGCTCATGGGGAAATAAGAGTGAATCACTGCATTACATATACACAGTGTCAACTATTTAAATCTCATTCCTCCTCGCCCCCACACACAGTGCCTTCTATATAAGTTCAGGGGAACATTCATTTCAGAGATCTCACTATTAAGTTCACACACCACTGTGACAATGGAGAAGAATGTGAAGAGACATTATATAACACGCTACAAAGGAAGCACAATCTGTACAGAAAAAAAAAACCTACAGTAGAAACCACTTTGCTATCTAAGGACAAAAGAGTTTCCAAATCAGCAGTACTTTTTTACATTCTTTCTCTTACACTTCTCCATAGGGGGGAAAGCAGCAACTTTCAACCTTGAAGTATATTACTTTTGAGTCAGAAAGCAGCAAAACGTGACCAAAACCAAATGATCCCTTAGTGAGGGAGAGCACAGTGTGTGTCTCTCTGTAAGGATAAGAGGAAGGATGGCTCAGTGGTTAGGGCAGTAGCCTGGAGCTTGGGTTCAAGTCCCTCAGCGATGAACTTCCTGTATGGCTTGAGGGAAGTCACTTAGGGTATGCCTACACGGCAATTAGACACCTGCGGCTGGCCTGTGCCTGTAGACTTGAGCTTGCAGGGCTCAGGCTAAAGGGCTGTTTCATCGCAGTGTAGATGTCTGGGGTCAGACTGCAGCCTGGGCTCTAGGACCCTGCAAGATAGGATGGCTTCCAGAGCACAGGCTGCAGCCCAAGCCCAAATGACTACACCACAATTAAATAGCTCGGTGAGCCCGAGTCAGCTGGCACAGAGTAGCCACAGGTTTTTCACTGCAGTGTAGACATACCCCTAGATTCTCTGTGGGTCAGCAATAGTATTTTCCTACCTCACAACACAGATGCAATGTGCTCAGATACTACGGTAATACGGGCCACATATTACCACAGATGACAATAACCTGCACTGAAATTCACCTGTGAAATGGCAATCTTATACAGCTGCAAACAGCTAGAAATGTCAGGGTTTAGCACCCTGTGTCACAATACCTAGAAGCTACATATAGACACACAGCCTTCATTCCCCACGCCGTTAGAAATGGGTGGTGAAGGAGGCCCACAGTTTCTAATCGGACCATTCATTTCCCCTATTTAAATTGATGTCCTGTTGAGCTCTGAATCAGGATGTGTTATGGCAGATGCTCGAATGCCTCATCTGTGGAGAAGTCTATAGACTCGTCACAAGCACTATGGGGAAATAGGTAGATATAATGGGAAAGTGCCAAGTTACAAATGATTACAAAAGGTGATAATTATTGTGTTCAACAGCGGTATTTTTAGACATAAATATTGTCACAAGACAGCTTATTGCTGCCTCTTTGAGCCCATTCATTCCTGGGATTCCAGCATACACAGCAAGAAATTTGTCTCTCTGAAGGTCTCAGCGGAGACACTCAGCAAACTAAAATAGGGTGAAATTCCCACCTCTGAGGAGGAGCAGAAAAAGGCCTCAGCATTACTTAAATTGCTCCAGAAGACCTCAGAATAAGGCTTAAGCAGTGCATTGGATTTGTGCTGATCCTTCTGCAAAGGAATGAATTACACCCATAGAGAGTATCTAAAGTAATGTGCCTAAAGCAGCATTAGGAGAAAGTCTATGGCTAGTGTTGATAATATAACTCACTTTTTTAGTTGCTCAGAAATTATTCAGATTCATTTCGGGTTCTGTGTTCAGTTTCATCCCTTGGAAAGTCTGATTGCAACCAGTTGAGTTGTTGAGATATTGAATCACAAAGCAGATAATGCTTTTCTCTTTGGGCTTTGTTCAGACACCATGCTTAGAGAACAATAGAATAGATAAGGCTTGGAATATCCAACTTGGCTCGTTTTGTAGATCTTACTTACTTAGCTATTACCAGCAGAAGAGTGGGGTGGGGGGAGAGAAAACCTTTTGTAGTGGTAAACACCCATTTTTTCATGCTTTGTGTGTATAAAAAGATCTTCTACACTTTCCACAGTATGCATCCGATGAAGTGAGCTGTAGCTCACGAAAGCTTATGCTCAAATAAATTGGTTAGTCTCTAAGGTGCCACAAGTACTCCTTTTCTTTTTGCGAATACAGACTAACACGGCTGCTACTCTGAAACCTACTTAGACTTAATGCTCAAGTCAGGTTTGTTTGCCCAAAGTCATTTGCATCCTCAAAAATGCAAAGGAGAAATCTCACATGTTCAAAATACTCCATAGGGAATGGGAGCTGTTTTCTGTGGACAGGAGCAAAGACCTTGACATTGCAAGGAGAGAGAAGAGTTTAGCTGGTGGCTAAGCTGAAATTAAACTGCCAGATCCTCATCTGGTGCAAACCATCATGATTCCATTGAAATCAGCGTGGTTATGCCAATTTACACCATCTGAAGATCTGGCCCCAATATTATAGGCAAGAAGATGGCAGACAGGAAGTATACCGACTTCCCTATCCATCTCAATGTGCTGTCAGTCCAGGCTGGCAAAACAGAGGTTGATGCTTGGTAAGAAATACTGAATTACAGTTCTGTATCATCTGCCACATCAGGTACAGCAGATCGGAACAGCCTTGGCATGTGCTTTCCTCCAAAAGAGAAGCTCTGTTTTTTCTTTTTTCCCACCTATGGCACAAAAGCAGACAATGAAAACAGACACAGGTGTCTGGAATGTGACTAGATTATGTTGGAGAGGCACAGGGAAATGTACTGGTCACAGTTAATAGCAACCACAGCCAGTAAACAGTAAGAGATGGAGGAAACTGGGCCCACCTCCCACAGACTTGTTTATGCTAACCAAGGTTGGTAATAAATTACTGGTAAGTGGCCTCCTTTGAAAGGAAATTATTCAAGTGGGCAGGTGCGACCCAACAAACATTCATCTTCTGCAGGCTACAATGCAGTTAGGGAAAGGGGAAGGTAAAGCATCAGATGGGTTCATCCCCCTCAGTCACTCATCCTGCTTTTTGCAATGGGGTAGCAAGAGGGCGCAAATGTCCACAGAAAAGAGACAGAGATGGATGGGTCCATATTCAGGGGTCGGGGAGCCACCCTATCCATCTCACTAAACTGAGGAAGCAGCTGTGGGGCTGAGTCCCAAACAGCAGGAGCCTAGACTCCTTAGTGCCTCTTTAAATAGCTTGACAATCCCTGTCCTAATCTTCAGCGAAGTCCCTTAAAGGAATGTGAAGCTTGGAAGAAGGGAAGGTTTGTGGTTAAGGCCCCGAGTGGAGACTTGGGAGAACAGGGGTCAATTCCAGGCTGTGCAGACTCCTTGTGTGACCTTGAACAAGTCACTTTGACCCAGATCCTCAAAAGATATTTAGGCTCCTAACTCCCATGTAAATCAATGGGAGTTAGACACTTAAATACCTCTGAGGATCTGGGCCTGATCCAAAGCCTCCTGAATTGACTTTGGATCAGGCCTTTACTTTCTGTGCCTCCAGTTCCCATTTGTATAGCACTGCCCTACCTTACAGGGGGATTGTGAGGTGAAATCCATTAGTGTTTGTAAAACGCCCAGATCCTAAACCAGTGGTGGCCATGTAAGTCCACAGGAGAGATATATACTCCCAGGGCTGCACCTTGCAGTCAAGGATTTGTACCCATCCATGTTACAACCCTACCAGCCTTGCTGTAATTCCCCACAGGTGATGTTTTAAGCCTTGGTGTGCAAGTGAAAATTAAAAGGTTATTTGAATGTTGCAATGCCTCCGTTCTAAAACCAGACCCTAAAACCCAGGTGAGTGGGATCCTCACTTAATAGTGAACCAATCCATGGCACCAAAATTTGGGATGCAGCAATTGCTCAATTTACTAGATTATATAGGCAATACAGACTTCTTTCCCCAATATTCCTTTCTAGCAGCTGTGGCTGGATCAAGATTTCATTTTCTCTTTATTATTAATTATTATTACATTATTAACTATTATTAGCTACTGTTGTTCTTTGTTCTGTGTTTACTTCAACTCACCCTTGAGGATTGTGGCTTAGTCATGGCTATGTAGCAGGGTTTTCCACAGGATCTTGGGGTGTTATTGCTTCTAGCCTGTAATAAATCCTTTTGAAACTCAAAGATCTCAAGACGGAAGGTGAAACCCTGGCCCCGTTGAAATCAATGCGAACTTTGCTACTAAGTTCAATGGAGCTAGAGTTTCACTCTGACTATGTACCTAGAATTGTTTGCATGCTTCTTGGTGCTTTGTTTTACAATATCATTCTCCATCACATTGCACCTCACTGATCCCATTCTCTCCCTATTGACTCCAATGAAATTACAACAGTGAAAGAGCAAAAATTAGACACTACATCATCTTCTACAACCATGCAAGGTGAGGGCATAATGGATGTAGAATATCTCCATTGGGTTGAACAGAAAAATCTGATGTGGTAGGATCACAGTGCCTCATATAATGGGACCCTGGCTGGTAGGTGCTACCTCAATACAAACACATAAAAAGATACCACTTAGTGGAGTGCTGTGACAGTTTTAGTAAGTTAAAGAGCAACTCACTCGCATGCCTTAGGTGGTCCAAACGGCGTCCTCCATGCAGTGAGACCGTGCATGTATGGTATACAATGTATGGCTTGCATACAGACATGGCATGACACTGTGTCCATTTGTCAAAGGAATAAGTGACCCTACAGCTGCAAGGTGTAATGAAGAATAGGGCTCTGTAACTTTTATGTGAATTCCTGCATTGATCCTTTGGGGGGAAATAATTTAAAATATCAACTTGCAAAAAAAAAAAAAAACCCCACAAAAATCAGTCAAAGCAGTTTGCTCCTCTCAGGACACTCCCCACTGCAGCTATTCTTTGGTGCATGGCATACACGCTACCAGCTCTTCAGCATCATCTCCACTTCCACGAGCTCTCTCATCGCCACGGTGCAGTTCGCTTCCCAGGCACTCTGACTCCACACGCGGCCCTTGGGTTTGACGAGCAGCGGAGCTGATCATCTCCAAGTCAGTGAGGCGTTCCAGCGACTGATGGATCATAGTTTGTTAATATTGCCGGAACACAGCCCCGGGGAGACACGGCTGGTTCAAAAAATAAATAAATAAAGCAGCCACTGAAGTAACTTCTCCTGCTGTAGATTGCCTGTGTGCATGAAGAGTGTGCGAGTGAAGATGGGCAGCGTGCCTACGAGATGGAAATTAAATGGCAAGAGGTGGAGAGCACTGGGGGAAGGAGAGGATATTAAAAACAGAGCGTCATGACTCAATGCCAAAACTATTAGGAGAGTGAAGGAAATATGCTGGCGGATGGCAAAATCCATATCAGTCACTGGATGCCATTCCACCGGGGAAGACGGGGGGTGCCAAGGCTGAAGAGCCTGCCATTCATTATCTTTGATTTAGTACTGCATAGACAAGAGGAGCTTCCATGATGCATTGGGTGTACATTCTTCTATTGATCTCTCAGGCTTAGTTTTCTAAACTTGCCATCCATCACCCCCCAGCCCCTCTCAAACTCCCCTTGAGACGAGGCTGAAGAGGAGTACGTCTTCCTGTCTCCCAGGGCCACGGACCGAATGGTTTATGAGAACCAAGGATGTAGAGGAGCTCAGGTTGATCCACTGCCTCTTATGATGGATTGGCAGCATTTGCAGACATTAGTTTCTCCTGCTAGGCGTTCTTCTGAAGGGCAAAGGAAGGCCTGGACTAAGCAATGCTTTCAAGGTGAACTTGGTCATACAAGAGGGAGAATTCATTTCCAGATTATGCACCATTTACATTACTGGCTTGTGAACTCCTCCATCTAACAAAGGTTGGACAAACTAGCTCTGAATAAATAGAAACAGTGTAGTGTAGCAGACTACACATGGGACTACCTGGATTCTTCCCTAGCTCCTCTAATGCCCTGCCATATATAATCCCAGGAGGTCACTTCATGCCTGCACATCCCCTTCTGTCCTTTCTTTGCCTTGGGTATTTCTACCGTTGACTCTTCAGGGCAAGCACTATCTCTCACTATGCGTATGTGGAAGGCTTAGCAGAACAGGGCCCTGATTTCAGCTGGGATCTCAAAGTGCTGCCAGAAAATAAAATTTCTGTCTTTTGACTTGCTCAGAACCAATTCCAAAAGCTTGATAAAGTTCTGAGTCCTGTTCTCTGAACAGTTGGGGTCAGTAATGCTGATCATTGGCAATGAAATCCAGGAGGTGGCTGATCTCTAGATCTGGCTGAAGACCAGGAATTGGGGAAGGGAGTTTTGCTTTTCTTCCTCGCCCATCAAAACAATTGTGGAATTTGACATTTTACTACCAGTTCTGCTTGTATCCTATATTAGTCAATGTCTGCTGTGCTTTGGATAACTAGAATAACCCTGGATAACAAGAGTATCCAGAGTTATACTTCTCAACACTAACAAAAATGGTCAAAGGACATTAAACCTCATGCATTAGGGCTTGAATCAATTCTTGACTAGTAGAGATCAGGATGAGACCTGATATGGAGGGCAGATTATCCCAGATCGACCTCCTGTGGTGTTCTTATGTTTTCCTCTGTAGCATCTGGTGCTGGCTCCCATTGGCAAGATACCAGGCTAGATTGCCTTTGGATCCAATAGGACAATTTCTATGTTGCTTCATCCCAAATCCTGGCATCATTACTCAGGCAAAACTCTTATTGAGAGCAATAGCAGTTTTGCCCGTATAAGGACTAAAACAAAACAAAAAAACTGAGTGAAGAGGCTCAAGATTCAGCTCCCAGATATTAAACTATAATTTCAATTTGCTGCACTTAGAAAAATGTCTCCAGGAAGCCATGCAGGCATGATCCCAAATCCATCACAATAATTCTTACAGAAACCACCTAAGGATCTTTGCAATTCTTAAAAAGCTTTTGTTGTTGTTGTAGTCAAGGTGCAAATGTCAAGAACCAAAACATGATTCATTTCCTTCCTCTCTCAGGTTATAGGGAGAGAGAGGAAGCAATGGATAAAGGGGATACATAGGTTAGAGAGAGCCATGTCTGTGCACAATGGGGTGCTGGCAGTGGTAAAAGAAGCACTAGATTGTTATATGCTCTTGAATTGCCCAGGGATATGAAAAAAAGCAAGTGGCATTTGGCCGGGCAGAGAGCTAAAGAACCCAGAAGTAATTCTAGGAGACAAAGGGAAACACTGCTCATTCAGGGCAGGAAAGAGTTAAAAATGACCTTGTGTGCCATGCCTTAGGAAATCTCCAGGATTCCAGACAGGATGATGTAGTACTTTCACGTAGATGTCTTTACAGACAGCTACAAGGGTAAGGCTGGGGAAGCAACTCTCTCTATAAACAGGTTAGTTAATTAACCAGAGGTAGATCCCCTATGATCAGCACAGCAATCTCTTGGCAAAAGTCCTAAATAAACACCTTGGAACTAAGGACCAGGCATGGAAAGAGAAAGCAGATGCTAAATGCACATCATCTTCTATTGTCCTAGAAACACATGGTGGTTTTAGGGAGAAACTACATCCAAAAGCCAGACAGAAATAACCTCATGTGAAGAAAGAGCCATGACGTGAGCTTTGGGATTCTGAAAAGCCCTTTGCTTTCTAACTAGCAACATCAATATTAACCAATTACTGAAACACAGCTCAGAATAGCCACACTCCCTGATTTGCAAGGGACATTGAACATTTAGTTTCATGATAATAGGGGAGAAGTATGTTTGTTCGAAATTGGATGCAATTAAAGTCTTTTTTAGCAATGCATCTGAAAGTAACTGACCTTTGATTTGACATGCAGTGAAAGAAGGAAGAATTAGAGCAACAATCAACCTATTTAAAAGCCAAGTGCAATCTAGCAAACTCCTAGTAGATTCTAGAAGTTAGGCATACGAGGTTCTGGTCTGCCCTTTGTCATCAACTCACTCAGACATCTTGGATCAGTAATTTCGCCTTTCTGTGCCTCAGTTTACCCATCTGCAAAGTAGGGATAACACAGCCTCACGGGGCTCTTGAGAGTCTTTGTACTTTTTTGTTTATAAAGCACTTGGAAGATGAATGGACCTAAGTCCTTTATCCTCGTAGTAAAAACAACAATGGGCAGTGAAGACTGAATTACCTCAAGAATTGCCCTCCACATACAGGTTGGTAGGGAACACTGTAGAGAAAATTTGCATTTGGGGTCCCTGTTGCTCTGCTGAATTGGTGGATAAATAGACGATTCCAGTTTTCAGGTCTGTTTGTCTGGCACCTTTCACCAATTGCTCAATCTGTTAAACATACAAGACCTTGCCCGCCTACGAGAGTTGTTCTGATTTAACTCAATTGGTTTAGAAGCCGAGGGGGTACAATCCCCTGGTGTTGTCATTCACAAGTCAGTTTAAGAATGACATCTATTTAGCTTGTCAGTCAGAAACTGACTTAAGCTAAATCTATACAAGGCGCTCAAACTGATTTAAGAGTGTCCACACAAGGGAGTCGCGCACATTTAACTAAATCAGTTTCTAAATGGATTTGGTTAACCAATTTAATAATACTTAAATGATCTTACCCAGTGCTTTTCTTCAGTAGCTCTCAAAGCCATTTGCAAAGGTCAGAGTTGTCATTATTTTACAAATAAGGGAACTGAGGCACAAAGCGGTGAAGTGACTTTGCTCACGATCACCCAGCAGGCCAGTGGCAGAACCGGGAACTGAACTGAGGTCTCCTAAATCCCAGCCCAGTGCTCTTAGCCATTAGGAGACACTGTCTCCCATTTGGTTAGATCTTTTCCACCTGTGCATGTACACAAGGCCTAAGGCAACAGAGAACACACCCAGGCTAGTTTTGGAAATCAGAACCCTCCCACCGTTCCTGTCAGCTCCTTCCAGAACCTTCTGTTCTGAAGCCTTCTTCCACTGCTCCTTCTACTGGATAACAAATCATAGAAGCCAGATGGAAAAGAAATCTGATAACTCACTCCATGTCCCCAAGGGCAATGCAGTATTGCTCCCTACAGTCCATTTCTAATGCTTTGTTCAGTCTGGACTAAAGCACTAGAAAAACGTACTGTAGAGAGCAATGCTGTATGGTCTTGGGGACATGGATCTTAAAACTGGCAAGTTTCCTTATTGGGAACATTTTCCTGACATCCAAGCTAATTTTTCCTTTTCTCAATAGCCTCTAATGGCTCCTAGTTATACCTCTGCTTACCACATATTCCTGCTTTCCCCTGGGTGTCAACACCCTCCCTTCTGCTTTCTGTAGACTGTCATCATGGTTTCCATCTCCTCAGTCCTCACTTGGCCAAGCTGACCACTGACCAGCCTGCTGAGAGTTCCAATGGATAGCTCTCCGTACTGGGAAAGAAATTCCTGACATGGATATTCAGGATATTTCCTTCCTTGTCTATTTTATAAACTGTGGATAAAAGTTCCGCTCTTGTACAGGGGGCCAGCACACTCCTTTGCACCACTTGAGCCTTATTTTTAGGGCGTTGAGAGACTCAAGCAGTGCAGGCGTTCTGTACAGGGGTGACTTTTCACCCCTAGCACATTGGGGGTAAAAAAATGTCCTGGCTTTTAGGGAATCAAACTCAAAGGCCTGTGATAGCCTGAGGCCAGTCAGAACCAGGCCACGGCACGCCAATAAAGCTACTTTCCCTGTGCTTTCGGCTTAGATTCCCACTTTTCCAGCTCCTGGTAATTCGACCTCCGCAGCTTCCCACACCCAATCGTCTTTCTCCGTCTCAGGATCTGTATCCACCAGTTGAAACTCTCGGAAGTCTGGCATTGTGAGCTTAATGCACAAAGTGCTTATTTTTAAACACAGACTGATGGCTTTTCTCCTAGATAATTATGATTGATTCTGTTTTCTATCCTTTGTCAAGGCTCTGAGCGTGACTAGAATTTTAACCAGTCCTTCCTCTGATATTTCCATGTGTCCATCTGTTTCCCTGGATCTCTCTCATCCTCCTGTTTTAATAATGAACTTTCCAGAGCTCAGAACAACCTATTAATAAATAACAATCCCAGAGATTACGCATCCTAATTAATAGTAAAATGGCATCAAGCACCAGAGTGATGAATGGCATAGAACGGGGGAGGTATGGAAGGCGGTGGAACTGGCATCTTTGCTCACACTGGATTAGTGGAATATACCACTATCACAGAGGGCAAACTAGTACAAGCAGGATCAGAAAGTCACCTCCTCATAATTAAGCACACACAAAAGAAGTCTAGGTCTGAACAACATAAAAGATGCGACAAATCTGCATGGAAGAAATAAGCAAGAATTTTGGAGCTATATTCTGAAAGTGCCTCATTAATGCACAACAGGGCAGGGAGAAAGGCCCAGCTCAGTCAAAGCCCTGCACAGAGCTGGCCCCCTTTCATTTTCTCTGCTTTTTCAGTTTGTTGTTTAAACACAGTGTGATCAAGTTGGTGAGGGAGATGGTGTAATTCATTTAAGATCAGAGATGGGGAACCAGAATGCAGGAATCCTGGCATAAGCAGACCACGGCTGTCTCATTATCTTATTGCTATTACGATAGCACCTAGATATATCAACAGAGATTAGGGTGTCATTGTGCTGGGTGCAGAACAGACACAGTAGGAGACAGTTTCTTGCTCCAAAGAGTTTACAATCTAAATAGAAAAGACAAAAGATGGAGAAAGGAAAGGTTATTATCCCCATTTTATAGGTGGGGAACTGTGGCAGAGAGAGATTATGTGATTTGCTAGATTGCCCAGTATGCTTGGGAACTGAATCCAGATATCATAAGAATGGCCACACTGGGTCAGACCAGTGGTGCATCTAGCCCAGGATCCTATCTGCTGACAGTGGCCAGTGCCAGATGCTTCAGAGGGAATGAACAGAACAGGGCAATTTGCAGTAGTCCATCCCCGTCATCCAATACCAGCATCTGGCTTTTAGAGGCTAAGAACACCCAGAGCATGCTGTTGCATCCTTGACCATCTTAGCTAATAACCATTGATGGATCTATCCACCATGAACTTATCTAGCTCTTTTTCTAGCCCATTTATACTTTTCACCTTCACAAAATCTCCTGGTAATGATTTCCACACGTTGACTGTTGCGCTGTGTGAAGTAGCAGTACTTCCTTATGTTTGTTTTAAGCCTGCTGCCTACAAATTTCATCAGGTGACCTCTGGTTCTTGTGTTATGTGGGGGGTAAGTAACGCTTCCCTAGCCACTTTCTCCTGAGTCTTAGTCCAGTACCTCAATCACAAGACGATTTTTCTTGCACTACTGACTTACTGTTTGACCCTGAGGCAAGTATTTCACTTTTCTGTGCCACAGGTTTCCCATATGTAAAGTGGAGATCCTGGGTGGAATTCACCCCTCGTGTAATTGCACTCGGATCCCTTGCGTGGGCCATGATTCAGATCTACATAGAATCATAGACTATCAGGGTTGGAAGGGACCTCAGGAGGTATCAAGTCCAACTCCTGCTCAAAGCAGGACCATGCCCCCCCCACAGGCCTCAGGGCAGCCCTGCAAGTGACCCCTCATCTCAGTTTTCTTCTTGATTCCTCATATAAACTCAGTACAGTCTTGTGAGTATATAAATATCCCTTCTGTGGAGTTAAGTTATTCTCTATAGGCTCTGAACTGCCTCTCTTGCTGAACAGCTTCCAGCAGAAAGACTAGGAATGGGCAACTGCAAGGGGGGTGGTTTCCCCAGACCAGGCTTAGTGAAGCGGTGGGAAGGAAGCTTGCCCATGCTACACTTTCTTTATGGATGGAGGATGCTACTTCCCAGGGCTGTTGATCTAGCACTTTGTACCAGCACTAACTTATCTTGAAAGAGAAAAATATATGGAAAACAAACAAATGAAATAGGGTAAATCTCTCAGAGAGCAATACATTAAGAGAGGACCAGTTTTTAACAGAGACACCAGTGGTCAGGCTGATTGAGAAAGACAGGAAACAAGGCAATGCCTTTAGGATAGCTGTGGTTTCCTTTAGAACTGCAGGACATTCTGTTAGATGAGAATAGACAAAAGTGTGCTAGAATTAATCCACCTTTGTACCCTCTGTTTTTTCTCCCACCACCCCTCTGGGCTCTGATTCTGTTTCCACTTACACTGGTGCAAACCAGGAGTAATTACACTGAAGTATGTGGCATGACACCATTGTGAAATCAGAACAGGGTTATTTATTTGGCTTCCTGGTCTGGGGATGCATGAAGCAATTCAGCCAAGCATTTAAGCATGTGCTTAAGTCACATTGGCTTCAACGGGATGTAAACATTTGCTTAAAGTAAAGCACATTCTGAAATGTTTTGCTGAACTGGAAATGAACCACTGAATCAGGCCTTCCTTTCTGATGGTTTCTATCTTGCTTGCTCTCTCTTCTCTTTATCCTTCCTCATCTCTATCATCTCCTCCTTTACTTCCCTCTTCCCCTCTGCTTTGCCCTCCCCCCATTTCTCCTTTTCACTCTGCCCTTCATAATGATTTAATTTGTCAGACAGTGTGACAAGCAAATGAATCGAACAGAGTTTTTCTGCACTCCAGATTCATGTGAAGATTTCTCCCAGATGCAGCACTAAAGCTCCAGATTCAATTTCCCTTTGACATAATAACAGAATTAGTCTCATATTGTCATACATAAATTACTCGCTAAGCCCAGTGCTACAAGAGAAAGAAAGAGCAAGAGAAAGGAGCAGGGTTCCAAAGGAGGGGTGATTGTGACAGGCAACACCAGGCTAACAATGGGAGATCGGTGAGTGACAGCGATCACAGCTAACAAACAAGGAGAACGCCCTCTGTATATCAAAGGTCAGGATCACTTACCTTCTTCCCTCAACCCAGAGCCATTACAGCTTTATACTGGGGAATCCTGCGCCTTACAAGAGATATGTGAGTCTGAATAACCCTGAGGCTGAGAAATATTGTATCTAATGGTTAGTTTTGTGAGAGGTTGGTCAAGGAAGCAAACCCCACAGCTCTTCTGGTGAGAGGAAAGGGTTTCAGGAAAATCTCATCAGAATGATCCAAAGACCTCCTGTTGAAATTCAAAGGCCCCAGTGGCTCCCAGTCCAAGGCCCATGTAGCAGTACATGTACTGAGGGCAGATCCTAATGTCCCATCCCCAGCTACCCTTCTCCCTACTGGGATCACAGGCAGTGAGATAAGAGGGGTTTGGGGTTGCTTTTTTAAAACACAGATATTAAAGGAGAAGGCTCACTTTGGGCCACAACCCAGCCCTGGAGCTGCTGGGCAGCTAAGAGGGAGCGAGGGGCCATTTGAAGTAGATCTCTCCCCCTCTTCTCCCTGGCTTGGGTAGGCAGTGCTCCCCCCGCACAGATCGCCCCCCGCTCCAGGGCTGGTGGAGGGAGAGCGCCCTCTGCTGTTCCAGTCTACTTTACCCAATACTGCTTGTGGATGCGAAGCTCTGACTCTTTTCCTCCCTGAGTCACGGAGGGGGGGCTGTTTCTCTCCATCCTTCCACCCTAGGCTCTCAGCCTTGCTTCATCACTGCATCCTGAGCCTCAGAAGGAGAGCCAATCAGAGACTTACTTAAGCCTTTACCTGCCACTGCTCTGCACCTGATCATCATATTGTTCAGAGGAGCGTCTCTCCTGTCACATTTCCTCACCTCGCCCCCAAAGAACAAACAGCTGCCTCTTAATCAACGTGCCCTTCAGTTTAGCAAAAGAAGAGGAACAAAGGCAGAGTCTCCAGGCGAGACAGGGCAGTGCAACGCTCAGAAAACAAAAGGCATCCCAATGCCACAGCTATGTACACTGCACATGCCAGGTCAGGAATGCTGACAACGTATCCCAGTCACAGATGGTTCTGTTGGGATGTAGCTGAGAGACAACTCCCGCGCTGCCCTCTTACCTGCAGAGCTCAGCAGCCATTTTGTTTGCTGGATTGCTGCAGAAAGCAGATACACACATTGTGCTCTTTGTTATGGAGACTTTACTTGGGTTCTCTTGCGATGGAGCTACACCCTGAGTCCATTAAGTGGATCCCAAATCCCAAGCCTCATGCTCCCCTTGCCTCCTACTGGCCCCAGACACCTGGATTCCCTTCCACAATCTTGGCAGGAATTAACCCCAGAAACAAATGCTACATTCAGACCGAAACCAGCAATTTTATCCAGGCAGGAACAAAATCTCAACCAGTGCAAGGGACCATTTGGTGGCGCCTATGAGGAGTCACATCCAACAAAAGCACAACAGACTGAGTTTCCAACACTAGCTATCTAGAGACATGCCCTCCCAGCTAAGACCCAAACAGCCCCCCAACCCCAGTCACTTAGTCCAAACAGGGTACCTTCTGTTCTTTGCACAAGTGCTAGGCTCAGAGTATATATCCCAGTCTCTGCTGTATTGCTTAGTATCCATCACTGGGCTGGTCAGGACTCCTCTACTGGGACCTTCCCCAGCCTGCTGCTTTGGCTGATCCCTAGCCATGGCTTCAGGTTATGTTTAGTCATATTCTCTCCTTCTCCAGCAGCCAGGTGTGCTCAGGTTTCAGCATGTGTATCCTCTCTCCAGCCCTGGGTCAGCCAAATAGTCCAGAGCCAATCAGGTGGCCTGCAAGCAATCCTTTGTCTCCACTAGGGCAGGGTTGAGCTCCTGCTCTGGTGTGGCATTTCTCCCTTCCATGGGGATGCAAGCTGGCAGCAAGAAGCCAGAGGTGGGATTCTCAGCCCTCTTCACCACTCGTGGTCTGGGGGTAGCTCCCTGTTCTGGTTTTGGTCCAGTTCCCCCTGGACAAGAGTCTACAAATGGAAAGCTACCACCACAACTGGTGACATCACATGACAGGTCAAGAACTATGGAAATGGAACCATATATGCTCTTCTTTTCTATAGTTGACCATATAAGTTCTTCTTTCCTATAGGTGACCTTTCCAGATCATGGTTGGGTTGCTTTAGGTTAGATGGGTTGGGGAGGTTGCACCAAAGCTTTACCTGTTTTGTGGAGAAACATAAGACAGTCTCCAGAGCTGTCAATCCTGCCCCTCCCACCAGCAATAAAGTTCACACTGTTAAAAAATATGTTGTCTTGCTCCTTCAGTTTCCTTGTCTCCACTGTCCACTGGAAGAAGATGGTTGGATGAATGTAACCCTAACCCTGCAGCAGAGCTTGGTTCAGACATTTGCTTTTTGAAGAGATGTATCAGTTTTGATGAACATTTCATGCAATAGGCTTTTGGAGCACAGCGACTCTGACACGCTATAGCCTAATGGTTAGGGCACAGTCTGGGGATATAGGAAACCCATATTCAGGTCCCTGCTCTCCCTAATTCAAAAAGGTCAGCAATGAAATATTCTGCTATGACTCAAACATGCTAGGGACTTGAAGATGGGTCTCCTACATCCCAGGTCTGAGGGGCTGACAACCAGGCTACAGGCTTTTGGCAGGAAACCTCTCTTAAAGTCCCTGTGTGGCTTGACTTGGCATGATCAGGGCTGAAAAACCCTGCTATGACTAAGACAGAGTAGCGACTTGAACCTGGGTTTCCTATGTCCCAGGACACAGAAACAGTCAAAAGGTTTTGGTTTTCCAAGGCACAACAAAAGCAAATTCTGAAACCACTAAATTAATGCAAAGCAGATTGGTCGCCCTCCACTCAGCTCCAGGCTGCAACGTAATCAGCACCTTGACCAGTTTCCTGGAACTGATTGGAATGCCCTGGCCTCTCTGTAGAGTTTTCTCACCCTAATGGAAGGTGGGATTGACTCTGAAAGACTCATTCATCAACGTCGGTGCTGCCTGCAGAACAGGACAAGGCACAGCAGTTCTCCAGCTGTGAGAATAAAGCCGGCCATTGAGTCAGCTCCTTGTCACACAAAGAAACATGGATCATAAAATATTAACGCTCATGTTTCCCATCTAAAATATGAGGGCTGCAGGTGTTTGGGATGGCAGGCTGACACCGGCAGCTGAATGAAAGGTCTGGTGACTCTGTCAAAGGAAAGAAACAGCGCTGTCAGCTCACACTGGATTAAACTTGCTGCTCAGACCCACCTGTCACAAAGACACCATTTAGAATAAAGCAGACCAGTTTATATACCACATCAGTACAATGAGCAGCTGGCAAACTGCGTCCTGGTATTACTGGCTGAAGGGCATCCAAACTTGAAGACGATGAACACCATGAAGGCATCCAGTTTGGATCCAGACTGGAACTTTTTCAAAATTTGGGCATGTTCATATCTGGAATTCTGGTTCAGACACTCCTATGCACACAGATCACAACATGCAAATGTTGTCTTCAGTCAAGCATCTAGAGTTTTGCTTTGGAAGAATGTGCTGGTTTCAGTTATTGACTAGAGCTGGGTGGGAAAAGGTTTCCCTGTCCTATAAGAGTTTTTAAGAAACAAAAATATGTTTCCCGTAGAGACAAAGTGTCAATTTTTTTCCGGATGAATAATCTGGAAAAATTTTTGAATCAGGTCAATTGAAATGTTTTGTTTGAATTTTGATTTACATTTTTAACCTTTTAAAAATTATTTTAGTGTAAATAAACTAAAATGAACATCACCAAAAGCCATTTCAAGCCAGAAAATGAAACATTGCATGCCCCCAAAGGAAAATTTTTACAATGTCAAAACGTAAAAAAAAAATTAGTCAGATTTGTCAAAACTGATCCTTTCCCAGGAATTGTTTCAGTTTTGATGAATCAGCATTTTTTTAATTAAAAAGACCCCATTTTGTTAGAAAATTCCCAACCAGCTCTAGCAACTTCGGACTTCCCGTCTGATACATAGGACTTAGATATGCCAAAAAGCTCAAAATGCAACAGCACCCAACAATGCTTTCTGACAGCAAGGGTGCGACTGGCCTTCAGACTTAGAAGGGGAATAAACCAAAACCTACTTAACCTTGCAAGGAGAGATTACAGTTTAGATAAGAGGAAATGTGTGTAGATGTTTGTTGTTTTAGCCGTGTTTCTCTTTGCTTGTTACATTTCTATGAACAAACAAATCAGACTTATTTTCAGTGAAGCTGTCCTGGGTCTCTGCATTTCACACTGATCACAGGCTCTCAGAGACCCAGTCCCAGTGGGGCCAGCTGAGGTGAATATGGTGGGTGAAACTCAGGGTGTTGTAGTCTGGTGAGGCAGTATAAAGGGGAGCAAACCATGGGGTTTCTCTTTTAACTCTTTCCGTAGAGCTCAAAAGACTTCACAGATAGGGAAACTGATGCACAAGTGCAGATAGAGGGCCTGTCGCTTGGAAAGAATGTCCATTGGGTGGGGAGACATCACAGGTGCAGCCCATCCCTGAACCATAACAGGGCTTATCTAGTCTGACGTCCAATATAGCACAGGCTATTGAATTTCATAGATTCCAAGGCCAAAAAGGGATAATCTAAGCTGACCTCCTATATAATGTAGGCTATAGAACTTCCCAAAATGTCACCCAGGGGTTCCTGCATAAAGCATAACAACTTGTGGTTGAGCTAAAGAGTGTTTCTGAACAGGTGAGTCACAGCCCCCACGGGTGTCATCAAGCATTGAAAATGTTATTCCAGTCTGAAGAGAAAATTAAAAAAAAAAAACAAAAAAAAAAACTTGCTCCTACACTCCCTTTGCCTTCAGGACCAAGTATTCTCTCTCACCGCTCAAAAAGCCCACATAGATCAATTCTGTAGGCTCAGCATTGTTATCAGGGATATGTTTTTACTCTTATTTTTATAGCCAATGTAAGAGGGTCATGAACATTTTTTGACTTCAGATAACGGGTTGCCAAACTGAAAAGACTGAGAAACACTGAATGAGAGAATAGCTTTTACAAAGACATCCAATCTGGAAGGTGCCTACATGATCAACCTACATGGGAGCAATGTTCTCTGGAAAATATAACCCTTGTGGAAGTTGAGTACCCCTGAAAATCTGGCCAGAAGATTATCTCACACGGGATCAGACCATTAGACTGGTGAGCTGGGTATCCTGGTCCAGTGGTGACCCCGACCAGTTGTGGAATGAGGAATAGGTGATAAAATTCCTTCTTAATAACAGCTGCAGGAGAGCAGCTTAGGCCTTGCAATGTGATATTTGGTTCACCCTGTTTGAACATGCAAAGCACAAATATTATTTTGACCACAAAATTTTCCGGCTCCTTCACCCTTTAAAAAAAAGTAATCAGAGCCTGCAGCAGTGAGTTCCACTGGTCATGCACCCACCACGTGAAATAGAATTGCTTTGTATTTGTTCTACTCTTACTAACCATTAATAACAAGGAGGGGCTCTTTGTTCGCAGATGAGGAAACATCACCGAAAGGAGGCACTGATCAGCTGTCACTGCATTTTTCATAATGTTATGAGGCAGTGTGGCCTAGTGACTAGATTACTGCACTGGGAATCAGAAGAATGGGTTTCTATTTCCAGCTGTGCTGAGTGATCTCGGGGAAATCATTTTAACCACCCTGTGCCTCAGTATCCCCATATGTAAAATGGGGGTGATTATACCTCTCCTGTTTGTAAAGCACTTTAAAATCTACCGATGAAAAATGCTATATAAAAGTTAGGTATTATTACTGAATGTCTAAATGATCTGGATTTTTTGGGTGGTTTGATACTCACAAAAGACATGGTGTTATGTCTTTGAACAGCCATCCATACAAAGGGCTCAGGATCACAAAGGAAGGCACAGAAAAGACCCCATGCATCCTTAGAATAGTGTTACTGTTTGACAAGTCTAGCATTGGAGGAAATTCAAACAGAGACAATTTCTAATTCCTAGAGGCCTGATCTTCAGGGGGTACAAATTGATGTATCTCCCTTGACTTTGATAACAACAGGCCAGACCTTCTGAAGAATTAGGAGGTCTGGCGGTTTACAGCAGCTGAGGATTTGTCCCCATATTTTCAATTGCCGATTTCTCCCATCTCTCCCTGGGCCTTACCGTGGAAACTGCACCTACAACCCCCATTGACTTAACTGTAACCAGAGGGAGTTGCAAGTGCTCTCTCTCCCCCACTCCCCACCCCCTGCTTTTAAAACAGGTGGAGCCATTCCATACCCAAGCAGGATCCGAGGCAGATTTGGGGCTGGTAAAGTCATACAGATTCTGAGGGAAAGTCAGCTCTGAGCACATAGTGCAAGTCAAATAAGGAGAAGACTGGGTCTCCATGCACATGGGAATCTGGCGAGAATCCCAGGTCAGCTTTATCTTGGTCAGTCATAAGGCTGGGCTGGCTTTGTTCACATATACCATAAATGGGAACAAGTGTAAACCAAGGCCCAGAGTGTGATGGCAGCTCACAAGAACCACCAGTCAAATGGACTGTGAACTGTCTGCAATCAGACAGCTGTTAAATGGTGCATGCAACAGACTCAAGTACAGATACAAGATCCCACAAATGCTAATGACTGAGCATGATGCCAGTGACCATGAGCAGTTCCCAGTGATGTCACTTCCACTCTGGTGTCCAATCCACTGGACCATGCCATTTCCCTGTATACGGAGTGAGGGACCCAAAGTACAAGTGAGGACCCAAATCCCCCTAACACTGGAGGCACTTGAAGTCCAAAACTGAATCCAGATCTGCATTTTGCAAATGACTCCTACCGCTAGAAGAGGCTAGCTCTAGGAGAGATAGTGTGGCCTAGTAAATAGCACACTAGACTACACTGTAGGAGACCTGGGTTCCGTTCCTGGCTCTGGCACTGGCCTCTGCTGTGTGATCTTAGGACAAATCCCGTCACTGCTTTGTGCCTCAGTTTCCCCCGCTGCAAAATGGGGCTAATAATAGCAACCTCCTTAGTAAAGCACTTTGAGATCTACTGCTGAGAAGAGCTCACTCTGATTGTTACCAAACACCTGTATTGGGACAATCCTGAACTTTGGAGCACTCAAAATCCTGACTTAGATTTTTGCAGCTTCGTCCCATCTCTTCGCCGAAGGCAATCTGTGCTTCCTTGGGGTTTAATGTTTTAGTTCAAAGTAGACTGAAGGAAGTAAAACCTGGAAGAGGCACACCAAGTGGTATGCGAAGGCCTTGTCAGATGTAAGTAATATGGCAAAGCAAAGCTCCAGCTATCGGGAGCAGGGTGGGGAGGCAGCGCTATACATTTGACTCAAACTGCTTTGATGACCTCCTGTGATCATCACTTCCAAATGACGAGCAGCTGACAGAACTCCTGAGCACTTGAGTGTCAGCTCTCAGGGCTCAGACAAAGAAGGCAGTTCCCAACAACCCTGTAAAGATGACAGTAGAAGGAGGACCTGCTGCACTTTATTCTATGGACTCTGATTACCTCCAACCCATCCTCCTCCCAATTGTGTCAATACCAGCTACAAGATGACCTCCCTAAAAGATACAGGTAGGGCCTAATTTTATGGCAGTCTTGGGGATGGTCTGAACTTTAATAATGAAACCTTGGGGATTGGGCATCAGACCCACTGAGCTTCTAAACAAAGCAAGGTTTTGTCTATTGACAGAGTGGTGGATTTTGTTGGCTATATTAACCCTCCTCAGAGGTAGCAGAGAGCTCTTTAACCTAGCAGACAAAGCCAAAACAAGATCTAGCATCTGGAAGCTAGAGAAATTCAAACTGGAACCGAGGTTCACATTTTTAGCAGTGAAGGCAATTAATCATTGGAACCGCTTACCTACAGAGGTGGTGGCTTCTCTGTCACATGGTGTCTTTCAATGAAGACTGGATATGTTTCCAAAAGAGATGCTGTAGTTCAAACAGAAGTTATGGGCTTGATGCAAGAATTACTAGGTGAAATTCTATGGCCTGTGTTATGCAGGAAGCCAGACTAGATAATAACAATAATGGTCGCTTCTGGCCTTAAAAGCTATGAATCTGAGACATTCAGTGCAATCCTGAAGAACGTACTGGCCTTTGGTTGGCCCACAGTTGTGGTTAAAGGTTGTTCAGAAAATCAGGGTTGCACTATATCTGTACATTTGTCTCGAAAATAAATGTCAGTTGCCAGCCATTCGTAATGTTGCTCCAGTATGGGGAGATCTAAATGGATATTAAGTCTCAAGGTGCTCCTGGGTGATAACATAGGACGTGGTAGGTTAAATTTCAGGTTTGATTCGTCCCCCAGTTCCCATTCAGAGCATGCATGGGCAATATGTCTGGATGTGGAGAGTCTGTCATTTTGATTATTTATTCCCCTGGCACAACACGGAGCTATTCGGCGGCAGGTTCTCTTCTGAACTTAGCCAGCAAACTGCTGGATACACCAGCCTGTTTCAGACTCACTGCAGGTGTAACTCCAGCTGGGTTGTCAGAGGCACAAGGATGTTATCACCCAGGAGCACAAGCCCACCCAATCTGTAGCAGTGCTGGTGTTTGCTGGGGCAGGCAGACCTGACCATTGAGCAACATGCTGCTATTCAGTCAGCTGCTTTGGAACAAAGACAGGGAAACCTTAACCCTTGGCCTCTTGCTCATTAACACTGAAACAGGGAAGCTCCTGGTCTTAATTCTTTACTCTCTGGCACTAGAATCTCTGCTATGGAACATCGCTGGTACAGGCCACAGAAATGCATGCATCTGATGAAGTGGGTTTTAGCCCACGAAAGCTTATGCCCAAATAAATTTGTTAGTCTCTAAGGGGCCACAAGGACTCCTCGTTCTTTTTGCTGATACAGACTAACACGGCAACCCCTCTGAAACCAGATAGTCACTACATGTCCCCTCTGGAAAACACTGCCACAATCATGCCAGAGATTCAGCTACATGTGGCTCTGCATGGGCTGGCAAAAAAAGGGACTGGACATCTAATCCCCACTCAGTCCATATAAAGGGGCATTATGTGGCCCGGGTTCAGACTAACTCACCAAAGATCCGTTCATCCAGACCTATCATTCTCCAGATCGGCCACTCTCCCCAACTTCTAGATGTCCCCATCACGCCACACTAATGCAGATGCAATAGGTTAGCTGGCATTGCCCATCCAATATGACTGCTCCAACACTCCCTATCAGTTGAGTCCTTTCTGACTGCCTCTTCGCTGTGGTTTCCTGGGCACCACTCTTGCAACTGTGCAGAAAGTCTAGCTCTAGAATAGTGCATTTGGGGTTCCGGTTAGGAGTAAAATAGGTTAGCTGAGCTGTTCAGGAGACCAGCTTGGATTTGGATAGTAGGGGTTACTTCAGGCCAAGGTAGAAAAATGTTAGCAGGACCATTAGCATGTTCTAAAATACAACCTGCCTCGTCTTGACTAGCACTTTGAAAGATGCTAGTTAAATTGAGCTAGCTAACATGATCTAACCTGTAATGCCTAACTGCGCAAAGCTGGAGGGGGCTCAGGACGGCAATAGAAGTATTTTTGCAATTCAGGGCTAAGGTGCAGGGGAAAGCTAGCACAGAATCCTCCTAAATAGAAGGCTCCACATTTTTCATACACAACAGTTTTTTTGTCTAAAAAAGGCCCTTTTTTTGCTCCAAATTTTACATAAAAACACTGTGCCTTTCCCCTCGCCCTCAATAGTTGTTCACCCTGAAATGTAAACCAAAAACATTGTCAAAATGATTGTTGAAATAAATAGAAAGATATTTCAACAATATTTTTGATACAAAAATGGGTTTGGGGGAAATTGCTTTAAAATTTTACCCCCAAAATTTCTGAAAATGAACCCAAATCAGGTCTGTTCTGAGCACTTGGAAACAAAACCACTTTGCGATTTCAAATTTTGTCATGAAAATAGGCTTTCGATTTTTAAATCAGCTGTGCTCCTGAGCCAGCCCGGACTGTAAGTATTGCGGTTGCACTCTTGCTTTAACCTGTGCAGGGAATTGGTGGCCATCAGCAGTGGTGAATCCGTTTCCTCTTCATTTTTACCAGGCTTGGAGCAGCTACAATCCCAGCTAACTTGTCCACGGGCTCAGAGACTGATCCCCAGCCCTAGAGCTGCCATCATGGGAACCTTCACTGGTTGCAAATCTGAGCACATGGGAGCTACCCAGCACTTCGGAGGGTGCACTGAACAGGAGAGGCATGTCACTGACTTGAGACTCTCCTAAGCATCCCAAGCTCTATAGAAAACCCACTTCCCTGATTTCCGGCTGCATCCAGGAGAATCCAAGCCCTGTTCAGCAGAAGGGAAGAAACTTGTACAACAGCTGGAAAAATCTTCTCTCTCCCTCCCTCTTCCTCGAACATCATCAGCTGTTGACCTTTTCAAATACAGTAGCTACTGAAAAATATTTCATTACGGTTTTCCCCACTACCAGAGGAGGGGGACTGAAGGGGTGGCTGAAAAGTCCCAAGCCAGCCAGCATGCCATATAAAGGCTGTAACAACGTACAAGGGAGTTTTATGACTCTGTCCCTGACATTTAAAATTAATATCCTCGTTAAGGGAGACACCACATTACAGCGTAATGGTTCTATAACAAGGTGAATGCCACATGGCCTAGACGTGGAGGAAGGCAAAGAGCCATGCCCCAGCATATCTGCCTGTCTCTACGGGGTTGTGGGCACTTGTGGGGCTATGGCAGTGAAGCTGGTACAAAGGGGCTGTTGGACAGACCTAAGCATCACCCCTTAAAATACACGGTCACTGGAGAGTGCGATGCCAGGTGTGTCCCCAAGCTCCATGCTGCTTCCAAAGCAACTCTAGGGGCAGGGCATGTGCAGCAGGGAGGTGGGTGTGACTTGGGCAGACCTGGCTGCCATGATCCTGCCTCACCACAAAGTGCCACAGGAGCCTTGCAACATGGACAGGAGGGGATCCTCCAGGGTTGCCTTAGCCCGTACGAGGGGCTGAACCAGCGCCTGCAGCCAGTGACCGAAGGGGTCTCCAGTGGCTCATGAATTGATACTTGGGGTGAGCTACACCCTGAGAAGCAGGAGCGGGGTGTGTGCGTGTGGCGGGGAGTAGCTGGTGAAGCGGGAGCATTCCGGCCTGACACCGTCCCGGATATGGGGCAGATTAGGTGATTCTCTAGTTATGTTGTTGCGGGGGGACAGGACTGACTTGCTCAGGGGTGGCCGGAGGGCTGTGGATTCCCTGGAGGCTGATTCCATTCTACCAGGCGTTGATCTCTCCTCCCTTCCCCGACAGTCTCAGCGCATTCCCTCTCACCCGCTACGCTCGGAGATCCACGCTTATAGCTCTGAAAAGTGGCCCCAGAGCCAGTGCCAGGAGATGAGGAGGCTGCGTTGATTTTAATTCACTGAACTTTATTGCTTCATTTAACAACTAGATGAATTTTTCATAGAATAAACCAATGAATCAAGTAGAGAAGAGACTAATTTTTCCACGGGCTGGATGGCTGTTGAAATGCTTCTCTCAAAGCCACCAGATTAAATTCCACTAACCCGGGCATGCTCCATTTACTAGGACATCAGTAAAAGTACCGGAGCTTCAATCAGCTCCTCTAAAGGCTGCAAACCTACCAAATTTGCGGTGGGCTGGTAGCTGAAATTGTCTGGATTTGGGTTTCATCTCATACAGTGCTCCTGATTCCCCTCTTGTTTACACCAGTTTAAATCAAGATTAGCTCTTCTGCGGTCAGTAGCATTAAATCAGTGAGAGAAGAGAATTAGGACTGACAACCTATGCTCTGACTGTCACAGCTCAGGGCACCTGCACTTGTGTTCCCCTTATGTAGTCCCTTGAGGGCACCCACTCTAGGCTCCTGACTCCTCAGCTGCCACCTGTGCTCCTGACCGGGGGTTTTTGAGGCTGCACAGTTCCCTGTCTACACTGTGATATCCCCAGCAAGCCAGACTATCTAAACAGGTCAGCGCCTGCACCTCGCTTCAAACATTGTATTGCCAGCCGTTACAAGCTACATACGGCAAGCACCATTATTCTTAAGGTAAAAGCATTACAGAGAAAACATTTAAAAATTATAAAAGTTCCTATACGCATGCTAAAGTCTTGCCAGGGGCAACCCATCAGTCTTATGGGGCTTCAGTAGGCCCCAGTCCTTCCAACCTGTCCCAGAAAGGATTGAGGCCTCCCTTGGACAGAAGGTCCTGTCCATTTGCTGGATCAGAAAGCAGCCTCAGAGTCAGTTTAAAACTCAGGCTATTTATTGAAAATTCCTTTCTTTGTTGATCTCTGGAGACTCTAGTTTCCAAGACTCTCCTGGTGGTGGTACTTTTCTGCAGGTGTTATAACCCCAGTGAATTTGCCTAATCACCCACCACTGTTCTTAATTTCTGAAGGAGCTGCAGTCACCTGCTCCAATAGAATCTCACACACAATCTCTGGCCTGCAACGATACATACATTTAACACAGTAAGAAAGATATAGCAGGAAATTGCCCTATCTGCCTCAGTGACTTCCACCTGTTTCATCTTGTGATGGTAAAATGCAGTAATGTTAGGCTAGGTTTATAGATGGTAAACAGTGTTGCCTAGTGGATAGAAAACTCTGCTGAGACTCAGGAGACCTGGGTTCTGCCACTGACTACTGGATGGCTCGAAGCAAGTCACGCCGTACCTCAGTTTCCCCATCTGTTAAATGGGGGTATTGACACTCATTGGTAAAGTGCTTTGAGGTCTATTGGTGAAAGGAGCTATGTATTATGTATATACCGCCTTTCATCTCAAAGGATCTCAGAGTGCTTTACCAGTTGCTAATATACAGGAATCACTCCACCCATCCATGAATGTAACCACATCTGGGATGAAACACAGCAGCTGTTTAACAGCACATGACAATGATACCCTAGGACAGGGAGTGTGAAAGAATCACAGAATCATAGAATATTAGAATTGGAAGGGACCTCAGGAGGTCGTCTGGTCCAACTCTCCTGCTGAAAGCAAGACCAATCCCCAACTAAATCATCCCAGCCAGGGCTTTGTCAAGCCTGGCCTTGAAAACCTCTAAGGAAGGGGATTCCATCACCTCCCTAGGTAACCCATTCCAGTGCTTCACCACCCTCCTAGTGAAAAAGTTTTTCCTAATATCCAACCTAAACCTCCCTCACTGCAACTTGAGACCACTGCTCCTTGTTCTGTGAACTGTCCCATACCCAACTGCAGGAGGCAGAATAGAATTATCCATAGCAACATCTCAGCTCTTAGAAAGGTATCATGGGATCTTGTATGACCATAAGAGGTCAAGAGTGCAGGTTTACATAGCTCCCCAAAACAGCACCCTCCAGCAGAACAGCATCACCTAGCACCCTGAGTCAGAGAAAAGAACATTACCTGCTGAATGGGAAAGACAGGGAAAGCCTCCCCTGCAAACACTGGAGAAGCTTCAGCGAGATGGCCTTCCAAGGAGTGGGCATGGAAGAATATAACTTCCCATCTAAGGCTGTGACCCAGCAAAGCACATGTCTAACTTTACGTACAATCCCATTGAAGTCAGTGGGACAACTCACCTATTTAAACACATTTAATGGTCTTGCTAGTTCAAGTTCCGACTCAGAAAAGCTGCCATTTGTGGGTGCTGCCCAGCCTCACCTGTCCAAGCAATGTGCCCCCTACAATGTTCCCTGACAGCACTGAAACAAACAGGGCTGTTAATGCAACACCAACCCAGGATAGTAGAGGTAAGCACTCCCTGCTGTACAGGCTGCCGACACTCCAAAATCTTTGCAAGGATTGGGCAGTAAATAAGCTCTGAGTGACACAGTTTTTCACAACAATATCATTCTATGAACGGGGTGCATAATGAGATCCAGTCAAAGCAACTTATGGGGGAATAATTTCCTAGCCCCTGGAGCTAGCGTCTGGTTCAATGGATGCTTTTTACTCCTAGGTTGTAGATTAATTTGTGCATCATACGTCAACGGGGGGCCTGCCTATAAAAGAGGATTTATTAAAAATACTTTATGTCCCACGCTTGGCAAACAAAGGGAGACAAAAGGACATGGTTGGTACTACAAATCTCTGGGATATCCCCCAGCTCCTTCGTAGCATGGTGCAGATCTGTGAGCGCCAGATAAAGGCTGGGAAAGTTGTATATTGTGGTGCATAAAGAATGGCTCCCACATTACCGAAGAGGATTAAAGAAATGCTGAGGGCCCATATTTCATGCTGTGTCTCCATGTGCCATCGCTGTAAACTGAAGGCACCAGCTCCTGCCGCAGGAAAAAGATCTGATGTGCCAATGAGGCAACAGGATCTGCAGGGCTCATGTGAGGCAGTGCTAACTACTGCTACCTCTGCCCACTGGCAGTGCGTTTTGTTCTCCTGTGGCATCATAGGGCACTTTGGTCTATCTGAGGTTTGCCACAGAAATTACTTCCCCAAGTGAAATGAAAGGAGCAGAGTGAAGAAGAGTGGAAAGAGTTGCATCCTATGTGCTATGTACTGTACGTCCAGCACCTACATACTCCAGTGATCAGCGCTAGGTAGAGAGATGCAGTGAACAAAACTTTCTGTTGCATCTCCTTGAAGCTCTGACCTGCTTTCATTTTTGCATATATTATATTATTGGGTTAAAGGCAACTTTGCATTCAGCTGAAAGGAAAGATTTTGTTTCGATTCTGAGCATTTTAAATTTTTTGGGATTTTTTAAAAACAATTAAAGTAATTTTCAAAGTGAAAAGTCATTTCCAACCAAAACAAAGAAAAAAGCCACTCAGAAACATTTTGATTTGTTTCCCCACATTTTCCCCTCTAAATGAACAGTTCAGTGAAATCAACACAAATTGATGAAACATTTCAGCATTCCCAAATCCTTTTTGCACCAAAAATAAAATACAATTTCTGGTTGAAAACTTGTGCCCAGCTTTGCTTTTAAGGCCCTCGCTTTATTGTTTGACCACAAAAGACACAAATAATACCAACCGGCTGACAAATGCCAGAGTCCCCAGAAGCTTTTCCCTTGCTTCCACCAACCAGGGGAAGAATGACCACTACCTCCCTTGGAGGCCAGCTTCTTCTTCCTTCTACATCCTAGCCAGTCCTAGGCTAGGCAGTGATGCCCTTAACCCTTCCAATCACCCTGTCACTTCTTTATTTCTTGTCTCTTTACTTTTCCTCACTTCTTCCATGAATCACACAAAGACTCAGAAAATGAACAAGATGACGCTGATTCTCAGAGGTTTCAGATCCTGAATTATTAATTTTTTTGTTTGTTTTTTAAGATAGAGTAATTTCTTCCTCTGGGACTCTCCATGCAGTCTTTCTATATCTGTCTTGTAGATAGAGATCTCTCTGCTTTAATGCCCTCTCTGGAACTTTTCCTGAAGAATATAAAGCCACCTAGCAGTGGCTTAGAATCTGCTGGTGAAAGGTCTCCTGTTATTTAACCTGGGTCCAGCTAATAGCCTTGATGCTAAGCAATTATAATTCAGAGGAGACCTCTATGAAACCACATTCACTGCCAATTCAAAACCAAAACTATTCTTCAGGCAGACATTTAACCCATGCTAGCAGCACAGAGGATAGACACACAGAGCCATAATTTGACCTCAAACTGGTTTTACTTCAGAGGAGCTACTCCACTATAAATCAGAATCCACTCCACAGTGAGCTAACTAACTCCACTCTGTAATCATGATTCCAAGTTTATACCCATTCATAGCCCTAATCCTAGTGCCATACACTCCATTGGCCCTAACCACGTAACTAGCGACTGATTCCTAGTGCTGATTAGGTGAAATACTTTGTACCCTCACTATGCTATACACCATCCGGTTTGCTGATAGTTCTTGGTACAATCAGAAAGAAGGAAACCACATCTCCTGTAACAATGGACAAAAAACCAGGCACTGAAACACACACTGCTTGTGCTCTCTCTCTCTCTCTCTCTCACACACACACACACACACACACGCAAGACATCATTGTCAATGGTAACACTTGATATCACTTAGCGCTTCTGTAACATCACCCCGCCATGGATCGTAAAGCGCTTTACAAAGAATAATGAATTAAGCTTTGCCACGCTGCTGGGTAAGTACATATTATTTTCCTTATTTTACAGAGGCGGGAATGGAGAAGTGAAGTGACTTGTTCCAAGTCACACAGTGAGTTAGTGACAGAGCCAGGAATAGATCCGAGGAGTCCTAACTCCCTAATCAATAGAGTAGATGTCTTCCCAGCACTGAGAATAGAGCCCAGGCCACCACCAATCCCCTGCTCTACCCACTAGACATGCTCCCATCCCAGAGCCATAAACTGAACCCAGAAATCCAAGGTCAGGTTTTAGCCACCAAATAATACTTCCTTCCAGACTGATGACAGAGAAAGCTATTCAGATTACAATTTGGGCTGGGCGAAGGGTTGGCAGGATAGGACAGGGCTTGTTAATTACCAGTAGTAAGCAGTACAAAAAACAACCCAGTTTTAACAAATTTCACAACTTCACTATCTATTGCCAATAAAGTTGCCCAGGAAGAAAAGTCACTAGAAAGAATGAGGCATAGCACAACATAACATGGCTAATATGATGTGCTTATCAAAAACTCAGACTCCAAGTAATGAGCTCCTGACAAATGCTTTGGAGAATCTGAGAACAAAAAGCTATATGGAAGAGACAGAAATAAACATTTTTAATGGTCCTCAGCAGTAGTGCTGGAACAATTTTTATAGTGGGGGTGCTGAAGGTGGAAACCATATATTTGGGTTATTACTACTTCAAGTCAGGGCATGCAGCAGCACCCCCAGTTCCAGCACCTATGGTCCTCAGTATTGATGGGGAAAGGTCACAGGGCTTTGGAGGTTTTGTCTGGTTCAGAGAAGACTGCGAAAGCATTTCTTTTTCTCTCTCTCTGTTCCATTCCTCCTTTTCCCATCACATTTTGGATTATGCGATCTTCATACTTCTGATTTCTCCATTGACCTTTACTGAAGCTCTTCCAAGCCTCACAGATCTGGACATCTTTTGATGGCAATGTGGCTTTGTCTAGATAACCACTAGGTCTCACCTTTCAGGTCTCTGTGTCATCATTTCATGGCTGCCATAATCCATGGAGTTATTTTAGCAATAGGTAAGCGGGTGGTACCTGTTTATTGCTTTCTACAGTGAGATAGGATAGAAATTATTGGCTAATTAAGTCACAGACAGATTCAATGGCATTTGGCTGGATTCATAAGTGCTATTATAACAGTAAAAGGCCAGATATGACAGATGGAGCTTACTCAAGATCATGTAAGCATCAACCCTTTTTTACCTGTGACAGTCCCTTCTGTGGATTCCAGAGACACACACAATTAAATTACTGCTCAGAGCCAAGGAAACTAATTGATACATTTCAGAAGAAAACATGTTTATAGGGACATGGCAAGATGTATAGACTCATCACATAGGTATTATTAAAAATAAACAGATGAATGTGAATAGAAACGTAGCACAGAAGTGCAAGAGATGAGAGGGGACAGTGATATGGCCAAAGGGGTTGTTGGGAAAACAAGAAAATAAATTCAAGGGGAAACATTTTTACCTCCAGCATAAGTCCAGGGACCAGGTTCACCAGCTTGGGGCAGAAGTGCACTCATAAACACCAATATGTCATCTAGCCACTAGGGGGACACAAATTGTTAGACCCTCACACCGAAGATTCAACCAGCGTCTTGGGGACTAAGATCCTACTCAGGGTGAGCAAAGCTAGCTAGTACTAGGTTAGTTCTGCCAGATGCAGGATGCATGCCGCAAGGCAGCTGCGTACACAACCCAGACTGTATGCTGCACATGTATATTTGCCAGTAGGGGGCTCCAGACCAGACTTCACTGATTAGTCCGGCAGGCAATGCATGGCAATGAAGGGTGCCCGTCAAAATAATGAACATGTGCATAACCAAGGCATGTGACAGAACCCTGCTGCAGATAATGCCCTTGCGTGGCTTGTGGACTGATGACAAGAGCAGGAGCATGAGACAGGGTACAGCTGTGGTTGAAAAGCAGGACAGGGCAGGGTGACTGTGAGCAAAGGCAGGGGAGCCTGGCATGCTGACCGCTATTGTTACCTTATGCTCCTCGATTGGTCCATCTGCATCCACCTGTTGTCTTTTGGCTTATACTTAGATTGTCAGCTCTTTGGGGCTCAGGAACCATCTCTGTGTTTGGTGTTTGTACAGCGCCTAGCACAATGGGGTCCTGGGCCACGACTGAGCCTCATAGGCATGACCACCGTACAAATAAACAATGATAACAACAACTGTAGTGGTCCTGGCACCCCGGGGCTTAGGAGAGGCAATGGGAGTTCAGGAGTGTGCTGGTAGGATACAGGCTGGTGACAGGAGATGTTATGCAGAGTGTGGAACAGGGCCAGGGAATGGGCATTGCAAGCACCACCCTAGCTTTGCAGACCACCCCTAAAGGCCTGGATCATCAGGCTGGCATCTTATTCTCTCCTGCCCCTTCTCCACAATGACTTCCAAGGTCACTTCCCAGAGCCATCAAGCATACAGAGCTCTGAAATGATTTGATGTGACATGCCAATTGTCTCACACCAGGCCAAAGGCCAGTGGCTCGGATGAGCGTCCGCCCTGGTGGCATTGGGAGACTAGTGAGGAAAGGAGCATTGGAATCAGAGCAGTGCCCGGGGTGACTCCAACCCAACAAATGCCAATGCAATCCAGTTAGAACGCTGCAGAGCCAGGAGGGGAGTGACCAGCAATGGACCTGTGCCCCCTCAGAGGCCAGAGAGTTTATTTAGAACGAAACATTTAATCACTTCATTTAAAGCAGAGCTGCCGAATCGAGGGACGGAGCAGTAGATTTGAAACCTGATCCCTCTGCTCCTGTCCCCTTCAGCATCAGTGTGTCAGGCAAAGCCAAGCCAAGTTTGTTTTCAAACCTTCCTTGTTAATACAACCGTCCATACCAAGGGCCTGATTATTTTTCACCAGCACGTTTGCACTTGCATTTGAATGGCAGTGCATTTTACAGCTGGCTGCTGTCTAAGGGCATCTGGCTGTATAATCAGCTCAGACCCTGCCATGGAGAGGGTGGATGGATCTGTTGATTAAGGTACTGGATCGGGGCTCAGGAAATCGTCTTAAATTCCCAGCTGTGCCACAAAGTCCCTGTGTAACCTTGGGCAAATCACTTCATTTCTCCCTTTCTCCGTTCCCCATCAGTAATGGAGGTATAATCGTCATTGCTTTGTCTGTCTTCTCTATCTAGACTTTAAAGTCTTTGGACCAGGGACCACCTCTTACTGTCTTTCCACAGTGCCTTGCACAATGGGCCCAGAACTCCGTTACGGCTGCTTAGTGCTGCTGCACCGCAAATAATATCTATCTACTCCAGAGAGCAGCTGAGTCCGTCAAAACGTACCTTGGCTGGAAAAGCCTCAAAAATACTGGGGCTCAGATTCAAAGGCCAAGCTGAGACCATTTGGAAAACCAGGGCTTTGCATTTCTCTAGCATCTTTCACCTGAGTTATTCCCTCTCTTGTAGCGGGGAGGCGGTAAGGCTTCCCCAAGATCACACAGATGCAGAGGCAGCTTCAGGCACAGGCCAACCATTCAATCCGTTGGGTTTCCAAGTGCTCTGATCTACGTACCCCAGACACCAGCCAGTTGCCATCCCTGATTCCCTATCCGTGGTGAGGGTGCAGCAGCCATTACATTCCCCAACTGCCTTGCCCCGGCTTGGGAAACCATATTTTGGCTTCACCCTTTGGCTCCTTGGTCCAAAGGACACAGAGGCTCCCAGACAGGTAACAGGCATTGACATAACTGCCTGGAGGGAGAGGAGACACGGGTAGGCAGCAGGAGGAAATGATGAGAAGTAAGGGGACTTGATCATGGATGGAGGAGCAGCTGGACAGGTCCCACTCCTTTCTCAGAGAGATCCACCAAACAGAGGGCTAGGCCTGATTTACAGAGCTGGGAATGGAACCCTGGAGTCCTGCTTTCCTGATCCCCTGGGCTAACCACTGAGTGTGCGCACGCCCCTTTCCATTTCGTTCAGCAGAAATCCCACACTGTAGTTTGAGGGGATGGAGAGGGACCAGCATTCCCCATCTTGCTCAGAAGGGAAGAAAAAAATCTCAGCAGACTCCCCAAGCCCCAGGAGGAGCCAGCTGTCTTCTTCAGACCCAGTGACTCAGAGAAACCTCCTAGTGATTCACTCACAGTCCAGATACCAAAAGATACATTATGCTGGGAGCTGTGACAGTGGAGGCTGCTTCCTGCTCCTGTCTCAATCAGCAGGGGGGTTCTGTCTCTGCTACTTGCCCTCATGAGGAGTATGAACACAAAGGGATAGCGGACCACTCCTAACCCCTATCTAATCTATCTACTTCCATACATACTTGTTTATCAATCGATCACCTCCATACAAATTCATCTGTCTGTCTATCCGTCATCTCTGAAGGTAATGCTATATCTTAGGGATGGGCTAAATTCCATTCCTTGAAACTGCCGTCACGAGTTCAACTTGTGCCGCTGAAGATGCTCCTTGGCACACCGTTCCCTGTCCTCGAAGGCCCCTGGTGTTGAACCATCTGTGATTAAGACCTAATCCCCCCACACTATCTCTTTCTGATCCCTGACTCCACGCTAAGATCCCGTTAGCCTATGCTGCTGCTTTGACCAGCTGGCTCCCTGCAGCCTACTCCCAGTGCCCTGGTGGGGCTGCAGCCCCTCTCTTGTGAAGGGGCTCTGTTTCCAGTTGGGTGAGTGCATCACTGCAGACAGCTAGCATCGGGGAGCAAAAAGACAGCCTGGTAAAAACAAACATCTATATTCCTCTCATCCCCGACGCCTTTCTCCAGGGCATTCCCTGTCATTAGCCATGCACCGATCTCTGCACAGCCTCATATCCCCTCCTAAGGGAATGGGACAAGCAGCTTGCTCTCATGGTCTGCTTGGTTTCTTCCCTCTCCCACACCTCCTTTATTCTCGCCGGTGCTCTGAAGGATGCAGAAACCTAAATCAGTTCTGATAACTCCCAGTCTCCAGGCCACAGGGGTCATTTCCCTCCACACTGAGACAATAGCAGGTAGGAGCCATTCTGCTCCCAGACGGGGAAGCAATACTGTGCCTGCATGTTCAGCCAGCCACCTGCTGATCCATCCATGAGTCTGTCGCTCCACTGAGACGGGTCAATCAGCTGCAGCAGCATGATGCCCCAGCTCCTCAGCAAGCAGGAACAGAAAGGTGTGAGAGCAGGGCAGGAGCTACCAGCTTCCTAGCTGGATCCTGCTTTGATAAAGCACATTCCACTTATAATGAAGCATAGACTGTAAAGTCTTTGGGGGCGAGAATGGTCTCTTCCTCTCTGTTTGTACAGCACCTAGCACAAAGGGGCAGCCAGAGGATTTTCCTCTAAAGCAACCCCCATTTAGGCATGGGCAGGGGCACCTTCCTTTGCCCCTGGCACCTTCCTTCAGCTACAGGGGTTGTAACAGAGTCAGTCTGAAGGATGCTGTGTCCTTCCGGCTACACAAGTGTCAAGGCAGTTCAATTCTCCTCCAATGGTAGTCCAAACAAAAAGCGCAAACGGAGAACACTCCTGCAACTCCAAAGCAGTCTGGGTGCACCCGGCTTGCCAAACAGGCTAGTAGTATCTGAGTTAGGGCTGGGTTTCTCTAACCCCTTATCAGCCTGAAGGGCCCAGGCTGTGTCCTGGGCTATAAGAAAGAAAAACAATTTAAAGAAGGTTCCTTTAGCCTCAGGATCCAAGCGGCCGAGGGTCTTCAGCAGCCTTCCTAGGCTATGTCTACACTGTGCCGCAGTGCGAGCTACAGGGTTGTGAATTCCACAGCACAGCAAAGTGCTGTGATTGAATTGCCCCATGTGGACGTTGCTGGTGCAAACTAAAAGGTCTTCCAAATGGGACTACATTATCATGAACTAGACATCTTTCTGTTCATGCCAGCTGCATCCACACAGGACCGTTAGAGCACAACTCTTTGGTGTGCTCTGGAATTCACACCTCCGTCATCCACACTGCGGCGCAGTGTAGACAAGCCCCCGGTCAGCACACCCTGCTGTGGGGCATGCTAGGTCTGCTTCCCTTTGGCTCGACTCCTCTCCTTTCAGGAGCTGCCATTCTCCAGGTGCACCAGTTGGAGAGGATCATGCCCAGGGGAGCTCGTTAGCCCCTTTCTGGATGGGGTAGGCGCTTGTCCCACTACAAAAACCTTGATCTCAGTTGGGGGCCTCTGGGCACGACCCTAAGACGAATCAATCAACCAACCAACCAAGTGATAACAACCATAATAGTTCAGTATTATTACTAGACTATATAGAGTACTGTGGTGTCTCTCACCAAGGGGTTTTGTAAGGACTAGATGACTCAATAGAATGGGAAGTGGACGCAGAGCTGTTCACCTATAATTATTGTGATTATATATTATTTTTATTGCAGAAGCACCTATGTCATGGCGCAGGACCCCATTGTGCTGGGCGCTGTACAAACACAAAACAAAAAGACAGTTCCTGCTCCAAATAGCTGAGAAGTGAAGAAGGGCGGTCTTGTGGCAAAGGATCCAGATTAGGCCCAAGGAGTTCATTTCCTTGCTCTGCCATCGGCACCTGTGTGACCTTGGGCAAGCCACTGCTTCTCGCCGTGCCTCAGTTTCCCTATCTGTAAAATGTGGATAACAATATTCTCCTACCTCGCAGGGGTGTTGTGAAGATAAATTCATTAATGTTTGTGAGATGCTCTCAGACTGTGGTGAGGGGAGCCATATCAGCAGACAAATTGAATTCAGCCCAGGCTGCCAGTACATGATGTATTATTAACAGAGACTGGATGTGTTAATTTTGGCAATACCAGTGTGCTTTGTCATGCCAATAAAGTTACTGAAATGGAACTAAAAGTTGTTCTTGTCAGGCAGGTGCTTTGAGAACTGTTTGAAGTATGCTGGTTGCCCTATTACTGTTCTATTGCCATATTATCTGGAAGCCTTAGCTGAGTTCAGAGCCCTTTTGTGCAAGGCACTGTACATATGCATAGCATAATGGTAAGTGTCACCAGGTGGCACTGTTGTACATAGTCTTCCAAGTTCTTTTTCTTAATGTGCAAGAAAATGTTCAGTCTCGGGAAGACATGGAATCTCATTGTTAGTGTTGGTTATGCAAGGTAGAGGCAGTGGTCCATGGGGAGGGAGCCAGGGAAGCAGCAAGAGAAGTTTTCTTCTTACCTTGATATCCGATTAGAGTCAGTTCTTGAGGCAGGGTTACTCCTTGGGAACCGGGCATTGGCATTGGGCTGTAATTCCTAGAAGGAAGGATTGTCCTGCATGCTGTTTGTGCACCACAATTCCAGGGCTGATGTACATAAATAAAACAAGTCACACTTAGAATAGACCTTGACTCCTTAGCACTGATTTCTCCTCCACCAGGAAGCTAAACTGCAAGGCCCCAGACATCTCCTACTGCTTGGCGATGCTAGTGTCAGAACAGGATACTGATGCTAGAAGAAAGGGCAGCAATAGTAAGAGATACTCCCTGCCTCAAAGAGCTTGCAGTCTAGATAGACACGGCAGACTCCGAGTGGGATAGGAAACAGGCATGGAGAGATGAAGTGACTTTCCCAAGGTCACACAGCTGGGCAGTGGCAAAGTCAGGATCTGACTTCCATTCCAGTGTCCTTTCCATCAGACTTTGCTGCCTCCCAGCCCAGTTTCTAGCAGAGAGCTGCCTGCACAATAAATCATCACCTCCACATTTGGTGTCCTTGGTAGCAGTCTCAGCAGAGAGACAAAACGACAGGAAAGAAATGGAAACTAAAGAACAGTCTTGTTATCTCCCTGACAGAGTTGAGACACACTTGGCCTCCAAGCAGCATGTGGAAGAAGCTAAAAGGGCCTCTGCCCAAACTGCATATAGGGATTAAAGAATCACTTCACCCATCACTGAAATGCAGCCATTTCTGGGGTGGAAACTGGCAGCAGTTTAACAGCCCAGGGCAACACTGCACAACGATGTAGAATAGAAAGGGTGGAGGAATCTTGTATCCTTTCAGGGCTGGAGTGGGATGTCACTCGACTGCCTTTCCTGAGCACTAAAGCTAACAATATTTATGTGTGTGGTTGCAAGGAAAGATGTTTGCTTCTTCTTGATTGCCTGGCAGAACCTCGGTGTCTTCCGCCCACATGAGTGTAAGCAGAGATCCCTGATAACCTGATTCAGCATGCCCCGAAGAAAGAAATGAGGTTGAACTTTATATTTATTGATTATGGTTTCTCCAGACCTTTCCTATCATCGAACCCTCACTTCACACCCAATCCCTTTTTTGCTTTTTTTTTTCTTGAACCGAGCTGCCAGGAATAATTTTTCTCGGCTCATAAACACATTTCCATTTAGGAGAGGAAAGTAACCTTTGCTGCTGAATCACTTCACGCTCCCACCTGTGAGATCTTCAGTTCCTCTCTCTGCACAGACTGGAGCCTTCCAAGGGCAGCCAGGGAACAGGGATGCAGAAGAGGTTTGGGCAGCCTCGGGGCAACTGCCTTTCCACAAAATGATTCTGATGCCCCAGCTGACCTCAACAAATAATTCTCCAAAGGGAGATAATGATCAGTTCTTATTATTACGATAGCTCCTAATGATCCCATTGCACTATAGATATATATAGGAAGAGATGGTCTGTGCCCCAGAGTGCCTATAATCTCATAGATGAAGGGAGTCGTATTATCCCCATTTTACCAAGGGGAACTGAGATATAGAGGAAATAAGAGACGTGCCCAAGGTCAAACTTGGAGTCTGTGGCAGAGCTGGGGATCTGTCAAAGCCAACCAGACCATCGTGTATTTAACACAGTGCTTTTGAGCTTTGCACACAGCAGAATTAATCCCATGCAATTGTGTCTGGTAAGAAGATGATGATGGACATATTTAGGGCATGCTTTAAGGATGCCACCAACACCACTATAATATGGTCAATGATAATATGGACACCACCTGGGAAGAGAAAAAGAGGGCAACCTAGAGAAACATTACACAGAGCATCAGAAAAAGCAGCCAAACCTGTCAACATGACAATGAGAAGCCTGAACAGACCAGTACAAGACCAATATAAATGGGTGGAGGCCCTATGCACCCAAGGGTGTGGGAGGTTAAAGAAAGAAGAACTGGTTTAGGAGAGAAGCAGCAATGAAATATCAGAGCCAGGGTGAAACATCCAGGGGAATGTTGAGGTAGCTAAATGCTGATGCTGCCCAGCCTCATGCACATCGGAGGATTGTGAGTTTGTGGGAAGGAGATGTTCTGGAAGAGTTCCCACAACTATCCTTGCCCCAAACACCTCTTGTTGGAAGCAAGCACAACCATCCAGAGGAAGTAAAGAGTCTGATGAATTGGAGTCCAGATTCTTGGGTTCTCTTCTTGCACAAGTCACTTAAACCCTGATTTTTCGCAGGCGCTGAGCACCCTCCACTCCAGTTGATGTCAAAGGCAGTTTTACCCATTCTGTGCCTCTGTCAGATGGAGATCATAACACTTGCCTCCCTTGTGGGGGGTTGTGATGCTTAATCAGACTCATGTTCATAAAGTGCTTTGATATCCTCAGCTGAAAGATGCTGTAGATGTACAATGTATTGATATCCTCAACTTCTCTCCCCCATCTAAACAGCCCTGGTGGACCCCAGAAAGGCCCCTGCGTCCCCCCTCCGAAAGCCTAGTGCAGCACAGAAAGCTCTGAAAGCAGTCCAGTGACTCTGGATTCTTTGTCTTGTGTTAGAGACAGTGATAAAACGCATTCATTACCCCATCTACAATGGGCTGAAAAGGAGGGAAAAGTGATTGTTTATTAAACGACGAGATACACCAAAACCTTGATACTTCTACTTAAGAAAAAAAAAGCAAGAAGGTAATTTGCCAGGAAGCTCCTGTCACCATCTGAAAAGAGAAAAAGGAGGCCGCTTTTATTATCCACTTTATTTATGGATGCATCATAACGACACAGACAAGTACATTAGTTGTGCAGCGACTTCGCCACTGCCTGGGTAAAGACAAAGGAGCAATCAAATGGATGCATGTTTGCTAAATGCCGAACTCAATAGTCAACTGGAAAAAGCTTTTCATGTGCTGAGTCGAGGAAGGGAAGCTGTATCATCGGGAGCTAACACAGATCTACGTGTGCCTTTAATGTTAGCAGCATGGGCTCAGTAGAGATGCATGTAAGGGAGCTCACTGCAGAGAGGAATGGAGAGGTTTGCGCTATGGGACACCTGCCTCTAGCTATTGATGTAATTATATCACTATCATTTCAGAGAGCCCACAACAGGAGCCCCAGCCTGGAGAAGCGGGCTTACCATCCCCAATTTACAGATGAGGAACGAAGCATGGCAAGATGAAGGGACTTGCCCAAGGTCAGGCAGGCTGTCTGTGGCAGACCTGGAAACTGAACCCAGATTTCCATGAGGCCATACGGCCTGTGCTAGTATGGAAGGGTTTGGGCTTGTGGTCTGCATAGGTTGGACTGATTCAGAAAGGATCTGTCCAACTAGGCTGCGAAGTCTGACCAGACACCCAACAGGGGCCTTTGGTTCCAACAGGAAACTCCAGGCTATGGGAGAGCTGAAATCAGGGGGCAGTAACCCCAAGGCCAGGCTTACCTCCCCTTCTTGTAAGTCCCTAGAGATGGGCCACGAGACACTTGAATGAGGTGGACAGTGACCCTACCCTTATCACAGTCATCCTCAGCGCGCTCCATCTTCCTGTCCACATATAAATCACTGATATACAGTCCATGCCATAATCCGAGCAGAACCCGGTCGCTGCGTTCGGCTGGGTAAACAAACTCCTACTTCCCTCTCTTGCACCCATCTGATGGGTCCCAGATGGAGGTGGAAGGACAGTTCTGAACATCACCAACATGTTTTAGTGGAGACAGGGCAGACATGAGGATAAATTTTAAGGCAGGACACTGTTTTCATGCCTTCAGAAGGAAATCCTTCCTGTGTGCCCTTGGTCTACCTATGCTGGCATCTTGCCTCCAGCAGTGCCCAGTGAGCTGATGCTACAGAGAAAGGCAGAAGAATAATGCAGTGGGCCTGGCCAATTGGATAAAGATGCACATGGAGAGAAAGAGGGAGGCAGTAATGTTCCTTCCTGAACTCTACTGATGAGCAGCCCAGAGCCTGAAACATGAGATTTAACACGGACACTTGAGACCACTGCAATAAGCCAGAGGGCTTTTTCAGTAGGTGATATAGACTTTGGTGCACTGAGATATGGTGTAAGCTTTTTGCTACCAGACCCAGTCAGCTCTGAATTAAGTGGTTTAGCTGTGCAGTCGTTTATACTGCACAGAATGATTGCTGGATCCAGCACTGTATCTGTTGGGTGCTGCCGGCCTTCTAGAGCAAGTCATTGAAGAGATTTGAGCTCTTTGTTATCCTTTAGGCAGCAGTTTGAGCTGGATGGACTATGCATCCTAGTAGCCCATGAGCATCTTTTCATCAGGTGGGGGGGGGGGGAGGGAGGAGGTGATGTCTATTAAAACCTCTGGGGCTTTAGCTAGGTTGGACTCAGAACACCCCAAAGAATTATCATTTCTGCCACAAGGCAAGGGTGTTAATCCACTATTATCTAGACTCAGAGCACAAGGGAGGGATCTGGTTCAGACACCTAAGAAGAAAATGGAGGTTCGTTTGGTTGTAATCGGTTTCTGTGAGTGTCACCTGACGAGAGAAAAGGGTAACAGGTTGTCCCGGCTTTGGTCACCTGGTTAGCATCTCACTTCCCACAACAATCTGTTTGACACTTATTTATTCAAGCACAATAAGATCCAAGCTGTTGCCTCACACGTGCTCCATATGGCCTGACATTGTTCAGACACTTTGTTGGGGAGGAAAAGGAGAGACGTCCTCTAGCAGCTTGTGTGAAGCATGAAGCGCGACGACCTTCATCAGGGCCAGTGACGTGGAGAAGGAGACATCAAGAGCTGGAAAGGAGCATGGTGTGAGGGGAAAGGGGACCCTCATATTACAGATCAAAAAGTGTCCCATCCAGTTACTGATGGACAGACTTGGGGCTAGGATCAGTTCCTGCTAGGACTGCTCCATCCAGGTTGATGCAGTTACACCCGGGATGCTCCGGGTCTGAGGGTTACTCAGAGATGGAGGAAATCACTGGGAATTTGTCTATGGATGAGCCAGCCTGTTGTTCGTCTTCCTTAGAGGAGAGGGATGGCCTTGTGGCTAAGGCAACTGCACTGGAACACTCAGTTCCCTGACGTTCAGGGAAGGGCATCTTTCCATGCTGTCTTTGTACAGCAGCCAGTCCAGTAGGGCACTGGTCTTGGATTGGGGTCCCATGTTACAAATAATAATTTAATCGCTCTGTGCCTCCCTCCCGCATCTGTAAATTTGGAAGAGTATTCCTTCCTTTGTTGGTTGTGTTTGTTTCAATTGTAAGCATCCTGGAGTAAGGGCTGTCCCTTCCTACAGTATCTGTAATAATAGTACACAGCTCTTACACAGCACTTTATAGCCACAGATCTCAAAGCACTTTCCAAAGGAGGGTGGTATCATTATCCCCATTTTTACAGAAACAGAGTCACAGAATGGAGATGTGACTTGCCCAAGGTCACCCCCCGGCAAAGCTGGGACTAGAACTCAACTTTCCTGAATCCCAGTCCAATGTTCTATCCATCAGGCTTCACTGCCCTCCTTGTAGGTGCAGCCAGCACCGGGTGCAATAGGACCCCAGTCTCCGTTAGGGTTTGTACCAGAATACAATAGATAACCACAAGCACACCCGCAGCAGACCCACAATCACCCTATCTGGATATACCATCACCTGTGAAGAGAAGACTAACACAGTGGGAGCCCTTGCACAGAGGGTTGGAGCCATGCATCAAACAAAGATTGTGCTGGGGAAAAAACGCCTACCAGGTACCATGTTAGCCCAGGGGGATTCATGACTGTATGTTGTGGCATACATCCACCCAGGCCCACAGGGCTGCTGCTGACTACAGCAAACACAGCTACCGAACAGAGAAATGCTGTTAGTACCAGAAAGAGTATTTCAGATAGCAGCGAGGCTGTAGCACAAGGACATTATTATTAGGTGTATTATTGTAACTCCTAGAGGCTCCAGCCAAGATCAGGGACTCATTTAGAGTTGCCACCACGTCTGAGGTACAAAAAACAGGATATCTGGGATAATCCCGAGCCCATAAAACTGGACAGGTGGCAGCATGTACTGAGCACCGTGACAGACTTCCCAGGACAGCCGCCCCAAAAAGGGGACAATCCTGGGAAAACCTGGATAGGGGGCACCACTAGTCCCATTGTGCCAGGTGCTGTATACACATACCTGCCCTGCAGAGCTTATAAACCACACAGACAAGACAGACATCAAGAGAGTGAAAGGGCATATTGACATGCCCATTTTAAAGACTGGGGAAACTGAGGTGCAGCGTGATGAAGACACACCATCACCAAATGGGTGCACTGTAACAGTTCTGCCTCACTACCCAGCTTTCCACCATGTGGCAACAGGCTCTCTGGGCAACATTTGCTACATCTTCCAGCTGCAGGTGTTAGCAACTCTCCCCAAGGTCTCCCCTGCCTGTGTCAATCCTGGGAGAATGCCTCAGGCCAGCTCCGCTCAGCCTCCGCAACAGCCCTGCGGAGAGAGGCACCGTCCCCAGGCAGACACGAGACTGTGGGCACATAATGGGTCAGTGTCGGGCGCGTCTTATATGGCACAGCCATGTGTGGGTCTAGTACAGGTATGCTGGCTGCAGAGCCTATGTTCACCTGCTCCTGGAATTCCCTCTAATGCCTTCCTCCATCTGCCCTGGGCTGGGTAACTTCATCCCATTCCCTGGCCAGCCCATAGAGCGTCACCTCCTGGTTTACACAGCTGCGCAGTGTGATGCAATCTTAACTTACAACAGCCTGTGATTTCTAGCCGCAGGCTCTGAACATGGGGGATAAGGGGCTGGTGGGGGAAAAAAGAGCCTCACACCAAGGCTTAAGATGGGCTGGCCTGCCCCAGAAAGAAGTGAGTAAAGCAGGGTTTAAGGAGAATGAAGGAGAATGATAAAAAAAGCACACATTGCTGAGAGCCCCTGCAAAGCACTGCAGACCCATCTGTCTCTGACAGGAGGAGGTGCATTAGGCACTAAGGAGTGGTTTCCTCCACTGATGGATAGTATTTCCAGAGGGTTAATAACTGTGCTGGACCTTAACCCTTTTGGGTGATCTATGGGCCAGGCAGAGGTTCCAGGTATTTGGCACTCCAGCCATGGATTGTAAGAAAAAGAGAAAAAATCTGAAGCAGTCACTCAAAGCATTACCATCTGCCAAGACACGCATGCCTGCGCGTGTGTGTGTTTCTGCAATGGAATGATGGAGGAAGGCCAGCTGGCTGGCTCAACGCATCGCTTCTCTTAGAAATGAAGACACTTCCATTTGTTTCCACAAGCTCCAGCTGCTCAAAACAATCCAGAACAAGATGACCAGGTTTAGGTAACAAAACAAAACAAAGTCATGGAAAGAGCAGCAGAGGTTTCTAAGTTGGAAATGTCTAAGGGAAGGATACAATACATTGGTTAGTTGGTGCAGCTCTGACCCATCATTTGGTATGACCTGGACTTTTCAGGAAAGTGATCCCTGGTTTTGGTAGGTGTTAAAGCCACAAATCAGTAAGTGGCCAGTTCCTTCCTTTGTATGCCAAGCAGCTGTTTTGTTTGGGTCTCTGTGTTTCAAAGGCATAGCAAGAAATGACCAGGCCAGATTCTGACCTCAGTTACAACATGTTTCATTAGCAATAAGTGATGTGGCAAGTAGGAAACAGAACTGAATGTGCATGTTAAGAATTCATCCTTACAATACCGAGGTTCTACTATTTGCCAAGCAGCAGTCAGCCCTGGCTCGCATTCCCAAGCCCCTGGTCCTTCACAAATCTAGATCTCTCCTGAAACCACATCCAGCATTGCTAACTTCAAGTAATTTAAAAATCATGAATCAGGTCCCTCAAATGATGATATTCTCTTAATAATAATAAAACAAGATTTTGGGCTCTTTTTATTTGCATGCTGGGCTTTGAACCTTTAGGGTGCACTAGATTCACATTTCCAAGCTTTCATCTGAAACCATGCAGGTTTGAAACTTTCAACTTTAATAAATAAATAAATAAATAAAAGGAAGCTGCTGTTTTCATATGTTCTCTTGTCTCCAGGAGCTGGGGTTTGAAGAAGCACGTCAAATATCACAAGATTTACAACCAAATCATGAGAGCTAGTAACACTGCTGACCTGCTTTCTCCTTCCCAGTTGGGTGTAAACCTTTCCTAACGCCACTGAAATCAGTGTAGTTACTCCAGATTGACCCTGAGATAACTGAGATGAGAATTTGGCCCACATTCTCTAAGTCAACTGCAGTACATCCTATCAACTGTCTTCTGTGAACACAAAAAGAAAAGGAGTATTTGCGGCACCTTAGAGACTAACCAATTTATTTGAGCATGAGCTTTCGTGAGCTACAGCTCACTTCATCGGATGCATCGGATGCTGTTGCTCACGAAAGCTCATGCTCAAATAAATTGGTTAGTCTCTAAGGTGCCACAAGTCCTCCTTTTCTTTTTGCGAAGACAGACTAACACGGCTGTTACTCTGAATCTGTGAACACAGAAACCCACCACTAGGTGGCTCATAGAATCATAGAATATCAGGGTTGGAAGGGACCTCAGGAGGTCATCTAGACCAACCCCCTGCTCAAAGCAGGACCAATCCCCAACTAAATCATCCCAGCCAGGGCTTTGTCAAGCCTGACCTTAAAAATATCTAAGGAAGGAGATTCCACCACCTCCCTAGGCAACGCATTCCAGTGTTTCACCACCCTCCTAGTGAAAAAGTTTTTCCTAATATCCAACCTAAACCTCCCTCACTGCAACTTGAGACCGTTACTCCTTGTTCTGCCATCAGCTACCACTGAGAACTCAGTGGTGCATATGCTGGGACTACCCCTGGAATAATGCATAGCAGGGGCAGAACTCACTCAATTAGGTTGAGGGGTACAGAGTAGATTAAATGACTTGCCCAACGTCACAGTAAGTCTGTGGCTAAACCAGAAACTGAATGAAGATCTTCTGAGTCCCAGGCTACTGCCATGTCCAGGAATTATGTCTCAGGTTACTGGAGACCTAGTTACAGTAACAAGTGGCCATCTATCTAGCAAGAATTGCACTGAACTCCTCAACTCATTCCCTAATGACAAGTGTCAGATGGGAACGATTTCTGGTCATTGCTAGCCTGCTAGATTCAAACCCAACACCTAGAGGTGAAAGGCTCAGTGCATCCTGACACCAGTCCCCCAAGGCATGAATGCCGCCTTTTCAAAGGTTATCCTCTGCCTGGAGAGCATCTTTTCTTTGTGGCTGCAGTGCAGCTCTGCATTCAGAGTAGCAGGTACGTATCCCCCTAGCCGAGATCTGTGAGAAATGGAGAGCGTGGGCCTGCTTGTTAAAGGACACCAGGGCTTTTTGCAGGGTAGCTGTGAAATGATGTGATGGGAGCCCAAAGTGGCGTTATGAAAGGCGACAGCTACTACTGTTGGACAGCATTTGAAAATGTGAGTGATAATCAAGGTGTCATTTGTATTCTCCTTTCTCCGATCAAAGCTGGAGCCCAATGGACAGCAAAACATCGGCTTCTGTGGGGAGGAAATGCAAAGCTGCCGGAGCACCCATGGCACTAACTGTTAAGAACCCAAAGCACTTCCCAGCTGTCAAGAGAAATTTAACTGTTTATGGCCTTCCATTCCTTTGAGTCATTAAAAAAACAAACAAACAAACAGGCGCTTTCTTCTCTTTCTTGGTATTCATTAGGATCCGTTTTAGTCATTATTCATCTTTTTATTTATTTGTGGTGGTGGGAGTACCTAGGAACCCCAGTCATGGACCAGAATGGACCAGCAATGGACCAGAACCTCACTGTGCTAGGCACTGTACACACCCAGCATAAAAAGACAATCCTCACCTCAAAGAGTTTACAATCTAAGTATTAGTATCCGTATTAATAATAATAGCTTGCTCTTCACAGATCTCAATGCACTTTGCAAAGGAATATTATATAGGATATAAATGTTATAGATATAGAGCATTGCCCCCATTTCACAGATGGGGAAACTGAGGCACAGAGCAGTTAAGTGACTTGCCCAAGGTCACTCAGCGGCACAGCCAGGACCAGAGCCAAGATTGCTGGAGTTCCAGGCCACTGCACTATCCACCAGGCTCCACTGCCTCCTGGTCCTATTGGTACCAGGCAGTCTTGACACTCCTCTCCCCCCTGCCCGTGTAAATCAGCTGTAACTCTGTCAAGGTCAAAGGAGTTACCCTGGTGTAAGTGAGAGGAGAACTGGGCTCATTAGTGGTATTGCTCAGCATCCCATTGTGCTAGGTGCTGTACAAACACAGAGTAAAAGGGGGTCAGCAGGGAGAGTATGGCGGATTTCATAGAATATCAGGGTTGGAAGGGACCTCAGGAGGTCATCTAGTCCAACCCCCTGCTCAAAGCAGGATCAATCCCCAATTTTTGCCCCAGATCCCTAAATGGCCCCCTCAAGGATTGAACTCACAACCCTGGGTTTAGCAGGCCAATGCTCAAACCCCATTGATAGCTTTGGAGCAGTCAGCAATATTGCATGCAGAGGGAAAGCAGTGGGTAGCAGGGGGACAGGTTTTAGGCTGGGCTTATAAAGGATCTAAGGAGCCCACACCCACTGGGACATAAGCACCTAACTCCCCTAGGTTGTTTGGAAAATGCCAGCCTCAATCAGTGTGAAGTGTAAATGGCATCCCGGGTGAGTTCCCAACACCCCAATCTCAAGCTGGGGCAAAGGGAGTGAGCTGCCGATTGTGCTGGTGAATTATTTTGGCTGAGGTTGAGTGGTTTAAACCACCTGGCGGATGGGCTGAGTTTCCCATGAGCTTGTCCCTCCTGTTCCTCCCCTGAGACTCTGGAGGGAGTTAAGAAGTTTGTGCACACTGTCCAGACATGCACATCCCCAGGCCCCTCTGGTTTTCTCAATCAGAAGCATGCAATAGTTAATCAGGGATTAGCCGAGACCGCTGCGTCCTCTTCATCCCTGGCATGGGGACTGCTGGCCAGGAAAGTGTAATGAAGTTGTAAGGGGGGTGGGAAATCCCAGCTGCCACCCAGTCGAGGGAAAAAGGCTCCCCCTTCACAAAAGCTCTGTGCCTACTCTCCTCCATCTCAGTTTATGTGCTGAGGCCCGTGGGTGCAGGTAAAGGACTTGGGGAGCTTAGCCAGTGCTGCAGGGGTGTCCGGGCAGTACAGAGGTAGGGATGGATTCTCCCTTGGCTGGACTCTTGTGTTGCCATTTGCACATCTGTGCAGCATAGTGCAGACTGCTACCAAATCAACGCTCTCCACAAAGTTCAGCTGGTCTCACATCCCACTTTGCACAGGTGGGCAACACACGGTGCAAGGGACTCGGGTCTTGCTGCAAATAGCTCCCTTGTAACCAGGGAGGTAATGCCCTGAACTTTGGACATCTGAACCCAGATTTTGCAGCTTGTTCCTAGCTGTACAATAGGCTGACCTGTAGGATGGGAGTCTGTTACAGCCCCAGCTCTAGGTTCTTGTCTTGTAGCTCATGGTGTACATGCTGGTGATTTTAGCTCAAGTGATCCCTGCTTAAATCCCCAGTCCCGAGGAGCATGGCAGTTGCCACAAGAATTAGGGGCTTGCCTGGGATTAGAACGACTATGGACTGGACAGGTTACATGTGCATCTCTTAAACATCACTTCGTTCCGTGTCTCCATCTGGTCTCAGCCACACAGAGGGAGCGACTTCCCAGTGCAGGAGACATAGCTCGTGGAAGCAGAAGATGAAAAATAACTGCTGGATCAAACTCCTCCTCTTTTGCATCTACCTCCTGCTTGGCAGAGTATCTATGCTTGCTAAATACTCTCCGAGTCTCCTCCTCTCCTTGACCCCACGGCCATGCCTGGGGGAGTTTCTCCACCACTTTCTTCTGAGTCAGTTAAAAAAGTCTTTGGACTATTCATCATTCTGACATGTTCCTTTCCCAGAGACTCCATACGAAGCAACCATCCATCTTCTGTGCTCCACACAGATCCCTTCCTGCAGGCCTGGGGTCTGGGCTTACCTTGGAGAAACAAGGCGGGGAGGGGGGCACAGTTCACCTTGATTTATCACCTGCACAGGGAGATGGGGAAGGAGAGGATGCTGAGTTCCTTCAGGAGAGTTTCAGGGAGTGGAGGATGAAGCCAGCACTGCTCTAGCCCAATCGATCTGTCTGTATCTCCCAGCCCAGGTGGAATCAGATTGATGTCTCTCTTTTTTTAAATTCCTTTTGATTGTTAACTGTGTGCCCAATTTTTTTTATCACCTCATTCCCTTACTACCTGATCCTCTGTCTATCCCTTGGAGAGAGATACATAAAGTGGCTTGATATAGAACATGAGGAGTTTGACACTGTATTTCTTGTCCTCAAGAAGGGCTATTAGGAGAATAAGTAAAGCAGATGCTGTTATGCTCAAGAGTGGTGCTAAATAATGGAAAGGGCCAGCCCGGATGTTACTAGTACCTCAAATGATGCAACCCACAAACAATGTTTGTACCTACAGGAGCGGCAAACCCAGACTACCCTTGCCTGCAAATTTGCAAGCAGAGGCTATTCTAATACCTGCAGCCAGTATTAACTCAGACTGTGCTAATACCTAGCAGCATCTCTAGCTAATACACCTGTGCACACAGGTATTTGCTAATGCCTGTGCAGGATGGGCTGGATTTCAAAAGAGCCCAGTGAGATTTTCAAGGCCTCAGCACCCACAAGTGGGCCTGATTTTTAAAAGTGCCCAGCAGCCATTCGGCCCCCAATGGATAGAGCTCTTTTGAAAATCTGTCTATGCATTCAGCTGTTGAGCAGTATTATTAAATCACTGTACCGAGCACCCATCCTCAGAGTGCACGGAAAATACATGGATTAACCCAAACCAGCCCCAAATGGCTCAGCTGCAAATCAGACTTCTGCATGGGAGTGTAGGTGGGAGCAACTAGCCCAGACAGAGCGGATAGACAGCAAGTTCTAAAAACAGCCAGCGAGTGGCCATGTACAACATTGTCTGGGAGGCAGTTTCGGACACTTCACTCTGCTACTGAGAAGGCTCTGCCCCAAACCAATAGGTCTAAGGTTCAATCTGTACCTACCCATCTGTCTGTCTACATGGTGTCTGAGCACCGAAGTTCAATGGCATTTGGATCAAGGGTTTAAGATTAGCCCATCTTCCTCTGACACATCTGGTACTGGCCTCTATTACAGAGGGGGATGCTGGACTAGACCAGCCATAGGTCTGATCCAGTCTGGAAATTTGTGTTCCTATATTCCATTATAAAGGTAGGGGTTTGCTTGCAGCGCTTAATTTGTAATAGAAGAGGTGCTGGGGCTCAAGCAATTTTTTTACGTTTATAACTGATGTAGTGAGTCCAGAGTTGTTGGGGCTATAAATAGCCAATTAGAGGTGCCAGGGCTCAGCCCTGGCATAAATTAAGCACTGGTTGTTTGAATCTGGATCCTGGCTTGGAAATCACATGCCCCGTTTGTGAGTGCCCTGACCCCAGGTTTGGTTTGCGGGTGGGAGGAGAAAGGACTTCCATTGTTTCCCCACAATCAAAGAGAAAATGCACTTCCCTGTTCCAGAACCCAGGAAGCTGCCAATTGGCTGTTCATGAGGAAGCCACCAGGAAGCGTCACCTGAGGCTAGTGCAAAGTGGTTGCTCAGAACTATCTTCTCCAGCAGCTTTGCTGGTCCCTTCAGCAAGATGGGATCAGTGATGCGGAAGAGGAAAGATAACTCCAGAGACCCCCCCCAGCATTTTCTGCTCACCGGGGTGGAAAGTTACTGTCACTGGAATGTGCACTAACTCAGGTCCCAACTGCATTTCAGCTGGAAAGAGGGCAAAGGGAGGAGGAAGGAGTTAGACTCCAAGTGAAGCAGAGAGGAAAAAGCATCCAGCACAAGCTGTAGCTGCAAAGCACCACTGCACACAGTAGAAAACGCAGGCAAGTGCAAGCTCTGAACTTCACAGAGCTCTTGCTGAACAAAGCTACTGAGCCTGCACTTGGAACCCAATCACACAGGTAGCTGCACCGGGTGCTGTCTTGGCTGCATCCAGGGCAGACTGCAAAGGAACAGCTGCTGGGTATTGTGAGGCACCAAAAGCTCAGCCCCCCATCTCGGTAATGGTCTTCCACATGGGCTGCTCATGGGGATTTCCTCTCTGCACCATCCCACAGGGGGTGCCCGGGGAACTCAGTTTTACGCTCCCAAGACTCGTCTGTTGGCTCCACCCCAAATTCTCGCTGAGAGGTACATGCACCCAGCACCGTGTTTACAGACCCTTTGGAGAGCACACCAGAGCTGCCAAGGAGACGTTCCAAATGACGCTGGATACTAGCAGGGCTCTGCAGAGGGAATCAGAGCCAGGGTTCACCCATATCCTCTCTACAGCCCCTTCCACCTGCTCCTGCTGCTACTGAGCCTGCAGGGAAGACTCCTGAACAAAGATCGCGTCTGTCCTAGTCTGCACTGGTCTTGCTCTCCAGGCTCCGCTTCCCAGCCAGAATCTCCAGGAGCTGATAAAGTGCTGGGACTATCCAGGGATCTCCAAACTTATCCCATTATTCAGCATAGAATCATAGAATATCAGGGTTGGAAGGGACCTCAGGAGGTCCTCTAGTCCAACCCCCTGCTCAAAGCAGGACTAATCCCCAATTTTTGCCCCAATTCCTAAATGGCCCCCTCAAGGATTGAACTCACAACCCTGGGTTTAGCAGGCCAATGCTCAAACCACTGAGCTATCCCTCCCCCCAGCATCATGTGCCACAACCCAGGGTGCCTGCAGCTAGGACAGCAGGTGCCCTGCTCTAGCTCTCCAGGTGGCAAAAACTCAGCCGGAGAATGGGCCATCAGTGCCCTATGAGCCCTGTGTTCATGGGGCACTCCTTGTCACAGAGCCTTGCCACCCCTGCTTTCTGGGTTTTAGAGACAGAAGTTACCCACATCGCAAACACGATCCCAGAGCACGGTGCTGCTTGGGAGCCTTCTTGGCCAACTCAGCAGAGAGGCCAATGGTTGAGTGGCCCATGGAGACAGAAGTCCCCTATCACTGCTGGTGGGGGTCCCTTCAGGCTACATTGAGAGGCCAGTTTGCTGTGGCTAAAGAGAGCACTCCGGTCTCCAAGGCTTCCAATGCATCACCTTCCACTAGTGCTAACTTCTTGTTAAAAATCCATAAGTGAGGCACATAAGGAGAAGGGACATCATTGATTGGCCTCAGGTCTCCTCTATTTCAGACCCTGAGGGGCATGGGAGACAGGAGACCTACACACTACTGGATCTGCCATGCTAGGAATAGCAGAAACTTGCCATTGGCAGTAAAGCGAAAAGGTATGATGCTTGGATTCCCAGTCAGCAGATCAGATACCGTTAGACACCTTGCTTTTCTGTCTCATGTAGTAGGAAGCAGTGAGAGGGGGGAGGATACTGCAAAACATCTGGCTACTGAAAGCTCCTGCCAAATATTTTCCTGTGATGGGAAAGGTCTGGTCACTCTGTCACTTTGGCAACTGCATCTCCTGCCCCTAAGGAGGATGAAACTCCAAGCATATTGGAGGGAAAGCTGCATACAAGTAGACTCCACCCTGCAGCACGAGGACCAGGGTTCACTCTAGGCAGACGGTTTGAGGTCGCAGGCCCTCCCGAAATCGGGAGGTGTGTGCTCAATGCACTCGTGCTGGAATGTGCACTCAGCGTTTTTGAGGTAGGATACACTGATGCCGGGATCCACACTCCCCCTCTGACACAGGCTCATCTGCACGGAAGTTACATCTATTTGATTAATCTGTAAATCGCAGACGCTAGCTAAAGTGGCATGGGCCAGGTTTAAACCAAAATCAGAGCATCCACACGCCCCTTGGTAGTGGTTTCATTAAATCAGTTCAATGTTTAAACCGGTGTTGCCCCTATGTGTAGCTCAAAGTGGGGGTGTGGCTTTTCTCTTGAGTTGCACCAGGGCTGTCTGGCAGAACTGCTAACAAAAATCACTTCTTTTAAGTAGCAATTAGAAAGGAGAGCAGACAGGTCCCCTCAGTGCCTGCTCAGCACGCTTAACTTTTCTCTTCTGTTCTCACTGCCTTCTCTCCCCTTCACTTCCCACAGTCAGCGTCTGCTGTTCTAAGGCGCACGGAGGCTCCCAAGGCGAACGTACAGCAGCTAGGCTGGAGCCTGCTAAATTGTACAGCTGGAGTTAAAGCCCCCTGTTGCAGCATCCCCCATTGCATTGGACCTCGCAGCCACGCCTTGGACAGAAGGCCTCTACAGCCTGCCCTGTGCATCCCCAGCTCCCCAACTCCCCAACTGGAGGATGATGGATTTCCTCTTGATTCTTTCGCAAATGGCCACCATCAAAGCCATCTGTGCTTCTCTGAGTCTTTCTGCTCCCCTGTGCTGCCTTCTCAAGACACCAACTTTGATGTGCCTGCCAATTCCCAGCTACACAGTCAGAAAGGAACACATGCCCCACATGCGTCTCTCAATGTGAGTGAGCAAATGTGACAGAATAATCCCTGTATTCATACCCTACACACTATTGTCACAATTATACTCTGTAAGGTATCATTTGAAAATTAATAATTTGCTGGACAGCATTGTCCTGTTAAAATGTGTGGCAACATTGTGGAGTTATAAGATTCCCTGTGTAGTGTTATTAACACATATTCCGAACTCAACAGCCCGGCACAAACAGAAGCTGGCAAACAGATCTATCCTAAACAAAGGAATCCATGCTTGACTTAATTTGCATTTAAGCAGTAAACAAAAGGGAGGACAACCAGGAAAGGAAGACAAAGGAAGTTCAAAGAGGTGGAAAACCCATCAGGGAATCTCCTTCCACATAGACACTTTGGCTCTTGGTTCTCAGCTGGAAATGTTTTTCCAAGAGGGGGGTTGAAACTAAAAAAAAGGAGGGACAAACACCCCAAGACCCCCCACACCACCCTCTCCTTGCCCATCACATTCTCTGCACCTGAAGAAACAAAGGAAGCCTCCCTTGGACTCTGGGAGACGGGATTTTGACCTACAGAGTCTGGTCAGTGAGACTGCTGAAAGCATGTGGTGAGAAACTTTGCCTGAATCTGGTTCAAGTTGTTAAGTTAGGCATTAGTCAGAATTTTACCTTTATTTTTCTTGTAACCATTTCTGAGGTTTCTGCCTCATTGCTTGTACTCACTTAAAATCTCTCTTTGTAGTTAGTAAATATGTTTTACTGTTTTATCCAATCCCGTGTGTTCCAGTTGAAGTCGCTGGGTAACTCTTTTTGGGGCAACAAGCTGTGTGCATATTATTCTCTTGAAGGAATAACAGATTCGATATATTTGCACTGTCCAGGAGAGGGCTGGGCAGTACAGGACATACATTTCTGGGGGAGGGGGTGAATCTGAGAATGGGAGTGTTGGGGTCACCCTGTGGTAATCTTTAAGGCTGGTAAGAGCCAAAGGGTGGCTGGCTGGCTGCAGCAGACACAGACATAGCTGGGGGTGACTGACATGCTGGACAGTGTTTGTGAGCAGCAAAGCATTGTAAAGGGCATCCCACATTAGAGGGCAGGGGTGACATAGCTACTCATTAATCTGGACTGTACCCTGGCACATCACAGAGGGTAGAAAGGGAACATCTGACCAGAGGGTGAATCAGCTGTGCCAGATTCTGCATTGACTCACCCAACTGTGCAATCCTATTGAAATCAATGGGGAGGCATGAGGGTTAGGACAATGCATAGATTTACCCGCCCCTGTGCCAAGTTACTTGCTAGGAGCTTGTATCATCGGTTCAGAAAATTGAGACCTTATCACGTGCTTCTTGGGGGTGAAAACAACTGGGGGACCCCAGAGAAGCAGGGACTATGGAGCAAAGAGGAGGCCAGTGGTGGGAATCACAGACAGGGGTTATAGGGTCGTGCTGTGCGAAATCCACCCTGGTGAAAGCCTTGAGCATGACAGCAGCAGCCAGAAAAGGAGAGCCCTTGGCAATAGGGGAAAGAAAGACAGACAGGGACTGGTCAAGTCCCTTATGAGGAAGGGATTATCATCCCTGCTGTGCAGCTGAGGAAAGAGAGGTGACTGCAAGGGACGTGCCCAAGGTCACCATTGGTTTCCCTGGGGCCTTTCCCCCCAGCTCTCCTGACTCCCGGCCCTGTGCTTTCACAGCTAGATATTATGATGCCATGTATTGCAGTATCCCACTGAGCGAGGCACTGTACAAACGCAGAACGAAGAGATGGACCCAGCCCCAAAGAGCTTACAGTCCAAAGACTGCTCCTGAGATGCACTCTGAGGACCTCTCGCCTGTAATTTCTCTCTAAGGGTAACACAACCCAGTCCCTTCTCCCTTCCCCAGTTTCCTGCAAAAGTATCACATTAGCTGGGGAAAGTGTAAGAGGTCAATGCAAAAATCGCCTCCACTGGGGAGGAGCAGCTGTGGTACAATAAAAAGCCTGACCCAAAGCCCATTGCTGATCCAAAGACTAAGGGGAGTCTTCCCATCCATTGGGTCATGCCCTAACTTCCCTGGTATTGACAGCTTTCTCAACTCCAGAACCCTTTGCTCTGCAAAACTATTCGGTGAAGTAGGGTAAATCAATTTACATTGTCCTGAAAATATAATCTGGAGCCCTGCAAGTGTTCCTTGTTATTCATCTCTGAGCTGGCTGCTTTTCCAGTAGATTGGCAGTTTCTTCCCTCCATTATCTGGGGACAGGTAGGATGATGCTGCTCTACCCAAGAAACAACACGACCTCTCTGATGGACTAGGCCTATTCTGTTCTATGTAGTTTCTTATACTGTGCCCATCACCCTGGTATCTCAGAACCAATACATGAACAGACCCAGGCACAGGCAGGATCCATGCAGGTAAACTGTTGTACCGGTGAAGAGTCATAGTATCTAAGAAGGGTCTTCAAATGTCTCCATTGGGGCTTTGCAAGGGCATAAGGGTCTGGCAGGGATCCCACTGCAAGATCAAGGCCATGGCTGGGACCAGTAATTTGACTGATATAGCAACTCCCATGTTAGTGCATCCTGAAGGAGATGAAATTGGTTCCCAAACAGCCACAGATACCATGTTTGCCTGCAGCCTGGAAGGGCGAACTAGAAAGGAAATTGCAGAGAAAGTGACATAGGGTGTGAAGAACTTTTTCTTCCTCTAAGTCTTTTCCAAGCAAGTTGGATTTCATCTGTTGTCAATCCTCTTTGCCACTGTCAGCACTCGGGAAATTAAAGTCCCTAATTCTCCTGCACACACTGTAGGCTAGTTTGGTAATGTCTGTTTTATCCTTTCTGTAATGAATCCCATCTCCTCCTCCCTGGGCCGCGATCACTATTGATTCCATCCTGACACCTCGGTTTGTTTTCTGTCGGCTCAGACATTCACCCCTCATCTGGCTGGGCAGTTTCTCCTCTCTTATCTGTAATTTCCTCTCTCATTACTGCTGGATTCGTTCTCGGGCTCAGTTTTGCCACATGCTGAAATGGCTCCAGTAGCTTTTTTGTATTAACTCTGTGGTGCGCTCTCATCCTCCTCCACCTGATGGGATTAGTGATGAGCAGACAGTGATGAGATGAAGATGGAAAAGGGGAAGCAGGGCTCTGCTCTTTTCCCTTGTTTGACTCCTGCATTGGATCCTGTCTGTGCTTGACACTACTTCACCACTGCAAAGAACCACTGGTGACCTAGTTATGCACACGCCTGAGCAGACCTTGCACATGCATTCACCCACTGGTGCACTGTTCCTAAAGCACAGCTTCTGGACCATAACATGCTGATTGGACAGTGCAACGTCAGGGTAATTAAACATGTGAGTGAGACTGACCAACAGGGTTGTAGTACACGTGGGTACAACATACTCCAGAGCTTTGGGTGCGTGAGAGAGAGAGCAGAAAGGGGCTTCAGTGCACATGCATCATAGAAAGTGCACACAGTGTATCAGACTCATGCACACTGGCTTCATGTTTCAAATTCACACCTCTTCTCCAAAATGTCCCCTTCCTGACATAGCCTCAGAGCCCACTGGCTGTGCCATCTTCCCCGACTCCTGAGAGGAGCTGGCCAGCTGAGATCAGAGACCATCCCCTTTTATTGTTGGGAGCTCACAGAGGGACGCCTGGCTACTGCACATCACCCCCGCCACGCCACCTTCCACAGACGTGGCAACAGGCGGCACGGAGCTGAAAGCACATTCCAGGTGGCCACCCACCCCTTCCTGATACTGTGTCAACTCAGGAAGGTTCATCTTGCAGGTTATTAAATTAATTTGCAAAGCAGGACTGAGGTGGGAGGCAGAAATTATAGCCATTCTAAATGTCGAGGACATGTAGCAGCGACGTGCTGGCTGCTCTTCTGCAATGCCCCCATAAGTTTCTTGGCAGGGTTATTTCCTGTGCCACTGTGCATTAGGGAAGAGCTCACTGCAGAGTAATGGCCACCAGCTCTCCGGGACTCCCTTTGCACAGAATGTGCGATCTGAATGTGCTAAGAAGCAGAGTGGATTGGGGAGAAGAGGGAGGATGGGGGTGGGGGAAAGAGAGCAGATGTGCTGAGATAAAGGATCTAAATATATCTGTGTGCGCACTTGCCCATGTACGTTACAGGTTGAGCTGGCAAATGACAGAGTTTTCAGTTCCCTGGTGATTTTGAAAAATCGGGGGGGGGGGCATCATTTTGGGTTGAACCAAACCTAAAAATGTTTCAAGTGTATGGGTAAAATTTAAAAAAAAAAAGTCTTTAAAAAAAGGAAGTGGTTGTTTTGGGTCAAATGAAGTGTTTCACCTGAAATGTTTTGTTTCAATTTTGAGCGTTTTTAAAAGTTTTAAAAACAAAACCAAAGGGAACGGTGACTGGAAAAAATCGAAATGTTTCCATTTGTTTGGACTTTTTTTCCCCCCCTAGAATCGGAGAAATCAAACCCAAATTCGCAAAACGTTTCATTGTCACCAGCTCTGAAGTTTTCCCCAAAAACTGTTTGTCGAAAAATTTCTACCCAGCTGTAGTTACAGGTTCTCATGCTTGCCTGAGACACCTGTGGTGGGGACAAGCTCTGCCAGCGTGACTGACGTGGGAGGAAAGGCACTGCTGGGGCGAGCAGAGAGCTATGTAGAGTACATACCCTTAAGCTCTGGTGTGTCTTTACTCACCTAAGCAGTGCCTCACTGCCTACACTATTTATAGCTGTACCAGGGGGTGTATGCTACGCGCCATCATAAGAAGCATGCAGTATAGGCATACCCTGAGAGTCAGAATTTACTCAGATACGTCCCTCCTTCCAACTCTTCAGCCTGGCTTTTCTCTCCTGCCTTTTGCACGGCCTGAAGGCCTCCTTTCCCCAGGCAGGATTCCATTATGCACAGCACCATCCCTTTCATGATGGAGGACTCCAATCAGCTAAAACGTTTTCTTGGTAGCTCCAGATTAAACTAAAAGACCCAATGGTCTTGCTGGATTCTGCAAATCTCCTCCAATAAATTTCTAGTTGAGCTTTCCCTCCTGGCATTTAAACAAACAGTGCTTTTGTTTGTTTCCCTTTCAGAGATTTAGCATCAGAGACAAATGACAGCTCAACACACAGGGCCTGATTCTGACCCCATTCACATTAGGGTAACTCCAGGGCCTTCACTGGAGTTAGTCCCAATTTACTCCCAATGAATGAGAGCAGAATCATGGCCCTGCTGGAATTTAGGCTGGGGCTCTCTCTCTCCTGTGCTGCCCTTTGGGATCACTCAATCTTTGAGGGCTTGCTCGTTGTGGTGGGGAATGAATGGCAGCGGCAAACACTATCCTGATGGCGAAGGGGACAGAAGCTGAAATGTGGAGTCATGGTGGGAGAGAAGCGAGACAGGATTCCGTTGCAGATAGCACATTGACCGCAGAGTGTGCTCTCAGGAGAAGTGGCTTCCTGCCATAACGTTTGGAACCGGACCTTGAATTCTGAAGACTGTCTATGGGTATTCAAACCCAGGGGTTCTGATGGCACCTTTAGAAAGGGAGACATCTGGGTTGGAGCCAGAGGTTTTGTTCAGGGCCATCGCTACGTCACAAACCACAACCACATACATTTAGAGACCGCGGTGGTCAGCCAGGATCACACTCTGAACCTTCAGCATGGCAGCCACAGATCTTTACCGCTTCTTCTAAAGGAAAAACACCCTTCCCTGTAAACAGAAGGCTGCTCTGGTGACTGGGGAAGTGCAGTAATGCCCAACATTAATATCTTCAACATGCCTATGCTATGCTCTCATAATTTGATATCAAAATACATCTCTTCTTGTGTTCTTCTTATGATTCCATGCACACACCATACACACATGAAAATGAAAGATAGTCTTGTGCTTAACGCACCGGCTTATTCCCAGTGCTGCTGTATACTGTGTGTGTGATCCTGGGCAACTCATTTCATCTCTCTGTGCCTTGTTTTTTATATCATCATTTATTTGTATTACCGTAGCAGCGAGAAGCCACAATCTGGGATCAGAGCCTCATATCTATGGTCAAAAGACAGTCCTTGCCCAAGAGAGCTTGTGATTTGGTTAATGACCAGATGCAAGAGGTAGATTTGGATAACTGACTTTCTATATTCTACAGCTGGCTCACCTTGGGTTTAATTATCAATGTGATATTTAAGGTTTTAGGCATCTAACACATTGGCTGTTTCCCTGCTAAAAGGGACTATACATTCTGCTCTGTTTGCTTCCACCCTGCCCCTTCAATGCAAGCAGGAGAACCAGGGCTGAGTCTTGCTAGAGACGACACAGTAACAGATGGGCCTGTGACACCATAACAAGTTAAAGTTGCAAGCAGGTAATTTTCTCTCACTTCAGAGTCTCCATCCCATCTACCGTTATCAGTCACTCTACATGAAGGTGTTGAATTGACTGGGTAGAAGAGCGCCTAGCGCTAAATCTTCAGTTCCTACAGCCACTTCTCAAATCACTTTAGAGGCTATTTTTTACAGCCATATAAGGCGTAGAAGCCCCGCTTTGATTCTTTTGAGTATAAATTAGACTCATTATCTGTTAAAGTGTCTGACTTGGAGAGCATATTTGAATTGGCTGAAAAAACGTTAATGAGATCCAAGAAATATTAGCAACTCAAGAAACTAAGGAGGAGAGGACATGGGAGTGTTAATTAGAGACACGGTGGTCCTCCATAGGAATGCGGAGGCATTAGACTATTTCTCCGAGATGCAGAATGCACGTGGTTTAGGTTCTCCCAAGAACTGTAAAAGGGGAAGGATTTGTACAATGTTGTGACCATTTCAAAAATCTTGTTGATAATTTGAACCCTCCCCTTGCAAATATTTAAATGTTCCAAGGTAGCTCTAACATGTGCCCAGTTGCCAAGGGCCCCAAAGGGATGTTCTTTTAGCGGAGGACCACCAGAGAGCAGACCTCCACCCACACCCAGTGCTATATAAACAAACAAATAAAAATGACAATACGTAGCTCTTCTCTGCTGCTTCACCTCCATATTTACAAAGAGGGGCCAGAATTACTGGCCCTGTTTTACAGGTGGGGAAACTGAGGCACAGAGTGGGTACATGACTAAGTGTTATGTTGGGACAGAGTCCTTGGAGGAGGGGAGGAAATGAGCAAATCCTTCACTGAGCGAGTCTAGTGTTTTGGGTTCTGTTCAGTCTGCGCTTTGGAGGAAGTTTCTAAAGTCTCCCCAACTTATTTGGTCACACCTAGTCCTAAACTACGAAGATGCTCAGCCAAATGCTTCTCAGTCCCTGAGCCAGAATCTGCCAGTGTTTTGAAAGTGAGCATTCACTCCAGAGCCTGCCTCTCAGGAGCTATCATATCCATCTCCTTCCTCCCCCCAACCTTTGGCCCTCCTTGTGGATAAATCCAGATCGGCTGAAACCTTAAACAAAAAATGTTACCGTAAAGCCCACTGAGATTAAAGCAGAGACTGTGTAATTCCAGAAATGTGTAGAGCAAAATCCATAAAGGTTACATTTAATGTCAAGGAGAGGAAATTTCATCTTGCTGGAGCTGCCTATCATCTGAAGGCCATGAGATACAGGGAAACCTAAAACACAAAGGGCTGCTTCTTGCTCCAGTGCAGTGGCTAGCGTTTGCCACCAAACTACTGCACTTGCCCCTTTTCATGCCAGGACAAGAATCAGCTGATTGAAGAAATCAGCTGGCAGCAGACCTCTTGAAACATGCTTAAACAGAATCTGGAAATGATTAAATCCGTGTTCTCTATCTGTGAAATTGATCAGAAATTGGAAGATTGTTCAAAGCAATTATCCTGAGATGGGCCCAACCCCTGAGATCACAGCCAGTGTGAGCTGATGCCAGACAAAGGTTGGCACCATTGGGAAAGTGTATTTGGCACTGGAACCTGAAATCCTGGAAGTTTAGAGGCATTTAGTTTCGATCCAAATCTAGAGTTTTGCACCTTGCCTACAGCTGCCAATTGCCTGAATGGGGGAACTAGCTGTATGGGTGGCAGGGAGCAAGTCCAAAGTGTTTCAAGCCAGGGTTGTTTCTAATTTCTCTGCTTAGATGAGTAAAGGGCCAATAACACTGGGGCTGGACCAGGAGTGATGCATCAGACACCATATAAGTTCTTGCCAATGCACCTCAACTATATCTTACCAGTGGCATAGATGCTATGATAATACCAACAATAGCAACATCAGTGTCTATCAGAACCTCCCCATCATCGACACAGCTTCGCTATCCTGCCACACCTCCCTACCTGGCAGCTACAAAAGACCACTCCTGACTACTGACTGCTCCTGAGCCCACTTACAGAGCTGCTAGTGCTCATCTACCCTAACCTGAAGCCCTACTGCTCTTCCACTCCTGCGTGTCTCCTCCTTCCAGTTTAACCAGATGGTTTTTCTCCCTGTGGCCAGTTCCACTAGGGACCTAGACTGCTTACCTTAAATCCAGATCTCCTGGCGTGAGCACTGAAAAGGGTTTAACATCCACCCATTGGTCCGCTGTCTTGCTGACCCACATACAGAGCTTACGGCACCTCTTTGCAAATGCGTTAGATGGGAGCAACCACTGCTGCTGAGGTGTCAAAGCCTCGTTTTGCAAGTGCAGACTGCAGAATCTGAACTGGGAACCTGGGCTCTCGCCCTCCTGGAAGCTGGGAACAGCCTAGCAGAACTCTATAGTAAGAGGTGTGACACACAGTTTCTTGCTGCCTTAATATATGGGCTTCCTTTTATAGGGAGACAGGATTACAGATGAGTTTGGGGACTGCTGGTTGCAGAGTTTAATCACTGCACAGATGACATTATTCTTGAGAGCTCCAACTTCTGCTGCTGCCCACGACACACCTGAGAGAATGGGGGAGAAGCAAAAGACAGACTGTATCTATTCCAGTCTACCAGTAAGGGGACCCAGCTCGATCTTCTGCATTAAGGATTTTGCTAGGGTTTATACCTGCCCAGAGACACCTGCATTTGCAATCTCAGCCTTAAAGCTGAAGAAATAAGAAACAAATCCTCTATCTCTTTATATGCCAGAGAAATAGCTGTGAGCAGATCAAACATTTCTGAAAAGGATTTGGAACCTTCAGATCCATAACACAGCCCGCTATCACTTGTGCTAAAGAAGCAAGTCCATTAGCTGCCAGGAGTAGTAGGCTATTATCCTCGATGGGGATGAGACATTAAAGGGGGACATGGCACGCATCGGGCACGCAGATCAGAAGTGTTTGATGAATTATTATTATTAGTTATTTGTATTGACGTAATGCCAGGAGGCCCAGTCCTGGACTTTGTTGGGCTAGGTGCTGTACAACCACAGAACTAAAAGACAGTCCCTGCCCCTTATTGTGTTTTTCCTTTTACACTATGGGCTGATCATGAGCAGTTTTCTGTCAGTATATAATATTCATTATCTGTACTGTATTGGTTAGCTGGGATTGGTCAGATGATTCACATGGTTCTGTTTCCATTCCCTGATTGGATGAGTGGACAAGAACTTTGTATGTGAATATTCACCCATATGACTTGGAAATTGACTTCTGGTAGAAGTTCACAAAACCCACCGGCACGCATCCCCCCCCCGGGGGAAAACAGCACACATGGAACATGAGTTCCACCAAAGAAAAGAGTGGTTCTCCACCATTTCCACACTGGGATCCTCACATCAGGAGCCCCCACTCCCATCTAGATGGGACCTCCTTTCCATTTAGCAATTGGGAATGGGCAGGATGGTTGCAATCCCTGACACCTATTAGTGAGCCCATGCCACCACGCCCTGATTTGAAACATGCAAGCGACTAGTCACGTGTCGGCCCAGCTCTGCTTGCCCACTGCATTGGCTTGCCTGAATTTCTCCATTTCCAACTCTCCAGAGGGAGACAGAGAAATGGAGACATGGACAGAACTAGAGAGACAGCAAGAGAGAAGGGACTGCAGAGCTGCAGAGAGAGAGAGCTGCTCATATCAGTAACAGTGTTTATTATTCACAGAGAAATTGCTTAGGGCTTTTGACTCCTGTTTTGCGGGGCACTTTGCTGCCTGACATTGCCAAGGGAACTTTCAGCAGCTCCTGCTGCTTCCCTCTGGGTGAGCTCTGCCCCAGGGAGGAAGCAGTGTGGCGCTCAGCTCTCGCTTTCTCCTGTCTCCCTCCCCTATATTTGCTGCCCCAGAGTAGAAGCCCTTCCTGGTGACTGTGGAGAAACTCTCCCCCAACCCCTTTTGCTACCGAAGAGTCTCATCACCCGCGCCTGCTACCAACTCTGAAGTCACAAGGATCCCTCCCCTTTTCTGTGCACCCAGAATAGGTCAGACACATGTATTTGCTCCACTGCTTTGTGTTGCCCACCAGGACACTAGGGTTGATCTTCTTGCCATAAAAGTAATCCCTCAGCACTGGAAGCCTCCTGCCCGATAAGGATTAGCCTACTAAAAGAGCATGGTCTAGTGGTCAGAGCAGGGGGACTGGGATTCAGGCATCCATGGTTTTTCTCCTGACTTGAGTGAGACGGAGCATGTTGCTGAACCTTTTAGGGGGCAGGTTGTGTCTCTAGGGCACAGACCATAGTAATGGGCAAGGGCACGTAGCGACTCTGCTCCAAGAGCATGGCTCAGGGAAACGTCTTTCTCCAGGGAGGAGTATATGCTGCTGGCCTATAGCAATAGTAAATTACTGTCCAACCCTGCATTGGCCCCGCTGAGTATGCCAGCATAGGGATGGAGTCAATGCTCCGGATGTTCCCTGCTCTGAAGAGGGGAGGATGTGCTATGGGGTTCCTACACTCCTCTGCAGACATGTGTGCCTAAGCACCGTCTATCCCACAGGGCTCCAGTTAATTACTCTGCACACCAGAGATAATTAGGCTCCTCTCCCCCGTAGCATCGTGTTCTTTAACCGATACTACAAAAGCTCTTTGAGGTCCGTCACTGCAAGGTACCAGGGTATTTTGAGCTGGGCATTGAATCAGTTCCCCAGGGTGATCAGAAGGGGAGGCTGGAAGATGTGTAACACAAAGGAAGAGTGGGGGTCTTTAGCTGAGCTGCCTTTTCACTGACTGCAATATTAGGAAGAGCTTCCTGGCTTGTATCACTGGAGAATATTGTGTCCAAAATTTGCTAAAAGGAGTTCTAATCTAGCCATCCATCCCTTCCCTCCTGTATTGTTTGCATGATGCACTACAGTTCCAAGGTATAATGAATCCAAATATACTGCCTGTGATTTCTGTGTTACTGCAGCCTCACTATTGCAGCATCCCTAATGCAATGTGAATCTGTCCAAGTCAATAAAGAATCCCAGCTGGAGACATTGCCATGTAAGGAGAATGAGAGAGAGAGAGAGAACTTCTCCCCTGAAGACAAAAAAAATTGTACCCGTTTGCCTGAGCTGCTGTTCCCAGCTTCTGGCTGTTACAGGCCACAGTGGGAAGCAGGGAAACCAGAGGCTGAGGCAGCTAGCAGAACAGAAGCCAGCTCCGTACTAGAGCAGCAAATGAAAGGGAAGAAATCGGAGTACAGAACTTTCATCAATGATTCTTTTGGTATGGAACCCCCCACGGCCCCAGTCACAATTCCCCTGGAAGCTCCACCCATCCTTTGAACATAGAGAAAGAAAGTTCAGAATGAGCCACTCCCTGTGAACATCTCTGTTGGATATGTGCATTTCCCAGAGTTGCTGGCTCCTGTCATTGATAAGAGTTATAAGGTTCCATAAGGACCTGCAACACATCGGGTTAGGGCAAATGAGGCCACCTGCTAGAGTGCTCCATATCGGTGACTGGGAATCTCTGAACTGAAGGGATGAAGGGTGACTGGAGCAGACTGAGGGTACTCTATCAAACTTGACAGTAGTTAGGCTGCAGGTAGGCTTAGATCACGGCCTGTCATGCTGAGCAACATTGCCTCATTGTTTCCTCCTGCCTCCTCTTTGTTGTCTTAAACTCTTTCAGAAAGGGTTCATCTTTTTGTTATGTGTTTGTAGAGCACCTAGCACCAGGGGACTCTGGTCCATGACTGGGGCTCCTCAGTCCTGCAATGATGCAAATAAATAATAATAATATGAGGTGCTAATAGATAACATTGTGTTATTGTAGAGGGTCTTGTGGTTAAGGCACGGGGACTCAGGAGATGCAAGTTCAGTTCTGCCACAGACCCTGTGTGACCTCTGGCAAGTCACTACTTTGCATGGCTGCCCCATGTTAGCAGACTCAGGCTGCGGAGCTATAAAATTGCAGTGTAGATGTTCAGGGTTGGGCTGGAGCCTGGGCTCTGGGACTCTCACCCTTAGACATACCCTTAATCTCTCTGTGCCCCACATCCAAAGATCTGTTAGATAAGCATGGCAGAACATTTACGGTAGGGGCAAAAATCCCAAATTTTTTAATATATTTAACTCCTTTGATTTAAAGGATGAGTCGCATCATATATATACACATACATACATACACACACACACACAATATGACTCATCCTTTAACTCAAAATAGTCCATTACAGAAGCTGATGCTAGTCCAAAAGCAGACTGGAATCCCCTGAACTCCATGAGTTGTTGTGAACGTGTTTAAATACCATAGGAACACAGGAATTGCCAGATTGGATCAGACCAGAAGTCCTTCCAGTCCAGAGTCTTGTCTGTATCCAGTGTCTTGTCTGTGTCAGTACCTGCTGCTTAAGGGGAAGGTGCAGAAAACCCTGCAGCAGGTGATCATAGAATAAACATAGAAATTTTTCTTCCTGACCCTCATTAGTTGGAGGTTGATTTATGCCCTGAAGCATGATAATAAGCAATATAGAAAACCCTCTGGTAGGCCAAAGCAATAAGTGCCTGCCAAATGACAAGCTATGACTGGATCCTTAAACTAAGATGGGAGGGAACTTAAAGATGTTTTAAAGTGCATTTTCATACCATAACATAAGACACTTTCCTCCTCTGGACCAGTAGGGGGGCTCCTGGGCCAAATTTCATTCTCTCTGTAATGAAAATTAATGCCAATGGAGGAAGAGTGAGGCCAGTTACCTCCCACCCTGCACATGTGACTACTTCACGCCTGCCCCTCACACTCTGAAGGAACAAAGTCACTACATTTTAGTCACTATCCCCCTCGGAGACTGCACAATAACCATTTTAACACAGGGTCAGTTTGCTTGCAGGGACACAGACCACAGCGCTCTTTAAGGTCACTTAATTCTGCAATGTGTTCTGTTCCAGACAGACACACACTCCACACACCTCCTCCTGCTGGTGCCTGAGGAGGCCATAAGGGAACTACCATCAGAAGCCAAATCAAAACCCTTTTCCACTGGGATAATCAAAAAAAGTACTGCTCCGGGGATGCCCAAACTCCACTGAATGTGAGTTATATCCCAGGCTTCTAAACTGGAAATTAAATTCTGGCCCTGACACCCTTTTTGGATTAAGAAAGAGGGATTGGAGTGGAAGCCAGAGAGCGGTTATAGATTGTCAAACCATTTGAATGTCATCTATATATCAAAGGGAATTGTGATAGAGTAACGTGGAGAGCTCCTTTATGTGGGAAGTAATGTAATTCTAAGTGCTCAAGGGTTGGAGATTTATTAATATAATAAGATCACAAGAAGTAATAGGAGCAATGTGAAGAGGGATAAAATGGCAGAGTTGGAAAGGGATGGAGGGAGAGAGAGATGAATAAGAAAAGAGAAACTACAGAAAAAAAAATGCAAGAGAGAAATAGGCAAGGTGGATAACCGCACACCAGGTAGTGGCTATGGTCATTTTTTTTATTTTTGTTTTTAAGAGTGACTCGTTGTTGGGGGTGGGGGGGGGGGGTTGAATTTTGAGGTGACCTCTTAAAGGGTCTGGATTTTCATAAAATGCTGAGCCTCCTCCATCTGAAATTAGGCCTCTCCAAGATGGCTAAGGTTGAGCCCCAGAATTGCTAGCCTCTTTGGAAGATTGTGAGGAAAAGCGATCAGGCCACGTCTTTCCCCTTGACGGAAGCGGCAGTGTCAGTCCCGGAAGGCAGCACGTGACTGAAGGGTAGATTCGCAGTGTGGTATAAAGGATACAATCTCTCATTCCTATATTATTGGAGCTGTGTGACCCCAGCATTGCCCCCCAGTGCGCACAGGACTCAAAACTCACCTGCTTCTCTGTATCTGCGCCATGCTGTTTGGGCCAGTCTGAGTTCTCTGTTGGTAGGGGCACTTAGCCTTCCTCCCCAAACTGCTGTGGGCACCCTTATTTATTCTGGCCACCAACCACAAGGGGCACTGTTGCTCCTACCTTGCTCAGCTCCCTCTAATGAGCACAACCATGATGCTAAAAAGCTGGAAACAGGACACACGTCAGGGCTGGGTGGGTGCCCCATATGCACCAGTCAGTTACCAAGTTGCAGTCAGGAGATGAGCAGGGAGAATCAGGATCGAGCCAGATCAGGATACCAGGGAGTGAAGGTCAGGTACCAAAGAACAAGCAAGGAGCAGAGTTGGGGGATGAACCAAGACCAGAAGCTGGCCTCTAGGATCCATAGAAAGGCAAGATCTGGAGCAGAAGCAAGCAGGTGATCTTGCATCATTGCTCAGACAGCTCCCCATGATGGTTTCCTGGTTTATATACTAGCTGGGTGGTACTTCCTGTAGTGTCTAGCTTCCCAGGATGCTCCAACAGAAACCTAGCCTAAGCTTCCAATGGCAATGCAGAAGCATTGGCATCCCATAACCCCCATAATCCCAGTTTCTAGTCCTGTAGATTCTTATGGCACATGGCAAACGACAGGACAAGTGGTACAGGTCAAGCTTCTAGATTTGCAGCAAAATCTCTAGGCTGGTTATGAGGAGGATAAATTTGGGATTTCACAGCCATCTGATCTCCTAACCCTCCTCCCCACAGTCAATACTTTCCTTCCAGCATGCATGAATCCTTTATGCAAGAACTCCTGCTGTACACAGGCCCTGCTGTAACTGGCAGGAATTTTGCCTAGGATCCCCCCTCCCCCATGTAATAACCTCGCAACCCCCTGGAGGGGTCCTGACCCCCAGTTTGAGAACCCCTACTCTAGACCATCCCTGACAGGGGTTTGTCTAACCTGTTCTTACAAATCTCCAATGATGTAGATTCCACAACCTTCCTGTGTAATTTTTCTCCCCGCTTAACTACCTTTACAGTTAGGATGTTTTTCTTAATGTCTAATCTAAATCTCACTTGTTGCAATTTAAGTCCATTGCTTCTTGGGCTGCCCTCAGTTGATAAGTAGAACAATTTATCAAGCTCCTCTTTATAATAACCTTTTATATACTTGAAGACTGTTATGTCCCCCTCAGTCTTCTCTCTCTAGACTAAACTGCAGGATCCAGCTTTTACTGGAGACTTGAGATCAAAGCAACTAGCCCGTGTCAGTTTATGGCTTTCCTGCTCTTTAATATCGAATTATTCCACTTTCATGGATGCCCAGAGACTCCATGTCTTGCAGAAATCTTTGTAAATGCCAGGATTTCTGGTTGGTTTCCAGATGCAGGGGAAAGAAAAAGAACTGACAGTTATTCCCCAGGAGACCATGGACTCATATTCCTTCTCCCTTCCTTCCCCAGCTGCATTGCTTTCTCTTCTAGAGTTTCTAGCAATGTGGAAACCTCCTCCCCTCCCCCACACCCAGCAAAGTTCTGGCAAACCTTCCTCCAGGTGCAGCCACCCCCACCACTTGGGCTGGCTTCGAGCAGGTGGCATAAGGGGATGCATGTCCCCCCGCAGGGGCTGCCTGCAGTCACAGATCACACTGCTGTTTCCTACCACAGAGCTTTTTTTGAGAGGGACAGCCTCTTCTTCACGTAACCCTGTAATTTATGGAGGTCTCCCCTGTAGAGTAATAACAACTGCTGCATCAGAGGCAGGCTCTAAAGAGAATGGAGCTGGAGAGAGAGAGAGGACTTCAAGCCCATCTCTTCCCCAGCTTCCCATCTTTATTTCATTTTTAATATTCATGAGCACTCCCAGCAGGGGAGCTAAAAATGCTCCACTCCTAAATCTAAACGCTTTATCGAAGCCTAATTAAATTCTTTGGTGGAAATAAAATGACCTTCAGAACCAGTGTTTCTATTTGCAGTGCCACATCCCAGAAAGCGCCCCCAGATAATAACTCCCCTGACCCAGTAACTTCCCTGCAACAGTCACAGTCTGGCTCTCCTTGCTCTGCCTGCATGGCTCATCCCCCTCCTCCTGTTGAGCTGCTGCAGGGATAAAGCGCTGGAGGTGGTGGCAGATCACTTGCACCCTGGGCCGGGATAGTGCAGCCATGGTGAAGGCGAGGAGATGCTGGTTATCAGAGCACATGCAGAACATTGGTAGAATTAGTACTTGAGTGGTGCAATAAAGAAGGGCAATTCTACCAGGGACCATTGCACAACCTCAGCCATGTGTGCATGCACGTGCCTCACTGCCTTCTGCTGGAGTATGAGGGACCAGCTCAGCTAATAACAGTTCCTTCATTAGTACTGGTTAAGGGCCTTTAGTTTACCCTCATGGTTCAGGGCATAATGTGTGCAAATCTGGGTTTCATGGGGAAAGTATTTACTTGTAATATTGTAGAATCATAGCAAGGTAGGGCTGGAAGGGATCTCAAGAGGTCATGTAGAACACACACGCACCCCCTTATTGACATACAGCTATGTAAACCTAGACCATCCCGGACAGGTCTTTTGTCTAACTTGTTCTTAAAAACTCCATTGATGGGGATTCCACAGCCTCCCTAAGTAACCCGTTCCAGCGCTTAACTGTCATAATTAGAATGTTATTTCTAATACCCAACCTAGATCACCCTTGCTGCAAACTAAGCCAATTGCTTCTCAACCTACCCTTGGTGGACATGGAGAACAACTGATCACCACCCTCTTTATAAGAGCCTTTTACATCTGTGAAGACAAATCATGTTCCTGTGCAGTCTTCTCTAGATTCCCCATGCCCAATTCTTAGCATTCTGGACTCTCTCTAGCTTGTCTGAAACTGGACCTAGTGCCCCAACAGAGACAGCACTATTGCAGAGTGAAGTAGAACCATTGCCTCCAGTGTCATGTTGCATGGTCAGGTGCATTACTGGACTTTAAACACCTTTGTCAGAACGATGCAGCACCTGTCTGAAAAATGAAAGCAAAGCTTGGGAAAGCAGGGTTTGGATCTGCTAGTTCTGCAGTGTAACAACCTATCCAGTCCAGCATGCTGGGAAATAAAGGTCAATGAAGCACTTGGAAACAATTCTGAAAATTTAATTGAAGATTGTAAAAAACAAACAAAAAACAAAACAAAAAAACCCCACACACTCTGTTTTAGTGTCACCAGCTATAGAACCTCTCTGCTTGGAATAAATTCAACATGGGTGAAAGAGGCTAGATTGGTAGCTCTGGGGAATGAAGCCTTCTGTTTATCTCCAGATACAACACAGAAGCTACCCAACAGTGCCCTGCTGAAGTGTCTCAGAGCCCTGACCTGGAGACACGATCTGTAACTCCTTCCCTAAAGTCCCCCCTGGCCCTAGACACTGCTGAAACGGACAGCCAGAATGCGGCAGGTACCACCAGAGGGTCCCAAGTCAAAAATGCGTTTTCTAATCTGAACCAATCAATGTTCACAGCATATTATTCACTCAATTCTCGTCATTGTTATGGGAGCACTCACATGAAAGGACAGATGGGGCTGTGGCTCCGGTGCGGGGCTGGGACTCAGGAGATCAAACTTGAATTCCGAGCTCTGCCAGTCTCCCATGACTGAGTCACTTATTACCCCTGCACCTTAGATCCCCAGCTGCAATGGGGCTAATGATGCTTCCTTTCTCCTATTTGGACTGCAAACGCTTCAGGGCAGTGACTGTCTCTTCTGGGGTGAATGCACAGCACCTTGTGCCATGGGGCTCTGATCTCAGACAGGGCCTCTAGGCACTGCTGAAATAGAAAGAATCATGATTTGTCCATCTCTAGTCATGGTTACCTAAGTAGCAACCTCAAAGTGGGCCAAAGCCATGGCTGTAGGAGAGTCACCTTTGTTTATCCTTCGTTTCTTCTCTCCATCCTGATCTGGTTGTCTGAGGCTCCCTATGCCCATACAATGGTCGGTCCCTCTCCACCCCTTTATTTATGCTGTATGTTCTCACTCTTTGCATTCTTCCCACCCGGCCGCCACTTCCTTGGGAAAAAAGGAAGTGCTGAATCAAATGAAAAATATCTTCATGCACAGCGTTTTTTGTTTTTCTCTCCCCCTTCCCAGCTGCTGCAGCTATGTCACCATGTGCCGTGATCCCAGCTCTTGCAAGCTAAGTAAGGTCAGACCAGATTAGTGCCTGACTAGGAGACCTTGGCGCTGTAAGGTGTGGTGTAAGTAGCTCAATTGCTGGCACTGTGTTCTGAGCCAATGCTAACCAACATGGTAGAATAAAGGTGGGGGGCCGAGCCGGTGGATTGACCATCTTTCTGGGAGCGAGATTAACAAATACTCAGGACCTTGGGGTTTTTTTTTTTTAAATTAAAGATCTGACGGTAATCTGTCATGAGAGTAACCCTCAAGTTACTGCATTCTGCCTCCCTACACTGTGGTCACATTCCACCTACCTTTCTCCTTCCATCCCTGCTCAAGCCCTATGTGTGAACACCTCCCAGCATCCCTGTGAGGGTGAGTGGACTATCTCCATTGGACATGAGGCACATAGAGAGTAAGTAACTTGCCCAAGGCTATACAGGAAGTCTGTAGCAGAGCCAGCAACTGATCGTGGGTCATCTTGCGATTAAACCACTAGGCCATCCTTCACCCCAGAGGCAGATGTACTTAAGAATTGAGCAATGCCTCTGCATAGCTTGTGTATCAGTCCGCAAAGCACTTTGGAATCCCTTGGGGCGAAGATGCTATAGAAACAGTAGCCGTAATTACATCAATCGAGCTAAAGAGTCTCCCGCTCCTCACCCACTGCAGATGTGTCCTGAATTTCCCCATCAGTTATTCCACGTGGATACTTGGCTTCATGCACCTGCCCCTCAAACTGTCACTGTGGACAGACTCATTCTTCTGCTGACCTTTTACTAGGATTCAGACAGTTAACTCCTGGCCACAGCTCTCTGCTTTCCCCTCCGCCTCAGGTCTTCAAGTCCTCCGCAGTGAATGTCTACTGCCCACCCTCTCCTCTGCATCTATTAGTAAACCCCACCGCCCCGTGGCCACCTATCAGAAGCATCAGGGGCTAGCATGTCTCAATCCGCCTTCACAGGTCACGTTGCACCAGGCGTTATGCAAGTTAAGCTAATCAATGGCAGAGCTGCAGATTAAGGGGACTGGTTTGCAGCCATCCATCAGTGCCATTTACACGGGGGGGGGGGGGGGGAAGAGAGCGGGTCTGTTGGGCCACAAATAGAAAAAGATGATGTGAAACAATCCTGTCTGAAGGTTTTTAACACTCTTTACAAATTACTGTGGTGAATAACTTGTTGCCTGTATTTATCCCTTTTCAAATTGTGTCTTCGCTACAGTCATCCATCTTCATTCCTCACTGCCTGCTCCAGACACTCCTGGCTGCTACCTCATTACTTTATATTTGTACACGCTACTGCCAGAATGTGGCTAGTTCAGAGACACAAAGGAAGAGGCAGAGGACAAGCTCATCCCTGGTGTAAGTCCATTAGCTTTCAAATGGAATTCAGCCTGGTCTGCCTAATATCTCCCCTCTTGGAGGCAGTGTGTTCTGTAGAGGCCAGAGCACTGGCTGTAGGCATCCTGGGTTCTATCCATGGCTGTGCTAATGACCAACTAGAAAAGCAAATCATCGCATTGCTCGGTGCCTTAGTTTACCTATTCTGTAAAATGAGAATGACAACTCTTTGTGGTGAGGTAAAGCATTGGCCACCCACATACAAGCTGCAGCTTTATGGATATTGGTACCGAAGCTATCTCAGGTAGGTGTCCATGTGCTGTAATCACCCTGGGACTGGAATGTAGACAGACGTTCAGAGACGTAGCAGGGACGGAACTTATGGCCATAGAATTCAGATCCTCCTGCTGAACTAGCAGAAGCCATTGTTAGTTGATCCAAAGTATAATCTCCAGATGCCGATAGTTATATTGAGCCTATGACAAGCACTTCAACAGTTCCACTTCTATCGAATCAAGGGAGTGGCACGCAGCCAGTACATTGCTGAATTACATCCCAAATTAAAGATCTGGATGATGCCATTGGGGTCCATTGTCCCCCAAAACATCTGTGCCCCGTGGTCTGTCTAGAGATTTACATGGTCCCCAGATCTGAGCATCTCATTCCCACTAATGTATTTTATCCTTAAAACACCCCCGCTCGGTAGAGAAGTAGTGTCTCCGTTTCCCAGGTGTGGAGATGTAGCACAGGGCAGACTCACCTGAGCTTGCAAAGGGAGCCTGTGGCACAGCTAGGACTTGAACCCACGTCTCCCGAAGCCAAGGCCCTCATCACTAAACCAGCCTCGCAAGACAAGTCTAGCTCCAGCCAGAAGCAAACGTAACTGCCAAGTACCCGTTATCTGGCTATGGCAAGCCAAAGGGCAGGCACCTTCCTCCTCCATTAGTGGAATGCCTGCCTCTGCCCCCTCTCCAAGATCCCATCACACCAGACTTCTGCTGCTCTCCTTTGTAAGCATGCAGAAATGGGATTCTCACCTTCACCCTCACACACCATGACCCATCCTCCCCCATTTCAGGGCCCAATTAAACAAAAACACAAAACACACACACACACACACACACGTTTGGGCAGTGGATCTTTAGCTGGTGCAAACTGGCATGGTTCTATTGATATGGATTTAGACCAGCTGAAAATCTGGCCCCTTGTTTTTAAAAACACTCTACTGAATTACCCCCAGCTGAACTCATGGCTTCCCTGTCTCTGCTCCCTCTCTTTGCTTACCACCAGCCTCCTCTCTTCTCAGAGTCTTCACACTCTCCTGCTGCTGTTTGGAAAACTCCCCCCTTGCCAGCTTTCCCTTTCATTCCAAACTTCAGCCTAAAAGCGTAATGTATCTTTTCTGCCTCTGAATCTCTCCCCCTCATTTGCCGGCCTTACGACTGACTGCTTCAATTTATTCACTCTCCAATGTCCCGAAACCACTGCTTCCTGTAATTTATGCCCGGCACTGTCTCGTTTTTATTTGACTCTGAAATGTGTTCTGGGGATAGAGTTTCTATGAAAGATGCTGTACAAAATAAACTTGTATTGTGCTATAAATCTTGGCCAAACTACAACTGCGTTAGGGATAAAATTACAGGCTACAAGTAAGTGTGTTGGGGGTGGTGGTGGGGGTGGGGGGTTGATTGCACTCACTTACCTAGCGGGGATGGGAAGACTCATTCCCTCCACTGCAGGAATCACTGGGTGAAATCTTCTCGCCCTGTGCTTTGCAAGACATCAGACTAGAAGCTCACAGTGATCTCTTCGGTTCTTAAAATGCATGAATCTGAAGGGAGCATCATTACTAAAATAGCACCTAAAGGTCGCAATCAAGATCAGGGTCTCATTATGGTACAGTGTGTACAGATACCTAGTAAGAGACAGCCCCTGCCTCCAAGAGCTTGCAATTTAACTAGACAAAACAGACAAAAGGTGGGAGGGGAAATAGACTCACAGAGTGGGGAAGTGACTTAGCCAGGGTCACACAGTTGTTCAGTGGCAGAGCCCAAGTCACCAGAGTTCCAATGCATTGCCCTGTCCATTAGAGTACAGTGCCTCAACTGGATCAAAAGAAGAGAGTGGACTTGCTAAGGGTGGCCAAAGGCGTATAGCTGGGAGGAGTGCAAGGACATTAAACAAAGGAAGATTGGTGCTGAAAAGCAGGATGTATTGCCTAAAGGAGAGACTGTTTAGACGGAAGAGTTGTCTCTTCCAAAGGGAGGGAGAGAAGCTTCATAACGTCAGTGATTTGAAGCTGGAGTGGAGCGGGCACTCAAAAAAATAAACCATTGGGTGCAGTCCTGCCCTGGCCAAGAGAGGTGACTAGACTGGATAGATTGTAAGCTTTTCAGGACACGGCCTGTCTTATTATGTGTGTGTACAGCATCTAACACAGTGGGACCCAGATCCTCGACTGGGGCCTCTAGGCACTTTTATGATAGAAATAGATAAATAAAATAATGACTTCTCCGATACTGGGATCAGCTTGGCACAAGGCTCACAATGGAGGGTTTGAGACAGGTATTGATGGAAGCAGAAGGGCAACCAATGGTATATCACAGGAACCTATTTTTGCCAACTGCCAGAGGACACAGAGCTCTGCAGAGGTCCCCTGGCTCAAATAGGTGCACAGTAATTCACCAAAGGGTATGATGTAAGGCCTCTACAGGGTGCCAGTAACCCACTGGTCATCATAGTCATTGCAAAGTGTATGTGCAGATAATGTTTAGGCAGTTATGTATCTATACTGGAAATTAGGTTTGTAAAGACTTGCAGTTAAAGGCAGGTCACCAGGAGGGGATGCGCCTTGGACAAGTTCTGTTCAGTCAGGGGATAGCAGATGCTTATCTCTGTCTGGTCACTGTGCATTGTGCGTCTCACAATAAGTCTATTTGCACAAGAAGCCACGAGCTAATCAAGATTGCAAAATTGACAAGAGATTGAGAAATCTACAGGAAGGAACACATAGAAGGAGGGTGTCTGGATTAAGACCAAAGGACTGTTTTGATGTATCTGGGGTTGCAAAGAGGCACACAAAATCCTTTACCTAGGGGACAAGCTGGCAGCATGTTTTCTTTCATGAAAAAAGGATCACAACCAGGCCTGGCTGAAGCCACTAAAAAGGACTTTGGGGTGAGCTTTGCTCTAAAAGATATGAAAGTATGTAGTTAAATAAGTCTAGGCTCTGGAATGCATGTTATGATTTTAATGCATATGTAACCATTTGTTCCCAATATTTCTACTTGCAAAATATTATTAACAAAAAGAAGAGATACAAATGACAGTTTGTTTTCACTATAGACATATCTAAGCGCTGTGTGTTCAGCACAGCGGTGATCTGCAACTAAGCTGGTAAGCTGGGGAGTGCCGCTTCTTTGGGCCCAGCGACTATGTGAATACTATGAGTGTTCAGTGGAACAGGGGCTGGACACCCCAGAAGGATGCTCGCAGAGCTTGACAGATTGACTGTGCTTATTGCTAACCTGCAGAGTGGCAGAAGAGCCAGGGCAGGTTGTGAGAGGAGGGCTTGTGCTGTCCACGGCCCGTGGACCCAAGCAGCTGGCCCATGGACCCAGGCACAGATAAGGCTTCCCTCACATCAAGAGCTGGCAGTGGCAAGATACATCACAAACCTAAGTATCCCTGCTGGGAAGCATTGCAGATGGGTTCTGATCGAGTTGTTCATGACATAGGCTTGTTAAGGAATCCATCCTCAACTGAACCACTGTAATGGACTTACAAACAGCCCTGTCCATCCTTGACATGACTAGTGAGGTCAGCAGCATTCACTGGGGTGGACTACAGCTACGGTCTCCCCAGAGCCATCTCTACTGGGCACATTCTATATCTTCCTTGGTGTAGTTTATCTATTCAGTGGTACATGTGGAGGCCCAGATTCTAGGAGCTACATGTGTACAATCGCACACACATAATTGCAGTGTGCAGTGACAACGACTCTAATCACAACGGTGACAACTGCATCTCTGTTCCCCAGTCCAATATCTATATTGTTGCCCCTGTTCAAAGAGTCTGTGGTAGTCCATGCAGCCACAGTGATGCTGTGAAAAAATTATGCGTATGTTTTTGCACCTGCAATTCTGAAAATCTGGGATTGACTGACATTTAAAAGCAGCAACAACCCACAACTTCTCCAGTCCATACAGCATCCTGGAAATGCATTGTACTAGGAGAAAAGCTTGGCTCTTAGTACCCCAAAAGGAATTCCCTGGGTGTATGCGAGAAACACATTTACTCCAACATTAGGAATACTGAATTATCAAGCATTCAGGAACATCTTCTCCCATTGCATGTCAAATTGTGGCTCTTGGCTTATTTAATTGCATGTGGTTACAACCTTTTTCTTTACCTTTTTCTTTTCCTCTTAAAAAGGATAGGAATCAGATTTGAAATGCAGTCATTATCGCTAGCAGCTCACCACAAAACAATTCCAGCCCATGCTCCTGGCTAACAAGATCCTAAATTCAACCCCAAACCAGTTTATATGGGGGCAGCCTACTATCTTTCCTGTCTAAGCATGCCAGCTGCTCAGCAGTGCACCCTGAATACTCAAGAGATTTCTCCAGGATTTTTGCTCTGTCTAGTCTGGTAGGCCACCTCCAACAATAGTCAGCTTCAGAGCAAGGTACAAGAAACCCTACAGTGATGGGATAACCTGCCTGCAGGGAAAGTTTCCTCCCACTCTTTAACAGTTAAGATCTCTGGCCTTAAAACAATAGCCTGCATTTGCATTATGTAACATTGCTCCTAACTGAATAGGCCCCAAGCTGAAAAGCCATTCCTATGATGAATGCTCTAGCTGGGCATTTTTATTTTATTATGTTAAATTCACTTCTCCGTCGCCGATTTCCCTGTTGCTCTGTGCCTGGTAGGAATCTATGTCTCGGCACTTGGCTGTATGCAGAAGTGCTTTGTGCATATCAGACTTCATAACCACCACAAAATTTACTAGGAATGCTGATGGAACCACCCAGCAATACTAATCTACTGTGATCCACCTCTATAGAGATGGATTTATGGGGTCATGTGGGCTAAGCGGTTTCCACCTGCAGTCCCCATTTTGCTGCATGCAAATGCCCATTTTCTTTACCCCCATCTGCCCTATATTCCTGGCATTATTAGTATTATTCTTTAACACTACAATAGCACCAAGAGTTCCAAGACAAGATGAAGTCCCCATTGTACCGTGTGCTCTACGAACAAACTGGGGGAAGAGACAGTCCCTGCCTTGAAGAACTATTAGGCCACAAAGACAGCAGGTGGGATCAAGTAGGGTTTATTTCCTTCTAATGTGAAGAATGGTAAACTGAGGCACAGGGAAATTAAGTAATTTGCTAAAGTGTTCTGTGGCTATGAATCCCATGCTTCAATCACAAGGCCGACCCTCCCATTACAAAGTACTATGGGCCCTTTGGCCAGTAGCAACATGACACATTGCTGGCGTGTGAGGCAAAACCCAGTTGTGCCACGCAGCAAATCCCCCAGCAATAAACATGAAGCTCAAGAAAAGAGCTTCCTCACTAAGAGCTAGAGACAGCTGAGGAGCCCTGAGGGCCTGGACTTCTATAGCGGAAATCACTGCTCAGTTCATAGTTATTTCACACTCAGAAATTACCAGGCTGAAAGCTAAAACAGACAATCAATTGGGAATGACGAGCATTAGGATAGCAGAGGTACCAGAAACTTCCTCAGCAAAGAAAGGACAGGTCGTTACCAACACACCAACAGAAATAAAGCTAGTGCCTGACAACCTAGAGGTCATAGGCTGGGGCAAAAGGAAATATCTAAGAATGATTGGGCTTATATGAGGTACTGAGGTAAAAAGCAACCTATGCCCTTCCTCCAATGAGAGATTTCTGCAACACTAAAAATGCAAGCAAAAAGATGGCTGGATTAAAATTGAGCAGGCATACAGAACTGAAGTAGGTTCTGCAACACTCCTTCTCTGCCCCCAGCCCTGTTCCTGGCACAAACCCTCTCTCCCTCCCTTCTTTCCCCGACATACACCCTAGGCTGGCTTGTGAAGAAGTCAGCTACGTCATCTCTGCTGACTATAAACCAGCGAAGAGTTCCCCAGTGCAAGGAGAATTTTCCACTCATGACCTCCAGCCAGAATGTGGCCACTTTGCTCTGCCTGAGTGGTACTAAGTGGCTCTAGAGAACCAGACAACCTCATCCACATGATAAAAAATTGCTTCCTAAAACCATATGTGAAGTCAGAATCATAATAATTTTACATTGTAAAAACAAAACACAACATGAGGAGTACTTGTGGCACCTCAGAGACTAACAAATTTATTTGAGCATAAGCTTTCGTGGGCTAAAACCCACTTCATTGGATGCACCCAATGGAAAATACAATAGGAAGATAGACATACACACACAATCTTCCTACTATATTTTCCATTGGGTGCATCCAATGAAGTGGGTTTTAGCCCACGAAAGCTTATGCTCAAATAAATTTGTTAGTCTCTGAGGTGCCACAAGTATGCCTCAATATTTTTTGAGGATACAGACTAACACGGCGACCTCTCTGAAACATTTTACATTATATGTTCTTTGGTGCAGCAACACTCACCACTTCTCTGGTACCTCCTTCTGGTCACTCTGGGGATTAGCTCTCACAGTCACCGGCCTTCCCATGATCACACACTGTCACACAGTCCCTCTCTCAGGTCTGCAGCTCCTCTCATCCCATGGACTGCAGCATCCTTTCCATGACTCAGCCCTCCAGCCAGATGACTCAGCATTTCCTCCTGCAAAAAGTTGTGGGGGAGAAGGGACATCAAAGTCTTTCCTTCAACAGCCTTAAGCAGTCTTCCCATTCACGGCTTCAGGGGCTCATAGGGAAACCTGGCCCCCCCTCTACTCCATATTCCTCTCCAGGGATCCTCAACCCAGCAGTTCCTTGCTTTCTTCTCTCAGCCCTCACTACTTCTTCCTGCTTCCTACAACTCCTGTTTCTCCCTCGCTTTCTCTAGGAGTACCAGCTCCAAACCCTCTTCCCAGGGAATGACTACTCTTTCCTAGCAGCCCCTGTCTGTTACCAGATACCTGGCTTTATAGGCCCCACCTGTTCCTGCATAGCAGAACCTGCTTGCAATCAGCTCCCTGCTCCCTGGCTCTTCCTCTAGGTGCAGCCTCTGGAGTTAATAGACCTGCCTGGCCACCTTAACGCTTCCAGTCTGGTGTGGGGTGGACACCCCATCACAGGCAGGGACTGTCATTTATTATATTTTTGTGCGGTACCTAGCACAATGGTGCCCACCTTGCTTGTGGTCTTTAGATGCTACTGCAATCTAAATGTTAAATAAAATAATAATATCACCACCCCCTTCTTATATAGTGCTTTTCATCCATAGAGGCCACAACTCTTTACAAAGGAGGCAAGTACCATTATTCCCTTTTTACAGCTGCGGAAACTGAGGCACAGAGCAGTAAAGTGACTTGTCCAAGGTCCTGCAGCAGGCCAAGGTTAGAGTCGGGGTAGAACCCAGACTGTCTGAGTCCCAGTCCATTGTTCCATCCACTAGGCCACGCAGTGTCTAGTGTTAGTATATATAATCTAGTCCTACATGAGGTTAAAAACAGCTCCATGCTTCTTATTGCCTCATTTAATTAACTTCAATAATTCAAAAATTCTATAGAAAGTTCTTGTTCATAGTTTAGAAATCTTATTTCCTATCATTATCTCAATGCCAATGGGCTTTGTAAAAGGTAGAAAAGTTGCTGATAATGTTTGTAGATTTCTTAAGGTTATTCATCATTCTAAAGAAAATCAAGATAAATCTATGATTATTTGATCAGAAGTAGGCAAAGCATGTGACTGAGTTGAGTATTTATTTACATGTGACCCCATCAGAAAATGTGGCCTTGGATTATTTTGTTCATATTCTTTTTGCGGTCACACAAGTGCAATCATTTAACAGGCTTTCATCTGACTTCTAGCAAGGATGCCCACTCACTGCTTCTGTTCACTTAGGAAAACACTATCAATGACATCCAAATGAGGAAGTGGCTCAGATGGTACAGCAATGGCAGATAGATAGATAATGATTATCTACTTTTGTTTCTCTGAAATCCATCCCAGTCAATTGCCAGTACTAATAAAACAACTTAGCTCAAATATGAGCTATCAAATGAATGTAATCAAACCATCAGCTTCCATTTTGAGGAGCAACAGAATACAGAATGGTTTCACAACTCCATATCCAGATTTTTGGATAAAATGTATTAGAATTAAATTACTTTCTTATCTCAAAAAACAAAAACAAACAAACAAACCCACCAACCCTCCAATAATTGAATATTGAACCAATAATACCATAGGTGAGAGCAGAAGATCTAGATAGGTGGGCAAATCTTCCCTTCAGACTTATGGACAGAACTGCCCGAATAAATATGAATCGATTTTCCTCACCTCTTAAATCAAGTGTAAATGTTCTTATACAGATTTAAGCCAGTGCTCTTTATTACAGTAAATTTACCATCACTCACTTCTTATGAGAAATGAGAAGCCTGGCTTACCTTCAAAACCTTCTGTTTAGAGAAGAACAAATGAGGACTTGATTTTCCATGTTTATTATTAATTATTATTATTGTTGCTGTTGTTCTTATCACAGGAGTGCCTAGATGACCTAGTGAAATTGTGCTAGACTAGGCACTGTACAAACATGTGAGAAACATTGCACATTAGAGAGAGCTGACAGTCTAAACGGACAAGAGAGACAGAGGGTGAGAGGGGAGACAGAGGCACAGAGAGAAGTAATGTGTCCAAAGTCACACCACAGACAATGGCAGAACTGGAAATAGAACCCAGGTCTCCTGGGTCCCAGTCCAATGGCCTATTATAAAATTATATTTGTGGCCAGCCCATGTAGATGATTTTACCAATTCCACCTGGACTCAAATAGAACAATGGTATGTTAATACGTTTCATCAGAGAAATTTACTTGTGCATCCTACTGAACATGTATCTGCCCATCCCCTTATGAAAGACAGCTTACAAATACAGAGACATAAAAGAGAGATGTAAAATAAAATAATGTGTGTTCGCTGTTATTTAGTTTAGGGCCAGACTGTGCCCATCCTGCACAGGAAAGCAAGGGTTGTTTTATCCACTGTGGACAGGGTAATAACATCAAAGGACTCTATGCTTGTAAAATTAAACTGGTTCTTTATTAAGAGAGCAATTTACAGAGATGTTGCCAGTACAGCTGGCATTCTAGCCATGTGCACACAGACTGACTTCCTAGTGGTTCCTCCAAACTCTTTCCTCCTGCAATCTGTGGTCCTCCTTCTAACTTCCAGGCAGGTTGCTACAAGGGTACAAGGAACCTCCTTACTTCCCTACGCTGGGCACCATTGCAGGGGCAGGAGAGCAGTCTCTGTAGAGCCACTACTTCCTGTGCATGGGAGCAGAAGCAGATGGTAAAGGACAGGCAGGAGGCGGAGACTTGGCTCTGTCTCTGCACCAAGTGACCAGCCAGCGCAGCTATGTCGTCAGTGTTTCAGGGAACTTATGCTGTGCCACATATAGGATTAGTGTACATCCTTCTTAGAGCATGTGGGAGCTTGTGAGAGACAAGTTGTATCTCAGTATGCTCCTGGGTCAATGCAGCTATGTGCTGCCCCACGTCAGGACGCACAATTAACACCTTAATGAATAAACCCACCTTCCCAAAAAGCATGGGGACTTCAGTATATAAGGGATGTGCACAGGGACCATAAAGATTTTCTGACAAGTCAAAATATAAGGATCTCATTAGAAAATCAATTCTACTGAGACACCAAACAATCTATTGTTTACAGGAAAAACATTTCATTTAAATACATTTTGTTTTAAAAATAAACAAATACAAAACAACCACCTCAAAGGCTATTTACAATCCACAGAATATATGTATCTCCATATCTTTTAAATATTTTCATTGAGTTACTATTAATTATTATTTTTATTTGTACTACCATAGTGCCTAAGAGTCCCCAGCATGAACCAGGAGCCTGTTGTGTCAGGCACTGTGCAAAGAGAAAACAAAAAGATGACCCCTGTCCCCAAAGAACTTACAATCCGTGTATAAGGCAAGAGAAAATAGAGGGGTACAGACACGAGTATAGGAAACAATGCGACAATACCGGCCCATATATAGATAGTGATATCTGCAAACAGCGACCTGTTGTCAAATTTTGTAGGCACCAGTACGTATATGCTGGTAGCACCCCAAAAGCTTCAACCAGGATTGGAGCCCCATTGTGCTAGGCACTGTACAAACGTGGAAAAGAACCAATCTCTGCCCCAGAGAGCTTATGAGCTAAAGACACAAACAGACAAAGGGTAGGGGATGTGAATGCAGCATACCAGCAAACGAAGCTGGGGAAGAATTAGCCCAGCTTGATGGGGTTTTGGTTGGTTTGTTTGTCTTTTCAAACATTTCGGGTTAAAAGGGAGGAGGAAGGAAATAGGAAAAGAAAAGGAGAAAAATACTCCAGCTGAGGCCTCACCAGTGCCAAGTAGAGCAGGACAATTACCTCCCATGTCTTATATAATGCTTCTGTTAATACACCCCAGAATAATATTAGCCTTTTTTGCACTGCCACAGATGGTTAGGCACCTACATAGCTTTAAAAATGTGGTCCATAGGTGCTTCTGACAATCCCCCCCTTATATTGAGAACAATGAAAGTTGAAGAAAATCAGTCTACTTAATTACAGTAGTTGTCTTAAATGGGGCTGAGGTTTTCTGAAAATCTTGGCCATGGGAAAGAAAAACAATAGAAAAATCAGTACTATAAACTGTGAATTTGGATTCTCCTTATTAACGATTGTAACAAAAACTGTAGATTGAATAATTGGACCACTGAATCCACGTTCAGATATTGAACATGGCTCTTGTTAATAAAACAATATTTACCTATCAGCCAAATGACACTGTTTTTTAGAGAGCAAGACGAAATTTGAGGGTAAGTGGGCCTTGGCACTAAAACAGCGTGACTTCTTTCTTCTTTTTTCTATTGTAAGGTGAAGATGATTTAGTTTTGTGTTCTTACAATTCCATGTCAAGGAGACACAATCAGGAGTGTATGTGTTTTTTTGTAGCCCATGTGTCACAAATATGTCATACTTTACTTCTGATTGTTGTGTAATCTGGGAATGAGTTAATAAATTATATTGCGTGTGCACCCATGAGTGCACACGTGCAAGGCAATTCTCTACGAGTAACAATGCAAGTGAGAGCCAGTCTCATTTCCCCCTGTGCCTCATTAAAGGAGAGGTGCTTCTTTACCTTAGCCAGAGCCCGGTATTAACTTTCAGCTACCCAGCGTAAATTTTAATCAGTTCCCCAATTCCCTTCCCCATTACAATCAGTGATCGATATGTGAGCTGCAGTCCTTGCCCCTACCCCCAACATAATTAAAGATAACCTTGAAGCCAACTACACGCTTGGACATAATTCTGGGCAGAGGGGACAGATCCCGTTCCCCACAAAGCATGCTCTCCGCAGTTCAGTCCTTTCCTCTGTGGCACTGGATTTCACTCCAACTTGCTAATGATTATTATCTCCTCTAGCAATAAATAGGAAGACTCTGGCTCTATTCTGCCAGGATATTTATTGCCCAGAGTGCCCTTTGATCCTGTTTAGTCTAATTGAGCCTGGCATGCAGCTCCAGGTTGCTAATGTATTTCCACCATAAACTGTATTTGTAGACAGATGGAAGTTACGATTGCCTCCTTTCTCTGCTATTAGCAAAGCAGTCAACTCCTTGCTTTTACTTACAATTTAATTACAAGGCATATGGAAATGTCGAGCAATGTTGGAGCCAGGGCCCTAGCTCAGATTCCAGTGTTTGTTTCTTTTCAGGTTTTTTACTCTCATCAAGGACGCAACAAGCTTCTGGAAGAGAGCCTCCCCGGCATCATTCAGGAGCAAATGGACCCCGTCGAGGGCAGTGCTTCAGGGAACTGTTTCCAGCTCCTATGAGTTCTGTGCTGCTCATGCCACCATCCCCAGCACGCTGTGGGATGGGAGCTGGGGCTGCTCATGGGAAGCATTCTCTCTCTCCGTGTTTCGGCAGGTTAGGGACTGGTGTTGTCTTGGCAGTGTCTGATCTGCTAAGTTCCCCCACCCTATCCTGCTAGGAGGAGAAGCTGACCCAGTCCAAGATTCCAAATATGAACCCCCCCCATCCACCCTCATCCTTCTACTTTGAAGTGTTGGATGTTTCAAAGTCCAGCCCCAGGTCTACATTTCATGGCTACCTCAGATCTCTAGAATGGCACTAGCTGGTTAAAGGCAGCCACAAGCCTTAGGGAAAGGGAGGGTTGAGGGTGGGAACTGGAGATCCTGAATTGGACTTTGCAGTTCAGTTTCATGTCTGCGCTGCATGGCTGATGGGAAATGCCTACTCCGTCAGTGGCTCACCTGTGTATTGCCAGCCCACCACTCTGGTGGCTCCAGCCCCTCTCCCCCTCAGCCTTGACAGATGAGGACTTCCCAGAAAAATTTCCTCTATCTCAGACCTATGTGTGTATTAGACATAAAGGGACAGATCCTCAGCATTGCTCCACCAGCAACCCCCAATTTACACTAGTTAAGGATCTGACCCCAAATTCCTAGTACGCTATGTGAGGAAATTCCGTCTGAGGCCCCACAGCTCTGACATATCCCCCCAATGCCTGATGGGAATGGAGAGAACGAGGCAGTCCCTCGTTAGGATCATTTCCACTACAGGAGATGGCCAGGGGGCTCTTCTTCCTCTGGTTGGGTTTGGTATGTAACAACAGTGACGGGAAAGCCCTCTCCCTCCCTCCCTCTCTTTCACACACACACACTCTGAAATGTCAGAGGCCCAGTGAAAACCAAGAAGCTGAAGGGCCGCCTGCTTTTAAATATCAGGATGAGCCATTGGTAGCATTGCCTGCCCTCCTGGAGGTAAACTGGGAGAAAACATGGCAGCCCCAGGCTCTGTGCATCTGCTTCCAGCCTTTTCTCACCCAGTGCCTCTATGGGATAGAACTTGAGGGGAAACCGCAGACCCAGTGAAGGGAGCTAAAAGATCTGTGGAGCCACAGGGGCTGGAGTGCTGTTGCATTAACCGAGGTAACAGACGCGACTCCAGGGCAAACTGATGACCGATGGTTTATGTGGACCCGGATGAGCCTCAGTGCACTATAGCAGGAGAGGGAAGCTCAGTTAACCCTCCTAGCCCACACTCCAGCATCTCAACTCAGTGGTGCTTATAGTGCAGACACTTCTTCCTCTTTGGGGCCCCAAGGCAGCAAAGCAGGGCAGCACATGCGTACGTCCCACTGGCTTCAAGCTGCATGGGGACCAAGGCGTAGTTCCATCAACTACATTTCTGTGGGTAGTCTTCATCCCAAAGCACCTTACCAACAATGACATAGGTTTGCCTCAGGGGCAAACTGCCCCATGACCTTTTAAGAAGTTCAAGTCCAGATCTGAATTTAGCGAATGGTCCATATTAGACTGTGAGGGTGAGATTTTCAAAAGCTGCCTTAGCTCCCATTGAACTCAGTGGGCAAGGTGACTGTCCCCTGTAAGAGGTCAGGGGGTGCAGAGCACCTGTGATTGATTACCAGCTGCCCAGTTGGACTTAAGGGAAGACACCTGGAGAAAGAACTGCAGGGTAAAGGCTGGTACCTGTAGATCTTGCTCTGCCCAGGGAGGTAAGGGAAAGGATTCTATAGAGATCTGCTGGGTGGGTTCCTGAAGGCAGATGCTGGAGGAGCTGCTGAAAATGCAGATGTACAGGCCCCAAGAAGGAGGGCTGTGCAAACTTCAAACCGACGAGAGACTGCATCCCAGGGAGACTTTATTTTAAGTCTGGGAACCACAGAGTTTAAATTTATTCGGACCTAATAAAGTAGAACTTCTGTGGTGTCCTTCCAGGGCCCTGAGAGAAGGGGAAACTGAGGCAGAGCCATGCTCAGCCAGCAAGGGGCGCTACAGGAAAGGCACTTGATTTTTCAGGGAGTACTAGCATTGACTTCAATGACAGCAGAATTAGGCCTAGGCTGTTGGCTTTAGAAATCCCACCCTAAACTCTCTCTGGATAGCCACTGTGTTGTCCTCTATGTTTGTGCATTGCCCAGCATAGTGTGATGTGGCCTCAATCCCCACTGGGGACTTAGGATGCTACTGCAATACAAATTGTAAAACCATGGCTGAGCAGATCCTCTGAGGTAAGGAGTCTCCCACGTAGCTCATCCTATTGCTATTATAATTTTCTGCTCTTCCCTTTGCTTTATTTTACTGTCTTAAAATTAAATCCACAATAAAACAAACTTGCAAATGCAAAAGAACCAAAGCAAGGGGAAATGTGTAGTTAATTTTCCTAATCAAATATGCCTGAGAAGCCCATAACCAAGTAAATGATGATTGTATCAGTGAGGATAATTGAATCCCTGTCAAATAAAGAGGAGAACAAGATCAAACCTGCAATAAGATCACAACCAAAAATAATACAAGGAAGAGACAATGAAAGCAAATGAATACAACGATCCTGAATTTTCCCAGCCTATCATTCACTCTGGCCTGCTCATGCCCCATGCCAGGTAGTATCTGACTGTGTAATTAGGGCTTGATCCAAAGACCATTGACATCAATGAAAAGATTCCGATCAGTTTCAACCGGCTTGGATCCGGGCCACAGTCCCATGGGACTCATAGAGTAAAAGTACAAGTTAACATGAGTTAAGTGTGAGAGAATCTGAAACTTTTAAATAATATGAGGTGCTCTTGTGCTCTTAAGTCACATATGTGCTTTTGCAAATGCCAGACTTAGTCTGATACCCTGGAATTCAATAGAAAATCCCATTGCATTCAATGGGAGCATGATCAGCACTTAAGTGTTCATCTCTGGCCTTGCTGCTGTATCTGTTTGTCAAATACTAATCACTGATTCCAGTATTCTTTATTCTGGATAGACAGATGAATCCGTGTTCTCTCCACTCACTTTGAATTTTCTTTCCTCCTCTTTGCTTTCCATGTGCCCCTCTTTTTCCCCCACCCCTCTTTTGATATATCCTTCTTTCTCCCCCTTCATCACAGTCCCTTCTCTACTTCTTTTGTTTTCTCTGGGTACACACATGCACACACACACAGTTTCCCTCATCTCTTCTCTAACCCCATCCTCCATGTTTCACTGAGTTCAATTTAATTTAATCCAAATTGCTTTATTGGTAGCACTGAAAGACAAGGATTGCACAAGCTATTATAAACTTGTATAATACACATTATGTAAAAAATATTTAAGGAAGGGATACTCCAGCAAATGGAATCAATACACTCCACCATAAAGCATTACCAGGAATAAAAAATAATAAGTCAAACTCTTGTTAAGTGCACCGCAAGCCTACTCAAAATTCAGGGCTGATTACATGTTTGCACATAATCAGTAGCATTCCAGCTACGGCTGCTGTGTATGCCCTGGCTCTAACAGCAATCTTTCCTCGCACAAACCTATGATCTCTTGCCTTTTCAAGGATTCTGGTCCAAGAGAACCAGAGCTGTTTCCTTTGGATCTCTCCTTCCAGCACTGATTAGGATTTAGCCATAGATTTCTCTCTCGGACCCCTCTGAATGACATTTCAGAGACGATCCACACAGGCACTGGTGGCAGGGAGGATAAGGTGAGAGTTTTACGGGGTAATTTTAAACCTGAAGTCAGAATAAATCTCCAGCCATTTTTAAAGACAGCACTGCAGCATATAGTGCTCATGCTGGCTCTGTATGAGGTGCTGCCTTTTTATCTTAGTGTCCTCTCCATAAATAATAATTAGACGAAGTAGAGGTGCATTCAAGGGAAGGGAGATACTTAGGATGCAGCTAAAAGATCCATGGGGATAGCAAGCCTCAAATTGCAGTCTAGCCGCCTTGAAATTCTACTCTCCCTGAAGGAGTCTTGATCTTCCTCCACCGAGTGCAATGTGCCCAGACCTTTCCATCATCATCAACCTTATCATCCTAGGGCTAGGTACTGATCTTCTTGCTCATTCTGCCCCAAAGAGTTGCTTGGAAGTGCATGGGATTTGTCAGGGAGCGCAGTGCTACTCAGCCCAAGGAAGGCTGTTGGAATCTGCCTCCCAGGGCCTGAGAGCAAGACTGCAGAATCCCAAAGCTTAAAGTCTGACTTCTAATTAAATGGCTGGGTTTTCAGAAGGGCTGAGCAAACAGAAGGGCCCATTATCTTTAGTGGGGGCTTCTGGATGCTCCAGAGATCTGGTGGGTGGGGAAAAAAAACCCAAACCAAAAAACAAAACTAGGGGGAAAAGGTCACAGGACTTCTTTTTTTCTTCAAAATTTCAAACCAAAATATTGAAGTATCACAATTTGGTCTAAAGTCTTTGGTTGTCAGAAAATTTTCAACCGGATGATTAAAAAAGTAAAATAATGTAAGAAGCCACCAATAATCAAACATTGAAAAATTCAGCAAATTTTAACTGGTTTTAGTACTCAGTGATTTTGAAAATCTAGCCACATATTTCATTGCCTAAGTATGATTTAGGAGCCTAACCTTGAGGCTCTATTGTATGAAAAATAATTGGCCTGAGTGATGTCTAATGGCTATTGGAGGTGACAGAGATCCAGGACTCCTGGGTTCTGTCTTGGCTCTGACACTGATTGCAGAGCATGACTTTGAATGAATCACGCACTTTGTTGGAGTCTCCTCTGTAAAATGGGTTCAGGAACACTCTGGTGAAGGCACACATGTGCTAAGGTGACGGATGAAGGTACACAACCCTTTCCCTGGGGACAGATGATTCCATAACTCCCTATTATTGCAGGGTTTCTTGCTCCTTCCTCTGAAGCAGCTGGTTGGAGACAAGGTACTGGATGAAACAACTGCTATGTTCCTAAAATAGATAACAACACTTCTCTATCTCATAGGGATGCCTTGAGACTGCTGCCCATAAAGAGCTTTCAAACCCTCAGGTTCTAGATAAATACCAAGTACCACCTTTCCCCCCTGCATTCCTGCCCTGTCCCCTTTTCATTGTCCATAACCTTGAGCCCCTCACAGTACCCCCACTTTAGAAGCATCTCCTATAGCTGTCAGAGTTATCCTAAAACCCAATGACTACTTCCCTGTGCTCTCCTTCCTCCTCAGTCTCTCTGCTTTCCAATGAACCCCCAGGACTACGGATGCACTGGAGTGTGACTGGATGGCTGCCATCAGGATGTGTTCTTGGATCCAAAGTCAATCATGGACCTCATTAAAGCCAATGGGGCTGCCAAGCACTCTTTCCAGCTCAACAGAAGGAGCAATCAAGACCCCTTATGTAGTAAAGGCAACTGGCAATGACTACCCAAGACAATAGGTCTAATGGAACGTCAGAGCTAGGCCATGACTTCTGAGGGGTTTCCCTGGTTGCAAACACAGAGACTAGGAGGCAGGATTGCAGCCATTGCGTACTGGGGGGCAGAAAGCCCAGAGTAGGAGCTGTGAGCAAGCCCCTGAGAGGAAGCAAAGAGACAGAGCTCCTTTGGGCACAGAGGTCACTGGACTGGCAGACATGGGGAATTCTGACCAAGGAAACTTCTGTCTACTGTTTTCAGGGAAACAGGACATTGTGTAGATTTTTTTTGAATAAACAAAAATTACATCAAGAATACACGTGACTCATATCACCAATTTCTCATCCTAAAGCAAACAACCTGGCGTGATCCCAGATACCGGCTAGCCTCTGGGGCCACAAGAGCCAGCAATATTTCCACCCTCCCAGTCTGCTCATGCGTGAATCCAGCATTTTGTTAACTTGTTCCCATGCACACCCCCTTCAAAAGCAAAATACGCAGGGAAGTATCCTCTTCACTGTGAATGATTCCATCTCACCCTATCTATCCAACGTGGGGAGAACCTTGTTTCAAAAAGGGAGATAGAAGGTTCTTTGTTTACCCTTCTCCCCGGTGATTGTTGTCGGATTATCTGCTCATTTTTCTTACAACTTCTGGATGCCCTGAGAATCCCAATATAGATCAAATCCTCTCACCTCCTTTAGAAGAAGTTAAGTTTCCTCTGAGGAAGCAATCAGTCAAAGTGTGTTCCATGTATAGGGGAGATTAAGAGGGCTCAGCTAATAGTTTACCTTCCAGAACAGAACATGTCAATGCTAGCTTCCCTTTCATTGAGCTCCCTCTGCAGCCTAATAGCACCTTGGGAGGTGCCTGAAAATAGCACAGCTTTTAAAAGTTAACTTCACTTTCAGATCATGTGAAATATACCAGAGAGTCGGGGCAGGGGTGGGGGGGAGGGAGGTGATGTGGAAGCAGTTAGTGAGGCAGGATGGTAATTCGGATGAAAGGTATTCCTTTGAAAAAAGAAAAAGCAACAGCTTTGTAACGCAGAGGTACCTGGTCATCCTATAACTGGATTAGAGTTGGGTATGATTGAGTTCCCAGAGGGCTGAATGCCCTGAGAGTTAGGACATCAGTAATGCCATATGAGAGCCTTCCAGCTCTAGGTTGCTGGTTTGAAACCAGTCTGTTTAAGCTATTTGCCCCAGGCATTTATAGAGCACTCATCACCATGCTGCCTGAGAATCTAAGAGCCAGACCACTGGTGACCAGATGTTGTTTGGTGGCCTGTATAAAACAAATAGGCATTCTCATTTCATTTCCTAGGGGGCAAGAGATCATATCTTATTAACCTCCACCACAATGGCTGCCCATGTCAGAAGCTTTGGTGGAGAAACCTGAGAACAACAGGACATTACGAATGATCTCACTCAAGGGTGTCCCTCAAAGGGAGGGCTCTGGCTATCTGTGGGGAGAAATCTGGGCTCTTCTTTCCATGCTAAACCTGTTCCAGAGTGAAACAAAGGACTTCAGTCTAGGCTGGCACCTTTAATAGCCGTTCAGATTCACACAGTTATCCCCCTAATAATTTCATTTTTTTTATCAATTATCAGTTGATAACGGTGATTACTGGACCTATCTTCTCCTGCTGGCTGAGACTGCAGAGCCCCTGCCTCTCCCTCATCCACAGTTTAATATCAGATGTAATTTACGAAGGGGGTGAGAGAGCAATCCACAGCAAGCAAGGGCAAGGATTAAAAGGTAAACCCATCAGCAAGCCAATTGGCATGAATTGTTCAGCCCACTGCCCTGCCCATGGACATCTCCTGTCATGTCCTGGGAGCACAAGAAATTGTTCAATCTCTACTGCAGCAGATGAGCGGGAGATTGGTGAAGCACTCACTTCTGGAATGGAAAAGATTATTGATAATATTTGTCAAGGCAATACATTAGAGAGAGGGAGGAAAAAATGGTGATAAATGATAATGGTTCTTAAATCCTCAACTGGGAAGTAACTATGCTTGCTGCTTTTGATTTAAGATGGCATTTAAGTACATGCCTGTCAAAAAATAACTGTTTATCGGATACATAATGCATCAGTGGGGCAGGGACATTTTTTCTTGTGTTTGTACAGCACCTAAGACACTGCAGTCCTGGTCCACACCTAGGTCTCCTAGGTGCAACGGAAATACAAATCATCATCATCATGTACAGAGCATTTACAGTAAATAAAGCACAACTGACATGCCTCAGAATGTCCTTGGTGTGTCCAAGTTCAATGCTAGCATGCTGGGTGGATACTGGTAGAATGCACTTGATGAGCTGCTGAATATTCCAGGCAAGGCATTGTGATAAATATCATACCTGAAAAACTGCTAAATATCATACCAGGTACATGCTGCTGTGCGCTCCAGGTATGGTGTGCATCCAGGTGGAATGATCATGCCAGGCATAAAGAACCTGAATATTGCAGGTAAGGTATATCCAGATTGAAAAACGCTATTGGACAAGGGACATTGTGCATGAAGCAGTGCATGCCTAGTATGCCTCTCTGTGTTCCAGGTGTGGTACATAATTAAGTAGAATGCTACTATCACACCAGGTATATCCTGCATGCAGAAGAACTTCTGTGACATGCTGCTGAATGTCCCAGGTACTGCACATCCTGTTATCGGGCCTGGTACATCCTGATAGAACGTACCTGCCATTATTTTTGCGAATACAGACTAACATTGCTGCTACTCTGAAACCAGGCTCCACAGCGGTTGCTAGCCCATATCTCCACATCTATGTTACTATTGCTGCCCATGCTAGCATCATGTCTTTTTGCAGTATAGACCTACCCTTTGAGCAAACACAGGGCAGAAGTTCTCAGGAGGGTCATGCCATTCACCCACAGTTCCTTCCATGACTACTAAATCCAGGCCAAGATTTAGGGAGACCCTGTGTGGTGAGCACACTGTCTGGGAGCTGAAGAACATGAAAGGATCTTAGTGTCTAGCAACCTCAATAAAGAAGCCCCTTTCTATATCACTGCAACCAAGTGTTTTCTCTACTGTGAGGAACAAGACACCCCAACAAATCAGAAATGATGCAGAAAAGTGGAAGGAAAACTAACAGCCTAATGCTTGAGGATTATTTGCCAAAACTGGGTTGTGGGTGGTTTTTTGGTTGGGTTGTTTTTGTTTTTTTTTTGACCAAAGCTGCTAGCTTTGTCGTAAATTACAATTTGTGAACTGCGACCTATCACTTGCTGATTTAATGATTTCAAAGCAGGATTCTCTACATTGGGAAGATGCAAGCCCCTCAGACTATAATCACTTTTTCAGATATATAATGGTCTAATCAATATTAATAGGGATAGTTATCTCCTTTCCCCAGCTTTTGTGTCCTTAACAGTAGATAAAATGCTTGTGAAATAGATTTCTATTCAGCATATACTGATTGCTTGCTTCCAAAATGCATTATTTCTCTGAGCGATCGCTGAGTAGGACTCATTACCTGGAAGGCTTTGGTCATTGACAAATCTGGTGGACTCTGTGATGACTTGAAGGTGGGTTTGTAAGGTAGCTTTTGTTTGAATGTTTCTATGGCTGTATTTGTTTCCTATTGTTCTCTTTCTGCAAACCTCGAAAGAAAAATGGATTTTATCGCATAATGAGAACAAAGAATGACCCAGAAAGGCCTCAGATGAAGTTGTGGATGATGCTCTGAGTTTAAAGGGCAACTCCATGGCTGCTTCGAATGAACTGACCCGATGCTATAGAACACCCTTCTGGAAGAGGAAAGAATGATAACAGACTTTCCAACCTTTGGAGCAGAATGCAAGATGTCCTTCTTTAGCCTAAGTCTTTCCACAATGATCTATCTATATCTCTGGCCCTCATCACTGCAGTAATGGAACCCTTTCAAAACAGACAGTCTTTCATCTCCCAACCTTCACTTGGAGTCAGAGAAACATCACTGTCCTCATTTTACAGATGAGAAATTGAGGCACAGGAAAGTGACTTGTCCATGGTAATACAGAAAGTGATCGACCAAGCCAAGACCTGAACGCAGGTCTCCTTCATTCCAGTCCTGCATCTCCACCACAAGACCACCTTTCCTCCAACAATTAAGAAAAAGATGAGGAAAAAGGAAGAGGAAAAGGTCACAAACACATGGAAATAAGATGGGGACATTTCAGTAACCTCCTAGGGCAAAGGGAGAAATCTAGTCAGTCGGTTAGGCCCATTCTTGAATAGCTTGATCCTGTGAGTTCTGTCCCTGCTGGCTCAGTAATGAGTAATAAGAACCTAGGCAGAGAGATATAGGCAGAATTGATATTTAAGATGCACAAAACTCATCAGCAAAATCCACTGCCATCCCCCCTTCCCCAATTTCACATGGAATCTGATGCTCTCAAAGGACTTTGTCCTGGCCAGTGCAGGAGATACTTGCATCAAGGCAAGCAGGTGAGGGAGCACATCATGGATTACCGAGATGCTGCCATGTTACGCCTGCCAACTTGCATACACTAAACTAAGTACCTCATTGGTGCTGGAGTGAAGTTCTGGAACAGTCTCCCAAGGGAATCAGTGGGGGGGGGGGGGGGAAACCTAACTGGTTTCCAAACTGATCTTGATAAGTTTATAGAGGGGATGGTATGATGAAGTTGCCCACAATGGCATGTGGCCCATCTGAGATGGCAAGTAGCACATTTCTCCAACAGTTGGAGATGGGACACTAGATGGGGAGGGCTCTGGGTAACTACAATAAATTATTTCTCAGGAGGGTCTTTCCAACATGCTCAGGGCCTAACTGATCACCACATATGGGTTGGGAAGAAATTTTCTCCCGGGCCAGATTGACAGAGACCGTGGGGCTTTTTCACCCTCCTCTGCAGAATGGGACAGGGGTCACTTGCTGGTCTGAACTTGAGTAAATGTTGGATTCTCTGTAACTTGAAGGCTTTACGTCAAGATTTGAGGACTTCAGTAACTCAGCCAGAGGTGGGTCTATTACAGGAGAGGGTGGGAGAGGTTCTGTGGCCTGGAATGTGCAGGAGGTCAGACTAGTGTAACCCTCTTGATGCCAAATGACAGAGGGTTACATAGCTACAGGTATTCCCTGGGTCTGGTATTTATCTGCATTCTAGTTCACCAAAGAGGGTCATAAAAGATCTCTGTGGAAAGTCTGTGTCCCACTGGTCCTTATCAACTTTGTGAAATGTACATGCAAATACTGTGTAAGGAGATATGTATATACATTGGAAATTATGTTCTTAAAGACATGGAGTTAAAGGCAAGTCACCCAGAGGTAACATGCCTTAAGACAGGTTCCACCAGACAGGAGATGAAAGACATTTATCTTCCTGGTGGACCATGATGTATTGTGTGTCTTACAAGGGGGGGCCTATTCACATACAGAGTCAAATGCTAATGAAGAGGTAGCAGGGATGGCAGGAGAAGAAATGAACAGGAAGAGGTGAACAATGGAAGTAGGAACCCTGATTACAGGCAAAGAACAAGGGACTGGTCTAATATATCTAAGGGATGCAGAAAAACACCCAGGGACTCTTCATTTGGGGACACACATTGCCAGCTGGCTTGATCTCATGAAAGGAGGGCCTTAGCCATCCTGGTTGAAAAATTCCATGCAAAGGACTTTACCTAAAGTCTCTTATTTCAAAAGAGGGCACCTTGTTAAGTGAGTTCAGGCACTAGGATGTATGTTATGGTTCCATTTTATGTGCACTCTTTTGTTTACAATGTTTATGTTTGCTAGCATAGAAATCTCTGTTCTTTGCTAAATAGACTGACGCTTGCTTTCTCTCTAAACAAGTCTAGGTGCTGTGTTAAGTGTAGCTGCCTTCTGAGGTGGAACTGGTCCAGTGGGGTGCTCTGTTCCTTTGGGGACTCCAGCTGTGGTGATTCTGTGAATTCCAGCAGATCAGGAGCTGGACACCGCAGGGAGACTCTGAGGGGGGTTGGAGCGTGCCTATCGATAGCCTGCCTGAGGGCCAGCAGAGCCTGTGGGGGCTAAGAGGGGACTGCTTGGGTTGTCTATGGCTGGGAAATACAGGGAGCTGGTTCCCAGCAGGCCCTGACAAAGCTCCCTCCTGCCAAGTTCACTGGTAGCAAAGTGCCACAAAGCCCAGGGAGCGTCACACCAATGATGTGCTTTTTATTCACGCCCAGCTGGAGAGCAGGGAAGGCAAAAAGGATGCTCAGCCAGACTGAACCAGACTGAATATTTACTCGGCTTACTTCCTCCACTTACTTACTCCATTTAGCCAGGCTTCATTTACAGGCTTTTTTGAGTCAGTGCTCCAGGAAGGAGTGGGGCTTTGGTTCAGTGCATGCCCTGGTTTGGGGAGGCTGCCCACCTCTAAAGCCTCCCCTCTTCCCTGCTCTAATGGGCTTCTTTACAATAGGAGGCCCCAGAAACTTGCCAGGTGCTGTATGACAATCCCTTATATGAAAGGAACAGATAGCCAAAGCAGCAAGTTCCCTGAACTCCCATGGCAACTGAGGTGCACACTGCGTCCATCAAATGACTGCACCCACATCATGAGCTGACTTTGGCTTACAGTCAGGGCCAGGCAAAAGGAGAACCAATAGCTGAAAGAAAAAAAAAAACCCTAAAAAACAAAACACACCACACACACACCCCACTCAGGTGGGCCAGCACCTGCAATTTACAGGCCCTGCCTAGCTCCTTCTCCAGCAGTGAAGCCCTGGAGGAAGGTAGTAGCTCTAGACAGCATGCAGAAAACAATCCTGAATTTGCAGGGAGATGGATCACTGAGGGGGTCCTTTCCTTCTTGAGCTCCTCCAATGCTGTGGAATCACTGTCAGACCCCTCCACCTTGGAAAGCCCTAGCACGTGACCCGTTGCTTGATCTGCCTCCTACTGGCAACTTGGGGGGCTATTTTTTTGCTGGCAGGAAGGATCCTTACATCTCAAGGCCACCCCACTGATGGCCTGTACATACCCATGGCTGCTAACCTAGGACGGCTAAACTGACTGGGGCTTGAATAAGACACAGAGACTGATTTTAAGCATCTTATCAAACCACATCCTCCATCCCCAGCTGTAAAAGCTTTAAGAACTGTCCCTCCAGTCATGTACAAGGAAGGATTCCCTACCCTGGGAAACACAGCAAGCTGGCTGAGCTAAGTTAGCTGATGGCAGCTGAAAGAAATGGATTCAGGAGTCTATTAAGTTTGCTTTAGTCACCCTGAGATATCTCTGCTAAAGGAGCTTTCACAAACAAAACACACCTGCTACACCATGCCCTGCAGCATGGCCCAAAGTAAGCACTTCCTCAAAAGTATGTAGAAAAAGTTGTAATACTACCAAAATAAAGGAAGGTTTCATGACCCATTTCAATCCCCACCAACTTCCTGAGTCAAATGTCCCCCATTACTCTGCCATCCCTTCATTTATATAGTTCAGAACACCTGGTGGCCAGCTGCTAATTGAAGCTCATTTTAGCTCCCAATTATCACCAGATCCATTATCTCCTGTTTCTCTCACAACTCAACCAGCTTGTCCAATTATCAGGCACTAGACCCCCATCTTCTCCAGAGGCAGAGAATAGAGAAAAGGCTCTTCCCCAAGGAAATTTAACTCTTCACCCACCTAGCATTCCTGTTTGTGACTCATCTCTCTGTCTATCTGTGTTCAGCACACCCACCCTCACCCAGGATTGGGAACACAGGCATCAGACCGTGCCTAACAGAATTACACATTTTATAATAAGTCTCTTTTATGTAGCTCTCCCTTAGCCGGCTCTGAGGATGCGAGCAGTGTATGTAACGCTTTGATATTGGGAGCTAGGATGCCTCGGTTCTATTCCCAGCTCTGCCACTGACTCGTTATGTGATGTAGCTCAAGTTGGTTAACTTTTCCGTGCCTTAGTCTCCCCATTGGTAAAATGGAGCTAATGATACAGACTTATCACCCAGGGCAATTTTTTGGCTTCCTTAATAAAAGATTCTAAGTGTCATGTGTGACAAAAATTCTAACACAACACAGGCCAATTCATTATTGGATATGAAGGATGAATTTTGCTCAGTGTCTGGCTGCATACAGCCCAGGATATCATTAACATGATTAATTATTAGTAACTTATTATTTCTATTGCTTTATTGCCAAGGGACCTCAAAGAGGGATTAGGACCCTGCAGTGCAAACAAATAACATAATGAGAAAACTCACAAGTGCACCCCAGAGAGCTCAGACTCAGGGATTTAGGCAGTACTCAATAGGTGAAGAAACAGGATCCTGGAGGGAAGGGAGTGGGAGAAATGGTAACATCAGACAGGTGTGAATGCATAAATTAGCAGTCATAGGTCATTTAAATCCAGCCTTTTAAAGATCCCTAGGTGTCTAACTCCCATTGATCTGGCCCTTAGAGACTGATCCAAAAGACTACTGAAGTCAATGAGAATCTTTCCATTCTCTTTGATGGGTGCTGAATCAGGCCCTGGGTGCCAAACTCAGTAAGAGACTTAAGCATTTGCATAACTTTAACTCCTATTTTAGCCACTGTACAAACACAGTGAGAGTCATTCAGGCTATGTTCTCACAGTGGTCCCTTCTGGCTTTAAAATTTATTAATCTGAAAGGAGTTTTATTATTAACATAGCATCCAGGGACCCCAACTGAGATCAGGGTCCTCTGGTGCTGGGAGCTGTACATATACATGGTAAGAGACACTCCCTGCCCCTACTTACTTACAATCTAAATCCACAGGAGGTGAAAGGGGAAACAGAGGCACAGAGAGAGGAAGTGACTTTCCCAGGGTCACACAGCAGGTCCATGGCAGAGCTGGGACTAGACCTCAAGTCTGCTGACTCCCAATTCAGTGTCCCATCCACCAGATCATATCGTCTCCTGTGCTAAAAGTTACTCACAGGCTCAAATGTCTTACTGAATCGGGGCCCAATTCAATAGACAAGGAACAAAATGAGGCAATTACAAGTAATGGACAAAATTCACCCTGAATATAAACTAATTTAAATGAATACAGTGACACTGATGGTGAGCCTTTCCCATGAGTCTATAAGGTGTGTTTTTTCCCCCTATTTACCAATGCAACTTGTAGTAATTTAAAGGAAATGAAGTTTCTAGAGGATTCTTTCAACCTGCATTTGGCTCAGTCCCTATTTATATTCACCGTCAACTAAACTGTGAATATATCCACACACACACACACACTTTCCAATTTTATCATCCACATCCAATGTCATTTATGCACAATACTGCCAGGATGGGAGTCTGGGAGTTTTATTTTTATTTTTTATTCCAGTACTTCACCTTAACGTGTTATAATACAAAACATAACAGCCGCTACCGGGTTGGATAGGAAAGTTAATATTTCATTTTCTGCATGTTTTATGTCCAGATAGCTTCCAACCACCATCGGCGGTAATTCATACATATTTCACTGGGAAATGTAATGGTGTGGAAAGACATTCCCCAGCTCTGCCATCACTATGCTAGCCGTGACACAGATGAAATAAGGAGTCACAAAAATGCGCTGGAGGTATCTACTCTGGACTGACTCGACGCAATTTAAATAAGCTACTAATATATTTGCCGTTGAGACAACACAGGATTTTTCCCTCTTTCTTTTGTTTATTCCTTTGCAACTTAAATAGAGAGGAAAAGAATGGTTGTTGTTGGTTTTGTGGGGGCAGAGAGGGGTTGTTTTTTAACCAAGATGCAATCTTTAAGCCAGTGGCGTGGAAAATTGCATTGATACCTCCTGAGCAAAATGATCAACTTTATTGAACAGCAGCAAATGCCAAACATCTGCATGAAGCCTTTAAAAAGAAATCTCAATCTTCCCCCTATGACAACCGAAAAGGGCACCCCTTTTAACAAGGAAGCAGTGATTTCATCTGGATGATCTGCAAGGCAATAGGAACTGAATTGAAGGCTGCTGTGTTCTGGCGTTGAAGAGAAATGTGTAGACAATGGACTGCGTGGAGCAGCTGGAAGATGTGAATGGGAGGCAAATCAAAGCAGAATGCAAAAAGAGGCTCAGGGATTGGAAATAGGATGCAGCAGGGTCTTACATCTCTATGGCGTCTGTTTGAATCTAGCTTCTGTTGGCAGTGAGATGCAAGTCATTACCAGCTAATGGCCAATATGAAATGACTTGGTGGGTCTCAGACCCGTTCTTTGTGGAGCATTGTCCACCTCACTAAAACCCACCACAACTGGTACCATTATTCCAGACTCAGCAGAAAGAGTGAATAGGCCATGAAAAACGAAACACAGCAGGACAGAACAGAGTCCTATGAGCAGGGCAGTGTGGAAGGAGCTGGTGCACAGCTGAGGGCTGCATTGTACCTTCTCTTCTGGACTTCATTCTCCAGTATGGCCAGTCCTGCCCCTTTCATCAGCTCTAAGGTAGAACACAGGCACTGACCAACAATGGAGTCCAAAGGTCATTCTACAGCCACGGAAGAGGCAAAATGATTGTGTAATGCAGGTCACCTATGTGTATTTCCTGTTAAGGACTTTGGCTCCAATCTGGAGTCAAGTTAAAACAGGTGCGCACATAGTCCCGAATGTCTTTTCTCCATTAACGGCCCTTAACTGTACAAGGGATCTAGTTTTTATTTTCAAACAACCCTTGGTTTCCTTCTCTCCTAAGCCAAACAGTGTTTCTCTGACCCATCCTGGCAAACCCCTTCCTCCTCCTCTGCTCATACCTTTATGCCCCTCATCAGTGGGTCTCTGCATGCATCTGGGTCCTGGAGAGTACAAGCAAAGCTATCTCCCATGTCGCATCTAACCCATCCCACCCACACCATCAGCATTGCCAAACAGATTTCTTTTTGTGTGTGCATTTGTGTGCCCCCTCTTCAAAAAGTGGATAGCTGTTGGATTGATTTCAAGTAGCCCCAGGGCTGTATGAACTTTGCATTCCCCCTTAGAGCTATTCTGTGTCTGGAATATTATGGACTGAGAAGTCCATTTTTATTAATTATTCTTATTACTTTATTTAATTACAAAAACCCTACACACACCCCCTGTAAAAAGCCATCCATGCTCACACGGATTTCATTGTGATTCAGAAGAAGAGCTTTCTGCAACTGCTCTTATCAGTGCAGGCAGCATTTTTAACACTCCTCAAAAGGGAATACTGAAAAAAAAAAAGGGCGGGGGGGGGGGAGAATGAGACAACAATCCAAGGGACACAAGTTCCACCAATCAGCTGGAGTCATGTTTCTCCACTCCCTTCCCCAGATCAGAGGCAGCTGCACTGCACACTCCCACACTGTAGTCTCTCTTTTAGCTTGAAAGCCTTTTTTTTCCTGCCTGGTGTCCCTCCTGCTTCTCCTACCCTTGCTCCCTGCTTGAATTTTGGGCCCCTCCCTGGCTCATTGACTCAATTATTCATCAAGAGGAGTTCTAAGCACTTGAGTTAATCTCTTGCTCCCTTGTTTTCTTCGCAGCTGAGGTGAGCAGTGAAGCGGCTGTGATGCCTGCCATGTTGATTAGATAGAGTATTGATCGGCCTGCAGCCCTCGCCATCTTAAATCAGAGCATCAATCAATGCTAGGCGGTCCCCAAAAGCACTCCAGAATCCAGGAGGCTCAGATGTTCTTGCCTGCCCATGGCTACCACACAGGTTCTGCTTGCAAAGTGCACATATGACCACGCAAAGAGAAGTCTCTAAATGCTACACAGCAATTATCAGAGCCAGACGTAGGTGCAGGCCTTCTCTTTGTGTTAGTGAATTACAGGTGGTAGGAGGGGTGTGACAGCCCTGTAATCCTCTCTTTATTCTCAGAGCACGTGCAGTAGGAGCTGCATAGGCTGCCCGCATGACGGGCCTCAACCCTGAACTGAAGACGGATTTCAGGCTCTGGCTCATTCGCTTTCTTGGCCTCTCTGCTGAGGCTACTCACAAAAGGTGCCAGGTGAAGATCAACACCTTCCGCAACCACAGAGCTCAGCATGCCTCAGAAAGGACCCTCAGCAGCGTCATTATTCATGTTTTACAGATGGAAAACTTGAGGCATAGGGAGGAGTCCGAGGTTGGGGCAGAGGAGAGCAGCATTCCATCCCTCAATGACTCATAGCTCTGGGGCCTGACTCCTGGGCCACACTGCAGAGTGGTGCAGACCCATTGACTAGGAACCAGGCTGGGGAACCTATTTTTATGGGACTCTAAGCACCCATCAGATGGGCTCAGCTTCTGGTTGCTACCAGCCTGTATTAGATTCAGATTAACAATCAAGAAGTAAAAGGTTTGAGAGCCTCACAGCACTGGCCTAGTCACAATTAGGGAACTGCTGCTTGGTGCAAAGCGGAATGCTAAAAGAACAAAAAACAAAACCCAGGAATATCAAGACATCCCCTAAGAACATAAAAACAGAAGAACGGCCACGCTGGGTCAGATTAAAGGTCCATCTAGCCCAGTATCCTGTCTGCCGACTGTGGCCCATGCCAGGTGCCCCAGAGGGAATGAACAGAACAGGTAAACATCAAGTGATCCATCCCTTGTCGCCTATTCCCAGATTCTGGTAAACAGAGGCTAGGTACACCATCCTTGCCCATCCTGGCTAATAGCCATGGACGGACCTATCCTCCATGAACTTATCTAGTTCTTTTTTGAACCCTGTTATAGTCTTGGCCTTTACAATATCTTCTGGCAAAGAGTTCCACAGACTGACTGTGTGTTGTTGAGGAAAAAAATACTTCCTTGTGTTTGTTTTAAACCAGCTGCCTATTAATTTCATTTGGTGACCCTAGCTCTTGTGTTATGAGAGGGAGTAAATAACACTTCCTTATTTACTTTCTCCATACCAGTCATGATTTTATAGACTTCAGTCATATCCCCCCTGTTTTATAGCCTGTAATTTCTGTAGATGGGGGTGTGCAATGTGGAAGCTCTGATTACTGATTGATCGGCTGTGGTCAGAACATGAACCAGACTGCCAAGAAAGCACTTGTAGGCTCCGACGGCATGCCACCTGTACCTGGGAGCAGTTGAACTTGCAGTACTTGGAGTAGTTGGCTTGCAATCTTGGTGTGGTGGAGGGCAGTTACCAAGCGGGTTGACATGCGAGGAAGTTCTCAATTTCCGAGTCCTGTATCTGCTCTAGGACTGGAAAATAACACAAGTCTAGAGGGAGGAGTGTTGGCTGGAGTTGGATGGGAGCATACAAAGAGATGGGTGAGTGTGACCCAGAGACTTCTAGGTGCCTGCTGGTAGTGGGCACTGAGGGTGCACAAGGTTTTACAGGGATCCCCTGGGTCTGGTATTGACCATAATGTTTCACCAACGGGTGGCATGTGAGGTCTCTACCAAGCGCCAGAAGCCCACTGGTCCTTATAATTGTTGTAAAGTGGTTGTGCGGGAAATAGTTTAAGAGATATGACAAATGTAAAATATTAGGTTCCAAATCTGTCAAAGGAAAGTGACTCAAGGCGAGCCTCAGGGCTAACTCAATCAGCATAGAGAACAATGGACATTTGTGGAGACAGGCTATATTTACTGCCTGAGCCTGGTGTTGTCCCAGACAAAGGAAACCAAAGAGAAGTCTCTGAAGATGGGATCTACTGGTATAAGAGACAATAGTCTGTAACTGCATAAAAAGAGGAGGAGAAGGAACAAGATTTTATCCTTCACCTAAGAGGCAAGCTGACAGCATAGCTGTCTCATGAAAAGAGGCCGGTGAGCTGGAATACTGCCTGGAAAGTGCCAGAGAGACTAGTTCACAGTGCAAAATCCAGATCCTGGCTTGGAGTTGCAGTGCCCCAGATTTCAGACACTCGGAACCAGATTTTTAAAGGTATTCGGGTATCTATAAATACAGAGAGGCATCTAGTGGGATTTTTAAAAGCACTAATCAGGTTGGGCACCTAAGTCCCATTGAAATCAATAAGAGTTACATGCCAAACCTGCTTAGGGACTTTTGATGTTTCTCTCCATCTTTAGGCACCTAAATACCTTTGGAAATCTGGCCCTTGCTTCAGATCCACTCTAAAGTGAGGGGCCATTTACACAATTCAGGTCTGGATTTTTAACACCCTCTAAGTCACGGGGACTGGGTACTTTTGGTTTGGGCCCAATTTAAACCAAGCAGCCATAGATCAAATTGCGCAAGGGAAAGAAACTAGTAAGACTCATTTATAGCAGGAACGTCCATCCCTGTCAGCAAGAGGACCAAGGCAGCCAGCCACTGGGCAGAATTCGCCCAGCTTTTATTCACCACTGCGTGACTTCCACTCCCTGTCCCCACACACACATTCCCTCATGCTGTGCAGCAGCTTTTTAAAGGCACATATGGCCTGCGACTAATGAATCCATTGCTTCCACATTCATTAAAGGGTGTTTGATCTGGCAGCCCTGGACTCTGCAGCCTTATTCGCTACCTGTGATGTTTGGAGCGAGAGGAAAGGACGTGTCCTGAAGCCGGCTGGAGTGGAGGTGAGGGGAGGAAGGTGGAGGGAAAACATTGCAGTGTGAAGTTAGAGGTCAGAAGTCCCTGGTCATAATGTAGCTTAAAGCAGCAGGAGAAGGAATCTTTTTGCACCCACTCTTTCTGACACATAGGATGCTATCATTTTCTTGCCCCTCACTGCCTTTGAGCCTGTTCCACTCTGCTCTTTGAAGAGACTTTAAAGGTGAGCTGCAAAGCACACACACACACACACAAATAGTTTCAGATCCCAAATTAGTATCTGGAGCTATCTACCAGCCAAGAAATTACCACTAAATGCCAACAGAGAGGACAGGCTGGCTCAGGATGCGGAAAAACAGAGCTGTTTGTGAAAAGGTTTTTCTTTGTTGAAAAATGTCAGTTCGTAGAAATGGAAAGCGTTTGTGGGAAAGGAACATGGATGAGGAATTTCTCAGCTTAAAAAAAAATTGTAAGGAAGAGAAAATGTTTTGTTGAAATTGGAGATCTTTGACATTTTCCAAATGCAAAAAAAAAAAAAAATCTGGTTCAAAATGACTTTTTGTTTAAAAATTTAAGGTAATTGTTGACCTTTTTAAACAAAAAAATGAAAATGCACAAAAGCAAAACAAAATTTTTGAAATGATCAAAGTCAGACCTTTTGATTGACCCAAACCAAATTTTTTGTTTGTTTGTTTGTTTTTTCTGTTTGAAAACATTTTTGAAATTTCAACATTTAGTCACCATTTGGGATGGGAAAAATTTTGGACATCTTGAAAATTTTTGCAGGATGGGAAAACCATTTCCAACCCAGCTCAAAACATCCTGCCATGTCTGAAAAATGGCTTGTATTTTTATCCTGTCCGAGGCACCAGTGACCATTCCAAATTCAATAGACAGTAGTGCTCCGCTGCCCCTAAAAGCTGGCGGCCTTAGTTTTTCAGTAAGTTACAGCAGCCTTCTCTAATGTTGATGGTTTATGAATTTTCAGGCCTTACAGTCATTATGTGGATTATGTTCTTGTAGGATCTGGTAGGACAACAAGGGGCACAGCCGGTACACTTGGGGCCAATGGAACTCGAGTTCCATTCAAATGAGAAGCCAAAAATTCGTACAAAAGCCACTTTCAAACTTGCTGAACCTCTTGGACTGCCAAACACGGGATGGAAATCACAGGAGATGGAGATGAGGCTGTCTCGTAAGATCTTCAATCAGATCTACAGCCTAGAAGAGCAGCCTTCCTTGGGATACTCTTCTGCTTTATGTACCAGCTGCGGCCCAGAAGAGCAGAGGCTGCCATGAAGAATACTTGTGGGCATAGCAAGTACATGCACATTTTAGAATCTACCTTAAAAGTTTGGAGCAAAGATTCTGGTCAGCTCTTGATTTATCCAAACTGATTCTCCTGTCCCTTAATTAATACATTTGAAGACAAAACATGGAAGTGTTTCGATATTACAGAGACAAGCAATAATATAATAACCTAGATACATAGATTAGATGGATCATAATCACAGGTATGATCCTGAGATGTACTGGGACCTCTGCAACCTCTGTGGAAATCAATGGGAGCTGTGGGTGCTCTGCACCTTTGAGAATCAGGCCACTTACTGCAGTGCTTCAATAGGAATGTAGGCGTCTAACTTTAGGTACCTAAGTTTGAACCTGTTGGACTATGTGATGTGCCCACGGTCACCTGGGAAGTCAGTAACAGAGGGATGAAGAGAAGCCAGGGGTCCTGACTCCTACTTTCAGGCCCTTTCCACTGCATCATGTTGTATAAAACTCTAAAAGGAATCAAAGAACTCCAGGCTTGACAGTTGAGGGAGTGAGGAGCTGATTTCCCCACATTTGCTTTTTATTCACAGTGCACCCACATTATGTTGCCTTAGAACCTCATTCTGAGAGCTACTGAGCAATCGCAACATCCACTGACTTCAAGTGAGAGAAGGGGAAATTGGGTACCCCTTCCGGAGATGCCCCTCTAATAGTTTAGGATCTGTTAAGTTCACGTTCACAATACAAACACCGAAGGAGGGTTTCCTCTCTGAGGCTAGCAGGGCACAGGAGGAAGCATGTAAACAGATTCCTCAGCAGCTTTGAACGCCTTTTAGTCTGGGGGCTTTTTATTCATTTAAAAGCTGCATTCCCCCGTGATTTATTAACTTGGAGAAGGTACCACTGGAGACACACACAGGGACCTGTAGAGATTGCCGCATGGCCAATTCATTCCAATAACAGCTGTATTCTCACCTTCGACGGCTAAGTGACTTCAATAGATGGCGGTGGGGGGAGAAATCAAACCTAAGGGCACAATGAATTCATAACATCAATAACATATAATTTTTATTTCTTCAGTCTCTCATCTCAGACAGCACTGCACCGCCGTAGGGATCTAAGGTTAGGTCTCTGCGTGTGTCTCTCTCTCTCTCTTTTTCCATCTAATCACTGCTGAGAAAACAGCAGGGCTTTTCAGATTTTTGTATAAAACAACTAAACCCGTTGGCCACTCCGCTGTGTGAGAAAGGGAGAGCCTGCGCTTCAAGCTCAGGTAAAACCAGGGCTAAGCTGCCTGTGAACACCCATTGCTCCCTCCAGGAGGATGGGGATGAATTTACTTCCGCTTGCAACCCTTCATGAGCTGAGGAGGCGGCAGGTTTCGGTTCGGTGGTGAGTTCAGACGGGTTTAGGGCTTGCTCTCAAGGGCGAAGGTTTGGGTTTGATGGTGCTGGAGTCTCAACCAGTGTTGGAATGGTGATGGTGCTGGAGTCTCATCTGGTGTTGGAATCACAATACTTAGCTCTGACAGCACTAAGGGAAATCCTTACCAAGTTCCAAGTAGCTCCAGGCACAAAGTAGGAGCTCATTATGGGATCCACTGAGGGATTACCCCAAACTGGGTAGGGAATGGCCTAAAAGGGTGGCTCTTTGGTGGGCAGCGTTGCCTAGGAGATAGGGCAATGGTTTGGGAGTCAGATGTAGGGTCTCTTCCTGGCTCTGCCACGGACCTGCTGGCTAACCTTGGGAAGTCACTTCTCCTCCTTGTGCCTCTGTTTCACTTCTCAGCCCTTGTCAATCAGTTTAGATTGTAAACTCTCTGAGCTGTCTCTTGCTAAGTGCATGGATAGCACCTCACAAATGGGGCCATTGTCTTAACCGGGAGCTCTCAGTGTGGCTGTAATACAAATAATACATAATGCAGTAGGTCAACTTCATGCTCCGTGTAACCCCACTGACCTTGGGTCTAAATACCTTTCTTGTACATCTTGTAGCAAGTTATTTGCCCTCTCCTGTGCCTCACTTGTGAAACAGGGATTATAATGTCCACATGGAATGCACTGTTCCCCCGCTGAGATCTAGTCCCATCGCCTACTTCACAAGGGCGTTGTGAGGCTTAAATCATGGGTTTTTTGGAGGGCTTCTCAGGGGGACAGCTGGAGAACTTCAGAGCAACATCCACGTCTGGTGGTCCAGGCAGGCAGCCACCACTTCCATGTTCAAATGGAGTGTGTGGTCTTTTTGTGGGCACCCAAGCTGGGCCAGGCTTTCCTAACAGTGGTCCAGTCAGGGTGCATGAAAAAGGAGAAACAGAATTTTTAAATTCTGTCCAGGTCTCTTTTGCAGTTTACGTCTCAGGACAGGACATAATCTCTGCTTCCCAGGATGTCTCAGTGGTTTTCTATAGCCTGACGCCTGATGAATTTTGCACTGAGGCTTGCAGGCAGGAAGCATGAGCTGAATAAGCTACAAAGTCAGAGGCTGATACCCATTTCAATTTTCCAGTAACATACAAGTGAATCTGCTTCATTTAACCATCCCCAGATTCTCCAAGGACTCTGCCTTTCAGCTCTACTCCTGCTGGAGAGGGTCCCTGTACATGCCAACAGACTTTAAATAGGAAAAAGCATGCACAGATATACATACACCCTCGGTTACTTTGGTCCTGCCTCAGTGCAGGGGGTTGGACTTGATGACTTCTTGAGGTCCATTCTAGCCTACTTTTCTAGGATACAACCAAGCAGCCCCTGCCCCTTCCAACACTGCAATCAGCGGGTGCATTTGCAGCCCACGTAGACATATCTGAGCAAGCTTTGCACAGGCGGTCAGCTGCATGGACTAGCCCTGCCCACCCAGGAACCTGGGCACATAATCGAGCAGTCACTCAGACCCGTGCTGCCACAGTTTCACTGCTATCGTTACTCAAGATAGCTAGATGAAAGCTAGCTCCGGTAGGTCTACGGGTGCTGCAATCCCACTTCTAATCGCAGTGTAGATATAGCCAGGCTCTGCACTCACACACATTACCTATTCTGTTAAAGGTAAGCCATACACACACACACACAACCCATTCATGCCAACAGCAGTCATGCTGATCACTTGCCGATCAAATGCAGCCTGGGCAGTGAGGTGTGATTGTGATGGAGGCAAAGAAAGCCTCCCTCTGCTGCACCCTCCTAAGCTCCTGACTGGAGGGAAGGTGTCTCCGGAGAAAGCATCCCCATTGCTCTCAACTGTGGCAGGTAGTGAGAAGGTAGCTCCTAGCAAGTGGAGCGGGGTTCTCTTTAGCAGGTAGGCCCCAAGTCATTTACAGTGTTGTGGTCCAATGCCTTCTGCTCCACTGGTCTGAAAGCAAGTGCACAGAATTGACTTTTGGGCAGGGACTGAAAGGAAGGGTGGAGGGAGGTGTGGCAGATGGGGTCAGAAGGAGAGGTCCAGGCACCAAGGAGTGCCCAGGTGGATGTGGGAGATGGATACAAAGGAAGCCTCCAGATGAGCAGTGTGGGCTGAGTGAAGTGGTCTTGGTGGGGAAGTAAAGGAGACTAGGAGGGAGCTAAGCTATGGAGAACATGGAAGGGGAAATGAGGAGCCTGAGGCTGATAGGGGCGAGATGGCTTCCTCCTAGCATGGACAAAGATGCGGTCTCCATGCCAACCCTTTGAAACCTGTCAGCAGCCTTTGATGCTTGACTCATCTGCAGTTAATTGTCCAGGTGCACAGAACGATGACTTTTTAGTGATGCCATTCTCCTCCGCAGAGGACGGTGTCCGGCAATTCAGTCTGCAGAGCTCCCCGAAGCAGGTCTCTTGCCTCCTGTCTCTCTTATGGGACACCGATGGCTGGGAGGCAGCAAGACAATCTGAGCCATGATGTCCCTTGCACCCATCATCAGATCCCCTATTGCCATGTGGGGGGAAAGAGAAGTCACCCTCATGGCCCCCTGCAGCATTCAGTCCAGCGAAAGAGCATGTGGGTTGGGAAGGTCTGATGAAGTGGTGGTGGCCGTATTATGCCAGTCACCACAGCCAAGAAAAATAAACATGGATTCTTTCCCTCCTAGCTTTTTAAGTGTGAGGTCTGTCGGCTTGAGGGAAAAGGCTGAGATGCATAGGCTGTTTTTTTCCTTCCCCCTTCATCCATTTGAAATGTCAAGCAAATTGAGGCCAGCTCTGAGAAGCTAAGGAACCAGGCCTCTCGCAACTCTGACTTGCATCATTTCAGGGATCTGAGCTCCTTGTTTTGTAAATAAATTGAGGGCAGTTGGAATAATATACCTGTCAAACAACAGTGAGCTTCCAATTTCCCTTGTCAGCATCAGCTCACATGCACAGCTTGCCTTCTGTGAGACGCTACCGCAAGAAATCAATTCTTCAAACATGTGCCCAGGTACAAAAACACGCTCGGTAGATTTGGTGGGTTTTACCCATTGACCACAGATGCCGGAGGGACATCACCTCCCATCTTTGCTTCGCATGTCGTTTTCAGGCCAAGTCCTCCTGATCCAGCCTTCATTTGCTTTCCAGGATTTATTAAAGGTGGCACAAGGTAGTGTTTTTCTGGGTCTTCATCATGAGACGCAAGGGGTCTGCTTGGCAGAAGTGCTGAGCATTCACAACATGGCTGAGGCCAATGGGAGTTTTGCTGTGACTGTATGAAGTGCTATAAAATGTGAAATACTCTGGAAAAAAAAAAAACAGGCCCATGCTACTCAATTTGGGTACCCAAAGCCACATCACACTTTTGACAGTGTTGGTCCTAGTGTGTCAGTTCCCCAGCTGTAAAATGGGAAAGGGAGCAGTGCCTCACCTCCCAGGGGTGTTCTAAAGATAAATCCTTCAATGGTTGTAAAGCACGATGGCCCAAAAGGTATTTGGCACCTCACTCCCACTGAAATCAGTAGGTGTTAGCCATCTGAACGTCTTTGAGGAGCTGGACCGAAGATACTATAAGCACCATAGAAAAGCCCAGGAGGAAATTAATTAATTCTGTATTTGGTGCCGAGCTTGGATGTTGTGCAGCACACACACACTCGACGATGAGGATAAAACAAATATTGACTAGTTATCCGTTTAGTTACCAACACCCATCCCGTGCACTGAAAAAGGAAGAAATTGTATGTGATCACAATGACTACCACAATGCAGACATAGAAGGGGGAAGTGAATTAAAATTGCACAGGCAACCTTAATCCTGGCATTTCCTAAGTGCTTGACTCTGTACCCTTAACATTCTTTAAATGTCATTTTTTGGATGTAATGTTTTATATAGCTTACATTTCCATCTGTGGATCTCCAATCACACTGCAAATCATCACGAATTCTACCCTGCAGAGGCTCTGGGAAGTACAGAAGTATTGTTATGTCCCTTTTACAGATGGGGAAAGTGAGGCATAGAAAAGTGAAGTGGTTTACCTTGGATGCCTGCAAGCTGGGAATAGAACACAGGCCTTTTAATTAGCAGTCGTTTGGTTAGTGAGTTAGACCAGTCTTAGTTGTACCAGCTGAGGAAGTGCCTCCTTGATGTTAGTCACAAGACAAAACTCTCCCTTCCATAAACCAGCCTTCTCCCATTGCACACCCACATGCCAAAAAATTGTAAAATATTAAAAATAATGACATAATAGCAGTCTAGTGTTGGACACTAATGCACCATGGTACAAAGGCGGAATAGCTGCTGTGTTCCAGGTTACTGAAAGATGCTATTTGATACGCAAAGGGCCTCAATCTGATCTCACATAAACTGATGGAAATCAATCAACTGAGATAAATGGCATAAAGCTACACAAAATCAGATGCTGAGGGCATGTCTACATGGGGGGGGGAGATTAGGGTTAGCTATTTTAGAGCAAGCTAGCGTGCTAAAAATAGAGAGAGTGGCTGCAGCGGAGCAAGCTGCAGAAGCGGCTAGCCACCCTGAGTACGAACCCGTCTGAGACACTAGGAACGTATTATCCTGTCCCTGGCGCTGTGGCAGCTACGCTCTATTTTTAGCATGCTAGGCCAGTCGGAGCTAGCATGGGTATGTCTCCTCAAGCTGCACATCAGCCCCCCCCTGCTCACAGTGTACAGAATGAGCAGTTTTAATGCATGCAACATTCCTGGTTATCTACTCAACAGAGTTACATCAAGCAGGAATTTGGTCTGGTTCTGCCACTGATTTACTGCGCCAGACCCTCAGCTGGGGCAAGTCAGCATAGCTCCATTGACGTCACGATGGCTTATGCTAGCCAAGAAACTGGACCACTGTGTGTCAACTTGGGCAAGTTGTTCTACCTGTATGCAACTCAATTTACCTTCTCTACAACTTGAGTTTACCTTATTTACAGGGCATTATGAGTCTTACCAAGCCATCACTGAGTGCTTTTGAAACATCCTCACTGCTACACATCTTCAACTGGGTTTAATCCCATGAACTTCAGCACCAAAGCACAGACAGCTACCATTTTGACTAATGGACTAACTCCATTAAATTTCAGCAGTAGTAGGCTGTTGTCCTTTACGTAGTTGAGCCAGTGGAGTGGAATGTGAAGTGTGGTTTACAAACAAAACATATCAAGACCTTGGTGTGAAAGTGGCTAGAGGCGCTTAAAGCATTACTGCAAAGAGAATGGCATCCCAGACTGCTATGTCTAATGAGAACATTTGCAGCCTGACCAAATGTTTCCGCTTTGTGTCAGGAAACAAAAATAAGTGCTGACAAATAAAAACACAAAGCAGGGAGGGCAACCAGCTCTTCAATATTTCTCTGAGCGTGGTGTTTGCTTTCTAATATTGACACACGCAAATCCCCGCTGTGCCCCAAGCTGGGAACGCATCCCAGAGTGTGTGGAATGAGCCAACACTTCCAAAGCCATGTATTTGCCTGTCACTGTTCACTGGAAAGAACAACACGCAGAAGCAGTTGGAAGGCAGTGGGCTCAACAGAGTCGCCCTGCCTGGGCCGATTTGCTTTGCGCCTTCTCCTTAGCCCACCTGGCTAATGGCTACTGGGCTAGGAATAAGCCCTGGATAGTCTTTCTGTTCCCTCCAAACTCTGTGGGCTCGATTCTGTCCTATATCTCAGAGCCACTCGGTGCGCAAGGGGCGACATAAGGGAGTCAGCCATGGCTCCCTGCATCTTTGATCTGCCCTGCGCTGGTCCCAACTTCAACCACGGTGAGAGTTAGGGCAATGTGGGTGCTCCCTAAGTGACCATACACCAGAGAATCAGAGAGCAGAACTCTCTGACCTGCCTCTGCCAGGCCCCCTCCTGCCTCCAACTAGCCATCTACACTGGGGGGAGCAGGCCCTCGCTCCTCTGTCTTTGTATCAACTGGGAGATTTTTCCACTGGCCAGTTAAGCCAGGATCTGGCTCCTTTGCACTCAGCTGGTTCGTACATGAGAAACTGGTCCTGTATCAGAAAGCTTCAGCTCCCCTGGTCTATCTGTTCCAGGAAATGGGTTCTCACACCCTTTTGACCTGTGCTTTGCGTTCTGACAATGGGCCGCATCACACAGCAGGGTGGCTAAGGCAGCCTCACATCAAGTGAATATAACTCCCCACCTTGGGCACTGGTACATGATGTGCAATGTCAGTTACTCACAATGAGAGAGTTCCTCCCTCATCAAATCTCTTCTCAGGCTGGGTGGCAGGGGTTGGAACCACTGGCAGAGACCAGAAGGGCCAGGTGTGGCAAGGTGGGATGTGGAAGCAGAATGCCTGCATGTCTGGAGAGAGTAAATCTTTCTCACCATCTCTAAGTGGAGCCGCTTTCCACAGGCTTGGAAATTTTTTCTGCCATACATGCAAATGTGAGACTATATAGGCCTAACTAGTGTCTAGTTAGGGACTAGTAATCAGATTCTCTTTGGTATCCCAGTGCTGTAACAGGTTTTTGAAACAGTTCTGTTGTCCTGAGATGCCCTCTCATTCCATTTCAGAGTACAGAGCAGCCCAGATGCTATTTAACAAGCAGCTATTTGAACTCTCCCACCCAGGAGTGATTCTGCAAAAGGTCTGGCTCTCGAATGAGACAAGGGCTGGGTCACAAGAGAGCCTGGAGGAATAGACTCCATGGAGTTTGGGTGGAAACCATACAAAACCCACCCCACAGCTATCGGCATTGCAGTAGTGTGTAGAAAAATTATTGGATTTGTGAGGCTTGTAAAATATTTGAAGATTTCATCTGGTGGACCTTTTTTCAAATTTCAACAAAACCAATGGCAAAACTTTAAAAAATGGATGGATTTCCCCCCCATATTTTTGACCAGTTCTTCCTATGATGCAAAATACTACATTATACTAATTCTTATTGTTCATAATACCCCACATTCTATTTATTTATACCTCCAGGTTCTTACATGGGCCCATCACCACAGAATATGAACACCTCCCAAGAGTGGGATCTTGTCTCCATGGGGAAATTGACCGCAATAGCTATAAACTATTCCAGAATAGTTCCCCAGTTGGTCACTGTTCTGGAATAAAAGACTGGAATATTTAGTGCACTTGCAAAGTGGAGTAATCATTCTGGAATGAAATCATTTTTATTCCAGAAGAGAATATGCATATGAGGAGCTCTTCTGGAATAGTTAATCACTATTCTGGTTAATTTCCTCATGTGTACTATATCTTCTGACTTTTAAAGCAAACTTTGTATTTGTAGATAATCTAAGCACTATACATCTGTACAGACACTCTTTTTTTAACCCGTGCATTATATAATTTTTTAACATTAGCTTGAATAAAAATTTTAAGTCCTAAGAATGACAATGATTTCTCTTCCTTCCCTGCAGAGAGGAAGCAGATTTAGGTATCTGGACAGAATACACATGTGCCACAGTTCCATTGCAGAAATGTAAATATTTTTAAAACAATAAAACAGTTGTATGAAACAGCTAGTATTTGCACATCAGTAAATAGATAGCTACAGGCCAGTTCTGCTCCTTCTTACATGGGTGTAAATCCAGATCAACACACTGATGCCAATGGAATTATTCCTGATTTACACAAATGTATCAAATGGCAGAATCTGTCCTTGAGCAATATATTTGCACACAGCTCAGAGTGGCGTCTGAACTGTGGGCATGGCACCAGGGATAGCTGAGTCCAGAAATGGCCCTGAATTATTTTTATCATGAGTTGCTTGTACCTGGAATGTACTGATCTATCTTTGCAGCTCCTTAACCTATTTGCTCTGCTTATTTGCATACATAGATATAAACTGAACTCGCCAAAAACTGCTCAAGCAGAGGCAGGAGAAAATTAAACCTCGAGCAAAGGAGAGAGAGAGAAAGAAAATTGCAGCTATTCAGTGTTTCAGGCCCAATTGTAGCTGACACATCTCAAAGCAAGGAGGCTTGCAAACATCAAGTATAAGGGTGAAAAAGTGAAAACATGACATGGGAGTCATGCTACTATATGAGATACAGATGCGTGCGTGAGTGGCTAATTTTTTTTACACATTCCACTCAGCTAATATAGAATCCCATAGAAGCAGCAGCCAGGGAACATAGTGCTCAGATATTACAGTAATAGGGGAGCTATTTAAGTAGATTAGATAAATAGATTAGATTAGATTAGATAGTGTGTTTTAAGGGCCTGATCCAAAAACTTCCTTGAAATCTCTGGAAAGATTTAAGTGGCCTTTGGATCTGGCCCTGAGTGACAAGGGAGAATTAGCCACCCTAACGCTGCGATTGCCTGCCTTAATGTACAGGGAGATATACTGACTAGACAGAATAAGCAGCCCCACTCCCCACTGTTTCTGCTTCAGTTGAAAAGCATTTTGTGCTTGTTCCAATTTAAACAGGAGACACGTTTCGTCTCAAAAGCTAGAGATGGAAAAGGCCAGTGAGATCAGCTGGTCCATTGCCCTGCTAATGCAAGCAATAAGGGATGGGTGTCTATGTGGGTCGCGAGATTAAGAATGGGCTAAATAAGTCTCTCTCATCTCTAGGTCGTAAATTCTAATCTTGCTGTGATCAGTGCTTTACCATGTTAACCGGAGACCTATTTGAAATGAGTTGGCTGATCCAGTCCTAGGGGATAAAGGTCCACATGTGGATTGGTATTAACTGCGCCCCGTGAGCAGCCGAAGCAGAAACGGCAAGAACTGAATGAGCCATAAGGAATGAGCAATGCTCTCTAACCCTAAGGGTGAATGCTCCAAGACAGGCTTGAGCACACGATGGCAGGAAAGCTTGCCATGCGATATTCATTCTCTGGATACAGACAGCCCCTCAGTGTCCAGCGCTGCTGAGGGGCTGCCATAGTCTCTGTTTAAAATAACTGTGCTGGCAAAATGCCAAGAGCAATAAATAAGACTGGAGTGAGTCCGTCTTTTCCTTGGAGCTGTAAGAGTCCCATGAAACTGGAGTGTCAAAGGTACAGGGCACGAGTTGTGAGCTTCCCCATGTTACGGGTGAGGAAGGGAAAAGGGGCAGGGATCTGGGACTTCCCGTGGAAGGAGCAGTCTGCTCTGGCGTGAAAAAAAAGATGTTATTCAAAGCCCTGCATGTTGTTGACGTCTCTCCCCTGGAGATAGGTGAGGCTTGGAGCAGTACGTTAAAGCTCTGCGACTTATTGAGATCTCTTGGGCCTGTAAAGCTGGGCTTTAAACCTGGCTTCTGGTGTGTCTTGCTTTCCATCCAAACCTTCCCTGGCCTGTAGGAAATGTGCAGCAGGGAGCAACCCCGCACTGGCCCTTGGGAGACAGGCTGGATGGTCCAGCTCTTACTTCTAGAATTCTGCAAAGCCAGGCCAAGCATAACCCATGGGTGGCATTCCCCATGGCATCCTGGCCTTCCCACTCACCTGTGGAACCCGGAGTGCAGAGAATATCGCCAGCTTGGGAAAAAATTATACGTGGTCTGAATGTTTCTGAACCCAGGAAAAGTTTCTCAGGGTTCAGGTGAGAGTCGGGTCTTACTAGCCCCAGACAGGTTCCTTTGCCCCTCCTATGCCCTCCCCGTTGGGGTGGAAGTTACAAAGCCCCTCAGTTGCCATCGATCCCTCTCCATCTGCAGACGAAGGCAGAGAAGAGGAGCACAGCTCAGATATGCCTCAAAACCCGCTCAGCCCAAAGATTCCGCTGGGCTTTTAGGCTACAAGTGTTCAGAAGGATTTTCTCAGCAAGAGCTCTCTCTTTTTGAGAAGTGAGGAGTCAGCAGTTCTTTCGAGGCAGCATTTTCGTCCCGCTGAGCCTGCGAATGAGCCGCCGTTGGGACTCCAAATCTGTTCCTCGCCTTCGTCCCCCATGAAAGGCGTGCTCTGAAGCCCCCTGAATGCTGCTGCTGCAGAGGACGGAGCGCCAGGGAGTTAGAGCTGCAGAAATGTTATCTCTGAGAGAAATCAGCAGGCAGGGAAGGTGGGGAGCCAAAGGGGGGGGGGAAAGAACTCCTGCTTTCTAGCGAGATTCCTGCTCCTAAACTCCCTTCATTCCCCTGAGTGTCAAGTTTATCACGCTGGGCCTGGAAAGGCATTGGAGTGTAGATATGGAGGCTGTGTGTGCTGTCTCAGGGGAGGGACAAAGGCGGCTATATGGGCTTGGCCTTTTGACAGTCAATCTGACAACGCTGCTGTGTGTTCCCCTCTCAGTCCCTCAGCACTGCCTGCACTGCCAGGCTCACTGGGGTCTGTGAATTCGCTGCAGGCAGCTGAGACACGTGGGAGTTGGGCGGGGAAGAGGGATAAAGGGAGAGACCCACCATCATGCCATCCTGTTGGTCGATCACAAAAACAGGGCCCAAACCAGAACCTTTTCTCCACCCTCTTCCCCCTTCCCTGATCTTCAAGTTCAGTGCCATTGAAATGGAACCTGAATCACAGCCACCACAGGGGTGTTCTTTGCAAGACCACCTTGGCCCACTCTGTATATGGGACAGAGCCATTTTATCCAAAACCTACCCATCACCCCCAGATGTTGGAGGCCCAGATAAATCAACTTGGAGCCAAACCACCCCAGGGTGTCAGCCCAAAACCCAGCCTCCCACCTCTAGTAAAGGAGGGCTCTTTCCTTCAGCAACTTTAGGGGCACCTTCGAAGTCAATGCAAGTTCTGCCAGTGACCTCGCTTAGAGTAAGACTGGCACTTTAAACTCCGGCAGTGACAGAAGCCAGGGACACCAAAGCTGCCCAACGTGACCCCATTCTATTACTCACCTTGTCATTGTGCCCTGATATGTCATCCCCAGGGGCACTTGGGGGTCCCTGGCATGTCAGTGCTAATGCTAAGGGAGTCTCTCCTGTCCCTCCAGGCCCAGCTGTGTCAGGCAAGTGCTCAATGTGGATATGAATCAAGATGCACCTAAGCTGCCAAATGTTGCCTCATGATTTGGATCCAGATCCCAAATCCCACTGACGTCTGGGGTCAGGGTCCTCACATGGCCAGTCTCTAGTTCTAAGGAGACGTGAGCCTGATCTGAAACGCCAGATCCAAACAGCCCTGAACTGTGGGAAAGCTTGGACCCAGCTGAAAGAAATAATAGGGAGAATGATACTTAGTACTTACATTTACTTTACAGCCAGATCCCCAGTTAGTGGGAATCAGAACCAGCTTCAACAGAGCCAATCCTCAGCTGGGATCTCTCCCTATATTTTCAAAGCTCTAGGTTAACCCATGACTCCTCACCACTCCCTGTGGAGGTTGGCATTGTTCTCTTCATTTGGGGAAACTGAGGCATAGAAAAGTCAGTCTAGGGAAACTCAGCATGATTCAGTGGCAGAGATGGGAATAGAATTCAGAACTTAATGGCTTAATTTTGTTTGCCTTTGATCTGCTGAATGCTCTGTTGTCACCCAAAGTACTTTCCTGGCACACTTTTTGCTGGAAAGAGGACAGCTGTAGAAAGACCCCACTTCTCCCTCACCAGCAGGGTGTTCCTGGAGCCGGAGTGCAGAGCAAGCACAATAGATATGCATGGAGGATTGTCAAACACAGAGATGAGCAGCAGAATGAGCAATCCGCTTTGTACTGGGCATGTAACATTACAGAACCTGTCAGCTCTCATTTCACTTGATGACTTAGGTAAATATCTCTGTTTCTTTGTCTTTTTTCTATTTTTCTTTCTTCTGTTGTTTTTCCCAGAAATGTTTGACATGAAAAATGAGAAACAAGAACTAGGCATTGTGGTTTAGAGACACACATATGCAATTAGCTATATCAGGCTGGCAGTCTATTACAGTCTATTCCTGTATATTGATCCTGCTTTTAAACAGAAGGGGAATACCTGGACTGGTTTCCAGGGGCTGATAAAGGGATGAAGAACCTTTGCAGTTAAATTTGGAGATGCTAGTTAAAGTTGCTACCATTGGAGCTGATTGGAACATTGCAACAAAGGTTTTCCACGAGGAAACAAATGGCCTTTGTTCTAAAACAATTTTGGGGGGTGGGAAGATGGGAGGGGGTAAGAAAGTTGGACTTTTTCCAAATTGCTCATTTATCCCTACATTTATGATCAAAAACAGGCCCAAAATAATGAACAAGATTGTTAAACATTTTTTTCCATTTGCCCAAACCAGGATGTGTTGGCAAACGATAACTTCTTGATTACTAGGGGGAGGGGAAGCCCACCATTTTCAGTTAAAAAAAAACCAATTACTATAATCGTTTCAATGAAATTTTGATTAAAAATTTCATGAAAAATGTTTTAATAAATGGAAAATGGGCATGTTTGGAAGCCTGTGAAGTAGAAACAGCTTCCCAATTTTGAAAATGTTCATGGGTTTTCCCCCGTTTTCAGTGGTCTGTGCATGAAGGCAAGCACAGATCCCCAAGCACTTTCTCTGTTAGCGACACCCAGTTTATATCTATCATGAGAGGACTTGTGGCACCTTAGAGACAAACACCTTTATTTGAGCATAAGCTTACGTGAGCTACAGCTCACTTCATCGGATGCATTGCTCTGGACACGCTGAGCTCCCGTTGCTATTCCTGGAGGTGGAGGGTGTTAAGCATCTCTTAGGAGGAGCTCAGCACTAACCAGGACCTGCCCTATACAACTTTGTAGCTTGGTGAAGGGCATCGAATAAAGTGAACTGTAGCTTACGAAAGCTTATGCTCAAATAAATTTGTTAGTCTCTAAGGTGCCACAAGGCCTCCTGTTCTTTTTGCGGATACAGACTAACACGGCTGCTACTCTGAAACCTATCATGAGAGTACAATCCTGATCTCATTGAAGTCAATGGGAGTTTTTAGCGATTGACTTTGATGGAGCCAGGATTTCATCCTGTTGTTTCCTGTGCCAAGGTCTGATCCTTGGTGCCTTATTCAGGAGTACTGCCCAGGGCATGTTGTGTAATGCTTGGGGTCTGGGACTGCAAACCAGGAAGGCTGGGGTCTAGGCCCCTCTCGGTCATTGACCTGCAATACAATTTAATCAAGCCAGCTCCCCTCTCTGGGGCTCAATTTCTCACTTTTTTAAAATGGAGATAATAAATGCTACAGACAGCTGGAATTTTTTCAGTGAACCTGCCTTTCAATCAAAATGAAACATTTGCATTTCAGTTAAAATTTTCCATTCTTTTTCCAAAACAAAAAACTCAGAAACCCCAAACCAAACCCCCTTTTTAGTCAGTGTCAGTTTTGAAAACCAAATTTTTTAATAGGAAACCAAAAATGTTTGATTTTGATGCAATTTTTTCATCAAAAACAAAAGTCTCATGGAAAATTTTCAAACCCCGTCCCCCAATTTTATGAAAAAAGTTCCCACAATAAAAATAATCAGCATTTTCCAAACAGCTGGATTAAGTCTCTCGCTAGTAATGGTGCTCAGGGTGGACTGTGAGGCTGTAAGCGTTTTACAGTCAGATCCTCAGCTGGTATAAACCAGCATAGCTCCACTGAAACTAAGGAGTGTGCTTAACATGACTGCAAAGGAATGGAATTGCTTTACACCAGTGGAGGAGCTGGCCTTTAACCTGTCAGAGACACTAAAAGCAATAAAAGATGGCATGTTCCCGACTAAATAATAATTGCAAAGTCATATCTGGGTAAACCTGTCCTGCTCACACCCCTAAGTGGATTCATTACCATCACCACTATTATTGTGCATTGCAAATGATTCAGAACAGGTAACAAAGCGTTCTTGTAACTTCCCCTGTTATATGATGTATGTTGTTTGCACTGCGTGGAGAGGCGGCAGGGTGATTGTCTATATACAGTAGCACAAACCAAAGGACAGGTGCTGAAAAAAAGACTTTTAAATGAAAAAAGAAGCACCAAGTGACTTTCCATTGCACAGATGCAGCTGCCAGACTTTTTTCACCCTCTTTACCTCCCCCCCACACCCATCAGTGCCAGTAAAAAGAACACTTGAAAGCTTCTTTAGCAAAGATTGGGAACAATGAACCTTGAATCCTGGCAACAAGCATTGGTGGGGAAGGAGAGGTAACTCAGAAAAAACACACTGTGTCAAAATATGCGTTCAGCCTGCCACTTTTCATCATTGCTGCCTGCATAAAGTGATGTGTACCGAAGCTGTTTAAAAAAAAAAAAGCCTGCTTGTAAATATCTTTTTAACAGTCTTGATTCAATCAACAAAATCCAGACTCGTTCAGGGAGGTTTGAGCAATGAAACACCACTGAATTTTTCTCCATAGTGGTTGCTTCACCTAGCATGGAAGTGCAGCCACCTCTGGGTAGAACATGGAAGCTGCTGATCAGCACATGGAAGCATGACACAGCAGTTTAGAATGAGGTGTGAAGAATTCAGTACCCACTAGGAAGGGCAGAGATTTTCAGGTAGACGAAAAGCAATTAACCAGCCTAGCATTTGGCCAGGAAAACAGGGTGATTGTGCCTAGTCCTACAAAAAGCACAGTGGGTTCTTTTATGAGTGCAAATGGTTCCATGTGGGAAATGCAGAGCACCCCATAACCATAACATCCAGCTGGGAGGGTTGCTCAGCAAGGACTCCAAGTGAACAGTGCCACCTATTGAATAACCAACACCACTGGCACCAGGCTGCTGCTTCAGACTGGTGCCAAAGAGAGAGAGCCCAGAGGCACCCAGCGGTGGGAAGCCAGGGAGGAGGTGCTGAGAGGGAGCTCAGGTACTGGCAAAGCCCGCAGAACAGTGAGAGCAGGGAGAGTGGGCATGATTGTAGGTGGATTGGGGAAGCCGGTGGTGCCACTGTGATTGGCAGGGTCATTCTTAAGTGCATTTGGTGCCCTAAATTGCTGGATTTGAAACCTGATCCTTTTTGTCCCATGAAACGCACTCATTAATAGAGTGGGAAACAGATTTCCCATCCTGGGAAAAATGTTGCAATTTCAAAACAATTCCCATCCCAAATCTGGATTGAAAAGTCAAAATCTTGGGGGAAAAAAATGGTTCCGTTCAATCAAAATGTTTTGTTTCAACATTTTCTTCACACTGTTTTGATTTTCACTTTTGCTATAATTAGCTTACATTTCAGTTCACTTTGAACTGAAAAAAAAACCCAGAATTTTTCATTTAGACAATGTTGATACATCCTGTTTTGACAATTTTTAAATGAGAAATTCATTGAAATCCACTCTTTCCTGCAAACAGTTTTGGTTTCATCAAATCACCATCTTTTCTCCCCCCACCCCCGCAAAAAAACTTTTGTCAGAAAATTCCTGACCAGCTCTACCTTTTAACCCCCGTGACCCACCTTCTGAGACATTCCTTCCTCTGGAGCCGTGTTTCTCAAACCACGTCCGCAGGTTTGGCCAATCACGGCTCCCACTGGCTGTGGGAAGGGCAGCCAGCACGTCCCTTGGCCCGCGCCGCTTCCGGCAGCCCCCATTGGCCTGGAGCGGTGAACCACGGACAGTGAGAGCCGCAATTGGCCGAACCTGTGGACGTGGCAGGTAAACCAATCAGTCTGGCCCGCCAGGGGCTTTCCCTGAACAAGCAGCGGACAGGCTTTGAGAACCACTGCTCTCGAGCATGTGGTAGTTTCTACTCAGTCATTTGCAGTGGAAATCCTTAGCACCCAAAATTGGCTCCTGCAAAGGATTCTGGGGCACATCAAATTTCCACCACGTCCCCCACTGCACTTGACTGAGCAAAACACAAGTTAGACAAGCTAGATGTCTTCACATCGGTAGCGCCTGACGAAATACATCCTAGTATACTTAAGGAACTGGCTGAAGAGATCTCTGGGCCATTTCTGATTATTTCTGAGAACTTATGGAGGATGGGAGAGATCCCAGAGGATTGGACAAGGGCAAATATAGTATCTATCTGTAAAAAAGGGAAATAAGGACAGACCAGGGAATTATAGACCAGTCAGTTTAAATTCGATACCATAAAGATAATGGAGCAAATAATGAAACAATCCATTTGTAAACACCCAGAAGATAATAAGGTGACAAGTAACAAACAACATGAATTTGTCAAGAACAAAGCATGTTAAACTAACGTAATGTCCTTCTTTGACAGGGTAACAAGCTTGTGGATAGAGGGAAAACAGTAGATGTGACATACCTCATACATAGTAAGGCTTTCAATACTGTCTCACATGACCTTCTCATAAACAAACTAGGAAAATATAGTCTAGATGAACCTGCTATATGATGGGTGCACACTGGAAAACTGTATTCAGAGAGTAGTTATCAGTCAAGCTGGAAAGGCATATTGAGTGGTGTCCTGCAGGAATCTGTCCTGCGTGCGGTTCTATTCAATATCTTCATAAATTATTTGGATAACGGCATAGAGAGTATACTTACAAAGTTTGTGGATGATTCCAAGGTGGGAAGGGTAGCAGTGCTTTTGAGGACAGGATCAGAATTCAAAATGTTCTTGACAAACTGGAGAAATGCTCTGAAATAAATAGGACAATATTCAATAAGGACAAATGCAAGTACTCCACTTAGGAAGGAATAATCAGTTACACAAATAAAAAATGGGAAATGACTGCCTAGGAAGGAGAACTACAGAAAAAGATCTGTGGGTTATAGTGGACTACAAACTATATATGAACCAACAACGTAATCCTGTTTCAATAAAAGTGAACATCATTCTGGGATGTATTAGCAGGAGTGTTGTAAGAAAATATGAGAAGTAAGTCTTCTGCTCTACTCTGCACTGATGAGGCTTCAACTAGAGTATTGCGTCCAGTTCTGGGTGCCACATTTCAGGAAAGATGTAGACAAACTGAAGAAAGTCCACAAGAGAACAACAAAAGAATTCAAGTTCTAGAAAAGATTACTTCCGAGGAAAGATTGGGAAAAAAAAAAGGGGTTGTTTGGAGAAGAGAAGACTGGGGGCGGGGGAAGTGAAAACAGTACAAATACATAAAAGGTTGTCATAAAGAGGAGGGTTATAAATTGTTCTCCTTATCCACTGAGGTCAGAACAAGTAATGGGCTTAAATTGCAGCAAGGGAGATTTAGGTTAGATATTAGGAAGAACTTCCTAACTGTCAGGGTGATTAAGCACTGGAACAAATGGCCCAAGGAAGCTGTGGCATTTCCCTCACTGAAGGTTTTTAAGAACAGGTCAGACAGACACCTGCCAGGGATTGTCTAAATAATACTTAGTCCTGTCTCAGTGCAGGGGCCTGGACTAGATGATCTGTCGAGGTCCCTTCTAGCCCTACCTTTCTATGATTCTGTGAAAAGCGTCAGGGCCCTTTAGAAGGGGAGCCGTAATTGTACAACCTGAAATGGGCCCTTTGGGACTAGCCTATTGGTGACCCACAGTGGTCTCCGTGGCACTCCAGCAAGCACCTCCTCAGATGTGGCCTTCAGGGAGTCTCCTACTTCACCATCCCCTGGCCAATGAATACAGATGCCTGAGATAGGTGAGATATGCCACTGGAAATAGTCCATGGGATGGCTATGGCATGCTCCCTATGGCTGTATGACCTGGAAGTTGGCTATTTCTTTGATTCCCTACCTAAACTCTTTCCTCCTACCAATGCACCCACTAACTTCAACATCCACTACCTCGTTCTGCTCCCACATCTGCCTACTGCAGGGTTCTTATACCTTCCTATGAAGCATCTGGCGCTGGCCACTCTCGAAGACAGGACACTGGATGAGATGGACCTGGGGTCTGATCCAGTCTGGCAATGTCTAGGGGGTCTAAGTTCCCTCTAAGCTGCGCAGCCGTGCAGCAGCCTATTAAGTGCCATGCAGGCGCTCCGAGCAGGGAGAGACGCCTCTCCCTGCCAGCCCCAACCCAGCTCCAGCCTGGCCCTGCCATGGGCAGGGGAGAGAGAGGCACCTATCCCACGGCCCCAGATGCGGAGCTGCCATGGTGGGGAGAGGCGACTGTCCCCCGCAGCCCAGGTGCTGCTGTGGGGAGAGAGAGCTCTTCCCGCTGTAGCCCTGGAGCAGCCTGCACCCCAAACCCCTCATTCCTGGCCCCATCCCAGAGCCTGCACCCCCCAGCCAGAGACCTCACCCCCCACACCCCAACCCTCTACCCCAGCCTGGCCCCTGAGCCCCTCATCCTTGGCTCCACCCTAGAGCCCACACCCCCAGCTGGAGTTCTCACCCCCACCTGCACCTCAACCCTCTGCCCCAGCCCTGAGCCCCTCCCACACTCTGAACCCCTCAGACCCACCCCCACCACATGAATTTTGGTATGTGCACCAATATGGAGGTGATGTGTCACACATCACCTCCATATTGGTGCACATAATAAAATTCATTCCGCACATGCGTGGGAAACATGAGAGGGAACACTGCTAAGGATACACTACCCTTGTCTACGCTACAATTAGACATCCGTGGCAGGTCCGTGCCAGCTGACTCGGGCTCGCAGAGCTCAGAGTGCAGGGCTGTTTAAATGCAGTGTAGATTTCCCAGCCCTCTAACACAAGTAGCACGGTCATCCGATTAACCCTCTCTCAGAGTAGCTCACAGACTCGTCAAGAACAGTGAGAAATCCGCAGGAAACAAGAGCGCAGAGGGAAAGTGCTGTCTCAGCTTCTTCGGGGCAGAGCAGGAGACAGGATGGAAATGAATTACTGCGCAGCTGCCATTGCCTTGACTGATATCACCACTCTTTAGAGCTCACTTATCTTGCTGACAGATCTGCAGCACTTTTCCCTGAGCTTTCCACGGAAAGGCAGGCTGGGGGCACTTAGGGGTGCGGAGAAAACCTGTCTGGAGTGCCGTGGAGATGGAGTGGGCTTAACATGAATAGCTCAGGTCCTAGGCTAAGGCAAGCATGTGTGTACACGGGGTGAAATTCACCCCTGCACAAAGGGCCAGCACACGGCCACTGGAGTGCCACAAACTAGGTCTCACAGAGGATCTCAGTGGGGCATGGACCTGATGTAGGCTCTCTGCACTGGAGTAGGTGTGCGCATGGTGAGGGGTAATAAGGGAGAAGCAGGTTCCTTGGGAACAACCAAGTCGTTTCTATGGCTGAAAAATTCTTCTGTTGCAGACAAAGGCATTATCTAATTGGAAACTGATGTGGATACCAAGCCATTGGTGTAGCAGCTGAGTGAATAATTCCTTTATGGACTATATTATTAATAATAGGATGGCTAGCTCTTAGAGGGCACCTGTCATCGGGAGATCTCAGAGGTGGGTCAGTATCATTAGCCACTTGTTTACTGATTGTGGAAATTGAGGCACATGCAGGAGAATGTTATTTGCCCAAGGACAAAATTGATGGGAAAAGCAGATCACCCTCATTCACAGAATCAGCTACATGATAAAGTTCGTCCTGATGCATTTCAAATACATAGAATAGAATCATAGAACCTTAGGGTTGTAAGAGACCTCAGGAAGTCATCTAGTCCGATCCCTTGCTCAAAGCAGGACCAACACCAACTAAATCATCCCAGCCAGGGCTTTGTCAAGCCGGGCCTTAAAAACCTCTAACATTCAGATTTTCAAAGGACATCTGTGAGAGAGCTGGGACTTGACCCTAGGTCTCCTGACTGCCTGTTCAGTGCCCTACCTGCTAGACCACACTACAGTCCATATTAAATTATTCTCTTCTGTTTTATTCCTAATTCATTCTTATTATTTATATTCCAGTAGCACCCAGAGAAACTCCAGTCCAAGATGGGGGCCCCATTGTACAACCTCCCCAAGATGAGAGTGATTAGGCATATAGGTCCCATGGCAGGCTTGTATTTCCCAACTGAATGAATGTGAATCTTAGGACTCCTCAATGCATCTGAGGTAAGACAGACAAAAGGTGACTAACCCAGATTTCTACCTCTCCCAATCCTGGGGCTGGTCAGGGGCCAAACCAGGCTGTGGTGTAATACAGAGCAACCTCAGGGCTGCTTTAACTCACACCATCTGCAACATTCTACTAGCTGGAAAAACATACGCTCTGACCCCTCCCCTATTCTGCCCCATCATACTCCTCCCTGCCTTGAAATGCCCCTTATGTGGGGAGGGGGAAGTGGGCATAGCTTGGTGATTCCCTTATGTCAGGGGACTCCCCAGCTGCCCCTTTCAGGTAGCTGTAAGTCTTATCATGTGCTAAGAATTTGCCCTTTAGAATCAGGTTTCTGGTTCAGACAGCAGCATTCATAATTTGGATTTGGCTGCCTATGGATATGCTACAATTCCGGATTAAAACTCACTGTTTCCAAGAATATTCCTCCAATGTTTAAGGGAAAATGTTAACTCGAGTGCAACTGTCCCATTACGGTACTGGATGGCTGCACACCAGAATGAGCTTGAATTGGACCAGAGCTGACAAATTCAGATCCAGACCTGAGTCTCAAAGACCCTTGAGTTTAGGGTTGTTCTTCAGATCTGAGGTTTTGTTTCATGTCCATCTCTTGAACAAACTAATCAAGGGGATGAAAAGAGGAGCAGCAAGCACTGGCCAAGAATGATATTGGCAGTGAACGTGGGAAGAAAGGAGGCTTCAGGTCGATCAGAGGGGGAAAAAACTAGACAGATGAACCATACAGTTAATGTATTAAATTGGCGTAAAATGTTTATTTTAAATCAATTTATATTGAATGTCCATAAGAAAGAAATCATAAACTCTTTTCTGTGTAATGAACTCACATGGATCTCAGCCACTCCTCTGAGTAAATGGGAAAGAAAATGACTAGACTACACAAAAAAGAACCTTATTAATCCAGACCCTATCCATACACAAAAATACTCACTCGGATCTAGAGCCCCCGCACTATCCAATCCAGAAATAAACTAGCCTCTAAGGAATCTAATCTATGATCTACTAAAATAACCCACTGTCTTCGGTAGAATATGATGCCAGTTTAGAATGTATTGACTGTCTTAGCTATAAACTACTAAGCCACATAAGTCTAGCACCTAATGAATTACTTAGTGCAAAACATACTCTTTCAGATAGAGCATGAGCCTAGGGTGCTCTGCCCTTAGCCTGTTGGATTACTTGCCAAGTCATTTCACCTCTCTGCACCTCAGTTTCCAATCTGTAAAATAGGCATAATGATGCTGACCTCCTTGGTGAGGTACTTTAAGATCTACTGATGAAAAGTGCTTTATAAAAGCTAGATATTATTAATTATAGAATCTATCAGCTATAATCTTAAAGATAACTGCCCAACCTTGAACCTATTATACAGACCAGAAACCACTATGTTGCAGAGTCTAGAATCAGTGAATGCTAGACCTAGCATACACAGTACCCATTCTAAAACCAGTCATCTGATCTAGAAAGCAGAAGGCTAATCAAGCGTGTGCTTTGCTACCCATTGCAGAATGCACTAATCTATTGATCTAGAATACAAAGAACCAGATCTAACACACAGTCAAAGAACTTGTCCTAGAACATGGCAAACTAGCCTCAAGGAGGATCTGTTTAGAGTATATTATCAAAGGTAAAAATTCCAAATCAGTGTAAATTACCAAGGTGCCTAAGTCCCATTTTGAAATGTGACTTAGCAGCCTATGTCATTTAGGCACTGTTGGAAACTTGACCACAGCTCTAGAATTCTGTACATAGTATAAAACATGCCAGGCCCCTACGCGTTGACAGTACTAAACCACAAGCAAAACTGAGACAGCAAAAAAGTTATGGGTCCCCCACCATCTTTTTGTGAAACTGCTTAATGTGCAAACCCTCTACCTACTGCAAATGGATCTCTGCAATGCAGTCTCATTTGACTTAAGCCCCAGCTTCTCCTCACACTTGGACAACGGCTTAGGAAAACCATGAGAGAGACATTGATGGGAGCAGCCCAGGTTCTACTGAGGGCAAGAGCAGTCAATATAAATTGCCTCTAGGCAGCCAACAGGACGGGCCAGAATTGAACGCACGTAACCTGTGTTTGGATGCTGAGTACCTCCAGGCTGCAGAATGCTGACTCAATTCCAATTACAAGTGAGGGGACAGAGGTTCACTCTGTCAGCATTTTTACAGGTGCAATTAGTTTCCCGAACCATCTCACAGAGGGTTGAGCCAGCCTGCCGCTCTCACTGATAGAAAAGGAGTGCCTTGTGCATAAGAGAAAGACCAGGCATCATGCCGCGTCACTGCCACTCTCCCATCCAGGGGATTTGACCCAATATCACGCTAGCTCCTTGGAAAAGCACAATAGTGAGTGAAATTCAGAGGGATGATCTTTGCCTTGTTCTTTTGCCTAGCATCTGGGTTCCTGCAACAAACGCCTACCACAAAGGGCTTATTGCAGGTGTTTCTGCACACATGGGAATAGGAGCTTCCAAAAGGGGATTGCACAGAAGGATTGACTGCATGCCATTGCCTAGGAAAGCACAGAGAGAAAGGGTCTGTGGGCGTGCGTGCTTGTGCACATGCCTGTGGGGGGCAGGAGGGATGTTTTTATAGGTGTGCATGTGTGTGTTGGATACGGGTGCACGTTCAGTGTGTGTTTGAACGGGCGAAGATGGCCGGAGACCTAGCTCTGTGTGTGTATGTTTGTGCGTGTTTGGCATGTGTGTCTGTGGAGGGAGTGTAAGGTTGTGAACATACACAAGTGTGTGTGTGCGTGCATTTCGTGGCCCCCTGGAGTCATTCTTCCTAGCTACACACAGCAACCAGGGAAACTCCCGCAACTGAAGGCTCCACGGCAATCCTCAGGACCATGCCTGTGCATCCCATGCTACTCTCCTCACTCAGCAAAGAGGTATGCGTAGGAACAGATGGGTAGTCTCTGAACGGCAAGCCCAGGAGCCATGCCTCCAGGACAGGGCAGGCTGGCCCAAGAGGCTGGAGGCAATTTGGTCTGCAGTGCTGTTTGGAAATGTGTTGTGTTCCACCCCGGCATCTGCTTCTGACTACTACATATGGGGCTGTAGGCCTGCTCATGCCCCTTTGCCAGCTGAGCACAGAGCACACCTCTGGGGCAATGGAGCCACAAAGCACGTGAACTAGGCTCTCAGCCTAGTGCGCAATCTATCCCATCCAGCAGCTGCACTGGGGGGAAAAGAGACTCCCTCCTGCATCTTTCCCTCCCTATGTCAGGACAAGATGTCGCTCTCTATGGGCCTGAACCGAAGCCCGCTGAAGTCAATGGGAGACTTTGGATCAGGCTCCAGATCCAGTGCAGCCTCACATCCCAGTGGCATGAGTGCTAAGGGAACCCTGGCCCCAGGCCGCTGTCACGCCACGGGTTTCCCCCCTGTGAGCCAGTGGAGCCCCTTTGTGCCTCGCAGCGTACTGCTGAGGGGGCTTGCAGCACGCTGGTGCCCTTGGCAAGCAGGCTGTGGAAGTGACTCAGATGCAGGAGCTCCGACACTGAAGCATTTTAGTGAATCGTCAGCAAAACACCACATGCAAATTAAAAAAAAAAATACAGCCAGCATTTAGGGACTAATAAGGCTGTCAGCTACCCTGAGACATCTGTTGGATTTGGCTGCTTTTGCTTCCCAGGAAGTTACTAAGAGGAACGTTTAAAGCAAGGGTGGGTGCACCAGATTGAAATTAAATGACAACCCTTTCTTTTCCTCCTGCACTGCCCATCCCAACTACTGTGGCTCCTCAGTCTTCCCTCCTTTCCACAGATGAATCCTTGTGAAGTTCTGAAATGGGTGTTGCTTCCACTCCCATGGCCAGATGCACCATGGCTTTGCTCCGCTGGTGGTGGCTGTGGTGATTTTACTCATTTGCAACTGGGAGGTGCTGAAATAACATGGGAGCATTTGCTCTATGGAGATTTCCCAGCCGATCTGGCAGACGGAGAAGTCCCAGTAATTCCACCATGCTTTCATCATGATTATTGAGCTCTGTGCCATACAAATGCCTAGTGCTCAATCCTCTTTTCACGGCACACCCAGAACTCCACTGACGCTCAAGAGCAGACAAAGAAATGCAGGATCAAGCGCACAAAGAGTAGAGATGCTCCCAAACCAAATTCTTGCTTCCAAATATCCCCACAAAGCGTAGGACAGTTCAAACTTCTGAGCCGTCTCCAGCTAACTTGCCTCTTCCCATTGAAGTTTGGACAAGTTCTGATCGGATCTGAAGGGTTTGGAAGAGCCAGGATGCTGGGAGAAAGAAGACATTATGGATGAGCATCTAGACCTTTGGAGGTTCATGGAATAGGACCCCAAAATGATAACTGAAGCAGGATCTCCCCCATCTGTAGCTAGAAATGAAATTGGACACAGTTGTAAAACAGACCCTGAGAGTCAGACAAATAACCAGATGGTTGTAACTTGTGGGGGCAGCTCAGATACTACGTGGGCCCCAGCCCTGTAAGAACCTAAATAGATAGAGGGGATGACAGAGCACCACCAGGATTCAGAACAGTTCCATGAAGACTCACACAAACTCCTCCTGCAGGGCACAAAGGAACAGGAACTAACAAACTGCATCAGCTCTGAGGGAGACATGAGGTGCATTTTTGGCTGATTTTCAGAGAGCCAGGCCACTGCTCTAACGCAGGGCAGACAAATACCATATGCTAACATCGATAAGAATGCACAGAGAAATTCTCCATTCTGCACGACTTTACTGGGCAGAGAGAGACATTAATATGGCCAACCATCACCATATGATTAAGCCTCTCCAGCCTAAAGACGAGGGGTGGGAGAAGCAGGACTTAGAGCTTTTAATAGCAGGGAATCTTTTAGTTCCATTCAGCCTCCTATAAGTTCTTAGCCAGCAGTGTGTGTACATATCACTTAGGGCTACTAGGAGCATATTTCAGGCAAGGAACAGATGTCTTCCTCTGAAGCTTTTGCCATTGGCTCCTGGAGGAACTTGACAGGCAGTTGCAGCAGACTGGTATGAATGACATCATAAAGAAGCCAAGTTAACAGGCACTTAGGCACCCATATCTCCTTGAATGTTAGTGGGAGTTGTGTGCCTGCCTCCCTTACCTGGAAAATCCCAGCTTCAGTTTGTTCCAATGGGCCTCTTTCTATGTTCTCGCATCCCCTTTTTCTGCCCCTACCTGGAATAGACTGGAGCAAGCTACTGCCACTGCACCATGCATGGGAAAGGAGATTTAGAATACACACTTCAGCAGAACTTAGTCGCCGCTTCACCCATGGATGCATTGATTGACTTATTAATGGCAGTAAAACTCGCTGCGGCTGAGATGCTGGTCAGTCCCTCTCTCCCAGCCTGGCACATGGCTGTTTCTGGTATCGCTGTTCCTGTCTCCCTCCCCACAGAAACACACACACGCACTCCACTCCTCAGTTCTGAAGCCATTAAGGGTCTGTCTACATTGCATTGTAAACCTGCGTCTGTGGACTCAAGCATTTCCAAACTCCAAGCCCACACTTGAGCACCCACACTACATTGGAAACCTGGCTTTCCAATTGCTGGACCCAGGTCTCACAGCCATGAGATGCTGATGCATCCACACTGAACTAAACAGACCTTCTGACAGGTCTACAGCTTGAGCTGTGTTCACGCTACAAATGGCAGAGCTTGGACCAGGGTCATATCAGCAGTCGAGCTCTGATCCATCCCTAGCAGGTCCGAGGAACTGGGTCCTGAGTGCTTGCTGATTAGTTTGTGCATGGATGGAAGGGGTGGGGTCGGGCTCAAACCTGAGTCAGAGCCCAGGCTTAGTGTGCACTGAGAACATATCCAAAGAATTAACTTGTGAAAGCAGAAAAAAGTTGAGAGAGAGAGAGAGAGAGAGATGCAATGCACAGGAGAACAAGGTTTTCACCACGAGTCCCATCTTTATTTTTAGAGCTGTAATCAAGGGAACATTCCATCTGCTGATAGGATCAGACTATCTGGGAATGTACTGGGAGCAGCGCTGCTTTAAGAAAAAAAAAAAGCAGAAGAGCAGAAACAGTGATCAGATTGGGGTGGAGGAAAGACAAACATGTGGCTCATTCACAAAACAGCTCGGAATCTGGATTGCACCGAGCGTTATCAACCACCATTGTGCTTTTTGTGCATGGAGAAATGGCGGGAGTTAGTGGGGGAAGAAAGGATTAATTTAGAAATACATTTCATTTACATTTTTATATCAAAACTTCAAAGTTTTGATTGATCATAAGGGCCCTGCTTAGTACAAAAAGCAGAATGATTAAAGCTCACATAAGCAATGATTGGGAGCCAGAAGAAGGGAATTAATTCTCCACATGTGGGTGGAGATCTATTTATCCCTCTTCTCCTCAAATAAATAAAGCAAACTTCTCTGCAGCCTGTATTTACAGTGGAGACCTTGCATGCTGGTACCAAGGGCATCTCCAGGAGCATAGCCAAGGGATGAGAATGTGTTTCCAGCAATGAGCTTAGAATCATAGAATATCATGGTTGGAAGGGACCTCAGGAGGTCATCTAGTCCAACCCCCTGCTCAAAGCAGGACCAATCCCCAACTAAATCATCCCAGCCAGGGCTTAGTCAAGCCGGGCCTTAAAAACCTCAAAGGAAGGAGATTCCACCACCTCCCTAGGTAACGCATTCCAGTGTTTTCACCACCTTCCTAGTAAAAAGTTTTCCTAATATCCATCCTAAACCTAATATCCCCCACTGCAACTTGAGACCATTACTCCTCGTTCTGTCATCTGCTACCACTGAGAACAGTCTAGATCCATCTTCTTTGGAACCCCCTTTCAGGTAGTTGAAAGCAGCTATCAAATCCCCCCTCATTCTTCTCTTCCACAGACTAAACAATCCCAATTCCCTCAGCCTCTCCCCCTAAGTCATGTGTTCCAGCCCCCTAATCATTTTTGTTGCCCTCTGCTGGACGTTTTCCAATTTTTTCACATCCTTCTTGTAGTGTGGGGCCCAAAACTGGACACATTACTCCAGATGAGGCCTCACCAATGTTGAATAGAGGGGAACGATCACGTCCCTCGATCTGCTGGCAATGCCCCTACTTATACATCCCAAAATGCCATTGGCCTTCTTGGCAACAAGGGCACACTGTTGACTCATATCTAGCTTCTTGTCCACTGTAACCCCTAGGTCCTTTTCTGCAGAGCAGCTGCCTAGCCATTCTGTCTCTAGTCTGTAGCGGTGCATGGGATTCTTCCGTCCTAAGTGCAGGACTCTGCACTTGTCCTTGTTGAACCTCATCAGATTTCTTTTGGCCCAATCCTCTAATTTGTCTAGGGCCCTCTGTATCCTATCCCTACCCTCCAGCGTATCTACCTCTCCTCCCAGTTTAGTGTCATCTGCAAACTTGCTGAGGGTGCAATCCACGCCATCCTCCAGATCATTAATGAAGATATTGAACAAAACCAGCCCCAGGACTGACCTTTGGGGCACTCCGCTTGATACCAGCTGCCAACCAACTGGATTGATACCAGCTGCTTAACCAACATCTCTGCAAGCACAAGCGTGCGTGAATCTGTCTAGAAAGACAACCATCCGGTACCTACTTGTAAACACATAGCTGATAGTAAGAAGACATGGACACCTGTACAGAGCCAGATCTTCAGTTTGTGTAAGTCAGCATTGTGCCATTGAAGCTACACAGATTTATACCAGCAGAGGATCTGACTCATAATTATCCATTATTATCCACTCATAATTATCCATACTAGGCGAGCTTCTCAGCCCTGATAAGAGAATCTGTAAAGCCTGCCTAGAGAGGAAGAAAAGCCACTGGCTTTGGGTCAGTTTCCAGCTCTGTTGCAGACCTGCTGCATGACTGTGGGCACGTCTCTGTACCTTAGTGGCCCATCTGTACAATGGGGGAATAACAGTTCCTTTCTCTCATCTTTCCCCTGTCTTGGCTACTTAGACTGAATGCTCCTTGAGACAGGGACTGTCTCTTACAATGTGTTGGTACCGCACCTCAGCTCAACGGGGGTCTGGGTGCTACTCTAATGCAATTAATAACAGCATCATGCTGGACCAGAACCTCAGCCCTGTTATGTGCAATCACATTGCCAGCATACACATAACCCCACACAACATGCAGGCATATATATGACATTATACACATGTATAATCTGAGGTAGTAATCACACACTCTCTCTCTCTCTCTCACTCTCTCTCACACACACACACACTGTTCTCTTGACAGGAAATTTGGCTTCTTCAGTGACAGGAGAGGAAGATATCATTTTAAAACACTTTCCGTAATCTTACCAGGAAAATGGATCAAAAGTTGGATAACTGTTCTCCTAAGATTCAGGAGCTAGAAATTTCAGTAGACTGGCTTGGAACAAATCCAAACAATATAATTAAGGATCAAGATCAAGTTAAGATGGATTTATATAGCTCTAAAATATTGTCAAGTACCAGACAGTGCAACACTGGTTGGAGGATCTGGAAAGCAACTCCAGGCATCAGTATTATCCAGAGGCTCTAACCAAGATCAAGTTTTGGTTGAACTAGGGGCTCTACAGAGTGAGAGACAGTACCCTGGCCTGCTTTCAAAGCTTCCTCCTCAAATTTTAACTGAGGAATCACTGCTTGGAGAGATGAAGAATTTAGGAAATCACAAACATTTTTTATCCTTCTGATTCTGTTCTCCCTAGTGACTTCAGTGCTGGCTCAGGTGGCTTGGCCATCTGCTCTGTATGCAGGAGTCCATACCAGCCAGCCAGCTTTGTGTGTCTGATCCAACAAAAGCCGGATGGAGAAGACCTCATGGGTGGCTCTGCACACGCTGGAGGGATGTCATGGTTTCCAACCTCACCTACCTTAATATAGAACAGGCTGCAACATTGGCAGGCGACTGGCCTCTCTGGAAACGGGTGACCCAAAGCATGCACTATATGCTCCACAAGTAGGAGACTTAATGAACGAATGAGTGATTTCTAATATAAATCAAAAATCTCAATTTAGAACTTATGAGACCTTAACTTATGTTTCTTCTGATTGGTATACATTTGCAATGGAAGGAGCCTCCTGTATTTTTTCAGAGATGCCGTGACTGGATTTTTGATTGGCCAAATACAGTGAAATATGCCTGCTTTGTTCTCTTGGTAGTTTTTTCCCTCCACTTTTTAGTGTGATGTTTTTGGCTTTATTGTGTAATGCTATTTCTGTAGCCTGTGGGTTTTTTTTAAATAATATGTTTGCAAAAATAAAACCATCAGTCTCAGACAGAAATCCACACAGATAGAAATCCATCCATCAACATCATGGGCCTTATTCTGTTCTGATTTACACTGGTGTAAAGCAGGAGTAACCCCACTGAAATAAATGAGCCTGGTTTGAATTGACACCGCTCTGTTGATGTCAGTGGAGCTATGCTGATCTACAGAACCCAAGCATCTGTCCCAGTGGAGTTATATTGGCATAAACCTTGTGGAAGAGGAGGATCAGACAAGCAACTCCCAGCAGCATCACAGCCAGAATGTCAGGAGACAGGAGTGGGACTGTAATCTCACACCAGGTTTTACTAGAGATGGGTGAAATTTTTTCAAAACATTTTTTGCGTCAAAAAATTGCATTTGGGGGTAGAGAGCAAAACTGTTCATTGAATGTGGGGCAAACTTTTTCAGCTGAAAGGTAAAATTTTTGAGAGTCAAAATGTTTTGTTTCAACTTTTAATTTAGAAACATTTAGTTCCAAAAAGTCATTTCCATTTCAAATTTGGCCAATTTTTTTTTTAAAAAAAGCCACAAAATGTTGAAAAAAGTTGTTTTGGTTTGAATTGAACCAGAATTTTTGGTGGGTTTTTTGTCTCATCCCCCAAACTGAATTTGCTCTGTTCTAGTTTTTACACCAGTGTAACTTAATTGTTCATTTAAACTGGAATTAGTTAAGTCAGAATCAAACCCATGTTTAGCAACACAGGGGCATAGCTGCATACATTTAAACACATGGTTTACACAATATACACACTCTAAGGGCATGTTTATGCTTTGACTTTAGCCTCTGTTGTCTTCAGTCACTCCTGATTTACACTGATTTACACTGATGAGACTTCAGCTGTGAGTCCAGAGGGAAGAATAACTACAGACATATGTTAACACACTGGGTATAGGTGGTGTAACCTAGTGTTTGGAACAGGAGTCTGGCCTGGTGGTTGAAGCAGAATCAGAGAGGGCAGACCTGGAGGTGTGATCAGGAGACCAGCCAATGGTCAAAGCTAAGGGTCAGGAACCAGAACAGAACCAAAGGGGAGGAAACAGATAAGCCAGTGGCTGGAGCCAGGAGTTCTGAGGAAGGTAGGGACTAGGGCTGGAGTGGGACCAGGCGTGGGCTGGAACAAGGGCTGGGAAGGAAGCAGGTCTGGAGCAGCTGTGGGCGTCAAATGCATTGCACAACCTTCACGCTGCTGTTGCTATTAGGTGTAAATGGTGATCGGCTGGGTCTTGTGTCCAATGAGGGAGCATCGTCTATACTTGGGCTTGTCTACACTTAAAACACTGCAGCCAAGACATTTCAGTGAAGGCCCTACTTATAGCTGATGGGAGAACTTCTCCCGTTGGCGTCGATAGTCCACCTCTCTGGGCGGTGGCAGCTAGGCCAAGGGGAGAATTCTCCTGTCGACCTAGCGCTATCTGCCCTGGGGCTGAGAAAGCTTTAACTGTGTCGTTCAGAGGTGTAGATTTTTAACACCCCCGAGCGATGTAGTTATACCAACTTAATTTCCTAGTGTAGACCAGGCAAGTGAGGGTTTACTGGGCCCAGCTGAGCTCACTGGGTTGCTAGGCGACCGTGCCCAGTGCCAGCTGAGCTCCTGACACATATGGCAGGAACCTTGAATCATGGTACAGTGGATAAACTTCCCATACCATTGAGGGGCCTGATCCCAATCCAAGTTACGCTGGTGTAACACGGGAGTAATTCCATTTAAGTCCATTGCACAGTGATGCAAGACAGAGAGAAAGAGAAGAATGGGGCCCAGTGTTTCCTAAACCACTCAAGCATAGGTGATGCTGATCTGCAAATGTACATCTCTGAATGCTCCCACAGCTGCTAAATGCAGAGGTGTAGCCCAAACATAATGAGTATAATCACAAAATATGTATTTCATCAAGAACTGCAGATGGACTCTTTTGCTGTAATGCCTTCTTAATAAATGTATTTGGACAACCAAAGAAACCTATGCATTGCTGATGAAAACAACACCATGGGGCCTTAGCCAATGATTAAAACTAATGGATCACTGCTTAATAATAATACTTAGCACTTGTGCAGACTTTGCAGCTTCAAAGAGCTGTACAAACACTAACCAATTAATGAACACCAAATCCCAGAGAGGTCTGGCCTGATTCTTCTCCTGGCTACGCCAGTCTCACTTGGTTCTAAACACCAGTTCCCCACCACACCACATATCGGCATTTACACCTGTGTGGAGTAAACGTTTGCACAGATGTCAATGAATCCACAAGATGTAAGACACGGAGAGACCCAGGCTCTCTGAGAGGTCAATGGACTTAGTCCTGATTTACACCAACATGGGTAAGATAATCAAGCCATTCTTATTATCATCCTAGCTTTACAGGTGGGGAAACTGAGGCATAGAAAGATGACATGACTGGCCCGAGGCCACAACAGATTAAGTGACAGAGCCTGGATTAGACTTCAGGAGTCTGTGAGCCAGATCCTCAGCTGGTGTGAAACACCGCAGCTCCATTAAATATTAGGCCTATTGCTTTCAATAAAGACACAACAACCAGCTGACGACATGGCCCAGGTCCCATGTCGGGCTGCCGTGCCTCTATGTAAATATTTAGCAAAGCTTCCTCCAGTGTGGTAGCTGAATTTGTGGTTTTCTTCTGCACATGAATAATAGAGCTAAATCATCTCTCTCCCCAAACACCCTCTCCCAGCTCCGTCCTCCTTCCACAAGGGCCATTTGGCTAATGTGATGTTTGCACATTTGAATCCCGAGTGCACAAATGGAGAGTTCTCCCTCCGGGGACTGTGGATGGGCAGATGGAGAACTCTCATAGCGCAAAAGCTACAATTCACTCTTCTCCAAGAACAGCACTTGTGAGCAGCAATGAGAAGTGTTAAAAAAAATAAAAGAATAATTAAAAAAAAAAAGAATAAAAACCCTCTGGTGTCTGAAAGCCCAGGCAGTGGTAAGGAGCCCAGAAGAAGGCGATCACCATAGCTCAACGCAAATTGTATACACAATACTTAAGCCAACGCTCCCCAAGTTTTATACCTAACTACAGTCCCCCCAGGACAGACTTCTGAAGCATTCGAAGGAGCTGTATGAGACGATACATCAGTGGAATGAGCACCCCTTCCCACCTTGCTTGCATTGCTGAGATGGAGCTGTCTGCTGTCCTGAATAGATAGCCAGGCAGCCCTGCTGTCAGCAAAACTAAATTCAGCTTGGGGCTTCATTGCTGAAATAAAATGGAAGAACCAGGGCTTGCTGTGAGGACAAAGAAACAACAGGTACTATTTATTTAGCCAGGCAAGATGATTTCAGGTCTCTCTGGCTGATCTCTACTGAGATTAGACATGGGAGGCAGTGTGGTCTAGTGGCTAGGGTGCTGGCTTGAGTGTCAGCAGATTCAGGATCTATTTCTGGCTCTGACACTGACCTGCTGTGTAACCTTGGCCAAGTCACTTCACGTCTGTTTCTTCTCATACCATTTGTCTATTTAACATGTAAGCTCTCTGAGGTGGGGACGGTCTCAGTCTGTGTATGCACAGCACCCAGCCCTACTAATAATAGCAACCCTGGCTTCTCTCTCCCCTCACAGCTTGCACAGGACTCTATGGGGCCTTTGATTCATCCCGAGTAGAGGTAGGAGGTGAACAAGTAGGGCTTTAAGAATCAAAGTCTAATTCTGATCCTGAACAGGCAGCGGAGCAGTCTGGTGTAACAGGTTCCCCCTGGCCAGCACCACGATGCAGACTAACCCAGGGACACGTCACCAACATGAGTAACTGAGGTGAGGGTCACATCAGAAAGGAGGGTTCCCAAACGTCCTGACCCTCAATCCACCTGGCAATCCATTAACAGTTGGGCCCCCAGGAGTAACACTAAGAAGCAAACACTCTGGAGAGACACCAGGTCCACCCTGTTCCCTGGCTGCTCCTCATGACCAACCAGCATCACTTCCATTATCACCTTGGATACCAGACTGGACGGGCCCCTCCCAGCATGGCTTTCCCTCTCTGCCAGTGGCAATGTGACAGTTCTATCTGAGGCCATGTTGCCACTTACCCACAGCCCTTTGCTGCCAGCAAATCAGCCCAAGGGAGAGAGGGGGAAAAAAAAGACTGGTTCCCTTTCTCCGTCGTTGGCCCTCCTACCGGTGTCACACAAATGGGATCAACGAGAACATGCTGCTACACTTCCGTCAGTCTTTATTACAGGTACCGTGGCTCTGCTAAGCAGCAAAATAAAATGTCAATAAGTAGAATGCTTGCTGTAAGGGCTCCTTAGCTTTAGGACCAGTCCACCAGATGCATTTCCTTGTGAGTCCTGTCTACATCACTCAGCCAGAGGGCTCTGGGAAGGACTGGGGGCCAGATCCTCAAAGGTATTGAAACCAATGGGAGGTAGGGCCAAAATTCTTCTGAGGAGCTGAGCCTGGGGTATACTGTATTCCGGAGGAGGATGGATGGAAATAAGAACGTTGTCCCCCACAGGCTGGATTCATCTGAGGAGAGAAATGAGCACAGCCCTGGTGAAGCACTGATGTCCTCCAACACTCGCTCTCCCCTAATATTCCCATTGCAAAAAATATATAAATATCAATAAATAAATAAAGGCCTGATTTGGAGAGTGCTAATCCCAACGGCAGAGATCAGGCCTGAAGACTGGTGCACAGATAAGTCAATTTATTTGGGGTTGCAAAGCCCAGTTTGCACCTTGTTGCTCCCCCTTTAACACGTCTCCCTATTCACCAGAACCCACTGCCCAGCACCCCATTTCAGATGCACATTTGCAGCACCTTTAATCTTAGCCCACAGCTCCGAAACTGCTAAAGTCCTCCATTATTTATCACGCACCCGCAGCATTAGCAGGAACCCCTCTGCAAAGCTCTTCAGCTCAGACAGGCTTGATTTGCGCTGCAACGCCATTTGAGCACAGCCCTCCTGTTTGCTCGTGGCATGCCGATTTACTAAACCTGTCCAGTAGCCCTGGTTTCAAATCCCTGTTAGAAGCAACTTGGGTTCTCAGTCAAGCTGGGCCTGCAGCTCTCTGCTGACAGAAGCCAGGCCTATAGCCTTCCCTTGGGGATTTTGATAAAGATGTCTTTGAGTTGTCAGTCATTAAGCCATCACGCTGTTTACAGGTGATCTGACATGGCCAGACGTGTCCTATACAGGCACCGCTTCCTCGCTGGTTTTGATCCACTCCAGGGCAATCAGGCAGACAGGCAGAGGAAATTCCAAATTAGTTCCAGAGGATGGGGACATTTCAATACTCCCAGGGCCAAACTCACCCCTGGTGTAAACTGGCACAGCTCCATTGCAGCATTATGGCCTTCTTACACCAGGGATGAATTTGGTCCAGTGGCTTTAAAATGCCAAGTTGGCCCCAGATATCTTCTATAAATGCTTTCCTCCCTTTTTGTTATGATTACTACTCCAGTTTGTCTGGAAGCGCAGTCTCGGAGGAGGAAGCAGGGTGGGTGGATGAAGTGCTTAATGGATGAGAGGTTTTTTATTTTAAAGTCAGGAGGCATTTGTAATATTTACCAGCTTTCAGATGCCGGCAGCAAAACCGCAAATGCAAAATTGTTGATTGTGTGGGATTTTTGTTTTTGCTGCCTGAGGTCCCCAGGCAGACCTCGCCCTACACTGTAATCACACCTGGCTAGTCACCTGGGGACGGCTGCTCTCGTTTCACTTGTGGCCTGAGATCAGAGGGGAACGCTTGCGAAGGAACAGGAATAGGGCAGAATCCTGTGGTTACCTATGCAAGGTCCCAAACAGCAGGATTTCTGCACAGGAATGGACAGCAGCAAAAAATTGGGGCAGAATCATAGAATATCAGGATTGGAAGGGACCTCAGGAGGTCATCTAGTCCAACCCCCTGCTCAAAGCAGGACCAATCCCCAATTTTTGCCCCATACCCCTAAATGGCCCCCTCAAGGATTGAACTCACAACCCTGGGTTTAGCAGGCCAAAGCTCAAACCACTGAGCAGAAAGGCTAGTGTGCCACAGGACAGGTCTCCCCTGGGGAGGAGAGGGGGCGGAGCAGGGATATTGACTAGACAGTGATCCCAAAAGCCTATGTTCATGAGGAGCAGGCCATGTCCCCGTACTCCTCCCTTGGGCCCACGTCAGTAGTCAATTCCATATTGGGCTCAATGTTTTACTCCTAAAGCCCTTTGAAAGGGACTTTGCTCCTTCCCTGCACTCTGGCCTGTTCCATGGCTCCGGGGGAACACCTAATGATGCCGAAGAGTACAAAAGGAACCAGAATGTCCCTGAAGCAATGCCTCTGGGTTGGGGGAGAGAGGGGAGGCCACCCAAAGGGCCTTCCTCAGGGCTCATCGAGATGTGGAAGAAAACAAGCCTGTAAAATCCATTCCTGATGCACAAGTGGATCCTCATTTCACAAGCTTCAGAGCCTAAATGCTATAAAGGGGGGGTGTCCGTTGTCTGTGGGCCGTATGTATGCATTTCCCTTTGGATGGGGATTATACTGGATCAATGGCGCATTGAAGTCCTAAGGGGATATTAATCTGGCTCACGGTAGTGCATGCTCCTGGCAGGCAGAGGGAAGGCAGTCAGCTCCCCACATCCTTTGGGGAAAGAGAACAGGAGAGTTCAAAGAAAGGGGAGAGATGGGGAAATGTTGCAGGCTTGCATATCGATGGAAGATTCCCAGGCTGCAGAGCTGAGAATCTGTAGGAAATGCTAAGAGCATCACTGCAACACGGGAACACACCTGTGTGAAGTAACCAGACGAGAGGCAAAGCATCACCCCAAAGCACAGAAGGTCTTTGGCCCGAGGAGAAACTTTCCCTTTTCCCAGCTTGAACCCTGACTTCTGCAGTGGGGGCAGCCAGGTCCGCAGATTCCCCACCTACCTCCCACTAGGCCCCAGCCTTTTGTTTCCCCTCCACATCCTTCAGGGAGGCAGGAATTAACCCCCACGCCAACCTCTGCGCTCAGATATAAATCACCAAAACTTCAATTAGGAGGAGGAGCCATTCAGAGGGGCCCTACAGGAATCACAACACCCTGCCCACAATGGACCGAGTCCCCAGTGTTAAATATACAACACCTTACCATCCTGCTGCCCCAGCCTGAGTCCCCAAACAGGCACCTCCTGGGCCTTGTGCTGGTGTTTGGGTCCACTCCTTCTGGCAGCAATGTGTGCTCTCTGCCCAAGTCCTCAGTTTTCTCCCAGCACCATCTCAATGCCAGCCAGTTGGTTGAGAGCCCACCAGGTGACTTGCAACCAATGCCCTGTCTGCAGCCGGGCAGGGCTGTGCCCCTGCTCTCGAATGGTATTGTTCAGCTAGAGAAAGAGATGGGCCTGATTCTGCTCTCCCCTGCACCAGTATAAATCAGAAGTAACTCCACAGAAGTCAATCAGCTTACACCAGGGACAAATAAAGGACAGCTGGAGAAGACTCAGGGCAAATTAATCTCCCGGCTTGTCTGTTGGGAAGCAGTGTGGTTGGTCAGTTCAAGGGAGAAGGAGCTGAGACCTTGTCTACACACCACCGTGAAAGGTAGGCTGCCTCCATGCTTGTCACTGCAGTGTGTAGCTACATGCAGCACTGAAAGGCTCCGGCAGTGGGGAAAGGCTCTGGCGGTGGGGAGCCGCCAGAGCCTCTCCCCGCTGCATTCCTGTGGCTGGAGCCTTTCTACACTGCCGCCCCTCTGCTAGAGCCTTTAACTGCAGCGGGAAGAGGCTCCAACAGCAGGGAGGCAGCAGGACACTACGCTAAAAATAGCAGTGTAGACATGCAAGGCATGGCTCGGGGAGGTAGAGAGCTGTGCAGGGTACATACCTTGGGGCTTCAGGCATGTGGGGCACCCCACTCTACTCCCCCAAGTCATGCCTTGCCATTTAAACTGCTGTTTATACCTGTGCTCGGTGGGCATAGAATCATAGAATATCAGGGTTGGAAGGGACCCCAGAAGGTCATCTAGTCCAACCCCCTGCTCAAAGCAGGACCAATTCCCAGTTAAATCATCCCAGCCAGGGCTTTGTCAAGCCTGACCTTAAAAACCTCTAAGGAAGGAGATTCTACCACCTCCCTAGGTAATGCATTCCAGTGTTTCACCACCCACCTAGTGAAAAAGTTTTTCCTAATATCCAATCTAAACCTCCCCCACTGCAACTTGAGACCATTACTCCTCGTTCTGTCATCTGCTACCATTGAGAACAGTCTAGAGCCATCCTCTTTGGAACCCCCTTTCAGGTAGTTGAAAGCAGCTATCAAATCCCCCCTCATTCTTCTCTTCTGCAGGCTAAACAATCCCAGCTCCCTCAGCCTCTCCTCATAAGTCATGTGTTCCAGTCCCCTAATCATTTTTGTTGCCCTTCGCTGGACTCTCTCCAATTTATCCACATCCTTCTTGAAGTGTGGGGCCCAAAACTGGACACAGTACTCCAGATGAGGCCTCACCAATGTCGAATAGAGGGGGACGATCACGTCCCTCGATCTGCTCGCTATGCCCCTACTTATACATCCCAAAATGCCATTGGCCTTCTTGGCAACAAGGGCACACTGCTGACTCATATCCAGCTTCTCGTCCACTGTCACCCCTAGGTCCTTTTCCGCAGAACTGCTGCCTAGCCATTCGGTCCCTAGTCTGTAGCTGTGCATTGGGTTCTTCCGTCCTAAGTGCAGGACCCTGCACTTATCCTTATTGAACCTCATCAGATTCCTTTTGGCCCAATCCTCCAATATGTCTAGGTCCTTCTGTATCCTATCCCTCCCCTCCAGCGTATCTACCACTCCTCCCAGTTTAGTATCATCCGCAAATTTGCTGAGAGTGCAATCCACACCATCCTCCAGATCATTTATGAAGATATTGAACAAAACCGGCCCCAGGACCGACCCCTGGGGCACTCCACTTGATACCGGCTGCCAACTAGATATGGAGCCATTGATCACTACCCGTTGAGCCCGACAATCTAGCCAGCTTTCTACCCACCTTATAGTGCATTCATCCAGCCCATACTTCCTTAACTTGCTGACAAGAATACTGTGGGAGACCGTGTCAAAAGCTTTGCTAAAGTCAAGAAACAATACATCCACTGCTTTCCCTTCATCCACAGAACCAGTAATCTCATCATAAAAGGCGATTAGATTAGTCAGGCATGACCTTCCCTTGGTGAATCCATGCTGGCTGTTCCTGATCACTTTCCTCTCATGCAAGTGCTTCAGGATTGATTCTTTGAGGACCTGCTCCATGATTTTTCCAGGGACTGAGGTGAGGCTGACTGGCCTGTAGTTCCCAGGATCTTCCTTCTTCCCTTTTTTAAAGATTGGCACTACATTAGCCTTTTTCCAGTCATCCGGGACTTCCCCGGTTCGCCACGAGTTTTCAAAGATAATGGCCAGTGGCTCTGCAATCACAGCCGCCAATTCCTTCAGCACTCTCGGATGCAACTCGTCCGGCCCCATGGACTTGTGCACGTCCAGCTTTTCTAAATAGTCCCTAACCGCCTCTATCTCCACAGAGGGCTGGCCATCTCTTCCGCATTTTGTGATGCCCAGCGCAGCAGTCTGGGAGCTGACCTTGTTAGTGAAAACAGAGGCAAAAAAAGCATTGAGTACATTAGCTTTTTCCACATCCTCTGTCACTAGGTTGCCTCCCTCATTCAGTAAGGGGCCCACACATTCCTTGGCTTTCTTCTTGTTGCCAACATACCTGAAGAAACCCTTCTTGTTACTCTTGACATCTCTGGCTAGCTGCAGCTCCAGGTGCGATTTGGCCCTCCTGATAACATTCCTACATGCCCGAGCAATATTTTTATACTCTTCCCTGGTCATATGTCCAACCTTCCACTTCTTGTAAGCTTCTTTTTTATGTTTAAGATCCGCTAGGATTTCACCATTAAGCCAAGTTGGTCGCCTGCCATATTTACTATTCTTTCGACTCATCGGGATGGTTTGTCCCTGTAACCTCAACAGGGATTCCTTGAAATACAGCCAGCTGCATCTGTACTCTACATGCCACCATAAGGGTAGATATACCTTGAGTGACCACTGTGTGCTCTCTCTTTCCCCACGTTGGGGAATTCTATTGGTTCTTCTTAGCTAGATCTGTTGTTTTTCTTTCTGTTTCTGCTTGTTACTGAAAGGGTCTGCTTAGCTTTCTTGTGTGTGAAAAATATGACAAGAGTATTTTGCATTTTCATGGCATCTTTTATCCAAGCATCACAAACATAAATACACAACCCAGGGGTCCTGGCTCCCACGCCCGATCCACAAGATCATGCTGTTGGTCTCTCAAGGTGGGACTAGAACTCAGCAGTCCTGAATGCTGTTCTCACCACTGCTTCTTCCCAGTGATAGGAATAGAAGCCAGGCATCCAACCTACTGCACTGCTGTTTTAACCCCAACACCACACTACTTGGCAGCTATGCAAACAGAATTCAGGAGTCCTGGCTCCTAGGCCTCAGCTCTAACCATGACCTAGCACCCTCTCCCCAGGGAACGCTTTTTCCCCCTGCAGTCCCATGCATCATAACTTTCCAACATGACAAGGCAAAATATTGACCATGATCCTGGAAAGTATGTGAGACCCTGCACGGCAGAGTCATCCCAAAGCAGAGTGGGGAGTGCGGCGGAAGGGGGAAGCATGAAGTGGTGAAGGGTTCATTTCTCTAATCATAAATTCAGCCTCCCATAAATTCAATTCCGTGATGCAGCGTCTGTGATGTCAGTAAATCACAATCATACAGAAGCATGGTGGCGGCTGTGTGCAAGAGGAATGCAAATGAGTCTGGGAAGTCAGGGCCATCACTCATAACGAGCTGCTGAGCACAGCCTCCTGGCTGGCAGATGCAGTTTTGCACTGGGCTAAGCAGTGGCATTTCTAGGCTCCCAATTCAGAGTTGACACGGGAGGGGTCAGGTGTGTGCATCATGGAGTTCTGTCCTGCAAGGGGCTAAGCGTCCTCTACTCCCATTGACATCGCTGAGAGCACAGGGAACTCTGTGGGGTGGCAGGCATGCAGCCCAGCCGGGCTGACTCAGCCGCATGTCCATTTGGGTTCCATACGGTTTGCCTTGTGATTTCCCGTTAGCCTTCAGAGTCAGGCTCTGTGAGCTCTGTCATTCCCCATAACTGCTGATGTTTCCTTTGTGTCCTTGACCAAAGCGTCTCCCTGGCAGACAGTGTTCATGTGCTCCACTCCTTTGCCACCCACCACCCCCCGAGCTGGATGCATATCAGTGTCTGGCGCGCTGAGCGATCCTTAAAGTCAGTGACAGATGAGCCTGCCCTTCAGAGAGTTACGCTGGGTCTGCAGCTCTGGGATCCTTTGGGTTGGGAGGAATCGTGGACATTTTGGGGATAATTTGCCAGGGGTGGGGGCAGGGAGCGGTGCAATGTGGGTCTGACCCTAGCATGGCCGGGCAGGTGCTAAGCATCCTCCAGCTCGCAGTGACTTTGGCAGGCACCAAGAGCTCTCCGCACTTTGCAGGTGGTGCAGGATTGGGCTCTCTCTCCCCTCTGTGATGATGGACGCTCATTTAAAGCATGCAATCCACCTTATGGCCACATGGTCTTGCTGCTTTTACCCTAAATAGCCACCTAGCTACTGTGTTCCTGGAAAGTGGCCCCAGCTGGATCCATGGGGCTTTTCCACAGTGGGGCAACAGCCAGCCCTTCCACCCTTCCTACAATGCCACACGTATGTGCGTGAAGCTCAATGTGATGCTGGCCCTAGACTCCCTTCTGCAGAGACTCAGGCTCCATGCAGCAGAGAGGTGGCTCTGGCCAGCCTGGCTACCAACCCGACAGTGGCATGCAAATGAGTCCTAGGGTAACTGTGATTAGCATGGACAGCCAAGCCTGCCCTGTAGGCAGTGCCACGCTCCGTGTCTTCATGGCTCCAGTCCCATCTCCCTGAAGCGCTGTGCACACCCATCCTCCCACTGCGCTTGGGAGTCAGCCCTGCTTTCATTTCTAGGTTGTTTTTCCTCCTCCTCTTCTTCCTGGGGATGGCGCTGGGAGCCCCCTCAGCTGCCACGCCGAGCACGCCAGCCGCGTCTGCTACGCTGGAAAGTAAGGCTAATGCAATGTGACATCTCACTCCAAGCGTGTGACACGCTGAGGACCAAGACCAGCTGAGGCTGCTCCCTGCTTCTCATCCTGGAAACTTTTCTCACCAGACACTGAAGTCTCTGCAAGGAGCCTTTCGAATGTGGTGGTGGCTTTCATAGTGCCACTGGAGGTGGGGAGAGGGGGCTTGCAGTTTGCAGGCCTCTCCAGGGGTGAAAGTAAGTCGAGTGACTTCCTGGTACGCTGGGGCCAGCTCTGGCCCCCGGAAGGGGAGGGGTTGAGGGGATCAGAGCCAGCCCCAGCCCACCCTGAAATGTAGGTGCCCCCCCTCCACCTGGGTAGCAGCAGCTGCTGCCCGGAGTTCTGGGGGCTATTTAAAGGGCCCGGGGGTCCCCTCCTCTACTGCCGGTAGCGGGGGCTCCAGCTGCCTCTGCAGCCCGGTCCTTTAAATAGCCGCTGGAGCCCCGCCGCTTCCCCAGGTAGAAGCAGGGGAGCCGCAGGCCATTTAAATAGCCCCCCGGAGCCCTGCAGCCGCTACCCCAGGGCTCCAGCAGTGGGGCTCTGGAGGCAATTTAAAGAGCCTGGGGCTCCAGCCACTGCTGAGAGCCCCAGGCCCTTTAAATTGCCCCCTGGGGAAGCCGGGCTGCCCCAGTACGTAACATACCGTACCGGGGCATACCGGCTTGCTTTCACCTCTGGGTCTCTCCCTCCTCCTTTCACCCCAAAGCAGGGCCCCTGCGCTGCCAGCAGTGGGTCACATCACAGGTTGCCTCCTGCTCTAGTCCCACTGAGCCATAAGCTGCAAAGTTTGCAAGAGATCCCAAATGGCCACTTGCTCTGTTGGTGGCTAAGGCAGATCCTGGCAGCTGCATGGGACCTCAGACAGGCACAGCGAAAATCACTCCCACATCAACAAGGTTCGGCAACAACGAACGAATGTGAAAGCCGCCGCGAGGCTGCGAGCCAGTGGAATCCTGCTGTTGATCCCCCAGAGTGGGGCTGATCTGTCCTCTGCTTTGTACAGAAGTTGCTGACAGATGGGGAGCCATTTCTAACCAGCACCCGCCCAGATGCCAAGCTCTAGGTGCGTGCTCCTAAAGTGCCCCTCCCTATAGACGCCAGGTTCTCCCACCAAAAGTTCACCTTCCCTGCACCTCCAGGGATGAGCACACGGACAAAGAACCTCTATGGAATAGAACACAGAACATCTCCCAGTCACCGTGTGCTTCTGATTGACAGCTCCAGGGAAAGCGCCTGACTAATTAGGTCCCCTGGACACATTAGACACGACCCGCCCCAAAGCAAGCACTGATGGCTCGGTAAACGGACGCCCTCATTCATACTGATTTATATCACAGTGCCAGATCCAGCCTCATCAGCGTGGCTTGACCTACTTTCTATCCTGCGTAGGTCAATAACAACGCAGCAAATAGAGCTAATGAGAGGCTGAAGATGCAGAGCTAATCTGGACTGTTCCAATCCCAGCGGAACCCCAGAACCCCGACCCCAGTGGGGAGCAAGCAGATAAACCTCTCTGTGAAGAGCCAAAGGAAATCATTAAAAGCAGACTTCATTTCCTAGGAATTTCATGTATTGCTAGGGAAAGTCACCACGTTTCTTCCTTTGCCCTCTGTCTGATCCCTCCCTCCCCCAGAATGAGTAAGAATTGGTCCCTTCTCCGCTGTACACCCAGGAGCCGAGCAATCAAAAAGGGTAGGAAGTCAAACGAAAAAAATTGCATGCCTGGCTCCAACATGCCCAAATGAATCCTGGGAAAGTGCCATGCTGCCCGAGTCACAGGCTGAAATGGGGCAAGGAGACCCTCGTTCAATTGTCGGCATATTCAGGGGAATGGTGCCCACATTACAGACAAGATAAGTGGCATTTAAAGAAACAGCATGTAAACAGACAAACCCGCAGATGACAGAGAGAGCTTAGAATGAGCAAACCTTCATAACCAGACATACAGACAGACATACTACATAAATACACTTCATACATATCACACGTTACACTAACACATCCATGAATATAGCATACGTGCACAAATACACAGCACATACACATTTACAGACACTTACAGGACAACATATGCACACCACACATTATACACCTGCACATATATAACACAAACTCAATCACGTCCACACATGAACACCTGGGAGAAAACACAGGAATGCATGCGACATCCCCCTCACACATATAGAATATACAGGGGCATATTTATATCATGCAAATATGCACACATATTCATGCATGTTCATGTCTCGTGTACAGATCACATCTCCATACAGGTGACACAAACATAGTCACACACATCCATAAACGTATTGCAGGCAGACAGCTACACTTTGCACATGTGTATAGACACAGTAGGAACATAAGAACGGTCGTACTGGGTCAGACCAATGGTCCATCTAGCCCAGTATCCGGTCTTCTGACAGCGGCCAATGCCAGGTGTCCCAGAGGGAACGAAAGGAACAGGTAATTATCAAGGGATACATCCCCTGTCACCCATTCCCAGCTTCTGGCAAACAAAGGTTAGTGATACCATCCCTGCCCATCCTGGCCAATAGTACACAGGGCAAGAATCACATCATGCACATGTGTACACACACACACACACACACACACACACTGCCCCTCTCTGTTCCTTCCAAGCACTGCAAGTTTCATGCCATAAGTTTGTGAGCTCAGGTCTTAGCAATATCCTAAAGCAGTGGCTTGCAACCTGTGGTCGGCGGGCCCCTGGGGGATCTGCAGATTATATCTAAGATTTCCAAAGGGGTCTGCACCTCCATTTGAAATGTTTTAGGGGGTCCACCAGTGATAAAAAGGTGGAAATCGCTGTCCTAAAAGAGGGTATTGTACAAGATTGCTTGTGGATTATCTCTGGGCAGGGTGGCTGGCACGTGAGCCCCATGGGAGGCAGCGGGGCTAGAGTTGAGATGAACAGCATGTATTTCCCTATGAAAATTAATGGTCTCTTCACTCAGCAACGGACATGTGTAAATTCACATTGCAGCCCTGGAAAGGGACAGGATTTTACACCCTTTCAGGGAATCCTTCCCCAAAACAGCTGCAGCCTGTCCATCCGCAGCTGCTGCGGCTAGTGCCGCTCCATGCTCTGACGCTTTAATTCTAGGGCGTTTTGGGAGCTGCCTCGTAAGGGGCAAGCCACGGGTGCAAGGTCGCACATACCCAAGGCTGCATGCAAACAAGAGGTGGCAGCACTGAGATCCCGGGAGAATAAAAAGCTGGCGCTGAGAAAGCTAGTGCTGAGAATAACAGCCAGTCACTCACGGCTGCTGGATGAAGCTGTGACTTTAGATCCTGCCTGGAATTGCTCTAGGAAAGGATATCAGTCCCTTCAGACCCTGGGCAGCTGAAAGGTGAACAAGGGGAGCAGCTGGAATCTCTGCAGGGGGGAGAAAGAGACAGGCCAAGGAGGAAGAGGGGTAGAGACAGCAAGAAGTGCTGGCACAGCCCCAGGAAGGGCTGCAGGGCACCAAACGGGCAGAGACACGTTCTGTATTTGTCACATCACAGAGGAGGCGGCAGAGGGATGGCAAAACATCCCTGGGATGAGAGAAAGAAGGGCACTAACATGCACAGAACCACAGGCCACAGCTGCCTACACAAAGCAAGGACACAACCTGTGCACACAGAGCCAGAGCATAGAGGGCTCCATTCACCACCATGGGCATCTGGCCTGGGGGGAGAGCTATAGTCCATGGAGCCTTCCAATTCCACCTGCAGCAGGAATACCACTGAACAGCTCTGCAGGGCAGTGAGCAGTGCTTGTAGCTCACAGCATCAGCTCATGTGTCCACACCCCTCCTAGGAGATGATTGTACACTGGCAATAACGGCTGAATGTCTCCTGTCAAAAGTTAGTCCTGAGCAATTAGCCACAGGAGCCTGGTTAATGAGTACATAGCATTGTGCTGAGATTCCACAGTGATACGCATAAACAATGAGAAAGAGCAGGAGATTATAGTGTTACAGAGTGTGTGTGTGTGTGTGTGTGTAACTCCCATCTCCATCTGTGGGGGTGTGTGTGTATATACACAACTCCCATGTCTATCCGTGTGTGTGTGTGTGTATATACTCTACTCCCATAGCTATTTGTGTATGTGTATATATACAAATATACACGCTACTCCCATTTCTGTCTCCCTGGGAATGCACTCTTCTTCAGGCTGGGCCCTGGGCTGCCCCTCTCGAAAGGGGAAGCCCCGCAGCTGCACTATTCCAAGCCTGGGTCCCTGGCTTCTGCACCTCTGTTTCTCACCAGCGCTCCTGCAGCAGGTCTAAAGGGCCCCTGTTGGAGATACCCCTCTTGGGAGCAATGCAACCAGCAGATGTTTGCAGCGACACAGGACAGACTTTTCAGAACCAGGCCTCATTTATAAGCCAGCTGGAATACAGTGTTTAGGGTCATTAGGTTAGACAGGTAGCACAAAGCCTACGTGCATGTGTATGCTTGCAGCACAACCTGCCCATCTTGCCCCAAATGCCCAGGATTAACCCCTGGTACAGCAGGATCTTATTGCAGTTTCCTCACACCTCTGTTCTTTGTCTTCAGTTCCAGTCACTTGTCTGTCCCCGCGGGGTCGACAGTCATTAAAGGTTAGTTGCTGGTCACTGGTCTCCACTGTATTTCAGGGTAGCTCCGTTCACCTGTGGGCAGTTCCTGATAGACCATTCGTAACCCACCCACCCCCATTTCCAACATGGCACCACATCACCACCTTGGTTATCCTCTGCCCCAGAAAAGAAGTTCACCCCTTCACACCCAGTGGGTAACAATACAAAAGCGAGTGGAGAAACTGAGGCAGGCATACGTCTCATAAAAATACAATAGAAATTTTTCATTATCTCCACAACACTACTCCCATATCTACCACAATATGTATGTACACTACTCCCATGTCTATCCATGTGTATATAAACACTACTCCCATGTCTATCCATGTGTATATATGTTTGTATAGAGATATACCCTTCCCATATCTACCAGTGAATGAGCATGAATGTGTGTGTGTGAGTGTGAACACTACCTCTTGCCTATCAATGGATGACAGGCATCAATGTGTGTGTTTGTGTCATGCACGTTTGTGTCTCTGCTACAGGTGAGTTTGCATGGCTGCTGTGATGCTGGCAGCCAGGTACCAGCTCATGCCATAGTCCCCATGTCTGAACCGGACACTGACAGATACATGGCTGGAATCTGCCAGGCTCACTTGTGGGTTAATATTGATAAAATAGGTATTATAAGAAACTGTTTAGTGTTCAGACTCAATTGAATGCTTGTGAGTTGCTGCCTGCATTAATCTCACTTGTAATACCCGTATTCCATAGAGAAATGTAATATTTGAGCAGTTGTACATGAAAGAGGAGACCCATCGATACCAGATAGACTCTGGTTGGATTGTACAAATGGAAACTCCCCTCATCTGGATTGAGAAACCATCAACAAAAGGACCAAAGACAATTATTGTTGTTGTTCTGCTCTCTGCCCTGTGAAGTTGAGTCATGCAAGCAAACTCCTCCCATCAGCTGCGTTTGCAAATGGCAGGAGGGGGATAAAAAGTCCACATCAAAGGAACTAACCACTAGGTATCTCTATGTTGCTTTCCCTCTCCTGGTGTAGTGGGGAAGCAGAGCAAAGACCTTCCTAGGCATAAGCAAGAGATTACCCAGCTGCTTAGCCTGGGTTAGCCCTAAAGGACAAATAGGGCTTGCTGATTACAGAAGCCTATATTACCTTTTGAAACCTATGACTGTAACTCATTCGTGTGTCTGTTTGCTTTCTTTAACCTTGTAAATAACTCTCCAGTTTTCTTTTTGTATTTAATAAATCTTCATATCATTTACTATAGGATTGTCTTTGGTGTGAGACCTAAAGTGCAATTGACCTGGGGTAAGTGAAAGTGACTGATCTGTTGGGATGGGGAGTCACCTGAATATTACTGTGATTCTTGGTGTAAGGAATGATCTATCACAGAGATATGCTCAGTTGGGTGGCAAGACAGACTGGGGTACCCAAGGGGAATGTCTGCAACTCCATGCTTAGGCAGCTATAGTGCCTGAGGAGTTTGCACTTGGTGCAGTTGGTTGGTGAAATCTAAGTTTAGAACTCATAGTTGCTTTGGGGTTTTGTGCCCTGGTTTTTATCAGTCTGCCCTCGGTTGGCACTCACGCTCTTGTGGCACAATTGGGAGCATCACGGCTGCATATGGCAAGTGTGTGGCTGGGATTAATGTGTGTCCATTTCTCAGTCCACAGTTTAGTGCTGGATTGTGGGAATGTTTCAGCTGAGATGGCCAAATAGTTGCAATTCCATTAAAAGTTTCAGCTGGGTTGGAGAGAGGATCTGTGCCTTCATGTTCCTGAAGACAAACAACAGGTTTCAGAGTAATAGCCGTGTTAGTCTGTATTCACAAAAAGAAAAGGAGGACTTATGGCACCTTACAGACTAACCAATTTATTTGAGCATAAACTTTCGTGAGCTACAGCTCACTTCATCGGATGCATACTGTGGAAAGTATAGAAGATCTTTTTATACACACAAAGCATGAAAAAAATGCGTGTTTACCACTACAAAAGGTTTTCTCTCCCCCCACCCCACTCTCCTGCTGGTAATAGCTTATCTAAAGTGATCACTCTCCTTACAATGTGTATGATAATCAAGTTGGGCTGAAATTGTGGAAAAGCAGCATCACTTGCCCCACAACCTCAGCCATGCAGAACACAATGCCATCCACAGCCTCAGAAACAACTCTGACATCATAATCAAGAAGGCTGACAAAGGAGGTGCTGTTGTCATCATGAATAGGTCGGAATATGAACAAGAGGCTGCTCGGCAGCTCTCCAACACCACTTTCTACAAGCCATTACCCTCTGATCCCACTGAGAGTTACCAAAAGAAACTACAGCATTTGCTCAAGAAACTCCCTGAAAAAGCACAAGATCAAATCCGCACAGACACACCCCTGGAATCCTGACCTGGGATATTCTATCTACTACCCAAGATCCATAAACCTGGAAATCCTGGACGCCCCATCATCTCAGGCATTGGAACCCTGACAGCAGGACTGTCTGACTATGTAGACTCCCTCCTCAGGCCCTACGCTACCAGCACTCCCAGCTACCTTCGAGACACCACTGACTTCCTGAGGAAACTACAATCCATCGGTGATCTTCCCGATAACACCATCCTGGCCACTATGAATGTAGAAGCCCTCTACACCAACATTCCACACAAAGATGGACTACAAGCCGTCAGGAACACTATCCCCGATAATGTCACGGCTAACCTGGTAGCTGAACTTTGTGACTTTGTCCTTACCCATAACTACTTCACATTTGGGGACAATGTATACCTTCAAATCAGCGGCACTGCTATGGGTACCCGCATGGCCCCACAGTATGCCAACATTTTTATGGCTGACTTAGAACAATGCTTCCTCAGCTCTTGTCCCCTAACGCCCCTACTCTACTTGCACTATATTGATGACATCTTCATCATCTGGACCCATGGAAAAGAAGCCCGTGAGGAATTCCAACATGATTTCAACAATTTCCATCCCATCATCAACCTCAGCCTGGTCCAGTCCACACAAGAGATCCACTTCCTGGACACTACAGTGCTAATAAACGATGGTCACATAAACACCACCCTATACCGGAAACCTACTGACCGCTATTCCTACCTACATGCCTCCAGCTTTCACCCTGACCACACCACACGATCCATTGTCTACAGCCAAGCTCTGCGATACAACCGCATTTGCTCCAACCCCTCAGACAGAGACAAACACCTACAAGATCTCTATCAAGCTTTCTTACAACTACAATACCCACCTGCGGAAGTGAAGAAACAGATTGATAGAGCCAGAAGAGTTCCCAGAAGTCACCTACTACAGGACAGGCCCAACAAAGAAAATAACAGAACGCCACTAGCCGTCACCTTCAGCCCCCAACTAAAACCTCTCCAACGCATTATTAAGGATCTACAACCTATCCTGAAGGACGACCCATCACTCTCACAAATCTTGGGAGACAGGCCAGTCCTTGCCTACAGACAGCCCCCCAACCTGAAGCAAATACTCACCAGCAACCACATACCACACAACAGAACCACTAACCCAGGAACCTATCCTTGCAACAAAGCCCGTTGCCAACTGTGTCCACATATCTATTCAGGGGACACCATCACAGGGCCTAATAACATCAGCCACACTATCAGAGGCTCGTTCACCTGCACATCCACCAATGTGATATATGCCATCATGTGCCAGCAATGCCCCTCTGCCATGTACATTGGCCAAACTGGACAGTCTCTACATAAAAGAATAAGTGGACACAAATCAGATGTCAAGAATTATAACATTCATAAACCAGTCGGAGAACACTTCAATCTCTCTGGTCACGCGATTACAGACATGAAAGTTGCGATATTACAATAAAAAAAACTTCAAAACCAGACTCCAGCGAGAGACTGTTGAATTGGAATTCATTTGCAAATTGGATACAATTAACTTAGGCTTGAATAGAGACTGGGAGTGGCTAAGTCATTATGCAAGGTAACCTATTTTCCTTGTTTTTTCCTCCCCCCCGAAGTTCTTGTTAAACCCTGGATTTGTGCTGGAAATGGCCCACCTTGATTAACATACACATTATAAGGAGAGTGATCACTTTAGGTAAACTATTACCAGCAGGAGAGTGGGGTGGGAGGAGAGAAAACCTTTTGTAGTGGTAAACACCCATTTTTTCATGCTTTGTGTGTATAAAAAGATCTTCTATACTTTCCACAGTATGCATCCGATGAAGTGAGCTGTAGCTCACGAAAGCTTATGCTCAAATAAATTGGTTAGTCTCTAAGGTGCCACAAGTACTCCTTTTCTTAATAGGGAACAAGCACTCTAATGCTTCAGAAGCTGATCAGATGAAAGGACAAGGAAGGTGGGAGAGAAGCCCATTCCCTGTGTAGTAGGCTGTGAGAGTTGCAGGTGTAATAATTAGATAATGAGGGAATCAGTGCAAGTCCACAGGGCATTAGAGCTGAGGTTGGAGATCTCCCTGTCACAGCCACTCCCACCGCCGCTCATTATTCACTATTAAGACACGTCCATGAGTTGTTGCGGTCAGTCATTTCCCCACCTCCAAGAGACCAGGCAGGAGATGTCCTATCTAGACTACTCCCTTCACTGCTGCCTTGTTTCTGGAGGTGCTTCATCTCCCCTGAGAGGTCACTGACTCTATTGGTGGGAGCTCAGGAGCAATCCTGCTGCAACGGCAGACATCAGAGCTCACAGCAGCATTGACTGCCTCAAAGAGAAGGGAAGGACAGGGGGACTGGCATCCTAGACAGACATGGACTGTGTGATGTGGATGGATTTTTCCTCTTTGTATCTACCTGGAAGGAATGAGGGAGATTTAAAGTCCAGCAAACTCTCCTGATCTCTAGTGGAAAGAAAGGATGGTCCTATGGTTAAGGACCCAGGAGATCTCAATTAAGTTCCCCTGATAGCCAATTTACTCACCGGTTACATCAGCCCTGAATTTGGTGTGGAGAATTGCTTATGCTAAGGTTGAATTTGGCTTCACCAACCCTGACCCTCCTCACCTCCTCTCACCACTAGACTGTGCCACCTTTGGGGCAGACCTCTGTGAAACAGAGCAGAAGCTCAGTGGTGAGGGAGCAGTCCCAGGTGGAGCGAGCCAATTGTCCTGCATTGGCTGATGCCAATGGCCAGGCCATGTTCTGTGCTGGAGCACGGATGGGCTCAAAAAGGGCATTTCTCCAAGGGAAGCCGGGTCTCTCTGGAATGCTGCCAGGGCTCCAGAGAAGAATCAATATTTTTGGAGCAGGCTTCCCCCCACAACACACACAGACACACACCCTGCAGTGTATTGCTGAGTCTCCTGTGCTGGAGCATCAGTGTAATGTGATGTGACACCTTCCCCCACACTCTGTTATAAATATCATGCGTCACCGTAACTGTGTCTGACACTCCCTCCGAGGCATTTACTCACGTTTCCCGTGGAGATCTGGGCACGTGCCACCCACTGCTGGTAAGCTCCTACTCTGGTGGAGTGGGGCAGCTGGTAGCGCCCCCTGAATGGAGACAGGTTAGCCACAAAGAGGTGTAGGCATTCCCATTCAGTCTCATTCTCCAAGAAACAACATTGCTGAGTCTCAGAGAGTTTCCTTTCTTCCTTCCTGCATGTCACTTCAGCCCCGATGAAGAGTCCAGGATCAATGCTCCCTGGCAACAAAAGTCCTCTATTTAGTCACAGAACAGGGACCACTCCTCACCCCATCTCTCCACTAAACCTGCCTCACTACTTAATCTGGAGGGACCCATCTTTGCAACATGTGCTTGTAGTTAGATTAATCTGCCACCAGGTGTCTCTAGGTGTCATATAGAGTGATTGACAGGGTGTGGCCTTGGTAAACAAGAGACACAAAGCTGGAACATGGGCTGGGAGGAAACCTGAGTTTGTAATTGTGCTTACCTTTAATAAATGCCTTTTGGTTAAGGAGTGTAATTCCATATAGCGTGGCAGCCTCCAAGCACAACAGGGGAATTTAATCTGCATAGTCCACTTATAGGCCTTATGTGCTGAGATTGTCATCAAGGGGCCCAATTAATGCCCAGTGGAGTGGTGATTTTAGGTGTAGTCACAGGGAAACTCTTCCCCTAAATCTGTTTCTCAAAGGAAGATACCTGATGGTGAATTCTTTCAGACTCTAGCATTCTATTCTGGGATAGAGACTAGAGGTTTATAGCCCAGGCGATTTCTATTTCCCTCTCATTTTTAATTATTATTTTATGGTATCACAATGTGATAGGTGCTTTCCAGAGAAATAAGAAGGCTGTTCAATCTGATTTTGGGTTATTTATTGGGGCTGCTCAAAATTTTTCTGTCAAAACTTTTTTTTTTAAATGGGAAGTTGGGTTTTTGTCTCAGCAAAAGTGTTCATGGAAATTGTCTGCTTTCCTGGAGAAATTCGAATAGTTTGTCAGCATATGGAAAACCCAAAAAGCAAAATATTTTGGCCAAAACTTCTCATTTTTTTATGAAAAGATAAAATTTTCAGCAGAAAAAAAATTCAGATCAGCTGTTATTTATTTCTAGAGCTCTTAGAAAAATAATGGAATGTTCCTTTCAGGGGAAATGTTGATGTTTTAATATTATTTTCCATTCTGAATTGGCACAAAAAGGCAAAGTATCAAAGAAAAGAATTCTTGAAATAAAAAATGTCAAGAAGCTTTGACTTGGAAACATCAAAAAGGAAAATGTCAGCATTTCCAATCAAATTGGAATGTTTTGATACGTTAAAAGGAAATTTTCCCCTTCACATGTCTAATCAAAACATTTTCTGATTCAAATATCAATAGGAAATGAGATTTTTCATTTCCATTCCCACTGGAAAAATCTAAGAATTTCACTAAGTTAATGTTTTCCTTGTGGAAACTTTCAATTAAACCACATATTCCAATTGGAATTTTCTTTAAACTTCAGCTCTGTTTATTTCTGCTTGTGAATTGTGAGGAAGCTGAATGGCATCTATCCATGTATGGTTTTTATTTAGCTCCCATTACTGTGGTATTTGAGCATCTCACAATCTTCAATGTGTTTCTTCTCTCAATACCCCTAGGAGCGAGGATAGACACCTCTGTTAGTACCAGTCAAGCCCCATATGTTAACTTTTTCCAAACAACACACACCCCTTCACCGGCCAGTCTCAGCTCTGGTCTGGAAGGCCACTGGCTCCCACGCTGAGGAAGGAATTTTGTTTGAAACCTTCATCCAGCCCCGCGATTCCCCACCACAGAGCAAGGGATGAAAATTCAGATTCTGAGGGGGCAGAAGTGCTTTTTGCAGCTCGGACCCATAAGAGCTGAGGATGCTAAACTCAGTTTACCTCACAATTTTGCCACCCACCTGTCATAGCTGAACTCATCCCCCAGACTCATCCCCCAGAGCCTTGGGGCTGAGCTAGCCTCCTGGAGCTGCCAAATGTGAGAGTCAGTTCCCAGGACTGTGCAGTCCCGTCTCTCGTGGCCTCCTCTCAACTCCATCTCTCTGTGCAATTCTTCGAGCAGCTGGAGACTGCTTTTCATTCCCCTCCACCAGGTTCCCTTTCTCCTTGACCCTGCAGAGGCCCCGCTGCTGCTAGGAGCTGCGTCCCCTGGTCTCAGCAGGAGAGATGAATCTGGCCTCACGGTGCTCATGATGCTTTCCAGCATAAATCACAGTGACAGGAGCCCTCAGTGGTTCCTTTGCCATTTATCATAAACCTAACCCCTGCTGCTCAAATGCCCTCAATTCCCTGGAGGGGATGGCAGCTCCATAGGGTGACTGTCCCCTAAGGAAGAGGGGGCAGCTGTGTTCCCACAGACATGCTCCCCTCCCTGCTAGGCTTCTCCATTCAGCCTGTGGGAGGATAACCTGGCAAGGAGCAGCAGATGCTCTGGCTGCAGTGGGGCCGAGGGGTTCAGTGCCACACTGCAGAGCTGTGGGGGTTGGGTGGGGTTAGAACCTCACTGATCCATCTTTGCCGACTCATCCTGGAGCCTAGGGGAGGAGGTCAGGTTGGTGAGTCAAGTTCACTCTCCCAAGTCTCAGGGCTCAGCTCTTCCCCCATAACGAGAGGTGCAGCTTTATGATTTCACCTCTTGGTAAATATTTACCACTGATGTAATGCAATTATTGTTAGAGCTAGTCAAAATGCCAGTTATTGTTCACGAGACAAGGTGGGTGAGGTAATCTCTTTTATTGGACCAACTTCGGTTGGTGAGAGAGAGAGACACAGAGCTCTTCAGCTCAAAAGCTTGTCTCTCTCATCAACCAAAGTTGGTCCAATAAAAGATATTATCTCACCCACCTTATCTCTCTAATATCCTAGGACCAAGCTGGTTACAACACCGCATGCAAGTTATTTTTCAGGGAAATTTTGAGGGGGAAAAAGTTGTTTTTTAAATTTTCCAGCATCTTTTTTTTTAAAATAAAAAAAACCCCAACCTCCCCCCTCAAAATTTTATTCCTAAAATACCCATTTTTTTTAACCCAAAATGTTAAACAAACAAAAATTTAACCCGAACCTGATTATTTTAAATCCAAAAAGTGGAAAAAAAAATCCTGTTTCTACTTTTGGGGGGAAAGTTGAACTAAAGTGAAATTTTTCTGTAAAAATTTTCACTTTGTTCAAAAAGCCATTTTTAATCAGAAGAGTTTATGATTTAAAAAGTTTCAACCAGTATGATATTTGCACAGCACTTCTCATCCCAAAGGAGGGTATAAACTATAAAAAGAATAGTCTTCTCCCAACAACGAAAGGCAGGCACCTGTGGGGTGGAACAGGGCAGCTGTTATACAGCCACACAGCAATGCTGCAAAACAGTTTAGGACGGGAAGTGAAGGGGAAAGTACAATGTGGTAACTGATTCTAGTGCTTAGAGTAAAAAGCTGATTTGCCCCAGATTTAGGGCTTGATCCTGCTCTTGTTTAAGTCAATGGAAAGATTCCCAGTGGTTTGAATGGTGCAGGATCAGCTCTTTAATGGAAGCAGACAATAAGGAACAAGCTTTCTCTACATATACTTCTTGCTTCCATGGTCCTTCCACAAATAGCAGAGCCTTGCTGCATTGGAATGATGAGTGGAGATCACACTTAAACCACTGCTAACACCTACACTCTGTTTATTTCCCTTCCACTGTGTCACTTCTGGGGTCAAAGTCACATGAAGGAGAAGAGCCCTTGTGGACCAGAATAGTAACAAATGCACTCGGAGTGAATCAAAACTCTCAGATCCATGCCCCACTTTATCCAAACCCCCAAAGTTTGAGGGGGAGGAAGGCAGGAAATGTATTCCAGATAAATGGCTCTCACCCAGTGAGCAACATGCTACTAGTTTTCCACTTCTGTGCTTCTCCCTATTGGAAACTAGCAATCGGGCGGAATTTATGGAGCAAATCACAATAATGTATTTAGCCTCACAGCAGGCCTGAGAGGTAGGCAAGGATTACAATAAAGTTGTGACAAACAGGAGTGTGTGCAAGGGACCGGACTTTCTTTCCTACCATCTGTCACCTAACATGGGGCAGGGTTAAAGGGGGAGGGAGGAGTCAAAAGCATCCGAGGGAATGAGGAGCACGAACTCCATTGAAAGTTCAGACACTTTCCACCAGAAACCACATTGATTTGAAAATACGATTTTCTGTCAAAAATCATTTCAGCAGAAACTTTTTGGCCTGCCCCAGTAATGACCTGTGATGGGACATGCCTACCATGCTCCTTCCACCATCACAGATGGCTCTGAGGATCTTCTCACTTGAGAACACCAGCGTGTACCCCATTTAGGGTGACCAGATGTCCTGATTTTATAGGGACAGTCCTGATTTCTGGGTCTTTTTTTTATATTGGGTCCTATTACCCCCCCACCCCCTGTCCCGATTTTTCACATTTGCTGTCTGGTCACCTTAACCCCATTTATAGCTTCTCGCCCCTCCACCAAAACATGTGAGTGCTTCCACACCGTGGTGCTGTTTTCCAGATTTCTGGCCCATCCTCCACCTGTCAGGCTCGCCTCGTCTTTTCTCTCACTCCCCCACTTCCTCCTTGAGTGCGTCCTTTCTGTGTTCTTTTTAAACCACTTGCCCCTTAATGGGCCAATTAGCTCAATAACTTCCTAGCCGCAGTCTGGCCTAGTAATCAGGCACACCCCGGACCAATTAGGCCTTCTCAGGCTAATCTCACTGGTGCTAATAATGACCAGAGCCCTGGCTCACACGCTATCTCTCAGCACTCTGTCAAGTGACCCATTAGCGTTTCTCTAGCACCTTTCACCCCCTCTGCCCCCCAATCCGGAACAGCTCATGAACACTCACTGATGCAGACTCACCCCTCTCTTCCTACTCCTGAAAGGTCACCCAGGGTCAGCTGGTCCCTAGGTCAGTATCATTACCCACACTGCACTGCTGGCAGAAACAGAGGTGCAGCAATTTACTCAAGTATAGAAAGCTACAGCAGGGGCAGATGCTTACTATTTCTTAGGACAGCACCTAGAGGCTCAGCTGAGGCTGGAGACGCATTCGGCTAGGTGATGTACACACGGTCCCTACTCTAGAGATCTTGCAGTCTACTTCGACGAGCTAAAGGATTCTTATCCTCCTTTTAAAGGTGGGGAGCTGCAATCCAGAGAGATTAAGGGACTTGCCCAGGATCACACACAGAGTCCATGGCAGAGCTGAGAATTGACCTTAGATTTCCTGAGTCGCAGGGCAGTGTTTCAGCAGCATGACTGTCCTTCCTCTCTAGAGCAGAGAACCCGTGCTCTCACTTCGGTAACCATACTGCACAGGGAACTCAGGATAACGATCCCCATCCCAGTGACAGCTCCGATGGTACCCTCGTGATCCAGAATCAGGCACGCTCTCCAGACAAGGGGGCTCTATGTGAAGCCCTCCCACTCTCCATCTCCCACCATCTTTTCTCTGCTCCCTCTGACTCACAAAATAATTCAAATCATCCCCACCACAGCCAAAAGCTTCTAACTATGCCAAAGCTGTACACAGTGGGTCATCACCCCTGAATGTCAAATGGGTTTGACCCAGTGTGCTGGTGCCAGAATTAATCTGGGGACATAAGTTCACATATGGCCAGCCCCACACATCCACCCTCTCATAGCCACCAGCTGCCTGGCTGACTGGGAGCACAGCAGTGCCAGTGATGCTTGGCAGTCCTTTGAGGAAAGCATCTCACTCTGTCACAATGCGCACTTTTAAGTGGCACTTGAAGAGGATGAGCTGAATATCCAGCCAGGGGAGAATCTGCTCCACTCAGTCCGAGGGAGACCAAGGACCAGAAAAACCAAAAAAACCCCACAGATGTAAGTTGGGGTCAGCATAGCCAGGATGTCGATGGGAAAGCCAGACATGGTGGAGAAAGGGAGGAGTGCTCCAGGGACAGTGAAGTGCTGGTAGAAAGAATAGGAGGACTTGTGGCACCTTAGAGACTAACAAATTTATCTGAGCAAAAGCTTTCGTGAGTTACAGCTCACGTCATCGGATGCATACAGTGGAAAATACAGTGGGGAGATTTATATACACAGAGAACATGAAACAATGGGTGTTACCATACACACTGTAACGAGAGAGATCAGGTAAGGTGAGCTATTACCAGCAAGAGAGAAAAGAAACCTTTTGTAGGGATAATTAAGGTGGGCCATTTCCAGCAGTTGACAAGAAGGTGTGAGGAACAGTGGGGGGGAGAGGGGAAATAAACAAGGGGAAATAGTTTTACTTTAAGAAAAGGAGTACTTGTGGCACCTTAGAGACTAACCAATTTATTAGAGCATAAGCTTTCGTGAGCTACAGCTCACTTCCTCATATCCACTCCCAGTCTTTATTCAAGCCTAATTTAATGGTGTCCAGTTTGCAAATTAATTCCAATTCAGCAGTCCCTTGTTGGAGTCTGTTTTTGAAGTTTTTTTGCTGAAGAATTGTAACTTTTAGGCTGTAATCGAGTGACCAGAGAGGTTGAAGTGTTCTCCGACTGGTTTTTGAATGTTATAATTCTTGACATCTGATTTGCGTCCATTTATTCTTTTACGTAGAGACTGTCCAGTTTGGCCCATGTACATGGCAGAGGGGCATTGCTGGCACATGATGGCATGTATCACAGTGGTAGATGTGCAGGTGAATGAGCCTCTGATCGTGTGACTGATGTGATTAGGCCCTATGATGGTGTCCCCTGAATAGATATGTGGACACAGTTGGCAATGGGCTTTGTTGCAAGGATAGGTTCCTGGGTTAGTGGTTCTGTTGTGTGGTATGTGGTTGCTGGTGAGTATTTGCTTCAGGTTGGGGGGCTGTCTGTAAGCACATGGGAAGCCCCTTGTTAATATTATGGCACCCTACAGAAAAAAGGTTTCTCTATAGGAATCAACCCTTCCCTGTGAGTAACAGGGGACTGTCATTTATTACTTAGTACAACATATGTGTGGGATGCACTAGAGAGAGGCTGTAGGTGGGTGTGCCCACCCGATAGCAGCCATCGCTGGTCAAGCATGGCACAGCAGGGCATTCCCTGCCTCAGTTTCCTTCCCTGAGGTGGCTCTCATCTCTCCCCTCACCAGTCTGTAACTGGAGATAAGGCCGAGCTATTCGGCCAAGTCACAAACAAACCTAACTCCATCTGGAACAGCAAAAAAACTAGCAAAGTCCAAACAAACTAAAAAGATCCTTCTGGGGCTTCTCTTCAGCCCGTTCTCTGGGCCCTGTTCCTAACTCCTTCCTGGGCTACCTTTGAGAGTCTCTTTTCTCCATTTTGGACTCGAGTACTGGCCCCCGGCTGGTTCCCCGGCAGATCCTTGCTCAGGGCCCTCTACATGAGTAGCTCCCAGTAGTTCTAACACAGAGTGACCTCACACTCTGTCCTTTTATAAGATCCAGGTGCTCATGAATCTATCACCTGATCTTCTTAGCCCTTCCCCCTCAGGCTGGGAAGCAGCTAATTAATTATGGCACAGGTGTGACTGGCCCCATCGCCTCCCCCTTAAAGGGGCAGTCACCCTGTGACAGAGGGACACAAGTGAAGATGGATTCCCTGCCATTGGGGACCTCAGCAGAAGAAGGGGGCAAACACAGGGGTAGGACAAAGGTGAAGGTGAAGAGCCGACCTTTGAGAGGTATAAATCAGCATAGCTCCTTTGACCATCTGATTTACACCAGCTGAGGATCGGGGCCAAGATGGTCATGAGGTTGCTTGGGTGACGTGAGAATTGACTCTGGAGAGCACTCTGGGGATGGGGCAGGCTCCACTGAATGGCAGGAGTGTTCATTAGTGATGACACACACACCCACCCACGTTCCTCACACCCACTTTTCACCAGTGTAGGAGACCCACACAAGGTGTGGGACTGGGAGGAATCAGGCTTGAGGGCATCATCTCACGGAGAAAGGTCCCAGAGGGCTGCAGCCCCACCTTTAATCCTGCTCCATCCTTGTGCCATAAAACCACAGTGCTCCTTCTGCCGGAGAACCCTGCAAAGAAGGGGAGATTTAGCACTGGGTCTGACACTGAACCAGTTCCCCTTCTCTCCCTTCTGGTGTGTCTTTATAGCAGCCCCTCCCGGCTCCATGGCTGGGAGTGGAGAAGTGAAAGGGGCATCTGGGCCCGAATTAACATTCAGAACACACAATCTCTAGACAGCATGTTAAGCTCAACGTGCACAGAGACAAATTTCAAAATGCCACAGAACTCAGAAGATATTGTGTTGCTATCCAGTGACCCAGACATGAGCGCAAAGGCATCTTATACCAGGAGGTGTGAGTCAGCAGACTTCAATTAGCCCAAGTACCCGAGTCAGGGTAGATATGGCAAACACCCTGTCCCTTAATGTGGCTGGTTATTCGAGCATCATAAACGATGCATGCACCGGATCAGCGTTAAAGAGGCGGCAAGCTGCTGACTGCTGAGAAGATCATTTCTTCCCCCCCTCCCCCCCCCCCCATTGCACCACATCTGCATACCTGGCCACGGAACAAAGGATACCCAGCCAAAGTCTCTATAAGCTTTTGCTGGGACTAGAATGTGACAGCAGCTGAGAATAATAGCAGCAGGGGGTGGAGAAGCAAGAGACACACATAGGTACTTGCAAAAAGAACAGGAGGACTTGTGGCACCTGAGAGACTAACCAATTTATTTGAGCATAAGCTTTTGTGAGCTACAGCTCACTTCATCGGATGCATCCACTGAATGCATCCGATGAAGTGGGCTGTAGCTCACGAAAGCTCATGCTCAAATAAATTGGTTAGTCTCTAAGGTGCCACAAGTACTCCTTTTCTTTTTGCGAATACAGACTAACACGGCTGCCACTCTGAAACCTGACATAGGTACTTGGTGGCTGAGATCCTGGGATGTAATGAACATAAAGCCTTTGGGGACGCTCAGAACTCCCCTTTGAAAAGCTCCCCTGGCTGGCATGTCAAGGAGTTCAGATCTCCTTTCAAAAGGCTCCTTCTGCCCTGCTCTCCCCTGCTTGCTTTGTAATGGGTAGCTGTTTCTAATGATCTGTAAATGTTAAATGCTCCTTAATTCAATCCAAGCACTTGTTCTCAGATGGTAAATCCTTCATCTGTTCTGCTTTCAACTGGGTCTCAAGAGCCATTGATAGCTGCTCCCCAGAGAGGCAAGGTTAGAGGTGCTGGCATCCTAGCGTTGAGCAGTTCTATTGTATTTTATAAAGGTTCTTATCCCTTGTGCATCACCATCGTATCTGAGCAGCTTCCAGTTATGCCTTAAGCAACATGACTAACACTGGTCGCGTGTGGTTGGTTCTTTCTCTCATCCTCTCTCTGGTGGTTGGGCTCGTGTAATATTCTGCCTCTTGCCACATCAGAATGGACCAATGATCTGTTCAATCCAGAGCCCAGCTCTGACCACAATGGAGCAGATGAACCGTCCTTGTAATCATCCTTGCTCCTGCCACATTGTAACTGACCAATGGCGCACCTAGTCCTGTATCCCAACTCATGGCAGATCTCCACACAGCTGTGGTCTGTCTAGTCCTGTATCCCAGGTCCTCCTGTCCCACCAGAACAGACCCCGGGTCCAAGATCTAACCCCATCACCCTCGTCTTACTATCCCAGAATAGACTGATTCAGAGCTTAACTACCCTTATATCTAACCAAAATCTCCCTTGCTGCCGATTAAGCCCATTATTTCTTGTCCTACCTTCAGTGGACCTGGAGAACAATTGATCCCCCTCCTATTATCCACGTCCAGTGGTACAATATAAAACCGCAAAGGAAGCCACAATGTTATTTCTCGACTCCCTCACATTCTCATTTTACAAACCCACACAATCATAGCCTCCTATACACTCACATCTTTACCCGTCACACACTCACAACCCCATGTCACCCAACCGCCGGGTCCCAGAAAGCACCATCACTGAAAAAAGACACACATGTGTATCCTCTGTCCTAAATAGCTCAGTGGTTTGAGCATTGGCCTGCTAAACCGAGGGTTGTGAGTTCAATCCTTGAGGGGGCTGTTTAGGGATCTGGAGCAAAAATTGGGGATTGGTCCTGCTTCAAGCAGGGGGTTGGACTAGATGACCTCCTGAGGTCCCTTCCAACCCTAACCATCTATGAATCCCACGGAGTTGGACTGAGACAATCACTTGGCTTCCACCTCTTCTGTTGCTGCTGTTTGGGAAGCTTGTGTGTACAGTCCAAGAACTAGAACCTCTGAGAAAACCCTAAACCTGGCATCCCCTCCCGCCATCAAATATCACTAGATTTTGTAATTTATACCAGACAGGCTGAATGGGGGAGAGGGGAGATTTTCTGTTTAAATCCATAGGAAACTCTCTCTCTCTCTGCCAATTATTCTGAATGATTTACTGAAGTATCAGCTCTTCCCCGCAGACCAGGGACACAGTCTTGCCTTTGATCAACCAGGTGACTCACCATCTGGACTGAGGGTGATATACAACAAATGTGAGCTATTTCTGCACATGTAAGAAAAAGTAGCCATCATTGTTGGGAGGGGTGGGGGAAAACAAGCCACGAACGGGAAATGCCCAGGCTGGGCTGCTCCTCACAGCTCCGCTGAGCCTTCTGCACCTGAGTGTAGAGCTCTGCTACCCGAACGCAAACTGCTGCTTGTGAGGCATGGGAGCAGGAGGAGTCCTAGATCTAGAACAAATGACACAATGCCAGGCTTGGAACAGAATGGGTTGAACTGCAGTCTCCATGCGGCACAGTGGGGCTAATCCTGCATCGCCCGTTCTCCATGGGGCTTGCCGCACACACAGCTGAAGGAGTGGGGTCGGGAAACCTAGCCAAGACAAGGGCAGCGCCTGTATGACCCGCAGCCATATGGAGCCAGCAGCCACTCACTCCTGTGCATCTGGGGATTGGGGGGCATGGTGCATATTCTGCAGATGCTACCACATGCCTGAGGCTGCAGGCGCAAGGATGGAGCAGCCCTAATGCTGTTCTGTGCCCTGGCTGTGAGATCCCCATGCACCAAGCCCACTGTCCTGGGGGTATGAGCAGTCAAATGTTGGGTGGGGGTGGATTTGCCATTTTTAAACCAGGGGATTGAATTCCCCTCTCAGGCCAGCAAAAAATGGTTCCACCAGCTCAGCATGGGCCCCCCATGGGAGAAGCACATCTTTAACAGCAGGTGGCTTTGGAGGGTCACTGATGGAGGCACATGGCAGGAAGCTGATAGCTGAATGATTCTAGAAGGCCTAATTCATATGGTTTCACTGGATGAATATGGCCCAGGGGATGCATCCCTCTCAGGGGGGATGTCAGTGATAGGGTGCAGTGTAGACAGAAGCCACGTTCCCTGGGGCAGTGTTCTGCCCAGGATGCAACACATGGCCCTGGCAGCACCTCTCGCAGCAGGTGAGCAAGCCCAGGACCCCTCAGGGCTGGTGCTTGCCGCTTTGTGCGTTGCAAGGGGAATCATTCTCAGCTGATATGCAGTGCGTTTGTCTTCTCTCTGCTACGGCGGCAGCTCCCCATAATTAACATTTCTGTCCCTAACCTCTCACCTATACATTTCATTCCTGTTCCTCTAACTGCCTTCAGCACAATGATAACTAGCGATGGAGAATCCTGCATCCCGCGCTTTCCTGCTGTCAAACTCTCCAGCAACGTCTCTCTGTCTTCTACTCCTACCCCCCACCCCCACCCCTTGCCAATCGAGCCTCTTCCTTCATTAGCTTCCTCTCGCTCTCTCTTTCTCCCAGCTGCCTGGGCTTCTCTCATTTTGTCTCTTCTCATCCCCGGTATAGTTCCCTCCCTCCCTCATCTACCTCGTACATTTCATTTTGACTTTGCTTCCTCCAAGACAAAGTTAAGTGCTGGGATTAATCTTGGCACATAGATTTGCATCTAGGCTCGAAGAGGATGTGTGGAAAGGAAGCGCTGCAGATTAATGGTGATTGAAAGTCCAGTCGCTCCTTAAATGGATTCCTGGATAGTGAAATATGAGGGTAGGTGGCTTCAGGGAGAAAAATATTATCTCCCATCCCCGCTCCATTCCCCCAGCTGATCATTCTTCCTCTAGGAACAGGGGACTCAGGAGTTTGGGGTTCTATCCCCATCTCCTTCTCTGTGACTCAGTTTCCTCTCCTACCATTTGTCTGTCATGTCTATTTAGACTGTAAGCTCTTTAAGGCAGGGACTGGCTAGTACTATGTGTCTGTTCTCAGTTCAGCCACCCCGGTAATACAGACACTAATGAAATGATGATGAAGAATAGCGATCAACCAAGCAGGTGTCTGAGCTGCAGAGATTCCAGGAGATGGGTAGCCTGCAGGAGGACCACCCCCTATCTGCATCCTGCTGCTGGGACTCCTCGCAGCAGCAAGGAAAGATATAAACGGAGCGGAGAGGACCCACCCTGGATTACACTGGCCACAGAAGAAGTGGGAAGGCAGACCCAGAAGGGGCTCAGGGAGTGAATGCTGATCCAGGGCCCCAGCCAATAGATTGTGTGTTGATGTCAGTACATATTAACTCCACTGGCTTCAGCAGACTCACTGGGTACAGCTACACTGTAAAAAATACACCAACCCACAGCAGCAAGTCTCAAAGCACAGGTCAACGGGCTCAGGCTTGCGCTAGGAGGCTAAAAATAGCAGTGCAGACATTCTCACTGGGGCTGGAGCCTGGGCTCTGAGGCCTTCCCCCCCTCAGGGGGTTTCAGAGCAGGAATGTCTACACTGCTGTGTTTAGCCCTGTGGTGGTGTGAGCCCCCAGTGAGTTGATTGGGCTCTGAGACTTGCTGTGTAGACATGCGCTCCGTGGTTTGGCCGTCCTGTAACCCAGATCATAATCTAGCCCATGGGTGGGACCTGTAAGAGCCCTCCCCGCTGTCCTAACTGTCTCCCACTGAAGTCATTAGGCCTTCCAGCCCCTTCGAAAATCCCACCTCACATAACCCAAGGCAGAATTCTACCATGGATTGGACCAAACACTCCAGCCCCCAGGGCAGAACGCTGCCAGCTGAGGTGATATATCATTACACCAGGACTCTGCTCTCAGACGCTTCCAAATCCCTCCGGGTGAGACTTTACAGCCTGCTCTGACCAAAAGCCAGGATCCCCTAAGGTGGAACTCCGCCATGTCGCGTGTCCCAAATAGCACAGGTTCCGGGTCAGGAAACCATTTCTAGGAAGCTGTTGCAAAAACCTCCAGAGGTTTGGAGAGATGAGAGATGCCCCTGCTCTTTGTTGCAAAGCCAACATTGCTTGGACAGTCTCTAATCCTCCATCGTCCCCTCCATGAGGCCTCCAGCCCTCGTCTAAGCCTCCTGACTCGTGCTCTTTGCAAAACGTCCTTTCACCCAAGGCCCTTTTCCCTGCTTTCTGTGTTTGTCAGCTGCATTCGCCAACAGTGTCCGGCCCACGATGTGAGACACTCAGCTCAGCGAGCCCTGCAGAATTGCGGCTCCATATTCCCCTGACAACTGGCTGACGAGAGGAGAACTCATTAAAGAGCCCCACCGAGTGCGCTGTGCTGGCCGAAACAATCTGCAGGAAGATGCGTCATGCCGTACCTCGGGGGCAAGAGGCTCAGCTGCTCCGGAGCAGTGATTGGCGAAGCCTTATTAATGAAGCAGATTTCGGTGACATGGGGCAAATGGAGAGAAAGAGCAGAGGCTTCATCAAATCATGCAGTGTGGGCCTGTGGGGCCAAGACTTCAGCTGGTGTAAATTGGCATGGTGTCACCGCTGTACACCAGGGGAGGATGCGGCCGGCTTCCCTACCTACTGCTCCTTTGTTGATCACCCCTAATTTCCTCCTGTAATGAACGCTGCAGCAGCGGGCAGGCAGTGACTCAGAACAAGGGCCTGCAATGTAACTAGTCACTTTCCTAAGATTCTGAGGCCTCTGTGGGAATGCCAGAGCCGTAGTGCAGCACACAGAGGGAGCTGCCCAAGGATTGCCCCCTTACTTCATTTACTGGATAACCCAACGTCCCATGGCTCTGGTGCTCCCCTTCCCCATGCCAAGCTGGAGCAGGGCCCTCCAGGCTGACCTGTGACCAGATCCTCAGCTGGCATCAATCCATGTAGCGAATCTCTGCAGGCGAGTAGCTTAACAAGGTGCTCATGGGGAGGTGAGTGCATATAACCAGGGGGCCAGAAGCAGATTACTGTGGAGGACAGAATGGTGTGAAGAAGTTGCTGGTTAACCAAACCAAAGATGCTTTTGGGCCTGATTATCAGACAATAATTTCCATTTGTCGCAGGAGGAATTTTCCAAAGAGTTCTAAAACTTGGGACAGGAAATTCACCCCCCAGCCATCCCTCTGCCTGCTGTATTGAGTGCCAGCCAGATTTCCTCTAGCACTGGATCCACACCTGGCCTTTTCCTTTGTGGCTATTTGTATTATCACATCATCTACAAGTCCCGGTCAGGTTTCAAGCCCCATTGTGCTAGGCGCTGTGCAAAAACAGAACACAAAGACAGTCCCTCCCACAGACAGAGCTCACAATCTAGTCTTATAGAGTTTACAGTCTTCCCTACAGATCCCTTGGGACATCTGGACCACTGGGTGGGAACCTGCATTTTAGCACATCCTTTAGCTTCTGTGCTGAGCTGCAGGGAAGGGAGGGATAGGCGGGAGAGAGAACAGAAAAAGCCTAGGGATGTTCCCAGCTGCTCTACAACCTCCCTTCAGTAATTACAGCCCCTCCACCCACCCCATTCATCACCACGACATCCATTTAGCTCTTGCCTGGGACATGTGCCCCTCCTCACACGGCCCTTCGTCACTCTGAATCGATTTCCAATAGTGACCGAACAGGCCCCGGCCATTCAGGAGTTCATTTCCATCACTTAAATGCAGATGGATTCTCCTAGAAGTGGCAGGATCACTGACGTTTCATTAACAGACCCTGTAAAAGTATCTAAATAATGTTTTTTCAACATGACGAGACAGCTGAGCGAGTCCATCGTGCCTTCTCCTGTATGCTCTTCGGTGTGCCAGAGACACACAGAAGAGGAAAGCCCTTACGGTTTGCCCCTGCCATTATGTGATTCATAGAGCCTCACCTGTAAAGGAGGGTGGAGTTCCCACAGTGCCCTAGAGCAAAAACCCTCTGACTACTACTCTGGCCCCCATTATCAGAGTATCTGAGCACCTAATGGATGTTAGCCTCGCAGCACCCCTGTTAAGCAGGGAAGTATTATCCCCCTTTTACAGATGTAAACTGAGGCACAGAGTCTGTGGCAGAGCCAGGAATTGAACCAGTTCTAGTCCTGTGTGCCCTCCATTATAACATTACCCAGCTCTTTCCATCAGTTGATCTCAAAGCACTTTGCCATCATTTTACCTGTTTCACAGGTGGGGAAACTGAGGCATGGAGAAATGATGTGACTTGTCACAATCATCCAGCAGGCCAGTGGCAAAGTTAGGAATAGAACTTAGGTTTCCTTAGTCTCCCTCCTGAGTCTGCTAGGCCACACTGTCTCCCACTAGACCAACCTTCCTATCTTACAGGCATTGAATAAACTCCAAACTTACCCACTTCCGGAGGTTTGGTAACTTAAATAATACCACTGCCATAATATCAACTGCAGCTGTGGGTTTCTTCCCAAGCTTGGCAGTACACTGCTTTCAAGTTACAGCTGGCCAAGTCTTCTGAATTTTGCAACTTCACTGAGAATTTCCACAGCTGCTTGCATCAATTTCCACCAGTTGAGGATCTGCCCCCAAAATCCCCCTGTTAAAAATCAGAAATCACAATTAGCCCCAACTACCCCTCTAGCGAGCTCTTATTAGTCACAGGCCTTGCTGGTGAACTGGGTCTTGAGGAGAGATTTGCGGGAAAAGAGGGTTAGAGCCTGATGGATTTGTTCAGGGTCTAGTTCTAGGAATGGCATGGAAGCAAATGGGAAGATGGCTTCCGAGGAAGCAAAGAGGGAATCAAGGCCAATATTTGGGTGATAAGAACTGAGAAGTGCATTGAAGGTGAGGACAAGAAGCTCATGTGAGAACTGCCATGTTGGCCAGTGAACTGGGGAGTGACCTGGGGACCGTCAGCACTAAAAGCATGAGGGACCACAGCTTGAGCTAAAGAACCAAGCTGCCCCAGGTGGTCCTTTAACAGACCCATATCCTGCGTAGATCAGGCACTAAGGTGGGATTTGTTACATCCACTCCCCTGTACATTGCACTTGCACTGGATATGGTAGAAGAGCAAGTGGAGGAGTTCATTCAAGGAGGTGATGTGCAGGGAGCAGCAAGCGAGGAAGATGTGGTATTAGCAGCCTTTTGCACGCTGCAGAGGGAAGGAGTGTTGGACGAGAGCTGGAGAAGGGCATGTTGCAGCAATCCAGGTGGGCGGGGAGGAGAGCTTTTTGCCACCAGAAGCGGGGGTAAAAGGCAGACTTTAGTGATGTTGTGCAGGAAGCAGCAGCAGGATTTGGATGTGAAGGGAGGGGGGACAAAAGGAGGAATCAAAAGGGACCCTTTGGCTAGGGGCTTGAGTGACAGGGAAGATGGTGGTGCTGTCAAAAGTGGCAGAGAAGGTGGGGAATGAAGAGGGTTTGGGAGGAAAGCGCAGGGAATCAGTGTGTCGACAGTGAAAAATGCAGGAGGGGCTGGCTGCAAGTGGATCAGAACTGTATGTGTCTGCACACATATCCCAGGCTAGCCCTCCGTAAGACAGCTCAGCAACCCCCTTCCTTTCTGTTAGACTGAACAATTCCCTGCCCACGGACTGCTGGGGAAGTTATAATGTGCCACAGCCCTGTGCTTAGCCGTACCTTTGACTTGCCCTCTGTTTATGCCTCTCAATTACTCTGTTTACTTCCTTTCTTTTTACTGCCTTTAAGCGCAGTGATGAATTTTATCGGCTGCTCCCCACAGAGCCGAGGGTTTCAGAGCATATGGGCCATTCAGGCTCCATTCTTCTTGGGTTTATTTTCTCTTTGCCTCCAGCCCAGTGTCTTCACAGGTCTTCAGAGTGAATGGTGTCAGCCACTCTTGCCTTGTGAGTGCAGCTGTGGGCTCATGATGATTACGGTGGCGCAGAGAGTTCTCAGTGGAGATCAGAGCCCCATTGGGCCTGGCACCGCACAGCAACAGAGGGAGAGTCCATCCTGCCTCTGAAAGCTCACAGACTAAAAGAGACAAGGCAGAAGGAGAAACAGAGGCAGAGGGAGGGAAAGAGGCTTGCCCAAGGTCATGCAGCAAAGCCAGGAAGAGAATCCAGGTCTCCTGCTTCCCATTCTAATGCCCTATCCACTAGCTTTTCTGGAGGCTCACACTACTCCACCCACTTCCCTAGCACCCTCCATCTAAAGCTAAGCAACAGCCCTCCCCTCCCCCCAAGCCAGCAATGAGTTGAACCTTTGGGGGAAAGGAAGTAGTGTTCTCATCCCTGTTTTGCAGAGAAGGAAACTGAGGCAGAAAGGAGTAAATTGTGGTTTTGAGCCGTAGTTGTCAGCAGGGCACAGCACTTCCCTAGTGGGAGCTCTCAGGTGCCCCGCGGGAGACTCTGAAAAGGATCCCTGGGTGCTCCTCCACCCTCAGCCAGCTGGCTGGTAGGCAGGGGACAATAGCCGTGCCATCGCTCCCTTTAGAATTCCAAGCCCCAGGGACCCCCTGAGCTTTGGGCAAAGATCGAGCATCCTTCTGCAGAGGCAAGGGTGTCCTTGTGGGACAAGCAAGATCTGGCCTTGAACAACATGCTCATGCTCAAGGTCGCACAGGAAATCTGCAGCAGAGCCACGATTTGAACCCAGCTGGACACAATAACTGCCCATCCATCCTGCTGCCCTGTACCGCCTGGTTTGGGGGAGAGGAAGGGCTGTGCACGCTCACAGCTGTCCACCCCACCCAGACCTGTTTTCAGCCAGTGCCAGCATTTCTTGGTGGCTAAGAGGGACATGCAGCTCCACGCAGAAGGGGAAGCGCTTGTCGGTGGCGGGGAGTTCCTGAAGGCCCTGCTTGTTTTACGGTCAGCAGGGGAAGACATCACCTCCATCTGGGCTCCTGCTGAGGTTAGCAGAGTAGGTAACTCCAGCTGCCAGTCATTCTTCCTGTTCCAGGGCTTGATCTCATGTCCACTGAAGGCAGTGCCCCGTGTCCCCTTGACTTTACTGGCTCAGGCCTTGGGTGACTGACAAGCAAGCTCCATGCAAGTCCCAGTCCTCCTTCACCGCTCGCCCTCGGCAGCAGGAGTGGGGAGAGGGAGCCCTGGAGCAATCTTTTCTGTGTGTGCTCCGAAAATCACTGAGAACCATACAGCAGGGAGGACTTGTGCACTGGCAAAGGGCTGTGGCATGACTCAGCCCCCTGTGCATGGAGCCTTCCCCCAGAGCAAGCACTCTTAAAACCTTTCCCCAGAGCACCTTTGCAAAAGAGAGCTAAGGTTAACCCTTTTTTCCCTGGGGGCTCTATGCCTTGCCACAATGACCTACCAGGGCTTTTCCCTCTCTAACTTCCCTAGGACAAGCCCTGAGGCCTTAAGTCGCTTCTTACTCAGGAAAACTCCTTGCTGAAGTCAATGAAATCCTAAAAGGTGGGATGCACCCACCACTTCAGTGAGGGTTATTTATATCAAGCACCTTGCAGCCCCAACTGAGATCAGGGCCCCGTTGAGGCAGGTGCTGGACTAACAGACAGTAACTTCGCTCCTAGTCCCAAGAAGCTTACAATCAAAACCCCTGCGTCTAGCTCCCTGATAACACAGACAGAGGGCAAAAGGAAGGGCCCAAGGTCACACCAGAGGTCAGCGGTAGAGCCAATAGTATCCAAGTCTCCGGGATCGTAGTCCAGAGCCTGATGGACTGGCCATCCCTGCTTCCCTATGGGAGTGGAAGATGCACAGAACTTCTCAGAAGAACTTCTTCCTTGCTCCTAGCTCTGTGAAAGCCACAACATCCCAGCAAAATTCCACACCAATGGTGGGTGTTTCTGTCCCTCCAGATCAGGATGTTTTGCAACCCAGAAATGTCACCTGTCACCCAAACTCCACCAAAAACACTCCAGTTGAAATCTTAGGCTTTCAAACGATTTTTGATCTGAGCTCATTTGAGTTGGGAATCAAATTTCACGTTCAAAAATTTGCAAAGGAAAATTTAATATGTTGTTTTTCTCCCTGCTTGTCAAGAGGTAATTCATGAAATCAGTTGATCTAAGGCTCCCATGACTGGCCCTCATGACTGAAGTATCTCGACACCTCACGTCTTTAAGGTATGTATTTCCCACAGCCTCCCTGGGAGGTAGGGCAGTTCTAGATTGTAAACTCCTTGGAGGCACTGTCTTTTAGTTCTGTATTTGTACAGCACCTAGCACCGTGGGGGTCCTTGTCCATGTCCTTGTCTATTTATAGCTCCTCACTGCTATAAATAAATAATAATAATTATATTAGCTAAATTCTACAGATGGGGAACTGAGGCACAGAGACACTAAGGCCCAGATCCTCAAAGGTATTTAGATGCTATTGATTTCCATGGGACTTAGGTGCCTACATACATCTGAGGATCTGAGTGACTTGCCCAAAGTCACACAAGAAGTCTGTAGCAGAGCAAGGAACTAAACCTGGAGTTTTCCAATCACAGGCTAGCACCCTAATCATTGGACTATCCTCCCTTCTCATGCACAGTCACTAACCACCCCTGCTGGAGGTTGGAAGTCTGCAAATCTGAGACTTTCCTCCAGCAGAAGATCCAATCCAATGGGTTTTACCATCATGCAAACTGCCACCATTTCGCCTTCACTGCCCACAAAATCCTTCTCTATTCTGTCATCACAACTCTGCCCTTTTGCAAGTGCTGCTCTCTCCACTGCGGTGAATTTGGTGCACTACAGGTTGATTAGATGAAAAAACGAGCCCAACCTTCTGACAGTAAAACATCTTCATTAATTCTAGCCAAGCCACAAGGGGTGCGCCCCCTGCAGACACAGCCCTGGGAAATTATCCTCTCTCTGAGGGGATTGGGCCAAATTCTGCTCCTGGCTACACCTGCACAAGCCCATGGAAGTCACTTGGGAAGGTTGCATGGGGTGCAAAGAGGGCAGAATCTGGATAATTGGCTAGTTGAATTGTCTTTGGAAGCCCAAGTAGATCAGATAGGAACAGAACCACCTGCTGAGGACAGCAACTGTCCCACATGTGCCTCAGAGGAGGATAGTCCCCAGTCCTGCCAGTGTCTTAGAAGTGAGAAGAGGAGCTCATTCACTACTTGTCGGAGGCGGAGAAGGAAGGTCGGCCCACCTACCAGCATCTCAGGGAGGGTGAGAGAAGCATGGATGGAGAAGGGAGATCCCCACTTTCTCTAGGGCCTCAGAGATGGGAAGGGAGACGACCGGTGGGAGGCCTTTAATTTAGGGCCAGCTCAGTCTTTGTAGGCCCTTGAGACCTGTGGGGTCAAAGCCCGCACACACCTGAGGCTCGCCCCCTTGGTCCTTCCTCCCCCAGACTCAGCAGAACAGTACACCAATGTGCTCCCTGCTGTCAATTCAGCCCGGCAATGCCCACCTGTGTCAGCACAGGGAGACTCATTAACTCCGGGGAGGAAAACTCAGGCCGGCTTATTAATATCTGTATTTATCAAGTATTTATGCTAACAGCCTAGGGGATGATAAATCAGCCTCACTGGGAAGGGCTGGGCCTCCTCTGGTCGATCAAGGAGTTTGTGACGAGGAGGATGACACCTGGCTCTCAGAGGGAACTGGGTCTCCGGAGCTGGCTTCAGAGCGGCAGCTGGTTTGTGACAAATAGAAACTAATTATCTGTTTGAAAGAGGTGGGTGTGGGAAGGAGCGAGCGAAAGGAGGGAGCTTGCTGGAGGTGGCTCAGCAGCAAGTGCAGGCAGATTACAGTAGGCTGTCTATACAGTAAGGGTGGTGATTTCAATGCACAGCACACGTGAGGATTCTTCTCTCACTTACCCCAGATCTGGAGGAAAGGCACTGACCACACTGGAGTTACTTGAGATCCACAGCGGCGACTCCACTGGCTGACCGCCCCCCCCACCCCGGAGTTACTCCAGATTCAGCAATGATTCCATTGGAGCTACTCCCGATTCACAGCAGCGACTCCACTGGCTGACCGCCCCCCCCCCCACTCCTCCCCCCGGAGTTACTCCAGATTCAGCAATGATTCCATTGGAGCTACTCCCGATTCACAGCAGTGACTCCATTGGCTGACCGCCCCCCCCCCCGCTCCCCTCCCCCGGAGTTACTCCAGATTCAGCAATGATTCCATTGGAGCTACTCCCGATTCACAGCAACGACTCCACTGGCTGCCCCCCTGCCCGGAGTTACTCCAGAGTCCGAACAGTGAATCCATTGGAGCTACTCCAGAATCATCCCAGTCACTCCAATAACTTCAGTGGAATTACTCTGGATTTACACCACTGACTCCATTGGAGTTACACTAGATTTAAACCACTGACTGCAGTGGGGTTATTCTAGATTCATACCAGTGATTCCACTGAGTTCAGTTAATCAGCCGATGAGCCGGGAATACAACTCCCACTGTCTGGTCCCATGATCCAGCCACTCGACTACAGGTTTCCACAGCCCACAGAGCCCCTATGAGGGAACAAGACTGTTTTCACGTCCGAGGCAAACACAAGGCTAATAATGATTCTGGAATAGGTATTCCAGTAAACTTCCAAGTGTAGACAAGCCCTCCGTTGCTTTTCTCACAGGAGTGAGCACCCATGAGTTTCCAAAACTCTCACCCTGCAGGCTATTCAGGGTACCACTTAGGGACTGTCCTTAAAAGCTCACAGGGTGTGCCGCATCTCCCGGGAAGGCAGCGATACAGTGGCTCTTAAATAATGTATGATACTTTCTAGTACAACCACCGCTAAGTCTTGCGCACTCTCCAGATGAGAAGCGTAGGCTTTGCAGCGCATGTGGACTTGCAGCGTCGTGTCTGAGGGCGATATCCTTGCAGGGAAGAAGGCTGTGTTGTCTTTGCAGCTTCCTTCTTAGCTACCCTGGGAATAGATGCCCTTTGAAATGAGGGGAGCGCTGTTTTTATTTGATTTCCTCTCTCTGTATTTTCTCTGTCTGTCCCCTGTGTCTCACTTGGAAGCCGGTCGTGTTCTCTGTCTAACATGAGGCTGTGTGTGTGTGTGTGTGTGTGTGTACACGTTTCCTGGGGTGCCTGCTCTGTCAACAGCAACAATAGCTCTTTGCATCAGGTGTTTAAACAACTTTCCCTGAGTAAAATTATTCTTTTGTCATGTTCGAAGGCACACTTGGACAGACAGAGCTGACATCCTCACAGGGAACATACGCCCCTCGCCACCTCCGAAAGCAACTCACTTGGGGCTAAGCAGTGAGAAAACTCCTAGGGACGACGGGCCAGATCCTCAGCTGGTGGAAATCAGCATGGCTCTGTGATATTCTGGACATCTCCATTACCTGCCTCTCTATTCTCTTTCTCTCTGGCTGTCCCTGTGAACAGCCCCTCACCCCCTGCTGTGATAAATGACTCCCTAGCCCTGAAATCCTTGCCTGGCTGGGTGAATCCAGCAGCACAGATGCTGCCCTTCGGTCACTAGATGGCGTCAGACAGTTGTGCTTCTTGCAGCTCTGCCTTCTCTCCCTAAGAATGTGGGGGGATTTTAGGGAGAGGGAAACCCCGGCTCTGCCCACGCTTTTTCTAGCCAACTGCTGGCTTCCCGAGGGCCCCCACTGCTCCATCAGAAACCATCCCGTCCCCCGCGATGGAGACATATCCTTCAGAATCTACCCACCACTCTCCAGCTTATAGCTGGGTACCATCCAAATTAGGCTCCACTGGGGATTCCGGCCTCCAGCTACGTGTCCCCTGGGCAGGGCTTAATTTGTGCCAGGCCTCGCCAGGGCTGAGCCCCGGCACCCCTGGGCTTGGCAGTTCACAGCCCCGGCACCTCTGGGCTTGGCAGTTCACAGCCCCGGCACCTCTGGGCTTGCCACCTCAGTTATGAAAGTAAAAAAAAAATTGCGTCTAGCTCCGGCACCTCTTACAAATTAAGCCCTGGCCCCAGGAGAAGCAGGGTGGGGCACACATCCATTCACTCCTTGGGCACTACGAGGGGGAGGTGCCAGCCCTGGCCTGGGGTAGAGGTACCCTGAAGAGGAGCTGTGATCAGGACACAGTCTGCCTTCCCTCTCCTGAACTGGCTGTGTGCTGGCAAGGGCAGATCCTCCAGCCCTTTCTGGACCTGGCTTGGAGCAGTGGGAGGAGTTCTGAGAACTGAAAGACCATGTGGCAGGAATTCTTTCCCTCTCCCTGCAGCAAGGGCAGGGAGGGTCCATTCAGGTCAGGAACGGGTGCATCAATACAACCAGCCCAGGAGAAAGCCTGGGACTGGAAGGCAGTTTGGCAGAGCAGGCGATTGGGGACCCCTGAATCTGCTCTGAGACCGGGGCAGAGTCACTCCAGCCAAAATCGTTCCCTGATTTTGGACACAGTTCTCCAGACACCTGTGGGGGCCTGATTTTCTGAGGTGGTGAGTGTCTGCAGCTCCCAGGGATGTTGATTGGAGTGGTGGGTGCCCAACACCTCTGAAAATCAGCCCCAGGCACATGTCTCTTGCTGATCCCCCAAGCACCAAGAACCCCAAGTCAACAGACCTTGAAAATATGGGGTGAAATCCTGATCTCTTTGAAACAAATGGCAAAACTCCCATTGTCTTCAGTAGGGCCAAGATTGCACCTAAGGGCTTTAATCTCCCTGGGCCTCTTTTCTCCCATGGACAAGGGGGATTATACTAAAATTCCTGCCTCACCAGGGGTGCTGTGAGCTTTTCAGGGGGCTAAGGTGCTCTGAGAGAATCGCATAAACACCTAGACCCAGCTCATATTTGCAGAGGGCTTAGAAGTTGTGTGAGCGCTGTTAGCTGGGGGAAAATGTCTCCTCTCATTCAGGGTTGCATTAAATGAAGCCATCTAGAGAACCACAGGCTGGGAAGGAATACGGAGATTGAAATGCCCTCTCCCTACAGGAGAGGTGGTACAGGAGATCGGCTCTGGCTCTGATGCTGGAACAGTGTGTGTGTGTGTATGAGAGAGAGAGGCTGCAATAGGCTAGCTCAGGACGGAAGCCAAGCGCAGAAGCATTTGCAGTTCTGATCCTTCACTGCTGAGTGCATCGCAGATACATTATGTGTGTTTACAGATGAAAAAGCAAAAATAAAGCCAATGCCATCTTAAACATTCTGTGCAGCACTGCACGCCACACTGATTCAAAATGTTTATAAACACGGAAGGTAATGTAATCAACTGCTGCAGCAAATACACCCCAGGTACGGGGCGGTGACAAGTGTCAAATGCGCTCCCTATGCAGAGTCACAGGGCTCTGCTGTGGGCCGTTCACAGAACAAAAGCAGCTGCAAAAGCCCAGTGAGAAATGCTTTAAAGAACTATTTCTTTTCCTCTTTCAGTCCCTCTGGCCATAATCATCAGCACAATATGATATCATCTAGTTCTATAGTGCCATTCATGTCCCAGTGCCCTGCAAACTACATGCATAGGGAACTGCTGGAAAGCTGTCACCTCAAGGGTGGACAGTGGCAAAGCATCATCCAATGCAAGTTATGCCCAAAGGTGCCAGGATGTGGGAATTACTGGGTGAAATTCTCTGGCCTGTGTTAGGCAGGAGGCCAGAGTAGATGATCCTAAATGGTCCTTTTTGGTCTATGGTCAATTCAAGCCCATAGTTCCACAAACTTTGTAATGTCCGCCCAGAGCAGAAAAGGGCTTAGTGTCTACAAAGGTGTAGCTGGGTGATTTATCCCTTTCCCCCTCCCATAACTGCATGGACCCACATTTCTCTGCTTCAGAGGGACAAACAGCTTAGTCTAACTGGTGAGGATTCCAACATGTGTTCCTATGAAGCTGCATCACTGAAAGTGCCCCTGCATGTGATGGAGGCCCAGAGCAGAGCTGTCTCCACTGAGACCCAGCTCTCTGCCCATGCAGCAGCCCTCTGTGTTGCTGATTGGCTAAGGGATTGATGATCTGTCATACCTGTAGGATCTGATGCAGCTGGGGTCTGTCCCGATTGTTACGATAAACTTTGTCACTGGCTAACGTCCTCACCAGCTGTTTTCAGCCTATGCTGTAGGGAAGGCCCCAAATAGCAGTCTTCAGGAACTTTGAATCCCTCTCTTTCTCTGTGTCTGGTCTCTTGCTAGAGCAGACCTTAGCCACTTCCAGATGTGTCCTTCTCAGAGCGAACCATCGAAGCCTCTGCTTCAGCTCAAACCCTGGTAACTGTCACCAGGGATTCTGGGGGGTGCAGCAAACAGGATCTGGTTGCAAACGGCTGCCTGTAGAGTCAGCGTCCATGAAAAAGTCCTGGATTAGTTCGATGCACCCTCAGCTGACGTGTGGCTGGCGATTCGTCACTGCACTACGGGGAGCCAGCCAAATGTTGCATGCTTTAATGGCAATTTCAGGAACATTAGTGGCATGACAACTTATATCAGAGTGGGCCAAAAGACTGTGCTGTTAGTGGTGGTTTCACAAAGTGGGTGGCGTGCTCCCTTTGGGAGCCTGAAGGCCAGGCTAGCCCTTTCCATTGTTCGGCAGAATTTCAGCCCTCATTTAGTTTTTAAAAGTAAACTTCTAGCTGCTAGGGCTGCAAATAAAGCATTTAAAACACGAAGCACATTTCACCAACACAGAGATATCTTGCTGGAGTTTGCAGAAAGCCTGAAACAATAGCTCTGAGGTTTAGACTGCTCCATTCATCTAAATGGAGGCGAACTCAGAAGTTAGGGAAAATACTTCAAGTATCAACATTTTATTACTCATCCAGCCAAGTGAAAAAGGAGAGGAAGGGTCATGTTATGAAGATCTAAGCCATGATGCTGTGAAATGTGAGGTGACGATCTCTACAGGTACCTATATGGGCAAGCAAGTTTAGAGCATAAGAACGGCCATACTGGCTTAGACCAATGGTTCATCTAGCCCAGTATCCTGTCTTCCAACAGTGGCCAATGCCAGATGCTTCAGAGGGAATGAACAGAAGAGGGCATTTTCAAGTGATCCATCCCCTGCTGTCCAGTCCCAGCTTCTGGCAGTCAGCGGTTTAAGGACACCTGGAGCACGAGGTTCAACCGTGATCATCTTACCTAATAGCCAATGATACACCTATCCTCCATGAACTTGACAGTAGACTGCTCTTTAATCTAACAGAAAAATGCAAAAAGAGACCCGATGGCTAAAAGATGAGGCTAGACAAATTCAAACTAAAATTAAGCTATACATTTTAAAAAGTGAGGTAGTTAAACATTGGAACAACTTACTGTCGCCTGTCCATCCACCATCACTTGTCTTTAAAACAAGGCTGGTTATCTTTCTAAAACGTATGGTGTAGATCAGGCAGAAGACCTAGGCTTGGCGCAGAAATTACTGGATGACGTTTTCTAGTTGGTGCTACAGAGAAGGTCAGACGAGATGATCCTAATGGTCCCTTCAGGCCTTGAAATCCATGAATCCATTAGCTAAACCTCATTACTACATAATAACCTTCATTATTTTCAAACAAACCTTGTATTTGGCTAATCCGCTTGGTTACAGGGCTGTCCAGCCTTCCCTTGAATGGCAATCAGCTTCTCCAGGGAAAAAAAAAGGAAAGAGGTGTTGAAAGACTCTTTGGAGGTATCTTTTTATGGCTTCCGCCTTTCCACTCACCATTGTATGCAATATCCTTCCCCACTGAATCTGTCCTTTTCTGTTTGCCAAGCATTGATTTGTTCCTGTGTTGTTTCTAATGGAGCTTGAAATCAACATGACTTTGTTGTTGTTGTTCCTCACATCTTTGTTTGAGACTCAGCATCCTTGTTGATGCCAGTGCAGCTTGAGGTCTAGGGCTTGTTGGTTAAATACTGAGTTAGTAGAGGGACCTTTAAAAGCAGAAAACATTGTTTTTCTCTAGGTCCTGTTTTTCAAGGGTCATTTTTAAAAAGTACATACATGCAAAAAATGCTAATTCTGAATCAGCATGACTACATATCGATATACACACAAAATATATTCAAAACATGGCCTTTGTTTACATTACACATTGTCTAGGTCCTACATAAACAAGGGCCATTTATAAAAGTATGTGTGTGTGTGTGTGTGTGTGTGTGTGTGTGTATATATATAAACCAATTATGAGGTGTGGTGGCCAATGGCTTGACTGCAATCTCAGAGGCTGTGGGTTTGAGTTTTGCTTACTCCCACATTAAATCTCACCTCCAGTTCACCCAGCTGCAAAATGGACACCTGATCCTTGGGTTAGGGAAGTCAAAATCGGTCAGATGTGATGCCAGCTGTGCCACTCCTTGTATACCATTGGGTATGGAAATGGCTGCACCTTAAACTGCATCCCTTTGATGAGCTATCTCTGGCTGGGGGCAGACTTCTACTTGTTACCAATAGTAAGAGTTCCTCTTTATCATCCAAGTGCTTTGCAGACCTTAACAAAGTCTCACACTAGGTCAAATGAAAGAAAGCCAGAGGTTTAGATATTTCCCACCCCCACCCTCCACCGAGGTGGCAGGGGCTATTTTTTCAAGCTCAGGCAGGCATATTATACTTGGTTCACATGTTCAGACTTTCTTCTGTATCCATGAGGGCTAAAACCATAATATTCTGATTCTGATTTAATCCAGTGACTCCAAGAGCTGGGAACCTTGGCCTGCAGCCTTGATCCAGCCCCTTTGTAAAGCAAGTCCCTATCATCAATATCCCCTTTGTACAGGTAGATAAAGTGGGGCCCAGGGGCTCTAAGCCAGAAAAACCGGATCATTTAGTGTTACTCATCCATCACTCCAGTTGGCTAGGCGCTCCCAGAAGAGCTTGCAGTCTAAATGGAGGGGGACCGACTATGGATACGGGAAGAGGGAAACAACATACAAGGGAAATGCTTGAGGTGAAGGCGGGCATGTGTGGGTGAACCTAGGAGTCCTGACTCCCAGGCCCCTGGTCCCACTACTCAAGAGCACCGGAAGCCACAGAACCCGGGTCCCATGGGATGACTTCAGGGATTAAATATAGAAAACCAAACAAATAGTGGGTGGGGGCTGCAGACCTTCCCGGTCTCTCTCTTTCTCTCTCTATGAGGGGGAGTTATCCAGTTGAAACTAGTGGGCTAATGACAGGTTTCAGAGTAACAGCCGTGTTAGTCTGTATTCACAAAAAGAAAAGGAGGACTTGTGGCACCTTAGAGACTAACCAATTTATCTGAGCATGAGCTTTGGTGAGCTACAGCTCACTTCAAGGGCTAATGCTGCTTTAGCAGGATCAGGCCCAGACTGGCTGAATTCTGGGTTGGGACGGGATCATGTTAAATCTGCCTTCCCCGGCGGGCGCAGCCACTCGAAGTAGGTGCTAATTTTTAGGGGGGATAGGGGGGATCCCTAAAAAAGCGAGCCACAGCCCGGTCTGCGCGTGGGGGTCGGCTTGCAGGCCACGGCTGGTCGGCTGCTGCCCGCGCCTCCCCGTGGAAAGGGTTAAGGCTGAGCCCTCCTCCTGCTTTACATGAGCTGACATCACAGCGGAGGAGCGGGGTTACGGATCCGGAGCCACGCCAGTGTGTGTCTGCGCGTTCCATTGTTACAGATCAGAGACCAGAAGGGAGGGACCCGCTTTTCCCGTGCTGATGCTCCAAGGAGACTCCAGTTCTTTCCCCCAGTCGCAGCAAAATCTCGGTGCCAAAGAGTCGCCCCGGCCGCCGCCAGCCCGCTCGCTCTCGGTGCCCGGGGAGTGCCTCCCCCTTGCTCCTGGAGGAGAGAAGCAAAGACATGGAGCTTTGCAACTTGCACCAAGCTGGGACCATCTGATCGCAGCAACGTGGACTGGAAATTAACAAGCCCTTTCCCCTCTTTGCACAGCCCGGCCGGGCGGCGGGGGGAAGAGATCCAGCCTCCTGCGTGGTTGCCTTGGGATTTGTTCCCCGGTGAAGGGCTCCGACCTGCCCCCAGGGTCCGGAGGGGGAGGCGGAGAAGGGGAGCATGACTTGTCCTCCGCCTGGTTTCAGGGATCGGCGGTGCTAAGGGAGAGAGCTCTGCCCCTGCGGACGTGGTCGCCGGAGGACGAAGGAGAGCTCCCCACTGGGGGGAAAAAAGCCGGGTCCGGGCTCCCTCTTGGAGCAATTTTTGCAACCCCAGAAGGGAGGCTGTCCGCGACAATCGGTGGATTTTTAAGGGGCCCCTGCACAGCCTGCCCCGCCAGATTTGCTTGGTGTGCCCGATATTTATTGCCCCTGCCTGGGTCGTGTTTGTATTTTCCTTTGCCATTTTTTTTTGGAAGGGGGGTGGGGTGCAAGCCCAAGCCAGCAGCTCGCCTGAACCTCCGCGTCGCGCCCGGTCCCTTTGAGTAAGAAACTCTGATGGCTCCGCACCGGCGGTCGAGTCGCCCTGGGTGCTGGTGGACTACTGGAGTTTGCTTGTTGGTGGCTTCCCTCTTACCAGGTGAGCGACTGGGATCGGCGGCTGCCCAGCCCTGCCCTCCCCAGGGCCCGGCTCCCTGGCTGCAAGGATGGGGCGGGGGGATTGGTGGGGCTGGGGGGCGAAGGGAAGTTGGAGGTGAATAAGGTGAGGGGGTGGGGGGTGAGAACCCGGCTTCTTTTCTGCCTAGCTTTGCAGCAGACGTGAAGGCATCTGGGGGAGGGGGGGCTGGGGTGCCGCATGGGCTGGGGGGGGGGGGCTGGCTGAACGGGCCGAGATCTTCTTTGCCTGTAAACCAGCAACCGGATGATTAGTTTTGGCGGCAGCCGGGCTCCGGAGTCCCGGGCGCTGGGGCGGTTTGTGCGTGTTGGCGGTGGCAGCGTCGGGCGCTGCCAGGCTGCCCAGAAAAGGGCTGGGGGAGGCGCACAGATGTTTTGGGGTGCGCGTGTCCCGTCCCCCCCTTCCCCCAGCTGCACGGGTCACGGTGCCGATCCGCTCTCGGGGCCTGATTCGGATCCCGGTGCCCGCTGTGTCAAGCCAGAGCGACTCCGCTGAAGACTCGCCCTGCCGTGTACCCGCTGGTGCGAGTGGGAGGAGAACGGAGCCGTGGGCAGCCGTTTGCCAGGCGTGGCTCGGCTCTGCCCCCTTCTCCCCCGGCCTCGGCTGTAGGGCAATTCATAGGCTAACCCACTTTTCAAATTGCCCTGGCTGGGCTGGCTCTGTTTCTCCTGGCGCCTGCTGCAGCACCGAGCGGGTTAACGTAAATCCGGGGTCCTGCAAAGAAAACAAAAGGTGGCTGTCGGCTTAGCACTCAGATGTGGGGCCGAGGGGCAGGGACAGTCCGGGGGCATTGTGCTGGAAAATGCGTTTGGGAGGCGACTCCAACAGATTCCCCCTTTCAGGGCTTAACTCCTTCTGCCCAAGCCTGTGAGTGCAGTAGCCAGCGCCCCAGTGCCTGGGGCAGGGGGGCGGGCTGCAGAGGGAGGGAGCCTTACAGCTGGGCAGGCGGGAGGAGCTGGATCAGAGGTGGGCGTTTTAAAAGGGGGGAAAGGCAGAGGGCTGGATCAGCAGCTGGCTGCAAGTACCCCGGGACCTGTCGCCACTGGGGAGCATCAGGGATGGGCAAACCCGGAGCCTGGCCGGCTCAAGGGATGTGGGAGAGGGTGAAGGCCTGGTGCTGAAAGTCAGGAGTCCAGAGAGGATCTGCCAAGGGTGGGGAGTCCAGGAGAAAGGGAAGCCAGAGCTGGATGTGTCCCTGCCTGGGAGGAAAAGGAGGTGGTTGTGCATTGCAGAGTAATAATGTGATGGGTGAAAACAGCCCCGGCCTCTTATACAGGTCACTTTCTCCAGCCAGGTGGATTGGCTGTTTTAAAAGCTGCTCTGAGCTGTGGCTTCTTGCAGGAAACAAGCTCAAACTTTGCAGGAAATCATTTGCCATGGATGCCCTTGGAGATTTTCCATTCGGGGCATTGGCTAGGTCACGCTCCCCACACACAGCCAAGAGGTACTGGAGATGGAATGAGTCTGCAGGAGCAGAGGGATGAGTGGTTTGCTTTTGCAGCCACTGTGATTAATAATTTATCCCTCATATCACCACTGAAGCATAGGAATTGCCTTAGCAAAACACAGTTGCTCTGTCTATTCATTGCTTCAGTTCCTGTCCTGCCACTCCTATGCTAGAAGAGATTAGTGCTCCATCTAATCGGTATCCTGCTTCCTGCTATACTTAAGGGTCCATTGGAAGTCCCATCTCCTGCCAGATCGCAATAGATCAGTGCTCTGTCTACTCTTCTATCCCTCCTCCAGCTCTCCTGGAGCTTACCAATGGCCTATCTTGTCTGGTAGCCTTGCTCTGATTTGCAGAGAAACGTACAGTCAACTCCGCAACGCTTTGGTGATATATTCCTTCCTGACCCCTGTTGGTGACCGCTTTGTGCCCTGAAGCATGGGTGGTTGATATTTTCAGCTCTGGTAGCGGGTAGGAGTCCCAGCCAGAGATCAGGGCTCAAGTGTGCTAGATGCTGTACAAAAACAGAACAAAAAGATGGTCCCTGAGCCCCAAAGAGCTTATGAATCTTACTAAACAGCTCACCTCAGCAACATCCGTTCACAGTGAGTTCTGCAAGGGAGTGAGATGTTACATTTAAAAGCTGGAAAGCGCGTGCATGTAGCTATCCATATATAGCCACTGAGACCCAGAGAGGCAGAGGTGTCAGGGAAAAGGCAGGGAGAGGTGGAGAACACAGAATGAAGCTCTTTTTCACTCTGCTGGTCAAAAATAAAAATAAAAAAAAAATCCCCTACTTTGCTGAAGGGAATGGTATGGGACCCAGGAAGGATGCAATTAAATCAGGAGGCAATTTTAATCTTCTCCCTGCATTCCTCTGCTTCTGTCAGACCTTTAATGTTCATCTGTTCAATGCAGATTTTTTTTGTTCCTCTCCTGTGTGCGTTTCCCGCCCCTTCCCTCTCTTCTTATAATGTTAGTTTTGTCTTATAAGGAGATAAAAGTTCCTTGCCATAAAAAGGTATAAGAAGTCCCCTATAAAAATCTGTTTCACAAATTGTCTTTAATGCAATCTGCTCAGTCGCCCATAACGGATTCAATTCCGGGCTCCTGCAGTCTACCATGCAAATCTCCTTTCCTGTCCGTGTGGAGCCATTACCAGGTATCATGTCAGGCTGCAGTGTAGAGCTTCAAAGATGTAAATGGGAATCGGCCGATTCAAAACCACAGGGAGCTGGACAAGAAAGACCCTAACCAGCTGATTTTCAGAGGCTGGGAACACTTGTGGTTAAATTTATGTTTAAGAAGTACTAATGCGCTATCTGTTTATCTGCCATGGAAATTGGTGCCTTTCGAGGCACAGCTGGTCTTGTGGTTGATATGGGTGACTTGGCGCCAGAAGATCTGGTTTCTATTCCCAGTACTGCTGCAGACTTCCTGTGGGAACGTGGGCAATTGCCTTCTCTTAAGTTGGGACAGTAATACTTCTTGAGTTCACAGTGGGGCCTGTGTAGCTTGGTTTGTAAGGTGCTTTGAGATCCACAGATGGGAGGTGCTATAGACATGCTTGATGGCAATTTGCAATTTCAAAGTACTTTGATGATCACTGGCTAAGTCACACCCAAGTTATAGTGGCCTGGAGGCCCTAGGTCAGATGTGAGACTTCACTGCAATTTAAGGGGAAATTTCCTTTCCAAGGAGATTGCACAGCCTTCAGGAGAATCTGTCATCAGACCATTCACAATGCCCAAGCTGCATATCTTTGTTAGATGCCAAAGGGGACTGGTCCATAGTATGGTCGAAGAGCAGCAAGAATATCATGAAGCATCTGCTAAAAGGCTGACGTTTGCAAACATTGAATTCATTGGTTGGATCCGGGTCAGATTTTTTTCTTCTGTGCACTCCTGCAGCATGACAACAATTGGATCAGACTACAGTATTTTGGGAAGTGAGTGTGTGTGTTTTGTGGCTGTTTTCTCATTAAATATTGCTAGTGCACTGGAACTTACCGACCGAGTTTTGGCCTGGAGTGAATTTATGGGCGTGTGTCAGCATGGGTTGGGTGTTCCAGCTGGAATTGGAGCCAACCCAGCTGACCCGAGTTCAACTTGCCCAGCTACTCTGCGGTTACTGCATGGTGGGAACCACTTTTGACGACTGGTTAGAGCAGGGGGGACCAGGGAGCAGGACTCCAGGGTTTTACTTCCAAACTCTGTCTCTGAGTCTGCGTGACTGTAGGGTGAGCCTCTTTGCTTTCTTTTGCCTCAGTTTCCCTGATCTGGATAATGGGGTTATAATATTCACCAGCCTCACAGGGGTATTAAAATTAATTGGAAACCATTGGCAAACACCATGGGGGCTGCAAAGCAGGATTAGGAAGAGAGGGGAATTACCAAGGGCATGACGGGATGCTCATCTCAGAACAATGCAAGGGGCATCGCTAACTAGTGGTTAATAGTGTAAGTGGGCATTGGCAGGGTCCAGCAGCCTTTTTCCTCATGGCTGGCTCTCCCTCAGGCTTGATTGTTCCCACTGGCACCAGCCTAGTTTCCAGGGAAGCACTGGGTAGCTGAGAACGATCCTTTGGGCACCTCTCGCTCCTGAGTCGAGTCACAGCAGCTATATAGTGATGTGTGCAGAATGGAGCAGAGGGAGAGATGGCCCTCTGGGACACAGAGCAGTAGGAGGAAGGCTGTCCATGGAGCTTTGCAGAGTCCTCAGATGGACGCAGAAGGCCCCTTGACTTTCTTAAGCAAATGGCTGCCATGCACGCTTCCATCTTGCTAAGTTGTTGCCCTTCGGTCAGAGCAGCTCTTCTTTGATTGTGTTGGGCCAAGAAGATTTCTGGCGTTAGCTGCCCCTGCCGTGGCTCTCTCTTCTGCTGTCCTGTGGTGGGAGCCCCCGCATGGGCTTGTCCTGAGTCCCCGCCCTCCACTGGGAATTCCTTTGGCCCTGATCAGGAGAGGATGTTCGGGAGAGATTCCTTAAAGGGTCCCAACTCCCTGGGGTGATGATATTTGGGCCAGTGCGATGCTCAGATGAGCCAAAGCCGGGAATGAAAGCAGAAGAGGTGGCGGTGGGAATCCTGCAAATACCCACCAATAGCTATCCCGGGCTCATATCCCAAAGTACTTTTAACCAGCCCTGCAGCGGGGACCCCGTGGGAGTGGGTGCGCACACAGACGAGTGTCTGTGCGTGTATGTGTGTTTTCATGCTTGTGCGTATGCACATATGTACGTCTATGCAAGTGTGCATACAGCTATATGTGTGTGTGTGCACTTGCACGCCCTGTGGGTGTGGGTGTGTTTGTACAGGGCGTGTGCACTGACATGTCCATATGTCTTTCTGCACAGGCCAGTTGGGTTTGTTGGTATGAAGGGCACAGATGAAATACAGGGAGGGGCAGATGGTTCCTAATCAAATAATGCCGTGAGAACTGTTCTCTTATTCAAATGCGTCAGTTTAGCTCTAGCCAGCTTCCCGGCTCATTGGTGGCTTGGTGCCGGGAGCTAGAAGAGGCGGCGTGCAGTTTGCATCGTCTCCCCCTGTCCCCTTTTAATGTCAGCTGAGAAACAGGTTTTACTTGGTCACAGAACCACAAATTCAGTCCCTGCTCTCCCAGGGTCTCTCCGGCTGCAGTGAAAGCTCTGTAGCCCAAATTACCTTTTCAAGTGAAAACCCATCAAATTGATAACTATATCCCCCACTCCTTGAGCTGCGTTTAAGCCCAGACCCCTCTCCTGATGTCCCGCTAAGATGCCCATTGACCTGTCCTGGCAAAGGTTTTAGTCTGGGTTAGGATGGGCCCTGCTCACTTTCACATTGCTGCTGGGATGAAGGGAACCCCTCAGCTCTGGAGCAGAAAAGAAACTCCAGCCTTAGGTACCGTAGAGGGAGCAGTGAGGCCCTTCAGTCAGCAGGTGAGAGCGCACAGGGGCTAATCAGACCTCCCTCTGGCCTTCCCCTGCCTCCCCAGTGGGTGAGTGACTCTTCCTGTGTTTTAAGGGCCCGGCTTCCAACCCTTGCAGCCACTAAATGCGCGCTTGTCGCAGACACAAACTGCGTGTGAAGCCAGGAGCGGTGCTTCCACATGCCGAGCCCTGTGGGTACGTACCCTGGCACTGCCCATTTTACGTGCACCGGTCTGCGTTATGGGCGCATGTGCCTGGATCTGGGGCTGCACTGCAGGGGACCGGGGGGTGGGGGGGTGGAGCGCGGCAGTTTAACCCCTATATTTTCTTCACAATTGCTTTTCTCTTCCTCTTCATCTCAGGGGCTGGGACAGCCCGTTGGCACAGACTGGTCCCAGAGGGGTTGCAGCAACTGCTCAGCTCTGCTTTTAAGCAGAGAGCAGTGAGTGACTCGGAGGGTAGGACAGGGGTGTCAACCATCTTTATCTTCTCCCCTCTTTCCCGATGCTCTGCCCTGGCACGGCTGAAGCTCCCTGCTCTCTCTGCACCAAGAGGCAGTGGGCTTTGGAACAGGGGCTCAGCCTCTGCTGTGAATGGGTTGCTTGACACCAGATGAGGATCTGGCTCACAGTTTCCTACCCTTCCAGATCCCACTGGAAGGGGAAATGTCTGTACCAGGGACACCTCTCCCTTACAAGACGTCAATTCTGATGCTGGCGCTCAGTGAGGTATATATTTCCCTCCCTCCAGACAATATTTGCGGGGACACTTATTATCAGCTAGATCCAGGCAGAGTGCAGACAAGCCTCATCCCACCTCAAGTGCACCCCAATTCTACACTCCAGCAGGGCTTGACATTCTACTCCTGGGCTCTCCAACTTCGGTCTACCACCCCGACCTATGGTGCCCACTGAGATTCCATCCTCCCCTTCCTTCCACATGCTTGATGCTCCAGGACACAGCTTCAGCAAGGGAGCAGGGGCAATGGTCTTTCTACACCTTGTGCGCTAGGCTCTGCCTCGCTCTCCCGCTCTCCTCCAGACCCTCCCGTTGCTCCTACCCTACACCCTGTGGCTTAGAGTCAGTCCCAGTCTAGGTTGTTTTCAGTGGCTCTTTGAATTCTCGTCAGCCATACGGGTGGGTGGGAGAGATCTAGGGGAGGAGCAATCCACCTGGCAACATTGCCCGCTGAGATAAAGGACCTGGGTCATTTTAAGAAGTAATTCCTGCTCTTGCCATGCCCACGTTGCTTTCCTCCCTCTGATTGGGGCATACACTGCAGGGGAGTCTGCTGCAGCGCAGGAGAGGAAATGGCTGGTGACCCCACTCTGCTGTGCTGGGATGTTGCACAAGGAGCTTGAATCACATCATTGCTTTGAAGCAGCAGCGTGTGCCATATAAGCCACCTATCTAGGCAACAGAGGCAACAGTAAGCCTCTGTGTATTGAGGATTGGCTGCATCTCTTCCTCTTTCTCCACCCTTTCTTCCCAGCCCCTCTTTACCTGGGCTTAAGCATGTTATCACAGTTCTCTTTCCTGGCAAGCCAAACCTTTCTTTCTTTCTTTCTTTCTTTCTTTCTTTCTTTCTTTCTTTCTTTCTTTCTTTCTTTCTTTCTTTCTTTCTTTCTTTCTTTCTTTCTTTCTTTCTTTCTTTCTTTCTTTCTTTCTTTCTTTCTTCCCAGGAGCTCAGCCACTCACCCTCTCACCCATTTGTTAAACACAGGGAGTTGCTCCATGGAGATGGAACTTTTGGGTCCCCTCCCATGGTTGTTAGCTCAGGTGGATGTGGCTTTCTGTAGTTCAGTATGTCTGGTGCATATTTGACCCTCCGGGCCTAGGGAATCTATTGTTCCCCAGTGAGGGCTCCGTTGTCCTTTTCTTTTAGAGCAGGCTGATTGGAGACACATCCTGGAGTGACAGACAGGTCCAGGGATCCTGCAGGTTGTGGCTAGCGTCCAGCGTTTCTTCTCTGGTAACAGGCGACAGCAGTTCCAGATACAATGGGATGTCTGTTTGGGAGGCGAAGGGGCTGGAACCGAGCGCCATGTGGCCACCCAAATGCATAAACAGCCTTGTTTTCTAATCGAGGCTGAAAACGCAGAGTGCAGATCTCAGCCGCTGAGGGGGGCAAAAGAGAATCTGTGGCTGTGTTGGGCAGATTCAGGCTGGGGCTCCGGTTACTGTCTCAATATTCTGTGTATCAGCTTTGAACCCCTCAGCTTTCCCCATAGGGATGAGACACTTCTTGAGTCTGGCTCGGCAGTATCTCTGGGTTCAACCTTAATATTCTTTGCAAAATCCACTGGTGAGACCCCATGTGGTTGGTGCTCTCTGGCCTAGATGCCGTGATGATGTGCCATCTATTCACATACCATCCGTTACAAGTCGATGTGGCTCAGGGCATGAGATGCACTAGCCAGAACATCAGTCGGGGGACTCAATGCAGGGCTATAGGGTAGAAGAGACTAATTAGAGGCTGTGGGACTTACGGGTCTAAGCAGAGGCTGACTAGCCCAGGGTATCAGGCATAGAATGTAGGATCCCAGAGATAAGGCGCAGGTTATAGTAGACACATAGGTGAGGGACAGAGGACAGACCCGGGGGTGATGAGCCGCAAGATAGGGAGCACTGGCCCATCTCCGCAGGGCACGGAGAACAAAGGGATACAGGGTAGAGAGTAAAGAAAGGCTATAGAAGGGCACAAGGAATAGTAAGGGGCCAGCAAGCCCTGGGTACAGGGTAAGGGCATGGGGAATGCGGCTATAAGGTTCCGGGTACATAGCAGGGGGAAGAGGCTGGGCATTTTTAACCCTCTCCCCAGCTGTTCTGTGAACAAACATAGGCTTCCCATCTCCAGAGCAGTAAGTCCAGCACCTTTCACCAGCACTGAGCTCCCTGCGAGATAAACAGTGTCAGTGAGGAAAGAAACAAGGGGAGGAATGATCCTAGCTCTGTCCTTGAGCAACAAAAAACAAACCACCCGGCTGCTCCCAGGGCCTGGGACGGGTGAGTTATCGGCTCATTGCGGAGTCATAACTGACCACCAAACCCAAACCTACTGTGTACAAACAGCAACAACAGAGCCATCTCCTGCCCTGAAATTTCACTTCACCCTCCATCGGGGCTAGGCACTAAAGATCAGGTTGTTATTCAGGCACTCCAGAGTAAGAATGGCCCCAGGTCTCAGCAGGCTCTCAGGTAGATGCACAGGGTGGATTTTCTGATGTACAAGGGGTGCCAGCCACAGAGGAAGAGTAAGGAATGTATCACAGTCGTGCTTAGAGGCCCTAGCCAAGTTCAGTGCTAGGTGCTGTACATACACAAAATGAAAAGGGCATCCCCACAGAGCGTATGGCCTAAGGATGCGTTCTCCATACCTCACTTCCCCAGTCTGTATGGCCTTATCCAGGAGAACAGGAGCTCAGCCATTTGACAGGTGAAGATGCTGGGTGGTGCAGCTGGTCTGGAAGAGGATTTAGTCCACTGGCCATTTAACTGCAATGGAAACAACCGAACAAGCTGTTCATTGTCAGGCCAGCGCCCTCTTCTCTGCAGCCACCACAGCAGGATGGGGGCAGGGGAGCTGGTTTGCAGGAGGCAGTGGATGAGATGGAGAAGCTAGGACTTGCCCGCTTGTGGTAAAGATCCCATGACACTTTGCATAGCAGCCTTGGCATACTTGCCAAATGCTAACTCATATCAACTACCACAATCTCTCCTGCAGTGTCCATGGGATACAAGATCCTTCATCACTTCCTCTCCCACAGTGTTTGGTAGCATTGCTGGGGGCTGTTAATCAGCAGATGTGCTCCACCCCAGAGCTGGATGAATTTGAGCTGTGGTTGGAATGATCTTCTCCCTGCCTCACGGGCTCTGTTAAAGTTGACTAATTCATGATTGTAAAGGGCTTGAGATCCTGGGGCAAAAGGCATTAAAGAAGGAGCAAAACCTTCGACAAATCCAAACCCCAGAGATCTCTGATGGTTAGTGACATGGCTCCCAAGGCAGGAGCAGGGTTCCATGTGGCATAGGGAAGAAAGCACATACTTCCCTATGGGAGCCATTCAAAAAGCCCCAGGCTTTACCCTTTGGGATATTGCTGGGGGAAAGGGAGTCTTTGTGGGTGTCTGAGAAAGACAGTGCACAGACATATCAGCATGCATGTTTCTAAATACCACTTTTGTCTCCCTGTTTGCACATGTGCAGACATGTCTGGGCCTGCTGCAGGTATCATAGAATCATAGAATACCAGGGTTGGAAGGGACCTCAGGAGGTCATCTAGTCCGACCCCCTGCTCAAAGCAGGACCAATCCCCAATTTTTGCCCCAGATCCCAAATGGCCCCCTCAAGGATTGAACTCACAACCCTGGGTTTAGCAGGCCAATGCTCAAACCACTTGTTCAGGCATGTACACCCATGTTTCCCATGTGCTTGGCTCTGACTTCTTGCATGCATCTGTGCTGGTCCCCATAATTGCGTGCATCTCCGTGTTTGCGTGGGTGCACTGCTGCTCATCTCTGCAGCCAGTGCTGTTCACATATGTCTATCTGCATATGCGAAGCCTAAGGTTTTGCTCATCTCCATGGTCATCACGCCTTTGCTATGTGCTATTAGAGCTTGTGACATCTGCAGCAGCCCTCTTCCCTCCCACGCCAGCTGCCATGCTCCAGCTGCAGGCAGGGACGTAACAAAACCATGGCCTTTCGGACAGAGGCAATGTAGTCTTTTTAGCAAGCACTGACTAAGGCAGCTTCTGAGCATCTTCTGCTTACTGAGAACGGGAGAGAGAGAGAGAGGGAGACTGCAAAATCCCTGAGTGTGAATTTCCTAGCGATGATTTTACTGTCCACTGGTAATTAAGCAGAGCTTGCCCAACATGTGTAACTTGCACTTGACTCCAGAGATGTGAATTAAAGGCACAGGGAAGGCTTATCAGCATCTCCTTCTGGAGGGAGGGATCACAGACACTCTGATTGTTAGACATATTGTTTGGGGGGTGGATCGGTGCTGCAATGTCTGACGAGTTCCTTCGATTCACAGTGGATGAGACACCGCAGTGGTGAGCATGGGAGGGAGGCAATGGGATCACACATCATCCCACTTGCAAAGGGGGTGGGTGTGGGGGTGTGTGGTTCGTGGTTCATGAGGCTGGAGGGGAAATTAGAAATGGGACCAAGGTCAGGAGGAGAAAAATCTTTGGGATCTCTGGGGAGAACAGTGCTCTGGTCATGTCTGGCTTATCTCTCTCATGATGGGTTGCACATTATACATGGGAGAAGCCTCTAGAAGTCCTTGGCCTGTCTGGTGAGACAGCCAAAAAGGGTGCTGAGCCTGGTGCTACATGTATGTTCCTCTGTCTGCTGGGAGCTGGGCTGAGACCCACCTCTTCATTATACTCAGTGTGGTCTAGTGAATAGAGCTCCCAACTAGCAGCTCCGAGACCTGGCTTCCATTCTTGGCTCTACCGCTGATTGTGGGCAACTTAATTCTGCTCTGTTTTGCCTCCCACCTTTGTCTGTCTTGCCTATTTTGATTGTAAGCCTCTCAGGGCAGAGACTGTCACGCACTACGGATATGTACAGCACCTAGCGCAATGGGCCTCAGTTTCATTTGGGCGTTCAGTGCATAGAACTACTAAAAACAATGGTAATATGTAGGCTAGCCACCCACAGTCAGATGTTAACAACTTGCATTTGCTACTGACCCAGACTGGAGTTGAATCAGCGATCTCAGTGAAAGTTCCCTAAACCTGGCCTGACAAGGTCCCCATTTTCTCACTCCATTCCAGACGGAGGTTGGTAGGAGTGGATTTCATGAGTATAACATTTCCAGACATCTAACTGTAGAAGCTGAAATATCTTTCTTTCTTTCTTTCTTTCTTTCTTTCTTTCTTTCTTTCTTTCTTTCTTTCTTTCTTTCTTTCTTTCTCACTCAGCACAGCAGGAATGTACGATTTTTAAATACAATTTTTGCCTGTGGTATAAACACTGAAATGTGCTTTTCCTTCCCTTCTTTCCTGGAGTTTAAAAATATGGCTAGCCCAGGGAGGTGCATCTTTCAGTGCAATTTATAATAGTTGCTTTCAAGTGATGTGGAAAATAAGCTTCCCTCTGCATCCTCCAGCCTGGCACCATCCACGGATTTATTCCCTTTATTTGTGGGAGCCTAGGAATAATTAGAAGCTGCATCTTGGTCTAAGCAGTCCAATTATTTAAGCTTTGTTTATGACCAGTCTCCGGAGAGCTGAGTGGTCCAGGGCTGCTGATCCTTCACTTGTCTTGGAAACTCAGGCCTGCGTAACTGCCATTTGGTAACAATCAGCAAATCCTGGGCTCTGTGTCTATCACCTGCCAGGTATCACCCAACCAACGTAAATTGGCTGAGCCTCCTGGAGTCAGTGTTTCAGGACAGGAGATGGAAAAGAACAGGCTGCTGCTTGTGGGCAGGGAGGAAGGAGAATGCTGGAAAGGAGCTCATTAGTCAGCTTAGTGGGGAGCTCGCTGGGGTCGTTTACTCTGTGTTTGTACAGCACCTAGCACAATGGGGCTCTGACCTAATTGAGGCTTGTAGGTGCTATTGTGACATTAATAGTAATAGCGCCATGCATGGGGAAAGCAGCTTCAATGCAGACATGCTCAGAGCTCAGCCTCCTCCCTGACCCGCTGCAGCCCCTGCTCTTCAAGTCCTTGCCTTCCCCCGCCCCAACACTGTCACTGCACCCCAGCTCCACTCTGCAGCATCATTTGCTGGGCCAGCCCTGGGATCCCACCCAGCTTTGTTGCTATAACTCAGTGCCGCACTTTGGAATGTCCTACTGTTCCCAGGGAGGGCAACATGCCACTCTGCCAGTGTACAATACTTGATTCCTACCTGCAGCTCGCCCTGCTATCGAACTCTGGACTCCTGCACAGCTCTGCCACTGCTCCTCAAGCCTGACCCACACTCCTCCCTGCCATGCCAGTCCTAGATTCCTCCGTGACCAACTCTGTTGATGCTCGTCAAGCCTGACCCACAGGCCGCCCCTGCTACGCCAGTCCTAGATTATCCATGCCCAGCTCTGATGGTGCTTGTCAGTTCTGATCACATTCTCAACTACAGTTCCAGTCCTGGGCATACACACCCCGAAGCTCTGTCAATGCACCTCAGTCCTGACTTGCATCCCGCCCCGTAATGCCAATCTTCAGGACCTTTCCTGAGCAGAGACCATAGCTGTGCCTGGCAGCGGCACAATCTTGTGATACGGGCAATGTTCTACTGGCACAAAGTTAAGACCAACAAACTCATTTCACTTGTGAGATGGAGCCTGGGGCTTTGGAGGTGAAAGGCTGGTAAAGCTACATTCCCTGGCCCCATAAGGGAAGAAAAAGGAAGGCAAAATCAAATGCACAGCTACAAAATGAGGAATAACTGGGTAGGTGGGAGCACTGCTGAAAAGGAGCTGGAGGTTTGCAAGACGTGGGAGGTAATTGTCCCGCTCTGCTTGGCACTGGTGAGATCTCACCTGGAGTACTGTGTCCGATTCCAGGTGCTGCACTGGAGGAAAGATGTGGACAATTTGGAGAGAGTGCAGAGGAGAGCAACAAAAATGGTAAAAGGTTTAGAGAACCTGACTTACGAGGAAAGGTTAAAAAAACTGGGTGTGTTTGGAAAGAAGACAGAGCGGGGACCTGAGAACAGTCTATAAATATGTGAAGGGCTGCTAGAAAGAGAATGCTGATCAATTCTTCTCCATCTCCACTGAAGGTAGGACAAGAAGTAATGGGCTTAATTGGCAGCAAGGGAGATTTAGGTTAGATATTCGGGAACTGTTGTGCTCTGCAATGGGCTTCGAAGGGATGCCGTGGAACCCTGTCCTTGGAGGTTTTTAAGAACAGGTTGGACACACACCTGTCAGGGATGGTCTATGTTTACTTGGTCCTGCCTCAGTGCCAGAGGCTGGACTTGGTGACCTCTCAAGGTCCCTTCCAGCCCGACATTTGTGTGATTCTGTGATAAGGAAGGATCCATGCGCTCTGGAAGCCGCACAGTTGCCATAGCCTCTGTTCCCGTCACGCTCCGTGGTAAAGAGAGAGCAAGAGAGATTTGATTACATTATGACAAGCAACAGAGAGTTGGAGTGAGAGCTGCAGTCTGCCTGTTGTAATACCAATTAGCAGGGGCAGTGCAACCATAGCCTGACAGCTGCATTGATCCCATTTTTATATGGGAGATCCAATAATACCATACCCAGAGCTCCCTGGAGCGTGGGGCTGAGAACGCGGACAGTTGAGGAGCTGGAGAGCGGAAGAAGAGCTTGTTTATATCTGCAACCCTCAGAGAGGGATGCTGCCCTCATGTATGTAGAAGTCACCCTCCCGGTTCAGTTCCCGACCAGGGCATCCTGGTTGAGTTCTGTCCAAACGCCACCCCTGAACTTCGGTGGCATTTGGATCCAGGTCAGAGTTTGTGGCTCAGACCCATCTCCAGCTGTTACTGTAGACAGCCTTTTTTGTGGCTTATGTAAACCTAGTGTGTCAGGCCGCATTTCGTTTTCCAGTTAGTCTGTGTACAGGGCCCAAACCACAATTGCGTCCCATGTTCAGGGCCCAGAGGCCAAGGACAAAAGGGACCATGACGGGGAGAGCTTCCCCTCACACTTGGTGGCAGCCCCCCAGTGGAGGCATGCAGGCAAGGGACTCTATTGGGAGGTTGTTTGCACAGATGCTGTCTCAGCCGTACCCGCTCAGTGGCTAAGGAGAGGACTCCAATTTGTAGTTTGCTGTGCTATCGATCTGGGCCCTTTCCCCAGCACTAAATCCACTCTGGAAGTATGAAGCTAAATGCCTTATTTTTAAGTATATTTTTCGTGCTTTTGACATCCAGCTGCTGCCCTCCCTGCAAAATGATTGCCTGGCATCCTAAGCGCTCAATATATTTGCAGCGCCTTCTGCTCCACAACAGCTGGCATCATGCTTGAATCAACTTCTATTCAGAGTGGAAAGCTAGCCTTGTGGTTAAAGCAGTGCCTTCGGACGCAGGAGATTTGGGTTTAATCCCTGCTCTACTTGACTCCCTGTGTGAAATTGGACAAATTACTTACTCTGTCTATGCCTCATCTGGGAAGGGGTTGCTGATAAGAATCCTCCCCCTCCCTCTTCTTGTTATAAGCTTGTTGGGGCAGGAACTCTTGCAATGAGTTTGTATGGCACCTAGCACAAGAGGACCTTGATCTCAGTGGGTGCTAGTATAATACAAGTAGGAGGAAATTTGCAAAGCACAGAGACAGGTGTCTCTTTTTAGTACCACAAATAAGCTGCCAAAATAGTTTCTCTTTTGAGACCAGCAAAGATCAGCCAGCTCACTGCAGAGGGAATTCCCAGTTTAGTGCAGGAAGCTGTTTAGTGCAGGTACATTTGCAAATGTTCTCAAACAGAGCAAATATTTCTTTCTGGTCTAACTCTGCTGTCTTTGCTGGGGTTATGCCAGGGATGAACGTGGTCCATTATATTTCTCCTTTGTTTCATTGCAAAGGGTCTGTTGATTTTACACTCAGTTGCTTTGCAGCCAGCTCATTTATGGTTTAAAATAAATATTTGATGGGAATTTTTAGGGCTGGCGAAAAGTACCAGCCGTTTAGCCAAGGAACAGGCAGCAGCAGGGCCAGCTTCTGCTGCCCACTGACCCTCAACTGGAGAAACCACTTGTAGGGTTGAAGAGGGAGGTCATGTCCCAAGCCCCACTCAGTCCTGGGTCTCTCTGTTGAGAATACCAAGGCAGGAAGGATGGCCTTAGTGGTTAGGTTGCTAGCTGGAGACTTGGGTTCAAATTCCTCCTCTGCCACAGACTTCCTGTCAGACCTTGGGCAAGTCACTTAGCCTTTCCCAGCCTCAGTTGCCCATCTGTAAAATGGGGATAATAGCCCTGCCTGACCTCCCAGGAGGGTTCTGAGGGTAAATACATCAAATCTCGTGCGGTGCCCAGCTGGTAATGGGGGCCAGCTCGTTACATAAGGGGAGCAAGTAGCACTGTCGGCGCTTGTCTGAGAACCGTTATGTTCAATGCATATGCAGGCGCTTAGCTGGTAACAACTGTGGTCTCTGCTGCTGTAGGCTGGAATTGAGCTCACAGCCTGGTGGTGGGAGGAAGGGCTTGCCAGTGTAGAGCTCCCGGGTCTTTGCAGCCTTCCAGGAGAAGGGAGGGTATGCGGAAGCTGTGCTTTGCAAAGCTGGGGTTGGAGCTATTTGCTTTCTGCCAGAGGGCGTCGCAAATTATTGTCGGGATGCACGGAAAGGAGATTTGTGTCCTAGCTCCCTGGGAAGCTGGTATTAATACGCTGAGGCTCAGTATTGGAGAAAAGAAGATGCAGCTTTATTGAATGCATCCTGCCTGGCTGGAGGTCTTCACAGAACTGCCTGCGCTCCTTAAATGTCCTGCCTGAGCATGCTGGGTGTCTCCTGGGAAATCTGGGATGGGATTGTTCAGGAGCTGACTCCAAGCTGGTTCTTGTGAAACCCTGGTGTGGAGTAGGAGTGGAGGAGATTTAAGGTGCATTAAGAAAGGGACTTTTTTGAAGGGCCGTTTCCTTTGCGAACTGGTTTCACAGCATATTAGCCCCTGTCCTGGCCTTGCTGAGCTGTTCAGACCTTGCATTCTCCTCTCGTTTCAGCATTCCGTGGGATTAATAAAGACCTGCTGGAGAGTTTCTTATCTTCCAGCTGAATTATGTTTGCAATACAGGGAGCAGAGGCAGCTTTGATCTGGGAGGGGCGATGGAGGGGACAGTTAGCACAGACATAAAAGGAAAAGAGGAACATGAACGGGATAGTGAAGGAAGGAGGGAGGGGTTGGGTCAAACTGGGTTAATTTTCTGCATGGGAAGTCTGCACTGCTGCTGTCCAGGCTGTTCCTGTGGTCAGAGGGCGTCAGTCGCCAGGGCCGGTCCCTTTCCCCAAGAAGGGAAATTTGCACTGGGGTCACTCCATTGGTGAGTTATGGGGGAAAAGACGCTCGTGCCAGCCTGGCTGGGCACTAGCGCAGTGCATCTACGTTTGGAGCTTGCCCTACGTCCGTGCAAATTTCCCTCATCTAGACAAAGCCCAGGGGACACTAGGATGTAACTTTGTCTTCACAGGGAGCCAGAAGTAGAGTCAACGTTCATTAGCCGGGACGGTCTTGTGGTTAAGGCACTGCAGTGAGACGCAGGAACTCAGCTCTGCTACAAACCCATGCATGCCTTCGGGCCGGATGCTCCAGAGGAGTTAGGTTCCAAATGTCGATTGGTTTGAATAAACATTCGGAGCATTCAGCCCATCATCTCTCTGTCTCTCAGCTCCCCATGTGTAAAATGGCAGAGGCCTTTCCCCACCAGCGGAGGGGTGGTGAAGGCTACGGATTGGGACTCTGGAAGTCTGCTAACAACCTTGTGTTGCTTCGCCATGTACCAGTGAGGTGTGACAAGTGTGAACCTGCATCATTATGCGAGAGCTTTCCTATTGGTATTGATCTAAGTAGGATCAGGCCCTGTAGAAACACTTCCTAAAACAGCTGAGCATAGAGAGAGGCTGGAGAGGTTCAATCCTGCGTAGGTGAGGGAGGTGCAGGCATGGGGAGAGGGCAGTAGGGGAGGTGAGCAGGAGCAGCCCCATCTGGCAAGGGTTTGAATTGGGTTGGATCCGTTTTCCATGGCTCCCCTATTAAGCAGCTGCTCTGGTCGAGGAGGATGCAAGTTGTTAGTTGCTGCAGCCTGAGAGCATCTTGCTTCGTTGCTCTCCTGGCTTCCAGCAGCACGGAGGGAGTTTGGCGAAGCCTGTCTGAGCTGCCTGCAGCAGCCTGGGTCGGGGCGGTGGATGGGAGCAAGCGGAGGAAGGACACATCTGAGCCTGAATCCAACAGGAGTCAGCAGGCCTGTTCTGGACGGATCCTCGCCGGTAGGCTCCAAGGTCAGAGTCTCTCATTCACACAGGGGATGAAATGAATGAACTGTTCACTCCTCAGCCTCCACGCGCCCAGGTGCTGATAACAGAGCTGTCAGAGACCCCGACTGGAAGCCGAGCATAGTGGAAAATGACATGAGACAACCTCCTCCTAGCAAACAAATGAGGGGTGAGGGGGAGGCGGAACTGCTAATAATAACCCATAATCAAAAGCCAGAGGTGGCAATTCTTGGAAGGCTCCTCCTGGACTCCCATGGGGCAAACAACCCCTGTGGCAAGTGTCATTCATTGTACAGCTCCTGGTTTGCTCCTCCTGAACATGAAGGTCGTTGGCTCCAAGCTGGCTTTCAAATCCCCCTTGACGGGAGCCTGCAGGGAAGAGACGCCGGGACCTGCTTTTGCTGTTCACATGGGGCGTGAAATGGTCCCTTGAGGGCATAATATTTGTGTTCACTGGGCCAGAGATGAGGGAGCAGCTCCAGCGGAGGCGAAAGATGAGAAGATGGAGATGGGTCAAGTCCCATTAGCTCCCAGTCCCCATTCTTGCCGTTGGGCCCTATGGCATCCTGTGCAGTGCTTGCTCCCGATAAGGGTTAAATGCTCCCAGGACTTTGCAAGTGCAGCTGTGTGCTTGGTGCAGAGGAGGAGACTGGCTGTAGAGACTGGCTGCACTCTGGAGATGAGCTGGATGCTGTTGGATGGTGATGATGCAAGAGCCGCTCCAGGGTATGGCTACACTGCTATCAGGAGGTGCGTGTGCAGATATACCTGAGCTAGCTTTGAACTAACTAGATCAAGGCTAGCTTGAGTGAACTCAGCAGCGGAGCAGCAGCTGGATCAAAGCTACCTTGGTACATCTGTACATGCTGCAGCCTCGCTTCCTGACAGCAGTGTAGACGTGCCCCTGGAGTTGGCTCTGGAAAGAGATTGTTGCCCCAGTTGTTTTGGAGAAAATGGATCTGCATGTCCAAGGGATCCCCATTGTCCAGGGTTTGAAATTAAGGTAGATAATGAAAAATGAGCATTTTTTTTCTTTCTTTCCTGAAACAATGGCTTTGTGAGGCTCTATAATCAGGGTTGATCGTTTGCATTTATAGTATGGTGCTTTGCATTGCACAGGAGCCTGGGAGGCTTTATCAACTTTAGGAAACTTATTACGTGCTGTAAATATACATGAGCACCACTTTCGTCCACCCCTGAAATGCAGCCATTTCTGGAATGTAACAGCTGTTAACAGCCGCGCAGCCACTGTTTCAAATCCGATTAGGCCCGGATGTGAGGAAGAATCCCATGTCTGACTGACACTGCACTCTCTGAAGGAAATGTGGCAGGGCCTGCAATATCAGTCCCAGCCCTGAATACTTGCTGTGGTTTAAGTGAGTCTCAGAGAATTTTTGCTGCTGCTTCCCCTTCTCTTCTCTGATCCAAAACACTACACCGGGGCCCCCAATGGACAGGATTGCAGCTAATCCATGAGGAGATTAATGACCTGGTTTTCCTCCCCCCTCCGGCCCCCCGTCTGCTCTGATGAATCCGAGACAGGCGCCTGTGTCCCCTGCTGACAAGTGGTGATGGCTGCACTGCCGATGTGGGTCTCGAGGATTGCCTGTGGGCTGGGGCTGTCTGGTCCTCAGACCCACGGCATGAGGAAGACCCAGCTGCACTAGCATGCAGTCACCCCAGAAGCTGGAGGGAGTGAGCTTTGGTTCAGGGAGACATGAGAATTGTCTACACATTGAAGGAATTCTTGGCCTGCCCAACACACCTCACCCAGGGCTGCGCAGCTCCCTGCCAGATTAGGGAGATCAGATAAATTCAAGATACCCCCCTGGCATCCTTCCTGAGCCCTTATTCCCCAGGCAGAGTCCCCACTGGGTTAAGGAGATAGGGAAGTTCACAATAGGGTTGCCAAGCATCTGGTTTTCAGCCAGAACGCCTGGTCAAAAAGGGACCCTTCTGGTGGCTCCAGTCAGCACCGCTGACCGGGCAGTTAAAAGTCTGGTTGGCGGCGCAGCAGGGCTAAAGCAGGCTCCCTGCCTCCTCTGGCTCCACGTGGCTCCTGGAAGTGGCAGCATGTCCCTGCAGCCTCTAGGCGAAGGGGTGGCCAGGGAGGCTCCGCGTGCTGCCCCTGCCCCGAGCGCCGGCTCTGTAGCTCCCATTGGCTGGGATCCACAGCCAATGGGAGCTGTGTGGGTAGTGCCTGAGCCGCCTGGCTGTACCTCCGCCTAGGGGCCGCAGGGACATGCCGCTGCTTCCGGGAGCTTCCTGGGGTAAGCGCTGCCTGGAGTCTGCGTGCCGAACCCTCTCCTGCACCCCAGCCTCCGGCCTCAAGCCCCCTCCCACATCCAAACTCCCTCCCAGAGCCTGCATCCCGCTCCCCTGCCCACACCCCAGCTCCCTGTCCCAGCCCGGAGCTCCCTCCTGTACCCCAAACCCCTCATCCCCGACCCCACCCCACAGCCCGCATCCCCACTCAGAGCCCTCACCCCCTCCCTTATCCCAACCCTGTGCCCCAGCCCAGAGCCTCTGAACCCCTCGGCCCCACCCCCAGCCCCCTCCTGCACCCCACAGACCTCATCCCCAGCCCCACCCCAGAGCCTGCACCCCCAGCTGGAGCCCTCACCCCCTTCCACACCCTAACCCCTTGCCCCAGCCCTGTGAAAATGAGCCGGGGGGGGTGGAGCGAGGGAGGGATGAATGGAGTGACCAGGGGCGGAGCCTTGGAGAAGGGGCGGGGCCTCGGGGAAGGGCCAGGGGTGTTCGTTTTCTGCAGTCAGAAAGTTGGCAATCCGAGCTGAAAACCTCCATTCCTCTGAACAGCCAAGGCCTGGTCCATTTGGCGTCCCTGCTCCCAGGGATGCATTGAAGGCCCCACAGCTGTGGGGTGGGCTCCATGGGTATCAATGGGAGTGTAACCACCTGTGGGGCGGGGAAGAGGGGCTCTGCCCATGTCTGTGTGTGTGTGTGATGTCAGTGTGTATACAAGTGCGTCTGTCTCTCTGGGTGTCTGTGTTGCCGCCCATGGCTGTGTGTCTGTGTGCACACGGAGGTGGCTCTGGGTGTGTGAGCCTGTGTGTCCAGGAGCGTCTCCGCGTCTGTGTGGGCCCCTTTCCAGTCAGCTCATGCGTCTGTCTCTCCCCCCTGTTTTTGTGCCCTCCTCGCCGTCAGACCCTTTGGGCCTTCCCCAGAGCCCCGGGGTCACGCTACATCTATTGAGTCTCCTCCTTCGCTGCTGGCCCTGCTGGGGTGACGCTGCAGGCCTGGAGCTCGGCTGGGCGTGGGGCGATGGCCGGGACGGGTTGTCTCTCCAGCCAGCGCCGCCCCGCTCCCCTCCTCCCTCTTTAACTGGAATTTGGCTCATCGAGACCATCTGTTCCTTTTCGCCCCGTTGTCATGGCGATGGAGTGGCTTGAGACAGAGGTTTAGCGAGTGGTGGCCTGGGGAATGCTGGGAAAAGAAAAATACACCACCAAAGGTCTCCTCCTTCCCTGGGCGGAAAGGCATGGGAGAGGGAGGGATCCTGTGTGGGGTGGGACCTTCCCGCCCTGTCTCATTCCGCCCTGCCCAGCCTTGCTTCTGCCCTTCCCCTCCTGCCTCTCCCGCTCTCTGGCTCTGTCTCCTGTTGGTTTCATTCTCTCGCTCACACCCACCTACCCTCCGCTGGGTTACAGCTTGGAAACCCTGACCTGCGCTCAGAGTGCAATGGGGTGCAGCGGGGATTCACCCCCTGCTCCCCACGGACCAGTCCCAGCACTGAGGCGGGTGGGGGTAGTGCTGGAAGGCATGGCTACAATACTTCTTTTATGGAGGTGTCGCTAGCAACAACCTCGTCCCCACCCACCTGCACCCGCTCTGAGCACCAACTCCGGCCGTGCTAAAGCTCCCCCACGTCTTGCCTGACGGGGTCATGAGGAGCAGGATTCTGGGTGTCCCCCCAGCTAGGTTCCCAAGGGGTGGGGGTTGTGACTTGTACCCACTGCCCTGTCCTGTGGTCCTGTACATACAGACGGAGTATGGACTGAAATCCCCACCCTCTTGCCCGCAGCAGAGAGCCCAGACAGCACAAGAGAAACTGGAGCAATCTCAGTGACCTGCCGGTGCATAACCTAAAGCAGAATTCAGGCCAGTTTGTTTGTTCTTCTCTCTGTTTGTTTTTATTTAAAGAGTCACTTGTCAGGCAAATCTAGGCCCATGATCCTATTTCTATTCAAAACAAGCCTGTAATGAATACTCAGGCCAGTAGAAATGGTTCCCTGCTATTTATATTTTCTATTTCCAGTGGAAGCAGTTGAAAAAACAAACAAACGTAGGAGAGAGAAACAAACAACTGTGTGCCTGCAGTCTTTGCAACCTCCACATTGCAGCTTTGTGTTAGTGCATGAGAATCAGAAACTGAAACCAGTCAGAAAATGGCTTGTTTCAAAAAATCTATCAGTCTGACATTGCCACGCACCTGTTGATTTATTATTGTATTTATTTCTGTGTACTGCGTTAGCTAGACACTGCGCTAGACACGATCCCTGTCGCAAGAGTTTACAATCTCATGCCCTGCTCCTGCCTCGGACATTGCTGACTCTGTATTTGTGCCCCTGGTGCAGAGCGAATCAGAGGCGTACCAGGGTGGGGGTGAGTACACTGCCCTACAGCTATTCTCTGCTGCTTAAGACCCAAACTGGGCTGTGGAAGCAAAGCGAAAATTAGAGCAATGCTGAGACTGCTCTGACTTACACTGGGGGCTGGGTAGGCCCTCTGAGTGGCCCATGGGAGCACAAAGATGGCTTAAAGCTGCCTCTATCCCTTTGCCTCTGTCACACCACTAAGTACAGGAAGGGAGTAAATGCAATCAGACATCTCGTGTTCAGAGATGTACAAGTCTTGATCTGGAGCCCTTATCTCGATTCCTGCTTGCAAAGAAAATGTTATTTTTGTAATGACCCTAAATCCCAGCCCCACTGAATTGCCATCACTGGTCTGTTTCACTTTGAGGCTTCCCCCAGACTACCCAGCTCACTTTTCTTGGGACCAGGGCCTGTGTGTTCTGATGTAGATTTTAAATGCCTGCTTTAGCTCTGCTTGCGTCAGAGCCTGGCACAAGAACGGCAAACCGAACCCAAAACAGCATTGATGAGGTAAACAAAAAAACAAAAAAATATCATCCAGAAAGAATTTTTTTTTTTTTTTGCAGATATGTTTTTTGCCAAAGCAGACAGGAAGGCCAAAATGTTTTGAGAAAGATTGATTTGATTTTAACGTAGCTCATCCATAGCACTTAAATGGAACAATTCCTCCTTGCCAAAACCAATAGCAACAACAAAAGTGACCCAAACATTTATGTCAGATCCTTGTTCTCCTTGAAAAGCCAAGTTCTTTAATTGGCTTTTAATCCGGGAAGCCAAGTGCTGTTTTGGTGTTTGCATTGAATGGTGCTAGGGGATAATATCTTTCCTTTCAGTGATAGGCTATTTGATCTCTGCATGTCAGCAAACCTGAGCATACGTGCCTGAGAGTTGGGGAGGGAGGGATTGGCACTGGCTCTCAGGCCAAACAGGAGCACAGCTACTTTCTTATTCCCAATCATAATTAGAAATAAAATGAGGAACAAGTGTCCTTTGTCCCTGTGCTCTGGGCTGTCCTGTGACTCTACAATCCTCAGGAAAAGCCTTCAGAGATGGCATCTAGTGTACAAGGATGTTAACATTTTGTATCCAGTTAACATGACAAACCGGCTGCTGTGCTGAAGTATGAACGTAGTCAGGCCTCAGTTTGGCAAATCACCTAAGTATGTGTTTAACTTGAAGCATACGAATACGCTCATCCCTGTTCCGCAAAGCACGTAAGCAGATGCTTAATATGAACCATGTGATTGAAGGCAAGGGGACTACACATGGCTTAAGGTTAAAACACCTGCATACATGTTTTATTGAATGGGAGCCATAGCACAAAGTTGAACTAGGTTAAATAAAGCAATGAGCTTCAACTAATTTAGCTAAACTGATGCAACTTTGAGTGTGGACACTTTTACATTAATTTAAACATAGCTGCTATTTGCTTAGCTCGCCCCGAAGCCAGGTTTAGAACAATGGAGCCACGCACAAATTTGGATGGAATTTAATCCTTACATTAAAGAGGCTGGTTGTGTGGACCTTTGTGCTGGGGACGAGAAGTCCTGAGTTCAGTTTCCAACACTGCCACAGAACCTCCCTCAATCCTGTGTCGTCTTGAGCAAGTCACTTAGGCCAGAGTTTTCAAAAGAGCTCAGAATGTTGTAGGCTGATCTTTGATCATCGTGGAAAATCTAGCCCATAGTCTCTCTATGCCTCAGTTCCACCTTGATCAGAACAGGAATAGCCACATTTCCTTTGTCTACCTTGACTCGTTAGATTGTAAGCTCTTGGGGCAGAGACCGTCTCTAAGGGCTTGTCTACACTGGCGCTTTACAGCGCTGCAACGTTCTCACTCAGGGGTGTGAAAAAAACACCCCCCTGAACACTGAAAGTTTCAGCTCTGTAACGTACCAGCACAGACAGTGCACCAGCAGCCGCGCCCCTCATGGAGGTGGTTTTCTTAGAGAGCTCTCCCAGCGCTGTGCCACGACTACACAAGCCATGTTAAAGCGCTGCCGGTAAATTAAAGCTAGCCCAGGTATGTCTACACGTGCTGCAGTCACACCTCTGATTGCAGAGCAGACATCCCCTTAGGTGGCCGGAGATTTGTTACACTGGCACTGGACATTAAAGCATCCGTTGTATTAAGCTAACTGGTGGCACCGCGGGGCTCTCTGGATCCATTCAGGCCCACAGGGTGATTTGTCTCAGTGCCGTTGCCGCGACATGTTAATCCCTGCAGAAGCGTTGACTCCCTTGTGGCTGGGAATGGCGTAGCAGGCTCTTCTTGTCTAGTGGCCCTGCCGGCAGCCGCTGCTGGTTGGTGTTGGTCTGCCTGTTCTCATGACCTGGCCACCTCACGTCTAGTCCCGTTCCTTCTGGGGCAAGAGAAAGTCCAATATGGAGAAACATGTCCAATCCCTCCGTCCAGTCTTCCACCCTCAATGCCCCTTTTTCTCAGGGCTCCCAGGAGTCCACATCCCCTTCTCAAGGGCTACCCATCACCTTCCCTGTCCTCTACCCCAGGTTCCAGCTCAGGGAGCCTAGGACAGGCAGTCAAGGTTCACCCCGCCAGACTCTGTGCTGCCACCTCCCTGGACTTCTTCCTACCCATGCCTGTCGGCAGGCCTTTCCCACGGCCTGCCTAAGTTCGCCCTTCTTGCAGGGCGCAGAGTTCCTCCCTAGAATTCCCCAACCAAAAGTATAAATTTAACCCAACTCCTGCCATTCTCAAGCTTGACTGTTCATCCCTCTCTGGTCCTCAGTTGAACGCTTCCCAGGGCTCTTTCTCTAAAAGGCCAGATCCTGCCTTACAATCAGGGCTCATCACCAGAGTTTGGTGCACCCCCAGTGGCTGCTCCATATCTCTCCTTGCCAGACTTTGCTACTCAGGAGGATCCCAGGGCTGACTGTCCCTTGGGCAGTCTCTCTACTCTCTAGTCCCAGAAAGCAATAGCAGAGTTCCTTTCTCCCTACAGCCCCTTTCTACTCCATATCCCCTGCCTTTTCAGAAGCCAACCAGCTCCTCTCCCACCTGGGGCTCATCTTTAATTGGGGCTGGTCCACCCTCCAGGTGCAGCCAGATGGGTTAATTGGCCTCTCAGGCCCACAGTAAACCTTTTAAAGCCAGGATGGGGAATCCACCCCATCACAGCTGGCTTTAAAACAAGAGCTAAGCCACCGGAGTCATTACCCAGGGTCCCAGGTGGCCTTGTACAGCCTGCCCTGTTGCAGCATCACCCGAGTGAGCTTTAATATATCGGTGACTGAATGTTAAAGCGTCATTTATGTTCAGATAACTGGGGAGGTCGTGGGGCTCTCTCTGGATCTGTTCAGCCCTGTTTGCACATCACCAAGTGATTTGTGTTGCAGCCCTGTTAATCCAAACAGGATTGGCTAAGGGTTCTGCATTCGGGGCTTAGCAGGTGAGGCATGAGGCAAATTTGGGACCAGTCCACCATCGCATAGCTTTATTGGCTCTGCAGGCATCACAGGTGAATTGGAACCTGACCTCAAAGCCATTGAAATCAGGACCATATTGACTTGACGGGCTGTGGGGCAGACCCTTGGCCAGTTATGTGAACAGATCTTGTCATGTTCTGCAGGCAGGAGCAAGTGCCGCAGAGGGGCACATGTGTTGACAGCAGAGGTATACAGACAGCACTGCTCTGTGTGCAGGGAGACCTTAGACTCTGTAAGTGTCTCCCAGAATAGTTCTGACTCACTGAGGAAATAGACTTGATGAATAAGTTGGCACCGTGTATCTGTGATTATTTTTCTGTCGTAATTGCACTTTGAGCAATAAATAGTAGCAGAGCTTGCCTGTGGTCCGTACAAAGGAAGTAATAGTTAATCAGGGGCCTGCAGTGGATTTATTTTGATTGGTAAATATTTGTCTTTCTATTTTACAAGCTGGCCAAGTGGGGCCTGATTTCCCAAAGAGCTCAGGGTCACATTTTCAAGGTTTCAGCACCCACATTTGGGGCCAGGTTTTCCAAAGAGCTCAGCTCCCACTGAGGCACCTACATCAGGGCCAGGCTCTCAAAAGTGCTCCGCTCTCAACGGGCGCCCAGCATACAGAGCTCTTTAGAAAATGCCATGCATGTTGTGAATATTTTCCATCAAGGTGCATTAGAAATGTGTGATGCGACTGGCCCCAGCTCATTCAGCTCCCCTGTTGGGTTCTCCTTCCTCAAATGTTCATGCATTCGGGTTTTACTAAGCTCCAAGGCTTGCAGGAGGCAAATTTGATATCCCATCCTGCAGAATCTGCCAAACTTCTGGGGCTGGCCCCACCTGCGGCTTTGTCTACGGTGGGGATTTGCCCTGATGTAGTTACCCCAATGCAAACTCCAAGGCAAAGCTTCAGCTTTCCTCGGTGCAATTTAGCCCAGCGTCAAGCAGGGATAAGCTGCCCCAATGCAAATAGTGTCTTGGAGCAGCTTCGCTTGCCTGCTCTGTCCCCAGTGTGGCCAAGCCCTGACCCTCAGGACAATTGTTTCATGTTTCTCCAATGATAAGGCTGGAAGTTTTTTAAGTTTTTTAAGTCTGTACTGCACAAAGGATTTTATTATTATTATTTTCTAATTATTTGTCTTACCCTAGCACCTAGGAACCCCTGTCATGGACTTGAGCCTCATTGTGCTAGACGCTGTACAGAGAGCAAAAATATGGTCCTACAGGAGACAACAGGTGTATACAGGCAGATGGGGGAGTACAACGGAACAATGAGACAATATTGGTCTAGAAGCAGTGGTATCAGCACACCAGGGGCATAGTGGTTGTCAGGTCTTCCTGTTGTCTGTGCAATGCAAGGTCTCTGGACTAGTATCCCAAGAGAACAAGCAGTGGAATGGCCAGCTGGCATTGTGAGTATGGGTGTAGAAAGGGGGTGGTTTATTTGCAAGATGGACCAAGCAGCAGCATGTCAATTCCATTTCCAAGTGATTGGAAATTCACGCCAGCTTGAAATCAGCTCCTGTATTAGAGGGTCGAGTCCACTACCCCAGGGGCTGGTGTCTTGGCCAGACTTATTTTACAAGGGACAGGAGTTAACATGCTGCCCTGCTGGAGGATGGTTGTGGTCTAGTTGACCGAGGCATCAGGAGACCTGGATTCTAGTTCCAACTGTGGCATAGACTCACTGCATAACAGTCCCTCCGCCTTGCGGTTTCCTCAGTTCCCCGTCTCTACAATGGGGCTGACAATGTGTGTAAATAACCCTTTGGAAATTGCTTTGAGACCCGTGGGCGAAAAGTGCTGTGCAAGCAGAAAGCACTTATAATGAGCCAGACTGGAACTGCAAAGGAGCTGTGAGGCCAGGACTGTCCAAAGAGGGACCTCAGGCTAGAGAAGGGGGTTTTCAAATAGGCCTAGGGGTGTTAGTCCAGTTTGACTTTCAATGAGTGCTTAACTCCCACTGAAAATACCAGCCTAGCGTCTTTGGTGTGGAGGGGAGAAGTCAGGGGAAAAGCATGCAAGAGGCCTTATAGCAAGGGGGTCCAAAGTTTGGCCCGTAGCCACCCTGGCCTTCTATAGGGAGTCTCAGCCCAGAGAGACCACAATGCTCCATCTTGATTTAAGTGAGGGATCAAGACAGAGCATTGCACACAGGGAACATGTGTTTGTAGAGGCAGCAGGTGAGGAAGATGTTTGCAACCTTCTCCGTTTCTGGCAGATATGGCTCAGATGCCCTGGCAAATTGCCACCGTGGCCTTTGGGTTGGGCAAAATGTGGGCGTTGTGGATAGATTTGGAAGGGTGTGATCTTCATTCATAAACATTAGCGACCCTCTGTCCTGTCTGAAAACTAGTGGAAAGACGTGTCCAATGTTATAAGAATCAGGATCTACAGAGATAACAAAAGAAGGCTAGAACATATTTCTTGTGGGCTATTAAGTGCTTGTGGGGCTGATTCGCTCGCGTGGCCCGTTGTATTGTCATTTAAACTTGGGCAACATGGGTGCAAAGCGTGACCTGGTCAGAATGGTAGCATGGCGTACGCACATGGCACAGGTGTGAAGGACTGCACAATACTGGCGGATCGTCTGGCTCAGTGCATTTTCATGGCTCTCCCAAGGAATTCTTTCTTCTCTGATGGCTGCTGATGTTCAGAAACAGAGTAGGAAGGACTGGGAATATTGGGAAATATTACAATTGCACTTTTCTGGATGCCGCTTCAGAAACGCGACAGCTGTGCCATTGGAAGGCATGGCAGTGGGAGCTGGCTCCTGCAGGAACATAAGTTGATTCAAAATAAACCTCGGGGCTCAGTATCAACACTGGGATCCAGCCCCATTCTGCAGGCGGAAAGGTTGCCTCCTTCTCAGCCTAGAGTTTCCACTCTGACTTGCTATGGGATTGCAGGGGGTGCCACAGGGGCAGGATCTAGTATTTATTTGGCTAGAAATGTCTCTAGCTACACTCCAGAGTGCTGAGATCCATAGCTTTGTTTTACCCTGCTGGACAAGCAGTAATCAAACCTTCTCCCTTCCCTTTCCCCTGCCCTCCAATCCCAGGCTGGCAGTGAACAGCTGTGCAGAGAATGGCTCCCTGGGTCATTCATCTTTTTCCTGGGGCTCATTGTGCGCCTTGAGCTGAGCCGGGAGCAGGAATATGCAGTGGGCGGGTGGGGCTGGGGAGGAGGATCCCTTTATCCTCCTGCAGTTCAGCACTCCCGGTGACCAGGGCAACGAGGCATTAGCGATGGCCACCTGTGTGGATTATACAATGGACAGCATGCATGGGGGGAGGGACGGGGAGGCGGTGTTTGGGTTATTTGGCTTTTCCACTGAATGTGGCTGTTGGGCGTTTTTTGTGAGCCTGAGCTTCACCAGGATGGCAAGGGCTCAAACAACAAGAGAAGACATAGGGTTGCACACCTGCCCTTTGACCATAGCCAGAAGTGAGGGAAGGCGAGGCAGAGTGGTGCTCTGGTAGGGCACGGGAGTGGACATTCAGACCTAGGTTCTCTTCCTGGCTCTGCCACTGACCCTTCCCCCGCCTTTGTTACCCATCTATGTTGTCTATTTAGGTTATAAGCAATTCGGAGCAGGGGCTGTCTCTGACTCTAGGTCTGTACAGCGCCTAGCACCATGCGACCCTCATCTCAGCTGGAATGCAATTGTAATATCAATCAGATTGGAAAAGATCTGCTGGAGTGGTGAGTCCAAGGGGAACGATCAAGCTCCCCAATTAAATAGATGTTTTGTCTGCCAGCAGGGTACCCATCCCCAGTGCTTCGAGAGCTCCTGCTGGTATCCGAGCAGCACTAATCCCCGTCCTACCATAAATACAGCTGCAGCTGAGACGCTGTGGCACACGTCCTTCTGTCTCTCAGCACTCACCCGGGCCACGCATCGCTTTACAAGTACTGGATTGAGTGCTGGGCCAAAGCGCCTCGTCTTTCAGGGTTGAGTCAGAAACTGGATCCTTGGGCAGCATCAGCTTTCATGGGGAGAGGGGAGGTGGGGAGACGTAGCTAGGAAAGGTGCGTTGTGAATGAATATCCTCCAACAGGGCTCTGGAGAAGAGAGCTTTGCCATTCACCTGGTGCTGACTTTGCCTGTGGGAGAGTCCAAGGCCCTACATTTCCATAAGTGACCTGTGATGCTAGGCGCCCAATTTGAGGCCTCTTAAAAGAGGGTGCTTTTCAGAAAGCAGGTGCTCAGCTCTCCTTGGAGGTGTCTCAGGTTTAGCAGCACCCAGAACCACTCGGAAATGCTGGCCAAGCTAGCCAGGATTCCTGCCTGGACTTTGCTGTGTTCCTCCTTTCACTGGTCCAGTGAGTGGTTGAGGCTTCTTGTCTGGCAGACAACTACAACCATCCTTGTCTGGATAGACTTCAATCCCTGGTTCTATGGCTTCTGAAGACAGATTGCCTGGCAGAAGGCCATCTATCCCCATGGCCTGGCATGCTTTATGCCCAAGTTGCTGAATGTGTCTTCTCTTGTAGAAAGTCTTCTGTGTCTATACCATAGCAGAATGTGGGCCCATGTTCCATGACTGATGAGGGCTTTTTGTCTGGTAGAAGGCCCATATCTGGGCGTAATTCTGTCTGTAATTTCATGATGATGGAGGCAGGTGTCTCGATTTCTCTAACCTGGAGTTCATGTTGGCCCTATACTTTTCCATCAGGATCTCTCTGTGAAGGGTGGCTGTGGTGCCAGTCTAGTCCCTGTCATCCATTCTACCCGCAGGCGCCGAGGGAGATAATTAGGAGTGCTTTTGATGGCTTTGCATCTGAAGTTCCATTTTCTGGAAATGCTAACGGGGTGTGCGGGGCAGGGGATGACGGCTTGCTTGACAGTCCCCTTCCTGCCCTCAATCCTTTGTCCCCTCCAACATTCCTGACAGCATGTGCTGTGACAGGGAAATAAAACACAAGCGAAGGAAATTAGATCTGGAGGATAAATTAGGGCTTCCCCTCCCCCAATGTTATTAATTTGTCAGAACTAATTAAGGTCTTGCCAAGATTTGTCTCTTTCCTTGGTCCCCCATGACTCACTGACATCGCCCCCAGGAGCTCCATTACTTTGTGACTCAGAGAGGCTGAGGATGGCTTTCTGGGAAAAGGGACAGAGCTGGGAGCTGGGAATGAGATGGAGCTGGCTCAAGGTGAACATAAAACCTGGTGCTGTGGTGTTGACCACCGTAAAAAGGCTTAAGGTAGATAGAAGAAGGACACAGTGAATTAGATCCAGGCAATGATCACCCTCTACCCCCGGCAGCTTCTGCTCACCAGATGAAATCTACTGCATGAGGCCTGTAAGTGGGATTTAAGTGGTAGCTAGTCCAGCTTTGGGCCTTTGCGGAGGGGTGAATTTCAGAGTGACACGAGTGCCCTGCAAGAAGGGAGCCCAAAGAGCAGCACCACAGAAGGCATACGGCCGTCAGGGTGGCACTGGCTACAGAATTATGATCAAGAATCTAAGCTTGCAAAGAAAGCATTAAACTTGGGAACTGGCTACAAATGAATGCCTGAATCTGCAGACAGCCTGAGACAATAGCTCCGAGAGGTGTGAGCTGCCCCCTTCCCCTCAACTGCATGTTAACTCTGAAACTTAATGATGGAATTACAAATGTCAGCATTGTTAACTTTCACTGCTGATTTTGATAACATTGATTATTTAATATTTGTATGGTAGAAGTGCCCAGAAGCCCCATCCAGCTGCTGCAGTTATCCCACAATCCCAGCCTGCCTCCCTCACCCTACCAGATGCCAGAAGTCCCAGCTGTCCTCCATCCAGTGGCTGAACCCTCCAGCTTCACCCTCTGACAACAGTCATGCATTTTCACTGAAAAATTCTACAGTTCTCAGAAAGTTAAAAATGGAAGGGCAGCATCCAGTGAATGGTATTGAACATCCAGTTAAATAACTGAGGGGTCACTGTCATGATTGGTTAACTCACCTGTGTACGTGAAACTATACACATCTCCACGGTTTTGATGCATCTGCCATGGGATCACCAACCTGCTGCACTGGAAGGCTGGGGAATGCAGGGCTCTTGCCACAGGAGTCAGGTCAAGCTTGGCACAGAGCCCAGAGGTTACCCTGCCAATGCTGTGGAGGGTAGGGGAGCCCAGGAGGGAATATGGGTGATCCAGGCTTGCAGGAAATGGCTCATGGTACATAGAAACTGCCAGACTGGATCAGAGCAGTGCTCCATAAAGTCCAGTCTGTCTCTGACATGAGCCAGCACCAGCTGCTTCAGAGGAAGATGCAAAAAAAACAAGAACTGTAGTACGTGGTTATGTGAAAAAACCTGCTACGCGGGGAAATGTCCTGACCCCTAACAGTTAAAGATAGCGGCAGGAAGCAGGAGGTTTCAGTCCCTTTTAAAGCTCCTGTTTTCTTTTCCTCCTTATTTTTATAACTCTGGATAGTCTTGCTAGCCATATAAAAGTCCGCTCCTCTGTTTTTCACGCATCTGAGCACTTGGTCTTGAGCATATCTTGTGGTGGTGAGTTCCAAAGGCTAACTATGTGGTTCTTCAGCACATCCAGCCTCAAAGAGGAGAATATGCAGTGGCTTTCGGCACTCTATGTAGCTGGGGGGTGGGGGGCCGGGGACAGGACTGTCCTCACTTTCTGCCCCTTTATTAGAAACCATGAGCTGCGACTAGAACCTCAGATCTAAAATCTTCCTCCCAGCAAACTATGGGGAAGTCTGGATCAGAGCCTGACTTGGTGCCCAGTCCAAGCACCAGTAGAAGAGAAGAGGAGCGAGAGCTGTGGTGTCCTTGCTGTGCTGCAGATGGAAATTGCTCACACGGTGCTTTCAGCTGTTGGAAATCACTGGGCTTGAAGTCTGATTTTATGAAGTACAGATGTTTCAAGGTGGGGTGGGCAGAAAAAGTTCCTGCAGTGAGTGGGGTCAGACAATCTTCCCCCCGCCCCTGCTCCTGCTTTTCGAGGCTGGCAGTCCGGAGCGCATCGGGTCTCTCAGCAGCGATGGGAAAGCTGCAGCAATCAGCCCAGGTGGCTGCGTGCTGCCGCAGAGATGGCGGGAGAGGAGAACGAAAGCAAGAGTGGAAACAAGAGGGTGATGGGAAGAATGAGAGAGCGGAACGGTGAAGGAGGAGGAGGAATAGGGGAGAACTGAACAGAGGCGCAAAGGGGTGTCTCCAGCCCTTTAATCAGTGGGTAACAGAATCCAGCTCGGTGCTGCCGATTGCATGGCTGCAGCAACGGTGCAGACGCTTGCGGTTGTGAACATTAACTCAGTGCGGTGCTTTGCACTGAATGCGGGGGCTGGGGGGTTCTGCTGACACCCCTTCAGCATCTTTGTATAGGCTGCCTGTGTTTCTGAGCCTGCCCCTTCTCCCGCCTCTACAGGAGGGCTTGCTGGGAATCCGGAACTGCGTGGTATCGGGGGAGTTTCATAGACACTGAAACCTGAAGCTGAGCAATTTAGATGCAACCTTATTACCCAGCAGTTGGCCCACACGAGATTGCACAGATGCTGCAGGCACATGTGTGCACTGCAGCTATGTTTAGCTGGTCTGAAAAGAGACCCTGGGTTTCCCAGTGCGGCACAACCCTTGCTACACACACCCTGCTTCCTGGAGCCCTGACACGAGCACACAGGCTCTGGCTCCCACCAGCAGCTGGAGGGCGGGGGGTGCATGGCTGGCTGCAGGGGGTGCATGGCCGGCTGCGATGGGAATGGCATCAGAGCTAGGCTGGGAGTATAAGGAAGATCCCCCCCCAGCTTATCAGGTAGCTGAATCCAGCTGCTCTTCGCATTGCATCAAGACCTCACAGCAGTGTGAATGCTGCACTTGGCTGGATGTTCCTCAGTCTATTTTCTGTCCCTCCTGCTTCCTGCAGAAAATGATCTGCCTCCACTGAACAGTGGAAAAGTCCCTTTTTGGCCTCAGTAGCAGATGGTAGCTTTGGCTCACCCCAGCACCGTGCACTGACCCACTGCCCTTCCCTGACTGTGGCAGTACTATGAGCTCCCTGGAGTCCCTGCCCAGGTCCCAGTGAGCAGCCTTTCATTTCTGGGAGTTTGAAATCCAGTTATTAGGCTCGGGCCCATCTCTAGCTTTAGGTGCAGGTTTGACTCCATTTTCATTTGACGTGGATCCAGTTGGCTGCCCCGCAGTCCAGCTGTTGATGGAAACAAACAAGCAATAACAGAAATAACCATATCATTGGACCATTGTTCCATCAAGTCCAGCATCATGTCTCTAGCCATGGGTGGTATTAGCTGCATCAGAGGATGACACTTATTCCTCAGCATGCCCAGCCGTGGCAGTTTCTTCCTGACCCATCAGTTTATGATTGGCTCATGCCCTGAAGCATGAGGGTTGAGATCCCTGACACGTGTTCATCCCAGCTAGTGTGGTTGTGGATGGAAGATGTCAGCTGAGCGATGCCCTGCTGATGGTGAATGTTGGTCTCTGGGGATCAGTCAGCAGCAGTCAGAGGATTTGAAACTCTACCCCTATCTGAGCCAAGCTGTCCCCCTATCCCCCCAGGCATGGGAGAAATGGGAGGGCGTAACTGGAAACAGTAACCAGCCATAGGGTGGATAATTCCTCCCCAAAGCTTGTCCCTTCGTCTTCCTTTGGGCTGCAAAGCAGGGAGGTAGAGGGCAGTGCCCTGGTGTACGTGCAGAGAGATCTCGCTCTGGAGCTGGATGGTGGGACCAGCACGAACCAAATGCTGGCTGGGGAGCAGCACTCTGTGCAGGCCCCCAGGGAATTTGTGCTTAAAGCCAGGGTCCTGCGATGCTCAATGACCAAGCTGCCTCCAGATCATGTCACCTCCTGGGTGTCCTCTGGGAAGGGGCAGCTGGCTTTGCAGTGTCCAGTGGTGCAGGAAAGGATTCAGTCACGGGTGAGGGGAGATGGGAGTGTGTTTCCAGTGGTGCATATGCCCCTTGAGACAAGCACTGTCTTTTGTTTGTACAGAGCCTAACCCAGTGGGGTTCTGGCCATGATTGTGGCTCCTCGACCCAAACTGCAGTATCAACAATAAATTACAATGCTGGCAGTATGCCTCTTGGGGAAAACCACCTCCTCTCTCGAGAAATTTCCCTATTTGTCGAGCCCTTGTTGTTGCTCTCCTCCCAAGAGGTGGCTGCGTTTCAGCAGTGGGATAAGGGGTTCTGGCCCTTGAACTGTCTGTGAAGGGATTTGTAGCCTTCAGGATAAGAGGCAACAAATGATGCTGTTTTTGAAACGTCCCTTAGTGTTTGGGCAGGCGATACCTGTCGGGCTCCCAGCACCTGTCTTGCCTCTGATGCTGTCCTTAAAGAGCAGATCTCTGCTCCATCGCCAGCACATGGCCCTGAGGAAGATTTAGACCCTGCTGTAATTGCTGTAATAAACCAGCCCGGCGCTCCTCTGCCTGTCTGGCACATGCATGGGGAGGAATGTTGCAGGGATTTCTTTGATTTACTTTTTTTTATTGGTTTCAACGAGGGAACAATGACATAAACAAAGAGCCCTGATCTAGGAGGTGGGCCCGATCCTGCGGGGCTCCGAGCATCTGTTGCTCCTGCTAAGATCAGCTCCCTAGTTCTCAGGATCAGTCCCTCAGAGGCGGGGATGCGGCACCAGATCCTGATGCTGTCGAAGTTAGGAGGAGCAGTTTCACCATTGACTGCAATGGGTGCAGGGTTAGGCCGTGTCCTTCGTGTGTGATCTGTTACAGCTGAATATATCGTGGTAGACAGACCCCAAGTGGCAGCTTCACCCCACATCCCACCACCTAGCACCCCACGCACGTACACGTGCCCCTCTCCTGCCTTCCCATTCACTTAAGGATCGAGTTGTAAACTGCTCTCTCCCGCCTTACTTGAGGCAGCTTCCCTGACCTATCTTGGTCTCCACCGTCCCGCTGCTCATCCTCCACGCCCTTCCTCCACGCCCTGCTGCCTCGTCTCAGCCCATTCGGTGCAAGACCCTCTTCCTGTGCAGCTCCCCAGCATAGGGAGCCGCCGCTCCAGCTCTTTTTAAATCCCAGCTGAGGAGCTCTCTCTGGTCCGTGGTTTGTGCCTCTTCGTTTCTCTCTCTGCTGGCCATTGAGTATTATTTAAGGGTCAGATTTGCAAAGGTGTTTAGGCTCCTAAAGATGCAGATAGGCGCCTAGTGGGATTTTCAGAAGCTCTTAGGTGCCCAACTCCCATGGAGTTGGAGTCAGGTGCTACCACATCACTAGGCAGCTATCTGAATCTGTAAGGACCTAAGTACATTGAAAAATCTGGCTCCAGTTCCATAACTATAACTTAGCTCTGTGCAAACAAAGCCACTAGGGTGAGAGCATACATACCAAAGGCCCTATATGGAGCAAAGCTGCATTGTATCGGGCGGGGGTGGGCGAGAGCTGGCAATATTCGCTTGTACTGTCAGAATCTTTTCCCAAAGCCCTAGGGCGGGCACCTAGGTTAGTAAAGGAGTTATGACGGCCGCAACAAGGTGAAACTTGCCTGGTTGAACAGCTTGTCTCAAAGGGGGATGGGGATGATCTCCAGACTCCCAGACCCTGGGAAAGTGAGGAGCCGGAACTGAATTTGGCAACAGGCCGCTGTCGCTATCATGGATCACACTAAATGCTGAGGATGCAGGGGAAAAGGCAGGTCCAAGCTGATCCAGGATCAGACGGTGAACTTTACACCCCGCCCTTAGCTCTGCAGTCGATAGAAGCAAAAACCCGGTTCAGGGCTACCCAGGACTTGGGGAAAGATTGGATCTGAACTTCATGGTGCAGGCCCAGTTCTACTTGCAAACTCAAAACTCAGCCCCAGCTCGGCAGAGGTGTCTCTGCGGCTTGCAAGATCGTCAAGCTTAGCTGGGCTCAGTTTGAAATGAAGCAGGGACTGATCTATGGTGCGAGCATAAAATCAGGAGCCATCCGGTGGTCTCAGCAGCATTTGGAGGTTTGCACAAATGCAAAACATCAACCAAAGCTTGGGAGGGGAGGGGAGGAGAACCCAGCAGCATGGAAACTGGAGGGAAAGTTCCCTCAACAGAGAAACCCAAACGAGCCCTTGGAATCTGGGTGGTGTCCAGCTCCCAATTTCACAGCTGGCTTTTACCTCTACGGTGGGCTGACTGGGATCCCCTAATCCAATCCCCTTCCCCACCAAACCCAGCTCAGGCCCCTCTCTAGTTTGCCTTGAACTTGGGTGAGTTCCCATGCTATGGCACTCCCTCCGTATGAGTCGGGGGCTGAGTCAGGGGCAGCTGGCACCAAAGCTGCCATTGTGTTGAGCGTGTCCAGTGTTGGTGAGAGGCAGAGGGCACAGTGGTTCTCTACCAGCTGGTGAACGTTTAACCAACCCTCGTCATCTGGGCTAGGAGCTGGAGCACATTCTTCAGCAAGCCAGAACAGACCCTCCTCCCGCCTGACAGGCAACCCCCTTGTTTATCAAGGACCTTATCTGGAAGGCCTCAAAGCACCAGGGCCTGATTCACGTTTCCCATTGCCTGCTCTCATGCTGACATTTCTGATTGCAGCTGTGTTTCTGGGGCAAGTCGGAGCAGGAAAGCCAATTACTGGTTGGACAAGCTTTGTTCCTGCTCCGGGGAAAGAGACACAGAGAGATGCTGGCTGCAGATCTTGGCTGGGAGGGGAGCCGCATCCGTGTAGCTGGGGAGAGAGGGGATGTGTTGCAACCTGCTTCCCCCATCCCTGGGGCTTGAACTTTGGAAAGAGCCAAAGAAGGAAGAGGTAAATGCTCCCGGAGCTTAGGGAGGCTAGAAAGGGTCTGTTGGCCATAGGTTTCCCCTTGGGAAAGAGGAGGTAGGAGGAGAGATACTTGGGAGATCTTACCCTGCTTCTCTGTGCAATACTAGCCTGCTGACCAAGGTCCAAGCAATGTCTGTAAATGCCCCTTCCCCATTTACTCTCCAGAGCCTGTATGGGCTGGGCATGGAAGCCACAAATCCTGGGCCAGGTTTTCTAAAGAGCAGGGTCTGTACCAAGTCTCAACCAAACTTAGGGCTATCAGTGTCTCTGCCACCCGGCTATAATAAGTGGGGATTGGATCCTGGGCTCTCCTGTCTTGTCTCTCGGCTCTGGGGATTGACTCCATACCCCTGGCCGTGTTATCTGCTACTTTATCCGCTGACAGCTCTGTGCACCCTGCCAGGTGCTCTCAGCCAGAGCTGTACACATCAAACAGCGCTGCTGAGGCCACCCGTTGGCCTTCCTGTAACAGGGCTGGGGAGAGAGCCAGGCGGAGGGCTTGCGGGGAGAGGAGGGATGATGGAAGGACGCAGCACCTTCCCCTGGAAAGCTCTGCTGGGAGACTGGGCTGGTCACTGGAGAATGGGATGAAAAAACAAAATCTGGATCGATTCCCAGTGGGCCGAGCTGCCAATGAGCATTTACATGATGGTCTCCGAGGGATTAGGGGTCTTCCAGTAGAAGCGCTGCTAAGAGGCCATTTAACTTCCCATTCCACTGAACCTTTCCTGCCCTGTGCAGATGAGCCTAGGATGGGATGGACTGAGAATAGATTCATAGATTCCAAGGCCAGAAGGGACCATTGTGATCAGCAAGTTTGACCTCCGGTATAGCACAGGCCAGAGGACTGCCCCAAATGATTCCCAGAGCAGAACTTTTAGAAAAAACATCCCATCTGGATTTAAAAATGGCCAGTGATGGAGAATCCACCCTGACCCTTGGCAAATTGTTCCAGTGGTTAGTTACCCTCACTGTTAAAATTTACACCTTATTTCCAGTCTGAATTTGTCTCACTTCAACTTCCAGCCATTGGATCGTGTTCTACTTTCTCTGCTAGATTGGAGAGCCTGTTATAAAATATCTGTTCCCCGAGTAGATATTTTTAGACTATAATCAAGTCACCCCTTATCCTGCTCTCTGTTAAGCTACTTAGATTGAGCTCTTTCAATCTGTTATGATAAGGCAGGTTTTCTAATCCTTTAATCATTCTCATGGCTCTTCTTGGAACCTTCTCCAATTTATCAATGTCCTTTTTGAACTGTGAGCACCAGGACTAGATACTGTATTCCAGCAGCAGTCACACCAGTGCCAAATAAAGATGTAAAATAACATCTCTACTTCCACTCGAGATTCCCCGGTTTATGCATCCCAGGATCAGGACGGGACGGGATGGCTGTCTCTCTGCCTCCTTCCTTTGCTCTTTCTCTCTCCTTCTCCGATTCCTCTTTCACACTCCTTTTCTCTCTTCCATTCCCTTTTTCAACCATGTTTCTCTCATCTCTTTCTCTCTCATCCTTCGTTTTTTCCACCATTCTCTCTTCCATTTACTCTTTCATCTGTTTTCTCTCTCTCTCTTTCATCCCTCTTTTTCTGTGTCCGCAGGATGACTTTGCCCAGGCTAGAGACACGACAGGCACAGGGAGCATGCCCAGAGCCCTGTTTCAAGCGTCTCCATTTTGCTCGATGATCATTAATTACCTTGGCCATTAAATACAATTAAAGATCCGGGAGACCTTTCTGATATCAGAGCCATTAGCCAGGACGGCTTTTGGAACCTTCACTGGCAGTAAAACAAAAGCTGGAGATGGACCGGTAAATCAGGGAATCCCAATTACAATACAGGTTTAGCTCATTAACCTAATTACAGCCTCTGCTCCAGTCGAGAGAGGTGGTGGGGGCTGGCGAGTTACCCACGCACTGGCCAGTGCTGGAAGGGGGCAGGTATTTTCTGGCTGGCTGGTTTCACGTCTTTGGGTTTGAAGGGTAAATTTCCTTCCTAGCTGTCAGCTCCAGGAGCCTACTGAGGGGCATCAAGACAAGACAGTGAATAGTGGTGGTGGGGTGGGGAGGGATGTTTCCTTCCATTCCCCCCAGCAGCTGCACTGATGATCACTTGTGCATGCTGCGAAACCTGCATGAGCCCCCTTCCTCACACCCACCCTGTTGGGGTAAGAGCAGAGAGTGGCTATTGCCTGTCGCTGGGTAGAAGCAGGGCAGGATGCTACTGGCTTCCCCACAGAAATGGCAGGGCACTCTCTCCATTCAGGGAGGGGCCCTCGGTCAGCTGATGCACGTGATAAATAGGGAGGGGTATGGGGCCAAAATTGGAGGAGCTAAGTAATAAATACCTGGAGAAAGGGTAAAAGGGGAGAGACTCTGAAGACAGAGATCATGAGTGGGGAAGAGCTTTGGGGAGGGGGCAAATGGGGTTGGGAGAGGAGCAGCACCTGGAGAGGATGTAGAGCAGAGGGAAGACAGGGCTGAGGGAGGAGCGGGGGGATCGGAAGGAAGCCCTTCCCCAGCCGGTGAATATGACCGTGACGGCCATCACCTTTGTCTGTTCCTGAGCTGGGGCTCGAAGGGGAAGTCTGATGAAAGCCGGTTCCATCCGGTCCCATGGGCTTGGATCGTGTCTGTGCAAAGAGCCGTTATTGCTCCCTGGATCTAGTCATCTGCTCGTGAGGCTATCCCTGCTCCCCAGCACCCTGCCTCCCTTGCTCCATGGCCGCGTGCACACAGACGACACCGCAACCATTGCTGGAGTATCCAGAGCCCTTTGGTGCTGCCCCTCTGCCCAGTCGCTAACAGCCACTCTCCGCCACTCTTTGCCCTCTGCTCCACAGTCCCATCCCCACAGCATGGCAAAGACCAGTGGCTGCCCCGCAGGAGCCCAATTATGGCCCCCCGGAGCCCAGTTCTCCCAGAGACGTCAGCGGGGGAGGAACCACGGGGAACCATTCCATGGGGTAACCTAGAAAAGCCTGTGCCCTGGGACCCTGGCTGTAGAGAGGAGGTGTGGGGCAGAGGAGGACACGGCTGTGCCGGGCCCTAGTTCCAAAGACGCGGCTATTCCGGTCCCAAGGCTCAAGGTGACTCACGGGTTGTGGGGAGTGGGGAGGATTCAGTGCACAGTGGTCCAAGGGCTGGCTCCTGTGTGTGCAGCTGCGCTTGACATACCTCACCAGATACGTGTCTCTGTTCAAAGAGAAGGTGAGGAAGAGGCGGCAGGCCCCAGCTTGTTCTGCCCCGGCCCAGCCAGGATCAGAAAGCGTGCAAGTCAGAGCTGGAAGGGGCAGGGTGTGGCTCCCCACCACAGGATCCAGGAGTGGTGGAGGGGGTGGGGAGCGTGGTAGAGACCCCAGGTCCCATGGGACCAAAACTGTGACTCTCCTGGTGCCTGGGGGAAGGGAGGGAGGAAGAGCCAGGCTGGGAGAGGAGAGTGAACCCGGGGGCACGCTACTCTCGGAAAGGTAGCCCCACATGGGGCCTATCCAACATGGCCTGTTCTAGCCGGTCTGGGGAAGGTGACCATAGGGAGGAGGGGTTAGTCGTGGGGTCACCACTGGCTGCGACGACGCTGAGTGTGCTGGGACTTAGGGTCCATCTGCACTTGGAGCTGGGGTGGGGGGCTCATTCCCAGCTGGAGGGGACGTCCCCACCCTACTAGTCTAGCTGCCCCAAGTGTGTACTTAGCACCTCAGACAGGATCATTCTCAGGGGAGCCGTTAGCCCCTCCTGCGGCAAGCTCCGCTCTTATTTTAGGGCCTAGCTGGCTAGGAGCGCCAACGGGTCTGTCTCCTCATGCTAGGCGTCAAACCCCAACTTGAAGCGCAGATGTTGCCTTAGGGAATGGCTGAGATCTGAGCACACGGCCCTGGAGCAAGGTGGGAGAATCGGGTGGCACGTCCAGCCTCCCACTGACCCTTTGACTGCCTCCTGCGGGCCCCAGGGCTCTGCCAGTGAGATTTGGGGAGCTGCCATAATCCGATAAGGGGACCCTGACCACCAGCGCTGCAGGGAATTGCCAATACCACTGGGTCACCTTAGCACTGGCTCAGATCTCAGCCTCTTGGGAGCTGTGGGCCCCCATCGTTTTCTCTCACCGGGAGAGCACACATGGGAGAGGAAAAGGGGAGTGAATGACAGTGTCTTGTGAGCTGGGTGATCTAGGGGGTTCAGGGCGGGGCAGGGTGTGGGTGGGCACAGTGAAAGCTTGATGGGGCTGTTTTGGTGACCCCAGTGCCCCGTGGCGGGTCCAGTCCAAGCTGGAACTGTCCCCTCATTTGTCCAAGTGTCCATGGTAATTGGAAGCCTGTTAATTGGTCTGTTCTGCTCCATGGACTGATGACAGAGAAGCCTTTGGCAGAGCCCGTGTCTTACAGGGATGTAGCAAGCCCTGGCCTAGCTCCTTGGGCGCATCTCCCTTCCGGTGAGTGCTCTCTGCAGGGCTGGGGGCTTAGGAGGGATGAGCAGCAAACTGGCTACTATGTCCTGGGGGAGATCCTAGACACACTCTCGCCATGGCACGAGGCCCCTTGCATACGGGATTCCCTTGAAGCAGCGACTGGAGATGAGGGAATGAGACAGTCATGCTGGGATGGATCTGGCCACAAGGGCTGCTTACCCAGACAGTCAGTGCTGTGCGAAGCTGGGTAGGGCTGGATCGTAGGGGCTTGTGTGATCTAGAGGTAGGCTCAAGCTAGGGAATTCTCATCCAGATGCAGGTTTCAAAGGCTCTCAAGTGTAGGGGTGTTCAGATGTGGGGTTTTTGCTTGAGAAAACAGGAGCCGTTTGCAAAAACCGCCTCTGAATTTGCATTCAAATCTTGAGCAACACCTGTGTCTGCGTGGCTGGACTAAAGAGAATTTAGCATGGGCCCAGTCTGTATGACAACAGCTATTTATATGATGGTATCATGGCACCTCCGCTCCTAGTGCCAGCCCAAACCTGGGGCCAGAGAGGCAGCAAGGAGAAATAAAGGAGGAAAAAGTAAACAGGATGCTTTTAAACTAAAAAAAAAAAAAAAATTGTCGGGGTGGGGTGGGGAGGTTTCAACCTGCATCTCTGGTTCTGGCTGGTGACTTTGTGTCTGTGCAGCCTTTCAGAATCAGAAAGCTCCATAGACATGCTGAATAGCTGGTTCACCCCGGCCTCTGTACTGTCCCCTGCCAGTCATTGTTCTCATCTGGGTATACTGTAGAGCTAGGCCAGACCTCAAAGCCCAGATCTCATCTCCTGAAACTCGGGGAGTTTGGATCTGAATCTAGTTCTGTCATGGTTGAAGCCAAAATCCCCATCCCATTCTCAGTCCCCCCGGTTTTGCAGAGGGATTTGAAATCCAGACCTGAACATTGCAGCTCAGAACCCTCGCTGGTAAACAGGCTCTGCTGTGGGCCCAGCGATGGGCTCTAAGGGTCTGAGATAAGTTCCCCTCATTGCCCTCTTGCTGCAGGTCAGAGACTCCCTTTCGCTCATGTAAGAATTTAATCAAACAGAAAATCAGCAGGCAGCTCTTAGTGAGATATCCCAGCCCCACGAGGCAGCTGGGGTTGCTTTAAACACTGACCATTGTTCCATGGGCTCTCTGCTTCCAGGTGATTAAAAGGTCTTAATAGCCACATAACCCAAACAGCTGCCTCCAGATAACGTATCTGCTCGTGGGGGATCTTTAGCTCATGGCCCTGTCTGGAGATCCCCATAATTAACAAGAAGAACAACACAATCTGGGGGGGTCAAAGCTTGGGGGGGATATTTCTTTGAAATGTCAAGGGACATGGGTGGCAGTTAGTTGGGGAATGCAAGGGTTTGTGTGAAATGGTGAGAGACAGGGTTTGTTTGTGTGTGAGAGAGATTCAAACACCCAGTTTTTAGAGTGGTGAAAAGAAAGGGGATAGGCTAGAGAGCCGAAGAGGCTAGCCAACTCCTAGAAAAGGGGAAGGAGAGAATATGATTTTGAGATCTTAGAATGGCGGGGATGGGAGGAAGAGATCAAGATCCAGATCTCAGCTACATGGAGGTAAATCTGGAGTAACCCTGCTGAAGTCAGTGGAGTTACTCTGGGTTTACACTGGAGTAAGTGAATCAGGTGTTGGTTTTCAGGTGTAAGGTGCAGAATTCCCAAAGTCTCCCCTAGGGGCTGTATATAACCCATCCCTGTCTCCTAACACTCATGGCAGCAATGAGAGGAAAGGCTGCCTTCACGCTTCTGGTGGCAACTGGAAACTCCACTTCCCTCTTGGGCTTCCTATTGGTTTCCCACCTGTTTCCTTTGCCTGAAGAGCTCTGAAGGTCGGAGCCAAAACTGCCCTGAGCAAGACACTCCCTACCCCCAGCTTTGAAATGGCTGGGGGAGAAGATCCTTACCCTTTGAGACTGGGTTTCACCTAACAGAGGAGAGGGAAGTATTGTCCCTCTCGGGGTGGTTGTGTCTTGCTGGTCAGATGTTTCCCTGAGAGGGAGTGTCACTCCCCTGCGTGAGGCACTTTCACTTTCCCACTGGCTGTGTCATTCTCATCAGTGAAGGATTTTCCTCACATGGCTGAGTGTTTGGTATGTCTGATATATTTCACTAGACGTAGGCTTTGAGCTGATGTCACATTCAGTGCTGCACTGGTTTTGCATTCCTGGAATGTTGTTGGTTTAAGGTTTGGGCTGATGCTAATCCAGTCGGATGAATGCAAACCCCATAACAAAGCCAGTGAATGTTGTTAAACCCTTGCATGGCTTATGGGGTCATGATGTTTGTTCAGGGGAGACCTGTTACTGCACCAGTTATCACAAGTGTTGTGCTGAAACAAAACCAAAACCACGAAACTCGCTCTGTGCCTGTCCAGAGAGAGCAAGAAATTTCTCTTGACATTTCAAAGAAATATTTTCCCCCAAGGTTTGACCCCCAGATTGTGCTGTTCTTCTTGTTAATGCATGGAGAGCTTGTTTCTCTTCTCCACTTTGCATCCACCTAAGAGCATGCAAACCAGAGCCTGCTCCAAGCAGCCGCAGGCAGCTCTCTGTTCTGATCAGCCAGCCCTGAATTGCTTGGTGAAAGGTGACCCTTTGACTCTCCAATTCACTCAATGATAGCAGTGAATCCTGTCGATGTATGTACACATCCGGCCCCCATCACCAGTGTCTGAGCATCTTGCAACCAGGCAGGGAAGCATTATCCCCATTTTACAGATGCGGAATTTAGCCACACAGAGGTTAAGTGATTTCCTTGTCTGTAGGTGGAGCTTTTCTTTCCAAGTCAGCACTAAACCAAACACTGCTGCACCAGGTTTGGAGGTCCTGCAGATGAGATCTATAATCAATGTCCTGAACATCTTAAAGATAATTCAGTATGGCTGCTTTTCAGATACATCTACCTCTAGATCTAATCTCTGAGGTGCGCAGCCATCTACCTATGGTATTTCTCAGGAGCCTGTCACCTTGGTATCTCAGCAATGAGTAGGGAAGCTTCGAAACTGTTAAGCAGCATTACTGTGTACAGTGGCTGCATTCCGCCCCAGAGGTGGCTGCACTTCAGTGGAAGGTAAAGGCTGTCTAGGATGCATAGTCTGTGGAGTGCTACTGTTGCAGTGTCCCTTTGGATAAAGGTGCTAGGGAAAGGGTTGTTTTTATTAGCGCCTCTAATCGCTTCTGTTTAGAGGGAAATGACTGGTGACACACCGCATGGCCATGGGGCAAGTCTCCAGCTCACTTCGGTGACCTTGATAACACGCCCGATGCCAAGCCAGGGAGGCCGGGTGACCTGCTTTTGCTCCTCTGAAATCTGAGCGGTGGAATTAATGCAGGCAAAGCTTTTCCCTCTCCGGGCTGATTAGCTGGTTGGTAAATCAACATGTGTAAATATTTTTTCCAAAAATAAATATTTATTGCCTGATAAAATGTTTTTGTCATAATTAGACACTGCTGCGTGGAATGTAGAGAATAATTAGCCAGCCTCATGCCCAGCCCCCTGCCAGGTGCGGGGCAGAGAACAACCTGGGTCACACCTACTGGGAGCAAGCAGCTGCCAGGGTAGATGGCAGGAGTGCCTGCCTTGCTGGGCGTTCTGTGGTGACTGCCTGAGTGAAATGTATTAAGCGCAGTGGTGGTGCACTGGGCAGGGAGTCCTGTGGGTTTTGGCCATGCCATTGGCAGGGGAGCGCCAGGGAAGGGGCATTCACTAGTTGGGTGGCACGGGATGGGGCCATTAATATACGTAGAAGGCACTGGGCATGATATAGGGAAAGGGAAGTGCCATGTGCATGGGAGATCCATGGGATGGAATCATCAAGACAAGAGGTTGTCCCTGGGCATAAGATGAGACTTCAGAGGGATGGAGACATCAGCAGGCAGGGAGGATGCCACGGATTGGGAGCATGTGGGAAGAGGGTGATGTGGAGAAAGGGGATTGGAGTAAGGGGACCGCATTGCACATGGGGTGACATGGGGTTGGAGTGAGACGGGTAGGAAATGCTGGGTGATGAGGGTGTCCTGGGCATAGTGGGTGATGAGGTTTCCAGAGTAAAGTGGAGAGATGCCATGGGGAGGGGCACTGTGGTACTGGAGTTCCAGGGGCAGCGAGTGGTAGGCAGTGCATAGGCCAAGGTATGACAGTGCTCACCTTCAGCCGTGCCCGCTAGCTGTGTGCTTTCAAACGCCATCCGAGGAGGGAAGCAAGCGCTGGGTGGCTGTGGTGAGACGACACCTCAAGGGAGCTGCTAGGGATTCCTTTTTATTAGAGTAGGAGCCGCATCTGAGCCAGGAGAAAGACGGAGAGACCTGCACCACTTTTAACTTTAACAGGGAAGAAAGTGACACTAATTAAGCACAAACACTTTGCTAATGCATCAAACACATGGGGCGGATTCCACTTAAGCAGGAGACAAGTGAGGTGCAAATCTGGCTGAATTCACAGTGCTGTGTGAGCATCAGGCTGTATCACAAACCCTCTGTATTAGATACTTATCCGTTTTACCCCCACTGTTCTCCCTTGGAAATCAGCTGCCTCACTCTCTGTCCAGGCACTTCCAGAGTCCACTGGTGAGAGTGTGATATAGATCCCCTGCTGCGCCTGATCTACAGAGGAGATGGGTTTGTTATCGCACCCGCCAGGGAGGTGTGTCTCTTCAGCTCAAGCTGGAGTAGCTTGTGTTTTTAGCTCTGGAGATCTCCACTTCAGTCCCCAGTGGGTTGGCCCAGATGGCAGCTGTCACAGTAGCATCCCTGCTCTCGGGCTCGGACTTCCCTTTCTATCATGCTGCGGGTTCTTTGTTGGGCTTCCTCTTGAGAGCTGAGAACTCATTGCACGGCTGTGCTATGATGCGTGGGGCCGGCTGTCCTGGCATTGGCGTGGAGGGATGCGACAGTATCTGTAGCTTGCTTTTGTAACAGGGCAGTGCTGTGAGGCAGCTCACAGTGCTGGAATCCTGGCTGACACCGGGGGCACTGCTGTGAGGAAGCTCTCAGTGCCGTAATCTTGGCTAGCTGGAAACTCACAGCTGCCTGCCTAAGAGCAGATGCTGTGTGTTGTGGCCAAACACACAGCCTCTAGACTACACAGCCAGGTGCTGAGAGATTTCATCCAGCCGCACGCAGCTTTTAAAAAAGTTCTGGAAACGTGAAGAACCCTTTCCCTTCCTCATTTCCCCACCACTGTGGGAGCTGGCTGAAATTTCCTTGGGTAAAGTTGATCATTAAAAATGCAGGATTGCTTCAGGAATTGAGTCCATATTGCAGTTTCTGCTAAAAGATGTAACCATTTGGTTTGTTCTTTTTTTAATCAGCAAGGAACATGAGTTCTTTTAAACAACCTCCGTGTACCAGTTACTGCTCAGAAAGAAGCAAACAACAGACGGAGGGGAGTAGGGGCTTGCTAACCAGGTGGGTGGGAAGAGCAGAACCTTCTGTACAGAAAGAGGGAAAGACAGGGATCCTTCTGGAGGGACAGACAGCTGGAGGTTGAGAACATTTCAGAGCCAGGATCTAATCCGCTTTGCAGCTGCACAGGAATGCCATGGGCTAGCTCCTGTGGCTACTCTACCTGACCCGCACCCATCCAGAATGGGTAGGCTTGATCTAAGGGGCGGGTATGGGGATGGGCCAGCTGGTTCAGATGAAAAGAGCACAGATAAGAATTGAACCCAGGAATTCTGTAGTTACATTTTACAGTGATGGAAAATTCTAGCAGGGATGGATAGATAGATAGAAGGTGTGTGTCAGATTCAATAGATGGAGAGGTACACAGAAGGTGTTCTGTGTGTGTGTGTGTTATATAGATTAAATAGAAAAGGTTAAGATATATTTTTAACACACCTTCCATTTTTGTGGCAGCCTCTTCATTTCCCAGTTTCAGTGGGGACTGACCTTGCAGAGATCCCAGGAGAAGGCTGAGGTCATGGTGTTTTGACATTGGGAGGAATCACTCCAACATCTCTCCAGACAGCCTGTTCTGGGATTCCTCGCCCAGCTTTGCAGTTTGCCCAAAGTTTCAGAGCCTGGCCAAGGGGTTTGCTTTTCCCATCCCAACCCCAAACCTTCCCAGGATCGCTCATTGCTGTGCAAAAGGGAAATATGGAGCCAGATCCTGAGTTGATGTAAATCAGCATTGTTCCATTGAAGTCAAAGAGATACACCAATTTGCACTAGCTGAGCATCTGACCTGATATCTGTGGGCCCATTTCTCCAATACGGGCGCTGAGCTGGGACAGCGGATTTGACTCTATTCCATTAGCTGATCATTAAGGAAGTTGAGATCTGAATGTTCTGACTATCGCCCATCTACGTACTGCAAAGTGGTTGGAAAATAGAAGGGAAGATCACAAATATTTAATGACAACTTTTTTTTGGCTAAAATGTTAATTTTTTAAAACCTTCCCAGCCTCTCTAAGGTGCCCGGCCTCCAAACCTCGCCTGCTTCTGGGCAGCTGGGGTTTGGAGCCAATTCCAGATCTGACCTTTGTTACTTTGCTTACCATATCATACTCAGACTGGGCCACCAGTCGCCAATGGCCTCCTGGTGTTGGGGACCTTTGGATCTGGATCCAGATCCGAGCTTCATGGATCCAAACGCAACTGGCCTTTGGCGATGGTCAGATTCCAGATCCAAACCTGGCGACTCGGGTCTGCCTCCCTGGAACATCCAGGGCTTGTCGCTGCATGGTCTGGTCAGGGCTTCAGCTACGAGGTAGGTATTTGTGACCCTACCTACCCACTCAAGCATCCTGAAATGGGATCTGGAGGCCATGGTTTGTCTCCCATGGTTGAAAATTGGGCTCCTCGGTCCAGATGCTCGAAGGTATTTAGGCATCTGACTCCAGTTGCTTTCAATGGGAGTTAGGTGCCAAAACACCTTCAAGGATCTGAGCCCCCGTGTCTATTCACTACTGGATTTCTCCACTGCTGGTACCTGACCTTGGGAGGCAACACTGGACTCTCCCACCAGACCCTGGGAATCAGTGGCTGCATGACAATGTAGATGATGGATGGTTGTTCCCATGGAGAACCAATGCCTTGGTGCACTGCAAATTCTCCTGTCTGTGCGTGCCTGGCAGGCATCCCCCCTATTGTGTGTTGTTGCACAAAACCCGAGCTGGCGCCTTACCTGGGCAACAATGTGCCTGTTGAGTCACACTGTTCAACCTGCAATTCTAGCTCTAAGTGCTGGTCTGGGTGATGTTTAGCATCAGATTCCCCCTTGTGTTTTGTTTGCTGTGTCTCATCTGCCATCTCCCTCTGGGCTCCAGGCTGCCTGGGAGTGTGAAGACGCCTGTCTGGTGAAGGGATCATGGGTCACAGGGAGGTTCCCGTCTCCCCCCATAGCTTCCCCTGGCTGCCCACAGCTTCTTAAACTCTAGGCATGCAAATCCCATTAGCCTAACCCCACATTATCTGCATTTGCCAATTTTCTTCACCTCAAAATGAGGGCTTGTGCCCACTGCAGGCATCTCGAAGGGGGAGTGGGCACAATTAGCTGCCTGGCCTGGGCTCCTGCAAGGACCGTGCCGCAAATCCCTGCTTGGAACAGAAGTCCCTTTATTGCACCTTGTCTCAGCAGAGCTGCTCTGCTGTCTCCCTCCCATTCAGCCAGCTGAGTGCCTCAGTGTCCCTTTAGGTCATGGACCCTGATGTGGGGCTTATGGGGGGAACCTAGCAGGCCGGAGAAAGTTGTTTTTGATTTCTTTTCCTCAGTACCTAGATAGGAGGAGGCTCATCCCTCCTTTCTCTTCTTCTATCTCTCTCTCCTTCCCCCTCTGCTGTTTGCTCTTCCACCCTGCCCTGTTCGTACAAAAGCACATGTGAGCGGTGGGGATTTGACCTCCAGGCATGGGCCCCAGCTCCAAAGTTTTGGATCCACATCTAGATCTAGACTCCCTCCCCCCTGACCACATCGGGAACTGTTTGGATCTGGGGAGTTGGTTCTGGTCCCTCTTGACACCCCAGGGACAAGCAGAACCAGAATGTTCAATACCCAGGAGTGCCCGTTAAGACCAGTGGAGAATCCCCCCCCCCACACCCCATTGAGAAGAATGGGAGCTGCTGGGCACTTCATATACATGCCTGGCTGGGCGCTAAGCAATCTGACCCCTGGAATGTACCCCCCTCCCCAGGGGCAAATCATCTTTCTCTTTGCTGGCGAGAAAGACCGCCTCGTGCCCTGCAGCGTGTGTCTGGGAGGAGTGTTTCTGGGTTGGGACATCTTTGCCTTTTCGGTCCTTTTCAAGCAATCATCTGGGAGGGATGAAGCAGACAGACCGCCCCCCCCTGCCCTTCAGGTCCAGTAGACATGGGGGTTGAGCTGAATGGATCATAGTGACTCTTGTTCTGAGTGGATCAGTGACTCCCAATGGCAAGGCCGCATTCCCATCGAGCCCCGGGCTGTGTCTGTACCAGACAGGACAAGGCAGGATGCATGGTCCTGCTTGGGAGGCCCCTTGGCCAGGCTGAGACCCTCACTCGTCTCCTCCCGCCAGACTCACTGTGTGATTAGGGCCATTGCAAGGAGCCTTTAGTGGGTGGTCCCTTGGCTTGTTTACAGTCCTGAGTCTTAGGAGCACAGCAGGCTCCCTTAAGCCCCAATCTGTGCAGCTGCCTCCCAGCCCAGCGTTCATTCCAGCCACCGCCTGGCCCTGGTGGAGGCTGGGAGCTGATCAGACACAAGAGAAGAGGGGTCAGGCAGCATGCATGGAACTAGAGGATCCTCTCCCTGCTCAGAGCTTGGGACAAATCCAGCTCGGATCTCAGCTGTTAAGTTCCATGGCGTTTCAATTGCTTGGACCAGAGCTGAACTGGGACCCTGATCGTTAACCTCCCTGGGGGACCCCCTCATTCCCAGGTTACTCTCTGGGGAACCGCCCTCTGGACTTAGCTTCCCTCAGGAGCCCACAGATTGTCCATGTTGGTGGGATTCTTCTGGCCGACCTTTCCAGAGCCACTCAGCGGTGAGACAATGGCTCACGCTGGTGAGGGGGAGAGGCTTATGGGAGTCAGAGGGCCTGTTCACAGTTCTCCGCCCTCCCAACCGGTAGCTGGTTTGGAGTCAGTTAATCAGGCCTTAACAACCAGGGATTGGCAGAACCATTTATCAGAACCCCATGGCAGAGCTATAGCTCCATTTGTGTCCGTCTCTAGTCACACCGAGAGCAGGGTCTAGCGCTTAGAGCTGGGAGTCGGGAGACCTGGGTTCTCTTCCCTGTGTGACCTTGCACAAGTTGTGTCCCCTCTCGGTGCCTCCTTTTCCCCATCGGTCACATGGGGATGACGAAGGGGAGGGGGGACTGTTGGGCTTAGTCCATCAATGTCTGTAAGTGCTTCCTTGGACGCAAAGTGCAGTATCGTGTCTGAGTCCTGAGCTTGGGTTCAGTCAACATGTCAAACCTCAGCCTCAGGGAGGCTGCTGGGGGACACAGATGTTGTTCTCCCATTGACTCCCTGGGTGACCCTGGGCAACTTACTTCACCTCTGTGTGTCTCAGAGTTCCCCATCTGTGAAACAGGGATAACAATACTCACAGGCTGTTGAGAGGCAGAATTAGTGTAAAGCTCTTTGAAGATGTAAAGCTCTGTCTAAACACGAATTATTATTCTTACAGGTGGGGCCGAGGTAGGAGGGATAGGTAGTGTCACTCGGTGCCTTAGATATGGCCAGTTTGTGCCCAGAGGAAGAGGAGGAGTTTGTGAAGCTCTGAGTCTAGATTAGATGAAGGCTGAACAGCAGAAGGCTGGGAACCAGACAGTGGGTAGCTGACTTATTTCAGGTGCACACACTCATGCCATGGCACACGCTGCCCTTTGCAGCCTGTTTTTCCATGGGCAGGAATCTTATAAACAGCCCTGGTGGCTCCAGGGTTGTGGAGATACAAAGATATATGTCACCCTTCCTGGAGTGACTATCTCTCCGGCTAGAGAAGGTGAGTTACTTTTGGAGAGGGGGAGATGCCCGTGAAGAATATCTTCCTTAGTTACTTGCCCCACTCCCCCATCCATGTTCATGTGCCCTCTTTCTTTCTGACCAGGGGAGTTTGCAGATGCTTACAGGTTCCTCAGAGAGTTTCCAGCCTTGGTATGTCGTGAGCTATCAAACCTTAAAGCCACATCATTCTGATTGCAATCATGCATTCTCCTTCTTCTCCTGGCTTTGACTGAAAAAATTTTAGCTGTTGGTATCTTGGGAAGGATTAGCATCCGATGCCTTATATCTTCGGAGAGTTCAGAATCCCAGCTCTCAAAAGGCATGGAGCATCCCTCTCTAACTGCAGGAGATGGTGAGAGATTAGTTGGTAAATTCATTCGAGGACCACAACAGGTGTAGGACAGGGTGGAAGCAAGACTGTTATCAGAATGGCGTGAGGTTACGATCTGCTATCTTGCGATCTGACCAGATTACTATAAGGTACAGCAAAGTAGGGGTCCTGAGTGATCTAATGGCACAAAGATATCAGCTCTGGTTGATGAGCTGTCCATTGGGGCTGGCATTGATTGGTTTGTTTGGCACTTGTCTAGCTTCCCAGCCAGGACATAACACCAGGTGACTCTCTAATCCCTTGTGATTCCATATGCCTGGCAAGCTGCCCCTGTGGTGACAGTGTGTCTCGGAGAGGCCAGGTTTAACCGCCCCAATGGGATCAGGAGGGGTGGGGGCATGGAGATGGCAGCCATTAACCCCGCCTGCTGGCGCTGAGCTCAGGGCTGAGTCAGCACAGTTTCGGCTTTTGTCATGTTCCCATTGTGGTGCAGGGTGAGTCATCTCCCCAGGCCGGGCGCTCCACACTCTCTGCTTCCTGCTTCCACTCTAATCCGACAGCTCAGGGGGGATATTTTTTCCATCGGGTTTATTTGTGTTTTCATTTAAGCTGTGAGGTCTCGGATTCCTTTGTTTCGGAAACGAGACGCTCTCACGGATTGATTCCCCCCGAACGCCTCGCTGACCCTCTCCTGCACAGAACTCCTCAAGCCACCTCCAGAGGTGATCTTGAAGAAGGTGGGTAGGAGGGAGGCTTCCATACATTCAGCGGGTGCCCGCAAAAGAAGCTACCATCGCTCCCTTTATCTTTCAGCTGGACTGCTCTCTTCCACCCAACGCTCTCCTGCACCCACACAAATGTCTGCTCTGAATCTGGCCCCTGCTCTCCACCTCCAGGAGGGATGTTCCCACAGAGGTGATAGCAGGGGGTATGTCAAGGGTAATAGTCCATCCAGTAGGGGGTGCTCTTGCTGGGCCCCGTGTTTGCTCAGCTGCATTGCCTTCCCTGCATCATCTTCTGGCCCGCTTCCCTCCCTCTGGCCGATGGAATCCGAACGGAGGGCATCTCACTTCAGCTCGCCTGTCCAAACTCCGCCATTCCCTCCTGCGTGCAGTTCAGTGGAGGGCTGGCAAGAGAGTAATCCCTGTGAGCAGCTCATCGGTAGGCCCAGGGGACGCTAAGCCCAGGTGCTACCTCTTCCCCGGCCTTTGCCCACATGTGACCTGGTTTCCTTAGCAAAGACATTGAGTTCTGGCTCTTCTGCACCCCTGGGATCCCGCTACTCAGCCACGCTCCTTGGTAATAATTATGCCTCAGAGGAAATGACCTGCTGGAGATGGGTCGGGGAAACGGAGGGGACAAGGTGTGGAGCTAGAGACGGGAATACACCAGAGGAGAGTGGGAGGGGCGTGAGGGGTACAGGGGTGGAGGACAATCGAGGGTTGAGGGTTTGCGGGGGAGGGATACAGGTCAGTGGAAGGCAAATGTTACAGAGTCAGTCTGAGGGGCATCTTTCAGAGGAAGCATGGGGCTGCTGTGGGGAGCTAGGGGAGGCAGACGGGTTGGGTAAAAATGCGGGCTATGGAGTCAGGGGAGGGCAGAGGCAGGCTGGCAGCGCATCAGCGCTGAGGGGTGAAGTTCATGTGGAGCGAAGGGATGCAGAAGTGGAGTGAGCTGAAGATTCTGAGTGGGAACTGGGGAGATGTCGGGCACAGGAAGCCCCGGGCAGGCTCGGGCAGCAGTGTTGGGTCAAGCAGTGACGCTCAGCCCAGGTCAGGCAGAGGCAAGAGGCAGTGCTGCTACCAGTCCTGGGGTGGGAACTGGCAGAACTAGCTGAGGGATTAGTGGGCATGCTCGCGGGGCGGGGCCAGTGCTGGGAGCAGGATCGCAGACTGAGGAGCCTTTGTGCTTTGCTGCTGAGCTTTGGCTTTCGTAGCTTTATTGCAGGAAGGCCCGTCCCATCGCTGTGTCAGCACTTTCACCTGGAGCCCTGCTCTGCCAGCCTTCCTGCTTCCGCCCCAGGGAGCATTCGTCTCCCATTCACACTGGGCGAAGCGGCTGCTCTGAAGTCAGTGGACCGAGAGCCGAGGAAAAGCCATGGGAGTGGGCAGAGAATCACCATAGTGAGTCTAGTCTGCAACTCATTTTCTAGAGCGGTGCCATTTGCCATTCAAAGAAATACGAAACTTGAGAGGCTGTGTTGCCTAGTGGATAGGGCTGGTTCTCAGGAGACCTTGGGCCTCTTTCTAACTCTGCCACTGACCTGCTGTGTGGCCTTGGGAAAATCACTTCCCCGCTCCATGTGTCTGTTTCTGTCTTGTATATTTAGCCTATAAGCTCTTGGGGACAGGGGCTGTTTCTTACTGTGTATCTGCAGCACCCAGCACAACAGAGCACTGAACTCAGGCGGGGTCTGTAGGGGCTACCATCAGACCAGTCATCATAATAGTGCCAGGAAAGTTATAATAAAACTTTGAGGGGAGTTAGTAGAAAATCCAAAAAGTCTAGGACAGATCTTTCTTTCTGGATTCAGTGTTGACTGATGGCATCCGGGCAGAGATTGAAGTTTAGCCACCAGGCTGGACCAGCATGGGGAAGCTTCCTCTCCATCGAACCTCAGCTTGGGTCTGTTTCCATTATCCGGTACCTTTAGACTGCCAACAAAGGGGCCAGATGTGGGGTGGTTTTGTGATGTGGACACTCCTTGGAACTAGACAGAGAACTACCAAAAAAAAATTCACTTACTACAGGCCAGTGACATCTCTGTCGTCACTACTGACCTACTCTGGCTGTGAACCGGTGACCTCGAGTGAAAGGGGCTGGGTATCCCATTAGCAATCCCAAGCCAAGATTGGTCTTTCTTTTCTGAGATGGATTTGAACTGAAGCCAGAGGCGGCATTGTAAGCCATGCCACTGAATCCCCAGTGTCTTGATGTCACATAGCTGTGGGAGGGGATGCCTTAGCTTGCAATTTTCTTGACTTGTCCCTGCCATGATCTTAATGTTACTTCAACCCAGTCTGGACATTTTGCATTTGTATGCCACTGTGTGACCTTCAGTGGCAATCTTGCCACACTATCTCACTAGCTATCTCTCTGTCTTATTCCTAATGCTCCTCTTGCATGGGTGTCTAAGCCCTACTGTCTAATCCCTCTGGTATCTGAGCTCACAAGCTAAGCAGGGTTGAGGTGGATCAGTATTTGAATAAGAGACCTCCAGTGAAGGGCTAGTGTGCTGCAGGAAGTGGTGTATTGGTGATTCATTAGGGAGCACTCTCCTTTCTCAGCTAGTGACTAAGCATGGTGTGGTGAAAGCGGTGCCTGTCAGAAGAGGTGTAGAACGAAGTTTCTAATGCCTAGTGATCAGTTAAAATCTCCTGGGCATTTTTTTGGTACTTTTTTTGGAAGAGGAAGGGTGTTAACGCCAGAGTCTTGGCAATGTCCCAGCTCAGGTAATTACATCCTGCCTCTCAAAATTCCCCGTGTGGTTTCAGCTGGATTCAAGATTCTTTATTATTTCCCATCCTCCCTAGACCATGTGCAGTGTTGCTGTGGGCTGTTAAATGCCTGCTGCGTTCTGCTCCAGAGGTGGCTGCATTTCAGTGCCGAGTGATTTGATCTTTGTGTATATATAGGACAACACCTACTGAAGTCAATGGGAACTGTGGGTGTACAGAGCCTCTCAGGACTGGGTACTAGAGAAAAGTAAAACATTAATGCATTATAAATAACCCTAGGCTGTAGTGTAGACATGGCCTGAGACACAAGGGCCTTTGCATCTCTGACCCCCCCCCCCCCAATAGCATTTGTGTCGGCAAGGTACACAGCGATATTGCCACACCAGCAGGGAGTCTCACCAGACTGATGCCAAGGGCTGTTTCAATGCCTTAGGGGCAGGAGGGGTATCTGGGAACGGGAGGGAGAAATCCATGGTGGGTTGGGCCAATGTGAAGTTGTGCAAAGCTGCATGGAGTTCACATGGTTCTTACTCATGAAGAGCGATGGATTGGGTGCACGACGGTGTAGCAGAGCGTCAACAGAGCTCTCTGAGTGAGAGGCGAGACTCTTGAGGGGCAGGACATTAGCAGCCGTGTCTGCAAAGCACCATGCTATTCCTTTCATTCAAGTGGGAGATGCTCTTGTTCTTAGCATGGAAGAGCCCAGGTTCCAGGTGACTGTGCAGGGCTTGGCAGGGGCCAGAGAGCAGTGCTGGTGGCTGCTAAGAGGGATGTCTCGTGGGAGGGGCTGGGGAACGAAGGAGTCCCTTGGTTAGAGGGTGGAGGTGTTGGTGCAGCAGGACGGAGGGGGCTAGTTCAGTGGGTCTCTTAGAGCCTGTTCTTCTATCTTAGGCCAACACTCGGGGGCCTCACGAGGTCAGATCCAGCCAATGCCTGGGCTTGATGTCCCAATCCGGGACGCAGGGGAAGTATGAGCTAGGGGACCCGTGCACACATCCTCCTCCCCCCACGCCCCTCCAAGCTCCCTGCCGATGCCGGAGGGTGCAGCCAGCTCTGTGCTCAGCACAGCTGCCAGAGCGCTGAAGCCTCACGTGGCCCAGTGAGTGTCTAGAATGAGGATCCTGGAGAAAAGACTCCACACAAAGCACTTCGGAAGCCAGGGCAGAGAAGTGGGGCCGAGGTCTCTGCTAATGAAGTCAGGGCACCGGTACATCTCCAGCACTCAGCTGGGGCTCTTTGGCCTGAGAACTAGGAAGGAGGCCTCAATTGAGCATGCTCTGATGTACAGAGCTAATGTTGCTCAGTGCTCTGCCTTGCTAGCTGGCTGCCTCCCGGACACAGGCAGGGACAGGTCAACAGGCTCTTGGCGATTTGGCACGGGAGCAGCAGAGCTGGACATGGGCTCACCCCTCTGGCTCCTGCATCACACATACCCTGGGCTCTTCCAGGCCTCTCCAGAGGCTGACTGGGGGCTTTATCTTCTCTCCTGCGTGCGCGCACTCTCTGATTCCCATCAATAATTTATGCATTGGCCCTGATGAATTATTGAGTGTGCATTGGGCCAAGGGGAGAGGAGCCATTGAGTCTCAGTCACCTTGCGAGTAAAGGCCCTTGAGGGCAGCTGGCCGCTCCGCGGCAGCCAATCTACGCTCTGGCTGCAGGTTTAGGTTGGGGAGCAGAGGGAGGTCACTCGTGTTCGCTGGTAACTTGCAAAAAGCCTTGGCTCCATCTGACCTCGTTCTCGGTAATGCGAGCTGGGATTTGGTGTCGTCTCTTGGAAGTGGGGGTGGGGTTGTTTCCCCGGACTGGATTCAGGGGCACTGCAAGCCAGGAGGGGTCAGCAGAGGTTTGTCCCCTCTCCCAGAGCAGACACCAGCATTCAGACACCTTGGGAGGAAACATGATTTCCACGTGCTGGTTGTTTTCTCGGTATATTTTTTCCCCCGGCAGCCTCTAACAGTTAGGAATGTGGTTTTTTGAAAGCAGCTGCATGTAGAAGCCTGACTTCCAGTCGGGCATGGTGCCTGGCTGGATCCTCAGCTGGCATCAGTCAGAGTGGCTCCTTCGGCATGGCCACACTGCTTTTGGCCGGCCGTGGATCCAGCCCTCTGTGTCTGGGAGGTGAGGGCCACCCCTGTCATGGGGGATCTGCCGGCTGCTTCTTGTTTTAGACATGTTGGAGATCAGGATCAAATTTAACGTAATCCAGGTCTCTGCCATCTTGCTGGGCATGTGTGCAGCCATCATGTTCCATGTCCCTCTGCCCTAACCCCTAGTTCTGTGTAGCCAGCTACACCATATCCCTGTATTCTAGGACTTACGCTCCATGACCCTATTTCCTAGCCACTCCAGCTCCGTTTCCACATATCCCAGCCCTGGCACGCTGCCCAGTGCTATTTCCCTTTATCCCAGCGCACCTTCTGCTCTGTTTGCATGTCCCTGTGTCTGTTCCATAACCATGTGCCCGGGACCCTGCTGCTCCCTCTCCATGACCCCAGGCTTTACTGAGGAAATCCTCTTTTGGTTTTGATAGGGGCTTGGAAAGATCCGAGCAGGGGAGAGAAGTCTATTTTCTGTGGCAGAATAGCAAGCCAGGCTGAATGCCCCGGCCTGGGGTAAAAGTGGGAAGTGCGCTGCAGTTCCAGCTCTTTGAAGAATCTGACCAGTTTTGTAATGATCCTTAGTTAGTTTCCTTGGGCATTGCTGGGAACAGAGCTCCGGGTAATGGAATGGAATTAACACAGGGAAAATTGAAACTGAATATAAAGAAAAACTTCCTGAAGGCATCTGTCTGTCTGTCTATCCTATTCCTCATCAGTATCATCATCCCAATGATATTTCTAAGGTGCCTGTCACCTTAGCATCTGGCCTGTGGAATAGCATCCCTTGGGCAGTGATGGAAACTCTGTTTCTTTAGGCCACCCACATTGGGACATTGCTCCTCTCCCTGTAGCTGCATTGGCAGGGAGATGCCCCAGAGAACCCCGGAGGGTTCTTCTGTCTTTGACTTCCATGATTCTCTGGCCAATCACTCGCTTTTCTGGCCCTCGTGGTAAGGAGTCCAGCCTCGGCAAGGAGCGTGGTTTTCTGCTGTCCATTAGCTGAACTGAAAGCTATCATGGCCTCTTCCTCTTCTATAGGTCTTTGGAAAGCCACGCTCCTGAGGAACAGCTGTGGGGTCACAGAGCTTATGTGAAACCGGAGCCAGCTGCACCATTGCCCAAGCCCTGGAGCCAACAGCTCACTTTGAGAACCAGGGCTTGTTGAGGGAAGTTTCCCACTGGTGGATGAGCCTACCTGCCTGTGCTGGCAGCCCTTCAGAAGAAGGTGGGGCTGGGGCTGACGAATCCATCCTCCCCAGGCCTTGGGAGAAAGAGGGAGTGCCTACCTACATGCAGGCAGCAGTGAGCCGTACAGGAGTCTGTTCCCAGGACCTTTGCTACGTGACTGTCTCTGCTAGCCGACAAGCTCCCACACGCTCTCCGGGGCTGTAAACACTTCAGAGCTGGGATGCCTGGCAAGGCTCTCGCTCACCTCTGCAGGTGCAGCCAGTTCTGCAAGAGGCTTCCTCACCCGAGGGCAGAAGGATCATAGCATGCTGCATGACGGGTTGGATGCGCTGCATTTCCCCGCTTCCTCGAATCCTGGCCTGGTATTAGGCAGCACAGTGCTGCTCTTTCCCCTTTTTGCGTGCTCCATCACCCAGTGCGCCTCGTGCTGTTAGGGGGCCGCTGTTCATAACAGGTCCCAGCTCTCTGCCCCCGTTAGGGGTGCTGTGCTGAGAGCTTCATTGCCCAGACATTCTTCATCCATCTCAGTCCTGCTGCCGTTCCCTTCCTGACTCTGGCTGGTCCTATCTGTCATGGCCCCAGCGTGGCATCGGGAGGTGCAATGCTGCTGGGGGTGCTCTGCTCGACATCAGCTGGCTCCAACTCCTCCCACACCAAAGGGCTGCTGCGCTGCTCCAAAAACTAAAGTGACATTTGCAGTGCTCCTCTGCGGGCTCATTAGCTGGATCTAAAGGCCAAGAGGCATGTGGTGCTCCCCAACTGCACACACCCAGTGCCTTTCAGTGACTCCTAGCTGAACATTAGGGCAAGCCCCTGTCCCCCGGCAATGCTGAGTGACTCGCAGGGGCACGAAGCCTGGCTCAAGGAGGGAGCCCGTACTCAGCCCAGAGGAAGGGTATTCAGGCTTCACTGTTGCCTTGCTGTGGTCTACGGGTGAAATGTCAGTTCTGCGCAGGTTTTGTTAGGATCCCTTCTGGGCTCAGCCGGGCCGCGGCGAGGGGTGCTGGCGGGGATGGCTGCCGACCGCCGGAGGGGAGCAAGTGCAGCCGGCTTTCAACAAAATGCTGGCAGTCAGCATGTGCCTCCAGGAGGACATGTGTGTGGATGTATGTTAGAGAGGGGGAATGCGTGTGCACCCACCTATGAGGCTGTGTGTGTGTGTGCATGAGTGTGAGAAAGGAGAAGTGTGTGTGTGAGATTGGAAATGTCTGAGTGCACATGTGTGTGACAGGACGTGTCCATGAGGGATTGCACAGGTAGGCATAGATGTGTGTCTGAGGACATGAGTGAGACTATGTTTGCCCGTGTCTGTGTATGAACGCGTGTAAGGATGTGCACGTGCGGGTGTGAGAGGACACTGTGTGTACGTGGGGGGGGGGCCACGGAGAGCTCGTTCGGTTCTGCACTCCCTGGGACCTCGCTGGCCATTGGAAGAGCAGGAGCGCGGAGGCCAGACTGTGTCTAGCCTTGGCTCTGACAGCAGCAGCATTGATGCGCTTGCACTTAGCAGCGATGACTTTGAATGGCTGTATGCACTGACCATGAAGACGCTCCATTTCCATTTCTCCTACATCCCTCCCTCTCTGTCTCCTGACCCTCCCTTCCTCTCCATCACCCTTTGCTGTCCTTCTTTCTTTCTTTATACCCCTTTCCTGCCTCCTACCCTCTCTCGCTTTCTTTGGGCTCCCTCTCTCACGCTCTGCACACATGCATTTCAGCCTGCCCCGTAAGGGAGTGAGCAGAACCAGCTTTTCCAGTTCTCAGCGCCTTGCTCTTTCAATACATTTTTAATATCCATACCAGCTGTATAGTTATTGGAGCATTATCTCTAAACACACAGATTAGAGGAAGATGTGGCAGCAGCCAAAGATGAATTTAAATGTTGATCTTGTGAGAGACTTTATTTCCCCCTCTGTAGAGGGAGGGATCATCTGGGACAGAAGAATAACCATTAAGAATATGCTACACTTCTGCTGAGCGCCTTTCATCTCTGTGTTACAGAGCCTGTGTGTAGGAATGGCTTCATCTGCCTCTAAAATGCAGCCACCTCTGGGGTGGAACAAGGCAGCTGTTTGCCATCTGACAGCAACAATGCACAACAGGAAAGGAAAGGGCAGGAAGTGAAAAATAGAGCAGCCTGTGTTCCTGGGTGGTCTCAGAACCCTGTTCGTCAGATTTCCTCTGAAAATCACATTCTAGGCTTCGGCAGCTCAGTGGGAGTATCTCCAATGACCTTAATGGGCGTTGGAGCAAGCCATTAATCTGCATGGGCTTGTTTTCCTCTATGGGTGTGTCTGTGCACACACACATGTGCATGCATGTGTCAGTTTGTGAGTGTCTTTTGCACCCTTGGGGTGCATCCAATGCTGCCAACAAATCTTCCTGAGTAACTCCCCTTGCTTTCAGTGAGCCACCTGCAGTGTCCTGAGAGCTGAGTTTGGCCCAGCGTGTAGCTGTGTGCACACATGTAAGTTCATGTGTGTACAGCGGGTGCCTGGGGATGTGGTTCCCTGCCTGCCTAGAACAGTCGAAGTGTCTGGGCGTGTGTGTGACGGCGTGGTGTGTGTGGATGTGTGCATAGGTATGCTCCGATAGCCACATGTGTGGGGTATATTTGCAGGAATTACTTTAGTAGCATGTGACATGTTTCCCAAGAGTAAAAGCATCACTTTGTTTGTCCATCCCCAGGCCATCAGGGGATGGTCACAGGGCACCACATTGGCCATTGGGCACTAGACCTTACTGGGTGGCTACAGGGGGGGAAGGGAGCAGCAGACGTCACTGGCCGGCATGGCTGGGGGATATCAGCCCTTATCGAACAGATGTTGTAGGTGGGGTTGCAGTTTGTTACACAACAGTAGTGGAGCTGGCTCCCCCAGATGCTGACGTGGGTCCCAGCCAGCCCTGGCTGCAGGGGGCTCCGTGGCATTACATCAGGGTGGATTTGGCCCGGAGAGTTTTGTTATGTGACGCTATGACCTGGGCTGGGGACGGACCTCTGGGGTCCAATAGCTCTTGGCTAACTGGAAGGCAGGCGGCAGGGACCATAAGCCCCCAGCGTCCACAGGGTGGTGGGCTCTGCAGTCAAATGCTGTAGGAATTGGCCCGGTGTACCAACTGCCTGACAAATTCCTGGGGCAGCTGAAATTCAGGGGTTGGTCCCGGAATGTCAGCTCCTTGCCTGCTACACACCAGATGCAGCTGTGGTGTGGGGGTTCCAGAGACCAGGATCCCTTTGTCCCTCTCTCTCTCTTTCTCAATCTGATCCATGTCTTCCCTGCTCTGTCATTGCAGGGCTCTGGGCTCAGACCGTCCTAGTCAATGACACAGTCTCGGGGTTCATCGGGACGGACGTGGTCCTTCACTGCAGCTTCACCAACCCACTTCCCAGTGTGAAGATCACGCAGGTCACGTGGCAGAAGGCCACCAATGGCTCCAAGCAGAATGTGGCCATCTACAACCCTGCCATGGGAGTCTCCATCCTCTCCCCCTACAAGGAGCGTGTGACCTTCCGTAACCCCTCCTTTAAGGATGGCACCATCCAACTGTCCCGGCTGGAGCTGGAGGATGAGGGCGTGTACATCTGCGAATTTGCCACCTTCCCAACCGGCAACCGGGAGAGCCAGCTGAACCTCACCGTACTGGGTAAGATATAGCCATTGCCTTGGGCCAGATGCTCAGCCCGTATCACTGCCCTGGGTCAGAGTCACCCACTGAACGCCCTCTGGAACCTGGGACCAGCGACCTAGGACTCCCTGAGGCTCTGATGGGGGGAATCCCTTGGTTTAAATTGCACCCACAGAGCTAGTTCTCCATAATCTGACATTGCCAGGCTCATGGGGAAGCTGAACTAATTTGCTAAGTGGCTTGAGAGTCCCAGATGAAAGACACTAGAGTGATACAAAGCATTAGTAGGGTTCCTCCTTGGAGCTCTCTTAGCCTGGGTTTGTGGATAGAGAGACCTTGGCCTAGGATTCCCCCACAAGGCTCTATCTAACCTGGGCTTTCCAGGGAAGGAGAGAATTCAACTGCCTATCCAATGTATTGCCACCCTTCTTCATGACCTGCAGCTTGGAGGGCTGGATCCCCAGTGGGTGAGGTTCAGAGTAGCTCTTCTGAGACTGCAGGAAATTTGCTCGAGCTCTGGATCAGGCCAGGAAAAGCCCAGCCATGGGGCTGTACCACTGGGTGTCCCGGGGGTTGGGAGCCATGGGGATTGGTGGTGATTTTAAAACCTCTTCCTCTCCCTGCTCTGCTGTCTTTTTGTAGCCAAGCCCACCAACCGGATGGAGAGCACCACCCGGCCCCTCGTAGCCAGATCTGGCAAGATGGAAAAGATCTTGGTAGCCACCTGCATGTCCTCCAATGGGAAGCCACCCAGCACCGTCACCTGGGACACCAAGCTCAAAGGGGAGGCGGAGTTCCAGGAGATCAAGAACAGCAACGGCACCATCACGGTGATCAGCCGGTACCGCCTCGTGCCGAGCCGTGAGGCCCACCGGCAGCAGCTCATGTGTGTGGTCAATTACCAGCTGGACCGTTTCACCGACAGCATGACTCTCAATGTGCAGTGTAAGTGAGAGAGCAATGGGGCCAGGCCAGCTGCCAAGGCCTGGTGTCTTGATTGACTATCCCCAGGGCTGGTGCAGGGAGGGGAGGGTCACGAGCTTGCTGCAGGGGTGGAGTCCAGTGCCACATCCTCCCTGGGGTAGAAGAGAACAGTGATCTCTTGGAATAACCACTCGCCCTCCCTCCCTCTCTCACCTACTCCTTCCTTTTGCCCGTTCTTTCTCTCCCTTTCCACCTCTCCCTTCTTCCTGACTTCCTCTCTGCCTTCTCTACTCCTCTCTAATGTTCTCTGTCCCCATCTCTGATCTTCCTCCATTCCCACTGTTCCTCCATCCTTCTTTTCTGTTTTCACTCCCCATCTCTGTTTCCTTATTCCTCCTTTTCCCTTCCTCTCCCATTTCCTTCCCCGCTCCTTTATCCATCTCTCTTTCTTCTCCCCCCCCCCCCCCCGGCCCTGTTTCTTGCCATCCCTCTCTTCCCTAACAGATGAGCCAGAAGTCACCATCGAGGGCTTTGACGGCAACTGGTTTTTGAACCGGAAGGATGTGAAACTGACGTGCAAATCCGATGCCAACCCCCCCGCTACCACCTACCAATGGAGGCTGTAAGTACCCCCAAGGCATCCGGCCCTGTAGCAGCGCACACCACTTCCCACAAGAGCCAGGGAGCCCCCTTGGAGAGCTAGAAGCCTCCTACCAACTGGTACTTGGACTCAGTAGGGCCTGGTTGCGGAGCTGTGTATAGAGACACAGGGCCTGGCTCTGCTTTCACTGTGAATCTGGAGTCACTCCATTGCCATCAGAGGGGTTGCACTGGAGTAAAACCTGTGCCCTTGGGAAGAGAAACGGGGCCTCAGGGTCACTAGAGACCGAAACCATCTTTCCACGGGGAGCTCAAGGCGGCAGAGCGATATCTCTACATCTTTGGGGGCAAAATGGGCAGTGTATAGAAATCCTGACTCTGCCAGGATTGAAACTAGCTTTCTATAGGGAACTCAGGCCTGCACCTGTGTGCATACCATACACCAGCTGAGGGGCAGGTCTATAAATCCTGCCTCTCTATGGATTGCCTCTACGTAGTGCTCTGGGACACATATAGAAGAGTCTATCCGTCGGGACTGAAATCAGCTTTCTGGGGGCGGGGGAGGTGTCTTGCTGCCAATTCAGGGGGTCTGGAGTCGTTGCTGTCCGGGACCCTGACCTTTTCAGCTCCCCCTCTCCGCCCATGCCCCATGTGGAGCCTGGCCTGTCAGACGCAGAGCAGCCTGCTTCCTCTGCCAGCCGTGCCTACAGGACAGTCTGCGGGGGTGCGGCTGCAGACCGCGCTGGCGGGGAAGGTGACGGGGGACAGCAGTGCCTTTCCGGGCGGATGGACTCACCGGGCCTGTCAGCTGGGGTGATGCAGATGGGGCTGGGCTTTGGTCTGAGCCCCAGCATGTCTGCCTGGCATGGGCAAAGGTTTCCAGCTCTGCTCACAGCTCTGCTAACAGGCTCTATGGGGGATGGGGTGGGATGGGGAGCTGAAACAGTCACGGTCCTCTCCTTAGGGGACCATGATCCCCTTCCCTCAGGATTGCATCCCCTCCCTGCTTTCTCGGGTTATTCTCCTGCCCACGGCCTCCTCCAGGCCCAGCACTTGCCAAGGGGAAAAGCTTTCAGACCCAGGGGGCCCTGCCATCTCCGATGGAGGGGAACAGGCAGCAGGCAAGGAACTAGCAGCTCCCTCCTCCCTCTCTTGGCCCTGGTTTGCATTAATTACGCAGCATTGCAGGTCAATCTGACAAGGACCCGAGAGCGGGGAGAGCTGGGCTGTGAGGGCCTTTGAGCTGTGGCGGCAGGAGGATCCCTTGATGCACGGGAGAAGAGCAGAAAATGCGGCTGCCCTGCCCTGCTGTGTTCATGGTGGCTGGGGGATTGACCTCAGCACAATGAGCCATGCAAGCTGCACTTGGTAGTGAAGGGCTGCAGGTGAACACGCTCCCCCAGCAAACCCGGGTGTATGGTGCCAGCTGCAGGCTCCGCTGGGGCATGAAGACTCCATCTGCCAACCCCTTTCCAGTGCAGCCCTGCCTCGGAGACGGAGCATAGCTGTGACATGTCCAGATGCACACAGACATGCTCTCCGGGGCCCTAAGAGAAGAGATGCCCTTTGTTGCATGGAGGTCGAGCAGGCAGTGGGACACACGTAACTCCATTGCTTCCCCTCAATCCTGGAGGCTCTAGCTCCATCACTGGACCTGACAGGGTAACCCAGCTGTCACTCCATAACTTCTGAGTGTGAGCTGGACAGACATCCAATAATCCTCCCAACCCTCCTATAAGGAGGATGAGTATTATTCTCCCTGTGCTGCAAGTGGGGAAACTGAGGCACCGCGCGGTATAGTGATTTGCCCAAGCTCACTCAGCGAGTCAGTAGCAGAGCCGGAAAAAGAACCCAGGAGTTCGGTGGTGGTGCGGGGGATTGTCATATGTGCCTATAAGGATTAAAGAGCACAAGTTCTGTTGAGTTTATGCACCTTTGAAAATCTCTCCCTGCAATGAACCTTTGCAACCCTAACCAACCTCCCTTTGGTGCACCCCTCCCCACATTTCAGTCATTAAATGGAAGCAATTCAGCCTCCTCCAGGTTGTCAGCTTTGGGCTGAACGCCCTAAAGGGAAGGAGAAGTGAGCCGGAGCCACTGGGGGCTTAGATGAACATTGACGGAACCTGGAGTGGTTATTTCTTTTTGCATTCACGGAGCTTAAAAACCGATCAAACGTATTCTTTTCTGTTTGGCTGGTGCTTGTCATCGGGAAAGCGGCTCTCAAAATGTCTTTGCAGGGAGCCAGAGTTATTCTCTTTCATGTCGCTACCCGCATCAGGCTGCTTGGCTCACAAGCCTGAAGAGGATTCTTCTGTCACCGCTGCCAAGTCTTCCCCTGTAAACTCCGTGTGGGCTCTTGGCACCTCTTGCACCAGCACCCAGGGCAGCATAGAGAGAGGGTTTCACGCATGACACAGGAGGCTCCAGTGCCCCCGCAGAGTGGCGTTGGCTCCCGGTGGCTCACATCCTTTGGGCAGTAAGGCCAGTTTCCAGGTGTTAAAGGTGGCCCTGTGGGACTGGGACTGGCCAAGAACATAGGAGACCAGGCCTCTGTCCCAGGCTTTGTCTGCCACTTTGGGCAAGTCATGTGATCTCCCATTGCCTCAGTTCCCCCTGTGTAAGATGGAGACAATAATACTCCCTTGGTCTGTTTAAATTATAAGCTCTTCAGGGCTGGGCTGTCCCTTACTATGCATGCATACAGCACCTTGCACAGTGGGGCCCTGATCTCTACGTGGGGCCTCCAGCTGCTGCTGTAACACTAGAGGGAGGCAGACAGCCACGATGTGAGTAAGACAGGGCCATTTTTTCTCAGCCCGGTGAGATTTGCTAGCACAGGCCAGGTGGGAGGGGCAGTTACAGTCGGCAGGGGATGCAGGGCTCCACACACTGTGCCTGCTGTGTGGCCCTCCGCAGGACCACTTCAGGTGTACATCTGGACGAGGAGGCGTATTGGTTGGCAACTGGCATAAGCGCTCCCAACTCCCAGCATGAGGCAGGGCCCTGGAGAATTGTATCCCCTTAGGCCAGGCCTGGAGTTAGCCCTCCGTGGCCATGCCTTTTGTTACAGTTTTAAAATCTAGAAAGAGTAAGTATTTTATTGTCAGTGTGTATCTATGGCCCGCTGGTCCCGAGGGGACCATGGCTCACGACTCAGCCACTAGGGGCACAGCCTCGATGGCTGCAGAAGGAGCTGGGGAGCGGAGAAGGGAGAGACAGAGAGAGGAGGCTACTACGACAAATACCCCTTCGTTTCTGTCCTCACCACTCCCTTCCCAGAGGACCTACTTGTCAGTGAGGACTGTGTATAGGTTAAACTGAGAGGGAGCGAGGAAGGGAGGAAGGGAAGGGAAAGGAGAAGAGAGATGTAGTAAAGAAAGAGGAAGAGGGATAGAAAGGAGAAGAGAGGGATGGGAGGGGAAGAGAGGGGCAGAAGCAGCTGTTTGCTCTTTCTCTCTTTCTTCCTCCTTGCCACAGACTCTGCTTCCCCGTCAGCTCAGGGCTGTCTATTAGCTTGTTCCCCTGGGAGAGACGCAGGCCAAAGGCTGGGTTTAGAGCTCGCTAACTAACTCTGTTGATCCCCAGCAGCCAGGCCCTGGGAGCTGTGTGTGCACGGCAGGAGGGATGGGGATGGTGAGTGATGGGGACAGGGCCACCTCGCAAGCGGAGCAGCAGCGCTGGAGAGAAATTCACTCTGACGTGTCCCCCTCTGCTGCTGATTAATGTAGAACTGATTCCCTGCTCCCATGTCAGAGCCCAGCCGGACAGGCAGAGAGATCGCTCCCCGTGCGTTTCGTTAACCTGCGAGTTGCATTTGCCTGCTTCTGCTCCTGAAGGAGAGGCCGCAAATTATGGGTGGTGACACCGCAGCCCTGCTTGGAATGGCAATCACCTCCTCCCCTTCCCTCGCTTTTGTGCAGCGGAGAGCGGCTGCTGATTCCCTCACTCGCTCGTTACAGTAATCAGCACAGGCTTCCCATTCCCACACCTGACCCTGCAGGGGAGCCGTCATCTCAGGGGGCCCCTTGCCTGGAGACCAGGAGGTGCTTAGACTCGGCCCCACCAGGTTCAAGAAGCCAAGTCTTTCCTTTCATAGCAAGCTGTCCTCCATAGGGCTAGCACTGCTTACTGGCTCTTACCCTCCAAGAACTGCCTTTGGGACCATCACCCTAACAGCAGCACCTGCCGTATGTCACGTCCCAAGCAGTGCACGAACACTGAGCCAGAAATCTTCCCGAGAGCCCTCTGAGCCGTTCTGATCCCTGTTTTACCAGACAGAGCTGGCCGCATGGATGCCAGGTCTCGGGGAATCTGGCTGACCATTTCTGGGACACTTTGCAAATCTGAATTACGTTCTCCATCAGTATCCCCCTATCATTCCCACCCTTTTCTTCCTATCCAACTTGATTAAATTGGAGCGGAAATACCGCCAGCTCGAAGGCAGCCCGTGCCTTGTATTAGGGATAGAAAAGCCTCCCCCCGCTGTAATGCTGCATGCAGTGACTCGAGAGCATGAGTACCAGGCTCAGAACAGCCTGTCCAAAACCAGTACACAAACCCCAAACTGGCTGTGAACACTTGGATTTCACCAACCAAGGATCAAGTGTAAATTCCTCAGGCACGATTACAGCCTGAACACAGAGTCACAGACGGTCTCCTGGGGTACTCTGATCTATCTCGCCACCCAGGTGAGCCTACCTTTATGATAGCTGGTCCCTTTCACCATGAGTAATATTCAGGTGACTCCCAGTCCCAAAGGACCAGTCACTTACCCCCAAGTCAGTTGCACCTTAGAACCCACACCAAAGACAAAGCTTGTAGCCAATCCTATAATAAAACCTTTACAGATTTATAAAATAGGAAAAAAGAGTTATATACAAGGTTAAAGCAGGTGAACATACCCACACAAATGAGTTACAATCTTAAGTTTTAAAAGGCAATGGAAGCTTTTATAATAAGCAAGCTCTTCATGTCCTTTCGGGTTAACCCAGGCTATGCAGCTGGGGATCTCTTGCTTATCCCTAGAAATTCTTGTCCCCCCGAGTCTAAGCAGCACAGAGATACAGTATCTTCTTGTTAGGGTTTTTTTTATTCACCTCCTGCCTTATGCTCTGAGCTGCAAACTCAGCTGATGGGAGAATCCACTTGCATAGCTCCTCTTCATGGGGAGGGGAGGGCAGAACAACCATTGCCTTTTGTCCTCTTTAATGTTGCACACTAGTCCGTCTCGTGTCGATGGACTTTTCCTGTCAGGCAGGACGTAATGCTTTCTGTTGGGGATCAGCACTTCACACTAGTTAATCTCTCTCCTCTCTGGTAATTTACACAGTCACAGAGGCTCACCATACAAACACTCAAATACTACCTTACAGTATGGGATACAGAATGTATAAGTGAGACTAATGCATGCAGCAGCTCACAAGCATTCAGTAAAGTCTAAACTGTAAACATATTCTTATAACTCTAATACCCATGTTAACAAGACTAACACACAGAGGGGCCAGACCAATTCCTCCCATGTGTTTGTCAGTGTTCCGATGAGACACAGGGACCTTGGCATGAGCTGGCACCTGGTTTGCCAGCCTCACACCCACCAGCTATGCTGGCAGATGTGTTTATTTTTTAATTGGGATCTTTGCTGTTGTATTGCAAACCCAGTCTCACTGGGTCTCAGCCCCACAGCTAGGTTTGGAATTAGACCACATTGAATTAGCCCAGCCCTGGTTTTAACAGATGTGGAAAACTGAGGCATCGAAACGTTAACATCCTGCCAGAGAGTCTGCATTAGGATTCAGACTTTGGGAGCCAGGGCACAAACCTCTCTTTGAGCTGCTTTAGCAGAACCCCCAGATAGTACTTGAAAGACTGGGAATAGGCAACAAAAAAAGAAGTTACTAAGTAGGCACATCTGATCAGGGATCAGCTGATTCCCCTATAAAAAGCCAAAGGAAGCTGCAGAAAGGGGATTCTCAGAGAGCTCTAGCAGAAGTATGGAGGCTGCTGGGACTTGGGGAGCAAGGTACAGGCAGGCAAGGCATGGGAGTGAGCTGATAAGAGGCTAAATGGATGGATTTGAGAACTTTATTTTGGATGCTGCTAATTGAATAAACCAGAATTTGAGAAGGTCTGTGAATGGGCAAAAGGGGGATGCTTAAGTAGAAGGTGGGAACCCTGCATTGTGGGCCTGGTCAGTTGTGCAGTGCTCCACATTGTGGGGCTGGAGGAGATGGAAACGACTGTCCTGCCAAGCTCCACAGGAATCAGCTGACACCATGGAGTAGTTCTCTATCTGTTCCATGGGGATAATAGCACTTCCCTGCCTCCTGGGCTTGTGAGGGGTGTCAGGGTGACTGGCCCCTTTAAGAGGGAGGGGGATCCAGTGCACCAGGGGTGTATTACCTGCCTGGCTTCTATTCCCCTCTCCCTGAGGCCCAGGTGGGCAGCAAGAAATCAGTCGCAGGTGCACTGGGCCCGGCTCCCTCTTAAAGGGACTGGTCACCCATGAGGATACATGTATTAAAGATTGGGGCATTTGGGTATTCCTGTAATGTAGAGAGGAGTCTGAGATAAAATGATAAACCTAACCACACCCACCCTCAAACCTAGCCACTCCCCCATCCCCAAATCTGCACCTATTTCCAGAACCACACTGGAAACTGATCCGTTTTAAGGCTCTGAAATATTTTGCTGGTTTTCCCCCCCCTTCTGGTGCCTGGCTGGAACTGGGAGTGCCGCAAATAAGGATGTTCTAGAAAGATTTGCAGAGCCAAGAGGTTTGTCTCTGACAGCTCAGCAACCAGGTGGTCAGATCCAGCAATAACATACCCAGGTATAGCTCCATTGACTCCTGATTTCTGCCAGTCTGATCCAAAGCCCATTGAAGTCAATGCGAGTCATCCAGCTAACTCCCTTGAGCTTGGGATGGAGCCCTAGGTGAGATGGGAATCCATGCTCCAAGCAGGTCAGGGGTCAGGTGGTAGTGACAGAGAGGGGTAACTCAAGCCCGTTTGCAGATGAAGAGAGGTAGACACCCGAAGGTGTTGGAAGGGAGTTGGTGAAACAAGGACCTGATCCCCATCCTGCTCACACCAGCGGCTCTGTTGAAGTCAGTGGAGTTATCTAGGCATTCGTGAGTGCACCAGCCTTGCCTGAGCATTGCCCATTGCCACACCGTGAGACCCCAAAAGAACCATCTCTGGGAACCAACCCCAATGCTATTCCCCCCCTGTAGGCTGAACGGCTCACTGCCCGAGAACGTAGAAGTCCAGAACAACACCCTCTTCTTCAAAGGGCCCGTCTCCTACAGCCTGGCAGGGACGTACATCTGTGAGGCCACCAACACCATCGGCACGCGGTCGGGGCTTGTGGAAGTCAATGTCACAGGTAGGAAAAACTCAGCCTATCCAGGAAGGGGCAGATTGGGGGGGGTCTCTTCTGTCAATTCTCCTGGAGCTGGACTCTCTCTTGGGGTATAACCGATAAAGCAAACAGGATCTCTGCTCTGCCCCTGCCCTCACGGGGTTTGTTTTCTGTGTGATGTGGGCTTGGATTTCATTTCATGTTTTCTCGGTCTCGCTTCCTTTTATACGCTGCGGCTCGTTTGATCTCACCGCTCTTTGTTTTCCTTTTGGCTTCTGATTCAAAGCGAGAGTTAAAGCTGGGATGTGTGGCGAGAAGTACTGAAGGAGAGGCTTCCGGGGTGGGGGGGAAGGAGGAGTGGCTCCCAACAAGGCAGTGGTCCGACATCTGTGGGCGACTCTTTGTGTCCCGTGCTTGTCAGTTTGAAGTGACTCAGCAGTTTTTCCAGTTGTGCTCCTTCCCTTCCAGCGCTGCTGCTCTGTACAGCCGTTAACCCTACCATCGCGCACAAGGCTGAGGAGACAAGCTGTAGGGAGATGGGCCACTTTCTCTAGGCTCCAGGAGGGAGTGACATCAGAGGGCCAGGAGTGAAGATGGTGATGTCGTAGGGTGCCATATGAGAAATCAGGCTAGCCACTGAGAGAGGAAGTGGCATCTGGAGGTGTTGGGTTAACATCCAGAGAGGAGGTGACATCAGGAGGCGTCCTGATGACGTCAAAGGGAGGGAATGGCATCATGTGGCGGTAGATTAATGAGGGAGGAGAAATGACATCAGAAGTTGTTGGTCTGACATCAGGGAGAAGTAACCTCTGGCAGTGACAGGCGAATGGCAGAGAAAGGAAGTGTCATCATACAGCACTGAGCTAAGGGCCCGTGCGGTAGGCAGAGCATCTGCTTGCTCTCGGGTCTTGGTGGAGATGGCAAGGAGTGGCTGGCTGACGAAGCAGCCCTGAGGGCCTGGGGTACATTGCGCTGCTGACGGTGTGTGGTTGGGCTTGTGACGTGTGTTCTGCTGGTGGGCGATCTCCCTCTCGGATCAGCTCAGTCCATGGTGGTTATAAAAAGACAAATGACCCAGTGTTGTTCCCAGCATCTGTGAGGAGACCATGTGCCACCCGGTGCCCTGGAGACAAACCTGCTTAGCTACCAGGATGAGAAGCATGGTATGAACATCTAGATAGGCAGAGCCAAGCCTGATCTCACTCAGCTGGCTTAATACAATGGCTGGAGGCCTCTTGCCCTGGGGATGACCTTTTCCACCATGCAGGGGAGCTCTGACGTTTTCCCCACGCGTTGGCCAGGCTGCAACGCTGCTGGGATAGAGAGAATGGGGAGAGTATACCATACCATGCTACAGCCAACCCAAGATGCCCAGCACTCTAAGCCCTGGGCTTAGCAGGGCACTAGTTCTGCCACCATGTGCCATAGCTGGCCAGCTGTTTGGTCTCCTGGCTTGCCTGGTTCCGATCTCCACTGGGGAATTTCCAGGCAGCATAAAACCCTATCCGAGGAACTGCTGCCAACTGGCCATGCAGAAAGAGGCAGAGGACTGATTTGCAGAGGGCTACTTCTCAGGCTGCCCTATGACAGGGGGCATGGGAAACTTGTGTCCAGTCCCTGAGGCACGCATGGGTCCCTGGTGGGGGTGGGAGGGGAGACAAGCTCCTGGGGCCAAGGCGGCTGCTGTCAGGCAGGTTGGGGAATCATTGCGCTGTTTCCTTTCTCTAAATCTGACCAAAGGCCCAAGCACTCCCATACTGTTCCCTCCAAGGCACACGGCTAATGAGACGCTCCGCAGACTGTGGGGGCTTCCAGGGCATGGGATGTTCAGAGCACAAGTGGAGAGCAGGGACGGGGCCTCCTGCACTTGCTGGGCCAGACAAGGGGCTGAGTGGAGTCAGGACACTGGGGTCCCATTCTCAGAGCTGCCACAGAATCCTTGTGTGACCGTGGGCACTTATGGGCAGATTGTCAGCAGGTGCCACTGTCCGAGCACAGAGCTGGGAGCCCCAAGGGCGCAGGGTTCTGGTTCCCGCCCTGCCAGCCTCTGGCGAGGTGGCTCAAATCATTCTCAAAAGCAGGCCACTCTTTCCAGATGCCTCATTCTTCGGGGAGGTGCCCGACTTGAGACATCTCAGGCCTGATTCTCAGAGGTGCTGAGCACCCCTCGCTTCCATAGATGCCCATTGCAGCTTGTGGGTGCTCAGCAGCTCTGAGAATTGGTCCCAGGGTGCCTCAAACGGAAATCAGTGATAATGTTGGTCTGGGCATCCCCAGTGCCTCAGCTTCCCCCGCCTAGCACGTGGGGACAATCACGTTTACTTTCCCTTGTGAAGCGTGTGGAGGTCTGTGGATGAAACAAGCTGTTGAGATGCTACGTATCATTCGTTAATTGCTGTTGGGGTGAACCTGTGGTCCAAACCGTTTACCTTGCGTCCTTATCAATTGAGCCGGGACTGGTTTCTGTTTTCCTTCATGGAATACTTTGCTGGTAAAAGGAGTTGGCATGGCAGCCTGAGCAACTGGGGACCTCTGCCTATAGACTAGATATAGCCTGCAGCAGTGGGGCAAGTAGCCCTGACTCAACATTGATGCGGGATCGTGTCTAGGGGCTGGAGAGATGAGCATCTCCGAGATCCATTCAGCCACTGGCCTTGTTGCAGGAGTACCAACAAGAGGGCTGATCAATGCCAGCCACTGTGTTCCTTTGACAACGTGGGCAACTGCCCTCTAGAAAGCACAGCTTATTTCATGTAGTCCCAAAAGCCCTCAAATGGTAATGACCAGTGCTCTGGGCTAGACCGGAAGGTGGAAAGCTCCCTATTTCCAGTGCAGGAGAGTAGATTCACAGCGCACGCAAGGGAAGGGTTTGGGGAAGACAGGGTTTCTTCATAGTGTTTCATTCTAATCTCAGATTTCTCTGTCTCTCAACCATTACTGTGTTGCAGTCAAAATATGCCCCAAGATGTCCGTTGCTGTGAGGCCTGTAATAGCAAGGCCCTGTTTCTGCTCCCATGTCTCTCAGCTGGCCATGCACAATTGCAGAGCCATGTACAATGACAGACACACATCTGCCTATCAAAGGGGCTTCCGCTGCCGCCCATCATCACACCGTACCCAGGTACCCTTCCACATGAAATCCCCAGCAATAGTGAAGTCTCTCGTGGATTTCCTGGTGTCTCTGGCACATCTCCCGTTTCAGAGTTGGCTAGGGTGTGGGGTTCATTGGGCAGATGGTGGCAGGGTTGTGAGTGTGGTTCTTCTAAGGCCTCACACTCTGGGGGAACCACAAACCCATGGGAGTTAGGCGCCCACTCTCACTGACTTCCAGTGGGAGTTGGGTGCCTAAGTGCTCTTTGTGCCTTGGTGGATGGGCCCTCAGCCCATGGAGTGAGCCATCCGGAGGGAATGGAGAACAGAGCACGGGAGGGGAGGGGGCATGTGTTGAGCAAGGGGAAGCAGAAATGGGCATAGCAGGAAAAGCTTCGGGGAATTGCTGTTTACCAGGCAGATGGGGCCCAGGGGATGATTAGCACCGAGGGCAGGGGAAAGCCATGGTTAAAATCAGTCTTTGGAGGGCGTTGGGGTAGGGCAGCATGGGGTAGAACAGCATCCATGGTGAGGTGACCAGCTGTGGCAGCGATGGGCGGGGGAAGCGCATGCACTGGAGGAGGCTGCGTTTGAGCCGATTAGCAGCTGACTCATTAGGCCCAGGATACGCAAAGTAATACCCTTTTAATAATTCATGGGATCTGAATATGTTTATCCAGCTCTCCTCAAGGGCTGATTAGGTCAGCGCTGGAGAGGGCTCAGCCGGCCTCGCTCGGCTATTACAGGTACATTTGTTTGGGGCTTGCAGGCAATTTAGGGATTGTCAGCGGACCACAAAGCCTCTTTCAAGAGCCGTGCGCAATAAATGGTGCTCAGTCGAGTGAGCAGCTAGCCTTGGGTAAAATAGAGAGGAGTCCAGTGTGGAGCCAACCCACCCCAGCTCTCGCCTCCCTCACACACGTGCCTGTCCCCCTCTCCTGCCATCACGCCCACCTGCTATTTGCCCACTCCAGACGTGAACAAGGAGGGGAATCGCCTGGCTAGTTTGGTCTCCCTCCTGAGCCAACTGGTGATTTGTTCTGGGGAAAGGCTGAAAGCTGCTATTAGAGTTATAGCACATTAAAAAGATTGATAAGTGGAAATTTAATATTTTATTCCTGCAATCTGTTCACGTAATAGCTTCTCCTGCCGTGCAGGACGTTTGTCGGTTGAGGCAAATCCATGTAGTGAGGCATGTAACTATTTATTACAGCTGGTTGTGGGAAATAATAAGGGACTCTTATTATAGACTCACTGTCTGCACATGTGTCCCTGCATGTCTAAGTGGGCTCTAGGGCAAGCAAGCCTCCCTGCAGGGGAGCATGCTCCATCATGCATGCACGTGCAGGCCTGGCTGTATGCACACGCTCACGTGCACCGGGGCTCAAAGGCACGTTTGTGTACAGTCAGGCAGATGCAGATTTGGGTACAATTGCAGATTCATGAGCAGTGGTGCACATGCGTCTCCGTATGATTGTGCCTTCACACACAGCCAGGCACAATTGCACATCCATGTAGAGTCACACACGTGCCCACCCATTTGGCCACACATGCATACACACGCACATGCTCGGACACGCTCATACATAATCACCGGCATGTGTGCACAAATGCACCAACCTGCGTCCACAAACATCCCTGCATGCAGAAGTGCACAAACCTGCCTATGCACGTGGGGACACTGTCGTCCCTGTGTGCCCATCTTCAGAGCCACGCAGCCTGTGCACATGGATCCTGGGGCTAGTGCATGCACATGGTGTGACGTGCAAGGGCAGACAACTCCCTGCGCCCACCCACCTGCACATTCATGCAGAGGGCGTGCACACTCCTGTTGGAAATGGCAGGGAGGGACCTGAAGAGATGTGGTGGAGAAGGAGGCCTAAAATCCTCTCTGAACCCAGCTTACTGGCAGCTGCATTTCGCAGATGCTCAAAGGAGAAGCGGTGGTGGTTCAGGCTCGGCTCGGCGTTTGGTCCAGAAGGTCTCAGCTGGGCTCAGCATCTGCATGCAGGATGTGTTGCTCTGCACGTGGTCTGGCAGCGTGTGGATATCTGTAGCAGTGCGTCTCGCTGCCCCCTACGGGGCTGGGGCTGGAGCAACGCAGCTGCAGGAGAGGAGTGGGTCTGTGTGTCGGGCTGGGCGGAGGGGAAGCAGGAGACCATGTGTATTGGCCTCGTTCAGCACAGGCACAGGGTGAGCGACCTCATTAAAACAAACCTTGCGCAGGCCTGTGAGCTCTGGGCACGCTTAAGCAGAGCTAGTGGAGATTAGCAGAGCACTGGGAGAGCCTGGCCACCCTCTCCCCCTGTCTCTTTCTCCTGCGCTCCCCATGCCACTCTCCCTGGAGGATCCCTCCTTGGCCCAGCTCCGGCCAAGGCTGCTGTGGTTCCCTACGGAGGAGCTCGTGAAGTGGCCCTAAGGAAGCATGGCCAGGCCACGTACTCGGCACGTGCATGGCCCGCGAAGGTTAAAGAGGATGGGGTGGGAGGTGGTGATGCTGAGAGGGGACAGGGATGAAAGAGGATGGGGACCCCGAGGGGAAGAGGGGGAAAGGCAAGAGACGGGACCAAGCTTCAGAGGGGTCCTCAGCTATGGCCAGGGCAGATTTAAAACCTGCCCAGGTGCCCCTGTGCTGGGTCAGTCCAGCTGCTCCACCACAGGAGGACCCGGCAGGGCAATGCTGTTCTCTGCAGGAAGGAAGAGGCCTGGGAAGGGGAGACAGGTTCCCCAAGCAGCTCCCTCGGGGTCTGTATGTGAGGGCCCCTCCCTAGAGGTCAGAGACAGCTGCCCAGCGGGAAGCAGTGCGAGGCAGGGAGCCAGGAGAGCATGGGGACGTCGCTATCGCTTTTGACTTTCTGTGGAAGGAGCTCAGATGCCAGAGTGAGGGGCAGCAGGATAAAATGGGCAGGTGGATGGAGAAAGGAAGTGTCCCCTGCTCCACCACCCCCTCCCTATGTGACCCTCAGCAAATGGATTCCTTGAACATCTTCCAAAACTGCCTCAGGCCTGACTTCCCGAGATGCGGCACACCCGCCAATCCCGCTGGTTGCAAAGGAGGTTGTGGGTGCTCAGCATCTCTGAAAACCCAACCCCCGGGTGTCTCAAGTTGGAGGCCTCCAAAACCAATGGCCCCTGTGGAGAACGTCTATCTCGTCCTTCTCCATGGGGTGGGGGGAAATGGGCACCTCCGTGAGGGGCTCTGTGAGTGCCAGAGGAAGGGATGTGCTCCAGACAGGTGAAGCTCGCGTGCCCAGTGTTAACTCCACACCCCTGCCTACGGGGGTCTCAGGCCATCTCGCAGTGGCTACCCAGCACGTTGTGGGTTTTCCTCTTCTTTCCTATCACTGATTGAATTTCGCCCTGCCCTGCTGCTTGTGCCCAGCGGATTCATGCCCCTGGTACATCGGCACTCCTGTGCATCCCTGAGACATACCCCCAGCCCCTATCGATTTGTAAGCGGCTGGTGGCATTTGATAAACGTGCCATTCTGCCATTGGCTCCTGGCCTCTCCTCTGCGGTGAGAGGGACCGTGGCTCAGCAAGACAGGCGGGAGGGGAGCAAGTGGAGAGGAGAGGGGTGCCTTGTTTGCTCTGCTGTGTGGAGAGTTATTTACTCACCCGCCGTGATCTCATCCCAGCAAGGTCACTGCAAACAGCCTGTGGGACTTGGCTATGCTCCGCACCAACCGAGCCCAGGCCCTGTGTGCAGCTGAGAGAGGCCTTTCCGGCAAGGATTTCACTGCCGCTAAGGAGCTTGGGGGCTGCCAGTAGGTGCACCCGGAGCTTGTGGGCTGCATGGTGTATCGCGCTCATCCGTGCAAACCCCTTGGGGTTCCGAACCCAGGGCAGCGGGTTAAAGGGGGCTCAGAACTGGGGGACTTTGTGGTGTAACCTGGCCGCTGGATTCTCTGCCAGAGACCTGCTGGGGGGGTAGTCTTTGACTGACAAGCAGTAGGTGACCTGACACTGAGATCGGAACCTAAGAGACGTTTGGCATCTGTCCTAAAAGCCGTCACAATCTGAAATGCCAGCAGCAGCTGCTGGACTCCTGGATTAGCTTCCAGGGGTGGTTTCCCTTCCCACCCCTGCACTCCCCTCCAGCACAAAGAGCAGGGAATGATGGAAAGGGAGGGGGCAGATCTTCCACTGGGATAAAGCAGCATTAAAGGCTGTGGGTCCTCACTGATTTACACCAGCTGAGGATCTGCCTTGTATTTTCTAAATAGCTACCACGACTGGCTTCATCTCCCTTCCCAGCTCTGTGCTGCTCTGCTGAGATCCTATTGTCAGCAGCCACAGGGTATGTGGGTGGATGTTCCACTGTGAATGGGCAGGGGCAGGCCCAGTTTTCTGGAGAGAATAAGAATTTCTAAAATCAAAGCCCTTTACAGAGGGTCTGGACTAGAATGCACTGATCCACCTGGACCCAATGGGGGTATCCCAGATTGGGGTCCAAGCTCAGAATTTCCCAGTGCACATAGTGAAATCTCAGGGGATTCTGGCCTAGGATGACATATCATCTGAGTGGTTTTTGTTTTGGTTTGCCACTCAGGGACAGAAATCTCATGGGAACAGCTCACCAGATCTGGGCTCTATCCAACCCTAAACCTGACTGAGCTCAAATCCCCAAACCTCAGCTGAAACCCAATCCAGATCCCAGGCCAAATGGGACATCTCCTTGGGACGTGCCTGGAGCAAATAAGAACCAAACTCAACCATAGGAAAACTCATCCAAACTCTAACCAAAACATTTTTGTTATAAAAAATCCTTCCCCCCCGCTCCTGACACACACACGCTTTCAGTACAGCCAGCCAACACTTTTGGAAATTTGGACTACATTTTTTCATGAAAATAGGTCACATTTTTCCACTGGGTCTAACTTTTTTTTTTTTCCTTTTTAAAGCATGATTGTCTCTGTGCTTGCGGAGTCCCGCTGGAAGCTGCCAACCCCCAGAAGGCAGCCAGCTCTTGCAGTATTCTCAGCCTTCAGCAGGAGCCGGGGGTAGCAGGAATCTCATGCGTTTCATTGACCCTGCCAGTTTCCCAGCCTGGTTTTGCAGACCCCAGTGGTTTGTTAGGCTTAACAGCTGAACTTTATCCAAACAGAACGACCAGGATATTGAAGACCTGCCAGTTGCTAGGAAAACATTCACTGATCTCCAACCCCTTGCCTGGCATCTGGTGTCATTATTTACTCCTCTTGTGCAAAGCTAATGCACAGCGGGTGTGAAATGCTCCCAAACCAGAGTGCTCTACCAACTCCTTTCACTCCCGTTTTGCACAGGTCTAAATGACAATGCAACGTGCCAAGCAGTGGGAGGCAGGGGTGGCTAGATTTATCTCCGTCCGTTTCCTCGGGGATCAGCTTGGCCAGAGACTTCACTCAGGATCTGCTTCTCCTTTGTCATGCTTTCTGGTGGGTTTTTTTCTTAAAGCCCCAGAACCTGGAGTCGCGTGATTGCTTGAGAATCTTGACTTTTATTTTAGAAATGGAGCAAGTTTCTAGTCTGTGTGGTTGCAGAGAAAGGCTTGGACAGGTGAATCCTAAAGTCTGAAAGACCAGAAGGAGGAAAAAACAGAGCCCGGAGAGTTGTGTTTTGTTTTAAATCTCATGATTGGCTTGAAAAAGATCCTGATTGGCAGGCGCCTTGCTCCTGATATGGGGAAGCCTGGGACTGGCAATGCTGTTAAGGCCTCAGTGGGGTTACTCCTGATCTCCCCCAGGGTGCAGCCCTCAGAGCCATTCATTCCCATGCACTTTCCAGCTGTGAGTCAGCAACAGGTGAAACCCACCATGAGATGTCTGGCTCCCCCCACCCTGGATCAGAGGAAACGTGCTCCAGTCTGACTATCCAGCCAAGCCTTTCCAAGAGGGGAAGAAAGTGCCCCAGAGGCCAGAGCTCCTTGCAGATGAGGCCGGATTGTCCTTTTCTTTGGAGGGATCAAAGGGAAGCTGTGGGCTTGGCTTCATTCCAGGGCGAAACCCAGAGCGACCCCTCATCTCTCTCTCTCTCTCTGCTCCCAGCTGCTGCCCCAAGAGGCCTGGCTCTTGGCATGGGGACAGGAAGCCCTGGCTCAATGCAACAGCTGGCAGAGCGCAGGAGGGGGAGAGAGGGGAGATAGTATTGCTCCTTTAATTCCTACGCATACAGCGCTCTCTGTTTTACTGGGGCTGGGGGGAGGAAGGGGGAGGAAGAATGTGTTACACTGTAGTAAAAGCTCAACCTATCCCTCCCCCCATCTCCCATTTCTCCACTGCTCCCCTTTCCACAGTAGCTTTAATGCTCTCCAGACTCTTCCTAATGGATTTTTCACATGGGGCCCAGCATGCTCAGCTCCGGGCAGTGGGATTGTGTCAGTTTCCAGGACCCTCATGGGCACCAGGGGGGAGAGACAGGCCATAGGATTCCACAAGCACCCAGGGCTGTCATTTGGTCCGTTTCATCCTGCCTGTGGAACTCAGGATTGTTCAACAGCCAGTACTCAGAGCCAGATCCTCAGCTGGTGTGAATCAGCATCGCTCCATTACCCACAACAGATCTATCAACGGCAATGGATCCATGCCAAGTAACTCCAGCAGAGGATCCGGCCCATCCTAAGTCATTATTTAGCTTCAGAGTTGAACGGTGGGGCAGAGGAGGGAGACGAGGTGCTGGGGCTGATGCCTAACTCCCAGCCTCGCTCTCCCAGCTGCTGCCAGGCGTGCCCAAGAAACGCCCAGGTAACCGCCACTGTGTGAGCCCAGCTCCCACGTGATTACAGGCAACGCTGACAGCAGGCAGGTGCAGCAGCCCCGGTGGGATGAGGGGGCAGGGGATTGTTTGCACTGAGCGCTTGGTGATAAAGCAGGGTGTGGCTGGGCAGCGTGGCTCTTGGAGAGGAGAGGGAGAGGAGCTGGCTTACCAGGAAAGAGCCCTGCTCTGGGTAGGATTGAAGGCTGAGGTGGGCTGGCTGACGCCTTAACCCCGCTGCTGTTCGAAGAGACTTGGTGCTGGGAGTTCAAATGGAGTAGGTCTAAAGAAGTCTGAGGCCAAGCTGCCCTGCCCAGCCCCATCCCTTCAGTCCTGAGCCCGTTTGGCAAGGCAAGAACTGGTAGGAGGAAAGCGAGCAGCGAGGAGCAAGGTCTAGGGTCATGGCAGGGCCTGAGAGTCGGCACTTGGCAGTTCTGTTCCTGGCTTTGCCTGTCGGCTTGCCACATCCCTGCTCTGTGCCTCAGTTTCCCTGTCTGTCAGTGGGGATAATCCCCTTTCCCAGCCTTTTGGAAAGTGCTCCAAGCCCCTGACAGGGAATGGGTGATCCAAGGGATCTCTGTGCTCTAGATCTGCCTGCAAGTCACAGCCCTGATGTGGAAATAAAGACCAGGACTTTCATCCCACCCTGCCACATCTCTCCTTCATCTGCTGGGCCAGGGCCAGGGCCCTGCCAGCCTTACTCTCCCCTTGGTCTCACCCTGCCGAGCACGTGGGGGTGCACCCAGAGGCTGGTGGTGATGGGCAGTGTGGGGTACCGCCTGCTATGGCGTCAGCATGCTGCTACCACCAGCTGGGGACAGTCATGAGTTTGCAGGTCTCTGCTGAGCAAAGGCACTAAGGGGTGCAAGAGGCCGTGTTTGGGGCAGCTGTCCCTGGGAACCCCCAGTCGCCCTGCTTGGCAAGAGTAGGGGCTGCTGGGTCACTCCTGGGATCCGTGGGGATTCGCTTCTCTCTTGTGCAGCGAACCCTGGTGGGAGGGGTGCAAATGAGAGAGAGAGAGAGAGAGAGATGCTGCAATGATTGCAGGGAACTGGTCACTAGCCCTGCTCCCCTCCAATCCGCTGGAGGACAGAAGTGGTCTCTCCCGCCACCCAGTGGCAGTGCCGGGAACGGCCTCATTCTTGGCTTCCCAATGAGCCCTGGCCCCCTCTCTGCTGTGTCACTGTGTTTCCTTCTCTTGATCTGCCCTGCCACTCTGCAATCCCCCTTCTCTCCTCTCTTTCTCTCTGTCCCTTCCCTTCTCCATATCCTCCCCATTTCTCTTGCTCTCCCTGGTTGACAAGCGGCAGGTGAAATTTCAGTGCTGCCCACGGTGCAGGAGCCCCCCTTTCCCTGCTGATTTGCAGTCATTCCTGGTTTTGCATTAGAACTGGCTTTGCGGGGGGGACGGGGACAGGGCTTCAGTTTGAGTGAAATCATTTCCTCCATGCGCAAGGTGTGAAATGCGACACTTTGACAAGTTAGTTTTCCCATCCAAAGCGTTGGGGTGGGGAGGGGGGTTGATGAAACGTGACATCTGGGGATGGGAGAAGAGGAACCGAACATTAGGAGATCTTGCGGGTTGGGGTGGGGGGTTTAAGGAGAATCATCCCATTTCCTGCCTTTGAATCATGGGGCTAACAAGACCGTTGGCGAGGAGACAGGAGCCAAACTCCCCTTCCCTGCTCGACACAGAACCACGGCCTCTCCCTTTGGATTTACCCCCTGGAGCCGAGAGGAGGGAGGAATCTGTACAACCCCAGAGACTTCCCCACCTCCTCATGTGGTACCAGTCCCCAGCTGACTTCCATGGGCAGCTCCAGGGGGAGAACTGAGCTCCCGTTTTCCACCAGCTGCTTGGGCCTGAAAAGACCTTATGACATCTCTGAGCAGAAGAGAGAGGCACCAATTCTGAACTGCAGCCAAGCTGAGTTTAGGGCTGGCGGGGGAAAGATCCAGCCCCCAGGTTCTGGCATTGGCTGGCAACCAGTCTGGTCAACTAGCATCAGCTAGAGCAGCTGGAGGGCTGCTCTGTCTTGTACTCAGCTGTAGTAGCCCTCTAAGGAGCCATCCCTGCCTCTGGGAATGGTCCGAGATCAGCAGCATTCCAGCTACACCCATGTGCCAGAAGCTGTGAGGGGAGAAAAGGCTGGCGTAGAGAATCACACCAGCTTTATACCCCCTCAAGATTCGCCAGTGTTGGGGTTACTCCCAGGGACTGGCCCCCCCCAGCTCAATGGGGCCACGGCAGAGGCTAGAAGTGGGATGGCTGAGCGTGCGTGCGTGTGAGAGAGAGAGGCTGAGCCATCAGCAGCTAGCATTATCCAGTTTCCATTAGGGATAGATGTCACATTTTTAGCAGTTGAGAGAAGAGAGGTTTTTAGTTTCGTCTGACTGGCTTTTCTGGACACACACACAGACACAGAGGCCTTCTAAACTGGCCGCCTTTTAATGTAGCTTGTCCGTTTTTCCTCTGTCTTGCGCTGGAAGGAGCAAATCGCCCCCAGCTGCGTGCACCTGTCCCATTCTGGCTGGCACGTCTCGCTGCAAAACCCTCTGCTACGATCAGTTTCATTGCCTTCCACTAATAACACTCCTAATGCAAAGGAGTCGGCACTGTCGATCCGGGACAATGCAAAAGAGGAGCAATTTTTGAGGGAAGGATGGAGATTTTAAATGTCTCTTGTTCAACAGCACAAACAAAACCTCTATCTCCGAGGATTGGGGAAGGTTTGAAATGAGGGACTAGCAACCATGGGTACATGGAATAGCTGCACTGGATCAGACTGGTGCTCCGTCCAGCCCAGTCTCCTCTCACCAGCTGCTTCAGAGGAAAAAATGCTACACTTCTAGGATAACCTGTCCCCGGGGAAAGTTTCCTTCTGAGCTTGAGGTTGGGATAAGCCCTGAAGCATCAGGATTCCTGTCTCTTCCCAAACTCTAGTTTGTTTGATGTTTCCTACAATCACTCATAAACGTCTAATCCTCCTTTGCACTCCTGCTTAGTGCTTGGCCTCTTGCGGCCATGAGAGCCACAAGCTCATCGTGATTGGTGTCGGGGGCGGGGGGAGGCATTGCCTTTTATTTGTTTTTGCTTTGCAACCATTCAGTGGTGGAAATCACCCATCGTTCTGCTGGTTGTCTGTCTGCCCGTAGTCCTGGCTTCTATTCCAGAGGGGAGTTTGGTGTTTGATTGGCAGCTGCATGCAGCAGAAGATGGGGAGGCAGCTGCAGAGCTATTCAGCAGTGAGGAGCAGCCCCAGGGCCTGGTGGAGCCAAATCTCCATGCTGGGGAGGCAAGGCAAGGCCCCCCTTGAGGGGAGAGGGGCTGCTCCAGTGTATGGCCTGGTCGCCTCACAGTGGAAGATGCTTAGAACTGGAGGGGTCAGACAGGCTGGCGAGGAGAGAGCGTGGAAGCCAGCGGGCCTGAGAGCAAGGGCAATGCTGCTGAGTGTGGAGGGGGGCGATGCGGTGATGGGAGGGGGAGCAGCAGCCTTGGGAGTGTGCATCGGCAATGCTCTGCTGCGGGAACAGTGGTGTAATGTTTTGCTTCTTTCCTCGGAAGGTCAGTGGGGCTGGATTCAGCTCTCGGCATGGCTGGTGTAAATCCAGAACAATGCCGCTGAAGTCCATAAAGTTGCTCTGGATTTTCCCCAGCTCCCCAAGAGCAAGATCTGGCCCCGTGTTGTGAGTGTTCGCATGGAAGGAATGTATCTTGACATGTTTCCAGACGGCTGGCTGGTGCGTGCGTGTCCTTTCCTGATGGGACATTCCTGGATGTGTCCTGAGCCTGGCAATGCCAGGAGAGACGAGGGGCTACTCCCCTGCACGCTCACTCTCTTTCTCTCCTCTGTCTGGAGCGGCCCCCTAGGGTAGTGTTGTTTTGAAGGCACTACTAGACAATGGCTAGAGCAGAGAGCTGGGAGTCAGGATACCTGGGTTCTACGCTCCAGTCCATCGCTGTGTGCCTCAGTTTCCCCATCTCTCAGACGGGGCTGGGGATAATGATACTGACCTGCAGTGAAGCAGCAGGTTTGGAAGTCTTGTTAGTAATTAGCTCTAGTTAGTAATTCATTTGATTAACGAGTTCCTTGGATTGGAGGCTCTATTAAAGGGCATCAGATGACCCTCCCTCCCGCTCTTGTGAGCCCTGGAGCAGAGAGTAGGCACACAGTACTGAGTCCACAGGAGGACAGGCCGCCCTGATGCAGCATCACTGCCAAGGCGCAGCCAGGACCGTTGGGGAAACAGCCCGGCATTCCCCTTCGCATTGAGGGCCCAATCCTGCATGATGCTCAGTACCTCAAACTCCCATTGGCTCCACAAGAGGTGGAGCATGACCAGCCCCTTGCAGGATTGGGCCTTAGGGGCTGCCCTTGGCAAAGTGCCCAGAATTTCCAGGTGGGCATTAACCCTGCCAGTGCACCACCCACAGCGAGGGCATTCCAGACCCTCTGCCGAGGACACAGGCACGTTCCAGGCAGATGGCTGCTGGCCCAGTGACAGAGGTTGGGGAAGGAAGGATGCAGACCCAGCTTTACTATGGCACTACCATGCAGGCACCCATGGAACTGGCATTCCACGGAGGAGGAGGGCTAGCTTTTTGTTAGGGGCTTTTATTGAGCCTAGGGGCCTAGCAGCTCGTCTTGCTCTCTTGGCCCCAAACCGCTGTCTGTGGTAACATAAAATATATAAAATAAACAAGGTGAAAAGGAAAATAACTTTGTTTCAATTTTCTTTTTCTTGAACTAGGCCAGGATCTCTGTGTGAACAGGATTAGCAACTGCAGTGCCACTGTACCGGCCAGAATAAAACAATAGAGGTTATCTATCCTCATGCTTCAGGGTGTAAATTGATCAGCAGCTGGGGTCAGGCAGGAGATGGCTCCATTACATGGAGTTGAATTACACAGATGCATCATCGGGTTTTCCATCTTCCTCTGAAGCATCAGACAATGTTGAGAGGTGTCTGAGACAGAGGGCTGGATGGGCTGCATTTGATACAGCAGGGAGGAGGGATATCAGGTTGGATGGCTCATTGGTCTGATCCAAAACCAGTAGATGGCCCACTGGTCTGTTCCAGTGCAGTGCGAATTTCTATGGCCAAACTTTTGCAAAGCAGGCTCCCTGGTTTGTCTGCGTCTGGTTTCAGTTGCCCGACCGGACACACCTCAGGCCTGATTCTTGAGGAGCACTGAGCACCTGGAGTTTCAGTCACCAGGAGCCGTGGGTGCTCAGCCCATCCCAAAAATCATGCTCAAGGCGTCTCCAGGTGGGCAGTCGAAGCACAGAGGCAGCCTGAATCCAGGCCCTGCTTTTGGAAAGCTGGGTTTAGATGCCGCCGGTGAAGTGGGCTGAGGTCTGTCGCGTGCGGGGCTCCTGCATGCTGCTGGTGGTGGTGGCTTGACCTGGAAAGCTTGCAATGGTGCGCGGTCCGCCTGTCACTAACACCTAGAACCCGAGCGCTAACCCTGTGTCGTGGCCGCCGTACGTAAGCTCCTCCCCTTCCCCGATTTTTCCCTTCCTTGTTCCTTACCCTCATCTTCCAAACAATAACCGATTGAAATGCAAGCCCGGAGCGAGGGTGCGATTGCACATGGATTGACACTGTTCCCCCTTCCATCTGTCTTTTCCTACCCAGAATTCCCCTCTACCCCGCCTCCCAACGATGACCGCAAATCAGTGACGCAGCCGAACATCCCCACGGCCGTGATTGGGGGCGTGGTGGGCGGAGTCTCGCTGGTCCTGGTGGTGGCCGTGGTGCTCTTTGTGGGGCTCCGGCGCCGGCATCACACCTTCAAGGGCGACTACAGCACCAAGAAGCACGTGTACGGCAACGGGTACAGCAAGGCCGGCGTCCCGCAGCACCACCCGCCCATGGCCCAGAACCTGCAGTACCCCGACGACTCGGACGACGAGAAGAAGCCGGGCCCGCTCGGGGGCAGCAGCTATGAGGACGAAGAGGACGACGCCGGAGGCGAGCGCAAGTTGGGCCTCGCCAACAAGTATGAGGACGACGCCAAGCGGCCGTACTTCACGGTGGACGAGACCGGGGCCCACACGGAGCCCTACGGCGAAAGGACACTCGGCTTCCAGTACGACCCCGAGCAGCTGGACCTGGCTGAGAACATGGTCTCCCAGAACGACGGATCTTTTATTTCCAAAAAAGAGTGGTACGTGTAGCTCACCCCCTCCCCAGACCCCCACTCACGCGCTCCCCCCCCCGCCCTCCAGACCCCGGCCGAGGGCTGTTTGCACATGCATCGCACGCGCGCACTCACATCCATGCACGTCCACTGCTGCCCGGCCCAAGGGAGCTCGACAGAGACTTGAGACGCCTGCCACTCACTCGGAGGCAACGGGGGAGGTGTGGGAGGGGCTGGTAGCTTTGCTTTTGGATCGTTTTTTGGGGGGAGGTTGTTTTGGTTGGTTGGTTTGTTTTTTTAATTTCTCCCAATGACTTTGTCCCCTTCTGTGGTGTTTGTACTGATCAGTGGCTTAGGTGTTACTATTTGCTTTAACTACTACTGCCCATCCTTGTATAATATGCCCTGTTTGTGTCTTAGTGTCTCTAATCGCCCTTCCTCAAAGATCCCTCCCGCTCCATGCCCCCCGAAACACTGGAATATGTTTGTATGTTGTCTTATTTGGGGGTAGGGGGAGTCCATGGGAGGGCAAAAAAACAGGAGGACCAAGGAGGGGAAAAGCACAAAGCAATGAAGACCTAGATGCCATATCAGATGAATTTTTTTGTTTGTTTTTTTTTTGTGGTGTTTCCATTACCCACAATGCGCCTGTGACAAGCAAGTCTGTGTTAAGCATGTCATAAACAAATTAGAATCAAAGGAAACTAAGCAAAATCCAAGGCGCACGGGGCTGTTACTGGCACAGGGAAATGGAGCTGCCGTTTTCTGCCTCCCATTTATTATCCCTTTACAGTATTTAAAAACAAACCAGCAAAAAGAAAAGGAAAAGAGAAAGGGGTGGGGGGGCAACCCTGGCCGTGGTGATGCTGCTGGTCACTGCTGGGGTGTCCTGTTGTTTAAAGACGTGAAGGATTTTTAGTTTTAGCCAAGGAGGAGTTAATTTCACCCTGTTTCCGATACGCGCCTGTCCTCTGCACATTCCTCCATGCCACAGTGATGGGAAGGGTTCCATGAAACACCCCTGTGCCCTTCCCGCAAACATGCTGCCTATGGGGATGGTGCCACCCAGCCAAGTGGATGGTTTCTTTAGGGGAACTCCAGCGCCATTCAGAATCAATGGGGGGCCTTTGTGTTGACTTCAGTGGGCATCAGGCCAGGCTCTTTGTATTTAGACTGCTAGCTCTTAGCAGTCATCAGTTTACATCCTTCCCCTTTGTGAGAGCATTGCCAGCCACATCTCCGTCATAATGATCCCTGCCCTTATGGCCACTGATAGCCTGCACCAAATAGCCCCTTGGGAGGCTGATTGAGCCGTGTGTGCTGATCTCCTCTCCCCCACGTTGAAATGTGATGGGGAAGTTGGAGGGAAGCTTGGATTGCTGCTACCCCTGCTGTTCTGTGGCTAAGATTTCAGTCTCCAGGGCTGTTGGTCTGACATGGACTTTCCACCAAGGCAGGATTCACTAGGTGTTTGGTTTTTTTGTTCCTTTATCAAATGGCTAAACGAATCTTCTGTTGAAAAAGAAATCACCGGTTTCAGAGGCGTATTATAATGGGTTTAATTCTCCCCCAGTGCCATATACGGGTTTCATGCCATAGACGTTGACGGTGGCCCTGCCGTACAACTGGGCAGCAGACTCGGACCCTTTATAATAATCCAGACCAAAATCCCACAGCCAGCTTCAGCCAGACTCTGCTCCGAAACCAGCTCCACGGTTCCTGGCTTGAGCCAGGTACAGCCGGCCTTGACCCAGACCATTCCCTCAACTGATTTATTTCATTACTGCTATGGGAGATGGGAAATCAGATAACTCTATTGTAATTGTTCTGGCTTTCCCTGGTGGTTTCTGGGCTTCTTGGGGGAAACGCCACAAGAGTGGCGGTTCTTGGGGTGCTTCTGTCCCCATCGAAAGCAGGATGTCCTAGAGATCTCGGGAGAGACAGTCTCCACAGATCCAGGGGTTCAGAGAAGCCACTAAACTTTCGGGTGTCCATCCATCGCTGACAGGTGAATCCATACCCAGGGAGACTGAATTCTACCTTCACTTCAACATAGGGATTTGGGGATCTCGGATTTCTTTTTTCGTACTACTGAGCAAATGCCCCATTGAAGGAAATGAAATCCCCAGCATCCCTTTGATTAGGTACCGATTAAAGGCGCTGTTGTAAACCTGCAAACCCGAAGGGAGTCAAGGCCTCACCCGGTCCTGCCTAGGGATAGCAGCACATATTGGATGAAGGCGCACCGCCGTGATATGAGACTCCCAGCACATGGCGGACACATAGGGGGCCCGGGATAAAGACAGAGCAGAGGAAGTAACTTTATACTCCTGGTGGATCTCAGTCAGTCACTTACCCTCCTACAACCTTGCTGTCACCTCGGGTGGTCTGTTGGTTCCGTACTGTACGGTGCATCGTACAGTAGAGATGGGAACTTGGCTAGGGACCAATCCCAAACATAGGGGCTTCTGGAGTCAGATCTGACTCCAAAAAGGGCCAAACCAAAATCCTAGGCCCATGCTAACCCCAAACTCTGGGACATCCAAACTCCAGCTGCAGGTGTGAATTTGGCAGCTCGGGCCCACCTCTGAATGTACCTGCCCACATGGGTGAGCCAGAACTTCATGCAAAATCCTCAGGCCCAGTTGAGCAGCCCTTGTGTCCTGGATTAACAACCCAAAGCAGCAGAAGCCCCCAGTCCAGGGTCTGGCAAATTCTCTTACTGCTGAATCCCGCAGAGTTGCCTCAGGGTAATCCCAGCTCATTCTCATGTGTTGCTTATCAGCAATATACCTGTTTGCAGAATCTCTGATGGAGTGAATCCCCAGTCATCCTGTTTCCATCCCTCCTTCCCTTCCTGATCAGTTTTCCTGGCTATCTAGATCTCCTTGTCCAGCTGAGGAGATGGATGTTTATCGCCAGGGGGAACATGGATACAGATTCTCAGCAGGAGGTTCAGTAGGGTGCATGGAGCCAGAGCCAGGGAAGCAGGATTTGATTCCTCTTTGTGATGGTTTGTTTGCCTGTATTTGAACATGATACGTCCCCTGTTTCCAAATGACTAGGTGATGGGATGGCATGTTCCCTTTGCGCGTAGCGTGCAAATGTGAAGTGAGGAGATGTGCCCAAATTTCCATTTGCACGCTCATATGTGAAAGCAAATTAAGTCACCACACCAGCGCATGCACCCTTTTTTAGACTTGTGTGTAAATGTGAACTGACCAGATGTAAGAGGGTGTCTTGTTTGCACACTCGCAGGCAGGAGGTGAGGTGAGGTAAGGTGTGGTGTGAAGCAGGGAGCTCCCATTTGCACACTTAGATGGGAATCCTGCCCTCTCGTTAATGATCCAGAGTGTGTGTTTGTGTGAGACTCTCGCACCTGTAGGCAAATCAAGGGCTCTTTAGAGCTAGGGAGACAGACACATAGCGTTCCAGTGTAATGAGGAGCAAGCTTACAGCCTTGGGCAGACACAGTAGGCTGGCTCAGGGCGCGGATCAGGAAGTAAATGTGATAGATCATAGACAGGCGGATGGCCATGGGGGAGCGAGGGCTGAGGGGAGACACCATCGTCATTGGTAACATCACCTCCCCAGGGGTTAATGGCTCATTCACCCACACGCCCCCCGCAGGGTGTGATTCCTAAATCCCAAGACCAGCAGGGACCACTGGGATCGAGTCTGACCTCCTGTGTAACACAGGCCAGAGACCTGCCCCTAAAGAATTCCCAGAGCAGATCTTTTCAAAAAACATGGCCAGTGATGGAGACTCCACCGTGAACCTGGGTAAATTGTTCCCACGGCTAATTACTCTCACTATTCAATGTCTATGCCTTATACCCAGTCTGAATTTGTCTAGCTTCAACTTCCAGCCATTGGGTCGTGTTAGACCTGCTGTCTCTCTGACTACACCAGGGCCAGTAGAAAAGACGAGGGGGAAAAATATACCCAATGCCACCCCCAAACGGGGCCCTGCCTGCTTGGCTAGCTGCACTCCTCCCCTCTGAACCAAGCAGGGCCCACCTCCCCTTGCCATCAGCACATCTGGCTTGGAAGCTACACCTCAAATCTGCTCATTCCACAGCGTGAGGTGGTCCCAGGCACCCCACTGGCTTCCTCTGTCCCCACAGCGCATCACCAGGGGCAGGCCTGGGCCCTATGGCCATGGAAAAACCAAGGGCACCTAGCTCCGTCCCCCTTCTTCTCAGAAGAAGGATGCTTCTGGCTCTCGTTACTGGAAGGGTGACCATTTATGGGGTCAGTTAATTGGACAAGCGTCCCTCATGGGGCCTTAATTAGTGAGCCTAAACGATTCGCCATTAATCTGTAGCGAGGAATAAGATGCCTCATGAAAAATTATGGATTGACAATTTGTCTGAGAGCTGCTGGGATACAATAACGAGACCCTGGGAGTCCAGCCCTTCTGCTGCTGCTTGACCCTGGGAGTCCCGTCCCTGGGAGTCCAGCCCTTCTGCTTGTGGGGGGCGGGGCGGACAGTGTCCCACCTATTTAGGTCAAAGGGGCTGTCGCGGCAGGAAGGTTGTGAAGGGGAGATGTGTAGCGGGCTAAACTGAGGACGCTGTTCGTTCTGTGTCCCAGGGCTGCGTGGGAGCTAATGGTTTAGAACTGGTACTCCTTCCCCACCCCAGCGACTTGAGCCTCACAGCCCAGCGAGGTTAGCCTGCCCACGAGACACACCAGAGCTTAGGGGTCTGTTACAGGAGTGGCTGGGTGAGGTTCTGTGACCTGCCATGTGCAGGAGGCCAGACTAGATGATCACGATGGTCCCTTCTGGCCTTCAATTCTGTGACCTGCGCTAACCAGCAGGTGCAATTAGAGAGGAAGCCTGCCTGGTGTTCAGGGCCCTGAGTCAAGGGATGGGGAATCCCTGCATAGCTCTGCCACCGGGAAGTCACTTAACCACTTTGTGCCTCGCTGTCTCCGATAAGGGCCCAGATTCTGATCACTGTCGCGCTGCTGTAAAAGCGGTGTTGGCTTGTGACTCCTGTTTGACAGCGCGTGCCCCCATTGGCACCAGGCCCAGCTGCTGGGCAGTGGCAGTGAGCGGTCCCCATTCCCTGAGGGATGATGGTGGTCATGGCGCGGGTACGCCTCACTCCAAGGAACGAGGGCTGGTGGGACAGTCAGCCCTCTGTCATTCTGACCCTCAGTCTGTCACTTGCCCCCGTGAGCCAGGCGCTGAAGTCAATGGCCTTGCACTAGTTTAGGCCGGAGAGCTGCAAGTGCACAAATCACATGGCTCAGGCCCATGCTGGTAGTCCCAGGTCTGGCCTTTGGTTTGGACAGACACGCCACCCCTTGCTTCCATGCTTTGCTCTTGGAGATTTGCCCCTGGTGGCACACAGAGGCTGAGCCTGGGAAGATTGGCAGAGACCCTGGGGGAGGGGGAGCAGGTTTCGCCTTCCTCTGCAGTGGGGGGGGCCCATGGGTCACTTACAGGTTTGAACTAGAGTCAACTAGGGTGGAGTCTCTGTAACTTGAAGTCTTTAAATCATGATTTGAAGACTTCAGTGACTCAGCCAGAGATTAGGGGTCTATTACAGCAGTGGGTGGGCGAGGTTCTGTGGCCTGTGATATGCAGGAGGTCTGGTTAGATGATCACGATGGTCCTTAAAGTCTATCAGTCTGTGAGAACTTTTCAAAGTGCCAGTGAGATTCAGTTGCCCAACTCCCATTCCTTTCAATGGGAGCTGAGTGTCCAAATCCCCTAGACAGCTTTGCTGATCCCGGCCAAGGCCTCTCACCTTCCTGAGACGTGGCACTTTCATGCTGTGAACCCAGGCTTTCTACCCCTGGGGAAGGCCAGGAAGATACATTGGGGTGGCCTCCACCGCGGAGTATTACTAAGGGAGGGGGTCTAATTTCCAGTGGGAGATCCAGGGCTAGCTGCCCTTGTGGCCGTGGAGAATGAGTTCCTAGGGGGCCGTTTGCAGAGCTAGGGTTTAATTCTCCGATACAGTCCCCTTTCTAGCCTTCCTCTCTGTTAACCAGGCAAAAGAGCACAGGTTTCCATGGAGGCAGGAGACAGGTAGCTCCGCTCTGCCCCTTCCCTACAGCTTGCCTTCATGTGTGCTCCTCCTTCCCCTTCCATCCACAGCCTCTTTGGCTTACCCCCAGGGCAGACTGTTATGCACTAGCGCAGAGGGAGGGGGAGCCCATTAACCAAAAGGGGGAACAGGAGGCCTTGCTCAGGAGTTTGCATGTGGCACTGATTTTGTATGGTTTCCCCATCCGCTGGAGCCACTTCTCCATGGCATTGGCTGCTGGCACAGGTAGCTCCATGAGTCAGAGCCACCCTGCCCCTAAGAGCAGAGCACAGAGAAGAAGCCCGCCTAGGGAGCACAGGGGAAGAAGCATACTGGAAGGGACCTTTTGGGTATGTGCATAGAACCCAGATCCTTGCAAGTCATATTGCGCATATCTGTGCCCACAGGGAAATCCTAGAGTTTGCTGAAGATATCTGTGCAGCCCTAGCCAGCCCTGTGTAAGCAGTAGTCCCTGGAAGGTCCACAGGGAGAAGGGATTGTTAGAGCCAGGCAAGGATATGGGCACGGAGGTTGCAGACAAGCAGCCCAACCCTGACATGGTAGCCCAGGAATTATTCTCCATGCAGTTGCCATAGGGAAAGAGACAAGTGGGGAGAAACAAAGCCTCTAGGACCCAGTATCACAATGAGAAGGTGAGGACAGCAGGATGGAAGGGTGACCCGCCTGATAAAGAAAGGCCTCATTATATGGCTACAGGGTCCTACTCCCGGGTCCAGAGATGGCCCATTGGGGAAATTAAGGTGAATTTGGTTTGAGCTATATGCCAGCTTCCCTTTCCCTCCCACAGGGAGCTGTGCACAGGCAGACATGTCTCCTCCTGCAAACTAAGTTGAGTCTGTATTATTTGTATGAAAACGCCCCAGCTGTTTTCCTGCTGGGGTCTATGTCTGGGATTATCCATCACAATTCACCCCAGTGATGTTATTTTCCCTGATTTAATTACAAGATTGTTTAGTGGTTTGTTCCTGTGTTTTTGTAAATCATTTTTATTCAAGTCAGAAAAAACAAAAAAACAAAACTCCATCTGAAGTTTTCTTTAGGAAACAAACAAACACAAACAAAAATCCAAACGTTAGAGCTGAATTGATTGCAGAGACGGCAGGGACAGAGGAGCCTTTCCTGGCTCATTGTCGAAAGAAACTCAACGACTGTTAAGCACAGATCGCTGAGGAGGAGAGAGAGAGTCAGTATAGCAAATAGAGATGGGAGCCACTGGCTCCTTCATTCTCTCACACACATGCAATGAGTCTCACAGTTCAATCTGCTGGAGGAGGAGGGCTGAGAGAAAGGGGGTGCGGTCTCCATTGAGTTGTGTAGGTGGACACGTTTGTAGCATGCCAGCCGGGCTACCCAAACAAAGCTCTACTAGGAGTTTGTTGTGAAGAAGTGGGGGCTGGGACCTACTCCAGTCCCAGGTTTTTTTCCCCAAGAGGAGGCAGTGCAGGGCGTGTTGTGGAAGTGCTGACTGGAGAGATGCTTAGAGCTTCTCCAGGCCAAGCAGCAGGAAATGCTGTGGAAACACTGGCCGGTAGAGAAATGGAGAGTTTCTACAATCCCAGCCCAAACCGACAGCTGTTGGAAATGCTGGCGAAATGGTGGGTGTTTGGAAGAGTAGACCAGCAGGAGGGGCGGTGGGGAATGCTCCAGCAACATTGACTGTGCGGCTCTCGTGGCTATCCCAGTCCCAGCCTCTCCCAGCAGGAGGCGCTGTGGGGAACGCTGCCCGCACTTCTCCGTATCCTACGTGGCTTTTACGATAGCACTTTACCCCTCCCCCAGTTTGTGACTTTCTTTTTCTGTTTTGACATGATCCATAGTGACTTAGAGTGACTCGCTTTGCGTACGAATGCGTTTCCCTGCACAGCACCCCCTTCCACCAGGAGAGGCAAGGAATGTGTGGGGGAGGGGCATGGGGGTGGGTGGGGCAGGAGAGGATGAGGCTGTCAACTTGCTCCGATCGAAATCCTGCCTCTGACCGTCATTCCTGGAACTCGCCCACCACTCTACAAAGGGCCAACCTTGCAGCCATTACTCACCTGAACGAGCCCCGTTGAAGGCAATGGCCAGTCTGAGATTCACCACCGTGCCAAAGAACCAGCATCAGTCCCGGTGCCATGTTATCCCTTAAAACAGGGTTTAAGTAGGAAGTAAGAGGGGACGGCCCAGATCCCCAATGGTATTTAGGCACCGAACTGCCATTGGGCTGAGGATCTGGGCTGCAATGCTTTGGGCTGGTCCTCTGCATGGGGCTGAAGTCCATCCATGAGCAAAGGTGGCAAGACCAGGCCCTGCAGAAGGGGCTTGTTCCATATACATTCGCACAGCGCGGCATTCCATATGTGACCTACGTGAGGGTGAATGTAAGTGTAATGAATAGAGGGGGCCAGATTCTCAGCTGGTGTAAATGGGCGTCCATGGAGAGCTGCTGCAGCTGATCTGGCTCGCTCTTTCTTTTCTTTCCAGCCTCCAGTGACTTTTTTTTTTCCTTGCTGTAATTATCATTGTGGAATTAAAAAACAACCCTAAAAAAAAATAAAACCCCCTTGCATTTTTTTGTAATCTGTGTTGTCAGTGCTTTTGTAAAAAAAAAAATAATAATGTAATGGACTGAATTTGCTTTTATGATTTTTTGTTTTGTTTTCCATCCTTTGTAATAATTTTTGGTGGGGGGGCGTTTTCATGGTTCTGATTGGGGGGGGTGTTGCTTCACCCTCCCTTTTACTTGTATAAAATAAAGTAGTGGGTCAGCTGTGGAAAGAAATGTACTTTTTTATAAATAAAGAATTTTAAAAGAAGCAGCGCGTTTCCTTTTCGACTGCGAAGGTGTCTCGCTGCAACGCGTGGCCGGGTGCAACAGAATCAGGGGAAGCTGCGCCTTTCCACTTGCCATGATCTTTTCCGTGATATGCGGTGCTTTCAAACGGGACTGCTTGCAATCCAAAGGGGAAGAAGCCAGCCCAGAACCCATGACTGTCACAGGACAAGCTTGGAGAGATCAATGCACTGCAGGCAGGAAAGGGTGCCTTGCTAGAGAAGACCCTGGAGGCTACATCTCTACAGGCCTATTGATTGATCTCTACATAGGGAAAAACCCAATCTTTGCCATCCATTGTCTGTCTGTCTGCCTACAAACAGCTTGCCAGGGAGTCCTTGTTCCTCTGCTCACGCAGAGCCTCCTGTCTTTGGAGAGAGAGAGAGAGAGAGAGAGATTTAGCTAGAGAGTGAGATACAATAGATAATAGATCAAATAGAGCAGATTTGTTCTTACGTCCCCTGAAGTCAATGGGAGTTTTACCGTTGATACCCATGGAGCGGAACCCTATTAGAGAGCTCAGTAAGCATGTGGGGGAAACCAATTGATTCTATCGCATGTAGTGCCTGGCTCATAGTGATCTCCCTATATTGCACTGGACAGCTTTGCTCAAAAGCCCTGACCACAGCGGGACAAGGAACACACTGTTCTGACTACTGGTTCTCAGGAGCAGAGTCCCAGCACAGGTTTCTCCATGAGTGGAAGGCGGCGTTTGCTTTCTTTTCTGACTGCATAGCGCTGCTTAACGAGAGATGAACTTGAACCAAAACCCGGGGTCCCAGCACCCCAGAGAGACTGGGAGTGGGATCCTGATCCAAATCTGAACTCAGCCGGATCCAGATCTCAACTCAGCCGATTAGCGTTGTAGTACAGAATTGTTCTACTGACAAGCTGGGTTGGGTTGGGTGGGTGGGTGGGTGAAAGAGTTAGTCTGCATCACACAGCTCAGCTCACACGGTTCGTTACCCATCTTCAATGAAGCACGCTGGCAGCTGGCACCCGTCTGGTCTCAGTGTAACAGGGCCTATGGGGAGGTTACATCAGAACTAGGAATGCAGTTTGCAAAGCACTGGCCTGACTAGGGGGTTGTCTTGTTTCTTCCCCAGGTGGCTTGACCTCGAGCTGGGGTTTCCCTTAAAGCAATGGGCAGTGCTGGATTTAACCCTTCGTACTCCAAGATAGCTGCCTCTCTTTAGCCTCAGATCTAGTCTAGCCCAGGGGCTCTCAACCTGGAGGTCACACACATGAGTCAGAGGGTTGTGACCACCCTGCCCTTCTCACATTGCATATGGGAAGGGGGGTCAGCAGGGGCGGGAAGGTTATATGGAAGAGAGGGTTGCAGTACGGCAAAGGCTGAGAAGTCCTGGGTGATGGTGTATAGAAATGGGGACCGGCCCCAGAACAAGCAAAGGCCATTCCACTGACTTCATCAAGATGGTCAACATAACGAGGGATTAATTTTGTCCTGCAGGATCAGTCTCTCACACAGACTGGGAACTCACCTTGGCCCGTCGCTGGTCTCTAGCATGCTCTATAGCTTGCTGAGCGTGGGGCATCCCACATTCCCAGGAGTCCCCTGAACCCAGGGGCTGGGACTCAGTATGAAGGTATGTGTATCATCGGTAGCTGCCGCTTTATGGCCCAGGGACAGTGCAGGGACTGAGCCCTTCCACCCTGCACGGGGCTCAGAGTAAAACCCTGGGGGGATCTTTTGGGCGGGGGGGTGGGGGTTGGAAAGATGCTCTCCTTTAGGACCTGGCAGAAATTTGGAAAGGGATGTTAATCTGGGAGGCCTTAGGGGAGGGATGAGCCAAAAGAATCCCAAGCAGTATTTGCGCAGCAAATTCAGTCCTGCCCCACCCTCTCCTTCCCTGGCTGCTTCTCGGGGGCCAGGTGTTAATATCCAGAAGGCAGTCCCTGAGCCCCTAGGTGGGTGAGCCACTGGCTCAGCTGGGATATGAATGCCACTGAGACCTGGGAGCGGGGAATCTTAGTGGTTTGAGACTAATCAGGGTTTCGGTGGCAATTAAATTCTGATTGATGGCTCACGTGTACGGGTGACAATGACCCCTCCGGATCAGGGCTGGGAAGGGCCAGCATGTACTGTGCTGCCAGTGACCATCCAAGGCAGCCCACTGGGGCTGGCACAGGAGAAAGGGGCCCTCCAGCATCAGAGGCCAGCTCAAGAAAGCATTAAAGAATAACTATAATCTCCCAGCTGTCGATGCACTGATAGGTTCCTCTCCCAGTGGCAGGAGCAGCGATGTGTGCTTCTGAATGCCAGTCGGTGTCCTGTTGGTTCACATCACCTCCAAGTGAGTTGAGGGCAGCTAGGGAAATCTGTCCGGACTGATTTGGCCTACGGTGATCTTGCAAAAGTGCACGGGAAGGAAAAGGTCAGCAAGCGGCCCAAGCGCTGCAGGCAGGCCATTGGACAGTGCCAGCACCCAAATCGAGTGCCCATATCTATTGTCTGGCAGCTCTTCTCCTCTGACCTTCCCCCACCTGGGAACAGCAGATGTCTGCAAAGCAGCATCACTTCAGTTGCAATCATGCAAGTCAACAGCACCAACAGAAACTAATACACTGATGTACAGGGGCATCGGCATATATAAGTGGATTCCTAACAGCTGGTTCAGCAAAGCCAGCTAAGTTCAGTGGGAGATAAGGGAGCACACACTGGGCTGTGAGCAGGAAAGAAGGCGGGGATAGAGGGTGCGGGCCTGCTGCTCTTTTGCATGGTCCTGCAGCTACCGCGCTAGGGAAGTGCTGCCCTCTTTTCCCAGGCCATGGCTTACAGTTGAGCGATGATGGATAAAGCCCATAACGCGGGGCTGCTTCTCCGCTTGGGATGCAGGGAACTGAGCATGACAGAAGCCGGAGCTCCCTCCTGGTGCCCGAAGTGTTTTGTTTCTCTGGAACAAAATAAAAACACGGTGGTGAGTGGAATCCCAGTTTTGTGTGTGTGCGCGCACGGCGTGGGGAAAGATGGCAGGCAGGTGGGTCAGCTTGGCTCTATTTCTAAAGCTACATCTTTGCAACCTATAGGCTGGCACAGCTGGTGGCGAGGGCTACATTCAGAGCCCGGCTGGTGGGCAAGAGTGCAGGCGAGGAGCCAGCGAACAAGCTGATGTGAAGGAGGCTAGATCTGGCTGCAGAAGCCAAGGGACGGATTCTGATCTTGGTGTAAATCTAGAGCCAATAGAGTCACTCCAGATTTACCTCAGTGGAGCTGAGAGAGGAATGGGAACGAACGATCAATTCTCCCTCCCCTGGGATGGTTCCTCTAGGCCAGGGGTCGGCAACCTTTCAGAAGTGGTGTGTCAAGTCTTCATTTATTCACTCTAATTTCAGGCTTCGCATGCCAGTGATACATTTTAATGTTTTTAGAAGGTCGCTTTCTATAAGTCTATAATATATAACTAAACGGTTGTTGTATGTAAAGTAAATAAGGGTTTTAAAATGTTTAAGAAGCGTCATTTAAAATTAAATGAAAATGCAGAGCCCCCCGGGCCGGTGGCCAGGACCCAGGCAGTGTGGGTGCCACTGAAAATCAGCTCGCGTGCTGCCTTTGGCATGCGTGCCATAGGTTGCCTACCCCTGCTCTAGGCCAAGCTGCATGAGTTCTGTGCTGCTGGGAGCCAAATATCCACGCAGGCTGAGTTCTCCCTGCCATCTGGGACAGGGTGATCCCTGCAGGGCAAGGTCAGGGTGGCACTGATGGCCCCGTGGTTGGGGAGCCCAGGGCTGGATGGCCATGCAGCGTGAATTCCCCCATCTGGAGAGAGTGATCCCACCAGGTCGAGGTAGCGAACCCATCAGTGCAGCAGCAGATGGCCGGGGAGGAAGCTAAGCATGCCTCTCATTCCTGTACTGCATGCCTTGTGCTGCATGTATAGTCCCTGCCCATTAAAGAAGCTTCCCTGGCATCAGCCCATCAAAAGCATTCAGTGCTGCGTGCAAAGGCCTTGCAGAGCTCACTGCACCCGCAGAGGGCTCCTTGCCACTCCCTGCTCTCTGCTCAGCTCAGCTTCCCTAGCCATTGCCAGGCACAGCCTGTCCTCCTGCCAGCGCTGCCAAGCCCAGCACTGGCAGAGTTCTGTTTCCTTTCATCAGTGCTTCCTTAAGAGGTCTCTGTCTTCTGCAGCAGCCGGGCGAAGGCAGGCGGCCTGGAACTGCTCCACGGAGCAAAGCGAGTGCTGGAGCAGCTGGGAGAGGCTGACCTGAGTGCGGGAGCTGCTGTGGCTGGGAGCTTGCATGTTTATCTCTGCTTTAATTTTAGGCCTGGAGCAACAGCCCTGAAGGTGTAGATGGATGGTATCCCCAGCACGACCAGGACAGCCCTGTGGATGGGGCCTGTCTGCGGTATGAGCCTCCCGTCGGAGTAAATCAGGCGTCACCCCACTGAAGTCAGTAGAGTTACACCCCTGTCACAATGGGGTCAGGGAGGGGAGAATCTGGCCTGTCAAAGTTGCCTCTGCTTTAGCTTTGCCTGGCCAGCTTCAGTGCACGACCCCGTTGAAGGGAATGAGCCAGATTCACAGCTGGTGTAAGCACGTCCAGCCCTGTTGGCTTTGATGGCATTGCCTGCCTTTTCCCCCGCGTTGAATTTGGCCCGGATGGGCTGCCTAGCAAGTATGGAATTCTGCTCAGTGCAAGCAGAGAACCTGCCTGACGTTTTGATGCATCGGAGCTCTGGGGAGGGAGTTCTCCTCCACGATGTCCCTAACCCTCACCTCTCGGACGACCCTCAGTATCAAGTAGATCCCCCAGGATCCAAGGGTGCTGCAGGCTCAGCAAATCTAGTGTTGGAAGAGTTACCAGGACTTTAGCCATGTCTATAGGAGAGTGCACTCAGGCAAAGTAAAGGCTGGAGATTGATTCCACTGGCAGAGAGTCCATCTAGATCAGCGTAAACCCAGGGCTAGACTGATGCTTAGATCTTATGGTGAGGGATGCTCTGAAAAGACCACAGTCAGCTCAGATTTAGACAGGATCAATGCAGAGGTACTCCACGGCCATGTCAGCTTGACCCTTGCTATGGTTAAAGATCCTGTGGTGAAGCTGGAAAGAGTCAGATGTTGAGCTACAAATTCCTGCGTGGGTGATTGAGTTTTGCCTCCCTACATTCCCGGGGCAGTTTCCACTCAATGCAGGATTCCCCTTGTTTTCCCATTCTGTTCTGTCCTGCTGAATAGCTGCTGCATTCCTTCTTAGCAGTCCCCTGTCAGAGGGGAGAAAAGTGATTCTTTGGGCATCTTGTCTGCATGTGCATTTGTGAAAGGCTTTGGGATTTTTTCCAGCAAAAATACCACTATGTAGGTTTAAAATTTTCAGGAAGAGCTAGCCCAGCATCAAGTCCAGAGCTAGTCCAGAACAGGATTGATCCAGAGCTCATCCAGAATCAATCCAGACTAAGGTGAATCCAGTGGTAATCTAATCAATCCAGAATAGGGTCACCCTAGAGGTAGGCCCGTGTCAGGAGAAGAGACAATCCAGAATTAGTCCAGAGTCAAATCAGAACAGGGAAAATGCAGTCAGACCAGGTCAATCAGTCTTGTAGTGCTAATCCAGAGTCAAGGGAGACCAATATCAGTCTAGAACAGAAATGGGTGAATTATTTGTAGTGAAAAATGGATTTGATGAATTTAACTTTTTTTCTGTTCTCAGATTATCTGCAAAGCAGAGTTTGATTTGTATGAAAGTATTTGTTATAGGAAATTGCTTTATGCAAATGCCATCCAGCCTAGGGGCCCCTGCACTGAGACTGTGAGGTAGTGTGGCTCCTTGAGGAGGCCTGCACAGGCTGGAATTCCCTTCGTTAGTGACGTTTATGATGAGCCAGGAGAAAGTGTGTGTATTTGTTGGGGGGAGGGGGGAAGCTAGCACACTGTCCCAGCATGCAGCGGCTCTCATTGCCGTGAAGCATTTATGACCCACTACAAGAAAAAACAAACCCTATCAGAACCCAGGCTGTCACATTACAGACAGCACATGGGCCCAAATGTTCACAAGCCAGGCATCCAAAGGTCTCTGGCAAACTTTGCACACATTACACTCACAAACCAAGCATTTGTACGTGTATCAGTGTGCACAAATCAGATGAGCAATACTTATTAGGTATGAAAAATCACATACACAGCACCATAATTATCCGTGATGCTTTGCAAGTTTTGCAAGTGTAATACACTAATGTGCAGCGTGTCACACCACTCTCTAGTGACCTGTCTACTAAAGGGTAATAACTTACTACTGCTACCAACTAATGTGGTTGCACCTTTAGCTCAAGACATTTAGCTGATGCGGCTGTGCAGAATGTGCTAACTTTGGATTCCACTGACAAGCCATGCAAATGCAGAGTGAGGCATGTTCTGTGCCCCAGAGAGTTTGCAATCGCAGGGCCTGATCCAAATCCCACTGAAATCAGTGGGTGACTCTTCCCTGATTTCATGGGCTTTGGATCAGGCTTTTATCACATCCACTCAGTGCAGAATTTGGGGGTGAAAAACAAGTGCCTGTCAATGTCATGGGTGCAAAATAGGCATCTCCCACACACCCCATGAAACCATGGCTCTGACCTGTACTCACCAGCCCGGGAGGGACTGTTCAGTGGCAGGTAAACCTCCTGAGGAAATGTCAAGCCATAGCATCCAAATTTGCCTCCTCCTGTGCAATTGACAAGGGCCTGGGGGACCCCCCTGGGGAGCTGCCTGTGAGTCAAGCCCCTTCCTAGCTCTGTTGCTGCGCGTTTGGCTGGCAGCATGGGACTGCACACGCAATGATGTTAATACTCTCGCTCCTTTCCTCTCCGCCTCTGAACCATGACTGGCCTCTCTGTGCAATGTGCTTGACATTCCCATCTTTTATGTTTCCATTTCGCCTTATCTCTCTGTTCCTCTCCATCTCCTCTGATTCCTGCCAGCCTGTTTATCTGGCAGTTTTGAAAAGAAAATTGCCAACTTCACACCTGTCAGGTTTAACTGATCGCCTGTCAAGGGGAAGGAGGGGTGTCTCTCCACCCAGGTCTGGCCCCACAGGCTTTGCTCTCCTGAGGAATTGCTCCATCCCCGGGGACTTAGAACACTTCATTTCCCACCACCAGGCTTTGTCCCACTCTCCCGCTGCTGGCTTCTACAATGTACCTTCAGCTACCTCACTGTAGTAATGATAATTGCAGACTGCTGCTCTGACATGCCACCTTTCACCCCAGGAGCTTAACCTGCCATACAAACATTCAGCAGCTAAGCCTAGGAATGCTCCTGGCAGCTTGGAGAGCGCCCATCCACTCACTTTGCAGAGGGGAAATTTGAGCTGCATAGAAGTGTTGGCCCAGATCAGTGGGCATTAGGTGCCTAAATGAGGATCATGGGCTTTGAGGATCATGGGCATTCCACCCCTGGCATGCTCTTGGTACCCCATCCACCTTTCTGTCCTCCCGATAGTGTCACTTGGGTTAGCTCTGAATCCCTTTCTCTGGCCTCCTCACCGAAGGGTCTTTCTTTGTTCCCTTCTGTTGGTCAATCTACCTGGGTTCAAAAAAGTGAGGGATGCCTAGAGGCCAGGACTGCCATGCAACTCTACTGATGCCCCTCAACCCTGCCACTAGCACCCCCTGCTGTTCCAGTCCTGAGCCCCAACCAATGCCTCTGGGCCCTGGCAAGTAGCACCCCTACTTCCTCAAACCTCTTCTGACCTGTGTGAGAGGTTTGCATTCTATGGACAAATCCCCAGTCAGGTCTAGACTGAACCCAACACTCCCAGGCCCCAAGTGCCTTCAACCTGGATCTCCAGAGGGGAAGGCGAGCACCCCAGCTCCAGGGGCCATCCAGCACCCAGGGCTGCCATGCAGGGCGCAGCAGATTGGCATGGGATACATGCCAGTCTGCCACCTCAGTGTGAAGAGACTCCATCTCTGGCTTGAGAGCTCAAGCCCCCTCCCACTTGCCCTTCCAGAGGTAAAAATCAGCCTTTGGTTCCAGTCGCAAATCTCTTCCCCTGAAGTGTCTGGTTCCCATTAGGGCTCAGGGGATGGAATGCAGCACAAATTGCTTCTCAGCTGGCCGCTGGTGCTTCTTGGGACTCCCTGTCCCCCCTCCCCTTTCCAAATGGCTTTTCGTTCCCTTGAAATGCAGAGGGTTGATTGGACTTGGCCATTTAAAGACTGGCAGGGGCAGATTCCCCAACCCCCTATGGGGGTGACAGCCAGACAGGAGGGACCTTCCTCTGAAAGGCATGCGGGGGGGGGGGGGAGTTCACTGCCCACCTGCTTCCTGTCTCTGTATGCAGCCCTTGTTCTGGCTACAGATGGGCCTGAGCTGCAAAGTTCCCATCAGTCCCCCCTAAAGTCTGAGCGTATTTTGCCTCCTCCGCATATAAACCCATGGCCGATGCTCAAAGGAGCTGAGAACCCGCAGGTCCCAGTGGCTTCCGCTGGAGTCATGGGTGCTCAGCAGAGAAGCAGGCCCATAGAGCCTAGTTACACAATAATTAGACTGAGACAGGTGGGATGTGAGGTCTAAATCCTGGTAGCGCCACACCCAGCGAAGGGAACTAAGGGGGGAAGCGGGAAGTGGGTGGGTCCCATCCAGATGCTACCAGCTGTGCAAGTGGCCCCGGAGAGGTAGGTCAGTCAGATTGATCCCAACAGCTGGAGCAGAGCGGAGTCTGAATCACTCAATTCAGCATTAAAAACCAGACCAAAATAATGGCATGGGGGGCTTTTGTAACGGGGCGGAATGATAATTAAATAGAAATTAGTTTGTTAAATGGTCACTTCCTGGGGTTTCCTTGCTGTCCGATTAACTTAATTTTTAATTTGCATAAGCAATAAATGTTTAATTATGTTATTAATATATTTGAGTTGAGAAGCTTATAGGGTTTTATAATTGGCATTTAACTAGATAGTTCCAGCATATTAACTGAGGTTTTATAGCTCCTCACGACAGCTTCCCAATTATATCTGACCTAAAAACTGCACCGAGGACCTGCCTTTAAAGTGTTACCTGAGCAACAGAGCAGACGAGGCTGGGAGAGTGAGTGGAGTCCAGCTCCCGGGGAGGAAGCACTCCCCAGGCTCGCAAAGCTGCAGGGAACATGCGCTGAGCAATGCTACACTTTCTGGTCTCTCCATAGAGTCTTCTGGGGTCTCTCCCGTCTCCGGGATGCTGCATACTTGGCAGCTTTCCCAAAGACAGAGAATGCCAAGGCTTCTTCCCTTAGCGTCCACATGCAGTGGGGAAGGGAATGATATTGACTGTGGGGGGAGAGTCGTCCAATGGGTAGAGCGGAGCTTTGAGGGAATTACCCCCTGGTTTCTGGCCTTGGCTCTGGGAAGGGGAATGTTGATTAGTGGTTAGAGCACAGGGGGTGGAAATCAGGACTCCTGGGTTCTCTTCCCTGGTCTGGTAGAAGAGCATTGTCTAGTAATTACCCCGGAGGACTAGAGTCATAGAGTTTAAGGCCAGAAGGGACAATTAGATCATCTAGTCTGATCTCCTGTAAGCACAGGCCATTACAGTTACCCCTGTACTAAGCCCAATGACACGTGTTTGACTAAAGCAGAACTTGTGTTTGGCTGAAGGATATCTGCCCGTTTGGATCAGAAGACATCAAAAGAGGGAGAAACTTGGTGGTTTGTTCCTGTGGTTAATCACCCTCACTGTTAAAAATGTGTGCCTAGTTTCTAACTTGAATTTATCTAGCTTAACTTGTGGCCACTGGTTCTTCTTCTGCTTTTCTCTGCAAGATAAAAGAGCCTTGTAGGACCCCATCTTTTCTTCCCATTATGGCACTTATACCTTCAAGTCACCTCTCACTTAAGACAATCCAACCTTTCCAGTGTTGAGGGCCAGAAGGTAGTTACGGAGCACTTCCGTGGGCCACATGCAGAAATACGTGCTCTACAAAATGGCGTCCCCTGTGCGGCATGACCTTGCACATGCCTATGTTCTGTTCCCCATTCTGGAAGGGGATCGTTGTCTAGTAGTAATTGTCAGAGGCCTAGGCGTCAGGACTCCTGGGTTCTATTTCTGGTTCTACCATTGACCTTCTACAAATCATTCTGCCTCTCTGTGCCTCAGTTTCCCATTGGTAAAATAGTGATAGTGGGCCAAATCTACCTCTGGCATATGAAGTTACAGCAGGGTTCATTGACTCACTGGTGGCAATAGCAATGACTGTTCCCCAAGGGTGTTGCAAAGATCCTCAGACGGAAGGTAGGGGAGTGCATGGTATGGTTCTTTTTCCTTGCAAGGAGGGCAGAGCGTTTGGAGGTCTAGAGCCCAACCAAAGCACCCCTTTGGGTATCAGGGGAAGCCTAGGAAAACGTTGCAGCTGCCATTGCTGTTCATGAGCTCGGATGCTTCCAGAGGTTAGAGGAAGTGGCTCTTAACCTCAGAGCCATTGATCAGGAGCAGCGCACATGACAAGCAATAAGAAAGGCAGTGACACCAGAATCCAGGCCAGGGCCATGTGGATATCTCACAGCTTTGTTCTTATTCCAAGGCGCTCCGAAGCATCCAGAGCGCTAGGATCCTGGAAGTAACTTTACTAGACATTCCCTGGAACACGCAGCGTCTGATGCCAACCCACACTCCTGGGGGCGAGGAGAAATGTAATCCCTTTCCAGGATGGCTGGTGTGTCCCAGCCCCGCTCCCAGAGATTGCTGGGATGATGTGATAAGGTTGTTCTAAGGAGGAACACAAAAGAACAGTGCAAGCAAGTAGGAACAAAATCAGACAGGCTAAGGCCCAAAATGAGTTACATCTCACCAGGTCCATAAAAGGCAATAAGAAGAGGTTCTTTAAATACATTCGGAGCAAGAAAAAGACAAAGGAGAGTGTGGGTTCTCTACCCAGTGGGGAAGGAGGTTGAGGTGTCTAATGCCTTTTTTGCTTCAGTCTTCACTGAAAAGGTTAATAGTGACCAGATACTTAACACAGTTAATCCTAACAACAAGGGGAAAGGAATGCAAGCTAATGCAGGAAAAGAACCGGTTAAAGAATAGTTAGATAAGTTAGCTGTATTCCAGTCAGCGGGACCTGATGAAGTTCACCCTAGGGTACTTAAAGGTGTAGCTGAAGCAATCTCAGATGCATTAGCAATTATCTTCACGAATTCATGGAGAACAGGTGAGGTCCCAGAAGACTAGAGAAGGGCAAACATAATAGTTGTCTTTAAAAGGGGAACAGAGAGGAGTCTGAACAGCCTAAGTTTGATACCTGGAAAGGTACTGGATCAAATTATTAAACTATCAATGTATAAGAACCTAGAGGATAACAGGTTTATAAGGCATAGCTAGCATGGATTTGTGAAGAACAAATAATGCCAAAGCAACTTCATTTCCTTCTTTGAGTTTAGGTTACTAGCCTTGTGAATGGGGGGGGGGGGAAGAGATAGATGTGATACAACTTGATTTTTAGTAAGTTAGTCCTCAAAGAGTAGTTATCAGTGGTTTGCTGTCAGACTGGGAGGGTGTTTCTAGTGAGGTCCCACACACATCAGTCCTGGGTTTGGTACGATTCAATATTTCCATTAATGACATGGATAATGGAGTGGAGAGAATGCTTACAAAATTTTGCAAGTGACACCAAGCTGGGAGGGATTGCAAGCACTTTGGATAACAGGATTGGAATTCAAAACAACCTTGACAAATTGGAGAATTGGTCTCGTTTCAACAAGATGAAATTTAGTAAATACAAGTGCAAAGTGCTTCACCTAGGAAGGAAAGATTAAATGCACAGCTAGAAAATGGGGAATACCTGGCTAGGCAGTAATACTGCTGAAAAGGCTCTGGGGGTTATAGTGGATCACAAATTGAACATGAGTCAACATTGTGATGCAGTTGCTAAAAGGCTAATATCATTCTGGGGTGTATTAATAGGAGTGTTGTATGTAAGACATAGATGGTAATTGTCTTGCTCTGCTCGGTTGTCGCGAGCCCTCAGCTGGAGTTCTGTGTCCAGTTCTGCGTGCCAGACATCAGAAAAAACTGGAGAGTGTCCAGAGGAGAACAACACACAGGAGAAAAGGTTTAGAAAACCTGACCTGTGAGTCAAGATTTTAACAAACATGAGCATGTTTCATCTTGAGAAAAGAAGACACAGCGGTGGAACCTGATAACAGTCTTCAAATATGTTCAGGGCTGCTATAAAGAAGACAGTGATCAATTTTTCTCCGTATCCACTGAAGATAGGACCAGAAGTAATGGGTTTAATCTGCAGCAAGAGAGATTTATGTTAGATATTAGGAAAATCTTTCAGACTCTAAGGGGAGTTAAGCTCTGAACTAGGCTTCCAAAGGAGGTTGTGGAATCCCCATCATGGGAGGTTTTTTTAAGAACAGCTTAGACAATCACCTGTCGGGGATGATCTAGGTTTACTTGGCCTTGGCTCAGCACAGGGGGTTGAACTAATTGACTTCTCGAGGTCCCTTCCAACCCAGTGATTCTTTTGTCTGGGCTCTGGAGGGTCTCCTGGGTGTCTGGGAAGCTGCTGGAAATGGAGCACTGGTGGAGAAGCAGTGAGGCTTATCCGGGGTGAGGAGCATGCAGCAGAGAGCAGCTGCAGCAATGGCTGGTAAGCGAAGTATCTCCCAGTCTCTTTGGAAGCCTGTTTTTCAATGCTGCTGGACCAGGACCCTATTATGTCAGGTGCTGTACAAACCTAAAGCACTGCCTGGAGCCTGATTCTGCTCCCTTACATCATGGCTAACTCTCTGAAGGTCACTGATGCCAGCGAGAGGAGGATGGGGTCTTCAGACAAACACAGGCAAGGGCCTGTCTCCTCCCCAGCGACACTGAGCCAGACTCATCCCTCGTGGAATTGTGGGGAAGCTGATGGGATGGATTGGGCCCAGGCTGAGTGGAGAGTGAGATGTCCCCAGGAGTGCAGCTGGAAGGTTGTTAAGCAAATTAACTCTATTAAAACAAATGATAAGAGTTTAAGCAGGAGCAGTGGCATCCCTATCTCTCCAAATTCATTTGGTGGCTGCCTGTAATAGCACGACCCTCGTGCACTCTCCTGGGGATCCATAGAGTATCAACGGCTAGAGACGGATTAGGGGGCTGGGTTCTGCTCTCACTTGCGATGACATAAATCTGGAGTAAGAGCACTGAAATCCCTAGAGTCCCTCTGGATTTACGCTGGTGTAATGGAGGTCAGGATCTGGCCCCTTAGTTCCAGGAGAGGCAATTTCAAGTGCCATTGCCTCCTCAAAAATGTGCAGAAGGAAAAAATAAATTAGCAAAGGGTTTGATTGTTCATTTCTCCGCTAAGCTGGAAGGAAATGAAGCAGAACCAAAATTAAGAAGTGGGAGGGAGGGGGGAACATGCGACATCGCCAGGCCCCATCCTGCCCAGAGCTGCGCTGGGGACGCTCTGTGGTGCTGGCCTTGCTTGGGAAGCAGCAGCCTCTGGCCAATGAGCAATAGGTGGGATTGCAGGAGCCGGTATAAATGCTCCAATGAGGTGAGCACTGGAAGTGGATGGATACACTGGAGCAGAGAGAAGAGGGGCTACGTCTGCTCCCCTCTTTCCCAGAGCTGGGCTGGGGGCGTCACTGGGGCTTGTGGTACTAACTGTCAGGTTTGTACCAGGCCTGTCTCCATTTTTCTCCTTATGTCTCTCACCCCTCGGAAATTCACTCTCTGGGAGGGAGCGGTTTGTCTGGCCAAGTCCCAGTGTGCAGGAGGCTGATGGGGGGCCCAGACCTGTGGACTGACCCCCGGGGTACATTTTAGTGAACTTCCCACAGCTCCCTAATCTCAGCCTTGGACCCACTGAGTAGCTCCCTGGCCGACCCTAACCTGACATATGGATTCATTCCAATGTAGCCTTGCAAACCCCTAGCTTAATCCCCAGAGTCTATCTACCCTGGCCGCACCTGAGCATGGTCCCCCTCAGGCACCACCCAAGCCTAGGATGACCCCAGCCACACCCCAAAATACCTGTGCACTCCCCAGGCACAGCCAAGCCTTGGGTAGGTCCCAGCCCACTCTCTTTGCTGAAGAAATAGGACCACGGTGGAGCGGCAGAAGTCCCCTGGAGGTCTTGTCTGCTCCTTGCACCTGGGCTGACCCTGCAGGTATGCATTTATTGGCTTGGCAAAGAAATGCCCTGCCTGTGAGCTCTGGGGGCTGGGGATGCCAACTACACACAACGGTGACCAAGTGAAGCTGCAGCCTTTGTCCCTGGCAGCGATATCTACATCCCCCATGCCAGCACGAACCCTGCTGCTGCTGCCACCTCAAGGACTGGGATCTGGAGCAAATGAAAAGGTTTCTGGCCTGGCCTTTGTACTGTCCAGCTGCAGAGGCGCCATGTGGTTCTCCAGGGGAGTGGTTGGGTTGCCACAAGGCTTTCTTGGGGCATTGTGTGACGGATGGTTGTGTGGAGAGATGGACCCAAGCAGAAGCCCCAGAGCCAAACACCCACAAACGTGGAGAATTTGGAATCTGGATCTAGATCCAAATGTTGTGATTCAGGCCTCTCTGCATTGTGTTGTGATTGATGTACTTGAGTGTGTGTGTGTGTGAGTCCAGTGAGGGCAATCCAGCCTAATTGAAGGGGGCTGCACTGGAGTAGGTCGGCCTAGCTGCACTGAAAGCAGTGGAATCGTGCCAGTTTCCACCAGCAGAGGATCTAGCCCTGTCATCACTGCCCTGGCTTCCTTGCTAAATCCCCCTTGCACTTTAAAATGCATAAAGAGCTCTTTGTTTCCCACCCTGGACTGTTGCCTGGTGTTGACGTGCGCTGTCAAACAGCTGCCGTACTCCCCACCAGAAGTGGCTGCTTTTTCTAGCATGGGCAAAACCACCCCTAAAGGAGAGGCTTTTTTTGCAAAGTACTTGGTGATCTCTCCCTGCCAAGGTTGTTCTCCAAAGATCAGTCAGGGTTTCCACCAGGCCTTGCTGGGTTAACTTTCTGCTCCCCTTGCGATTACCCAGCCTTAAACTCCATCCTTATTAGCGGCTGCTGGAGGAGACTCAAAGAGGAATTGCAATAGGAGGTCGCCATGGGTCAAACTGCATTCCAGAGGAGATGAGACTCTCACAGTCCAGCAGCTACTTAACCACTGATGGCTCCTATGCTGGGGAAGAGGGGGAGGAAGGTCATTAGCGGCCAGAGATGAGTTTCCACTGGTACCTCCTGCCATTACCTGAGCTGGATGGCAAAGCAATTGCCCAGGATAGAATGTGCATGAAATCTCAGCTAATATCAAACACCTGGGCGTATCCATTGGCAGATGGGTTTTCTCTTCAAAGCAGGAGCCCAGGGGAGGGGTCTGCCCCCCGTTCGCCATGCTCCCGGCTCTCCACTGCCCTCTTGAGTTGTTTTCACAGTGCTGGTTAGGGCTAGTGAACACAGAGCGAGGCAAACAGGTTTGGGAGGGCATGCGGCCGCGGAAGGGAAATGCAATCAGTACCCTGTGGGCTGGGTGCCAGGACATGCTTTCCTCTGGGACTTGATCAGCCCCCGGGTGCTGGCTGGTAGGGGATTGCTCTGATTCAGTGACCAAATTGCACCAAATGAGGCCAGGCTGGGGCTCATGCTGGGGCAGTGACCACAGCAAACCCTGGAAAATAGCTCCCTGTACCTGTCCGTTGTGAACCTGAGCAGTGTGGTCCCAGTACTTCAAGCGTGCTCACGGGGCTGGATGTAGGGGGGGTGTCCATGCGTCTCTGTTGCACAGAGTGGTTGGGCTCAGGGTGAGATGAGGATTTCTGCTGAATGCCTCGGGTGGGGCGTAGCGCGGCAGACCAACAACACAGGCCGAGCTGGGAGCAGCCTCCTGCACAGTGGTGGCCGTACCCGCTCCGCAAGGCTGGCAGCTGTGGAAGTGACTGTTACATAAACAAGCAGCCTCATCGAGTAGCCTGGGCTTGCTTTTAAATTTCCTCCTTATTTATATAGTTCCTCCGAGCCCGTTGCAGGAATAACAGCTCTGCCTCGTCTCTGTTCTGGCTGTATCCCCAGCCCTGCAGGTTATTAACCCTTTCGCTCTCTTCCCCCTCTTCATTTGAGGAAATATAGGGCCTGCTTGTCCCCATACCCTGCACCCAGCGGAGTCATTTATACCTGGGTCGAAGGGGTATCAACGGATATGGGATCAGGAATCGCTGCTCATTCCCGTGGCTAGAGCATTTCACCCCACCCACCACCACCACCTTTGCACACAAGATGACCTGAGCTGCAAGGCCCCAGAGAATCGGGTCCAGAGACTTCTCTGGCTCAGAAAGACCCGCAGCGCCCCGTCAGCCATCTCCTGCATTCAGAGATTTCTCACAGCTGCCCCTCGCTCCATGGTTCCGGCCCCCCGCTGTTTGCACAAGCGTCAGAGCTGGGCGGCCCTGTAGGGTTCTGAACACGTGCTGGGCACTGTGGGGTTAACTCTGTGCGGCAGGCTCGGGACTGGGCCTGGAGCATTGATTTGTGGCAGCCTGGTGGCTGATTCTCTGCGCTGTGAAATGCCTTCGCACGCATTCTCGCCTGCAGCCCTGAGCTCTGGTTGGGAGCGAAGCAAGACAGGGCTCGGTCAGCCCGTTAAGGAGAGGCTCTCTGGGTCTCGTTTGCCATTGCCCTGCGCTGTGCGCTGTCGTTTACACCAGTGCAAAGGGCGGGAGAGCACTGTGGCTCACGCTGACCGTGCAAGGCAGGGGAGGTCAGACCCACAGGCTGCAGGCTGCATTGGTTGTTCAGGCTGCATTGGTTGTTCAGCAGCTGGCACCCTGGCTTGACTCGGCCCTGAACCACTGACCCAGCAAGGTGCCAGTGGGGAAATCAGTGGAGCTAGGCTAGCTAGGATTTGTGCCAGCTGAGCATCTGGCCCACTGCCCGTCTTGCAGATGCAGCGTAGAACCTCAGCTCTTGCTGGCTTGTGTACAGTGCAGATGGACGGTGCTTGTCCCTTCCTGATGCCCTGCTCACTGGCGAGTTCTCTCACCTCCCTGCTGGTTAACTTGGGCAGGGCGGTAAGGAGGGTCCATCATTCTAGCACTCTCCATCCTTCCTCTTCTCCCATGGGTGCTCTGGATCCCTGTAAAGCCTCGGATTCATTTTCACAACCCAGCCTTTGCCCCAGCCTTGGCCCTGCCTGCTTAGCCAAACTCCCCGTCTCCATCGCCTCTCCTTAGGCATAGCCTTCTGTTAACCCTTTGCGAACAAGAGCTAGACCCTGCCATGCTCTGGACTGGTGCTGTGCTTCTGGGCTATGGAGGTAAGAGCCCCAAATTAGCCAGTCCCACCACATGAGTTTAAAAGCAAGCTCAAGACCTATTTTTACCTGGACTTGCCAGTTCCTTAGCTGTGCCGCCTTTGAATCTTCACTCACACCTTCCTCTCCTCTAGTGGTGAGTTAATGCAGCCCCCTTCCCGACCGCCTCCCCGTGTCTCAGCCCTCCAGAGCCCAGCACCCGCAGAACTCCACAGCAAGCCAGCACTGCCCTCCTAATGCCACCGCTGGCTCCCGGTCAATTCAAGTCCCATTCGAAATGGCTCCACTTGGAGCAAATCCCCCACCCCCCGGCTTACGCCGCTGCAAATCTGAAACAATCCTGCTGAGACCAACAGAGATCTACCTCGCTGCCATAGCGCAGAATGTCACCCCCGGCTCCTCAAACCAGTGCTCCGATGGCTAAGATCAGGGCTTATCCCCAGCTTAGACTTGCTCCAGCCAACTTCATAAATCTTGTCCCTTTCTTCTCCCTCCCTCCCTCTGCCCATTTAGTACCAGCCTTCTGCAATCCCCTGACTGTAGGTGGGAGAGCCTTCTCCTCTACAGCTTCTGAGCTCTGGAACACGCGCCTGTGTGTCCAGAGGTGGATTAAGGTTTCCTGGGTCCTTGGACCAGAGCAAGTGGGGGGGGTCCTCTCCCCATCCCCTCCGCCGGCATTCCTGCCCCTGTTCTGCTCCTTCCTCCTGCAACCCTGCTACACCCACTGCTACACCCCCTACAATTTTGCACCTTCCCCCTGCGGCCCCGCCCCTGGTCCATCCACAGTTCTGCCCCATTCCACCACCACCCCACTGCGGCCTGCAACCCGTTTGCTCCTTTCTCTCCCCCACATTGCAGCCCCAAGATCAGAGAAGCTCTGTCCCCTGTCCACGGCCTAGGGGCTGCAGCAGGGAGTGAGAGCTCCTCCAGCCCTGAGACCTAGAGCTCCTCCAGTCCTGGAGTCGCAGCAGGGGCCTGGGCGCTGGGGCTTTCCCCCTCCCCGGTGTTTCTGCCACGGAGCAGGGTCAGGGCGTAGGGGTGCCCATTTTTCCAGGGCCCCCCAGTTGGCTGGGACCCCTGGGCACGGGCCCGTTGACCCATTGGCTAATCCGCCACTGTCTGAGTCTCTACAGCTTCTCACCTCTTTCCAAATCACACCTGGGAACCTCTCTGTCCACCCTCCAAAGCCCTCACTCTCCCTCTGCTAATATTTACTATTTACGTCTCACTTGCATTATTTAACCCAGGGGGCACGATACGTGGGGGTGGCTTGCTCAGTTTGAGCTTGTGGTTGGAAATGATACTAGGGCTGCTCACACAGACAGGGCCATAAATCTGAGCCAGGCCTCTGTCGCTGTAAATGGAGACATTGGCCCTGGCCCTGTGGTTTTTTTGTACTTGGGTGTGTTTCGTGGCTGGCGGGGGCTGTGCTGAGGACAGGAGCCCTCACATGACATCCCCTTCAATTTGTCCATCGAAAGGGGATTCTCTCTGTCCACTGGAGATTGTGCGCATTCTTAGTGAACAGTCGACTGAGTAAGATTGGCGGACATGAGCTAATTGAGCATCATGACTGGTTAATTACAGAAGGTCTTGATCGCATTAAGTGTTTTGGTTTGCTTTGGTGCCGTATCGTCATCTCACTCACAGCTCCGATTGGCTCCATACAGAGTCATGACCGCATTCAGGGTTATGATTGGTTCGTTAGGAGTCCTGCTCTCACCAAGGATTCTGATTCGTTAACTAGAGTCTTGATCTCATGTAGTTTTTGGTTTGTTTCTCTAGAGTTCCCCATCTCACCAAGTTCTGTGATTGGTTCATTCCAGATTCCTGATCCGCCTTGGGGTTCTGATTGGACTGTTAGGGTTCCTAATTTCACAGTGTGTTTTGTTTGGTTCATTAGGATCCTGACGCCAGAGTGAACTGACTGGGAACCAATGGTCTCCAACCTTTCAGTCCTTTATCTCTTTCCTTTTTCATTCGTGGAATCACGACCTACAGCTGAAGGCCTCATGGTCCACAGCTCCAAAGAGCCACATGGGAGCCAGAACTCCCGGGTTCTATTCCTGGATCTGCCAGCGAGTGGAAAGTTGCATCTTTTAGTGTGTTGCTTTCTCCATCTGCGAAATGGGGATAATAATACTTACCTGCATTGGGGAAGAGCTTTAAGAACCCCAGACATACACAACAGTGCGAGTGCAATGGATTCATTATTAATACATAGCTATTTTAATCCACTTGCAAGGAGGGCCGGGGGTTAGGTGGCTCCTCACCATGTTCCCAGCTCCAGGAGGGAGCAGGGCGCTGGGGAAGAATGGAATACAAGAACAAACTAAAGGAGGCAAATGGCACCAAAAACTTTTTTTTTCTTTTCCTTTCATCCTTAATTCTAATTGTTCACATTAATTCAGTCTCCAGCAGGAATGAAGAGCTCCCAGCAGCCTTTAGCCTCTCAGATAAGGCTGAGCTGTTTGTTTAGCCCCATCGGGCTTCCCATTACTTGCCTCGCTGCCAAATGCTTCATGCAAACTTTGGGGGGAGTTTTAAGCAATTCTAGCGTGACACGGAGCAAGGGGTTTTGCATTCTTAATTTTCAAAAGTTCTTCTCGGTCCAAGGCTGATTTCCACCCCCACTCAGCTGCCCATGCACTGCAACCCTGACCAGCCCTGGACCCCCACAGCTTTCCCAGTGAACCCCAATATTAACCCACGGCCTCTGCAAGTCCACTCCTGGGCCCTCCATACCATGCTGTGCTACTGAGCCCTAACCCACAGTACTCCAGTTCTACAAGGCAGAGGAGGAGCTTGGGCTGCCGTTGAGATCCCTTCCTCACTCAGCCCAGCTAATGCAGTTAGACAGACAGTCCGGCAGGCAGATGGACTACAACACTCAGCGGGTTCATTAAGATGCCCCCAAGTGAGCAGCTTCTTCAAAGTGAGATTGATAAGGGCAGGGACCAGACACGGGAAGGGCCACCTTGTGCTAAGCCACGGCCGCTCAGAGGCAGAGAAGGGGAGAGCAGGAAAGTGAAAGGCTGAAGATGTGGAGAGAGAGAAGCCGATGAAAGAGAAAACAGGGAAGGGGGAAATAGGAGACAGCCTCCCTCTCTTTATCCCTCTTTTTCCTGTCCTTTCCCCTCTTGGCCTGTCTAGCCAAGCCTGCATCTCCCACTCACCTACTCCCTTCATTCTTTCCTTCTTGGTCTAGTCTGTGCTGGTTCTGATCCGGCCCCCATCAAATCCAATCCCCTCCCAGCCATGCATTCAGCGACACGACTGACGTCTGTCACGTGCAGCATGTTCTTGGCCATCCGCCCCTCTGCGTGTGCGGTGGACTGGTGTGTTTTGGTAGGGTTGCTGCTGAGATTTGTAAATGCCCACGCAGTTCTGTGCTTTTGTCAGAAGAGGTGGGTGGGAGCAGTGCACCTGGCACTGGGTGTGAAGGAGGAGGGGTGAGGTCTGATGATCCTGGGGGAGTTCATTCTGCTGTCTGGAACCTGCTCCCAAGGCAGCTCTGTCTCCTGCCCAGACGAGGTTCACCCTTGTGGGAGAAAGGGCCTGAGGGGTGGAGCTATTCATTACCATCACCCTCATTCTGGAGCTCCTGCATTTCCCTCATCCCACTGTCATTCCCTGTCCTCTTCCTCTGGCTTTCTTTTCTCATTGTCCTCTCTCTCTCTCCCCTGCAAATTTGAGGGCTGCATCGCCCCCTCCGTTGTCATGAACTCCTGTGCTGGCTCCAGGACATCCACTTGGCTCTATTTATTTATTTATTCCCCACCCCCACAAGCCCTTTCCATACAAAGAGCCTGATTTACAGCTGTAGCAGGAAGCTGATGTTCCCCACTCGCTACCTGACATCAAGAGAGCCATTTGGGGCCAATTCATCATGGGTATGCCCCAGCCGAAGTGACTGGAAGATTCTTTACAATCGTTGTCCCTGCCACAATCTCTAATGCAGTCCTGGAGATCATATCCCATTGCATCAGCTGTCTGTTTGAGCATGGCAGTAAGTGAGCTGTCTCAAGGCAGAAATGTTATTTATGAGGTAAGGTGGTGTATGGAGAGGGAAAGCGGGGGAGGGAGAGGAGCTGAAGTGACACCGCTCAGGAGGATGAGAGCCGGGCCTTTGCCTTGTGATGACTGCAGTATCCTGCGGCCTGGCTCAGAGTTTTTAAAGAGGGGCCTGCGGAGGCCAGGCGAGATACCAGCTGATGGAGATGCGGGGGTGCCTTGCCAGGTAGAATAAAGGCCCAGGTTAGCATCAAAGCATGTAAAGGGATGGAAGAACAGCGGGGAAATTGAGGGTGGGGTAGCATGTTGGCTCGCTGAGCCTTTTCCGTGCTTGCTGTGATGTCTAGTGCTGACATTCAGAACCCTTTGCACTGATGTGATAAGTGTGTTTGTTCTTTGCCGTGTGCCACAGGGACTGATCGCTGGCAATAACTGGGGAGAGGGGACATCTCTGTGAATCCCATGCAGACCCCATTTGCTCCTTAGTGCAGCAGTCTGGGAGTGGGATTCACACAGATGTGTTGCTTTCAGAGATCTGTCAGAGTTGGCTTTGCGCTAGCAATGGGATGGGTCTTCGGGCATGGGATGGCAGGGTGTCAACCTCACAGCTAAGCAACTGGCAGAGTACCCAGAGCATGGGGGTGACTAATCAATGGGGGAGGCTTTTCCATCCGAGTCAGCACTGAACCCCAGTGCTCCACGTAGGGAGTGTGCTGGATAGATTTTCTTGTGGAGGGGATATGAATCCAGGGTGCTGACTACACGTGACCATTGAAGAGCCCCTGGAATGGATGTGTTTAGGTGTGGCAGAATTTGACAGATAACAGCAATGTCTATTTATAAGCATTTTTTTTCTTTAGTTTTATCCACTTAAATTTTCACAGTTGGACTAAATTATGGGCAGGGGTCAGAAAGCAGCGAAGGTCAGTAGATGCTGATTTCAACAAGTTAAAACTTTATAACTACTAAAACACAAATTGTTAACATCACTTGCCAAACTAAGCAAAGTAAATAGCCTCAAATCAAACTCTAACAAGTTCCTCAAGCAGCATTTTCCTTACTTTGCCTATCTGTCAATTTCAAATGTTATTGATGGAAATATTTTTTGTCAGTTTGTGTATATGCAGTGAAATCGACGTTTGCCACAAAAATCAAACCCATCCAAGTCTAAGTATGTTAATTCCAGTGATACAGATACCGTCCAATGTGAGAAGTTACATTCTCCCTGCAATTTCAACAGGGCACAACATTCTGCTTCACTTCCTGTCCTAAGCTGCATTGTTCCTGGGGGCTGTTAAGTAGCTGGTTTCTTCCACCGCAGAGGTAGCTGCTTTTCATCAGTGGAGGGCAGAGGTGAAAGTAAGCCGGTCTGGTATGGCATACCGGCAAGAGCCAGTACGCCATGCCGGACCTGACTGGCTTCCCCAGGCTGGCGCTTTAAAGAGCCCCGGGCTCCCTGTTGCTGGAGCCCCTGGAGCCCACAGCATATACAATATACCATTATTATTCCATCTGCCCTACAGGGGGAATTCCACTGACTAGCACAGAGCGTCTTCCCTTATGTGAGATGGGCAGAATCTGAATGCTCTCAAGCTGTGAGTAAGCCACAAGTGCTTTGGGGCTGGAAGGCTCTGCAGAGCTGATAGTGTTAACATCCCAGCTAGCGGAAGGTTGTCCTTGGGGTTAGGCCAGTCATTTAGGATTTGGAAAATCCGGGTTCAGTTCTCTGTTCTGCCACAAACTTTCTGTGTGTCCTTGGGGTGATTGCCCTGGGTCCCACCCCATAGACAGGGCTGGCATTATTGGCCCATGTCTCATGCATGTGACAGGCTCAGGTGCTGAGGATATAAATCAGATCACACTTTGCACCTCTGCAGGGAGGAGATAACTACATGGTGCATCCACCAGGGCCACTGCCCCTTGTAATGAGACGCACACACCACTGGGCAGGTCTCCACCCCATTTCCAAGGAAGGCATATGCTCTGCTGTGAGCTGCATCCCTTCCCCAGGGGACCAGGCTCCAGCAGGCCCCTTTTTCCCCCTCCCCTGGATTTTTTCCTTCCTCCATTCCAATTATCTTCCACTTTCATCACTGCTGGAGCTGTAAGTACAAAGTACCAATTAGCTAGTTTTCAAGTTTAATTAGGTTGGAAGGTAGAGCAAATTAAATCCTTTTATCGTACATTTCAAAGCTCTTTCCCATCAAGCCCACGGGATTGGTTTCCTTTGAATGAGGTCCATGTTAGTTGCATTGAGGCCGACTCCAAGTCATGGAGCTCTTCAGCTCCAGGGCCAATGGGAGCCAGGGCAGGGGGTATATGCCCTATCCGACAGCCAGGATATCTGTGCCCCATGGATGCAGGACCCTGACACACACACACACCCTGCTCTGCCCCCAGTCAGTCACTGCTTCCCTGGGATTAACCTCTGATACTAAACTTGTCCTCCTGTGAGTCCAGCCAACTGGCAAAGTACCTGCAGCTGAAGGGTTAACCCTCAGGACCGTAGCCAATACCCTGGTGGACTGCGAGGAGTTTTTGGTGGGCGCCTGGGGGACCTGTGCTTGGGGGATCTCTAGCCACTAGGAGCGGGGAATGCTGGGGTTTGGCACTGCTGCTCAGCATTGTAGTATCTGAGCACTGGGACTCTGGGAGGACAAGGCCCCCACCCCCAGTGCCCCATAGGTTTCCCCCTGCTGTCGGTTCTGGCTGCAATCCTTAGGACAGACCTGGTTATGGGGAGGCGGGTCCCAGTGGGGGGTCCAGGCCATGGGTAGGGGAGACCTGGGAGAGTGAGGTCAGCAATGCTAAGAGCAGGGAGGCCCTCGGTGGGGAGGATCACGGTACTCGGCAAGGGGGCTGATGAGTGGCGAGGAACCTTGTTCAATCCACGGGAGGCCAGCGAAGGAGGCGTCTGGTGCTTCTCGAGGCAAGGCCCTATGATCGTGGAATCTATGGACCAAATGGTCAGAAGGGGCCAAGATGGAGCAGTGTCAGTCAATAGAAAACCAGGTCTCTGGAGACCTGGAAGAGACAAGGTCCATCGTGGGGCAGAAGGGTATGCCTTGCAGGGGGAGGGATGGGACAGGGAGATCAAGCAGTGTGTGCAGTGTGGGGGCTGATCTCTCTCCGGGAGCCACAGGATCTGCAGTACATTGGGCCTCTGCTCTGCTGAGTGCTACGCCTGGCACCATTGCTCCCCAGGCTTCAGATGCTAATGCGTTACGTCTCTGTGTTTGTTCCAGATAAGCCGCTGCCGCAGGGACCCCCAGGGGGCATTATCGGGATCCTGGGGGGCGTAATTGCTGCAGCTCTCATCATCGGCGTGGCCGTCACTGTGTTCATCATCTACAGGCGACAGCAGAAGAGCCGCACAGAGACCGACAATGACCTGTGAGTAGCCTCTGCATTCCCTCCCGGCTGCACCTCAACCCTGGGCTCCAGCATTCCAGTCCTGGACTGGCCCCACCCCACCTCCTTCCCCTGCAGCTCCATTCCTGCTCCCCCAGCCTGAGCTGTGGCTCTCCCTGCTAGATCCCTCCCCTGAGAGCTCTTCTGATACCCCTCAAGCCTAAACAGCAACGTCCTCTCGGATTCCCGGCCAGAGCCCTCCCGCGGGTCACTTGGCCAATGCCCCGGTATCCGAACCTGCAACAGCCACAACAATTCCACTCCTCAGCAGAGAGTGCCAGCCATGATGCCTTTGTCCGAGGTTCGGTGACACGGGATGGCACGCACTAGGGAGAGCAGGGTATGAACCCGTGTGCGGGATCCCGGTCTCCAAAGAGCAAAAGGTGAGGGCTGCTCCTGACTGGCACAAACATACGCACCGACACCAGGCACATGGAGGGGTGGGACACCCGCATCGGGGGTTGGACAAAACTGGGCCTCTTTTTAGCTTTGCCAAAGCAAATTGGCCCATTTGAGATTTTTCCAAAATCACAAGCAAAGGGTGGGGGGTTGCAGTAAGTGCTGCCTGAACCCCACAGAGAATGAGGTAAATAAATCTTTGGTGATGGGGGTGGGCAGGTTGGATCAGTGGCCCATTGGCTACTGAGCAGGGGTGCCTGCTGGTGGAGAGACAGCCAGGGCTTGCACACTAGAGATTGAACCAGGATTCCCAAGTGCTGCCTAGGGCCCTATTCCCTGGAGACTGAGCTCAGAGTCCCACATTGCTTCCCCTGGCTTCTCTACCACCTTGTCACCCCAGCTGTGTGTATTTGGGGGCAGATGTTTAAAGAGGAGGCACGACAGGGGAACCTGCACAAACTGCACAGCGGCCCATTGCGTGACAGGGAGGCCTGCTTGGAAGGCACAAATGCCAGTTCGCTTGTGCCAGCCTGGGTGCAGGGGGCATTGTCTTGCCTGCTTCTCAGTGGAGCAGCCCCTTTCGCCTCTACCTGCTGATGGAGCAGGAGCTCAGAGATCCACCACCCGGCCCCACCCTTGGGTTTGGAGACGCTTGGCCCCTCTCCTCTGCCACAGCCCTTGGGAACTGATGGCGTGCCTGCTGTCCAGGGTGCTGAACTATCCCAAAAACAGGGCGGGAGCAATGTTCCCTCTAATTTTCTTCCGTGCAAATTTTTGACAGGCCATGTGTGCAAAAAATGTCTTGTGTGCAAATGTCTGTGGGCGCGGTGTTTCGCCGTGTGCGCAGGGTTTCGGGTCTGTGTGCACGCGCACTTATGCACACAGCTTAGAGGGAACAGTGGGCGGGAGGCAGGGGACATGCCGAGAGGATCCTGCTCCCCAGCCCTGTGGTGGCTGGCCTGGTTGGAGGGAGTGCCCCAAGCTGAGTGTACCCTGGGCAGCCCCTGGGCATGGTCCAGGGCTCCTGGGCAGAGGAGTGAATTATTCTCTTTCATTGTGTGTGTTTCTCTCCCTTCTTCCTACCGGCTGGTTCTCCCTGAATGATAAATCATCTTTGCTCCTCTCTGCCTTATCACTCAGGGCTGTATCTCCCCCTCCTAACAGGGCCAAGCCATTACCAGCCCCAAGCATGGTCCTTTCCCAGAGTGGATCCTAGCAAGCGTCTCTCCCCTGCATCTCATACGTGGGAGCTTTCAGGCCCATTTATAAAAATACCTGACTCCCCTCCCCACCTCCAATGCTCTGGCAACATGCAGGGACAGCTCCTGGTTCCCAGCTTCTGGCTCCCACTCACAGCAGAGTTTGTTGTGGATCCTTTTTCAGTTGTTAGAAAGTTTGGAGGAGGGAAAGTTTCTCCTTTGATTGTGTCACTGAGAGATTCTGGGGTAGAAAAGCAGACAAGCCAACCTGCTTTCTCTGCCTCTTCACTCCCCACTTCTCTGGACACCCCACATGTGGTCTTCCTGCAGCTTCCCAGCCTGGCCCCCTCCCATTTCTACTCCTGCCCTCTCTTACTCCCTGATCCCCCTCCCCAGGACTCAGATTAGGGTAAGACACTGAGACAGTGGTATTCCCCCAAGATCCAGTGAACAAGGCACCAGAACAAGAGGTGACTCACAATAGAGTGTGCACGGGTTTGAAGTTTGATCCTGATGCACAGCTGGGCTCCTCCAGCGTGGATCCCCTTTCAGCCTCCTCAGTACAGGCTCCCCCTGTTCACCCCCACCCCAGGCTCTTCTCCTGTGGCAGCTCTCTCTGGCTCCCTGACTATTGGAATGGTTCAAGTCACATTGCTGGGACCTCAACCTGCAATTCAGCCCTGGCCCCATCCTCCCCTAGGTGCTCAGGTTGTTGGCAAGAATCGGGTCTGAGTCCAGACTCAGGTCCCACTAACTACTTTCAAAATCTGGGGGGGCAGGGGCGTGTCTGGGTTTGGGCTCATCTTTGCTTTCAAACACCATTTTGTTCCCCATTCTACTCTCCCTGTGCCCCTTCTTAGCACACTCTGATCACAAGAAGTCTGTAGCCACCTAGGAATTGGTGGTTGCCCCTAAACTACATGGCCAGTCAGACTCCCAACACAGCATCTCATCTCCCCCTGCACCAGAGATGTGACCCCAGCTCCTTGAGCTAAATGTGACTCTCCATTAGCTACCAGCAGTATGGGGTCTATGACACACAGGCAGGCTGCTCTGATTTTGAAGAGGGCAGTGGTCATACATTCATACCAGGCAGTTCATTACAGTCTGGGTATTACCACAATGTGCTAGCCTGGTATCCCGCATCCCTCTGATGCTGGAGAAGGGAACAACTCACTGGATCCCACCGGCTGCTGCTCACTGAGGGTCCATTGCCCAGCTATGTCCCCTGAGGCTCAGAGCAGAGGTCTTGGAGCAGAGTGGTTGCTCCAGTGTGTGCCGCACAAACAATTCCACCCCCACCCCCTTTGGAGAAGTTCTTCTCATGAATCCTCTCAGGGAACAGCATCCTCCTTGCTGCTGTATCCTTTCAGAGAGCAAATGCCCCGCCTATCACCCTCAAATCACCCCCTTCCCATTTGCAAAGGGAAAGCACCAAAGAGCTGAAGGGTAAATGGATCTCCCCACTGCCCCCACCACATGGTTGTTACATCCCAGAAAAAATGTTTTGCTCCATTTAATTCTGTTTGAGAGAAGGCACTGGAGGATGACGGGAGTGTGCAGAGAGAGACAGCGGAGTGAAAAGCAGGAGTTGAGACAATAATAACCATGTGGGGTGCAATTGCATGGACAGCATCAGGCCTGCAAAAGAGCCATTTTCAGACCGTTGGTTTCCCACAATGGCCCTCCACAAAGGCAGAAGAAGAGCTACTTTAGCTGAGAAGAGTCATACAATGGAGCAGGCTGAATGCCCTGACCCTGGGGTCAGGCCTTCTCCTGGAGCCCGAGATAACAGAGACATCTCTTCCCCCACTCTTCATGCCATCCATCATTGTGTGGTGCCCCACTTTGCATAGAACCATCTAGGAGCTTGATCCAAAGCCCACTGAAGTCACTGGGCATCCTTGCCGCAGTCCGCAACCCCCATTTTCCACCCTGCATCCCCGTCCCGAGCCCTGCTCTGGGCTTGGAATCCACTGGAGTTTGCAGAAAACTACCCCCTGCATCTACTGAAGTTCACAAGGAGAACGAACACGTATGGAGAGAAAAGGGAGGGGGCAGCCCACTAATTAGAGTGGCAGAATTTAATAAGATTTGTAAAAGGATTAGACACGTGTATGCATATGAGCAGAAACTGGAGAGACAGTCCCTAGGATGGAGATTACAAAGGCTGTCAATCCTCATGCTCCAGGGCAAAAGCTGATCCCCCCATTTGGGATCAGGAATAAATTGCACAGTGTGTGCAATATGAAGATTTTTTGCCAAAGCCTGACGTATCCAACAGTGGCCACTCAGAGACCAGCTACCAGACCAGACAGACCATTGGCTTCCTCTTGATTGGCAGTGCTCACCACAAGCTGCTTCCTGGAATCCAAAGCAACAACTCAAATAGTCCCTGTTGGGATGATTTGGTGCCAGCTCTGAAGTGGGTTTACCCCCACCAGCCTGGGGGCCACAATCTGAGGCAGAGATTGAGCTGGGATTAGAAATGTAGTGTGGACAAAAGAATCCAAGGAGGGTAGGTGAAATATTAGAAGCAGCCCATTTAATTATGTTGACAGTTCAGTGGAAAGCTGACTCGCTGGATCTAGCCATCTCACAGTAGTGCCTAGATGCCCCAGTCAGGATCGAGGCCCTCGTGTTCTAGGTGCTGTACGGACACATGGTCTGTCCCTCCCTGCAAAGCTCACGAGCTAACTTCAGAGAAGACTCAGCTGTGGGTCCAGTGACCAAGAGGGAAGAAGTTGGGGGGGGGGGTAAGGGCAAAGGGAATGTGTGGAGTCATTGGGGTTACTCCAGATTTACACAGGCAGAAAAGAGAGTGGAATCTGTCCTAGGGTTCCTGCCCCAAGGGATTTAAGGTCTGGGCCAGAACTGTAGTGAAAAGGCAACAGGCATGGGGGGAGAAGGGGGATGCAGTTCTCTGAGAGAGGAGGGAGAGGTGAGTGCTCCTTGCACCTGGGAGCTCTGACTGATCCCTTATTCTGGGACTATGAACATTTCTATGGCTAAATTGCAGAGTGGGTGAAGCAACCTCCAGGGGCTGGTCAGCCCTGACACATGTCATCCCCTGGGGAAGTGAGCTTCATGGAGATGAAAGCCAGGAACCCAGAAGGAAAGCCCTCCCCGCCCCCCCAATAATGCCCAAGCTACTTGATCCGCATCTGCACCCACTGAAGCCAAAGGGAGTTTTGCCATTGAGAGTGGTGCATGTGGGATCGAGCAGATTCCCTGACCCCACAGTCGAACCAACGGCTGCTTTTCTCCCTGCAGAATTGATCTGCCTCCGTCCCACAAACCTGTCCCGCCACCAAAGAGGAAACAGGAGATGAAAAGCCACCTGACGGCAGAAGACATCCAGGTACCTACCCCCAACCTAGCACACCCACTTTCTTTGCCAGCATGGGAGACAGGCCTTCAGCCAGAATTGAGGGTGCCAGGCCTCTGGAGGCACAAAGTGCAGGCTCCAGCCAGCCTTTCAGAATGCCCCATGAAGCAGGTTTGGTGGGAGGAGGGCAGTGGTTTGGGATTATCCTCTCTGTCCAGGATCTCGGCAGCCTTGGAGACTGCAGATTGGACCCAACCTGCACCCTTCTGGGCACAGACAGGTTCTAGGTTGGGCATGGACAGGTTCTAGGTCAGGCAGGGTTCTTCTCGGAAGGATCAGTGCCTTGGTGAACTCCCAGCCTTTGAAGTGTAATGCCTAACCATGGTGAGACAAGGAATGGGGCAGAGAGAGAGCTGGAGAGAGGGACCCTGCAGGGGAGGTCTCATGGTGACTCTGTTCACCTTGCCCGATCCCCTGGGACAGGTGCTGCTCCCCAGATGGGTGGCAGGAAGGGTGAGAATGGTGCTTGCCCTCTTGACCTGTCTTCCCAATTCCAGGTCGTCCACCTAGACAACATGAAGCAGGAGGAAGAGATCCAGAAGCTCCCTCTGCAGACGCCGTACTACGACATGGCAGCCAGCGAGCCCTCTCCGTACTCTGACAAGCTGGTAAGGAGGGCATGGTGCCGGCACTGCCAGGGACCTGACCTGGCCCTTGCCCCCCGTTTTCTGCACAGGAACTCCCAATAAGGGATTAGGTCACTCCTCCGTCTGCTGGGGTGGGCGAGGCAGCCTGCTCTCTCGAGCTGTTGGAGGAAAGGAGAGCCCTCTCCTAGACTGAGATGCGAGACCACAGTCTCCATGTTCATCCAGTTCTAGGCCTCCTCGCCCCACAACCGCTGACCCTAGCCTGGCAGGACTCTGCCCTTTCCTCTTCCACTGTGTAACCCCCCTGGCTTTCCATAACTGTGGGTGCATGGGATGTCCCATGGGCTCCTCTCCAAGACACAACCAGCAGCATATGCGGTGGGAATTAGGACTGAAATGGGCGTGGCTGAGTCAAACACCCCCACTCCCTGACCCATCAGTCCCAAGACAGCTTCACCCTGGCCAAATCAGAGTCACAGGGTCCCCTACCCATAAACCCTTCCTTGAGATCATACCATCGTGTGGCTGGAAGGAGTGAGGATCTGCTTGTGGATCCTGGTCCATCCTCTCCTGACTGGGCCTGCCCTGTGCTGCGTGCCTCTTGGGATCCTCATCTCCCCAGGGGGGCTTGGGGCCTGAGGTCCTTAACAGCCTACTAGCAGTGCGTGGGAGAGAATGCAGCTGCAGGCCTACATTTCTTTTTTGAGGCACATTTATTCTGGGGCTCAGGGGCCAACTGGCTCGGGGTACTGTGTGCAACCTGACTGCTAATTGACCTCTGCATTGTTCCCAGCAAAGATTCAGGCCTTTTTGCAGAAGGTGGAAGAGGCAAGTTGCGAATCTGCATTGGAAAGGGAGGTGGACGGAGGCAGGAGGTGCTGGGATCTATTCTAGAGTAGGGTTTTCAGCAAGTCATCGGGGCCTGTGACCCAGCCGGTGCTCCCTGCTGGGTCCTCACCTTCTGCAGCCAGTCCCATAAGAGACTGTTAAGCTGGAGGGGAGGCTGCTGTGAAGTGACCCAGAGAGAGCAGAATGTATGCAGAGGAGGAGACTGGGAAATCAATTATCTGCAGGGCAGAGCTTGCTGGAGTTTGACTTTAAATTGAGGACACTTCTTTAAAACCCTGTGTTTTGTGTGGATTTGTTCAGCTTGAAACAGGGAGCTGCTAATGCAAGGCAGCAGCAGCAGGGGGACTAGGGGTCAAGGAGACAGGGAGGGAATGTAGCAGGAGTGTAGGGAAGGCTGATGCAGATCTAGAATAGGTTAGATAGTGATGCATGATAGCTGTCTGCCTTCCTGCAAGCAGGTGACTCATGGGCTATGCATCAGCCTTGGTACAGCTAGACTCCCTGGAACTGCAGGTTTAGATCCCTGCAGTGTTGACTGACCTTTGCTCCTCCGAGGGTGATAAATTAGTTACCATGCATAGGGGAATCTCTTCAGTGAGACTTTAAGTCAAGGGCCTGACTGCTCAGAATGGGTACAAGATCAACAGAGGGTTTTGCCCTGGCATCCTTGGCCAAAATTTCTTCTTGAGCAATGTATTGTGCTCTGCTTGCTGCTGTCCACCCCAGAGGTGGCTGCATTTCACCAGTGCTCGCTCTATATGAAGTGCTTTGGGATGAAAAGTGCAGAGTAAAGGACCTATAATAATTAGCATGGATGTAGGGAGCAGGATTTCTCCCTCATGTTGCTTTTATACCAGTGTGTCTCCAGTGAGAATCTCCAGAATAAGGGCGAGGACAATCAGACCAAAGCACCTTCATCCGGAGAAATGTCAACCAGCGAGACAGTAAGAACAGCTGTGATGCAAAAGCTAACCCTAAAGACCAAACTCTGCTCTTGGTTCCACTGGTGAGATCCCGGGGACTTCACTGCAGCTGCAGGGGGCATATAGCCCTAAGGGAAAAATTCTCTGCTGAGACCTGCCGGCGGGGGGGAGATGGGAGGGGAGGGGGATGACCAATTTCCTGGTCTCCCCAATTGGTTGCCAATTTCCAGGTGTGTTTTGTGGGGAGAGCAGGATCCCGGAGCTAGGCTGTGCTCTGAGGATGGGATCTGAGAGCAGAATCTCCCCCATAATTATGGGGAAGGAGTTAGCTCGCTTTGGTAAATAACAAGAGGTTGGTTAATTAAAGAAAGCCATCAGTGGCCGGGCTAGTGATGGGAAGATGGGCCCAGCTGGTGGCCATGTAGTAACCATGGGAACCTGGTTTGGTAATCTCAGTCCAGCTTGGAGCAGACACATGTCCCAAAAACCCACCACCGTTTGGAGCACTGAGGCTGCGACAGGTCATGAAAACCAAACTTCCCTTTTCCCCCAGAGGGGGTCCCTCCAGGGCAGGACGGAGGCCTGTAGGGGGCAGTGTGTGGGGAGCATCCCCCGACCCTGCTGGACTGTCCTTGCAGAAATCAGAGGGCTCTGGTCGGTGGGGTTCCAGTCCTGCCCCTTTCAGTCCTGAATCCGGTTCTGTTCAGGTACCTCCGCCCCCCCGTCCGTTCCCAGGCACACAGGACCCCTCCCCTGCCATATGCCGACTCACCCGCAGGCTGCACTATCAATAGGTAATGCTGGATGGAATAATTTTGGAGGAAAATCTCTGCTTGGAATCAAACAGAGCAGGGACTGGGTCTCTCACTGCCTGGCCCAGGGCCCTGACCCCCCTCTCTGCCCCCCAAACACACAGAGAAAATGTTCACAAGGTTTTGGTTTTGTTCCTGCCTCCCCCACGCCCTAGAGATCATCCCCGCCTCCGGTGCCCCCAACTGCCCGTTTTCCAGCTGTTGGTAACACCCCTTTGGCTGGCTGCCTAGGGGTGGGCAGGGGTGCTGCTCCCAGTCGGCTCCATCCCTGCCAATCTCCAGGCCCTTTGAGCAGGCGGGGGGGCTATGGAGGCTGCTGAAAGTCAGCAGGAGGAGAGTACACGTTTCCTGCCAGGCCTGCTGGGATCCGCCAAGGGCTCTGGGGTGCACAGATAGCGCACGCTGGCTGTGGGGCAGCGACGGGGACAGGGGTGTATCGCGCTGCACGTCCGGGCCCAGCTCTTCCCCCTGCTCCTTCCCATGGGCCCTGCTGGGGGAATCGTTGTGGGCTCCATAAACCCACAGAGACGGCCTTCTGCCCATGCTTACAGCACCCAGCCTATTGCAAGCTCTGCCGGCCTTTGCAAACCCTTTCCAGACCCGGGGTCCAGTCTGTGGCCTGGTCACCACTAGCTCCCACAGCCACCCCGCTGGTGGGAGCAGCTCACTGGGCGGCCAGAGGCGTGTGGCTGAGAGTTTGGCTACAGGGAAGCATCCGCCTCAGATTGTTCAGGGTCAGCTGGGCACAGTGTGATCTCATCAGCTGGGGGGCCGGAGGCAGGGGCCTGGACCTGAGATTTAATGCTGGCAAAGAGATCCGAAGAGGAGGGGTGCTGCAGGAGAGCAGCCCTCATGACAATGGGGGCCTCGGAGCAGGGGGAGGTTGCAAACAGGTGTTAGCAATCCCTCTGCCCCTCCCATACTGCTAAATGGGAGGAGGAGCCGGAGTTCATCCTGGCTAGATGGGAGGAGGGTGGCAGGCTAGGGGGAGGCCTTGGCATGGAAAAGGCTGCGGAGTGCTGCATTAGAACTAGATAAGGGTGAGAGGCAGCTGGTAAGAAAGGTCAGATTAAGCCAGGACTGGGATGGGAGATCTCTAAGGAGCAGCTGTGGCGATTGCAGAAGATTGTGTTGGCACCAAGGCTCTGGCATGCTGCTTTGGGGAGCCGTGCTGCTGGAGGTGAGGGGGGAAGCTATGGTAGGTCCCTTTTCACATCAAGAGTGGTCGGGTCAGTGCCCCGGCCAGTTCCAGAGTGGCGAATTACAGCTGCCCCCTAAATTCCCTTGTTGGTTTCACTTTGTCTCTTCCTGCCTTACTCTGATATGCAGGGTGTTCTACCCCAGAAGCAGCTGCATGCTGAAGCATTTCCTGCATATAGATAGTTTGTCACTGGCTTTGGGACCCCTCGGAGGGGAAGGTGCTGGAGAAATACAGGATGTTCCTATTCTGCTGGCGCTTTGTCTGCTTAGAGACGGATGGGGGAAGGGATTAGAGAGCCAGGCACGCTGCGTTTCGCTGGGGCGGGCTCTTCATACATTCAGTGAATTGTGTGATGGCTTGTAATTTGGGATAAAGTAGATTCATCACAGGGATGCATGAAAACTTCTGCCTCAGGGTGATGATTTCGCACAGTTGGAGAGAAAGAGAGTCGGATAGGGATTAGAGAGACTGGGAGGGCTGGGGGAAGAGAGGGCTGCCAGAGAAGGGTGGCAGATGAGAGAGAATGGGTGAAAAAAGGAAAAGACTAGAGAGAAGGGGAAAGAGAGTAGGATGGAGGGAGGGGAAGAGAACAAGAGCAGCCCTGGGAACTGAGCCCAGCACGGTGGCGAACAACAGCTACAGACACCCCTAAATTCCCATGATCATTTCTCGCAGCTCACCCTAGCCCCCTCCTCCTCCTCCTCGACTCCAGCAAGAGGAGCAGTCCCGTCCTCGCAGATGCCCCAGGCCACACAGACACCTCCACCTTCACATACCCGCCAGGTGTGCAGAGGGACAGGCAGGTTTGGCTGCTCCTTGATGAGCTGGGTGTTTCCCTGGGGGGTGTCTGTGCTTCCTGCACCCCAAGAGGAGGACATTTTAGCTTCTGCCACACTGTCTCCTCCTTGTCCCACCTGCCCCACAAATCTGCAGTGCCCCAGGCCCCCCCAGCCGCATGGGTGAAATGTCCCTCCCCTCTGCCCCGCTTTTCCTTCAGGGGAGGTTATTTGTGGTGTTCACAGCAGTGAGAGGATGGTGTCTCTAGGGCTTGGCCAAGTCTATGAGCCCCCAACAAACACAGCACCTTGTGCAGGCAGGCAGGTACCAAATGACCCAGCTCCCCTTGCCCCTCCCAGTGGAGATGAGGGCTCAGAAGTTGGGGGTATGCACGTCTGATAAGCGTTCCCCCTCTGAGCTTTGCACTAGGCCAGTACCCATGGGCTCAGCTGTTTTCTCTTCCAGGGATCTCAGGCCAGAGAAAGGTGCGGTGTCTGGAAGACCTGCCAGGCTTGTGCTGTGTCTGGTTTTCACTGTATCATCGTGCGTGTTGTCTGTGCATGTGTGGAGAAGGGAGCATGTTTGTGCGCATAACTGTGAGGAGCCAGCACCAAATCCCTGGATCTAAATACACCCCCCACTCTGCAGATTTCAATATCCAGATCTGTCTCCAAAGCTTAGCACTGGCCCCTCTCTAATGTGTGCATGAGTGTGACTGGCTCTGCCAGTGTGTGTGTGTGGCCTTGCCAGAGAGCCTATGCATGCACAAGGATGTGTGTGTAAACGTCGGTGTGTGTGTGCGTGTGTGAGTGTAGGTGCTGTGTGTGTCTGTGTTGCATGGGGCTGTGTAGTGAGCTAATGGCACAGTGGGTGTGAGTGTGCGTGTGTGGAAGCTCAGGCGTGAGGCATGTGTGCGGGGAGTGGTTACATGTTTGCAGGTGTAGAGGGAAAGGGTTCATTAGTCCAGGCAGCTGTGTCATTCGTTTGGCTGACCGGGAATTACCAGGGTGTCGGCATTAGAGCTTGTGTAAAAGTCACATTATTGATATTAGAATACATTTTTGTTCTAAACAAGCAGCAGGCAGCAGGCATGAACCAGTGAGTGGCAGAGACTCACGAGACTCTGCAAAGACACAGACCCCATCCCCAGAGTGCGGGGTTGTGCTGGCTATGGGGCAGCAATGTGGACAATGGAAGGATGGGGCACTCAGGCCTTGGGTCACCCCTCTCCAGGACTAGAGAAAGGGTCCAAGATGCAAAGGCTGGAACCAGATCATGGTCCTTCGGGTCTGGGTTTTGGATTGGGACCAGCATTATCCAGAATTGAACTGAAGAAGTTCAGTAAACTCTTCTATTCCAGCCCCCTGGCCCCTACACACTCTCTCCACATGCCCTCTCGGTCCCGGTCAGTGAGATTTCATTGGCCCTACAAGTTACACACTTGTCTGCAGCAGGTAATGAAGACGCAGACCACTCAGGTCTCTGTCAGACGGAGGGGCTTGATTCCACCATTGCCACATACACCAACCTCTGATGTCACGTACATACATTCACAAGCCCTCACATACACCACTACGCAAGCCCTGCACTTCCATATGCTGTGCATGTGTTTATACACAACCCCCCCCCAGCACCCAACATTTGTGAACTCCTGGCTGTACACTGGGTTTTCTGATGCTAGCCCGTCCGCTCTCCCTTTCCCGCCGTGCAGCACAGAATGCACCTTGAAGTCTGTTGGTTCCCCTCACAAGACCAGCCTATCTGGGCACCCATGGGGAATATGATACCGGAAGAACCACCGATGTTTGCTTTTCATTTCCCACCACCCTGTTGGGTGGAGGGGTTCTGCCCCCCAGAGTTACAGCAAGGTAGATGGTGCAGCAAGACAGTCAAGAGATGACTCAACCAATCACCCTGTGCAGCAACAGGTGCTTAAAACAGCTCATCACAGAGCCATAAACCTCCGGAAATGGCCCTGCCACAGCTGGTAAATGGCTGAAAACCGTTCAGAAGCAAAGCGGGGAACGTTCTCAAATTAAACACCTTTTACCTAATTTGCACGGGATGCAGTAGCTCAGGGAGGGGAAGCGAGAAGAGGCTCCCGTGTCTGGAAGCATCCCACCTGCCCTCCGGTGAGCCGTAGCAAACACGCTTCTTGTTTGGTCAACACAGGCACCTTGTGTGGGTGGGACCAGAGGCTGCCCCTGAAATGCTGTCTATAGAGGATGTTTGTGGTGCTCCTTAGAGCTGGGAGTCAGGAGAGCTGCATTCTATTCCCAGTCTGGCATTGATTCTGTGTGTGAACTTGGGCAAGTCACTGCCCGGCTCTGTGCCTCAGTTTCCCCACTCTAAAACAAACCTCCCAGGAGGTTCACTCGTGACTGTTTGTAGAGGCGCTTGGAGGTCCCCAGAGGGAAGCCTGCAGAGGAGGCCAGGTATGTATCATGCTGTCCATGCACGATTCCTTATTGCTGAGCACCTACAGATGGGATGGGTGCTTGGCAGACACATCACAGAGGTGTTCCCTGCCCCAAGAACTAGCAACCTAGCTAGTGCTCTAGCAAGAGAGAGCAACACACAAGGAGGAGGAATAGGATCACGGACGGACCTGCACCCAACCCCAGTGTCCTCCATATGGGAAGGGTGTTTTCTTGCCCTTTGGACACCAAGCTGTGACCTTGAGAGCTCCATGTGCAATATTTTACTGGTGACGGGTAACTCAACCAGAGGGTCTCAGAAGTGCTCAGGGGACCTCCTGCCAATGTCCTGCGGATATCACAAGGGATCTGACCACCATTCCCACCCATCCACACCTGCGTCTGTTCTCCTGGGGCCAAAAATACAAGCATTATCCCTGATTCTGGGTTATGTTCCCCCCTCACCCTGTGCAGGCCCTCTGCAGTGAGATTGCTGGCTCCTGGAGGGAGCATGGAACTGGACAGCACTGCCATTATATGGGGTTAAATCCAGTTCACCCTCCCAGGGGGAGAAAGTCTGGCCCCATTGAAGTCAAGGGGAGCTTTCCCATTGACTTTAGTAGGGCCAGGATGTCCGCCCCAATTTCCCAAAGATGGAGCTGTCCATAGGGGGGAGTAGCTGCTGGAAGTGGGAAAGCAGCCCCTGTTCAGCCAGGTTGGAGAAGACACATGGCGGGGGGGGCGTGTCCGCTCAGACAGGCTAATTGCCCAGCTCGGCTAATGAATGGGGAGAAATGCCATTCGGATCCTGGCTCTGATGGGGGATTTTAGTTGTAATGATTGTTCATTTTTCCCCTTTCTTATCTTTTCTCCCCCTTTCACTGTTCTTGTCTTTCTTCTCTTCCCTCTCGCACTTTCCTTCTCTCCCCCTTTCTTTTAACACCCCTGTCTCTTTTGCCCTTTCTCATCCCTCTTGGCATGAACCCCCCACCCCTTTCCCATGAAACCCCCACCCCCTCTTTCCACACTCACACTCTCTCTCTCTCTCTCTCTCCCCTTCCTCGTGTTTTTCACTCCTCCCCATCACTGCACTCTGCTGTCCCCTCTGTGTTTTCACACCTCACTGCTCTCTCATCTCCAGAATTCGGGCACCAAGGACTGTGATGTCCACTATGCAGAGCTGGACACATCCGCTCTGGCCTCGTCGCCCAGCCCCCGGAGCTCCATCCAAGCTGGCGGAGACCTAGTCGAGTATGCAACCATCCAGCCTAACTTACGCTAACGCATGCCACTCTAGGCCTTTCCCCTAAGATTCTGGCCTCAAGGTACACAAACGCACTCTCCTTTCTGTGCTCCTGGTGAAATCTGTGCTCCCCCCACCTCCTGTCACTTCCCTCCCTCGTGGAATGGTTCCCGTTGCATACTAACCTCCCGCCCCCACCCGTGTCTCCATGGTGCTGCATGCTCCCTCCAGTCCCCACGGGGCCCGGCCAGAGAGACCTGAAAGCCAGAACGCTGTAGCCTCGCCTCTCCTGCATGCGGCCTGCAGTGGCATGACGCGCCCGTCCTTTTGCTTCGTGCTGTGTGGAGAGGTTGGGGGCAGGGCGGGTTGGATAATGTTTGTTTCTGGTTGGTTTTCCCCTGTCAAGGTGGCATATGTGAAGTGAGTGGTGCAGATGGGAGTGGGGTGGGTCTTGGTTTGGATTTCGGTTGGAATTGCCTGGGTAGCCAGAAGTGAAGCGGCCATGGGGAGATGTGCCGAAGAGGAGGCCAAATGCCCCGGGACCTGTTGAGAGAAGTTTGTCAAGAGCTTCCCTCATGCTTGTGGGCAGCTACTCGGGTCTGTGTAGAGGAACGTGCAATACAAGGCAAGGTGGGTGAGAGGAACTCTAGTTACACCGTGCAGAGGGAGGGGGGAAGGAACCAGCAAGCGTGAATGAGAAAGGACTGGAGAAAACAAGAGAAGTGAGAAGCAGGGTGGGGGAAGAGGCTTGGGGACAGGAAGGATTAGTGCCCTAGAAATGGTGGGCTAGAAAGCTAGATGAAAGAGAGAGTGGGTGGGTCAGGGCAGGTAGTTTGGCTGAGAGAGGGAAGTCCTCTTGCCAAGGGGCACCCATCTGAGAAGACAGAACACCAGAGGCAGCTGGGTCACGCAGATGATGGCCACCTGCTCCGCGTGGCTGGGAAGCCAGCCCCGCTCTGCAGCAATGCTCAGCTCTGCGGAGCATGGGAGATGAGAGGGAACATGTCCTGCCAGTAGGATGCTCCTGCTGACACTCAGCCAGGACATTTGCCAAGTGGAAATGTCCCCAGGCAGGGGATTGGAAGAGCAAGAGTGGTGTTCTTGTTTAATGGTGTGCCCTCCCCTCTCCGCCCGTGGCCTCCCGCAGCCAGGGGGTGAGAAAATCCACTCACCAGGGCGACCGCCACTCGCCCACTGCCCATCGCTCCCATGTTTGTGTGTCGGAGAAAGTTGGTCCATCAGAGTGAGCGTGTGTGTTTGTGTCAGAGACAGAAGATGAGTTTGTGTGTGTGTGTGTGAATGAGAGTATGTGTGAAAGTTGGAGTGTGTTTGTGAAAGTGTGTGTGTGTATGAGAAACAGGGTGAGGGTGGCTTTGTGTGTGTGTGTGTCTCTTCTGGTTGCAATAAGTGGAGATGCCCTCCCCACATCGCAGCCAATCCACCATTTCTAGTCTCCTCCTGCACCTCGCCCAGGCGTGTGAGTTTATATTTTCTATAACCCCTGGCCCTGGCTCACAGGGAGTGGTTTATCCTGTAATATAACAGGTCTCTGCTCTTCGTTAACCAGCCCGGGCGAGACACCCTGTCATTCTCCCTTCCAGCCCTTTGTCAATAGTTCACAAGCTGCTGTCTCTGCTCTTGTGTTTCTCTGCTTCGTCTGCGTCACAAACTCCCCTCAGCTACAGTCTCTGATGCCAGGGACCAGGTCTGGGCCCAGGGAAGAGGGTGCCCTCTGGAGATTGTGGGCATCCCCAGCCAAAAACCCCAGCTCCAAACACCCGCCACGCTTTGGGGGATTTAAAAGATGGAGCCTAATTAGGTGGCTCAGGGCCATCTCCAGAATCCTGTGATACCAAAGGAACTTCCCTCTACCAATCAAATGAAAGAGCTTCCTGGGACCCCATCCAAAGGGCTCCAGTGGCTGCATGGATGTTTGAAGCTCAGACACGGGGATGGGGAGTTGCAGAGAGCAATACCTAGGGCCAGGGTCATCCTGGGTGCAGCTGTGCCAATGCAATGGAATTACACCAGGGCTTAAATTTGACTTGAGAGTCAATTCATCCAACATCTTGGCTGCAGAGCTCTTTATGGCTGTGCTTTGGGGTTTTCTTTGTGGAACGAGGCATGGGGAATTTCTGTGGGTGCGGAAGGTGCCCTGGTTTCCGTTAGAAAGCCCCAGCTCCAATGGTCCCTCAGCAGCTGGATTGCACAGGGAATGCTTTTCCTTTGCTGGGAAGGCTCAACCCCCTGTAGGGCAGCAGACAGTGGGGCTGGACGCTGAGTTCTGATCTGGAATCGGAGTACCATCCAATGGACATTAAGGCCCAGGAGGGTCCAGTGTTCCAATTCAGCCATTAGACAGAGGAGCCTGAGACAGGAAGTTTGGATCAGGACTCCCTCAAAGTCCAGATCCCTCGTCCCAGCCTCTCATCGTTAACAGAGGGGCAGAACTTGGCAAGCCACAGTTTGGATTTACAGATCCCCAAAGCAGGGTTGCTTGGATCTAGGTCCCGTTACATCTAGCTTAGTTCAGGAAATGGGCCTGGACATCTCCCGCTGATGGTGACAATTTGAGGCAGGCAGTGGGGGAGGAAGAGTCCCCAGGATCTCTCAGGTCCCCTTCACCTTTATCCCCATCTGCGGTGTGTCACTCCACCTTTCCAGACAGCAGAGAAATCTGGAGGCCACCAACTCCATGATTGGGACAACCAGATCAAGAGCAAAAGGGGGCACTACCTCTTCCTTTCCTCCCCGCAACTACTGGGGGACTGAACCCTGCTGGCCAGGGGGCTCAGAACCTGAATCCCGCCCTCCACTTCTGCTTCCAACTCCACCCCAAAAAATCACCACACACTTCAGCCTGGAGCAGCATGGTTAGTGGGTGGTGTGGGCAGAGCCAGCTTGGCTGTGTAGGAGCTGGAGCCATAGGAAGAGCTGGGAGGCAGCTGATAAATTAGCTAATTGGACCCGTGTAATAATGAGCTATTATCCATGTGGCTCGTTCAGGGCTGTGTATGGCACAGATAACTCTTCAATATGCAAATGCCCCTGAGTGATGGGGAAGAGATGGGGAGCTGCTGGCAGGGAGGATTGAGATAGCCTGGCATACTTGGTGTCCAAGGCAAAGCAGCCAGGACAGCCGGCATTGAGGGGTAGGGCAGCTAGGGAAGGTAACAAGGTGTCCACAGGGTCCTCTTAAGGGAGACAATAGGGCGGTCAGGGCAGCTCACCAGAAGGGGCAAAGGGGCTGGGGCAGCACAGAGGTGGGAGAGCCTGGACAGCTGGCATCGAGGGGCAGGGAAACTGGCTGCACGGGGCTTTGGGGAGGAGAACAGTTAAGAACTGCAGGCCCCATTATCGGGACCCTTTATCACAGGGGGAGGGAGCGGCTGTGAGTGGCCAAGCGCCTGTCCATGTCCCACCAGGGGTCTTGGGAATGGAGTGAACATAACCCACCTGCAACTGCCCACCCTCGGATTCCTGTGCCCAAGGCTCAGCCGCGGCTTTCCGCCTTCAGCAGGAGGGATGGGAGCCTGGCTTAGAGCGTGGTCTAGCTGTGCCTCGGGTAACACCTCCCCTCTTGGGCAGCCTCCACTCGCCAGCCCACTCCCTCCCTGCTGTGTGGGGTCAGGGGGCCCCCCTCACAACCGTCCTCTTTGCATAGGCCACAGCGAGCCCCAGGGTGGTGCGTCCATCTCCCATTCTCCTGACTTAGTCCCTACAGTGGCTGGCGTGGCCCTGTCATCATAGCACGGCAGCTATGCTCTGTGGCGGGCACCCCTTGGCACTCAGTCTGGGCTGACGGAGCCTTTCAGCCTGGCCGAGCAGCTTGAGGACCGTTTGTCAGGGGAAGGTTGTCGGCAGCTCTCTCCCGAGCTGTGAGGTCCCCGTGCCCGGCCTACGTGTGTGTCTCAGGTGACTGCAGCCTCCCCCTGCACTTCACACATTGTGGCATCACTCAAAGGGGGCAAGCTCGGGCCCCCGGAGGAGATGGAAAGCCCCAGCCTCCGAGCAGAAGGACCAGGTCTCTGAGGCCCAAGGCAGCCAGGGAAGGGAGGGGGCTGCTGAGCTGAGCAACTGAAGGGCGCAGGCAGGGGTGAGGCAAGGTCTGCCTGAGGGAAGCAAAGTGACAGCTCCTGTTGCAGCGAGGGAATGCATTGAACTCAGACACCTGGTATTGGTGGATGGAGCACACCCCGTGGGGCAGGGGGCACCCTCAGGCTTTGGGACTGGAGTGGGGACATGCCTTCCCACCCTCCAGGCAGAGGTGGCAGGGGGGGAAGGGAGGGGATGCACCCAGGAAAGGGGAAGAAGCTGGTGTAGGGTGAGGGACGTTAAGGAAGGGAAGTCGCTTTACAAAGGTCTGCTGGAAAATGCCACAAGGATTCGGAATCATTCCAGCCCTGGTACATCTCAGCCACCAGGCTGGTCCTCTGCTCCGGTCACTGCAGAACACGACAGTCCGGGTCCCCGCAGAGGCAGGAGATTCTGTGGGGTGAGTCCCTGTGGGGAGAGGACAGTCTGGGGTGAGGGTGTCCCAGGGACAGGAGCCCCTGGGGTCAGAGTCACCATGGGGAGGGGACACTCTGGGGTGAGGGTCTCTGCAGCGGCCGGAGTGACTGTGTGAGTGAGTTGGATGGGTCTGGTCCGCCTGCCACTCTCCCATAGACCCCCTTGTTTCCCTGTGCTGGAAGGAGCCCTGTAGAGCCCCACTGTAGCTGGTAGGTAAGTGTCTGCCGCTGGCCTTGCCCAGAGTGGACGGTAACCTCTCTCTCTTGCGGTGTCTCGCCCGTGTCCTGCGCGCAGAATGAGGATCAAGGTCTTCGTAGACGTAACAAGCGAAAGCGGACAGTAAGTTTCTGGGTGGTTTTTTTTTTATCCTTTTGGTTCCGATGTCAGTTTGGCGCAGGCGGGCGGTGCTGGGTCGTCAGCCACAGACACCGGGTGCCTCTATCCAACAGACAAGGAGAGCACAGGTCACAGCCAGCCACCCCACACATACCACGCCAACCCAGCCCTCCCCTCGGGGCAGGGTGCAGTGCCGACTCCATGGTCCATTCACCTCGGCCTCCCCGCTGCGATGGAAAAGGAGGCTGACTAGTGCCACTGGAACGATGGGCTTGTGACCACCCACCCTCTGGGCTGAGGCAAGCCAACTCATCCCACGCAGGGCACCAGACAGCCTTCCCTACCAAGCCAGGCTGGGTTCTAGACGGCCAGCTGGAAGGCTCCGTGTCCCACCCCAGGCCCCTCAGCTACCATTACTGGGATGGAAGGTGGGCTGGGCCTCCTGAATCCAGCCCTGCCCTGGTGCTGTAGGGATAGACTGGGTCCCAGCAGGTTTATACAGCAACCACCCAGGCTGACATGCAGAGGGCTCCACTGCACGGGATTTCTTAGGGGCTGGCACCAACAGGCAACAGAGAAGTTGCCTTTAATCAGAACCAGCCTCCCTCGCTGTGGCATGTTCCCTGCTGGGCCGTTGGTCTCACAGTGGCAGAGATCTGGGCGTGATATGCTCTAGGCTGGCCCAGTAATATTGCATGTCTTTCCCCCCCTGAGGTGCCTCCACCCTGTATCCCGCTCCCACATGGCCCACACTGGGTCCTGCGTTCCCTCCCGTGTGGTGCTCCACACCAGACCCTGCTTCCCTCCGACAATCACTGGCACACTGCACATCGTGTGGGCTCACCAGGACCCCTGTGACCTGCTGGGCTTCACATCTCTGATGTGCTCCTCACCAGGCTGGGGTTCGCACTTTGACACAGACCCCCATGGGGACATGAGCCTCGGCCCCTTCAGCTCACCTCCAGGCAGAGCCATGTCTCCGTGCCGGGTGGCTGGCCTCAGTGTATTCCTCCCTGCTGGCTCCTAGCTCCCACGCTAGCATGCCATGCTAGACATGGCATCTCATTCCAGCCAGCCCTTTTTCAACCATTCCTACAGCACCTGATCCAAACCTGTTCTTTCTACAGGCTCGAGAGCCCTATTGTAGGGGCAGGCGAGATCCATGCTGCATAGTTCAGGGGGCCAAACTCATCCCTGGTGAAATGAGCAGAGCTGAATTTTCACCCTCTGATACTATCCACCCTTTGCAGCTTCCAAAAGGCAGCTGCAGGCTAAGCATAATTTCCCCTTCATGAGGGGCTGGGAGGCAGAGGGCAAACTAGTGAGAGATTCCACTGTGGACCCCTGCCCTTCTTCCCCTCTGCTGAACCGTGCTCCTAACTCTGACCCCCCCCTTGCAAGGCCTGGTGTATTATAATTACACTCAGCAGGGAGCCCAGGAAAAGGTGAGAGGTTTGAAAGCAGAGATCTACCCACCCTTTCCCAGAGGATTCTTGCGCTGGAACAGGAGGCTGTTCTCAGAGCTATAAACAAGGCAAGCATTCCCTAATCCATCTTGGGAGGTCTTGCCTTTTCTTCCCGGGGTGGGGGATTTTATCGCCAGCGCAAGGACAGTAATCCGCCAAATCCAAATTTGGAAAGCCTCCTGGTTTCTCTGAAGGAAAAATAAAGCCGGTCATATGGTGCTTTGAAAGTGTAATCTCACTGCAGCAAAATCTCCCCACTCAGACACAGCATAGGCTGGAGGGTTCACTTTTGATGCTTTTATTAAAAAAAAAAATTCTCCTGCACGTTGAGAATTTCCCATCCCGTCTCTGTTGTGTGGATGGTTCAGATCATGAGACAGATTCCAAGACCCTGATGTGTCTGGAGGAAATTAAAGCAGGAGGCAGGCTCCCAGCCTGCTGTCCAAGTACCAGCAGGCCCAGAGATGTGCCAGAACCAGAACCTCAAATGTGAACCCCTTCATGGTTAAAGGGGTTGGATTTGAATCCACAGATCCAGGCTGCATCCAAGAACAGTAGAAGCCAGTTTTCCAGTTCTGTTTTAATAATAATATCTAGCTTTGATGGTGCTTTTCACCAGTAGATCTCAAAGTGCTTTACCAATTACCACTAGTCCTATTCTACAGGTGGGGAAACTGAGGCACAGAGCGGCACAGTAACTTGCCCAAGGTCACCCAGCAGGCCAGTGGCAGAGTTAGGAATAGACCAACCTGGTCTCCTGAGTCCCCAACCAGTGCACTAGCCACTCCTGCTGTTTGGATGCATTCAAATGGATCATGATACTTCAGCACCATCAAACCCCAAACCCCTGCCCCTACTCAGCGCAGGCCTTTCGTTTCCCAGAATTACCTGCGCTCTGCACCCTTTTGGGGTCCCCCTTGCCTTTACGATCAGAAATGTTGTACACCAAAAATCCAGACTCTCAGCAGCAACAGTGACCTTGGGCAAGTGACTTAGGCCCTGGTTTTTTAACGTAATTAGTTGCCTAACTCCTGCTGAAATCTGGGCCTCGTTCACCACCTTTTGAGTGGGGTTAATAGCCCTGCCCTGATGCCCAATCCATTAGGGCACGGGAGGCAGTCAGGTACTGCAGCAATGGGTCCAGATGAATACCTGTGCGAGAGTTAGGGCTGGTCTAGGCTGAAAACTGACATTGGCCTAGCTTCATCATTCAGGGGTGTGACAAATTCAAACGCACATCCCAAGAGACATAGCTATGCTGACCAGCTCCCCGTGTACACCGTGCTCGATGAAGGGAAGAATTCTTCTATCCACCTAGCTACCACCTCTGCGGAGGTGGATTACCTACACGGATGGGAGAACCCCTCCCATCTCTGTAACGAGGGGCTATGCCGCAGCGCTCCGGCAGCAGAACTGCTGGCTGTAGGATTTTAAGTGTAGACCAAGCCTCGGCAAGGAATCCTGCAGCGTTAAGCTTCCTGCATGAATAATTTGTGTGTGCTTCTCCTTATGGGTCTTGGCCCCTCCTAACCAAACCTCAGATCCACCCTCTGGAGCCCAAAGTCTCTGCTTGGAGAGAATCAATTGCTCATGAGAGCCCAGTTCTCTCGATCCCAGCCCCTCTCCCTGATCCTTGCAGCTATTACTCACGATATACCCGGTGTGGTGAGCAATCAAGTTGCTCCGTGATAGATAAGGTGTCAAATGAGCAGCAGCGCTGTGAGAATTAGCTAAAGTCTGTGCAGCACTTTGAAGATGAGAAGGGCTATAAAAGTGCTGAGGAGTCAGTTTATAAACACAGTGGGGAAACTGATACTAGACGCCAGTACTTTGAGTTTCCCAGTGCTTTCAGTAATTCTTACGGGTAAGGATACAATACAGTGTGTGTAGCAGCCCTTGCTAGTGGCTTGTCCACTACAGGGCAACAGTCTTCTCCTGCTATGGGTTAGTGGAGCGGCTGCTTCAGTTTCAATTGTCTGCAGATCCTGGGGTTCAAATCCTGCTCATAACTTATGAGGAGATTGTTAGAAAAGTAGACCTGAACTCTCGTCAACCTCAGATGGTCTAGAGTAGCTGCCGGCAAAGGGGAAGCCGCTAACATTCTCGCAAAGCATATTTATTGCACCTGTCCCTTTGTCTAGTCATGGTTGGCCCCATAGAGGATAACAGCCTCGGGCTAATGCAGCTAGTCCATTAACTCCAATAGTAGTTAGCAGTGCACAAGGTCCTATGTTCAAATCCTACTGCCGGGGAGTGTTCCAAGGCAGTTAGTGATAATGTTTTGGGTAAGGCCAGCTGGCATGGAGCCCTTTCCAGATATTCCCCCCTTGTAATTCTGTCTTTCCTGCTTCTGATTTTCACAGAAATGAAGTTAACAAAACATCAAGATCTTGGCCAATATCTTTTCCCCTCCCATCCCCTCCTTCCCCCTGGTTAGAATTCATTCCTGGCTATGGATGAGCAGATTTATTGGTGATTACCAGGTCACAAGGAGAAAACAATTCACAGCACTAATAACTATGCTTAAGGAGTGACTTTCAGAAGCAAGAAGAGCTCCAAAGTGGGGTGGGGGGGGGGGAGATGGTTGAACTAGAGTCACTGAGAAACTGAATTAGAGCATGTTAATCAAACAAAGACAGTTTAATAATAATCCACTGGGCTGTTTGAAATGGATGGCTTTTTGACACCCTACTTAAACAGTTTCTTTAAAATGATTTAAAACAAATATCCCAGCAAACATAAGTGTTATATGGAATTGCATCAGAGGTGAAGGCAGGGAGAGCAGACACAAGAGTTGGGGGGAGGGGGGGGAGAAATTCATGTAGTAGCTAAATTTAATTAGCCATAATTTCATTTCAAACTCTGTTGGAGGTACGTAAGGTTGCAGAAAAGTCACAGAGGGACAAGGGAGAGAGTCAAAGGGCACTGGCCGTCAGAGCTGTTAATAAACACAGGGTGTGTGCAATTCCCTTCCTTCCTGCTACTTGACAGTGAGCAAAGCGGGGAGCAGGCTTGGCTTCTGAACTCACAGGCTTAGGGAAGGCGCGAGGGCACAGGGAATGCTTTCTCCCCCCCTAAGCTCCAAAATCTCGTCTGCCCTGCTGTGGTCATGCAGTACCAGCACACAGTGCTACCAAGGCAGGCTGGCAGTGGTCTTGCACCCACCTTGCACAGGTGGAGCGGCTGCCACAAAGAGGCTGATCTTCTCTTGCCCTGTGCCTTAGGCGATCACCTACACCTGTGCACAATGCCCTGGTGCAACAGCACACAATGCTGCCTGAGTGCCTACGGCACCGCCTGCAATGCACAGCTCAGCCTGGGAGCAGCTCACACCAGGATAAATGACAATGCCAGCTGCAGGGCGATGGCAAATTGGGCCCAATGAGCCTGGTAGTGGAGGGACAAGCCCTGTAACCTGGTCATCTCTTGCAGCCCTATTAAGTATTGGTATTTCTAGTGATGGGCGATAGCCATCACATTTCAATCTGCAGTAGGAAGCCCTCAGTTTTCATGGGGTTGATTTAGGCCCATCTCCATGGTTTTCCAAGGGTCTTTGCAGCAGATCCAAAAAGATTTCCCACTATAACTCAGGGCCCTAGCCGTGGGCTATGTCTCAGGATCCCTGCTCTGGGCTCCATCGCAATAGTTTTGGTGTCCTTGTACTAGCCAATTACTGAGGCCACAGCACTGGCCTCTCAGCATGGTTCAGGGTCCCTAAATCAGACCCTTGGGATCCTTCCCCAGGTTATTAGCATTTTAGGGTGTATCCCCATCAGCTCCCCTGTGTTTTGCAGGGCGCAATGCTCAGCTGTGTTGTGTTCCAGTGTCTTCCTGCATCTCCCAAACTGGCTCAAGCTCAGCTCCATCCACATAAGACCCAGTTAAGGAAGCAGGTTTCTAATGGCTCTGCTGTGCTAGGGCAAGCCACTCCTTTGCACTATGCCTGTCACCCAGCATGCTAATGAATCCCTTTGTATGCCCAGTTCTGACATACTCATTTGCACGGAGCCTTGCACCCTACTCCAGCACAAACCCCTGGGGCACACATGATGCACAACTCCAGATGGGATTAATATTATAGACCTCCTTGCCCATAGTTCCAGGGTTGGGTCTGCCACTGCACACCTGCCCACGCACTGGGAGGTGGACTCCCTTGCTACAAACATCCACATTCTGGTAAGGTGGGCAAACCCTGACCACTTCTTGGCTGGGAAGGGGTTAACATCCTTGCTCAGAGAGGGAGTTCTGCTTCAAAAAAACATATTGGGTCAGCTGGCAGGCATGGAAGCAAGTGCCTTCCAGGTAAGGCTGATCAAGGGTGCTCAGCAGCAAGTGCAAAGACTGATTAATGACCCTGGCTATAAAGAGGGAGGAGACAAGGCCTGCTCTCCCTTTACGTAGTGGGAGGTGGATAGGTTGGGTTCTGAGCAGTTATAGGTAGGTGAGGGAGCTAGCTTGAGATAGGAACATGTTCTGTATAAGCTGAAGAATTGCTTATTTGATTAGCAATAGTTCTCCCCTGGCAGCTGCTCTCAGTCCCTGCTGTGTGAATGCTTGAGATCTGTGTGAGAACAACCCCCTTTGTGCAGAGACCTGCTGCACCCCTGTGTTTGCCCTGGTGGTACAGATGCTGAGCCCTGGGCTGGGTGTGAATGTCCCTGTCCTGTAGGCCTGGGGTTCTAGTCTTTCAATATTGACTGCCACAGAAAGTGCACCACAACTTCTGTGGGGCTGACTGCCAGACCGTGTGGGGCTACAGGGGGTCCACTGAAGCTCAGGGGCACTTTGTGTAGCAAATCTGAATGGACTTGTAGCAATTAAGGCTTGATTGTATGATCCTAGCCATCTCCTGACAAAAGCAGGATCGTTCCCTACAGCGCATTCCCTAGTGCTTTAAATGTCTCAAGCAACAGGATTCCTCTCCTTCTGCAGAGGAGGCTATTGCACAGGCTGACTGGTTTTCCTGATGTTCAGCATAATCTTCCATCCCTTAATTACAACCCATTACTCCCAGAAGCTCCCCACCAGCACCCACCCCCTCTCCTGCCACTCCCTGGCCCCTGAAATTGCCTGGAGAACATGCAGCTCTCCAGATTATTTGCTGCCTCGCTCATTAGTTCAGCTTTGTAGAGCCATCAATAAATCATTAGCGACATTTTGTTTTCTGGATATATATATTATTTTTTTAAAGCAGCTTGGTGAAATATTTATCCGGGAGCTGGCAGAGAGAGGGCTGAGGGGCTCTTTTTGTTCCTTCAGGCTTTTCCTCTTGAGGACCCAAATCCTAGCACCAACTGGAACCATTTGGGGGATTTCCAACCTGTGGCAAGGGAGGGGGCCAGGAAAAAGTTGAATTTCAGTCAGGCCAAAAGCAAAGCCCATGCATAAAAAATGATCGCAGGCTGTTTTCTTCCTGGAGAGGAGAATGTTCCTTTAATCTACGATGCTGCATTGTTTCATGGGAGTGTTGTGTTCTGGTTGCTATGGGTTATAGATCCTACTGGTTCACCAGACAGGCAGAGGACTGTCAAAAAGATAATTGAGGATGCTTGAAAACCCAAAGGATCATAATTGGTAGGCTGGCCTGGGCTGCTTCCTTGACCCGCTCCCGCCCTTAGCAGCTCAGCCTAAAACAAGGTGGAGAAACCCTTGGAGATAATCTGCTAATAGTGTAAGCAGCATTGATCTCTCTTCCCCTCTCATTACCTTGTCCTGATTTCCCCTGCCTAAACTGAGATGGGACTGGGGAAAAGGGAGGAGGATGAGCCAGCCTTTGCATGAATGGGTGTGTGATGTGCATGCTTCGTGGATACAGGTGTACCTGCCAGTGAATGGCTCCCTGTCTGGTGCTACAGATAACTGCATCCATTTTGCAACAGCTTTAAGAGAACACGGGCCAGGGTACAATATTTGATCTGCCTTCCTAGGATCAGAACCACACAGGGACCCTCCCCCAGCTGATAATGCTCTGTTGTACTCCAAACCTCAACAGAACAGGGAACAATGAATTTGGATAAAAGAGGCTTCAGACAAGTAAAGGGCTCAACTCTATATCTAATTTGTGTTGCAGTAGCACTGGGGGCCCCAATCAGGGAGCAGGACCCCATTAGACAACCCCTGCCCCCCATTGACAATCTACTAACTGAATGAGGCTATGGAACAACAGAGACTGGATAGTTCAAGATTTGACCATGTTGTTTTTCAATGCACGGTGGTGTGTTTGAGAGAAAGAAAGCCCTCGGTTTTTGGTGCGTGACACATCAAAACTGGCACATTCACTCTCTTGAGTGCCTTTCAGCAAATCAGTCAGCCAGGAAGAACGCTATCCCCAGGGAGCTAACCCTTGGAGGGAAGACCAAAGCAGGAGTAGGGCCTCTTGAGCCCCAAATGTAGCAGATAAGCCAGTCTTTGCCTAATAGGAAAAAGAGTTGTCAAGTAACCTTTTAAATGTGCTGAGGCCAAACAACAGGAAGCGGGAGCTGAAAGCAATTGCTTATGATGTGCCCAGGTTGTTGTAATGATGCCTGGAATGTAGAGAGATGTCCCGACTAGGTCCTTCACCAAGATCAGCTTGCAGGGTTTCAGAACAGTAGAGAAATGTGTGAGCAGGAAGGGATACAATCCACTGCCAGTACCGAGGGAGGGCAAGTGAAGACTTTGCATTTCCCTGGGGCACTGAGTAAGCTGGGTCTGTCCATCCCCCTGACACACACACGAACAGAAGGGAGGGAACTGAGCATCAGTGGATGTTCTTTCCAATCATCCCTTTTGTTTTGCAGAAAACCCACCAAAGAAAGATCTTGGCGATTTTGCACTAGAACAAGTGACATTTGATTGTCATTTGTTATTAACAACTGGGCAAAGCAATCACAACAATAGCTTATGCTCCTTGGAATTCAAGGCATTTGCATTTTGTTCAGGGCTTGCAGAAAAGAACCAGATTTTGCAAAATATCTGAGCAGCGCTGCATTCTTCTCCCTCCCTCCACCCCCGGAAGAAATGGATCAGGAAAGATTGGGTCTGTTTTCCCATCTTGAAGGAAATGGTCTTGTGTCCGAGCCAAATCCATGATATTCTTCCAAATTGGACATTTCAGTTCTCAACACTGTAGCCCCAATCCTGCAAACCCTGACATACACTATTAGTGTTACTCACATGAGTAGTCCCGGTGATTTCAATGGAACTGCTCCAGTGCATAAAGTTAAGCACGTGCATAAGGGTATGCAGGTTTGTTTGGACAATAAGTCATTTCACCCTTCAAGGCCTGATCCTGCAAACACACTTTACAAAGGAATATAGGCTTAACCAGACTGGATTAGATTCCAAGCCCATCTAGCCCAGTATCCAGCCTCTGACAATAACTAGCACTAGATGCACCAGAGGAAGGTGTATAAGAACCCTGCATTAGGTAGATTTGAGACAATCTGTCCCGCACACTAGGTCTTCTCCTAAATCCTTATAGGAGTAGATTGGTTTAAGTCCTGACGCATGAGATCTAATATTGGTCCCAAAATTTGTTAGCATTAACTGTTTTAATTCCGGCTATTTTTGTTGTCTGCACAAATGTACACTCCTTTTTTCAGTGTTACTAAGCTCTAGACCTCAATGACATCCTGTGGTAGGGTTTGTCAGTCTGATTACGCACTGCATGAAAAAAAGATTTCCTTTGATCAGGTTTGAATTTTGCCACCTTTTAATTTCATTGACCATCCCTGTTTTTTGTGTTATGAGACAGGGAGAACAGAAGCTCTCCATCTCCCTTCTCTACACCAGTCTTAATTATCTGCTTTTATCATGCCCCTTCTTATGCATTTCCTTCCAAAGATAAATATTACACATGTGAATCATCCCATTGAAACTCACCTGTGTAAAATTAAGCCCTTGGGAAACGATTTTCAGGACTGGGAACAAAGTATGTAAATTTTCATGGGGAAAATGGGTATATATGTGGGTGAGGCAGACATTTCTCATTGCCAAAATGGCCCAGGATGAAATGTGAATAGCTTGTTTTTTGGGGGGGGAAAAAAAGCCAACAGAGCTCCATTATTTTCCCTGCTGCTATTAATTGATTGAGGGTATCTCACAGGGAGTTAGGTACCTGTGCCTGTTATTGCAGTCTAGCTCCAAGATTCTATTCACTGACTTTGTCTCTTCTCCCAGAACTTTGGAAAGTGTCACTCAGAGATACCGGATGCGAGTGATCACCTGACCTGCTGTTGCTCACCTGAAGATCAATATCTGGAGAAAATACCCCGTGTCTATAACCCCTTATCGTATCTCCCAGAAGATCTGTATCCTCACCGTGCCGATATCTCCTTTTGCTGCCCACCACCAGGTTCCCGGGCGCCGTACATCTGTCCTAAGGAACAGTATGTTTAAAACAACAGCACACAGTCAAGCAAAAGCAAAGAAGCCAGTTCTTCACATCTCCCAACCTTTCACGTATTAACCAAGGCCTTTGATTTCTCCCCAGCCATTGAGAATTTTGTTTGGGTTTTTCTGTTTTTAAATTTTGGTGCAATTGTAATTGACACGATTTGGTTAAGTATCCACCTGCTCATTAGCGCTCAAGGGAACTCTCTACCTTCATCTATGTGTCATACACTGACAGCATCTTTTTTCTAATTTTGGCCCCACCACCCTCCAGTAGCAAGCTGGCTATGTGCATGCGTGTGTGTGTCAGTGGGTGGCTGGGTGGGTGTACCACTGCCCTCTGTTGGATGGAATGTCCCAGACCCACTCAAGTGTCTGTGTTCCGTAGTGTCAATTTTTACACCATTTACACAAGAGGATCCTGGAGCGGATTCCTCCACAAACCTTGTTACACCGTGTCTAAAATTCCCAACTCTACTTTTACTTCCAAACAAAATGATCTCTGTACTACATTGAAACTTCCCAGCCAGGGCCCGGGTCTGAGTCTGCAACTCTCTCGTTTGAAAATACCGTTTGGGACCGGGAGCCCTGTTCAAAGGGCAAAGGGTAAAGATTTCTGAACCAAATGTAACGATGGGACGTTTGGAATGAAAAAGGCTCAGAACCAGCCCCAGAGCAGAAGAGATGTTGTATTTTTCCCCACTCCCAACTTCTTGCATTGACTCTTCCCAACCCAGAGGGTGTAGGAACAGAATTTGGACACAGGAAAGACAATGGATTCTAGAACATCTTCCTAGAACTTTCTATCATGTAATCTGAAACCAAAAGAAAAAAAATCTCTAATTAGGAAAAATACGTAGATATACACGCCATAATTTTCTTTTCCAAAAGTCTAAAGCTCACTCCAGGTCCGTCTGTACACCTGTTGATTGGAATTTTAAAGTGAACTCAGGCAGAATATAGAAAACAAATCAGAATTTCAGGTAATCTTCTTGCTCTTAATGAAGGATAAAAGCCAACACAGAATCTGGCCTTTTAACTTTTTTTAAATCGTCTTAGTTTTGGACTGTGAATTTTTTGATATTTGGAGTGTGTGCGTGTGTGTGTATATGAAAGTGTAAGTTCCTGCAACCACCAAGTGTTTTAGATAAGGGAATTCATCTCCACGTCACCTCCTTGTTCACTTGTATTAGAAAAAAAAGAAAAGAAGAAGAAGAGGAACAAGAGGAATAAAGTCTTGGAGAATAGTTGGCTTTAGGGATATTTCTAACCTTTTCCACCCAGGTACAGCATGGGAGAGACACAGAATGGACAGTTACGCACAAGGGGACGTGTCTTCAGTTAACAGACTCTTATTTTTCTTAATTTTGAGATGGATCTTTTGCATCCTGGAGACATACACAACCTCGCACTGCTAATCCACAAGGACATGTGAGCCAGGCACCCCCAGCTATCTGCCTGGTTCTCCAACACCAAACCAGTATCCAATGCTCCTTGCACAAATGCAAAGGAAACCACCACAGTATTAAAGATGCCCCATGGGGGGAATAACACATCAGACACTGTCAGCCCAGCTCCTGCCTTCGCAAATAGACTGGGTCACTTTTATTTTTGTATATTTGATTCTAAAGGCAAAGGTCGCTCTATGTACTTTCTTTGCTCCCACCCCAGAGGTTTGTCTCTGAGCTCATCCTGCTTGTCCCCCAACTCCCTGACTCACACAGAAGCACGTCTGTGTCCGCACTACCTCATATATTTCCTGCAGGCTAAAATATGGAGAGAGAGAGAGAGAGAGAGATTGCTTCCATTAGGAAATAATGTGCCATGAGGGAACCAGGCTCCGCCCACGCCTCCTGGGACTGCCCCATAAAACCTAGCTCGGCCCTTTCCCTGTGCACGTCGCCACGTCCTGTTTTGGGAAAACAGCATGGCCACCTGGAGCGATGACATCATTCCCCCCTGCAGAGGGAAATGGAAGAGCCGGTTGGGGTGGGTTCTGTTGGACTGAATGGCTTTGTTGCTTTGTGCTGACCAGGTTGGCTGCCTCTAGAGATCAGGGAAGAGGGCACCAGCTCTTCCTGGCCTACCGCCATCCCAAGGCATGCAGCCCCTCTAGCTGGCCCACGGAGGAGGCAGGGCAGCCCATGGTTGCACCTAGCGCACGGAACTCTCCCATTGTCAGAAGGGCCAATGGGCCCCCTAATTATAGACACAGGGCCTTTGAAATCCCTTCCCTTCCATCTTTGCTGGTTTGGATCCTTTGGCCCTGTTAGGGTTCACACTTCCTTGATCGGCCTCCTCTGCCCAGAGAACCGGCCAATTCACTTCCCTTCACGAACGAGCTCAAAGTGCCACTTGCCTCCACTCAAATGCTAGACCTCTCTCTCGCTCTCGCTCTTTCCTCTTAACGTGCCATGCGGTAATGTTTGGCAGCCACGGAGCTGGGTTTGCTCTGAACTAAGACCTACTGCCGTCCCTGTCCAGTTCCCTGCTGCCTACGCTGGCAATGGGAATGTACTTTGGCCTCCTCTACCAATCTGCCTTTAGTCCACCCATTAGAGAAGGAGATGTGGTGGCAGAAAACCCCTGCGGTCTTTGCGTCCTGGAGAGAGATGCAACCTCACACCGCTGAGCTACAAGAACTCATGGGCAAGGGACATTCCCTCCGACTCCCTTCCTAAAAGAAAGGGGGCATCTCCAGGCTAGCAGGAATTAAAGTGGGAAGCCTGTTTCCACTTTCACCCCAGATCTGGGCACATAGATGAGAGGCAGAACAAAAGCAACATGGTCAACTCTTGAGGTGCATAGGAATTATATTACATGAAAGGACTGTATGTGGGAGGGGAGGGGGGCAGCGGACATCTCTGTAGCTAGAGATTTCTTTTGCAGTTTTTGGGGGAGGACGGTACTATGATGGGTGAGGGGACAACATGTAGGCAGACTGTAGTGTCGCATGGCAGCTCAAAGAAAGTCCAGTTGCCTTGGACAAATTTGAACTCAAGCTGTCCATAAAGAGGAGACACAGAGATCTTTGCTTTTCAGCAAAGCGAAAGGATTTCTAAGCTCCCCAGAAAGAAAGAGTGAGACAGAAATTCAGCCTCTGAAACCAGCTGCCTGATTTATCCAGTGCATGTTTTAAACTTAGGAACATTTGATCTCTCTCTGCCTTTTCTACCTTCTTCCCTATTCTTGACACACTAAACAAAGGAGGCCCTTCTGTCTGTGCTGCAGCAGAAGGTCTGGTGGTATTGCCAGATTCCTTCACGATCCTCATGTGGAGATGCGTAAAAACCTATCGGTAGATGGAGGGGGAGGTTGGCTTGATCGGGTTTTGGCTCCACAAAGCCAAATCCATGGATGGTTCTGATCCAGGCCCTCATTTTGCTCCTCTGTATTCATGGGTTCAAATAAATTGTCCCATAGATCTTCTATCTTCCCCAGCCCCAAAGCAAAGGGATCATACTTCTTTTCCTCCCGTGCCCAAGTCTTGACCTTTCAGAGGCAGTGGTCCAGCTTCAGCAATGTCAGATAGTGGTGTCTCTCTCCAGCTAGGATAAGCCCACACCTCGGCATAGGCTGCTTAGACAAAGGACCTGTTCCTGCAGCAGTGTCATCCTTAGTGGGGGAGGTAAAGGGTGGTTGCTTGGATTGAACAGGAAAGGTGGCTGAATGCGAATACACAGAGAGAGAGGGAGGCAGCAGCCCCCATGTCCCAGGGCAGGCGGGTGGGTGGATGATTTTGGTGTTTTATTTCTGTGTCTTACCTCATGCGAGACGTGAAGCCGTGTCTCCTGTCCAGGGGGCGTGAAATGCCAGACCTGCTGCGGGGATGGCTGATGGTTGATGGAGCTGTTCTGGAGGACCAGACTGACCACAGAGCTTAAATAAAAGTGATGTAAGAGTTCAAGCAGCTTCCCTGGTCTCTTTACTGTGAAACTGGTGTTGGGTGTTTGGTCTCGGCCCTCTGACCACACCTCGTTCACTGCACAATTAAAGCTTTACACTTTAGCCCTTCCCCACCTCTACACACACACCCCCGTTGTCAGGGCTGATTCCCCACTCTGGCACTTTGAGTGCAGAAGGGGGCATGGCCCGCAAGGATTCTAAAAATCAATACTGGCCACTCCAGGCTTGTATTAAACTCCCATGGTTACAGCTTTTCTCTGACCTTGGCTTGGTAAACGCTGCCCCCACCCAAATGTAAAAACCCCCTTGAACCCAGGAAGGAGCACTTGGGAATTCCTCCCTGTGGGGTATCTTCTGGGGAAGAGCTGAGAAGAAAACAAAGGAAATTAGCTGTTGCCACCAGCTAATCAAACAGCATATGCACAAACCTCTTAGGACACTGCTACTCTGAAACCAATCCAAATCCTGCTCTTAAAAAAGGTAAATTTTACTAAAAACAAAAAGGAAGAAAATACATCTGGAACGTAGGCTTTTGCTAGATTTTAAAAGAGCAATTCCAAAAATTAAACACCCAAAATAGCCTCTTGGGGGTTCAGCTTAAAGGTTACAAGCAAACAAAAGCAGCGGGGGTTAGCACAGAGGAGTCCAAAAGCCTTAAAAAATAAACAGAAATAAACCTAATTGCATCTTTCTAAATATTTCTAATTTTCTTACATTCCTGCTGCCCCATCTCTTCACCCCAGAAAGATCAACCACATACACAAAGGGAAAGTTTCCTTCCCATTGGCTCTTTCGGTCAGGTGTCCTTTTCTTTACCTGGGGGACTTCTTTAACCCTTTACAGGTAAAGCATGCAGAGAACAGATACCAACAGGGATTTTACAGCTAACTGGCTGGCTGGGTGCCCATCAAAGGGAGATGCTCCCTGCCCCTTTATTTATCACACCCCCGCACAGATCTCTGTACAGGACTGGGAGCTATTATGTTCAAGTCCCTTCTAGGAGGAAGGTGTGGTGAGAAGGTGCCACCTCTGTCCCATTTGTCTTCCCTGTTTCTCTTTCTTTGTGGGAGCCTCCCTCAAGGTCTCCTTGCCTTCCTCTGAGCTGGAGCCTGCTCACCGAAGTTCTAACTGAAAGGTCCACCAAGTTCGCCACATTGTAGCCCCAGCTTTTTTGAGAGTCTCTGAGGCAGGAGGACTTGTATCGCCTGCCCCCGGGACCAAATGGGTGCCCTGGGTGGGTGAGTGGCTGTGCGGCTTTGTTCACTGAAGCCAGGCTATTTGGGATGATGAATGTAGCACACCCGGCTTTGCCCCTGTCTGGTTCTGACATGCTGCATGGAGAACATCGGGAGAAAGCTGGAGCCCCCATCCATAAGGCTGGGAAAGGAGACGGGGGAGACTGTTCCACCTCTGGTCCTGTGTCATTACAGGCACCCAGGCATCATAGACTGCCAGGATCCATTCCCTTACCAGTGACATGACCACTCCAAACATCCCCTGGCCCTGCCATGAGCACATGACCTACACCAACTGGCGGGGGGACGTTCCCTGATTCACATGAAACCAGCAAGTGCCTGATGTGTGCGGGGAACTGGCATCACAGTAGAATTCCCCATTAAAAAGAAAGCAAGCAAGAAAGAATGCATTGGAGGGAGGACAGAGGTGCAGAGAAGACACGGTTCTGGATATTTTCCTTTGAAGTCCAATATCTGGTTACAATAACCCTGTGGATGGGATGAAATGGGCTCCTGAATGTGGTGGGCCCATTGTCCACAGTCAGATTAAATTCCTCTGACGGGCAGCCTTCAGGGACATTACAATAACTCCTGCCAGTAACCAGTCTCTTTGCAGACTTGCAACACCACCGGTTGTCCAGTTCCTTTCCAGGGCACGTAGCCAAGTCTCATCCCCTGTCTTCCTGCTCCTTGGGACGCAGCATGAGTTAGGATGGCATGGCATGTACTGCGGGCAAAGCCAGAGTAACAGCTCTGCTCTCGTACAAACAGGAATGAACTCAGGGAAGCCCTGTGGCTGGGGTTATGCCGGAGGACGAAGCAGATGACCACACTGGTCTTTTCGGACCTTATAACCTATGAATCCAGGAGTGGAAATGCAGGGCAAGTTGAATGGCAGTTCAGCCAAACCCTCTCTTCATTGCCGCAGGGTGGGTAGCTGTGACCAAAGGGACTGCATGCTCTGCTCTTCTGCTTGGAGTTCTTTGAGTCTTTCTGGGAGTGTGTAAAGGTGTACCATGCCTTTGAGCAGCAGAGACTCAGCCCTGCTCTGAACAGGGCCATCAATGGCTATTAGCCAGGATGGGCAGGGATGGTATTCCTAGCCTCTGTTTGCCAGAAGCTGGGAATGGGCAACAGGGAATGGATCACTTGATGATTCCCTGTTCTGTTCATTCCCTTTGGGGCACTTGGCATTGGCCACTGTCGGAAGACAGGATACTGGGCGAGATGGACCTTTGATCTGACCCAGTAGAGACATTCCTATGTTCTTAATAGAGTCTGGACTCTGTCCAGCATGTATAAACTTCCCCCTGCCTGGGGATTGGCTTTATCACGCATTCAAATGACAGCTGAGATTAAAACTTTGTGCATGGTATTCCCACTTCCTCCACCCCCTTCCCTTCATCCTCCTGCTACATCCCACCATATCCCTAAATTGTGAGCAATGAGGTACAGGGGCTGCCCATGTTTTGCTTGTTTGTGTAGTGACTCCCAGATTCAGATTCCCAGGCCAGAAGGGACCATTGCAATCATCTAGTTTGACCCCCCCACATGACACAGAGCATAGGACTTCCCCAGCTACCTGGCACAACAGAGGTCTGATCTTTAACTGGGGGCCCCTGGGCACTAGTGTAATGTCAATAGTTATAGTAATAACAGCAACCAAACATACTTCAGCCTAAGCTTTCTCCCCAAACTTGGCTTCAGCTAGGATTTCTCAGCAGGACCTCCTCCAGGCCAAGCCTGAGTTCCCTCTTCCTATGAGTTAGACTATCCAACCTCTCTCACATATCTGGTTGGCGTTAACAAGAAATACCTACCATTGCAACTTAGCAGCATTTACCCTGCATCTGCAGGCAAGGTGTGAAGATCCTGACAGCCAGATGGCTCAGTAGGGTAGCCCTGCATCTCAAGAAAGGGTCTAAGCATCTGTCCACATGTTACGGTGTCTGAACTAGTGCACTGAAAGCCCTTACAGGTGGATTTGCTTTGGAGACCGGCCCAGCTAACCGTGGAATTAGCACACTGTTAGAATGTGCACTACCAAATGGGTCTGACCAACACGCAGCCAGGGAATTCTTAGCACAAGTCACTAGCTCGGCAAATGAAAACTCTCCAGGGCCTATTTTAATGGGAAAGCTACATTGCCCGGGGATAGAGCGTCTCTTAAAAAAAATAAATAAAAAGACCTTGGTCCTTTGAAACAATTCACCCAGGGATGGAGACAGCAAAAGGCTTGAGGTAGGGTTGATACAAAAGAGCCTGTCACTTCTAGGCCACTGGTGAAAATTCACCCTAGGCTGCCGTCATGTGGCCATCTGTTGGATTGCATGAGATGAGTTGCTAGGGCCTCAGCCCAGTAGCTAGCAGGACATGGCAGAGAACGGCATGGGCCCAAGGAGTTTCCCTTGATGAGTGTCTCAGCAGAGGGGCCAAGGATGGGATGGACCTGGAATATGAATAACCCTCTCACCCCTACAAGTAGTGAGTGACTCCAGGGCAGGATGGAGAGAGCTGACTGATAACTCCTCCTGCAGAGCTCCAGTCCGGCACCTATCACTAACATGCATTCTCTTTAAATGAAGGAGAAGAGCCACTGAAAACGGCTGCTGTGTAACACTATAACACAGAATACCCTTGGCACCGTCCCTTAAACACCGTCTGAGTTTAAAACCCCCAGGAACACCAAGGTTCAGCAGAGACACTGAGCCTTGTGGCAACTGGGGGGAGGGAGGGAGCGGGTAAAGACGGCTGCTTTTACAAAGGTGATGGGAGCCCCATTCATTCCAGTTCATCTTATTTTTTTTCCGCCATCAGATCTGCAAGCAGGGTCGGCACTTAGAGTGCCTTTCCAAGCCTCCATCTCAAACACTTACCAAGCTCTGATTAGCCTTATCCTAGCACAGAGCATATCCTGCTGGTCCCTTTATTTCATATATAGATAGATTTTTTTTAAGCCAAAGATCTGTTATTTTCTCTCTGAAACAGCTGCCTTTAGAGAAAGCTTTTCATGCAGGAGCAAAAAATAGACACAGAGGAACCCAGACGATACCATGCTATGTGTAGGGATCAGAAAAAAGGGCTCCAAATTAAAGGACAGAGTGGTAAAGTGTGCTACATTAAAGATTCCACATCTCAGCTGGCAAACAGAGGTGGCTGATCTCTTTTGCTTTTCTATCATTGGGTTCCCACTCTCTATATTCTTTTTGGAGGATGGGAGCCAAGGTTAAATCTGCAACGAACATACAGAGCCATCTTCCTCGTGGTGAATAGAATCCCTGAAATGCTGCCGGAGAAGACAACACTTCCTCCAGCCTTCCCACCCCAAAAACACTCCCTCCTCATTCAGGCTCGAGCAACATCATTTTCACATCAGTACTAATTACATTAATGACTCTCCTCAGTATAAAACTCATTAAGCTGGAATTTATGGTTCATTAACTCAGAGCCAGAGCATTAGCTATTTTGCTGCTGCAATGGGATGGGTCAGGTATAGTGCTCATGTGAATGTTCCCAGGGCCATGCACCTACTGAAGTGCAAACCAAGTCGATTCTTGTCTTTGCAAGGCTCCTGGCAGATGCTGTGTCTGGAAGGAACTGCTGCTGTGAACCTCCAAAGGGTGAGGGAGATGGATGCTGCTACAGGCTTGTAGTGAGATGTGTTATGTTGCAGGGAAGATTGTAGGTGATTGTCATGTTAATCCCATGAGGGAAGTGTGTGCAGATGGGCTTCTGGCTAGGATGGGTTTGCCTGAATTGAACAGGCCATAAAAATATAATAGTGGAAACATGGACTTGAGGTTTAGGCATGAGACTGGCACTCAGAGGATCTGGCTCTGCCTCAGACTCCCTGCATGACCTGGGGCAATTCACTCCATCTCTCTGTCCCTCCATGTGTGGAACTGGGGTAATAAGCCCCTTCTCTAAGTGTGGTGGATCCATTGACCACTGAGTCTAATTGTCTCCTGCATGGGCACTGTCCCAATTCTGTTATTCAGTGGAAGAGTTGTGATGGGTATTTGGGTGAGGGGACCTAGGCCAAGCAGGTCACTGGATAGCATGGACTCCTGGAGCTTCTGCTCCTCCATGGTCCCACTGAGCTGCTTTGCATACAGAGAGCTCCCTTTACATGCCATGTCAACGTTGTCCACCCCACTACAGTTACAGAGAGTGGCCTTCATTGGGGGCAGAACTTTGCTTTAAAAGCAAGTGATGGGTGGAAGCTGAGAGGCAGCAACTGTCCATCACAGCCGATATGCCTGTCCGAGGCCTCTCAGCCACGCCTCCCGGGTTTGGGGGTGTCAGAGCGCTGTCTGTACCGGGAGATGGAAGCGACAGGCGTGCTGACCTGTTAATGGATGTGGCCCATGGCGAGAATCCATTCCCTGAGCGTGGCGCCTCCTGAGCACCACACAGGTTTCCCTTGCGCTCCCTAATTACAGTAATTAGGGAATCATGCTGAGTGATGTTGGACAGGAGAAGCAGGGCCATTAGAGTCCGATGGAAGAATTAACAGATGTAGGCGTTCTTGTCTAAGCTATCTCGGGCTGTGGATTGTGGAGATCGGCGCCAGGGCGCTGCAGCATGGGGTCACGTCACCTGTCATGACTTCTGCACATAGGCCCTGTCATGGAGACAGTCATGGGGCCTGCTAGGCCAGAGCAGGGCGGGATCGGGTGCCAGAGGTCTCTCCATCTTCCAAGAGCTCTGCATCTCTGCCTGTCCAAGAGGCAGAGGAGCACTCTGAATGGGTGGGAGGGAAGGGTCAATGTGTCTTATGTTCCCTGGTGCTGGGTAAATGGGGATGTATTTAGCTGCCACACAGAATTACGTCCTGCCCAGCCCCAAAATGCAGTGCTGCATGCAAGGTACAAAGGGCCAGGAGCACAGGAGACCCTGATCCTGCATAAATGAGATGCTGTTCTGCACCCACCAAGCTACCCTGGCTTAGCAGAAGGAGGCCAGAGGGAGTGCGTAAGCTAAGCATTTCATTAGCATGATGAGGCTGGCCCGATCCTCTTCACCTCCCACACCATCCCTTGTGCCACCATCCCTAACCTCACGCCTATCCCCATCCCTTTCTCCTGCTGTCTCTGGAATGCACATGGCATCCTAAAATGATCACAGGTACCCCTTGACCTCTTCCTATCTCGCTCCCTCCAGCTCCTGGCCCTCACAGAGACCTGGGTCTCTTCGTTTGATGCTGCCCTCTCTTATGGAGGCCACATCTTCTCTCACACCCTCCCCTGTGAATCAGACTATAGAATCACACAAATTAGAGACTGGTAAATCCTGTCTAGTGTATCCCTTGGGGGCCAATGCAGGATCACTCCCTGCAATACAGTCACTGGTCCTTTACCTAGGTTAATTCTGAATGCTCTCAATGACTGGACTTCTGTTGCTTCCCTTGGGAGAACACTCCACAGCTTGACATGTGTGGTTAATGGATTGTATGCTGTCCTAGGGAAAGATCCTCAGCTGGTATCAACCCATGTAACTCCATTGACTCCACTTTACGCCAGCTGAGGATTAGTGACCCCAGAGTTTAAAACAGGACCCTCTGCCTGGGGAGAGAAGGTGGAAGATAGTTCAGTTGGGGGAGAGGGTGTATACAATCTTCAGATGGAATTTACTATTTAATTTCATCCCATTATCCTTCCTTCTAGCCTTCCCCCTCATTAATCTATATACTTCTCCTCCCTCTTGGCAGTTTTAGCATTTGAAATATTCACAGCCGTTCATTTTCTGAGCTTGTCTTCCCTTTCCCCCATCATCCGAACTAGTCGTTTAAAGCAGTTCCACATATTTAAACTGGGGTTTCCAAAGCTACCCAATGGGTTTGAAGGTCTATGGCCCATTAATTCAGGGTGCCCATTTCCGTAGATGGCTTGGAGGATCTCGGCCTCAGTTGTTCCTCACTGTTTCTTTGGGACTCTGACTTTATCCCCAGCAGCTAACTTTAATGTCATGTGTGATCTCTGCATCCTAACCTTTTGCTCACGTTATGAATACAAGCCACTGGGTCACCTGCTCCGTTGGTAGCTTCTTCCCACCAGGAGATGTTCCAGTATATTGTCAAAATGCTGGCCACTTTCCTGTTTCCCAGGCAGGTATCTATCTATCCATCCACCTCTGTCACTCTCAACGCCAGGCCTTATCGCCTTAGTTAACAATCTCCACTGTGGAACTCAAGAAATAATAATGTGGCAGCAGCATTTGAAGCTCCAGAATGAGGTAGCTGAGCAGATGATCACGTCCTGATAAGTCCATGCTGGCATCCCCAATTAAATGATTCCTTTCGCAGTGTTCACTTTCTAAATCCCACAAAATTGTTTCTAATACCCTTCCCCACATATTGATGTTAAATGTGCTGGACTGTAATTTCCTGCTGTATCTCATGGTCTACTGATAAATGCTGGCGTGATGTTGGTCATTTTCCAGTTCCTGGGTCTTGAAAAACAGAAAACACCTACAAAACTGTCATGTAAGTCATCATTAAGTCCCCCCCCCATTTCCTTTACAGGACACATGAATGGGTGGTATCTGGGATTGGTACAATCAGGGCTTTTAAAAATTATTTCTGTGGTTATCCTCGATCTAAGAGCCAGAATATGCATCTACTAGTGCAAATCTGGAACAACTACATTGTTTTATGTGGAGTTACTCTGGATTGATACCAGCGTACCTGAGTTCAGAATTTCATGCTACATTTGGGAGGAAATTTTGTTTGATCAAAGGGCTAGACTGTCTCATTTATGCCATCCCTCTATACACCCAGGGACTGCCAGCGTGCAAGGTGATCTGAACGTGCAGTGTACCCAGGCAGTGTCAGGAAGAGGTAGAATAGAGACAGCTATTCCAGTTCTATGCCAGCTGGAGATTCAGCCCAAAGGACTGGGAGTGGGGACCAGAAATCTGGCACACACATTCATCCTACCATCTCACCTTTCACTCAAACCTTCCCTGGTATTTTAAATAAAAACCTTGCTGCTTGTTTTTGCCCCCCCCAACAAAAGAAACCTAAGGCTGATCAGCTTTCTCCTTATCACCCTCTGCAGATCCCACCTGACAAGGTGCTGAGCAGTGGGAGATTGAGGTGTCCAGAAGCACTTTGCAAGATCAGATCCATGGAGAGGGCAAGCCAAAGGGCAAATGTTCTCAGGAGAATTCTGGTGGCCTTATTTGGCTGTTGGGCAGCAGTTTGAGCCCTTGAACTTCTTGTTGGGAGGTACTGCATTCTCTTCTGTGAATACAGAAACAAAACAACATTCTCAGCAAATACATCCTGCCCATTAATTCCCCAACTCCGATTTTTCTAGTAGAGCAATTTTCTGTTACCTACCTTTTTGTGTAATGGTTCAAATACATTTAAAGAACACTTTGACTGTGCAGTGAAATATTTTTCTGCATTCCCATTTCACTATTCCTGTTTGATCTGCAAATTACCCTTTTAACTTGCTTTTGCTTATTTTTATAGATCTCCTGGTTTATTTATATCTACCTATCGATAATGATTTCAGAGCTATTACTCACTGCAGCACCAGGAAACATTACATTTCCCAATTTACAATTGCAATTATGATATCCGACAGAAACAAATGCAGCTGCCTTCAATTTTAAGCAATATTTTGATCACAGTGATTAAAAAGTAACTTATGGCACTGCACACATTAGAGAAATTAATGTGATTTCATGGTTGTGTTAAAAGGCATGCAAAGTGTGTGTGTGAGGGGTAATGGGGCTAGAGCAGATGTACTCTTTTTAACGCATTGGATCCCTTTTGTAATTCACCAGGTCCCACTCCAAATCCACAGTACTGCCATTGTTAGAGTTAACTTCCCCACTGAGTTTAATATGTGTGACTTTTTTGTCCTTCAGCTGATTTTTTCTACTATTTTTCCCATCCTGAAATTGCTAGTTATTAAAGTATCTGTGTGCAAACAAGAACATTTCCCTGTCACTGCTTATTTTAGCTTGCCTGTCTGCGTGTGTGAGGACAACTGAAATCCAGTTGGCAATATTATAATCATTCCCACAATTACTTATTACAAACTCAATAACAAATTGTGACAGATCTTGGGGGTTGTGTCTCTCTTTGTGCTTCACAAGGAAAAAGCATACGCGAGACAAATTTATATGAATGACACAGAACGTCTTCGCGAGGAGCCGGGATTCACATGAACAATCACGGAGAAACGTGAATTCTCTCAGTGCTTGAAGGCTTGGGAAGTACAATTTGACTTGTCTCTGCGACAAAGAATGCATGTGCCCAGGATTATTTTGCTCACTCGCTTGCACTTCCCCCTCAAGAGTCTCGGTGAGTTGCTTGCTCGGCCCCATCGAACTGGTGTCTCAAAAACCCTTGAACCATTATAAAGAGTTGATTCCATTTTGATGCCTTTTTTTTTTAATGTGTGCGAAAGGAATGTCAGATTAAAAGCAGCGGAGACTGAAGTTCTCCGTATATGAGTATAAAATTAGCAAGGGGAATGATAGCATACTGTGTAATATGACCCTGAGCTTCAGGGCCCTTCCTTAGTTCAACCCTCTTAGTCCATTCAGCCCTTAACGTCTCTGAGGAGACTTCCTGTTAGCACTGGTTGTGCTGATGTTTTCCTAACATGGATACTTGCCCGCTCGCAACCAGGCTGAGTCCATCAACTTATTTAAGGGATGTCATCAAATTCTATTGCATCTACTAACGACTTACTGGTCATTCGCTTCTGACTGCAGGCTAGATCCACACAAGTGCTGAAAAGTTCAAAACCCCATTACCCTGTGATCCCTCTGTTCTGCAGCACACAGGCTTGAAACGAGCGAGCCTTCTTCCAAATCATCCGCATGGCTGATCAGCAGGTGAGATGAACAAGAGCAAGGCTGACACATAGGCCAAGATTTACAATGGTGCTCAGCACCTGCCGGATTTTCAGAATGGCTCAGCTCCCACTGAGACCAGCTTTGGAAAATCTGACCAGATCTGGTGTGTGCTGAGCATGTTAGAAAATCTGGCCATTTCAATGGGATCGGAGACCTTTTGAGAACATTGACCCCCTTGAGGGTGCTGAGTCCTGGAAAATATGGCCTTGTGATCATATGAAAGCCTGGTCTAGGGGGTCTCATTTTCCTCTTGCTCACACTGGGGTAAGTCTGAGATCCTGCCATTGAAGGTAGTGTTGTTAAACTGCAATAGAACATGTGTAAGCAGGGATGGAAGCAGGCCGCTGATGTGAAACCAGTTTGTCCCTCCACCAAAAATGAAGGAAGTCTTGATTCATTGGCAGTGATGATATCCAGTGTTTGGGAAGATAATTACAGATCCAATTCCTTCCCTGAGATGATTTTGATAGAAGGTAGTGTTCCTGAACTTCTTGACATAATATCTCCTTGCTCTAAGAATGCAGGAAAACAGGAACCTACTGGTATTACGTTAGCACTGTGAAACTTAAAAAGAAAGATTGTATTGATTTCAATATGCAAGGCTCACTGACCCATGGCTAAGAAGTAGAGACAGGATACACTGGCTGAACCCAGACTGATGGAGAAGAGTGTGTGTGGAGTTACCGGGGTTTGCTTTTAAAGGCAAAATAAACCTTTCCACTGCTCACTCTTCCTTAGTAATGTCTCCTTTGTCTATCCTGTGTGTCAATGGCACTTTCCTGGCCTCAGACTCCACAGTATCTGTCAGAATTTCTCCTTCCTGCCCTTTCCAGCAATTAGCTAACCTTTTAACAGCCATGATTAAAGTTAAATGTCTTCTTCTTAGACTGTGATGGGTCAAATACACCCGACTCTCTCTCTCTCTCTCTCTCTGGAAACCCTTGAATTTCTCATGGAAGAGAATTCCATGGCCCATCCAACAGCCAGGCCACCTTAGCTCTTAATGCAAGTCCTTAGCTCTTGTTCCTAAAAGTTTCAGCTCCTAGGCACTGTCCGGATACATGCTGCATTCATACCTCTATGGGAATATCTACCCACTGCCAGACTTCCTACAAAATGCACTCTGGGGACCACAGTGCTGCTATGAAGAACTGTCCAGGCCAGCTTAGGACCTCACCTAGAATAGGATGCACAGAGGACCCCAAGAATAGGATGCACAGAGCACTGTTGCTGTAGCCGACTGCCGAGCAGGCTGAGAGCTGTCCATCAGCACCATGTGTTGCCCAGGATAAAGCATAGTCTGGGAAGGAGTTGTCCATCAGCACCAGGGACAAAATATAATTATCTCCACAACCTTTCATTCCCGCTTGGAGACAGAGCGGGGATCGGGCCTGAGGTGCTTACACTGGCCATCCCTCCCCGCAGGGAGCTGCTGTTTTTCAGCCCTGTGATATCACTACACTGCATGTGTAAGATTGCCTCACTTTGCATCTTCGGCAGAGATACCGAATTAGAGCGCATCCATGAACTACTGGCTAGAATCCCAGCCACCACCACAGATCACACTGGGCCTTGTTCCCCCCTCATTTACACCCATGCATGGACTTCAACTGAACAACTCTGGATTTACCCTGAGGTGGGTGGAGGATCAGGTCCTGAATGCAGCTATATTCCACGGGGATGCAAAGAGATACAGTGGCAGCCCATCAGTATCACATGCTGCTTGCACATGAACTCCCAAAGAAGGTTGAAATCTGATTTTTGCTCTCTTTGCAAAGCATCCCAAAGATAAATGTTCGGTGTGTCGGTGGGTAGAGTTGAATCACGTTCCATCAGGCTGCGCTGCCTTGAAACTTACTTTACCTTTGGGATGTCAGCTCTTCCAGGACAGGACTTTGTTCTTTAAGAATGAGATGCTTGTCAAAGGCACGTAGCAATCTCCAGACGAGATCAGACCAGTGGTCCATCTAGCTCAGTATCCTGTCTCTGCCGGCACCACCAGTTTGAAATGTTAACACGTTGTTGTAATGTTCAGAGTTTAGCAATCTCCAGCCATAGCATTTGTTGTTAATTTGTGTTAAAATAGCATCTAGTGGCCTCCTAGTGGCAGGTACTGTACATAGTGGGAGGTTGTCCCACCTTAAAGAGTTTACAAGTGACAAAAGTTGGAAGAAAGGAAGAATTATTACCCCATTGTACAGACAGGATATTGAGACGGACACATTAAATAACTTGCCCAAGACATAGGTGCTGGAACTAGGGGTGCTGTGGCATCCCCTGACTTGAAGTGGTTTCCATCATATGCAGAGTTTACAGTTTGGTTCAATGGCTCTCAGCACCCCCATTATTCAAATTGTCCCAGCATCCCGGCCAGGTCACACAGGGAGTTTATGCCAAAGCCAGGACTTCAATCCAGATCTTCTGAGTCCCTGCTGAGTGGTTGTTTCCCCAAGACCAGGTGCTCTCTTATTTGATTACATTGCTCTTTCTTTCCTGTGTCACTATGGAAATCGTCATCAGACTCTCATACATGACGAGCTCCCGCCCAGTGCAGACAGCACTAACCAGCCTGGCGCAGCATTTAGTAATTCATCCCCTCCACCCCCCAGCTCATGCCGCTCCTGAGTCATTTGCATCAGGCTGCTTTTGGGTTCTGTATTAATAACTTTTCTTCCTGCATTAGCGAAACAAATTAAAAAAAAAGGCACATTACAGAAGACTGCTGACGTTTGAATATCACATCAGATTATCCAGGGAAGAACAGACTGGCATTAAAATAAATGATCCAGTCATAACTCCCCCACTCCACTTCCCATTTCTGCCAATGCCTGAGTTCTGATAACTCATCTGACCACACATTTCCATTGGGGCAGGGTAATTTTGGGGTAATTTGAAAGCCGACAGTAGCAGACAGGAAGACAGGTTGCTACCATGCACACCTTCAACAAAGACATGAAAAGAGACACTCTCATTTGAAAAAGAAAAGCAAGAGAGAGAAGAGAGATGATTGACTTCTTTTATAACTTCTCCATCATGTTGGCACCTTATTTTACCGGTCAACGCAAACCCATTGTGAATCTCAATGCTGCAAGGTCAGCCCAATTTAAGAAAATCAAGCTGTAAGCCTGTCTGCTCTGTGCATCACACTTGGAATCAGCAATAATAATCACTCCCTGATCAGAACTGGTTTGCCATTATCTGCCTGGTGTTGGTCTATGATATATGAAGCAATTTTGGCTGTGACAGTTCTGTTTCGTGCATGTTCAGATCCTTCCCGGTGAAATCCATATGCTGTGCTTTTTTTTTGTTTCTTCCCGAGGAGAAATATTTTAAACTAAAAGGACTTTGGAAGAGGTGTCACCATAATTCATCTTTAGAGTCTTGGGGTGCAAATGATCCTTTCATTGGACACTGCATTTCTCTCCATTATGGCTCAATCTGAATGCATTTATTTGGTCATTTATCAGCAATTGCTTGATGAGATGTAGGGAAAGAAAAAAACTAAATTAGAACAAAGGGTTATTTTGCTTGTATACTGTAAGTGGGTGAGTCCATAAAAATATCCAAACTTAATAACATCTATAACTCTGGAAGCCGTAGACACATACACAGTGGAAACAAGAAAGTTGTAATGACAGGAATGAACCAGGAGACTTCCATCAAGATTTCACTGCCATTGGCTAGTGCTAGTGGATTGGAGAGAGATTTCTCTTTAAATGTTACAGTCAGTGTCAAATGCTTTATTCACAGACTGCGCTGGTGGCTGCTTTAGCTGTCTCAGGACATGATTGTCTTGTTAGCTGCACCTTGTTTTGAAAGATCTGTAGGAAGGAAAGATTGAAGTGTTACACGGAGGCAGGTTTGATCAAGCTGAGCCTGTGTCTTATGTCTCCTAAACCAGCTTTGTGGTTTGCATTTTAATAAAGTGCTCAGAAGCATTGGATGGGGGGGGGGTTAAAACACACCTTCCCCCCTTTCCAGCATCCACGCATACACCTTTACATGCATATGTAACAGGGAGAGGGGGATCATCTGTTGACCACCCAGTCAGCAGGGGTTAGAGCTGTGGCAGTCTGGATGATGAGTTGTGCTTCATTAAATCCAGCCTGGATACAAGGGAGGTGTGAGTGGTCCTCTCCTGAGAGGGAATTAGGGGGCTAGGACAGAAGGAGTCCTGCAGGAAAGCCCTAGGCACAGCCAAGGGAGGGATGGTGGGCCAGGCTTTTGTGATGTGTTATTGTTCTGGAGGCACCGGTAAAGCCAGATCCCAGGAAGGATTAATTTGGATATGGTCTCAGGGCCTACGTGTTCTGTTGCGGATTAAGACGGGAACTGTTTGTTTACAGCACACTGCTATACACACAAACACATGCACACACACCTTCCCACTATACACATCTCCTCCAACACATATTCTCCTAATCTACTGTACGCCTTTCCACACACACACACATCTCTTCCTGCTTATGCAATCAGTCCCTAGAAACACACCCCTCATGCACAGCCATGCACGTCTGCCATCCCTTTCAAGCCAGCTCCACAATATTTTATGGACACCACCGGTCATACATATGCCGCTGTGTTCCAAAAAGGACATTGCTCCAGGCTGGGGGCTTACGGGAGGATGAGCACTTCCAGCTTCTGCTGAGAACGCAGCTTCCTGGCGTATTTGATGTGCCAGCATACTTCGATTACATTTTTGTGAATGAGAAACAGTCCTCCTGTCTCTGACATTTGCGCTGGTGCTAACATCAGGGGATTTGTTGTTGGTTTGGTTTGGCTTTTTTTTTTCCCCTCCTCCCTTTTATAATAAAGATAAATATATTTGCATCTGCCTGGAGGCTGCTCTGAGGAGTTTTCTAAAGACAGAATCAAAGGGGGGGGAAATGCTGTGTTCATCCAAATAGTCTTAAAAATTAAATAAAGCCACGCAGCCGCTCGTAGCTCCCCAAGAGCATTTAGTCTTTTGTGTTTAATTTCCACTGCGAATCTGTCTTTCAGAAGAACCCTTGTGGAGCCATAGCACTGTGTAAATGCCATGCTGCAAAACAAATGTGTACAAGGGGTTTGGCCTATTGAAGAGACACCAGGACATAAAACAGGATTACGAGCCCCTAATACAATAAAACAAGATTAAAAAAATTCAGTGTAGATCAAAGTCATTTCAGGAGCAAATGAAACATTTACATGGGACAACGTGACTTAAAAATGGAAACCCTCTGATCAATATGAGCCCCTGGAATTTACAAGTCATCAGATTAAATCTTGTAGGGGCTAGGTACATTATACAAGCACTGCTAATATTGGGAGTGTTCATGTTGAGAGAATGGTCATCAAATTTCAAGCTTCAGGGTATGAACTTATTGATCCCCTAATGCATCAGATATTTGCCTCTGCAAATAGGACACTGGATGTGGAGAGCAATGGTCTGGTACAGTAGGGACCCAAAATTATTTCATGGGGTTAATTTAGGAAATAGTTGTCAGACTCTTTTTTCTTTTAAATACATGGGTGAAAAGAAAACACCATGCAATTTGTTGGAGAGAGGAATATCAATATACCAGTCCTTCAGGCTTTCGTCTGGAGATCACAAAGCAAATATTATTTCCCCATTTTACAGATGGATGGACAGAAAGGTTCAGGGATTTGATGCTGAATTCTCACCTTGAGTCAGTGGCAGAAATGGGAATTAGAGCCCAGGAGTCCTGACTTCCACTCACCTGCTCTAAGCACTTGACGGCACCGTCTCCTAGACTCAGGAATAGAACCCAGAAGTCCTAACTCCCAGTCCCAGCTGTTCTAACGAGAAGGAAAGAGAAACTAATTGGGGGGAAAGTATCAGAATTTGAAACAGTCTTTGGAGGAATTTTCTCAAGTGCAACTCTCCCTTGCAATTGTTAGGTTTCAGAGTAGCAGCCGTGTTAGTCTGTATTCGCAAAAAGAAAAGGAGTACTTGTGGCACCTTAGAGACATCCGATGAAGTGAGCTGTAGCTCACGAAAGCTTATGCTCAAATAAATTGGTTAGTCTCGAAGGTGCCACAAGTACTCCTTTTCTTCTTGCGATTGTTGTCATTTTAACAAATTGAAAAGGGCTCAGAGAAAGCTGCAGAGGGCGATATGTTGTCAGCCCAGTGCTTACTTTGGTCTTCAGTAACCATGGGCAGAGAGGGCCTGTTTAAAATTGGCAGATGGGGTTCCGCCAGCAGCGACGGGCAGACCCTCACAAACAAAACCCTTTGGCAAGGTCCTTAATTGGATTCAAGGACATTATTGCCACCTTCAAAGCCAGAGATAGTCTCCCAACCTGAACTAGAGTCCACCCCAGGCTAAAAACCAAACAAAGCCAAGATCAATTTTAATTTGGCCTCAGCGCAATGTGTTTTGTCTCACCTGACACATGCTCGTGGGAAAGCAATTTTTTCATGTCACAGGTGACCTCGTCCTCCCATCCTGCCACAGACCTCGGCCCTGCCTGGCCCTGGGACTGAGGTTGCCTGGGAAGAAGGCATACCAGCCCCTGGGATTTGGGTTCACTCTAATGCCCAGCGTGTTCGGCTTTGGATCCTCTGTTGAAATGGCAGGAATTTGTTAAGCTGATGAAGAGAGGCTGCAGTGGAGAGACACAATAGCAGAGGAGGATTAGGCCTGGAGTAAGTATCTGTACTTGGGGGGATTAATGAGAAGGATGCAATGGATTTTGCATGGTGAAAGGGATTCACTGAATGCTTTCGGTGAAATGAAATTAGTCCCATTCTTGTGCTCGTAGGTCCCAAGTAGGGCAGGAGATTGGAAACCCCACCTTATAATAACAAAATCCTCTCCAGCCCCTTACTTCATGGAAACCTCCAATGCAACACACACTACACACCCACACAGGGAAGTGGGCTGTGTGCTCATTTGGGACGCCGGTATTTCACATGTGGCACCTGTGTTGCCCCGAGTCACACAGGGCTTGCACAAAAGTCACACATATATTCTACAGGTGTTAAAAAGGGACCAGGTATACTCAAAAGAAGTAGACACTGGTGAAAGGTGCTGGATGGATCACCTGGCATCCTCTTAATCCACAGCACAAGGTACCCCCAAGCTGTCCCCAACCAATATGTCTCAATATCGACCAGGAGCTAGTTCCCTAGACCCACTCAGTCATTTGCCTCTTGACTAAGAGTGTCAAAAAGGAGGCACTGGTTTGTGCCAAGTACACACCTCTCCTTAGCTGAGGGTCCCAGACCTATTTCAGTAGAAGCCACTAAAGTAGCCATCATCCAAGTGACTTTCAGCCATGACTGAGCTGTCCAGACTGGGACTAGTAACCTATAGGTGAGTGCTTCTTTCTCCTATCACTAGTCCACCAAGGCAAGCTGTCTCTCCCCTCCCCCTGTCACCCAAGGAGCCTTCCTTAAATATGGGGCCAATCAATAATGGAGAAAGTCTAATGGTGATGCCAACTCTCAGCCCCTGAAGGAGGCCAGAGAGTTAGTTCAACATGATGTCTCTGCATAGGCTGCCACGGGGACTCAGAGATAAAGAAAGATGGGGAACGTTGGCAGGTTCAGTCCCAGGTGTTCAGAGGTGCAGTCAGGTTTCCCTGAATAAGAATAAGAGGTTAGAAAGAATGGAAGAAAATAGAGAAGGAAAGAAAGGCAGATCTTTGATGCATTGATTTTTCAGGATGCAACCAGCAGCTGGATGGATTACATCTTCTCCCTGTCACCATGACAAATGGCGCTAGGCACACCAAGCTTCAGAACTCTCCAGGTGAAGGGACAGAGCAGGAAAGAGGTGACTTGTTGATGTTCAGGCATTTGCATTGGGTACAGTGGAAGCATCTAAATACACAGAAGAAACTGTTAGGAACAGCTTGGCCTGCCTCCTGCCTCCTGTGCATTGCATTCCAGTCCATCATTCTTTCTAATTAGGCACCTCTGACACCCGATTAATCCTATTTGCCTGCAGGCCTTTTTATCTTCCCTTCTGCTTTTATCGGACAGGGAATTAGATGCCATTAGTATGTAAAATGCATTGTGCGGAGCTGACTTTCACGGGGCTCAGAGACTTTTAAAGAGGCAAAGTCCAAGCGATGCCCAGAAAAGTTTGTGAAAAGTAATTAATTTTTTTTTTAAATCATGCTGATTATTTCGCCATTTCTCAGAAACGTAAGAGGCCAGTCAATGTTGGGAGAGGCAGGCAGATCACAGGCGGCTGATGGGTAAGCTTCCCTTCCCTGTGCAATTCAGAACTGCCGCTTCCAGGCAGCTCCAGTCCTAGCTTCTCACCTTCGGCTCCCATGCACAGCTCGGAGGGTGAACCTCAGTCAAGACCTGGAGCAGGCCCTGCTGCTCCAGTCCCAACGCTTTGTGCGTTTCTGTTGGTGCCCCGCAGACATGACATGTTATTTGCCCTGATGTTCCACACAGAGGTGTCTGGTTGATCAGGCTAACAATTCTGATTGAGATGCATTAGACCAAAGCGCGTGGTCAGTATACGCAAATAGATCATTGTTATTCTTACTTTATTTTAAAATAACCGCGCTGAGACTTTAACACTCGTTCAATGGTGACCAAAACTCAGCTGAAACTCCAGTCGGCTATTGCAACACTAAGCCCTTAAAGCCTGTTTCAGAAAGATAGAAAAACAAGCTAAGTGTGTGTGTGTGTACTTATAACATCCACACTCCAGTGCATGCACTCTGTGTGAGTACCCCTAAAACACCTGTAGTCTCATGGCCACACTGGCATCTTGCCTTCATTTATTCACTCTAACATACACACACCTTTCACGCTTCCCCCCAACACCCAGCTTCTCTCTGCCTCCACATCTCTTTCCCTATATCTCAGATATACACTGCCACGTCCTCTTCACTCCCACCCTCACCCCACTCAACTCCCCAACACGCACTCAGCTTCCCCCCCCCACACCTCTCTCTCAGCACCACTCTCCCCTGAGACACACGCTCATCCAGTCACCACACCTCCTTATGTATAGGCCCCACCCCCTTGCGCATAAGCCCCACCCATGCCTTCATACACCGTCCCTGGGGCACAGGGCCAGATGGGACTTGCTCCTGTGGCTTGTGGGAGCTGACGTGGCATTCTTCTTAGAGGGCGCTGGAGGAGGTGAACTCAGTTCAGCAGCAGGCCCAGCAGCAGTTCAGCTTCTACTATCAACTGGTGCTTTCCTTATTCAACCTCTCCCACCATCTCCCTGGGGGCTGATGTCTCTTCCTACATCTCTTATTTCCCACCAGTTTCCCCTGCCGCCCTGGAGGCTCCCCCGAAAGGGGAAACAGCCTAGAGGAGCCATCTGCTCATGCTGGCCACTCAATCCAGGTTTCTGGGACTCAAAATGCGACATGACAGCGGAGGTCTCTTGTCACCGAGAGGTTAATAAAATGATGATAATGAAAAGCCCCCTCCGCTTGCCAGGACAAGAGTGCAAGGCAGCAATGTCCGCTGCACCAACTATCTATCACTGTCAAGGTCCCCTGCAGCCTCAAACCAATTCCAGACCCAAATGAAGAAGGCCCGGCTGTACCTGGAGTGTAATCTGCCTGTCGTTTCTAATACATATTCCTTTGCTGTAAGTGATGAATTGCAGCGGCTGCCAAGGCTGAGGGCTACGAACCACTAGGAGATGAAGTGCTCTGTATCCTCCCCCTGGCCCGAGACAGTCAGCAATGGTCAATGTAATGCACTGCGCCTCCCTGATTCTCTTCTCTGCTTGGATGGACCTGGAGCTCCTAGGCTCACAGGGCCTGATTTTGCTAAGGTGCTTGTTCAGTCCTTGGGATTTCCCAGCTCTGCTAATGGACCCAGACCTAGCTGGGCAGACCACTCTCCTCTGTACTTAAATTCACTCCTCGCTTGGATTCGCTCCACGAATGAATTCTAGCCTGCCCCCACAGCTACCCATTGGGCAGGAGAACAAGGAGAATCCAGCTTTGACTTTGAATGTTCTCACCTCTCTCCAGCCATGGACCTGCTCTCTGATGTGGAGATTTACCCAGGCCCCTGGGCTCAGGCAGGGCTTATGGGCTCCATGACTCTTTCACTTTGGCCTTCTCCAAAATGTGCCTCTGTTATGACTGACTGGTACAGAAATCCTCCTTCATCCCAGATAACAGTAGGGATGGCAAAGGAGGGGGCAGGCACCAATGACTGAACTCAAGAAAGCAGTGGTCCTCCTAGTGGGGGGCTTAACGGAGGAACAGGGCCAAGACCCATCAGCATAGTCTTCCTCCCAGCACAGTCCCCCATCAACATAGTCTCACTTGTTGAATTTCCTCAGGGGGATTCTGGCCCTTCCTCACCTGACTGCATCTAGATCTTCCTCCCAAGTGAATCCACTTGTCCAGGCCCCTGATCCTCTCCCAGTAACTCGCCAGCCCCTCTGACCCACCTCCAAATTTCTTGGCCACCCACGTCTCTCAGAAGTTTAGCAGATTTTTTTTTAAATGAGTGACGCAGACTTCTTAGGAAATGGAAACCGAGATCAAGTAGCGAGTGTCCTCCCCTGAACTCCTCAGATTGGCATGAGCTCTCCTGCCAAGCCGTGTTTCCTCCAGAGATCAGGCTGGTTAGTCCCTCTTTATGTCAATGTTTGTTTGATTGCTGCAAAATAATGATTAACCAGACGCTTCTGACTTAGCAGGTATTCCAGAAAGCTGTGCTAATTCTTCATAAGCTTCCCATGCTGCCTTTTATATATCAAACTGAAATGTAATTATCTGCCTGGCTCAGGGTGTAAATCAGGAGTGTGTGTCAGGGAGATTGGCTTCGGGGCTTCCGTTTACTGCGTAAAATATAGACGTGCAGCTCTATGGGGCCGTTACCTGCCTAATCACATGAAACATTTTCATGTGCAAACAGCTAGTTAGGGTGAAACCCACCATAAACCAGCCGCAGAGACGTAGCCTCAAGCTCAACATCCTCCCACCGCCTTTTGCCCCTGCCCAGGACACCAGACCCTTAACACCTTTCCGGGATAAATCTTCCCACCAAGAACCCACCCCCTTCCCACCCACTTGAGCGCGAGGTGCCTCAGCACTGCAGCTCTGATTCAAACGCTACATAGGGCCTCTGCTCCGAAGGGGGGCGCAATGGCAGATGAGGCTCGCTGGAGCTGCATGTCAGCATTAACGTGCAAGGATGTAGATGGGCATAATTAGCCTTCCAGTTCAGTAACGTATTAACAGAGAACAGGTCTTATCGAACCACAGCTAATTCTCCCAGCTTAGCCTGAGCTGTGGTACAGCGTGGGCAGCGGCTCGCCCAGGTACCTTGCTGCACGCGCAGATTCTGTTTCATGTCAGAAGGGCTTTGATGGGGATATCCAGGTGCTCTGACTCCAGCGGCCGGGCCAGAACCAAGCCGGCAAGCAGCCAGCTGCATGCTGGGGCCAAAAGGGGTGCATTGCAAAAAGAGAAACCCATTTCCACCTGTGTTAGGCTTGTCGGGGCTGCAATAGATGGGTGTAAGGTCCCTCTAAGGGGTGGGTCCCCTTTCTCTAGCAGCCTCTGCAGCAGTGGATTATTTTGAGCCCTCTTAATCAAGACAGTCTTGGAAGAGGATGAATGAAACAAGCTTCTCCTTTTGAGCTGCCTTTTTTAATTAGCCACCTCCAAAGCATCCTATTGTTCAGAGGCTTCCTCTCTGGAAGGCTTGCAGGCCCTGAGAACAATGGCCATTTTGAGATGGCAGGGACAGAAACCGGACCCGACCCCGTGCCGATCCCAGTAGCATCACTCAACAACACCCACTGAACAATACCTGTCAGGACGGATCACAGCAAGTGTTCCGGACCATGATTTGGATTGTCTCACCCAACGGGGGGAGGGATAGCTCAGTGGTTTGAGCATTGGCTTGCTAAACCCAGGCTTGTGAGTTCAATCCTTGAGGGGGCCATTTAGGGATTGGGGGCAAAAATTGGGGATTGGTCCTGCTTTGAGCAGGGGGTTGAACTAGATGACCTCCTGAGGTCCCTTCCAACCCTGATATTCTATGTTTCTATGTAAGTAGCTAACAGGTCTGGCTGCAGTCCCCCTCGGCTATAGATTTTTGTGTTCAATCACTGTTGACAACACTCCACTGATTCTGGGGTTTTTTGCTTCAGTTTCCTGAACACACATGCATGCACGCATGAACGCACAGAGCCCTTGATCCTGAAAGACTCTGCCCGTGCTCAGCAAGGGAATGCAAGTACACTGGGACACTCACTGGTACACTCCTGCACAGGGGTGAGCACAGGCAGGTCCTGGGAGTGAAAAAGAGAAAGAGCTAGAGCCCCGGATTTCACAAGTGCTGAGCCCCCACAGCCCAACTGAACCGGTACCTGCAAGCCTCCCCTGGGGCTGGTACCTCTCCAGAGGCGTTTACAACCTGAGTGACTCACCTTAATCCAGAGCTGTGACAACCCTCTCCCATGGAGCCAAACACAGTCATTCTTCCAACCCCCTGGCCCACAGCGATACACACACTGACTTAACACAACATGTTCCCCCAAAGATACTGCACGTGGCTGCAGTATCTCACAGCCACACAGTAGTATCTCATTCGTGGATAATTGGGCTCCCTTGCACGCCACGTCTCTCTCCTGCTTATATAGTTCACGTGTACACCCCCAGTCCTCTGCTCCTGCAGTGGGCAGGGTCGGTCTATCCTCGGGGGATGTTATCAGAGAGAGAGGCCAAAATCAGAACCCACTGCAATTTTGGGCATTGTTTAGAGTCAGTTCCCCGGACCTAAAACCATCTCTGTCATCTTGTTTCGGGGTTGGACCCCAAACCAAAAATGGGCTGTTTCTGGCTCTGGTTCTGATGTGGCCCAAATCTCAGCAGAGAAGCCAAGAGATTTCCGCATGAGGTGATGGACAGTCTTTCAGGAACAGCTGATCTCACAAAACGTCTGCCTTGGGATGGGACAAGATCACATCAGAACTGCTCATGAGATTTCAGCTCCATTGAATATGAATCTGCCTCCACATTTTGATCCAGCCTCCAATTTGCACCAAGCACAAACCTAATCTGTATCTGGGGGCCTAATCTCTGTGGGCCGTCTTATTATATGTAACTGTATTACAGTGAGCTATCCGCTGTACTGGATGGAGTCAGAACTGCTCATCAGGGTGTCATAGGACCTATACTGATACTCCCTAATGGTGATTCTCCTTTAGGTCTAGTGGCAGGTTAGCTCAGGGCTTTGGAAGCAGTTCTGTCCCAGCTGTCACCGTAAAGTTCCAATTAGCTATGTTGTGACGCATTATAAACCGGCCTGACTGCAGATGTCTTACTCTCTGTAGATCAAGGGTGGGCAAACTTTTTGGCTTGAGGGCCACACTGGGGTTGCAAAAGGGTACGGAGGGCCAGGTAGGGAAGGCTGTGCCTCCACAAACAGCGTGGCCCCCATCCCCTATCCGCCCCCTCCCCCTTCCTGCCCCTGACTGCCCCCCTCAGAATCCCAGACCCATCCAACCCCCCCTGCTCCTTGTCCCCTGACTGCCCCCTCCTGGGATCCCCAGCTCCTAACTGCCCCCCGGGACCCCACCCCCTATCCAACCCCCCTGTCCCCTGACTGCCCCGACCCCTATCCACACCCCCGCCCCCTGACAGGCCCCCCGACCCATCCAACCTCCCCCCCACTCCTTGTCCCCTGTCCGCCCCCTCCCCAGACCCCCTTCCCTAACTGCCCCCCCAGGACCCCACCCCCATCCAATCCCCCCTGCTCCCTGTCCCCCCCTTCCTGGGACCCCCCGGGACCTCCCCCCCCCCGCTCCCTGTCTGTGAACCTCCACCCCATCCAACAGCCCCCTGTCCCCTGACTGCCCCCTGGGACATCCTGCCCCTTATCCAACCCCTCCCCCCTCACCCTTACCATGCCACTCAGAGAGGCAGGACAGGCTTATTGGAAAGCCTGGGAGGTGGGCGGGCACGCAACGGTGTAGCTGCAGGGGAGGGAGGACAGCAGGGGAGGGGCCGGGGGCTAGCCTCCCCAGCCTGGAGCTCAGGGGCCAGGCAGGACGGTACCGCGGGCCGTAGTTTGCCCACCTCTGCTGTAGAGGGAGGACCAGATTGTGTCACCCTTACTCTGTGAATATTTCCATGGATTTAACACTCACACAGTATGCTGCTGGTCACCATGAGCAGAGGCATCAGAACCTGGCCCAGAGTGAGCGAGAGATAGGAAGTCTTTGAATAATAGTAGTTATTTATAAGGCTCTTTAGTCTGTTTGAGAAATGAGCCAAGGGACATCTGCCTTAGGTCACAGAGTTTGTCACAGTGCGGAGGGCAGGGGGAATATCTGGCTTTCATTGCCAGTCTCCCAGCAGAAGCATTTTTGCTTCGGGTAGCTGGCATTGTTAATGGTGGTTTAACCTACTTACAATAATAATCCCTGGAATCGAGGTATTGATTTAATCTTCGCAGCCCGAATGGGGCCGTGCTGCAGGGGCGGGAGAGCTCTGCGGGAAGTTTCTCCAGTGAGTTGTAGCACACGCCCAGTGAGGAGGGGCAAACCAGCTGTATGCTCTGCCTCCTCACGTACCCCCCCACAACCTCCCCGCCCCCCGCCCCCAAGCAAAGAGAATTCTTTCCAGGAAGGAGTCAACCGTGGCTCTGTCCCTGGCAAAAAACAAACCAACCAACCCACCCTGTGGATCACACATCTGGAGCAATATTAGATCATCCAGGTTTCTCTTGCATTCAGAAAACCAAATTCCTCTAATCTCGCACACCATCTGGCCAAATCTCTCGCCATCCGGCTCCCTTTCACACACCCAGCACTGTGTCTACAAGATGCTTGGCCTGGGCTCACAGCGACTGCATCCGCACACAGCAGAGTGTCTGTTGCAGGGACAGGCGCTGCAGGAGACAAGGAAGGAGGGTTTTGTGGTTAAAGCTAAGGACTCAGGAGTTCAATTCACTGCTCTGCCACAGATTTCCAGTGTGACCTTGGACATGTCACTTAGTCTCCCTGTGCCTTGATTCTCCATCTGTTACATGGAGATAATAGCTGACTCGTCTATTCAGACTGTGCGCTCTTCGGGGCAGGGACTGTCCCTTACTGAGTCTATACATTACCTAGTGCCATGGAGCCTGGATTCCAGCCAATGGCTGGAGCTGTCTCCTTTGCTTGTAATCGTTCTGCACAGCCACACAGCAGTGCTGTTTCTCATCAGCACCCAGTGCACCTTACAGACGTGGCTGGACTGGTGCATTCTGGGACTTTTTTAACTATCTTTCCCACAGCGCTCAGGTTTCTGAGAGCTGTGACTCTTGGGTAATTTTTAAATGGGTGGCTCTGCATCGTGGCGTGGGGTCAGGAGGACAAGCTGAACCTGAACAACTGGAATGCTTGTGGCTCCCAGTGCAAACTGGGAGAGAACGCAGGTGACAATGGCACCAGTTGAGATGCACTTGAGTCTAACCACCCAGCACTGGTAAAATGCTAGGGAGGGTCTTGGGTTTATAGGGCCCCATTTGTCTGGTACCAACAAGTCGTTGTACTGGCTTCACATGGTCAAGGGGGTCTAGCCAACAGCCTCTGCAGCACCTTTCCGACTTGTATAGACCAGGCCAGCTCAAGCCTCCTGTCAAGATGGGAAGAAGAGTGCCTGTGGGTCCATCAATAGAGCTAGCCTTCCTTTCGTCCAGGTTCGCTTTTATTCCCAGCTCCACATAAAAACACTTGTTTCCCCTCCCCTTCCCTGCTTAAAGTTTAGCTTCAGTCTATCTCCTTCAGTACAGAGCAAATATCCAGTTGCCCTTAACTCATCTTCACACTCACCTAACTCCAGTTCATGAGATGCAGGCCTGAGTGTTTCTCTGACTCCGGCTTTGATAGGATCTTGGTTAAATCCTTCCCTGCTCACCCATTTCAAGATGTTCAGATATCGGACTATCTGCTCAGTTGTGTGCCTGCTGGGCGGAATGGCTTTCAGAGGAAAATCCAGATGTGCTCCGTATGGAAACAACTGGCCAGGGAACCTAATCTCCTGACTTTCCCTGTCCAGTCTGGGGAGAACCCAGGCATATAGACAGCATTTCAAAAAATATATATTTACCACAGAACTGCTTGCTGAGTCAGAGCTACACTGTGGGAGTTGTACTGTATTTGCACTGTACAGCAGGGTACAAAGGCAGTGCTGCCGGCAGCAGGCATAAGAGAGAAACACACACAGACACATAGCATGCCTTGTGATCGAGAGAATGTATGGGGAGAGAGATGATATGCAGAAAGAGGTGGATGGATAGAGGGTGTGAATGGGGATGGATAGATAGATAGACAGATAGATAGATACATAGATCAGTATATTAAGATCTAGGAGGATAGACAGATAAATAGCATGGGGCAGGAGAGTTATTGTTGCAATGGCCAGGGCTCGCAGTGGTATAACTGTGCCTGGCAGTGATACACATTGTAAAGAAAAGGAACAGACCCATGGATAGGCTCAGAAGCACACCCTGAATAGAAAAGCCTGTGATTTTAGCATGCGCTGGTGGGGTTGGTCTATTCCAGGTCTCTGCCTCTGCCCAAAGAATTTCCAGGTTCTCTATCTAATAATAATAGAGCCGTGGCTTTTAAACTGTCTCTTCTCATCAGGTCACTGTAAAATAGGGTTAAGGGGAGGAGTGGGGAAGAAGAAGAAGAAGAAATCCAGTTGTTCATGCTAAGGATTTAATAAATGTTGACATTTGTGCAGAGGGAACTGTCTAGTGTTTTATGGTGCTCAGATGATCAAGGCAGGATTAGCAGGATCCAGAAATTGTTCTCTCACTGAGGAAGAAAGACTAATTTGCTCCTGCCTCTTATTTAGGATTTGAATATACCTATCCATCCCTCAGATGATGAGACGATAAAGACATGTGGGAAACAGTCCTCAAGTAGCTCCCCAGACTCAGGAGACCAAGCAAATACACATCCCCCTGCTTCCCTCACAGTGTCAGAACACTGTCTCCTCAGCATGGTGTGTGTACTGGGGCTGTCTGTCCCTTGTCATCTCTGCTCGTTTGCTTTCCCATTTGACCTGCCTTATTTTTAGACACCTCTTGTAGCTATCCGCCTTGTCGATTTCTGCAGCTTTGATTGCGGCAGCTGAGGTGGCAATGGAAAGTGCAATTTCAAAATTACCTTTCATGTGTGGTTTGGAATAATAACTGTTGCATTAGACAGAGCAGGCTTCATCTCACGCCTGAGGGTGAGGGTCTGTTTACCACAAGTATATAGTGTGCTGTGTCTTTCCTTCCTTCCTTCCTTCCCTGCCCCCATTCTCTCATCATGCATATTGACCAGTGAAATCTGCCTGGCCTAGCCACTCCTGCCTGCCAGCCTAGAGCAAGTGCTTGCTCACCCAGATAACCTACTGGCCAATATCTCACCTGCCCATCCTACAGAGTCAGCAAAGGCAACCTGCCACCATATAGCTCAGCTGCCCAACCTACCTGGCCAGCAGTGCACCCCACACCTGCCACATAGGGAAACTGAGGCATGGGAAAGTAAAGCAATTTGCCCGAGGCCACACAGATCAGTGACAGAGAATAGAGCACTAGCCACTAGATATTGCTCTCCGTCTGAGGTGGGAGGAGATTCTCAAGATCCCTGACTTCTAGTCCATTGCTGTAGCCACCAGACCATCCTTCCTCAAGGTCAGTGTGTTTGCAACAGTGAGCATGTGGCCATGCCGCTGTATGTGTGTGGACATGCGTGTGTGTGTGTGCGTGTGTATGCAGCACTCCCTGAACTCTTGCGTAATGGTGGGACCCAATATCCTCCCGAATAAGAGAAGAGTCTCCGCAGCTAGTTCACAGCAGCCTCAATCGCTGGTTATTGACCCCCGTGGCTCCTCTGTACAGAAGTAGGAGGCAAAAGCCGGTGTTCCAGCACATCTGTTCCGGAACTGGGCCTTGATGGCTGTAGGGTATTTCCCCCTGTCAGTTCCTTCCTCTCCTTTATGAGCAGAAAGAGCCAGGACAAAACAAAGCTGTTAATGCTCTCAAAGCTGCCTCTCTCCTCACCCTGCCACCTGTCTCCACTAGGGAGAAAAGAAACCACAGACAAGCCAAATGGAAGCACAGAGGGTCTTAGAGATTAAAGGTGGGCTCTTGTGTTTTTCCTGAGGAACTCGTACCTGCAGACTCCCCCATCTTCCTTTGGTGGTAATCCCATGGAAACCTCTGCAAACAACTCCACAGGACATGTGCTAGGTAAATCTCTCTCTCTCTGCTGGAGCAGCCAGGATTTGCAGCTCTATAAAAGCCTCTATGAACCCCCAGGCTCCCTTGTTAATAATGGATGGTTCATAATAATAATTCATATGGATAGGATTGGTAGTTTGGGGAGGAGGCCAGGTTGGGCTCCTGGGCTGCAATCCCTCACCCCCTGTCCCCACGGCACTAGAGTGAGCCCAATACCACCTGCCTGAGTGCTGGTTTAGCTCGTGTGGAGGTAGGGGGCTGGAATACCAGGCCCCCTGGATTACCTGGAAAAACTGCACTTTTCCAGACACGGATGCTCAGTGTTGAACTCACTGCCTCTCCTGGGCAATCCGCATCCTTCTGCCAGGCCAGGAGAGAAAAAATTAAGCTCCTCTGGCAAATGACTTCTTCTTAGGAACAATATATTCTCTATATGACGGTAGCACTGGAGACCCCATTGTGCTGGGTGCGGCCTACACACAGGCCCTGTCCTGATGAGCTCAGAGCCTGACTAGACAAGACAAAGGGAGCGGTATCACCATCACCAGTTCAGAGATGGGCACCGAGGCCGAGGAATTAGGTGACTTGCCCCAGGGAGCCTCGGGCACAGGCAGGAATTGGGCCTAGATCTCCTGAGTCCTAGGCCCTTAACCTCAAGACTAGCCTTTCATCCGATGGAAGCACGACCTAATAGATCTAGAGGTGAGCTTGAAACCTGCATATCTGGGCCAACTGGCCCATTGAACCCGGGAGCAATTCAGACCTCAATCCAGACATGCACTTTGTATTCCTGTGCTGATCTGAACCACGATGGCAGATGCTCCCAAACTTGGGAGACTAATTTTCTCATTTGTTGGCCACCACTGCAGAGGGTTCAAGGAAAACAAATGAGCTTGGAGACTGAACTGAGAGAGATTAAGTGACTGGCCCATGGCCACAAAGGATATTGGTGGCAGAGCTGGGCATTTATCCCAGGTCTCCCAAATGCTAAACTAATGCTGTAACCACTGAGCCATCCTACCTCTCAGAGGTGTCATACCTGAGTCACAGCAGCAGCAGGGAGACAAAAATCAGGTCCAAAGAGCTGGTAAGTGACTGAGGAATCCAGCTAATGCAGAAATGCTGACCCCATTCTCCAGCGCGAAGGGGCATAGCCAGGATGGATGTTGCTGACCTCCTCAGCATGAGTGGCACTGAACTGGCCGTGTAGACTGGGAGGTATCAAATTTGCTGCCATAGCTACCAAAAGGGCATCTAGAGGATGTTCACTGTGGCAAAAAAGGGTGCCTGAAGCCTAAGACTGACACCTGGGCTCTGTTCTTAGCTCTGCCATGTGAGTTTGGGCTAGTCTTGTCACTGCCCCGTGCCTCAGTTTCCCACTCTATAAACTGGGAATAGAAACACCTGATTTAATGAATTAAAAGTGCAGATTATTTTGAGCTCCATCAAAGGAGCTATTATGGCTGTGAGTCCTGTGGGACCTGCAGGATCCTAGTCCTGCTGCAGGGCTGTCCTGAAGGGCTTAAGTGGAATTAAAGTACTGTGATGGCCCCCATGTTACTGGGGGCTCAGGTCAGATCCATCCTTAACTGGCCTTTAGAAGATGTGACCCTAGAAGGACCCAGAATCACCATGTAATAGGGACTGAGCATGTACCCAGACTGACACCAGAGCTTCATTTACACTAAGGGAGGTGTTTGGAAGTTGGGCAGAGACCCCAAATGGAGACCGGGGAGATTATATTTGTTCTGCGGCAGCCTGAGCTCCACCTGGCTTATGAATAAACAGCTTTACCTTCATCAGCAGCCTGCACAGCAAACCCAGGCTTGGAAGCTCTTCTCCCAACTCTCATCCTTCCAACTAAGTTTCTCTATTGGCTGAATTCCCTGCTATGGTGTCAGGTCTCATAGGAGATGGGGCCTGAACCAAATGGACAAAACACCCCTGGATTTTGCAGGTGTTTGAAATCTCGGATCCCATCTAAGAAGCCGAATAAATGATGGAGAACCAGTCCCTGCTTTCCCTTACCTGCATCTGACGTTGTCATTATCTGGAACGCCGAATGGGTGTAAAATACTGTCTGATCAGAATGATAATGTTCTGCACGTACTTTGCACCAAACTCAATGATAACAGTAAGAAAGACTCAAGCCCATAGAGTCTGATCCTGTGTGTTCTTGAGAGATGCTGAATGTCCCAGACTGCTGCTGATTTCAATGGGAACACATGGTGCTCAGCACCAGAGCAAGGGGAAGGACAAGGGAGAAATGGTTTTCCAATCCCAGGAAAATTTTACAAAAAGAAAAGGAGTACTTGTGGCACCTTAGCGACTAACCAATTTATTTGAGCATAAGCTTTCGTGAGCTACAGCTCACTTCATCGGATGCATTCAGTGGAAAATACAGTGAAGAGATTTATATACACACAACATGAAAAAATGGGTGTTATCATACACACTGTAAGGAGAGTGATTTTAGAAATTTTGGACATTTTTCCTGCCCCGAATCAGGATGAAAAGTCAAAATTTCAAAATTGCCCACAAGTCAACAAGCTGAAGAAGAATTCAGTTGGGGTCCATTGAGATGGTTTGCATTGGCATTTGTTTCTTTTTAATTTCAGGTCATATAGATTTTATTTTTATTTTTAATTTTGACCATTTTTAATTTTTATTTTTTTTTTACTATATGACCCTAAATTTCAAAATGAAAATTTGTTTCACCATGAAACAACCTTGAATTTTCTGCTTAGACAGGGCCAAGAGGGGGCACACTGACAATTTCAAACCGTTTCTTCCGAACAATGTTTCTAAACAGAAATTTGCTCGAAAGTGACCTTCCCCACAGGTCTGGTTTTGAGAAATCAGCATTTTCCAATGAAAAAAATGTTTCCCTGAAAAATTTGTGTCTGATTCTCCTTAGCACCAGCATTGCATATCCCAGCTTGGTTTGTATCTGTTCCTCGTCTGATGTTGCTATCTCCTTCCCATTGACTGCTTTCAGTGTATTAATTTTATCGGAAGACATTGTCAAAACAACTTCTCTTCTGTCTTTGCATTTGGGACGCCGGCGCAGGAAAGTACATTTCGTTTTCAATCTGGCCCACTGAACACTGATTGCAGACAATGATTTCTTCTGCTTTCCAGACTTCTCTGCGTCACCCTCTTTTCTGCACCGAGTTTATGGTCACTGACTCCGGATTTTGTTGTTATTTGCCTTTGTTCCACATTTTAACCTTTGTTAGTGACTCAGTCATTGTGAAATTTCTGTTCAGTGACCTATAACACCCTAATTTAGTTGGCATTTTGATCTTGGATTCCTGATGCACAGTCTGTCATGTGCCAAGCCCCTTCATCCTTCCCCTCTCTCAAGTCTCCTCTACTCCTTCATCCTACTTTATTCTTTCATTCCCTTCTGCCTTCTAACCCCCATCCCTTTCCTTTTGAATGTTCCCTTTTCTCCTCCAAACGCTCCTAATCCTGTATCTCTCATTCCTTCCATCCTATGCTTTCTTGCTTGCTTTCTTTCATATTCCCCTCCACTATCCTCCCCGATTCTCTCTCTGCACTACGTTGTGTCACTGAGGGGTGCTGCAGTGAAAGGAGCCATCTGTTGATCCTCTCCAGCTGAGACAGATAAGGGAATGGCACCTCTGCTGAGGCTGGAAACTTTGACAGAACGAGAAGTGTCAGCAGCAGAGATAATGGTTGTAAACAAGCTGCGTGGGGCAGAGCCCATCAGTCTCTTGGGGACCAGCAGTGGGGACATGTGTGTGGTCCTCTCCATTACTTCTTGGAGTAGTGGGGGGGGAATCTCCTGCCCTGTGTCAAGGAGGTCTCAGGAGGGCACGATTGTGTTACCGGCGAGGTGAGCCCAAGATGATGTGCTCTTGGGAACATTCTGCATGGAGCGGGGTAACTGCTCATTGGGCCATAACTCCCGACTCCCTTCCCCCTAGATATTCACCAGCCATGAGGAAATAAAAGATCCTGCTCGATTTATCCCCTCTCCCAGCCTGGGGAGCTGAGGACTTTGGTTGAACTCTGGATGCAGGGTTCCCTCTCAGTATGGGGCCTGCAGGAGATAACCTAGCGCTGCCATGACCAGCCTGTGTTAAAATGGCATCGAAAGCTCAGCTTGCTTGTCTGACTCTCTGCTTCCTTCCCTCAGCCTTTCTGCTATACAGCTCCTGTGATGACTCTGATACTGGGGGGTCAGCATCCCTGGCTCCCAAGCTCCCATGGGTTCCCCTCATGAAGAAAGGCTGATGGGGGTTAAAGTATTCCTTTGACGCTTTGCTGGGCAGTAGCAGAAGGGTCTGCGTTGTGCCAGGTCATTCAGTGACAGGCGAAGCTGAGTTCCCCATGATCCCTCTGCAGCTACAAGAATGGGCCGATCGGACTTTCCTTTCTCGCTGCTGTTGTCACAAACCTTCGGCTGTGAGAGCACAGGTGCCATCAGGCCTCCATCTAAGGAGAGAGAGAGAGGGGACCAGAGGGACAGGATGGGGGGGCTCTCCATTTCCACCTCCTACTCCATGACCCCAGCCAGAGAGGCTGAGGCAACGGCTATCATAGCCAGTCTCTGTGACGCAAGGGGCATGCGAGCAAACCTGACAGTTGCAAACTGGGCCCCCCACACCCTTTGGACTCATGCTCCAGTGTGTTTTCCTTTCAGAAGGGCTCAGCTGGGAACAGCTCACAATGGAACGCCAGCACATTGTTCTGGGGCCCCTGTTGCCGTTCTGACAGCCAGAGAAGCTGCCAACCAACCAGGGAGGTTCTTCCATGTGATTTTTTCCTTTTGGAGCTTGCAGTGGTTCTCTGGAAAGTGACGCTGTGCAAAGCAGCCCCATCCCCATTGTGTCTCTCGGACTCCAGATCAAATGGGCTCAGTTTGCTCACCAGTGTGTGGTTGGCCTATGGAACTCACTGCCACAAGCTATCACTGAGGCCAAGAGCTTAACAAGATCCCAAAAGGATCAGACATTAATATAGCTAATGAACCCATGCAGAGTTATCACAGTAGATATTAAATAAATACATTAAACAAGAACTTCTGGAAGGGATATAAACCCTCCTGCTACATGGCCCAAGCCAAACTCTAACTAATGGGGGAGGAGGAAAGTTATCCCTTATCTGCCTACTGCAGAGACCTTGTCCTTCCTCTGATGCACCTGCTAGTGGCCACTTCCAGTGACAGGACACTGGACTAGATAGCTTCCTGGTCTGATGCAGTCTGCCATTCCCTACATTCCTAACAAGGTGACATTTGTGGGGCCTGATGTTCAGAGGTGCTGAGCTCGCACAATTCCCATTGACCAACGTGCAGCCCCTCTGAAAATCAGGCCATCTTCACATCTCAGTGCCTCAGTTTCCCCTTCTGTGAAATGAGGATCATAAGGTCTCCCTCACCTTTACAATCTGCTTTGAGATCTACTGATGTGGAGCGCCCAGGATTAGTAGGATATTAACAGAAAGGAAACACACAAAAGAGATTTAGAAAAGGCAGCTCCATCTAATAACTGCCCTACATACCTCTCTGTCTGTCTGTCAAGGCACTTATATAGCTATCGTCGCTGCAGTATCTGAGCACCTGTTTCTTCTTTGAAAGAACAAGCTCGCTGGGCCAAAGTTCAGCGCCGGCAGAAGCCAAGAGAAGCTGAAGTCAGTGGGAGCTGCAAGTGCCTGGGGGAAAGACAAAAGGCACAGCGGGTCCTTTGGCAGCTCCCACATCTCTGTCCTGGCGGGTGCATTGTAATGAGAACAAGCAAGAAGGAGATAACGGATAGGGAGGGAAATAAAGCCTGTTTTTCTCCCCTATTTAGGATGAAAAGTAAGCGGCGGTGCCCGGGCCTATCAGATCTGTCAGCGCGGCGCCTGGCAGGAAGAGGGAAGGGTGAATGCTATTGTGTGCACCATTCTGCTTGGTGGGTTCCTCTCCTCGGCGGGGGAAGGGGAAAGAAACACACACACACACACACACAACAAGGCACAGGGTGTACAACGCGGGGGCAGAGACATTTGTTATCGAAATGGAAATGTGGCTCTTTGTGGATGAAGGTGTATCTGCTTCCCATTGTCTCTCGCAGCAGCCCGGTGAAAGGCTCCTTTGATGGCTCCGTGTTTGTGCAACGGCTATGAAATTGCTTTAGAAGACAATGAGCGCGCGTTTATTGATAATGAAAAGGAGGGGCGGGCTGCGTTTCTCTGTTTCCCCAAGAGCAGCTTTCAAAGGCTTGCAGAGAAAAACTGCGATACTGGGCCAGGCCGGCGAGCGGGTGATGGACAGGGAGCCTCATAGCTCCCATACAGAGCTAATGTGACCATCTGGCCTGATTTAACAGGACTACTCCACTCTAACGCTTTAAAAATCCTCCAGGCTGCTCATGCTCTACCCAACTCATCAGCTTCCATTAGCAGTGAGGAGAAGAATACCTCTGTCTGACAATCCCTGCATGGAGCCCATTATCCCACACACCGAGAAGCAACCCTCCTGGAGGAGATACCAACCTGTTAAACCTCTGCAGACAGGCATGGAGAGGACATTCCATAGCTCCCAGGGAGGCCTGGTGAATGGGAGGATGAATTCCTGGGGCGCTCATCTAGACCCAACAGTGGGTTTCAGGGAATCTGGAGCGAATGCTGAGTCTGGAGAAGCTCTGCTTCGGCTGTGTGTGTGGGGGGGGAGGGTATCAGGGGCGATATCCTGGAGAGGTGGGCAATTTGCAGGAGCACAGTGATTATGGGGACCTTGTATAGATTCAAGTCAGAACAGAAGCATAGAATTGTAGAGTTGGCAGGGACCTCAGGCGGTCACTTCACCCAGCCCCCCACCAGTGGCAGGAGTTTGAAGCTGAGGGCATTTCTCAGACCTCCCTACATTATAACTTAGGGTAGGAAGAACTCAAGCCTCAAGCTTATTCCTGGATTCTAGCGCTCACCAAATGACCCTGGTTAGACCTTGGCAAGGGAAACTGAACAGAAAAAGAAAAGGAGGACTTGTGGCACCTTAGAGAAAAACCTATTTATTTGAGCCTAAGCTTTCGTGAGCTACAGCTCACTTCATCGGATGCTGTAGCTCATGAAAGCTTATGCTCAAATAAATTGGTTCGTCTCTAAGGTGCCACAAGTCCTCCTTTTCTTTTTGCGAATACAGACTAAACACGGCTGCTACTCTGAAACCTGAACAGAAAAAGGCACCCAGTCCCTGTGGGCACTCACACTCTCAAACATACACCCATATCTACCTACATGCAAACACATATACAGCCACACATGACCACCCTTGCAAAACTGTGTCCAACCATCCAAATGTATACACAGGTACACTCTCTCACACACAGAAATACATAGATGGGGATAAACACTCATGCAAGTATAAAGGCAACCTGCAAAAGTCATCAGCACCTTTCAGCGCTAAAAACCTGGGTCTTTAACACCTGAGCTAAAGGAGCAACTCCACCGGCTGGTAGCTGTTGTAGGCTGTTATCCACTGCCCATACATCTTCCCCACACGCAGACACACTCCCATATGCACATATACATATCCCTGCGATGACACAAAACCACAACTCATACATAGCCAAATCCACACACACCTTCCTCGCACATGTGTACACACCCAAGGCTTTGACACAGGCACACACTTGGACTCTCTCTTACACATATACCACCTCTCAAACAATTAACCAAGCTCTCACACAACAATTGCTGCTCCGACCTGGCCAGGACAGGTCTCCTCCAGCAACACCCCAAACCAACGCATACACCATATCCTTCCCACCCCTGCCCAAAGCAGCCTGAAAACAGGTTATTAAGTCTGTGTATATATAAAAACACATAGTGTATTTCCCTTCTCCCTCATTAGTTAATAGCGGCTTTAATAGGAATGTGTCTCTTTCTTCACCTATCCTCCCTCAGATGAACAGTTTAATCATACAGTCATGCTCAGCCAGGCTAGCTCCTTTATCTGCACAATAAAGAAATGGTTTATGGCAGATAGACGGCTCAGACCGAGCTGTCAATTTCACACAGGGCCTTATCAGTGCTCGCACATGGTGTAAGTCCGTCGGAAATTAGACGCGGGATTCACATGTCTAACAAGCAGGGTTAAATGCTTTTTCTCCCCCCTTCCTTTTCTTTTTCCTTCACCCTCTCTCTTCACTGATTACAACATCGGTGGCAGCTTTAAAAGGACAGTTGTGCCTGCCTCCCCGGTGAAAGACATTAATTTATTGTAGTTCGCTCTTTATTTGATTATCGTTTTATTAAAACCAGCCCGGGCGATAGCATTTCTGCTAGAACAAATCCTCGGCTCCTGCGTTTAATCTATTACCAGCCCAATTTATTGCCAGAGAAAACCAAGTGGCTCCTACTTGCTGTCGCCGTCTGATGTCTCTCCCCGAAGGAGGAATGGCCCAGCGAGGCCTCGGCATGGACAGCCCCGCAGCTTATCCCCATGCCTCTGGAACAGAGCAGTTTCCAGTGAGTAGGGACCTTGTCACAGGGTGGCTGGACCCTTGAAGGGAGGCAGGATCAACTCCCCTGTACTGGAGCAGGTGTTCCCAGTTGGGCCAATTAAGAGGGTGTGGCTACAAAGAGCCAGCTTGTCATTAAGGATGGAATGTTCCGGGAGCAGCAGCCTCAGGACATTCCCCTGGGAAAAGCTGCCAGAGGTCCCCAGGGAGAGGGGAACCTGCTGGAGGGAACATGGCGCCCAGGGAGAAAGCCTAGGAAGCAGTGCTCAGCTAGAAGAACCAAGGAAGAATCCTGCAGCAGGCCTGAAAGGCAAAAGGGGTAGGGTAACCATATTTCCCAAAGGGAAATGGGACACCGCGCAGGGCTGGCCTGAGCTTTTCCCCCACATGGGGCTGGCCCGAGCCCCCTGCCTGCTGCCCACATGAGGCTGGGGTCACTGGAACCCTACAGGCCCCCCGCACAAGCCCTGTCTCCCTGCTCCAAGGGGCTGGCATTGTAACCCCAGCCACATTCCTCCACACCGTACCCGACTTTTTTGACAAAAGTGGGCATGTGTCCTGTTTGCTCTTGCCAACTGATGGAGCAAAAGGGGCACATGCCCACTTCTGTCAAAAAAGTCGGGCCAACTGGGACAGGGCTTAGCAAAGGGACTGTCCAGGCCAAAACGGGACGTATGGTCACCTAAAAGGGGTCGTCCCTGGTAGCTGTAGCCATAGGTGTGCTGGAGAATTGGTTCAACCTCTCTCACACAGAAATACATAGACAGTGTTTTGGAAAATTAACTTACCTGAAAAGTGACTCTGGATGTGGTGGTGGGTCTGTTGTGGGCTGAGTACAAAGCAGCACCTTACAGATCCCCAGTCCTGGAGGGAAGTCATGGTCCCCAAGTTCTTCAGTGTTTGACTTCAATTCATGGAGCCCATCCTTGACCTGGAGGGTTCCTTTCCTATCCTGGAACAGGAGATGTTTCAGTGCCCATGGATTTGGGAATCCTCGTGTTATTCCAACCCTTCCCTAGGGTAACATCTCCTTCTGGAGTGAGAGGGGAATAAGTTCTCTGTGGACATTGTCTTCACCTCCCCCAACTGTTCCAGCTATGACTCCTACCTAATCTACCCTCACGGCTTTCTCTACCAATCGCCCCTCCGGGACACAGACAGCAGCCCCAGGAAAGACTCCCCCTTCCTCGTGAATCTGGAGTCTGGGACTCCATGGGGCGTTGATTGTCCTTGACCTTTCACCTCTTCTCCCCTGGCTGATACAAGTCTGAGGAGGCTGCTGGAAGAATTAACCCCTTCTCCCCGAAAAACAGTCTGAAGCTGAGTCATACCCTCCCTGACCACGCCTGGCGGGGAAAGGGGTGACATTTTTAAACTGAAACTTTTGTTTGTCAAAAAATGCAGATTTGGGTCTTCTGAAATGTATCACGAATTTCCGTTGAATTGCTTTGGTCCAAAAAAAAAAAATTCTGAAAAAAGCTCAATGTTTTTGTTGACCCAACTTTGTTTCAAATTTTCCTTCAATTTTTGTTCAACTATTACATAATCTGAAATTAAAATTAAATGTTTTTTTTTCAGGTCAAACAAAACATTTTGTTCAAACTGAAATGAACTTTTTCCCCCCCTTTTTCCCTTTGACAAAATATTCAAATAATTTTTTGGTTTTGGGTCCAAACTGAATTTTATTTTTCTGATTTTGGTGGTTTGGCAGTGAACTGAAAAATCAGTTAATTGTACTGCTCTAGTCATGGACTGCCCCTCTAACCAGGAGCACAAATGTAAATAGCAGATTTTCTCTTCACACACACACACACACCACAAAGCACTAAGAGATGACTTTAGAACAATATCCCCTGACCCTTTAACTGGCTCCTCCCGCTACACACAAAGTTCTGAGGTTCCTCCCCTTATACACCCTTCTCACAACCCCAGATCCCAGCTCCCTCCATATACCCACAAAACTCTCTGTATTTAAAATCACAGCCCCTTTGCATCTGCCCTGCCCCAAACTCGTGGGTATCTCTGGCTGCATCTGCAAAACCCCAGCAGCTGGAATAACTAGCACCTTAAAAACTAGCATCTCTCCAGCTCCGCTGCAAATGGACAGGAACACCTTTACAGTGACAGAAGCTTGTTATAGACTGCAGTGTCTGCCACATAACAGTCAGTGGCAACATCAAGAAGCGATCAATGATGATGGCTGACATTTTATACAGTGCCTTCCAGTCCAGGGCAGTTTGCAATCCACGTAGGGACACAATCTGTGAGAGCCTGTGGCTCTCAGCATGAGGGGCAGCAGCCCTGAGTGTGATGCTTCCCCCTCCCTGATTTATTACCTTGTGTCTCAGGTAGGATATTGTGTGATTAGCTTTGGACAATTCACGCTGCTCGCAGGCTAGTGTGTGCAATGCATTTGGCGATTCTTGGCCCAGCTGGGTGACTGCATCAAAGAAAGAAATCCACCCACCACAATCGATACGAACTAGCCATCCTCACTCAGCCATCTCAGCAGGGCAAGGACCGAACTGACCCTCTCTGCAGAGGTGCTTCCTCTGCCTTAGGGCAGGTGCAAGATGGCCAGGCTGTCCTCATGCTGGGGAGGGGTCCAGGTCTTGCATCTGCAGGGCTGTCGATCCAGCACACTTCCCCAGGGATGCGTCATTTAAAATGTTAACATAGTACAAAAGCCATCCCAGAGCAGCAACAAACCATCTATCTGGAGTCTCCTGCTAGTCCCAGTTGCTGCTTTTGACAGTGGGCGCATTTACTGGTGGCTCACAAATTAAGAAGTGCAAAAAAGCCTTTTTTTGCAAGGGAGAAGTGGATGGAACTCTTCCAAGATTTACGCACTCCCTTGTCTTCTCCCTGCTTGCTGTTCTAGGGCTGCCTTCAACTCCGGTGACTACAGCAGGACGAGGTTTCCATGCTGCCTAATCCAGGCAGGTTTCATCTCTCCTGAGGAGTCTTCATGTTCTCATGGCTAGAAGCCTCCCAGACACACTGATGCATCTGCAATGTCTTCATCAGAATGAAGGCTTGGCTCAGCAGATCCTAGACTGAAATACTGTTTGTGCTTTCTTTCTCCTTGGGAAAAGTAAAAAAAAAGCCAAGGAATTGGCAGCTCTCTAACTCCTCGTGTTCACACCGTGATTCTGACCCCATCTCCGAGGGCGATGCAGAGCACAAATGAACCTCGCCCTGTGCAAGACTTTCTGTCTTGGAGCATCCCTCGTGGTGAGACCCACCATTGCAGCCACTCTGCCTTGGGACTTCCAGGGTCTGGGGTGGGGGCTCAACCGCTGGCAGGTTGCATGACAGCCTCACCCCTTCTGGGGTATCCAAAGTCCATACTAAAGACAAAGGAACCCTAACTCTTCCACCCTTCCTGGGTTCAGTCCTGGGCAGACTCTTCTCCCGCTCCAGGGCTCTGCAGGGCTTTCTCATTGGAGACCCAGCTCCTGCTGAGCTGCCAAGCTTCAGGGCTTCTTCCCTGGTGTCTTTTCCCCAGGCTGATTCTCTCCAGGCCAGGTCCTTAGCTCTGGTCCATCCCCAGGCCTGTCTTGGGAGGGAGGGTTGGCCTTCTCCCAGGCCAGCTTCAGGAGTCTCCTTCACCCCTGCCCTCTCCCTTCACTGAGCCAGTCCCATGGTACAAGCTCCCTCCAGTAGCTCCTCATGAGTTCTTTCCCTGAGGGAGGAAACTCCAGACTACCTCTTTCCTGTGTCTCCCCTCTTACTGTCCTATCGTCTCCCTTTGAAGTTCCTCTCCTTCCCAGCTGACCGCGCCTTTCTCCGAGTGTGCCAGCTGTTCATTAAAACCCTTTTTGCAGGCCAAATTTCCCTGATCAATTATCCTGGAGGTAGACCAGGTCCCCCACTTAAAGGGACCAAGTCACCTTGTGACACGCCCTTCCGAAAAAACCCAAATGCTGTCCTAACTACAGGACAGACTGTGCTTGCAATTAAGTGCTGAACCCCAGTGAAGGTAACTGGCAGAAGTGGGGGCATTTGCACAGGACATAGATTGTAAATCCACACCGCAGTATCCAGTGTGCAGACCGTGGAGCCATTCGCCTCCACTTCAGTCCACGAATTCCCCACTAAAGGATGAGGTTTTTTGAAATCTATTCATTATTTAAAAAGTGGCAGAATGACTCTCTCAGTACAATCCCGGCCTCACGGACGTCAACGGGAGCTTTGCTATTGATTTTAATGAGATGAGGATTTTACCTTGGTTTGGAGCTTGTTCACAAGCGATCAGTTGTGAAATGCCAATGCTGAGAATTAGAGCTGTCTGATTGGACATGTAGGTCACATGGTATTGTTTCTGTTCCCTGATTGGATGAGCATAACTCTTAGAACTTGACCCGGATATTTGCTTTCCATGAATGTTCTGCAGTCAAATTCATTATTCCCAGTAAAATCTATCTATCTGTCTTTTATTTCTAGAGTGCCCATCACTGGGGCACCTACCACTAATTCATCCACTCGAGTATTTGCTGAAAGCTAACTCCAAAGGGGTGCAAATGCAACCAAAGCCAGTTGGTTTGCAAATGCAAACCCATACTCGTCAAAATATTTATTTCCAGGTTGGTCGTTTCACGTTAAACAGTGGCGATATCACCTGGCAAGGCCATCAGATCAGCAAAATGCATCCAGAGCGAAATTTGCTCTCATGCAGAGGCACCTCAAAATAAGACGTAAGGGAGACTGATATTATTGTTTATTATTTGGATAGAGGTAGTTCTTAGGAGACCCAGGCATGAACCAGGACCCCACTGGGCCAGGTGCTGTACAAATACAGAACAGAAAGATGAGCGTTGCTCCAAAGAGCTTACAATCTGTGTAGACTTCGAAGGAACCATGAGGCTAGCAGTAAATTTTGCCCTCAGTGCTCGTGCAGGATTGAAGTGATCCCTAGTTCTCGTGCTGGCTTTAGGGAAGGAAAGCATCAAGCGCACTGTTGTATGTGAATATTCCATGGATGAGTCACCGCCCCCCATCAGGTGAAAGTTCATTGGAGAAGATATATATAAATAAAGAAGCAAAAGTTGAATCATTTTGATGACTCATGTAATATTCATTTTGAATAATTTGTACACACGATTCTATAAAAATGATACTTTCCATCGGATTCCTCCATGAGCTTTAATTTGTTGCTGGTGAGGAGCAGTGCCGGGGTCTTTTATGGGTATTAGTTCCATGGTATATAGCAGGAGGCAGAGGAAGTTTAATTATGATTCAGTGAGCCACATTGTGGGTTTGTCTTAAAGCCACTTAATTAGTGCAGAAATATACAGCTGTAATTATCCTGAAATATGGCCTAATTAATCTATGGGAAACCCATACATGCTGCTCAGGAAAGTTGGATGCATTAATAGTCTATTAATATACTGGAACTGACCGCCTGTCATGCACACATTTGGGAACACCAAGACAGAACCTCCTTAAGTATGATTTCCTACTGAGAACAGCTATACCTGTACAAAAAAAAGAACTGAGCTTCTCTCTGCTGGCTCCAGATAGAGCCAGGTATAGTACGGTAGCCCCAAAATGCATTTCCCTCACAGCCATTTTGAGCTGTAGCACCTCTGTTGTTCCAGTACCGATCCCCCCGCCCAGCCCTGGAGATTTGCCAACACACCTAAGTCCTGACTTACAGCCCCCTAATCTACTTGTTGAGTCCTGGGTCTCTTCTGAGTGCAGATTGCCAGTCAGTCCTGAATGTGTGACAGGTTTATATTGACAAAGTCATATCTACTTGGAGCCTGGATGGGAGTCCCCACAAAGTCCTCTGCTGGTGGCCTCACCTAGATCAGGATTCCCACGCTTGTAGGACAACATGAGTTCATGTCTGAGGTTTCCAAGTCGCCTGTTTATTATACTTTCTTGATTTGGTTTGCAGAGTTCATAGGAAAGAAAGCCCTCAAATCATCCAATACCCTAGGGTTTCTATCCAAACCATCTCTCAGCCCCAGTCCCTACTCCAGATCTGAGACCCACAAACTCCACAGTGAAGCTGGTCCCCAAAGTCAAAGTTTCAGACAGCAAACAACCCCAAAACCTGGCAAATTTCACTTGCTAGTTGGTTTTGATTAGAAGAAGTTTTCCCCCTCCCAACTTTGTTGTGAACCAGTTCAAATATTCCCCAGGGCATAGAAAGAATCCACAAAACACCATGAAACCCAAACTGGGCTTTGGATCCTTGTGTCTCTAGAGTCCGCAGACCGGGTGGGAGGACGAAAGAGGAGCTGATCTGGATTCAAGCAGGGAGATGTGAATTTGTGTGGCTAGAATCAGAACCAAACCTTTGCCCCAAAGCTGCACCAGGCACTTTCTGAGGTTCAGAACCATGTGCTTCACATTGCCCCCAGCCCATCCTTTGCCTTTTCCTCTGCTGCCCCTGCATTTGGAGAGAGCCCAGCCTGGCTAGAAATATCAGCTGTAATTGGGCTGTTCTCTTGGGATGAAATCCTGGCCGCATTAAACTTAATGGGAATTTTAACATTGGCAATAGGGGTAGGTGTTTCTAACCCACCCAGCAGTAGGAAGAACTGATAACATCCAAGAAACCTAGTTCTCAAGGTTTCCAAACCAGTTTTGCAGCACCAAGAAATCCGGCTAATCCTCTGCACTGATAGCTCCTTCTCACACTTAACAAATATGAGCAGCTATTATTCCCCCATGTTATGGATGGGGAATATGACACACAGACTGGCTCTGAGTCACAAAGTTGGGAACAAACCCCATAAATCCTATCTCCCAGTTTCTAGCTAACCATTAGACGATGCTGCCTCCTAGCACAGAAAAGTGTCTTTGGGGTTCATTTGGTGCCCCCTGAGCTGAGGGTGCAGCCTGGCAGAGTGGAGCCGGAAAGCAGCGAGGTGGGGGGAAGAGAGACGAGGCAGCTGGAGGAGTTTTTCTTGAAGCACAGCACATCAGCAAATATTCCAGCAGCATCCTCATGCTTTGGTGATCAAAGTAACAGAAATTGAATCCGGCTGTAATCATCCACAGGGTAGTTTGCTTAAAATTCCCCTAATTATGGAAGTGCAGAAAATGACAGTGCCACAACGTTTTGAATAGAAAATCGACGGCTCCCACAAACTGGCTGCCTCTGCGGCAGCTTCAGGACAAATGGGGCGGGAGGGGAGAGGGAAAAGCTGAAGGTGGAAGTGTGGTCGGGTGGCGGGCGATGCAGAGAAGGGAAGGTAATCATCTTTCTTCCGCCGCCTTTCAGGCTGCAGAGAAGAGCTACGAGTCAAGGTGAGCTTCCCTGCTCCAGAAGATTGATAGAAAAATGGATCTCATTGGGTTGGCCCGTCCACTTTGCTGGCGATTACTGGGTGATGCATTTGACACTGTATCCCAAGTGATATTTTATCCAATACTTATAGCTGAGGCGCTAAAGGCTTTCTGAGTGCCTGCCTGTCTGAGAAGAGAGAAGAGAAAAGGGAGGGGGATGTTTATAAATATAACAAATGTGAAATATGGTTTGCCATAGTGCTTCCAGCAGCAATCTTTCATGAAGGATTGGAGCAGGCCCCGCAGATGTCTAGAGCCTTCCCACCCCCGCCATTCACCCATGGGAGATGACCTGACCAAGAGGATGTTTTATTCAACAGAGAAGTGGGGATGGGGCTTGGAGGGGGGTTGGTAAAAGTTCCCAGCCCCCATCGATTGCAGGTAATAGGGAGCGAAGAAGAGGGCTTGGCTCAATCCCACCTCTCCAGTAGCAAAAGGGTAACAATGGTGCCTTGCCCTTCTCGTCCAAGGATCTCACGCTGGGGGGTGCAGAGAGTGCCAGTGGCCAATGCAGAAACAGAGCCCAGCTCTCCTCATTCCTTTTCCACTGTGTCACACTGCTCCCTTGGGCGTTACCTGCTTATATCGGCCTCCTGCTCTGCCTGGGCCTAGGGATCCAGTGCCCACTCAACAGCTTGGGTCCTTCAACTAAAGACTTGCCTGGAACAAACCATCAGAAACAAGTAAACTTTAGCCTCCAGGGCTGGGCACCCCTATGCTTTATGGCAGGGCTCATCCCCAGCTGTGAATTGAACAGCCGAGGTCTTCCATATTCCCAACCATGGCAAGTCAGCTTTACCCGTGACCTAGACTATAGACCAGTCTCCAATACGGGGTACCAGATACAAGCAGCTCTGTAGCAAGAGTTGCCAGTGTAACCTACACTAACCCAGCGTGGGGTTTCATCCCTGGCTGGTGGCTGGGTCACATATTAGATCCACAGGCCCTGAGTTCAATCCCCACAGACAGGCGCAGCCAGGAGTGTCATTGCACCTTCATTTCAAGCCCAGTAGTTGGATCTCAGGGGGTTTGCAAAAGTGCCCTTAATTAACAAATGCTCTGCAGCGAAGGAGGTTATGCTACCCCCCTGAAAACAGTGACCCTGGCCTGAGCCACAGGTCATTGCGAAGGCCCCCTGTGCTGGTAGGATCTTCCAGGGGGTGTTTACGCCTGCCCTATGCCAGCTGAGCTGATGGAAAGCTGCTGCAGGACAATGATTAATTGGATCCAGGATTCTCAGGACAGTTTAGCCTCTGACTTTGCCTGGTGTCACATCCTTGAGCCACTCCTGATTTGCCCATTGAACCATGAGTGACAAATGCAACCCGGAGAACTCCATAGCCATTGAGACACAATGGGTTCCCAGTGCCATTAGCCTGTCTGTGCCTTGATTGCTCAGGAAGGGAAATGCAAGCCTGAGAAATTGGAAACCTTTGCCAGCAGCTTCAAAGAAACCCAGCAGCTCTGTGGAGGGGGCAGGGAAAGAAGAAAGGGATTTCTCTGGTGCTATTAAAAAGAAATAGAAAAATCTGCTGTCCATAAAGAGAACAAAGCCCTGAGTCAGAGTCAACAGCAAAGTGGGAGATCAGAGCAGGCTGTTTAATTAAGGGATGATTGATAAACCGGGAGGCCTGAACCTTTTCGCTCTTGGTATTGCACCCTGAAGGAAACCTGGGTAGAGGAAGGGTATCTTTGTCAAGCATTTAGGTATCTCGCTAACAACCTGGGCTGCCAGTGAACTGCAGAGACATCATAACGAGCAATACAGTACATCAAAATACATCCTGCAGTCTGCAGCTCCTGGCCATGGCTGGTGTCTCTTCTCACTGATTGCATACACGGGATTAGTGCTCTCTGGCTCTTTTATCGCCCTTTGGATCTCACTGTGTGAGAGTGAGCTGGTGCAGGACAGACAGCCCTGGATACCGGGTGTCCTCAGGTTGGGCCCAGTCCCGTGAAATGCTGAGGACTCCTGGAGTCCTCTTCGTCTGGAGTGGCTCAGGCACTCGGCACCTTGCAGGACTGGATGGAGGGTCCTGAGAGTAAGTAATGAGCACAGGGGGCCTCCGTGCCTTTGGAATGCAAACCCAGAAAGTCAGCTGGCAGGTCACGTGACATGCCTCCAGTCCTCTGCCAAGCCCCTGTGCTCTCCTGATCACTAAATCCTACATGAGGAAAGGGGGGATGGGATAGGGGGCTGCCAGACTCCCCGCCTTGCCTTGGGGTGCAGCCCCCTCCTCCCGCCCTTAGGGAGACACAAGCTCACCCAGAACTCACTCCAACACCATAATCAGTAAGGGACCTTAGCTTTATCAACAGCAAACAGTCCCAGTGCCAGCATCAGTCCCTCCGTCACAGATCGAGGCATCTCTTTCCTGTGGCCTCCGACCAATCCTCACATGCCGCCTGATGCAGGCTCCCAGGGCACATGTTCTGGCTACTCCCTGGGTCTGCTCCCCAGCTCAGAGCTCTGACTCTCAGTGGCTGTCCAGTTCTCTCTCACTGTCCTGCAACCCCCCGGGACACAAAGTGCACACAGTACATCCACTCCCAACCACCCCTCGTTCCCAGGAGCGCTTGGCACAGGTTATCAAGGCTGGGGTGGGATTTCCAACCAGAGCTCTAGGAGGGTGAACGGGCCAGTTTCTGCTCTGTGCTCACCCCCAACCTCCCCGCTGCTTAGCGTCCGAGGGAAGGCTTTCATAGCAATGCTGCCAATCTGCTGTACACATCTGTGGGGTGACTGGTAGTCCACAGTGATTAGGAGGAGCTCTGCTTGGGGCCCTGATCCCCAAGACGGTCAGGTCTAGACTCTGGATCTACCAAAGTTTGGAAGCATTCCACGCTGAGGGTCTTGGTTCAGCCCACTGCAGAAACAGAGACCGGCTGCAAAATTCAGCTCTGGATCCCAATTCAGACTCAATCCCACCCATCGTTTGGGCATGTCCAGTTCCAGATGAGGCCCATTGCATGCCCCCAAGTTTCTTTGCCCTAATGCAAGCCAAGCCCTTTCAAAGAGTGAATCTCTTTCCTGGTGTTCAGAAAGCAGCTGTGAGCGTAAATGTTGCAAGGCCAATCGAGCTTGTGTTGTGTATGATGGAGTGAGACCTGGGGCCTGCAGGGCAGAGCATTCCAATATTTGGTTTCCTGCACTCAAAGCACATTCCCTCCCTCTGCTCATTCGCCCTGGATCCTGTGAATTGATCATGCTCACAGCACATCCTGCTCTTCCTCTGCCCAAGCTGGGTTTTTTTTTCATTTGTGGCTCTTGCCAAAAAAGTATCCAGGTGATGGATTAGTTTGCTGCTGGGGAAAAAGCAGGTGACCCCAAGTGGCCAGCCGACCAGCAATGCCAAGAGGAACAGCTTGGGGGGACAGCAGTGAAATCCCCATGGTCAGCTCAATGTGAGATACCAAAGCCACTGGAGGGTGCCTGACCAGGCTGGTGACTCAAGGGGTGTAACCTGAAGCAACAAGACTGTGAAAACTTAGCAAGGGAGCATGGAGCAGATGGGGCAGATTCTCAGCTCATACAATTCGTATTGACTTCAGAAGCCCAATGAACACTAATTGGCCCCATGGCTGCACCAATGCAAGGTGGAAACGGGATAGCTCAGTCGTTGCTCTAATTGCCCCCAACCTTCTTGCAAAGGTCTTGGAAGGCTCAGGAAAGCCATAGACTCTGATACCCAAGAACAATTTTCAAATCCAAACTCAGTTTCAGCAGACAAGGGATCTACCAAGGAGAAAGGCACCAGGCACCAAGTGCTGGTGAAGGAGCAAAACCGCTCAACTTGCTCCAGAAATACAGGGCAACACGTCACTGCCACCAAATGGCTTGGCAACGAGCCATCCCGGAAAACGGCACCAGGCCCTGCGGCTCTGGGTCACAGAAAAGGAACAGAGCAGTGCACATGGACAGTGGGTTCCAGAGTTTCTGCTTCAGATGAGAAACCAGGACCCGTTGCTTGGTTGCTTCTGTGAATAGAGTTGATGGTGCCAGTGAAGAAGCAACTGTGTCTTTAATCCCTTTCCCCCAATGACCCTGGTAATAGTTGGCCTGCTTCTTCACAATCCCAGCAGCGAGACCCAGGTCCAAATGCTCTGGATGCTTTAGATTAGGCACGAGAGGGACGCTTGCTCTGCCTCTAACCAGGAGCGTAGATGGTCTGTGGGTCAACAGAAGAGTTTGGTTCCTTTGTGTTGGTTCCTTTCAAAAGCTCAAAATTCACTTAGAACGAATGGGAGCAAACACCTAGAATGTGATCTTCGGGAGGTCATGGAAATCTGTTTGGCTCCTGCTTCCTTCTCCCAGCCCTGGACATCAGAGAGCAGCATAGCAGAACAGCAAAAGCAGTTTACAGGAGTCAAAACCCAAACCCCAGAGCATGTATTTTTGAACACCCTCTATCAGTTGTTCCTGAATGCATCCTGTGCAAATGCCCTCACCCCCCAAATGGCATTCCATGCTCAAGCAAGATTAACCAGAAACCAACACTTATTCCCAAGAACAATCATGAATAATCCTGCTTTGCACTTTCAAAGCACCTTCGAAAGCAGGAAACTGAGGCACAGACTGCCTCAAAGTCACACACAGCAAGTGGAAGAGCCAGAAGTGCATCTTGATCTGCTCCAAGCACTCGATATATCTGCCTGTTGCAGCAGCCATCTCTTTAACTGAAGCACTAAAGATTGAGTTGCCTGCCCTCCAATGTAGCCCGTAAAATTGACCCCTCTTGCCAGTAAGCCCTAGAAATATGTCGCCATCACTCCTAGCTAAGTTGGTCTCGGGGGTAACTGCACACATCCTGCTTTGTGTTTGAACTGAGCTGTTTGCAATATCTGGTAATAACATGGGACATTAGTCCGCTGATGACTTTGCATAACAAGAGAATTGCAATTAACACAATGATAATTTCTTGTGTTTGAGCACTTTGGCATGGGTCATGAAGCCAGTTTAGCAAAACAATCCGGTGGGAGTTATTTACCCAGTGGCAATAGGGCTGTGTTCATGGCGAAACAAGAACTCCAGTGGAAGGCTGCAGCCTGGACTCAGACCGTGGCTCTGTATGGGGCGCTGCATGTGTGTGGGCAAATGTGGGAGTCATATACTCTGTGTTTGCCTGCATGTGATGGGTGTGACATGTATGCACATCACATGTATGTGTACAGGCATGTAAACCACGTGAGTGGGGGCATACATGCAATGCTAGAGCTGTGTGTACACACATAGATGTGTGCACATAAACCGTAGGTGTGCGTGCACACACGCATCCATAGCTAGCACCCTGCGTGCTTCAGAGCATTGGTGCTTGAGAGTGCTGCATGTCACAGGCATGTCAGCTTGTCGGCACATAAAGGATGTCACCTGCGGGCATGCAGTGCATGTGTAACAGCTGAACTCTGCATATGTATTAGTGTGCAAGGGAGGCTGCTGCAGCTTTGGGAACTGCAGCGTGCCTCGTCCCCAGTATCACGCTTCGCTCCTTCATCTCCAATATTATAGGCCTAGGCTACATGACCCAAAGACGAGCTCCCTGATGACGAACTAGAAGCTGGTCTCTTATCCTCTAGAGGGAGCAAGATCCTGTGATATACCTCCCGCCCCACTGCGGCAATGACATTGTCCAACTCCAAAGTGCAGGCCCTGAATCTAGGAAGCCCCAAATGTCTCAGATGGCAGCTCCAGCTGCAGTGACATCCCCTGAAAAAGACCAATAGTGACTTCTACAACCAAAGCCTGCGAGAGCCACTCAGGCCCCTGCCTGAACAAATCGACTCTAGCACGGGTCATTATCTGGGAGAGAAAGGGCCCTGGGGGGACTGGCATGCGGGAGAAGAAGCAAGCACCTGGCAGACAGGCTCAGTTGGATGATCTGCCATCTCCTTGCGATAGGAAATTGATGACCCCCTGACCCCCACTCCTTTCGCTGCTGTAATCACCGGCCAGTAACAAATGAGAGGAATTTATCATTACCCTGTGGTTAACCAGCTAATGGTAATTAATGGAGATGCACCTGAAGCTTTGCTTGGCAGATCCCCGGGGATCCCACTGCGGCAGAGGAGGAGGAAGGGAGAAGCGAGGGGCTGCGAGAAAGGGTCTCTCACTTGAATGGCTTCATGAAAGATGCAGCTCTCCTTGGTGGAGATTAATTTTCTCTGATGAAGTAATAAGCACTTTATCATGAAGATTCTTTCATTAGAGGCGTGTGGCTCAGAGCGCGGCCTGGATGGAAGCACAGGGTATGCCCAGGCAGGGAAAGCATATCCTCTGATCCTTGTCTTGACTGTACGCGAGCAACAGGAGCCAGGGGTGCACTCAGGCGGAGGAATGGCGTCCTTCCATCCCCACTGACGCGCTCCCCGGGACAGCGGGAACTCTGGGGCAGACACTTCTACAGTGCGGTAGGGGGACTCCAGGCAGCAGCTTCCTCTTGGAGTGAGCTAGAGGAGAATTCTGGAAGAATAGACCTCTGACCGTGTGGGGCAGAGGTTCACAAGACAGATGTCCTCCCTATGTGGGAGGCAGGGGAATTTGAGGCAGCTCTTAGGTCCCTCAAATAAAAGCTGCAGCCACCAAAAACTACATTTTTATTGCAGTGCTGATTTCCTAGACACTGCAGACCTGATGCTTTCGTTGAACCACTGTTCTGAACCCCCACCACAATTGCCACCAAGCTATCCTGTACATCTGGGAAGCCAAACAGATATGATAGCAGTCTAGGAAATTATGACTGGTGTGGAGAAAGTGACTAGAGAAATGTTATTTACCCCTTCACATAACACAAGAACCAGGGGTCATCCAATGAAGTTCATAGGCAGTGGCTTTACAACGAACATAAGGAAATAATTCTTGACACAGCACACAGTCAGCCTGTGGAACTCATTGCCAGGGGATGTTGTGAAGGCCAAAATTATAACTGGGTTCAATATAGAACTAGGTAAATTCAGGGAGGGTAAGTCCATCAATGGCTCTTAGCCAAGGTGGTCACAGACATAACCCCGTGCTCCGGGTGTCCCTAAAAATCTGACGGCCAGAAGCTGGGACTAGACAACAGGGGATGGCTCACTCAATAGTTGCCCTGTTCTGTTCATTCCCTCTGAAGCATCTGGCACCAGCCACTGTTGGCAAACAGGATATTGAGCTATCTGGACCATTGGTCTGACCCAGTATGGCCATTCTTATGAGATCTTCAGATGGGGAAAGAGCACAAATGAATTTAAGGCACTGGACTGAGAGTCAGGAGGATCTGGGTTTAATTCTTGGCTCTACCACAGACATTTTGTGTGACCTTGGCACATCACTTAACCCCCCTGGGCATCACCTCCCCATCTGTCAAATGAAGATAACGATCCTCTTTTTTCAGTCTTGCCTATGACAACTGCAAGCTCTTGGGGACAGGGATGGTCTCAGACTGTACGCATGCAGCACCTAGCACAACGGGGCCCTTAAGCACCGCAAACAAGACTGGAAGCTGTTAAACAAATGCAAAGTATTATTACTATTGGAAAGTATAAGTCAGAGGAGTGTAAATCGCTGAGCTGTAATTTAGCCTACACACCCACACGAACATTAACAACCCTCCACTACCATGGATGCAGAAGGGCCGTGAGTGGCCAGAGTCGCTCTTTCACGTCTCATTGAAGAGACTGCTAAATGCAGGTGTTTAAAGTCTCTTTTCACGTGCTTTGGCACAGTAGCATCTTTCCCTTTCTCTTGCTCAGTTGTTTTTTCCAATCTGGGTACTTCAGCGTCACCGGCCAATACAGTTTGTACCTTGCTTTGCATAATTCTAAATCATTCCATTAACGAAAGGAATCTATCCATTATCAAACAAATATAACAAATATGAACAGCTAATTTTTGCCTTATATTGCAGGGATTAAATAAGCAGAAATATCAGACAAAAGCATTCTAGACACGTTAGGCTGCCATAAAATTTAGTAGGTGAACTGTTTAATTTACATATCCCAAAATGCAACAGGGTGACACTTTTGAAATTAAAAATTGACAACATAAATGGCATTTAAAGTTCATTTAATATTATTTGTTGAAATTCCACTGACAAATCTGTCATATATTCAGTAGATCCTATTACCAGAAGAAAAAAAATTGAAATTCATACCCACCCGAAATCTGAAAGGCCTATTAAGGCAATAGATGAAAATGTGCATTATCAAATAATCCTAACAGGAGGTTTTATAAGTGGAAATGTAAACTACAGAGTTTTTAAAACGTTACTTTACAGTGACAACTAGTTTCCAAAATGAATTTGACTGTCTCTCATAGTGACAGTGGAAGATTTGCTCAAGGAGCTGGCCAAAGTGTGTCCCAAACACAAGAGGTTGTGTCTCCAGAATAGCAAATCTGTGACCTAATGGATAAGGCACTGGAAGGGGAGTCAGGAGACAGTTTCTCTTGCTGGCTCTGCTAGTGACCTTGGGGCAGCCACTTCAGTTGTGCTTTCCCACCCTTTGTCTTGTTCATGCACAGTGGAAGCTCTTTGGGGCAGCAATTGTCTCTCGGGATGTGTTTGAATAGCACCTAACACCATGGGGGAGCCAATCTCTGGACACTTCAGTAATGCCCATAATAATGCTGAGTACCGCTCTGCTCACAGCACAGGCCCTAGAGGGTTAGCACAAGCCACCCCGATATTGAGCCCAATGCCTTTAGGGTTAGACCAGTGCATTTTAGTCCTCAGGAAGCTAGGCTGCTGTGTGTCCTGAGCAGAGAACAGGGGAGACCAAGATGCTCTTGGAAGAGAGTACAGAGAAAGCCCCCTGGCTTCTCCGGTACAAAACAGGAAGGAAGCCCAGACGCACTTACGCATGCGACCACACGCTCTTTCTCTCTGAGCTACTCCCATCTGGGAGGAGCCACATCTTGTGCAGACTGCTAGTGGGCTTTCCAAGAAACACCCCCTCACCCAGTCAGCACAGTAACTCCACTGCAGAACACTCATCCTCCTGCCCCCAAAGCCCATACCCCTGCCACTTAAGCTAAAGGAGAATCTCCATTTTAGCAGTACAGGGCCTATGAAACACAGATGAACCATTCTGATTCATCCACAACATTGCTGTGGAAAGCTGGAAGGGAAAGCTGACTGGATTTGCAAGTGGCAGTGATGGTGCCTTCTGAGGTCTGCCAACAGGCAGGGGTCCATGACAGTCATGATGCAGGGAAAAGATACTTTCTGCACAGAAGGAAGAATTCCTATTTAAATGACAAATGGCTTGTGTTCCATTTAAATGAAGCTAAAGATAACGACAAAAAGTATTTAGGTTCTTTTTTCTTGTTACATAAAATATGGGAGGAAGGAATCGCAGGAGAAATGGTGCATGGAAATTAATCTGGTTTACAGTCCACATGAATATTAATGAGCTGATGAATATGTAACCATATTTCCTTCCCCCTCTGCTCCCATCTCTTGTTGAGTTACTTTCTATCGGGTTGGAGTACAGTGGGGATGTTGTTAGCAGTGGTAGTATATGCTGGGTTAATTGGGGAGGAGGAATGGGTCGAACAAGTGAAGTAATGAGACCCTTGTGTGCAGTCACAAAAGGGGCTTGTTCGTGTTTAAATGATCTAGGTCCCTGCCTGGAGTTGGGGCAGCCACGTCAGAATCAGCGCTGCCTACCGTGGTGCTGTTCATTGGCTGATTTAAGCACCTTGCAACAGCATCATTGTGCCCATTGCACAAACAGGGAAACCAAGGCCCAGATGAGAAGCCACTTGCCCTAGGTCACCCAGGGAGGTAGTACCAGAGCTAGGAATTGAACCTCTCAGCTCACGGCCGAGCGCTCGAGATGCTCGATCACACGACCTCTCACACATGGGACCCAGAACCCCCTCTCCTGCAGTACGTACACAGGCCCCCAAAGCCAAACTGAGGTGTCCCCAAAATCTCCAAGGTCAGTCTCTTTGCAGCTGTGACAGTGGTGGTCACATCTTCGGCCCTTCAGCCAGCCACATCCCAGAACGGCCTCCCGCGCCAACCTCCCCATGGCTTCCAGCTGCCATTCTGTTGAGAGGAGGCCCATAGCCCAGAGTAACCCATGCCATCCAGCCCTCTTTCCCCCATTGACAGAGCCCAAAGCAGCCGCCTCAAATCCGTCACTGTTAGCGACAGAAAAACAACCCAAGGGATTTTTTGCATTATTAACCCAGACTGTCCATCTCCCCGATCGTCTGGCCAGATAAACAACCTAGTGAGGAATTAATAAGGACTTTCATGTGCACTGTAATAAGAGGGAAAACTTCATCTAAAGATTAAAGCAACAGGGCTCGTTTCTAATGAATTCAATTAGGGGCTGAGTTGATAATAATACATGCCCCTAGCTAGGCGGGTGCTTTGTGCCAGTGGAGTGTGCCAAGTGAAAAGGGCTATGTGGTGTGAAATATAAAAGTGGGTTTATAGCACAAGGATTTATCTGCAACTCTGAGCACTCGCAGTATTAATAACATGACTATTAGAAAGCAAATTGATGTAGCCATTAGGTCACATAATCCCAGAGAGCCTCAGTAGAGCTTAGAGCCACGATGCACAAGTATTTATGGATGCAGCCTTCAAGCGAAGACAGAAAGTGCAGATGCCTGTGAAGGAGCGATGGGGCTCGGGGACAGATGAGCAGCCAGCGAGTGCTCCTCTCCAAGCGGTGGGGAGAAGGGCCGGCTTGCCCTGTGAAAAGAGTGTCGGTCTGTTTTTCCAAGGCCCCGCTAATGCGGAATGCTCCAGATGTATTCAGGTGGGAGGCACCCGTCTTGCCGCTGAATGTTGCAGGCACAATGCAGCTACAGTGCTGCTGACGGTCCCAATTAGATGCCACCTGCTGCGTTATTGAATGATCCAGGTACAACCAGATAAAATGCACTTGCAGCGCGGCTTAGCGCTCCAGGTATCTCTGGGTAAATTGCAACCTACTGAGATGATGGCTCGACCTAGTATGTGCAGGAACATCACTGGTACAGCCAGGCACAATAAACATTTTCACAGGCCTGGTTTCTATTACTGTGCCCTGCCTTCAGGTGAGTGGTTTGTGATGTAGCCGCTCGGCAGGGGGTGAATGAGAATTGTAACCCCCTTGGCTGTGAAAGCTGCTGGGAATTGAACAACTCCCTGGACTTCCACTAAATCTGGAAGCTTTTGGGACCTGGGGTGATGCCCCACATCCATTTGTGCAGCGCCTGGCACAGCAGGGCCCCAATCCTGATGAGTAGGGCTCCATTCAGTGCCTCAACGGACAAGTGTCCACATCCCAGTTAGCATGAACTGGCCCCTTTGTAGGCAGTGTGAGCAGGGCCCATGGGTGAATCAGTGTGAGGGAAGTTTGCTCAGCTGCTGCCTGGGCTGTGGATAGACAGAATCTTGGTCTGTCAATCTGGCACTTTTCACCAGTGCTAAAATCACGTTGAAAACCCAAAGATCTGTTTGAGGTGCGCAGTGCTCTCTGCACCAGGCCGCTCCTGACACCCCCTTCTGGGAGCAGGAGGCTCTGATTATGCCCATCTGCACCACTTCACTTCACTTGTGTGATGGAGCAGCAGAAATTGTTCCAATAGGAGACGTGTCTTTCACGTCTCCCCGAATAGCCCAAGGCTGAATCAGTCAGGGAGCTGGCAGCCTCGGCTACTTACACATTCAACATCTAATAACCTCTACTGGGGAGCCTGGATCTCATGGCAGCAGGAGCACAATTACAGTGAGCTGTGAAATGTTCTGCTAAAATCCTTCTGTGGGTGTTGCATTGGCGGATTTGGGAGTTTGGGGATGGGGCATTCAGAGCCAGGCTGCATTGAGAGATGCAAAACTCATCCAAGTGACTCTAAACACAATTCCCATCAAGTGGTGGTCCCTTTGCCAGCATCAGGGATGCCCACAAACCAAGGAGTTAGCAGTTCAGACAGACAAGTCTCATGTCTCACTCCACTGTGGCCTTTGGTCTGGTCATTGTCTTGTTCTATGAGCTCTCCAGCAATTCCCACCCCACCCCCGGTCCTGACGTGTCTGAACCTCAGGCAGTGGAGTGGAGCTTCCACATAATGAGTCTGGTGGGACTAAAGAAAGGCCAAAGAAAACAGGCCAGACAACCCTCCATGAAATTTGGGGTTCTCAAAAATGGCTCCACACCAGGACTCAATCTTAGATCCATCTCTCTATGGGACAAGTGTGTTCAGTTTTGTAGTCTGCAGAAACAGAGAAAGAGAGATGCACAACTGCACACACAGGCAAATGATGTTTGGAAAGGAATCCTTTTTTCAGTAGATAATACTGAACTTCTGCTGAATTATTCCTGGGGCCTATTATGCTGGGAACCTTCAAGGTGTGAGAAAGTCATGACAGCTTTCTCTCAAAGTGATAATAAAGTCCTTCACCTGCTATGGGGCAGGTCCTAAACTGATGTCAATCACCATATCCGCACTGATTTCAATGAAGCTCCATCACTTGACACCTGCTGAGCTTCTGGTCTATATATTTATTAAAAGTGAGTGACATTTTCACAAGGAGCATCCCAGATTTGGATGGTTTCACAGTTTGATATGAAACTGGGTCTTGGCACGTTTTCATGAAAAGATTCATACTTAATTGGCATCACAGCTAGAAAATGAGTCTGTTTTCAACCCTAGAATGGTGAAATGTCATTCAAGCTTAGGTGAACTTACAAGTCACATTTGGCTCATATTCAGGTGTGGGAGAAGTTGCAAATGCAAAAATGAACATTTGCTGTTTTGTATTTTTTGATGCAAAAAACCAACAACAACCCCAAACCTGTTGGCTAAATCCCATGACACAGCCACATTTTCCAAGCACAAGTTTCCACAAGCCAAAATTGTGAAACGTTTTGCCCCCTTCCCCCAAAAATGTTGCAGCTTTGCAGCGTGCTGCTGTATTTACACCCATCATTCATCCACCAATGATAAGCATCCACCTCTGGAGTGGAATGCAGCAAGGACTTGGCTGTACACAGTAACACTATATAACAAGTGAGAAAGCAAAGAAGAATTTTGTAGCCACTTGAGAGGTGGCCGAATGGAATTATTGGAGTTGGAATCTGACAGTGACACCCGGGTTAAGACCTCAACTTTTGCACCAAATGCCATGGGATCATCAGTGACCCTGACTGGTCAGGACTTTGAGTTAATGACATTCTTCTGCAGAAACTCATTCCACATCCCAGCTGCGCAGTTGGTGCCACACTCTGCTCCCCTCCTTGTGACAACATCTTGCTGAAATCCCTTGATGCCCTGCTATTTCCTTTACCACTCTCAGGCAATCCATTCCTTTCCCAGGCTGAAGCCATCAGCCTTCTTCAGAAGCACTGAGCCCGTGAAGTAATTGTTCCGTCGTGGACTGACATCTCCAGAGAGGCAGCTCAGGTCCCCAGTAACAGGAAATGTAGAGGCAAAGCTGGAAAGCTATTAATGTTTAACACATAGGGAAGCTGCTGTCTGTCAGATGCTCCGATCACCTTGAAGTTGGCAGGCAGAATGTGTTAGCACTTCTGCGGCTGCACGAGGATGTTATCAGCCTGACAGGGAAAGTGTACCAGTCCCCCTTTGTGACTGTGTAGCTAACATGGCCAATAAAAAGAACGACCCACCTCTGGAAGACATATGCTCAGAGCCGCATGACACTCCAAGGTGCCAAATCGCAGGCCAGAAGATTTGTGATCTTGGGAGAGCCCGTTGCTAAATCCGGGCCTGGGGTTGGAGTTTGTAATAAATTGTGGAATGTGGATACCATGCAACCTTGGGTTTGGTAACAGTTGTATCATCGCCACTATAGGGCTCCCCTTGAAATAATTGACAATGCTCCCACTGGGACTAGGACTGGGTCCTGGCCCATGGGGAAACTGAGGCACTGAGATGCAAGGGGATTCACCCAAGGCCGTACAGTGAGCTAGTGGCAGAAGAAGCTTCCCCAAGCCCATGTGAACTGAACTTACTGCATTAACTAGCTGCAGTCCCAAGGAGCTGGAATAAGCTACCTCTTCAGCTGCAATAGGTACCTGGCAAATAGATTGGCTTGAAGAGACTTGTAATCCTTTCTCTCAAGGAGCTCTCATATGTAAAGTGAGCTGGAATTGTGATGGCCCACTGCAGCCTGCTATTTTCCATGGAGTGTCCTGAAATCATATGCTTTGTATGAAGCTGAAGCATGTCTAAGTATCATTGCCGGGAAACGAGGCATGCCTCTCTTGAGGGCATCGTGGCCAGCACAAAACGTAAAGAAATAAAAAAGGATGTCTGTATGATACTTGTGTCTGCATGTATAATGTTAATATCCACACCATGTTTGTGTTAAATCTGTCTGTCACCTTGGTACCCAACATACAAAAGGATGCAATGATAGTTATGGTTCAAGAAAGGCACTGGGAGTCAGGACTCCTGGATTTAATGCAGGGCTGTGGGAGGGGTGTGTAGTCATGTGGTGTGGTTAGAGTAGGAGACGAGAAATCAGGGCTCCTGTGTTCTGTTACCCTACCCTGGGAAACACTGGAGTCTAGTGGTTAGAGCAGGGAAGTGGGCATGGGGATACCTGGATATTCTCGGCTCTGTCAATGACTAATTGTTGGCCTGGGGTGAATTAATTCCCCCTTTTGTTAATTCAGTGCCTGTTTCCCCCATAAGGACAATGTGCTGGCCCACCTTGTTAAAGTGCTTTGGGAGCTCTGCTATAAGTTGCTATTCTATGGCACAGTGTTATTGTGATGACTATGTCCAGCAGTGATGGGGAAAGCCCTTCTTTTCCCAGGTAGGAGGAAATATTTCTGCAGCAGCCCATGTCACATTCCATTCTACCACCCCCAGAGCATTCATGGCTGTCCGAGATGGAATGAAGATGGCAGGACAGCGGGATGCAATCAGCACTGACTGTTCCAAGCTACCCCAGGATTCGCTGCCATCCTCCGGACAGGCTCCATTTTACTCTGCTCAGATGGCTCCTGCCAGATCTCACATGAGCCCTGGATGCTAAACAAGACAGGAGTGGGGCCAGGATTTCTGCAGGGACAGTGGCACAGTGCTAGCTGTGAGAGACAGCACAGGTGCTTAGAGCACTACTTCATCCAGCCTGGGATTTTACAGGGAATGGGGCAGGAGCACCAGCTGTTCGGTCCCAGCCTCTCCCGGCAGGGGGCACTGTAAAGAATGACGCAGATGGGCTGGCTGTGGGGAATTCCCAGTGCCAGGCTCCTCCACTAGAGTTGTTGTAGGGATCCGTGTCACCGTGCTGGCTGCACAAGTCCCAGACCCTGATGGGCTTCGGTCTGAACCCATCTCACCCCCTAGGGCTCAGGGTGAGCTATATCTGTGCTGCCCACCTGCCTCCCTCCCCTCCGCTGTCAGGTTCTCATCGCTTCCCATTTGCAAATCTTCATACTTTAATTCCGGCTCCCACTGGGCAAGTCTGGAGTCTCTCGATGGAAGTCAGATTGCATCCAACCAGCCTGAGCCCTAGCCCCCATTACCATGCTGCAGTGTGCCCGAGAAGCTATTAGAGCTGCAAATTACCCCTGTGCTTGGCTGCTCAGCTATTCTTAGAGAGCTTTCCAACAGACACGGGGCAGCTGGTGAGCTCCATCCAACCTGCCAGGTCCAGCACTAACCCACTCCTCTACACCATGCATTTCTTTGCCTTCATTGCTCCCCACCTATCCCACATCAACACAAACTCACAGTGCTGCTGGGATCTTCCTTTACCCCTCTTGGTTGTGGTTAAGGCACTGGCTTGGGACTCAGGAGACCTGGGTCCAATTCCTGGCTCTGCCACAGATTCCCTGTGTGACCTTGGGCAAGTCACTTAATCTCTCTGTGTCTCGAAGCCCCATCTGTAAAATGGGGACAGCAGTACTTTTTTCATCTGCCTTGTCTATTTAGATTGTAAGCTCTTTGGGGCAGGGACTGCCTCTCACTCTGCCCACACAATGGGGCCCCACTCTGAGTTGGCGTTTCTAGACACTACCATCATACAAATAATCTATAAAATGAAGTTCATACGCCCAGAGGGGTTGTGAGGATAAATTCATCAATAAAATTTGGGAGGCACTCAGATACCTCCATGATGGCTGCCATAGACGTCTGAGAATGGACAGATCATGAGCCAGAGATTCCCTATAAAGGACCCAGATACTGAGCCATCATGCCCCTTGGATGATGTCTTCTGGGCCATCTGAGATGACCTCAGTTGAGCATCAAGCCCTGTGGGGCTTCAAGTCACAAGTGCCGGCAGCATTTCCAGTCCAGGAAGCTGACCCCTTCCAACTTCCCAGCCAGGACTTTAGAACAGCCAAAGTGGAGGAAGCATCCCTGTATTTTACTTATGCTTCGGACAGGACTTTGAAGGGAGTATATAGCTATCCAATCAGACCAACTGCCATTGGTAAAGCTGCAGGCTCTGAGTCAGTGTATGAACAGCTGGCTCCTGGGGATGTGGGGTGCAAAACACCCTGGAGATGGGGACTAGCTGAGATCTGTGCAGACATGCTTCCAGGCTGCGTCTCCTCTTCTGCAAACAGCAAGCGCAGTGGGCAAGGCCAGAATGCACAATTGATCGGCATGACTGATTGGGACTTTAAGGAGGGAAGTGTGCTGGATCAATGCACAATCCACAGTACATGAATCACTCTGGCTTTTCCAATTTATTCAGCTCCAAATAAAACAAACTAACAAAAGATGAATATATAGCCACGGGCAGGCAAAGAGGGGTGGGGGCAGTTTTCTTACTGGATAATTAACACGCTTTTATCATTCTAGCAAAGCGTTATCCCATTCAATCGTGGGCAATGAAAATACTCCAGGGAGTGGTTCCTCTTGGGATGTGGGGGAAGTGGGTGGGGTAGGGTCAGAGCCAAGACTCTCTTCTGAGAGTTGCCCAGGAGCAGTGCCAGAGACAGGCCTGAAATGGAACCACCCAGGACAGGACTGTGGGGCAGCCTGGCTCTAGGTCTGACCATTGTGACCCAGGCCTGTCGCTAAGCCAGGAGAAGCTGTGGGCTGTAACCCAGCTGGGACCTCCTGGTGAGGGGTGTGCACTGCAGAGCACAGCACCTCAAACCCACGCAGGGTTGAGCTGAGCCCTGTTTGTGCATTTACACAGTGACTGCAGAGGAGGTCCAGGGTCCTAGATACAAAGTGGGGGGAGGAAGTCCTCAGGTGCCCCATGTCCTCCTGGCCACATAGAGACAACCACTGCTGCTTGTGGGGCCTACCAGGGCTACCCCTGGGGAGATCATCCGTGAGTGATGTCACATTCTCCCTGCTTCACTGCAATCTGCAAGGGCTGTCTCAACCTTCCCTCCCTCACCTGCTGCAGTCTGGGGCAGCTACCTGCCCACCTGCTGGCCTTTCACCGAAACAGACCTCCCGCAGCCTGGGGCACTGAACCTCAACTGTCCCAGCCTGGAGAGGGAGCATCCCTCTGTGGGCCCTCTCCTTGCTTCATGTCCAGGTCTGGCTGGCCTGGGACTGGCTGGCTGGCCTCAGTTCCCTCTGCCTCCTTAGACTGATGGCTGAGTGAGTGAATCTGCAAGCTCCACAGCCTGGTCTTCAGCCCCTGGGGGGTCCCACACAGGCCTCATGACTTGCAGCAGCTGCAATCATCTGCTGCCAGGTGCGGCTCTCTCTTTATCAGCCCCATGACTGGCACCCCCTTTTCTCCCCACAAAACTGTTGCTGTCTCTGGGCCTCTCTTCTTCTCCCCCTTGGAGTCCTTATCAAGAGTCTTATCCGACACATGTCCCCAGTAATCAGGGGGTGCTGTCAGGAAAGTTAATTGCACATTCCTTGTCTATCTGCCCCATCTCTTTCTCGTTATTCCATCATCAATCAGCAGGAATCCAGACAGGCCTCAGAGACCTTTCCTCCTGCACTCCCAGGCTCCTGTATAACTTTGTTGCCTGACCTTTGCCTTCTTTCTTGTTGTTTCTTGGCACATTTCTACCTCTGCGGCGGATTGCGCCCTGACTCGGATAAGATGGATGCAGTGCACGCTTCTCTGGTTGCCTGATTAATTGCTCATAGTCCAGGGTTACGGGTTTGCTTTGCTCATTATCAGCGTTCATTAAGGGAGGGCTGGGGGTACCCTGGGAGTGAGGGGCCTGAGCATCTCAGAGAGATGAGTCACAACTGAGGCACTGACCTGGTCTTTGTGGAGTTCAAACGAACGATCCCTGATCCTTCTGCAGCACTTTCCTTGCAAGGATCCCAAAGTGTGTTACAACCATGAATTTAGCCTCACAATCCTCCCACACATTAGGGCAATATAATCAATGTCAGAGCTGGGAAGAAAAAGCAGATCTCCTGCCGCCCAATCCTGGCTGTGCTTTCTCCCTGGGGAAAGAGGAGTTGCGTCACAGACATGCCTCGTTTGGGCTTGTAGGAAAGCAAAACCCAACCAAAGCGATTTTGCAAAAGCAGCACCAATCCTGTCTCTGGTTGGCTGATTGCCAGTGGAACTCCCCAGAAATGAGTTTGGCTCCTTCTTTCTGATGGTCAAGGAGTCCTTTAAGAGTGTTTTTATTGAGAAGAAAATCAGATAGAATCCTAGGGAGGAGAATGAAGTTACTTAAATGTCCCATGGCTCCTGGCCCACACTAGGGGCTTCTGCTCCCTCTCACATGGCCCCCACTCTGACCTCATGCAGACTCACATAGCTCCTGTCCCCACCTTATGCAGCACCTGCCTTGTGCAGCTCCAGGTCCCATGTCATGCAGCTTCTGCTCACATCTGACCTGGCTTCCACTCACTGCCTCACGTGGTTCCCACTCTCACCTTACGTGGTCCCTGCCTCACGTGGCTCCCACTCCTACCTCACACAATCCCTGCCTCATGTGGTTCCCCCTCCTATCTCATGCAGCTTCCGCCCCCATCTCACGTGGCCCCTGCCCCTCAAGGCTCCCGCCACATGTGGCTCCGGCTCCTTCCTTACATGGTCCCACTCCCACCTCCCATGGTCCTTGCCTCACGTGGCTCCTGCTCTCACCTCTCTCAGTCCCTGCCTTCAATGAATTCCTCAACTCACAATGCACTTTTTTTTGGCGAGGGGGAATTTAGGAATTATTGAAAGATGTCCTTGCAACATTTTCAAAATGAAAAATTCCAGTTTTCTGGTTTGAAATACATTTATGTTTAGAAATGAAAGCTAATTATAGTAATACGACTACTAATAAAAAAGACAAAACCGAAACATTTGAAAATAATTGAAGCAAAACATTTAGAGTGACCTAAACCAAATTTTTTGGTTTTTACAATTTTCAGTTTGCAAAAAAATTTGAGATTTGGACTTTTTGTCCTGACTTGGGATGGAGAGTTTTTATTTTTGAAATCTCAGAAATGTTCCTAGGATGTAAAAATCTCTACCACCCAGCTCTACCCACGGCCACAGCCATAAAAGTAAAAAAAAAGAAAAGAAAAGAAAAGAAAAGGGGAAAATACAGGTTCCGAAAATGTTGTTTTGCTTCTCAACATTCTGTCTCCCCAAGGCCCACATAGCCAGGAAAGTAAGTTTAATTAAATCTGCATTAATACTTCCCACATTGAGCCTATGGGTCTCTTGGGACCATCTGTCTCTGATGGATACATGTGTATAAAGTGGCAGCCCTTCTGTTCCTCCTGACAATGAGACGCTGATGCACAAAATGGACCCCCTCTCTCTGCTGGAAAGGAAAAGCAGCCTCAGCCATCAGAAAGGGAGTTAGGGGTCAAGTGTATAGGGAGAGCATGATACAGATTACACATCCCCCGTGAGGGACACACACAGCCATCCCCCATAGAGAGACACACAACTGTGACCTCCATAGACAGCTGTTATAGACACATCACACAATATATACTCACATACATTCTTCCCACACACTCCATCTCTCTCTCTCTCTCACTCACACACACACACACACACACCATGCAGTTCCCAGCTTAAGCCATTCATGTTTTCCCCCACCATCCCCAAGATGGTGTATCTCAAGGATCTGGGATGCAAAGAGCCAGAAAGGATTTTCTTCTCACCTTGAAGAAAGGGAATGGTCTGGGGCTCTGGATGCATTGGGGCTGAACTGATAATAGACCAGAGACAGGCCTAGATACAGACCTAAACTTCCACAAAGTTTGGAGGGATTCCATGCCAGTGTTTCCATTCAGTGCCACCTCTGTTCTAAAACCTGTCACCTCCCAGCTGAGTCCCAAGGGTCTGGCTTGCTAGAAGTGAAGCGTGCAACCTCATCAATTGCTGTCCTCCTCGCTGGCCCCATGGGGAACATCCATGCTGTGTTGGGGAGGGCCGGGACTTTGCTTCCACATCAAGGTTTTTTCATTTCCCCATGCAGTGATGGTATCATGGCCCCGACATTGTACTAAACACGCATCTTATCTCTGCCGCCCATGTAAGAACAATATCAATTTTGTGGTGTTCTGGCTGCGGTGAGAACAATGCTATGTGAATTGTTAAACAAGCCACCAGCCTTGTGCCATACAAGCAGAACAAGTGTAATCGGTGATATGGACTCTCTGCATAATTACAGTACAGCCGCCAGCACAGAGGCATCCCCCCTTCCCTGGCGTCTGCTGTTGCAGAAGAAGTTCCAGTTACTTTAAGCCAGTCCCGACCGGAGAGAAGTTCCTCCATGGCATTTATCTCTCTGGAGTGTGACAAGGCCAGTACTCACAAAGCAGGAAGACATGTGGGGTGAAATGCCCTAAGTGCAAAAGAGCCACCACGAGGTGGATGTCCCACTTACGTGCTACTTTGAGGGCTTAAGGGGTGCATAAGCCTTTGCACAGAGGTGAATCTCACCCTTTGCTGCACTCTGTGAGTCTTTGATACCACGTCAGAGTCAAACCGTCCACATGTTTCCTCCGTCTGCCGACCTGGATGAGAACACAATCAGCAACCCCACTCTACAAATTGTTCCAGCACCCCTGATGGTCAGCTGTGCTCAGTACTTGGCAGGGTGCCTTTCACCAGTAGATCAAGCCTATGTCCAAAGAGTTGTTACCATCTGATGGCTGTTGGGTGAGTTACATAAAATAAGCACGGCTGCTCCACTCTCGATCCCGCTAGGCAGGATCACAAAAGCTTCCACCGCTTTTGATACCCTGGTCTCAGCCGCAGAGAGGCTGAGGACTGAATGGGTCATGGAGACTGACTTCCTCTCTCACTGTCAGCAGTGGGCACTCACAGGGCATATCTGCACTGCTGATGCCCCATGCTGTCCCTGCTTTTACCAAGATCCAGCCAGCCAAACCATCATCTGTCTCTTCTTCCACTCTTCCAGTGGAAAGCTGCTCTCCCCCTCAGGCTATGTCTACCCTGTGAGCTAGGGAAGTGGTTCCCAGCTTGTGTAGACAGACTCACACTAGCTCTCGTCGAGGCAGCACGCTAAAACCAGCGATGTGGTCACAGTTGTGCAGGGAGCAGTGGGTGGCGGCGGGGGCTAGCTGCGCCGGGTGCTTCGCGGCTGCCCACGCTACTCTGGCTATGCTACAGGTTTTCGCACGCTAGCTCGGATGAGAGCGAAGGGGTGCGTCTACACGGCAAGGAGGATCCAGCGGCAGCAAGTCTCCGAGCCTGAGTCCGCAGGCTCACAGGTCTCAGGCTATGGGGCTACAAAGAGCTGCGTAGATGTTCGGGCTCAGGCTTGTGCTTGGGCTCTGAAGCCCATCCCCCCCTTTTTTGAGGTGCTCTATGCAGGCTGAGCATCACATCCCAACTCATAGTGTAGACGTAGCCTCAGATTGTCCTGCCCCTCTTCCTTTTCTCCAATCCCTACTGTCCAGGACAGAGGCTTGCCTGTCTCCTGCTTGTTCCCACTGGGGCTAGTTCTGCAGTGCCTCCTTCTGGCTGGAATAAAAAAATAGATTCCCTGGATATCCCCTTCCCTGTGCAACCTTCTTCAATTGCACCCCATGGGCTGGGGCAGGGACTGCTCTCGATCCTCTTCACTCCACCTCTGTCCCATTCTCTGCAGTGACCTAGTGATGGATAGAAGATGTTTTTTTTGTATTCCTCCTGCTATTCCTCACTCCTGTGTACGTCCCTTTGGGTTCAGTTGGTCACCAGGACCCCTTCTGGCTGGGACATATTATGGTCCTCATTACATTCCCGGCTGTGCTCCTTGCTGGCTGGGATGGGAACTAGTGTGTCCTAAGTAATTTATATACCCTGTAGCGCTCCCTTCTGGCTGGGACTGAGATGGATCTGTCCCCTGTGTCTACGTTTTGGAACTGGCATTCATAATGCTCTGAAGCCTAATTGCTTCTCTTAGCAGACAGCTCCACATAATGACTCCAGTGTTTTGAAACGCTGAAAAACAGCTGTGTATCAGTAATATCTTGGGAGCTAGGTCAACTGCTCTGCAGTAAAACTCCATCCTGCCTTTCATATGCCATCAGCACAATGAGCAAATTGGACTTCGCGCCAAATACTAAATGCCACAGTAAAACTACAGATTGAGGTTCCTCCGGTAGTAACAGGCTTTACTTTCGACACACAGACACACCCACAGAGTCACTTGTCATTCTTGGTAAGCTTTTCCTCTCCTTATTTCCAGTGCAAATCCAGCATTCCTTCCCCTCTGATGTGCAGTATTTCAACTGCACTCTAAAGACAATTTAAGAGGGGCAACCTGCTTCTGCCACAGTCTCCCATGGCTGTGCATTGCGTCTGCTTCCAGACCTGCTCCGCTCTGAGTCCTTCAAAAAAGAGCTTTTATTTTTTTGCATCCGCATCTCACTTTTTTCATCTCTCATTTTAGAGTGAAAAGGGAAAAAAGGCAAAAAAAAAGCAATCAGCTTTGAAGGGTTTCCTCTCACTCCCCCTTTACACGGATAGTCTGCAAAACCAGCGTCTGTTTTTCCCTGGCTAATTAGCGCCGCAGATAATAAGCTGGTTTCATGGAGTTAGCATGGATCAGTGTCTCAGTTAACTGGGTTAATTACACAGTGGATGGGCATTTGTTTCTGTAAAGACAAACTGCCAGTGAGAATGTGGCTGGGCGTACTCAGCAGTCTCTGCAGTACTTGAGGAAGTAGCAGAAGCAGCTAGAATAGCTCTTGCTTGTGGGGGGATGCGGGCCCTTTTCTTTTTTAAGGGAATCATACACAATTTGGGAGATGGAATGCGGCTCAGCTGTTTTGGAGAAGCTGCTGTCAAAGGGACCTGGGAGGTCTAATCGAATCTATCTATCAGCGTTTAATGCAACGTCCATCCCGGAGGTAGCCAACCCTAGACAGAGTTCTGGTTTCCTATCAACTTTGTCCTGTCCCTCTGGTCTAGGCTCTGTCTCTGATTCACTGGGTGACCTTGGGCAAAATCATTTCACTTCTTGGTGCCTTATTTTTCCCCATCCATTGAATGATGATAATAAAACTTGACTCACTTTTGTAACATGTTTTGAGGTCCTTGGATGAAAGCGAGTAATGTAATTGGATGTATAATTTAGGTATTATTGTCAGTGTGAAAGGTCAGCCCTGGGCTCCTGCTAGGCTGTTAATAAAGAAAACCATTGACCATGTGTCATTCAAAATGAGAGATTCCTCTATGTCTGCAATATGATTTTAGAGTGGGCGTAAAGCATCAATGGCGTCAGGTTTTCGTTAAGTCCGTGCAGATAGATAGGGCATGGCACTGGACTGGGAGTCGGGAGACCTGGGTACTGATCCCAGCTCTGCCACTAACCAGCTGCTTGACTGTATCTCTCTGTGCCTCTGTTTCCCCTCCTGCCCTTTACTGAGCTTGTCTATTTGTGAGCTCTCTGGGACAAGGATCGTCTCTCGCTCTGTCTCCGCACCACACCTTCTGCAGTGGTGCCCTGACCTCAGTTGGGGCACCTAGTTGGTGTCATACTACGAACAATAAATAAGAAAAGTCTGAGCATCTTGTTGCTCCCAAACTGCAGCCAAGGAGCCAAACGCAGTCGCCGCATTGTAGTCCTTGCCCTGTTAGCTGAGTGATCTTGGTCAAGCTATTGCCATTGCAGTGAATGGAGCAATGCTACAGGAAGACAAGAAGCTACAGCAGGATAGCTCTGTCCCATCCCCAGTGGCAGGGCAGGATGGATTAGATAAGGGAGAGAAAGGAGAAGATCGATGGCCTGGTGGTTGCTGGTGCACAATTCTGCTCGGGATCACAATCCCATTCAGGGCCCTGGTCATGCTGAATGCACTACACCGGGTGCCAGTACCCCAGTCAGTGGGCAGGGCATGCTGCTGCTATGCCACCCTCAGGAGAGACTCTTCTCTGTGAATGAGCCAGCCTTTGGTCTCACAGCCCCCCACGGTGGGCAGGACCTGGGTAACCCTCAGCGATGGGAGCAAGGAACACTGCTGGTGCCCCCTGGGATGGCATGTGCTGAATTTGGCCATCATGCCTGGGCCAGCATCAGGGCCACCCCACCAGTCCAGCCTTGGAGCTCCAAAGGGGATTCTGTCTGGAGGGGCAGGAGCTGTGTGGTCTGTGGAGCTCTAGACCTGGCTGCAACCTGCGACGTGTTCCCCTGAGTCAGATCCCTGCTGGCATCACAGGCAGTTTGGAGAGTTAGCAGCCAGCCTGCCCCTCGTAGCGCTTTAGCATTCAGCACTGTGTCTCCTGTTTCCTGTTATCTTTGACAACTGGATAAACCGAGTGAGCCCAGCACCGTTGTGAAGACGCCACATGTTTCTTTTCTGCGGTGGCGTGTAGTTGCAGAAGCGGGGGGGTCACTTGTACCATGATGTTGCTATAGCAACCTAGTCCCCACTCAGCTGGCTCGGGGGGGGGGGGGTTTGCGGTGCCTAAGTGACTTGCTTGGGCAGTTTTTTCCCATCGGGGTGATAGGGAATGGTTACAGTGATCACCTCTCTGACTGCAAGGGGGGTGGAAGGGTGGCTTTTTCCTGTCTGAGAAGACACATGGGTAATAATGTGTGCATGAAAATCCTCTTTCAGCTCCTCAGAGGCAGCCTCTGGAATCCTCTAAGGGATGGGGGCTGCTGACAGACGCAGCCTCAGCTGGTTAGGTCAGCTGAGCTCTAGTGAAGTCAGCAAAGAGACTGCAGTTCATGTCAGCTGAGCGTCTGGCCCTGTACCTGGATGCCCCAGCTGGCTAACCCACATTTCAGCATATGTAGGAAAGCTTGGCACCTACTTCTGGCCATCAAAACCTTTACTTATAGCTCAGGTTTGGGCTTGATAAACTAGGAAGCTATTTTTCTCCCAGGCCGTGGCGGCACGGAATTAAAAGTGGCCAGGAGCTGGCCATTCTCTTCATTTCCAGGTAGCAGATAGGTGTCTGTCCTGGAGCAATGCAAGAGATGGCTCCAATCCCCTGGAGAGCCCTGACTTGTTTCCTTTCTGGGTTCTCCTTGTTCAGGCCCAGAGAGCTTGTATTTAACAATTAAACTACCTTCCAGCAGACAGACATACAGGAAGCAGTCCCCAGATCCCCTCTTCGCTACAGGTGAAGGTGGCCTTAGGTCTTCGTAGCCATACCCAACCCTCTGACACAACAAGGGCTTTTCTCCTTCCTGTGGGCTGCTTAGCATCAGAGCTCTGTGGAGTTGCAAGTTTTACGTTTCAGAGCATAGCCATGGAGAAATTAGAGAAAACCAGAAATACTCGTGCTGGAAGGTTGCAAAATAACATGACTTTATTTCTTGGAAGTCGAAACACACAAGAGACAAGCAAAACAGGCTGTTCCCAAAGGCAGGGAGGCAGAACTCACCCCACCTTGCCTTATGGCTCTTTTCAGACTGACTCCAACCCTGTGCTTTGCTACAGATCCCCTTGCTTTTAAAGTGACAGCTTGCAATTCTAACACTGTCTTTGATACACCACAACAAGTGGTCATTCTCTCACCCCATTGGCTTGCCCCACCTTACTGCTCTCATTAAATGCTGCAGTAAAGGTTTTCAGAGTGAGCTTCCCAAAAATAACAAGCTAAAGGAAATGAATTGCTTCCTGAGGCTAGTATTTCCCAGGCTGCCTGTGAGTGAATGCTGAGGAGGTGTGTGAGCATAACAACAGCTGGTATTTATCTGGCAAAGTACTTTACACTTTGTACATGTACAGCCTCATGGAAATGCAGCAACCTCTGGGGTGGAAGGCAGCAGCCATGCATACAGCAGACAGTGCAACAGGAGGGACGGGGAAATTTTGGCTAAGCACAAATATTCAGGGCCATATTCTACTGCTAATCAGTTGAAAGCAATGTGGTTGCAGGGGGCATAAGTCAAGGTTGAATTTGGCCCTGACTCATAAACCATGCCTTGGGTTCTTTACTATTTTCACAAAGCAGACAGGACCTTGTGTTTTAAGGCCTTTCCAAAAAAAGCCACATGTAAAGTAAATGACGTACGTGGGACTCAGGCTTGGTCCACATTTAAAACCTCGGTTGACAGAGCTACAGTAGAACCCTAGAGTTATGAACACCAGAGTCACAAACTGACCGTCAACCACGCACCTCATGTGGAACCAGAAGTATGCAACCAGGCAGCAGCAGAGACCAGAAAAAACCCAAAAAGCAAATACAGTACAGTGCTGTGTTAAACGTCAACTACTAAAAAAATAAAGGGAAAGCAGCATTTTTCTTCTGCATAGCAAAGTTTCAAAGCTGTATTAAGTCACTGTTCAGTGGTAAACTTTTGAAAGAACCATAATGTTTTATTCTGAGTAATGAACAAACTCCATTCCCGAGGTGTTCATAGCTCTGAGGTTCTACTCTATGGCACTTAGAGGTGTGAAAAATCCACAGCTGTGAGCACCGTAGCTATGCTGACCAACCCCCCTGGTGTAAACACAGCGAGGCTGGTGGAGGAATGCTTCCATCAACCTAGCTACCATTGCTCGGGGAGGTGGAGTTCCTACAGCTATGGAAAAAAATCCGTCTGTCTCTGTAGGCTGCCTCTACTCCATCGGTTTATGCTGGCATCACTACAGCATTGTAGCGGTGCGGCTGCAGTCTGGCCTCAGGGTGTTGCCCTACCTCAGGTGGAAGGGAGGCCGAGCTAAAGCTACTGGGATTCAAACCTACAGTCCCAGGGCACCTGGGTATTCAGACCGACTGCCGTGTCGGGGGAGAAGCGGAGGGGCATGCTGGAGGGGGGCATGTGCATGCACCAGCTTGTTTGGGTGAGCCGGAAAGAGTGTGAGAGAGACAGAGACAGAGAGAGAGCCCATAGCCACCAAAGAGTTAATAGTATTGTCCCTATCAGCAGCAGAGAAAAAGGAGACTAATTCACCAGCTCAAGAGCAATCTCACAATCCACTCAAGCTTTGTGCCACTCTGTGAAATCTCAGCGCCTCAACTGGCTCAGAAATTGGTTTACCTCCCCCAAGATGAGTTTATGAGTTTATTAAAAGCTGATTTATTGTATTCTGCTCCTACTTCAAGATATTACCGCAAGGGCAGCTGTTGGGAGAAGGGCTGGGATTCATTACAAAGTTACTTCAATAAAGTGGCTGCTGTCGGAGTTGTTGGCGTGGGGATTATTTTGTTTGTGTAGCCTTGCAAGTAAAAAGCCCTGAGAAGGAAGCCACACTAGCCCTAGTGTCCCTAGTGTCTAAGATGGCTCCTTTTACAGTGTCTGGCAATTCTCCCTTTGATTCCGTAGGGAGAAATCCTGGCTCCAGTGGAATCAAGGATAGAACTCCTGTTGACTACAATGGGGCCAGAATTTCAACCAGAGGGCTTAAGGAATGATTATTCATTATTAGTTATATTGCAGTAGCACTTAGGAGCCCCAGTCGTGGCCCAGGACCCCATGGTGCTAGGCGCTGTACAAAAAGATGCTCCCTGCCCCAGAAAGCTCACAAGTGCTGCACAGGCCACATGCTAGCCCTCCGCAAGCTAGTGATTTTCTCCCCTGACAAGGCTATGGAACCAACTTCTTCTATTTCAATTCATGTGGGCTTGTGTTGTGAACAGTCCCGTGTTCTCCCTCCACCCCACCCCTCAAGTCTCTTGTCCTCCAGGCTCCCTCTCCCATTCCCACCCCAAACTCGTTTCCCATCTTGAGTTTGTCTTGCTCAATCAGGAGGCTTGCGAGCAAAACCCAATTGTAAAACAATTTGAAAGCAATTTTTGCAGCAGCTTCATGATAAGAGACAGCGCTGGTATCAGCAATGTCCGCTTTCAAACCACAGAGCACAGAAACAGTAATCTTGGCAAGGGGAAGGAGAGAAAACACACAGCACATGCCCACGTCGCTCCTCTGGCTCCTGTCTGCTCTCCAGACCTGCATTCCTCTTGTATTAACTGCTTGAGTGTTTCCCAAGACAGCCAGAGAAAGCTGTTCCTCCAAGGACAGATCCTCAGCTGGTGCGAATCAGCCTAGGTCGGCTGGCGTCTGGGCTGATTTACACCACTGAGTTCAATGGAGCTATGTTGATTGACACCAGGTGAGGATGTGACCCACTGATTTCAATGGAACTGGATCAACTGAGAATCTGCCCCTGCAGCCTTGGCTCTGGAAGGAGATTACTTTGGGGGAATGCAATAAGGGACTAAGAGGGAGATGATATTTCAGAGCAGGCATAAACCTGAGCCTTTGAGCCCTGGTTAATTATTATTATTTTCATGTATTACCATTTGTATGGCAATGGCACTCAGTGACCCCAATCAGGATCAGAGCTCCATTGTGCTGGGCAGGTTAGACAAGGCAGGAAATGAGAAGAGTGCGGATAAGAGTTGTGAGTGGTGCGGACAGAGAGAAGAAGCCAGGCTTGGAAATGTTATGGAGGAAGCAGCAGCTGTAGGATTAGTACATGACTGGAGTGTGAGGATCTAGAGCAGTGGTTCTCAACTCACGGGTCATCTGCGGCCCAAATCGCACACAGCTGTGGCCACCAGGCCCTATAAGTAGTATATACATTATGTGGATGCGGCCCACATAACACAGAAAAAACTGCATGTGCGGCCCACAGGGCAAATAGGTATAGAACCACTGATCTAGAGAGAAGAAGCAGTCAAAGGCGATGCCCACGTTACAGGCCTGTAAGGCCAGGAGGAAGGGGGTTGCTAACAGTGACAGAGAAAGGGAACAATAAGGAAGAAGACTGTGGTAGGTGTTCTCAGCTTCTGTAGGGCCAAATCCAGGCCTGGTGTAACTCCATTCACGTTGCCAGGGTGTTACCCATTTGAAATCAGGTAGAAATGGCCCCCAAGCTACACTTCAGATACAAACTCCCCCAAAACTCTGGAAATGTTCTGAGCCAGACCCAAAAATGGCCTGCCAGATCAAGGCAACAGATATAAGAAGGACCATTCCTCTTCTAAGCCTGTGCTAAGATCATCATCCCTGAACGGAATGAATAAAGATCATTTAATGCCTTTAAACTCAGCACATTTTCCTCCAAAAATGGCAGCAGATAATCCCAGGCGCTCTTGATTTAAATGTCTGATTATGATGGAGATTAAAACATAATGCACTGCCCATAAAAGAGAACTGTTATCCGTGAGTGAAAGGGTTTTTTCAGGGCAGGGCTGGGGTGCATCAGACCGGAAACAGTACAGAACTGAATGAACGGAGAGGAATTATCTTCTCGCCCAATGAACGGGGATACATTGTGGGTAGATCAGGGGGTGCCCTGGCATAGAGGAAGCCTAAAAGTGAATGAAGAAAGACTGGGTTCCCCTGTCAGCTCAGTAAGGGGGGATCCTATGGTTCTAGGTTAGGGGCTGCCTTGGCTTTAGAACTGAATGGACAAAACGACCAAACTCCCCACTTGCCCTCTAGTGATAAATGGGGTCCTTTGGTGAGGAGAGGAATGATCATGAAGATTGACTCCGAGCAAAATGTGCAGGGACACATATGTGCACATGTATGTATAGAGATACATGTGTGTGCATGTGAGCCTGTGTTCACACGTGTGCATACGTGCTTGTTTGAATGTAGCAGGGAGCTCTTACAGAGCAGGCTTGGGGTGCACAGATGAGCTGAAGCTCACTTGCCCATCCTGGCAGTCTGTCCCTGTACTCAATGCCACCCTAAACTGTGCTTCAGCTGGTGACTCTGCAAGGGGGCAACAGGGCACCAGCTGAGCAGAGTCAGTTAATTAAGCTGCAAATCCACCCTGGTTGCTGGCTGATTCACTGAAGTTCCTCTTTACACACACCCCCATATGCAGGGTCCCAGCATTCAAATATCCATCACAGTAACAGTTTGCTCATGACATCTGATCCCATCAATCACATCCACCAATCATCAAGCCCTTCCCAAGACCAGGCATCATTAGAAATGCAACAGCAGTGTTAAAAGACAGGTTGCCACAGGCCAACGGGGCCAGTGCTCGTCGAGTCACAGCAAAGTAACATCCTGCCCATCCTTCAAAGAAGATGCACCAAAACTCCTTGATGTTGAGTCTCCAGGTGCAACATCTAAGAGATGCCTTCACTCGCTGATCCATCTAGCCTCAGAGGTGCATTGTCTCTGGCGCAGGGGCCCCTGACACCCTCTACATTAAACGTTATGGCCAAAAAATTCAGCCTTGACTGTCTAAAGCTAGGCACCCAATTTTGGAAAGGTGGCACTCTCTGTCTGACTAGAAAGCAGTGATCCCTGGCTAGGACTCCTCAGTAGTTCTTCCTCTGAAAGTTATCTCCAGCCCCTGATAAACAGCAGCTGGGGAAGGAGTTTGGGTTTTTTTGACTCAGAATCCCAACCTGAAAGCAGGTCTCTCTCCTTCATTTCCCCCTTGATCAGCATCCCGGAGACACTTCCCCATTCATGGTGTATTCCTTGCGTCCCAGCATACATGTCACCTTTCCCTGAGGAAAGGGGCCCTCCCCCTGATTGTTATGGGCTAGAGCTCAATATAGAAGGAGGAAATGAAATGGAAGAGACACTCATTCACTTCAGGGTAAATTCTTCGCTGGGTTCCACCAGAACAACTCCCTGGCCGTCAATGGGACTGTACCACTATAACTGAGAATGGAATCTGGCCTTTAGAAAGGAAGAGGTGGATGGACACTGAAATGACAGGCACCTTGGAGATACTAAAATTAGATGATAGATTCAATTCTCTGCATTCAGGCATGATGCATCAGCTGCTCTTCATATAGCTGCATCACACTCTGCTACCCAGAATCGGAAATCTATAAGGGCCCGTGTCATTTTCATTTGTGGATTGGACGTGGGCTTCAATCACATATGTGGCAGGAGCTTTTTTTATTGCTAGTATTATTTGTGAGAAACTCAGACAATCAGGTTTGGCAAACAAGAGAAGAAAGTGAGGAGGCAAAGGACCTGCTCAGAGCCAGCTTTGAGGGCACTTGAGGTAGACAAGTGGCCCCAATGAGTCTGGGAACATCAGCTCCGATGGGCACTCACAGAAGTAAGTGTGTTTGCACATCCCGGCTTGCTAATAACAATGAGGATGATGCTCTGCAAGTATGTAGCCCTTTTCTTCTGCGGTTCTCTATGTGCCTTGCAAACAATAATTAATTAAGCCTCGGTAAGGAGAGAGGCCCTTGTGTTGGCCTCTTTCTTCTGAAGCGAAATCCTACAGCTCTCATTTGGTTAGTCCAAATCCCTGCTATACACTCTCATGCCTGGCCCCAAAGGGGATGCTAATCCAGCCTCACTTTGGGGCTCCTGAAACCCAAAGGCTGGCCTTGCTTATAATAACTCTCTAAATGTTTACAGAAGTTTTTTGGCTGGCCTGGACCCTGCTTGTGCTTTAGAAATGAGACACATGATCCTTGGAGATATGGTTACATGTTTTTGATCACTGAATGCTTTGTGGGTTAGTTTCAATCCACTGTCTGTCCCTAGCTACAGCTCGGTGTGCATGCAAGCACCAGGCAGCGTGGTAAAAGGTGTGAGGTTCGGTTTCTCAACCCTGTCTGGGGATTGGCAAGAACAGGGTGAACTTCCTCTTTCTGAGCAGCGGGAAGAACACAGCCACGTGCCCTCAGCACAGGGACTGGCAGGAGAGCAGCACTGGGCCTGGGTGGACACTAGAAGTCAAATCCTTTCTCAGTTCTTACTTGGGCAAAGCTTTCATTGACGACAATGGGCCAATTCCCGAGAGGTTTTAAGCACCTCCAAGCCCACCAAAGTCAATAGGACTGGAAGGGATCAGCTCATCTTGAGATCTGTCCCACTGGGAGTTTTTCCTCAGTAAGGCAGCTATTATCTCTATAGATTTCAAGCCTTGGTCCAACAAGGAGGTGCCCTGGAGTGCTGAGATGGCAGGCTTTTGGTGGGAGGAGACCTGGAAGGAGTGAACTGTTATCTCGGGGGGAGGGGGGAATTTCTTTCTCTCCTACTTGAAGCAGGGCAATTTTCAGACTCTGTTTAAACCTGACCATGGGTTAGACCTTGTAGTCATTCCTCAGATTTCACTTGCTCCTTGCCCTGCTGAAACTCCCACTGATTTCATGAAAGCTGGGCCAGGCTGTGAGTAAAATCAGAGGAAAAACTTGGCCCTCCATAGGGGATATGGTGAGCCAGATCTTCAGCTGGTGTAAATCAGGGTAACTCTATTGCTATAGAAATCATGGAAAGTTAGGGCTAGAAGTGATCTCAAGAGGTCAGCTAGTCCAGCCCCCCAGTTCCCATGCTGAGGCTGCATTAAGTATGCCTACACCACCCCTGAGAGCTCACAGGTATCAGTGGAGTTACATCGATTTACACTAGCTGGGGATCTGGCCTGGCTAGTTGACTTTCCCAAGGCTATGAAACCAGGCTAATGGGAGCCTCTGTGTCTTCTCAGTTTAAAGCAAAGCAACGTGATCAAGTGCGAAAGGCACCAGGAGATCTGCGTTCTATTCCCAGTTCTGCTGCTGCCCTGCTGCGTAATCATGGGCTAGTCACTTCCTTTCCCTGTGTCTCCATTTCACTTCCTGCCTTTTGTCGGCCTTGTCTACATAGACTGCAAGCACTTTATGGCAGGGGTTGTCTCTTACTATGTGCTAGCACCTAGGGAGCCCTGATCTCAGTTTGAGCCACTAGATCCTACCCTAATAACAAGAATGATAATAAATCCTGCCTGGGAAGTTTTGGGTTTTTTTTGACTAGGCTCCCAAGAACTGGGTACCTCAGTTAAATGGACTTTGGGGCCCTGGGGGCCCTAACCCAACTGGGTGGCTCATGGGACTGGAATTTGTTTTGCAGGGTTTGATGCTCCAAATCCACTGAAATGAATCTTACTGAACAGACAAAATATTTCTAAAGCTCCTGCCCATGGGCTGCTTCCGAGTGCTGAACGACAATATGCACAAGACAAATGACACACCTATTAGCACCGCATCAATATCATTTAAAGCCCCATTCTGAGGAGGGCCTGGCAGCTCAGTTAATGCATTTAATTTCCCTGTGACTCTGAATGGATGTAAATAATTGCGCTGTGCTAGCCCTTCCTGCTCCATCCTCTCCAGCCAAACAGATTATCTCTCATTCTTTCCCCAGATTTGACTTCAGGATGCCATAAACTTCATTTATGGCCTTTAACTGTTCAAAAGGCCAATTGTATAATGTACCATAAAATGAGATTTTAATACTTGGTGGGAGATTAGAGCAGCTCTGTTGTTTTAAAACAGCCAGTTTTCCCACATGACCGTAATCCCCCGATCACGTGATTTGTTCCTGGGATCAGGAGGATGACACAAAATGACCTTCTCATTTAGGAGATTCTGCCCTCTGGCCTGCTTTGCCCTTTCAGCTTCAGGTTTTTACCTGGTGAGGCTGCTCCCTTTCCTAAGCCTTTGGTATGCAGGGAATTACAGTGGAAAAAAAACCCAGGGCTTGCTAGCAGAGTCTGGATACTGGTTTAGAGGAGGTTGCTCTTTTGTGGGTAGTGTAAATAACATTGTTTATGGCTTTCTCTTGTCTTGGGAGAGAGACACCATTCATCTCAAAGGACAGCTCCTCCATTCAGCATCAACTCCATGATTCAGCACCAGGGACAGCTCTAGTGAGGAGATGCACTACTGAAGCTGGGCCGCCTTCTTCATAAGATGGGTACCATCAAATGGGCTCGGTTCCAGATTTGCTAGCCTTCTCATTGTCCTCGTCAGAAATGTGCCCTGCACTGAAGGCTTGGAAACTTTAAATGGAGCAATGATCTCCCTCCAAGAAAGATGCGCGGCGGTCCCGCTGCACGTGAAAAACTGGTGGGAACCACTGCAAAAACATTGCAGACTCACTGTGTCACCGCTCTGGGAAAGCCCTCCCTGCAGAGAGAAGTTGAAGGATCAGAGCTGCACTTAAAGGAATGTAGAGGTTGGGAAATTAGAAAAACTGAGTCTGGGGAACAGACTGTATGGAAGGGAGAGAAAATCTATCATGAATTAATCACAATAGGGCATCTTTCCTCCATCTTCTGTAAAACTCCAGTGTGATAATTTAATGGTGAGAATATCCTCTAATGAGCTTTGAGGAAACTGCAGGCTTCTTAATGGGCTTCTTAATGAAGAATCATTTAGGCTTTTATTAACACTGAGGAAAAACACATGGTGTTCGGTAGCTATTTGGAGCTAGATGAACATGAATAATTGCTTCAAATGTTCAAACACAAACTCCCTAATGGGCCCCTATGCAGTGCTTTGAGGGATATCACAATTTGGGTCTTCAGAAAATGTATCTGGAATGAAGACTCGTTCTGGGTACCCAAATCAAATTTCCAATGCAAGAAGCATCGTGACAAGTGCCTTCAGCACCATATGTTCCCCAGATGTTCTAGCAGCTGAAGAACCAATGGAAAGATGCAAGATGATCTCAGCTTTGAATCATGCACCGAGGCATTTTCACACTTGCATGTTTGTTCTAGGTTCAGTTGATCCCTGCCAAGACCAGTTGTCACTGATTCACTCTACTTTCTAGCTCACTGATTGTCTACTACCTGTTTGGGCTTTTTAAAGTCATTTAGAATGTCTTCTTGTTTAAGGCCTGATCCAATGCCCATTCACTCAGTGGGAAGACTCCCATTGACTTCAGTGGGCCTTGTTGTGTTGCATTGTCACTAAGGCTTTGAGAATTTCAGATTCATACCTTCTGCAGGGACAGTAGGCAGTTTAGGTCACATATGCGTCCATACAGGGAAGGGGAGAATACAAAGTCATGACACATCAGTCCAAATGAAGGGGGGAGCATGACCCACTGTAAATTCTTGCTCCTCTGAAAATGCTATTAAGTTGCTTCAGAGCTAATATTATAGTATCCACCCTGAGTAATGGAATGGCTGTTGCATCTGTGCCACGAGCTTTAATATGTTTAAGAAAGCTTGAGTTAATAAACCTGAAATCATCACACTACATGGCTATATGGGGTCTTATCCATTGTATGATGCAGTTGCAACCAGAGATCCTTCACTGCTGGTCTTGCCTATGGACTTGTGCTTCAAATGCTCCTGGGAAAACTAGAAGAATGGCTTCAAAGAGAGCTAATCTCATCCAGGATACTAGTGAGCACTGAGTTACAGGAGGAGGAGAGAGATTGAGAGGCAAAGAAAGTGGTGAAACTGGGGCCAGGAGAGTTGTTTCTCTCATCCTAATTTTGCTGCAGGGTTTTCTCTCCCTCCAGCCCTATTAACACAATTCCCTAAGGCAGCTCCAAGCAATATCCATCTCTCTTTCCCAGTGTGGCCGGTACACCCGCCTCCATCACTGAGATGTGCCTTCATTGACTAAGAGGCAAGTGCATGAAAGATGAAGGCAGGAGCTGCACTCTGAACTCTGCTCTGCATCCTCCAGAGATGCTGCCACCTTCAATAAGGAATTGGACAGCGAAGGGCTGCCTGGACATCAGGCCCCTAGATCTGTGTATCGTGCAGATCAGTCAGGGGAACATGGGGAGTTGAGCAGCTGCTTCCTGACCCCATGGCCCCATTCAGACAGATGGAACTGAGCTCACATGCTGTCCCCATGGAGCTGCAGCTGTGAGGGGGAGAGATGTTGCTACATAGCTGCCTTTTCCTCTGTCTGTTCCCCCACCCTTTTCCCTATAAATTCCACGCTGTCTCCTCCCACGTGGTGCAAGGGAGACTAAGGAGACATAGCTATCAACACAGAACAGCCCCATAGCGACATGGCAAACCCCTGTACGAAGTAACAGCCTGGGGAATTCAGCATCACCACAAACTCCTCAGGGTTAAACTACACTCCTGTGCAGAGGGACAGCATAAAGTCTAGGTGTCAGTTGAGCCCCAAGGCTTAAGTGAGACACAACAATAGAGAGGAGCACTAAGGAGATCTCTGTTCTATTCCCAGCTCTCTACTTACCTGCTGTGTGCCCTTGGGCAAGGCACTTCCCCTCGGTTTCCCCTCTCATCCTTTGACTTTGTGTTTCTACAGCACCCAGCACAATGGGGACTCTATTACTACTAATAAAGTCAGTGGGTCAAATCCTAAGGCCCTTACTCAGGTATTTCTGACTGTCCTTATGCACCAAGCTCTTATTGACCTGAGTGGGAGCTTTGCCTGAGTAAAAACTGAATACAGGACCTCGAGATCTGGCCCTAAGAGACCACTAGTTGGGAAGACAGAAATAACCAAGAAATTACTGTCTTAATCTATCCGATGCTTACTGTGCAATCGGAGGACCAGCAGTTACCATGCAATTATGGAGTTAATTAAATGGGTATCTGGACCCTCAAACATAAAACACTACCAGAGGCATCTGCTGAGAATTAGATCCCAGAGAAATAAATGACACTAAGCTGGGGGAATGGCAAATAGCTATTCTAGGTAAGTAATGAAAGGACGTTCATCATTCTCTTTCTGATGTAGCCATTTGCAAAATGCCAGGAGTTGAACTCCCATTTAATTTCGAAGAGCTCTGCTTCAGCACAGTGAGGGGGGGGTGGCTTTTGCCAAATTCAATAGAAGTAGTCAATAATATTTCATGAATACAGAGGCAACATCACAAGCTTTTGAAGTGTGGACACCGTAATCACAATTTATTTTCAAGTTGGATTTAGTCTCCCTGTACAGCCAGCAGTAAAATAAATGGCAACATTAAAATGATAATTAATTTCTAAGCCTGAAATTTTAGTAGTGGCCAGGAAAAGGGAGATTACTTTAAAGAGGAATTTTCTAGGGAGGTATTATGTGCAGGTGGCTTTATTTCACTCTCAATTAAAGGCTTATTCCATTGGGCCTGAATTACCATGAGCTTACTCCAGTTCTGCTCCAGGTTTGTGCTGGGCTACTTCAGTGCCCAGTGGAGTTACACAGCCTTAAAACTGGAGTTACTCAGGAGTCAGCTAGGCCCTTTGACTTCACCTGAAATTACTCCTAGTTTACACAAGTGTGAAAGCAGAACCAGCCCAGTGGGCCAGATCCTCGGTTGATACCAATCAGCAAAACAATTTACATCAGCTGAAGAGCTGGACATGTATGTTTATGTATGAGATCTCTGCACATAAATGCCCCCAAGCATAAGTGTCTATAACATCAAGATAACACTTATAGGGCCTCATCCACCCTCTAGCTGCCATTCCTTGAGTCCTTATCCTCTCTTTTGCCAAGATGCCAACAAAAGACTTGACCATCGTTAGGTCACTGGTGTGTTGTGACCACTGCCTATCATGATTCCTTGTGCTCCCCCATCCATCTGTCTGGAGCCATATGTTGTCTCTTGTCTCCTACTTAGGTTGTGAGCTCTCTGGGGCAGGGACTGTCTTTTTTGTTCTGGGTTGTATGGCACCCAGCACAATGGGGTCCTGGGCCATGACCGTGGCTCCTAGGCACTCCACTACTACCGATAACAAATAACAATGCTGTCAAAGCAGAGTGACTGGGCGCCCCTCTATTCTGGCCTCCCAGGGCCCACACCTCCTCCCCATGCAGATCACCCATCCCAGAGGAGGAGTCACACATTGCTGTCACCAGCATACAGCATGCAGTGGCTGGGCTGGGATGCCCCACTGCATGATGCTCCTCTGCCTGCCAAGTAGCATCTGAAGGTTTGTGGGGAGTGGGGATCCAGAATCAGAGGAAATAATTTCTTCTCCACTTTTGCCCTCAAGTTTTCCTGGGTGGTGGTCAGGAGCACCAGGCAGCCTGAATCGGGCCCTCGGAGAGCAACTTGGACTTCAGTGGACTTAAAGAAGGCCATATGATCAAGAAGAGTCTGTGCTGCTATCCCTTAGCTGATCAGTTAATCATTGCCCTGGCCGGTAGTCCCAAATGCATGAGATCTCTCTGCTGGTGCATTGTTCTCTATATTCCAGGGGCTACATGTGCTGAAACAGAGGGTTTGGGCTAAAGAGTCCATTGGGTACCCCTTAAAAGCCAGTGAGAAGTTAACGTTCCTGAGATCTGGGGATTGGTGACTCCAGGGATAAGTAATGAAGCAGAAAAAGTCTTTCACTGCCATATCAGTGTTCCAAACCTAACTCAGGCTGGTAGCAACTGAGGGTTGTAACCAGCTGGTGGCTATTTGGGGGCCTGTGTGAAATGAGTGTGGTGAGTCTCATGCAGTTCCTAGTGGACTAGGATCCACAGCTCAGAACCCTCCATGACAGCTGGCATGAACTGGCAACTTCCTTGGCAGTCTCACCAGAGCAATCAAGGACTCAGTGGGCCATGGTGACTAAACTTCCATAAGGGTCAAGGACATGGCACAATGGAGTGATGCATGGGCATAATCAGCTGGTGCTTTACCTACTCTGTAGATGAACAGAGGGCTTCAGTCTCAAGTGCTATCAACCCATCACCTTCCCCCCAGGCCCCATCACTTCTGTATCCTCTTTGCCTCTTATACTTCCCCCATGTCTTTGCCATTCCCTAGGGAACCACCTCTGTGAGAGCCATCAGGAGTCACTCAGACCTATGTGGGAAAGTATGAATATAGAAGAGAAAACCATTGAGAGGAGGAGGGACACTAGCTTCCAAATTCCCTGTGATTCTTTTTCCCTTCTGATAAATTTCTCCCTGCAGACAGTGACCCATAAGTCAGCCGCTTTCAGTGCTGGAGGGTCCAGGCCCCCATCAGGTCATAATTCAACTCCCAAGAACCACAACGCTGCAGTTTTCCTCCTTCCCTTCGCAGCTGGTTCGCATTCTCTGCTGTCTGTGGGGATGGACCCACAGCCCTCCTGCCTTCCTTCAGCAAGCCAGCTTCTAAGAAAATTAAAATCCAGGCCACCATCCCAGAATGACTCTCCAAGCAAGAAGCTGCTGATGTCAGGGGCAGCCACGGTGGCAGACATCTGTTTACAAAGGGCTGTTATTTCCCTTTGCTAATTACTCCAAACTGCTGCAACCTCCAGTAAGGGATGGAGCCACCCAGCGGGAGATGTCCAGGCTACTCCAGTGTGTTTGTGATGTGTCCCGTGGATGGAACCTAGAGCAGAGGAAGGGATGGAGGAGGAGTTCAGTCCCTGATGGAAAGGCCCAAGATGGGCCGATTATTTTCTTCTCTTCCTGCTGGGGTTGAAGATGTGCTTGGTGCCTTCCCTTGGCACTCAGAGCAGGAATGCCCACTTGCCAAGGCCCTTTTCGAGTTTAGGAGCAATGGAGCTCCCCAGGCATAGGGAGTGAGCTCCACGGTACCACCCAGTTCTGTCCCTAGCTCACTGCCTGGCCTTGGGCAACCCTCTTAGCCCTGGATCCGGGATGCCCTGGCCGGGGGCCCAGCGGGAAGCACAGGTTGAGACACTGCAGCGGCAATGTGAGTTGAGTCTCGGCGTGAGCATGAGTGGACTGAGCGGTGCACGGAGCGGGAGCAAGTCCCAAACCCCTTGTGCACCCAGTCCCTTGCTGACAAGAGCCCTGGATAAAAGAGGGACCAGGAGGAGGGCTGAGGAGACGTGGTCTTATACAGGTTCCTCTTCACTTTAGGGAGATGCTCAGCTCTGCGTTCCCTTCTCTGGCCTCACCCTGGACATGAGCACTGGGACAGCTGTGCAGCGGCGCTCTCATTAATGTGCTTTGTGCTCTCTTGGTGCAGGATCAGGCTCTCGCATCCTCCTCAGCAATGCAGGATCAGGTCCCCCGTGGTCTCCCTTTGATGCAGGACTGAGCCCCCCGCACACCCCGTCCTGCTGAGCCCTTTTTTTCACCTTACACTCGGGCGCCACCTGCCACACCTCCCAGGTCCCACCACTCACAGCTGCCACGCAGCATCCCCCTCTCCCCTGTCAGCACAGCTGCCCCCTCCCTGGGGTCAGCCCTCACTTTAATGTAGTTGCATGTGTTAATGTAATTAGACATTCCCCCCAGAAGCAGATCCCTTTGACACAGGCAGGTTCCCCATCCTAGGGGGAATAATTTATGGAAATGGGGAAGGTGTTTTAAATTATTCAATATAAATGTAAATAGGAGAAAGGGTTCCTTTGAATAAATTCTGTTATTTATGCACCGCCCTGGGAAAATGGGCAGCACGTTGGGAGCCACTCACAAATCAGAGGCATTTGTTTCCCCTCCATAGGATGCAAACAACGTAAATACACTTTACATTTCAGAATAAGGCTTATTAAAGCAAAATTCCCAGTCTCTGTTTCCCATTTAAAGAGAGAGTTCATAAAGGGTCGACTTCAGTCTGAAACCCTGGAATACTAGGGTGATGAGGACCAAACAGAAAGGAGTGTGTAAGAAAGAAAGATGGCTAGATAGATTTAAAGGGAAGACCTGGGGCTGATGAGGTCTCTGTATCCCCACCTGATCTCCTAGAGGAATCTCCCCTAGCCCCAGTTTCCCACTGAAACGAGCGTACAGCGGTGACCGCCTGTGTACTACCTGGATGTTCCCTAGGGACAACAACAAAAAGTGTCAGCATCTGCACTGGAGTTGACTGAATTATTTACAGCAAATGAATTAGCATTTCTTGCCGTTGCTCTGCCTGTGGTTTTCTGGGGAGCAAGCCCGAGTCCCAGGAGTTTGTGTCATTCAGGAATGACTGGCAGGATGGTGTGGGCTGCACGTGTCCCAGCCTGTGGGATGCTCACGAACTCTTTGCTGTGGATATGCGTGTCCCTGCTCGTAGGTGCCTCTGCAAACACTTCGAAAAACCCGCTTGCCTGAACATGCATGAACAAGGGAGGAGGGCATGGAGCAACAGGCTGGAATTTCAACAGGGGTTCAACCACACTAATGGGCACCATTCAGCCAGCTGTAGCAGGGTGCCTGTTCTAGGTAGCCCAGTCCTGGTCCATCATTCCTTCTCTGTGTCTCTCCTTTAGATGGTAAGCTCCCGGGGGCATGGACTAGCTTTTTATTGGTGTCTTGAGCAGCAAAGTCCACCTGATCAGTGCTTAGTGTACAACAGTAATCCCAAGGCATCTGTCCCCCAGCCTTCTGACTGAGTGTGTGCAAAGCAGTATCATCAGGGCCAGGTTCCCTAAGGGTTATCTAGCATCTCTCCCCCAGCCTCCACTTAAAGGTGGCTCAGTGGCTGTGTGGTTCTGAGGAGGCCTTCATAGTACTCAAATATAAAATGTGGATTTTATACAACCCCAGAAACTTTAAACGCAGCTTCCCCCATCTCCATCTTCTCTCCTCATCCCAGTGAGATTTCATGGCCTAGTGCCACTTTCAGCTGCTTTTGTAACATTCTTCCCATTCCTGAAGGAAAGAGGTTTAGTGGGAGCCGCTGCCGTATCGATTTTCCCCAAAGCACCAGGTAGCGCAGCCCCAGGCTGGGACCTAATTTCCTCCCCTGGAGTATGCAGGATTGGGGGCTTATGGACTCACCATGCCAGAGGAAGACAGTTCTGTGCTGGGGGCTCCCACCCAGTGCTTCCTTCTTGGGGCACACAGCTCCCATCCGCCGCCCCGGCCAGCAGCTCAGGGGCTATCAGCGTCTTCGCCCTTTTAGACATAGTCCCGCATGAGTCCGTCTCATTGGCCTGTTCTTCACCCCCATCTCCAGAACTTGTCTCTGCTTCCTCCGCAGGGAGGTGCTGCTCAGAATCCAGGACTCACTTCTCTCCAGGCACAAGTGATGGGGTCACAACCCTAACAGAGGACAACGGCAGACCCATACACAGCAACTGGGGGGGATAGAATCTGGCAGTGCAGATGCAGGCTCTATCTTCTGCAGGTCCCTTGCTGTCCCAGCCCCCTCCCCACTATCATGGAGTCCCATATTGACTATAGGAAATACTATAGGAATTCAGCCCAATGAGCACTGGGTTGGCCAGTCCAGTCCCAGTTTCCAGGGAGATTTTTTTCCCCTTTGTCCCAGAGAAGCAGATAGAGGACATCCCAAGGTAACAAATATCCCCCAGCTAGAGGTTCCTCACCCAGCCCACAGCCTGTTCCAAGATAATGTATCCCCATCTGTTGCTGTTATGGAGCCTGATGCATCTCCGATTAAACTCAGTGGAAGGACTCCCATGGCTGGGTCTGGGAAATGGATCAAATCCCTAGTGCCTCCTTGGAACACTTATATGAACGTGAGTTGCTGTTAACTCTTCGTTTTCCTGAAATGAGGTAGGGCCTCTATGTGCTATTCCAGATGAGTAAAATACTGCATGGGAGATGTAGTCCAATCAGGGAGCCCAACCCATAGAGGAGAATGTGAGCTCCAAGCCCCAAACTACGACTCCCATGAGGCACCACGGTGGCATTTCAGAACTGAAATATCTTGGGTTTTGATTTTTCACAGAAAACTCAAAGTTTTCCAAGAAAATTTCTTCAAAATTCTTTTTTTTTTTTTTTTAGAAATTTTCCACTGGAAAAAAAAATAGTTCTGGTAACAACCGCCCTGTATGAGTTGTCAGCACAAACCGCTGCCACGTGACCCAAAGCAGTAACTCCATCAGCTTCCTGCAGTAGTAGATTGCTATTCTCTAGCAGACAGACTAATAGAGGGGAAAGTGGCCCTTATCTTGCCGGCTGCTACAAGGGAAAGCCCATTTATTGATTTTTATTATTGCTAACTATTTGTATTTATTTTCTTAAATACAAAAAACCCTGATAAAACATGCTCATGTATAAATAGAAAACAGTATTCATAAGGATGAAAACCTGACAAAGAACAATACAGATATAATAATTCATAACTGATTATCAACAATTAGTAACCAGGAAATGAAATGTATTTACAAATAAAATGACAGCATATTGCAGCACAAAAAGCAACCGATGTCTCATCAAGTGTCTTAGAGCTGATATCTAATAGAGTCTAAGGGGACCCAGGGTCTTTAGCATTTATATAGCACTATTGTGCAGTCAAAGAATGGTGCAGATATTAACTAGTTCATTTTTACAGCTTCCCCGGGAGGCAGAAGAGGATGATGCTGTTATCTTTGTACATTATTACTAGTTGTTTGTATTACAATAGTGCATACATGCCCCAGTCAAGATCAGGGACCCACTCTGACAGACACTGTACAGGCAAAGAGTAAGGATACAGTCCCTGCTCCAAAGGGCTCGCAGTCTAAACAGACAAGAGGTGGGAGAGAAAAAGGCACAGCGAAGGGCGAGTGACTTATCAAAGGTCACACAGCAAGTCAGTGTCAGAGCTGGGAATAGAACCCAGGTCTCCTGATTCCCAGTCTTAGTGCCTTATCTGCTGCTGGGGAAACTGAGGCATGGGCCTGTTTCTCCATTCACCCCAGTGTCATGTGACATCAGGATCAGAGTCCGAGCAATTTGGGATTAGAACTTAAGCCTGCCCGGCTCCCAGCATAGTACTCATTCCACTAGGCAGCACTGCTGCTTAAGATCTTCAAGGTGAGAGGTGCCTGGCTAAGGACTGAGTGAAAGTCCCTGTCCTGTGCTATGTAACACTGGGCAGGCACATATGGACAGTTGTTGTAGACTCATTTTTTTCATCTGACTAAATATACCAATGACTCCGACAGGAAGGAGAGTGGAGACCAGGAGTCAGGAATCCGCCAGGTTCAAGCCAGAGCTGCACAAAACTTTTCTAACCAAAACCAAACCCAGATCCAACTCACCTGGTTCTTCATTCCATTGCGAGCCCAAAGCTCAGGCCATTTTCACTGAGCTCCTTTGAGCTGGACCTAGGCCGAGTTTGGAGCAAACCTGGGCTTTGCAGGACTGCTCTCCCTGCCCCACTGAAGCCATGGAGAGGTTATGGGGTTTTAGCCCCACCCATGTGACATTAATTGGCTTCCCTTTGCATTTGCTGGGTGTGTCATTAGCTCTAACCCCAATACTCAGAAAGCCAACCAAATTCAGCTCCGGAGACAGCAAGTGCAGGACTTGCGTCTACGTTGAGTTTACAGTCAGCATGCAGATTTGGCTTCTGGCCACATTCCACGCCTCTGGGTGAACCAATCTTTTAGAAAAGGTTAGTGTGCTTTTTGGATACAGTGATGTTATAGAAAATCCTATGGATGGCTGGAAAGGAAGGAGGAAATTGGGCCTTTGACACAGAGTATTTATCAGTCTAAATAGTGACCTATGGCACACAGTACAGGCCAAATCCTAGACCATGTAGTATTTCTGCAGTCCCCAGAAGAGAGACATCAGTTTTAAGCTCCACAGTTTGATGAATGATCGGTTCATTGCCTGAGTCTGGAAGTCGTATTTGTATTTTCCAAATGAGTCTGTGACTTGGGCAATGCAATCATTTGCTTGAGTTCCCAAGAAAGCAGTGTATAATAGCTGCCCTTAAATGGTAATGGGCAAAGGAATATTAGTGTGTCATAAACTTGCAGAGGTTCCAATCAGCTACAATGAGGAACCACTTGCTCTAAGAAGGGCAAAGCGCATCCTAGTGGCTGGCCCTAATCACTCACAACCGGGTTTGGAGGAGCACCTGGGGTGGATGTTTCACTCAGCAGTTGGTTCCAACCTGAGATGAGTTTCTTTCATGCCCCCAAAAAAGTCTCAGGACCAGCTAGAAAAGGTCTCTTGGGTGACCCAGTCTGTCCAACCAGCCAGTGGAGGATTGCCCCCCTGCAGCCTAGATTCTCAGCCTGGGGGTCCCATGCAGGTTCCAGGGGGTCACAACAACCCTCCATTTCTTTATGACAAGATGGGAGGGAGAGGATTCCCAGAGCTTTGTTCTGTGGTAACATGGGGTCGCAAGGGGGAAAGGCTGAAAGACGCAGCCCTAGATTACATTCTACACGGCTGGTTCTCTCCAATTTTCAATGTCCCAAGGACAGAGGCTTCCACTGTTTCCTTTTGGAGACTGGATAAGCATGTAAGAGAAATGCGTGGATGTACCCACCACTCATTTGCCTTTTCTCCCCTCCATCCCATAGCTCAGGAAGTTTAAGGCCAGGAGGCAGGGACCTGATTATCTAATCTAACTTCCTACATAGCCCAGGCCAGTTAACTTCACCTCAGGATTCCTGCATTAAGCCCGTGGGGGTAGGGGGTGTTCTACCCCATGCCACTCATAAGAAATCCACCCTCGAATGACAGCTGGCTTGAGGGTCTGCTAGGAACAGCTGATACCTAGTGTACCGCTCTGTAGGCTGCGTACCCTCTGAGTGTAACCCTGCCCCTCACCCCTGGGATGTTGCTTGTCTTCTTAGGCCTGGATTACAACCCTGAAGTCCAGCCTCAGTAAGGGGCAGCCCAGAGCAGCACTGCCCCAAGGACCAAATTGTGGCTCTGGCCTCAGTTTCCCCTTGCTACAGGTGGGGATGTAAGCTGTGATCACTCCCCGGCCGGAATCGGCTCACCAGCGTGTTGGGCAGCACGGCCAACGGCCTACCCACTCCCCGCGCACCTGCTATCCAGCTACTCATCTACACCTACTAGCCAGCAGCTTCTCTTCCACTGTACAGTGGGCTCCTTACTCCTCTTCACGCTTTGGGCCACGGCCCACGTGTTGCTACCTGCCTCTGCCCCCCCAGAGCCCCAGCCTGCAGTGCTGCTGCAGTGTAAACTCTACATCCTAACGGCACCGGTGTGTGGCTGGACGCTGAGGGGGCTCCTGCTGCCAGATGGGCGCTGTCACCACTGCGGGCTGGGTAGAAATTATTTATGAAAGGAAATAGAAACAGAACTGCTTGACATTTGAAAAGAAATCATTAACATGCACTCAGCGCGAATCAGATCTGGAGTGCTTTAAAGTTCCGCCGCCCCAGCACTTAATTAGAGACCCGGCTGCCTGTGTTTAATGTTCATGACAAACGTAACCCCCAACTGCTTTCCCCGATTCCAGCACAGCCTCGCTCATTTCCACCTCTCCTTTGAGCTTCAACACTCTTCTGGTTTCCAATCCCCACCCTCGCTGGAGCCTTTCAATCAGGGGAGGCGGCGAGGGCTAGGTCAGGGGGTTGATTGCACAGCACAAACCTAATAGCCTTGCACTGGACTTGGCAGCACAGAGTGGATGAAGTTAGCACAAGGGTGTTTCTCCAGGGCTGGAGTCATCAGAGAGTTTGGAGCTGTGGGGGTTTCGCTGGGGCAGGTTTATTGGAGAGATTAGAGTTGATGGGATTCCTCTGGAGCTCATTTTCCAGGAAGTCTAATATATCTCTTTTAATGCTTTGGGCCCTACTATGTCATATGATATTTATCCTGTCATGCTTTCCAGAGGGAAGACCCCGTGTTTTACAAAGCAACCCTAGGCATGGCATAGCTCAAGGCATTGGTTCTTCGCTGGATCCCATGATCCAACCGGCAGAGCACAGGCTTAGATATCCAGACTCCTATGTTTTGTTCTCCACTCTATGACTGACTCCCTGGATGACCTTGGGCAAGTCATAGCCCCACTCTGTGCCTCCGTTTCCCTGGCTGTACAATGGGGACAATGCAATTGACTCACCTTTGCAAAGGGCTCTGAGAGCTATAGCTGGAATGAGCTAAACAAGTGCTGTTATTAAATTAAAAGGTCTGGGATTATCTACTGGGGAGACACCCTCTCTGCCCAAGTGACATCATAACAGAGCCTCAGCAAACAGCCCCCTTGTTCCGTTCGGAGGTCCTGGGCATTGGAACTTGCTTGCCGTGCCTTGTCTCATCACAGCCCTGAGCTTCTGACTTTCTGGGCATGCTGTACCCGCTCTCCAAGCTATTTGCTGGGAGGCAGGGATATGAGGAGCTGATGGGAACCATGCCAAGGGGCTGGAATGGTTCCCGCTTAGGTGGTCTGTCTTTAAGGGTTGATGGATAGGCGTTGGTGCCCGTGGTGTGTTGCAAAGCATCAGGACTTGTCTTGGACATTTAGAATGTGGGCTTTCTGACCATCCAGCTCCCATGAGCTCTCCCTGCTTCTCTCATCCGTTTTCACATGCATTCACGTAGCAGTGAATCTGCCGGCCACCCCCTATGCTGTCCTATGGTCTGGTAGCAGCTGATGGAAACTCCTGGGATCTCACTTGTCCCTGCTTTGTCGTCCTCTGTTATTGCTGAGCTGGGGCAATTATTTAAATCACCCGATGCGAGGGATAGGTAGGATAAGATGACACATCACTGCTGGCTGCTAGCCAGCTGAGAGCTCTCCTTGCCTGAGACAAAGGGGCCAGTTCTCCCTGGTACCTGCATATGCCATGTGCTGTGAGGGGGACCCTGCAGTCACTCACCCTGGCACCAGGAGCCCATGCTGGGGATGCAGTGACACCCTCATCCCTCCCATCCCCGACTGCTGCCGGCTCATCTGGGATGAGCAACCCCCAGTTCAAGCAGGGAGGGGCTGTAATGTATTGATGAGCGCAGTGGAGTAGTCATCAGGACTACTGGGTTCTTTGTCCACCTCTGCCATTGGCTTTGGACAAGTCATGTTAACCTTTCTGTGCCTCGGTTTCCCCATCTGTCAAAGATGGACAAAAATAAATACCACCCTGGAGAATTGGAAAGGTTAATGGTTGGAACCATTTGAAATTCTGGGATGAAAAGTGCTATGTAAGTACAAAGTGCCCATCTATCAACATACTTCTCTGTCCCCCATCAGTGTCCTGTCTGAACACCACACATACATCCCCAAATTTATCCTCACACCCCTCCTGGGTAGGGAATTATTATTATCCCCATCTCATAAATGGAGGACTGAGACACTGGGAGATTATGTGATTTGCTCAAGGTCACAGAGGAAATCTGTGTTATGGCAAGAACTGAACCTCCCTGAGGTCCAATCCGGTGCCCTATCACAAAACCATCCCAATTAATGATTCCTAGTGACACTTCTAGGTCTCCATGAAGAGAAACCTACCTCCTGGATTCTCTCCAGGAGTCGTCTAAAATTTTAATTTGAATACATCAGTGTAACTACACTAAGGCAAACACCTAACGTAGACACACAGTGATAGTGCAAAAAGGGGCTTGCAGAAGTGGGGATTAGAGACAAAGGATGGTCCAGGTGTTCGGGCAGTAGTATAGCTCTTACAAGACCCACATTCGATGCCCTTCTCTGCCACAGACTTCCTTTGTGGTCTTGGGCAAGTCACATAGTTTCTCTGTGCTTGAGTTCCCCGGGGATAATACCCCTGCCCTGCCTCGCAGAGGGTGTGTGAGAAGAAACACATTTAAGACTGTGATGTGCTCAGAGAACAGGGCCCAATATAAGTAATTTAGAAAGCCACCCCGGTAGTTTACCGTTGTAGTTACACCGGTGTGAACTGTCTTCATCTACCCAAATGCATAGTCATCTCCTTCAGCCTGCGGGTAATTGACATTTTTTTTTAAAAAATCCCACAATGATGTGCATTGCACTTTTTTCCCCTTTGCCTTACAAGATATAAACATTGTGTCTTCCTTTCAAATGGAGCCCCTGGGTAGGGTTCCCTGTGAAATTGAGAAGCAGACCGTTTTACAGATAAATGATTTATACAGAAGAAGCTATGGATGACCTGACGCTGACCTGTTTGAATTAATTCCAGCATTTGAGCTCCCATTTCTATTAAAACTCCATTTACCAGGGAAGTGAAAAGGTAATTATCGTCCCCAGCCTTAAATCACTCTGCCACTGAATTATTAAAGGGAAGAATTAAAAATAATCAGGCTTTTTCATTAGACTTCATAGAGAGGAAATTAAAGGTGTAAGAATGTATTTTTGCTTGTATTTAAGTATTCATTTTTAAGATTCATGTCAAAATTGAAATTATTCTCTCTGCATGCCCCGCTCATTCTCTTTATGATAGACGAACGCAAGCACCCACAGGAAAAAAAATAAAATAAAACCCCCTTGTAAAATTAAAAGAAAGACAGAATGAGGAACGGATTTAACATAAAAAAGTACAATGGAGTGTTTTGCATTTTAATACTCTTTTTTTTCTGCACAATTACACTCTGAGCGATCCAGCAGAGGGAGATTAAGCTGCTACTAATTTCAGATATATAGTTGTAAAATGCTAGGTTAGCTCTTATCGGCAGAGGTAAAATCTAACGTTGTTTGTCAGATGGGCGAGGGGAATAATGTGACTGCCTCTAACATCTGGGGATTGGCTGGAGCAAAGCTACAAAGGCAATTGCCACACCAGCTCAGACATCTGGTCTGTCTAATCCAGTGTCCTGTCTCCCACAGGGACTGGTATCAGAGGAAGTCCTGTCTCCCACAGAGGCTCTGCAGAGGAAGATGAAAGAAACCACATAATCAAGAATTATGGACTAACCTGCTCATAAGAAACAATCCTTCCTGACCCCTGTCAGTTAGTGGTCATATTGTGTCATGAAGCATGAGGGTTATAGATTGATCTATCTACTTATCTATCTAACGATGGACAGTCTCTTTATCCACCTGAATGTCCAGTCCTTTTAGGAATCCTGCCTAGTGCTTAGCCTCAGTTATACCTAGTGGCAGTGAATTCCACAGGTAAATAATGCATGAACCATAGTAATATTAATGCATGATGAGGATCTTGCACCCCCAGAGAACCAGCTCCTGAGCACTTCTTACAGAGCCCTCAAGCAGAAAGCCCCTTGTCAGAGATGATGTTTCACTTATGCAGATCCAGCATGAATCATGTTTACTCCACTGCCAGTTAATAACAACAAGGCTCATGCATGTGAAGCCAGTTTGAATAGAATGCTGGGGAAATATGCCAACTCTGGGGAACAAGGGACAAAGGCTCATCACTCGGCATTTACACCTTTCATCCGTAGGAGGGGTGAAGCTGAGGCATCGAGAGGGAATGTGACCTCCCCAAAGTCACACAGCACACTAGCACTGAGCCAGGAATAGAGCCCAAACACCTGATGCCCTATCTCATACAGCTCCCAGCGGACAGCAGCATGGGTACGTGTGCCACACACACACGGCCCCCTGCCAGTGCACCACAATCAGGACCTAGAGGTAAGAGAGGAATTCAGTCTCTATGTCTCATTCATGCTGCCAGGTCCAGGGGTCGGCCATGAATCTCTTCTGCCATGTCTCATGCCACTGGGGCAGCTGCTCTCTAGCTTGGCGCGGCTCACAAGCTGGTCATAACTCATAAGATCTAGTGAGTGCAGATGAGCTGAAGTCACTTGAGCGTTTGGTTGGCTCGCTGGATGTAATTGCATTACATGTTAGTATTGGGCGAGTGGTAATTGCGTTAGAGGCGGTAAAAGGGATATAATAGCAGGGAGGTACATTCAGGTCAGAAAGCCTTTGTGCAAACTCATTTGCAAACTGGTGGCGAGTGGCACACACTAAGCGGGTCTCAGTGTGCCAATTTGGGCCAACTGGGGGTAGCAGGGCAACTAGTTGGCAATTCTGGCACAGAGGAGAGATCGGGGCCTAATAAACAGAAGGCTCCAGCGAGGAGAAATCAACAACAGATCCCAAACCAGGGGGATAACTGAGCAGCCATCCCCACACATCCAGGCAGGCGTGTTTCCATCTCCTCTGCTCTGGCATTATGCTCTCCGGTGCTAGAGTTAATTATCGATACATCTTGGAATACTGGGGAAACTCCAGAAAACTGGAAGGGTGCTAATGCCGGGCCAGTGTTTGAAAAAGCAAACTGGGAGACTACAGGCCAGTTAGCCTGACTTCAGTCCTGGGCAAAATAATGGGAAAGCTAATACGGGATTAAATCGCTCAAGCATTAAAGGATAGGAATATAATTTGTGCCAGTCCATGTGGTTTTATGGAAAATAGGCTTTGTCAGACAAATCTGATTTCATTCTTAGATGCAATGACAAGTTTGGTTGCTACAGGTAACTGCATAGATGTGACGTACTTTCCCTTTTGTAAAGCATTTCCCTTAGTACTACACGACATGCTGATTAAAAAATTAGCACCATTCAATATCACTAGAGCACACATTAAACGGGCTAAGAATTGACTAACTGACAGATCTCAAAAAGTCGTTGTCAATGAGGAAGCATCATGGAAAGAGGGTGTTTCTGGTTGGGCTCTGCAGGGATCAGGATTCAATATTTTCAACAATGATCTGGAAGTAAATATAAAATCCCTGCAGATAAAATTTGCAGAGGACACAAAGATTGGCGGAGTGATAAATAGCCATGAAGACAGGCCCCATTGACACACAATATATTTTAATACAGTCAGATGAAAAGTGATACATGCAGGAACAAGGAATGCAGGCCGGACTGACAGACTGGAGGACTGTACCCTGGAAAGCAGTGATTGTGGAAAGGATTTAGGGATCATAGTGAATAAGGTGCTGAACATGAGCTCCCAGTGTGATGCTCTGCCTAAAGGGGTTAATGTGATCCTTGAATGTGTAAACACGTGAGTAGGTCTCAGGGAAGTAATGTTGCCACTGTACATAGGCGCTGACTTCCTCTGGGCCTGGGAGGTGTTCAACCCCCTGCTCCGCCCCAGGCCCCTCCCCCTCCCCCCAAGCCCCACCCCCTTCTATCTCTTCCCTCCCCCGCTTCACCCCAGGCCCCGCTCATTTCCCCCAAGCCCCACCCCATCCTGCCTCTTTCCTCACCCGCTTCACCATGGGCCCTGCCCCCACCCCACCCCATCCCTTCCCCCAAGCCCCCACTCCTGTCCAGCCTCTTCCCGCCCCTGATATGCCCCAGGCCCCACCCCCACCCCATCCCTTCCCCCAAGCCTCCACTCCCACCCACCTCTTCCTGCCCAGTTCTGATGCCTCCTCCCAATGCACCCCATCTCCACTCCTCCCCCTTCCTCTCGGAGCCTCCTGCACACCGCAAAACAGCTGATCGCGATGGGTGGTAGGCACTGGGAGGGAGGGGGAGGGGTTGATTGGCGGGGCCGCCAGCAGCCAGGAGGCGCTGGGGGAGAAAGGGGGAGTTGGCTGAGCACCCACTAATTTTTTTCCATGGGTGCTCCAGCCCCGAAGCACCCACAGGGTCGGCCCCAATGCCACTGTATATGCCATTGGTGAGGCAGATCCTGGAATACTTCATCCATTTCTGGTGCCCACATATTTAAAAAGATGTTGGGGAAAAAGTGGTGTGGGTGTTTTTTTGTGCATCAGAGCAAGTGCCTTACAGTGAGAGATTTCAGGAGTTCCATCTGTTTAGCGTCTCCAAAGAAGACTGAGAGGTGATTTAACTACAGGGAATAAGTACCTTTGTGGGGAGAAAGGACAGGGGACTAAAGGGCTTTTTTTCTTTTTAATCTAGAAGAGAGAGGCTGAGCAAGAGGCAATGGCTGGAAGCTGAAGCCAGACAAATTCAAATTCAAAACAAGGCCCACATGTTTAACAGGGAGGGTAACCCTTAGGATAGGATAACCCTTGGAAGAAACCACCAAGGGAAGTGGTGCATTCTTCGACTCTTGTGCTCTTCAAGTCAGGACTGGATCCCTTTCTGGGAGATCTGCTTTAGCCACAGACAAGCTGCTGGGCTCAGCACAGGGATAACTGGGTGGCACTGAATGGCCTGTGTGATATAGGAGGTCAGACTGGATGACCTAATGATCCCACCTCACAATAAAATCTGTGATGTTCCCATCGGGAAGGGGTGGGGCTGGAACAAGTTGCTCATCCCTTCCCCAGCTCCCTCCCTCTCCTGGTAGCCATGGGAAACCAGATGAATGACCCAACTCAGTTCTGACTTCAGCCACAACGTACGCTAGGGGAGAAACCCAGGATCATTCTCCAGTCTCTTCCCCACCCCTTCTGTGCTGCCTTTCCCTTCTCCAGCCTCTGATCTCGCTGCCAGTCCCAAACGTTGCCAACCCCGGGGCTCCATGAAGCCAGGGTCAGCCCCCAGAGCCAATGCACTTCCCTGCAGAAATCCCAGTCCCAAGTTCTGCCCACAATGTGCCCCCCTCTCTTCTCGTCTCTTCTCCAATCCCACCTGCTGCACTTAGTGTTTAACCAGAAACCTAGATGCAGCCGCATGCTCGTCTTCCCTCCCCTGCTGCTCCACGTAGCTCTTGAGCTCCTGTTCTCCGGTGTTCTTCCCTCTTCACCACATTCTGCATGCAACTTAAACGACCAGATCTCTTCTGGGCTGGGGAATTTATCATCCCTTAACTGTCTGGAAAGAACTTAGAGCCCTTATAATAATACTGTGTCTTCTCTCTGGGGCCTTCCCTTCTCAAAGAGCCTAGCAAATGGTAATTAAACTGCACACCTTCACACAGTATTCTTGTCCAGCTTACAGATGAGGCAATGAGAAGAGAAGTGGATTTGCCCAAGGTCACAAAGGGGTTGGAATAGAACCCAGGAGTTGTGACTCGGCTGCTAGGTCATTTTTTCTTTAAGGACTATCGATCTCAGCGCTAACCACTAGACCAGTGGTTCTCAAACTTTTGTACTGGTGACCCCTTTCACATAGCAAGCCTCTGAGTGTGACCCCCCACCTTGTAAATTAAAAACACTTCTTTCTATGTAACACCATTATAAATGCTGGAGGCAAAGCAGGGTTTGGGGTGGAGTTCTGACAGTTTGTGACCACCCCCCATGTAATAACCTCGCGACCCCCTGAGAGGTCCTGACCCCTAGTTTGAGAACCCCTGCCCTAGACCATGTGCTGTCTCTTGTAATCAATAATAAATACTGGACTGTTAGCCAATACGTATATGTTAGATGTAGGGCATGTCTGATTAATATTGTATTATACCTAGCATGTGAGCAGTTATGTTAACTGCCTTATATTATGTCTTTCCTACAGTTCTGTCCATTTTGCATTTTGAATGTTGAGAGAGAGAGAGATCCCATAATTCTCTGCAAAGCAAAACTTCTCTTTTGGTATTAGCAAACATAGAGATTGCCAAAGCAAGCTACTTTTGTTTTATGTCCTGGTACAGCTACCTTTACTGGCAACTCATTCAAAATGTAGTATCCAAAACAGAGATAAGACAAGGTACAGAACAACAAGTTAAAGAGCTTGTATGAACTGGTGGGTTGGATCTTAGTGCCATATAAAGCCTTTTCTAACTTATAGGCACCAGTCCTATCAGTGGTTTGGGGGGTATATTTTGAAGCACACCTGCTATGTAAAGTGGACATACAGCAAGATGAGAATGGCTTCCCAAAAGGAAGGGTATGTATGTCTCCCTTTTGTATTGTACTAATTTCTCTTTAACTTTAAAACTGGCTATGTTTGGTTCTTTGGTCTCTGGACCATTTTTCATAGTGAACCACAAATGTAGTCAAACAATCAGCTATATTTTTAGTAACAAGACTTTGTCTTAGTTTAAACTAATGCTAATATTTATTATTATTGGCTGAGACATTCAAAGATGCCTGAAATGGACTAAGATGCCAAACCCCCATAAGATCCTCTCACATTTTCAGCCATTATTCATTGCAAGGTTATTAATTGCAGTAAATGTGTCCATTTGGATTACATTTTGTTAGAAAAAAAAGCATTTTGATCAGGCTGAATTATTCATTTTGACTTGTTCTGAAGGAAACATCTTGTCTTGATCTGTTTTTTTCATTTTGAAATAACTTTTCATTTTAAATGGTATTTTGCATTTAAAAAGTTGAAATCCAATGAAATGTTTCGATGGACCCAAAAAAACAATTTTCCCCCCAAATAATGTCAATTTGCGAGAAATTACAAAAGTCTTTGTTTTAACTACGATTCAGAATGAAACAAATTGTAAAATTTCCTGTGAAACAGAAATTCTGGTCCCCCACAGCTCTAGGAAACATTGCAGACAGATAGATAGATGCTCCTTAGTGAACCTTCTGCTTAGGCTGTAGGTGTCTTTTAAGAGAGCAACAGATGAGGCTGCTTCTGAACACTGGAGTGGAGTCAGCTCAAAATCTTGTGCAGGGGCAACTCTAGGCTCCCTGCCTGACTGATCTTGGCTCCACCAGCTTCATTCCCGACCTCTGGCCAAGTGTGTTTGGCTGATTTCTCCTTCTCTCCTCCCCCATGGGCTCCAGGCAGCCATTCACCTTGACATTTCTTCTGTATGTTCCCATTCACTCCCACCCCCGCTGCCACCTGCTGATCCCCATTCACTCCACACCATGCCCTGATTAGCACAAATATTGCCACCGAAAGAAACTCCTGAACCGTTACCATTTGATTTCATGTCTCCTGCTCCTGGCCCCCGCCTCCTAATGAATTGCGGGGAAATGCCGCTGAGAAGTGTCAGAACAATTTCTATTAAACATAATTTCCTAATGAAAAGGTTACAGGTGAGTGTGTCAGAGCTAATCAGGATTGACTACGCCACTTCAAGTGCAGGCTTGTTACAGAACATGGGCAAACCCAGTTTGTCAGGCTCCATTGAAGCCTTGTCCGTGGTGCTGAAACAGGGGCCTTTGGACAGAGCCAGGCCTTGGCTGCCAAACCTCCCTCCGCGATGGTAGCCAGGTTTACTCTCCTACATGGGCGAACACGCACATATGGCCCCCTGCGTGGGTCATGAGCAGGGATCAAACTTTGGACATTTTGATCTAAAAGCCAGAGCCTCTTTCACTTGAGCTAAAAGTTTCAGCATCAGATTTGTTAAGGTTTTTAGGAGCCTAAACTTGCAGAGAGGTGCCGAATGGGATTTTCAAAAGGATTCAGGCTCCTCACTCCCACTGATTTCAATACCTTTAAAAATTGGTCCCTAAACTCATTAGCTGTAGGTAGAACAGATACATAAATGTCTCACCTAGACTAGCTGCTAGAGCGGTGCAGAGATCACGCTGTGTTAGGGAGGGCTACCGTCATTCCTGATCCACGAGGCTGGCAGCATCCCAAGTGCCCCCAGTTGTGGTTCTGAGCATGCAGCAGTTCAAATTTCCCATGCACCCCTCCGGCTGCCTGCCTCTGCAAGGCTCCTACCGCCACCATTCCCAACCCCCTCGGCAGTGCATGGAGTCCTCAGCGGAGCAGACACCCCGAGGCATTGTGGAACCAGAACGGAGGAGGCCACAAGAGGGCCTGAAGGAAACACTGGGCACGAAGGAAATTCTCCGGGGTCTGCAATATGTGGGCCCTGCTGTCATGGACCCTCCCCCAAAACTCACAGCATCCCAGCTCATGCCTCCCTGAGCCATCCAGGCTGCACCTCTGCTGCCAGCCAGCCAGATGCCTCTTACCCACATCATGACCACTGCTGGGGTCTGCTCTGCTTTGCTTTGGCATGGCAGCATCTCTGAGAAGAGTCAGGCAGAGCGTTTCCCACTGCTCTGTGCTCTGCTGAAACCCGCTCCACAGAGCCACCCCACATGGCACTGTACCTCTTTGGGGGCAACATGGAACAGGCAGGGGGCTGAGCCACTGGGCAGGTCCAAAGCCTTTGCCCCTACATACCTAGAGCAGGGCCCAAGGGCTATGGAAGTTTCTCCAGCCCTGAGCTTGGTGCTGTGGTTGCAGAGAGGATCTGGGGCTCCTCTGTGGTCAGTGGGGACCATTTCTCCCCTCCTAGCACTGTGACTGAGATCTCCAAAGCCCAGCCCAGTTACTTGGACTGAGCATTAGAGACTGGGTTCGCCCTTCAGATGGCAAAATCTTGCATACTCCTTCCTTCTGCTCTCTTCCTCTGGGATTCCTCTGCCTTCCTCCCATTGCTCCTTTCTTCCACTACTTCCTCCCCCTCCTCCTGCTGCTTTATTCCTCACTCATCTTCCTTCCCCCCTCCTTCCTTCTTTCCCTCCTCCTGCTCTCCCCTCTGCCTTCCCCAAGCCACTGGAGAGGATTTGAGACAGGATTATCTGTTGATAGCAGCCCCCATCGTAAATGCAGTCAGGGGCTATGGCTAATCCCTTTAATAAGTTGTTTCAGAGCTGGCTGCAGCTTTAACCTGCCTGTTTACTCACCGGCACAAACGGGCTCTCTTGGGGCACTGTGTTGCCTGGCCCAGGTGAGCAATTTCCTCAGCCTTCCCCAGAGAGTCTGATACTATGCTGCCCTGCCATGGGCTGGGGCATGACTGCCAGCCCCGTGGCGGGGCGAGAATTGGAGGCATTGGGAGCTTTGCTATTTCTCTATTGTTACACATTACAGCTGGCTGGGTCCTCACTCGCTTTAGTCCCCGTCACAAAGGAATGAGATGAGTTCATGGCAGATAGGTCCAGCAATGGCTATTAGCCAAGATGGTCAGGGATGAAACCCCATACTCTGGGTGTCCTCAGCCTCTAATTGCCAGAAGCTGGGACTGGATGACTGGGGATGGATCAAGCGATAAATGCCCTGTTCTATTCATCCCCTCTGAAGCACCTGGCATTGTCCACTGTCAGAAGACAGGGTACTAGGCTAGATGAACCATTGGTCTGACCCAGTCTGGCCATTCTTATGTTCTTAGTAAAATTCCCACTGACATCAATAGTAGTGTAGCCTTGGGAAAGTCTGAGCAAGACCCTCAGGGCTTGATCCCTTGACTTCAGAGGGAGTTTGCCTGAGCAGAACATGAGTAAGAAGCTCAACACTAGGCCTATCAAGTGCAGAAGGATGATCACTAGGATCAGCAACCCCCACAGAGCTCAGGGCTGTGTGAATCCCTCACACTAATTTGTAGGCTCACAAAACCCTATCCAAATTGGCAGTGCTTCCCTTCCCTTGATTTAGATCCAGTGGGCAAGACCCTTAGTTGAACCAGCTATTAGGTGGTACACAGATCACCCAGTGCAACCGACACAGCCCCATGGGCCCCTTGTCGATGTGGGGCTGTGGTCCTATGGTAATTTACCAGAGTGATTAATTAATTTGGAGCTCTCCTAAAGGAAATTGTGGTTTAGCTAAAGGGGAGTGGAAGCCCATGCTGTGTCCTATTATTATTCTGTTATCCGCACTCAAGGCTGCCCAAAAATTGAGGCCTCAAAGACTGACGAATCCAGCCACCCAGCTCCAACACTTTAAGCTGGCACAAGGGCTGTGGTGTCAGGACAGCCAGCTCACCATTGCTGCAGGTTGGGCTGTATTCCACTCTCCTCTCACAGGGAGGAACCCTGGTGAATATTAATTGGGTACCCTAGGAAATAGCCCACAGCCTTACAGCATGTCCCTCACACAGTCATCTGTGTCCCATGCTGGTCAGGGTTATTTAGAAGAATTGTTTCCTCTACTGCAGGAATCACTGGGGAAGGGTCTCCAGCCTATGCTATACCGGAAGAAAGACTAGAGGATCCTAATGATCCCTTCTGGCCTTCATATCTATGGGCCTGCTTTGTCCTTGCCTTGCACCTTGTGTCACCATTCACACCGGTGCAAAGGGCAGGGGAAAGGGGGCAAATCGGGCAGACAGGAGAAGACCATTCTGATTTGGGAGCACCTGGGTGCCCCTCTGTGGAGGTGTGGTGTGCTTGACTACACTCCTGATGGGTGTGGGGTTGCATCTCTCTTGATCTCAGGCTGAAAGGCCCCTTCCAGTTCACCCAGCTGCAAAGTGGGTACCGGATTCATTGGGTTAGGGCAGTCAGAGGTGATGCTGGCTGTACCGTTGGCTATGAAACTAACGTGCTTGAAACCACATCAGCCCGATGAGCCACTTGCTGGGAAGAGCTCTGACTTTCGCAGCCCCTTTGCACAGGTGTACTTGACTCCAAAAAGAGCCAGGCAGAGAATCAGACCCTAGGTATCTATGAATTCAAGCTCTTTCTCAAAGGAATAATTTTCCACCCAGCCCTCATAGCTGCACAGGGCTGCCACTGTCCGAAATGTGGAAGGGAAACTTACCTGCATGACTTAAAGTGCCTCTCTTGTTTGTTCACACTGTACTCAGTCCCATTGATTACTCTGGGAATAGGGTGTTACTCCAGGTGAGTACATTCTCACCATCTGGGATTAGTCTTCCCCAGACAGAATGGCTCCAGCCCCACAGCCCGGGCATCAGCAGCACCAATGCACAACCAAACGTCCAGCACCCCCTGCCTTCCGGGAGTTCCTGGCCTTCGAATGCCTGCATGCTCAGCCGCAGCCCAGTGCAATAGTGCTTCCAGTGCAACATTTCCTTCCTTTTTAATGAGGCCCTCTCTCTTTGCAGAACTTGGGCTTTTTCCCCCTTTCTCCTTATTAAGACAAAGCTGTCATCGGCTTCCCCATTCCGCTGGTTTGTTGGGACTTTCAAAGCCTGAAACCGTATTAAATATTCAGTCAGATCCTTTGGGCTGCATTTCAGGGCCCATATCTCTCCCTTTAATTGCTCCATCAAGAATAGATTAAAGTTTGATACCGCAGCTTTGGCGGGGACTAACTCAAATACTTAGGGCTCGGCTGCCTTATTTATTTAAAGAGAAAATATCCCAGTTATTCTGTTTAAATTAGGCTTTCCAATTGCTAATGCCCTTTCTTTCTGTTATTATTTGCCCTTTCTTTCATCCATTCTTTCTATTACTTACTCTTTCTTGTTTTCTATTAGTTATGTGACCATTCTATTATTTCCTTTCCTTCTTTTGGTCTTTCTATTATTTACTCTTTCTTTTGTTCTTGCTCTCCGCCATCTCCTGCTATGCAAGAGCTCATCCTTTCACAGTACCCCAGATGGACTCCTTTCACATCCTTCCTCCTCAGGGAAGGACAGTACAGTTTCTTCGCTGCGGACACTTCTCCCCAGACTCTGGAGGTATGGCTGCAGCAGAGTGGTTGCATCAATCCATGTCTGGGAAGCACCTGGTGGGCACTTCATGAGCCCTGATGGCAGGAGGAGACACCCTCCCTCACCCTGTGCGGCTGGCAAGGGCGGCGGTAACTCTAACTCTAACCAATAACCATGAAGAGGCCTCTTCCCTTCCGTGGAAGCACATCCACTTGGGCACCTGAATCTTTTCCCCATCGCCTTATCTGCCTCTCCTAGTTGAATGAGCATTTTGACCATGATGGCTGGATCTGCAGGGCACTTCACCTCCCTTTGCCTCTCCGGCGCTCTTCCCAGTGCTGGCTATCTCTAACCCAGCAGACAGGCAGCAGTTGTCAGTGTCCCAAAGCAGGGGCACTAAACTAGCTCATTCCTGCTTTTGCGGGCTGCAGCTGGGAGGAATAATTAAAAAAAACCCGCCAAACTTTCCCCTTAGCTGCATCCCAGCTGGTTTGCAAGCTGCTTTTCACTGAGGCTAGGAATCTGCGGGTGAACACATCAGCACTAGAAGGGGAGCGAGGCAGGTCAGCCACAACCACAGGGCCACAAACAGCAGCCGAGCGGTCTGCACTGCCCTCCTGGTTCCCTTTGATGTAATTAACATCCCTTTGTTATTGCCTGCAATCGCGTCTGTTGCTGCTTTAATCATCCTCTCCCCACAATGAGCTTCCTTCTCATTAGGGGCTTAAAATCTTCCATTATAAACATGTAAATGGGAGGCAGTGAGGAGGGAAATATTTTACTGTGCCAATTTCCTTTGTGCGGCAGCCAGCAACGCGTGATTGTATTGCTAAGTGTCTCTGATCGGCCTTGGCATTACAAGGCCTGTACCACCCTGCTGCACTTCACTCCCCCGATGCTCCCTGCACCCTGCTACCCAATTCTCTTCTGGCCCCGTGATTGAGAAGTGAGGCTTTCATTTTCAGGGAAGATATTGGCCCCCAAAAGGGAAGTCGGGGCGGGGGTGTGTGTCAGGATCTACCCATGCAGTTGGGCTCCAGCTTTTGGAGGGTGTATTCCGTAGACTGCAGATATCTCTGCCCCAAGGTAGGGCAAGGATGCCTTTGTCCCTCAGACTTAGCTGGTAGGGTGATGTCTCAGTCCCTCTGCCCCCAGCTGTCTCTGTCGCTCTCACCCGTCTCTCTCTGCTGCACACAGGGAGGGCGGGCTCCCTCTGGGATATGAATCACTCTCCCTGGGTCTCGTGCAGTGCATGTTCAGAACCTCTCCCAGAGCCAACATGTACTGTGCATCCCAAGAGAGGAGTAAAGGGCAGAGCAGATGGTGCGGGCTGGCATACGGCTGTACTCTCTGTGTGTGACATGAATCATGGGGGGCAGAATGTGAAGGGAGGGAGTCATGTATTTGGAAAACACAGCCTCGGAAAACATCTGTTGGCTAGTCCAGATGTGCGACATTCCCCAACGGCTGCTGCAACCCAGGGAAGCGTTCTCTCCGACTGTGCCTTTCCTGCAGGCTCAGGATCCAGGATTTCCTGGGGCATCTTCAGCATAAAGCTGTTACTATGACTCAACATGCTACTCATGCTTCTGCACGGCGTCGGCCTGGGAGAGCCGGGAAGGGAGCAAGAGATGATAAAAGGCACTGAGCCCTTTTGTGCTGGATTCACATCACATGGGAGGTGGGTTTCGTGGGGTCTGGAGAGCTACATGCTGAGAGACAGGAGCTCCTCAAGTCAAAGGCCCGTGCACCGTGCTCATGGCAAGTTACCTGGGATCAGAGCTGGCATGGGTCAGGTGGGTACAGAATAAAGGGTTGTATTCCTCGCAACTGCATTACTAAAGCACCGCACTGATCAGTCAGTGTCTTCTCAGTTCGAGGTACCCTGGAAGACAGGTTCCAGGGCACAGGCCTGGAATGGTGGTGTGCCCTAAGTCAGCACAGCTGTATGGGGGCCAAGACCCCTGGTAGGTCAGGACTGAGATGGGAGGGAAAGTATGAGGGCTGCATGGCTATCATCGGCCAGTACTGTCTGTCCAAGTCATGGATCTTAAATTCACAGACCCCTTGTTTTTGTTTTTTAATAGCTCTGTATTCTGGCACAGGAAACTTTCTCTCCGACAAGTGGGGAAGCGTCATTATGCATGTCACTGAGCTCTGAAGTGTCTGAGAGGAAACAATCTTTGCCTCTTTAATTGATTCGACTCACTCACTTAAGCAATCTTCCCGGTTCCTCTTGCATGTTCACGTCTGCTCTAATCCCCATCTGCTTCCAGCAGCTCCTCTCCCGCTGCACACGGGGATGGGGATTTCCCAAGGGGGTGCATGCACTCAGCTGGGGGTATGTTTTCAAAAGTGCCCATGTGACTTGGGCACCTACAATTCAGCCCTTTAGGAGGACACGAGCTTCTAAATCACTTGGGTGCTTACCCTCAGTGCCCTTTGCATGGAGCTGACCATAGAGTCACTGCGGAAGCCCAGATGCGGATAAGGAAAATGGAAGTGGGAAGGGAACTAGTGCAGTTTACTCTGAATGGTTCCCTAGTAGAAAACACTGTTAACTATTCTGGACCCATTCAGCTAGGACACCCACAGCTGTGCTGTTTTAGGTCCTCCACTCTGGTTAGCCTAGCAGCTGGGAAAAGAACACAGAGCGTGTGTGGCCCAGTGGCTCCCCTTGCCCTGCCAGCTTTAGATGTCCCCACGGTCAGGGAAAGAAGATGAAGATAGGGTGCTGATCAGATCTGGATTCTTGCAGGCCAGAAGTAGCCTCTGCCTGAGCTGGATGCTGGTGGCTGGCTGTGATGTCCAGCTGAACATCTGGGTGCTGGGCTTTGACTACAAAGTGCAGATGAGCACAGCTGGATTCCGGGGGTTCAGCTCAGGCTGTGCCTCCAAAGCAGCACATCTGGATGCTGGGTTCCAGCTCTGCCATGTAGCAGAGCACCTCTGGTCAGTGGACACAGATGAGGGCATCTGGACTCCTAAGGGTCACTGCATCAGAGCAGCTGGCTTAGGAAGCTGGCAAACTCAGTGCACTTGAACAACGCACAGCTCAGTCCAGCCCGGGAGCTGAGAAACAACCTAGTGGAGCAGTTTCAGGGCCTGTGAAAACTGCCGCCCGTGGGGGAAAGGAAAGGAGCGGGAGGTTGACACCGGACGTTAGCTGGATGGCTGGGAGCGCTAAGAGTGGGCTACTGAACTGCTCCCTTGAAGATGTGCCCAGCACTCTCCCCAGCACTGCAGTTCCGGCGTCCCTCCCCAGCCAGGCTCTGAAAGACACACACAACTGTGGAAACCACCCTGGCCAAAATGGAGCTTGGCTTTTACACCCTTTTTGGTGAAGTAATTTCCCCCACGTCGTCGCCCCAGCATTTAACCGGAGCAAAACCCTGCAGCATCCCTCCCTCCTTCTGCTCCAGTAAGGTTCCACTGCCCTGAAAAGCGCTGAAGTGGCAAGATAGCAACTCAAGCTGGGCCCCTGCTTCAAATAGGAACCGAGTAGCCTGGTAACATTTCAAAGCAAACAGCAGCTCTTTGTGCCTGCATACCAAGCTGGAAGGAGAGATTTGCCAGAAGGAGGAGGCTTGCTTGCGGAGGTGCGGGGGTTGATTATCCTCCATATGGAGCTCGCCAAGGGTTCTGGAGAGAAAGCCAAGCTAGCCGTCCGGTGTCAAGCTAGGTGTAGGGGGGTCTGTTCAGCAGCATTTTGTTGATAATGGAGAAATAGGCATTCCAACACCCCTCTGCCCTGCTCCAGGGCTGTCGGCAGAGGAGAGCAAAGCACTTTGCACCTGTCAATGAATTAACCTTTCTGACACCCCTGCAAAGCAGGTCATGATTACTGGGACCATTAGCAGCGAGAGTGACTGAGACACAGAGAGATTTGTCACCTCCTTTTAAGCACTGCTGAGCACCCACAGCTCCCACTGACTTCCTGGCATACCTGAAAATCAAGCCAGGAGGGACTTTCCTCCAGCTCACCTAGTGAATTGAACCCAGGAGTCCTGACTTCTCATCCCCCACTGCTGATCATTAGACCACAGTCTCAGGAGGACAATGAAATATAGTTTCTGCTCAGCAGGCCTCCCCCGTCACCCCCAGGGAATAATCAGTAGAGAAGGGCAATGAGTGCCGGGTTCTGTGCTACATCAGAGCCCCCGGAGATGCCCGAGGCCTTGTCCACACTAGACAGGGTTTCCCAGTGTGGCTGTACAGCCATAATGATGGGGGGAAGCCCTGCTAGCTGAGCCCCAACCTGACCCCAGAAAAACGAGTGCTCCTGCTGGTGTAGCTAGTGATGCTGGCACAGCAGGGGCCCAGCTCCTGCCGCGGTCCCCAGGCCTCAACTGCCCACGGAGAAACACACGGCTGGAATCGGCCTGGCTCTCCTGTGTGTTCATCTTGTTAACACGGGTATTAGAATCGGAATGCTTTCGGACTTTACAGAACGCTTGTCAGGCGATGCCTGTATTAATCCACTTATAACATCTGTGCCCTGTGTTATAAGGTCATGTTTGAGGGTTCGCATTCTGAGCCTCTGTAACTGTGCAAATCATCAGCCAGGAGAGAGACATTAACTAGTGTGAGTGCTGATCTCCAGCAGAAGGAGTTACCTCCTGCCCAACAAGGAAGGCCCATCGACACCAGACGAACGAGTGTGGAACATGAAAGAGGACAAAAGACTTTGTTGTTTACTCTCCCAGTGAAAATGAGTCATGTCAGTGAATTCCTCCCATCAGCTGAGTTTGCAGTTCGGAGCACATGGGGCCGGAGGGGAAAGGAATAAAAACCCCAAACAAGAAGGACCTGGGGTCTGAGAGGCAAGGTTTTCTAGGCATAAGCAAGAGAACCCCAGTGCTTGCCCTGTTAGTCCTAAAGGACATCTAGAGATTACCTGTTATAGAAGCATCTATTACATTTTGAAATTTAAGATTGTAACTCATCTGTGTGCATATGTAACTCTCTGGTTTCTTTTTCCTAGATAATAAATCTCTTTATAGTTTGTTATAGGATTGGCTACAAGTGTTGTCTTTCATGTGAGATCTAAATTGCAACTGACCTGGGGTAAGTGACTGATCTTTTGTGATTGGGAGTCACCTGAATACTGCCGTGAGCTGTGGGGTAAGGGAGACATTTACCACAAAGATAGGTTCACTGTGTGGCAAGATAGATCAGAGTATCCCAGGGGATTGTCTGTGACTCCGTATTCTGGCTGTTATGCTGCCTGAGGAGTTCACACCTGATAACTGGTTGGTGAAATCTAAGCATAGAGCTCACAGCCTGTTTGGGGGTTGTGCCCTGCTTCTTAACAGTCTGCTCTGTGGTTGGTACTCATGCTTTTGAGCCATGCAAGACAGCTTGCCAGCACTCATACCAGCTCCTCAAACAAAAGGACATTTTTGCTGCTCTAACTGCAACTACACTCGGGCTTTCGCCAGCACAGCTGTGTTGATCGGGGGTGACTTTTCTCACACTCCGAACTGAAATAGCCATGCTCCAAAACCTTTATGGGGAGCCCAGGCCTGTGAAGACATCCTCATTGCTTCTCCATAAGAGATGTGCTAACATACAGAAGTGTGTGGCCTTGGAGTTCAACCACAGAGACAGAAAACACCCTGGGAGAGGGATGGTCAGTGACACTTTGGTATTCCAGCTTCAGAGCATGTGAGCAAGGGCTGCAGAGTCCTCTCTCTGGAACCAGGACTCCTGGACCTTATTGTCCCATGGTTCCAGTTAGAGTCACTCTGTGCACTCTGTATAATGGGGATAATATTTTACCCACCTCCCAGGCCTGCTCTGAGTCATGATTAATACTGGGAAAGTGCTCTGAGATCTTTGGATGAAATGCACCAGAGAAGAGCAATGGATTGTTGTTCCTTCTCCATGTGATCACAAGCTATCACCCCTGCTGGCTCTGGCTTCATTACTGTGTGTTGCCAGATCTCCTAGAGACACAGCCGTGGTTCTCTTAGCAGCTCAGGCCCAGATGCAATGGCCCCTGGAGTCTGCATCGCTTGCATTAATACCCTCAAGCTATAGCATGACATTCTGCTTTAGGGATACCAAGCCTGACCCTCTGGGAATGTCTGTGCTGGAGGGTTCTGTGGTAGGGACACTCACTCCCCCAGGCATTGTCCGTCAGTCTGAGAGTCTATGGGAGGGGCTTTGAGCTAGTGAGTCTGTTCTAGGAGCCCCGCCCCCTCCAGCATGAGTCTGCGGTAGGGGGACTCCAGCTTCCCCCTCCAGCTATGTTCATGAGTCTGCGGTAGGGGCACTTGAACTGCTTTATCAAGCCGTGTGTTTTGCCTAATCCTGCTAAGATCTCTGCAGACAGGAACCACTGAGCGTACAGAAATATCACCAAAGACGCCTAACGAAACCCTACAGGCAGAAATTGCAGCCAAGGTGCGGGGAGGAGATATCAAATCAGGCACCGCGGTACTTTCAACTCCAATCTCCTCACTGAACCTGCTGATAAAGCATTGCTGAAGCTTCTCCCTTCTCTCAGCTCCTCTCTGGCATGTGGACTCACTGCCTTTGAGCTTTCTAATTTCATAAACCACCAGTGCTTTGCCTTCCCGGCTGCATCCTCCTGTTTCCTTGAAGTTCCCTAAGCTGGGCGCAACAGTTCAATAATTGCGTGTAATTGTATCTTGGCTGCTGGAGCAGGGGACCCAGAATAGGAAGGTGAGAAAACAGGAGTGTGTACCGGACTTAGCCACAGCCTGACCAGGGGCCAGTTGGAGGTGGAGGCCCCTGGAGTCTGCATTGCCTCAGCATCGGACTTTATTAGCTGTTTGGTCCTTCAGGGATGCATATTGCACAAAACCCTCCCTAGTAACACAACCAGCTAAAGCACAGCTGGAAAGTCCCCAGCTTGGGCCTTGCCTTCACTGCTGAAATAGGTGCCTCAGGGCAACCCATACAGGTGAGCTATCCTGAGGGAAAACCCAGTGAAGGACAGGCACTCTAGTTTTACTGTGAGGTAGCTAGAGCAGGTGAGCACTGTACCCGCACCTAGTTTACCTCTATACCTTGGGGGAGCATCCTGCAAGCCCTATATTCCTCATGTATATATAATTGTGATATTGCATATAAAGTGTCAGGGGAAAGGTTATGATCGACTGAAAGTCATTTTTCTATGTAAATCATTAATGCATATGAAGCTATGAGAATGTGTTGTATGGTTGTCACTAAAATATGCTGTGGATTTGGGAGGTGCCCAGATACTAGCTCTGCAGAGACAATGACAAGGGAAGTAACCAATACCTGGGCGGGTGCTGAAGAGACATCAACAGCCATTGACCAGCAAGGGAGTTACAATTCAATGACTCACCTGCATAAGGCCACACCAGGGGAACTGCTTAATCTTGCCTGGGGACTCAGCAATGCCCACCAGATATGCCTGGACTTCTAACAGCACAGGAACAGCCATACTGCATTAAACCAGGCCTCCTGCTACTAGCCTGTCTCCAGCCAACAGAGGCCAGCACCAGCTGTTTCATGGGGACGTGCAAGAAACCCTGTCATTATTAGATAACCTGACCCCAGGGGAAGTTTCTTCTTGACCCCATTTGTTAGAGGTCAGCTCCTGCCCTGAAGCATTTGCACACACAGGCCAGATCATCAGCTGATGTGGGTACAAGTCTCTCCATCAAACATAAGAATAGCCCTACTGGGTCAGACCAAAGGTCCATCTAGCCCAGTATCCTGTCTTCCAACAGTGGCCAGTGCCAGGTGCACCAGAGGGAATGAACAGAACAGTAATCATCAAGTGATCCATCTTCTGTTGCTCATTACCAGCTTCTGGCAAACAGAGGCTAGAGACACCATCCCTGCCCATATAGCCATTGATGGACCTGTCCTCCATGAATTTACCTAGTTCTTTTTTTGAACCCTGTTATGGTTTTGGCCTTCACAACAGCCTGTGTCGATGGGGTTACACCGATTTGCATGGGCTGAGGATCTGGCATGCAGTTACCTACTCGGTTGCGAGGAATGATTTGTAAGCAAATGGGATTGATTGGAAAATGTGTCCATCTGCCCAGAGGACTGTGGCTAAACAGCCTAATCCCCTTCCAATCATTTTACAATAGAAATGCTATACTTGGACTGTTCAGTTATGTTCCCATTCTGGCGCCTTTCAGAGGAAACTGATCTTTTCATAATGAACTTGCATTGCTTGCCATATAAAACCCATGCATTAGCTTCACTCAGGATTTAACTTGGAAACCCCCTCCCCAGATATATTCAATGGATAGCTTTCCTCTCCTCAATTCTAGACCGGGATTTAATGCCCGAAGGAGTATTCTAAAACACTGATCTCTCTTTCCTTGGGCCTCTCACATGCTGAGAGACTAGTGTGCTAGCATCCAAACACTGTGCTTTTGATTCTGATAAGAAAGGGTATGATATTCTCCAACAGGGCTACAATTAGGGTTAGGGATAAGCATTATGAGTCCACATAGAATAGTTATGGTTAAGCATTAAGGATAGGGTTAAGATTAGTGTGGGGACATGATGGGGTCTATCGGGCCTTCTCTGCCCCCTGCTGGAGGCATCAGCACCCTGACAGTCCCGGCCCAAGGAAAACCCACTCAGACCTGGCGATCAACAAGACAGTCCTCCAGAGGTATAGAAGGGACAGGAGGAAATACTGACCAATCAAAAACCAGTAGGCCAGTCAAGAAGGCTTGCTTATGTTGGTCAGGGTAGAACTGGGTGAGACAGAGACAGAGCGGGATTGGGATTGGGATTGGGATTGGGATTGGGATTGGAGGTTAGACTCTAGTTAGTGCTGTGGCTAGGGGTAAAATTAGGTTTCGTGATGATGATATAGTTCAGGTTTAATTAATATGTAATAGTAAGGTTAGTGCTGAGGTTAGTGCTAGCAATAAGCTTTGAGTTGGGAGACAATATTAGCATTGTTTTTACCATTAACCCAAGGTAGGGATGATAACACAGTGACAGACCCTTTAGAACTGTAGGAACATAGGCAGATGGATAGATGGACCGACAGATAGGAAAATAGTATGCCTTGTAATAGAGAGAATGTACGGGAAGAGAGACAATATACGCAGAGGTAGATTGATAGGTGGATAGGTAGATGGATGGGTGTGAATGTGGATAAATAGATTAGATAGAATTTGGCCTTGGTTGAGGTTGTCAGATGATAGGATTGGCATCAAAGTTAAGATGAACCCAGGCTCTGCCCTGCATTACTGGCTAATATTTTAACTGCTTTCTTGTTTCATTTATTTGGAAAAGATAAATCTGCGGCTGCAGAGATTAAAACGTTTTTTTCCTTGTCAGTCTGGGTGCTGATTTTAATAAGTTTTTTTTCTCTTTCACAGCTCCATTTCCAAAGAAAAGAAACGGTACAGAGAGAAAGTGGAGCTGCTCCCAGGATGAATGGGCCTGACTGCCAGTGCATAAAATTACCATTGTCTCTTCACCTTGCCTTCTGCATTTCCTTTATTAATTAACCGGAACCGCAGTCATTCTCTCTTTTCTCCCTCGTTCATTCTCTTTCTTCCCTTCTTTCTCTCTGCACTCCCCCGCTGCAAGGTTCATTATTCTCACCCAGTGGCACAGACAAGGGCCCAGATCTCAGGAGGTCTTAAAGGAGGGGCTGTGCATCTGGGCTGAAAATGTCATTAGCACTAGGCTCTAGTTGGCAACACGGCAGCTCTGGACCTGGGACTGGTGTTTAAGCATCCTACCATGGTAGTGTAAGTGATATGGGTCTGGGATGGTGCTGCCAGCAATATTGGGTCTGAGATGGCTTGTAAATGATTCCAGGGCTGGGTTCTTCTCTGTGCTTGGTCACTGGCAGCTCTGACTGGGCATTCGAGATGCTACTTCAACACCCAGAATAATAATAAATACATTAATAAGACCAGGCCCGTGAGAGTTCTGTAAACGGAGCTGGGTCTAGCAAGGCAGTGTGCATACTACTGGGTCTGGGACAGTGCGGGTGGCACTGGTCTGGGTGGTATTGGTTATGGGGGCAGTTCTGTAAATAGGCCTGGGCCTGGGCCAGCTTTTAAGGCACCCGGGTTCTCGCTCGAGCCGTTGGCGATCCAGAGGTCTGAGCTGCCTGGAAATGAGGAGTATCTCCCTTTGGTTCTGATGGAGCGTTGCCTATTACCTGCCTCAGCCCAGCTGTGACAAAGTCCCTTTCCCCTCTGGCTCTCCCTGAATGGAAGGAGCCCTGCTGACACGGGATGTCACTTGGCATTCCCCGCACTCCCCCCAGAGTCCCATCCAACTTGCTGGCCGCTTCCCCTGCTCGAAGGGGAAGCGGCCTGGGTGTTATGATCATGGAGACAGGACTCTATGGCATTTTGTGTCCCAGAAGTACCGGTCAGATGGAGGCAAGCAGGGGGAACCAGACATGCCAGGAGGCAGGGGACAAGCTTTTGGCCTGCAGGGCTAGTATCCCCCCCCCCCCCCCCACCATGTGCTCTCACAGACCCTAGAGCACGGGGCCTGTGCAAGGAGAGGCTAACTCTTGAGAAGAGCCTAACACACGGGGAAGGGGACTTTCCCTTCAGCTGCCTGGAAGCAACTATGGCTCCTGGGCTGCATCTCAGCCATGATCAGGGGCAGGTTCCACACAGGCCTGTGGACCAGAACAAGTTCTTGGTTCGGTGCTTAGCTGTGGCAGGAAACATCCCTCCCTCAGCAGGAGCCAGGGTTCCCTGTGGGATCTCAGGGCTGCCTGTTCCAGTCTGAGTCAAGATGCCCAGCTGCTCACAAGACTCCAGCCACAGCATCTTTGAACCAGGCCACCCCAGTAGCCATTATACACAGCCATTGAGGAGCATGCATTCTGACGCTGAGTGCCCAGCCCTGCTCTCCTAGCCTTTGCCCTGGTCCAGGCAAGAGAAGGACCCACAGATTAAAGGTATGGACCCAGAAATCAGCACTGCCCCCAGGCAGAGGGATTTTACAGCCCAAATCAAACCTCTCCGCTGTCCCTTCCTTGAAGCCGGAGGGTGCTGAGCACAGACTGGCCTGAGCCATCACCCCAACTCCCCCTAACTCTGGTGGAGGCTGAGAATCTGAACCGAGATCTGGTTTGGAACTTCGCAGTTTTCAGAGTGCCCCATCCTCTCCCCTTTACAGAGGGCTCAGTACTTAGTCCTGGCTGTGAGGTCCTTTACCTGGGGCTACAGCAATCTTTCCCCATCCAGACCCTTCTCTCTTCCTTTATTTGCTCCCTGTAACTCTTTCCTCACCACCCCAGCTGACCCACACACAACTCAATAAGATTCCTATCCCATCTCTTCCCAACACCCTTGATCCCAGCCTCAGGGGGGACCTTTAATCTGGGCCCCTTGAAGGTGGGGTTCAGCTAGCTGGCACCTGTGGGATGGGACAGTGGAACAGCTGGCAAACATGAGACCGACCTATGGGGTGTGGAAAGGAGGCCTTATTAAAGCAATCCATTATATGCTATTCTAATTCATTGCAGCAGAGGCTTCCTCCCCCAGGACCGTTCCCTCGTCTCCCCCCACAGCAGTGCCCTCTCCTGTAATTGCATCGGTGGGGCCCAGGCAGGAGGAGCCGTTAGCTGGGTTAACCCCTTTACAGAGCACCAGCCAGTACCACCTTCATCCACACAGCCAGCCTGAGAGCAAGCCCTGGGTCGGATTCCTAGGGGACAGGTAAGCCCAGGAATCTTTGCTCTTTGTGTTTGGGCAAAGGAGGGATGAACAGAAAATGCAAACAAACCATGTTTTTCTGGTTACAAATGTTCTGCCCCATGCAAACACCGAGGGGTGTGTATAGCTTATTAGTGCATCAAATCTGAAAGCTTGTCTCCGGTAATGACCAACGCCTGATGTTTTGGGACCACCCCCCACTGGCATGGACCCTGATCCATCAACGTACTTAAGCATGAGTGGTCCCATGGAAGTCAATGGGACTAGCCATGTGCTTAAAGTTAAGCATATGCTTAACTGCAGTTGCTTTTCTGGATCGGAGCTCAGTTGCACAGTGCTGTTCATTGAGATGAGGAGAAGATTCCTTCCTGACTCCAGCAGCAATTGGCTGATGCCCTGAAGCATGAGGCTTGACAGGCCCTAACTTTAACTGGCTCCACCACTAACGGTATCATGCCGAAAATGGAAAATTGTCAGAATGAATTGGGTGAAAAATGTGCAAAATGACAGCAAGACCTGTGAAATTCTGTGCCAAAATCTCATTCTGACCCCAGGGTTATGGACAACCTGCGGGCCACAGAGATGTGCTGGCCGCTGCTTCCCACAGCTCCCATTGGCCAGGAACAGCAAACCGCGGCCACTGACAGCTGCGGGGTCCCGTGCCTGCGGATGGTCAATGTCAGCAAAATGTCTTGGGGCCCGCAATCAGATTACCCTGATGGGCTGCAAGTTGCCCCACCACTGGTTTACAGGATCAAACCAGAACTAACTACTGGTCCATCTAGTTCAGTGCCCTGTTTCTGGCAGTACCCAAACCCACCTTAACCCTAATCTCTCCCTTACCCTGGCTGGTGATCAGCCTATGCCCTGAAAGATGAGGATTGAAAGCCCTTGTCATTTCTACTGTCACTCGTGGCCCTGCAGATGACTTCCTTGTTCATCTTAGTGCCTGGACCAGAGCGTGCTGGGCCCTTTAAGAGCCAGTGCAAGCCCAGGTGTAGCTGGGGATCTGAGCCTTTGCTGCAGAGGAGGTGGAGACCCAGAGGAGAGTCATGTGACTGTGCTGGGCCCAGATATAAGCCGAGCCAGTGGCTCAGTCTGCAGTAAGCTGAGGTGGAGAGGAAATGTGGGGCTCTCCCCAGTGGCTGGTAGATGCCTATAAGGCTTGGGGGAGCCAAGCCTCAGGAGAGGCCTAGGTTTGGGATACAGAGCTGCCTGGAGGAGGGGTGAGGAAAGAAGGAAGGAAGAGGCCTGGGCAGTGCAGGGGGGAAGTCTGTGATGGACACCTGCCCTTATTTAGGCTCCAAAGAACCCCACCCCTCTCCAATGGGCCAAAGACTTGCTGAGCAGAGCAGGGGAGCCTGGGAAGGGCACTAAAGAAGCTACAGCACTTAAAAGAGGTAAATGCTGTCTAGCCCAGGGAGGGTGTACCCTGCCTCAGTGACACCAGTGGTGTGTGTTTGCTGGCCCCTTGTCTTCCCCCTGGAAGGTGTGGGCTGTTGATTGGAGGATCCCAAGCACCACTGTGGACTCTGAGTATGTGGAAGCACTGGGGATACTGAAGCACGGATCTGTGATCAGTTCCAGACAGGTGAGCCCTTCTATTACAGAGTCTAATCCTCTTCTGATCCCCATTCCCACGTGTTCCTGTTTTCTGCCTCACCCCTCTATGCAGCTATGGCCTGGCTGTGACCCAAGGATGGGCAGAGATTGCACCAGGCTTTGCTGTGGCCTGCTGACAAATACATGGAACCACAGTTTAGCAGGCAGCAGCTGAATGCTCTCCCTTGTCACCTGGGGCTGGGTGAGGCTACAGCACGTGGTGCAGTAGGAGCCAGCAGTGGTCACTGGGAAGGAGTTTTCTCCTACAGCACCACTCCCTGCAGTCAGATCTCTCCCTCTCCAGCAGTCAAAGGGACTGGGGGGCTTAGAGCATGGGCTATGGGAACGCTCTCCTTTGGGCCAGTGTCTGTATCTCATTCCATTGACAGGAGTTGAAAGTGACTAAAACAGATAGTTGGTGAAATGAGTTTAGTGGCCCTCAGCACAGTTCCCAATAGCCTGGTGTCCATGTCCCAGAAAACACCAGCACAATTAACTGGCATCCTCAGCAGGACTGAACAGGCCATGGAGACAGCAATCCCCACTCCTGTCTTGGCATGCTCCTTCGGATTGAGGCACGGGGGTAGTCAGCGTGGGGGGCACTGCCAGCCGTGTGACAGTGAGAATGCATTCCCTGTGGCTAAGTAAGGGTTTCACTCTCTTGTGCTGTCAAGCTAGCACTGTATTAACACACAAATCTAGTTATATAAAAAAACCTCCAGCTGTCAGTCAAAGCTGCACAGCAAGGTTGAGGTTCCTGGAGAGTAATTAATTTCCACACAAAGACTTGGGGAGAAGAGTATGTTTAACGAACGTATTATTCCTCTGCTCAGTGTGTGTTCAAACTTTTTATTAACCATTTAAAACCCCCAAACCTAGGCAGAATCATTAACAACAAGGAATGATGGTGAGTGACTGGGAAAAGCAGGCTCAAGAGGACAGGATAATACATATGGTCAAAGAAATGTAAAGAGCCCAGATGTACTGAAACATAAAGGGAAATATATTAAGAAAGGGGACATTAACAGTGAGAGCATAACCTACTGGTTGTGTGGCCTTTTCTGTGACTGATCTACAGAGGATGAAAATCTCTTATAGCTCTTATTACAGAATCCTGTCTAGCTTCGGAGGACCCCAGTTCAATCTCTCATGTGTCAACCAACATATTGGCCATCACACCAGCAATACAGAGCGGTCTTGCCTGCCTTTGCTCTCATGCAACCCGAAGAGCTTCAGTGGGGTTCCGTAGACGGGTCAAAGGGCTGGGGCTGCCATGCTGCCAACTCTGCCAAAATCAGCCCCCTCTGGTCTCTAGCTGCAGCTTTCATCTCAAATAGGGTACCAGGTGTCTAAAGGTGGGACAGCTGGGTGAATATCCGGTCCAATGGAGCTGTTTGGAAAACTTGGCTCTGCCATCCTAGGAATTTATCAGTGTCCCCTGGCTGCCCAGGTTCAGCAAAGAATGTAAACTCATGCTTAACTGTAGGCCATCTACTCGGACTCTTGGAAATCCATGCTTACGGGTTTTGCTGAATCCGCATTGGTAGTGACTGACTTTGGGAGCTCTCCGAGGTGCTGAAATGAACCACTGGTGAAGACCTGTGTTCACGAGAACTTCCTTCCAGGCTAGAGGGATCCTGTTCTTCACATCGTGACGCTGGCCCCTGCGAACTAGATGCTCCTCCCAGCTTCTTAGTTGGCATCTTGCCAAGCAGTTCAGAGAGACACACACCCAGTTCAGCCCCTGAAGGAAGAGCTGAGCTCAGCTAACCAAACCAAGCCCTGTGGCTGCTGCTGTGACAGCTGGAGGAGAATCCTAGTTCTACAGAGCCAACAGGCAGACAGCTCCCTCTCCTTCCAAGGAGTCCCTTTCCTATTTGCTCCAGCTTGCTCCTGGGCCCTCGTCCTCCTGCTGGTGGAGGGCTGCAAGGCCCAGAGGGATGAGAGAGCATCACAGCTAATCCTTTCCAAAGCTGGCTAAGTGGGAACAAGCTCATGAACAAACCCTGGGCCTAAGCCCAGCCAGAGGGAGGGGCGGGGGGGAGTGAATGTCACTGCCTTGTTCCAATGCAGCAGCTTCCCAGCTGCACTTTACAAAGCCAAGTGCACGGTGCAGAACTGGAGCTGCTCCCCGTGCTTGCGATGCAGCATTAGCTACACTTTGCATGGCTGCTTTTTGCAGGGGATGCATGGCTGATCTTTGCACAACACTGTTCGCAGTGGGCAGACTGCAGTCATTTTGTGCATGTCTCCTCTGCAGCTGCTGCTGCTTGCTGTTCTGAGATACAGAACAAAAGGCCCCAATTATTTGCACGGGGATGCCACGTTTTGCAGCACCTGGGTGTCTGCAGGTGGGGAAGGCAAGCAGAAGCAATTAACAAAGAGCCTGAGTGAACCAAACCATTTCACTTTCATTTTCTCAATAATTAAGCTTCCTAATTTGGCACCGGCAGCCTCCTACACTCTGTGCACCAGCTCCAGAGGGAGGGGAGGTGCCAGGGGCCCCACTTCCAAGGCTCTGTTGGGGGAAGCTGTCCCTGTGCTCGCCCAGGCTGCTTGGCTGGGCTCTCTGCCAATATCTCATGGTCTGAGTTGGACATGGGGTGAGCAGTGCTGGGAGGGATGGAGGCCGTGGTGCAGGCACCCAGAACTGCCCCCCTTCTTTTCCCCCTCATCCAGTTCTCTCCCCACTTTCTTTTACATGTTCCTCTCTTCTGCCCCCTGCCCAGTGATGCCTTGTTCTTCCTCCACTCTCTCTCCTGCCTCTATCCCTTATACTGGGCCTGAGCCTGCAAGCTGCCATGCACCCTTAATTCCCAGTAGCCTTACTGGGAGCTGGAGATGCTCAACAGGTCCAAGGGGAAACACAGCTCCCTTCCTGAGCTCAAAGCAGAGCAGGGACTCCACCTTCTCTCCCTGCCTGGCTTGGGTAAGCAGCATGACCACCACCACCACCCCCCACACACACACACCGCTCCCCCTCCTCACTGGCTGGTGCGCAGAGAATTCTCCCCACCCACCCAGCTCCCCCTCTCCTCATTGGCCAGTGCAGGGCCTGCTCTCCCCCAGATCCCCCTTCTCCTCTTTGGCAGGTGTGGGGGGAAAGCTCCCACTCCTGGCTCAATCTACTTCACCCCCTGACACTCAGCAAGCACCTTGTAGCACTGACCGTCCCTCCTTGGCTTGTCCCCCGCACCATCCCCACTCTCATGCATCCAGATGCAGGGCTTTAGGATCCCGGCTCGTCTTGCTCTCAGTGCTGCTGAAATGCATCCAGGGCAGATTCTATTCTATAAAATAGAATACATATATATAAGAGTGGGAGATCTTCATTCTTTAACAGGAACAAACATTCTTTTACAGGAGATGAAGGCAGATATGGTCACGATATACTCTGCTTCATTGCATTCCTTCTTTCTTTTTTTTTTTAGTGAAGTTCCCCACAATTGTTCTTTTATTATTATTATTTTTTTCCTGCCTGATGGATCAGTTTAGAATCAGAAAGAACTTTAAAGAGAAAATTGCTTTTTCTCTCCTGGCTCCAGGTTCCCAGCCTTATTGCTTCTTTGTTCTTGGTTTTTGGGTCTCTTTTTTTTGACCCAAAAAAAAAGAGCATTTGAAACCTTCCGGCGACAACCACAGGAGAGTATACCCTAATCATTCTTCATGCACTTTTTTGATGTTCAACTGGAGGGGGAAAAGTTTTTTTCCAGCATGCTGAGGGGAAGAGGTAATGGAAAGGTCATTTGCAAAAGACTAAGACAAACTGGCCAGCTGGTATAAACTGGCATCGCTCCGCTGACCTTGATAAAACTATGCTGATTTACACCAGTTGAGGCTCAGGCCCAATTCTGCCCCTTTCTGCAGTGTAGCACCTTTCATCCCAAAGCACTGCACATGCTTCCCAAACTTCATATTGTTCTGCGGAGGAACGGCTGCCACCAGCTCTGGGGAGGAACGTCATTACTAGTGAACAGTGTACAACAGCCCTCGCCGATAACCCACCACAGGAGTTTAGAACAATAAACCCTGAATTGAATTGAGAAGGGCAGAATGTGATTACTAGAACTGCAGACCAGTGTCCCTTCCAATTCTAAACAGCTGTTCAGTTCAATCGCATCTAATCACTATTCATGAATACCCGTGCAAAGGTTTTTAGGTTTTTTTTGCACAAATGTTTGAGAGGTGGCTTGTCTTTTTTGGTACTCATATACATGTGTGAACAAGGGTTTTTAAGGGGGGAACAGGAGTGCTTGTTGGCTACATATTATTAGTATTGCACTTCTTAGCACGGCTGGGTCTTCCATGGAGGGCCCCTGTCCATTTAGGGTTTGTAATTCCACCCTGACTCTTCAGCCCCATATTCATGCAAGGTGCTGCTAGCTTGCTGGTTAGCAGGCCTGTGTTCTGCTGCCTCCTGCTGGAGGAAATCAAAACTGCACCACTGTGTCAGAAGCCCTGTACTGCTAGGGGTTTAAGTGGTAGGAGCCTGAGCTTTCACAGCTAGAGGATCTGGAGTCTATGGCTGCTGTTCATGTTAAGTTACAGCTTGTGAGCTCCTGGCTAGCCAAGCATTCTTCGCAGTGTGTAATGGGTTTTGGCCCTTGTCTCCCCCTCTAATCCCCCATGGGCTGCATCTCACTAGTTTCTTAGAGCAATCCAAAGCGACAAGCCCAGTGGGATGCACCCTAAAGCGCAGCTCCCCTGCCTCAAGCGTGTGGGGCAGCCCAAAGCACCGAGCAAGGAAGAAGAGAGCTGGAAAGAAAAATAAATTCTTTCCCTTAGCTCCCCACCCTGCCCCGCTGCACAGTCACTGCTGCATCCATCTGTCCATCTGGGTTGGATTTTAATTGGAATCTATCTGGTTTTCAAGCAGAAGGGTATGACACGCACTCAACAGACTGGCCCAAGCAGCAGGGGCCCCACCTCCGCCTGATTACCACCTCCTGTGTTCTGTGGGCACGTTCCCTCTGGCGTCAGCCCTGTCTCCTCACAAAGAAGATGCCTCAACAATCTGCATCTAATCAATTGGAGCAAAAACAAACCACACAAAGTGGCTGAGCTAATCGGGAGGCCAAGAGCCACTCGGGGATGAGGCAAAGAGGAGCGGTGTCTCCTTGGGCTTCTTGGGCTGGTCTGTATGATGGGAGCTGCCGGGAGGGAGGGGGAAAGGAGCTCCGTGTGAAATGCGGTATGCAATGGGCTTTCTGCTCCTTAACGTAAAGGACACAATTAGTAGGACTCAGATTTTCACAACTGCTTTTGTGCAATGAAGTGTGGAAAAAGTACACGCTTATTTCTGCAGGCAAAGGGTGAAATTGAGCTTTGTGCAGAGACCTGTGCACCACTTCAAACCTCAGGGCCTGGCCCTCTGTGGCATAGGTGAGCTGTTTGCACTGCGAGCAGACAAGCTGCAAGCCCTTTGGGACAGCGACTGTTTCTGCCTCTGTACAGCACCTAGCACAATGGGGAGGATAGCCTAGGGGGTCAGTGGGATTGAGTCACGAATAGCCTTGTGCTAGCCCCCTGCAGAGCAAGGAAATTCACTCCCTGGGCCACTGCCTGTATGTTCGCTCAGATCTGATCAGGTGGCCAGCTGCGGTGCAGGGGGTGAGACTGTACACGTTAGGCATGCGAAAGCACAAATCGGGTGTGCAACGCATGCACAGCTCTGAAAAGCTGGGCCCAAGTGGGTGTGCAAAACACCAAGCAGTGTACAAACCCTGTAAATACCCAGGTGTGTGTTTGTTTCAATTAGAATTTTCCAAAATAGTCTGTTTTTACACCCCCCCCAAAAAAAAAAAAAAAAACCACGGCATTTTGTGAGATGTCACTCCAAAATCAAACGGCTCTGAAATGGAAACAAGTCTGAAAGGGGCCCCAGCTCCAGAATAATCAGGGTGAGAGTTCCTTTACTTGTTCTTTGATTAGCACCATCAGGACTCCCCTTCCCTGCCCCTGCAATGATCTGCAGAGGGCTTGGGTTGGGACCTCAGGAACGCATTCTGAGCTGTCACTTCCCCACCCTAAATCTCCTCAACCTTTCCCACCCCTAACTGGAGCCGGGGGCAGTTTCAACCACCAGACGCGGTCCCCTCCATCAATCTGTTGTGACGTCACATTCCAGGGCCTCCAGAGGCCACCAAAGAGGGTGTGCCAAGATCTGATCTCTGTATAGTATAAGCACGGTAACGACTTTGGAGGGGTGAATGGTTAAAGAACCATCAGGAGGAACCACAAAGGGTCCCAGACACTCATGTCTGTTTCTAGGCCATTTGCTTTTAAAAGGAGATGGCAGAGGAACTTGCTCACTGGCCTGGGGAAGCAGAATGTGCATCCTAAATACTGCATGCTCTCTCTCATGCGCACTCTCTCTCTTCCCCTTTCTGGCCTCAGCCGCTACCACTCATCCCATTACAGCCTGTGATAATATTGCCATTTCATTAGAAGAGCTCTGTTCTGGAGATTGATGGCTGGCAAGCCAAGAAAAATTACATCCCCCTCTCCAGCTGCGTGTTCCGTGGCCACTGAGTCATCCCAGAGCAAGGGGAAAGAGGAGGAAGAGGCAGGAGCAGACCTGGCTGGGTTGGCACCTTTTACAGCCAAACACATCACAGGGAAGGTGCCCCTGGGCAGACCCCAGCTGCTTGCATCCCAGCTGGTTGTGTGATTATGGCACTGCAGTGGGACTCTTAAGCACAGTCTCAGATGCCCTGTGTGGCCACGGGGAGTCGCTCAGGGCCAGATTTTTTTAAGTGCTCAGCACCCGCAGCTGGGGCCAGGTTTTCAAAAGTGCCAGCGAGCAGCAGCTGTCCGTGCAGCATGCTCTGTGAGGGATAGAGGGAAAGAGGGATAATCATCCCTGTCTTGTCCTTTAGATTGCAAGTTGTTCAAGGCAGGGCATGGCTCTTACGCTGGGTCCACACCGTGGCTGGCACAATGGGACTCTGCTCACAGCTGGTGCTTCTGGAATGCAGATAAATAATCATCCGGTGCTCACTCGGCATCTGCCCATTGCCAAGGGTGCAGCCTCCTTGGGCGCATTGGCAACTGCTCAGTAGGAGTTAAAATCTCTGAAAGTGCAGAAATAAGCAGCCAAAACCAGCCCATGGGGGAGTCAGCTTATGGGTGTGCTCTCCCCACACACGCCCTGAGGTCACTTCTGAGATCAGGGGAGTCACTCCCATGAGCGAGCCAGTCAGACCCACTCTTCTGGGCCATGCCTGCTCCCTCCTCCTGGGGAATGAGCACCCTCCTCTCCCCAGGAGATGCCTGCTCGGGCCTTAATTGTAGGCCCAAACCAGACCCAACCCGAGTCCAAGGGCCTTGCATATTCCAAGGAGGCCGGAGCACAGTCTCTGACATCCGTGTTTCTGCATTCCTCTTTGTCTGTCAGGGGCCCCCATCTGCTGCCGGAGACCAACACTCAGCCCGGCTCCCTTCTGCAAAGCAAAGCGATGCAGGGACATGAGAGGAAAGGTTAGCCCAGGCATGTAGGAGGTGATTTATGCCATCAGCCTCAGCAATAACTGGCAAAGGTAGGGCATATTTTAACATCCCCCTTCCCACTGCTGGGGCTATAGCCTCCTGGCCCAGCACCATGTCCTCAGGCTATCAGCTGACATTTGCTCCTCCGAGTCCCACCCCCTCTCTCTCCCCTCTGCTGCCTTGCTCACACTGTAATTCAGCCCCCAAAGGCTTGGTGACCCCAGGGCAGGTCCAGGTCTAGCTAGCAAGGCCTGGAGGCAGGAGTGGTGGTAAATGTGGGCCTGGGCCCCTCTGGCAGGAAAGCTGTATGGGCTGGCAAAGAAGGGCAGCAGAGTTGGAGTCTGCTGAGCTGGCCCGGGGGAAGGGCTTTGATGTGGAAGGTGGAATTTTGCAGCAGCCTGGCTTGCAGGGATCGGTTGCTCAGCCGCCGTCTTGGCTTTTGTTCAGCTTCAGTGTGTAAGTTTCCTCTCTCTGTTTTCCTGTGTCTCCAGCTGAAAAGCCCTTGACCAAATGATGCCCAGCTCACTCCCTTATTGTCCCATTGCTGCATGGCCCAGCTCACATAGCCCAGGGCCTCTCTGTCCGGATAGGCTGTGGCTGATGGACGCACCACCACTCAATGCAGGGAAAGCCACCCCCCACCACCAGGACCCTCAGGGTGAGCCTCCCCTCACTCGTACTGAAACTGGCAGGGCACATGGGGTCAGGACTTTGGTTGAGTATCTCGTCCAGCCGCACAGCAACCCAGCACCACTCAGGAGCATTGGGTCAGGATGGGCTCAGAAGAGAAGGGGCCCCTCTTGGAGACCCCTGCCCCACTGCCTGCAGGATAGCACTCCCCCCCCCCCCCCCAGCACTGTGCTGTGGCCCTGGGGTCGGTACGGACACCAGGGGAAGTGCGTCATGCCATGTATCACTCAGGTCACTTCCATTGTATTCCCATCCGAGCACTGACTCAGGCCGGCATCGCTGTCCGATAGAATGGTGACGGCAGAGCAAGGGATGGCTTTGCAGGGGACCACCTTATGTGGGGTCCAGACCTGGAGGACACAGACAGAATGGGTTTATGTGCTCTTCATCCCAAGTTACTTCACAGACTCGGCCCGCTCCACCCCAGCTCTCCCGCTGTGTGCCCAGGCTGCGGGGAGCTTTCCTTAGCTCCTAGCTCTGGTGGGTAAATCCGAGGCGGGATTCTGCTGTCATCCGTCCGTCTCTTAACCAGACATAAATTTCCCAGCCAGCCTCATTTCAGCACATTGCAACGTGACACGAGGAGGCTGGCACAACTTCCCCCAGCCAGCATCCCACAGTGTGACGGGACACGTGGCTGGCCCGGAAAGGGACACTGGGGTCTATGTGGGCTCCCATCAGCACCATGTGCAGGAGGATCCTGGAACTACTGGAATACAACCGGGCCTGATGCAGCTTGAGAGAAAAAACCTTCCCCCCTCAGCGGTGGCCTCACTGGCCTTTGTGCTGCAGCCAGGATGGGGCCGTGGCGTCTCCTAGCCGCCAGTGGAGTTACGCCCCCTTACCGTGTGTCTGGACAGATAATACTCTTCCCTCCCCCGCCCCCACTCAGTACAGCCCTCCCAGTGCAGCTGCACCTCTGCAGTGCCATCCAGGCTCTGGCTAGCCCATCCCCATCCATCTGCCCTTCGTTGGAGGCTGCTCCTGACAAGGGAAGCCTCGGAGGAATCGTAACACAATGAATAAAAACAGTCTCGCAAGCATACACAAAAAAATTAAAACCTCGTTTGTGTCTGCCGAGCAAACCAACCACAGCTAATTAAATGCTGTAACAATGGGACATTATACAAATGGCTGCTGTCGCCGAAAAGCACAGCTGGGGACATGCACTTCCATTTGTACCTTAGCCTTCGGAGGCGCCTTTCCCAGCGATGCCAAGCGGCAGGCAGAGGAGGGAGGGAGGACAGAGATATGCACAAACAGCACGATTGTTCTAACGTTGCCTCCCAGGCTGTCTCTCGCACTCGGCAATCAGTGCCAACTTTGGGGTTTGTTTCCATCGCTCTTGTACCGTTGCTCTGTTGACGACCCCTCTCTCTATGGCAACGTGGAGGAGCTGGAGACCTAGCTGCACTGGGAGAGGAGACTCAGCTCACCCCGAAGGCGCTCCGCCGAGATAATTGCTCTTTGCTTTCTGTTCCGTCACCCACCACATGCGGATGCTTGGGTTGGCGGGGGAGCTATTTGTATCGTCCGAAACCCAGCATCAGTAGAACTGCCCTACTAGCCCGGATCATCTGTGGTCCTTACCTGGCCCCCATTCCCTCAGTATCTAAGTGGGTCACAATCCTTAACGTATTTATCCTTGCTCAGTAGGGCAGTGCTACATTGGACAGCGTGGGGACGGAGACACAGAGATGCTAGGTGACTTGACCAAGGTCACACAGGAAGTCCATGGCAGGGCCAGGAGTTGAACGCTGAATCCTGAGTCCCAGTCCAGCTAGCTCAGGGTCTTGCATCCACATGCAGAGATGTCTGGCTAATTGCACCGTGGCTTGTCGTTGGAGGGGGATCATCTCTCCTAACCCCAGCAGGTGATCAGATTATGACATGCCTGATTGCTACCCACTTTTGGTAGCTCTCATTTTTTAACCTCTTGTCTAGTGTAACTTGCATAATGCCCTTCCTGTTCATAGCATTGGGTTTGGAATAAATAGCATTTACGAGCCCAGAGATGTATTGTGTGGTGTACTGAGGACAGTGGTGGAACTGCAAGTTATCACTTCAAGAGTGAGGGAGTTTCCTAGTCCTGCTTGCAGACTAGAGGGCTCTGTAGGGAAAAGTGCAATATCAGAGTCAGCCTGGAAAGAACCAGCCTAGAACTGGGTGAGTTGTGCTGCTCTGCCATAGGGAGCAGCCTTCTTTGTTACTTTGTTTTGGGTTCTTGTGTGGTAGGGTTTTGAATTTTAAGAAATAGTCATGTTACGCTGCAACCTTCCAGCAAGAGCATTTGATGTTTTTATCTAACTTCTCTGTGTGTATGCCATGAACATAACAGAGTGGGGGGAAAAAAGAATATGAGATTAACTCACCCGAGTTCTTCAATTTAAACTCCCTGAGCAGGCTGGAGGGGGAGGATTTCAGGTCTATCTAGATCCACTGAAGCTCCACCCACCAGCACAGAATCAAGTTACATCATCAGAACAAACATCCCCTTGGGCAATTACACCTTGAGGTCTGGACGTTATGCGCATGGAAGCCGTTATTAAAATTAACTTCATCATGGGTGTCAGACTGAGAGCACGAGGGGGACAAGAACTGTGTTTTATTTTGCATATTGGGGAACAAGCTGTATTGTGTAATGATGCGACATCCTCCTCCTTTTTACATTGGGCTAAATATTTGCCTCTGCCACACAGCAAATTCCACAGGGTGCTGCATAATCTGTTTCTTTTGCTCCATTATAACTGCACTGCCTAGTCATTGCAGGACGTCCCATCTCATTCTTTTATTATGGGGTGGGTCCCCTCTGGATGTCACGATGAGAGGTGCTGCTCAGATTCCTGCCACTAACATCTCCCTGAGGTTTGGACTGCAGAAGAGGATTCTACGTCTGAGAGCTAATGGAGATGGTCAAGGTAAGTGCTTCTGTCCCCCTAGGCTAATTCCAGCCACTGAAAAGCAATAAGAAATTTAAAGACCAAAAGTCAGACAGATGTACCTTTTGACTTTCTTCTTTCCAGGGGTCTGATTCTTTTGAACGCCTGGCCCAAGCACAGTCAGGCCCTTGCTGCCTGAACTTTGTAACACAGATTGGAATCCTTTTAGCGCGCTATGAGTTGGGGATCTGGGGAGAAGGCAACAGAAACTAGAGCTCAGGTACCCTACTCTCAGAAGAGAAAAGCAGAGCTAAGGGAAACGATAGTCTGTACAGAGATAGTTGGGAGATTCAGCCCATTTGGCTCCGGATTTAGGTTTGGATTTCCAACTCCCCCCACTCCAGTAGTTTACTGGTGCTCAGCTGGGGGCATTGGGTCTGGCTAGAGCTGGGTGGGAAAGGGTTTTCTCACCTCAGAAGGGTTTTTGAGATTTTTTGAATTTTTACCCATCCCAAAACAGGACAAAAAGTTGAAATCTCAAAAATTTTCAGAAAGCGATAATGCAAAAAAAAATTGCATCAGATCAATGAAAACGTTGTGTTGCAATAGTTTTGAACCCCTTTGCTTCAATTTAGACCTGTTAAAAATTAATCTAGTCAAAGTGTACATTAACTAAAATTTCAAAGTAAGTCCTTTTGAACTGAAAAATGAAACTTTTTGTTTCAAAATTTGAAATTGTGGGGATGTCCCATTTCACAAACAAAAAAAAAAAAAAAATTTGAATTGGGAGATTCAGCTAGGCCCTGCCCCTTTCTTGTGAACAGTTTCAGCAAATCAGCACCTGTATTTTGTTGGAAAATTCTGACTGGCTCTAATTCTGGCCCATATTTCCTCTTTAGTGACCAGGGGCTTTTCTGAATGACTGCCCTAGCTGGCTAAGCAGAAGACCTGGATTTCCGTATTAAACACACCCTCAGACAAGAAGAGTTGGCGAAGTCAGTGAGCAATGAGAGACATTAAGCTGCAGCCCAGAAAAGTCAGGGGCCAAATGCAAAATTCATCCACTTCCATCCCGATTCTTTCTTCTGTTGGCAGCACTGGGACCTTTGCCTGTTTCATGTCACGAGGGCCTGTGTGAGACTTTTTTGATTCCTCTGGGTTCATGGCTTCACCCTCCCATAGGTGCTTCCTTAGAGTTTGGGGTCTGAAGGAGCCTAGAAACTGAAAGGGAAAATCCAGGAGGAACTTGGAGCTTTGCCTGGCTCTAACATAAGACCCTCAGAGCTGCCAGACTACGTCAGACCATGGTCTATCTTGCCCAATATCCTGTCTCTGACAGTGGCCCATACCAGAGCTTCATGGGGAGTGTACAGAACAGGGCAACTATAGAACCATAGAGTTAGAAAGGACTGCCAGGGTCATCTGGTCTAACCTCCAAAGTGATTCACCCTATCTTCCATTCCTGGTCTCTGGTGGTCAGAGCTTTAGGTGAGCATGAGATTGCGTCCTGACCTTCTTGGCTAATACTCACTGCTGAACCTATCTTCCATTAACTTATCCAGTTTCCTTTTTGAACTCAGTTATACTTTTGGCCCTCACAATATCCCATGGCAATGAGTTCCACAGGTTAGTTGTGTGTTGTATGAACTTCCTCTTGTTTGAATTAAACCTACTACCTAATTAATTAATTAATTAACTACAGATATAGTTGAAATTTTTTTTCCAATGTGCATTACTTTTCACTTATCAACATTGAATTTCATCTGCCATTTTGTTGCCTAGGCACCCAGTTTTGAGATACCTCTGTAGCTCTGTGCAGTGTGCTCTGGACTTAACTATCTCCTATGCAAAGTAAGAAAAAAATCACAAATTCCATGTGGTTTCCACTTACAGTCATGATACAGTCTTTGTCCACAAGAGACACAGCCCAGGGTTGCTGAAATATGGGTAAGTGCATTCCCTTGCATTCTGGTTTTCACTGGCCTCATGGTAAGGTAGCAATTAAATGCATGCCCAGCTTCCCGAGTCACTGTAGACCCACAAATGGTATCACATAAGCCCTACTGGCTGGCAAAGACTGGGGGTTCCTCTATCGGGTTCCAGGTCAGAACCAACCCAGGAAGGGGCCTCTACCCCAGTTCCAGCTCAGATGTGGCTGAAAATTATTTTGGCCTGAGGTGGTGGGGAATCTTCTGGTCTTGCCAGATTTCTGCCACTTTGGTGCCAGGGAATCTGAACCTCAGCCCTAGTGCTGGCATGCCAGTCTATACCATTCCCAGCTCTGGCACCCACCCCACCCCTCTGGTCCATACCTACCCGTGATTCAGAGGGCTAGCCTCAGGCGCAACTTAATGCTTCAAAACACCGCTTTGGTGGGATTCAAGCGAGGCCGAGACCTTGTGTTGGGTGAGTGGCATCCAGCCCTCAACGTATTATTGGCCAAATGGGTGTTTGTTCCGGTGATGTCACTTGATATCCTACTGGTAGCTGGAGCTTCTGTGGATCTAGATGGACCTCCCCAGCCACGCTTGCTCAGGCCATTTAAATTGGATGCCGGCACAAATGTCCCCTACAATGAGCTTGATTTTCCTCTGACTTACACTGGTGCAAACCAGGAGCCAAAATATTGAAGCCAATGGAAGGGGCCCATCTGCATCACCTGAAATATTGTTCCCACCGTAGTCCACGACAAGAGTCCCACTGATTTCCCTGGAGTCCGGAGTTCTTCCCCTCGCTCTGCTCTAGCTCTCCCTAAGCTCAAGGCATTCCTTTGCGTTGGCTGCAGCGTTAGGCCCACTCTGTGTAGTTTGAGGACTGCGGGAGGGTTGGTATCTTTTATTGTTGTTTTTTAACCAGGTTTGCTGCCCCCAGGCTAACTCTGAGTTGTGGCAGGATCAGCGGCTCTTGCCCGGAAGACGCCACCCTCTCTTTCTGGCGGGAACTGTTGAACTCGTCCACCTGAAAGATTATTTGTCTGGCAGTCAAAAGAGAGAAATAAAAAGCTGGGGACAGAAGCCGGTTCTCCCGGGTCCCAGCCAGAGCCTTAAGCACAGGGCCACATGTAATAGGGCCAACTTTAAGGCAGATGTTCAGGTGGCCTCAGGAGCCTATAACCCTGCATGGTGGGGATACGGCCTGGCTGAGCAGTGCAGAGCCCTCTCTCATCTCACCTTGAGTCCCGCTCTCCCCACCCCCACTCGCAGTTCAGACCCCGCCTCTGCTCTGAGTTAATCTGCACGTTGTGTACCGATGCCGGGGGACCCCGGAGCTTGTGGAGGGCCATTTCTCACACTAAGTGTCTGCCCAGGCAGGGGATGGGGGCTGCGCTCCAGGCATTAACGGAATGTCGATGCAGACAGTCCCGACAGGGCCAGCGAGGATCTGGATAGTCCTCAGCTAGCAAATGGCACCGACACCAGACAGGACCGGCTTTGCTACAGCTGCTAAGCAGGCTGAGAAGGGAGTTGAGGAGCCGGGGGAGCGGGGAGGGAGCAGGGTTTCTGGGATTGGAATGAGGGGAGACATGGAACCAGGCTGATGCAGGTTGCAGACTAGACCTGGATGGACATTGTGCCAATGTCCCCTCACACTGCTGAGCCCCTCGGGGCATCGCTGCGTTGGGCTCAGCCAAGCTCCCCTGGCCGAGAAGGAACAGCACCATGGCTAGGTGCAGGTGGGTAACAGGGCCCAGCATAGGAGTAACTTCCCCTGATTCCAATGAGAATAGGGCCCCTGGGGTTAAAGTAACAGGCTTCCCCTTTCCCTGTCTTGGCATACAAGCTGAACTGGGAGCTTGCGACTTCCCCCTCTCTCTACTAGATGGAGCTGTTCCAGCATCTGTGATCGATGTCGCCCCCTAGTGGTATCAGCCAACAAAGGATAACAGCCCCTCTACTTCTGCTGCCTGCAGAATCGTGGATTACTGCTGACTCCTCCCCAAGACATTCAAAGCACTTTACAAACACTCCTGCAGCCTCCAGCCTCCCCTAAGCCCATGGGACTGTCACCCTGTTTTATAGATTAGGAAACTGAGGCACCAAGAGGGCAGGAACTAGCAAGCCAGGAACAGACCGCAGGAGTGCCAGCCCCCTTCACCACCACACACCCATCCCCAGCCTGCAACAGCCCCAGACATCTCAGCAACTTGCTGTATTTTCCTAAACATAAATTCTACCTTCTAGTTAGCACACAGGCAGTGGCTTTTGCTGAACCCCGCAGTGTCTGGGCCGGAGGGCTCACCTCCCTGGAGCCGTCCCAACCAGGAACACAGGCTTACGATCTCGCCTGAATCCTGCTTGCTGCCCATGTAGCAGAGAAGGTTTCGGCAGGGGTTTGTGTCCACACGACAATCCCTTCCTTGTGCTCGCTGCGTTGCTAAGGAGCCCACCTGCAGCTGCACTGGCTAGAAAGGCTCCCGCATGGAGAAATTGTCCTGCCCAGCTCCTGGCTTCCCTTGGGCCTGCTCTCTAAACCTCTGAGTCATGAACCTGAGAGGCGACTTCTGCAGCTGTGCTGAGCGGGAGGAAGTTTTCTGACTGGGCATCATTAACGCCTCTCACAGCTGGCTGAGCTCAGGGCCTTGCAAAAGCTCGCAAACAGCGACCCTCATAGGCAAGGCAAGGCAAGGCTGGCAGAGGGCAGGCTCTGCAGCTGATGCCTGCGGTGCCTGGGAGTTGGGAGAGGAGGAGGAGGTGCAGACAAAGGGTGTTGCGAAGAGAGGGATGCAAAGGAAAACAAGAGAGGAGGGAGGGAGGAAGGGAGCGGGAGAAGCAGCAGGAGAGATTTATACAGAGGATAAATAAAGCCAGCTACCGGGAGTGCTTTAAACTCTCTGGGGGTTGATGCCCAGTGGAATAGAGGGCTCAGGTGGAAAGGATGGCCAAATACAAAGCACGCCTAGAAAGGGGGTTGCCAACGGCCCCAGAGACCCACTCCCCTATTGGGATTCCAGGGGCATCCCTCGCCTACCTGGCAGACTCTGGGCGTACCCACTCCCAGCGTCTGCATTGCAGGGTGTTCTTCCCGGCCTCTCTGCCATGTAGGTCTTGGATGGCAGGGGAATTCAGGGCATGCAGACTCGCCCCTTTGCTGGGAAATGAGTCTAACCGTTGCCACTCAGGCTGGTGGGGGCTGTTCTAGGAATGGGCAAATATTTCCCTCTCTGTGGGTTAGGGCAGTGTCAAAATACAGGCTGGAGACTCAGAGGGTCAGTCTCCCACCAGAGTTCACCTTGGACAGCTTGTGCTGTCTAAGAAAAGCCATTTTTGCCTTTGGATGTACTTAACTCACCACTGTAGGGCTCAGACTATACAGGCACTCCTGTAGGCAAGCACTATGGCTTACAGGATGGTGCATTGGACTGGGACTCAGGGGAGCTGGATTCTAGTGCCCCTGCTGCTGCTAGGCGACCATGGGCAAATTATAATTGTATTGTATGTCTATGATATTTGGAATGTCTCTTAAAGCCCCAGCTCCTGGACTCATATGATTATGAGAGTATCTCAGTTTTCATTTTTTTTTTTAATAGAGGCTTAGGCCTGTCTGAAAATGTGACCTGAGGGCCACTTAGGGCAGTGGCTCTCAACCTTTCCAGGTTACTGTACCCCTCTCAGGAGTCTGATTTGTCTTGCGTGCCCCAAGTTTCACCTCACTTAAAAACTACTTGCTTACAAAATCAGACGTAAAAATACAGACGCGTCACTGCACACTAGGATTGAAAAACTGCTGACCTTCCAATTTTTACCATATAATTACAAAATAAATCAATTGGACAATAAATATTGTACTTACATTTCAGTGTGATACTTGAATTTCACTTGTGAGCCTTGTCTGAAGCCAGAGCCTCAGGCAGCAGGGCTGAAGCATGTAACTTAGCTTCACAGGGCCCCTGTGGCGTGGGGTCCCAGGCAATTGCCCTGCTTGCCACCCCAATGCAGGCCAGGCCCTTGTGAGCCCCCTAAACCCTTCCTGTGACCCTCCTAAGTGTCGCAACCCCCACGTTGAGGATCACAGATCTAAATGAGCTGAGGACCTCCTGGAAGACCTCGGCATACCCCTGGCGGTACGCATACCCCGGGCTGAGAACCACTGATCTAGGCTATGTCTGCAGCTGCGGGATGAGCCTTCCCCGGCCAGGAGGACAGGCCCAACGTAAGTGGGGCTCAAGCTAGCATGCTAGAAACAGCAGCATAGATGTTCAGACCCTGGGAGCCCAACATCCATGCTGCTATTTTAAACCTCCTGGCGTGAGCCCTGCTTAGTTGACCTGGGACAAGACTCACTGCCACAGGGTTTTTTTGCAGCGTGGACATTCCCTCAGAGAGCAGAAGGCCAAGAAAAAGAACCCAGGATTATTTTGTTATTGCCATGATTTTTAAGCCCATCTTGTGATTTTTGGGGGCCTTACTTGTGATTTTTATACCCCTGGGATGGGTGGTGCTGCCATCACCCCTCCTGCTATTGCCTCCAACATCTCCCCCCTTCGCGAGCCCTGGATACAGGTGCTGTATCCCCAGTGATGAATCATCTGGCTTCTCTTGTCAGACACCCTTGCCTGGTGTGAAACTGCTTCCTCTGAATCACAGCAGCCCAGAGTGAGGAGCGGGGGGTGGTCCAGGGCCAAATGGGAGGTCATCACGTGTCTCCTTGAGTGCCCCTCACACACTCGCTTGCACCTCTGAACAGCAGAGCCCAGAGCCCAGGGAGTGCTCCCTGAACTGTGCTGTGAGATGGGCTCTCGGGGTCACTGGAGGGAACAATGGCCGCTCTCCTGGGCTCTCACGGATGGGGGAGTCCCTTATGGAATCACCATGATCAGCACCCTCTCAGCCGCCCCTCGGGGCCATCCCAGAGGAAGATGCCAGTCTGCAGCCGAGCCAAAGCCTGCTGGTGACATGAAGGTAGGTCAGCCCCTGCCCCTCATGCGGGTTTAGGTGGGGGTTACCCCATATGGGCTTCCTTGTGGCAGGGTGTATGTAATTACACACACACTCTGAGGCAGTGAAGGGGTTAATTCCCTTCCCCAGGGTGAGAGACCAGGCTCTGCCCCACCCACTATAAAGGCTTCCTTAGCTGCCAGGTCTGGATGATGGACTCTGTCTCTGGCTCATTAGGAGGGGAGTGCGTTTAGGGCAGGGAGGGTTTGTGTCCTTCTGTGTCTTAAGGAACTTTATGCTGGAGCAGGTGGCCCTACTCCAGCCCTGTCTAATGCAGATACAAGCCTGGCAAGCTCACCCTTTCTTCAGCTGGCCCAGGACGCTCACTTCATTGCAACAACAGCTGTGTGGAGATGCAGCCAGCTGCACAGCTCCCATGACCCCTCAGACAGAGGACACCGTGGTGGGAGAGGCCCTGTGAGTAAACCCTACATTTCATTTACTGAGCACTGGACACTGCCTCTCACCTACTGTCTGCTGGCCTGCAGCGCTTTGCCTTTACTACATCTGATCAGCAGTAGGCTGCTCTTGGTGCTCACCCCTGCCCTGTTCGTATCGCGGCCTCCGAGCCCTCAGTATTCGTCTGTGTGCTGCTTATCTGCCTCCTGCCTTGATCTACTGCCAGTAATTCCCTTAAGGCAGAGGCTGGGATTGTGTGTGTGGAGGAGGGTGGGGGGAAGTGCAGGGGTAACCTCATTTTGGGAGAAGATTATGAATCGGTGAGGAGAATGAGGTCATGAAGCTAGCTGTGGGTCATAGTGCTAAGGTCCATATTCGATCCCAGGAGAGACCCAACCTAGACTAGGCGGTGTGTGACATGGAATGAGAGTAGGCTTGCCAAGGGGCGTGCTTAGTGGGGCTTTATGCTGGTGGCCCTATGGGGTATTCATGTGCTGGAGCAACGAGGGGGTGGGATGTAACATAAGGGGCATTCCTTAGCTCTGTGCTTGGAAACTGGGGTTGCCTACATGAGCCGGGGCCTGGACTCGGTGGCTCAGCATTTCCCTTCCAGTCCTACGTTCCCATAGCAGTTCTCTGGCTACTGGGGTATGTGTGGTGCCGATCGCTGGCAGACAGGGCTTGTCTGACTGGCGCGCTCTCTCTCTCTCTCTCTCTCTCCACGGGTTGGTTTTGAGGCCCTGGCTCGGAGTTTGGCACGGGGGGGGTGTCCCCAAGGCAGGCTGGCGTGCAGCGTGGGGGGCAAGGTTTGGGTTATTCATGATGGGCGTTCTCCTTTACAAAGCACGGGATAGAAATGGTGCCAAGCTGCTGTGACGCCGGCTCTCGACGTGAAGCACTGGTCCCTGCACTAACCAAAGCCATAAATCCTTCTAGCCAGGTGTGTAATGGCCACAGGGCCTTCCCTATCGCTGTTCTGGGCAGAATTTCTGCTGGCTGCTTCATCTGTATATTTTTAAGGCCGGAAGGGAGCTGGAGTCTGACCTGCACAATACAGGCCGGGGAAATCCCTGCTTGGAGTCCTGTAACTGGAGAGTCGGATGGGCCTGCAGCCAATCCAAGGCGTGTGCTATCACCTCTGGTTGCCCTTTGAGGAACCACCACAGGGTGGAGCCCCTCTTCCCAGAATATGGCCCTGCAATGGTTGATCCTCTGCTCCAGCCATCCTCCTGAGGAGCCCAGTCGTAGCTGCTGCTGGTTGCAGGACCTGCTGCTGCAGGCTGCTCTCCCAGTGGGCTGGTGGCCTGGCTCATTGCCACCCAGAGGGGATGCATCCACCTTTCCTCACCTGCCCTCTCCTGTCCAGTGCATCCTCCAGGATAGCAGGTTGTCGGAGAGGCGGGTGGAGGGTGGGCATCTGTATCGAATGTGAGGGGACCCAGTGGGGTGGGCGGCACCATTCTGCATGGGAGTTCCCTGTAGGAACTGGACAGATCCAGCACCCACAACTCTGCCTCTGGGTGCCTGTAGGAATGGCAGGGGCAAGGGGAACAAGGGCTGTGCTTATGTCTGAGGGGTCCTGCTTGCATCGGTGAGGAGTCCCTGAGTGCTCTGGTCCTCGCGCTTCCTCTGAAACTCTCATTCATGTCCCATAACACCACTGCTTGGCTCCTACCTCCCCGGCAGGCACCCTGCACCATCCTATTGCTCAGGGAGCACCATGGCCACAATCCCCTCCCCAGGCAGGGCACCCTCCCAGCTAGGCCTTTCTGGTAGCTGTGGACCCACCTTGCTGGCCAGCCACATGCCCTGTGCAGCCATCTCCCCCTCTCCCTCTGTGGGCAGGCTTCCCTGCATCCCACCCTGGAGCTCCGACTCCCCACGCAGCCTGTGCCCCCCACTCTCCCCCAGGCTAGCTCCGCAGAGGAGCCCCATCGATAAGGGGGAGCCAGTCTCTGCGGCGGAGCAGCATTCTGCCAGTAGAGCCCTGCAGACTCCTTCCTCTCCCTGTATTAGCTGGGCTTTGTGCTGGAGATCTTGCAGAGTGGGGAGTACGGCTTGTCGGGGCCTACGGGCTTCCTGACAGGAAGATGGATACAGAGAACCCGGCTTCCGCCACAGCACACACGGAGGAGAGCGCAAAAGGGCCGGTGCGTGAACACTCAGGCGCTCTGTTCCCATTCGCAGCCCCGAGACCTTGGCCTCTGCTCCCATTCTCGCCCTGAAAGATGCTCTCCTCAGCTCCTGCTTAGCAAGAGCCTAAGATGGCAGCTGCCCCTGCCACAGGGCCCAGCAGGGATGGGGAAGTGAGCCGCAGTTCAGCTCAGGGGAGGCCCTGGGCAGTGCATGGCTACGACTGGGGTAACCCCCACCAGACTGGGGAGGTCAAGGGGCTGAGTCGGTTTTAGATCAGATTCCATAGGGGTGGCCCAAGGCACCGCAGGGACAAATGGGGTGGCCACCATGTCATGTGGGAATACTCGCTCACCGGCCGTGGCAGTTTCCTTGGCATCACTGAGTCCCTAAGGGCCTGCTGCTCTCAGTCACGCTTGTATTTGTGTTGCTGTAGTATCTTGAAGCCGCCCTGAGATCAGGGTGCTGCTGTGCTGGACAGGAGCATGCTGAGACAGACAGAGGATGGGAAAAGGCCAATATTATCCCCATTTTACAGATGGCCAACTGAGGCTTAGGGTGGCTGCAGGACTTGCCCAAGGCCTCACAGGGACTTTGTGGCAGGGCTGGGTGGCTAACCACAAGAGAGCATTCTTGCTCCCATTTGGCACCGCAGCTCAGACACAGAGGAGCTCCACTGGAAGGCAGTAGCCCCAGGGGGCTCTGGTCGTCACAAGCTGAATGCGATTTATAATGGTGCGTGTTTGAACAGCATATCTGCCGGGCTCCAGTGGAAAGTCATGATCTCAGTGCTGTCTACCTAGCCCCCTTTTCTCTACCCTTCTCCCCAGCCCAGTTCCAGGGTAAAACAGGAGATGGCTATTGAGGTCAGGGTGCCGCTGAGCCACAGGTCCCGCCACCCCCAGGTACTAAGTCCCTTTGCTGGGGGCCTGGCTGTGGCTTGGACTCAACCCAGGAAGCTGGTATTTCATGTGAGCTTTGGCTGGGTGAGGTCAGCCCCGGTAACTAAGGAGGAATCATATCCCACCTGCTCCTCCCCAGGGAGCTGAGAGATTCCTCTTCCATCAGCCTCAGCAACTGCTGCTGGCAAAATCCAGCCCAGCAGTCAAAGAATCCCACCCTGGAGACACCTGCCTCAGATGCCTCCTGGCCCCACTGCCTCCCGGGGCCTTTTCACTTCAGGGTAGCAGCGTTCGCTGGATGGGTTTTCTGCTTGCCTCGGTTTGACCCTCTAAGGATGTTTAGCATCTCTCAGCTCTGTGGCATCTGGCCCATTAAGGATGAGTCATGCTTTCCAGATGTGCAGCAGCAGGCTCTGCCTGGGCAGATTGTTCAAGGCCTCCTCCTTCCTTTTTTTGGGCTCCATCTTCAGGAGCAAAGTTACTGTTATGCTGGAGGGTGCTGGTGGCATCTTTGATCCATGGACAATCACAGACCCCACTGAAGCTGGTGGGAGATCTTAGCCACCTTTTGTTCAGGCTCAAGGAAAGAGTGATTAAATGCCGTTTTGTTTAGTGATAGTTGAAACAACAGAAGCCACTGTGCAAGGCATGGCCCCAGCATGGCAAGGCTTGAATAGAAGCTGAGTCCTATGGCCTGAAGAGCTTCCCTGGAGACTGATTGCAAATGTAGCGGCTGGAGCATTGATTGGTTCTGGTGTCTGTCTGAATGTGTTTGAAAGGAACCAGAAAGAGAGTAGACCAGGAACAAAGTAGGGGAAGCATGGCCCTGGAAGGAAGCCAAGAGAGCTTCTCTTGGGCAGAGTTCTGGTTGGAAAGGCAGGCTTGGAAACTGCAAGTGAGGAAACGGCTCCTCTTTGTTCCTAAGGTGTTAGGGAAGCAGGAACTTGTGCGTGGTGCTTGTAAATAAACAGGATTGCACCAAAGAAATATATGAGTCACATAATCAATTTCCTTTCCTAACAAAAATAACCTGCAAGACCCTGCATCCTGGGTAGCCCCTCTGGCCAGGGGCATAGTTATTGATCTTAATTAAATAATACCAAGGCCAGATGGAACCACTGTGATCATCTAGTCTGTCTTCCTGTACAATACAGACCAGAGACCTGCCCTGAAGTAATTCCTCTTTGTCCGAGAGCAGATCTTCTTGACAAATATCCAGTCCTGAATTTAAAATTGCCTGTGATTTTAAAATCCCCCACAACCCTTGGTAACGCGTTCCAAGGCTAATTAGCCTCGCTGATAAACTTACACCTTATTTCCAGTCTGAATTTGTCTAGCTTCCATCTCTAGCCATTAGATCATGTTAAACCTTTGTATGCTAGGTGGAAGAGCCCTTTATCAAATATTTGTTCCCCCTTGTAATCAAATCATCTCTCATGTCAACAACCTTCTCTTTGTTAAGCTAAATAGATTGAGCTCCGTCATGTAAGGCAAGTTTTCCAATCCTTTAATCTGTCTCTTGGCTCTTCTCTGAATCCTCTCCAATTGTATTCCTACTTGGGACTTGCAGTAGGACAGGGAGAAAACAGCTGCTATTCTCCTACCTGGACCTGGTTTCAACAAATATGGGAGGCCCTGCAGAGCCCCACAATTGTGACCCCTAATTGCAAGGCCTTGATCCTTCTGTGACTCTCCCTCCCCTGTGAACTCTGCCATGACAGCTGGGGTAGGGATGAGAAGAGGTAGTGGGCTAGTGGGTGCAAATTGGAAGAGCTCCAATGATTTCAATAAAAAGAACAGGAGGACTTGTGGCACCTTAGAGACTAACAAATTTATTTGAGCATAAGCTTTTGTGAGCTACAGCTCACTTCATCGGATGCATTCTGTGAATTTGTTAGTCTCTAAGGTGCCACAAGTCCTCCTTTTCTTTTTGCGGATACAGACTAACACGGCTGCTACCCTGAAACCTGCTGTCAATTATTTCAATGTGATTTGCACCAGCTAAAATCTGGTGTCCATCTGATGTGCGTCTGTGGAGGGAGCCTGGAAACAGCAGATGGGTGTCTGCTCTTCAGCTGCAGGAGATGAGACGCTGCAGTGTGCCCCACCCAGTCAGGGCCAGGATAGAGGGGAAAGAGAGACCTGAGTTCCCCAGCAGCTTCCATCGCCTGTCCCCATGGAGCGTTCGGACAGCACAGCACGCTGCCCCCTCCAGGAGACGTGACTCTGGGAGCAGCTTGCTGCAGGAGGGATCCGCCAATGAGAAATAGCCCCCTGCGGCACGGAGCCTGGTGGCCAGACTCAGTGCTCCTGGCTTCTCGAGAAGAAAAACCACCTCAAACTCTAGCACAGCAAAGATTTTTGCCCTGGGAATAATAAAAGCTCTCAGTATGCCTGAATCTTCCAGTATCCACGCCAGAGACCCTGTGCCAGGCATGCCTTGGCTGGCGTGGTCCTGTTCCAAGTGCCTCTGGCATCTGAGAGTCAGGCCCACGTATTGCCCATATACTGCGCAGACCCCAGCCCACTTTCCTCCCCTTTTGCCCTTTTCCCCTCCCCTCTCACAACAAATGCCCCCACCTTGGTTGCCTCCAGCGCTGCCAGCCCAGCTTTGCCCTTCCTCAGGAGCTCTCTGCCAGCCGCTTGCCCTCTGTCCTCGCTGTCATGCCCTCCCTCGAGCATGAGAGCGGCATGACAACAGGAGCACTCCAGCAGAAGTGGCAGGATGGAGAGACCCAATTAAGACAGATCCATGACAAGTGGCCTCTGAACGCGAGCCAGGCTGCAGGTCCTTGCCCTGAGCTGGAGGAGCTGCTCCTGCAAAAAGCCAGGGACTGTGTCCCTTTATTATCTTTCCAGGGTGGATGATCTTTTCAATTCTCCTTCCCTCTGGTTCTTTTTTTTTTTTAATATTGCCCAGATCCCCCTGCCCATGGGCTAGAGCCAGTCAGCCCTTCGAAGGCTCTGGCACAGGGACCAAAGGAGGGAAGGTGCTGGAGGCACAAGGTGGGTCTGCCCCAATTGCCCAGTAGCTCAGAGGCCCCCAGTGGGGCATTGCAAGGGTGCAGAATTGCCAGGGTTCAGGCCAGCCAGAGCCACGCACCCTCCCCCCTGAATTAAACATTATTCATGCCCTGTTGTGGGATGTGCCCACCCCCCTTGGTATCTTGCATAATACAGCAGTGCCACCATCTCCCCAGAAAGGGGGACAGGGCTCCTCCCTTAGCAAGAGGGGCCAAATCCAGGGGGATATTGCTGGGGAGATGCTCAGTATCTGTTGGGCAAAGGCCTAAATGGAGGTGGGGTCTTACAGCGCCCCCTAAAAGCTGGGACGGTTGGGCTCAGACAGGTCTGCCGTGGGAACCTCCAGTTTCAGTTCCCGCGAGTCCCATCCTGAGGGCTGTTCCTGTACAGCCCTATATTCCAGTTGCCCCTAAGCTGGCTCTTGGCCTGCACAGAGCTTCAGAGCCTCAGTGAATGGAGGGGGCAGCTGTGGCTTCCCTCCAGCTACCTCCAGGGCTTGAAGGGTCCATTATCGGCCTTGGCTGCTCTGCTGTGCCACACCCCCAGGGTGCTTGGGCTCTTGGCACTGGGTTCTATGGGTTTCTGGGAACCTGGTTACCCTTAAACCGCCTGCTGCCCGGGAAGGGGGATGTGCCTTCTGCAGAGGCTGTGCTGAGCCCTCTGGATGCACCGTTTTGCAGCGTGAATGCCGCTCAAGCTGCAGAGCCGAGTCAGAAGGCCTGTGCTAACACAGGGCCAGCCGTAAGTCCACGTTTCTAATGCATGCTCAGGCATGGACTTGGACCTACAGACCCGGGCTTACAATGCAGTGTAGGCATATCCTGACGCAGACCCCTATATATAAAATCTCACACACCCCCGGTACATAGCAATCGCTTCATCTGCCTCAACGCCCAGGGTGCTGGGGAAGGGGAAGGCTCTGCATGCCTCTTACCCTCCCCGCTCTGAATCCGTGGTCAGCAAGGCACTCTCCTGCTCATCTGAATGCAGGGTTTGGGCTGGCTTTGGGGAAGGCATGATTCTAATCCCTTCAGGAACTGGCTGTAATGAGGAACTCGTCAAACAAGTAATTGCTTCAATTCTTTCCTTGCCACAGTTTGTTCATTAAAGGAAACTCGCCGCTTGGAAACCCAGCTGATACTGGAGGAGAGGGGCTCCAGGGATGAATTCCCTGCATCACTCCTGCATCCCTAAATCTGGGGGGTGGGGGATTTACTCTTCCCAGCGGAGGAACAGAAATGAGATAATCGACCCCAGGAAGCATGGGCTAGCTGCCTCACTCTGGCTCCCTTTCTATCCAGGTGATGCTCTGCAGCCTGCAAGGTACGATTCAGGGGGAGGCAGCTGTGTGAGGCTCAGATACCAGGCCTGGTTTTGCAGAGATGCTGAGCACCCATTACTCCTCACTGAAGTCACTGGGAGGTGCAGGGGCTCAGCACCTCTGACTCTCATGCCCATGGTGCTTCCATACTACAGCCCTAAATGGCCTTAGATAGAGTCCCTGCCTGTCTGTGTGCCTCAGTTTCCCCATCTGTAATATGGGGGTCTATGGTATCTCTTGGGTATTTTGAAGGACTGGTGTCTCTGTGCCAGCTGAGAGGGGACAGTGCCCTTCCTTGTAAAGCACTTTGAAGTCTCTGAAGACAGCAGCACTTCCTTAGCAAAGTGCAGCTATCCAAGCTCCTTGCATGTTCAAAATTTCCACGCAGACACATGCTCAACCGCTGGCCCCTTCCGTGCCGAGCACACTGACCACTGAATGGGTGTTTCCTTCCCGCCCATCAGAGTGCGCCATCCAAGCCTGCATCTCCCGACTGGATCCCCGCACGCTTCCTCCCCACTACTGGCTAAAGGGGCCGAAAACACAGAACTAATATGCAAATCTGACATTTAATTTGGACAGGAGGGTTTAAGGAGTCTGCGGAGAGTCCACTGCTCACAGTTACGAAGCAGCAGGGAGCCTGACGGAAGTGAGCCAGGCTGGCACCGGTGACATAGGCCACAGCTCTCCGGTGGCCGTGGCCCATGCGGTTGACCATGGCTCTCTGGGAGGGTCTGCGGGGGCACGCTGGCTCCTGGAACCGCGAATGGCGCTGACTTCTTGCGTGGCTCCACCCGGGGCCGCCTCTGTTGCCTTTTGCCAGCCAAGAACTCTTCTCTTCTTCCTCCTCCTCTCCTGCGCCACTTCTGGCTTTGCCGGGGGCAATTCAAGAGGCAGGCAGAACTCAACTGCCCTTGCCCTTGGAGCCCTGTGAACTCTCACACTGCACTGCTCTAGCAAGCTGGCGGAGTTGGCCCTGGTAATGTACACCCGTAGGGGGCGGGGGAGAAGGTGTATTCTTTACCCAGGTTAAAAGAGCAGTGAAGACACGGCAACTTGGCTTTTCACTCCGTTCAGCAGCTCGAATTCAACCCCAGACAACTCGACAGGCTTTCGCCTGAGCTAAAGGCCAAGTGGCCACCATCTTCGCTGCTCTTTTAACCTAGCTAAGAACACCCCTTTTTTGCAGTGTAGACACCCCCCTAGTTTGAATCAGGCCTTGTCCACATGAGGAAACGGCCCCTGTTTGGCTATGGATGTGATCGGACCCAGATTTGAACAAAGTAAGTAGCCGCACAAGTGCAGCCATTCTCCTAGGGCTGTTCCAAACAGTCTCTTGTTCCAATTCCGCTGTTTGGGTTCAGAGCATGACATGGTGCCCGTGTGGCGAAAGCAGGGCGAGGGCCAGTGTGGACGTCGCGAGATAGACGTGCTTTAGATTGGTGCAGCGCCTTGCACTAGTCTCACAAGCGCCTTTACGCTGAGAGACGTGTGTCCCGGCTAGGAGCTTGAATCACTTCAACTCTTATCCGTGTCGAAACCAATATTGTTAGTGGTCCAAAACCTGTGTAGCCCAGGCCTTATTTCAGTCTAGCTGACAGCGATTAGGAATGGGTCCAAGCCATGCCAAAACAAGCCCCTCTTGGGGATGCCTGTACTGCAAGACAAGGTGTGACTGTTGGCTTTCCTTTCGTAACCGCAGGAGCATGGGTGGCCAGACGACTGCCCGCGCCAGTGTTCCTCGCCGAGCTGCAGTCACCGCTTCGATGGGGGGAGGCATGTCCTGTGTCAAGCGGCACGTTGTAAGCATCCCAGAGCGCGGATGCTCTGAGATCTGGGCAGAAGGCCTGAAACTCCAGGGCGCACACCTCCCTGTGCATCTCCTTCTCTCCCATTTTGAGCTGCTGGCCTGTTTCACTTTACACTGCCTGGAGCAAGGCAGCAGGTGAGAGCTCGTCTCTGGCTTCCACGTGCCTAGAGTTTCAAGGAATCAGGCACCTGTTTGCCTTACGCTTCCATCTTCAGAATCTTTTGGGGTCCCGCCGTCTTTCACACCCGCTCTCTCCTTGATAGGCTGTAAGCACTGAAATCCCCCTCCCCATTTTTCCTCCCTGGACTCTTGTTTGCCCCTGCCCCCAGCCCATCCTTTCCTGCCCACCCCTTCCCCGGAACAGAGCGAGGCCAGAACAGAAGCCCACCTCCGACCCATCCACCAGCTCTCAAGTAGGAGACGGCACTCGAATCCAGAGCAGAACCTGTAGCGAATGGGAACTTAATTCATCTGCCTCTTTAGCAGCGCTAACTAAACATCAGAGCCAGCTGATCAGAATGCCAGCAGTGCGAGGCACACAATGCTGTATGGGAACGGCGGCTCTAATGAGGGGGCCGGGAATGAGTCAGCAGCACCTTTGAAGACAGAATAATCCTTCAGGGCCTGGAATTAAGACAGACAAAGCCTCCAGAATCCTGCTAGGAAACCTTCTTTCTGTCACACTGGCCTGCATGCAAAAGCTTTAGCGTGCTCCTGGTGCCGACGCTGAATGGCCCTGATTTGAAGGGGATTATGGCATTGCCACTCAGTGTGTAAAGTGCCTCTCCAAATGCTGCTCATCATGAAAGAGGGCTGGGCCCAGTGGCAGCTCTCCAGTATGGGTGTGGTCTGGGTAGCGCTGCCGAGTGAGCTTGCCAAGATCCTGCAGGCGGCAGGAGGAGAATACATCACGCAGCAATGCTTCCCATAGCCCCTCGCGCCCCAACGTTGTGCCATGCTTTGCATTAACCTTAGCTGGGGTCGCTGGTCCTGCAAGTTGACGGGAGCCTTGCCCCTGGGAAATCGGCATCTCCTACTGCTGCGGCCCAAAGGCCAGTGACCCCAGGGATGGGGCCCAAATGCTGGGGCCGATGCCCCCAGGTTTTGATGAAGCCACTGCTTCCTCTTTGGATCCCGGCCTCTCCATCCATCGCCCCAGCCCAGTGCTTTTGCACTGAGCAAGAGGACTCCTGGGGCTTTCGGGTCTTGTCACCCCTGCCTGGCAGCTCTTCAGGGCTGGAAGAGCCCGACACATGGAAATACAGCTGGACTGTTAGAGAGGAAACAGGACACAGCTGTAAGGAGTGCAGAGGGAAGGGAGAGAATGCAGGAAGAGGTGGATGCCAGCTTGGAAACAAGGTGCGAGGAGAATTGTGAGCGGGAGGGGTGCAGGGCAAGAGAGGGGGCAGCTGCATGGGACACCAGCTCTGCTCGATATGAGCAGGCTGCGGGATTAAGTATTAATGCCAACACCCTGTGAAAGCAGCAGCAGCATCTACGCCACTTGGGCATGAATAAAAGATGGGCCAGAAAACAGGGAAGAGCAGCAAATTAATTAATCTAAGCAAAAGCCTCTTCGCTCCCATTAAAGAACAAGCATCAAACCCTCCCAGGTACAGCTCAGCCTGGGGAGCGGGCCAGGGGGCTCGGGGCCTGGGCTTTTCAAGGCACTGGCTGGATCTGCTGTCCAGAGAGTCAGGAGGGCACTGGCCTGGCTGGAAGGGGCCCGGCGCAGACTCCTAGAAGTGGATCTAGGCTAGGATTGGTGTTCGTAGCTGGAGCCTTTAGCTAGTGGCTGGGTCACTTCCCGCCACCTCTAAAACTTTGAGCATGTTCAGAGCTGGGTCCAGAATTTTGGGGCTGGAGGGCTCCGGCTCAGGTCCCGCTCTTGCGTCGATGGGATTCGTGCACGCTGGGTAAGTGGCTGCTGTGTGTCTACGATTGGACCGAGCAGGGCAGAAAAGCATTCATGATTTCGGAAACCATGCAGTCTGTGTTCTGCTGGAGGCCTGACTAGCTGATCACAATGGTCCCTCCTGGCCTTGGAAGCTAGGAATTGATGAGCTTGCAGGGACTGATCTCCCTGCAAGACCAAAGGCAGGTGCCCATTTGGAGAGAGGAGCCAAACCTAGCCCATTCCTGGGGGGTGGCTGGGTGCAGGATTGGTAGCAGAGGGAGCAACTTCCCCTTTCTGCCTCAGTCTACCCCAGCCACTGAATGGATAGATTGAAGCTCCCAATTCCTGTTTGTCAAGGCAGTGGAACCAGGGGCCCTGGCTATGCAGAGCTTCTCCCATGGCACTCAGCTGGTCCCTGGCAGCGCATGCTGCCTGTGTGTACTGAGGATAATGAATCGGTAACAAACAAAACCTGCCTTTCCAAGGCTGCTTTTGCTTTCCTACCGGCATCCTCCCACCCACCCCCCTTCTTCTCCTGCAGTCCCTAATTAAGAGCGGGGGCGGTGCCCCTCACAACAAGTGTCTGTTTGCCAGGGAGCTAAATTAGCCCCTAATCCAGGAGGTATTAGGCGGCTGTGTTTTCACGTGGGCTGGGGATTTGTCGCTATTCCATCTCCGTTCCCACATGCTTCTGAGCCTGCTATCAAACAGCCTCAAAAACCCTCTCCCTCTAGCTTCATGCCCAGCAGCGCCTCCTCACCACCAGCCCCATTCCCCATCAGCATTCTTGTTCAGTTCACCTCTGTATGGAGGTCTGGCTGGAGCTAGCCCTTCAGAGCCCCACTGCAGTCTGATCTGGGTGTTGGGGGATCTGTAAGAGGGAAGCGGGGATGGAAGGAGTGGATATCTCCGCTTTCTGAGCGTGCCCATTTAAAGATCTGTCATGGATTTTGGGTTCAGGTGTGAGCTAGAAGCAAATTGTGGGATTTTTTTTGGAAGCCATATGCTGCATTAGTTTACAATATGCTCCTATTTTTTCCCTCCCCTCCATTTCTCCTGCCTCGCAACATAGATATCAGCGTATTGCCCTGAACTGGCACGTGTGTGCATATGTGGAAGCTGAACTACTCAGCCATGTGTCCTAAGGCCCACACGGTTAACGGAGACTCTTCCTTCAGCCCTCATTGAAGGAGCCTGATCTTTCACAGTAGGCAGGTCTGAGTTTTGTTCTTGCCTTTGGCATGAAGTTCTGAGCAGCTGGGGTTTGTGGCGTTTTGACAGCTGTAAAGTCTCTCTGGGACTGGATTGCTCACAATGTTCTACACAACCCCTGTTCCCAGGGGCGTGCAAGGTGTGGGTGAGACATAGCCAACTCGCCGTGATAGCTCTGGCTGGCGCACAAGGCCTGCTGCCTTCGTGAAGGCTAATGACATTGAGTTTACTAGCTTTCTCCGAGGCTGGGCACATGTGCTGTGTATGCATGGAGGGTCTTCTCACCCCATCCACACTGATGCGGCATCAGGTGGGAGCTCACTGTAAGTCGGTGAGCGGCTGCTTAGATTCAGTGGTGACAGGTACCTTGGACAGAGCCACACCTGATAACTGATCCCTGTGGCCAGCCAGCAAACTGGTCCTCAACCAGTTCTAGTTGGGCTGGTGGGGCTGCCCTTGTTGAATGCCTGAGGGAAGAGGACTGGGGAGAATCGTGGCAAAAGCACTAGAGGGGAGACAAGGTGAAATTAGGGCTTTTTTCTGTGGTCCTGTGGCTGGAGTGGAAGCCTCGCAGAACTTGTCAAATTGTGGTGAAAAAATGACTTTTCTGAGGATGCTAAATTTGTGTCTCACCCCCACTTTCCCCACAAAAACAAGTTTCCTTCTATAATTTTTACTTGGTGAAATGACTCAAAAGGGAAATATTGGTTTCATCTCTGGATTTAAGGGGAGGTTTTCCCTTTTCTCCCCTTCTCCCCCCCCCACCCTCCCCCAGGGGACCCTACAATGCTAAGCACTCTTTCTGATCAAACTGAAACCTAATGGAAAACCCATGTTCTGTTGGAAAAACTCCTTGGCACTTCAAACAAAATGAAGCATTTTTAAAATGAAAAACACTGTTACCCCTTTTTCCGACACTAGTGTCTCCTCTCCACCGAACAATATCATGTGGCCAGGGCCTTACAGATTGGCTTCCCCAGAGAGGAAAAATCAATGGCATGGCATATAGGTATACTCTAAACTTGCTTTATTTACACACATACCCAGTTCTGGAATAGTGGGGGTCAAACAGCTTGCTGGGCAGACCCTTATTTCTGGAATCGCAGCCCAAAACCAATGCATGGTTGCCAGAGAACAACTCTGCCCCAAGAATTGACTTGAATCAACAAGGCAGAGCATCAGCTCTCCTGTGGCTTGCATAGCTGCCTTTGCCCAGAACTTAGTTTTTGATTATACAAACAACACTAGCGTTTCTTCCAAGCCTAAAAATTTGCTTGCACCCGAAGAAAAAGAACAAGGGAAGACTGTGTGTAACGGGACCATCTGGTGACACCAGCCGTAACAACACTTCTTGGTTTTGAGCCACTCTCGTGCTCAGCTGTTTGTCCATCCAGGCCTACAGCCAATCAGAGAATCCAAACCGCTCTGGGAGCTTGGGCCGGGCCCCAAGCAGTCGCTTGCATCTGATTCTCCTCTCACTCACCCTTGTGTAACTTCATGGATCTAAGTGGCCTTGGGAGTTGGGAACTTCTTGGGGTACCAGCTGAAAACTGGCATCTGCCCTTCCCAGAGCTGTTCTGTTACCCAACCCCAGCCAGACAGAAATGCAGAAGACGTAGCACAGTCCGATGCAGCCGGTAAAATAGGATCGGCTCTGGGAGAGACAGCGACTGATCTTCTCTTCTGAAGCTTGGCCCATAAATTATAGATTTTAAGCCATGTTTAAAATATTCAGTCTGCCGCTTGAAAAAGGAAACGCGTATGCACAAGGAGCCGGGAAGGAGGTATATGCGGAGGTGTTACACAGCTGCTTGGGGGGGCAGGGGAATGCTCTGCAAAGATGGATGGGGAGGACTGCCTTACAGCAAACAAACTTTCCTTCCCCTGATGAGCGTTTAAAATACACCCTGCAGTTCCCTCTGGTGCACAGCTCCACCGAGCAATTGGGTAGTGGGAGAGAGAGGCAGCACCTTGATTCTAAGCCCTGTTTTGATTCACTTCCTCTCTTTCCAAAACGTCTACCCCTTGGGCTAATCTTTCCCAGGCGTGGTGGCCTGCAGGGAGATCGGTTTGCAAAGTCTGAGCACAGACACTTCAGACATTTGCGAGTATAAGGGCCAAGCAGTGGGTATATTTATTTTTATTTTGGCCCATTACAAAAATAAAAAGCTTGCAAAAAATTTTTTAATATAATCACTTTCCAGGAGACTTGGCCATGAGTGTAAGACATGGCACAGGGAGAGCTGTCGGCGAGAAGTTCTGTCAAGTGTTTCCGTGAGTTATCTTTACTGGCTGTATAGAAAATACAGCCTGAGCCTGGAATCTGTACTGCCCCCCTACAGGACTTTGCTGTAATGGAAATAGGGCTTCTGATTTAGGTTTTAACCAATAAACACCCCCAATAAAAAAAAAAAGCTGTTTATCCAATAAACATTGGCAATGGTTACCCAGTTTGTGTTGCCTTCACCCCGAAGTGGGAACCTGGCTGTGGCAGGGAGCAGGGAGTCGAGAATCCAGGAGGGAGCCAAGATCCCGGGGGGCAGCCGAGTCTTTCAGCCCCACACCCTGCCCCTCTTAAATAGGCGGAAGTGCTCCTGGTGAGGACACGCACCCAAGCAGGAGAAGCGTAGTGTGGATATGAACCACTGCAGTAATAAGTTGACCTAACATAGGTCAACTTACCTTTCTAGTGTAGACATGCCCTGCGACTGCTGGACGCAGCCAGATCCTGTGGTTCTCTAGCTCCCAGGCTAACCCGCCGTCCTCTAAGTCCTGGTCTGGATTTTACAGTCCTGGAAGGGACTGCACGGCTGTGAGGCCAGGCTATATCCAGTGGTGCTAGCATTGTATCTGGCCCATGGTACTTTCCAGCCTATGGGAAGGCTGCTCCATCCCAGAGTGATAATTACCCGTTTTAAGCAGTGATTCAGTGGCAGCTAGGTTCTAAAGAAGAAATGAGCTGAGCTGCTCCCACGTGGGGCACACCCTCGGCCCCTTCCCATCTGCCCCATGGCTTGAACACAGCCGCACTGTGGTGTCTCAGGGAGATTATTGCAGGAGTTGCCGCATGGATGCGGGCACACGCTGTGTGCTCCGCTCAGCGTGGAAGGGCATCAATTTGCAGAGGGATGAACAGCTCTTGCATTTGTGTGCTAAACGCTTGCTATTTATTCATGGTCTCTGCTGGGAAACAGAGTGATTGTGAGGAAACAGAGGCTTCCCAGCAGCAGCTCCAGATGCTGTATCTCGACACAACTGCTCCTGAGGGTGGATTATAGCAGTGTCTCGGGGCCCCCGTTGTGCCCAGCACTGCACACCCCTGTAGTCAGGGACAGAAGAGTTTAGACAAAATACATGGAATGGACAAAGGGTAGGCGGAAGGATTATTACCCCCATTTCACAGCTGGGGAGCTGAGGCCCAGAGAGATTGAGAGCCATATTATCAGCATGTATATGGGTTCAGCTCCGTTTGCCGGAATGGAGCTATGCCAGTGGACGCACACAGCCTCGAATAGGGCTGGAAATTCACCCTAGGTCTCCTCAGTCCCCAGCCGAAGCTCCACAGGATCATGGACCGAACTGTGAGCTGAACATTAGCTGGATCCTGGGTCCAGTTCTCTGCAATCAGTTAGCCACAACCCATGGAGATGCCACTCTTTCTTCCCCACGCGCTGGGTTGCGCCTCACGCCCTGCTCCCCCTCTGGGATCCCATTACTGCTGTGAGCACCACCAGAGTGGTGCAGTTTCTTCAAATCAAAGCACCAACCCTCAATAGTGAGGTACAGAGCTAGGAGCACTGTTGGTCATGTCTGCATCAGAGCTGGGGGGGATCCTTGTGCTCTGCTACCCCGGAGCTCCCAAAGGGCCTGTCCCGGCATGCACCAGGCCGGGGTGACCCCTCCCCACCCCATGGGGCTCCCAAAGGGCCTGTCCCGGCATGCGCCAGGCCGGGGTGACCCCCCCGCCCCATGGGGCTCCCAAAGGGCCTGTCCCGGCATGCACCAGGCTGGGGTGACCCCCCCCCATGGGGCTCCCAAAGGGCCTGTCCCGGCATGCACCAGGCCAGGGTGACACCCCCCCCCATGGGGCTCCCAAAGGGCCTGTCCCGGCATGCACTAGACACAATATATAACCTGGGGTGTGTTCTCTGGGAATGGCTTTTTCTCTAGAAGTGCAAACATCAGAAACCTGGAAGGGCAGGTCCCCAGAAAGCTGGTGAACAGTGCCTGGCTCTGGGAGGAGGAAGCTGAGTGGAGCCAGTGAGGCCGGCGTCTGCAAACAGGCAGGATTTCTCTCTGTCTCCTCTGCTGGAAATGGGGAAGAAAGTCAAACACAGCCGAGTGTGCTGGGATCACGCCTGGGGCTGGGGAGAGACTGCACAACAGGTAACTGGTCTGGGGAAAGGGCAGAGCTTTGCTTCTGCCTGTCACGTCTCTGGGAAGGTGCTGATGATGCTGGTAAGCCAGCCACTGCCGGGGGCTGTGCGTGCAGGAGAGGCAGTGTTGTCTGGGAGGAGGAATGAGGCATATCCCAGTCTGGGAAAAGTGGGAGAGATGGGAGGGGGAAGGGAGGGAGAAAAGAGAAGGAAAGTAGGTGTTACGATCCCTGCACCTAAACCTCAAGATCCCTGTGCCTAAACCTGAGCATCGCTCTGGATCCCCTCCCCTGGGTTCTGCGAGTCACTGACCTGTCTGTAACTGGCACCTGGAGCTAGCACGAAGCAGCTGAGCAAAACTAGCCAGATCCAGCCAGGGGCTCTCTAGTGAGGCAGGTGCTCCCATGGACCCTAGACGTTTTACAGCTCCTGAGGCTGGAGCCTTGCGCGGCCTGTCTGGGCAGTGCAGCCCAGGTCCAGCCGCCTGTCCTACGCGTGCTGCTAGCCTGGGGTCCCCAAGTGGAAACGGGTCATTTGCTTCCCCCGGGCCTTGGTGTTCTGAGCTGCAGTTGCTGGGTTTCCCTTTGGACAGTTAAGCATGGCTCAGCCCCTGGCTGCCGAGTGACGACTGCTGGGTTCTCTGCCCCGGCTCCCTGCGCCAGCTTGGACCCTGTCACTACTTACCTCAGAAAGAGTTGCAACAATGGGGTGGTGGTGCAGCTGAATTAATATTTATCAGGCACGTGGAGATCCTCGAACAGAAGGATGCTAAGTACCACAGACTAGGCTGACACCAGCTGAACACTAGTGTTTAGATTGACAGCAGAGGCAGGGACCATCTTTTTGTTCTGTTTGTACCGCACCTAGCACCATGGTGTCCGGGTCCAGGACTGGGGCTCCTAAATCCTCCACTAATCCAAACCCTCCATGTTGGTATTGGCTCCTGTGGAGCTCTGCCCAGGGAAACCAGCTGAGGAGCTGGGCCCCTTAATTTTTAAAACCATCCCTAGAAAAACCCTTCCTACCTCACAGAAGTGTGGAGGTTTATGAAAGCCCCATGATAAGCACAGCCCCTGCCCCATCCCTGTATTGAGGTAGTATTCATGATTGAGTAGAACAGCACGCAGGGGGGGAATCCCAGCATGCCTTCTCTGAACACCACACTGCCTGTTTCCTTGCCCCTCCCCTCAAGTTACCGACAGCTGTGGGTGCTGTTTTGATTTCTCATAAATGAGCCCTGCGTTCCATTTGCGTGGATAAATATAGCGCCAGCCGCCCTGCCAAGCCATTTGTCTCTTGTTTAACACGTTATCCAAGCTGCTCTATTTCTCTGCAGTCTCATAGTCTCATGGATTCATTTTGTCAAACAAATTGCACAGGCCCGGCTGCCCATTTACCCAGCGCGGTTCGATTAGGGGGTTATTTATGAAACAGCGAGACAGATGGCATTAAGGTTCTTAATAATCATCATCATAACAAAGGGGAGGGGTGGAGGCAGGAGAAAAGACTTTGTTTTATTATACACAAAAGCTCCTACCAGGGATGACAAATTCCAGACCCCTCTAGACACTTTTTTTTTGAGTTGCTTTTGTGCTGTTTTCAGGATGAATGGTTCCAGCAAGAGTGCTCAGTTCCGCTGGGGGAGCGCTGCAAGCACGCAGCTGGGGAGCAGGGCAGGCGTGGGAGAGCACGCACAAGTTCGCGGCCGAGATGTGCCAGCAGCCTTGATGGGGAAGGAGGTTTTACTGTACAGGCAAAGTTCACCTGTGGGAGTTTCGCCTCTGTCCATTTCCTCTGCCCTCCGGAGCTTCATTCTTTCACTTCCTTTCCCTCCCATCTGTCCAGCTATTTACTATCTCTCTCAACTAGCTCATTCTTTCTTTCCCTGTCTCTCTCTTCTATTCTTCCTTCGCTTTGGTGTGCCTGTACATGTTCGTTCTCTCTCTCTCTCTGTCTCAGCTACTTCATTCTTCCTTTCCTCCCCTCCCCCTCATCAGGTGAGTTGATTCTCCAGTCACTGTGGCTCTATTGATTCTTTCTGCTTCGCTTGCTGAGCTGCGGCTCTCTGCTATAAGTCAGCTCCAGCGTGGCTGGCCGAGCTGCCTTCCCCCTTGCTGCTATGAAGGAGCCAGCAGGGAGGTCTCTGGCCCTGCTGTCCCGCAGCAGGACAGGCCGGGAAGCGCAGATGTTTTGGGGGTGAGGGCATGCACCTCTGCCTGTCTCCGAGGCGGTCCCGTCAAAGAGCCCACAGAGGCCCAGCAAGGATCCTTCCGTGCCAGGGTGCCCAGAGCTCCTCCGCTCCCCTCCCCGCACAAGCGTGTGTGGTTCCTCCCCATTCTCGGTCACTGGGGATGTCGGCACCAAAACAGCCTCAACCCAACATTGCATGAGCCCATCCTCTGCTGCTGATGACATCACAGTCATCTTCACGGCAGTCAGGGATGCCACCGCCAGCGGAAGGGCATGGGCCTGGTTCAGAGGCTGTCGTGGAAGTGGCAGTCCCCGTGCTGGGGGTGGCTCGCACAGCAGGGGCATAGCAGCAGGCAGGAGGGGTGAGACGGTGAAGTTAGGGGGGCTGCATGCACGTCCTTACTGTGAGTGGCTTTTCCTGCTCCCCCCGCCTACCACAATTACACCCATGTGGCCAAACTCATCTCTGCCACGCTGGTGTGAATCCAGAGAGATGTCCAAGGGATGGCTCTGGATCTGCAGTCATGTCCAGGGGCCTTGCTAGGCCTGGATTTCAGCCACCCATGCAAGCCCTCGTGTAGCCGTGTCCCTCACGAGTGCAGCATGATTTGCGCCTGTGCAGCTCACCCCAGTTTGAAACCAGGTTAAGTCTCTCTGGTACAAATCCTGGTGATGAGCAGCTTTGCCTGCCTATTCTGTGCGTCTATGGGCCTCAGAAATCCAGCCTTCTGAGTCCTCTGACAGGTGGGAACGTCAATCTTTCCCATTTCCCCACCACCACCAAAACTGGCTTTCAGAGATTCCAAAGCCAGAAGGGACTGCTGTGGTCATCTAACCTGACCTCCTACGTAAGCTACATTTCCCAGAGCCTGCAGCCAGTCTGTCCCAGAGTCTAACTCCGGTGCTTCTGTGGCGCCCATCACGCGGTTAGCAGAACCCCACTGCAAACCCATTTCTCCCACCACCTGGCTTGTGGCTGTTCCCTCCATACCTGAGATGAGCCCAAACCAACGCCATTCACCACTGGACAGATGCAAAGGCTGCGGCGGGCATCTCCTTCCCACTTTGCTCCTCCACTGGCGTGGACCTGGGGGAGGCCGGACAGGCGGAGTTAATCAGGCCTCGTTTGTGATTACAATGAACTCTTGTGCTTCATGGCCTGCATCCTAAATCTGCTTTGCAGTGCCCCGTGGGAGAGGGATTTACACTTTCCGTTTTATGTCGAGTTAGTTAATGGTCCATTACTGTCAGAAGGATCGGTAGCTGGAAGTTAAATCCTGAAGGATTTACGGTAAGAGAGATCTGAGGGCTAGAGAAGAAAACAAGCCAGCCAAGGGGTTTGAGGGAGCTGAGGGATCCAGGAAATCTCCATCCATCAAATCCCTTCTGTCTCTTCCTCCTCTGCCATGGAGCCAGCAGCAGTGCGGGTCTCCCATCCCCTTCTCCAGCCGTAGAGGGCATCAGAAGCGGTGTCTCCAATGGCAGCATGGTGGGGCCACAGGTGCGATCCTTTCCTAGCTGCTTCCCCAGATGCCCTGTGCTCAGTTTGGTACTCAAAGCTTAAGTGGGTCAAATCTAGCTCCAGGCTCCCTGGAGTTCCCTCAGCAGGAGGTTCCAGCAGGCTGTGTTTTCCTAACTGCCAATGCCACAAACTCAGCCAGCAGCTGGAAATGGCAACTTGGGGCAGACCAGGCTCCTGCCCGCGGGGATACTGCTGGTGGGCGGAGGGAAAGGTGAAAGTTGGCTCTCCTGCAGCTGCACTGGCTGTGCAGGGCAGGACCCAAGCTAGATCTTCCAGGCTGTCGACGCCCCCAGCTCCGCAGCAGGCTGCATGTGACCTCGCTCAGAAACTTCTGGGTCTCTATTTCTCCTGGCCATAAAATGGGTGCAGTAATACCAAGGGGGACTGGGAGGGTTAATGCATCAGTGTCTGTTCAGGGCTTTGGGCTCCTCTGTGAGATGCCTATGCCAGCTAAGGATGGAGGTCTGTGGATCTCCTTCTCTCTGCTGTGACAAATCCCTAGCTAGGTGGGACTCACTGCATGCTGCAGCCACTCTGAATGTCACAGCCACCCTTAATTCCCCTGGAGTATCTGCTGGAGAAGGGATCCACCCCACTGGACCCTTTCGCCTACCTGGAGTTGAATTAACTGCAGCAGGTCTCCAGGTCGGTTGATCCTTTTGCAGGATTGGGCAGCTGAACTTGTGTCTAATCTTGCTGTGAGCTGTTAAGCAGCTGGCATGTTCCACCCCAGAGGTGGCTGCATTTTCATGGTGACTGAAGTGAGGGGCTTTGGTATGAAGCTTGCTATGCAAACAGAAGCTCATTGGGCTCATGATGTGCTGGAAATTTGGCCTGCTGTGTCTACATGCGTAGTCATCCTTGTTGGAAAATGCACCTGCAAGTAGATGCAAAGAGCTCTTTTTGGCTGCTATTTTCCCCAGCGCCTATGGGAGTTGGACACCTGAATCCCATTAAATTGCATTGGGATTTGGGTGCCCAATTCCCTTATGCTTCCGCTTTACTCATGAAGGATCCCAAAGCCTGTGTACAAAGAATGGCGTAGCTCCCTCTGGGGTGAGAGACGCTCGCTGCTGACCAGCACACAGCACCAGGACTGGCTGCCTGAGCTTGCTGGCTGGGCAAGGAGTTGCCTTGTTGTACGTGGAGAACAGTGTTGATTTCCGAATGTTCACTCCCCCTCCCCCCTGCATGAGGAAAGGCAGCAGGTAGGAGATGCTGCACAAGCCCAAGGATAAAGGCTCCTGGGCAAACCTGGCAAAAGCTGGAAACGTCCACCTGCCTCTGATCCTGTCCCCTGAGGTGCACGGTATTAAAGCAGCTACGCTGAAAGGCCTGTCACCATTCCAAAGCTCGCTCTGCGCTAAGGCTTTATAAGCTGGCATAGAAAATCATCCGGGGCTGCAGCAGGGCAAAGGAGGTTCTGTGCATCAAGGGGCAAGAGGAGTTATTTATTTTCCTTTTGTTTTACAAACAATAGAGCCATTTATTTCACTGCTGTTGAGTTGTTAAACAACGCAGAAATGACGGGGCTAGGTGAGAGGTGGGTGAATTTCCAAAGGATCAAAGGATAAGACTGAGCTCTGTTTGTACGGTGCCTGAAACTGCTTGGCAGGTGGCCGCGCCGCTGAAATGCAGCCACCTCTGGGGTGGGGCATGACAATCGAATGCGCAAGAGGTTGAGATTACTGGAGCAAAACCCACCTTGGATGAAAAGTCCTGGGCAATCTTTAATACCCATGCAGAGAAGACTGGATTTGAAAGGTCGTGTCTGTAAAAGACACAGTTAATGGCAGAGCTTGGTTTATCTAACTGGGAAGCAAGCAGGATTTGGTGGGTTGCACTAGATTTGAATCTGTGATTCCAGGGGCTTCAGGCATGGCATGCCTGGTGATTAGCCCATTAAGCCATTCCCACTGTCTCATGCAATGGGCTCATGGCTCCAGAATGTCCCAGCCTTCTGAGTCCTCTGACAAGTGGGGACGTCAATCTTTCCCATTTCCCCACCACCACCAAAACTGGCTTTCAGAGATTCCAAAGCCAGAAGGGACTGCTGTGGTCACCTAACCTGACCACCTACGTAACACAGGCCAGAGACCTGCCCCCGAAACCATTCCTAGGGCAGATCTTTTAGAAAAACATCCCATCCTGATTGAAAAATGGTCAGTGATGGAGAATCCACCATGACACTTGGTAAATTGTTCCCACGGTTAATTATTCTCACTGTTAAAAAGTTACATTTTATTTCCAGGCTGAAGTTGTCTAGTGCCATTGGATCATGTTCTACCTTTATCTACTAGATTAAAGAGTCTGTTATTAAATATTTGTTCCCATGTGGATACTTAGACAGTAATCACGTCACCCCTTAACCTTCTCTGGTAAGATGCATAGATTGAGCTCTTTCAGTCTATCACGATAAGGCAGGTTTTCTCATCTTTTAATCATTCTCGTGGTTCTTCTCTGAACCCTTTCCAATTTATCTACATCCTTCTTGAATTGTGGGCACCAAAACTGGACAAACTATTCCAGCAGCAGTCGCACCATTGCCAAATATAGAGGTAAAATAACCTCTCTCCTCCTACTCAAGGTTCCCCTCTTTATACATCTGGGATCATGTTCGTTCTTTTGGCCACAGATTCACATTGGAAGCTCATGTTCAGGTCATTATCCACCATGACCCCCAACTCTTCCTCAGAGTCCCTGCTTCCCAGGATAGAGTCCCCAATCCTGTAAGTACGGCCTGCATTATTTGTCCACAGATGCATACGTTTACATTTAGCTGTATTCAAACACACTTTGTTTGCTTGTACTCTGTTTACCAAACAATCCAGATCATGCTGAATCAGTGGCCCGTCCTCATTATTTACCACTCCCCCAATGTGTGTGTCCTCTGCAGACTTAATCACTGATGATTTTAGGCTTTCTTCCAGGTCATTGATAAGTGTTAATAGCACAGGGCCAAGAACTAATCCCTATGGGACCCTACAGGAAACACACCTGCTTGCTGATGGCTCTCCATGCAGAGTTACATTTTGAGAGCGATCAGGTGTCTGCTTTAATGTGTGCCATGTTCGTTCTAGCTTTTTAATCAAAATGTCAGTCAAACGCCTTACTGAAGTCTAGGTATATCACCTCAACACTGTCCCCTTTATCGATCAAACTTGTAAGCTCATAAAAAAAGACATCATTAGGTTGACAGGATCTATTTTCCACAAGCCATGTTGATTTGCATTACCCTCCTTTCGTTCTTTATTAATCGAGTCCCATGTCCGCCGCTCTATTTCGGGGGTGGGGGGACTCCTCCACTTCCAGAGGAAGCCACGGGTGCTCAGCACTTCAGAAAATTGATTCTGCATGGGGGGGAGGCAGATGGGGTCCCAAGACACCTGGAGACCTCTGCTGCACCTAGGCACTGAGCAACTGGGGCGGCTCTACAGAGCTGCAGCACTAGGCAAGGAGCCTCCAGGCTCACTCATTCCTGCAGCAGCAAGGACACCTGCTGGGACCGAAGGAAAGGCACAGCCTGGAAAGCGACAAGGGCCCGGTCGCTGACACTCCAGCGCTGGGATGCCGGTACTCCTGAGGGCATTCTGTGCCAAAAAATTAAAAATTCTGCACACAATATTTCAAAATTCTGCACGTTTTATTTGTTGAATAAATGTGAAGACTCTCGCATGGCACTGGGGAGCACAGGCCACTGGCTGTGCAGAGGTGGGAGATCACTGTGCAGCTCCCCCTGCCTCCCGGGGGACACGGACTCAGCGGTGAGGCTGCACTCAACCCTGACACAGCACAAGGACCGGGCCTGCCCCAGAAACACCCCAGGGCCCTGCTCCTCCATGCCAGGTGCACCAGGTGTGGGCAGGCAGGCCCAGCAGGGCAGGATCCAAGGGTGGAGGGGCTTAGTGTGTGTGTGGGGGGGAAATCCAGGTGTGGGTTGAGAGAGTTCTGTGTTGGGCAATCTGGGAGTGGGCAGCTCAGTGGGGGATCCAGATGCAGGGGGATCTGGATGCACAGAGGCTTGTTGGATGGTTCTGGCTGCAACAGTAATGGGACTCTGCAGGGGGGTCCAGGTGAGGGTGGTTGGGGCTCAGCAGGCGATGTCTGGGTGTGGGGGGTACAGAGCTTGTAAGGGGGGTCTGGGTGGCTCAGTGGGGGGGTCCAGATGCTGAGGGAGTGGTGTTCAGTGGTGTGGGGATCCAGGTGCATTGGGTTGGGCTTCAGTAGGGTAGGGATCTGGGTGCGGGTGGCTTATTGGGGTGATCCAGGTGCAGGGGGAGTGGGGCTCATCGGGGGGGGGGGGTTCTGGGTGTGGGGGTGGTTTGATGAGGGGGTCTGGATGCACAGGGGTTTGGCAGATGGGGGATCCCTCCCCTTGCAGCTGAGGAGCCATGGGTGCAGGAAGAGGAGTGGGGAGGAGGGACTTTGAAGAGCTTCTCTACAGCCGGGGGAGAAATCTGGGGGTGGGTCTGACATGGCCCTGAATGCCATGCAGGGGAAGAGGAAGTCCCATCCCAGTTGGGACTAGCAGCTGAGCCTGGTGCAGGGTAGGACCCACCAGCCCTCTTCCCCACAGTGATTTACCTCTCTGCCAGCTGCCCTGAACACACGAAACATACTGCTGGGGAGGGTCACATGACCGCTCTCGTGGCTTCCCCATTGCTTCCCCATCAGAAAGTCATTTTTCTGCAGGGAAGCAAAGGAATCTGCAGGGGAGATAAATTCTGCACATGCGCAGTGGTGCAGAATTCCCCCAGGAGTAGATGCGGGTCCTGGGGAGTCTGACACTGGTGCTCCAGGAGGAGGAGGAGGCCCTTGCCTCTGCTCTTGGAAGCTTTTTGAGCCCCCTGAGCAAATTCGCTGCATCCTGGCTCTCTCTTCACATGGCTCCCATCCTCAGACTGCACAGAGGCTCGGCAACAACCCGAGCCAGGCACTGAGTAGCTAATGGCCAGGGGCTTGGGCTGTTCCTGTGCCCTAGTGGGCTGGGCATGTGCCATACGCAGCCCTGCAGCCAGGGAGTGAGAGAGCCATGGGGGGGAGGAACAGAATAGAGGAGAAGAAAAAGTGTAGGCTGGTTGGTGTGTAGGCCAGACACCTGTTATCTTCATGGTCCAGCTCTCCAGGACCTGCGGCACTGTTCCCTTTTTCCCTCCTGCTCCTGCCCCAATCGCCCTGGCTACTGTTCCGCACTCATGACTCCTCAGCTCTGTGCTGTCCCGCCTGCGTGCCCCCCAACCAAGTGGGCCCAGACCCAGCTCTCTCATTGCTGCTGCTGCCAGTCCCTACTTCACAACAAATCAGGAGCTTGGCTTCAAAAGCAGGAGATTTTTTTTGAACTGGGGTCTTCTGACTTGCTCACTGGTTTTTCAGCCGTTGGGGGTCACATTTTCCAGCTTCGTCTCTGCAACCGGGAGCGCAAGACGCTTGCTCTTTTTCTCTGCGTTAAATCTGCAGTTCTCTCAAAAACCTGACTCCAGGAGCTGGGGCTTTAAGAAAAGCACCAAATATTGTGAGACTCACGGTAAAATCTTGAGAATTGGCAGCTGTGCATGTGTGCACAGTCTCATGCACCCGCACCACCCCTACCCACCCTCTCTGTACCCCATACCTCCCCACCCCTCTCTCTCCCTCACATTGTCACATACACCCTGCATCTCCTCATCCCACACACCCGCCCTGCATCTTGACACCCAGATTCTCCCCATCCCTCTGTGAGCATTTCCCTCACCCCCCACATTCCTCTCCACTCTCTGGCCTGTCCCTACCCTGGCTGGGATCATAGATTCATAGAAATGTCAGGCTGGAAGGGACTTCCAGAGGTCATCAAGTCCAGCCCCCTGTGCTGAGCCAGGGCCAAACCTTAGACTATCCCTGACAGGTGATTGTCTAACCTGTTCTTAAAAAGCTCCCCTGATGGGGACTCCGCAGCCTCTCTTGGAAGCCTATTCCAGAGCTTAACTATCATCATAAAGTTTTCCCCCCCTAATATCTAACCTAAATTTCCCTTGATGCAGATTAAGCCCATTATTTCTTGTCCTACCTTCAGTGGACACTGGAGGACAATTGATCACTGTCCTCTTTGTAACAGCCCTTAACATATTGGAAGACTGTTATCAGGTCCCTCCTCAGTCTTCTAGTCTCAAGACTAAACGTGCTCAGTTAAACCTTTCCTCATGAGTCAGGTTTTCTAAACCTTTTATCCTCTTTGTTACTTTCCTCTGGACTCTCTCCAATTTGTCCACATCTTTCCTAAAGTGTGGGGCTCACAACTGGACCCGGCACTCCAGCTGAGGCCTCACCAGTGCTGAGCAGAGTGGGACAGTGACCTCCAGCGTCTTACACACGACACTCCTGTTAACACACTCCAGAATGATGATGGCCTTTTTTGCAACTGCATCACATTGTTGACTCATTTTCAATTTGTGATCCACTAACCGCTAGATCCTTTTCAGCAGTACAACCACCTAGCCAGTGATTGTGCATTTGATTTTTAACTTCCTAAATGAAGTACTTTGCACTTGTCTTTATTGAAATTTCATCTTGTTGATTTCAAAGCCATTCTCCAATTTATCAAAGTCATTTTGAATTCTAATCCCATCCTCCAAAGTGCTTGCCTTTCCCAGCATGGTGTGATCTGCACATTTTATAAGCATACTCTCCACTCCATTATTCAAGCATTAGTGGAAATATTGACTAGTACCACAACCAGGACCTAGCCCTGCGGAACCCACTACATATGCCCTCCCAGTTTAACAGTGAACCACTGATAACTACTCTTTGAATATGGTCTTTAAACCGGTTGTGCACCTAGCTTATAATAATTTCATCTAGACCCCATTTCCCTAGTTTGCCTAGGAGAATGTCATGTGAGACTGTGTCAAAAGCCTTATTAATATAAATATATATCACGTTTCTTGCTTTCCCCATATCCACTAAGATAGTAACCCTATCAAAGAAGGAAATTTAGGGCAGTTTGGCGTGATTTATTCTTGAAAAATCCATACTGGCTATACCTTATAAAACTATTATCCTCCAAGTGCTAGGAAACTGATTGTTTAATAATTTATTCCGGTATCTTCCCAGGTATCAATGTTAGGCTGACTGGTCTATAATTCCCCGGGGCGGGGACACGGGTGTCTCATTCCAGTGGCAAGTCCCACCCTACCCATTCTCTTTCCTCTGTTCCCTTTAGCAGGTTATTCCTCCAGCCTCTGTGGTGTGTTGAGATAAGCAGCTCCCTGGGTCCCAAGCAGCCAGGGGCAAAGAAGGGACCACAGCACCTCACAGGCAGTTGAAAACCAGCAGCACCGTGTCAAGCAGCCCCTCGTAGTCGGCAGCAAGTGGGGATGTGACATGTCTCGTTGATCTGTGCATGCAGCTCTTGCAGCAATTTAATGCAGCCCATCGGTCTCCAGCCATGTGGTTGCAAGACGTTTCTGCAGAAGCCACTCAGTAGGAGCTGAGCTGGGACTGAGCCCCCAGTGTGGAGCCAGCTGGCTGGGGAGGTGGTGTCTGGGGCTGGTGGCTGGAGGCGGGGGTTCCAGCCTCCCTTCGTTCCGATCCACATCCCTCCCATAGCTCAGGGCTGGAGTCAGGTTTGGTCTGGGGACCAGGCTGGGCACGGCTCCACTGTACTGTAAACCCAGGTCTTTGGGACCAGGGCTTGTGGACTCTCTGTTTCCAAGCCTTGTGCTTGAGCATCCACCCTGCTTTGTAAACCTGGCCTTCCAGTTGCTGAACCTGTGCTAACACCGCCAGGCTGCACTACGGAGACCTTCAACCTCAGCTCTGCAGCTCGAGCTGTGTCCACATTGCAAAATGAGGGTTTGGACCTGAGTCACTGCGGGATTCAGACTCTGACCCACCCCCCTAGCGGGGTCCTAGTATAACACTGACAGACCCCGGGCATCAGGATCGAACCTGGGACCTCTAGAGTTTAGTGCATGAGCTAAGACTATAGAAAAAATCATTAATTGCTCTCTACGTGGTCTTGGTGCCACTAGAGGGGACAGATCACCACACCCACAAGGTGTGTGTGTTACACTAGGATCCAGGTCCTGAGTGCTTGCTGACCTGAGTCAGACTGATTAGTGCGCGGATAGAAGGGGGGCTTGGGCTCAGACCTGAGTCAGAGCCTGGGTTTAGTGTGCGGTGTAGACAGACCCTCATGCTACACAAGGCAGCTCTGTGTCCTGGGAACAGCAGGGTCCTGGAGAGGAGATGGGTATCAACCAGCGCGGGTGCAGGGGACCGTTCCAAAGAGAGCCGAGTTTGCATTGAATGTAAAAGCACAACACAGCTGTGCCAAGCCCTAAATTTTGGGGCCCGCCTGCCCCGACAAGGGCCCTGTAAGGACCCGGACAGCCCTGCCTGTCCCACTGCTTTTCCCAAGCTCACATTGACTGCAGCACCAGCCCGGCTCTGAGTGCGTTTCAGTGCAAGGCAATGCTACCCTCTGCAGGCTGCTGGCTGAACAGCTGGCTAACTTTGGTTGTGCACCTTAGCAGCGGCATGGGAGAGAGCTCCAGGAGACCCGGTGGGAGGCAGCTGAGTTCTGAGAAGAGCTGGAACGGACCCTGGTGAGAACTGACTGAAGCTGGACCCCAACGTGGGGAAGGCTCGGGCAGTGGTCCTTAGCCAAAAGAGGAAGATGCAGCTTGGTCTGGGGACGCTGAGCCTGGAAGCAAGAGGGTGGCCTGTGGAGGGATGTGCCCTGAGCTTGGGAAAGATGCTGGGAAGCCCTCTGGCAGGAGACGGGACTTGGGGCCGTGGTAGGAGTCAGGAGAAGGTGGGTCACTTTCAGGAAGGTCTGGAGAGCAGGATCCTGGATTCAGGGCTGAAGAAACTGGGAATGAATTGCTGCTATTGACTCCCAGGTGGGTGAGCTAGAGGTGTTGCCCTGAAGAGGGAAATGGAAAAACTGTTTTGCCTTTTATGTGTTGACTGGGGCATTGTCGAGAATGGCTTTTCCACAAGAGTTTGGGGGAGCGACTGCACTGGTGTGCAGGAATAAATTACACCCAGAGGAGGGCTGTGTATCAGACACTGAGAGACTCTGTTCCTTTGCTGGGCGGAAGAAGGAAAACTGAGGCAGATGCATCTGCTGTGCTGTGGCCTGCCGCAGGAAAATGCCCCAGAAGGGGCTGCCTTACTATAGCTGCACTGAGGTGTCTTTCCCAAGGTGTTTGTGGGGGTCTCTCCTCCATGGGAAGGTGGAAGAGGCAGCAGAAACAGGGGAGCTCTTTGAGTTAAATGGGGTCGAGCTGAGAACTTCCTTGCATGCTAGATCTTGACATGAGCTTACAAAGCCCCCGAGGTCTGCCTTGGGGGCGTGACCTTTTGGTGTTCGTGGGCGTTCACTGGCTGTGCATGCTTTGCTGGGGTCATTTATGATGTACTAAACCCGGCCAGCATCATGCCAGCAAAGAACTCCAGACTAGAGCAGCCGGCATTTTTCAGACAAGTCGTTTATTCACCAGAAAATGCACTTTCAGGTTGATCAAAAGGGTTTGTGAACTGGTGTGGAATGTGGTGAACCGTTTCAGCTGGGGAAAAAAACCAAGAACAACTTCTGAAAACGTTGAAATGTTTCCTTTGGCCATTTTTAAATTGTTGTGTTTTCCTTTGTTCTGAAACGATCTTTTGTTTCAAAACTTAGCTAGATTGGTTTGAAAAAAGAAACAAACCATCAAAGGGTAAAAACACCCAAAACAAAACAAAACCAATTCATTGAATTTGAATGGTTCAGCCACTCAGCTGAAAAATCAATGAGTAGCTCAGCTCTACCTCAGACCCTCTGCTTCCAAAGCCTGGCGGTGACCAGCTCTATCCCCAGCCCCAGTGTTTGCGTTAGGTCCTCGAGCAAGTTGGCCATTCCAGGCACGACAGAGCAGTGGTTTGGGTGTGATACACTGGCTCAGTGCATGTGGTCATGGTTCCTTCTAGTGTCTGGCCTCACCCAAACAACTCCAGCAGCTTACCTTGGACTTCGGCAAAGGAGGCCTTTGTTTCTGCAATGAAGGGATTCAGTCTCAGTCTTTGCTGGTGATTACGGTGTCTGCATGCAGTGGCAGTTCATTGTTCTTAGCTAATACTTTCCACATGCTGCGGGGGAGCGTGTGGGGGTGTGGGTTCAACCAGCTGCTCTTCCTGTATGTAACCCCCCTCTCTCATCTTGGCCTTGTGGCTCAGTGAAAGAATGATAAACATTCAGGGGTGGGGGGAATGTCTTCTGGGTCTCAGACTCTTCTCTGCAAGCCTCTGGCCGTGTCTCCGCTCCTGATTCCAGCCCCTGGGGTCACTAGCACGACTGTGCCAAAGCCCTGGTATGAACAGGGCAGTCTGCTGTAATCCGCTGTCTGCACTGGAGTAGCTTAGCCCTGTTTGAAACTGGGGTGAACTGCGCCGGTGCAAATAGCAGCTTTGCCTGTCTGCACCAATGGCAGGAACCAGAGTGTGAGCCCCCAAGGCTCTGGGGAGCAGAGGTTGAATAGCCAAGGGGCTGGATCCCTGAGCCATGCCCAGCCACCTCTTCCAAGACGGCCTCTGATTTTGGGTGCCATACGCTGGACATGGCAAAGCATGAGGCACTCGCAATAGGAGGCCAATCTGGAAAAGAAGGGTCTTGTGGGGCACCCCAGATCTAGCAGAGGGGCCCATTGGATGGCCCAGCTGGGGCCAGGCAATGCAGCTGGCTCCTCGCTCCTATCTCTCAGCGCTTTGCACAGCAGCACAAGGGCAGAAAGGGAGAGCAGGTGAGAGGCAGAAGCTAGGGCAGGGAGAGATGAGATCTGAGCGGAGGGAGAGTCGGCAAGCACAGAGATGCTGGGGAACTGCTCTGCACTCGTCCGGCCCTGCGGAGGAGAAGGGGCTCTCACCAGCAGCCAGATTGGGACGTGGGATCAGAAGGGAGTGGAATGAACAGAATAGGAGAGAAAAAGAGGAGGGGAGGGCATCAGACAAGGATCCTGGCCTGAATGGGGATGCTATCGGAGTGCCTTGGGATCCCTGCAGATAAACTGGGTGTTGGGGAAGGAGAGGCTGGCTCCACAACAGCCAGGCAGGGCAGGTGGGAGAATTTCTGCGAGGGGTGACAGGTTTGTTTTGTTTCCCTCCTGCACCATATTTACCATCCAGCAAGACGCTGGGCCAGTGTGACCCAGCAGGTGGCTTGGGGCAGCCCAGTTTGAGCCATCTGATGTGAGTGGGAGGCTGGGGTGTGGGGGTTGGCCTGGATGGGAATCAGGCCCATGGCACTGAAAGTCAAGCCCCCAACATCAGTGACTGCATTGGAAGCAGCTGGCCTCAGCCTCTGCACCTTGGGTGGGGGGAGCTGAGTGGGTGCAACGGCTGCTCTGGGGCAGGCAGGACCCCCGATGGGAGCCAGGGCCTCTAGTCCCACCCATGACCCCAACTGTCCCTGATGGGGCAAAACACACCTATGGATTGCATCAGCAGGGCTCGGATTTGGAAGCAGAGTCCAGTCCTGGGGCTCTCCATTGCACCCCACAAAGCAAGGTCACCATGAGCAAGACCTAGTGCTGAAATCTGGCAAACAGCAGAGGGGCTGTCCCTGCACCAGCTGGGCAGGCGTGGGGAGCTCTCCAGGAAGCTGGGCTCCTTCTGATAAAGTCCCATCTCATTTGCAGAGCTCCTGCCTCCAACTCCTCTTGGACAAGGCTGGTTTCAATTCTCCCTTTGTGGCTCAGCAGCCAAATCAGTTAAGCATTAAGGAGAATGAAGGGAGCGATCCCGCAGCCACCACATGATGTGGGGGGAGGATATTACAGGCAGTTTGCAGTAATTACTGGACTTTCAGTTAGTTCCCGTTTGCAAACCTTGGGTTAGTGAAATGAAGCTTTTCCTGATTTATTTCCAGTCTGGTTTTGCAGATGGTTTTGCTTTTGGTATGGCCCATGCACACTCCCTATTGCTAGCATGGTCTGATTGGGCTACGCCCTCAGAAGCCATGTGCAGGCGTGAACAGGGCACGGTGCTGGTAATGGCAGCTTGCCTCATGCCCCACAGGAGCACGTGTGGATGCAGGGCACAACAGGGAAAAGCCCCAGCCAGACTGAATTTACCCTGCTGCTGCTGAGGGCGTTTAGGAACATGTTGATCAAAGATCACAAGCTAAATATGAGTTAACAGTGTACCAGTGTTGCAAAACAAGCGAACATCCTTCTGGGATGTATTAGCAGGAATACTGTAAGCAAGACACGAGAAGTAACTCTTCCGCTCTACTCCGTGCTGCCTCAACTGGAGTATTGTGTCCAGTTCTGGGTGCCACATTTCTGGAAAGATGTGGACAAATTGGAGAAAGCCCAGAGAAGAGCAACAAAAATGATGAAAGGTCTAGAAAACATGACCTATGAGGAAAGATTAGAAAAAAAGGGGTGTGTTTAGTCTGGAGAAGAGAACACTTGAGAGGGGACATAACAGTTTTCAAGTACATAAAAGGTTGTTACAAGGAGAAGGGAGAAAAATTGTTCTTTTTAACCTCTGATGTTAGAACAAGAAGCAATGAGCTTAAATTGCAGGAAAGGAGGTTTAGGTTGGACATTAGGAAAAACTTCCTAACTGTCAGGGTGGTTAAGCACTGGAATAAATCGCCCAGGGAGGTTGTGGAATCTCCACCATTTGAGATTTTTAAGAGCAGATTGAACAAACACCTGTCAGGGATGGTCTAGATAAGACTTGGTCCTGCCATGAGTGCAAGGGACTGGACTAGACAACCTCTCGAGGTCCCTTTCAGTCCTATGAGTCTATGTGTGACTGCACAGATGGGGAGAAAGACTGTGAGGAGTCCTGCCACCTCCTGCTCTTTCATGCCTGCCCACAGCCCCCATGAGTTGCCCCCCTTGGCACTCTATGGTCTCTGGGCATGGGGAGGTTCTGTGTGGGTCCCAGCTGGGGAGGCAGCTGCAGGAAGCCATGACAGGGGCTGTGTTCCTGGCAGAACCATTTGGGTGCTGCATTATGGGATGGAGCTCACAGGGCTTCCTGAGGTGGGGCAGCTACAAAGCTTCTCGGCTGTAGATGGCTTCTCTTCGCCTGGACCCAAGCGATAGACCTCAGCCCGGATGGCGGCAAAAGAAGGCTGAACATCTGGATGTGTCTGTCATGTTCAAAGCCAAGTGGCTGCACACTTGGAGAATCTGCAAGAGATATGTTGGGGTGTGTTCATTTGGGGGGAGGGGTCGCCCTGTCAGGGCAGAGGATTTATGATGGAGTTGGAGGAGAAGACATAATTCTAAAGCATGAGGTGGGAGATGTTTTGGAAATTTGGAGGGTGTTTGTCACTGGCAGATGAAGTGTGGTTAACTTCTTAGCATGAGTCTGATGATATTTGTGGGTATTTTTTTCTTCCAGCTCCAGGAGTCAGGGGACTGTGAGTTTCAGCTTTCATTTCAAATAGATAGATCTTGCCCTTGGGGTTGCAGAGAAAAGCTGAAAAATGTGACATCCCCACCCACTTAAAGGCTCCAAAGCCAGAAGCAAAGAAAAGAAAAAAAATAACAATAAATAAAAATAATAATAATCTCATGGTGTTTAGGCCACTGTCATGATTTGGAGGGAGTTGAGCTCAAGTTGGCATGGGTATGTCTTGTTGAGTTGCAATTGCCCCTCCTGGCTCCAGTATGGATATTCCTTTAGCTTCTAAGCTCCTTGGGGCAGGGACTGTATTTTGTTCTGTTTGTTTGTACAGCACCTAGCACCGTGGGGCTCTGGTCCGTGACTGGGGCTCCTACAGTAATACTATGACTGATAGTGGCCTCAGGTTGGGAAAATTGATCCTGTGCAGGCAGGAGTGGCTCTGGGGTGGCAGTGAAAGCATGAGTGAAATGCCCTCCTCCAATTCATTTAGGGGGTGCGTGGGATAAGGAGGGAGCCATCTGCCTGTGTCTGGGGCAGCCGGATTCCCCGCCCTCCACTCCCTTGCTGGACTCTCTCTGTGCCCCTGCCTACAGAGGGAGTCGCACTGGTTGTGACTTCTGTTTGTTTTTAAATCAAATGTTTGACTTTGTTTTTAAACCCACGTGGAGGTTTGGAGAGTCGGGCTAGTGATTTCTAATTAATTTAGGCTGCATTGAAATAAGCCTGGTTTAAACTGAAATTGGAGTGTCCACATGGCCTTTTGCTCTGTTTTAGCCTGGCTGGTTTATAATAGCTCCCTTCGTTAAACCAAGGTGACTCTGGGTAGGCCATGGGGGCATGCTGGCCTCAGTGCTGTTGCATGGTTGATCATAGCCCCTGTCAGCAGAGCTGTCCTGCTCTTCCAACAGCTGAGCACTGGGTGTCAGCCTGGCCTCGCTGAGGAGCCCCTTCCTGCTGGCAGCAGTTCTCTCCTTCCCAGGCCCTGCCAGCCACTGCCTCATGCCCAGGCCAGGGTGAGCTAAACCCTTCAGCCCCTACATGGAGGGCGAGAAGCTTTTCAATTCAGAGCCACGTCCCAAAGCTCCAGCATAGGCTGTGGTCTCTGGACCCGTTCCCTCCCGAGCGTGGCTGGGACCTTTCCAGGGCACACCGCAGGAAACCAGGGAGTCCTTTGGCTGCCTGAGATGCAGTGCTGCGGGCTCCTTGGTCGCCACCAGATGCCAGCCAGAGCCTAGAAAAATAACAGCTGAGCGAGGCAGCCTGCAGCTTTGCCAGCCCTGACACAGCACATCCTCCCTGGCCCCGCAGCCCTGAGCAATAGCAGGTCATCTCCACCCCACAGATCCTTCCCGCCAGCAGCTGGTGTAAATCAGCCTCGCCCCACTGCAGTTACTAGAGTCCCCCCCAGGGCTATTCTGCTGCCCCCCGTGCCTTGTGGATCCAGGTTCCCAAGTCAGTGCTCCCCGCACCAGAGTTGAGGGCTATGGGATAGGTGCTCTAGGAATCCCATGACCCCGTTCCACGGTCACACTGGGCCCGAATGGTGCTTGACTGCTGTATCTTACACCTTGCTGACCCTTTCCTAAACCGCCAGCATAGCTAGGCCCCCTTTGGTGGGTAATAACACTGCCAAGGGTAATACTTCTAGAAGGTATTATAGCTTCGGAACATGCACGGAGCAAGTAAGGAAAACACACACACACACATTCTCTCTCTCTCTCTCTCTCTCTCTCTCTCAGCGAACTTCATATTATCCTAACAGACAGTTGTTTGTGCTTAGCATATCTGATGAAAAGTAGGTGTGCTTCTGGGTCACTTTTTTTTTTTTTTTTTGCCTTCCCGTGTTAGCTTGTACTGTTTATTTGTACAGTTATTTGTGCTGTTAACAGGGACACCACGGGCTTTTAACATTTGTTTTGATGCAAGGAGCTGGCGCCTTTTTGCAGTCTTGTTACTAGACAGTTAGACCCCATGGACACATACGATTAACTACGAAATTGTGAGGGATCTGGGATCGTTGCTGTATTTGAAAGCATTAATTTAAAATTATAAAAACAATGGGTTGACACAAATTACTTAGACAAGGTGAGGGAGGTAATCTCTTTTATTGGATCAACTTCTGCTGGTGAGAGAGACACGCTTTTGAGGTACGCAGAACTCAGCTTCAGGTCTGGTTGCTGGTGTCCAGGTGTCATGCAGTGTCCATGTGGTAGGCAATGGTGCCATGGGTTCTTCCGGGCGTGGTGTTCTGTGGGTTGTGGCGTAGTTGGAGTTGGTTCCACTTTTTGTTTGTGTGTTGGTTGGCTGATCAGACCTGAAGAAGAGCTCCGTGTAAGCTTGGAAGCTTTCTCTCTCACCAAGAGAAGTTGGTCTGTTACCCACACATGCCAAGGCATGACACCTTTACCCTTCCATGGGCTCAAGGCTTAACCTGGTTAATTTAGGTACCCCTACCCTTTCCAAGTTCCTAGGGCTCCAGCAAACAGTTGCCAGGAAACAGGGTGCTGGCCATTCTCTGTGTCCAGACCCCTGCACACACCTGCCCTCTAGGGCTCTGCAATGATCACACACCCTTACCCCACCACCTAGATACTTAAGAACTGCATAGGGGAAACTGAGGCACACCCACACTATTCAGAGGAACCATTAAGAACAGTCCCACTTCATCACACTGTTTTCTTCTGGTTTTGTTTTCCATGGCTTAATTGAGGCTGTAAGTTATTATGATGCACTTAGGATGGAAGAACCCCATGCAACGCTACATACTAGGGACCGAATGGCTCAGCAGCAGTTCTGCAGAAAAGGACCCAGGGGTGACAGTGGACGAGAAGCTGGATATGAGTCAACAGTGTGCCCTTGTTGCCAAGAAGGCCAATAGCATTTTGGGATGTATAAGTAGGGGCATTGCCAGCAGATCGAGGGATGTGATCGTTCCCCTCTATTGGACATTGGTGAGGCCTTATCTGGAGTACTGTGTCCAGTTTTGGGCCCCACACTACAAGAAGGATGTGGAAAAATTGGAAAACGTCCAGCGGAGGGCAACAAAAATGATTAGGGGTCTGGAACACATGACTTATGGGGAGAGGGTGAGGGAACTGGGATTGTTTAGTCTGTGGAAGAGAAGAATGAGGGGGGATTTGATAGCTGCTCTTAACTACCTGAAAGGGGGTTCCAAAGAGGATGGATCTAGACTGTTCTCAGTGGTAGCTGATGACAGAACAAGGAGTAATGGTCTCAAGTTGCAGTGGGGGAGGTTTAGGTTGGATATTAGGAAAAACTTTTTCACTAGGAGGGTGGTGAAACACTAGAATGCGTTACCTAGGGAGGTGGTGAAATCCCCTTCCTTAAAAGTTTTTAAGGTCAGGCTTGACAAAGCCCTGGCTGGGATGATTTAGTTGCGGTTGGTCCTGCTTTGAGCAAGTGGTTGGAATAGATGACCTCCTGAGGTCCCTTCCAACCCTGATATTCTATGATTCTATGATTAAGGCTACATTTTAGTCATGGGTATTTTTAGTAAAAGTAATGGACAGATCACGGGCAGTAAACAAAAATTCATGGCCTGTGCCCTTTCCTGACTTGTACTATATACCCCTGACTAAATCTTGGAGGGTGGCACTGAGGGTGCTTGGGGTTGGGGGGGGTTGGCGGGGCTGACAGGCTCCCTACCTGGCTCCGTGCAGCTCCCGGAAGCAGCGATATGTCCCTCCCTCCCTCAGCTCCTAGGAGGAGGCACGGCCAGACATGGCTACGCACACTGCCTCTGCCCCAAGGGCTGACTCTGAAGCTCCCATTGGCCGGGAATCGCAGCCAGTGGGAGCTGTGGGGGGAGCGCCTGTGAGCAAAGGCAGCGTGCAGTGCCGCCTGGCCATGCCTCCACCTAGGAGCCAAGGGAGGGATGTGTCACCAGTAAGCGCTGCCCAGAACCAACTCTCACCCACTCCCGTGCCCCAACCCCCAGCCCTGAGCCCCCTCCCACACCTAAACTCCTGTTGCTGCTGTGGGAGGGGAGCACGGTGGCCAAGGGACTTCCCCAGCAGTGGCCAGTGCAGCTGGCCCAGGGGCTGCTTGAGCTGCCCCCGGGCCAGCCGCACCAGCCACTGTAGAAGTCACAGACGTCACGGAAAGTCATGGAATCCGTGACCTCTGTAACAAACTCACAGCCTTAATTATGTTACCTTTTAGTGTAAGAGCAATTATTTTGTGGGTAGCTTTTATGATGTATGATTATATTAATGAGTGGGATTCTTTGAGTATTAACATAAGAACATACGAATGGCCACGGTGAGTCCGACTAGTGGTCCCCCTTGTCCAGTATCCTGTCTTCCAACAGTTGCCGATGCCAGATGCTTCAGGGGGAGGGAACAGAACACAACAATTATTGAGTCATCCAGTCCCAGCTTCTGTTAGTCAGAGGTTTAGGGACACCCAGAGCATAGGGTTGCTTCCCTGACTGTCTTGGCTAATAGCCATTGATGGACCTATCCGTCATTAACTTATCTAATTCCTTTTTGAGCCCAGTTATACTTCTGCCATTCACAACATCCCTTGGCAATGAGTTCCACAGGTTGACTGTGCGCTGTGTGACAAAATACTTCCTTCGGTTTGTTTTAAACCTGGTGCCTATTAATTTCATGGAGTGACCCCTGGTTCGTGTGTTATGTGAAGGAGTAAATAACCCTTCCCTATTCACTTGCTCCACACCCGTCACGATTTCACAGATCTCTGTCATATGCCCCGCCCCCAGTCCTGTCTCTTCCAAGCTGACCAGTCCCACTCTTTTTAATCTCTCCTCAGATGAAGCTGTTCCGAATCCTTAATCATTTTTGTTGCCCTTCTCTGCATTTTCTCCAATTCTCAAATATCTTTTTTGAGGTAGAGTGACCAGAATTCACACAGTATTCGAGGAGTAGGCGTACCAAGGATTTATATAGTGGTATTACGATATTTTCTGTTTTATTGTCTATCCCTTTCAAAATGGTTCCTAACATTCTGTTCGCTTTTTTTCCCTGCTGCTGCACATTGAGCAGCTGTTTTCAGAGAACTCTCCACAAGGACTCCAAGATTTTTCTTGAATGGTAACAGCTAATTTAAACCCCATCATTTTGTATGCATGGTTGGGATTGTGTTTTCCAATGTGCATGACTCTGCATTTACAATTCAGCATTGAATTTCAGCTGCCATTTTTTTGCCCAGTCATCCAGTTTTGTGAGCTCCCTTTGTAACTCTTTGCAGTCTGCTTTGGACTTAATTATCTTGAGTAATTTTATATAATCTGCAAACTTTGCCACCTCACTGTTTACCCCTTTTCCCAGATCATTCATGAATATGTTGAATAGCACAGGTCCCAGTGCAGATCCTTGGAGGACCCTGCTATTTACCTCTTTCCACTGTGAAAACTGACAATTTATTCCTACCCTTTGTTTCCTATCTTTTAACCAAAAAGAAAAGGAGTACTTGTGGCACCTTAGAGACTAACCAATTTATTTGAGCATGAGCTTTCGTGAGCTACACGAAAGCTCATGCTCAAATAAATTGGTTAGTCTCTAAGGTGCCACAAGTACTCCTTTTCTTTTTGCGAATACAGACTAACACGGCTGTTACTCTGAAACCTATCTTTTAACCAGTTACTGACCCATAGAATCATAGACTTTAAGGTCAGAAGGGACCACTATGGTCGTCTAGTCTGACCTCCTGCACGACACAGGCCACAGAATCTCACCCACCCACTCCTGTAACAAACCCCTAACCTCTGTCTGAGCTACTGAAGTCCTCAAATTGTGGTTTAAAGACTTCAAGGTGCAGAGAATCCTCCAGCAAGTGACCCGTGCCCCACGCTGCAGAGAAAGATGAAGAACCCCCAGGGCCTCTGCCAATCTGCCCTGGAGGAAAATTCCTTCCCGACCCCAAATATGGCAATCAGCTAGACCCTGAGCATGTGGGCAAGACTCACCATCCAGACACTCCGGAAAGAATTCTCTGCAGTAACTCAGATCCCACCCCATCTAACATCCCATCACAGGCCATTGAGCATATTTACCGCTAATAGTCAAACATCAATTAATTGCCAAAATTTGGCTATCGCATCATACCATCCCCTCCATAAACTTATCAAGCTTAATCTTGAAGCCAGATATGTCTTTTGCCCCCACTGCTCCCCTTGGAAGGCTGTTCCAGAACTTCACTTCTCTGATGGTTAGAAATCTTTGTCTAATTTCAAGTCTAAACTTCCTGATGGCCAGTTTATATTCATTTGTACTTGTGTCCATATTGGTACTGAGCTTAAATAATTCCTCTCCCTCCCTGGTATTTATCCCTCTGATTACTTATAGAGAGCAATCATATCTCCCCTCAGTCTTATAGAATCATAGAATCATAGAATCATAGAATATCAGGGTTGGAAGGGACCCCAGAAGGTCATCTAGTCCAACCCCCTGCTCAAAGCAGGACCAATTCCCAGTTAAATCATCCCAGCCAGGGCTTTGTCAAGCCTGACCTTAAAAACCTCTAAGGAAGGAGATTCTACCACCTCCCTAGGTAACGCATTCCAGTGTTTCACCACCCTCTTAGTGAAAAAGTTTTTCCTAATATCCAATCTAAACCTCCCCCACTGCAACTTGAGACCATTACTCCTCGTTCTGTCATCTGCTACCATTGAGAACAGTCTAGAGCCATCCTCTTTGGAACCCCCTTTCAGGTAGTTGAAAGCAGCTATCAAATCCCCCCTCATTCTTCTCTTCTGCAGGCTAAACAATCCCAGCTCCCTCAGCCTCTCCTCATAACTCATGTGTTCCAGTCCCCTAATCATTTTTGTTGCCCTTCGCTGGACTCTCTCCAATTTATCCACATCCTTCTTGAAGTGTGGGGCCCAAAACTGGACACAGTACTCCAGATGAGGCCTCACCAATGTCGAATAGAGGGGAACGATCACGTCCCTCGATCTGCTCGCTATGCCCCTACTTATACATCCCAAAATGCCATTGGCCTTCTTGGCAACAAGGGCACACTGCTGACTCATATCCAGCTTCTCGTCCACTGTCACCCCTAGGTCCTTTTCTGCAGAACTGCTGCCTAGCCATTCGGTCCCTAGTCTGTAGCTGTGCATTGGGTTCTTCCGTCCTAAGTGCAGGACCCTGCACTTATCCTTATTGAACCTCATCAGATTCCTTTTGGCCCAATCCTCCAATTTGTCTAGGTCCTTCTGTATCCTATCCCTCCCCTCCAGCGTATCTACCACTCCTCCCAGTTTAGTATCATCCGCAAATTTGCTGAGAGTGCAATCCACACCATCCTCCAGATCATTTATGAAGATATTGAATAAAACCGGCCCAAGGACCGACCCCTGGGGCACTCCACTTGATACCGGCTGCCAACTAGACATGGAGCCATTGATCACTACCCGTTGAGCCCGACAATTTAGCCAGCTTTCTACCCACCTTATAGTGCATTCATCCAGCCCATACTTCCTTAACTTGCTGACAAGAATACTATGGGAGACCGTGTCAAAAGCTTTGCTAAAGTCAAGAAACAATACATCCACTGCTTTCCCTTCATCCACAGAACCAGTAATCTCATCATAAAAGGCGATTAGATTAGTCAGGCATGACCTTCCCTTGGTGAATCCATGCTGGCTGTTCCTGATCACTTTCCTCTCATGCAAGTGCTTCAGGATTGATTCTTTGAGGACCTGCTCCATGATTTTTCCAGGGACTGAGGTGAGGCTGACTGGCCTGTAGTTCCCAGGATCTTCCTTCTTCCCTTTTTTAAAGATTGGCACTACATTAGCCTTTTTCCAGTCATCCGGGACTTCCCCGGTTCGCCACGAGTTTTCAAAGATAATGGCCAGTGGCTCTGCAATCACAGCCGCCAATTCCTTCAGCACTCTCGGATGCAACTCGTCCGGCCCCATGGACTTGTGCACGTCCAGCTTTTCTAAATAGTCCCTAACCGCCTCTATCTCCACAGAGGGTTGGCCATCTCTTCCGCATTTTGTGATGCCCAGCGCAGCAGTCTGGGAGCTGACCTTGTTAGTGAAATCAGAGGCAAAAAAAGCATTGAGTACATTAGCTTTTTCCACATCCTCTGTCACTAGGTTGCCTCCCTCATTCAGTAAGGGGCCCACACATTCCTTGGCTTTCTTCTTGTTGCCAACATACCTGAAGAAACCCTTCTTGTTACTCTTGACATCTCTGGCTAGCTGCAGCTCCAGGTGCGATTTGGCCCTCCTGATAACATTCCTACATGCCCGAGCAATATTTTTATACTCTTCCCTGGTCATATGTCCAACCTTCCACTTCTTGTAAGCTTCTTTTTTATGTTTAAGATCCGCTAGGATTTCACCATTAAGCCAAGTTGGTCGCCTGCCATATTTACTATTCTTTCGACTCATCGGGATGGTTTGTCCCTGTAACCTCAACAGGGATTCCTTGAAATACAGCCAGCTCTCCTGGACTCCTTTCCCCTTCAAGTTAGTCCCCCAGGGGATCCTGGCCATCCGTTCCCTGAGGGAGTCGAAGTCTGCTTTCCTGAAGTCCAGGGTCCGTATCCTGCTGCTTACCTTTGTTCCCTGCGTCAGGATCCTGAACTCAACCAACTCATGGTCACTGCCTCCCAGATTCCCATCCACTTTTGCTTCCCCCACTAATTCTACCCGGTTTGTGAGCAGCAGGTCAAGAAAAGCACCCCCCCTAGTTGGCTCCTCTAGCACTTGCGCCAGGAAATTGTCCCCTACGCTTTCCAAAAACTTCCTGGATTGTCTATGCACCGCTGTATTGCTCTCCCAGCAGATATCAGGAAAATTAAAGTCACCCATGAGAATCAGGGCATGCGATCTAGTAGCTTCCGTGAGCTGCCGGAAGAAAGCCTCATCCACCTCATCCCCCTGGTCTGGTGGTCTATAGCAGACTCCCACCACTACATCACTCTTGTTGCACACACTTCTAAACTTAATCCAGAGACACTCAGGTTTTTCTGCAGTTTCGTACCGGAGCTCTGAGCAGTCATACTGCTCCCTTACATACAGTGCTACTCCCCCACCTTTTCTGCCCTGCCTGTCCTTCCTGAACAGTTTATAACCATCCATGACAGTACTCCAGTCATGTGAGTTATCCCACCAAGTCTCTGTTATTCCGATCACGTCATAGTTCCTTGACATCACCAGGACCTCCAGTTCTCCCTGCTTGTTTCCAAGGCTTTGTGCATTTGTATATAAGCAATATAAGCACTTGAGATAACCTGTTGATCGCCCCTCATTGCCAGTATGAGGCAGGAGCCCTCCCCTCACAGACATTCCTGCCTGTGCTTCCTCCCGGTATCCCGCTTTCCCACTTACCTCAGGGCTTTGGTCTCCTTCCCCCGGTGAACCTAGTTTAAAGCCCTCCTCACTAGGTTAGCCAGCCTGCTGGCAAAGATGCTCTTCCCTCTCTTCGTAAGATGGAGCCCGTCTCTACCCAGCACTCCTCCTTCATGGAACACCATCCCATGGTCAAAGAATCCAAAGCCTTCTCTCCGACACCATCTGCGTAGCCATTCGTTGACTTCCACGATTCGACGCTCCCTACCTAGGCCTTTTCCTTCCACGGGGAGGATGGACGAGAACACCACTTGCGCCTCCAACTCCTTTATTCTTCTTTTGGTTAGGCTAAATAAGCCAAGCTCTTTGAGTCTCCTTTCATAAGACAGGTTTTCCATGCCTCAGGTCATCCTAGTAGCCCTTCTCCATACCCGTTCCAGTTTGAATTCATCCTTCTTAAACATGGGAGACCAGAACCCATGAAAGAACCTTCCCTCTTATCCATGACTGCTTATTTTGTTAAGAGCCTTGAATGTGTAACCTTGTCAAGGGCTTTCTGAAAGTCCAAGTACACTATGTCCACTGGACCTCCCTTGTCCACATGTTTGTTGACCGCCTCAAAGAATTCTAATAGATTGGTGAAGCATGATTTCCATTTACAAAAGGCCTGTTGACTCTTCCCCAACAAATTGTGTTCATCTATGTGTCAGGTAATTCTGTTCTTTACTGTAGTTTCAACTTGTTTGCCTGGTACTGAAGTTAGGCTTATTGGCCTGTAATTGCCAGGATAACCTCTGGAACCTTTTTCAAAAATTGGCATCACGTTAGCTATCCTCCAGTCATCTGGTACAGAAGCTGATTAAGCAATAGGTTACATACAGCAGTCAATAATTCTGCAATTGCATGTTTGAGTTCCTTCAGAACTCTTGGGTGAATACCACCTGGTCTTGGTCTCTACTCACTTTGCAGAGATGGAAAGGCTTCATAGATTTTTAAGGCCAGAAGGGACCACCCGGGTCAGCTAGTCTGGCCTGCATAACACAGGCTGGAGGACTTCACCCAGTGATTCCCTCAGCGAGCCCCAGAACTGGTGGGGTGAACTCCCCAAGGTGTGAGGCATTGGGCAATCGGGCCTCACCAATGCCAGCCGGAGAAGGATTGGGCCTTTGAGGGAGTGTTTCCTCTGCTCCCTGCAAGCCCTAGCCAGGTATTTATCTGTCCTAGTGCTGCAAGTGAATACATTGAAATAATGAATCTGTGGTTACTGCCTGCCTGAGCAGAATCTGCCTGGCACTTAGCTTTCATTGTGGTGCCACGCAGAAAATTTTATTAGCTGCCTGTTAATGAGACATGGGCCGAGCGGGCTCGTTCATTAGAGCACTCTGCAGAACAGCCACATTCATGGGCTGCAGAAGGACTGCAGTGTCAGGCAAGGACTCGGGGCATCAGGGTCTTCCCGCACAGAGATCCAGGTCCTGATCGAAGGCTCTACCCTGTGGCTGGGGGTGCCATTCCAGCTGGAGGAGACATACCTAGGCTAGCAGTGATCAAGCTAGCAGGCTAAAAATAGAAGTGTAGCCCCAGTTGCTAAGGGACTAGCCATCCTGATCACAGACCCGGCCAAGACTCTAGGCCCCCATTCGAGGTGGCCAACCCGTCCCACCGCTCGTGCCGCTGTGGCTACCCTTCTATTTTTAATGCACTAGTTCAACCAGAGCTAGTGCGGTGCAGATACATCTCCTTTAGCTGGAAATGACACCCCCAGCCAATGTAGACACACCCTCGGCTGTACTGATATAAATCAGAAGTAGCTGTTCAGCCTCCTGGAGTTACCCCCGGGTAAGGCTGACATGAGCAGAATCAGGAGCCGCATGTGGGGTCAAATCTTCAGCTGGTGTAAATTGGTGTGACCCCCACTGATGTCATTTACACCAGCGCAGGATGTGGTCTGATGCCAGGGGCTGGTTCTGTGCTGTGATGGCTCTTAACGTTCCCCAACAGCAGCCTGTTTGAAGTAGGTGTACTAGCAAATGCACATGCTGAGCTGTTTGCAGAGAGGCAGTGTGGCCTATTGGATAGGCACTGGGGGGGAGTCAGGAGACCAGGGTTGTACTCCCAGCTCTCCACTGGTCGGGTTTATTGCCGTGGGCAGAACTAGGGGGAATAGGTTTAAAATGCAAAGAGAAGCTGCCTTAGAAGGATTTTAAGGAGAGGCTAGTGACCACGGGGAATGGGCTTCTTAGCAAGAGACAGGAGTCAGGTGCCAGAGTCTGCTCTCCATTACCCAGTGTAAATGCAGTTACTCCCCTGGGTTAGATCCTCATCGGCTGCACATCAGCATAGCACCACTGGCTGAGGACTCTGGCCCAGCACCTGCAGTTACTCCAGATTTGTGCGGACATAAAGGCAGAAAATGGGCCCACGCAATAACATCTAACAGTTAAAATCCTGTGTTTATTTGTTAAACCTATGGCAGTCTGGCAGCGCACGGCAAGAGCGGATTGGACAAAGTGTCGATGAAGAAACTTTGATTGATTTTCTATATTATGGTGTCATTTAGAAATACCAACCCACGATCAGGGCCTAACTGCACCAGGTGCTGTACAAATACATGATAAAAGACAGTCCCTACCTTGGGGAGCAAAAAGTCCAAATAGACAAGAAGAGGTGCAGGTAGTGAAGGATTCTCTCCATTTTACAGATGGGAAAACTGATGCCCAGATGGATTATGTGACTTGACAAAGTCACAGAGGGGATCTGTGGCAGAGCTGGGGATTGAAGCCAGGTTTCCGGAGTCCTAGTAATTAGCCACAAGGCCAGCTGTCCTGTCTAACAAGTAGAGCTTCCTCCTATAGGAGCAAACCACAGTGGGTGGGGAAACCTGACTGGCAATCACTTTGAAAGACTCCCTTAGGGCCTAGACATGGGTGGTTATTTAGCAGGAGGAATCACCAAGGGAATAAGTAGCTTCTACGTCCCACTGCAGCAAAGGGGGTGTCCGGCAAAGTGGTGAGGGAGGTGATGGCGTGCGTGGCTGGCTGGTGGGATTCAGAACCGCACAGCAGGGGCAGCTAGGCAAGTATGTTGACCCCCCGCCCCCCCCGCCGTTCCCCACCTGATTTTATGACCCTGTCTTCTGGGTAATTGTATGCTTGCTAGAGGTCAGATGCCGTTATCAGAGCATAAGACTGAAGGGCATGTTGCTAATGAGCTTGGCACATGCATGGGGGGCAAGCAGGCGAACACATATCAAAGGATTATTCAGCTTGCTGTGGTTAAGGGCCTGTTCTATTCGGTGAAGGCTTTATGGGCGTAGTTAGGCTAAAGGCTGGGATTTAGCTGAGCACCGTTGGTCTAAGGCGATAACCACAGATCAGCTATTTTGCATTTTCATTTGAGAGACAAACGGGAATAGTACACCGCAGGATTCTGCAAAGTGGGGGCTGGAAAGGGGGGGCTTTTGTAACGAGGTTGCTATGCCGTCTCTGTGCAGTTAGGCTGTGCTTACGTGAAGGGATGGTTAAGAAAGAAGTGATGTAAATGATGAATATCAACGCTTGATGCTTAGTCATGGAAACCCGAAAGGCCATATATGGATCAGGGCAACTAATGGCCTTTTTGTAGCTGAGGCCTGGCCTGACGGGAGTCATTAACACGTGGGGGTGGAAGCCTCATCCTTTGGACGATAGGATTAGGGAGGTCAGTGAATCAGCAGATTGGAAACTGGACTTTTGTGCTAAACAAATTATGTAAATAGGTCAGTAGGCTTGAAAGACAACGTCTGAGGCAGGTGTAAGAAGGAAACCACCCAGGGAATGGTTGACTAGGAACTAGATAACAAGGGAGACCATCACAGACAGTCCATGGACAGAGCTAGAAATACAGGCCTTGGTCCCTGCTACGTACCCAAGCCAATCCTAAAAGGGTTGATGCGATGGCTAGTAAATGCAATGAGGTGTGTAAATGTACATAAAGGAAGAGGGTATCTGGGTTTCCTTGGAGCTGTGATGTACCTTGCATCCATCCCCCTGCGTTTCAGTCTGATCAGTTCAGCGCAGTGTTGCTGTATGTCAGAAAAAGATACCCTGAGTGACAGTCTGGAGTCAAGCTGAGTTCTTGGGAAGTGGAGTGGAAAGAGGTGGGGGGAAATCCCAACAACTGTAATCACGGTAAAGAATTAAATATGGTTCCCATTTCTTTGGATTCGTCTGGTTTCCCAGATGGTTTAAACTGAATCAGGACCTCCTTTCTGATGGGCTCCACTTACTTTCCCTTCCATCTCTGTTTCCAGCTGTGACGATGTGAGGCAGCAGGGAGGGGGGAGTGTTGACCTGGGAATGTGCCCTGGGGATGGGAGACCTGAGAGCCTGTCACCTGAGCCAGGAGGGGGAGGGGGAGGTAACACCTCTGCCCAGGAATGTGAACAGAGGCTGCAGGAGAGAGTTGCTGGGGGGGGTTTAGTTTCAGTTCGGTGCTGGGTGGAGGACGCAGGGAACCCCAGGGCTGGGGTCTAAACTCCCTGCTCCCCCAGAAGGACTTGACTGAGGGGTCCTGGTTGTACCCACAAGCTCTGTTGTGGACTGTGTTCCTGTTGTCCAATAAACCTTCCGTTTTACTGGCTGGCTGAGAGTCTCAGTGAATCCCAGGAAGAGGGGTGCAGGGCCTGGACTCCCCCACACTCTGTGACAACTGGTGGCAGAGGTGGGATGTACTGCACCCCGTGAACGGCGCTTCCTGCAGTAAGTGACTGGGGAACAGTAAAACGAAGGGGGATTGACGGGGACCAGGCATGCTGAAGATTCAGCGAGAGACAGTTTCAGGGGGCGGTTAACCCCTGGGAGTGTGTGACCAGAGAAGGACTTTTGCAGTAACAGGGTCCCCCGGGGGATTGCAGCGAGCGGTCCCAGGGGCGGAGGAGTCTGCAGCTCGACCCTGGCAAAGAGGTGATGACCTCAAGGACTGGCACACGAGGGGCTTTTCCTGGAAACCGTGGAAAGCTGCCCGGCCTGAGAGTGGCCAGCAGGGAGATGTACGCTAAACGTCTGAAGAGCGACCTGGTGGAGCTGTGCAGGCAGAGGGGGCTGTGCATCGGGAGGTCCATCAAGGAACAGCTGATTGCCCAGTTGGAGGAGAGGGATCGCTTGGATGACCCGATCCCTGTCCCTGAGGGAAGCCGCCCGGCGGACGCAGCGTGGGCCCTGGGGCCTGACCGGGCTGGGAGGGGTCAGACTGCTGCCGAGGACATCCCGAGACCCTTCCTACCTAGGCCTGGGGGAGGGGTTGGGGGAAGCCCAGCGAATACCGAGGGCACCCTGACCCCAGCAGCCAGCAGGGGATCCTCCCGGCAGAGCTCCCCATCCCTGGAGTGGAGGCGGCTGGAATGGGAGCGGGAGATGAAAATGAGGGAGCTGGAGGACCATGAAAAACAACGTCAACATGAGGAGAAACAACGTCAACATGAGCAGGAGGAGAAGGAGAGGGAATGTCAGGAGAAGGAGAAACAAAGACAGCATGAACTGGAGCTGGCCAGGCTGAGGAGCAGTGGGGCCCCGGCTGCGGTCAGTGCGGGGGGACCCAAGACTGCAAGAAGCTTTGATAAGTGCTTCCTGGCCCAGCGTAAGGAGGGGGAGGACATAGATAGCTTCCTGACGGCCTTTGAGACTGCCTGCGAGATGCACAGGGTTGACCCTGCAGACAGGCTCCAGTTTCTCACCCCCTTACTGGACCCCAAAGCCATGGAGGTGTACAGCCGAATGACAGGGGCGGAGGCAGGGGACTATGAACTGTTCAAACAGGCCCTGCTCCGTGAGTTTGGGCTGAGCCCCGAGATGTACCGGAGAAGGTTCCGGAGTCAGCGTAAAACGCCTGAGGTCACCTACCTACAACTGGTCAACCGAATGCAGGGATATGCCCGCAAGTGGACAGCTGGGGCCCAAGCTAAAGAGGACCTGCTTGACCTAATCGTACTGGAGCAACTGTATGAACAGTGCCCATCCGACCTGAGGCTGGTGGACAGCCAGCTGGTGGACAAAAAACTAGAGAACCCCCAGCACGCACGGCAGCTGGCCGATGAGTTTGTGAACAGTCGGTCATGGGGTAGCCAGGAGGAGTCCCAAAAGAACAGGGCCCCCCCGATGCAGAGAGAGAGTCACCATGGGACCTCCCAGCAGGGAAATAGGGAGAACCCCCTCCAAAGGGGAACGCTTGGCATTGGGCCCCTCCGACCCGCTCGAGGGGACCAACGTGACCTGAGCTGCTATCACTGTGGCCAGAGAGGCCACGTACGGACCCAGTGCCCCAGGCTCAGGGACAGACTGAGCAGACCCAACCTACCCAGGGTTAACTGGGTAGGGACCCAGCTGGACGAGGGGCAGATGACCCAGGCAAGGGGGGCTGCCAGTTTACCACCTGCTCAGGAGGGAAGAGTACCCCAGGCCAGCTCCGCCAGAAGGCTGGATGCTCTGGACTCAGGGTGCTCGGTTTACAGGGTGGGCGCGGGGCTGTCCCTCCGGAGAGAGTGCCTTGTTCCCCTGGAGGTGGATGGGAGGAAGATCAATGGATACTGGGATACGGGCACAGAGGTGACGCTGGCCCGACCCGAGGTGGTGGCCCTAGATCAGGTGGTGCCCAACACCTACCTGACCCTGACAGGGGTGGGTGGGACCCCATTTAAGGTGCCCATGGCAAAGGGCCACGTACATGAAATGGGGGGCCAAGGAGGGCCCCAAGGATGTGGGGGTACATCACCATTTGCCCACTGAGGTTTTGATGGGGGGAGACCTAGAGGACTGGCCAAGCAAGCCCGAGACCGCCCTGGTTGTGACCCGTAGCCAGAGCCGGAGAGGGGCACTGCGCCCTGACCTTGGGGAGGGTACCACACCGGAGGCGCAGGACCCTACCCTGGTGGAGAGGGAGTGCCGAGGGGCACGGCTCAGAGAGGCTGTGGCCTCAGACCCGGTCAATGAGAGGGAACCGGTCCCCAACCCTTCCCCAGCCGCTGAGTTCCAGGCCGAGTTGAGGGAAGATCCCTCCTTGCGGAAGCTCAGGGACCTGGCCGACCTCAGTGTGGGACGGACCATGAGGAGAGGCTGCCAGGAGAGGTTCCTGTGGGAGAAGGGGTTCCTGTACCGAGAATGGGCTCCCACAAGGGAAGTAGAGTCCTGTGGGATCAGGAGGCAGCTGGTGGTCCCCCAGAAGTATCGCCGCAAGCTACTGTTCCTGGCCCATGACATCCCCCTCGCAGGGCACCAGGGAATCCGACGCACCCGGCAGAGGTTGTTACAGAACTTTTACTGGCCCGGGGTCTTTACCACGGTCCGGCAGTATTGCCGATCCTGTGACCCCTGTCAGAGGGTGGGGAAGGCCCGGGACAAGGGGAAAGCGCCTTTGAGACCTTTGCCCATCATAGAGGAGCCTTTCCAGAAGGTGGCCATGGACATCGTGGGGCCTCTCAGCAAGACGACCCGGTCGGGGAAGAAATACATCCTGGGGGTGGTAGATTTTGCCACCCGCTACCCCGAGGCAGTGCCCTTAGCTTCCATTGAAGCAGACACCGTGGCCGATGCACTCCTGACCATTTTCAGCCGAGTGGGGTTCCCCAAGGAAGTCTTGACAGACCAAGGCTCCAACTTCATGTCGGCCCTGCTCCGGTGCTTGTGGGAGAAATGTGGGGTCCGGCACGACTGGGCCTCAGCTTACCACCCCCAGTCCAATGGGCTGGTGAAGAGGTTCAATGGGACACTAAAGATGATGCTGAAAACCTTTATGAACCAGCACCCGCAGGATTGGGACAAGTACTTACCTCACCTGCTGTTCGCGTACAGGGAGGTGCCCCAGGAGTCTACCGGATTTTTGCCTTTTGAACTGCTATATGGAAGGAGGGTGAGGGGCCCCCTGGACCTGATGAGAGACGAGTGGGAGGGGAAGGCCACTCCCGATGGAGAGTCAGTGGTGGAGTATGTCCTGATCTTCCGAGAGAGACTGGCTGAACTCATGGGCCTGGCCAGGGAGAATCTGACCAGAGCCCAGAGGAAGCAGAAGGTCTGGTATGACCGCACGGCACAGGCCCGTGCCTACGCCACCGGGGATCAGGTGATGGTTCTCATCCTCGTGAGAAAGAACAAACTACAGGCCACCTGGGAGGACCCTTCCAAGGTTGTCAAGCTGAGGTAAACTATGTGGTGGAGCTGTCGAACCGGGCGCACCACCGCCGGGTGTACCATGTGAATATGATGAAGCCATATTATGCCAGGGGGAATGTGGTGTTGGCCGTGTGTGGACATTGGGAGGAGCAGGGAGATGACCCTTTAGTAGATCTATTCCCTGGGACCAGAGCTGGCTCCCCCCTGGAAACAATTCCCCTCTCGGATCAGCTAACCCCTGCCCAGCAAGCTGAGATCAGGGGGGTGCTGCATCCGTACCGACAGCTGTTTTCCAACCAGCCTGGACGCATTAATCTGACTGTCCACCGGGTGCAGACAGGGTCGCACCCGCCGATAAGATGCTCCCCTTTCCGAGTCACAGGGAAAACTGCTCAGGACCTGGAAAGAGAGGTCCGGGACATGCTGGCTTTGGGGGTGATCCAGCCATCTGCCAGCTCTTGGGCCTCGCCGGTGGTGCTGGTCCCCAAAAAGGACGGGTCGGTCCGGTTCTGTGTGGACTATCGGAAGCTTAATGCCATCACTGTATCTGATGCCTACCCCATGCCCAGGCCTGACGAGCTCCTAGACAAGCTGGGAGGAGCTCGGTACCTTACCACCATGGACCTTACAAAGGGCTACTGGCAAGTACCGCTGGATGCAGATGCCCGGTTGAAATCGGCCTTTATCACCCCTCTGGGGCTCTATGAGTTCCTGACCCTGCCTTTCGGCCTCAGGGGAGCGCCGGCCACCTTCCAGCGCCTAGTGGACCAGCTACTGAGGGGGATGGAGAGTTTTGCCGTGGCGTATATTGATGACATCTGTGTCTTTAGCCAGACCTGGGAGGACCACGTGTCCCAGGTTAGACAAGTGCTGGACCGACTCCAGGGGGCTGGGCTGACTGTAAAAGCGGAGAAGTGCAAGGTGGGGATGGCTGAAGTATCTTACCTGGGCCATTGGGTGGGGAGCGGCCGCCTAAAGCCGGAACCAGCCAAGGTGGAGGTGATCAGAGACTGGCCCGCTCCCCACACCAAAAAGCAGGTCCAAGCCTTTATTGGGATGACAGGATACTACCGAAGATTTGTGCCCCACTTTAGCACCATGGCCACCCCCATCACTGAGCTATGCAAGAAGGGGAAGCCAGACAAGGTTGTCTGGACCGAGCAGTGCCAGGAGGCTTTCCGGGAGCTGAAGGAGGCTCTGGTCAGTGGCCCAGTTCTGGCAAACCCAGACTTTGACAAGCCCTTTGTGGTGTTCACTGATACCTCAGACACGGGACTGGGGGTGGGGTTAATGCAGGAGGATGAAAAGGGGGAGAGACACCCCATCGTGTACCTGAGCAAGAAGTTGCTATCCCGGGAGCAACACTACGTGGCCATCGAGAAGGAGTGCCTGACCATGGTGTGGGCCCTCAAGAAACTAGAGCCCTATCTCTTCGGGCGACACTTCACCATCTACACCGACCACTCTCCCCTGACCTGGCTGCACCAGATGAAAGGAGCCAATGCCAAGCTCCTGAGATGGAGCCTGCTCCTGCAGGATTACGACATGGACGCGGTCCCCGTGAAGGGAAGTGCCAACCTGATAGCAGATGCGCTGTCCCGGAGAGGGGGACCCGAACTTCCCCAGGTCACTGGTCAGAGTGACCCCGCTCAGTTCAGTCTCGAAGGGGGGAGAGATGTGATGAGGTGACGCAGCAGGGAGGGGGGAGTGTTGACCTGGGAATATGCCCTGGGGATGGGAGACCTGAGAGCCTGTCACCTGAGCCAGGAGGGGGAGGGGGAGGTAACACCTCTGCCCAGGAATGTGAACAGAGGCTGCAGGAGAGAGTTGCTGGGGGGGGGTTAGTTTCAGTTCGGTGCTGGGTGGAGGAACACAGGGAACCCCAGGGCTGGGGTCTAAGCTCCCTGCTCCCCCAGAAGGACTTGACTGAGGGGTCCTGGTTGTACCCACAAGCTCTGTTTGAGACACTGTTCCTGTTGTCCAATAAACCTTCCATTTTACTGGCTGGCTGAGAGTCTCAGTGAATCCCAGGAAGAGGGGTGCAGGGCCTGGACTCCCCCACACTCCGTGACACCAGCCATCTCCATAAGTTGTAAGTATGCACAGTGCAAAACGGTAAGTATGAACAATTCAGGACACCGCTACACTGTACTTATCCTATTCTCTTTGGCATGGCTATTGAGCCTTGCCTATGATTTCAATTGTAGTTGTCTGTATTAAATACAGTTTCTGGGTGTGTTTCACCCCATTTCATCTTCTCAATTAACTTGAAGTAACCACCTAGAAAAAGAACCTTTTAGCTGTGACAAGTGCATGTTTCATCTGAATACAGAATCTTTTAAGTGTAATAATTGTTCAGGCTACAAGTAATTATGTTCACTAACCTCTGCGGTGCTCCAGACTATCCAGGTAATCAGATCTCATGCTTCAGGGCATGTGGATTGTTGCATAGGGCAGGAAGGAATATCCCTCTCCCTCCCAGAACAGCCCAATGTGCCCTTGGGAGGAGGGGACATCTGTGGGGCAGAGCAGGGGATTGGGAGGGGAGGCCCAGGCTGCCTCTCGTGAGGCAGGCGTCAGGGGACTGAGCCAAGGCATGGGTGGGTGATTGGCCAAGTGGAAGGCATGGAACAGGGGGAATCTCTCTCCCCTGTTAAATGCCGCCTTTGTCTCTGTTCACAATTGTCGAGATGAGCAAACCCGGGAGCTGGTGATGATGCAAACCTAAGTGTGAGGAGCAGTTGTCTGGCTTCTAAAGGGAACCACTGTGTGTGCTCCAGTGACTGCAGCTCATCACGGGGCCCTTCCAGTGCCGCTCCAGAGAGAGTGCACCATGGACTCTTCATCCCCTGCCGTTCCTCTCTTTCCTCCTGTCTGTCCGTTCTTCGTCCTCTACTCTCCCTCATCCATTCCTTCTGCGTTATCCCCAGCCTGCCTACCTCCTCCTGCCCTTGTGCTGGAAGGGTTACTCAGCAAATGTTTATAATCTTTTGTTTCTGTGGCTCTCTCCCCAGCATTGAGATGCAGCCAGCTCTGGGGTGGAACATGGCAGCACAGCACAAAGAAAGAAAGAGTCCTGTTGCCCATGGGAACTGATAGTCTTTATGGAGGTGAGAGACCCAACAGACTTCCTAGCTCTGTTCCCTTTGAAGCGAGATGGCTACAGGCCAGCACGACCACAGGGGCCAGGAATGCACAGTGCGGCCCCCAGGCACTGGCATCTCTCACTGGTTTTAAATTTGATGTGTCCAGCAAGAAACATGCTGAAAATCGGGAAGAACTGGAGTGAGAACCAGGGGGAGGGGTGCTGCAATGCCAAGGGACTGCATTTCATTGCAGAATGTGGGCCGAGGTCTGTATAGTGTCTATAGGGCCAAGCCAGTCTCCTGGCTGGTTTTTATATCCCCAGTTGAGGGCATGGCTTCCCCACAGCTAAGCAGCTTTGTTTTCGATGGGCAGGAAGGCTCCTGGATGCAGGCTAGCATCGCACACGGAATCCAGAAACACAAGCACATCTGAACCCCACCCATCGCTGCTCTGGGGGCCAAGGGAGACTCCCACAGAGAGCCCAGGGACTGGTGGAGAAGGCTGCAGTGCTGAGTGGGGGATGGGGATTTTAACTGGCATGGGTACGAGCTGCAATCTCTGGCTCCATTACCTGATATTCGAACCGGCCTCTTTGCTCAGTCCCTGAGGAGCTCAGCACCTTGGTCCGGTAACTACTTGGCTGCCTGTGACGGGAAGGCTGTGGCGGGTTATGGCTGCATGCTGAGCGGAGAGGATGCCAAGGGTTTCCATTAGCTTTAGCTTCATTAGAGCGCCGATAGGTGGGCCGGCTGAGTGCAGCAGCTCGGGGCGGGCCCGGGGTGCAGCAGGAGGAGGGAGCAGTGCGGGGAGCAAAGCGGGCAGCTGGCTTAGGTAAGATGCCGAGGTGGATGCTGTGGCTTGGGCAGGCCTGGCTCCTTGCTCCATAGCCCCAGCTGACGGGGCAATGCCTGAGCCCTCCCTTTCCCACAGCACTGCAATGCAGCCACACCGTTCTTGCCACCGCGACAGCTGTGCTGGGCAGGGGGCTCCCCAGGGGCTGGGGGCTCAGTGCCACTTCATGCTCTTGCTTTGAGTTTATCTCCAGGGAATCAACTGCTGGGAAAGGAGCCCAACAGGGCATCCTGGCACGGGAATTCTTCTGTCCACAGAGCAGGTGTCCCGTGGGCAGCATGAGCTCTCTGCCCTACCCCGTACATACCTCCACTGAGACATGGAAGGGCTGAGAGGGGGGGTCTGACTCCACAGCCTGCTTGTTCACCTGCATCTGCTGAGCCTGCCAGCATGGGGGCATGGGAGGGGGTGTTGTGATGGGGGCATCTGTCTGGTAGGGTCTCTGTTAGGGCAAGGGATTTGGGGCGTTCGAGCTGAACTGGTCTCCTAGAATGTCTGTCTGTCTGCGTCGCCCTGCCCCACCCCTCTGTCTGTAGGTCTGTCCGTGCCACCCTGTCCCACCTCTCTGTCTATGGGTCTTCTGTGCCGCCCTGGCTACCCCTCTGTCTGTAGGTCTGTCACATTCTGAGTGCATTCTCACCTTAGGTATCACTCCAGCAGACTTCTGGTCGGGGAGGGCTGCGCCAGCTCTCTGCTTTTCCTTCGTGTCATTCTCCTTTGCCTAGTGTCTAGGGGATATCCCTCCATCCCCAGCCCCTTCATGGAGACCTGATCTCCCCCCATTTTATCCTCACCTCTACAGCTTCACGTCTGCCCAGCTGTCTTGGGCTAGCCTGGATCATGAGATTCCTTTGCTGGCTTGAGAGAAGAGACAACTGCTGAGCACGTCTTCTGCCTTCTCTCCTCCCTTCCCTCTATGTGCTACCTCCATAGAGCAGCTTGGGGGGCCAGTGATTGCAATGTATGTGCTCACTCTAGCAAGCAGTCCTACCCTCTTCATCAAATGTGTCCAGGAGGGCTGGGGTGGCTGCTGCTCTGTGATGTATGGAAGGGAGCCAGCTTCTGATCTGCAGTAAAGACTCCAGCCTATAAACTTCTGTAAGAGCTTAATGTCCAAGTGGCTGCAAAACCCACAGGAAGGAAAGGCACTGATTAAAAACGGATAACGCTGCCCAGAAACTGCACACTCACTCCTGGCTAGAAGTCACCAAGCGCTTTTCATCGCATGCGTGTATTGGTGTTGCTGTGTGTTGTGCTGCTTGGTGTGTTTGTGTTTGTTATAGGCTACTGTTTGTGTGCGGAATTGTGGTTTTTTGCGTTGGTGTCTTACAGTAATGTGTCCAGCATGTAGCGTTTGTCTATTGTGTTAATGTGTGTTTACATCACGTTGATGTGGGTCTGTTGTCTTTCTCTGTGCATGTTGCTGTGTGTGAAATCGGTTCTGGATTTGTGTGACACAAACATGCCCAGGCAGGTGTGTTCCCTGTGTCCAACCATCTTCTCAGTGGTTCACCAATGGGGGTCACGTGTGGTCTCTGCCCAAAGCGAGGAACCAATGACCATGACAATGCTCATAGGATTCCAGAGCTGTGTTCCAAACAATCAACATCTGTGGAGCCAGCCCACATCTTGTGTTTAGCGGCTGGACCAGATGCAAGCTTGAGCCTGTACAAGGAAAAAAGACCCCCAAGAGAATAGGGGGCCCCCCTGGGCTAGGGAACAGTAGTCTGTAAGTGTACAAAGGAAGAAGACCGGGCAGAGGATGTTGCTCATTATGGAGGAGATGCTGGCAGCAGGAGAGGCTCATGAAAGGTGGATTGCCCCTGGGGAAGCACTGCAAGGACTGACCATTGGGTGAGAAATACCTTATTAGCTGGGAAAATAACTCACTAAGAAGTACAGGCTATCGATTGCACTTTGTATATTTTTACCTGTAACCTTGTGTTTCCAAACCCTTACACTTGCTTGTATTTGAAGCTCTGACACACTCTGAAATAGACTTGTTTGGTTTTACCATAGACATGTCTGAGTGCCTTGTGCTAAAGAGAGCGATGGGCTGCGGTGAAACCAGTGACGTGGGGGGCACTGCTTCCCTGGAGGAAGTAGCTCACTGTTCCCTGGGGGTGTCCAGAAGACAAGGGCCGGGCCACTGGAGCGTAACAAAGCGGGGTGTAAATTGCTCGCTTGGCTTGGGAGAGAGTAGGGCTGGTGGAGCCCAGAGCACAGCACCAGTAATTTCCCCTGGTGGGCACAGACAGTGCCCCTCTTCCTGGGAGCAGGTGGTCCTAATTCACCCCAGGCCCCTCGGGTAACCCTGAAAAGTGTCGCCGGGTGTTATACAGCAGTGTGCCTCTGTGTGGTATGCGTTGTGTTTGCGTTCTGATGTGTCTCTGTGTGCGTCTTTCACACAGCGCTGGGCCTCCATTAAAGCCTTGGGTCAGCCGCTCCGCTCAGCCGGGAGAGCTCTGGCTCTCCTCTGTTTGCATTTCAGACTCCCCTCCAGGGGATAGAGAGCCCAACAACATCTTTCAATGTCCCCTCTCCTGTTTCACAGCTGTGCTCTGGCCTGCGAGCTTTACGGCCCCCACCCCACCTCTAGGAAACCAGGCTGCCCTGTGAGAGCGCAGCTGTAGATAAGATTCTGTAGATCTAGCAAAAATCCTGCTGCCCAGCCAGCTAGCAAAACCTCAGTGCTTGGACAGTGCCGGGGGACTGGCCTTTGCTAGAGCAGAATCTGACTTCTGTATCAACCGTCACAGCACAGAGCTGTTCAGCAGCTTGTCCAGGGGGCCGTTTGAGGGCAGGGCAGATCTGGAGGCGTGTGCGCTGCCTAAGAATAGGCACAAGGCCAAGGTGCAATAGTCCCAGCGGCATCTGAGCTCCTGGGCCTGTGAGGTTGCTGGGCCTTCGCTTCAGCCTTGCCAAGAACTTGGGGCATTTCACCAGTTTATGCTCAAGCCCAAGGGCCCGGCCCAGGGTTGAGCCTGGGCTGTACGCAGTGCAAAGGTGTGTTGCTCACCTTGCCTGCGTTAGAGCGTGCTCCATGAGTGCAAACTGCCGCTTGCCTGTGTACACGAGGGGTGCGCCGGTGCTGCTGGAACCGTGTCCGAGTGACTGATGCTATGGCGGAGGCAAAGTCTGTGTCAGCTTGGCGTCCTCCTAGCATCCCCGGCGCTGGGGCCATCCAACCACCAGCCCGGCCCCTGTCAAGTAGAGCAGTCTCAGGGCTATCTATTTTCTTCCAGTCGCTACTGGCGAGTGCTACAGAAGCCCTGCGTCATCTAAGCACTCCTCGATGCAGGAGGGAGGTGTCAGGTGCTTTTGCACTGGCTGGCTTGTGCAAACAGCCCAGCAGGGAGTCTGGGCCCTGTTTGGGAGTGAAAACAGGCCTCTCTTTTCCCATCAGACCAGTCCGCCTGTGGGAGTGGAGTAAGATGACTCCCACGCTGTTGACATTTTTGCACCAGGGAAGATTAACATTTCCATGGAAACCAGGGAAACGTCACCACAAAGGGAGCCCCTCATTTGCAAAAATGGGGCCAAAATTGAACTGGGAGGTGGCTGTGGCTTCATCCAAGTCTGTGTATGGCCGTGGGTGTGGGTGTATATCTGGGGGCAGGGGGAGTGGCACAATGTTGTGGGTGGGGGTAGAGGGAGGGATGTGGCAAAATTTCAGTCGGTGCTAGCTGTTGCCCTGCCCGATCTGGGTCTGCAGCGAACGTGGCTAGGTGCTGCATGGCCCTTGCCTTACGCTTTGTCCCCCCATTGCCACCTGTCAAACGCCAGCCCATGGCTCGGCCTTCCCCCGGCCTTGCTGTGAGGGGAGGGTTTGAGGCTCCCTGTGCACAGCAGAAACTGACAACTCAAGGTGCAAGGCAGTGGGACTCCAGCCAGGAGGGTCGCTTCCCCGCTCCCTTTCTTGGGGTTTCCGTGGCCCAGGTGCTGGCGCCAGGCCGGAGCAGTCCCTCCTATCTGTCTGCGTGTGCCTGGGCCAGAGGGCATGGGGCCCTCAGCCCAGTCAGCCTCATCTCCGCGGTTAGTCGTTGCTGCCCTAAGTTGTGTCCCATTGGGCGGGGCCGGCTTAGGCGGTGGTTTGTGCAACGGTTCCCCTGCCGTGTTCACATCTGCTTCCAGTCCTAGGGCGCAGGGTCTTCAGCCCGTCCAGCCGGGATGGGTTTGGGCCCTGATCCTGAGTGCCCCACCTCCCACCCCCTTGATGCCAGCAGGAGGCTGTTTGCACAAAAGAGACGCCGGCAGCAGGGCCCTCGTTGCACAGGGGGGTGGAATGCAGGGAGCGTCAGGGGGTGCACCTGGGACCTCCCATGTGCGGGATGCCCCTGGAGGGTAGCAACGTGGGCTGCCATGTCCCTAACCGCCCCAGGCACCCAGCGATCACCACCGTGGGTGCAGTGGGTGCCATTAACGCCCTCTTGGCATCTCGGCCGTGCCGGGGCTACGGGGCAGATGGGCTCGAAGGGCTCTTTCCTCTGCACCTGGCCCCCAGCCAGGCCCGCCTGGCTCCCACTAGCCCAGGCTGTGAGCCTGCCAGGCGCTGACAACAGGCCTTGGGAAGCAGCCAGACTGCAGAGGGCAGGGCCGTCCCCACTGCAGGGGCTTGCAGGGGGTGGAGCTGGGCAGGCAGCCCCACTCCTGATTCGCGGGGACGCCGGCGCCTCCCTACCCCAAACTGCAGGGGCTGCACGCACCAGAGCAGAGCGGCGCAGGAGGAGAAGCAGAAGCAGGAGCAGGCGGAGACTGAGCGCAGCCCCCGGGCAGGTGAGGATGCGGGACCGCTGGGGTCCCCTGGCCCGGGCAGCCCGGAGCGGGGGACGCAGCTTGGGGTCTGAGCTGGGGGAACGAGGCGGCGGGCAGGGGGCGAGACAGTGCAGCAGCCGCTCGGCAGGATCGCAGCTGAGAGGCGCAGGGAGCTGGGGGCGGTGATGGAGAGCCGGGGAATTGGGGCCGGGGGCTGGATGCTCCGCAGAGACGCAGCCCTGTGTCCGTCTGATTGTCTTGCTCGCCAGCTTTTGCCTGCCCCGCCCTCTCCCCAGCCTGCTGGGGATGGGGTTCCTGGCCCAGTGCAGCGGGTTCCTTTGCCTTTTCCCCCAGCTCCTGCAGGGAGCAGAGAGAGTGGAGCCGGGGCAGGCTCCCGGCGGGGTGAATAATTGCATTGGTGCCCCCCCCCCCCCAGCTCTGCAGGCAGTGTTGCGGATGCTCCCAGAGCGCTCAGGGCTGCAGTGGGGAGCCGTGGCCGTGCACCAGTGCAAAGCCCCGCCGCTCCGCAGTCCCGGCGCCGCAGGCTGCGCCGCAGAATGGTGCAGTGTCTCTGGCAGGCTGCAGCGACGCGCCGGGGAAAGGGGGCATGACTGCAAAATACTGGGGCGTTGGTATGGGGGGGGGAGCAGCCGGAGAAGCCAGGAGAATGAGGGAGATAGAGGGTGACCCAGCAGGGTAGGGTGGGGTGGGGTGGGGGGGCGGGAGAGGGTGGATGGTCTGGCTGCAGATCAGGGCTTGGGAGCAGATTGTGGGAGGGGCTCGGGATGAGACAGGGAACCCCTTCCCCGCCTCTCTGCCCCGTGCCCCTCTCAGCCCACCCCTGCTGCCTTCCTCCTCCCCCATCCCTTCTTTCCTCTCCACCTCCTCCCCTCTGGTGGCTCGACTCCCAGCTCCCACCCGGATGAGACAAGAGCAGACTGGATCCCAGAAAGCACAGCCTGGGGGGCGCTAAAAACGCTGGAACAGAAATAAAAATAAACCAGGCCCTGTAATCAGCAGCACACTCACTTGGGGGTCACTAGAACCCCCCAGGAGCGGGACAGCCATGGGGGGGCCAGAGGACACATTGCATTCAACTTGCAAGACACCTTGGCCATCAAGGTTCCTGGGGTCGTCCGCTCAGCCAAGCCAGTGGCCATCCCTACACACGCCCCATTGCAGATTTTCCGGGGGCCAGCCCGTGTGCAGTCTCTCTGCCGTTGGGGTTCAGTTCAGGCTCCCCATGGGCGATGGGGGGGGGGGTGTGTCAATATTTTGGCGAGCAGAGGCCAGTTGCTGGGCAGGAGGTTGCCTAATAAGGCCAGTCCTCATGTCGAGAGTTCACTGACATTGGAAATTGGTTTATTTACCTGCCGGGATCTGAGCTCTGCTCCCCTGCTATAGCCCGTGGGCCATCAGCACCCAGCCCAGCCTGTCCCCGTGGGGGGCTCAGGATGTGTCAGGTGGGTGTGGGCAGGGCTGGAGTCAGCAGTTTTTGTTACCACGCCCATCAGGGTGGTGGCTGAGGTTGGAGCGGGAGCACTAGTGGCTAGAACTCCTGGGTTCTCTTCCCAGCTCTGGCAGGGAATGGCTAGCAATTAGGAGGGCACTGGGAGCAAGGACTCCTGGGTTCTTTTCCTGGCCTGGCTGCTGACTGGCCATGTAACCTTGGTGGTTACATCCCCTCTCTGTGTAACGGGGCAGGTGATACCTGCGCTCCGCAGTAGAACACCTGGAGAGCTGCTGATGACAGATGCTGTAGGAGCAAAGACATCTGTGGTCACCACGCTATGGAGTCCCTGGGGCTGGGTTCATTGGAGTGGGGGGATGTTTTCAGGCCTCCGGGGGTGGGGAGGGGAGGGGAAGCAGAGGGACCTTGCTGCACATGCTCAGGATATGGCTGCTGGTGGAAGGAATAAGGAGAATTTTTATAATTAAACAATTTTTTTTCTTTTCTAAATGAGAAGGGGTCGGGGGAGTTGTCTGGTTTTTAAATCAAGGAACATTGCATGTTTCCAGATCGGGGGCTGCAAACGGGGGAGGGTGTCTGTGAATGGACACCCCCCCACACACACACACACACACACCCACACACGTATCTTGAGCTTGGGCCTTACTCAAACCAACATGGGAAACGGGGAAGAGCTGCCTGCATTCTCCAGGCCCTGGGGAGCTGGGTCAGGACTGCTCCATTCCTGCCCTGCCCCCCGCAAGCACACACAGCCACACCCTTTGCACCCACATCCCTTTTCTGTCACACTCTCACCCACCGGCAAACAGCCCCCTTTTCCCCATCTCTGCCACACACACATTTCTGGGGCTGCCGGCCCCCAGCACAGCCCAGACACGCTCCCTTCGCATCCCCCGCCTCCTCTCAGCCTCTCGATCTCTTAGCAGCTCCTCCTGTGACAGTGCTGCGGTGGAAAGCGGCGGACCTGACGGGCAAGCCGCTGCGCCCCAACCCCCATCCCCAGCAGGACCGGCGGGCAGGGCAAGCCCCTGCTCCCCAGCCAGAGTGGTGGGAGGGGGGAATGCAGGTGGAAGGGGTGGGGAGGGGTCCCCACTTGCTTCGGCTCAGGGACCCACAAACCCCTAATCCACCTCTGTGCAGAGGGATCTGGAAAAGATGGGTGAGGCTAGGGGCTTGTCCTCATTGCAGCACTGACTTCAATGTTATCCACAGCTTGAGTCCCGTCCCCATGCAAAGGAGACGTTGCTTCTAATTAGAGTTTGGCCCACTCATCAGCTGCTCACACAGCTGCTGTGTGCGGCGCAGTGGTGGCTCTCCCTGGACCTAGGCTAAGCAGAGATATCGCTGCATTGAAGACAGTAGCCGAAGAGAGGAGCAGGGACTGTAAGGAGCCCAAATGCGGCCACCCAGGGCCAATCTGGGCCCCGTTTAGGCGCCGATCCACCACACACATACCCCTGGGATTCATTTGCACTTTGGGAGGGAGTAGGATTTGGTGCCTAGGGTGAGTCAGGAGATCTCTGGGAGTTGCCAGAGGTAAGCAGAGTCGATCGAATGCATAGGGGCCGCAGAAAGTCAAAGGCGTCAGAAGGACAAGTGTCCTGGGGACTAAATGAGACTCAAGCAGTCCCTGCCCTATGGAAGCTGTACTTTGCAGGAAGCCCTTTTATGCAAAGACTGCACAGATGGGGCTGTTCTCTCTGGGTGGAAGAAAATCAGATAGTTAAGAATTCCACGGAGCACTCAGGGTGAATGAATCAGTCTGGTATTTCCTTGCTGCTGCTCAGGGGCATACACAGAAATTTAACTTTGACCCCTTTTGCGGGGACACATCCTGTGCTCCCACCCCTCACAGCAGGAGCTTGCTCTTCCTTCTCCGGCTCCCACAGGCCCTTGCTTTCCTCCCTGCAGCCCTGGGGTGGAAGGAGCTCACTTTCTCTGCCACCGTGGCCCCGGGGCTGGAATTCTGTGCCCCTGATTATTATTGGGGGGGGGGGTGCCCCTGCTTGCTCCCCCCTTTGTGCATGCTGCTGGTCTTGCAAAAAAAAGTACCCTGCTGACTGGGATCTAGACCTCTCCAGACTGGGTGACCTTCCTGCTGGTGTCAGCACAGAATGTCTCTAACTCTGCCCCCAGACTCTACAGTGCCCTCTTCTGCTTGGCAAACAGCCTGCGTGTGGATTTATGGGCACGCCCGGGTGTGGTCACGCACCTGTCTGTGGGTGTGCACGTAGGGTCGCACAGATCCCTGTCGGGTCACTAACCAGCATGTTCTCCTCCTGCTCAGGCCCCCCTCGCTGTTCTCCACCGCTGACGGCCCCAGCACAGCGGGCGGAAAGATGAATCCCACCATCAGCGTTGCTGTCCTCCTGACAGGTAGGGGCCCAGGGGTGCAATAATGCTGCCATCTAGTGGCCATGCGCCATAAGTGGTGCTAGCTGGAGAGACCAGACATAACTTCTAAATAAATGCTTCACTCCAGAGAAAGCCAGGCCAGCTGAATCCTCCTCCTCCCCTACCGGGGACACTGGGGGGCGGGGGGTGTTATGATCTGTCCTACTTTGCAGTGACCCCACCGTGGAATGCACGGGCTTCGTGGGGAGAGAGAGCTCACTCGCTAGCAGCACAACTAAAATGGTTAAAAGCCAAACTACTGCTGCAGGCGAACGGAGAGTCTCCAGTAGCTCAGCCCTCATTTTGCTAGCAGCAAGTCTTGGCTTCTCTAGCCCTGTGTGCGTGTGATTTAGCCAGAAACTGTGACGTGTCTCCATAGCATGTGGATTTACTGCTGCATGCACTGGAGCAAGGGGTAACTGCAGGGGTGCTCCTGCCTTCACCCCCCTCCCCCCCGCCAGCCCCGCTCCACCTCCCCTGACCCTGTTGGCCTGTCCCAGTGCTGCAGGCTGCCCATTGCCAGAAGATCAAGGAACTGAGCGCCTGCTTGCTGGGCCAGAACCTGCGCGTGGACTGCCGCTACGAAAACAAGACTGCCAACCCCCTGACCTACGAGTTCAGCATGTTCAAGGACAACAGGAAGCGTGTGATCCAGACCACCTTGAACGTCCCCGAGAACAGCCTCAAGGCACGATCCAACGTCACCCTGTCAAAGGACCTGTTGTGCCTGCAGCTGTTCGACTTCACCACCGCAGACGAGGGCACCTACATCTGCGAGCTGAAGATCACCGGTGACTACACCGGCAACCAGATAAGGAACATCACCGTCATCAAAGGTGGGCAAGGGAGGGGACCCTACCACCCCGGGCTTCTCGCTGACCTAGCACGGTGCATCACCCTCTGTCCTCCCGGCTCTACTACTGATGGGCCAAGGCACCAGTACACAAGGGGCACTGATTCTCACAGGCCCACCTGATGCCCTCTGACCATTTGAGCCCTTTGCCCAATGCTCCTGTTCGATAAAGGCCTGTATGTACTTTCCAACCAACTGCAGCCAGGGCAGGGCCAGCAACGGAGTCACCCCTCCCCACACACACATCCTTGCCTGGAGCCAAACCCTTCTCACCCTCCAGTGCCCTGTGCCTTTTGCAGATATCTATCAGAGGCACCCACCCATCCAGCTTCCCACTGGGCCCTGCAAATCTTAGGGCCAGCCCTGCGCTGGGGAATGGGCCAGATCGGAGCCTTGTGCCTTCTGGCTGCCTGTTCAAACCTAGCCCAGATCTGTAGAACTGTCTCCGTCTGCTGGCTGCTCGGTGGCCCACACGTGTGCTGAGTTTGGTGAGTCTCAGTGGATAGTTGCTAATGTCACCCAAAAGAACCCATCATAGTTGGTATTAATTGGCCCCCAGGACAGATCAGCAGGGTAGCATTAAGGGAAACTAGCCTGACCTCTGCCCACCCTGTGGCTGTTCTGTAGGGAGGGGACTCTAGCCTCCAAGGCTGTCCACCTGGAACATAGCATCTGTCAGCTTTCTGCTGGAGAGAGGACTCTTCCCATCCCAGAGCGCCACAAAGCACCTCACACCCCACCTCTCTCGGCCTGGGGTCAGGAAGGTACTTCCCTATGGGCAGGATCTTGCCTAGTTGTCCCCTAGGGGTTCCTTCTGCCCGCTTTTGAAGCAACTAGTGCTGGCCATTGTCAGAGAGAGGACAGGGGAGTGGATGGAGCACTGACTTGATCGTTCTCGTTTGTATTGCAGTAGGACCTAGAGGTCCCAGTCGAGGTCAGAATCCCCCTTGTGCCAGGCCCTGGACAGATACAGTGGGAAGTGCTCCCTTGCCCCAAAGAACTTGCAGTCTCGCTAGACAAGACACAGAGTGGGAGGGGAAATAGAGGCACATGGAGGGGGAGTGACTTGCCCAAGGTCACCCACCTGGTCCGTGGCAGAGCCGGGAAGAGAACCCAGGTGTGCCGGCTCCCGGCACCCCATCCATCCTCTTTCCCCAGGGATCTCATTTTTGCTTCTTCTCTCTTTCCCCTCCCCCTGCCCTGGCAGACAAGCTGGAGAAATGTGCTGGCGTCAGCCTCTTGATTCAGAACACCTCGTGGCTGCTGCTTCTGCTCCTGTCCCTGCCACTCCTGCAAGCCGTGGACTTCGTGTCCCTGTGAAGGGAAGGAGCGACCGAGCCGCCCAGCCGAGCCCCACCGCCCAAACGTGGCCCTTTGCAAGAGAAGACGATGAACGATTTGAAACCAAGGAAATCTCTCTGTGTATATCTCTGTCTATATCTGTATATCTACCGAGCCCGCGCTGCCTCGCCATCACACCACATGTCCGAAACACGCTGGGGGCCGGGGTGGGGGTATTAAGCAGTATTAAAGGATCCGACGCATGGCGGCATTCCCTCGCACTCTGCTAGATGGTGCAGCTTCTTCCATAGCAAGTTTTGTTTTTGTTTGCCCCGGTGGCAGGGAGATCTGTAGCCTCGAGGGAGCAGCTTTTCTTGTCCCATTTTTTGTCTTTCAAGGGGGAAAGCCAGCAGGGCCCCCAGACCTGACTGGTAAAAGAGAGAGGGTCAAAGAGTTAGGGGACCAACTGGGGAGTCCTGGCCACGACCGCAGCCTGGAGAACAGACGTTCACTCAGCAACGCAGGGTTGCCCAGTGTAAAGACTTGTCCTGACCTAGGCAACATCAGGCAAATGGGAAGCTTTGGGATAGAGTACGGTGCACTAGCTTTTCACCTCTGGGGAGCTGGGTTTGAATCCTGCCTGGTGAGATGAATTTGGTGGGCTCTCAGCCTGTTCTTTGGCAGCCAACACTTCCGTATTGCACAAAGCCATGATCATTGGTATGACTGGTTCACCTGCATAGGAAAGGGCCAGCATTGAAACAGCTCAGTCTTGGGGCTGAGAGCAACAAGGACACCCTACTACAGAGACAGCAAAGGGTGCTGAAGGTCTCACATTTGAGGTGCAGGGATAGAGACCTGGGGGGGGGGGGGGGGGCACAGCACTGAAATAGCAAGGGCTGCTGAAGGTTTTTAGGACAGAGGCTCATCTGCAGCCCTGCATAAGAACATTTGCCCATCACATCCACGCTCTGCTGGGCTTACGTCCTCACCGTAAGATCAGGGGATGATAGTTACTATAGGAGTTGGTTGTTTTGGGGTTTGTTTGGGTTTTTTTTGTTAATCCTGAACTAAGAAACTGAGGCAGTAGCCCTTTAAAGTCATCAGTGTGCCGAGGCCTAGAGCTCCTTAGGCATTAGCTCACCCTGTTCAGTGAAGACAGTTGTGTGCTGTGAAGGGAGACCCCTTGCTGAGTTAGTGCCTGTCAGTTGCACTGCTGGCCTGATCTCCAGGCTGTGGTCCCCTGGGCGGAGACCCAGATAGCAGCTGCATATTCCTTCCTCCCCAGTATGTGGGGGGTGAAGAGACACTCATGTCACGGCGGGATCCTGTACCCTGGGAGAGTGTCCTTAGCTCTTAAAGGAGCCAGACTTTTCCTGACTGCCAATCCTAGAACTAGGACAGCTCGCTCCCAGAGAAGAAGTCACCATCCTGGGGGAGAGAGGAGATATACCGATAGGGAAGGGGGCCTAGCAGCTGCCACCTCCCACTCTGGCCCCAGTCAAAGCTGCTCTGGGCACATACCCCCATTAACACATACAGCTGTCTCCCACTGGGGATCAGGGGGAGATTTCAGGAGCTGGGGCTGCCCTCAAGCCACAGGCTCTCATCCCTGCATGCCACCGTTTGGGTTTGACTCGAGGCACAAGCAAGACCAGCGTGCCTGGCTCCACTCCTTGACTGGACCATGGTTTCCTCCTTCAGCCCAGTCCTGCTCCCACTGCAGCCTTCCTCCCTTGCAGGTTAAGGTGCAGGCCTGTCCCTTAACATGGCCTTGCCTCTCATTAGGAGCCTAAAGGGCCTAGGCAGGTGTTTCCTGTGGATGGTGGTTAGCTGTAGGGGGAGCTAATGCACCACAAACCACAAAATGATCCCAAGCTTAGAGAGCATCCCCAGCTTGAGACAGGGTCTGGACCAGGCCTTCCCTCCAGCAAGCTGGGGATCGATGCCCCAGGACTTACCAGGGCAGAAACTCTCCTGAGCCCACCTACCTAGCAGGGGCAGGCTAGATGGCAGAGGGTATTACATAGCTCTCTCGGAGCGCCAAAGGCATCTCACCCAGGGGTGGGCTAAAACAACCTCTGTGGGACTGGGGAGCAGAGGTCCCCCTCAGCCCTCTGCCACACAGGTGAGACAATGGGAAGCCAAGATCATAAGCATCAGAACTGACCAGGGCAAGAACTGGGAGCTCACCTGGTGGAACTGGAAGGGCTAATGGTGACTGGAGGTGGGGATGGGGTCAGGCCCCAGCTAATCCTAACGTGCCCCTCTCTCTAATTGTGTGTGCTGAGCTTGAGGCCGCTGCAGTGTCAAGAGCCCCGGTGGCTGGCTAAGGTGAGCTGCTTTCTTCCAAGACGGCCCGCGCCCTGCTTTTCCACTGTGCGGTGCACTACCCTGCCCAGATGTACTGCTCAGGTATCTCTCTGTGTACATCTCCTACCAGCCAGCCGTGACCTGACGGGGAATGCAATGTGGGGGGGGGGGGGTGTCAGACCCAGCCAACCCACACTGGCATGGCCTAGTCTTGTTTTGTGAACATTTGTAGTGTTTCCACAGTTTGGTGTAGGAGAAATGCTGTTCAAGGGGGAGGGGGAAGAACAACAAAAGAGCCTCTGTCTGCACAATAAATCCCTCGGTCCTGTGTTGGATTCACAGCTGCCTGCCTCTTTATTTCAGCACTGATTTCAAGGGCTTTGAATTTGCTTTCCTAAGGGCCAGCCCTCACAGCTGGCTGGGGACAGGCTGCCCTCTAGTGGAGACAATCTGAACTGCTTAGCTGTGTGTCCTAGTGTCTGTACTGCTGCAAGAAAATCGCCTCTCACACCGGCGGGTGGGTTTGTGCTCTGGAACTGGCCCAGCTCCCAGGGCTAGCCCCGCAGGCCCAACATGCTCCGAGTAGCAGGGGGGATGAAGGGGAGCGGTGCACGCTCTGTCTGGAAAGCGAGGAAGAGGGGGTGCGGGACAGCTTCGCTCCCAGCGCTGTTTCTTCTCAGGCTGGGAAGCTCCAGAACTCGGCCCCTGGGTGCTCCCGCTGCCAGCCCCACCTGGGCCCTGGAGCCGGAGGGCTCAAGCTCATAGAATGGCACAGGGGGTCCCCCTGGGGTGACCCACACACACCCCAGCAGGGGCTGGGACTATCCCCTGCCTACAGGGGGACCCAGAGCAGCACCTAGGAGCGGGGATCTCCTCTTCTGCATCCGATGAAGTGGGCTGTAGCCCACGAAAGCTCATGCTCAAATAAATCTGTTCATCTCTAAGGTGCCACAAGTCCTCCTGTTCTTTTTGCGGATACAGACTAACAGGGCTGCTACTCTGAAACCTCCTCTCCTTTCTCCCTTAGCCTATAGGGGCAGCGCCCAAGGGCTGGGATGCAGCCCCCTGAGGGGACCAGAGCTCCAGGAGTTGGGATCTCCCCCCAGCCTATAGGGAGCAGCACCCAGGGCCCCAGTACCTTGCCCCACACTCCTCTCCCGCAGAGCCGTGGGTGGGTGGGAAACCCGGGGGTCCAGGGTCTGGAATCTACCGCGCCCCGCACCCCGCTCCCGGGGACGCGGAGCACCAGGGGCTGACTGTCCCCCCGCGGGTCCCGGCCTTGGCCCCCCACCTGCGAGCTGCCGTGCGGGGCGAGTTGGGCGAGGGACGCCGCCCGGCAGCTGCAGCCTCCCCGCCCCGCGTCAGCTGCGCCCGGATTGTGACATCAGGCTCGGTCGGGCCCCCAGCTGCTCCACGGAAGCGGCCGGCTCCGGCTCATCCCCACCCGAGAGCCCGGTGAGTGCGGGAGGCGCGCCCGGCCAGCCCCCCGGGGCTCCGTGTGTGCGGGGGGTGCCCGCCCCCCCTGGGCGGTGCCAGCCCCACCTGGGGGGGGATCTAGGGGGTGCCTGCCCCCCCGAGCAGTGCCCAGCCCCACCTGGGGGGGGATCTAGGGGGTGCCTGCCCCCCCCGAGCAGTGCCCAGCCCCACCTGGGGGGGGATCTAGGGGGTGCCTGCCCCCCCGAGCAGTGCCAGCCCCACCTGGGGGGGGGAATCTAGGGGGTGCCTGCCCCCCCTGAGCAGTGCCAGCCCCACCTGGGGGGGGATCGAGGGGGTGCCTGGCCCCCCTGAGCAGAATAAGGCTCTGTGTCTGTAAGGGTTCTCTGCCCCCCCAGGCAGTGGGACAATGCCCTCTACTTCCCACCGATGTTCTGGCTGTGTGAATGACCCCCCCCCCCATCCCCTGAAAACCACCTGAGCAGGCCCAGCACCTTGTGGGTCATGCCAGCCCCTGACTGGGCTCTGTATAAGTGGAGGGTGTGGGGCTTGGGCCTAACTAAGAAAATGTCTCTTTTCCCCCACTTCCCCCCTGCCAGAGTCATCTCTGTGGTAGGGGGTGCCTGCCCCCCCTGAGCAGTGCCTGCCAGAGTCATCTCTGTGGTAGGGGTGTGTCCCATACCTGCCCCTTCTCCCACAGGCTTGGGTGGGAGTCAGGAGAACATGCCAGGGCTGCTCCCACCAGTGCCAGCCCGACTGGGGAGATCTAGGGGTGCCTGGCTCCACCTGGGGGACTTAGGGGGTGCCAAACACACACAATAAGGCAGTGCCTGCCTGGGCTATGGGGCAGGGGAAGTGTGGGAGCATGTACCCAATCTGCGTCATTCCTGCTGACCCGAGATCAGTGCTGCCTGTGATCTGTGTGTGCCTGAGCCAGGCCTGCATCCCCCCTGCGTGAACACTCGTGCCTCGCCGCGTGTGAGCGCTCGTACCATGCCAACATGCCGTGTGTGTGCGTGTACGCACCATGCAAATGCTCCCTGTGGCTCCAGGAAGATGTGTTGCTGGGAGGGCTGGACCCGGATCCTCCAGCTTCCTACCCCAGGCTGTGGGGAGTGGGGCCATCCTGCCAGCGGCCCCAGGACTGCCAAGCTGGCTGGGTCCAGAGAGAGGAGGCTCTCTGAACACACTGGGAGGAGGAATACATTTTCCCTGCTCAGGGTCGAGCTGCTTTAAAAATAACCCGAAGATTTGGGTTATTTTGGGGGGGGGTTGTCCATCTCAAGGAGTGAGTCCGGGGATCCAGTCATCAGGTACCCACCAGGCTTCAGGATTTCGCAGTGAAGGATCTGGCTCTGGTGGTGGCTGGCGGAGGGTGGGCTGGAGCACCAAATAGATCCCTGGCCTCATCCCGTTGACCTCCCTGAGGTTACCCCAGGGATAAAACTGGCCTAAGTGTTTTCCCACAGCCATGCCTGGGCTGTGACATACAGATGAGCAGGGAAGGGAGGGAAGTGGTGGCTTAATTGCATCCTGCCTAGTTACTCATAAGAGGTGGGGACTGAGTCATTGCCTTCCAATGCTCTGGAGTAGACTCAGCTGGACCCAATTCACACATGGAGCTGACTTAGGGTGGAGTTGCGCTAGGGTGAATTTAACCCTGGATCTTCTTGCAAGGCACCTCCCCAGCTCTTCTGTGTCCGTGGAGCCCGTGCATCCCTCACCCTGAAGAGCCCTCAAGGGGCAGAAGGGTGAATGGCTTCCTTGGCCCTATCTCTGTCCCCCAAGTGGGCTGTCCCACCACTGCCAGGTAGAGCAGGGCCGAGACAGCTCCCATGACTAATGGCCAGGGGGTGGCACTCTCATAGCTGGTCAGAGGATCCCAGAGGCACCCATATGTGCCATGCAGACTCCCTGCCCCTTGAAGTCAGCATAGGGCTGTGCATTGTCCGGGCTCCTCCTAACTGTCTCCACCAGGCATCTGTTCTATGTCAGTTCCTGTACCACACTCAGCACTGTGGGATGAGGGTGCCTGCCAGGCGTGCAATAGGGACCGTGGCTGAGATCTGTCCTGCCTGTGTTCTCTCCTCCACTCCCCAGGGAGAGAAGTCCACTGCTTCCCTTGGGAGGATGCTGCTTTCCTCCCACCAGTTGGGGGCTGGACTGGGGGCAGCATCTCTGGGGTGCCCCAGAGCCTTATGGGCAGTTGTCTGCCATTCCCTCTTATCTCCAGGAATCCTATCTCCCCTCCCTTGGCCCCAGCCCCTCCCTCCCCCTGTATCAGCCCAGCCCCCCTCTTCCCTTCACCGAGAACCCCCTTCTGCAGTTTCCCCCTCACACCTGATCCCCTCTTCCCTTCCCCTGCTCCAGAACCCCCTTTCCCTTTTGACCCCTTACCACCATCTCTCTTTGCCTCCCAAACCTCCATTTTTCCTACCCTCAAAGCCTCTACTTCTCCCATTGCCCCAGAACGCCACCCTTTCCCCCCTCTCCTCTCTGTAGCACCCCTCTTCTGGCCCTGCCTCCATGACACATGAGAACCCCTCTGGCTGCGCTCTGCCGGCTGCCACTTTAAGTCTCCCCGCTGCTGGAATGTGAGAGGAGGGCTCCAGCTCCCTGTGAGGTCAGATAAGACACTATATTTATCTAGCCGGTAACCTGAGCCGAGAATTTCTGCAGTGGATTACACAGCCCCAGCCTTTAGGCTCTGCCCCTCTGGCCATTTCACCCAGATCCCCCCCTTTACCCCCCCCATGCCCGCTGGAGAAGCCTGGCTCTGAGACAGCCTGGACGGCTGCTAACAGGTTAGTCGCTACTGTTTATTTTCAATCCCTTTTTTCTCCTTTGCTTCTGTTGTAGGGCAAGTGCCTTGCGGACGCTGAGGTGACCCCATCCGAGCAGCCAGGGCGTCACCCCATGACAAGCCGCTACCCTTCAGTCTTGCTGCCCCACACGCAGGTGTGTATGGAGCTGCTGGGAAACTCGAGGATGGGGTTAGAGGGTCCCGGGAGGGAGGGTAAAATACAAGCTGAGAAACTTCAGGGTGGACTTAGCAAAGTGCCTCCGTTGTCTGGAAGCTAAGATCTGGGGACCTGGGGCCGGGATCAGCCTTTCTGGCCATGTTCTATCCACATCGCCAATTTGGTCCTTTTCCTTTAACTTCGCTAGCTGCAACTGAAGTCTTGAGCTTTGTCAGTCAATCAAGCGTCCGTCCGGTGGTGGTAATACCGAGCTCTTCCTCCGTAGATCTTGAAGCACGTGGTGGGCGAATAATCGACTCCGCTCATGTTCTTGTTTGCTCCCATCAGCTGTCCAGGGAGCTCTTCACCAGCAGGTTTTTTCTCTTCCATCATTCCGCCACTTTTAACCGAGGCCGCGCCGGGGGCTTCATAACTTGGATTTTACCGGGTTGCTGAGTGCTAGGGTGATGTGGCCGGGGGCAGGCAGGTCGTCAGCAACTCAGATCCAGCTCAGGTTGCCAGAGTTAGCACCAACTGCCAGCTGTTAGGTGACACATGTGAAGAGAGTCGGTGGGTCTCTGCCTTGTTCTCAGTGGGCAAGTCCCTATGCTGACAGCCACGGTTGCAATGGATGCTCATTAGCATCTACAACAGAGGAAGGGTGGTCAGTGGTTAGGGCACTAGCCTAGCACTTGGGAGACCCAGATTCAGTTCCCTGCTACACCATAGACTTTCTGGGTGACTCTGGCCAAGTCACTTACTCAGCAGTGTTGCCTCATGGGTAGGGCACTGGACCAGGACTCGGGAGACCTGGGTCTAATCCCAGCTCTGCTGCTGGCCTGCTGGGTGACCTTGGGTAAGCCACTTCACCTGCTGGTTCCTCAGTTTGCCCATCAGTTAAATGGGAATAATGATACCGACCGCCTTTGTAAAGCGCTTGGAGAGCTACGGCTGACAAGAGCTGGGTATTGTTATTATCTGTACAATCGGGATCACAGCACTTGCCCACCCTCACTAGGGGTGTGGTGAGGTTAAATGCAGTGCAGATGGTGAGGTGCTCAGACGCTGCCGTGAGTGATGGGGGCCAGAGAGAGAGAGGAATTGAGCTGGGCTCTAGCACCTATTTCTAGGGCAGGCCCGGAGGGGCATAGGTGGGAAGCCTGCCCCGTTGCTACCCACCTTGTCCCTGTTCTGTGGCTGACCGGAGTCCAAGGCTGTCACTTGCCCCACTACCAAAATCACTTGCAGCCTGTTGGCGTCACTGCCGTTCCCCCTGGAGCCCTGCAGGCGGAGGGCTGGGCGTGGGCTGTTGGCAGGGAGCATGGGAGGGTTTAAGCGTGTTCTCTTATCTGTTGACAAACTGCATCCCTTTGGCAACTCTCCCCAGCCGGGCTAGGTTCCGCTCTGATCTTGGGAGGAGGTTTCTGGGGCCACCCTTAGAGTGGACAAATCAAACCAGCTGGAGGAATTGTTGGCATAACATACCCCTGGCTTGGTCTGGCGGACTCCCTGCTCCTTCCCGCCCCCCTCCAGGCACTAAACAACTCATCCCAAAAGGAAAGCTGTCCTGCAGTGCGCTACTGATGCTCCTCAGCCTGCCCGGGAGCGGCCCCTCTGAAGGGGGAGTGCAGTCTCCAGGGCTTGTGCAGACATTTGGCCCAGGCGCTGCCCCTCTGGGGGCCTGCCCTGCAGCTCCTCTGAGATGAGCTGCTGTGGGTATTTGTTTTCCCTCTGGCTGCTGCATTCCAATGCTGCAGGTTTGCAAAGACCGCAGGGTCACCTCTGTGTCAGGCCCAGCTGGCCAGCTCTGCTCCAAGGAGAGGCTAGTGTTCGGCTCCCCCATTCCTCTGCCCTGGAAGTAGTCTTCCAGTAGTAGGCCCCTCATCGACAGGGGCTGGGGTCATGGGACTCCCAGGGGGAGCTCAAGCCCCAGTCTCGGTGGAGGAACAGGCTGGGGTTGACCTGAGCTTTCCTGGACAGGGCTTAGGAAGGCTCCCTTGTGGGATGCTCTGGTGTAATGACAATAGTATAAAGGGGCTTCGGCTGCTGGACACAGGCAGACCCTGCCGTTCTCTCTAGCTCCCAGTCTGACTGACCCAGTGTCAGCTGGCTGGTGTCCAGACGGGGTCTCCTTGGCCTGGACAAAGTCCTCATGGAAGGGACTGTCTTCTGCATTGTGCATGGTACCTAGAGAGTCTCCCCCGCTGCAGGGGGAGACTTGCACAGCCTCCCCTCCCCATCCCACAAGCGATGCTCTGGAACTGCTCCCCATGAAGCCAGGCAGGACTCTGGGGCAGTCTCCTTTCTGTGAGCAGCCTGTTTGCAGGACACACAGCTCACACGGCTTCCACCTTCCTGGGTCTGACCTCGGAGCAGTCAGCCTCCTCTGCCCCTCCATGCGCTTCCCACAGCGAGTCCGCCCAGGCAGGGTCCTGGGGAAGCCAGAGGGTCCTGCCCCGCAACTTCGCAGTCAGGCGGGACTCTCAGGCAGTCAGTAAAACAGAAGGTTTATTAGACGACAGGAACATGGTCTAAAACAGAGCTTGTAGGTGCAGAGAACGAGACCCCTCAGCTGGGGCCGTTTTGGGGGCCGTGAGCCAGACAACCCCATCTGCACTTCACTCCATGTCCCCAGCCAGCCCCAAACTGAAACCCTCTCCAGTCCCTCCTCCTCTGGGCTTTGTCCCTTTCCCGGGCCAGGAGGTCATCTGATTCCTTTGTTCTCCAACCTCTTTAGCTCTCACCTTGCAGGGGGGAAGGGCCAGGCCACAAGTTGCCAGGAAACAGGGTGTCGGCCATTCTCTGTGTCCAGACCCCTGCACACACCTGCCCTCTAGGGCTCTGCAACGATCACACACCCTTACCCCACCACCTAGATACTTAAGAACTGCACAGAGGAAACTGAGGCACCCCCACACCATTCAGAGGAACCATTAAGAACAGTCCCGCTTCGTCACATCCTTGTCCTATGTGGAGACAATGGAAGGTAATGGGGAGAAGGGGGTGGTCTGGGGCGATGGAAGGAGGCAGGATCTGTGCCCTGGCTCTCTAGTCTCCCCTAGAGCTTTAACATAGACCGGAGAGTGAGCAGAGTGGTGGAAGCGGTAGATGTGAAGCCAGGACTCCTGGGTTCTTTGTCCCAGCCCTGCCACTGGCTCGCCCTGTGAGCTTAGCCCAGATGCTTCATCTTTCTGTGCCTCCGCTTCCCCAGCTGCACAGTGGGGCTAGTGGCGGGGTGTCCCTGCCTCACGGGGGCGGAGGAAGGCTGAGTCACCGGCTCTGCTGAGAGGTGCTGTACGTGCAAGGGCAGCGCTGCCGCTGGAGAGAGCCACCCGGCTTCGTGCCCCTCGGCTCGGCTCTCATGGTGCGCTCGGCTTGTCTCTTGCAGCCCTGGGCACCAGGATGGTGTGACGTGGTCCTGTGAATCCCACAGGGAAGGCAGTTCTTGTAAAGGTGGCAGTCCTAGATGGTAAGCAGCCCAGGGACCCTCCTGGGGTAGGGTGGGTAGAACAGGTCCTATGGGCCAGGACTTTCTTTCCTGCACACAGAAAACTTTCCTGTGACGAGTAACCTTAGGGAGCTGGTCCCTCTGATCTGCTAAGATCTCCTGGCATATTTGGCAAGCCTTGAGGTGTTAGCCTGTGTCATTGGTCATCCTGGTCTCCCCTGAATCCCTCTCCACACAGCCCCATACTCTCACAGCCCCCTACCCCCTTTCATTTCAAAGGCATAGTGTGTTCTTTCTAAAAGCAGTTTCTCTGTTGTAGATCAGCTGCTTGTTCCACCCCAGAGGTGGCTGCTTTTTAAGGGCGAGGGAAGTGACCTTGGCATGCTGAAGGGGTAAATCCTACCCCTCGTTTATCCCTATGCACGTCCATGGGCTTTGGCAGAGTTGCGAGAGTTTGGCAGGGTCTCTGGCATGAAAGGGGCTTTCGAAACGGAAGGGGCTAGAGGCGGAAATGGATGTCGGAGATATGGGCGCAGCGGGGAAGAGCGAATGATGCAGTCTTTGGAAGCTTAGCCCACGGCCAGACAGTCCCTGCCTTGCACGGATCTGTGCCAGGGCCTATACCGGTGGTGCACTGAGGAGTCTGTTCTGGGTTCAGCCCTGCAAAATCTGAGCTGGCTCCATGCTGGGCTTCCACGGCCTGGCCAGGGAGCAGGTGGGGGTCTATGCTGGGCTCCCTCGGCCTGGCCAGGGAGCAGGTGGGGGTCTATGCTGGGCTCCCACGGCCTGGCCAGGGAGCAGGGGGTTCTCATGGCATTTAGATGGTACCAGAGCCTTGTGCCGGTGCCCCTCTGTCAGATGCAGCTGGCATCTTTGTAGCCATCCCTGCATTCCTCGAAGCAAAATCTCCACTATGCAGATGAAGGCTTCAGCTGGGAAGCCCAGCCCATCTGGTCTCCTGCTGCTCCTGGTAAAGGGGCTGAGCTCTGGCAGGGAAGAGCCAGGCGTCTCACTGGAGTATTTGCCTGCAGGGGGATTATTCACCCTGCAGCCTGCTTGCCTAACAGGTTTGTGTACTTGGACTTGCTTTTGCTCATAAATAGTTTCCTACTTACTCTGGGATGACTACTGCGTGGAAAGAGCAGGAAGTCAAGAGAGCTGGCAACCTTGCCGGGGGCCAGTGCACCTGGATGGAGCTTCACGGCTCACCAAAGGTTCTGGGTTAGAGCAGCTAGGTCCCTCAGACAATTTACTATGGGGATGAGGATCTCAGGTAAATTCCCGGATCGGAGGTGAAGTGTTTCCACAAGTGGGGCTAGTTTTGGACTGGATCTGGAGTGGTTCCATGTGCCAGAACGGCCTGCTGCAGGCCTGTGTGCAAGGGCTGACTACGGGGTGCTCCTGGGTCTGTAAGGGTCTGTGTTCCGTGGCTGCTTGGGCTGAGGCTGGGAAACTCATCTCGCTGGTGACTGGCAGCTCCCTGTGGCGTTGCTGAGCCCAGACCAAGGGAGCGCGTGAACTAGGTTAGCACAGCAGGTGAAATGGCTCATCTCCCTGTGGATCTGTAACGTTCCCTCCAGCTGACTCCAGTTTCACACCCGGCCCCGGCTCAGTTTCACTCGGCTGCCAGTGGAAAATCCGGAGTGCATATTCTCAGCGGCGGTGGGGCTGAAGGGTGCAGCTCTGTTCGGTCGAACCCCTGCCTTGGGGGGGTGCAGCGGGGTAGGGTGAGTGTGCACTTGGAGATGTGGCCTCCGGGGCTGAATCTCATACTGCCTGGGATGCAGGGTTAGGGACCGGCTGGTGCTGATTCCTGGGCAGGGACCCAAATGCTGCAGAAGGGGTGAGCCATAAATGCAAGTGGATCCAGACACCCCAGAATTTGAGGGAGCTCGGAATCTAGAGATGAATTTTGAAGCTTGAGACTCTCTCAATTCCCAACAGAATGGCCCCGCCCCTTGGGACCAGGCCAGGTGAGCGAGAGGGTGCTCCCCTACGCCGCTGGGTGTAGGGACACACCCACACACATGGTCCTGAGGGCCGAGCTTGTGCAGGGTGCCTTAAATGGAGCGTGGCTTCCCGAGGCCTCTCCACAGCACTTGCTTGGGGGATGACTTCGCCAACTCACCAGGCTGGGGAGGGATGGAGGCATCTGCTGGGCAAGGTTGGGAGTTTCGGTGCAAAAGCTTGGGTGAGTTTCTCCCCCATGAGTGGTTTGGCTAGAGAGCCAAGGCGGTCTTTCATGTAGCTGTACGTGGGAGGCCTTGGGTGGTTAGGGCACAGAGCTGGGACTTCTGTGTCTGGCTCTGAGTGGGGGAGGGCTGTCTAGTGGTAAGAGCACGGAGTTGGGCGTCCGGACTCGTGGATTCTACCCCTGCCTCCGAGAAGGAGTGTGCTCTAGTGGTTAGAGTCTCCTAAGCTCTCGCGTGTGCTTAGTCAGTGACTTGCTAGGTGTCCCCAGCCCGGTGACCTCACTTTCCTGGGCCTCGTTGGCTGCCCGTGCAAGGGGTGTGAGAGCAACTTGCTCCTTTCCTGGGCATGGGGGAGCACCCCAAATGAACGGCTTTGCAAAGTGCTTTGAGATCCCCGGGACGAGGTGCTGCACAAGCTTGGGGCTTATGAGGGGTGTGGGCCACGTCCCGCGGCCGAGCAGAGGACAGCATGTCTGTGCCTGTCCCCTGCCGCAAGCACGTCAGGTTGGAGCATGTCCAGGTGCGTGGAGAGCTCGCCTTGAAAGGGCTTTGAACCAGGACGGTTTCCCTGGTGACTAGAGACTCTGAGCCATGTGAGCTGCTGTCCTGCAAGGGAAGGAAAACAAGCAGAGAGGGAGTGACAGGGCTGGAGGAGACGTCCGGGGGAGTTCCCTCTGCCTCCCAACCACCACGTAAATCCCTGGAGCCGGTTGGGGACCAGCCAGAGCCCCGTCTGGTGTAATGTCCACCCGGGCCCTGTGCCAGCCGCTTTCTGACCCAATGGATCCATTCCAGGAGCAAAGTTCCCACCCGGTTAGGGCCTGTTTGCGAGGCAGCCCCAGCTTGTCTAGGGGGTGAAGCTGATTGGCTGAGCTAGGCAGGACTTTTACCCAAGTCTTGGATGGTGTTTGTCGTGGGTGTCTCCTCTGGAGGGGCCCGAGTGCCACTGGTGGGCTTGTGAGGGGGTGTCTTGTGCTGGCCATACTCCAGCCTGGGCCCAGGGGCCCCTTCCTCGCTGCTAGTTGTAAGTTCCTCGGCTTCTACGACTGGCCATTCATGACCTGCTGGATCTGTTTATATCTCTGGGCAGCTGATGGGGTGAACGTGGGCAGGCCCAGGGGGGTGCCCTGGGGAGAGAGCCCCTGGCACATGTGACATTCACACCTACACGGCCTCTTCCCACCTGACCGCGGTGTATAGTGTGCTTTTAGGTACTGGGACTCAGGACTCCTGGGTTCTATTCCCGGCTCTGCCACTGACGCGTTGGGTGGGCGTGGGCAAGTCACTTCCCTGCATTTCGCCATGCGTAGAATGGGGCTCCTGTCTGTGCAGTGCTTGGGGAGCCATGGGAGGAGGGGGACCCAGTCCCTGCCCTTCCATGGGAGCCTGCGCTGTCTGGCTCCAGTGGAGGCACTCTGCTCAGGACTGATCCGAGCTCCTCTTTGCTCTCTGCTGGCTTGTGGATGGAGCCCGATGCTGAGGCCAGAGATGAGCATAGCTGGCCAGATCCTTGGGACAGGGCAGCCCCAGCTGGTGCTTGGTGCCCCCTGGAGGTGCAGCCCCCTGCCATCCCCAAGAGGGCTGCAGACTGAGCTTCCCATGATGCTAATGCACAGTCCTAGCTAGACCCTTAGCTCCCACAGTGGCAAAAACTTCCCGCACCTGAGAGCTGCCTAGTCCATGGAGCTGCTGCAGCAGCTGGGGCTTGGCCATCACTGCCTAGCTCTGCACTCTCCAGGCTGGCTTCCAGGTCAGCCCAGTAGCACCCTTTCCCCCAGCTCAGCACGCCCTTCCTACTGCTCTCCTGCAGGCCTCTGGCCACTCAGGCTGGGATGGCATGTCCAGCCAGCTCAGCTGCATGGCACAGCTGCTGGAGAGTGGAGCTGGCAGCTGCTGAATAGCCCCAGGACTCTGTCTCTGGAATACCAATGCCCCGGGGCAGGCCTGGGTGGGAGGATGGTCTGAGCTGATGAAATCATCCCCCATGCAAACCCACTCAGGCGGGTGGGGAGAGGCAGGGGGACTGGCCCTGGCTGCTGGCTCCAGCCTGCAGTTTGTGCGTGGTGCTAAATTATTGATGGGAGCAGCTAGCTCTCAGCGGGGTCAGATGCAGCGGAGCAGAGAGCCTGGGCTGAGCAGCTCCAGCCCGCAAGTCCTCGCACTGGGGAACAGGCTCACAACTCCAGCCCTGAACCTCCTGCACTTTCTTCTTCCTCCCTGCTCTTTTCTCTCTCCCCCAGCTCTCTCTCCCTTCTCTCTTTCCATTCCCGCAGATCCCAGCCACACCTGTCCTGCCCCTCCATGGGACAGGGAGGAGAACGCACCCTCCCTTGCAGTCACATTTCCCCCAAACACACACCCCCCAGCTGTGAAACCAGTGCCATGGAGAGGAAGGGCGGGCGGCATGGATTGTGGGCTGCCCCTCATCTCTCTGCCAGGCTGGCCGTAATGACTCTTGGTGGGTGTATGACACCCTTTCATCTTCTCAGGGCTCCGGGTGCCTTGGCATACGAGCCTTTGCCCCGGGAGGAGGTCGTGGCCAGCATCCCACCCATCAGATGACCGGGTCCCTGCCCTTCTGAATGCCTCAGTTTCCCCATCTGCGGAAAGGTGATAACACTAGAGATGTGCCTGACGTCCCAAACCTCCCTCAACTTTGGGAGAGATTCAGATCCAAGCATTGTGAGTTAGAAGCATCTCTGAATAATCCCAGCTCGGTAAAGCAAGGCACTGTTATTACTGTTACCCCGAAAACATTTTGAGTTGAGGGGCTCTGAGGATGTGCTGGGAAAATCTCTCCCTGCTCCCGAAACTTTCTACGGAGAAGAGCACAGGGTGACCTCTCCTACCCTGAGCTCTGCTCACCTGGGCAGAAGCAGGCCCCTCTGCCTTGTGCGGTGCAGGGCACTGGCTGCTGTAAACAAAGCCGCAGAGAATCCAGGGCCCTTGCTTTCTGTTTAGGCTCCTTCTCTCTGCTGCCATCTGTCCCTGTCACTCGCTCGCGTCTCTGCAGCACCCCCTGTGGCAAGTGATCGCTGGGTTTGAGTCTAATTGAGAGGACAGAGCATCCCCAGCATGTGTGAGATCCTTGCCCGCCCTCTGTCCCCTCCTCCCCCGTGTGGGTGGGGCAGAGTGAGTGCTCCGGGATCGGGGTGGGGGTGCTGCCAAGCATCCCAGGAATTTCCCCACCATCTCTCCCGACCTATAGGGGTCTTGGTGACAGATTCTGGGGGGGAACCTCAAAGCTAGGGATGGGTTGGGAATGAGAGGGGGGTTCACGACCCATTCAGTCCTTGGTTTCTCTGCTGAGTCCGCCCACCTAGGGTCAGTTAGCAGCATTTCTGGTGGTGCGCTATGTCCCCCTGGGAGCTGGACTGAGACCTGACAAACTCATTTCCCATGTGGCCACCGAATGGCTGTCAGCCGGGACCAGCTCTCGGTCACCACCCTGCCAGGCTGGATTTGAACCTGGTTGGGATCAGTGAATGTAATGAGTGGTTGTGTCAGCTCTAAGCCTCAGAGGATATCGAGTCACGTTCTGTGGCTGTACTGGAGAGGGGAGCGGGGAAGGCTGGGCTGTCCTGGGCTAATGATAACATGAGAAGCAATAAATCTGTCAGCCACGGTCATGCTCCAAGGCTTAAATGGACTGTCAAATGGGGTCAGGAAGGAATTCCACACACACAGTGACACGCAGACAGATGTGTGCACGCACACACATGCTCCCTGACCTGCTGCAGGTTACATAAAGGGCCTGGGGCATTATGGCGTCACCTAGTTCATCATCCTCTGAGTGGGTGACCCTGCCCTGCACGTTGGGTCGCCGTTGGCCCCAGCGCAAAGTGGGTCTAAAATGCAGCCCCATAAAAAGGTGGTTCCTTCCCTGCCGTGGGGTCAGTGGGTTTCATGTTTGTGGGGACTGCGTGGCTCAGTCTGCTCCGCTCGCCCTCTGTGCTGAGCGCCTGCCCCACCCCAGCACTGGGGACTTAGGAAGGGGGCTTGGTTTGGATTGGATCCCAACCCCCTATTGGCCCCTCTCTGCTGTCTGCCCCCACACAAGTACATCCCCCTTTCCATCCCACCCGCCATAACCCGCTCTAGAACCCAGCTGTGCCACTCCTGAACCTACCCCATGCTCCTACCCTTGCCAGCCCTCAGGATACGGGGCGCCTGATGGACTTGGCTTCACACAGCCAGGTCCCGCTGCCATGGAGTGGGCCCACTCTGCTGTGCATAAGATTTGGCCATATTCAGCACAGGGCTCCAACCAGCTGGTGCGTCCCCGCTGTGGGGCCTGCTGGGCCTTGCCCCTGTGCATCCCAGCCCCTCCGGTGACCGGCTCAGGGGGTTTTCTCCCCGGCAGTTGGAGAGGGATGTTTGTCTCTCCCGTCCAGAGATTTTAAGTCTCCCACAGCTACATTTTCCAAGTCACCTCCATGCTCCCATAGCAGGGGTCTCCTGCCCCGAATGCTGGCTCGTAAGGGGGTCTCCAGCCTTTTCTCAATATGTGGGGGAGGGGGGCTTCCAGGTCTCTAGCCCCTGTCTGTCCCCAGGGCAGCTTCCAAGCCTGGGGCAGGGTGTGTGCAGCGTGTTGGGGCGGGTGCCCACTGGGGCAGGGACTCAAGGTGCCCACTGTGCTCTTGCTTTGCAGTCAATGCCACCAGCGGTGCCCCCGGAGCCCCAGTCTCCAGGATGTCCCAGCTTTCCTCCCCGCTGAAGCGCTATGGAGACACCTCCCGCTACCCCGCCTCCTCCTACAGTAAATCCCCCACCAGCTACGGCTCCTACTCTTCCTATGGCTCCAGCTTTGTCGCCTCTTACCCGGACAAGGACAAGATCAGCTTCAAGCCGAGCCCCCCCAGCAGCTATCTGCCCTCCGGCCGGCTGCGGACCTCGGGGACCTCCCCGACCAGTAGCTGCGATGCGGGCCGTCTGGCGCTGTGCCCAGAGTCCAGCATCAGGCTGAGCCCGAGCTATGGCCGCATGCTGGCCAGGCCTCTGGGCAGCGGGGGCCTGAGCGGGGGAGCCTGCTATGCCTACACCGGCACCACCAGCAGCCCCACCAGCTACATGGCGACACCGTGCACGCTCAGCCGCAAGAAGTCCAGCAGCCACTCGGACCTGGCGCGGGAGTTCGCCGGGCTGCACACCTCCGAACCCTACCGCCTGGACTCACCCACCCGCACCCCACTCCTCGCCCGCAACCGCCAGGAGCTCTGTGCCCTGCAGAGCCTGTATCAGGCCGCCAGCCGCTCCGAGTACGTCAAGGAGTACCTGGAGTCCTGCAGCAGGAAGGACAGCCGCACCCCCGGCTGCTCCCGCAGTCCCACCCAAGAAGTGCTCACCCCTATGCTCCGGCCCAACAGCCGCTGCCCCAGCCAGCCATGGGAGAGGAGTGAGAGCCGGACAGACTCCCCAGCCAGGGACCCCTCGGTAGGTGCTGCCGGCTTGGCGCGGGGATCTCGTGTGTTTGGGGGGGGCAAGTAACCTCGCGGGGCTGCTGATGGGGAGCAGGGACAGGGAGGAGAGAGGCTGCCCATGGGGCACAGGTGGAAGAGCAGGTGAAGTGTTGGGAGGAGGCCCAAGAATAGAGCAGCCTGAACCAGATCCACCTCCTGATCCAAGCTTTGCAGCTGTTCCCCACCCCCAAACCTGAGCCCCACAGACACTGAGGAGAAGCCACACCTGGAGCCAAATGCTGTGCATGCCCCCCCTGAGCTATAGCTCAGCCTATAGCTGGGTGGGGGCAACTCGGGGTGATGCAGCCCCACAGGCATGCGGCCGAGTGGGTGTGAGCCCGGCTGGACTCACTGATGGGGCTGGAACAAAACATCCTGCCGCCCGTGGCTGATCCACCCTGGGTCTCTGTGAACTGCGGTCTCCAGCCGGCCTGGCTCAGATGGGTGGTGTGGCTTAGTGGGTAGAACACTGGGGCTTAGGAGAGACCCAGCTTCTATTCTCAGCTCTGTCGCTGGCCTGCTGGGAGACCTTGGGCAAGTCACTTTAACCTCCCCGTGCCTTGGGAAGAATGATACGGACCCCTGTGGTAAAGTGCGTTGAGAGCTGCTGATGAGCGTGCTCGAGAAGAGCTAGGTGGAATTATCAAATGGTGCAAAGATACCTCACAAACACCCCCGTGTGCTGTGAAGTCATCAGCTCGGTTGAGTTCCCATCACTGAAACCACCTCACTGCTGACACTGCCCGGCCCCCTTACTGGCAGTCTGGGCAGTGAGGCTAAGGACTGAATGGGTGGTGCATAGAAACTGAGCTACCCTGTCTATGGGGTGGCGAGGGGGGGGGGATGGGGAGTCCCTGATCCCAAGCTGCACCTCCCAGATTCACATTCCCTCGGGAGAGGGGTGGGCTGGATTTCCAGTGCCTTTGGGCTTTAAACCACCCAAGCCCCCTCATGTGTCTTTTCCCCTCCAATAGTAGAGGGAATGGGCCAGGATTGGCTCATCCCAGTGAGGTTTCGGGCTGGGGTCTGCTCACAGCATCCCTTGCTCACTCACAATGAGGAGGGGTTTGTACCCGGGGGCACAGCTGGAAGTGGGGGTGGGGGAAGTGCCAATGCCCCCACCCCCTTCAATCCTTTGATCTGGTTCTCATCACCCACGGGAAGGACAGCCCATGGCTGCGGGGGTGGGACCTGAGGTCTGTGGGCTCCGTCCCAGGGCACAGAGCGTGCTTGGGGCAGCTGTGATCTGTGATAGGGCACCTGCTTCTTGCTGGCCAGGTGCTACACATGAAACCTGTTAGCTCGTCACACGCGGCCCAGACCCTGGTCGGGGTGGCTAGTTTCTGGCAGCCCCTGGTGCCTTAGGGTCTGCTATCGGAATGGAGAGAATCCCGCGGATCCTCCCCTGAGCCCCAGCTTCACTCACCCTCCCCGTGCACAGATCCCTGGGAGGAGGCAGGGCAGAGAGGGGGCCCTGGGTTCTTGCCGTGGCATACTCCTGAGAGATTTCTAGGCGTGCCCTGAGCGCTTCTCGGCTGCCTGTTGACATGCTGCGTGTGTGTGTTTGTGTGCGCGTGCGTGCCAAAGCTGATATTAAACAATTATACCTGTTCTGTAACTCTGGGGATTGGAGTCCGGGAGAGAATGCGAGATGGACACAGAGACCTAATTAGGGGCACTGAGCCGCGTAGCCAACTCACCCTTTGACTTCCAAGCCTCCCCCTCTGGCCTAGGCTGTGCAGGGCCAGATTCTTCCGGGAGTCCTGTTCCAGGGACCCAGTCCAGCCAGACATCCTCGCACTGTGGCTGCCCTGGGGCAGCTGGGGGGTCAAACCCATCCCCTTCTGCTGCTGCCAGAGGGGGCATCAGCTCCCCTGATGCTGCATCCTTGTGCCGTTGCAGCAACCCCTTCATCATCCCACCGGTAGCGGGTCTGTGCTGCCAGTTTCTGGGTGTTCGGGAAGCCTAAACCGCTGGCTCTGGAGCTGTGGTCACAGCAGGCTGGGGAGAGGGCAGGTCAGGAGGGAGGGGCATTGGCAGAGCTGTGCGTGGGACGCCAAGGACTGGAGTGGCAGGAGATGCAGCCGGGCAGGACTGCATGTGAGACATTTGCACCACACCTGCACCTGCTGCCTCTGGCCCCCGCCCAGTCCGTTCTTTGCTGTCACGAATCACCCCAATCAGCCCTGCTTGTCTGGCATGGACCAGGCAGCGCTTGCAGCTGGAGACGCCCATCTGGGGCGGCTGGTTTGGTGTGTACCAGTTACTGTACAGTGCAAGCTGGGGACACGGTCCTGTTTCCAGAACCCAACCGCACCCCTCCCAGCTGTGCCATGTTGGAGCTTCCTGTGCCCTACTTATCCCAGAGGCCGTGGGGCTGGGCACCTGGACCAGAAAACAGGGTTCCCATGCAGAGCTGATGAGAGGGAGAACAGGTGGACAGTTGTACTGGGGCCCCAAAACACCTGTAACGTGCATGTAAATTCAGTGAAATAGGAAGCAAACATGATGTACCAGAGACCCAAATTTCTCTCCACGGCCCTGTTCTCATGTGACTGTCACTGGGAATATCCAGTCCCTTTCCTCTCTGCTGAGATGCCTCGGCTGGATGCCCTGGGCTGTATGGGACAATGGATCCGTTCAGTGGCACCATTAGGCAAGGGACTTTTTAGCCAGGGAGGGAGCAGCAGCCTTCTCTGGCATTTCCCTGGCTGCTGGTTTCTGGTGAACTGTGACGCAGGCAGTGGAGCATTTAATACCCTGGGTACAGATCAGAGACGTCGTGTCACCAAAGCCCCAGCCCAGGGCTGAGCCTCCCACGCCCACAGCCCATCATGTGAGCACATGGGACCAGACTGGTAATTTTCCACTTGGATTTCATTCCAAGATCTCGTCTCAGCCCCTTGGTCGCTTTTTCTGTCCCTCTCTGCCCTTCCTCCCCAGGGGAAAGGAGACTGGCTGAGTAAAGGGCCCTGGGCCTGGGACTTGCCGTTGGGCCTTGGGATTGGGCTAAGAGATGGTGACTGGCTTCAAGCTGCTTTGCTTTCATACAAGTTCTGCCCCCCTTGCCCAGGGGGCTCTGTTTTCTCACTGTGGGTTTGTAGAAGGAGCTGGACAAGTGGAGAGAGATCCTAAGAATCAGGTGTGTGGGGAGGGGGGAATCTTGTGCACCCCTGGCCCCCACCCTGCCCTAAATTCCAGCGGCTGGGCCAGGGCTCTAAACTCGGGGATCACATCTGTATTTGAGGGGAAATTGCTTTGGGTAGAGCAGTAACAAAATCCAGCTGCTTGGGGCGGCCCCATCAACCACATCCCTCCTGTTCTCTTACTGCAGATATCAGGCAAAAGCCTGCCACAGCAGGTGTGGCTCCCGGCCCCTGGCAGTGGTAACAGGCACCAAAAATAGCCCCAGTGGGAAGACAGGAGCTGCCCGGGCTCCACAGAGATCAGCCTCCGACAGCGGCCACCACCAGCTGGGCCAGGGGAGAGACGAGGACCCGCGTTGCTCCAGCTCCCTGACCCTAAGCACTTGGGCCCAGATCCTCAAAGGTATTGAGGCTCCCAATCCCACTGGTTTCTGGGCCTTAGTGCTTAGCTTATGCCGCGTAGGGGAGGCACCTACAGTACTGAGGCTGTGATGTGACTGGGACCTACCCGGAGGGCTGCTAGCCAATGCCCCTGTGGGTTAGTCCATCCTGAGAGGCCACTGGCTGATGTCAGTGGCTATTTGTCCACTAGAAGTGTTCCGAGGTGTTTAACCCTGGTGTGCATGCCCCTGGGGCCTTGGAGAAGCTCAGTGGAGACTCTGGGCCTGATCTCCACCCAGTGGTTATACAACCAACCAGGAAGGAACTGGCTGCGGCGGGGCAAGGCAAGAGTCAGGCAAGCTCAGGGCCGGTCCATGGGGCTGCAGTGCCAAGGGGGTCAGGTTTCAGAGTCCTGGTGAGTGAGTCTGCAGCCGGGTGGCTCAGTCCCTGCCTGGGATGTTCAGAGCCCTCTTGCTGCTGGGATGTCGGCTCATCCCCCCGCCCCAAGGCTGTCTTACACCACGGGATGGGGCAGCCGTAGGCGTCAGGTCATGGCTGAGTACGAGAGTGTCTGGGCTCCAGGGCTGATCTGGGGGGGCAGGACTGGGGAAGCTGCCTGAAAATGCCCAGCTGTATCCAGGAATTGTCTCCTCTGGGGGGCCTCCAGCAGCCCCCAATACATCCCTGGTCAGGCAGGTGGGGACGCTGCAGTTTTCTTGCCCTGCACAGATGCAAACCCAGGTCTGTGCTGTCCTGCCCCAGTCCTGGAGGCTTGGAAGTGGACGAGAGCGGTCAGGAGTCTGGGGGACTCCCCTTTTCCTGCCTGGTGGTCTACCCCTGAGTGGCAAGAGGAGGGTTTTCAGGCTGTTGATTTCTTTTGTCCAGGCATTGCACTGCGGGCACTGGCTGAGGCATTCGCATAAGCAACCGCGTGTACAGCCCTGCCCCGCACACCAACACTAGCTCACACCCCAGCGTGCAGGGCTGCAGCTTGCCAGGGCCAGTCTCCCCTGCGGTGTTGCCCACTGGCACCATGCTCAGCTGGGCTCAGCCCTTTCCCTGCCTCGGGCTGAGGCTGAGCCTTGCTCAAGGGCAAGGGGTGCCTGCACTGATCTGTGCAGTTCCCTGGCATGCACAGAAATAGGAGGAAACCCCCCCCCAGCTCTTTCCTTCCCCTCCCAGACTGACCCTGTCTTGCCATGTGCAGGAGCCTGGCTTGGGGAGCGGAGTTGGGGCAGGTTCTCTCCAGCCCTTGCTGGCAGGTCCCCACCAGGGACATTACATAACAGCCTTAATCCCTCCTTAATCCTCCAGTCTCTGTGTCTGACTTTCCCACCATTACTTTCTCTCTTATTTCAGCTCTTGCCCTCTTTCTTAGTGCCCTTTCTCCCAGAGGGGATGGCTTCCCCAGCATCTCTGGAACCACAGCGGCGAACCCTGGCAGGGCCAGCTTGGCCCTTCTCCTCCCCAGGGAATCACACACAGTCCCCTCCCTGCGCAGGACTCTGGGGCCAGCACATCAAAGCCCTGCTCCTCCCTGGTGCAGCTTTGTGTGAGAGCCACAGGTTTGCCCTGTGTTTCTTGGCCAAAATCCCTACGTGCCCTCCTTCCATGGTCCACCCAGAGACAGCTGCATTCAGCAGTAGGTGAGGGATCCTTGCGTTTATCACCTGTGAGGCCCTTGAGAGCATAAAAGCCGATTATTTATCCTCTTCTGTCCCATCTCCCCCACCGCCGTGTAGCTGGGAACAGTTCAGAACTCCGGCCTCCCAGCCGTGGGGCAGGATGGGAGGGGGTGCAGCCGGGCACGACCAGCACTGGGAGGAGCCACTGGCCAAGTTGCGGGGAAGGCAAATCCTGATGCCAGGCTCTAGTCGCCTCCCTGCAGGCTCCAACACATGGCTGGCCACATACGGTCCGTCTGCCGGGGGGTGGGAGAGCGCGGCTGCTCTTGGGGCTGGATGCTTTGCAGAGCACTTGGGTCTGGGTCTACCGGCTCCATGTAACCGCTGAATCTGGCATGTGGGGGCCCAGGCACGGTGGCTTTGTTCTGGACCTGCTCTGCACAGGTGCCAGTGACGAGACAAGGTAGCAGAGAGTCAGGAGCAGCGTCTGTCTGATCTGTCACCGCGCGCACCCAGCTCTCCCTCTCTCCTGACAGTTCTGTAGCTCCCACTACATTCATGGCTGGTGTGGGGAGGAGTAGGTGTCATTCCCCCACCCCCCCTCATTCCAAACACATCTCCCGCACAGCAGCATTGGGGTGTCCGCTAGGCTGCAGCACCCGGTCTGATGGCTAGAACAGAGGGTCAGGGAAGTTTGAACTCCTGACTCAGTGGGCTGCACTCAGGCTCTGGGTTCCCCTCCAAGCAATGGGGTATGGATTACATGTGGCACTGACCGACCTGTCTCTCGGGACCCTAGGCCTCACGCCTGCCACCACTGTCTATGCAGTGTGTGACACAATCCGGCAGCTGTGGGGGCCTCTCCCCTCCCTGCGGGGGATCATTTACTGGGGTGGGGGGGTTTCAGAGGCCTGACTGGGTCCCCCACAGGCCCCCCATCAGATGTCCTCTGCAGGCAGTGTCATTCCCCATTTGCTGCGCTTTGCAGGTAGGCCGTTCCCACCTCCTCCCCGGAGCCTGGAATGGGGTTACGTCTGCTTTTTCATGTACATGGCCATGGTGGGCAGGAGAAGTCTGTCTTCAGGCTCCTTCCTGTGCCCTGGGCTCGCCCCAGATGCCTGTCACAATCCATCCTGATCCAGGGACTCCCTCCCCTCTGTCACCCTGGTCCTGAGCACCCTTTTCTCCCACTCTGTGATCCCAATCGGCTTTTCCCAGGCAGTGCCTTAGTATTTACTGGGTTAGAACAAAACACGTAGTACGTTCTTAATGGTGACCTTAGCCCGGACCCTGGCCCACCTCCTGCGATGAGTCAGAGCCTCTCCAGAGCAGCAAGCTTCTGGTTAGAGCTGTGTGAGCAATGGATTTTTCTGTTCGCTGGCAAGTCTGAAAAACCGGGGGGGAATTGTTTCAAGTTAAATCGAAAATGACATTTTCCGTGAATCAAACAAAATTTTTTTTAAATGTTGATGTTGGGCTTTATTCCCCCCCACCCCCGTTTTTACTTATTTATTTATTTATTTATTTATATCTATATATAGATATATATAAGTGAAGGTCGTTTTGAATTGAAAGGTCAAAACAGTTTGGTTTTTTGGGAATTTTTTTTCCCCACTGTTTTTTTCTTCTCCCCCCCCCATCAACAACGTCCCAAAATCGACACAAAGTTGTGAAGTGTTTTGGTCGACCCAAATCTGCATTTTTCACCCAAAAAGTTTTCATTGGAAGTTGTGCCCAGCTGTAGCCCTGCTCTAGGTTTTGGGGCGTAGGCGTGATGGCATGTAGATGGTACTAGTCGGGGCGGGGGGTGATCAGGAGGTGCAGTGTGGGGGCAGCTGTCCTGGCCGGAGGTTATAGTGCTCACAGATAGTTTAATGTTCTCTGCTGTTTTCCGGTCTTATTTTTTTTTCCGAGCCAAGAAGCAAAATCATAAATAATAATTAAACCACAAACACAAAGCGCCGGAAGCGGCTTGTGGAGAGGGGTACGAGAGGCTGCCGGCCCAGGTTTCCGATCGGTTCTGCTCCATTAACCGGGAGGCGTGGGTCACGCTGGTTACTTGCGGTCACTTTGGAGCCGTTGCGTCTTTGAAGCTGCACTCCCTTGGCTACACGGTCCCCGGGCCGTTTCCCCCTCAACCTCAGCCTGGGCTACTTAGGATGTTGGGTGGTGGAAAGCAAAGATCACAGGAGTTATTAGAGCAAGAATCTGGGAGTCAGGACTCCTGGGTTCAGTTCCTGGCGATGGAAGGGGAGTGTGGTCTAATGGCTAGAGCAGGAGGCACGGGAGTCAGGGCTCCCAGATCCTGTTCTTGTTTCTGGAAAGGAGTGTTGTCCAGTGGTAAAGCAGCATGGACTCCTAAGTTCTAGTCTTGATCTCTGCCCCTGACCATGTGATTGCAGTGCTCCATGCCTCCGTTTACCTTGCCACTGGGGACAACAACCTGGCCCCAGCTGTGAAGCTTCTTGAACGAACATCCTTTCAGTGCTCTGGGAGTCTCGGGTGAAAGGGCAAGGCGGTCAGTCAGCTCCCCCGGAGGGGGCCGGATGGCAGGGCACCCTTTGCTTCCCAGCTGTGCTGGTCGAGCTCCCGGACTTGTGCAGCCCCATTAACTGCCGAGAACATCAGGTGAACTGAGTATCCAGTGGCTGCAGCCACCCATAAACTTGCCGCCAGCTGCTCACGCTTCCGTCCCAACCAGCTCCTGGGCCTGGCTTGCGGCCAGTGCCTGAACCCATTGGCCTTTTACTGCCAGCTGGCTCTTGGCATCCTCTCCTGGGAAGGTCACTGCTTGGGAGCTGCACCAGGGCCCCGGGAGAGTGGGGACGATGGGGTCAGCATGTTGCCCGCCCCGTCTTGCCCCCTGCGACAGCTCCTGGGGCTGTGGGTTCGGCTCCCCTCTGGGATCACACACAGCCCAGCTGCATTCGATCAATAACCCGGCTTCCGGGAAGCCTGTTGTCAGCTGAGTCGCAGGGGCCTTTCTCTGGATTCCGGCAGCCGCCACAGCTGTGTGCTTATGGCCCTGGCTCCTGTTACCCCACTGGCAGCGAGGGACATGGCAAACCCTCATGTACCCCCTGAGGGTGGGGGGGATGGGACAGCATGAAACTGTGGGGTCTAGGGATGCAGCGGCCGCTCTGCTCTGCACAGGTTGTCCCCTGCAATGAGTAACAACTTTCAGCTGCGACTGGCACCAGTGCCCCGGAGGGGAAGGGTCCTGTATCCCATGCCCCACTTGCCCAAGCCAACCAGTCCTCTCCACCTGTAACCAGATTGGAGCTGGTGCCCGCTAGAGGGGAAAGGGCACATGTCCTATTCCCCAGCCCCTGAGCCAGGTTTGTGGTGTCTCGTTACTGACTTGTTCTTTGCATTGCTGGGATGGGAGATGGGTCCATTTGAACCTAAGTCTGGAGGGGAACCGGCCCCAAGCTCTGGGGAAGGGGGTGGGTTGCGCCCCTTGGTTCTGGCCTTGGGCTGTCGCCGCAGCTGATGGCTCATTGCAGAGCTGCTGGCAGAGTGGGAAGCTGCCTGGGAGTGTGAGTTTGCACAGTGTGAGTTGGGGCCAGGAGGGTACAGGATTCACCCCCAGGCGCTCCATCTCATAATGACCCCGTCATGCTGTGGGACCTGCTGAGCTGGAGCAGCCTGGTCCCTGGGCACCACCAGCCCAGAATGGTTCCCAGACCTCCATTGGGGGCGCCCTGCCTGGCTCCCCCCAGTTCTGGTGGGTGACTCCGGCCCAACTTGGGGGTCAGTGCTCTCTGTGCCTGCATAACACAAGAGAGGCAAGAGCATCCAGAGCGGGAGGCCTGAGCTGGCCAGGGGGAGGGAGGGCTTGGCACTACCAGGCAAATCCTCTGCCCTTGGGAGTGCAGAGAAAACACTAGCGTGGCTGAGAGCCAACTGGCTGACACTCCGAGCATGGCCTGGAGGGCAAAGCTGGGGCTCGTGCCCCCTGCTTTCTGGGGCTGCTTGGAAAATATCTGCCATCCCTTTCCACCCCCCCCAACCCTCCCCCCACACACACACCCTGATGCCCTCATGGGGACGTCGCCAGGGAGTTTGAGGGTGAACTAGCTGCCGTGGGAGTGATTGGAGCTTCCACTGACTCTTCTCCCTGCACGAGCCATCTCAGGGTGTCTGGGGTTCGTCTCCCGCTCTGCACTCACCTGAGCAGGTGACAGGCAGCTCCGCCATGTAGCACCCCTGCCTCCTCTCTTCGGATCTCACCCCGGCTCGTTGGTTGCAGGTCACTCTTCTCTGGCTTTGCGCCATCTCCCATTTTCCATGTCTAGTGCGTGATCTGCCAGTTTGTATTAGCGTGGGTCCACTCCAGCTTTGCTATCACGGTGCACGGACAGTCCTGCTAGGGTGGACCCTCTGTCACAGGAATCCTTCGGAGTCTGACTTTCACGTTGCATGGTTGGGTTTGACCTGGTCTTCCCGGTGATTTGGTGTGCATCTGTTTATACGGCGTGCGTGTATGTATACAGTGTACACTTTTGTTTGTGTGTGTCTTCCTGTGTAGGCGGTTTGTGTGTATACAGAGTGTGTGTCTATATACTGTGCATGTGTACGTGTGGTGGGGGGGTGTAGACAGTATACTTTAGCTTGGAAGGATTCGATTTTTGTTGGTCAACATTCATTTTGCCACACACCCACAAACTGATGAAAATACATTTCAATCTATCGTCACTGAAATGGACAGATTTTCTGAAACCCAGCGTCGACTGTCATAGAATACTTATTGTTCCCCTCCCCATAATTTCCCACAACTTTGACAATTGAAACAGATACAAAATGTTAGAAGTTTATAAAGAAACTGACAGTACCACTGAAATGATGTACAAAGAATTGAATTCTGCCAAGCCTACGTACAGGGGGTGCAGAGTGCAGGCCTCTGTGTATGCAGTGTGTGTGTGTGTACACTGTCGGCTGTGAGTTGGGAGCAAGGGTAGGCATTTGTGTCCATGTTGCGTATGTGTCTGTGTACAGTATACTGTGTGTGTGTATATACACACAGTGTTCAATTAAATGACTGTCACGCTTCGATGAGGAAATCTAAGTCCCCTGCAGATGAACACTGCAAGGCGCTGCCTTAGGTATTTTTAAAGCTGCCAGAAATAGTGCCCTCCTCTCATCCTCCAACCTATAGTTAGCTCCCCCAGAACATTTCTGCAGAAGCCTCAATCTGGGGATGGAGGAGGCTACCTTGGTTTTGGAGCAATTAGCATGAAAATAACAACCACCCTGGGCCTCTCCTATCCCTGACTCCTGGAGGGGGGTGGCTTCTGTGCTTCACCCAGTGTGGTTATTAGGAGGCCGGCCCGCGTGCTGGACTTGGGCCGCTCACGTGAGCCGCGCTGCTTAGTGTCAGCTGGAGGCTTGGAAGCCAGTTTGTGCTGGGCAGAAACTGTCAATCTGTTCTTCCAAATACCCAGGAGGAAAACATGCTGAGGCTAATAGTGGAAATTTACCCAGAACAGAAGGTAAAGACACCTGATCCATGGTGCTCTTATGTAAATGCAGCCCCTTGTGCTTTCTATCAGCCCACCCGCCTGGCAGTCAGTCAGTTAACAGACTAACACAGAACTGTATTACTGTGATTGAGAGAGCTGTGTTCCTGAACATGCCCCTGCAGTCTGGACACCTGGGTTCTCTGCCCAGCTCTGCTACTGCCTTCGCTGCAGAAACTCAGGCAAGTCACTGCTCCTCCCTGTGCCTCAGTTTCCCCAGATTGGAAATGGGGCTAATAATATTTACCTGCCTCACAGTCGGCTCTCGTGGGATACCACAGTGATGGGCTCCTTATACACAGATTATAGGAGAGCTTGCACCTTTTGTTTTTGCTTAGCCAGAGCTCCCATTAGGGCCTGGGACAGTTTTGCTTGAGTAACAGCTTCAGGATTGAGCCCTACTTTGCACAAGTGCTAAATGTAGCAAATCTGTGGCCAGTTGGAAGTGCACAGTAGCAGTCAAGATGGAACCCCATTCCTCCCGCTAGCCCAGGCTCATCTTTCTGAGCCGAAGGAGAATCCCCATTCACTATAAGCAGGGCCTATGGCACACAGCTGTGCCGTTCTGATTTAATTCAGCAGAGGACAGTAGTACATGGACATACTGGAGGCAATATTACAGTTTTATTTCTGAATCACAGGTTCAGTGACGGTTAAAAAGGGAATAAATAGCATGAGGATTTGGGTTGGGGTTTGTTTCCTACTAGTGCGGAAAAAAGAAAGAAAATTAGAAAATAATTACAAAAAATGTGGAGACCAAAAATGTACTGAGAAATAGCAGTTCAGCTCCATCTAATGAGTCTCTGTTGGCACAATTAGCTGTCCGATCGTTGCCAAGCCCTAAAACAGGAGTCCCCCAAGAGCAGAACTACACCCCCTGTGGGCTTGTCTCCATCCACAAGTTGCACTGGTTTCACTTAAACTGGTTTGAAAATGGATACAAACCTCTGTGTGGCCACTCTTATATCCATTCTGTCACTTTAACTTGCTCCTTGTAAGACTCCTCTGCATGGAAAAGTTGCACCAGACTGTCCTGAATCAGCTTTTCAACCTGTCTAATTAAACTAGTGCAGAAAGCTGGGTGTTCAATAGAAGAGGGGCTTCTTTTATTGCTAACGGACATAAGCTAAACTGCACTAAGCCTCATTTAAATCCTAATACGATCTACATGGCCCTTGGCACCAGGTTAACGAAATGGTTTAAAGTCTTGCATTTTAAGTTATATTGGGGTCACTTTCCTATGTCAGAAAACTATGTTTACTAACACTGGCAAAATTGCTCTAAGTCAGATGCTAGTCTATTTAATTGTCAGAGTTGCCCTGGTTTAAGCCAGTGGTTCTCAGCCAGGGGTACATGTACCCGTAGAGGTTCTCAGAGCTCTTCTGGGGGTACATCAACTTATCTAGAGATTTCCCTAGTTTTACAACAAGCTACATAAAAAGCACCACAAGAAACTAAAATTTCCTACAGACAATGTACAAACTAAAATTGCCTACAGACAATGACTTGTTTACGCTGCTCTATACACTGTACACTGAAATGTAAGTACAATATTTATATTCCAGTTGATTTGTTTTGTAAGTATTGGGTAGACATGAGAACGCAAGCCATTTTTCAGTACTAGTGTGCTGTGACATTCTTGTATTGTTAGGTCTGATTTTGTAAGCAATTAGTTTTTAAGGGAGAAAAGGAGGACTTGTGGCAGCTTAGCGACTAACCAATTTATTTGAGCATGAGCTTTCGCAGCTCACTTCATGGGATGCAAATAAATTAGTTAGCCTCTAAGGTGCCACAAGTCCTCCTTTTCTTTTTGCGAAGACAGACTAACACGGCTGTTACTCTGAAACCTGTTTTTAAGGGAGGTGAGGCTTGGGGCTACACAAGACAAATCAGACTCCTGAAAGGGGTCCAGTAATCTGGAAAGGTTGAAAGCCTGCTTTAAACCAGTTCAGTGCGTCTTTCCATGACGGTAGCGCCTAGGCGCTCCAGTTGTGACCCAGCTTGTGCTCGGGGCTGTACAAACCCGGAACAAAAATTCGGATCAAAGGCGAAAACAGGAGCGAGGCGCTGGAGACAGACGGGCAAGGAGCCAATAGTGCTCAGCGTGCTGGGCAGGGCTTTCGGGCGGCCGGAGGAGCTTTCCGCAGCCTGGAGCCCTTTCACCCTCAATCCCCCGGCGCGACAGGGCTGCTACAGCCCTGCAGAGCCGCCCCACGCGTGCCCCCCTCGGCTACCCCTTCCCGTCCCGTGGCGGCGTGGGGGCCGCCGGAGCCAGCTGGATGCGCCTCCCCCGTCTTGATGTCAGAGCCCGCCCGGTGCCGTCAGCAGCTCGGCTTGCACGGAGCGGCGGGGGCGGGGCCGGGCCGGGCCGGGCCGGGCGGGGCGGGGCCGGCGAGCCAGCGGAGTTTGCAAGCCGCCGGGAGCCGGGGAGGAGAGCGCCCAGCTGGGGGCGGGCAGGCAGGTCCCTGGCCCTGGCCGTGCTGAGCCGCGGCCAAGCCAGCGCGCCTGGCTGCAGCACAAACTTTCCACGCCCAGGACACCGGGGGATCTCCCCGAAGCTGCCCACCCCCCCCCCCGTGCCGATGCCCGGGCTCTGACTCCGGGAGCCGGGCAGCATGCGGAATTCCTACACCGTCACCGTGCCCGAGGAGCCCCCCGCTTTCCCCGGCTTGCACAAGGAGCTGCGCCCCAGCAGGACCTCCGTGCCGGGATCCCTGGTGGTCTCCACCTTCGTGGGGCTCCTTCTCAACAAGACCAAGGTAGAGAGACCCCCCCCCGCCCTGTGTTGTCCTGTCTTCGGGGGTGGCCTGCGTCCCCCCGGGCACTGCCCTGCACCTTAGCTTTGGCAGGGGATGGGGGAGGCTGCCGGCAATGCCCCTGCTTGGCATGGTGTTAAATGCTGTCGGGGTCAGGGCGCCCCAGGTGGTGCGCTGGCCATGCTGGGTTGGCCACCCAGAGCCTAGGCTCTGTTGGCTGCCCGTGCCAGGTCTGTTGTGTGGGTGAGAGACAGGGTGGACTAGTAGTGAGATCAGCAGCCTCCTGCCAGGATGCCTGGGTTCTTTTCCCGGCTCTGCCCCAGACTCGCTGTGTTCTGTGTTCCAGCCTGCCCCTACCCCATAACGGGGTGGGGATACTCGCTTGCCTAGCTCGGCAAGGAGCAGGGCTGCCCCTCTGGGCCTTACCTGTGACAGCAACAGGTAGCCTGGGAGGAGAACCTCTGTGCACCTGCAGCTGATCCCAAAGGGCCCAGACCTTCTTCTAATGCTAATGCGCTGTAGCTGCCCTTGCCCTCCCCAGACCTGTCCCTGCTGAAGACTGACCCGGAGGGAGGGTGCTGGCAGGGGGGCGAGGGTCTATTGTGCTGGGACATCAGCCCTGCTATGGCTTTGTGACGGCTGCAGGCTAGTTTGTCAGAAAAGAATTTGTCAGACAGTTTTCTCCAGCTTTTGTTGGGAGAGGAAGTATTGTCTCATGGCTGGTGCATGGAGGAACTGGGAGTCAGGACTCCTGGGTTCTGTCCCTGGCTCTGGGAAGGGAGTGGGGTCTAGTGGCCAGAGCAGGGAGGGAGTGGGAGACCAGACTCCTAGATTCTTTTCCCAGCTCTGACTCACTGTGTAACCTTGGCCAAGTCTCTTCCCCTTCCCTGTGCCTCAGTGCCCCCTTTCATACAAGCAGAATCCTGGGCCATACATGTGAAGTGTAACCAGGGCTGACGTTGGCCCGTTGTGTGAGGAGTCCCTCTGGGCGCCCCGGGGGCCCCTCCGGCCAGGACCCGTAGCCCCCGGGGCTCCGGGCAGGTTCACTCCTCGGTTAGATGGGATGAATGGAGGGAGCAAAGGGGGTGTGAGGCTGCAGGAACTTATGTAAGAGTCGCCTGCCCTGGTGTGACTCCATCGCTGTGCCCGCTGTTCTGCTCCAGCAGGGAAACCCGAGGGGCTAAAGAGACCAGGGTGGGGGCAGCGGGAGTGTCCTGCAGCCAAGAGACGGGAGCCAGTCCTGGCTGATCTCTCCAGTCCAGTGAACCCTGCACGGGGGCATCTTGGGTTCTGCCTTTGCTGTCCGTGCCCCTCACTTCGATTTCACCCATCCGGGCCGTGCCCACGTCCTAAATAAAGGCCAGGGCCGGGGAGGGGGATTAGCCAGCATCGAATCATGGGGGAGGAGCACATGCTGTACAATCACTCCCCAGCAGTATCAGGCCTCTGCCCAAGGGGGCCACAGGTCAGGACTCCAGGGGCACGGCTGATCTCCTGCAAGCTGCCCTCTCACAGCACACGGACATTAGCTGCTCCAGCTCCATCTGCGGTCTGTCTCCCAGTACAGAATGGGCAGCAGTGTGGGCTGTGGAGGGGAGCTCCCAGCTACTCTGGTCCTGGCCTTTCCCCAGCAGGAGGCACTGTGGGGAGCGGGGGGAGAGGCTGCTGCCTACTCCCGTGCCAGGGCGAGTGCCGCTCGCCTTGTGCGAGCTCCCTGTCCATGGCCGGGGAGCAGCACTTGGCTCGGCTCGCCTCCCAGGGCGCTCTTGGTTCCTGAGTCTGCACTAGGGGAGCAAGCTTCAGCCCGTGCGGCTGGGGAAGCTGGTCATATGTCAGGGCCCCAAAGGAGAGCTCAAGAGCAGGAGAGAACCATCCCTATGCAACCCCAACCAGAGCCTGCCCTCGCCCTGTTCTTCCAGCCTTCTCTGCTGATCATTCCCTCCTCGTCCTCTGCACCCACGGCCTGCCTCACCAGCCTCTGTGCTGAGGGGCAGAGCCAGCTGGCCAAAGCCAGCCCACGTGATTTCAGGGAGACAAATTCCTGGGCAGCAACCAGGGATGGTCTGTAGTTGGAGCCAGGAGGGGCTTTATGGGGAGTGCACCTTGATGGGGGGAAAGTGGGCCTCAGCGGACTGTGGGGAGAGGCCCGGCCAGGCATGGGGCCCTTCCAGCAGCGTAGACACCCTAGCTGTTAAATGAGCTCTGTCTGTGCTCCCCCTGGGCTGTCACCCCCTGAGCTCCTCCCCAGAGCACACGTCCAGGCCCCGCCATTCCACCTAGGTGATTATATGGCCCTGGTGGCTGTAGGATGGGAGATGCCCCGTCCCTGCCACTTGCATCAGTCCCCTTTGATAAGGGCACAGACCCAGCCAAATTCCTGCAGCGTTACAATGACCTGAGGCAGCCAGCATGCATGCCTCGCTCCCTTCGCTCATTCCCCTCACCTCCTCTCTCCTGTATGATAATCCAGGAGGCCACTTGTCAGTTTTTCCATAACTATCTGCCAGATCAGTCACCGCTTTCTGGGTTCTTCACCAGGTGCCCAGCTCCCACTGAGTCAGGGCACTGCTGAGAGGAAGCTCGCAGGGTTCAGAGGCTACCTGAGGAGAGCAGCCAGGAGGCTGCATACTGGTGTCAGGCAATGTTGTGGCCTGTCTCCTGCAGCTGATTCAGGCGCGAGATAGATGGGCTGCACCAATTTATCAGCATTCAGTTCTGAAGTAACAAGAAGCACCTGTTGGTGCTTCCCTGCACGGTAGCCGCACAGCAGGCCTCTGGCAAGATCCCAGGTGGATCCTGCCCTGGGGCTTGTCCCCATTTATTGTGCTACTTAGCGGGTGTTGACCCAACTTCAGTTCACGCTCAGCAGTGGGAGAGAGGGGACAGCCGGCCAGTCCAATCCACCAGGAACAAAGGGAGGGTGAGCCCAGACATGGGCATTCCTTGCTTCTCCAGCATCCCTGGGGCCTAATCGCGAGGGGCTCTTGGCTTTGCTGGGTGCTTCAGGGCCAGAGCAGGAGTTGCCCTGAAAGAGAGATGGTTAACGTGTCTAAAGAGGGTTGGAGCCAGGGTGAGGAGTGTCTGGGACTGGCAGGGTACAGCTGTGGGGAGAATTACATCACTGCAGCCCCCTAGCTGGCAGTGACAGGGCACTGCTGTGGGGAAGTTCACATCACTGGAGGCCCTCAGCTGGCAGCAATGGCACTGCTAGAGCCCTGGCGAGGTGCCTCTGTGCTGAGGAGGATCCTGCTGTGCTCAGATCAGATTTGGGTCCACCGTCACCTGCCCAGGCGCCCTGGTTGTGAGCAGGGCAGGGCCTGAAGGGCAGCGGGCAGGGACTGCATAGGGGCAGCCTGCAAGGGTGACCTGGCCCCGCTCCCCAAGGGGACTTGGCTTGTGACGCCTGTGCTGTCACTAAGCAGCATGTGTAATTGTAGCTGGGTTATTTTGGGCTGTTGCTGGGGCCTCCCACACACATGCCAGGCACTGCTATTTTGGAGCTGCTGGCACAGTGCTCTCACTGCTTGGGGGGGTAATGTCACTGACATTAAGCTTCACAGGGGGTGGGGGGTGAGAGTCTCTTCCTGTACCTCATGGTGCTGGTGTCTGGAGAGCTACAGAGTCATAGCCCAGCCTTCTGCCACCTCACACCCATGGGCTCCCAGCTCTCCTCCTCCTGCCTGCAGGGGCAGGCCGGGCTAGCAGTGAGAGCACAGGGATGGGAGTCCGGGCTCCTGATTCTAGCCTCTGCCCTAGGAAGGAGTGGTATCTAGCACTTAAGGTGCAGTATGGGGGATCAGGACTCCTGGGTTCTATCCCCAGTTCTGCAACTGACTCTAGTGCCTTGTCCAAGTCCTTTCCCTGCCATGTCTGTTTCATCTGTTTGATCCCATAGTTCTCTGCTCCCATGGGTTTGGCTCCTGGTCCCAGCACAGCCTGTTTCTCTGCCTGCCCCTGCTCTCTTGTTCTTTCTGGTAACATGGCCAGGATGCATGTCACTTTGAACTTGTCCAGCTGCTGGAGTCTGTCACTTGTCTCTGCAAGAGATGCCTTTCTACTCTGGCTGTTCTAACTGGGGGTGACAGGGTATTGTTGAAAGGGAGCTCATGCTACTGGAGGCCTACCAGTTGGAGCAAACGCACATGGCCCTTTCCTAGCTGATAGTCAGGGCACTGCCATGAGGAAGCTCACAGCGCTGTCACTCTGGACAGCGGGGAGAGTGGCAGAGTTGGCTGGGTTGCAGTTCAGCAAGTGTACTTTAGTCAGATAGTCTAAAGGTCTGGTTGCCTGACGCTCACCCAGCTGGAGCGTTTCATGCTGAGTGGGGCTCTTCCGGCTGCCTGAACGGGGCACCCAGTTCAGGCTGGGTGGGTGGGTGAAAGTAATGACAGGAAGCTGGTTTCACATTCTAATTCAGCATTACAGGCAATAGGCATCCCGCCCATGGCTCTCTGGGCACAGCTGCCCTCTGTTAGTGCCAGGTGCACTGCTTCTTGGCCACAAGGGGTTTGTCTTTTACATGATGTGTGGGGTCAGTCCGGGGGGGGGCGGGGGAATGACTCAGCTTGAGTATGCAGGGTGCAGCAAGAGTTTCCCAGGAGTCCTAGCTTCCCATCCCCTCATCTGGCTACACTGCAGGGGCTGAGCAGGCTGGGACCCCCACCCCCTTGCTGTTACTTTCAGGGGCACTTCCTATTGGGTCTCATAGGAAGACAGAGCTGTTAACCAATAAGAAAGGCAGTGATGGCACAGGCTGGTTGCTATTTAAGTTCCTCCCCTTGGGCTTCTTTGTGCCACTGTACTCACTGGTCCTTCAGCAACAGCCTGGTCAGGACCAAGGAATCCCACTTTAACTCTTGCTCCCTGCTGCAATGTGGTGGGGGCTAACTCCCTGCTATAGTGTGGGGGGGGGGGGGCTAACTCCCTGCTATAGTGTGGCCCCCCTCGGGACCTGCTCAAGGTCACACCAGGAGTTTGATGCAGAGCTGAGAACCTGTGTCTCTAACCACTGGGCCATCCTTCTTCACTAGAAAGGGGATCTCTTTGGACAGCAGTATGTTCCAGCCACCCCCATCCTGGCCTCCAAGGATCCACTCAATTGGAAATCCAGGGGCCAGAGATCAGCTGTGTGGGGATTGCCTTTGCCTCTGCCATACAGAGTTCTGCTCCCAGGAGCTCTTGGTGCTAAGGGGGTGGGAGATGGCAGAGGAAAGGCTGCCTGGGACTTTGAGCCCAAGGCCCATCTGCAGCTGGGCTGGCTTTGTGCCTGGAGGAATCTCTGGACTGTGCCCTTGCAGCAAGGGTCTGAGGAATCCTGAATTAATGAGCTCCAGGGAGGAAACTTTACTTTCCCTGCCCCTCACCCAGGCAGTGCTAAGCTGGAGGCAGGGCAAGATGGGCCCTGCTGGGCAGCACTGTTCTTCTCACAGGCCCCTTCCCCTCCTGGTTCCCAAGGGCTGGGGAGAAAGGGGAAGGCTGAGTGCTCAGGGGAAGCTGCAGCTGAGCTCAGCCTGGCCATGCTCCTCTGAGCAGAGGAGTCAGGTCCCATTTAATCTGAGCCCCACTAAGCCCCCACTTCCAGTTCTGACCCCTCTCCACCCCCATGCACATGCAGACTGCTGCAGCTACAGCTGGTGAATTGTGGTACTGGCAGGGCTTTTAAGGGGAGGGCGGATGCTCTACCTTTCATGGCTTACCCCTTTCATCCCACCGCAGGCTGGAATGTTTCTCCTGTGGGGGTCTCTGCAGGACCATTGGGGCAGTTAACATCCTCAGTGTTTGTGTAACAACCACTCACCCATACTGTTAGCTGGGAATGAATGTAGGTCCAAATGCACAGGCCTCTGAGTTGGAGTAACTCCATTAGGAGGTAGCAGTAGTAGGCTTTTACCCTGTATGTTCACCAGCCATTGGGGAGAAGGGGGAAGAGAAGGATAGAGACACTGCTCACTCAGCCAGGCTCCTCTACTCACATGGTCCCCTGGGGAGTTCTGGCACTTGGATCCCAATGACCACTAGGAGGCAGGGCCCAGGTCATTGTAACAATGCTGGTTCTGGTGGGACCCAACTGAGTGCCAATTCAGGACAAATTGCTTAAAGCAGGGCAGTTACAGCCCAAGGTTGGGGTTTTTCCACCTGTAAGGCAAGCCAAACCATCTAGACAGTGAGAACTTGTGGTTAGCCAGTGGGGTAAAACCAGTCACACAAGCAATTCCCTTAGACACTCCAGTTTCCCAGTATCACCACCAGTGCCACTTGTTATGGGGACAGATGGTTATGAAAACCAATAACCCAGTAAGAGAAAAAAGCTTCTCCGTCCTAAAGGACCAAGCCCCAGACCCAGGTCAATATACAAATCAGATCTTACCCACAAATCACGCTGTTGCCAATCCTTTAGAATCTAAAGGTTTATTCATAGAAGGGAAAAGCTATAGACAAGAGCTAGAATTGGTTAAATGAAATCAATGACATACAGTCATGGCAAAGTTCTTGGTTCAGGCTTATAACAATGATGGAATAAGCTGCAGGTTTAAATCAAGGCTCTGGAGAACATCCACAGCTGGGATGGGTCATCAGTCCTTTGTTTAGAGGTTCTGTTTGTAGCCAAGTCCCTCCAGAGGTAGGAAGCTGGATTGAAGACCAGATGGAGGAGCTGCAGCAGCTTTTTATAGTCTCTTGCCATGTGGTCTTTGTCCCAAAGACAAGCTGTCCATCCCATGGCCTGGAAAAACCTCAGAGTTGTGTCCATAGGCAGGTCCCTGCACACCTTGCTGAGTTGCAAGGCGTGTCTGCCTCCTCTCAATGGGTCAGTTGTACAGCTGATGGTCCTTGATGAGCCATCAAGCAGGCTAGGCAGAGCTGACACCAACTTGTCTGGGGTGTCACCCAGAAGCAGAGCATAAGTTTGAAATACAGACAGTATAGAGCCAATACTTATGTCTTTAAATACAAAAGATGATACATGCTCACATAGCATAATCATAACCAGCAAACCATAACCTTGTCTTACACACCTCCTTTTACTCCCTTTATACAAGATTTGGGGCCACTACAGGGCCTTGGTTGCAACAATGTTCTATACGGTCCCAGTTCAAGTCAACATCACAGTCATGCTGTCATAAGGGCTAAAGTCCCACCTCGAGGGTGGAAGTGTGGGTGCCAAGGATGCTCCCCAGACTCAGCAAAAGGTGCTCTTTGAAGTATTGTATTGTTTTAAATGGGAGGTGTACCCTGAGCAAAGAACAAGAAGTCAGGATTCCTGGTTTCCTTCCCAGTTCTACCTGGCCATGTGGCCTTCGTCAGTTGTCTACCCTGCCTGGTGCCTCAGTTTCCCCATCTGTAATATGTACATAGTGACACTGGCCTGTGCCTGGGGAGGCTGTGGATATGCAGGAGTCTGAGCATCTGGAGAAGGCTTCCTGTTGGTTTACTCCTAGCCTAGATCTTCACATGGATGCTCAGATGGGCAGAAAGGGTTACAGAGGGTATGGCCCCCCAGCTGTCTGGTCACTGCTCCCCACTGTGTCTGCCAGGGGTTTTAGACTGACTGCCTGAGAGCTGCCCAAGCCCTGTCATTGATCTGCCCCCGGTGCTCTCTCTTTTCAGATCTCCAAGACAGTGCAGGGTCTGACTGGCCTCCGTAACCTTGGAAACACGGTGAGTCCCTTCCCTGCATCTCTGCTGGGCTCCCCCCCAGGGTAGTGGTCCCCTCGCACCATGCCCCATCCCCACATGCTCACAGGGGTCACCCTGGAGACATGGTCCCTGATGTGACTGCTGCACCACTAGGGAGCCCTGAATGCTGGACTGGTTTGTCAGGCTCCTGCACCCAGTCACCATCACCCACCCACGCCAAGCTGCTGCTGCCCTTCCCTGACCTGTATTACCCAAGGGGCTGGCACCCAGCCCCACCCCACCACCCGGACTCATGCACCCAATCCACAGAGGGCCTTCTCAGTTTCTGCTCAGGAAAGACTGTGCTAATGCTAGGAACTCCCTTCCTGGTTCTGCCAGCGGTCCCCCAGCCTGCTCCACCCACCACACAGCTCTTCTGTAACCACTTCCGGCAGCGGCCTCACTGAGCGGATCCCCCAGTGCTGAGCCTGCCCCTCACTTCCACACCACAGAAAGAGGAACCCAGAGTGACAGCAGACAGTCCCCCACCCACAAGCTGAGAGTCTGGGAATACCCAGTACCTGCCCACAGGGGCAGAGATCCCTAGCACCCACCCCAATGGACTGACAGCCCCAGGATGCCCTGCACCCATCCCAAGGGGCTGAGCACCCCGTGCCTGCTTTCAGTGCTTTGCCTTCTCACTGCTGGGGAGGCATTAACCCCAGGGAAAAGGGCCTGTTTGGAAACTTCCTTCCCCTGTGGCTCATCAGCGGGTGCTAGGCGCTGCATCATTAATTTGATCTGGGGCCTGTAGTAAAGCCACCCCATGCTGATTGCCCAGCTGCGGTGCTGGGTGTGCCTGGCTCTCAGCCCTGTTTAATTGGCTTTAGAGGTGGTAAAAGGGCCCTGCCCCATCCCCAGCATTCGGTCATATTTTTCTTACAGAGAGAGCTTGCTCAGCACTCACCATGTACAGAGGAGTACCCTCACTTCCCATATCCCACTCCGGAGTCGGGCCAGGTATCTGTCACTTGTCCATCTGATGCTCTGCAGTACCAGGGCAGCAGGGCCCTCTGCTGAGGCTGCCCACAGGTGCAGGAAGGTGTTGGCATGTGGACACCTATTCACATGGAACTTGCCCCACCAATCCCAGAGCACCCAGCCACTATCAGATGGGAGCAGCTTTCTGCCCCTGCTGCCTCAGTGTGGCTTGGAGCCAGCTGCTGCATGGTGCTGAGATGCCACGAGAATAGAAATCTTAGACATGTAGAACTGGAAGGGACCTTGATAGGTATCAGCACATTCCCCTGTGCTGAGGCAGGACTCAGTATTATCATCCCTTACAGGTGTATGTCTAACCTGCTCTTCAAAGCCTCCAATGATGGAGATTCCACAACCTCCCTAGGTAATTTGTTCCAGTCTTAACTACCCTGTCAGAATGCTTTTCCTAATGTCTAACCTAAATCTCCCTTGCTGCAATTTGAGCCCATTGCTTCTTCTCTGTACCCACTAAAGACAGGACAAGAAGTCACCCTCCTCTTTATAAGAGTCTTATATACTTCTCTCTCCCCTCAGTCTTCTCTTTAAGAAGAACTCAATCCCTCCCCCCCCCCCCCCCATCTTTTCTGTTAAGTCAACTTTTCTGGACATTTAAGCATTTTTGTTGGAGGAAGTCCAGAGGAGAGCAATTTGTCTGCATCTTTCCTGAAATATGGTACCTAGACCTGGATTGTGCAGGTCGTCAGACTAGATGATCATAATGGTCCCTTCTGACCTAAATATCTATGAATCTATGGACACAATACTCCAGTTGAGGCCTTAACAGTGCTGAGTAGAGCAGAAGATTTCCCCATGTCTTGCTTCTAACTCTCCTACTAATACATCCCAGAATGAGGTTTGCTTGTTTTTGCAACAGTGTTACACTGTTTGCTCATATTTAGTTTGTGATCCACAATAATCCCTTTTCTGCAATACTCCTTCCCAGGAGGTCATTTGTATTTGTGCAATTGAGTATTCCTTCCTAAGTGGAGTATTTTGCATTTGTCCTTATTGAATTTCATTCTATTTCAGACCATTTCTCCAGATCATTTTGAATTTGAATCCTGTCCTCCAAAGGGCTTGCAGCTCCTCCGAGCTTGGTATCAACTGGGAACTTTATAAGTGTACTCTATGCCATTTTCCAAATCATTTATGAAGATCTTTACTAGAACTGGACCCTGCACTGATCCCCTGCAGGACCCTGCTCAGTATACCCTTCTAGCTTGACTGTGAACCATTGCTAACTTGTCTCCTCATGTGTTGTGCACCAACCTTCTAGCAGGTTCATCTGGGCTATATTTCCCTAGTTTGCTTGGGAGAAGCTCATGTGAGACTGTATCGAAAGCCTTACTGAAGTCAAGTTTTATCACACCTCCTGTTTCCCCGCATCCACAAGGCTTGTTACCCTGTCAAAGAAGGATAGTAGTTGGTTTGACATTTGTTCTTGACAAATCTATGTTGGCCATTACCTTTTCTAGATATGTACACATTGATTGATTTGCTCCATCATCTTTATAAGTACTAAATTTAAGACAAGTGGTCTATAATTCCCTGAGTTGTCCTCCCCCCATTTTTTAGATAGGTACTACATTTGTTTTTCCAGTCTTCTGGCATGTCTCCTGTCCTCCATGAGATCTCAAAGATAATTGCTAATTGCTCAGAGATCCCTTCAGCCAGTTCCTTAAGTATTCTAGAATGTATTTCATTAGGACTGCCTACCTGCAAAAAACCAGTCTAACTTGTTTAAGTAATTCCTAACTAGAGTCTTACCCTATTTTAGGGTCAGAGCCTACTCCATGTACACTGATGTTCACTATGTTAGTTGGCCAATCTCTGCTCACTGTTGTGATGAAAACTGAAACAAAAAGGGCATTTAACACTTCAGCCACTGCTGCGTTTACTGTTATTGCTTTTCCCTCCTCACCGAGTAATGGGCCTACCCTTTCCTTGCTCTTCCCACTGCTTTACAAGCAAGAGGTTTCAACCTTTTTTCAATTGCAGACCCCTAAAATTTTTGAGTTGAGGTGCAGACCCCTTTGGAAATCTTAGGCAGTCTAAAATTACTGTTTTAATCAATTTGTAAAATGTTTTGTTAATAGGTCTTTAAAAAACTGCCAACTCTGCTAAACTCTCCCCTTAGACTTGCTTCCCATGGGATCTTACCTACCAATTCTTCAAGTTTGCTAAAGTCTACCTTCTTGAAGTCAATTGTCTTTATTCTGCTGTTTTTTCCCTCCTACCATTCCTTAAGACAGGGGTAGGCAAACTATGGCCTGTGGATCGGATCCGGCCCCTCAGGGCTTTGGATCCAGCTCATGGGATGGCCACCCCATGGCACTGCAGACCCTGCGCTGCTCCCAGAAGCAGTCGGCACCACATCCCGGGGTCAGGGGGAGAGAGAGAAGAGAGCTCTGTGCACTGCCCTTGCCTGTGGGTACCTCCCTGGAAGCTCCCATTGGCCAGGAATGGGAAACTGCGGCCAATGGGAGCTTCAGGGGAGGTACCCACAGGCAAGGGCAGTGAGCTCAGCCCTCTGCCCTGCCCCCCCTTCCCCAGGGGCCACAGGGACCTGGGGCCAGCTGCTTCCCGGAGTGGCATGGGGTCGGGACCAGGGCAGGCAGGGACCCTGCCTTAGCCTTGCTGTGTTCCCAGAGCTGCTCCAGGTAAGCAGTGCTGAGCCAGAACCTGAAGCCCTCCTGCACCCCTACCCCCTGCCCTGAGCCCCTACACACCCCTGCCCTGAGCCCCATCCCACACCCTTCCCTGCACCACTGCCTTGAGCCCCCTCCTGCACCCCACCCCCTTCCCTGAGTCTCTTTGTACACCCTGCACCCCTCCTCTGCCCCAATCGCTTGCCCTGAGCCCCTTCCTGCACACCCTCCCACACCCCAACCCCAGCCCTACATTCATGGCCCTGCAAGCAATTTCCCCACCCAGATGTGGCCCTTGGGCCAAAAAGTTTGCCCACCCCTGCCTTAGAATCATGAACTCTTATCATTTCATGATCACTTTCACCCAAGTTGCCTTCCACTTTTGATTTTGTCTAATAGGGAGGAGCCAGCTTTCTGCAATAAAACATTAACGCCAATGCATTCCAAGAACTTGTTGCATAATCTGTGCCCTGCTGTTTCATTTTCCCCAGCAGGCGTCTGGGTAGTTGAAGTCCCCCATCACCACCAACTCCTGTGCTTTGGATGATTGTTAGTTTCTTTTAACAAGGCCTCATGCACCTATTCTTTCTGGTTAGGTGGTCAAGAATAGACTCCTGCCATGACATCACCCTTGGTTTTTACCCTTTTTGTCCTTACCCAAGTCTGCCTCCCACTTCTATCTTTGATATACAAGGCAACACCACCTCCTTTTTTCCCTACCGGTCCTTCCTTAAGAAGCTGTACCCTTCTCTACCAATATTCCACTCATGAATTTTTCCACCCTAGTTCATGATGCCTATTTGGTCATAATTGTGATAATTCATTATTTCTAGTTCTTCCTGTTTAATCACCATAAATCTTTCTTTATCATAGAGACTGCTAAGAGGTTCATTATATTTCCCCTCTTGTCCTTTGTCCCTGCTGTGATTGCCCATGTTCTGCCCAAATTCTGACCCTTCACCCTGGTCTCTAGGTTTTGGACTTGCCTGTAGGCTTTTGTCTCCTGCCCCCCCCCAAGCCTAGTTTAAAGCCCACCTCACTAGGTTAGCCGGTCTGTATCCAAAGATACTGGGCCCCATCTCTACTCAGCAGTCTCTCTCAGACCAGCATTGTAACAGGTCAAGCACTCACCAGTACAGTGCCTACTGCTGGTTACCCTGGGAATTAGCTCTTTCAACCCTGGAGCACCTCCTGCTGGCCAGTGTCCCTCCTGCCTTCAGCCCCTGTCCCTTGGGGTGCTGCCCACAGCAGTGCCCCCACTCTCTGGGTCTCCCTTCCCAGGGGAACCCCAATCCCCTATACCCACCTTGTCTCAGTGTCCACTGCCAGTCCTCATCTAGCCCCCTCTCACCAGGGGCAAAGTGCAGTCTGTGATGGCCACTCATCATTGGCAAGGGTGTTGGATCTGCTGCCTTTCCCTGCAGTCCCAGTACCTTCCTGTCCGGCCTTAGCCTGGGAGGGCACCAGGCCTGCAAGACCCAGCACTGCTCTGTCCAAGGTACTTTTTGCTCTTCCAGCCAGGTCCACCTCTTTCTAAAGTTAGAGAGAGACTGACTGCCCCCTCGCCCTGCAGCTCTTTTATAGGGCCCAGCCTGGCCCTGATTGGCTGCCTCACAGCCTTTTCTGATTGAGTCTCAGCCATCCCTAAGGGCTGGCTTTTAACCCCTTCTAAACCGGAGCCGGGTGGCTTCCCGGCTACCAGCATCCCACTGCCGATGGAGTCTCCTGCGACTGCGGGGCCTATTTCTGCTCCTCTGTCCGTTCACGCCTCCGAGCGGAGTTCCTCTGGGCGGCGTCCACCGACTCCCTTGACGCCTTTGCGGAGCGGTGGGCGCTGTCCGGGGTTCTCTGCTCGGTGTCCCCGTCCGGTTCCCTTCGTTTGACCCTTTGACCGCACTCCCGTCCCCGTTTTTTTTTCATTAGTTGTCCCCCGTAATTAGTTGGTTCTCCAGGCCCTGTGGATCTCCCCCTTAGGCTGTGGGGGGATCCTTTTGTAGTGGACGAGCTCTGCCCGCCCACGTCCTGGATTCCCAATAGGACCAGCATCCCACTGCTGAGGAAGCGGAAGCCTTCCTGGCAGCACGATGACTGTGCAGCTGTGTGTTCACCTCCAGGACATGCCTGTCTCTGCCCGGGCCCCTACCCTTGACTGGAAGGATTGACGAGAACACCGCCTGCACCCCCAACTCCTTCACCCTCACTGCCAGAGCCCCTGTGCTCACTGCCGATCTGCTCAGAGTCATGGCTTCTCCTCCTCCACCTTTGGGGGAGATTCCTCAACCCTCGTTACCAGGGCAGCATACTGGTTTTTGCTCTCTATGGACAGTGGGTTGGGAGCAGGGGTGGAGCACTGCCAGAACTAGCCAGCAGCCGGCCTCCCACTCTGTTCAAGAGCCATTTCCTCCCCCCCAGTGGCACTATTGTAGTCCTCTGCAGCTGGATTGCTTCCTCTGCCTTGGGGGTCTCCCTGTGCATGTTTTCAATGAATTCTTCCTGTTTCATGGATGGGCCTCAGCCTAGCCACCTCCTCCAGTAGCTCTCCCACCTGCTTCCTGAGAGATTTTACCAAGGGACACCTCTCACACAGGATGGTCTCCGCCCCCCTGGCTTTCTATGACTGGGAAATGCAGGCCACAGTCCCTGCAAATCCACACCAGGACCTAAGTAGAAGCATCCTTGGTTGTGTTCTTTGTCTGGATGCAGGTGAGCGGGAGGAGCCAGAAGTAGTGTCGGTATTAGCCACGTGGCCTTTCTAGACCATGCTGATTTTATTCTTTCTCCCTCCAACAAACTCCCTCACATCTCCCCGGTTTGCATGGCACAGACTGCCTGGGTTCTCAGCCTGGGGGCTGCAGACAGGTCCAGCGAAGTTACAAGATCAAAGAGGGGGGATCCCCAGACATTTCTGTTCTAATGAGCAGTCTCCCCCATCTGAAGAAGGCTAAAAGCCCCTGCTCTAGAGACATAGATCAGATGAGATGATCCATCTCTCCAGTGCCCTCCAGTGATGTGGCCTGCAACACCAGGTTGAGGTGGGCTTTCCCAGCCCCCTGGTACTGGTGTCCCTTTTCCAGGGATCTCCCCCACAGCTGGGATTGTCCTGTCTCCTGTTGCCATAGTTTCTCTTCTGCCTCCCCTGCAGTGTTTCATGAACTCGATCCTGCAGTGTCTGAGCAACACGAAGGAGCTCCGGGACTACTGCTTGCAGAACCAGTACGTGCGGGACCTCAACAGCAACAGCCGTATGCACACCGCGCTGATGGCAGGTAAGGGGAGCCAGCTGCCCACAGCCAGGGCTGGGAGATACCAGTGCTCCACCTGGCCCGTCCCTTTGGCAGACTGGGGGCTGAGCCGGTGCCTACAGCTTGCTCCCCTCTGGCGAGTGACCCTGTCTGAACGGGGCTCCCGGCCTCTTGGTCCTCTGGCTCTGTGTCACATGGGCACAAGAAGATTTTCCTGCAAAACTCTCCCTCGGATGCGAGAGTCATGCTGGCTTTTTTCTTCTCACATCCCCTGCCAGCCTTTGCCCTCGGTGACCCCTTTGCCACACCATCACTAGTCTACCTGCCCGGACCCATTTGGGGCACTAAGGGATAAACCCATCAACAAGAAGAAAATTGTTCCTACCACATGTGAGTCACATAGCTGGTGGTCATCAGCAGGATGCTTGCAGATGCTGGAAGTGGTGTCGTTTTTCTGTATCACGTGATGTTTAAAGGTTCCAAGGCATCCAATACGGAAAAATCACCAAAACAACCATAACGCGAAGAAACAGTCTAATTTTGCCCAAAATTGTCAGAAAACTTCTATGCGGTCAAAATAGCACTGTTTTGGAAAGTCTGGGACATATATAGCCCCAGGTGATATATTGTATGCATTTCCCTGTGCTTGTTTGCCTGCGGTTAAAGCAAAAGTCTGTAGTCACAGCACAGCATGAGTTTGTTTGTACCGTGTAATACATCAAAATATTTGTCATTATTTATAGAATGGACTGATTGGGGAAATGTTTTTCTGTCTGCTATTTTTATAAGCTACACAGATAACAACACCTCAACCCCCTAAATATAAAACATATATTTTGATGTTGTCTGCTCAACCGGAGACATATGTCTAAAGCACACAGATGCAACTATTGTTATCTTCTTACTGTCACTGAATACAATGACAATCCATGTGAACGCCTTAGAAACAGTAAGGACACTTTGCAGAAGGGCTGTGGAATGTCTTGTATGAATATATCCTGTGAATAACAAAGTATAGCCAAAAGAAAAGGAGGACTTGTGGCACCTTAGAGACTAACCAATTTATTTGAGCATGAGCTTTCGTGAGCTACAGCTCACTTCATCAGATGCAAGGGTTAGTATAGCCATGTGCTCTCAGTGTAACCTCTACATCTAACGAGGGGCTATTGAAGGTCAAATGCAGCACCCCTTCGAGCTATATTTACTCACAAACATAGTCTCAGTAGTATGCAGACAGTTGAAACATTTCTGCTCGCCCCGAGGGTCTCTGCTGAGTTCGATACTGTGCTGCTGCACTCGTCCCTGTCACAGCTGCGTGCATGGGAGCACAGCAAATCTTCCCTGCGGCAGTCGCATCTCCTCGTCGCACGGGCATTCTCACCGCCCCGCTGCGCAAAGGGCAGGGCGGCTTCCGGAGCAGGCAGCAGCACCACAATGGCAGGGACGAGACGACCCGTGCTGTCTGTCACCCGTCCGAGGGTAACAGGGGGGACTTGAAGATACCGAACTTGTTGCATGATTCCATGTGAGCTGATAATTTGCACTTTTCAAGTGCTGCCTGAAGGAGGCCACTGATGGGAGCAGTTTCTCACTTGTTTTGTTCTTCTTAGCAAGCAACCCATAGCCCACGATCTCCAGAGCTCCTTCTTTGTACCACATTACAGTGAAGATACCAATGCGACACAGGCTGCCTCCGCTGCAAAACCTTACATGACATAAATCTCAGTTGAAAGGCCAAAGTGCCTGATGAAAAGGTAGTGGCAAATGGGGGCTCCCTCAGGCTTTCCTGTTGCAGGGGGGCCGCTTTCAGTACATATTACATGAGAATTGGGAAAACAGCTCCCTGGGTAGTCCTGTGGTCGGGCTCTATGCCCCAGAAGCAGTGAGCCGCTGGTTCAAGTCCCCTTTCTGTTTGTTGAGATCAAGTCTTGGGAACTTAATCTCTTGCCCCCGCGAGTGTTCCACTTTCACTATATATTAACCGGGGCAAAGGCAGCACTCCAAGCCCTCCGTGGTATGGGGGTTAAGGTGTTCACCTGGCATGTGTGTGCTCCCGGTTCAACTCCCCTCGGCGTTGCTTGAGATGGGAGCCTCAATTTCTTACCGCTCCAGCCTTCCACTTTAACTATATATTAACCGGGGCGAGCTAAGCTTTTCAGTCCCTCTATAGTACGGGGGTTAGGGCACTCGCTTGGATTGCGGGTGACCCTGGTTCAACTCCCCTGGGTGTTGCTTGAGACGGCCTGGAGAGCCTCAATTTCTTACCGCTCCAGCCTTCCACTTTAACTATATATTAACCGGGGCAAAGAAAAGTCTCCAAGCCCTCTATGGTATGGGGGTTAGGGTGCTTGCTTGCTTGGATTGCGGGTGACCCTGGTTCAACTCCCCTGGGCGTCGATTGAGACGGCAGGGGGAGCCTCAATTTCTTACCGCTCCAGCCTTCCACTTTAACTATATATTAACCGGGGCGAGCTAAGCTCTCAAGTCCCTCTATGGTATGGGGGTTAGGGTGCTCGCTTGGATTGCGGGTGACCCTGGTTCGCATCCCCGCTCGGCGGGATAGGAGGGCCTCTGGCAGGTGAGAGGAGGCCCCTCCTAGCTGAGCAAGAGGCCCGGCACAGGGCCTCTTGCTTTTTTAATTAAAGAGGCAATGCTGCGCTACAGTAAAACCCCCCTCTCACTCTTGTCCACCCTGATCAGGATACACGCCCAGGTTGTGGCAGACCCCAGGGCACTCCCCTGCTCTTTTGAGGGGTGTGAACTGGGGGCCGCCACCTCCTGGGGAGAGTCGCTGGCAAGCGATCCCTGTCCGAATCCCCTCTCCGTCCCAAGAAGACAACGGCCTCTTGAGAAAGAGAGGGGCTTCGGACAAGGATGGCCCACCCAAAGGACGGTCGCCTAGGAGGCAGGAAATCCCTGTGCAAATCCCTGCTGAACGGGCAGCTGGGGGATTTGAACCAGGATCTCCCACAACCCAGGCGAGTATCCTAACCACTGGACTAGAGAGTGAGGGTAGCCGTGAGGCCGGGCCAGAGCCCATTTAACTAAAGTGGAACAGCTTCAACAGGCAAGAAGGAGGCGGGCAACCCCCTCACTAATAGAGAAAGATCCAGGGGAGATTTGAACCCACATCTCACGCACCCCAGGCGCACACTGTGACCATCAGCCTACCAAGGGAGTTGTGGTAAAGAGAGGCCCAAATTCCATTTAATTCAAGTGGAACAGCTTTGAAAGGCAAGAAAGGAGGCACCCCCAGAAAGACAGCCACCCACACACACACCAAGGGGGATTTGAACTCACATCTTCCCCACCCAAAGCGCACAGTCTAACCATCAGCCTACAGAGGGAACTGGGTCAGCCTGAGGCCCAAATACCATTTAATTAAAGTGGAACAGCTTCCACAGGCAAGAGAGAAGCAGCCCCCCTCCGGCAGTACCCAAAGACCAACCAGGCCTGTGTTAAACGCTCATTTCAAGCTCTTTTCAGCATCAGCAGATCTGGGGAATTGAACCCACAGCACCCACATGGAGCCCAACCACTGGACCACGGAAGGAGCGGTGCCGGGCGCTTTGCCTGAACAATAGTTAATTAACGTGGAACACCTTCTTCGGGCCAAAAAGCAAGGGACGCCACAGATTCAATCCAGGACCACCAGCCATCTCATCAGTTTTCACAACAGACAAAGGGAGGATTTGAACCCACAGCGCCCACAAGCCAGACCAGTAGCGTAACCCCTGGACTACACAGGAAGCTGCTGAATTGGCTGGCCCAAATAATATTTCATTAAAGTTGAACAGTTTCACGGGAAAGAGGAAGGGATCACGAGACCCCCATCACTAGATTTACGGAACCACAGAACACAGACAGCCCATAGGGCAGCGCTCGTCAAACCTCCCCACAACCTTCCCAGCAGGATGAAGGGGGATTTGAACGAGCCAGCCTCCTACCCCCTCTCTGAAGTCTAACCACGGAATCAGAGAGGGAGCCGCAGCCTTTAACTGGGCTCAGGGCCCTTCAATTAAAGTGTAACAGCTTCAAGTGAGGGTGCTCCCGTCGCTGTAGCCCAGGACCCAGTGATTAGGGCACTCACCCGGGTGGTAGGTGAGCCCTTTGCAAATCCCTTGTGCTCGTCAGGCAGCGGGGAGAGTTAAGAAGGTGAATGGCCATAATGCAACAGACCCATGGCCCAGCTAGCCCACTGTCCTGCCTTCCAACAGCGGCCAATGCCGGCTGCATCAAAGGCAGTGAACAGAAGAAGGCAACTCTCAAGCGATCCGTCCCGTCGGGCCCCCCCCCTCCCAGCAGCTGGCCGTCAGCGGGCGAAGGACGCCCGGACCACGGGGCTGCGTCCCTGACCGTCTTGGCTAATAGCCACGGATGGACCCATTCGCCACAAACTTTCTCAGTCTTTCTATTCGAACCCACTTACAGTTTTGGCCCACCCCACCTCCACCGGCAACCACTTCCACAGGCTGAGCGTGCGTTGCGGGGCCAAGTACTGCCTTTGGTTTGGGTTAAAGCTGCTGCCTGCTTATTTCAGCGGGTGACCCCTGTTCTTGCGTTGCGTGAAGGGGTAAATAACACGTCCCGATTCCCGCTCCCCACCCCAGTCATGACTGGCTAGCCCTCTGTCAGAGCCAACCTTAACCGTCTCTTTTCCCAGCTGAACCTGAAGCACGCTCCCCCCCCCACCAGCCTCCCTCACAGGCGAGGCCCCAAACCACTAGGTTAAAAGTTACACAAGGGGGCCTCCGCCTCTGTCTCCTGGGCTGTTTTGTGGGGCGTTCGGCCGGTCCCTAACCAGCTCACGCTAAATGGTCCCTAACCAGCTCACGCTAAGTCCCCTGAGGGGTTCCTGGCCGTGGCTGGCAAGCAGAGGGCGGTACCTGGGAGGGGAAGACGCTGGGTCGATTTCCTTCTCCCCGCCTGATGGGCGCCGGGGAGTTGAAGAGGGCTCTGCAGTCTCTCAAGCGTGAGCCCCAATACTGAAGTAAAGAACCGCCTGAGGAGACTTCCTCGTTGTAGCTTGTCGGGCCTGTGCCACTTCCATGAAGTGGTAACGGGCCAGCCTTGCAACATGAATCCCTCTGTAGTCCAGTGGTTTGGGTGCTTACCCAGTGTGTGGGTGATGCTGGTTCAACTCCTCCCCCAGCTTGCTGAGGAAGGACTTAAACAAACAGCCATCTCCCTGTTCTCAAGCAAGTATCCAGCTTCTGGACTAAGAGGGATCCCCCTGGGGCGCTTGGGCCCCTATCTCTTTTTTTTCCTGCTGAAGCTGTTCCACTTACATGACATATTCATGGGGCCAGCAGCTCACCTAGCAGCCCACTGTAGTCTGATGGGTGTGGTGCGTGCCTAGCAAGTGGGAGGCTGTGGGTTCAAAGCCCCTTTCTTCTTGCTGAGAAGGGATCTGAACTCCCTCTCAGGCGAATCGCCTAAGTGCTAGGCTCGGAGGTTTTCCCCTGTGGGGGCTCTCTCGGTCTTTTCTGTTGCAGGAGGGCTACATTCGGTTACATTATTCACTGGGGCAAAAGCAGAGCCACCAGAGTTGGGTGGTCCAGTGGTTGGACTCTGTGACTTGCATGTGGGAGGTTGGTGGTTCCCATCCCCCTTTTGCTTCTTCTTCTTCTTCTTAAAGAGAAGGGAGTTGAGCACTTGCCTCTCAACCAAATGGCCTAAGTGTCTGCCTAGGAAGTAGTGGGATGTGGGCTCTCCCTCAGGCTTTTCTGTTGCAGGTTGGCCGCTTTCAGTGCATATTACATGAGAATTGGGAAAGCAGCTCCCTGTGACTCCCTGAATAGTCCTGGGGTCGTGCTGCGTGCCCTGGAAGCAGTAAGCCGCTGGTTCAAGCCCCCTCTCTGTTTGTTGAGATCAAGGCTTGGGAGCTTAATCTCTTGCCCCGCCAGTGTTCCACTTTCACTATATATTAACCGGGGCAAAGGCAGCTCTCCAAGCCCTCTATGGTACAGGGGTTAAGGTGCTCACCTGCTGTGTGTGTGCTCCCGGTTCAACTCCCCTTGGCGTTGCTTGAGATGGGAGCCTCAATTTCTTACCGCTCCAGCCTTCCACTTTAACTATATATTAACCGGGGCGAGCTAAGCTTTTAAGTCCCTCTATGGTATGGGGGTTAGGGCACTTGCTTGGATTGTGGGTGACCCTGGTTCAACTCCCCTGGGTGTCGCTTGAGACGGCATGGGGAGCTCAATTTCTTACCGCTCCAGCCTTCCACTTTAACTATATATTAACCGGGGCAAAGAAAAGTCTCCAAGCCCTCTATGGTATGGGGGTTAGGGCACTCGATTGGATTGCGGGTGACCCTGGTTCAACTCCCCTGGGTGTCGCTTGAGACGGCATGGGGAGTCTCAATTTCTTACCGCTCCAGCCTTCCACTTTAACTATATATTAACTGGGGCGAGCTAAGCTTTCAAGTCCCTCTATGGTATGGGGGTTAGGGCGCTTGCTTGGATTGCAGGTGACCCTGGTTCGCATCCCCGCTCGGTGGGATAGGAGGGCCTCTGGCGGGTGAGAGGAGGCCCCTCCTAGCTGAGCAAGAGGCCCGGCACAGGGCCTCTTGCTTTTTTAATTAAAGAGGCAATGCTGCGCTACAGTAAAACCCCCCTCTCACTCTTGTCCACCCTGATCAGGATACACGCCCAGGTTGTGGCAGACCCCAGGGCACTCCCCTGCTCTTTTGAGGGGTGTGAACTGGGGGCCGCCACCTCCTGGGGAGAGTCGCTGGCGAGCGATCCCTGTCCGAATCCCCTCTCCGTCCCAAGAAGACAACGGCCTCTTGAGAAAGAGAGGGGCTTCGGACAAGGATGGCCCACCCAAAGGACGGTCGCCTAGGAGGCAGGAAATCCCTGTGCAAATCCCTGCTGAACAGGCAGCTGGGGGATTTGAACCAGGATCTCCCACAACCCAGGCGAGTATCCTAACCACTGGACTAGAGAGTGAGGGTAGCTATGAGGCCGGGCCAGAGCCCATTTAACTAAAGTGGAACAGCTTCAACAGGCAAGAAGAAGGAGGCAGGCAACCCCTCTCGCTAATAGAGAAAGGTCCAGGGACACGCACCAGGGGAGATTCAAGCCCACATCTCACACACCCCAGGCACCCAATGTGACCATCAGCCTACAGAGGGTGTTGCAGTAAGGAGAGGCCCAAATACCATTTAATTCAAGTGGAACAGCTTTGAAAGGCAAGAAAGGAGGCACCCGCAACGCTACCCAGGGAGGTTTGAACTCACATCTCGCCCACCCAAGGCGCACAGTCTAGCCATCAGCCTACAGAGGGAACTGGGTCAGCCTGAGGCCCAAATACCATTTAATTAAAGTGGAACAGCTTCCACAGGCAAGAGAGAGGCATCCCCACCCCACCCCACCCCACCCCACCCCCAATCACAGAACTCCAAAGGTCTGGGAACACCTACCAGGGCTGCATTTGCCACCTCTCCAAATCTCTTCTTAGTACAGGCACAAGGGCGATTTGCAGCAGGGTCCCCCACAGCCCTTGTGAGGACCCTAACCATCGCACTAAAATTACACAGAAGGCCTGTGCCTCCTTCCCCCTCTGCTCAAATCTGTTTTGTATGATCTTCGGCAGGTACATATCAATCTGACACAAAATGGTTCATGCACCTAAGTCAGCTTACTCCAGGAGGGGTTCCTGGCTGCAGATCACAAATATATCTCGGTCCCAAGCTGCCTAAAAGGGTCAGGGCTTAGCACCGCCCCTCTTCTTGGCATGTCCCAGTGGCTAGCTTCGGCAGTTCTGTGACTGTCATTCTTGTTTTTATGTATCCCATTCTTTGGTACCTGTCTCTGCCCCTTCCTCCAAGACAGAGTCCAAGCCCCTAACTCAGGCATTGGGAATCCCATTGTTGTTCCAATGATTTTCTAGGCATCTGGAAGCCAGGGCAATGGTGAGATTGCCACATCTATACCCCCTTGTGGGTCTGGTCCACAATGCTGAGACAGAGGGGAGCGGAGACAGAGTATACTTGGTCCATATTACAAGCAAAGAGCACTGGGAGGTAAGGGAGCTGAGAACAGGCATGCCAGGGGCATGTAGTCCTGAGACCAATGGAGAAGAGGGATTGCTGTCAGTGGGGATGCTCTGGCGTTCATACAATAGACATCACTAAGTCCAACAGAGGTGTGAATGGGTGTGCTTTGTGAATGCTGCAAGCCCTGAGATCTGGGTGGGCAATGCAGAATAGACACTGAGAGACCAGGTGACAGCTTATGCCAAGGCCCCTCGGTCTCACCTGAACACTGACAAATACCTGGCTGGAACCCATCTGACTCACCTGTGTGTTAATATTGTTAAAACAGACATTAGAAATGTAAGAATGTGTTTAGATTTTATAAAACGTTTGTAAATTGCTGCATGCATTAATCTCGCTTATAATATCTGTACCCAATGGTATAAGGTAATATTTAAGTGTTTGCATTGTAATCCTTGGTAACTGTAAATCACGAATGAGGAGAAAGACATCAGGTCGTGTGAAATGCTGGTGTGCAGAAGGTGTGATGTCCTGTCCTGCCCAATAGAGAAGGCCCATCAATGGCAGATGAACTACTGTGGAACCTTAAAAGGGAGAAAAGACCTCTTTGGTTTCTCTTCTCTCTCCAGCTCAGCGGCTGTCGTCAGCCAGCTCTTTCTACTGTGCCACCGAAAGCTGAAGTAGAGTCACTTCTACTGACAGCATGAATGTTTGACAACATACAACACATGTCTGTTCCCAGCTCTGCTTCTTCTTTTGATCAGTTGTTTTGTTGCGATTATCAAATGATTTGAGATTGTGCCTTTTTATGGGCTCAGAGACGTCTCCCTCACCCCTTTGCAGCCTCCTGGTTACAAACTGTTTCATTCCTTGTGTGCCGTTCTCTGTGATCAAGCAAACTTTCTTCAGTTTCTGGTGGGGTCACAGTAGATGTTGCAGTGTTCACAAGTGGCTGCCTGTGGTCTGGGCTTGTTCCAGGTTCAGTGCATAAAGGTTTTGTCATACTTTCAGTCACAAGTTTTATAATATCTTGGACAGCAGTTTCATCTGTAGCAATGCCCTTTGTGGTCACTTCTTTGTGGAGATCTGCTTCTGAAGGCTGCATTCCACACATCTGCCTTGTGTAGATGTTACAGCTGCCTTAAAATGTGCAGAGACAAGGTGGGTGAAGTAATATCTTTGATTGGACTGAGTTTTCTTGGTGTTCGAAAGCTTGTCTCTTTCACCATAGTCCAGTAAAAGATATTACCTCACCTGCCTTGTCTCTCAGATATCTCGGGGAAAACACATCACTGCGAATAACGTAAAATGTACAGTCAGGTAATACTTGGTCAGCGCCTTATCTTTTGTGCAAAGATGCAGATGCTTCTCACAGTCCTCGCTGAGTGATTGCCACATGCTTCTGTGGTATATGGCATGACATGGCCGTGGAGCAGTCTGGTATTCTGTACCCTGACTGTCAGCTGGCATGGGACATATATCTGGCTTCTGGTACATTTACACAACCCCATCTAGCATAGTTCATATGACCACACTGCAATTCAAGTGCAATCATCTCTGCCAGTGTCTCAAGCGACGAGGACTTGTTATCTCCTCTCTTTGCTGCAGTGTATCCCTCAGGAGTTGGGCAACATCCATTACATATTTCAGAGTAGCGGCCGTGTTAGTCTGTGTTTGCAAAAAGAAAAGGAGTACTTGTGGCACCTTAGAGACTAACCAATTTATTTGAGCATAAGCTTTCGTGAGCTGCATCTGATGAAGTGAGCTGTAGCTCACGAAAGCTCATGCTCAAATAAATTGGTTAGTCTCTAAGGTGCCACAAGTCCTCCTTTTCTTTATCCATTACATAGTTTTCCCAGAGCAGAAATGTATCTCAGCAGTTTTTCCCTTGGGTAACGTAAGTGTCCATGAGCTGGCGGAGTGACTGGGTTCTGTTCATGACGTCTGCCAGAGCATTCTGTGCTTCCACGCTCTTTTCTCTGTGTGCCTTGTCCACATCTTCAAATGCTTCCGTGCAAGGTCAAGCTTTCTCCAAGATGCGTCTCTTCTCGTCTCCTGGGAGAACATCATTGTTCATGGAATCGCCCAGTGCCACCCATTTCAAATGATTCATTGCTTCCTTCATAGGTTTCTGGATTCTAACACCACGGTTCTGTGCTTTCGCTCCTACAGCATGGCTGATGACTGAAGCACCATCGATGCTTGCTTCCACAAGGAGGTCTTCAAACCCACTTTCCTGTATCACACTGCCTATGTCACCCAGGAAATTCACTGTACGATGCACGCCTCCCATCTCAAAGGGGTCATTGTCAAATTCGGTTCGATTCCTCCATTTAATCAACTGTGCTTTGCAATACATTGCTTCATCATACACGTCATAAGTCCAGTCTTGGCCCAGAGAGTGGAACATATCCTGAAAATATTTCATCCTGGTGTACTCTGTATTTACATCAGTTGCTGATGCAGAAATCATTGCACGGTAGCCAATAGTCATAAAATAGCAGACAGAAAGTCTTCTCCAATCAGTCCACCCTACAAATAATGACAGATATTTTGATGTATTACATGATACAAACAAGCTCATACTGTCGTGTGACTACAGACTTTTGCTTTAACCAAAGGCAGACAAGTATGGGAAAATGCATAAAATATGTCACCAGGGGCTAAATATTCCCCAAACTTTCCGCAACAGTATTATTTTGAGTACATAGTTCGTAGGCAATTGAATTTAGAAGCTTTCTGCCAATTTTTGGTAAAAAAATAGACCGTGTTTCTCCAAGTTGTGGCCTTTTTGGTGATTTTATGATTTTTTCAGGTTAAGGTTTCAACATGACATGATATAGAATAACTGCACCACTCCCAGCAGCTACAAACACCCTGCTGATGACCACCAGATGTGTGTCTAACATGTGGCAACAAAATGTTTCTCGCTGACTCATTCATAAGACCCCTTTTTAAATCTGACTGGCTGACGACTCCTCCTCCAGGTTTGCCAGCTCTGCCGCTGATACCCAAGGTGTAGGCTTCAGCTTCCTCCGTGAGACCCTGGCCAGGCAGAGCAGACCAGGTTTCCTGCTGCTCCTCTGCTCAGCAGATCTGGCCGTGAATATGCACTGGGAGCAGATCTGCGGAGTAAGAAGCTGGACAGTCCCCCCTCAGAGGAGAGCCGCCGGTAGATGGGGCTGCGGTTCTGAACACGCCCCCAGGGACCTGGGGGATTGGGCTGGAGCAAGCTGCAGGCCCTGGTAACCCTTGTTTGCACTCTCTCTTGGCAGAGTTCGCAAAGCTGATCCAGCTGCTCTGGACCTCGTCCCCCAATGAAGTGGTGAGCCCCTCGGAATTCAAGACCCAGATCCAGAGATACGCACCCCGCTTTGTCGGCTACAAGTAAGGCTCTGCCACAGCCTAGGCTAGACGGGGGGTGGGGTAGGGGGCTTGTGGAGCCCAGGGAGTGGTTCCTTACCCTTCCCTTGTCCACTCCAGCCAGCAGGATGCTCAGGAATTCCTGCGCTTCCTCCTCGATGGGCTCCACAGCGAGGTGAACCAGGTGCTAGTGCGGCCCAGATCCAACCTGAACAACCTGGACCACCTGCCGTAAGTAGGCGGCGCGCGCGAGGAGAGAGCCACGCCCGTGGCACAGACTGGTGCCTCTCGCACGCTGCCTCTGCAGAGCAGCATCCATCCATCATCGCCAAGGAGCCACGCTCCCTGCCAGCTGGCTCACGCCCAGCCTGGAACTGGAGAAGGGGTCCCAGAGGTGTTTTTCACCAGCTAAACCCAACCCCAGGGGCCTGCCTTGGCCAGCTCTCTCTTTGGGGTGATTCTGAGCAAGTTCAGATTGGTGGTGGCTGGACCAAATTGGCAGCAAACGCCCAGGACACCAGAACCCAACTGTGATGGGGCCTGGGGGGAGACGGGGGCTGCAGGTGCGGAGGGGAGATTGGGGCCTAATAAACGAGCCACAGGGAAGGAAAATCACCAGCAGATCCCAAACTGGGCAGGTAACTGTCCCCTCCAGAAAAGAAAAGAAAAGAAAAAAGAAAGAAAGCCCTGCTAATGTGAGGGGATCCCTTCTTCCCACGCGTTCCAAGCTCGGGGGAGCCGGCAGCCCTGTAACAGCCCGGCATTCTGCACACCTGCCTGCCGTGATGTCTGTAGGGTTTAGCATTGCTAGCCCTGGAATTAGCACGTCACAGATCCCAAATATATGGAGTCCCCAGGCTTGATGTATGGGGGTACGGCTCTGGTCTCTTATGTCACTCAACTCGCGAGCCATCAAGTGCTCCAGCGGTGCTGGACTAAAGTTCAAGTGGACTAAATGCAAAGCCCGAAGGCCCTCAGCATGCCGTGCTTTTAAGGGTTTGAGACCCACTGGCGCGGTAGTGGAGTTCAGGACCAGAGAAGCTTTTCCAGCATCAGTCCTGGACCAGTGACCGTAAAGGGGGCAGAGCATGCTCCCTGCAGCTCCCTCCTAATTGGCATGCTTCCGCCTGCAGACTGCAAAGCAGCTCAGGCCTTGGTGGGGCGCTGGCCCTGGCAGGCATCTCACACACTCTGTCTCTTCTTTGTCCCCTGCAGTGACGATGAAAAAGGGAGGCAGATGTGGCAGAAGTACCAGGAGAGGGAGGATAGCCGGATCGGAGGTGAGTGCCTGGGTACGGGGAGGGGAGGACATGGGGGCAGGGAGTGGATGGAAGGATAGCAAGGCCCAGGGAGTGAAGTGGAGGCGGGCAGGGGAATTGCAGTGTCTATGGAGGGGAGGGCAGGCAGCCGGCTCAGACCCCATACATCCAGTACACAAATGGATAGATCGGTAGAAGACACGGTTGCTGTGATGGTCAGAGCCCTGCCGGGTGAGGGCTGGGCCATGCAGTGCCTTGGGCATCTCTCACCCCCTCTCGTTCCCACCCCACCCCAGATCTCTTCGTCGGGCAGCTGAAGAGCTCCCTGACCTGCAGCGAGTGTGGTTACTGCTCCACGGCCTTCGACCCCTTCTGGGACCTGTCCCTGCCCATTGCCAAGGTAATGCCCCCACCCCCACCTGCTGCTCAGCGTCCCCCCATCCTGCCTGCCTGGGCATGCTCTGACCCTCACTCTTTGCTCCCCACAGAAGAGCTATGGCGAGGTGACCCTGTTGGACTGCCTGCGGCTCTTCACCAAGGAGGATGTGCTGGATGGAGACGAAAAGCCAGTGAGGGAGGGATGGGTGGGGAAACGGTGGGAGGAAGGGATGGACGGGCAGGGACAGATGGACAGGCAGACTGCTGTTTAGGGATCAGGAGGTGCGGTACAGAGATCATCACCCTTCGGCACTGCGCCATTTGCCCACATCACAGTTTTGCTGTAGCAGTTGGTCCCGCATCCCAGCCCCATGGGAATGAGGCCGCCTGCCCTCAAGGTGGGCACCATCTTGGCTCAGGGATAGGCTTGGATTTGCTTCCGCTGTGCCCCATTTCCGCTAGACGGTGGGCCTATTTGCTGAAGTTCCCCTGTGGGTAGTACGCTCGGGCCTGGCCCAGGGCTCCTGGGTTCAGCCCCCCGATGATGCTATCAGGATCCCCCTCTAATCCTGGTTTGTCTCCCCCAGACATGCTGTCGTTGCAAAACCAGGACAAGGTGCACAAAGAAGTTCAGCGTCCAGAGGTTTCCAAAGATCCTGGTGCTTCGTATCCATCAGTCTCCCCGGAGCTCCCTGCAGTGGAGATCCCAGCACCTAGGCAGCATATGCCATGGGGCGGGAGGGTGGGGGGTCTTGGGGCAAAGGGATATGGGTGGGAGTCACCTCCTACCCCCAGGCATTAGCAGATCCAGCTTCTGCTGAGTGGGACATACCAGAGGAAGACCGGGGCCCATCCCCAAGAGGGCAAAGGGCTCTGTGCACATCTCCTCCCACCCTTCCCTCCCATCCATCTGTCCTGGCCCTGCCCCCTTTCCTTGACTCCGCCCCCCCAGATCTGAAGCGCTTCTCTGAAGCCAGGATACGAACCAGCAAGCTCACCACCTTCATCAGCTTCCAGCTGAAGGACCTGGACCTGCGGGAGTTTGCCGCACAGAGCTGCAGTGAGTACCCTGGGGCAAGGCGGGGGCTGGGTGTGCTGGCACAGGGAGACAACATGCCCGTAGCTGATGGGGCAGGGCTGGGGCAGCGTCCCTCACGGCATCCCACTGGGCATCAGGGGCATGTCACGGAGCACCCCTGTCGCTAACCAGTGTGCCACACTGCCCGGCCTGGCCCTAGATCAGACACACACCCAGTCGTGACCCTTCCTCCCTGTGCAGATTTATTCTTCACTTACCAAGGTCAAGAGAGTGGGTTGCAGCCTGCCAGCAAAGCAGACTTCCCCACAGCCACCTCTCCTCCACCCAGGCTGCCCCTCTGAACTTCTCCCGTTTCCTCTCCCTCCCACTTAGATCCTTCCACTTACCCATCCCATTGCCTCATCAGCCCAGCAATTGCCACCCAAGCTGAGTCATCCCCAACAGGCTTCAGCCTGCACACCTTCCCCGTGCTGCAGCCACCTCGAATCGGGCCCTGGCACAGGGAGCTTGGTGGCTGATGAGCCACCCCAAGGGAGCTCTCCCCACTAGCTGCGTGTCCTTGGTTGCCAGTGCACTCATCCCACAGACAGGGCGTGGGTACGTTCTGTCTCCCTAGGACTGTGTCCTGCCCCAGCAGAGGCTGCACGGCACGCTCTGCCTTGCTGCACCCCTCTACCCCACACCCTCGAGGGAACGAGACAGTGGTGGACGAATTCCCCAGCCCCCGAGGGACATGCCTTTAGCCTTGTATTTCAGGTGTGGAAACTGAGGCACAGGACGTGACACACACAAAGCCATGCACTAAGCCAGTGGCAGAGCTAAGAACAGAACTGAGGAGTCCTGGCTCCCCCAATCACTTGCTCACTCAAGACCACTCTCCCTCCCCAAGCGGAGAATAGAACCCAGGAGTCCTGGCTCACCCCCTCCCCCATTCTTCTGCCCAGTCCTTGGGGTCTTGCTCTTTGTGCCTTGCTAGTGGAATCCCAAGGGCACAATACCAGCCCGGCAGGGGATTCCAGCAGCAGGGGTCTGGATGAGCACGCTGGACCCTACCCTCGCTAATTGCTGGGTTTGCTCTGCTCTGCCCCACCCCTACAGATCATGCCATTTACAACCTGTATGCCATCTCAAATCACTCCGGGACCACCATGGGAGGGCACTACACAGCCTACTGCAAGAGCCCAGTGTCCGGCGAGTGGCACACTTTCAACGACTCCCGGTAATCCTGGCACTTGGCATCCCAGGCACCCGTCCCACTTCCCATGTGGCCAGGGGTCTGTATGGGCATATGGGGAGGTGGATGGGTATTGTGGGCTGATGTGGGGAGCAGCTCTGTGGATTGAGGTGACTGAGGGCTGCATGGGCAATGAGTGTTGTGGGGGAGATCTGCAGATGTGGGGTAACTGGGGGCTGCACAGGCTAGGGGGGCTGTGGGGGTAGCTCTGCAGATGTAGGGTAACTGGGGGCTGCACAGGCTAGGGGGGCTGTGGGGGTAGCTCTGCAGATGTGGGGTAACTGGGGGCTGCGCAGGCTAGGGGGGCTGTGGGGGTAGCTCTGCAGATGTAGGGTAACTGGGGGCTGCACAGGCTAGGGGGGCTGTGGGGGTAGCTCTGTAGATGTGGGGTAACTGGGGGCTGCGCAGGCTAGGGGGGCTGTGGGGGTAGCTCTGCAGATGTAGGGTAACTGGGGGCTGCACAGGCTAGGGGGGCTGTGGGGGTAGCTCTGTAGATGTGGGGTAACTGGGGGCTGCACAGGCTAGGGGGGCTGTGGGGGTAGCTCTGCAGATGTGGGGTAACTGGGGGCTGCGCAGGCTAGGGGGGCTGTGGGGGTAGCTCTGTAGATGTGGGGTAACTGGGGGCTGCACAGGCTAGGGGGGCTGTGGGGGTAGCTCTGTAGATGTGGGGTAACGGGGCTGCACAGGCTAGGGGGGCTGTGGGGGTAGCTCTGTAGATGTGGGGTAACTGGGGGCTGCGCAGGCAATGGGTGTTGGGGGAAATCTGTAGATGTGGGGTGATTGGGAGCTGCACAGGCTAGGGGGGCTGTGGGGGTATCTCTGTAGATGTGGGGTAACTGGGGGCTGCGCAGGCTAGGGGGGCTGTGGGGGTAGCTCTGTAGATGTGGGGTAACTGGGGGCTGCGCAGGCTAGGGGGGCTGTGGGGGTAGCTCTGCAGATGTAGGGTAACTGGGGGCTGCACAGGCTAGGGGGGCTGTGGGGGTAGCTCTGTAGATGTGGGGTAACTGGGGGCTGCACAGGCTAGGGGGGCTGTGGGGGTAGCTCTGTAGATGTGGGGTAACTGGGGGCTGCGCAGGCTAGGGGGGCTGTGGGGGTAGCTCTGCAGATGTGGGGTAACTGGGGGCTGCACAGGCTAGGGGGGCTGTGGGGGTAGCTCTGTAGATGTGGGGTAACTGGGGGCTGCGCAGGCAATGGGTGTTGGGGGAAATCTGTAGATGTGGGGTGATTGGGAGCTGCACAGGCTCTGGGTGATGTGGGGGGAGATTGTAGATGTGGGTGTGACGGGTTCGGTCACAGGGACCCCCTTGGGGCTGCCACCTGATGTGCTGAGAATACCTGTGAGCTCGTTTTCCCAGCACCCAGCGTTCTGCCTTTCTGGGCAATTTGCAACTTGTGCAGTTCTAGCTTCCTCTGATCTTCACTCTCACTTATTTTGCTTACTTTTCTGTCCCTATTTCCCTTACCCAAAATAAGCAAACAGAAAATATCTAACCGGTAATCACTTTGTCTGTTCTCCAGCCAACACACTTAAACCTCACTTAAAATCATTACCAGCATTTCAAAGCAATCAGCTGTGCACAGATCCTGCTTGACTATGCCGCTGTGACAGGTTGAGTCAGAGAAACTCCCTTGGGACTGCCACCTGATGTGCTGAGAGCCCCTTTTCCCTGGCAGCTTGGGACTTCAGTACCCTGTCTTGTTGAGCCAGACACGCCAGCCTGCTGCAAACACAGACCCAGGTCTGAACCACGTCCCCCAAAAGCTGCAGACTTAACTAAAAGCGGTTTAAGAAGTGCTCCTGTCTCTCGCACCCAGATATCCAGTTCCCAGTGGGATCCAAACCCCAGAAAATCTGTTTTACTCTGTATAAAGCTTATACAGGGTAAACTCATAAATTGTCCACCCTCTATAACACTGATAGAGAGATATGCACAGCTGTTTGCACCCCCAGGAATTCATGGCTTACTCTGGGTTAATTAATAAACAAAAGTGATTTTATTAAGTATAACAGGTAGGATTTAAGTGGTTCCAAGTAATAACAGACAATAAAGTAAGTCACCAAGCAAAATAAAGCAAAACATGCAAGTCTAAGAAGAATACATTAAGAAACTGATTACAGATGAAACCTCACCCTCAGAGATGTTCCAGTAAGCTTCTTTCACAGACTAGACTCCTCTCTAGTCTGGGCCCAATCCTTTCCCTGGTACAGTCCTTGTTCCAGCTCAGGTGATAAAAACTAGGGGATTTCTCATGACTGCAGCCCCCTTTGTTCTGTTCCACGCCCTTATATACCTTTGGCACAAGGCAGCAATCTTTTGTCTCTTTGGGTCCCCACCCCTCCTTCTAAATGGAAAAGCACCAGGTTTAAGATGGGTTCCAGTACCAGGTGACATGGTCACATGTCCTGTGAGACCCCAAGCCTTCATTCTTCCCAGCCTGACTCATAGGAAGGCTTGCAAGTAACAGAGCCATCTGCAGTCAATTGTCCTAGCTGATGGAACCCATCAAGATTCTAAACCACCATTAATGGCCCACACTTTGCATAACTACAATAGGACCTCAGAGTTATGTTTTATATTCCTACTTTCAGATACAGGTATGATATAGTCATACAAATAGGATGACCACACTCAGTAGATTATAAGCTTTGTAATGATACCTTACAAGAGACCTTTTGCATGAAGCGTATTCCAGTTACATTATATTCACACTCATTAGCATATTTTCATAAAATCTTATGGAGTGCAACATCACAGTGGGGTAACTGGGGGCTGCATGGGGAATGGGTGTTGGGGGAGATCTGTAGATGTGAGGTGACTGGGGACTGCACGGGCTCTGGGAGTTGTCAGGGGAGATCTGTAGATGTGGGGTGACTGGGGGCTGTATGGGCTCTGGGTAGTGTGGGGGTAGCTAGGTAGATGTGGGGTGACTGTGGACTGCACAGGCTAGGGTGGTTGTGAAGGTAGCTCTGTAGATGTGGGGTGACTGGGAGCTGCACGGGATCTGGGTGTTGTTGGGGGAGATCTGTAGATGTGGGGTGACTGGGGACTGCACAGGCTCTGGGTGTTGTGGGGGTAGCTCTGTAGCTGTGGGGTGACTGGGGGCTGCTATGGGGGTAGCTTCCCTTCCTGTGCCATGACCGCCTCTCTCTCCCTACAGCGTCACCCCGATGTCCTCCAGCCACGTGCGCAGCAGCGACGCCTACCTGCTCTTCTACGAGCTGGCTAGCCCGTCTTCCCGCATGTAGCTCCTGCCCCCCCGCTCGGCCCCTTGGGAGCATGGCATGGCCATGCCGAGACGGGAAGACCCAGGACGGCCACGACTCTGGCGGGGATTTCTATTAATCGGTTCGTTTTTTAAAAAACAACACAAGACGCAAGAGAAACCACCCCTAAAATGGGGCCAGCACCCTGGCCGGGGGTGGGGGGGTAGATTTCTCCTGCCCGGGGGCCCATTGCGGCTGAGGCTGAAGACAAGTGGAGCCCCAGACCAACCGGCGGCACAGACAGCGGAGAGGATGCCGGCACAGAGGGGGCTGGACAGTTTGGACGATTCCTGCTATTAGGGGCGGGGATTGGATTCTTAGCTTATTTTGCTCTTTTCTTTAGTGTGTAATAAATGCCAAGGGGCGCAGAAGCCTGCCTGTCCCATTAACTCCAAGCAACCAACCCCTCCCACCCCGGGGCAGACACGAGTGGGGTTTGGGGACCCAAGAGTACCTCCATCTCATCCTGGTGCAACCACACCATTTGGAGCCTGCTGCTTGGGAACCCCATCTTGAATTGCACTATGGAAACACCGCACCTGCTCTCCAGCTCGGCCCCACCCTGCTCGCTGCAGCCAGGGGCTGCTCCTCTAAACCGGACTAATAGCCCGCCACCCTTCTCCAATAGCCCGAGGCAACTTGGCTGGTGGCTCTGCCCATAGAGCAGTCGTAGCAGTGAATTATTGATTTGAAACTCCCTGGCCAGGCTATGACCGGATTTGTGTGGATGACGCCCAGCGGTGCACAGGGAGCCCAGGACAGGTCCTGGAGTGACTGTTCTGCATCTCAGCACTTTGGGGGGATACTCTTGAGTTCATTTTTAATTGACTTTTCTCAATCCACAGTGCCCACACTGGTTTCCTAGGGGGCCTCCTTGCTTGGAGCATCGGGGATGGGGGAGAGACTCGCTTTGGGTGGGTTTACCAGCCTGCTGTACAACCGTGCCTTAAAATGTTTTGAGAGCAGGGAGGGGCATGTGAGCTGAAGTAATGTTCCCACAATCCTCTGGAGCATGCCCAGCCTATGCCATGAGGGCCAGCAGCTTTCTGAGAGCCAGCTTTTTTTTTTTTTTTTAGGGGGGCGTGGGAGGGTCTCTGAGCAGTTGGGAATGGTGAGCAGCAGCCTCTCCCTCCCACAGAGGCGTGAAGCCAGCCCCATTGGGCTTCCCCTGAATTGGCCAGGGAATCTCAATTGCCTTTTTAGTCTTTTCTCTAATTTGTTCTCTTCCTCCCTTCCCCCCCAGCCACATTCAGAGCATCCCACCACACCCTACAGCTGAGCTAGCCCCTGCCATGCTCAGAGATGCCCCCACAGCCATGTTGAATTGTGCCACTTGCCTGTTCTTGGCACTGCACGGCTGGGGCATCCTGGCTGCTTTGCCTGCTTCCCTCAACCGCTCCTTGCGCCCTGCCCCAAGAACAGGTCTAAGAGGACTGACACTTAGATTGAAAGGGACATTTTCCAACTGCTTAGCCAGGGCCCCTTTCAACGTGGCTGGGGGCACCTGCTGCAGGGGACGAGTGGCTACAGGAGCAGCCCAGACAGCAGCTGGAGGGAGGCTGAGCAGAGCAGAGTTGCTGGTTTGGTTATTGCTTGTTTACTGTGTAAGCAAGGTGAGCGGAAGAGTGTAGAGTACAAGGGAGACTTGTACAGGAATAAATTTTAGCTTGACCGCCCCCCCCAGGCTTTGCCTTGCTGTGTGCGTCCCAAGCTAACGCTACAGGACAGACCACACTCCTCCCAGCCTAATGCGGCAGCTCAAGGGCATGAGCTGTGGAAACCCGCCCCCAGGCCAGGTAAGCCCAGCCAGCTAGGGGGTTTATCCTGCCACTGGCTACTCACTGGTGGCAGTGGGCTAGATAGAGCCGTGCTCTGTGCCAGGGCACAGCTCTTGGCTGCCCAGAGGGCTTATGAGATTCCCATTGCCCCCCAGAGCAGGACAGCAGGGCCTAAAGCAAGCTGGGACCACCCTTTAACCTGGGCCTGAGGCAGGCAGCAAGTTTCTCCTGCAGCCCCCCGGAGCCTGGCTTGTGCAGCATGAAACAGAACGAGAACTACGACACCACTGCAAAAGGGACCCAGGGCTGGCTAGAGAAGCAGAGATCCAGGCCCAGAGCAAAGCCTTTTGCTGTAAACCCTCCCCCGCACCACCCATTAACATGCCCCAGTCTTGGGAGCCCTAAGTACCGGGCTCTCCCCCTGCAGCTCAGCTCTCCCCAAAGCTCCTGCACAATGAGCCCTTTCTCCACTGCTTAGTAACAGAGAAACAGCTTCGCCTTGAGGGGCTGCAGGAATGCGACTGGCTGGGCCCTGGCGCCAGGCACTAGGGAAACGCTGCACCCAGCCCAGCCAACGGTAAACACAGCCAGGGGAATTCGCTCACTGCACATCCACTCCCTGCAGGCCCATGGGGCACTGGTGGCATCAGTAATGCCCTGGAGGGAGCAAGGGAATGAGCTGCTGTGGGGTGGAGAACCAGGCTCCCCCCCAGACACATTCACCCCCTAACAAGCCCACTGGAAGTGCAGGACCTGAGACCCCCTGGGACAGTGACAGCCCTGCTGCCTCCAGGCCACCCCTGGAGATCTCATGAATACTCCACACAAGTCCCTAAGCGGCCTCTGTCCAGGGGAGCAAAAGCAGCTTGAGGGCCAGGATCATGTCTTGGGAGGGACTCAAGACCATGGGAGAAGGCCCCAGCTCCATCTCCCTACCCCAGGCACACTCTCTCATAAGATGTCTGACCCTGCAGCTTCGTTCCAGGCAGCACCCATCAGACAAGCATAAAAGAAGAGGCGGACTTGAATTCCCACCCACTAACACCAGCGCAACCAAGGAGAGGGCTCGGATGTGGGACTGCTGGGTTCTACTCCTGGCTGGGCCACCAACTGGCTGCATTACCTTGGGCAAAGCAGGTGCACAGATGCCCCAGTGATGGCCACTAGGAGAATCATTTTCAAAAGCATGGAAGTGACTTAGGAGCAGAACACTCCTTGAAAGCCAATGGCTCCAAAGGCACTTTTCAAAAGGGGACATTAGCTCCTAACTGCAGCACCTTGAGGGGAACCTATGTAGGTTTTTTCAGGGCCTAATATTTTCTATGTATGCCTCAGTTTCCCCCCTGCAATGCAGGGATAATAGCACTGACCTACTGATAGCTCCACAGGATCTGTGCTCCGCCCCCAGCTTTGGAACAGTCTCTAGCTGGAACCCCTTTGGGGGGGACAGACCCCCAAGGGGTCTCACTTTTCCTGCAGAGAATAGGCTATGCAGCCTCACCCCCTCCTTTGACTGAATCTCTGGGGCACCAGCATTCCTCCTTCACAGCAGGCACTCTATTCAGCAAGGCCAACTGAGAAATGCTCCTGGAGAGACTTGGAGACCCCCCTCACCCTCTAATGTACCTCACCCAGCCTTTGCAATGACTCAAGTAGCATGGTCAAAACAGTAAGTTTATTTGTCAACGGGAACACAGCAAGTCCTTAGGTTAGCCCAGAGTCTTCAAGGTCCTTCAGGTTAGCCCAGAGCCCAGCCAAACTGTAGCGTACCCCCCTTTCCAAGCACCATCATCTCCTTCCTCAGATCCCTGGTGAGCACTTAGCTGCCCTCCAGATGACAACTTTTATTCCCCCCCTTTACACCTTCCCAATCCTTGGTTCTTGAGCTGGGAGATTCTGCCCAGCTTCCCTGCAGAGAGGTGGGGAAATCCATCTCCCTCTGGGGCATTGGTTGCCAGGTGTCCATGTCCTGGTGACAGGGTTTGCCATTGTCCTCTCAGATTCTCCATCGATAGGGTGTCAGCCTCCACCAGTCCTTTACAGACCCATTCAGGTTCAGACAGCTAGGCATCATGCATGCTTATGTCTCTTAGCCTGCCCTGAGAGACTGTCTCCCCCCAACTCCAGTAACCATGAAAAATAAAGGGGAAACTGAGGCACACATTGGCCACATACAATTACAGAAAACTCCATAGACACTGCTCTGTGCACCTCAAGGATGGCTAAGGCTTCATAGAGCAATGTAAGCCAGGGGCTCGGAGATGCTCCTCAGGAATGTACTACATCAGCATACCTTACCGTCCCACTCTGGGGTGCAGTCCAGACCAGTGAGGGGCTGGGTCATCACATGCCCTGTAACCCTGGCTGCCTCTCAGCTTTGCTGCTGTAACTCCCACCCTGCACCACTCACAACCAGACCCCTAGTCACACCACAAGCGTCCATGTAGAGCTGCAGCCTAGTCCAGCAAGACTGGCTTTCAGCAGCCTTGGTTACTCCTCTCGGGGTGACCCCAGCACACTCCCAGTCCCAGCTTTCCCCAAAGATGTGCGTTCTGCACTGACCTGCCTTCTCCTGAAGGGTTCAGATCTTCATGTTTGTTGCCCCTGTAAAGAGTCAACATTCAGTTTGTTGCTTTAACTTGAGTTAAACAGTTTGGTTTACACACAGCACTGGATTGTTTTAGATTAGTATCAAAAACAAAACAAAGGTAGGATTAAGTGAATTCAAGTAGAAGAGGTGAAACTAGCTACAAGCGAAGAAGAGTGAACATGCATCTAAGTCTAACAATCTAACAAGTTTTGGTTCAAAGCTTGGTTTGAGATGGTCTCACCCGCAGCCTTCCAACAAGATGGGGACTGTCCCTTTCCTGGGTCAGGCTCTCTCCCAGAGGCCCAAAGGTGCAGGGGCCCTGGTGGTCTTAGGCAAAAGAGATTACTTGGGGTTCTCTACCCCTTTATAGTCCAGGGAACCTTAGGAGTGGGTCCTACTGAAGGTTACCCCTCAAAGCAAAGTTTATGCAAGCTGTGAGGAAGGCAACATGGAGTCTGGTGGGCAAAGAGGCTTCATGCACCTTTCCCTTCTTGTTGGCAGGGAACAGAACTTGTAGTTCCGCTATCTCCTCCCCCTGCAGTTTTGAGGACCCTGCTTCCCTCAATTTGCACACAAGTAAACACATTGCCTTCTTTGGGCCAGACCAGACGAGTCTAACACCTTTGCCTGGGCAGGGCTGAGGCATTTTGAACATGTGCCATTGTACAGGGGATTTCGTAACTTTACATTAAGTTATCAACCAGCAAGTTATTAGTTTTCAAATGATCCCTCACAAGGCCTATTTTGTGCAGTGGCATGTAGGGTGTGAATACAGGGGTGCTTTCCGCCAACGCCACAATGTAGCCACTTCTGGGGTGGAGCACAACAGCCGCTTACCTACCCACAGCACCACATAGCCCAGGGGAAGCAGGGCAGGTCATCTCATCAACTTGATGGGGGACCCCTCCATGCATCCCAGATCTAGCTGCCTGAGCCACTAGGGTCCTCAGCTCCTGGGGAGCACCAGTCCAACCAAGCCAGCTCAGTGCTGTCCCTTTAAGACTCCTGTTTGCCATGCCAGGGGACTTGACCTCAGCATCCTCAGCTGAGTTGGATTAAGGTGGGAGGAGGGGTTGGGGCTTGGGCTGTTTTTTTTAATGCTTTTAAAATTCTTTCACTGCCATGTGGCTTTCCCAGCCCCCTCCCCCTCGAGTCCAGTACAGCCATTCCTTGGCTTCCAACCTTTGGTACCAGCCAAAGCAGCCAGCCTGGCCATTTACATTCCCAGCAGCAGGCAGACTGAGCTCAACCAGAGCTCTGAGTGCTCCGCAATAACCACGTGGATGTCCCGGGGGAAGGATCAAACCCCAGTCGCACCTCTCAGGAGCCGCTTTGTGCTGTCACAGTGATCAGGAGCGGCCATGCCGATGGCAGAGGGGCCATGGGAGGGGGCCAGGGCCCACCAGACCCAGAGGGCGAGGAATGCACCAGGGGAGCAATTCTAGCCAGATCCTGCCAGGAATCACCCCCAGCGATGAAGGACTTCACTGAAATCACGCTGTGCCCCGACAGGCTGGAGCAGAGTAAGGTATGGGCGGCAGCAGGTGCCACTGGGGAGGGAGCTGTGTGGGGTCTTGGCCCTGAACCCGCTTGGCCCAGAGCTCCTGCTGCTGGTGTCACCTCCTGCCCCTGGGGCCAGGCAGTCACCTCCCAAGCCCTGACCCCTCAGTGCCATGTGCTTCCCCCAGCTCACCCTCAATACCATGCAGTCCCCCTCCCCCGATGCCTGGTACAGACCCCCATCAGGGGATTCACTCACCATTGGGGCATCTGTTTGGGGTCTTGCTCCTTTCAGGTCTGATGCTCCCCATAACCGACAGCTGCTCATGCTGCATCCCACCTCGCTCTCCAGGGCTCGCGTGGCTTCCTCTGTGGCTCCACGCCCTGGCCAGGTCACTGTACTGTCCTCCCCGCCATTCCAGACAGTCCTTCTGCACCACAGCCGGGCCCTGGACCACTTTCTCAGCAGCAGGGAAGGGAACCAGGCCTGCCCACGACCCCAGGTTCCAGCCCTGAATGCTTTGCCCAGCAGCCACTGTCTGCTTGCTCCCAGGCTCCAGCACTCCTTGGATTCCTTCCTATGCACCGCACATTCCTGCCCAAACTCCCTCCCCCAGGGAGCAACTGCTTCCCCAGCAGCCCATTCTGCTCTCAGCTTCTTCCTTTTAGACCACCCCACCTGAAGGTCATCTTCCACTCAGCTTTATTGAGCCCTGGTTCTCCTCCTGGGGCAGCCTATGAGGTTAATTGACCTAATTTAACCTGCTCTGCCTTGTGTGGGGAGGACCTCACTTCCCACTCCCACCATACCTCCTGCTTCTCCTCCCCAGCACTGACCCCTCCCTGCCATGTGCACCTGTTCCCAGCACCCAGGGCTGGCCCCCTTGCGCACACCCACCCCCCAGCAAGGCCCTGACTCCCATTAATGAACAGCCCAGCATGCCCCATGTTCCCCACCCCACAAAGCACTGTTCACCTCCCTGCTGCTTCACACTGCACTGTGTCCCAGGCGCTCCACCCCCACCATAGCCACACCAGCCCCTTGACCACCTGCTCTGTGTCTTGCAGACGGAGTTTTGCAATCCCATCTTCAAGCCTGAGAGCGAGGGGGCTGGCTGCGCACCCCCCACTCCGCACCAGATGGCGGGGGAGAACGGGAGCAGCACTGGATCCCCCTGGGATGGCCTCGGTACCAGCTCCCTGGGGGCCCTAGCAACAGTGGGCCCTTCTGAGTGGGCAGCCCCTGAGGGGAACAGGGAGGAGAGGCAGGGGATCTCCCTCTGCCTGGGGGAGATGGGCCCAGCAGACCCTAGGGTCCTCCCTAAGGGAGTCATGCACCACACAGTACTGGCTGTCAGGGGGCCACCATGGTCACACCAGTGCCCTCAAGCCAGGCCCCCTGTACTCGGTGTACCCCAAGGAGCTGGTCCTGTGCCCCACAGCAGCTTGTTCCAGTGCCCTCCAGCTGCACTTTGTATACCCACAAGCACCAGAGGGGGAGCAGTGACCCACAGGTCCCACCCAACACAGCGCCCACTGGCTGCCACGGCCAGAATATTGGGTATCCCAAGAATGGCTTGAGGGGTCCTGTGCTCGTACCCAGAGCCAGGTGTATCCCCACAGGGTCCCCTCCCCAGTTCTTCCAGCCTTGGGGGTCCTGTCCCACTGCCCTTAGCGCTGGCAGGGCTGGGTGCCACACAGACCTCTCCCCTAGGGCTCTGGGAAGGAGGGGCCCCCCCAGCCATGCTCACCAGTGACCCCTCGCTGTGCACACAGCTCCCCCCGCAGGCCAGCGGCTCTGGGGCAGGGCGGGCAGGAAGCACGGGCCCGATTGCAAGTTCTCCTGGCTGTGCGTAGCACTGATGAGTGCATTGCTCTTGCTGCTACTCGCCTTGCTGCTGGGGATCATCATCTCCCGTGAGTACCAGGGCAGGGGCAGCTGGGGCATGTGGATGGACAGCAGGTGTGGGGGGCCCGGCATGCTAGCAGCACAACCCAGCTGCAGTCTTACACCCCCGCCCCCCCCAGGGTCAGGGCAGTGAGTGGGGCTGGGAGCACACCTGCGGGAATGGAGTAAGGGTTAGCTACTGCTACCCCATCAAGACCCTGGCCCCACCTGGTCCACCCTCCAGCTGGAATTACCAACAGCCTGAAATCCACTGAGCTCCGGGTGGAGGGAAGAGACTCCCCAGCCCCCAAACACCTAGCTCCGAGCCCCTGCTCCCTCCCCGCCCCAATCTGGGGTGCCAAGCAGGGGAGACAGCTGCAGGCCAGGCCTCCCCCACCAGCAGTGTCTGATCCCTGGGAGAGAGTCTCAGCTGCCTGCCCAGAGACCCCGGTTCCAGTGGCTGACCCCCACTCTTGGCTCTCCCTGTGGAAGCAGAGCTGCAGTCCTCACACTCAGCCGGACCCTCCTCTGCGACTGCATCTGCCCACCATCACCACGCCACCACAGCGCCTGCAGGCACCGCCGAGCCACAGAGAGAGCCGCCCCCAGCTGCTACACCAGAGCCCTGTGAGTACCAGGGCCTCGCAGAGCCTCTCCCCAGGCCAGGGGACCCAGAGATCTACCCCCAACCCTACTGAGCACAGGAGGGCATCAGACACCAAACCGAGACCCCATTGTCCAGGGAGATCACAGGGAGCCACATTCACAGCCCCCCTCCTCACCTCCCTGACTAGCCTCATGTTAATCCCAGTAAGGGGGAGCAGTGGGGAGAGCAGCTAAGAGCAGAGGGGATCCCCATCCCTGACTAGGGTAAGCATTGAGCCCCAGGGCTAGGGGCACAGAAAGGGGCCCCACCCACTCCATAGCTCCCCACCCAGGCTGGGAACACAGAGGGGACCCCCCCATCCACCCCCCTCCAGGGCTGGGGGCACAGAGAGTGAGCCCCATCCACCCCACAGCACCCCCCATCCTAGGGTGATATGGGGAAGAACCCCTTCTTAACTCAACCCACTGTAACCTTCCCTCTCCAATGTGTCTTGTGTCCCTGTGCAGCCTGTGGGGGGACCCTGAAGGGCCCCGAGGGCTCCCTCAGCTCCCCCAGGTACCCTGCCCCCTACCCACCCAACACCCTGTGCGTCTGGCGCATCCAGGTGGAGGACGGGCTGGCCATCCAGCTAAAGATCGAGTCACTCAGCCTGGAAGGCACAAGATGGTGCCTCTTCGACAGGGTGGAGCTGTACGAAGAGCTGGGAGCAGCCAGCAGCTCCCCTTGGGGAGGGACATCCAGGTAGGGACCCCATTGCCAGGCTGGATGAATCAGACCCCCCCCCCCAATATCCCCACCCATCCAGGCTCACATCAGCCACAAGATCCTCAGCTTTTGGGCCATGGGTTTCTCAGTTGCAGAGGGGCAGTGCTCTGGATTCCCATCTGCCAGGGTGGGCAACTTGCCAGAGCAAGCAGCACCCTCTGCTCAGGCCAGGCCCCAGCCTAGCTAGGCCTGCAGAAGGTCCAGGGCAGGTGTGCTGGTAAAGCAGGGGGTGGGGTGGAGAGGGGCACTCACCCCCAGGGCTGCCTGGCACTCAAGCAGGGCTGTAGCAAGTGGTCTCCCTCCCCGACATCCCTTTGTCAGTTACAATTCTGTCTTGGGGTTGGGGGAGGCAACCCCTCTTCTGTGGCTCCCCTGCTGGGTTACAATCCAGGCTTCCCCTTCCAGGGGGTCCCCAAAGAGACACCAGTCACAGAGAAGTCTTCCAGCACCCACAGAGGCTTCAGGGCTTTCCCCATAGCTTGGGGGACACAGGCTTTTGGCCCTTGGCTAGTCAGGGGCTCCCCCAGTTGGATTTTCCCCCAAGGAGAAGGCCCCCTGGGTGGCCCATCTTTTGGAGTGCATAGAGGAGCCCAGGCCCACCCTTTCCACCAGGCTCCCATACAGGGCCCAATGGTGGGCAGCCAGGTTCTGCACCTTAGGGTGCTAAGCAGCCACCCCCCAGGTCACTTCCTACCAACAGCCCCTTTCCCCAGAGGAAGTTAAAGAACCACAAAGCTTCTGACCTGCTCGCTAGGTCTCTCCAGTCTCTGCTGCGCAATCTTGGTCAGGGCTGTACTGCTAGCATTTCCCCAGCCCAGAAATCTGCCCTAGTCCCGCTGCCTCCCTTTTATACCTTGCCTCCAGCTGGGCAGGCTTTGCAGGTGCCTCCACCTAGGCCCAGAGCTTAACCCCTTCTTATCCAGTGCGGACTTTGTACCTGTCATCACAGGAGCCCAGCGCAGGAGGCTGTGGATCAGGACTGAGGGGCACTGGCAGAGCTGTGGGGGGACAGGGGGACCAGGGATGTATGGCAGGGGGTTCTGGGTCAGGCTTGAGGGGCACTGGCAGAGCTGGGGGGCAGGACAGGGTATCCCAGGGCTGGTATGGCAGGGGGCTGTGGATCAGGACTGAGGGGCACTGGCAGAGGTGGGTGGGAGCCTGGGAAGGCCAGGGTGTCCCATGGGTGGTATGGCAGGGGGCTGTGAGTCAGGCTTGAGGGGCACTGGGAGAGCTGGGGAGTGGGAGGACATGGCATCCCAGGGCTGGCATGGCAGGGGGTTCTGGGTCAGGATTGAGGGGTACTGGCAGAGCTGTGAGACAGAAGCTTGTCCACCCTTCCTGCCTCCAGCCAGCACTGACATGCCCATAAGCCCAAAAATGCCCCCTGCCCTGGGCCTGCGGGTCTCTCCCCCCAGAGCAGCGCAGCAGGAATGGAGTGGAGGGAGCCCAGCGGAGCTGTCCTGTGCTCCCCTGCTGCTCCAAGGGCACCCTGGCAGATCCAGCCTCCCCCCACCACGGGATCCAGGCCATTCCAGCCATATGGGCTCAAGAGGTTAATGGGCAGGTGCCTGCCCCACTTGCCAGGGTCTCTGGGGCAGGGGGCACCGGTTGCACACACTTGTTGCTCTCTGCAGGTTTTGTGGGGACGTGGCGCCCCCGACAATCAACACCAACTCCAACCGGCTGCGCGTCACCTTCGTCTCGGACAACAGCGTGGGTGCCCTGGGGTTTACCGCCCACTACCGCGCCATCGTGCCCAGGGACAGTGAGTGCGGCCCCCCCACACACAGCCACCCCAACCCCTGGGGCTTCACCCTCCCAGGGCAGCAGGGGCCCTCTGATGCAGGGCCACCCCGAGCCCTGGGCACCTGTGGGCAGCTTCCAAGGGCGGGGGGAGGCTCTGTTATAAAGCTGATCAGAGTGGTCCCTTCTGGCCTTCAGATCTGTGAACCCACAGGCAATGGGGCACTGGCCCTGGGCAGGGAGCTGCTGACCAAGGGGCATTGCCAGGTTCCTAGGCCCGCACCCAGCCACTGGCTCCTGCTTTCAGCAGCCACTCCTCTTCCTCGTCCATCTGTCTGTCTGTCCTAGAGAGCTGTGCCTGGGACGAGTTTTTCTGCGACCAGGGGCTCTGCCTCCACCTGGGCCTTGTCTGTGACGGCTTCCACGACTGCACGGACAAGAGCGACGAAGCCAACTGCAGCTCGAGACACAAAGGCACGGGCAGCCGGGCGGCCTCCGGCACGGCTTGGCCACACAGGGGCTGGGCCGGGGCGGGGGGGGGGGCAGGCCTGGGCCAGCATGAGGGGCAGCAGCAGTGCTGGGTGGGGCCCTGGACGGGAGTTGCAATGGGGTGTTGGGGGCCCGTACCGAGGGATATTGCAGGGCTGGCAGGCAGGACAGCCTGGCAGGGCGTTGGTGAAGTGTGGGAGCCCAGGCCTGGGACAGCATGAGGACGGTGCATGTAACGGTTGAGGGGCATTGGCAGAAGTGGGTGGGATCCAGGACTGGAAAAACAGGGGATGCCATGCGTCAGGACTGAGGGGCCTGGTCAGAGCCATGGGAGGAAAAGTCCATGTGTTGTGGGCTGAATGGGGTGGGGCGATCTCTAACAGACTACGCGGGGCCAGAGCAAATCCCTCAGCAGGGACAGTCTGAAATGTTCTTGCCCGGGTGCTGCAGAGTGCAGGGAGCCCTGGAAAGCCAGGACTGAGTCAGACAGCACCAGGGGTGCCGGGCCGGGGGTGGGATGGGGAGAGCCCATGGGTCACAGGGCTGGCGGCAGAATAACCAGCGTGCACCAGTCACAGCTGGGCAAGAGCAGAGATCCGACCCCATGGTGTCTGTCTTGTTCCAGAATGCGGTGGGTCGCTGACCAGCTTGGAGGGGCAGTTCTCCACCCCAAGCCACCCCCAGCCATACCCGCATCAGCAGGTGAGGGGGGAGCCAGGGGCTGGGGGCAGCAAGAGTGCTAAGCAGTGGAGGCTACGGGGAGGTGTGTCATGTGGCCCAGCTGGCATAAGAGGACAAGGGCCAACCTCTGCCATGCAGCTGTTGGCATCAGAAAGGAGAACCAGGGCTATGGAGGGCAGGGGAGGTGGAGTGGTCAGGTTGGCCCTGTGCTGTTCAAGCCACAGAGGGATAGGGTCCCCCACTGTGTCCAGAACACCAGGAAGAGCCAGAAATGCCCCAGTCTGGGCCACCCTGGCAGCTCCTCCATCCAGAGGTGGGCAGTGGTTTAATGCCCGGTGTCAAGGATCAGGTCCGGTGCTCTCGTGCGGCTCTGGAACAGTCCCTGGGAGGAGCCCTTCAGTGTACCAGCCCCCTTAGGGTCACACTCTTTCACGAGGGTGAGCCACTTGCCTTCCCCGCCTCTGGGGACTGAACCTCGGAGCCTTCACCACCCCTGCTTCCCACTGTGAGCTCCCTGCAGCGAGTCCGCCTGCAGGAGCTGTGTGCACCCAAAGGGATCCATGTACCCCCCTGCCCCCAACTTCCTTAAACTGCAGTGACTCAGCCAGAACTGTAACAGCAACAGGGTTTATTACATGTCTGGAACACAGTGTAGACAGCCCTTGGTTAGCACAGGGAACAGAAAAGTTACAGCGTAGAGCATCTGCGTCCGGCCCAGAGCCCTCTGACCCCTCTTTCATCCCAGTCCAGGAACGTCTCCCCCATTTCCAGCAGCCCCCATTTAGCAACCCCACCCGGCCCCTCCTCGGTCCTTTGTCCTTGTTCCCCTGCTCGTCACACCCTGCTGGCATCCATGGTCGTTAGTTGCTAGGTGCCCAATCTCCATCCAGTTGGAGTGGCTGTTGTCTTCTGGGACTCTCCATGGGCCTGGGGCAGCAGGCAGCAAGGCGTCAGACACACCCGGATCTCTGGATCTCTACAAAGAGGAAACAAGCTTTTCGCACCACCTACTTAACCCTACACCACATAGGGGAAACTGAGGCACACACACGCTTCATACAAAATATCATGAAATAATTCCCACGCCATCCCACCCGGTCTGTGCCCAGCTGGCAGTTCCCCATCCAGACACGGGCAGGGATGTCTGGCACAGGCTTACTGGCATCGGTCTCTTCCAGCTCTGTCTCTGGCAGATCGCCGTGCCCGTGGGCCATGTGATCGATCTGCAGTTCCACAACTTCAGCTTGGAGTCGCAGGAGGACTGCACCTTTGACTTTGTGGAGGTGCACGACAGTGCAGGCACGGACGCCCTCAGCCTCCTGGGCAGGTACAGGTGCCCGCGGCTCAGCGATCTGCCGCTGGGGGCAGGAGATTGAGGGAAGGGGAGGGGGGCAGAACTCCCTGAGCAGGGCTGCCTTGCAGAGCCACCTCCTGGGGAGAAAGAGGAACCTCTCTCCTACCCGACTGAATGCCCCCATCCCCAGCACTGGAGAGACCCAGGTCCTGCCCCTCCCAGACCCAGCCTTAGCTGCCTGTCAGCCATACATCTCCAGGTGCTGTACGAAGCAAGTCGGTTTTACTCTCTCCGTTTCGCACAGCGGGGAAGTGACTTACCCAAGGCAGGCCGGTGGCACAGCTGGGAAAGGGCACCCAGGGCTCCCAAGTGCCAGTCCAGTGCTTTATCCACTAGGCATCAATGCCTTCCCAAGGTACTAGCCAATATTCTGCACACAGCAAGAAGACGGGCTGCACAGGGAGGGGACAAAAGTCTCTGGAGGCATTTGGCACGGTCACAACTTCCCACACACCGTCCATTCCCATCCCCATTTCTGCTCCTCTCTTCTTTTCCCTCTCTGTCTCACTCCCCTCTTTTTCTCCATCTCTCTCTCCCTCCTGGTCTCTCTCCCCTGCTCCTCAGCCCCCTCGTTCCCATCACATTTCCTCTCCTGGCAGGTTCTGTGGCTCCCAGTTGCCGCCCGTCCTGACCTCCTCACGACACGTCATGACCGTCCTGTTCATGGCAGATGAGGGCGTGGCGGAGGACGGGTTCTTTGCCACCTACCGTGCCCGGAACGCCACGGAAAGTAGGTCCCTGGGTCTGAAACGCACCCTCCCTGCTACTCGGTCTTCCTCCAGCTGGGTGGCAGGGTCGCCCATCTCTGAGTGGCATGTCCTGGTGCCAAGCTGACCCAGGTGCACTCTCTGCCAGGGTGCTGCTCAGCTGTGGGTTCATCGCTGGCACGGAGCTGGGCATCACATGTGGTGAAAGCAGCATGGGTCTCGGCCGTTGGTCTGCCTCCCTAGCTGTGGGATCGTCCCATCTCCCCACACCTCCCTGAGAAGGGGACAGAGACCTCCTCAGCCAGGCTGATCACAGGGTCGTTTTTTTCTAGGAGGGGAACTGCCTTGGGAGGTTTATCAAGGGAATAGCCTGACACCCTGTCATTTCCCTGTTGCTGCCCAGTAAGTAGCTGATTGCTGTTAGGAAGGGAGAACAATGCGATCACCTCCCTAGCTCTGTCCCCTGGGAATCACTGGGGTAAACAGAAAGCAGCAGTGCCCAGAAATCTTAGCAGTGACCGTCAGGAGAGTCCACTCCTCCACCCTCCAGGTCTGCCTTTCCCCCACTTCCTCTTTCCAAGGTATTTCCCAGGGGACCTTTGCTCCCCCTCAGTGCATTTGTCCGTGCACATCCCAGTGAAGCAGTGCTGTTGTGCAGATGGGAACTGAGGCCCAGCGAGCCTCAGTTCCCATCTGTACGGGAAGTGGCAAATTGATACCACTGTAGCTATCCTGGCCCGTGGACACTCGCTCTAGTCACGGTATGATAGCGCTGTCCAGTTGGGTCTGTGATCCAGTGACCATGGTTACATTGTAGTTACACTGGAGTTGGGCACCGCTTCCCATTGTAATTACAGTTGCTGACTGCTCGTGTGTGTCCGGTTGGGTCTGCAAGCACGGGGTCACCATGGTGACTATAGTTACACTGCAGCCCATAGCATGTAGGCCCCATCGCTGTACTCAGACGAGTACCCGCTCATTCCAACATCTTTCTCTCTCATCTGCCAAGAAACATGCAGCCCCTTGGAGTTCTCCTGCAGAAACGGGGAGTGCCAGGCGCGGGAGTCGGTGTGTGATGGCTGGCATGACTGCCCGGATGGGAGCGATGAATTCAACTGCACTAGTGTCTCACCCCCCTCCTTTGGTGAGTGACAACCCCTAGCCCAACCAAGCTCCTACAATGACCAACACTTGGCTTATGGGGTGGGGGGACTTTATCCTCCAGTTTCCCTCAGCCGGTTCAGGTCACAGGTGGAATGAGTTTGGTAGGCCTCAGCTCTGCACCCAGGGAACCTCTGTCCTTACACACTAATGTGACCACCAACTCTGAGGCACCTGCTGGGCTAGGATCCAGATTTTGGAGCCCATGGGCCCTGCAAACGTTCTTTGCACGTCCTAGCCAGCGCACCCCCCCAGCTCAGAGCTGCCACCTGTATCACCTGCCCTCTCCCCTGCAGAGTCCTCCTGCCAGCAGATCCAAGTGGAGGTGTGCTTGGGTCTCAGCTACAACACCACCTCCTTCCCCAACATCTGGCTGACCATCCCAGACCAGCAGGAAGCAGCCACCATGCTCCGAGACTACAAGGTGAGCCCAGCACAGGGGGCCATGGGGGAGACTGTGCTGCCCGGCCGGGGGGTGTCAGCTGGGCGGGAAGGGAAACCCAGTGGGAAGCAAGCAGGCTGGGTGGAGAATTTGCTTTGGGTGGAAGGTGGGGACATCAGGTGCCAGCAGTGTAGAGTGCCCAGGGGGTAATGCACCCATAAACGGGGAAGCCGCCCCCACCAGTACCCCAGGCCTTGTGGTGCTCACTGCCTCCCTCTCTCCCTGCAGACCCTGATGGGGCTCTCCTGCTACCAGCACCTGCGCCTGCTGATCTGCAGCCTCTTCGTGCCCAAGTGCACGCCGGACGGGGGCGTCCTGCAGCCCTGCCGCTCCGTGTGCCTGACGGCAGAGCAGCGCTGCCAGCAGGCCCTCAGCCTCCTCAGCATCCTCTGGCCCATCAACTGCAATGTCCTCCCTGACTCCAACGACCCCGTGGAGTGCTTCAAGCCGTGAGGGGAAGGTGGGGCCCAGCGAGTGGAAGGGTGGGGTGGCTCTTCCCGCCCCAGCCAGGCCAGAGACGCGACCTGTCTGGCTTTGGGGTGGGTGGATACTCGAACTCTTCTCTGAGCTATGCCCTCCCCTTCCAACGCGTTTCCCTTCAGGGACCTGAGGACATGGGGAGAGCCTGTGGGGCCCAGGACCCCCAAATAAAGGTGCTGGAGAAGAAACCACCCACCCTGAGACTGGGAGCCTGCTGCCCCATAACTCCCCATGGTATCCCTCATAACTCCCCATGGTATCCCCCATAACAGTCCCCTGTGGGAGCCACCAGGGCTGGCCCTAAGTGCCCAGAATGCGAGTGAATGGCTGCTGGGGTCTCCACACTGCATAGTCACAGCACTTCGGCAACGCCTGGCCCCATCTCCCCAGTCCTGCAGTGGGGTCAAAGGGTCCGCCGGCTCGTGCCTTCTCACCCATCACATCCTCCGATACACCCCGTCCTACACCCCCTGCATGACAGAGGGAAAAGAAAAAACAAATTTTTGACTCAGTTTCCCCATCTGTAAAATGGAGACAATGCTACTTCCCTAACAACCAGGGGGTTGTAAGGATAAAAGCATAGCTACATGGGGCCCTGTTGTGATGGCAGGGGCCATAGAAGTACCTAGGTAGACGAATGACAAAAAACACCTTAAGAAATGGCACCTACCCCAGCATCACACTTCGTTTTACAAACCTTCCTGTGCCCGAGCCTCTAACTTGACATCTCATCTGGGCAGCAGGGGGCTGGAGGGCTGCTTCCCCAATGCCACGGCAGCTTAAGACATAGCACCCATTGGCACACTTCAGTTCCTTGGCCCAGTTCTGGCACCGGACAGCTGTCTTTCCACCTTACCCGAATGCCACTTGTACACAGGGTAAAGAGTTAATCAGCTCACCACGCAGACCTGCAGGCTAAGGCAAGGCCCAGTGCACTGTATTCCACTTGACTTGGCTGGCAGTGCCCAGGGCGCTGGCCAGAACAGCAGCGTGGGCTCCAATGCCCTTGGCACGACTCTGTGTGTCTAATAAACAGCTGCAGCATTTTGCAACTACAACCTTTCAAATAATAATTTGGCTTCACACTCTCCTGGGGGGGCAGGTCAATATTACCCCCAGGTCAGCACTGGGGAAACTGAGGCACCGAGAGGGGAAATTATTTACCTGCAGGTCAGGGGCAAGGCCAGGAGCAGAACCCAGGGGAAGCCCATGTATGAATCCCCTGCTCTAAGCACTGGAATATGCCTGGGCTGGGCGGAATCACTGGAAGGGGTCACTGGGAACCGAGACCTAAGGGGTCCTTGGACAAGGAGCTGGGGAGTGAGAGCAGGAGCCCTTGTCTCTCTGAAGCAGGCAGGGCTCATAGCCAGGGCTCCACCAAATTCACAGTCCATTTTGGTCAATTTCACCGTCATAGGATTTTAAAAATCGTAAATTTCATGATTTCAGCTATTTAAATCTGAAATGTCACCGTGTTGTAATTGTAGGGCTCTGACCCAAAAAGGGGGGGGGTCACAAGGTTATTGGGGGGGGGTTGCAGGACTGCTACCCTTACTTCTGCACTGCTGCTGGCGGCGGCTCTGCCTTCGCGCTGGGCAGCCGGAGAGGGGCAGCTGGTGGCTGAGAGCCCAGCGCTGAAGACAGAGCCGCTGCCATCAGCAGCGCAGAAGTCAGGGTGGCCTGGGCTGGTACATGCTGCCGCTGGCGGGCGCTGCCTTCAGAGCTGGGCTCCCCACAACAGCTGCCGCTCTCCGGCCGGCCAGCGCTGGGGGCAGTGCAGAAGTAAGGTGACAATACCCCGCAACTCCCTTTTGGGTCAGGACCCCCAATTTGAGAAACGCTGGTCTCCCGCCCTGAAATCTGTATGGTACAGGGTAAAAGCACATAAAAGACCAGATATCACAGTCCATGATGCATTTTTCATGGCCGGGAATTTGGTCGGGCTCATAACAGGGCTGGGCTGGGCTGGGCTGTGGGGGGTGGGGTGTTGTTTGGGAGATCCAAAAGCCAAGGAGATAGGATCTAGGCCCCTTTGTTATCCGAAGCCCTCCCATTTCAGGGGTGAGTGGGTACGGGGTTCCTGGCTGTGCATCAGTCTGGGCCCATCTCACCCAGAGCAAAGTGGGGGTATTCTCCCTCAGCTGTAAATACTGAACCCCTCCCCACGCTGGAGAGGGTGGGAAGAACTGGGGAGAGGGTGGGAGGGGCTCCACTCCCGAAGAAGGGGAAGGTGGATTCTGCTCTGGAGCAGGGGCAGGCCGTAGCTGGAGCTGCCAGCTGGGTTTGGACTCCTGGCCTGACTCCTGACCACTCCACTAAGGTTGGCTGTGCCTTAAAGCCACAAACAAGCTTCTCCTGACCAAAGACAACATCCTGTTTTCCCATCCACTGGGAGGATCCGCAGGCCAGTGCAGCTGGCTGAACACCACCCCTGTGATCTCAAACGCTGGTAGAGCCACCCACCAGGCCTGGGATGTCCGCTGGGAAGGGCACAGAGGGGCTCTCTCTCCATAGGCTCAGAGCAGGGCTTCCCTCTGCTAAAGCACAGCACCTGGGAACCCCTGGCACCCAGACGTGACCGCGCCCTCCCCCCACTGGTGCACAGCTCCCAGGAACCCCTGGCACCGAGACGTGACCACACCCTCCCCCCACTGGTGCACAGCTCCCAGGCACCAAGACGTGACCACACCCTCCCCCCGCTGGTGCACAGCTCCCAGGAACCCCTGGCACCGAGACGTGACCACACCCTCCCCCCACTGGTGCACAGCTCCCAGGAACCCCTGGCACCGAGACGTGACCGCGCCTTACCCCCACTCGTGCACAGCTCCCAGGAACTCCTGGCATCAAGATGTGACCAAACTTTCCCCCTGCTCGTGCACAGCTCCCAGGAACCCCTGACACCAAGATGTGACCACACCCTCCCCCCGCTGGTGCACAGATCCCAGGCACCAAGACGTGACCACACCCTCCCCCCACTGGTGCACAGTTTCCAGGAACCCCTGGCACCGAGACGTGACCACACCCTCCCCCCACTGGTACACAGCTCCTAGGAACCCCTGGCACCGAGACGTGACCGCGCCTTCCCCACACTCGTGCACAGCTCCCAGGAACCCCTGGCACCGAGACGTGACCACACCCTCCCCCCACTGGTACACAGCTCCCAGGAACCCCTGGCACCGAGACGTGACCGTATCCTCCCCCCACTGGTGCACAGATCCCAGGAACCCCTGGCACCGAGACGTGACCGTATCCTCCCCGCACTGGTGCACAGATCCCAGGAACCCCTGGCACCAAGACGAGACCGCATCCTCCCCCCACTGGTGCACAGCTCCCAGGCACCCCTGGCACCGAGACGTGACCGCGCCTTCCCCCCACTCATGCACAGCTCCCAGGAACTCCTGGCACCAAGATGTGACCAAACTTTCCCCCTGCTTGTGCACAGCTCCCAGGAACCCCTGGCACCAAGATGTGACCACACCCTCCCCCCGCTTGTGCACAGCTCCCAGGCACCAAGACGTGACCACACCCTCCCCCCGCTGGTGCACAGTTTCCAGGAACCCCTGGCACCGAGACGTGACCGCGCCTTCCCCCCACTGGTGCACAGCTCCCAGGAACCCCTGGCACCGAGACGTGACTGTGCCCTCCCCCCACTGGTGCACAGATCCCAGGAACCCCTGGCACCAAGATGTGACCACACCCTCCCCCCGCTCGTGCACAGCTCCCAGACACCATGACGTGACCACACCCTCCCCGCACTGGTGCACAGCTCCCAGGAACCCCTGGCACCGAGACGTGACCGCGCCCTCCACCCGCTGGTGCACAGCTCCCAGGAACTCCTGGCACCAAGACGTGACCACACCCTCCCCGCACTGGTGCACAGCTCCCAGGCACCCCTGGCACCGAGACGAGACCGCATCCTCCCCCCACTGGTGCACAGCTCCCAGGCACCCCTGGCACCGAGACGTGACTGCACCCCCTGTGCTACATTACAGCTCACAACCTCATTCTGCCTTTGCATATTGCAATAACGCCTTGTTGCCAAGTCTCAGGAGAGATAAGAAGCAGCACAGCCTTTCCAAAGAAGCCCTGCCCGGTTCAGAGGGAGGACCGTGGGGGGTGTTTCTACAAATTCCATCCTTTGCAGTTCTAGTTTTGTTGCACACATTAAGTTACACATTAAAAATATTAAAATAATACGTGTGTGCACTTCCATGATTTAAAAAGGTCATTCTCACTCTTTCCATCCTCCGTGCTCTCTGTTGCATCAGTGTGGTACATTCCCGTGTTGAATCGCTGGAGCATATCCTGGTGTGGGACAAAAAATTCAAACATAGGATGTGTCAAGGGGCGGGCCACTAAGTTCATGTGTTTGGGTGTGTTTTCTTCATTGAACGGGAGCGGGGATAGGAGGATTCTCAAATTCTAAGGAACTGTATCACCCTGAAACTGCTCATCATGCCTACAACCACTTTTAAACTATAGCCTTGTGTTGAAGTCACCTATTGCAAAAAAGCCCGAGTAAGCACCCTCCAAAGGAAACAAGCCCCAAACCCCTGCAATCCGCAACTCTCAAAATATTTAAGCCACTTTTTGTAAAAAAAACAAGCCCACCAGAGTAAAACCTGCTGCACATGTCCACAGGAGGGGGAGAGAGAATTTTTCACTCTATCTACTTCTGGGGGGCAGTGGAGGAATTGTTACTGGTGTCAGGAAATCAGGCAGATGGACTGTTTCAGCCCAATGCCCAGTTGTGTGTTTTCTCTATCTGGAGGGTCTGTCTCTAGCTCTGAGAGTGGCCCATTCAATTCTTAGCCTCTGCTACAATTGCCAAAAGGAGGCAGTGTGACCGAGCAGTTAGAGCGGGACTGGGACTTCAGGGGTCTATTCCCAGCTCTGCTGCAGACTGTCTGGAGAAACCACGTGACTGTCCCCTGCCTCTGTTTCCCCACCTGTAAAATGAGGATGCTGAAGCTGACCTGCCTCCCAGTAGGGTTGTGAGGATCAGTGTACGGCTGAAAGCAATAGACCAGGACAGAGTCTCGCTGTCATTAATTTCTGCTAGGGGTGAGCCAGGCTTTTCAGTGATGGGGACACAAACCCATTGGGCACACAGGTCTTTGGCTGGCTGCTTCCCCAGGGAATTCTCCTTGGCCGGAGAACCTCTTCCCCCAACCCCATGGCAGGCAGAGCTGGGGCGAGAGCCGCTTGGGCTCCGCTCAGAGCTGAAATGAGTTAAATAAGCGTTTCAAAGGCCTGCCTCAGGCACTGTGTCCCGTGCTCCAGCGATGGGGGAGAGAGAGCTTCACTCACACCTATACTGGCTGCCCCGGTGGTTTCCTCCATGTTCCCGGCCTGCTGGCAGCATTGCGTCTCTGTATCCATCTGCAGAGCTGGCCGTGGCCTATTCCCTGGGATTGCAGGCACTCACAGATCAGCCGCACCGACTCCTGCTGACGCTCAGCCCCAGCTCCCAGAGCTCAGCATACCCTGGAGCTTGGGAGCCCCAGGCCCTGGGCGAAGGGGAGCACGAGGGCTTTATAGCCAGCCTCCCGGCAGAAAACTCCAGCCTGTGGAAGCGATCAGGGACCTTGCTGGGCTCCCAGTGTTGCTGCTGTCCGTCCGGCTCGCCTGCTGTCCAAGGAGAAACCTGCAGCGACCTGGGGAGCTGACGGAGAGAAATGTGAGCCCAGGCCAAGTAAAAGGTCTCACGCGGCCTCTGGAACCACAAGGCTTTGGCCGGTGTTTCACATTAGTAGGGGAGAGTGTTTGCGTGTTGTGCCAGCGAGGGTGTGACCCCCGCATGCACGTTTGTGTGTTGTGCTGATGGGTGCGTGGCTCAGCGTTAGTGGGTCTGTGCGTGTGGTCTGTGGCTTTAGAGGTGCATCTGTGGGTAGTCTGTGGGTAGTGCATGCCATGTGGTCTTTGCTGCTCGCGTGTGTGACGTGTACAGTAACAATCGGTGCATGGAGTGTGTCCCGTCCGTGGGTGTGTGGTTTAGTTCGTGTCTCATGATGTCCCTAAGCAGGACTGAATTGCGGGAGCCCTCACACCCTTTGGTCTTTGCTCCCACCTGCCACACCCACAGCCTCTCCTCCTCCAAGACCTTCCACAAAACACCTGCCTGGCCCAGACACCCCAGTGCTCCCCTCCAAGAGGCCGGTTTTTGGCTTGTTTCGCATTCCCCCTCCTTCCCCAGCCCTGTCACTGGGCTCCGCTCCGCCCAGAGAAAGCACCACAAAAATGAACCAGCCGGTTTCTGGTATGGCAGCACTCCCCACAGCACAAAGACTGGCCTGATGCTTCCAGAATGGGGGAGCTGACATATTCATGGCTACTTGGGTGAACTAGAGGATGTGAGCCACCTCCTTCACCCTCCTCTCACTTTTCCTGTCTTTCCCTGTTCTGCCATTCCCCTCTCTCCTTTTCTTTCTCTGCCTCTTTCCCTCAGCAGCTCCTGCAGGGTGATGTGTTAAGTCAAGGGGTTTTTCGAGTCAGGTCTGTGGTTCTGTCTCTCCCGCCCTCCTCCCACTGGTGACAGCATTTCCGACACTGGGATTTTTTTCCCCTCCTCTTGTAGCTCTTGGCTCTGAAAGTCACTGATTTCCTTTGGAGTTTGGGAGGAGAGACACAAGGAGGGGAAGGGGTGCGGGAGAGAGACAGTCTTTCCTCGGAGCTGAAGTGGTCAGGAAGAGCTCACAGGACAAGGGGACGCAAAGCCGGCGCAGCAAGAGAGCCAGGATACACAGTAAGTAAAGCTAACCAGCTCCAGCTGCTCCTAACAAAGTTGATGGTGTAGCTATGCGGCCAGACGGGCCATGGGATTTCCCTTAGCAACTCGGCCAGGCCCGGGAGCTCGGCTGGGTCCCAACTCCAGTCATGACACATTCCAGCGGCAGGCTCTGTTTTCCTTCTTTCCCTTTTATTTGGAGAAAGTGGCCTGTAGGAGTTCAGAAGGGGAGAGACCTGCTCCCCAGTGGATCCCTGCTTACCCGGGCGCTCCGAGCCAGGCTGGGGAGAGGCCTGTATGTGGCAATGCAGGAGAAGCCAATGCTGAAGTGAGTTGGATAGCAGCCCTGCTTGGGGGAGCGAGGGGAATACTAGCCTTGCAGGCAGGGGGAAGGGCTGGATTCTGGATCCGCTGGGAGGGTGGTAATGCTGCAGAAGCTGGGAGGGTGTCCCCACACTCCACAGCTTTGGGGGGCGGGGAGAGGTGCTACCCTGCTTCTGGGTGCGGTGCTGAAGCCCCTGGGTAATGCACTGTGGAGCCGGGAAGGGACCACAGTTGCCAACTTTCATGCTGTAAATAAGCACCCCGACTTTCACAATAAGCCAAAAATCAAGCTAAGCCCATTTCAAAACAAGGCCAAAACAAGCCAATCCCTAAGAACCCCAACACTCTAGATCCCCCCATCCCCCCGGTGTGAGTCAGGGACTGTGGTGGGCCCACTGTGCACCCCTGGCTCTCTCCCCTCCTTGCCCCTGCTTGCCGGGAGCCTATCAAAAAAAAGAAGCAACAAGCTACAACAAGCAATAAGCTACAAGCCAAAAACTAGCCAACAAGCAACTCACAAGCCAATTAAGCCAAAAACAAGCCCAGTTTCTGGTTTTTTTCGAGGGTCTGGAAGGGTCCTGGCCTCACGCCCCGTGTGAAGGGAGAGTTAGGAGCGTGCGAGTCACCGTCAGCACAGCTGGGCCAGGGAGTTTGTATAGCATGTTGTACGGGGGGTGAGGGGGCTCAGAAAGGAAAACGTTGAGAACCCCTGCCCTAGAGGGCAGGAAATAGAGACAGGATCCTTGACCACAGCCCACAACCACCCACACATCCCACACTCACAACCCAGGACACACACAGCCCACTACCAACCACACACCCCACACTCACAACCCAGGACACACACAGCCCACTACCAACCACACACCCCACAGCTCACAACCACCCACACACTTCACATTCACAACCCATGACACACACATCCCACAACCACTCACACACCCCACAGCCCACAACCCATGACTCACATAGCCCACAACCACCCACACACCCCACAGCGCATAACCACCCACACACCCCACACTCACAACCCATGATACACAGCCCACAACCAGCCACACACCCCACAGCCCATGACACACAGAGCCCCCAACCACCCACACATCCCACAACCACTCACGTAAGCCACAGCTCACAACCACCCACACGCCCTACAGCTCACAAGTGACAGACACAGCCCACAACCACTCACACACCCCACAGCTCACAACCCATGACACACACAGCCCACAACCCCCACAGCTCACAACCAGTGACACACACAGCCCACAACCACCCACACACCCCACAGCTCACAACCCATGACACATACAGCCCACAAGCACCCATCCACCCCACAGCCCACGACCACTCACACACCCCACAGCTCACAATCACCCACACACCCTACGCTCACAACCCATGACACACACAGCCCACAGCCACCCACATCTCACAACTACCCACACGCCCCATGTTCACAACCCATGACACACAGCCCACAGCCACCCACACGACCCACAGCTCACAACCCATGACACACAGCCCACAACCACACACCCAGCCCACAGCTCACCACATACACACCGCTCAATCCAGCTCACAACCCACCATGCACCTACCCACTGCATAGCTCATAGAACACTATCCACACAACTCACACACACACACATACCCCTTCCAGCCCAGCACACACACCTGGCCCATTTAGCCCATTGTCCTCCCTCCTGTCATGCCATAGTTCCCAGATACCCTGGTGAGGGGCAGATTGGACTGGACTGACTGGGCTCGTGGCCTACCCAGGCCAGTATCCCATACCTCCCTTGTGGTCCGGATCGCTGGTTCATCAAGTCCAGTGTCCAGCGTCTCTGGTACCCAAGCTCAGTCGGAGCATTGCTGTGGAGTGAGGGGAACCTACAGCCCACAGACCCTAATCAGAGCTGTCAAGCCAGGGCCTCCACCTCTCAGCCTGCTAGAGACATAATGGTTCACTCTGCTCCCAGCCCCTCCACGGCAGCTGAGATGAAGCAGCTCCTCTTCCTCTTCGGGCTGATCGCCAGTTCCATCCAGATTGAGGACAACAAGATCCCAAGCCTGTGCTCTGGGCAGCCCGGCATCCCAGGCACGCCCGGCAGCCATGGAAGCCAGGGTCTTCCAGGCAGAGATGGACGTGACGGCCGGGACGGAGTGGCCGGGACGCAGGGAGAAAAGGGAGAGATCGGGCAACCCGGTAAGGAGACCTCCCTGCTGGGGAATGCACCTGGAACTGGAGCCCTGCTCCCCATGAAGGAGGATCCAGTGGTAGACCCATGGCTACCGCACTAGAGCAGTTGGGTTAACCAGCCAACCAGATAGATCCAAAGGGGCTAAGCACCAGGTGCAAAGTCCCTGGGTCTCAGTCTTTATCCTTTGAGGGGGAATAAATAAGATGCCATGTAGTTGATGTGAGGGGGGAGTAGGTCCTGTCTGCTCTGTTTGGTATCCATGACATGCAACCAGGGGCACAGATCCCATGGTGATGGGTGTATCACGGATTAGATCCAGAGATGGATGGGCTGGCTGGTTATTATTGGCTCCAGTGCACTGGGCTTCTCTCCTGCCCCCTGTAATGTTCTCTGTCCTCGCCCTCAGGAGTCCCAGGTCCCCGAGGGGACAGCGGCAGCCCCGGCATGAATGGTCTGACTGGGGAGAAGGGGGCTCAGGGGGAGTGCGCGGTGGCTCCCCGCTCAGCCTTCACCGCCAAGCGCTCGGAGTCACGCAGCCCACCCCTGGCGGACCAGCCCATCCGCTTCGACGTGGTGCTGATCAATGAGCAGGGCCACTATGACGCGGACACGGGCAAGTTCACCTGTGAGATCCCCGGCGTCTACTACTTCGCTGTCCACGCCACCGTGTACCGCACCAGCCTGCAGTTTGACATCATGAAGAACGGCCATTCGGTGGCCTCCTTCTTCCAGTTCTACGGCAACTGGCCCAAGCCCACGTCACTGTCAGGTGGCGCCCTGGTGCGCCTGGAGCCGGAGGACGAGGTGTGGGTTCAGGTCGGGGTGGGTGACTACTTCGGCTTCTACTCCAGCATCAAGACGGACAGCACCTTCACCGGCTTCCTGGTGTACACCTACTGGCAGAACTCAGCTGTCTTCGCCTGAGACCCGAGCTGCCCGGGGCGGGGGGAGCGATTGAGAAGTGCCGTCCCCGCGGCGCACAGCCCAAACCCCATCACGTCCCCTGGGGAGGGACCCCCAAGAGGCATCAGGGTCCAGTGGCCTAAGCATGGTGGGTTCTTCACCATTAACGCTTCCCACTAATGCGTACAGTGGGGATAATGATGCTTCCCTACCCCGGGGGGCGGGGAGGGCGCTGTGAGGATTCATTAGTTAGTACTGCATAAGAGCTAAGTGTTCCTATTATCACTGGTGCATGAAGTTTGGGAGGTCTCACCCCAGCCCATCTCCTGGCTCCCTGAGGCACGCGCTGTCTGTGCAATGTAGACGCAAGGGCATGGTTATTGTATGTCACTGCCCATAGCCATTTAGTATTGAAGCATATTCCCTGTGGTGTGAGCGCTGCATCCCAGCAGGACTGGGCAGCATCCGCGGCACAAACCCCCCAGTGTCTGTGGGGCTCACTCGCCGCATCTCAGCAGAGATTCCAAGGGCTGGGTGGGCCATGGGCACTGAACTCCCGGCACATTGCTGGGGCTGCACCCTCCCTGCTCTGAGCAAAAACAGGGCTCTTCAGGGGCTTTCAATGAACAGACCCAGACCCTCAGCTGCTGTAAATCACACAGCTCCTCTACGGAGCTTCAAGACTGTACGCCGGCTGAGGATCTGGCTGGATCTTCTTCCCACTTACACCCATGGGGATACAGAGAAACCCCATTGAAGCCAACGTGGGAGCTCCAGGTGGACCCGGTTATAATGGACTGGACCCTGCTCCCACTGAGCGCTGCCATTTGACAAGCAGACACCACATGTGGCCTGACTCCAGTACCCGCTGGACCTGCTCCAAGCACACCCTGCATAGGGCCGCGGCTGGGACATGGAGCAGGAGCTGGGTTGACAGGCGGCAGGTTTGCCAGCTAAGTCACCCAACCTCATCTGTGCTAGGAGCAGGGACCACCCTGCTTTCATGCCACCCAGACGTCGCTCTCACCGTGTATATGACCTCCCTCAATAAATGGGCTCTTAACTGTTCGTCAGCTTGTTAGCATGTCTGCTCCGGAACGCGTGTCAGGACGTGATCATATGTTTGGGTTCTTGGACATTCATCAAAGCGTGTTAGCATGTTGTATGCCCGTCAGGGCACATTTGTGTGCCTCATCTGTATGCTCACCAGGGCATGTCTGTGTTATCAGCTCACGAATGCATGACCGAGTGTCACGTGTTTTCTCTTGTATGCAAGACTAAGTGTGTTAGGATCTTCTCTTGTATGCATGTTAGTGCATGTTAGCCTGTGTTGGCTCCTGTGTGCACATCAGGGCATTCGCATGTGTCCGCTTTTTTGTGTCTTTCCTTGTATGTGAGTCAGGGCCAGTTTCTGTGTCTTCTCTCCCAGGTAGGTTAGGGTGTTAGCATGTCAGCTCTTTTCCGCGTGTCAGGACAGAGGGATGCCAGCAGCAAGCCCCATTTACAGACACTTTTGTCAACGCTGCCTGCTCCTGCAGGCAAAGGCTGTCCCTGATTGCACCCAAGCTGGCAAGGCCATGCCCTTGTGCTTTGTTGGCTCCAGCGCAGTTTTGGGCAGATGCACAGAGCCCTCTCTCCCCTAGGGGGCACCAGCTCCCCACATTGGGCGGGTTCTTGGGCAAAAGCATCAATTCAGCAGAATATCAGGGTTGGAAGGGACCTCAGGAGGTCATCTAGTCCAACCCCCTGCTCAAAGCAGGACCAATCCCCAATTTTTGCCCCAGATCCCTAAATGGCCCCCTTAAAGATTGAACTCACAACCCTGGGTTTAGCAGGCCAATGCTCAAACCACTGAGCTATCCCTCCCCCGACCTAGCTCCTGCTTCTGTTCATTAGCAGCCCCGCTGCCAGGGTACGACACACCCCACATTCTGCACAGCAACAGGGCGTATCAGCCAGCGCCTTACTCGCCTCTCAGAGCAACCTGCCTGGTGTGGAAGTCAGGACTCCTGGGGTTCTAGACCCAGCTCTGATATTGACTCATTTTGGGCATGTCGTTTTTGCCGCTCCGTGCCTCAGTTTCCCTTCTGCCCTCCACGGCTCACCGTCTTCCAAGGGCTGCCGTGAGGATTAGTGGAGTTGGGAGGTGCGTTGAGATCCGGAGCTGGAACAGTGCCCTCGTTCTCTGAACTCCAGAGCTCCCCCAGAGAGTGACGCCTGGCTCCCCTCACTGCCTCCCTGGGGGCAGGAGTTGCTGAGGCAGCACTGTCTTACTTCCCTTCCCTCTCTCCCCTTGCAGATTTCCAGTGTGAATGTTGTGACCTGGCTCAGGAAAAGGTCCCTATTTTTAGCAAGGGAAGGAAGAGCCCTCTGCGCTTCTGTCCAAGATAGCCCTGGTGCTACTTTTCTAAATTCCGCTGGATCGTGCCCAGCTGGGGACTGCTTCCCATTGTGAGAGCATGGAAGGGGGATGGCAAATGAGTCTGGGCCCTGTGAGCTCCCAGGGGGGAGCAGGCATCATAGATCTCCCCGAGAGGACAGCTGTGCTCATCCAGCCTGAGCTCATGTGGGTCACAGGCCTGAGAATCAGGGCTGCCCAGACAGGGAGCAGAGCATGGGAAGAGGCAATGCATTTCATCCCCCTCTCGCCTGCCTGCCCTGCTAAGCTAAGCAGTGCTAGAGAGCGCCAACAGATGGTGGGTATTAAAACACTGCAGGGGATAGCACCCAGCCGTCTGTGTGCAGTGCCCAGGTGCCAGACTGAATGCTTCATGCCCCCCGTCATGAAAAAGCAGAGTTTGATTCTGTCACTTAAAAGACCCTCCCAAGAAGCCACTCGGGCTCAGGAATGAGCCAGGCCCACAGAACAGGGAGGGGAGCAGTGTTGGGGGGCAGGAGAGAAATTGCTAATGTGGGGCATTGACAGCGTGATCTGGGAAGGGGGACGTGGCAAGGGAGTGTGGCCAAGCGGGTAGAATGAGTGGGAGATCGGACTCCTGGGTTCTATCTCCAGTCATGGGAAGGAGTCAAAGGGCTGCAGTGATTAGAGATGGGGCCCTGGGAGGCAGGACTCCTAAGTTCTCTCCCAACTCTGGGAGTTGAAGGTGGTCTGAGCAGGAGAAGGTTAAAATTCAGACTCCTGAATTCTTGTCCTGGCTCTGTTACTGCCACCATTGTGAAGGGTTCAGGTACATTTTGGGGTTGGTTGAAGGGAGAGTTAGAGAATAAGGATGAATTGGGGAAACCCTAACAACATCTTATTGACAGGTTTCAGAGTAACAGCCGTGTTAGTCTGTATTCGCAAAAAGAAAAGGAGGACTTGTGGCACCTTAGAGACTAACCAATTTATTTGAGCATAAGCTGTAGCTCACGAAAGCTTATGCTCAAATAAATTGGTTAGTCTCTAAGGTGCCACAAGTCCTCCTTTTCTTTTTGCGAACATCTTATTGGTGTATCTCCCATACTACGCCCTGCTGCGGTCGGTGATGGCCTCAGAGCTCCACAAGAGGGCATCCCTCTCCTCCTATGAGCACATCCGGCAGCAGTAGGTTTCCAGGTGGCCTGGGGACAAGGAGCAGGGCCCCATGGGGAGGCGAGAGGCCCAGAAAGCTGCGGGGGGTCTGACAAGGAGCCAGTTTGCAGGGAAGAGGGCTGGGGTCGGGGGCTAAGAGCAGGATGCCCAGGAGTGGGAAGAAGGCAGCAGGGTGGTGGTACATGTTCCTCCCTGCTGAGGATAGAAGTTGGGCGTGGAGGGTGCTGGCCAGCTGTGATGGCTGCTGGACACTGGACAGGCAGGTCCTGAGGCTCTGGGCATAGACAGACACCCCATGCCCTGTACCACCTCCATGTCCCTGAGCTGCAGGCTCTGAAAGCAGCCTGGGAGCATACACTGGGTCTGGGAAGGAGCATGGGCTAGTGCTTAGAGCGGTGACTGTGAGCCAAGCCTGCTGGGTTCCGTCTCCACCGCCCAAGACTCCTCTACCCCCAGTCCTTTCCCTAACCTCCTAACCAGAAAAGCCATATTCTGTGCCCTGCCTGGTCTGTTCTGCAGCCCCCATTCCTGGGCCAAGGTCCCCCATGGGGCCAGCCCAGCAGGGTGCCCCCTGGCCTTACCTCTTAGCCTCCCAGAGTCCCCGGCTGTGATGAGCCAAGAGGCAGAACGCACCTCAAGGAAATATTAGCCCAAGGTCAATAAGCCACCCCTGCTCTGGTTACCTGCCCAGAGGGGAGCTAGGCAGCAGGACAAACGGATGGGGGGCGGGGAGGAGCCAGGGCTGCTGCCTATGGGGAGAGGGGCTAGGATCATTATCCAGGGTATGGGCACTTCCTACCTCCCCACTGATCCTCCCCAAGGCCCCAGGCCAGCACACACTGCCCTAAAGAGCTGGAGGGAACCCTGCCAGCCAGTGCTGGGGAGCTCCTAGCACTGCAGTCCCAGGCCCCCCCAGCAGGAGGCACTGGAGGGAATGGCACTGGGGCATTGACCATAGGAGAGCACTCTGCTGCTCCACCCCCAGGGTCCCCCAGCAGGAGGCGCTGGCAGAAAGTGTCTCTCCCTTCCCCATCCCAGCTATGAACGCCAGGGGTCTGTGTCCCCCTGCTATGCTAGCTGGCAGATCACCTCTGTCTGCAGAGAGGGAGGCTGGGAAGAGGGGGCAACAGCACCTGGAGCCATCCCAGGGAGGAGAGCTCTCTCTGGGGACTTGTCAGATGCCTCATAGCAGGGGCTGCCATGGGCTGAACAGCCCCTTCCCACTGTCCAGCTGAGTCCCAGGGGGGTTTGCAGATTAAGCCAAAGTTGGGGCCCAGGCTGAGGAGCACAACATCCCCTACTAGGTGACCGGAGGCCCCTTTGGGGCAGGCTACAACCTCAACCCACAGCAAGAGGGAATAGGGCCGCCTGCACCTGACTGGGGGCTGTGTTCAGGCTTAGTAGGGGCTCTGTCACAGGGTGCTTGACTCACCACCAGAGCGCCTCCTTCTGGCCATATCTGGGGATGAGCTCTGTGGGTCAAAACCCCTTCCTGCAGGGGACACTCCATCACTCCTCTGGGGCTGGCTCTCTCAGGACTTGACTGCTCCCACTTCACGACTTGCCCCTTCCCAGGTCACTGTAGTTTCCCCTGCCAGGAGGGGCACGTTCTCAAAGTGTCTCAGGACCCACCATCCCGGGCAGTTTTCTCTTTCATGGCCCTTTAACAGCACCACCGCGCTGTGGCAGGGCAGCCCTCTACACTGGGTTCCAGCCCAGGACCCTACAACAAGCAGCCAGGGTCTGCACAACTCTGAACCATACTGCTATATCCCTAAACTACAGCCTGCCTCTCCTTCCCTCACCCTGAGAGGCTACAGGCCCCTTAGGTAGGCAAGCTCCTGGGCGTTATATGGGCCCCTCCTGTTCCTGTCCAGCTGAGCCTCATCTCTAATTAATTCTTGCTCTGCTCCTTGGTGCAGCCTGAGCTGGTAACTGGCCCAAGTGGCCAGGCCTTGTGTGGAGTGGACACCCCATCACAGGCCCATGGGCCGCATAGGATCTTACAGGAATGGGTGTCACTCAGGGTCCCATTTGGCTCATGTCTGTCCTGAGACATAGAAATTGCTGCTTGTTAGAATCCCTGCAGCCAACACCTGTGGGTACAGGCTGGTGGGCTGCATGGCAGGTCTTTGGGGTCCCATACTGGACCCCTGGGCTGCCCCTGAGCAAAGCCCCCGGAAAGGGAACGCAGGACCCGAGCAACTCTGGACCAAGGGCTCACTGCATTAGCGAGAGCAAGTCTGGCTTCAGCGGCTGCTCCCTGCAAAAGGGCCTGGAGCCGCTGCGTCTAGCTGCTGGTGTGAAATGAGCCAGAGGCCAGGCCTGGCTGGGAGCCATTCTCCCCTGTGGAATGAGCTGGGCAGGTCTCAGTCCAGTTCCTAGCAGCCGCAGAACCACTGGCGCTAACTGGGCCTGAGTCAGGAGCGGGCCAAGGGCTGAGCAGGCCAGGGGGACGGACCTGCCCTCTCTCCCCAGAGGTGCGTCTCCTCCAGCTCTGGGCTGAGGCTGGCATGAACAAACAGAGGGCTTCCTTCCAATGAAGGCCTGTGCAAGGGCCTGGGAAGCTGTGGACTCCTGGCCCGGAAGCTCCGGATCTGGAGATTGCAACCGGCCTCCCAGGCCGCCCAGAGGCATGGCTGAAGGAATTCTAGCCCGATATTCCCCTCAGCGGGAACCAGCATGGAGTGCCCATTGAATCCCCTGGGAGAGGCCGCTCCTGGGGCTGCCCTGGCTAGTTAGTCCCCATGTGTGGCAGGCGCTTTCCAAAGTGGCCACTGACTCCAGCTGACTCCAGTTGGGGGCCCAGGCTGAGATGCTCTGGGCCTGATCTTGAGCAAGTGCTAAGCCCCTGCAGTTTCCGCTGACAGAAGAGAGCCCAGCAGCTCTAGGCTCTCTTGGTGGGCACCCAAAATCAGTGACCATGCTTGAAAATCCTGGCTGGACCCCAGAGCTAAGCTCTCCAGCCCCGAGTGCCCTCATGGGAGGGGGCCACGCACCAGCTGGGGAGACCTCTAAACAGAACTCCAGGAATCTATGGGCTATGAGACTTCACAGCTCCCCCCAGACTTGGGCTCACCCCCTCTGAGTTTCATGTTCATTTAAGATGCCCCTGGTCCCCCAGAGAAGCAGCCAGGTACCCTCCTTAACCCAGAGCTTTCAGTACTCCCAAGGGCCATGGACCCCTCCCAGTGGATGTGTCTGACATAGGTCATTGTGGTGGAGTGCAGTCTAGTAGTTAGAGCAGGTGGAGTGGACACTGGGAGGCCTGTCTCTGGCAGAGAGTGGGGTCTAATGGTTAGAGCTGGAGATTAGGATTCAGGACTCCTGGGATCTATTCCCAGTTCTTCCACTGACTCACCATTCGACCTTGGCCTTAACCACTCTCTGCCTCAGTTTCCCCATGGGTAAAATGGGGATAATGCCTTGCAGGAGGAGGGAAGGGGCACTCTGGGACTCCATGGGTTAATGTAAAGTGCTTTGAGAGCCTAGGGGGTGGGTGCTACAGAAGAGTGAGTATGTACCGGATGTGACGGGCACGGGGTGCTGCCCACAGAGGTGCCCCAGCACGGGTCTCCGCCCCTCCCTCCCGCCGGCTCTGGGGCTGCAGCGCAGCAGTTGGTGCTGAGGTGGGGGATGGTTGCAGAGCGTTAGGGGGCTGCTGGGTGCTCACTGCAGAGCCCTGGGTCCCCTAGAAGCTAGGCTGGGACTGGTTAGCCAGAGCCCCGGGTATCCGAATGCTCTGGTAGCAGCACCTCCTTCCTGGAAGCGGCCTGAGGACAGCAGTGGACTTACGACTTATGCCTGCCTGGGTTTGATCTGTTTCCGTAAGCGGAGCCACCTGGGGGCTAAATGGATCCACGGATCGATGGCAGGAGCTGCTTGCTCTTGGAGATGGACAAGCCTCTTTTGCAGCTGAACTCATCTGCTGGGTTGGGCTGGGGGGGCTGCAGAGGATGGTGCAGGGGGAGGGAACCTCACTTCCAGGGGGCGGTTGGGCTGAGGGTGGGCAAACAGGAAGGGTGGGGAAGCCCCTGGAGCAGTGGTACTCAACCTTTTCCATGCTGGGACCCCCCCCAAACCTCCTTCCCCTCCCACTGGAAATCCCTTTTCCCCTTAGCAATATCGGGAGGCGAGGGTGGCCGTGACCCCTTGACACCTGGCTGAGACCCCGAGGTTGGGACCCCTGTCCTAGAGGTTCAGCTGCTCAGAGCTCTCCTCAAAACAGGCGACTTGCAGCCGCCCTGGGTCCCATCGCTGCAGAAAAGCAGCTGCTGCCTTCACAGCCCCAAGCAGACATGGGCTTAGCTGCAGGTGCTGGATCCGGATTCTGGACACCCCCAAGTTTGCATCTAAGGGTTTGGTTTTGCTATTTGCAGCAATGAGGCCATTTGCCAGATCCAGATGTAGGATCTGAATTCCCACATCCCGAGCTGAAGGAGGCTGGATCTGGGCTCGCCGTTCTGACCCATCAACAGCTGAAGGAGCCTTCTCCGGGGTGCCAGACGGTGCCATCAAAGAGCTTCTATGCACACGACATTCCTGCCCCACCTCGTTCCCTACGCCTCAGGCCCACGACTGCCAAGGTCCCCGGTGGTCCAGCTGCCATTTGTCATCTGCTGCCCATAGCATCATTAGCCAGCCTCCCTACTGGGCACGAGACAACCTGCCTTGTGGAGAGAGGCAGCAGGGGGTGAGAGCAGATGGATCTGTCTGTCCTCCTGACACTGCCGCCGTCTCTGGAGCATGGAAATCACCATCTCATTAAAGCTGGGGCCACGATTAGACCCCATGGTATCTTGCCCAGATTAGGCAGAAGCTGCTCAAGAGAGGGGCTACTGCCCAGGCAATGGGAGCCAGATGAGTTGCGGCTCGTCCAGGTGGAGTTTGCTTGTAATTACTATCCCCTCCTTGGGACCCGTGACCATAGCCCTGGTGGAAGAGGCTGCATGACCAGCCCAGTCACTCCTTGGCCCTTCTGAGACAGTTGGTGCCAGCAGAGTTGGTGGTTCTGTGCTGTGCAAGCCAGGAGCTGGACTGAGACCAGCCAAACTCAGTCCACCCATGCGGCCACGTATGGGCCAGAGACCCAAGCCTGATCCCAAGGAGTAACCCAGTCCCCTGGTTAGTACCTCAACGCCGCCTCCTCTGGTCTCCAGCCTCTTCCTCCTTCCGTCCCCACTAATGCAATCCAGGCCCCTTGCTGCACGTGAGCACCAGGCAGCTCTGCCAGGCTCTGGGCTGTGCAGGCTGAGATGTCCAGCTCCCCAGCCTCAAACTCCCACATGTGTTCCCGTCAGGAGGGCATCTCCCCTCCCAGCTCATCTCCCTTCCTTCTGCTTCATCCCCCCTCTGAGCCACGGAGCCAGCACTGGCTGCTCGGGACCACACAGTCTGGCGGGGCTGAAGCTGCCAGGCCAGAGGATGAGAAGAGTCTCTAGGCTGCTCTGGATCCACCTCCAGGTGCAGGAGTGTGCCAGAGGCTGGGAAGCCCTTTGGGAGGGATTAATTGTATTTTGCCTGCTATGCACGCAGGGATCAAAATGCCCTGCTGAAATGCAACTGCCTCTGGGGAGTTGCCTGGTGGCCAGCGCACATTAAAACAGTGCAGGGTGGTGGATTTTAGCCAAAGACCCCAACTCCTACCATAAATGCCACTTGCTGGTGAATGCCTGCACAGAGCCTGGATTTTTAAGGGTTCCACCCAAACACTTTCCAGGGCTACCTGGAATTCTGTTCCTCCCCCTCCGCTGGACAAAGGACCCAGCTGCTATTGTTCCAGGGTGTGGGCGGTGAAGCCTGATGCTTAAGCCACTAACCCATGCCCTGTCTGGAGTAGGATGGCAATCTGACCGGGGGGTGTAAAGAGATCTCCCCCACGTGCCACCAGACCAAGGCTTTCTCCAGGTTGGAGATTCCAGGCTCTTGTACAGCTCCAGCAGGGAAACACTCAGTACAGACAGGCAAAGCTGTTGTAAGTCCGGATTTGCACCAGGGAGCCGCAGGCATGATTGGAACCAGGTTAAGCTGCACCACTGCAAATCGGGCAGTCTATAGCAGCTTTGCCTGCCCATGCTGGGGTTTGCAGTGGTGGCTAGAATTGGGACAAATCCCCCGGGCTAGCCTAGGTCTCACTGTCCCAAAGGGGCACAGGAGAGCTGGCTGGAATTTGCTCAAACCACGACAGTTGTTTGCGCTGAGGGATCACAGTGCAGGGTCACTTTCCCACCCCTCAGCTGGTCTGCGTTCCAGCTCTCGGCCCATGAATATTTCACTAGCCCTGTGCTAACACGAAGCCGGCTGGAAGGTACATTTTTAACAGCAGCCAGAACAGCGAGTCCAGGAGCTGCCACTTAATGGGTGAGTTATTAAGGGAAAAGGTTGAGTGCAGGTATCAATAACCCTGCGATCTGCCTAGACTCGCTGGTAGCAGGGCGGCAGGGAATGTACAGTTGCATTTTTTTGTTAATTGCCTGCTGTAACAGCCAGGGAGTAAGTAAAACCACAGGCCTGATGGCTCCCAGGGGAAGAGCCGGCCTTCCGAACCCAGCTCTCTGCTGCTTATAATAACGAATCTTAATGGGCTACAGGAATATTAGCCAAAAAATAACTTCCTTCTGCTAGGCCAGCAGCAGCTGCAGGGTGGGCGGGTAGAGAGAGCACCGCCAGGTTCCAGCATGGCATGTTTCCTTCCCACAAGCCTTCGGCTGGCTCGGGAGGTCGGTACTGGTAGCATCTGCACAGATAGCCAGATCCTCAGCGAAGCCGCTCTAATCCCTGCTCTGCTGTGGATTAGCCTTGTAGCCTTGGGCAAGCCCTTTAAGCTCAGGGTTTCAACAGTGGCCTCCAAATGTGGGGGTCTCTAGTTTGGGGTGCCTAATTTGCAGAAGTGCTGAGCACCCCCACACCTTGCATTTCTACCTGAATTCATTAGGCACTGCGGGCATGGATTATCTCTGGAAATCATGTGTCGGACTAATGGTGGGCACCCTGGAAAATGTGGGGCTGAACCTCGCAATGTCTCAGTTTCCCCAGCAAAGAAGAGGGTGAGGGGATGAGTTAGCTAATATTCAGAGCTAGGAAGTGCTGCGTACGTGCCGAGAGGTGGGGGTGGGAGTTCGCCCACACAAGGGCTGCAGAGAGATGAGGCAGCATTAGAGACATTCGTCTCCCAAAGGAACGCAGACCTTCAAGGTGGCTGGAGCAGGCACTGAGAGCCAGGACTCCTTGGTTCTAGTCCTGGCTTTGGGAGGGGGTGTTTTCTATTGACTAGAGTGGAGGAGTCTGAGCTTTAGGACTCCTGGATTATGTTCCTTACTCTGGGACTGGGGTTGTTGAGCATTTAGATCAGGGAACTGGAAGCCAGAACTCCTTCCCATTTCGTGGCTCCAAACTATATGCAAGAATAGTTCATCCACTAGTGAAATGCAACCACCTCTGGGTTGAAAAGCAGCATGCTTACCCGTGCATATCCGTCCAGCAACTCAGGACAGGACGTGAAGGATAACACATTAAACAGCCACTGCACTTTCACAGACCTCAAAGCATAATTGATAGGAAGCCAGATAGTTGTGGCTTCCATATTGTTACAAGGAAATGTTACCTAGACACATAATAAGTGAAACATCCTCCTTTCTGGGTCTTCTCTCTCTGCTTATAGTGCCTCCTAGAGATACCCTGAAGTGTCACATTTTGCAGGCATGAATAAATTAGCCTCCCATCCACCCTTGGGGGGTAGGTCCAGATCATCATCCCCATTTCACAGCTGGAGAAGCTGAATCACTGAGAAGGGAAGCAACTTGCCCAAGGCCCCCCAGAGTATCAAATAAGGTGGCGTCTATGCTGAGCCACATGTCTCCGCATGCTCAGAAATTTCTGCAAAGCCTTCTGTGGGGGTTGAACTTCTCCATGCTTTGGCTAAGCTCAACGATTTCCTAGATTTCTCTTTGGAAAGCTAGAGCAAAATCTAACCACTATTTTATTATATTATTATTTATTATGAGAGGGTGAGGGGAAAGCTTTTTCCTGCTGAGAAAAAAATGAATTAATTTCAGATTTTTTTTATTCCCTTCCGTACAGCATAACTCAAAACCCAGCTGACCTGTAAACGCTGAAGCTTTCCTGTTGGCTAGGTTCTCCCCACTGCCCAAGGCCTGATCTGGTTGCAAGAAGAACATATATACAAATAACAGATACCAGTGAGTGAGGGAACATGGCTCTGAAAGAGGTTGGAGGGCAGGGATATTGATCGAGAACTCGGCCGGTTTTTACTGCCTGCTCGTTTTGTTTCACACAACTGGGACGTGGGAGGCAAAGGGGGGCACTAGCCATAGCTGCACTTGTGCATGCAAGTGGCCAAGCTTCCCCAGTTGAAGGTTAACTGTGTGTTACGCCCAAGCACACCCCTGACACACCATCCCCATATCTGCCTAGGGCCTGACCACACCCCTGAAGGGTCCCCTCCTCTCCCTCTCTGGTTGTGTGCACGATCTGAACATGCTCCCCCCAGCCCTCTCTGCCCACCCCCACCGCGTCCTACCCTGTTCTTCACCCTTGTCGTTTTTGCTCAGAACTCTCCTGCTAAAGCTGCAGGTTCCCTGCTGATTAAAGCCTGCAATCTCTGGCTGCAGGGCTTTCTCCCTTTTCCAGTGGCCAGAGATGAGCGGAAATGAAGTTCAACACCAGTATCCCTGTGGGGAGGTGGCCCTCCCCCAATTGGAGCACTCCCAAGAACAGGGCCATAGGCAGCTTGGTTTTTGCAAAGGAGACTTTAATGTGCAGAGTCAGGTTAGTAGTGCAAAGAGTTAACCTTAAAACACACAGCTTTTCTGGACAGCAAATAACATCCCCTAAAAAGGCAGAGAGACTGACTTTTAAAACATCAAAAAAGACTGGATAGGAAGGGAAGCAGCAGTGAGCTCTGGGAAGAGAAGTCCCCCAGAAAGCCCGATACAAAACTCTCTCCCTCAGGGGATTGCGTTAGAAAAGCAATCGCTCAAAATAAACCCCTGAAGCAGAGCAGCCAGAGAGCAGCCATGAGGGAGCCAGCTTTTTACGAAGGCACAAATGGGGAGGGTCTGGCTAACTTTACCAAGAGGGCCGGGTTCGCTGCGCAGGCCTCTGCCTGCCTCCAGCTTCCAAGGGGGATGGTTAGGAAGAAGTGGAATAGCCTCATCTGTGCTGGAGCAGGTGGAAAGCATTACGTACAGTTATGGACGCTGCACCTCCCCAAGAGCCTAAGAAGCCTCTTCAGCCAGATCCTCCTCAGGCTGAATTGGGCATAGCTCTCTGCCCATTTACACCAGCTGACCCGTGCTACTGTATTAGATTGTGCCTGTGCAATTTGTGGCATGAATAATACCACAAATACACTTGGGATTTTAGCAATGCAGCTATGAGCTTTGTTACTTGGCATGGTCTTTCCCCCCAGCCCATCAGCACTAAGGCCCTGGAGCACTTTCTGAAGGGACAGAACACACGTACCACCGGGAAGGAGCTTTGGCCCAGCCCCACAGCCACCATTCTGCTGCGCTTTGAGACGCTCTTGTGGTGATTGGGGGGTGGATTATACAAACTCTACAAATCAATCAGAGCATTTCCAGGGGAATTCACAGAAAATAAACAGGTTTCAGAGTAGCAGCTGTGTTAGTCTGTATCTGAAAAAAGAAAAGGAGTACTTGTGGCACCTTAGAGACTAACAAATTTACTTGAGCATGAGCTTTCGTGAGCTACAGCATCCGATGAAGTGAGCTGTAGCTCACGAAAGCTTATGCTCAAATAAATTGGTTAGTCTCTAAGGTGCCACAAGTCCTCCTTTTCTTTTTAGAAAATAAACAATTCTCCATTTGGATTTCAACATCCCCCTGCAGTGTTTGAAAATGGAGGTGAGGCAGAAAATGAAAGGGACTGGCCAGATGGAGAGGAAAGCAACATTTGAAACAGACTGCAGCTGGGGGGGGAAGGAAATTTTTTTCTAAAATAGCAAAGTAAGAGATTGTAAACATGAGGATTGCAAGCCTGGCTGTGTGTCAGAATAGGCAGGGCCCACATTGTACCTCTGGCTGCGTGGGTTACAAGCGAGGGCAGAAGTTGATTCGGTGACATCTCACTTTTGTCACCCTAGATTTCAAGTGCAAGGCGCTCAGAAGGGGCAGAGAAGGATATTTTTCATCCCCTTGCCAGCGGCATCACACAGCAGCCATTCAAATGCTTGTCTAGGATTCTTTTTTTATTGGTCAGAAAGTGAAACCTCCATCATTTTACGTGTCAGTGGCCCAGTAGCAGCACTGCTCCCTTGCAGCTTTCGAGGTTAGAAGCTTAACCTCACAGGTTCTGCATCTCACCCTTCACACTCATCTGCCAGGTGAAGCTCCGCCCTGAAACTCTTCGCCAACGCCTGGATCAGCCTCCCTAAGACCGTCAAGCACACAAATACGGGGGGTCTTCCTACAGGCCGTTGTGTGCCATGCTCTGCAGGGCAGCACAGTGCCCCACCCTTGGTAGAACTGTTCGGTTCTGGCCTCCATGCAGGGGCCGCCTCATATACTAACGCCGGAGCGAGACCAGGGGTAAATCCTGCACCCACTGAAGTCAATTTTCCCATTGCCATCAGCACAGCCAGCATTTCACCCTGAGGCTGTAACAACGTCCCACGAAGTGCTTATAACTGTTCAGTTACATTCACACCGACTAGCCCACGTCTCGTTATGACATAGTAGAATTCTGCAGTGTAAACAAAATAATTCGACCCTCCCCAAGTGCTCTCTGGCCTTAATACAGGGCTTCATTTGGGGTCAGACCAACTATCAATTATTTATTAGCTTGAGAGAGAAGAAAAACAGCCCTCAGCCTCTTGTCTTGTGGTCCAGGGACTCTTTCCAATGTAAGTACTGACAATTAAATTGATTCTGGCACTCTTATAACCCATCTCAAGCATCCGGGAACACGAGAGGGTTTTAGTTTAAATATGTATTTGTCAGCTTGCTGATCTCTTGGAATTACGCTTACTGGCAAAATGTTGACAGGCCCTCCAGACCTCCCAGTCCAGAGACTACTGCTAAGTTTCACTGCAAGGGGATGGTGCACAAGCAAAGGAGATCTCATGATATGTTTCACATTTCAGGCTGTGGGTAAAACTCAACACTATATAATCCCACTCTAAATTACAACCCCTATATGTGCAATCACAGCTTCATCCCACATGGAAAAGTACTTGCTCCCCAGAGTCTGCATGTCTCAGCGGTCCAGCATTGGGATTTGGAGCTTCCCCCCTCGGAGACCACTCCTTCAATTCCAACCCAGTCTGGGAGACAGTGAAGACAGTTACAACGGGATGGCTCTAGAGCAGTCTCAGTAAAGGCCATGGGTTGAGTAGGCCACGGAGAATCAAGTCCCTTCTAAAGGGGACCCTCTGAGTGTGGAGGGAAGTACAGGGAGATGTGGATGCTTGCATTGCTGCTGCCCAAGCTGGACCTGTTCTGTGGATAAATGGAGGCCTTCAGTCTCCAGGGCTGTTAAAACAGCACCACATTCATGAGAAGAAAATCTTCAAAAGGAAAAAAGAGTCAGCTTTCCTCTCCCCCTCTCAAACACCCCCCATCCCAAAAAAAAAAAAAAAGAAAAAAGAAAAGCCGTGCAAGGAGTCTGGAATGTGCTATCTTGCATAGGTGATCTGTGCTAATTACATGCAAGTGTATCCAATGAGGTTCTGACTTAACTCTATGGTAAGTTAAACTGGGAAGAGTTTGTGTTCTCCCCAGTAGCAACATTTGGCTTCTAACTTGCGTCTCTCTCGAGGAGGAGGGGCCCTGAGAGAAGTGGGGAAAATGAGCTGGAAAAATCCCACAGCCTATTAATTTCCCCCCTGCATTACCAGCTTTTGAAGGGGAAAAAGAAAAAATCAAGACCCCAGATGGCACCAGGATCCAAAATACTGTGACAGTTTCTGAAGAAATGATTAAAGACTGCACAGGGTGTGCTTCTGCAACCAAAAGCCAAATAGGCCTCTTGCTGTGGAGATCACGAGCCAGTCTTTTGGATCAGGCTTGAAAGATGCACTTGCCCACTCACTAGGGGCTGTAGCCGAGATCCTCAAAACTATTTAAGTGCCCAACTCCCATTGAAATTGATAGGCATTTGAGGCCTAAATATCTTTGAGAATCTGGACCTGTGAGCCTGGGGCACCAGTGTGAAATTGATAAGACAGCACTGTAGTTTGCTGTGAAACTGACCAAGAACGTGTCAATGTCAGCCACTCAACTCCCTTCCTGACCCCCTACAAGAAAGCAGGAGGGTAAGGGGGAACAAGAAGAGCTCCCTCTCCCTCTCAACAGCTGAGAGAAGAGGAGAAATGCCAAGATTTTCAGGCAGTCATTAGCCAAGCCTGCCTTGCTCCTAATAGCAGGGTTGGAATTCCAGCATTTGCTTTTTCCTAACAGCTGAGTTTCTTACCAGGGCACAGCCTTCATCTTTCATAGCAGACTTTTGCTAGGAAGTGTCTGGAGCCTTTTTCAAGCCTTGCTTGAAAAAGCCTTCTATATGATGAACCAACAGAGGAAGATTCTGCACTCTGGGCAAAAGTCCTTGAAATACAGAATGTTCAACTGCCAAAACCTTTCAGTCCATTATTGAGACCGGCTGCTGTGCTTTCCAGTGGCAGTGACAAGTTACACCATAATATTAGTGAAACCAAGCTTCTAATGTTCTCTCTGTTTCAGTGCCATTCTCGGTTCTTTGGAAAACTCCTGGTGGCATAGAAAGCGTTGAGCTACTGCCGGGTACCGACACACAAAGTAACACCACCGGGAAGCCAGGGTCCCAGGATTCTCCTGTGCTGGCTGGCACACCGGGTAAGCCCGGTGGAATGTAGATTAAGCGACACCCCGAACTCACAAGTACACGTCGAGAGTCTGCAATATCATCTGTCGGCAGAGTGGGCAGTTGCGCTGGTAGATGGCCTGCTGCAGTAGGATTTCGGTGCATTGTTGGCAGAGGCACAAGTGCCTGCAGGGCAGGAGCAAGACTGTCTTGCTTTGGTCCTGGCAGATGACACATTTTTTACGTTCTTCTTGTTCTTTCAGGAGCATCCACGGGTCATTCTCCAAAGCGACATCCTCGCTGTCCTCCTCCGAAGCATTCAGCTGCTCTTTCCTCAGAGCTTTGGCTCGTGATGTGCTTGGTCCTTCGCCTGGTGGCTGAAGGCGCTGCCCTGCTGTGGCATTTCGACCAGAGGCTGGTTGCACATTTGATCCTTGCTCAACGTTCGTGTCATGTTGGTCCTCATGTCCTCTGGCTGCCGGCTGCTGCACCTGACGGGCACCACCTGCACCCTGCTGATTGGCTCCAGGCAGCCCTGGTCTTCTCTGATGAGCTCCTCCAAGAGCAACTGGCCTATGAATGGTTGCAGCTGCCCCTTGCCTGCCTTGGTTGACCTCTGCACCTTGTGGCTCTTGATTGACCTGTTGATTTGTTGCTCTGCCTCCTCCATTCCAGTTGGCCATTTGGAGACCCCAGCCTGCTACCCTGCGCCAAGCATGGGAGCTCACGACCATCCCCAGTGACAAGAGCACAATCTGATAGAGGCGCCAGATGTCCCTCCGCAGGCGGTGGTAGGAAGGCAAGGTATTCAGGTATCCCAACACATGGTTTGCCAGCGTCCTTGTCAGCTCAGGGTTGAGGACTAAGATGCTGACTGTGACAATTAGGGCGAGCAACACTAGGCCATAAAGATTCAGGAAGAAGACATTAACCAGGAGTTTGCTCATGGACTCTAGCAGTTCGAATGCCAGCTGGCAGGGTGACCACACGAGAATGGACATGGCAATGGCACTGCTAGACATGTGAGCAAGGAAAGCAGAGAGGAGGTCTGTGACTCTTAGGAAAGGGCCAATGATGGAGTCCCACAGGGCCAGCACCAGATTCTGGGTGCCGATCAGGCAGATGTTGATGATGCTGTTAACAAAGTAGGCGAGGAGGCTCATGGCAATGGTAAACACTTCGCATACCTGCCTCAGGAGCGACTGGCCAGAGCCAACCACATTCCAGAGCCCTCGGTGCACAAGTTCCTTGCTTCTCAGGACCAGGTGCGAGAACAGGTTCCCGATCACTTTCAGACTCTCCAGGCTGGAGCAGAAGCCTCGGAACAGGCCGGTGACCATTTGGACAGAGCCCAGGGCCAGGCAGCAAAGCGCCTCCACCAGGTACACCAAGGAGAACAAAGTCCCGTTCCAGCACTGGATCACACCAGCCACCAATGCACTGGGCAGGTTGTAGACGAACGTGATGAGCCAGACCAGCACGGAGACCAAGGTGGAGACCAGGAAGAAGTTCACATCGAGCAGGAGGCTCAAGAAATCCAGGGCCATCCCGACGCCGTTGACGACCAGGAACACTAGATCCATGGCTCGCGCCCTGACGAGGGGGGTCCCGGCGTGAACTACAGCAGCTGGGTTGGAGGAAAAGAGAAGGGTCAGGCTCTGATGGGAAAAGCGGAAGGGATGGGGATGGTTCCCAGGGGGTGGGGAGGGTCCTGCCAGGCAGCTGGAGGAGAAGAGGATCCTCTGGTGGCTAAAGGTGCCCGGGGGGGGGGTCACTTTAGCGTTTCAAGGTCCTGGCTGCGGGGGGTGGGGTGGGGTGGGGGGATGTTTCCCTTGCTACCAGGCGGGGGGGGGCGCTCAGGCAGGGGTCCCAGCAGGGGGGGGGGTGTGAAATCCCGCAGGGGGGGGTCCTCTGACTGGGGGGGGGAGTGCCGGCTGGGCGATTCCATCCCTCCGCGGCGTGGGGGGGGAGCAGCTCCTCACCCCGCTCTCCCACGGGGGGGCACCCCGGATCGCTTCCCCCCTCCCCCCCCGCGGGGGGTGAGTCTTATCCACGTCCCGGGGCTCCCTCCGCGCGGATGGGCGCCACCATCTTGAGTGGGCGGGGCTGGACGCCGGCCAATGGGCGGCGAGAACCGCCCCTGCTCGCGCTCTGATTGGGCTGTTTGAAGGACACCCGGGGGGGGGTTGCTGTTTACGTTCCGACGGAAGGGGCGTGGCCTATGGGTCCCGAGGCTCCTGCGATTGGCTAATGCTGGCTCCGGCTGGGTGGGTGGGCTGAGGATTTAAAGGGACAGCGCCCTACCCTGGGCAGAGGGGCGGCTGGGGACGGGCTCTCTCCCCCTGGCGGCTCCGCCACCCCCAGGCGGAGCCTGGGCTCACCTCCCGTGGCCCCCGGCCGGTGCCGGGCCCCCCCCGGCGATCCTGGGCCAGCCCGTGGAGCAGCCAGCCCGGGATCCGGTCGGCAGGCCGTGGCTGGGGCCAGATGCTTCCGCTGCCCCGACCAGAACAGGGCGATTGTCCAGGGGTCCCGCCCCCGTCCTCCACTCCCAGCTTCTGGCCCTTCGGGGCGCCCGGAGCACGGGGTTGCATCCCTGAGCGTCCTGGCCTCCTAGCCCTTGGTGAACCCCATCCGCCATTGAACTTACCTCGTGCTCTTTTTGAACCCAGCCGTACTTAACGCCCGTCGCACGTCCCCCTGGCAGTGAGTTCCACAGGTTGACGGTGCGTCATGAGAAGTACTGCCCTCTGTTTGTCTTAACCCTACTGCCTATTCATTTCATAGCGTGGCCCCTGATTCTTGTGTTATGTGAAGGGGTAAATTACACACCATGCATGGTTTCATAGACCTCTGTCATATCCCCCACCACCACTCCCCTCCAGTTGTCTCTTTTCCAAACTGGACTGTCCCAGGCCTTGTTAATCTCATTCAAGAGGAAGTGGTCCGTTAAAACCCCCGCAGTCATCGGACAAAAAGAGGGGGTTAGTGGGTTACAGATGGTTGTAATAAGCCATAAATCCAGAGTCTATGTTCAGTCCATGATTTTTGTTGTCTAGCTGAGTAATGAATTTAAGCTCCCAAACTCACCTTTTGAAAGTATTGTGCAGGTTTCCTTTCAGGAAAAGGAATGGTCCTTGAATGGTCCCTTACAATATGTGCTAACTACTTATGCTAAACAATCTGTTCCCCCCCCACCCCCTTGCAGTTTGCTGTGACACTAGGAGTTCCTTTCCCAGACCTGAAATATGGGATGTTAGATGGGGTGGGATCAGAGTTACTACAGAGAATTCTTTCTTGGGTGTCTGGCTGGTGAATCTTGCCCATATGCTCAGAGATTAGCTGATCACCATATTTGGGGTCGGGAAGGAATTTTCCACCAGGGCAGATTGGAAGAGGCCCTGGAGGTTTTTCGCCTTCCTCTGCATCGTGGGGCACAGGTCACTTGCTGGAGGATTCTCTGCTCCTTGAAGTCTTTAAACCACGATTTGAGGACTTCAATAGCTCAGACATAGGTGAGAGGTTTTTCGCAGGAGTGGGTGAGTGAGATTCTGTGGCCTGCGTTGTGCAGGAGGTCAGACTAGATGATCATAATGGTCCCTTCTGACCTTAATATCTATGAATTTAAGAGCTCTGTGTAAGCTCAAAAGATTATCTCTCTCACCAACAGAAATTAGTCCAATAAAAGATATTACCTCACCCACCTAGTCTCTCTAATATCCTGGGATCTACACGGCTACAACTACACTGGCTGTTTACGTGTAAATTAAGTATTGTGTGGTTCACAATGGGCCTCCATCTACAGTCTGAGGTGAATATTAATGAAGGACTGTGAAATCTTCAAACAAGAGGAAATTTAACAGGAAGAGGTAAATAGCGGGTGTGTGGGACAGCCTGATGTTCAGGTGAACATCAAAGGTCTGTTCTTGTGTATTTTGGAGACACCCCCTGGGATCCTTCACCTAGGAAGTAAACTGGCAGTGAGTTGGTTTCGGAAAAAGTGGGTCTCAGCTAAGCTTGGTTGCAGATACAGGAGAGAACTTCTGGGGAGATAACTAACAAGTTCTCCCCCTGTCTAAAGAAGTTTAAATTTTAGATCAAGAATGAGTGAAATGATGTTGCTTTAAATGTAACCATGTATTCCCATCTCTCATGCTGGTTTATATTTGAATCTCTGTTCTTTCTTAAATAAATTTCCTTTTGTTTTATCATTGAACTCAAGTGCTGCATATGATACAGGTGGTGTGGGCTAAGGTAAAACTAATCAACTGGGGTACATTGTTCTTTGGGAACAAAGGCTCTGGGATTTCGGTGGGTATCCAGTGATCAGAGGCTGGACGCCATAGCGGGTCACTTTGAAAGGAGTCATGGGCTGGGGTATGCGGATTGTCGACCTACAGGGCAAAGACACGACTGGTGGAGCCCAGAGAAGCATGCTTGAGCTAACACCCAGCTGGCACAGGCAAGAACCCCACACACTGGAGGCAGGTGGCAACAAGGTAACTCACAGCCCTGGCTGCCCTGAGAAGCGTCAGAGTGCCCTCTGCCAGTTCCTGGGTCACAACTCCCCTCTGTTCCCATTGGTACACCCCACCCCACCCCAAGGGTAGGGAATGGTGCCTCCCTCCCATTCATAGAATCATAGAATTTCAGGGTTGGAAGGGACCTCAGGAGGTCATCTAGTCCAACCCCCTGCTCAAAGCAGGACCAATCCCCAATTAAATCATCCCAGCCAGGGCTTTGTCAAGCCTGACCTTAAAAATATCTAAGGAAGGAGATTCCGCCACCTCCCTAGGTAACGCATTCCAGTGTTTCACCACCCTCCTAGTGAACAAGTTTTTCCTAATATCCAACCTAAACCTCCCCCACTGCAACTTGAGACCATTACTCCTTGTTCTGTCATCTGCTACCACTGAGAACAGTCTAGATCCATCCTCTTTGGAACCCCCTTTCAGGTAGTTGAAAGCAGCTATCAAATCCCCCCTCATTCTTCTCTTCCGTAGACTAAACATCCCCAGTTCCCTCAGCCTCTCCTCATAACTCATGTGTTCCAGTCCCCTAATCATTTTTGTTGCCTTCCGCTGGACTCTTTCCAATTTTTCCACATCCTTCTTGTAGTGTGGGGCCCAAAACTGGACACAGTACTCCAGATGAGGCCTCACTAGAGTCGAAGACCCATTCCCCTGGGTCTTCTTTTATTCCCCCTAGGGAGTAAAGGCAGCACCCCATTTATTCTCACCCCCAAAGCCCGCCTTTACTTCCCCCAAGACAAGGGCAGCTACCCCTCTTTATTCCCTTCCCTGAGGAGAGGTGCCTTCCCCCACCCTGCCCTGGTATCCCCAGCCACAGATCCCGACAGCACATGTAATGGCCATAATATGGCCGTGTCACAGAAGAGGTGCCCCTGATTGTACCAGACCAGGCTGCCTCAGGACCACGGGCCTCACACCTCGGCCATCCTGAGCTGCTGCCTTGTCGCTGCAAGTGCAATACAAATCCTAATGGGACTGATTTCCCAATTCTCAGCCCACTGCCCCTATCAAGAGCCCGTTCTGCCTCTCGTTAGGGGTGGTGGTTGAGCAGCAAGCATGAACTGGAAAGAAAGCAAAGCAGACGTTAAAATTGCTTTGCTTTTAATCATCTCAACACAAGAAGGAATTATTATTTTTAACATATACAGATCGATGCTGACAAAGTTCCTCTCAAATGGCTGTGACTGGGGTCAGCCTCAGATGGTCACCGACCAACCCAAACTACACAGGCAACCTCTCATATCCTGCAAAATCTTGCTTGCAAAAAACAACAACAAATCCTGGAATACAGCTTGGGGAGGTGTGTGGGGTGGAATCCCTGTGTTGCAACATTTTGCATCGTCTCTCCACATTCTTCACCTCTCGCCCCTGAATTCCTTGCCCCTCCCCTGTGCAAAATATGTGGGGGAGGGGAAATGTTGCAGAGGGAAACTAAGGGGTTAATTGCAACCCGATGTCATGTGCTAGAATAATTTCTCGGCTTCAGTTTTGTCCTGCCGTGCAAACCTCTAGCAGCTGCCCCCATCACTCCAACCCTGTGATTTTCACCCTGTGTTGCCTGGGCTGTCCCATGGCACTGCTGGGGTTGGGTTTTTCCATGATGAGGAGCTGTTTGTGTTCTGTTTACACAGGTGCTCTTTCTCCAATGCCCCGGCTCTCTGGGAGAAGCCAGGTTTTAATAGATTTAACAGAATGTATTCGGCCTGCTAAAACCAGATACCCCGAGCTCAGGGCTGCTTGTTAACGTGCTATCCTGCGTTTCCTCCCCTTGCCCTGAGCTCTGACAAGCCCTACTCCTGTAGCATTAGGGTGACCAGATAGCAACTGTGAAAAAACAGGCTCCTATTACCCACCCACTGTCCTATATAAGAAAAAGTCCCAGAAAACAGGACTGTCCTTTAAAAACGGGACACCTGGTCACCCTATGTAGCATCCTCGGCTGAGAATTAGAGGGTATGCAAGATGCTGATGCAAAACAACCAGAGAGCAAAGCTGAGCCCCATGGCCAGGGACAACTGCCCCAGGGTAGCTTTCTCTGACCCTGTTGCTGGTTCGCATGAGCGTCCCTGGGCTTCAAAGCGCCACAGGTAATTAAAGGGCAGCAGTGAAGTCAAGTGGTTATCACAGGTCTGGGAATCAGGACTCCTGGGTTCTATTTCCAGGTGTGTTGCTGACATGCTGATTGATCTTGGGGCAAGTTACATCCTCTTCTCATGCATCAATTTCCCCATCTGTACAATCTGGAGATGTTTGGATCTGGGATAAGGGTTTAGGCTTGTCTCTAAAAATGAAGCTCGTAGTTGCTTTACATTGTGGTTGACAGGGGTGCTCATGAGGCCTGGGCATGATGGCTTGTTACTGTGGGGTCTGTTCAGGAGCTCTGCGGGCATTGGCATCAGTTTAGAAAGCATTTGTCCTGGGGGGGTGAGAAATGGGGAGCTTTGCAGATGCACATAAAGAAAGGGGGAGGTCAGCTTTGAAGCTTGCATGCTGGTCTGAGCCGCCCCCTGCAATCTGAGGGCAGCTGGCGGCAGGACTGTTCTATGGAGAATGACCTCGACCCTGTGCCACACAGTTACAAAGTTCGTCCTTCTAGGAACGCCGAAGCTTGGCACTGGCTCTGCCCTGCTGTGCGCAGCCCCTCGGTGGCCTGTGTGCCGCTCAGGCAGGTTTGCAGCTGCCGCCGTTCCCACTGTGCTTGGGAATATTTTCAGCCTTCGTAATGTCAGGCGGTGCAGGAGGATGTGTCTGGGGCTGCAGGGAAGCCAGCGAGCCAGGTGTTTTGCTACGGGGGGGGTCCCAAGGGTGATCTCCACTCAGGACTCCTTGTATTCAATGACCGCTCGGGGGCAGGTTTGCAGATCGATTGAACAAAGGAGAGAGAGCGGATGAGGTGGTGGGGAGTTGCCGCCGAGGCCGCTCTCATCTTGGATCAGTGTCTGAGAACCTGCTGGGCTGGGGGGAAGGACTCTGCAGCTTATGGATCCCTGTCTGGATGGCCAGTAGGTTAAGATGAAGCAGAATTGGAGGCTGCATTGTCTGCTGGACTTCAGGCTGGTGGTGTTGCTGGGGGACCCAACAGAACAGTGATCAGAGGCCTGCAAGGTGCCTGGTGGGGATGCTGGATTTCCAGTAATGGGGGTCAACATGTGACCCCAGCATAAGGGACTGGGGCAGAACTAGTGGGTAACTGCCAGGGCTTGATGACCAGCTGGCATTCTGTTCTCTTTAGGTTCTCACACCAAGCCCATCACCGTGGTATCTGATCACATGGCACCAGTATTGTCATCCCAGCAGAGTGCTGCAATCTCTGGATCTCCTCTGTGAGAGGGTGGTGCTCAGCCAGCTGAAGGAGAAAGGGAAAGGGTGGCAGGATCAGGGTGGTGGAAGGGGTGTTAACTCGTCAGGCATGTGCCTCAGGAGAGCTGGGTTTGATATATTGTTAAGATCACCAGCGACATGAGTGTAGTGAGTTCTCATCCTAGTCACAGGGGAGGTCTGTGCTTGTCGCAGAATCCCTGCCCTGTCGGGCACAACTGGAAGTGACAGATTAGAAAAATAGCAGGAGTGTTGGGGTGCGTGAGAGGCCAGGTCTGGACTACCAAGGGGGGCTTCAGGTCAGGGTTGAGGTGCGCTGGCAGAGCTGTGTGGAGGACCCAGGACTGGAATAATAGCAGGTCGGGGGTTGAGGTGAATTTACAGAGCCGGGGGGGGGGGGAGCGGGGGAGCTTGCACATTGCCTGCCTGCGGCATCGCCTGGCTCTAGCCAATGTTATCAGCTTCTCATCACAAGCATTACATTTATGGCCAGCTTCCAACTGCTCCTGCAGTCAGAAGAACCCACGGTCTCTGGGTCTGGCAGCAGAGGCTCAGCATTGGCTGCTGGGAAGGATATTTTTACTTTAATTCCCCAGTATCCAAAATAAGCCCCATGCCACCCTGGCTGTGCCAGAGGCTCACCCCAAGGGACTGTGCTGACATTCCAGCCCCTGGTTCCCAACACAACACTCCCCTGCTCCCCACTGCAGGTTCAGAGGTTGCACAGCAAACTGCAAACGGAGCCTGAGCCTTCCCGGGAGACGCATTCCAGGCTCCTCAGGCTTTGGAGCCGGTGACGACAAGCCGTTAGCTCTGTGTGCGAGACCTGGAGCCCAAGGCTTTTTAAGGAAGGGGAAAGCAGCGAACTGGATGAGCCATGGGAAAGTTATCCATGGAGCTGGCTGCACTCCTGGCTATGAGCAATCCGGGGGCCGCAGCTATTCAGCCCTAGGAGCTGCTCTGCACTGCTACTCCCTAGACTGGCCAAGAAGTACCAGGCGTTACGAGGCATTGCTGGTAATATTGACAGGGAGCATAATCTACTCATGTCCAGGACTGAGAGGTGGGACTCCTGGGTTCTCTCACCTCTGGGAAGTGCTAGTGGTTACAGCTGGGGGCTGGAAGCCAGGACTCCTGGGTTCTATTTGTGGCTCTGGTGCTGGGTCACCTTGATGCAGGACGTGCCACCTCGTCCAGTGCCTCTGTTTACGCAGCTATGGAACGGGGATAGTGCCAAAATTTGCCTGGGCTGTTGAAGTGTTTTGCCATCCTAAAGGGGAAAGGGGCTTGTGACGGGCCGAGTCCAATCTAGAAATGCTTTGTCCAAACGAGCAGTGTCCTGTCCTAGTACTCTGCCCTTCACTAGCTGCTTCCAGGATTTCACTAGCCAGCACTGCCGCTCGCCCCAGGGCTCGTGCCAGCTCCTGAACAAACCCAAACAGCGCGGAGTTAACTCCTGGGCGCTTTTTAATGCTGGTCACCTTCAGGATCATTGTCTTAATTATTGGAGCAGCAAAACCTACCCTCTCTCACCCCCGTCCCTCTGGATCCTCCACTCTCCTCCTCCCCAGGGTTCCCTTCTGCTGCTCAGGCTTTCACCTTGCGTTCCCTACATCCTCTTTCCACCCATTCTGTGCTCCTTCTCTTCCTGCATGTGGCATTCTGCGGGGGGGGGGGGGGGTGCATGCATGTACATGGGTGTGTCCTCCCTGGGTTCTCTCCGGCCGTGTGTGTCTCCTTCCCTCAAGGCTCACGCCCACTCTGGGGGCCTGGCTCCCCATGGGAGGGGGATACACGGAGATATTTTGAGCATTTCTGGTCCTGTTTGGATTTCTAACAATTTTTTCAAAAATCTGAGGCAGCCTCTGTCAGTTTCATTCGCTGATTTGTTCAGGCCCCTGAGCTGGGGAAGTGGGAGACGAGTCGGCCTGGGACGAGCAGGCACCATGTCAGCCCATCCCTCGCTGCACCTGCTTCCCTCCTGTCTCCTTACCTCTCCTCCCCCTCCCACCTCTTTCTTCTGGGAGCCAGTCATGATGGACCCTCTGCTCATTGTGCCTAGCTCCTCCATGGCCACATCTCCTGCCCACAGCCCAGTCTCCCTGTCCCTCCTGACATCAGGCAGTGCTGGAGCAGAATCGCCACTCCCCAGTCTGTGTGGGTGCCAAAACCCCTGTAGCAAATGCGGGGTCACTGTAGCTGCGGCCCAGGCCCCGGGGGGCAGGCGTGCACCATCCTTCCGTTGGAAAGGGAGGGAAAGAGGTGGCACACGGCTGCTTTGACTGTGCTGACACCTCCTTCCTCCAATGGGGGTGGCGTCACCCCTCGGAGAGAGGGGGCTGGGAGCCGCTCTAGGGCGGAGACAGCCTGGTACTGACTGTTGTAGCCCAGCACGAAGGAGCTGCCGGCTCGAAGGCACTGACTGTATTCCCACCGTCCGCCAGTACGCTGCAGCGTCTGGGAATCCCTGTCGCTGATGACTGCATCACAAGAAGTAGATCACAGCATCCAGGAATCCCTGTTGCTGAGCTCTGACTGCATCCCATCTGCCTGGAAACCCCTGTCACTGAAGTTCCTTTGTGTCACCTCCATTATAGCCCAGCACCAAGTCCCCTCCCCGAATTCCTCCACGTCTCCGAGTTCTCAGCCTGACCCCCAGAGGTTGCTGAGCTAGCTCTGCTTATTGCAGGCCATGCTAGGCAGTTGCTGGAGGTCACGCTGATTTGCCTTGGGAAAGGAATCGACAGCAGTAGCAAGCGCTAGCCCCTGGCCCGCCTCTCTGGATATAGCCCATCGACCCCATGTGCGCCGCATAGCTCTAACGCGATTACAGCCACCCACGAGAACTGAATGAACTCGCCGCTCCCTGTTCTCCAGGCCCAACAAAATAATTAGCCTCCCCTAACCTCATTAGAAGTCATTTACGCTCATTTGGACGTGAGCAGGCCAGTGAAACAGACCCAGAGCTCAGCCGGCATGATGGGTAGCTGGCGTTCCAGCTCACAGCAGCTACGGCTGAGCCCCAGGGGAGCAGGGAAACTGGGACTCCCTGGGCAGATGGTGATCGCCTGGTTTTAACACGTACATAGACATAGGTGCTGGAACCACAGGTGCTGAGGGTGCTGCAGCACCCCCTGGCTTCAGGTGGTTTCCATCCCACCCAGGGTTTGCAATTTGGTTCAATGGCTCTCAGCACCCCCACTGTACACATTGTTCCTGCCCCCCCCGTACACAGAACGTTTCATCTTCCCAGCACTTTGTAAACCTTAGTCCCAGCTCACAGAGACGTTGCTAGGTAAGGGGTGGTGAGACTGACCCTGCCTCTGCAATGCAGCCACCTCTGGGGGTGGAACAGGACAGCTGTTCAGCAGCTCGGCATGTAATTGTTTTAGACAAGAAATGAAGCCGCTTGTCTCCGGCTGAAGCTTCGCGAGGAGCTCGGGTACGTCGGCTCTGGAATCAGGAGACCTGTGCTCAGTTCCCAGTTCTGCCACTGACTTACTGTGTGACCTTGGGAAAGTCACCCCTCCCTGCCTCAGTTTCTCCCACTGTAAAATGGGGATGTTGATACAGCCCTGAGATGCCTGGATGCAGCGTGCAATAGAAGGGCTCAGTATAAGCATTACTTTCAAAGAGTCAAGTCTTCAGGACCCCACTTCTACACCTCATCTGCAGAAGAACATCCCCCTAGTGGCCCTGAGGTGCGGAGGGCATGGTTATGAGGCACAGGCAGAACTGGAATAGTGTATCAGGATCAGGGGGCACTGGAAGAGCTGTTGGGGGGGAAACTTGCCTAGACCCAGCTTGCTCTACACTTCACTCTAGCTACTGCTCATATTGAGGGGACTGTTGGTGGACCGCAAAGCTGGGGTAAGAACCAGCTCCTCTGGATCTTGGCCTGATGAAATTCTGAGCCCTGATCCATGCCTGCAGCCAGCTGTCTGGGTTATGGGTGCCTTCGGGTCACGCCCTGGGCAGAGCCCAGCAGGGATGCTAGGAATGAGCTGGGGGATGTCAGAGGAATGGGAAGAATGAGCCTGAACAAAGGGCCGGAGATTGGAACTTCCAACAAATCCTGATGGATGATGAATGAGATCCTCAGAGGAAACCAAAGCATTGTCCAAAGCACCAAAGACGGGACTTCCTGGTGAGGGGCCCTGTGCTCCCTGGGCAGGATGCATGGAACTGCGCTGGTCATAGCACACGCTCTGCCTGGAGAGGTAAATCTAGCTCCTGGGGCCCATCTACGGAATCTCGTCTTTCCCTGATTTTCACTAGGACCCCAAAGTTTTAACCATCCGAGGCTGAAAGGGTTACACTGAATGAATCCCCCTGGGCCAGAGCTGTCATTCTCGCTGGTTTATATTGCTGTGTAACTCCAGGGGCATCAGGGATCTGCTGCAGGATTGTGGCCATAAACTCCATTTATTATGAATTATTCTTGCGTGAAAATCCAGCTGCTCAGCTCCAGCCTGGGCGCGAGTCTCCTTGCTCCATCCCGTTAGCAATTCTGTCCCAGCTCCTTGATCCATGTGCAGCTTCCAACTCTGCTGGATCTCTGCTCAGGGCAAGCGGCACTCCTCACATCAGATGCACACTCTGCTGGAGAGGGGATAACACACACACAAGCCACCCCTTCCCTCCCCATCACAACTTCCCTGCAATGCTTTGAAGGAGCAGAGAGCCAGCAAAGCACTGGCCGATCTCACCCTGCAAGACCAGTTTGGGGTTGGCCGCTTTGAGTTCAGTTCTCCTCCGGAATTCTCCCTCCCCTATTACTTGTGAACGTGTCCCAGGGGGTGGGAAAAAGCTTCTCCCAGATCCCTGCCTCTTAAGCAGAGTGCAGCAGAGTTCATTTTTTCCTCACTTGTTTAAAACAATGGGTGATTGTGCTGTATCTGCTCTGGGACTGGGGAAACCCCTGTTTTCCTGTTTCCTCTATGGATGTGAGCAGAGATACTTAGGATGATCTCACTGCTCTTTGGGGCAGGCCCAGGAGCGACCCATCGGCAACACAGCATGGTGTTGACGTTGAAACAAGCCTACTGAGAGCCTTGGTTGTGGGGAGAGAGGTATGCAGGCAGCCTAGTCCCTGTTGGATTTGCCTCCAGTTTACACCAGTGCAGGTGAGAGGGAACCAGACCCATGGAGAAGCCTTTCATTTCTCAGGGCCTTACTTTCACCAGCACCTGTCATTCAAGAGGTGAGCCCCAAGGTACAGGAATCCCTTCACCCACCACTAAGATGCAGCCACCTCTGGAGTGGGACATGGCAGCTGTTTTAACAGCTCCACGGCCATGAGGCATAACAAGTTAGGATAGGATGCAAAGAAAAAAATTATATGCAGAAAATTATATATTGATTTAGGGCCCAGTCCTGCAAGGTGCTGAGCACCCTCAGTTCTTTGGGATCTGTGGGAATGGAGGGTGCTCAACAACTCCATGCAGGGTCAGGCCCTTATAGAGGATCCCCAGAATAAAGCTGATAGGATCTGTCTTTTCCAGGAAAAGAATGGGCTTTCCTTCCTCCTGCACCTTTATTCAGACTGGCAGCCTTGGGGATCTCTGCCGGCCGCAGCTCCGAATGGCGGCTTTCCAGAGCAAGGTTTCTGAAGCAGGGGCAGCTGGGGTACTGATATCCTGTCTGGACATTCTCCAAAGAACGCTGGGAAAAGCATGCAAAATTCATGGGAATAACCTGCCTGGGTAAATCCCGCTTTTCCGAGCCAGTGGGCTTCCTTTCCCCTCTGCCCCTTTTTACAGCCCATCTGATGGTTTCCTAAAGTTCACTGGCCTGAGATATTAGCTGTTAAGCTGAGAGGATGTCTCTAGGCCACAGGGGTCATAACTAGGTCTGGCCTCAGTGACCAGAGTGGGGCTGGGAGCAGCTGCAAAACCTCAGCCATAAACAGGATAATTGAGTAGAGATAAAAGGGCCACAGCACGGCCCAGGGGCTCAAGCATCGGACTGTGACTCTAGAGCCCTGGGTCTGGCTTCCCACTCTGACACTAACTCACTGGGTGGCCCTTGGCAACAAACTACCCCTCCCTGTGCCTCAGTTTCCCCCTCTGCGATGGTGGTGACCTGCCTTTATAAAGCACGAGGGGATCTGCAGACTGGAGAGGAGTTAGGTAGTCACTGTGAATGCACGTTCGGGGAGAGCTAAGTGCTGTGAGCGGAGTCCTGGCTGGAGCCCTCTCCTTCTCACTAGTCAGCATGTCCTTTGATGAGTCTTCGCTGGGGAGGAGTGTGGGAATCAGCCTGGCAAAGCCACCAGGAAATTGCCCAGCCCTTACACCCCATCTTGACTATTTCACCAGCCTATAAAAAACATCTCAACTTGCCCTAAGCTGGTGAATTTAGCCAGGCTGCCTCCAATCTGCCCCAGCCCAGAGCATGATGCAAAACCTGCCTTCCGAGGATACCAGACAGAATGAAGCCCTGCAAGGAAACTCAGACCTAGGGACAACAAAGACCGGGGCTGTTGTGAGTATGTTCCAAACCCAAGCCTGCTAACGCAATGGATCTTAATAAAGGGATCTGGCACCTGGAGAGGATGGAGCCGGGCAGGGCACACAGTCCACTCTGGATCAGAGGCAGCAGGAAGGATTTGGAGAGGGGACAGAGGATGTCAGAGGTTCTATCTCAGTGGGCTTAAGGGGCTGTGTTCCTGCTGCCTGGAGCAATCAGCAAGGCTTGAGAATAGAGCTAGTCCTGGGGGGCAAAGCCCCTTCTGCCACCCCAACCCCACCATCCCCCCACCGTTGCTGCTGCTGTCCCTGCCACTGGCTCCATTTTTCTTTCCTACCAAATTAAGCTTTATTCCTTTTGTCCCCAGTCCGGCACAAGCAGCCCAGTGACAAGCTCTGGCCACTGGGCCAGCAGATCCACTAGCCGCGAGGCCTCTGGGATGGGAGACGTGCCCTGTAACTGAGACCCAGGGCACAGAATACACCCTGCGGAAGAGTGATCAGAGGTAAGCAGAGGTGCTGGGGGAAGTCTGGACATGCAGCACGGGGATGAGAATAGCACCAGGCAGTTTGATTTAAGCCTCTGACCCAAAGGCATCAGGCTCACCCAGGCACGGCCCTGGCTCCCCCAGCTGTCACTTTCCCTCTGGTCACGGCCAGGGGGCTGCTGATGAATAGGTGATGGTGTGAAGTCAGACACACAGAACTCCCTGGCCCACCAGCCATTACAACCATCAGCTGCCTTAACGCTCTTCTGAGCTCTGACAGGCAGGGGGGAGGAGGAGCCCAGAACATACCCCATGTTGGTACCTGCAGCTTTGCCTGGTGTCCCAGCCTCTTGCTGCTATTTATAGGGCATGATCTCCGAACCTGGGCTCCAGCCCAAGCCCAAATGTCTACACGACCATTGTTAGCCCCACAGCACAAGCCCAAGGCAGCTGACCCGAGCTCCAAGACTCGCTGCCAAACGGGTGTTTTTTGCAGTCTAGATGTACCCTAAGAAGCAGCTCTGATGACAGTGTGTGGAGTGCAGGACAGACGGACAGATCAGTCTGGGCAATACAGCACCATGGGGCAAAGATACCTCCTGGTGCCACTCGTCCCAGCTCCACAGGATTGCTCTGGATGTAGAGGTGACCCTCCAAGCGGCACTCAGGGATGGGTCAGGCCAGCATCTGGGAACCAACATGATCAATGATGCTTTGCTCTTCTGGAGCCCAGGGAGGGGACATGTGCGTCACCTGATCACTGAGCTAACGGCAGAGCTGGGAATAGAACCCAGGAGTCCTAACATTTTGCCACTAGAGGCCATTCTCTGGCTTCTTGTTCCATGCTCTAGCTCCTAGGCAATGCTGCCTGTGTAGAAGCAAGGAGGGAGGAAGTGCTCGGGAAGCAATCCATGGTGTTGGTGATTACTGAAAATAAAATATTCTCAGGGCGAGGGGCCCTCCTTCCTTGGGCCCGGGAGACACAGGCCTGTTTAATCAGACCTTGATCCTCCCCGGTGTATGCTCAGCAAGCAGTGAGCAGCTCAGAACCATGCAAGACACTAATTGACAGCGACACCCTGTCCCGTCTTATCCGGAGCCTAGGGATTTCCAGTAATGGAAATGAATGTCCCCAGCATCCAGCCTGCCACCTGGGCCCCTGCCTCACTTTCCCTGTCTGCTGCAATCACTGCTTGCCCCAGAGCCCTGCCTCCCACCCTTGCTTCCCCTCCCCCCCACCAACCAACCAGTCTTATTTATTTGGATTAATTAGTTAATTAGCACATGAAGAGGGAGAATCTGGGAGGCAGCTGCTCCAGCTGGGGACCTCCCCTCCCCTGGCCACCCCCCCCAGCTGGCAGTATAATCCCGGCCATTGTGAAGGCAAGTAACTGTCTCAGCGACTCTGTCCGGCTCCAGACAATGGGAGCCTTTTCTTGGGCATGAGCTAAAGGGAGAGATGAACTCAGAAGTTTTGCAAAGGAAAAGGGAAGTTAAAATTAGCCAGGAGGGGTGGGGGGGGAGAGACTCTTCCCCTACTCTCCCCCCAGCACCAGTTCATTTCCTGTGGGACCCTCTGACCCATTCTCTGCTTCAAAATCCTTCTCTGCAGCGACTCGGGGAGCTGGATGGATCCATCCCAGGACAGCAGGTCCTTCTTAAGGACACTGGACAAGCTGACTCTGGGGTTCTCTCACTGAAGCCCTGGCAAATCACTTCCCCCTTTGTGCCTTCCTTTCCCTTGCTGTGAAGTGGCCGGATGCTTGGTTATTGTTAGGAAAGCACTTGCACAGATTCAAGGCCAGAAGGCACCGTTGGGATCGTCTAGCCTGACCCTGTATAGCACAGGGCAGAGAACTGCCCCCAAATAATTCCCAGAGCAGAGCTTTTAGAAATTACATCCCATCAGGATTTCAAAATGGCCAGTGGTGGAGAATCCGCCATCACCCTTGGCAAATTGTTCCAGTGGTTAGTGACCCTCATTGTTAAACATTTACACCTTATTTTCCATCTGAATTTGTCTCGCTTCAACTTCCAGACATTGGATCGTGTTCTACCTTTCTCCGCTAGATTGAAGAGCCTGTTATTAAATATCTGTTCCCCACGTCGATACTTGTAAACTGTGATCATATCATGGCTTAACGTTAGATTGAGCTGCTTGAGTCTATCATTATAAGGCAGGTTTTGTAACCCTTTAATCATTCTCATGGCTCTTCTCTGAATCCTCCCCAATTTATCAACATCCATTCTGAGCTGTGGGCACCAGACCTGGGCACAGCATTCCAGAAGCAGTTGCACAAGTGCCAAATTATCACAGGTCAACTCACCGCTTGGGGCGGCTCCTGCTGGCCACTGTGGGGATTAGCTCCTTCCAGATTCTGTACTCTCCTCTGGTGGTCTCTCCACCCATCGTCCTCTCACCCTGCGACCCCTCTCGCTCCAGAACCTGCAGCTTCCTCATTATGACTTGGCCCTCTGGCCAGGTCACTGGGGTCCTCCCTGTCTTGGGTGTCAAAGTCTTTTAGGGCACACTGTCCCAGGCAGTCTGCTCTCCACTGCCTGCTCTATGCCATTTCCTCAGGAGCTGGTAGAGGAAACCAGACCTGCCCTTTGCTCCGGAGTCCAGCTCAGAGACCCACAGCAACCAAGGTCTGCACCATGCTGGACCTTACTACCTTTTCCCTGAGCCTTTAATAACCTTTGGGCTCTCCCCCTTCTCTGGAGTTACCAGTCCCCAAAACATCTCCCAGACAGTACACTTCCCTACAGCCCTCTATCTACGGCCACCTTCCTGTCTTTATAAACTCAGCCCTGCTCTTTCCTTCTCAGCTGGGCTCTCTCATTATTCAGTCGGACTACTTCAGCCACCTGATTCCCTCAGCTGAGGCCTGTCTGGTTAATTGGCACACCGGCTTAGCCTACATTAACCCCTTCAGGACAAGTGTGGGGTGAACACCCCACCACACAAATATAGAGGTAAAATAACCTCTCCATTCCTACTTGACATTCCCCTCTTTATACACTGCAGGATCATATTTGCTTGTGGCCACAGCATCACACTGGGAGCTTACGTTCAGCTGATTTTCCACCACGACCCCCAAATCTTTTTCAGAGTGACTACTTCCCAGGATAGAGTCCTCCATCCTGTGGAGCATGCCCACATTGTTTACAGACGTATACATTTACATTAATCTGTATTAAAACACATATTGTTTGCTTGCACCCAGTTTACCAACCGATCTGGGTAGCTCTGAATCAGTGATCTGTCTTCTTCATTCTTTGTCACTCCCCCAATGTTTGTGTCATCTGCAAGTATCATTGATGATTTTATGTTTTCTTCGAGGTCATTGGTAAAACTGTTAAATAGTGTAGGGCCAAGAACTGAACCCTGGAGGACCCCCCTGGAAACACACCCACTCAATGACAATTCCCCGTTTACAGTTACATTTTGAGACCTATCATTTAGCCGGGTTTTAATCCATTTAATGTGTGCCATGTTCATTTTATATCCTTCTAGCTTTTTAATCAAAATGCCATGAGGTACCAAGTAAAATACCTTACAGAAATCTAGGTATATTATATCAACACTAGGACCTTTATCAACCAAACTCATAATCTCATCAAAAAAAGATATCAAGTTAGTTTGATAGGATCTATTTTCCATAAACCCATGTCGATTTGCATTAATTAATAAAGAACTAAAGGAGGGTCATTTAATCAAGTCCCGTATCAGCAGCTCCATTATCTTGCCCAGGATCGATGTCAGGCTAACCAGCCTATAATTACCCATTATCCCATTCACCCTTTTTAAAAGCTGACACAACATTAGCTTTCTTCCAGTCTTCTGGAACTTCCTCAGTTCTCCAAGATTTATTGAAGATCAATATTAATGGCCCAGTGAGCTGCTCGGCCAGCTCTTTTAAAACTCTTGTATGCAAGTTATCTGGACTTGCTGACTTAAAAATATCTACCTTTAATAACTTCTGTTTAACATCCTCCACAGATGCCAGTGAAGTGGAAAGAGTGTTATCAGCACCATATGATGAGAGTATATCATCAGTGATTTTCCCAAATACAGAATAAAAATATGTATTGAATACTTTTGGCTTTTCTACAGTATTATTGAGAATTCTCCCATTTCCAACTAGTACCAATACCACTGTCAGGATCCTTTTTGTTCCTAGTATATTTTAAAAACTCCTTATTCTCCTAACTCTGCTGGCCACAGATTTCTCCTTAGATCCTTTTGCTTCCTTTATCCATTTTTTTCTATAATTCCTAACTTCTTTTTATTTATTATTATCAAATTTCTCCTTCTTCCATTTGTTATTGTAGCGGGGATGTTACCCCTCTCCTAAGGGAAAAGGGTAGGCTGACTGGGGAGGCGGCCACAGCTGTGGCCACACCCAATCAGGCCACAGCTGGCCCTGATATAAGGGCTAAGGGAGGCACTGGGTCAGTCTCATTCCAGCCTTTGAGTGGGAAGGACCTAGCTGCCTGAAGGAGTATAAGGTACTTGAAGCAGGGGAGCTCTGGCCTGGGAAGTCCCCAGGTTGAGGCCTTGCTGAATGTCCAGGGATGAGTATATAAATATGGCTTGGGTATGTAGGAATAGAATCAGGAAGGCTAAATCACACCTGGAGTTGCAGCTAGCAAGAGATGTTAAGAGTAACAAGAAGGGTTTCTTCAGGTATCTTAGCAATAAGAAGAAAGCCAAGGAAAGTGTGGGCCCCGCATTAAGTGAGGGAGGCAACCTAGTGACAGAGGATGTGGAAAAAGCTAACCTACTCAATGCTTTTTTTTTTTGGCCTCTGTCTTCACGAACAAGGTCAGCTCCCAGACTACTGCACTGGGCAGCACAGCGTGGGGAGGAGGTGGCCAGCCCTCTGTGAATGAAGAAGTGGTTCAGGACTATTTAGAAAAACTGGATGTGCACAAGTCCATGGGGCCGGATGCGTTGCATCTGAGAGTGCTAAAGGAGTTGGTGGATGTGATTGCTGAGCTATTGGCCATTATCTTTGAAAACTCATGGAGATCGGGGGAAGTCCCAGAAGATTGGAAAAAGGCTAATGTAGTACCAATCTTTAAAAAAGGGAAGAAGGATGATCCTGGGAACTAGAGGCTGGTCAGCCTCACCTCAGTCCCTGGAAAAATCATGGAGCAGGTCCTCAAGAAATCAATTCTGAAGCACTTAGAGGAGAAGAAAGTGATCAGGAACAGTCAGCATGGATTCACCAAGGGCAAGTCATGCCTGACTAATCTAATTGCCTTCTATGATGAGATTACTGGTTCTGTGGATGAAGGGAAAGCAGTGGATGTATTGTTTCTTGACTTTAGCAAAGCTTTTGACACTGTCTCCCACAGTATTCTTGTCAGCAAGTTAAAGTATGGGCTGGATGGATGCACTACAAGGTGGGTAGAAAGTTGGCTAGATTGTCGGGCTCAACGGGTAGTGATCAATGGCTCCATGTCTAGTTGGCAGCCAGTATCTAGTGGCGTGCCCCAAGGGTCGGTCCTGGGGCCGGTTTTGTTCAATATCGTCATTAATGATCTGGAGGATGGTGTGGATTGCACCCTCAGCAAGTTTGCGGATGACACTAAACTGGGAGGAGAGGTAGATACGCTGGAGGGTAGGGATAGGATACAGAGGGACCTAGACAAATTGGAGGATTGGGCCAAAAGAACTCTGAGGTTCAATAAGGATAAGTGCAGGGTCCTGCACTTAGGACGGAAGAACCCAATGCACTGCTACAGGCTGGGGACCGAATGGCTTGGCAGCAGTTCTGCAGAGAAGGACCTAGGGGTGACAGTGGACAAGAAGCTGGATATGAGTCAACAGTGGGCCCTTGTTGCCAAGAAGGCCAATGGCATTTTGGGATGTATAAGTAGGGGCATAGCCAGCAGATCGAGGGACGTGATTGTTCCCCTCTATTCAACATTGGTGAGGCCTCATCTGGAGTACTGTGTCCAGTTTTGGGCCCCACACTACAAGAAGGATGTAGAGAAATTGGAGAGAGTCCAGCAAAGGGCAACAAAAATGATTAGGGGACTGGAACACATGAGTTATGAGGAGAGGCTGAGGGAACTGGGGATGTTTAGTCTACGGAAGAGAAGAATGAGGGGGGATTTGATAGCTGCTTTCAACTACCTGAAAGGTGGATCCGAAGAGGATGGATCTAGACTATTCTCAGTGATAGCAGATGACAGGACAAGGAGTAATGGTCTCAAGTTGCAGTGGGGGAGGTTTAGGTTGGATATTAGGAAAAACTTTTTCACTAGGAGGGTGAAACACTGGAATGCGTCACCTAGGGAGGTGGTGGAATCCCCTTCCTTAGAAGTTTTTAAGGTCAGGCTTGACAAAGCTCTGGCTGGGATGATTTAGTTGGGATTGGTCCTGCTCTGGGCAGGGGGGTGGACTAGAGGGCCTCCAGAGGTCCCTTCCAACTCTGTTATTCTATGATTCTAAGGCCAAAGGAGGTACTGGGGCTGCAGGGAGACAGCTAGGTCAAGAAACGCAGCAGGTCTAACCTCCTTGCCAGTGATGAGTGGCCATTACAGACTGCAAGTTTGTCCCAGAGAATGGGGGCAAGATCATGACTGGCAGTAGCCACTGAGGTGAGGTGGGCTTTGGGGGTTTCCCTAGGAGGGGAGACCCAGAGCATGGGGACTGCTGTGGGGCAGAACCCCAGGGTAAGGGGCACTGGGGTGTGGGAGGGATATGGGTCCTGAGGTAGGACAGATACCAGCCAGCAGGAGACGCTGTGAGGACTGGAAGGGAGATAATTCCTGGATGACCAGCAGGGGGTGTGGAGGTAGTGAGTGCTTGATCTGCTACAGTTATAAATATATTTTATAGGTGTCTTCATTCCCCCTCTAAAGCAGGTCAGTTTTGTAACCAGCTCAGCCTCCTTCTCAGTTGTGGGATTGTGAGAGCCTTCAAAGTGATGTGCCACCATCAGGGATAATATGGTATCCTTTCCTCCACGCTGTCTCCTTTTTTATAGTCTCTTCATTGGGGTAGCTAGTCCCTGTCCCCTTCCTCCAAGCATTTAACATTGCTGGGTCAGTGAAATTCTTCTCCTTTGACAGAGAAAATGAGGCACAGAGGAGTAACATGCCCAAGGTCACACAACAATTCAGTGGCAGAGTCAGGAACAGGTCTTAGAAATCCTGCCTCCCAGTGCCCTGCTCTAATCACTAGACCCTACTCTCTTCCCAGAGCTGGACGGGAGTCAGCTCTACTCAATAGACCTGCTACTGTGGGGAGGTTAGGTCACGTCAAAACCTTTTTTCTGTTGAGAATGCTCTCCAAGGCAGCTTTTATCTTTCCTCTGTGCTGCTAGCCCCTTTCCAGGGCACCCCTCCTTGTGGTGCTATACCCAGCATTTCAGATGGAATCCAGGTTAACTGAGCGGCCTCCCCTTTGCTTTGTGCCTGCTCGGCTCAGATTAGTCAGGAACCTGTTGGCTCACTGGGCTAATGGCTTTACTGGCTCTGCCCCAGTCACCTCTCGAGTCAACGTTCCAGACACCTGTTCTGCCCAATCCTGCTTCCCAAAGTGGGCTCCTGGCTTCCCCCACACCCCACCTGCCCTGCAGCACCAAACAGGCTGGTTGGAGCAGATTTTGCAGCTAAGCCCTGTTCCACAGCTCCCACCTGTAGGAGGGGTCCAGGAGTGGAACAGGAGCATTTTTGTCCCTGACGTGGGGACTCTGGTTTCTTTTGGTCACTGTGCATGGCACAGAAGCAGGTGGGCCCGAGGCAGCACCCAAGATCTCAGGCTCCTCCAACCTGAAAATCCAGATGGTGCTTTATTTTAAACTCATCCCTTTCCTCCCTCGCAGCTCACGTCTTTCCTTCCTCTGCCCTGGCTCGCTCCCCCATTTTGATTTTCCAAGACGCCATCCCCACTGTATAAACAAAAGCTATTGTAGCCATGGTTAATAATCCTCAAAGCACAAACAAGGGAGAGAGGAAGGAGTGAGGAACACACACAAATTATTCACTGGGATCCGAGCCCAGAGAGGGGGAGCAACATGAACTGGTACAGAGACTCAGCAGGACGGGGATGTTCTAGGACTGGGGCAGGTGTCGGAGTTACCCCAGGATCAAATGAATGTAGAGGGCTAGATCCCCAGCTAGTAAGTCCCTATTGTCAGAGGAGTGACACTCATTTACACCAGCTGAGAGTCTGGCCTGGAGAATGAATTCCCCTTTCTCCACTGGAGAAGGGTGTGAGGGGGTCTCCTCGCTCTGGGTCGGAAACCTACACCCCAATGATGGCACAACTTGCGGGCCATCCAATAGGTCCAAAAGCAGCACCCATATTTTGATGACTTTAGGGCCCTCATCCCAGAGAACACAGCAGGCCTGATCTTAGTTATCCCATGGCCTCTTTGTGCAGCTCTCCACATGAGGCTTCCCCAGCCGCTATGTAAGGGCCCCTGGTGTAGGGAGCATGGCCCATGTGCACTGCACTGCATCTATTTGCTGCTTCCTATGGTGCCTGGGAAACAGAGTGCACTAGAGGAGCCCTGAGGTTGCTCTAAGTTACACATGGGGCCAGGCAGGGCCCAGCCCTGCCTCAGAATACAGAGTGCAAAGGTGGGTTAAAGTCTCCTTAGCTCCCTGCAATGGCTGGCAGCAGTGGAGTAAATGAGACTTAGACCCAGTGCTCTCATACCTGGTGGAGTGGGTGGAAGCTGGAGACAGGCTAGCGCACCATCTGGGGAGTAACAGGACTAGGCCTCCAGCCTTACTTCAGAGGGACTGAATTCCTCTTGTGTCCCAGGAGAGGGCGACTCTTCCCCCTCCCCTGGCAGAGGCGTGTGAAGAGGTCCAAGGCTGAACAGTGTCCAGATTCCTCCCTGAACATCTGCCTTTCGTCAGCTGTGAGATCTGGGCAGGAAGCGAGTCCTGCTGAATAATGCATCATGCCGACCTCATAAAGAGCAGCATGAACCTCGGATGGAAGAAAGCTGGCGGGTCTGACCCTCCCCAGCTGATCTGCCTGCTTTTAGCAGGGGACAGTGTGATGCATGGCTAGAAGGGATTAAACAGCCTGCAAAATAACCCTCAGAAGGTGTGTGGGGAGATAATGTTGGTGGTTTTGTCTTTACATATGTATAAGTAGGGTCAACAATGTAATCAACAGTCCCTCTCTATGCTGTATTCTGACAATTCAGAGGTCAAAAGATCCTAACATTTAGACTATTTGTAAACACAGGATATCTCAGTATTTATCTCTTTGAACTGTACTGTGAATAGCCATATGTTAATTCTGTAGCTAAGTACTGATGGTGGACCTCCTTCAAAATCATCCTAATTACCTTTTGTTACCTGAGGAACTCCAACTTTTCAAAAGACATGAAATTGTATAAAAGATCTTTGGATCCTGATTCTGTCCTCTCAGATCTGCTTAAGCTTCATCAGGGGAAGTTTTGAGTTGCAAGACTGAGGTCCCAATTATGCTGCTATGCCCTGAATATGAGATTTGGACAGTGGACTATGACCTATGAACTATTTCTGAAGGAGAGCTTTGTAGTTGCAAAGTTTCTGCTGTGAATCTGCACCTCAACAAATTGAACTCATATCTGTATGTATTTTGATCTTTTAACCATTCTCTCGTTTTTTAATAATTTAGTTGTTAAGAATTGGCTGTAGCGTATCTTTGGGTAAGATCTGAAACATTTGTTCACCCGGGAGGTAACGTGTCCGATCCTTGGGGATTGGTAGAACCTTTTCTTTTATATGATGAAATAAAATTTACAGAAATTTTCATCAGATTTGATGTGGGTACCTGGATGGAGACCTGAGGCTGGATCACTTTAAGGGAAATGTTTGGACTTCTGAGTAACCAGTAAAGTAAATAAGAAGCTGTTTTAGTCTGGCTTAGTGAAACTAAGTATTGGAAAATCCACCAGCTTTTTAGGGTTTGGCTGCCCCTTTCTTTGCAGTTCACCCTAATTGAGTGACCATAGCTGGCCCCCACATGGACCCCAGTCACAGTGGCGTAGTTGAGCTTGGAGACACATTACCACAGATTAATTGGGTTTTTGGATCAGAACCACACACTTGTCAAAATTTAATTTTGGCATTGGGGAGTTTAAGGGTTAAAAATCAGTTACAGTGAGTGACCCAGGAGCAAGATCCTGACAGAAAATGATTGGAAAGATTGTGCTTACACAGAGGGATGTATTTTAAGCAAAAGGCCTGTTGCCTGCCTTCGGATGTTGATATTTATTTGGATAGTATGGGTTTTAGGCTCGCCAATCTGTTTGATCAGAAGATAAGTTTTTGTCCTGGATCAGGCTCCATAGAATTTATAAAGGATCCTCGGAGGTATGACAGGAAGCTCACACTGAGACAGATATAGCCTTAAAGACTTTTTATTAAAATCAATGAAATAGTAAGTAAATGGTAAAATAATCAGAGTTACAATTGCATTACTGCTATTCAAAAGATACATATGGTAATAAAGTATTGTATGCTACAAAGCTTTGATTAATATACTCACACCTTTCCTCAGTAACCTGGTGGTGAGAGACACAGGACCAGCCTCACCGTTCAGGTTTCTCAGTTCTTGAGTGAGATGCAGTGCTTAGAAGAACCTAATTCTAAGACCTATCAAAGCTAACTTAGGGTTTACGTGACTAACTTAAACTTAAAATCAAAAACTAAGAACAAACGCTTAGGGAAACCAAGCTTAGCCTTGTCTCCTTGGAACTTAAAGTTTGAAAGAGAATGAATAGGGCCCACCAATAGTTAGTAGTGTCATGGATAGAGTAGAAATAAAATACTCTAGCGAGGTAGGTCACCTCTTTTATAGGGCACAAGTGCCGGAAATCCTTCCTCCTATGCCCAAATTTCATTCCTCACCCACTGAACGTTAGGGTGTGCCTACTCTATAGGCAAGCATCTTTGTGCATATTGATGACATGTACATACACACCTTCTTTTTAGTCATTTCAGTTTTTTCCTTGTGGTGTACCTGTTAACTCTGTGGGTACAAACTTAGAAACCCCTATACCATTCTTCCATTATCTATCTGTCTAGATAAAGGTCTAAGACATAAGTGTGGGTACTTATCTAGGTAAAAGATCTTAATATAGATATGCTAACTTTACCTTAGCTTAACATACAGGATATGGCCTGTAGGTCCCTTTGCATTACAGCCAAATTTACTTTAATACAAATCTATAAACCTACTACAATAAGCCAAAATATTTAAACTATAAGAAGAGAGATAAGCAAGCAGGTTAATCCTATAGGCTACAGGCCCCAGACCAGGAACGGAAAAATCTGTTCAGTGCCAGTGCTAAGGAAGAAGACCCAACAAAAATGCTAGTGCTAAGAAACCAGCGGCTCAAACTTGAACAAAAGCAAAAAATAGCTGATATGAAAGGAGAAGCTGCTGAAAGAGAACGCCTGTGGTTTGAACGTGAACAAAGAATGGCATATATTTGATCATAGGAACTAGAAGCTAAAGCAAAAATAGACAGACTTAAGCTCCAACTCAAAAGAATAAAGGAACAACAGGAACTGTATCATAGTGAAAAACCAGTTCCTCTCAACAACGAAGATGGGGATGGAATCTATCCAGTTTGTCACAATGTTGGTATGTTTGACTCGAAACAGTTGTCTGTGTGTAACCAAATTTACCCCAAAACTTCCACCTTTTATGTAAATGCTTTTACTCTGAGCTCGGGTGAAGGTAACCCCATAACTTGTGCAGAGAATGTAAAAGTCAATGGGAAAAGCTGTTTAAGGCAAATTACAGCTTCTAACATCACTCTTGTTAAAACAGATTTTGTCAGAGGAAGATTATTTATCAAATCAGAGTGTGAATATTGTAATCCTCTATGAGTTTACGGTAAGCGTGGCTTTAGCCAGAATCCATCTTGAATGGAATGAAATGGTGTCCAACATGAAGTTATAGCTGGTGTAAGGAAGTTATTGCCTAAGGATCTTTTGATTGGGGATGATATTAAAACTTTGTTCAGTCAAGTTGATGACATAAACCAGTCCCAGGAAAGAAATAATCCTGAACCTGTGTCTACTAGGGGCCAGGATTTGCCTATGGATGGTTTCTCCAAATATCTGTATGAGGAAAATAGCCGTAAATCCACTAGGACCCCAGTCACAGACAGAAACAAAGCTCCTGGGTAAGCAGAAGATCCACATTCCATCCAGGCCTCCGCTGGATAATCTCACTCATCTCTATCTTCAAGATCCCAGAGACGAGTGGAGCAGGGTAGCCTCACTGTAGGACAGGCTCCGGTTTGAGCCCTGGGCCAGTCAGGTGAGCAAGAAGTGCAAAACACATGCATGGAGCTGGGGCTAGGATGGCCAGGCAGCTGCATCTCCATCTCCTTCCACATGGTGTAAATCTGTACAGAACAGGGACCTTTGTGCCTGTCTGTTAGAGAGGGAGAGCAGATGGTCCCATCTACAGCTGCCAGTTCTGATCCAATTGCATCTTGCAGTGCAGATGGGATCAACTCAGGGAAGCCCAGTAGCTCCAAAAGCCATACAAAGAGACCCTATATTTCAGTCACTTCTGGTCCCAAACCAGGCCTCTTCCTGGGGCCCAAACCTGCTCCCTACTGGAATGTTCCCATTGATTTATGGCAGCTGTGAAGCTGACCATGTTTAAGTACATTTACTGAACACAGGTGGAGTTTGGCCTCCAAATAAAACCGTTTGTTTCTTCTGCCTGTGCGTATTACAACCCCGCACACACCAGCCTTGATCTTCCCACAGCTGTGGTACACAACTCTGCGCAACAAGCATCAGTTTCACCATGCAGATGGTCAGAGAGAGAAGTGTAATTACCAGCTTTGGGGCTACGCCCGCAAATCAGGAAGGTCAGATAACACCAAGGTATCCAGGCCCACGAATCCCCAGCTGTGGACAATGTTATCTGAACCCTGAGTCCCGTCTGCAGCCTGAGTCACTGCTCTCCCACCTGGTGTTTGCTTGATGGATGGGGTAAGACTAACAAGGAGGGGGGAAACCATGGGATTTTTCCAATGAAAATCATAAAGGGCAATGGTGTCAAACCCACGGTAGCCAGAGTAACAGCCTAGAAAATTGTCTAAATGTTTATGACACTTACGGCTCCCTTTCCAAACAGTTCTGGCAGGCACGGGCACGGCACTGGGTGGTTGGATTGCGACATCAGCCCTCCATCGCTTTGCTGTAGTTGATTTGCATGCTGCAATTGTGCTGGTCCAAATACAGTTCAGGAGTGTGGCCAAAAGGGGGGGGGGGCTGCACCCTGAAAAGGTGATTGGATGAAGCTCGTGGCTCACCCTTTTCTTCCCGAGTTGCCTGTGGGATTTTGCAACATCTGCTTCAATCTCTGTTTATCAGAGATGGGGCAGAGTCGTAAATTCTGATCTGATTGAAATTCAGGGCAGTTTGAATCAGGGTTTGCCTCTTGTTATTTATAACCTTTTGAGCCAGTCTAGAACTATGCCTCTTATGGAAGCTGGGGTGAGCCTTGCAGAGCTTTGGGCTTTATAGGGGCCGGGGGGGGTGGGAGGGAGCTGTGTGTAGTGGTAGCAGGGGTTCCATGCCCGGCTCTGAAGTCATAGATTCCGAGGCAGAAGGGACCACTGTGATCATCTAATCTGACCTCCTTTGTAACTCAGGCTAAAGACCTGCCCCAAAGTAATTCCTAGAGCAGAGCTTTTAGAAAAACATCCCATCTGGGTTTAATGATGGCCAGTGATGGAGAATCCACCACGACCCTGGGTAAATTGTTCCCCTGGTTAGTTACTTGCCCTTTTAAAAAATGTACACCTTATTTCCAGTCTGAATTTGTTTACTTTGTCTTCAACTTTAAACCATTGGACCATGTTCTAGCTTTCTCTGCTAAATGAAGAGCCTGTTTTTAAATATCTGTTCCCCACATAGATAGCTATAGACTGGGATCAAGTCACCCCTTAACCTTCTCTTTGGTAAAATGAATAAATTGAGCTGCTTGAATCTATCATTTTAAGGCAGATTTTCTAATCCTTCAGTCATTCTCCTGGCTCTTCTCTGAATGCTTGCCAATTGATCAACCTCCTTCTTGAATTGTGGGCACCAGAACTGGACACAGGATTCCAGCAAGAGGGGCACCGGTACCAAATAAAGAGGTAAAATATCTTCTATTCCTACTTTATACATCCCAGGATCACATTTGCTCTTCTGGCCACAGATTCACACTGGAAGCTCATGTTCAGGTCATTATCCACCATGACCCCCAACTCTTCCTCAGCATCACTGCTTCCAGAGAGTCCCCCATCCTGCAAGTAAGGCCTGCATTATTTGTTCTTAGATGTATACGTTTACATTTAGGTGTATTCAAACACACACTGTTTGCTTGCACCCAGTTTACCAAACAATCCAAGTCTCTCTGAATCGGTGACCTGTCCATCGCATTATTTACCACTCCCCCAATTTGTGTGTCCTCTGCAAACTTTATCAGTGATGATTTTATGCTTTCTTCCTGGTCACTGATAAAAACATTAAATACCATAGAGCCAAGAACCGATACCCAAGGGACCTTACTGGAAACACACCCCTTTGATGATGATTCCCCATTTAGAGTTACATTTTGAGATCTCTCAGTTAGCCAGTTTTTAAATCCACTTAATATATGGCATGTTGATTTTATATCATTTATATAGCTTTTTCATCAAAATATCACGTGGTACCAAGTCAGACGCCTTACATTATGTCAACACTAATACCTTTATCAACCAAACTTGTAATCTCCTCTTAAAAAAAAAAAAAAAAAAGACATTGTTAGTCTGACAGGATCTATCTTCCATAAACCCATGTTGATTGGCATTAATTATGTTACCCTCCTTTAGCTCTTTATTAATTGAGTCCCATATCAGCTGCTCTGCTATGTTGCTTGGGACATTGTGACCCTGATTCTCTATTGCTTTATTGCTCTGCACCTTGCGCAGCCACTTACACCAGTGCTGAGTTCTATTAAAATGGTTGCATTATGCCCCCACTTTGTGCTGACATAATCCTTTGCCCGAGGTGCAGGACAACAGTGGATCAGGCCCAGCATATTCACTGGTTCAAGCTGGGGCCCAGCAGGGCTTCGGACTCCTGGGTTCTTTCAGGCTAATTTTTGAAGGGTTACAAAATTAGCTTGAGTTCATGAACCTAGTTACCCTCCCCTTTAAAGCCTGCTCCATTACACTGGATAATGGAGTGTCACTGGTGGAGAATCAGGCCCTGTGTTTATTGCCATGGGTGACACCATGACGTGTGTGTTTAGCTGTAGGGCAGGACAGGCCCCCGTAGGCTGAGCTGGCAGACGTGGGTGTCAGGGGATGAGATCTGGACTGTGGAAGTTTTCCTGCAAATGATTTCCCTCTCTCTTTACAAAGCGTCTCCGGAGCATATCCCAGCATAACTCCTGCGGCCATGGACCTCAGCGAGAGCAGGATCGGACCTAGGAGTCCGGCTTGAATGTGCCATTGCCAGCTGTCTAAGCAGGTCCAGAAGGCCCGCCCCTACTCTGCAGCTTTGCCTGTTTGGGGCTCCAGCCAAAGCCATTAAACAAGCAAATAAAACAGAAGAAGCTAGATAAGGTGAGAGGGAGCAAAGACCAAAAGACTCAGAGCGTTCTGGTCCCCAGCGAGAAGCATCCTCCTCTACCCTGTGCTGGGACCCTGCATGCGTTCCCCATCTTTCCCAGGAACCCGGCGGAATTTCACGCTGCCTCCAGGCTGTGGTGTGCGCCCAGTTGCACAACCCCTGGCCTGGAGATGTAGAAGGAAGAGCTCCTAGTGGATTAACGGGGGTTCAGCCAGTTGTTGTGATGCTGTCTGTGGACAGGCCGTGGTTTCCCAGGGTTTTGTCCCAGGATCTGGAGGTGCCGTCTCCCTGTGCCTTGACTGGGCTGTGCCACAGATTGCCCATGCCCAGCCCACCCATTCGCTGCTACCCTGCCTGCCCCTGCCCATGCCCCGTTGTTTCTCTTGGGGCTCAGCCAAGCATGCAAACAATGTGGGGGTGGGGAGAGAAATCCTGCCCCGGAGCAGTGTATTGCTTTGGGGTTCCCAGGTACACCCTCTGGCTCCAGCCACAGACAAAACAGAGCCCTGCCACCATCCACCAGCAGCAATGATTTCATCTCTCCTGCAACTGGCCCTTGGTCAATACACACTGAGCTGCTAATCAGCCTTCTGGAATCCCAGTCTGTCTGCACAGCGGAAAGCACCATCTGTCTGTCTGGGAAGGGGGAGATGGATGTGACCAAAACACTGCCCTCAGCCACTGGCTGTTTCAGACACCTCCTTTGTGTGTGGAGATGTGTGTGTGGGCACCCAGTTGTGCAATATTTGCATGGTATGGATGTGTAGGGGGCATTTGTGAGTGCATGTTTCTATGAGGGCATTTCTCTGTGTGTATGTACATTTGTGTGTTTGCAATTTTGTGTGTCTGTGTGTTTGTACATATATTGGTGAGTGTTTTATTTGTGCAGGCATACTTATGTGTGTGTGTTGGGGGGGCATTCCGTGGTGGGTATGTCCATGTGTTTGCATGCATGTGTGTGTCTGGGCACATTTGTGTGCATGCTTGTTTGTGTACCTGCATCCACCCGCCTGCTTGCATCAAAATACCTGGCTGCACCTTGTTTTCCTGTATCAGTTGATTGAGTATGTCCATATGAGGGTGTCTGAAGAGCATGGCTGGAACAGTACTTACATGTAAAGTTTGCAGCTGCCTTCCCCCAGGTGTCAAATAAATTCCCTTCCACTTGTTTCTGTCCAATCTAACCTGCTCCTGGTCTGCCTTCAAGGCTCCAGCTGCTATCAGCAGCCAGTACCTGGAGTCATATGGCAAACCAACCAACTATGCCATTTTAAACAACTAATCTCATTTGGAATAAACTGCTCATTTCTGATGAATCATCCAAACCCATTTGTCCTGGAAAGGAAGGGGGAGGATAGAGAGACAGTGGATCAGAAATGCATCTAGAAGCAGAGAAGAAGGGCATGGGAAGGACTACTGTGTGACACACACATACACACACAGAGAGAAAGGAAGGAGAGGGGGAACGAATAAGAGGAGAGCTGAAGAGAAAGCCACAGGCAGAGGGAAGAGACAGAGGGGAAGTGATTTGCCTAGTGCCATGCAATGAATCAGTCTCAAAGCCAAGAGCAGAACCCAGGAGTCCTGGACTATGGATTTAGCTCTCATCATCAAACAGGCCATGTCTGAGACCTGCAAAGAGGACCCAGGAGTCCTGAACCCCAACCCTCCAGTTCTCACTGCTGGACAACTCTCGGTTTGTTTGGTTTTTTTGGCCTTTTACCACCTCCTTTTCAGATGCAAGTGTGGATCCTTTACCTCCATTCCCCGCCCCCCTTATCCATTGGGACCTTTCTCCTTCTCTCTCCCCTGCCCCTCCTCCCTCTTTCAGAGAGATGCTGATATGTATCTTTGCAGCTGCAGAGAGGAAGGCCAACGGAAGCCTTGCAGGTGGGGTATGAATCCCAGTCGCAGTGTTAGGAAAAGCAAATGGAGCAGGGAAGAGGCTAAAGGCAGATGAGGCAAAGGCTCCGAGACACCAAGCATTGAGGGCTGGCATGGGGGGGGCTTTCTACTGCATCCAGGAGCTGCTGAGTAAAGCCAGGTGTAGTCCTTGGGGCCAGGGTGAGCCCTTCAGGTCTGGGGGGAACTGGGAAGAGCTTCTAAGGGCATGGTAGTCATGGTACTATCCCCTGCTCTCGCACCATCCAGGCAAGGGTCTGGCAGTGCATTACAGAGCATCTCATTGATTAGGCCTTACGACCCCCATTTCCCATATGAGGAAACTGAGGCACAGCACAGGGAAGTGACTTGCCAAAGGTCACCTGGCCAGGCAGTGGCAGAGCCAGGAATGGACCCCAGGAGTCCTGGCTCATTAGCCACTAGAGCATACTGTGGGGGAGCTGTTCAAGGCAGGACAGCCTCAGCTTTGGGGTTGAGGCTAACAGCCTTTCAGCCCATTTTCATCTCCCAGCTCCCCATAGACTGATCCCTGACTTGTTGTCACAGGAGCCACATTGCAGCTACGAGAGCCGAGTCAAACACGGGCTGGGCACAGAAAGTGACAGGGTGGTGCCCAGGAGCAAGGGAGCCACCAGTCTGGGGGAGCCGTGCCCTGTGGGGGCTCCTGGGACAGGCAGTTTTTGCTGGGTAATCACGGCCTTGCACAGCTCTGGCAGTGATCAAAGGCTCCTCCAGCCACATGGGCTCAGGCGCATTCTCCCTACCCGTACAGGCCTAAGAACAACTTTCCCACAGCCGCTGCACTGCACAGGATTCAACAGCTGCATGCGAGGCTTTGTGCTTTGGCTGAAGAGGGTGGCGGGGCGGGTGGGGGAGGGGACGAGGGCCAAAGGGGCTTTCCACAGAGCCATTGTGCTTGGCCGTTTCCAATCTGGAATCCGGGTGTTGCTGAATGAGCGTGAAAAGGAGAGATTCAGCCAATCTGGCATTGCTTTCCAGGCTGCCTCGACCCAGGGGCGGGCACCTTTAACAGGGAGACAAAGATGGGCAGCTTCACCACGATGCTGTGATGTAACACAGGAGCTTTATGATGTCATCTTGCATCACTCTGGGTGTACGGACAGGCCCTCGGAAGAGCAAACTCATCTGATTCTGCTTTGACACCCCCCCTCCCCCCCAGATAAATTCTGGACTCCTTCCTTCTGATTTTAAAAAGGACCAAGGGCTAACTCAGCCCTTTGCACGTGTCCAATGCACAGTTATTGCGTAGCGTCTGTCCTGGCCCACAGAGACTCCTCTATGCCCAGAGAGGCAGCAAGAGGCAAATTTCAACCCTGGCCTCTCAACACGATCCTACCTATCAAACTGGTAGGCAGATGCCCAGGTACCCCGCTGAAGTGGGCAAGAACCTGTCTGCAATCCAATGGCTGGGACAGTGTCAGGCAGTGGGAGTTAAGTGCTTAAATATCTCTGAAGATCTGGGCCAATGGACTTCGCAGATCTAAACAAGTGCATCTCTGCTGATGTCCGTGTGTCCAGAGAAATTGGCCAAGAGCTTTGGAGGACACTTAAGTTTAGTCCTATCCATAGGGGTAAGAGACAAGGCACTGTGGTTTTGAAGAACTTCCCACTGACCGCCAACATATCATTGTTAAATCAAACGCTTCCAGGGTCACTCAAGTCCCAAACGTTGGTCTCAGTAACAGAGGGAAGAGAATTTGGTTTCCGCCTACCCCAGTGGGGTCTGGATTTCATCTGGGACCTCAAGGCGTCCCTGTTATACAGATAGATAGTGATGGAGAGGAATGAGTTAGGGTGTAACAAGGATTAAGAAAGGGGAAAGAGGTTGATTATCAGGAGAAATGACCCAGCAAAGAGGTCTAATAGGTAGTGGGACAGTCCCCCAAGAGAAGAGGTCAGAATGTAACACACTGGCTTTGTGTTCCTTATCCCCTCTATCAATAGAGGATAACAGCCTACTACTGCTACCACAGCTAGCCCTTTACCTCTGGTGGTAGAGACAGTGCTGGGGATCCTGCTGATGACCCATGGCGGGAGGTGGTCATTACAGATGCCCCAACATTCAGGACATTTAAAACCGGACTGGGCGAACCACTGGCAATGGGGTTCTTAATCTGGAGGTTGCAAACAAGTTGTTGGGGATCATGACTACCACCCTTCTCACACTGCTAGATGGTAGCAGGGTCCCAGCTTGATGGGATGAACCCCAGTGTGGAAAATCAGATGTACATATCTTAAAGAAACAAGCCTACATTAGGCTCAGCTGGATAACCAGGGCACCCCAATGGGTTTTTTCCATCTCGGATGCCTAGGAGCCAGCTGCTACAAACTTTCCCTCTCCATTTGTAACCCCAAACCGGCTGAGCCATCCAAGCTGCAATTTTTCAGGCTAAATTGGAATTAAATCCCCAGTAACAGAGTTATAAGCACTTGAAAAACGGACTGTTTCCAGACCCAGTAAAGCATTTCCTCTAAGTTTCCAGTTACAGGGCTATTTATGAGGCTCGAGAGCAACCTGGAGACATGGGATTGATGTTATTTACTTATAGCAGAGACATGATAACTGTCTGCAGCTAAGTGCCGCGTGTGAAGGGGAGGAATGATTTAAGGTGGCGCACGGTGAGTATTAAGGAGCCGTGGGATGAAGTTAGGAAAAACTGGCTGGATAACAGGGAAAGCAGCGAGATCTGCTCAGCTGTAGGATGGTCTCAATGGAAGCCTCATTGCTTGGATTGTTTACTGTTTCAAATCGTGGCTGTGTTGAAGCAGCTTCACTGCAGATGCAGGCCCCATTGTGGCAGGTGCTGCCCAGACATATCAGGAGAAAGATTCCTCACCCCGGCAGCTTAAGTAGACAAGATGGACAGAGGATGGGAGAGGAGAAAACGACCCAAAATCTCAAAAACCAAAGCCTCTCGACTAGCAAAAGTTCAGCAGGAAACCATCCTGTATGGGCCCTTCTGCTGTCCGGTTCCTGCAGCAGTCTGGCAGCGTAGGGGCTGGGGGTTGCAACCAGACAGACTGATCTGTTTATTTGCAGCAGGCTAAGGTGCAGAGTCAAAACTGACAGGGCAACAATAAAAGAGGTGTCTGCAAATAGCCAAGGGAGAGCTGTCCTCTGGGCTGGGAACACAAGCCAGCTTAGGGGGGCTGGACAGACAACCCTGCATCTTCCCAGCCAAATCTGCAGCCACAACTCCACCGTTCACTTGGGGGGAAGGGGTCCCAGAACCAGAGCAAACCAGCTGCTGTGCTGAGGAGACTGCAAGGGAAGGACCATGCCTGGTTTTCCTGCTTGGAGGGAAAGCAGCGGCCGGGGGCCCTGGTAAAGCGCAGGCACCTTTGTGTCATTAAAGGGGTCCAGAAATACCCCCCCCCATCCCCCAGCGCTGGTCATTGTCTCCCTGGGACAGCTCCTCCCCCGCCCCCGCGTGGTGCCCCCAGCCCCGCTGGAGGGATTGAGCAGGGGGGGGCTGGAGATATGGGCTGGCTCGGTGCAGCCGGTGGCCCCTGCTTGGACCAGCTCCCAGTCCAGCCCCCTCCTCCCTCCCCCCTGACGTCAGCCCCTGGGCTTCTCCAAACCCGCCGAGCCGCCCGCTCCTCACTCTGCGGCTGCGGAACATGGCTCGGAGCGGGGCGGCGGGGCGCCCGGGGCTGCTGCTCGCCTGCGGGCTCCTGCTCTGGGGCGCCACAGGTGAGCCGGAGCGGGGCGCGCACCCACAGGGCTGCGGGCCGCGGCCTCGACCCGCCGGCAGATCGGACCCTCCGGCGGCGGCGGCGGCGGGGCGAGGGGGTTCGGGGGGGCGGGCGCTCGTGGCCCCAGCCCCCCCCGGGGCTTCGGGGACAGGTTTGCTGGGGGGGGGCAGTGCTTGTGTTCCCGAGGCGCGGTGCGCGGAGCTGGGTGGGCTTGTGTGCGGGGGTTGGGGGGGGTTTTGGGGGGGTAGCCGTGCGGTGCCCCCGGCCCCCCCCCCGTTGGTGAAGAGGGGGGCGCGGGGCAGTTTGCGGCGAGGATGCTGCGCCCCGCTGGCTTAGCTCCGACTCTTTGTGCCTTGGACCCGGGCGGGGGGGGGGCGTTTTGGGGGGGCGGGCTGTGTGTCTGAGACCAGTTCAGCTTGGGAGTTTCCACGTGCGCTGGGCTCGTGTCGAGAAGCTGATCCGAACCCAGCCAGCCCCCTGCCCCCCGGGTTGCCAACTCCCCCACCCCGGATTGCAGCACAAGGCTGGTGCATTCAGGTCCTCCTCGCACCGCTCCTTGATCCGGAGGGGTCAGCGCAGGGCGCGGCTCTGTGTCGGGGTGGTTGGGGGGGTCGGGTGGAAATTGACCTCTCCCCTGCGACAGCTTGGGTAGAGCGGTAAGTGCCTCTGGCAGCCCGGTTTTGCTCCATTGGGGTCAGTTTCCAGGGTGTGGGCCGATTCGCCCAGGTCTTCCCCCTCCCCCCGGAGCGGAGCTGGTTTGAGGGGCATCTGGGCAAAGCAGGGCTTAGGGGGCTGGGGAGCCAGCCCCTCACAGCTTTGCGCTCCTTGTAAAGTGAAGCTCAGGAAGGGGATTGTGCACCCAGAGCAGCTGTCGGGGAAAGGGGCTAGGAGCAGAGTGACCCTGGGGCGAGAGAGTGGAAGCCCTTGCCTCTTGGCTTTTGGGCACTGGACCGAACTGATAAATGGAGGGTTTCTGCCTATGCCTAGCGGGAGCCAGTTTCAGCTGGAGTTCAGGGGTGGTATGTGTCTCCCCTAATCTAGGGCCAAAGGAGACATGGGGGGTTGCAAATCACATTTCTATCTGAAAACTCCAGCCTGGTTTAAACAGGGAGCTATAGTGGACTAATAAAAGGTGTGATTTGATAGTGATTGAATTAATCAGGTGCGACTCTGGATGCTCATATCGGTTTGAACCTGATTTAGAGTAGTTTAGCTGTAAAGGGACAGGTTCAGGCTCAACCAAGAGAACCCGTTTGAAACCAATATGAGCAGTTTTCAAACTGATGTAGATTAAGCCAGGACACTTTCTATCTGAAGACAAGTCTTCAGTGCTTAACAGGGAGAGAGGAAAAACAATCGTGTTGCCCCTTTGGCCTGAGTGGGTAGCCAAAAACCTTGGGTTTGGGTCTTCCAGTTAGGAGGAGAAACTGATGAGCGAGTCAGGGATCTTTGATTCAACTCTGTTTATTTGCAAAGAATGGACAAAGTCCTGTTTCCCTGAACACAGCAACAATCAAACAGGAGACAGTTTCTTTGCTCACAGTTCCAAGCCCCTCATCCTTCCTGTACTCTGCCCAAAAGCTCAGTCTCTTGGCTTTTCGCAGAGCCACATTCCCGGTGCTTGGTCTGACTGTGCCAGGTGCTTCCTAGCTGTCTTTTATCTCAGCTTCTCTGGTCTTTTCTGCTATTTCTTCCCCAGACACAAACTTTCACGAAACAATAGCTAGCAAAATCCCTCTGCCCAAATGTGCCTTGGGTGCCTTTGATTTGGGTGGTGACAAGACTGTGTTTTGGATGGAGGCTGTGATTGTTTCAGTGACCTGGTCACATAAAGGCGCTTAATGCCAGTCTAGAACAATATTCTTGCAGTTACTTGTCCACCTTATATAGAGTTATTTTCACTGCTTCACATGTATGGTCATTTTCTCCCTTAGCCTCCGCTCCTCTGTGAGTGGTTATAAACCACCACTCAGGACATACTGTTTAAAGGCACCTCTTCTCGGATACATGCATTTCTTAACAATGAACCAATTTAAAAAAAAATCCAGTTAACGGTGTCCCTTTTAAAGTGTGCATTTCAAACGGCTTCCACACAGCACTGCTGGCATGCAGCCACCTCTGGGGTGGGGTATGGCAGCTATACAGCACAATAAGAGAGGAAACTTTAGCCAAGGAGATGAGAGCTAACCTGTGCTCTTATGAAATGATGGGGGGTCTTAATGGCCATGCAGACTAGACAAAGCTTGTGATTATTTCTGAAGGGTGTTTAGGAGACCCCACACGCAAAATTGCATGGTGTCTGCTTCAGAAGGAGGGTTCGGTCCAGTCCTGCTGGGATTCAAATTGCTGGTGCCAAAGAACCCAGGAGTTTCACACAAAGGTTTAGGCAGCCAACCCATCACTTCCATATAGACTGATCTCTTACCCAGCTACTGTGACCTCCTGAGCTTTCCTGTTAGGGTCACTGACACGTCGGAGCTGGCAGGGGGCGCGATGCCGTTTCCCCAAACACAGAAAGAGACGTGCTGGTTTAGGGCAGCGGGGGAATCCCTGTCGTTAGATGGAGAGAAGAATTTGCAGGCTCTTCCCATATGGCAAACGGGACCCTCGTCCCTGAAGCTGTGCTGTAAAATACTTCCCAAGCTTTGGATTCCTGTCTGCCGCAGCAGCACCTTGAATTCCGCTGCCTGCCCCAAATCCCCCTCGTATGATGGGGAAGGGCTGGAACTCTTCTGCTGGTGCTGCTGGGGGGGTCAGCAGAGAGAGATGGTACAAAGGAAACGTGCCAGGGCTAGGCTTTTCTTTTTCAGGGTGGTCTTGCCGTGGCCACCCAGACAACGAATCTGCGGGGACAGGGAAGCAGCTTCCTCTTTTGTCTTTCTCTTGCTGCCGACCTCCTCCTTGCAAACCTGGTGCCTTGAAACTCCAGCGCCAGGGTGGGCATGGGCGTGGCTGCCGCCACCAGGGCGTTGAGCTGCGTGCGCTGAGCTGGTGGCATGCACAGGGCCGAAATGTTGGAGCTGTGCTCTGGCCCCCTGCCCCAGCCGACACACGCGTCTCCCCTAGTTCTAGGCAGCCAAGCGCAGGGCTGCCAAATACCAGGCGCGTACCAGGCTTGGGGCAGAGACCTCGCCATACACAGCATGTGCTGCCCAGACAGGGCTCCTGGAGTGGGGGGCAGAGCACGGAGATAATCGGGGGCTCGTATTTTGGATAGGGCAGGAGCGGTAAGCAGTTCAGTCTGGAGATGGGGCAAGGGGGTGGAATGGAATAAGGGCAACTTCTTTTTATCATTCGCCCCCTTTTCCAGATGGTCCTGAGGTGTCTCTGACCCCTTCTGGGGCTGGAGGCACCCAGCAAAGCCTTGAGAGTGAGGTCAGAGCCGAGGCCACTAACGCAGCCACCTGGGGCAAGTTGCTTCTTTTCTCCATATGCCTGCTATCCCCACCTGTAAAACAGGGGGTTTCTCCCCTTCCCAGGAGAGTGGCTCATGCCAGCCCAGTGCTCTGGGGGTGTAGAGCACTAGCCATGATCCTGCTGGGCTCCTGCAATTGTTTGTTTACCCAGCTTGCCAAAGCAAGCAACCCCGGCCCGAAGAGCTTCCAGCCTCAGGCTCATGGAAAGGGGAGCTGTGTGAGCCAACACGAGGGCCATGGGGGTGGGGGGTGGCAGGTGGGCAGCGGAGGCTGTGGTGGGCCGGAGCATGGCGAATCTGTATTGATTCCCATCCAGGGCTGGTCGGGTCTATTGGGAGCTGGCCATGGCTTTCCCTTCTATGGAGTTTTCACCGGAGCCTTGTGTTTCTCTTGGCCTTTCTCACTTGTTCTTTTTTTATCCTCTCTCCTTGCTGGTTGTTTTTTTGTTAGCCTGTGTATGTTTGTGTATTTTTTCCCATTCCATTCACAGCTGCCTCCTCTCCCATCAGCCAGAGCTCAGCAGTTCCCACTGGGCCGGCTTGCCCCGTCCCCGGGTCAGCACTCAGCTGAGAGACGATCTCCTCCCCAGGTTGTGTCCGGGTATTCTGTTATCCAGCCCACGCTCTGGGCTCCATAGAGACAGTTAGCCGGGTCTGTGAAGTCCTGTCCCTTTGGCCTGGCCAAGTTTACATCCCGTCTTGCTCCCAGGCAAGCTAAATGTAGATAATCAAGGCACAGCCTCATGAACTCGCCTTGTGATTCAGGGTTTCCCAGGCTGCATTCTGCTCCCATGAGCCTGTGTGAAACCCCACCGCCAGCCCCCAAGCCATCGGAGCTGCACCTCTGCACGTCGTGGCTAGTCGGTCACCCAAAGCAGTGCAAGGGCTGGGAACCGGATAGGGAGCCTTTCCCCAGTTCAGAGCCATTACTGTCTCGCAGCCATTCAGTGGCTTGAGCAGAGTGATCGGATGGGTCCTGGTCCGGTCCTTGATGGGCAGTATCTGCTGCACTTTGTTGCCACCAGGCTGAGGACAGAACAAGCGGCAGAGACAGGCTGGGGGCACCCTTTCAGGTCAGGGCAGGGGCATGTTCCTCGAGGGGTAAGGTTGCCCGGCTGTGCCCCATGCGATATCCCATCTTCCCCCAGCATTGAATGCTGCTGCAGTGCCTTGGACACCTCTCCAGAACCCCCAGTACAGGCTCTCCAGGCCTGCAGCTGGAAGAACCCCAGCCCTTGTGTGGCTTGTTGCCGTTGCATGTGCATTCGGAGAGTTTGCAGGGCCCCTGCAGATTTAAAGGGCTGACACCGGAATGGGGGCGCGGGGGAAAGGGGGTGTGAACTGGAACTTGCAGTAGGGGTGGAACTAGTTGATTCAAGGGAGTGGGAGTCAGGATGCCAAACTTCTCCTGACTCCCGGTGTGGGGCAAAACGCTTCTCCTCCCTGCACCCTCCTCTGAGCAACGGGGCACAGCGATCCTGCCCCCCCTGTGTGAGATCCTGGGCTGGGCCACGCGGAGTGTTAAGGGCAGTGATCCGACAAGTAGCATGAAAGTACCAGCAGCTGCTTCATAGCAGCAACAGGAGCACTTTGGAAACCTCCGCTCCCACATCTGGCCACAGGCCCCCAGCGCACCCTGCTCTCCCAGGCCTGGAACTGTTGCGGAGTTGTTGTTTTTAAATGACCCAGGTGAGGAGGCCCAGCTAGGGTGTGGGGGCAGGGCTGGCGCCCATCAATCAGGGCTTTGGTTGATGAATATTTTTGTGGGCGAGCCTGGCCACTGGGAAGTGTTTCAGGACTCCTGTAAGTGCAAGGCTGGCTCCAAGCATCAAGCTGACCCCCCTGCCGGCCCACCTCAGCCCCGCTGGAGGGGGTAGGGCTCTGCAGGAGGAGGGGAGGAGGGGTACTTTTTCCTCCTGAAGTGTAAAAGGCCGATCTTTGTTCGTGTGCAGTGCTGGCTCCAGGCCAGAAGTTCGAGAGCCAGCTTGGAAGGCGCAGGAGCTAACCGCTCTCTTGCAATAGAAAGCTGTAAATCTGCAGGGCTCTCTTTGAAACCCTGCCAGGCAGCTGGGAGAAAAGGGTGCAACGTGCTTGCTGGGTCTGAGGCTTGATAGCGCTGCTGGTGAGCAGCTGACAGGCCATTTCCTGGGGGTTCTCTGCCTCTTGCCCATGCTGGTCCCATGTGTTTTGTGCAGGATCCATCTGGGAGGGGCTGGGAGCTCCCCATGCTCCTGCCCTGCTCCCTACTGCACCCTGAGCTGGGAGAAGCTGGGACTGGGGCAGCTGGGGGACAGGGTGTCCTGTGCATGGTGAAGGGCGAATGAGATTGGTTCCTTGCTGCTCAGAGGGTCCAGGGCATTCTCTGGTGACTGACATTATCGGTGCAGCTTTGAGGGGGAGGAGCCACCTCCCCTGGACCATACCCTTGGCTGACTGAGAGCCTCCCCTAGGGTCTGCTGGTGGCCTCCTTGGCCCGATGCCTGCTGGCTTCTCTTGCCCTCTCTCTGCTGGGGGAGGGGATGGGAGTGGGGGTGGGTTTTGGGAAATTACTGTTCCGTTGTGGGGGTGGCCTGAATCCCAGACCCCTTGGTGCAGGAGCCATTCCCACCCCCTTGTTCTCTGCCATGGGCCGGTGGAGCCTGTCGGGCACGAGTCCACACTCGGGGCTGCCGGGCACCAGGAGCCATGCTCCCGTCGTGCCAGTCCCCAGTCTGGTTTGTGGCCCCACTGGCCAAGCCATGATGGCTGCTGCCCCTCACTGCCCACAAAGCCTTTCTCTAGGGCTCCTTTCCTGGGCTCTCCCTGCGCTGCCTCCAGAGGTGGCTAACAGCAAACAGCTGTGCGTCTGGCCCTGCCCCCATGGCTCCGACTCCTGCCCTTGCCCCTCCACCGAGCCTGCGGGGCCCTGCTCTGGTTATGCCGCGCCCACCCTTACTGGCCTCTTCCCCAGGACTGGGGACCTTCCTCCCAAGAGGGATCCCAAGGATGGCTCCATGCAGGCTGCCGGCTGCCTTCGCCACGGCGGTGGGGGGCTGTGAGCCCCTGTTGGCGCCCTGCCCAGGCTGCGGCAGAGCCAGCATGGGGCCTTTGAATGTGCCGCTCTCCCAGGGCAGGGCCTGCAGGCCCGAGGCACGAAGGGCCAGAAGGGCCCAGTGCCCGCTGTGCTCAGAGCCCCGTAGGTCTCATCTTTAGGACTGGAAAATGCTCAGCTGATGCCTGGCAGCCTTAGGCGTGAGATGAGTCACAACCTAGGCAAGCTTGCCCCATGGGTGGCTGTGAGGGGAGCTCTGGGGCCGTTTAGCCCTTGGGCTCTCTGCTGAGTTGTGTGCTCGAGTCTTGGGGCCTCTTGTCCCACTGGGACCTGCCCTAAGACTCACCAGGCCGCTGTGGGTCTTGAGTAAGCCCCCCTCCTTCCCCGTGCCTCCAAGGCGGGGGAGTCAGGATCTCCAATCCCCAGCCGCCTTCCATTGTGTGCCTGACTCTTCAAAGCAGGGAGAGCTTGGCTTAGTGCAAACAAAGCCAGCTTTGCCTGCTTGGGTCCTCTCCCTTGCCAGCCCCCTCCAGGCAGATGCCCCAGCCTGCCCATTAGCCCATTCTCCACCACCGCTGCTCCAAATCCCTCTCCCCGCTGAGCGTGGACCCCAAAAGTAAGGAGACACCAGGCTGGTCCAGCTGAGTGGCCCTCAGTTACAGTGAAGCCATGCCCAGCGTCTCTCCAGCCTGAGGGGTGTGTGTGGGAGGGGCAGGGCGGTTAGACTGGCTGATGGATCCTCTCTGTCTGCTGGGGGTTTGGAGCGGGGAGCTTCCCTTTCTCTATGGGCGTGGGGGCGGGGTCTGCTGTGAGAAAGGTCTCTCTGTTCCCTGGGCTGCCCCGGCCATGCCCTCTGCCCTGCGCACAAAGTTCTCTGGGCTCCTCAGCACTGTTCCCTCAATGCAATCACTGTATCCCAAGGCTCCCGCTCTGGTGGTCAGGGCCTGGCTCCTCCTCCCCACAGCCCAGGCCTAGAGTCTGCCCCACACAGGGCCCTGGGCCCCTCCCCACCAACAGAAGGGATCAAAGCTGTGATGAATCCTAGGTAGGGGGTGGGACTGTCAACCTGAGTCAGGGAGCTGCTGAGCGAAGAGGTGGGGAGGCAGCGGGGTACATCCAGAGGTATCGGGGGAGATCCCCCACATGCTCCAGAGTCTTCCCCTGAGCCTGCCCTCCCCGCCATAAAGTCTCTCACCGTGGTGTTCAGCCTCTCTCTGTGCCCCGGGGGAGCTGGGGAGGATCCAGGGCAGTGGGCTCTCCGAGGTGCCGGCAGTGGGGTGCGGCACGTGTGCCAAGGCGCCAACAAAAGGAACGTTCTTTGCCTCATGGCGGGTGGCAGATTCCGGGCATTCTTGGGCTCTGAGCTCATGGCACTGGCTGGACTTCTCATCCGTGCCAGAGCTTGGGGGCTGGGGGGGGGGGCAGAGGCAGCTGTCTCTCTCTCTCTCTCTCAGCCTTTGGCCAGCAGCACCAGCTGGGTCTGCTCCTTCCCGCTTCCCCCAGCGTCCCTTCTTTGTGTGTTAGGCGGCGGTGCCTGGCACAGTGGCAGAGCCTGTAGCCCATCTCTGCCCAGGAGATCTGGACTTGGGCCCACCTCTCCCCACTGGGGTTTTGCAGCAGGCTGCCCTGACATGGATGGAGTCTCCTCAGGCTGCCGTCCCAGCCAACTGCTCTCGCAAAGGTGCAGGACCTGTGGCTTGAGGCGCTCATCCCCCCTGGTCCCCTGCTGGCCTCAGGGAGGGGCATGACCATGGGCAGCAGGTAAATGGGCTGTCTCTTTGCAGAAAGCAGCTCCATCCGGTCCATCAACCCCTCCCCCCACAGCTCTGGGGCACGGTCAGTCTCTTAGGCTTCCTCTGCAGCTCGTTAATGATTCCCTTCGTTTGCTAACCTCAGCTCATTACCTGCCCTCACTGCTTAATGTGCACTCAGCATGCACGGCCCCTTCCTATTCCAGATCAGTGCATTTCCATGCCTACGGTGGTGGGTTGGGGGCTCTGGTTTAGCAGCAGGAGTGCCCCCAACCCAGCAGTGGGCTCATCCCGGCTCCATGGGAGATGGGGGTCGCTAACAACCAGACTGCCCCAGAATCCGGGCAGGATCACTCCCCGTATCTCCCCGTTCGCCACCATTGGGCTGTCTGAAGTGACAGAGCCTCCCCTCTTCCCTTGGAAGCAGGAGAGATCTTGCTCTTGGGATTACTCCCATGGCTCCTGTTCCTTCCTGCAGTCCCTCTCCTGTGTGGCATGCTCGCTCTCTGGCTGGTTGCCTCCTCTGCCCTCCAGGGCTCAGCTAGCTGTCCTGGGCCGAATCCAGCCCTGCTGTCAGGCCCATTGAGTTCTCTGTCTGCGCCTTGGAATGGCTGGGCTGGGGGTCAGTGCCAGGGCCTCTCACGCTGGGCTGAACCCCCTTGTTTACATGCGGGGTTTGTTTACCGTCCCCAGGCCTGTCAGTTCGGGAAGCATCTCTGCTCCCCAGCTCCTGCCAGCGCCGGGTCGATAAGCCATTACATTTTCTCCAAAGCTCTGGAGCCCGGCCAGCCACTCCATTACCGCTGTGAGGCTGGGAACACGTGCCGAGGAACCCAGTCCCCGGCCCGCCACCTTGCCAGCATCCTTCATCCCCCATGCTCTGGTGCCATCTGTCAAGGTGCTGGGCCTTGGTCAGGCTGCTTTCAGAGCAGTACCAAGCGGCCTGAGCCATCAGGATTGGCCCCATTTTGCAGATGACGATCTGAGGAATACAGAGATTCGGACTTGCCAAGGTCACACAGGGCTGGTCCTGGCAAAGGCAGGGTGCAGAATCCCAGGGCAGGAGGGCTGGGGCAGCTCCCCCAATCCCCATTGGCCGCTCAGTTGTATTAATTTAGAGGGATTAAATGGGCTAAAACTGTTAATGTAACGCAGTTGCTGTCCAGTGGTAGACGAGGTTCGGGGGTTGGTATCCAGAGATCTCAGTGCCATGGCAAAGCCCCCATTAAAAACTCGTCCAACCTCTTATTAAAGATAAAGAAAAGAAGGAAAAACGGTGGCAGCCTTTGAAATGTAGGGTAGTGAGTGAGGTTTCATTGTAACAACAGCCCTGGCTTCTTTTCCTTCTAGCTGGGGAGTGTTTACAAGGAAGCCCCTGGGTCTGACAGTCCCTTGGCTCGTGCCAAAGGTGGCGATAACTGGCCTTTGCGGGGAAAGAGAAGCTGGGCTGGAGCTGCCATTGTTTCTGCTGCTGTTAAAGTCTGACCCTGTTTATTCTCAGGTGGAGCATGGGGCAGTATGATGGAGAAGCTTGTGCCAGCTGTTCTTTGTCTTTTTCCCCACAAGTCTCTTCCCTTAAGGCCCCGCAAAGGCAGTGATGGGTGGAATAGCCCATCCCCTCATTATCTGGCCATCGCTGATGCCTGATATAGGACACACCAATTTTGGGTTGTTAATTTCTCCCTTGCCCCTCCAGCATGGGCTGAGGGTGCATTCCCATGGGTTGCCCCAGGCTGCCTGCCTTTCGCCCCCATTTGTTTGGCAGCTGTAGAAAGTCGAGAAAGAGAAAGACCCACTCGGGGGCTTTGAAACTCCTGCCAGACTGGGGTGGGGTGGGGGAGGAACTTGCCAGTCCCAGGGGATAGGGTGGGGAAGCAGGGCAAGGCCTTGCAGCCAACTACACAGCCTGGGCACAAAGCCGTATGCCGGGCAACAGGCCCAGTTGCCTCGCAGGTTTTTAGTATGTTAGAAGAGAAGAGCAGCCAGACTGGGTCATCCCAGTGGTCCGTCTAGCCCAGGATCCTGTCTTCCGGCAGTGGCCAAAGCCAGGTCCTTCAGAGGGAATGAACAGAGCAGGGCAACTCTCAAGTGATCCATCCCCTGTCGTCCCCTCCCAGCTTCAGGCAGTCAGAGGCTGAGGGACACCCAGAGCATGGGGTTGCATCCCTGACCATCCTGGCTAAGAGCCATTGATGGACCCTATCCGCCATGGACTTATCTACTTCTTTTTTGAACCCTGTTATACTTTTGCCCTCACAGCATCCCTTGGCAATGAATTCCACAGGCTAAGTGTGTGTTGTGCGAAGAAGAATGTCCTTTTGTTTGTTTTAAACCTGCCACCTATGAATTTCATTGGGTGACCCCTGCTTCTTGTGGTGCGTAGGAGGAAAGAATGCCTCCTTACTCACTTCTCCACACCAGTCACGATTTTATAGACCTCTGTCATAGCCCTTCTTAGTCGTCTCCTTTGCAAGCTGAACGGTCCCACTCTTTTTAATCTCTCCACACACGGAAGCTGTTCCATATCCTTAATTATTTTTGTTGCCCTTCTCTGTACGTTTTCCAATTCTAATAGATCTTTTTTGAGATGGGGTGACCAGAACTGTACGCAGTATTCAAGGTGTGGGCGTACCATGGATTTAGATGATATTTTCTGTTTTATTGTCTATCCCTTTCCTAATGGTTCCTCACATTCTGTTTGCTTTTTTGACTGCTGCTGCACATTGAGTGGATGTTTTCAGAGAACTATCCGCATTGACGCTAAGATCTCTTTCTTGTGTGGTAACAGCTAACTTAGACCCCACCATTTTGTATGTGTAGTTGGGATTGTTTTCCAACGTGCATTACTCTGCATTTATCAACATTGAATTTCATCTGCCATTTTCTTGCCCAGTCATCCAGTTTTGTGAGATCCCTTTGTAACTCTTTGCAGTCTACTTTGGACTTAACTAACTTGCGTAATTTTGTTTTGTTTTCAAGTTTCGCCACCTCACTGTTTACCCCCTTTTCCAGCTCAGTTATGAATACGTTGAACAGCACTGGTCCTGATATAGATCCCTGGGGGACATCACTATTGACCTCTCTCCATTCTGAAAACTGACCATTTATTCGTACCCTTTGTTTTCTGTCTTTTAACTAGTTACTGATCAATGAGAGGACCTTCCTTCTTATCCCATAACAACTTACTTTGCTTAAGAGCCTTTGGTGAGGGACCTTGTCAAGAGCTTTCTGAAAATCCAAGTATACTATATCCATTGGATCAGTCTTGTCCAGATGCTTGCTGACTCCCTCAAAGTATTTTAGTAGATTGGTGAAGCGTGATTTCCCTTTACAAAAGCCATGCTGACTCTTCCCCAACAAATTGGGTTCATCTATGTGTCTAGAAATTCTGTTCTTTACTATAGTTTCAACCAGTTTGCCTGGTAATGAAGTTGGGCTTATCGGCCTGTAATTGCGAGGATCGCCTCTGGAGCCCTTTTAAAAATTGGTGTCACATTAGCTGTCCTCCAGTCATCTGGTGCAGAGGTTGATTAAAGCAATAGGTTACATACCACAGTTAGTAGTTCTGCAATTTCATCTTTGATTTCTTTCAGAACTCTGGGGTGAATACCATCTAATCCTGGGAATTTACTGCTGTCGTTTAGTCCCTAGCACCAGGCTCAGAGGGGGAGCACCAATGGGTATGAGGGGGCTGCATTCCCCCCTAATGCCAGGGTAGGTGTTGGAGACAGAGGGTGAAGAGGCTGTACTGCCCCCAACAGCCCAGGGCCCTAGTGCCAGGCTGGTGGGTGACTAGGGCAGCCCCCACACTTGTGCTGTCTGAGCTGGCTGTCCCCCTGGCCTGTGCCCTCTGCTGTGGACATAATGCCCCATTCATGCTTGCCCTTTCCCTGAGCTCTCTGGATCCCGTGGGCAGCAGGGGGCTGGTGACATCAGGATTCAGTCACCCCCCACTCTGGCCGCAGAGACCCAGTCATTGTGCCGCTTGCTTGAGTCACCAGGAGCTCCCTGACTCGGTTTCCTTCTCGCTGCTTTTCACCAGCGGGGAGGAGGTCAGGGGGCCTGGGACTGCTGTCACACTGGGGCATTGCCCCCCCCAAAGGGCCATGCTGCGGTCTCTGACGGGCTTTCGTCCCTCCCACAATCCTGCTGTGTTGCATAGGGCACCCCGGCATGAGCTGTAACCCTATGGCACTGCATGGAGCTGTGCTGGTACCCCTTGCCCCACAGGGCGGTGCCAGCGAAGGGGAGAACATGGCCTCAGCTGAGACTTCAAATCTGCCAGCAGCGCAGAGGCTGCCGGGGAGGAGAAGGTAGCTCTTGTGTCTGCAGCCCTGAGACTGCGTGAGGAGGCAGCTGGAAAGGGAGCAGAGCAGAGAGAGGGGTTTAAATACCAGAAGCAGAGCCGGTGCTGGGCATAAACCCATGACACAATTTCTTAGGGCCCCAAGCAGCTCAAGGGGGCCCCTTATCTGCTTTTTTAGAATGTGTTATGGGGGGGCCCCCAAATATTCCTGCCTAGGGCCCCCAGAGGGCTAGCACTACCTCTGAAAGGGCAGGTCGGTTTTGTAGGTGGTTCCTGAAATGATGGGGGGAAATACAGTGAAGTGGAACTGCTGCTCTTAGAACATAACGGAAGAATGGCCACCCTGGGTCAGACCAATGGTCCATCCAAGATCCTGACTGGTGACAGTGGCCAATGCCAAGTGCTTCAGAGGGAATGAACAGAACAGTGCAATTATTGAGTGATCCACCCCAGTCGTCCAGTCCCAACTTCTAGCAGTCAGAGGCTTTGGGATACCCAGAGCATGGCCATCTTGGCTAATAGCCATTGATGGACTTACCCTCCAGGCGCTTATCTAATTCTTTTTTTTGAACCCCATTATAATTTTGGCCATCACACATCCCCTGCAATGCGTTCCACAGGTTGACTGTGCATGGCATGAAGAATCATAGGACTGGAAGGGACCTTGAGAGGTCATCTAGACCAGTCCCCTGCACTCATGGCAGGACTAAGTATTATCTAGACCATCCCTGACAGGTGTTTGTCCAACCTGCTCTTAAAAGCCTTCAATGATGGAGATTCCACAACCTCCCTAGGCAATTTATTCCAGTGCTTAACCACTCTGACAGTTAGGACGTTTTTCCCTAATGTCCAACCTAAACCTCATTTCCTGCAATTTAAGCCCATTGCTTCTTGTTCTATCTTCAGAGGTTAAGGAGAACAATTTTTCTCCCTCATCCTTGAGATAACCCTTTATGTACTTGAAAACTGTTATGTGCCTTCTCAGTCTTCTCTTTTCCAGACTAAACAAACCCAATTTTTTCAATCTTCCCTCATGTGTCATGGTTTCTAGACCTTTAATAATTTTTGTTGCTCTTCTCTGGACTATCTCCAATTTGTCCATATCGTTCCTGAAATGTGGTGCCCAGAACTGGACACAATACTTCAGTTGAGGCCTAATCAGCGCAGAGTAGAGTGGAAGAATTACTTCTCGTGTCTTGCTTACAACACTCCTACTAATACATTCCAGAATGGTGTTTGCTTTCCCCCTCAAAGTGTTACACTGTTGACTCATATTTAGCTTGTGGTCCACTATGACCCCCAGATCCCTTTCCACAGTACTCCTTCCTAGGCAGTCATTTCCCATTTTGTATGTTTACAACTGATTGTTCCTTCCTAAGTGGAGTACTTTGCATTTGTCCTTATTGAATTTCATCCTATTTACTTCAGACCATTTCTCCAGATCATTTTGAATTATAATCCTATCCTCCAAAGCACTTGCAACCCCTCCCAGCTTGGTATCGTCCACAAACTTTATAAATGTACTCTCTATGCCATTATCTAAATCCTTGATGAAGATATTAAACAGAACCGGACCCAGAACTGATCCCTGCGGGACCCCACTCATTATGCCTTCCAGCATGACTGTGAACCACTGATAACTACTCTCTGGGAACAGTTTTCCATCCAGTTATGCACCCACCTTATAGTAACTCCATCTAGGTTGCATTTCCCTAGTTTGTTTATGAGAAGGTCATGCAAGACAGTATCAAAAGCTTTACTAAAGTCAAGATATACCATGTCTACTGCTTCCCCCCTATCCACAAGGCTTGTTACCCTGTCAAAGAAAGCTATTATGTTTGTTTGACACTATTTGTTCTTGACAAACCTATGCTGACGGTTACTGATCACCTTATTATCATCTAGATGTTTGCAAATTGGTTGCTTAAATATTTGCTCCATTATCTTTCCAGGTGCTGAAGTTAAGAAGTATTTCCTTGTGTGCGCTTTAAACCTGCTGCCTATTCATTTCATTGGTGACCCCTGGTTCGTGTGTTATGTGAAGGAGTAAAGACCCCTTCCCTAGTCACTCGCTCCGTCATGATTTCACAGACCTCTGTCATATCCCCACTTAGTCCTCCCTATTCCAAGCTCAACAGTTCCAGTCTTTTTATTGGTTTCAGAGTAACAGCCGTGTTAGTCTGTATTCGCAAAAGGAAAAGGAGTACTTGTGGCACCTTAGAGACTAACCAATTTATTTGAGCATGAGCTTTCGTGAGCTACTTCTCTCTCCTTATCAGAAAGCTGTTCCAGACCCCTCATCATTTTGTTGCCCTTCTCTGTGCCTTTGCCAGTTCTAATAGATCTGGTTGGAGATGGGGTGACCAGAACTGCTACTAGCCTTTAATGGACCTAACCTCCAAGAGTGGTGGCTTCCTCTTTGTGACTTGGACCTCCAGCCAGGTCACAGTGGTCCTGGGTAGCAAGGTCTTTTAGGGCTAACTGTCCCAAGCAGGCCAGTCTCCATTGCCTGCTCTGTGAGACTTGCCCAGGGGCTGGCATGGGAACCCAGGCTCACCCTCTACTCCAAGGTCCAGCTCTGGGACCCTCCGATCAACAGCCAAGGTCTGAACTGTTCTGTCCCTGGCTGCTTTTTCCCCTGAGCCTTTCCTACCTCTCTGGCTCCCCCCCAGTTCTGGATTTTCCAGCCCAAACTCCCTCCTGGCAAGGAGTCACTGCAGGCTAGTTTCCTTTGTAGCACCAAACACCCCTTCCTTCCCTCAGCAAATGACTGCAAACTATTTCCCTATAGACCCCAGCTGCATTCAGCTCCTGGGCTTTATACAGGCCCCTCCTGTCCCTGTTCCTGTCCAGCTGAACCTCCTCCCTAATTAATCCCTGCTTCCTGGCTGCTCCTCCAGATGCAGCCTGGGCCATTAATTGGCCCAGCTAGCCACCTTAACCCCTTCAGGCCTTGTGCGGAGCAGACACCTCAAATCATCTTCACACCCTCAAGCCTATAAGCCTTGGGGGTGGGTTAGTGCAGCTGCCTCCTGCCCTGCATTTGCCTGAGCAGGGCCGGCAGGGCATCCCTCTCTTGTTCTGCTTCACCCACTAGGAGACCCAGATTATCCTGGTCCTCCACAGCACCCGAAACTTTTCCCTTTGGTACTCTGGTTCTCCATCATCTATTGGCAGGGCCTGGTCCGTGGCTACTCGTTTCTCCTGTAGCACCTTCACTTGCCCCACAGGATCCCACAGCCCCCTTTCCCTCAGGGCCTGAGTTCCTACCATAGCTTGCTTCGCTTCAGTGGCAGTTCCTATGTTCCTCTGGGCCCCCTCCGTCCTAAGCATTTTATCTTCCAACTCCTACCACCCTCTTCTGGGTGCCTGGTTGACCACCTGCCGGGTCCACAGTCATCCCCACCCCGTCTACCCTGACAGTCTCCTGCATGCTCCAGTCCCCAGACACCCCCCTTCTTTTTTTCCCAATCTCACTGTGGCCCATGCCTTCCCCTTTGCTACCCCTTAAGAGGGCAGGGCCTTTTTATAGGGCCAACTTCACGGCACCCAAACCAGCCCCTTGTCCTTGCCTTGTCAATAGCCTGTGCTTCGCCCTTGTCTATTCCTGTCACAGTTCATACATGGGCATCTCCTTCTTAGGGGCCCCCGCTGACCCCAGGCAACACACGCCTGTCCCTTCCCTGTTCTACACACACGTTGGACTCTTTGGGGTTTCTTGTCTCCTTGCCTTCCGAATAAGGCTTCTCTCCCCTATACAGGCAGGGCTAGTCATGTCCTTCGCCCGCAGGTACAGCGCTTCCCGGCCCCAGGACCCTGTCCAATCTCCCTCTCTGTGCCCTTTGCTAATCTCTTTCCATGGGAGCTTAAATCAATACAGCTGCTGTTCAGCCAGCCGTGTGTCCAATAAGCATTGGCCTGGGCCTCTCACTCTCTCTGCGAGTTCTCCAGCACCTGCCTGCTCTTTGTCAGCCCCTTCCACAGGGGTGGCGACTTCGGGGCCCAGGCTTGGAGGATGCATACTATAGCTCCATTGTCTCCTCCCAACGTCTCCGACCCCTCCCTCAGGGTGTGTGATCTCTGCTGATCTGCCTGGAGAGATGTCGCCTTCACGTCCCAGACCCCTGTGGAGCAGGCTCTAGGAGAAGAGGTATTTCCAGGGAGCCAGGTGGCCTTTTGTCCAGCCCTGTTTGTTCAGCTCTCCTCTCTGGGGGCAGCTGGCAGAGCACACGCAGTCCTGGACAGGTGGGATCTGGCAGCTAGCGTGACCGGGGAGAGATCCTGCTGAGGGACAAGCGGTGCTGGGACGCTCAGGATGGGAGCTGGCACCGCTGGTCTGTAATGCTCCTGGGTTGTCTGCCCTTAGACACAACCTCCAAAGCCACTTGGCTAAGCCACTGCCCCATATCTGGGCTAGATCCTGCACTGATGGCCCTGTGGGGCGAAATGGCTGCCAGGTGCAGGGGTGGGGAGGGGTTCCTTGCCCTGTTATCCGCGGTTTCCTTCAGTACTCAGGAGGGGCCTGGCCCCATTTCCAGGAGCCCCAGGGGCAAGTGTTCCCTGGGGCCCTTCCTACTGACCCCCTCCCCAGCTGGGAAGAGAGTGAGACAGGATTAGGTGGCTCTGGGGGGCAGAGAGGCGGCTGGTCTGGGAGCTCTATCCAGCCTCCCGTCCCCTTCCACAGATCAGGATGAAGCCCAGCGGGAGATGGGGGCAGGGGGAGACCTGCAGGGGGATTATCTGCGGCTTCATGACCCCCACGCTCTCCTGTCCCAGTCCTCTAGGGGGGCACAGGACGATGAAACCCCCTGCCCTGGACCAGAGCATTAGGATCCTGTGGTTTGATGCTGGTGATGTGGTGCGGGACATGAGGGCCTGGCATGGGAGGTGCCAAAGGCAGGGGGCACAGCCCCGGGCAGGAGACTCGGGTTTGCTCTTAGCAGGTTTCGCTCCAAGCAGGTGCGATTTCAAAGACCTTGTTCTCGCTCTTCAATTAGGAGCCATTGGAGGTGGCCCCCTCTACGTCCCCTCCACTGTGACCCCATCCCCTGCTATAAATCCTGGCTGGGCCCCCTGGTGGCATCCCTTGTTCTGTGACCCCAGCCCCCAGGGTGTAGCCCCCGGGTGTGTCCCCTGTACTGTGGCACTTGGGGACCTCTGGCCCTAAGACGCGTCTCTGGCACTCTTCATAACCGGCAACCCCCACACACACCCTGGCTGCGTTCCCTTGGCTCTCCCCCGGCCCTGTGACCCCATATCCCCCTTGCTGAGTCCCAACCCCCACATATGAACTCCCGAGGCTGTGGCCAGGGCACCCTGGAACCCCTGCATTCAGAGCAGCCGCCGTGCGTAGCTCCCCCTCTGGAAACGTGAGTGGCCGGGCTGGGACAAAGGTCCCTTGTGTTGGGGCCAGTGCAGGACAAGGCGCTTCCTGTCTAGAGCTGCATGGCAAGATTTGGAAACCACTTCCTGTGCCAGGCGCGTGGCCAGCACCGGAGGGGCGGGTGGTGTTCCAGAGGGGGGCGCTCGCCTCTTGCCGTAACTGCCCCATGACCACTCCTCCGCTCAGCACCACAGCCCACTCCCAGCTGGGATCCCGCCTGGTGCAGCCCCTCCCAGCTGGGATCCAGCCCGTGGCTGATGGGGGGGGGTGCAATCTCACGGAGGGTATTGCTGGCATTTGGGGGTCCCCTCGCTAAAGAACGTGGGTCACTCCCTGCAGCAGGGCTCAGGATGACTCCTCATGCCAGGGGAAAGCAGACTGGTCCAAAGCGGTGAATCACTGAGTATCTCCTGCCTGCAGCCCTCTCGTCTCTGCTCCTGGGGGTGGAGGCTCTGAACTGGGGGGCTTTGGAGACAGGGTGTGACCTGTGGACAAGCCCTCTGGGGCCACGCCTGCCCGTCTCTCGCCTGTGGGGGGCCCGTGGCTGGCTGAATCCTCGTGGCCACCAGCCTGCCAGACACCCAGTTTTGAGAGATGTGCCTCGGTCGGTTCTGGGAAGCTGAGCAAGCTGGCGACCTGGGCGCCGTGCTGTGGGGGAGGCTCGGCACTGCCTCCCCCCGCCTCCCGTGTCGGGGGCTGCTGTTGGCGTGACTCATGGGCCGGGTTCTGCAGCAGCATCGCTGGCTCATCCTGGTTGCGTTGGCTGTCATCATCCATCACTGGCTGGGAGCACCAGCTCGGCCCTGCTGGGGAAGAGTCCCACGTGCAGCCCTAGTCGCTGCCTGGGAGGGGCAGCTGGGCTTAGACTGGACCCACGGGTGCCATGGGGCTTCTTCCCAGTGAGGGGTGAGCTGGTGGCTGCATCGTGGGAAGCTGGAGCCTCAGAAATCTCTCCGGAGCCCCCCATAGACGTTCTGAGGACCCAATTGTTTGGAGGTGCAGGGGGCTCCCTCTCTGCTCCCCATGGTCGCTGTCCTCACTCATATCAGGTGCCCTTCATGACCCTTTGCAATGTGGGGTGACCCCCACTCTGGGCACCCTGGCTGTGTGGGGCAGGCTGGGCTGATTCCTGGTGCTGTGCCCACCCTCTCCAAGCTTCTTCCCTGACCCTCCCACCCCCCAGGGGAGCCCTCTCATCTCTTGTTAATTGCAGGGCTTGGCGCTGTGCAGACCCTGAGGTTCTCCCTGCCCTGCAAAGGCCATGGACGGGAGAGGGGGCTCTGTTTGCTGGGCAGATTAATCAGACAAGCTGAGGTCCTGCAAGCAACAGATGGCACAGATCACAGCCACTTCCCCGGCAGATCAGAGTCAGTGCTGGGGAAGGCTGAGGCAGGATTGGCTGTGGGCATCCACCGGTTCCTCAGACTGTATCTGGTCCTTGCCCAGACCCCTAGCATAACACCCCCTCCCTGCCATCCTCTACCTATGCCCTGCCTAGCCCCCTGCTTTGCCCCCAGGGGAAGCCGGTAGAATTTCCTTGGTAGTGCAGCTGGGAACCAGGACCCCTGGGTGCAGGCTGTGAGGCAGAGAGGGGGCGTAGGTTCACAGTTGGAGGTGGAGGAGCCGGGACGCCTGGGTTCTGTTCCCCGTTCCAGAAGGGTGAAATCTAGGGGCTAGTACAGGAGATGGGGAATCAGGACTCCTGGGTTTTACTCTTGGCCCTGCCAGTGATCACCTGCTTGTCTTTGGGTGAGTCCCTTCCCCACACTGTGTGCCTCAGTGTCCCCGAAGGGGAGCAGGGTTAATGGTCCATATACCTAGGGCAGAGGGGCGAACAAGGGGTTCCAGCCCTGCTTACATGGGGGGTAGATTGGTGATTCCTCTGCCGGTTGCTCCATGAGCAGCCAGGGCCACAGTGGCTTAGACGCAACCATTCTGCCCCCTCCATCATAGGTGGGATGCAGCAGCCTCCCTCCACCATGGCCCACGCTAGGCCGGGCACGACCCCCTCTGCTGTGGCAGGCGCTGCCTCCTGCCAGTCTCAGCCCCCTGAGCTGATGGGTGCCATCTCAACCGGGAGCCCCCCTCTTCATGGCCAGAGCCCGGGCCCCTCGCTCCCCAGGCCTGAGGCAGTGGTGGCCCGAGTGATCCTCCACCTGCCGGGGCCGGATGAAGCTGCGGATGTGACCAGGAGGCCAGGATTTCCCCCACGGGGGGTGTGTGTCATGATCCCGGATGCCCTGCATGCCCCCCGTCCCCACTGCCAGCCAGGCCACCTCAGTCCTAGCTGATGTCCTAACAAAGGGGCTGCGGCCGCCGACTCGTGCTCAGCCAAGCACAACATCCTGCCCCAGAAGTGAAGTCATCCCAGAACATGGGGGGAAACTGGGGGCGGGGGGGGAGGAGCAAGGCAGCCAGGGCACCCACCCCCCCCATATAACTGTCCCCCTTGTGCTGCTCATTGCCTAATCCCCACCTGTGCTGCTCTAATCGGCATCTGGAAAGTGACTTACTGGGCTCAGCTGCCTTCCCTGTGCTGGGGGTTGGGGGGCAGAGGGGGAGCTGCTTTTTGCACCCACCCTCCTGTGGGACCATTCTCCTGACTCGATCAGTGCTGGGGGCGGGGGGACACCCAGCTGCAGGGGGCAGAGAGAGTATCATGGAGGGTCGGAGCTCAGATTCCAGGCCCCATTCAGCCATGGGCCCCTCTGGCTGGGGAGACTATGGAGGGGGGCCACCTGTGCCATTGGGAAAGCGACCGAGCCCTTCCAGATTTGTCCCACCCAGCCCCAGACAGCTGTGCTCCCCCTGGCCTCAGCTGGGTCCCTCGTGGGGAAAGGCCTGTGCCCCAGCCCGCTCCCCCAGCAGCCAGGCCCTGCAGCCAGGGCTGGATCGGAGCCAGCGCCCCTGAGAGGGGAAGGAAGCAGAGTGTTCCCCACACTCTGTGATGAGTTTAGTGGCCTCAGCTGCTATTGTCTTGACCACAAAGGTGTTCAGCTGCTTGGGGAGAGGCAGGGCTGAGATGGCCCAGCTGGGGTTAACAAGCTCTCGCTGGGTAAGTAGTGACCCCCACCACCCCACGCCCACCCGCTTGGGCAGGGCCGGGGCGACAAATGGGAATGGGAGGGGGTTGGGGACGTGGCTGCACATGGCAGGGTAGCTGGATGGTAGCAGTGACTGCTGCCTAATGGGAACCAGCTGGGGCGGTGTGCGGAGAGTAACCAGGAGCAGAGCAGGTCTAGCAGCTGGGAGTAGGGAGGATGGTATGGTGGGGGTGGGGGGTGCCTGGGAAGTGTGGGGCTGTGCTGGCTTGCAGGGGTGGGGTCCTGGGTTGGTTTGGGGTCAAACAGGGCTGGTAAGGTTTGTACGGTGCTTGGAAATTGCGCCCCGCTCTGGCACTCAGCTAGCATTCTCCTCCTGGGGCGCCCCCAGGGGTGCTGAGCTCACTCCAGGGCACTGGCAGGCAGGCCAGTGTTCGCACAGGGATCTCGCAAACAGGAGCCACGCCGCTGTGGGCAGTGGGGTCTGTGCGCCAGGCCATGGCATGGTGCCCCCAAGAGTGCCAGAGCATGGTGGGGGGAGCAGATGAGGCAGCTCCTGGGGGCAGGTTTGTCCCTTGTTGCTCTTTGCTGGGGGGCTTCAACTCCCCCCATCTCACCTGAGGGGCCAATTTTGCTGTTTGGCCCCAATGGCATGCAGAGTCTTGTCTGTCTCTGGGGGCGGGGAGGGGGGAAGGGGATCCGTTCTCCTGCCCCCCCCTTGCCTCAAGCACAGTGTTTGTGGGGCATCCCCCCCCCTCACCTTGTGCCCTGTCTCAGCAGGTGGGGCCAGCAAGGTGGAGGTCTCCCTGCTGGAGGTGGTGGAGGTGGAGTTGGGCCAGACAGCCAGGATCCCATGCAACTTCTCCCTCCCTGAGGCGAGCGACTACGCCTACATCAACTGGTTCTATGTGAGTACCAGCGCCCGGGGTGGGGGACTGACGGGGCAGGATCGGGGGCCCCCAGCGGGAAAGGTCAGGGGGGACAGCGATGGGGCAGAAGCAGGGGACACTGGAAGATGTAGGTGGGGGGCAGAAAGGAGGGACTCCCATGGGAGGGTTTTAGGGGAATAAGAGCAGCTTGGTTGCTAGCCTGGCAAAGGCTGGCGGTGGGGGGTCCTAGTCAGAGCGAGAGGGTCTTGCCCCCTCTCCCCGCCTGGCCCCTGGAGGAGATCCCTCCCCACACGCCAGTGTCCCAGCCACCTTGGCGCTGTGCTAACAAAAGCCTCCACCGCCACCCAGTGGCACAAAGCGGGCCCAGCAGCTGATGGGTCCTGGGCTGGAGTGGCGAGTCCCTCTAGTTCTCGTTCCCCTCTTTAGATCGACAAACGCAGCCGGACGAAGATCTACTACATGGTCCGTGGCCAGGTCTTTGAGGTGGACACGGAGTACAAGGGCCGGGTGGCCATGGAGGATGACTTTACCCTCACCATCAGCAGGGTGACCCTGCAGGACGCCAGGACCTTTGTGTGCCAGGTCGGGGCGGGCAGCTTAGGGGTGGGCGAGAACCGGACCAAGCTCCATATTTACAGTGAGTGCCACTGGGCCCAGAACCGGGGGGAGAGGGGGAGAAAGAGGGGCAGGGCGACAGCCTCTGATTGGCATCTCGGCCCAACCCCCTGCTCTGGATGCTGCTGCTCAGGGACACCAGACAAGCTGACATGCTCCTTTCCCATCAGGGCTGCCTGCCCCTGCCAGGGCTTTGCCCAGGGGCATGGAGGTTTGGAGGCTGATTTAAGCCGGGAGCCTAGGGCAGGGCAGCGTGTGCATGGCTCTCCCCATGCCGTAGTTCACAAGGCGCGGGCATTAGTGAGAGAGACGCTGCTGCCCACTCCAACCCCTGCTGCCATTCCCCGGGCCTGTGACATGCCCTGTAGGACCAGACATGCTGCCGTCGCTGGTTGCAACGCCTACCGGTGCAGTGGGAAGGCGGGAACAGGCTCAGGGCATTGAGAACAAGGGCTGGGTCTAGTTCCCCCTTCCATGGTGCTGGGGACTTTGCCTTTCCCCTCCCTCTCGGTCCACCTGGCACCAAACCCCTGCCTGGCATGCTGCTCTTTTCCAGAAACCCCGGAGCCTCCTGAGATTCAGGTGAACGACGCGGGCATCCCAGTGACGAGTAAGGAGATCCCAAAGGTGAGGGGAGCCAGCTGCGCCACACAGAGCCTGGCTCGCTCCAAAGGGGCCAGAGCACTGCTGGGGGGGAAGCTCACAATCATAGGTGCCAACTTGTCCGGCATCCGTGGCTACTCAACCCGCCCCGAGCCCCGCCCCGACACCTATGCTCACAAGGCTGGCAGGCACCCAGAAGAAGGTGGGACACTACTGGCAAGAAGCTCACAGTGCCAGCAGGGGTGGGGGGGATCCGAACTGCCTTGTCCAGGTGCAAGCTGCACCATGTGCTGTGTGTTGGGGGGTACTAGGGGGCGCTGGTATCGCGGGGACCTGGAGGTTTTCAGCACCAAGCGCTCCCTTTGCTGTCTCAGATCGCAGTGTGCATCAGCAAGAACGGCTTTCCGGCCCCCAACATCACATGGTACAAGAATGGGAGCCCCCTGTGGCAGGATGACACAAGTAAGTTTTGGGACCAGCTCCTTCTCCTTGGGCTGCTTAGGTACGTTGTAGCTTGGTGAGGCCAGCCCTGGGGAGCTGGGGTAAGGGGCCTGCCAAGGCAATTCCAGGACCACAATGCTCAGGATAATCCTGTATCCTGCTGCAAGGAAGCTCACAGCAACGGAGTGCCCATGGGCACAGTTGCGAGAAGCTCACAGCAATCCTGCTCAGCCCAGGGGTCGAGAAGCTTGTGCATCCCCATTCCTTCCTTCCAAGGGCTGGATCCTAGAGTCAGGGGCGCAGGGGTGGCTTTCGAGCCAACAGGGTCTGCAGGTGCCTAATCCTTCTTGGCACTGCCCCCATCACCTGCTTTCGCCCAGCAGAAATCAGCATCCTCTCCACCCTCATCAAGGAGTCCAGCGGGCTGTACACGGTGAGCAGCACCCTCTTTGCCCGTGTGAGCCGTGAGGACCGCCAGTCCCGCTTCCACTGCGCGGTCAGCTACTGCCTGCTGGGGGCCGACCAAACTGCCGTGTCCGAGAAGGTCAACGTCACCGTGTTCTGTGAGTCTGGGACTGATCAGCCAGGGCCCGGCCAGCCCAAGGGAAGGGGAGTGACTCTCCCTACTGGCAATAACACTCCCTGTGCTGCAGGGTTGATGCTGTAACTTCCATGGCCCCGCCTGAACGCCGTACGGCTGTTGCTCTGCATGGGGATGGTAGCGGGGGCCTGCAGTGATCCACCCCCCAGCTCCAGGTGTTGCCGGAGGTGCATGGCAACAGGTGGCATCTGCTCAAGTCTTGGCCCCTCACACTTCTGAGCGTGGATATAGGTGGAGTCACTCTGCTCTCCAGCCAGAGCAGCGCCCTGTCTATCAGATTCCCCCTCTCCTGTTTGCCTCTTGCTAGTTTCTCAAGGACCCCTGGGCTGCCCGCCCCACGGTCCAGGCTGAGCCGAGGCTCTTCACGTCTCTCTCTCTCTGCACCCCAGATTCCACGGAGAAGCTAAGTCTGGTGATACGCTCTCCCCAGCCGCAGGTGCGGGAGGGGGACGAGGTGACGCTGCACTGCGAGGGGGACGGGAACCCCCCGCCTGAGTACAACCTGCTGAAAGTGCAGGTGAGCAAAGGGGCAGGGCAGCTGGTTGGGGCAGGCTGGCTCTGGATGCCCAGGGGCTGACAGAGTGTGCCTTGAATATGGGGCTGCCTGACAGTCCCTGTCTGAGCTCCCCCCATGCTGTCTCTGTGCTCCCCGGTACACCGGGATCCTCACCCTTCCTGCGCTGGTGGGAGGGCTGCGGGTTCCACACACTTGCTACACCTGGACCTGCCCCAGTCTGGGAATCTGTTGCCGAGGGGTGGATGGCTCAAGGAAAGGGATAATCTCTGTGCCAGGGCACCGGTTCCAGCCCCGCCCCACGCAGAGTGGGCTTGATCAGGAGATGGGAGGCAGAGCCTGGCACCTCCCTGCCCCCCCCCCCACACACACACACTAGGGCACCAGTTCCAGCCCAGCCCAGGGCAGGGGAATGGACTACGGGGCCGCAAACCAGCAGCAGCTCCCCCCTGCTCCCGGTGCAAAGGCGAGCCACGCGTGTGCCCACGTACCCTCACTCCCGTCTGCCCTGTGCCCCTCAGGAGGGTGCCCAGGCTGAGGAGAAAGACCTAACCTCCAGTAACGGGGTGCTGATCCTGCGGAAGGTCAAGAAGGAGGACAGCGGCCGATACCTGTGCCGGACTTTCGACCTCGACTCCATGGCGAGCCTGGAAGCCACGGCGGAGCTGTCTGTGAACTGTAAGGAAGGGCCGGGGAGGAAGGCAGGGAGGTTCCCCTGGGCCCTGTGCTGTCCCAGCCCTTCTCCCATTGAGCTCCACATGAATCTGTGCCATGCTGCCTGCCCACCACCCACCCCCATCCAGCACGATGGGCTGGCGACTCAGGGCCCCGTGACCCCAGCTGACCGGACGAGCAGTTCCCCAGTGGAGGGGAGGTGGCATTTGAGAATGGCCGCTTCCGGCTGCCTCCACCCAGAGCCAGCCTGTGTCCATGCTCCGGGCTGGCTCCTGGGAACCAGCTTCTGTTCTGTACCAGAGACAGCAAGCCCTAGGCCACATGAAGGGCGCCACGTCTCATCCCCACGCTTGCCCTCTCCCTAGACCTCGAAGGGCTCAAGATAACCCCTGAGGGGCCCATCCAGCTGCAGCAGGGAGAAGGCTTAGCCCTGACCTGTGACGCCAGAGGCTCCAAGCCCTTGGAGTTGCGGTGGAAGAAGGAAAAGGTAACGAACAATGCGGACGGCTGGTCCCAGACAATGGCACAGTGCTCCCCTTCCAAAGCGGCGCTGGGACCTGGGCACAGTGCAGGAGAGGCCTTGGCTGTGCTCCAGTGACCTGCAGAGCTAGATGAAACCTCATTAATACTCACCCCGGGGCAGGACATTCCCTGCCCGCTAACCCCGAGGGGGTGAGAGTCTCTCCCTGACCTCCAACAGCAGGGCTTTGAGTGGAGCTGGAAAGCTTGGGAAGACCCAGCTACTCCCTCAGCCATGTGCTGCTCCCGGGCAAGAGGCGGGGCCGCAGCAGTCGGACACTAGCCTGCTCGTTTCCTGTTCCAGAAGGGGAAACTACTGGGGCACGGAAAACAACTGAAACTGAGCAACGTCACCCTTGAATCTTCTGGCAACTACAGCTGCGAAGTGTCTGTGGCTGGGGTTCCAGGGCTCTCCCGCTCCAAGCAGGTGTACGTCACCGTGCACGGTAAGAGCCAGCCACCGCCATATCCCCGCCCCCCCTTCCTGCACAGGCTGGGAGGGGACAGCTTCGGGCGGGGGGAGGGAATCCAGCAAGGAGCCCATGGAATTGCCCTCGTGGTATACACAGCCCACACCCGACTGCTTCCACCCCAGCCCTGCTGGTCCCTGGGAGGAATGAGCGGGCAGAGAGAGACGAGAGACGCAGCCTCCCAACATCCTGGAGGGCGTGGTGCATCTCCCCTCACCTGGTCAGATGGCTGCAGGGAGCCCATGTCACAGTGCTGGACAATTGCACCTGTATTTCCCCCTCCATGGGCCCTTGAGGGCACTCACTCTAGGCTCCTGGCTCCTCAGTTGTCACCTCTCTTGGGCAGAGACTCGCATTTCTCTCCCTCCTGACTTTTCCAGGTTTTTCCTCCTGAGTTTTTCCAGGCTGCAGTTTATTCCCAGCAAGCCAGAGTGCCTGAATAGGGCACAGTCCCTGCTTTGCTTCCTCGATAGAGACTATGAACAGCTGTCATTGCCAGTAGTCACAAGTCTGTGCACAGCTCTTTCTAAGCAAGCACATTTATTCTTAAGGTGAAAGCATAACAGAGAAAATCGATTACAAACAAGCAAAGAGCCTCTATGCAGAGGTCATCCCAATTGCAGCCTCAGGTTCGTCAAACCCCACACCTGGGTTTTCCCCACCGTTACAAGTTCATAGCATCTCAGATTCCAGACAACCATAAATAGCTCAGTCATTCCTTTGTACGTCTTGGGCTTTGATCTTGGCTTTGTGTACTAGGTGATCAGCAGACAATGGCTCACTTCACAGGATGTAGCTTCAAAAGGCTGCGGTTTTGCAGAACCAGAGGTGGGGAATTTGCATTCCCCCCCAAGCTCCCCCAGGAAAAGCACTAAACACATTTTGTTCCCAGACACTCTTCTTGCCTGACCCATTGTTCAGTATAGTCCTCTGAAACACACACACACACACACACCCCTCTGTCACATCTCCCCTCACGAGGTTGCACGCAATTCCGGCCCACAATAAGACAAACTGTTCATCGATTACAATGGGGCCCCAAAGATACAAAAATGTAATCCAATACAGTCTCCCAAGGACACTGCAGGAAATTGTCCCATCTGTCCCAGGCCACGCTGACACCTCTGCTTTGTGTTTCTTCCTCCCCCACAGCAAAGCCACAGATCAGTCCCAAGGATTCCCTGGTGCCCGTGAAACAGAATGAGCTGGTGACCCTGATGTGCAGAGCTACTGCCCTCCCTGAGCCCACGATCACGTGGAGCATCAATGGAACGGTGAGATCCACCCGCCGGATGCAGTGCAGGGAATGGACCTGGGGGCTCGGCAGTGGTTCTTGACCTCTTCCATTCAGGCGTCTCCTGTTACATATTTTTGGGGAACCCCCAACTAGGGAGGGCAGTCGTAGGCCCTGGTTGGGAACCCATGGGCTAGCAATCACTTCTTCCCCTCCTGAGCGGCATCCCTCATTCTCTTCCATCTCCCCCCAGGTCCAAAACCACATAGACCATCACCACGTCATCAGCAACTTGACCGTCCAGGTCACCCCAGAACTGCTGCAGTCAGGAGTCACCTGCATGGCCACCAACAAGCTGGGCACTAGCAGTCTTCACATTACGCTGCAGCTGAGTAAGTCTCCTGGCCACCTTAACGGGGGAAGCATCCCATGCGGGAAATCCCCTTTTCTCACTCCAGACCAGACTGGAGTCCTCCCCTCCTGCTTTAATTCACAAAACAGAGAGACCATTTTTTCTTAATGATTTTTTTTTTTAATTTCTGATTAAAAACAAAATACACAATATACCAAGAGCATCAGACAAGTCATGTAGCCTTCAATGCACGGGCCCACACAACCCCAATAGCGCTCAGCCTGCCTGTGAAAAGAGTCACGGTTCACCCAAAGATGGATAGAATAGGGGATCTGCAAAGGGGCTTTACATTCTCCAGGCCTGATGGTCATTCATGCCTCAGTGGCAGGGTATAAATGGGCCTCAGTGTAAATGAGAATTGGGCCCTTCTTCAGGATCAGAGCTGGTTTAAAAAAAAGTAATACGTGTTTTGTCAAAATATCAGCAATTTCAATTTTTTAAACAAAGCTTTGGTTTTTGGAGAAAGAAGTGACAGGGCACATAAAATGAAAGTGTTTCTACCTGCTGGGTCCCTCGAATTTTCAAAAATCAGAAAATTCTGCCCCAAATATTTTTGGAGAGAAAAACTCTGACGGTGATGGAGAAAGACAGACAGCACCCACCTCCCCCTGTCCATGATGATGGTTCCACTTGAGACATTTCAGGAGTAGCTGGTCTGGCTTGGTCTGATTTTGCTGAAGTTCTGAGCTTCTCTGCCATTTTTAAAATCTTAATAATAATCTCTTCCCCTTTCTGTCAAGGCCTAATCCTGTCAAGTGCTGAGCATCCTCTACTCACATTCATGTCAATGGGAGTTGAGGATACTCAGCACCTCCCAAGACCTGATTCTCAGTACATGAGTACTCCCTTTGACTATTCATGTGCGCCAACGTCACCTAACATGGCCAGTCAGGAGAGACGACGGGTCCAGGGAAAGCAGGATTGACAAGACCTGAATTGCTAATGGAGGAGGAACTTTTCCGTCTCTTTGTAAAAGTCAAGTTTTCCTCTCTGCCGTGAACCTAAATGTGCATAGAAAAGAGATCACTAATACCATAACAGGGAGGGCCACTTACTCTCTATTTACAACTAGTAGGAAAAGTACTCTGATTGTGGCACAAACCCACTGTGTCCTCAAAAGGCCAGAGTAAGTAGGTAACAAGGAGTTCTCACTCATAGCTGTTTTCACTTGAAGAGAGCTCAGCTTTGTGAAGAGAATCAGACATGTGGAGAGAATCTTTCTTCAATGGTAGGATTAAATCTATTTCCCTGGTCTCTTGCTGCACTGATGGAAGAACGTGTTGGTTCTTAAGCATTTGCTCTGGGTTCAGTTCCCTGTGGATTACAAATCTAAAAGCCAAGTCCACTTTGCAGGGTATGAAGCTCCCACCTACAAATTCTTCCATAAGGGCAAAACGTGAATTCTAGAGTTAGTGTTTACAAAGTCTCCATAGGTTATTACTGGAGCTGCTGTGCACCACAGTCCAGGATCAGGGCCCCAATGTGCTAGGTGCTGCACAAAGTGACATTCCCTGCCCCAAAGGGGTTACAATATTTCCTTGGTTGCCTCACGCCAAAGGGTGAGCTAAGGAGAGGTGACAGACTGAACTGTAAGATTTAAAGCTCGGTTCTACTTGAAAAGTGACTGTGAAAGAGGCGTGTGGGGTCAGGGCGGGGGGGAAGAGGGTTCATTGTAAAGTAGTGATTTTCCTAATTTGCAAGTTCAGCCCTGAACCGAAGAGCTGCTGGCTTTGATTGGAGCTCAGGCCCGATTAACAGCAGAGACTGGGCAGTCAGAACTTAATTTAATTAACGGCACTGTTGAGAATGCAAAAGCTAGAAGAGAGGCTGGGCAGGGCTATGGGGAAGACTGAGCAGTCAATGCTTATTCGTGTCCTTCAAATCAGCAGGTAGGATGCTGAATGCACACAGCTCTCCGATCTGAGCTGCCAAAGGACGAGGGGAATTCTGAGGCCAGTTGCTGATGGCCATTGGCCTGGTTTCAGGGAGGGCAGCTTGAATTCACTTAACACTCACTGACCTTTCCCATGTGCTGGCTAATAATTTCCAAATGTAGAGTCTCCTGCATGTTTCTTCCCCATGTCTCTCTGGGCTGGAGAGTAAGCCCAGCTGCTTGGCTGTAGCCTATGCTGCGTGATCCGTTCTCAGCACGATTTGTTAGTGGCGTCTGTGTTGAACATTGAGGTCCTAGAAAGTGGAGGTCCAAAAGATGATTCATCATCTCGTTATCGTTAGCCCTGGGTCCCTGTGGCGGGAGAGGTACTGTGCACACGGGTGAATCTGTAACTGGCTGGGGAAAGCCAATGAGCACGTCTGCAAGGCTGCCCAGGGGCAGGGAATGCTTGCCCGCTCCAGCCCCTGGCGTTTCAATGACACACTGTGCACAGACAGATGGTTCAAGGCTGGAGTCTCCCTCTAGCTGGTGGGATGCTGCTGGGGGCACCCTTCATGCTAACTCACTCCCAGCTTTCCAGAGAGGGGAGGAAATCAAATCAACCAGCCAATGTCTATCTTCATTACAGGGACGACAACTACGTCACCTCCTCCTATTGGCAACACTACTGGTAAGCGTCCCCAGGGAAAGTGCTGAATAATGGCCCCTGCAGTGGTCAGAGGAACGAGATCTCACCCACACATTAAGTACCCCCTGTGGAAGGGAAGGGATGAGACTAAGAGCCCAGAATGGCCCAGCAGTGCTGCCCGGGCCTCTTGAAGATGGGGATGGATGGGGAATAGTAGCCGCATCCCCTCAAGTCACCCCTTGGTGTCCTGGTACGGAGAGATGCCATGGGCACCTAGTTCTAAACTTCAGACCCTGTGAGCTGCCCTGGGGCACTGGGGTGGGCGGTTAAGTCCCGGAGCCAATGGGGTGAATGTCTGCCCAGAGCCTTCCCACCTCCGGGAGGAATGGGCCTCATTCAGCACTCTCTCTCCATTCTTTATTGGCATTCTAGCGGAACCTATCAAGAAAGGTCAGTAGCTACTGTACCCCACAGGACCCCCTGCCTCCCAGCTGGTCCCTTTCCTCTTGAGACCCCTGGCCTGCTTTCATCGTGTGAGCTCCTCGCACCCCTTCTTGTGGCCTCCAGGCACCCACTCCCAGCCTTCCCCTCTGCCTACAGCTGTGTTGATGGTTGTGTGTCCCCCACCGTTTGCAGAGTGCAACATTCACGTTACACCCCAGAAACAGGCACGAGCACGTGACTCCTTCAGGCCATTCTTCCCCTAGTTTCCTCCCCACTCTTTGACCTTCACTCAGCTGGGATCTCTTGCCCTCGGTCCGTGGCACTGGGTGGGTGGCAGATGCTGCAGAGGGAGGTCTAAATTAGAGTCTAAAACCCAGTATTTGGATGAGAAGTGCTTCCATATCAGCAAAGTGTTTCCGACCTGACTGAGGTTTTAGACACTTTATTTTAGATGCTGGGTGATTTTAGATGTGCCTAAGGCCCACTTTCAAAAGCGGCTTAAGCACTTAGGAGGCCAAGTCGCATCGAGCCTTAGGACCCAAAGTCACTGACGGCTTGTTGATACGTGGCACACTATTCAGCAGCACAACGGCTGTGCGTCAGGGAAGACATGACCTCCGTCAACAGGAGGGGCTCTCCCATTACTGGAGATGCTGCTTAATACACAGCACGTTACAAACATCCATTCGTTGCGTCCCATATTGTTACCCCCCAGCAAGCCAACAGCAGGGCCAGGAACAGAACCCGAGAGCTCTCCCAGTGCATTCTGCTAGCTCTGCTGCATGCATCCCCCTTCTCTTCCTGGTGCCCCCCAGCAACCCCCTGCCCGTTCTATGCCCTTCCGATGCAGCCTGGGGAGAGGTAAGCGTGCTGCCCACTACCGCGGCGAGTGGCAGGTGACGGGCGTCTCTCAGGGAAGCTGTGGGGTCAGGCAGTAACAGCACCTGTCTGTTGCGAGCAGAGCAAAAGACCCAGGAGAGCAAGGGCGTGATCATCGTGGCAGTCATCGTGTGCATCCTGGTGATCGCCGTGCTCGGTGCCGTGCTCTACTTCCTGCACAAGAAAGGCAAGATCCCCTGCAACCGCACCGGGAAGCAGGACATGTAAGCACAGCTTGCGCCCCAGCCACACCCTTCCAGCCCTCCCCCGCCTCCCAGCTAGCAAGGGCTTGGCTCAAAGACGCACCAAATCATTCACGCTTCCCATCTCATCCCATTCAGGCAGCTTGCTCTGCCCCCCACCCCCCTCGGAAGGGCTAGGATGCCTCACTGCCTTTTTCATGCCGGGGGGAGGCCTGGATGTAGAGTAGCCAAGAGCTTCCCAGCAGCAAAGGCTCCCGGCACTGCCTCCTGAAGCAGGCACTGTAGGGAGCCACAGCTGAGTTTCGCCATCAGCCAGCAAGCCCTCGTGTGACCACACTCCAGCAGCACTGAGCTTGGCAGCTATCCCAGGGCTCCTGCCCCTTCCCCTACAGCACCTCCTGCTGGTAGAGGCTGGAGTCATTGAAAGCTTCCCTCGGCCTGGGTTCCCACCATAGTTGGATTTTGCTCTGACTCCTTTTCCTTCCGCCCTCTGGGAGTCCGGAGCAATCAGCCAAAGGGCCCAGATTCCCACACCTCAGCCTGTAGGCGCTCAGGTACCTCAAACGTCTCTGAAAACTGTCACCTCCCTCCCCCTAGCACCAGGCCAGATGCCCGTAAAGACGAGATTGTAGTTGAAGTTAAGTCAGATAAACTTCCCGAAGAGGCGGGGCTTCTGCAGGGCGCTAACAGCGAGAAGAGACCTGCAGGTGACCAGGTAGGACAGATCTCCATGCAATTACCTTCCGGGGGCTGGGCTCTCCCTTGGCAGCCTCTGGCCAGGAGCAGCAGCGATGCTCGAAGGGCACAGGGGGTGTGTCTGCCCTACAGCTCACACTGAGGGTGGGCCTCCTCTGGAGCTGGGGAAGCAGCTGTCAACTGCTGTTCCCAGCACCCCTCATCTTGCATGGGCCTTCATCATCCATCGTCATCAGCAGTAAATAAGGGAAGTGGGGAAGAGACCTCATGGTGCCAGCCTTCATTGCACAACAGTCAGCGCCGGGGCCGAGATGTGGATGTGTTGCTGCATGCTCGTGGGAAGTAGCGGTGTTGAAACTGCTTTCCCTTCTGCAATAAAAACTTTCCCTTCCCCCTCCTTAGCTCTCTCACCGTGAACTTGACCACTTCCCCTAGCTCCCAGAAGAAAGCAGAGTTGCAGGCCCTTAGGTTTCCCTGTTCCCTCTTGGTTCGCGGTCAGCCTGGTCTGGAGCTAAGCGGTGTAGGTGTTACAAGCTAGAGAACCTCTGGCCTCCGCAAAGCCCCCGCGTAGGGACCTAGACTCCCTAGGCTAGGTATGTGCCTAAGAATGGGATCCACAAACACCAGGGCAGGGTCTGTCCTCAGCCATGGGACTGCAAGGAGGAGGAAAAGAAGGTAGCAGCCCTAACCAGTGGGTTCTGCTGCTAGGGAGTTTTTCCCTTCTCCCCGGGGAAGCTGCTTCATGGGGTATAAGCAATTAAAGAGGCAGCCCCCTCCCCCCCCACTGATATAGGCTTGTTCCTGACGTTTATCCTAAAGTGCTTTGTCTAGTTTTAATATGCAGAGGTTTCCAGTTGGACAGTTCCAGTTCAGCTAACATTTTCCTTGGTTTAATGCAAATCGGCGTATACGAGCACATGCCCCAGTAGCCTTCAGCTCATCCCTCAACCACAGAATGGTGTAAGGAGGAGCCTCCACTGCCAATACCCACTGCTCTAGGAGTCACACTTACCCGGGTTGGCTCTGAGCAGCTGGTCCTTTCATCTGTGGGAGGAGGGAGAACCTGCACTCTGATTGCCTCTAACTACTTATTTCTTGTCCATGGCTTAAAGGCAGAGAAATACATCGACCTGAGGAACTAGAATGAGGGACCCGCCATGTGTTTTTTCCCTTCAAACCTTTCCTGATCCTGGATCGCCGCCTCCCAACCCTGCTCCAGCCCCTTGGGAGCGTGACCAGAGACCTGGAAATGCATCACAGCGCTGAGACTGCTCTGCCAGGAGAAATACCTCACCCCCCAACCCCACCCAACATGGCCGTTACACTAGCCAAGGGTCTGAAAGATAACATGCTAGCAGCAGCAAATCTGGACTGGCTTACTGCTTCAGAGAGGCCAAAAACAAATTCTTGGAAACATCCACATTACCCTGACAGGGGAAGAATTTAAGGTCTTATCAGGAATGTTACTCTTCGCTTTTTATTGTTCCAGTTGTGTGTGTGTATTGAGAGAGGGGTGGGGGGGAAATCTAGAAGCAATTTTACCGAAAATTCACAGCAGGTAAGTCCCCCTGCCCTCCTGAAAGTAGGCTAGAGCACTAGGCAGTCTGGGTTTCTCTGGCTAGAGTTGCGCTTTTAATTGGAGCTCCTTCCAACTGAAAAAAACCCAACCCCACAACCCGTATTAAATTAGCAGCATTCAGCTAAGTCTCTGAACAATGGGTGCATAGTATGAATTACAGCTAGGGGGTGGAATTTACCTGGTGGGTTCTAGGATGCAAATGGTTAATTCTCTTAGCTTTTCCCTTAACTGTTCTTGTTTTGCTGGTTTAGATTCACAGCCTCTCAACTTGCACTGGTGAAATGCAAGTAGAGCGCTCCATTCTCGGAAGAGTTGATTTCGTTTTCCCAAGTGACTCTATTGAGAACAAGTAGCTGAAAGGAAAGGATCTCTGTTCTATGTGCAGTAAAAAGCAGGGCCTCCCAGTTGTTCTGAGGTTTTGGCAGGGACTGGACCCAACAGTACATTCATATGAAAGTTTTAAAGCTGCATGATGTGGCATTGCTTAGCTGAGGGCTTAGGCCTTGTTTCACACCTGCCACCTCCCTGAGGAACGTGGCTACCCTGGGCAGATTTCTAATTAAGCTGTACCGTGGCTGAAATGAGCAGGCCCTCCAGCAGACCACGTCTAAAGTCGAGGCTGATGAAGAGAGAAGCTTTATGCCATGCTTAGAAATTGGCACCTCTCTTAAAAAAAAACCCTCAAAAAACCCTAAAGTATTCTCACTAGATAAAACATTACATATCCTTGACTAAAATCCCACTCTCTGGCCTAGGCCAGGGTGACAGGTACCAACTGTGAACAAGAAGGGAAACTGACAGAACTGAGCTCCCAGACTATTGAACTGGTGCTATCTGAGAGATACCAAACAGACCACCACCTCACGGAAAACACCCAGCCTGTAAGCATATACCGCTGTTGCTTCCATCAGCCCTATGAGCTCTCCCTCATCCGCAGGCGAACACTGAGGAGATGAGCCCCTTGCTTTTCCTTCTCGATTCCTATTAGAGAAGTAAAGCAAGTTGCAGAACTTGTTTCACCTAGGCACACACCCCCATAGCTGCTACTTAACCAGCCATTTATTTTCCATTCCTCCAACACTTCAGCAACAAACAGACTTACATTAACACTGGGCAAAACGATAACAGCTCCTTTCCTATGCACCCAACTTCCTCAGTGGTTATTGAGACTCTCTGCGGCAGCAGATGCAACCAACTCATTAACAAAAAGGGTGAGCTGTACTTGTGAGCTAGAATTATCAGAAGCAAAAGCTTTGGTTATATATATATATATATATTTTTGTTGGTTTGTGTGTAAATTTAAGAGTTTGTCTGATATTTGCAGGGGTTTTTTTTATATATGTGAAAATAAAAAGCCAAAATACTTCCAGGACTGGCTGTACTTTGTCTCAATTCACAATGGTGAAGTAAGAAACTCAATTAGGGATGGTAACATTCCCTAGGTGCGGATTGTACACTTGGACTGTAATGTGTGACTTCATCTCCTCCTCCCTTCACCCCTCATTATAATATTTATAATATATGCTCACAACTGGGTCAGGAGCTACTACTGCATTCCTACTTAGACACAAGAACGGGGGCTCTTGTTTGTTAGACTGAATTTGATTTAGATTTAATTAACACAGGGATGGGCAAACTTTTTGGCCTAAGGACCACATCTGGGTATGGAAATTGTATGGCAGGCCATGAATGCTCACAAAATTGGGGGTTGGGGTGCGGGAGGGGGTGAGGTTGGGGGTGTGGGTTCTGGGGTAGGGCTAGAAATGAGGAGTTCAGGGTGCGGGCTCCGGCTGGGGTTGCAGACTCTGGGGTGGGGCTGGGGATGAGGGGTTTGGGTGTAGGAGTGTTCTCTGGGCTGGGACCAAGGTGGTCAGAGGGGCGGGAGGGGGATCAGGGCTGGGGCAGGGGCACGGGAGGAGGTCAGAGATGCAGGCTCCGGATGGCGCTTACCTCAAGCAGCTCCCATAAGCAGCAGCATGTCCCCTCTCCAGCTCCCGGCCAATGGGAGCTGCAGAGCTGGCGCTTGGGGTGGGGGCAGTATATGGAGCCCGCTGGCTGTCCCTATGCGTAGGAGCCGGAGTGGTGGACATGCCCACCATGCTCCTGCTTCCAGGAGCCGCGCCAAGCGGAGCAAGACCCTGACCCCACTCCCTGGCTGGAGCACCAAGGCGGGGCAAGCCTCTGACCCTGCTCTCCGGCAGGAACTTGAGGGTCGGATTAAAAGGTCTGACAGGCCAGATGCAGCCCGTCGTTTGCCCACCCCTCACTTAACAACTCCATAGCTGTGCTGCTGCCAGAGAGGAAGCAGACGCAAGTGTTTCCGGAAAGATCTATTGACAGTCCTCGCTCATAAGAGGTCAAGAGTACCCCCCCACAACTCAAGAGAGACATTTCTCATTAGTTTCTTATAAGAATGAGGCCTCTCAGATACCAGTTTGCATTGCTTAAGGAGCACATGCTTTCCTAGAATGCCAGCAGCTGGCGACAGGCCCTTTTTCCTATATTTCCCACCTTTGCTCAGAAGGGGCAGTGTTGACAACCCATGTGTTAGCAGAAGACCAAAGCTCTGTGAATGAGGAGGAATCCTCATTCAGTAGGGCTGTGCAGTTTAAGACAAACTTGCAGTGTCTCAAGGCTTGTCTCCACTAGAGTTTTGCTGCTTTAACTACACTGGTATGACTGACGCTGAAAAAACCCCTAGTGTGGACGCAGCTATACTGGGATAAGTGTTTATACCATACTCCAGTTCAGGAAGAAAAATACACCATATACCAGTATAACTTCATCCACACTAGGGTTTGTACTGGTATAACTATGCCAGTGGGGGAAAAATCCCACCTGTCACAGACAGTTATACTGGTATATCTTTTCTAGTGTAGACCAGCCCTGAGTTGTTCACCCTAATACCAGTTTGCATTAGGATGTACCAAATAATCGTAATAAGGTACCTTTTATCAGTTCCTTTGGTGGTAAGAACACCCAGTCAGCAGTTCTCAGCGTTTAATGTGCATCCCTGTTACATTGAATAGGCTCGTGACAGTTTCAAGAGCAGTACTGTCCATGAATCACAGTAAGACCACCTCACGGATATGCTACAACAAAGGAAATTTATTTAAAAATAAAACTTTGTTTTGTTTTGTATTTTTTTTTTAAACTGACACAGGTGCATGAAATTCAAAACAAAAAAGCTCTTTAGTGGGCTGCATACAAGAATGAAAAAAATTAATAAATAACATTAGTATAACTTCTAAACATTAACAATGTATTTGCAAAACAAAACGAGGACTTTAAATCAAATGAACCTTAAAGCTCAGCTACTCTCTGTAAGAATATTTACCTTCTGTTTTTCTTATTCTTTACAGGTCTCAAAGGATTAAATACTGCTAATATAAATTTTTTTTATATTAATGACACTATTATACTTAAAATATTTTGTGAAAATCTCAACATTTTAACACTGATATTATATAAATTGGTATTCATTATTCAAGAGAAATAAAGCTACTCTTCCTCCCCCACCATGAATTTCAAAAAAAGATTTATATTAGGAATTTAAAAAATAATAATTTTCTTGTTTCCTGCTCTGATTTTAAACTGGGGCACATTAAAAAAAGCCACAAGAATTGCATTTTTGTCCTTAGTCAGATAAAATGCACATGTACAGCAGTTACGCTGCCCCTAGATTAGCTGGAAAGATGTACAGGGTCTTAGTGCATAAAGCAATGTGCTGTTCCCCAACCTATCCAGCTGCCCTGGGATTTGGGTAGCAGCTAGGGACACATGGGGAAAGCTTACAAAGAAAGCAAAAGCCACTGCAAACCAGCAGAGAGGCACTAACTGCTTAATGCTTAAATCTGCAGCTCTTGCAGAGAGGAACAAGACAAGTGCAGGTCAGCAGGCAGATTTCTCCACCTACAGGAGTAACAGCATGGCTGTTACCTCCCTCCTGTGGGAATTGGTTGTCTTGTAGATTCCCATACAGTTGGAAGGGTGGTTAACGCACTTGAGGGGCTGGAAACTTGGAATGGGATGCACACATCTGCAGTCACAGCTACCTGCTGATTGTCACTTGGTGAAATACAATCTGGTCCCACTGCATTTTATTACTCCTCTCTCACTGGACTGTATGTTGCTTACTTTGTTTCCTGGGGTGAGAGGTGGGGGACAAACAGCATTTTTATGACCAGAACTCTAATTGGTTTTGTTAAAAGCAAAAAGAATCCTGTATTACAATTCTACTGTCTTCACACCAAGCTTATTACAGCACCAATCCAGACAAGTCACCGTTAGTAACAGGGATAAGGTAAGAAACCTCCACAGTTGAAATGCTACAAAACACAGGGTAATCTTTGAAGTGACTCTCCCCGATCTCTCTCTCTCTCTCTCCTCCCGCCCACCCTCCACTTCCATCCCCTTCAAAGCAGTTGCACTCACAGGCATCGATAAGGCTAGTCTAGTTGAGGCTCTAAGTTTTCACAAGAGGATACTCAGATCCAGCCTGGAGATGCAGCATTCTCTTAAAGGCACTAGACATTTGGCTTTTTTTTTTTTCCCTTCTTTCTTCCATTTCTTTCTTTTAAAGTAAAATAAAACGTTGACATTCTGGAATAAAGACACAGGGGTGGGATGGGGCAATCATAAGGTTACCTCTGCAAAAGAAAAGCAGCAAGGAAAATACACCACAAAGTGCTTCACTTTACTCCACAGAGAACCACCTCAGGAAGCGCTGTTGGCTCGGCTATGCTTCGGCAACACTCGCAGACTGTTACAAACATTCACGTGTTCAAGGAGAAAAAGCCACTTAAGTTTCTCAGATAAGTTTAAGACACAAACAGTGGGCAGAAAGGACACATGCATAAAAATAACATCAGAGATCCACGCCACAAGGATTGCCTCAAATCTCTAATCCTGGAATGATGTCCACAGGCAATGAACCTCCATGGCCGAACCCTGAAAAGAAGTCTGTCAAAGCTTTGCTAGGCATGATCTAATTAGCAACAGGACAAGCCTCTGAAAATGGACTGTCCACAAGGACTAGGACACTGCTGCTTTGAACAACAGGCTCTCTGCACAGCAGGACAACAGTTCAGGCTTTTTAGCTGGTTAAATTTAATTGCCGTGCAGCAACGGCAGAAGCACTAACCCTGCTGAAAATGCAGCCACAGTGCACATTGAAACACCCAGGCTGACCGTGCAGAGAAAGTTATAAGCGAAGTGGCTGCAAAACCAACCAGGAGTTAGTGGCAGCTTTAGAGACAGATACCAAGAAAGGGTAGAAAAGAGTAGTCTTCACGTCAGAAGGGTCACTATTTGCTTCTGAAGCACATTTTGGACAAGCACAGACCACAAAATGATTCAGATACTCCAGAAATTCCTTGGTCAGTATCAAAACTACCACTGCATCATGCAGATGTAATAAGAGAACAGAGCTGCCCTTGTACCAACCTCAGCTGTTCCTGCACTAAACCTGCAACCAACAAGGTCTGAAAGACATACTGACCACGGCCTGCTATGTATTATTGTCACAGCATTTCACACAAAAACAACAAGACATGACCTGTTAGTTGCCGTCTGTCATGTGCACGGGCAGAGGAACAGCAGATTAAGGTATATTCCATGGAGGGCAGACAATCACCCTTCCCTTTACAGCTCAAGACTTCACTAGGGCTGGACTCTGCTCTCAGCGATGCACATGCAACTCACGCTGAAGTCACATGGCTTGACTTTGCACTATTACAGTGAACAGTAAGCATCTCCCATCTTGCACGAACACAAACCACAGCATCAAGCTGTGTTTGCAAATTATACCTCTGGCGCTGAAACAGCAGCAATGCTGATGGGCAGTGATTGTACCGCACAGAGAGTTGCTCTCCCTAGCATTCCAGGCGATATTTTCTTTACCAAAGAAGGGAGGAAAGGAGAAAAGAGCAGACAGTTCATGCATTTATGTCACCTGGATCCCACTGCACATACAACAATAAGGGTGGAGATTCAGAGATAATCATTATGTTCCACATAAAATGAGAATCTAGTACTTTGCTCCCTTCTGTAATATTTGCTATTACTCTTGTTAAATTCCCTCTGTCGATTTCAGGCTCCTGATCTGATTACCAGATTCTATAAAAGGGATGAATTACATCAAACAGTCTTGCACCCCTAAAGATATTTCAAGCCATAAATAGTCATTTAGTCACTACTGCTGTTCATTCATACTACTGACATTCAAGAGCGAGCCAAATAATTCCGGGCACAATCTGAAAAGTTAATGTGCACTGAATACATGCGCATTTTGTTCATTTGTCAGACTATGGTCTCTGAATCTCTCTTTGATTTAATTCCTCTCTGAAAGAATCAGTCACTTCGCGAACACCAAAGACACCCAAATTGAAAGGGACTGAGTAAACAGGATACTAGCAAGTCAGGTTTTTCCAAAATAATAGTTGAACACCAACTTTTAAAGTCCAGTTTGATTGCTTCATAACTATACAATTTCCTCAGATCTCCTGTCTGACACAAGCTCTGACAATTCCCTGGTGTAACGAAGGGGAAGCAAGCCCCATACTATTGTGACAGACAGCCTCAGAGAATTTTGTTGCATTTTTACTACAAAGCAGATACGATACTGATGAGATACATCGGTTGCACCTACCTACTCCACAAAACCTGGCACACAGGTGAGTGGCTCCCACAAGCGCTCTCTAAAGGAGAGGATGGAATGTGTGTGAAGGCCACTAGTGTGCTATAGCCACCATGCAATTAAGATAAATAAATCATCATATTTACCAGATGCAACATTCCTATAGAAAGTGTGCATGGGAGTATCCAGTGGTAGCTACTCAAATCCAACACAGCTGTAAGCAAGTTGAAGCACTGAAGCACAAGATGCTCTGGGCTAAAAAGGTAAGCAGCAGCCAGTTCTCCATGCCTACCCTCCCCAAAAGACTCTCCCCCCACCCCGCTAAGTTCAACATATCTAACTCCCTGGATTCCAGTGCCAGCAATGCGATACATGGTGAGAGAAATCCACCTCCCAGCACTAAGGAGTTAAAAATACCTGACTGCTGCCAGTCACACTTGTATCCCAGCTAAAGGGGAGGACTTAAATTGTGAGCAATAATTATGGGTACAGGAGAAATGCCACAGTAAACGGAAGCAATCTAATCATCTCTTCCTAGATCTCCTATGTATTCCCAGCAGAGGGCCACCTACAGACTGCTCTAAAAATCCTGAGCCAAACACACAGCAGTGAACAGGTCCCAATCTAGTACCACGAACCACAGGACACACCACATCAACCTGGAGACATTTTCCGAGCATTCAGTTAGAATTCACAGCACAAAACACTCGCCCACCCCCAGAGCATCAGCTCTGGAATCACTTGTCATGATACCTATTTCTACCAATGCCCTTTGAAACAAATCTGTACTCCCAAACAAGAGGCGGGGGTGAAGGACTCCAAAACGATGCCAAGACACACACTGTATACACATCTATCCGCTCCGTTTCACTCCATTGCTTTGAAATCTGGAACCACAGAAACCTGATAACTGATTCTCTTAAGAGGCAGGGCTGAATTGAGCACAATGTCTCTCAAGGAACCCCTTCCTCCTTGCGGTTGCAGCTGGGCTATGGGCTGCCCAGGCCGTTGGTCCACAGAAGTTGTAGGCAGGGAGGTGATGTGCTATGTGGCCACGTGTGCAGGGGAGGAAATGGAGACAAATTCCCGGAGAATATTCTTGGCCATTTCGACATTGTTATGGGCAATGACCAGCGCTTTCTGAATGTCCTGATATGAGTATCCCTGGCTCATAAGGTTCTCAATCTCACTGGAAAGTTGGGGCGATGTGCTAGTGTTGGTGACAGCACCACCCTGCTGACAACTCCCGGCTTTCCGTTCAGAGTTTATCCTCCGCGGCAAGGGCTTCGGCGGCCTTTCTGGAACTTGAGAGCCATCGGAAGAACCTAGAGGGAGAAACACCTGGGTTATTTGGGAAGAAGACAAGTGCTTGTTGCGTGAACAGGCAGCTTTAGAACACTGTAGAACCCCACCAGCCACTTTTCCCAGCCAGCCCGTCCTTGCAACTTCAGTTTATCTCATCTCCTCTTCCCTGGTGCACAAAAATGGTTACAGAGGTTTAGTAAATAATTAGTAAACCCGACTGGTTTTGCTTATAGAAACAAGACCAAGCAAATGGGAGCTATTTGGGCAAGCGTGTGAGCAGACCTCAGACAGCAAAACGAGAGTAAGAAAGAGGTCTGGAAAAACAATGCAAGTATAAGGAATATGCAAAAGATCTCACCACACATCCCAGTATGTGTCTAAGGCTTGGGAAACCCCCCTGGTTAACCACTCACTTATTACCTAATTTATCAGGCTCTGCTCTTTTCTAATGAGACCTGGCCATTCTGGTCTCAGGGCCAGGTCTGTTCCTGCTTTTGCACTTCTCTGCCACATCCCCCACTCCCTCTGCAACAGGCCCAGTGGAAGGGTACCCTACCTAGCAACAGTAACCCTGCTACAGCAGATCAGCAAACTCAGCCTCTTCAGCCTGTCCTCACCATGAATTATTCCAGCGTCTACCTTCCCAAGGGCCACATGTTGTATCCTCTTGTGAAAAGGTAACAAAAAAATCAGTCACTGATTTGCCAGTGGAAATCTGCCCAGTGTCTAGGAACACTGCCCCTTCAGATATCACTGTTTGCTATCCGATGTTCCTTACCGTTGTCTTCTCATTTTAACCTTTGACAGCTGAAGAAAACATTTTGTCCTACTTTTCAAATCACTGAAAACTTTTCAACATGAATGCTGAACATCCTAAGAAAAAGTTTGATTTGCCTTTCGGGGTAACCCCTCAGGTGCCTGAAGATGGCATTTTCCAATAGGATAAACTTCTGCAAAAAGCGTACAAGCCCTTAGAGTAAGAACTCCCAAACAATCTAGTTTAAAAGGAGCCCGCCGTGAAGCACTGGTGTCAGGAAGGAAGCAGTCACCACGATGCAGGCTCTCTGAAAAACGTATCAAAAGCACAACAGGCAACCAATTCACTGAAGCTGCCTCATCCATCAACATACAGTTCAACTCACTAATCTTCCAGGAAAAACAAGCAGCTTAAAAACAAACAAAAAGCCTTTTGTACAATTGCGAACAGGAACTCCCTCCACAATTTGCCTTAGAAATAGGTAGTTCACCATAAGCTGGATCATGTTTCAGAGACAGCAGGTCATGCTAGAACAGTAGCCATGAGTACGGAGCCTTGTTACAAGTGTATAGAAAGCTATGTTTTACGGTACAGGACATGAGAGCAGAGTCATCCATAATGGTCCATCCCACCTAGTAGCCAGCCTCCAAAAAGAGCCAATACCCCATGATTCAGACAGCAATGAAAACTCCCCAAAATCATAATAATTAGCCCCCCCCCCCCCAAAGCATTTTTCATCTGTAGATCTCAAGGCACTTTACAAAGGAAGGACAGTATCATTATCTCCACTTTACAGATAGGGAAACTGAGGCACAGAGACAGGAAGACCCTTAAACCTATGGTTACACAGTGTGGCACAGCTGGAAACAGAAAGATGGCAGATTCTGCTCCTCTTTTATCCCACCCATGGTATTCTATGAACGCTGTGGGGCATTGAGAGGAGATGCCAGGAAGGGCATGTGTGGCAAACCTATTAAAGTCCTGCTGCTTTTCCCAGGGCTGGAGGAGAGCATCCTGAGGAAGTGGAAGCTGGAAGTCTGAAGAGCAGACTCAGGGGAAAGTTCTTGGAGGCTCTGCAGGAAGGAAAGCTGGAATCTGAAACTTCCAGGCAAAGAGCTGGAAGACACTGATCAAGGCAAGGAAGACACCCTCTGAAGGGTGTTGCCAGCAGAATCTGAGAGGCAAGGTGTTACTTTGAGCTGCTCTTTGCTTAGAGTCTCTGCTAGGTTAGAGGACTTGGGAGCAGGAAGCACTGTTTCCTACTTCTCCCTCTGAGCCCCTTGTCACAGCTATCACATCCTCTTCCTCTGGGGGTAGCCTTTGATTCCTGGGGGGAAATCAGGCATGCTGAACTCCTCACTAGAGTAGCCCCACAAGATGCAAGACTAATAACCCGAAGGTGGTCAGTGCATCCAACAGATGTGACTGGACAGTTGCAGAATAGAAGTCCCAGGCTCAAACAAGATTTTTGCACAGAGTGAGCCTTGATTTTCTCTTACCAAGTCTGTGTGAGCCAGGACAGCACTATTTTCTACAGCCTGGAGACAGAAACAACTAGCAAGTCCCTTCTCTCTACAGAGTAGACATCACCAAACAGTTTCAGAACATTATCTCCATCTGCTGGCAAAGAATGATACCCAAGAGTCTGACCTAGCACAAAGAAAAGGAGGACTTGTGGCACCTTAGAGACTAACAAATTTATTTGAGCATAAGCTTTCGTGAGCTACAGCTCACTTCATCGGATGCAGAAGATCAAAGATTGGTCTTTCTTACTACCTTTGCCTGCAGAGTTATCAATGTCTTTAGGGGCAATAACATCAGAAAGCTCAGTTTTAAGTCCAGCTATAGTCTGTGTCTTACTTCCCCTGCCAGTGTGTGCTACAGGTAAACCTAATTTCCACAGAGGAGTATTCTTGATGACCAGGTGAATATGGAGGGTTTTGCCAACTGCTAATCCAAACACCAAATGGTTTAAATGGCTAGTGCAGCACGTTAAGATCTAAATCAACCCTAACCCTTCAGGACTGGAGTACCTCTGGAATACAGAACTGATTCTTCTCTAGCATAAAGGCAATAACAAGTTAGTGACAGAGACGCTTCAAAGATGTGTACCAAATTATCACATACTGCTGCAAAATCAGGAGGTAAGGGTGTTCACCTGTGATGGGATCACAATCCAGAGACATTCGGCTGAAGGCAGAAGTGGCATTGGAGATATCAGACAGTGTGCGACGAGCTGTGGCAATTGGTAAAGGTGGTTTGGGGATATCATATCCATCTTCCTCATTCTCAGACTCTTCTGGGCCATTGCTAGCACTGGCTGCAGCCATATCCCCCTCATCTAGAAAAATACACACACAATTAGCTCCAAGTGCTTGAACAGAGCCTTCCCTTTCTTAAGACAGGCTGTATATTCCATTCACATCAGTCCACATGCCTTCGCAGAGCAGATAGCTAAGCGTCTCTTGTTGAAACCCGAGTCCAGAAGTTCTTTCCAGGAGGCAGTGAGTAAAAAGTATCACAGTGGAAAAGTTGTAAATACCTACCCCTGCCTCACATGGTACATTTTTTAAAAAACCCAGGTGTCTCACAAACACACAAACTCTTCAGTTTTCCTGCTTAATTTTAAACTTTACACTATGCTTGCGGAGAAATGCAGATGCCTTTAAGATCAAATCCACCTTGGCTGAGTGCTCCCTGAGTTTCTGCAGTTGGCATTCAACTAGGCAGAAAGCAAAAGGGGGCACGAGAGACACTGTACACTTTGTGTCCCGCCAAACAGCCTTCTGCGGGCAGGTCTGCGTGTGCAGCTGTGGGTTGTTCTTTACCTTTCTAGTAAAGTTAACTATCTATCTTCTAATGTATCAATCACAGTAGTATCCAGGGCATAAAAAACAAAATGGAATTCATCATTCTGCCAGGAAAAGGACACAAACACGCCATCCCTCCATCAATATATGTACTATCTGGAGCATGCTCATTCTTGGCTATTCCCTTCCAAGAAGCAATAGCCAAGTCATTTTGAAGCTGTGTTAATGTGGAGCACGGGCTGTGAGAAAAGACAGGTCTTGCATCAGTCCCCAAAAGGGTCAAGATTTGGGTTCACCTTGATCTCCAATGACAGAAAAATCCTTAGGACATCAGTGAGAATGTTGGCACCCCAAAAAATTTGCCCTAGAGACCTGCCGTGTGATATCTCCACTAATCACAACTGCCACATTGGTGCATAGGCCTTTGCCTACTCCATTGAGAATCAGCAACTTGAAATGGATCACACTAGAAAAGGAATGTGTCAGATACACACACAGGGACGAATTTCATAAATTCAGTAAAAATTACCAATAATAATGAGGAGAATTAATGGGAACAGCTGGAAACAGAAAGATGACAAGTCTGGGCTGACATTTTCCATTCCAGCTACCTACAGCAACTACCACTTCATACAAAAACCTTTATAATGATGATTTCTTTTAAACAACCGATGAGTGTCTTAAAGCCATGTTAAATTAGGTTCTCTTTACTGACATCCCAGTTTGCAGTCTGTAGGCAATGCCAATTGAACACTTACACATATGACAAACTATTTACCTTGAACACCAAGTGACACCTCTGTTAAATGATAGCTTAAATGCTATTTAAATTGGGAATCTTATCAATTCACTCCTACCCAATTTCTCTCATGGGTGCTTTATAACATGCATTGATGCCCACTCACCAGAAGTGTTGGTGGCCTCCAAGTCAGCGGATGTTGCCTGGGACTGAATGTTGTACATAGCTTCATACATACAGACATTATTTGGCTGATCACACTCCAACTCTCTGAATGAAAAGTGGAAAAAAGTGTTCCCTTAAGATATGCAACAATAGTTTCCTCCTCACCTACAATCTGTTACGTAGATTCCTCTCAGATGCATAATGTGATATGAAGCACAGCTCTGCTACCTACTTTCTTTCAGAGAATATTTGCTCTCATACACATTCTGACATTGTCTCCATTGCAACATAACAGATCAAAATGTAACTGGTATACCTGGAAAGTGAGGGAACAAAGCTGTACATGGAATGTCACATTTCTATGTCTGCTGGTGTCAAAGGAACAACAACAAAAATGGCCTGGGGGCAGGGGTGAACTGAATCCACTATAAAAGGACTCAGACCAGAGCAATGTTCACATTTCATTTACCCCACGACTCTAATCTAGATCTGGTCAATACCAGAGGGAACCAGGCAGCAGATAAACCACGGGACCAAAACCTCAGCCAGAATAAATGAACAAGCCTCCTTGGATAGGTGGGGTTGTAAATGCAGCAGACAACTATAATCTCACCGTAAACCGTGAGTCATTTCCAAAGGCAGCTTGATCTCTGTTTTTTGTTGGGCAGAACCAGGAGGCACCAGAGGCAGAGAGGATGGTGACATGTATTCAGTGTCCTCATCGCTTTCAGACTGCTCCCCCTGTTGCAGTTTTGGCACGGGCAGTGGTCTGCAGAAGGAAGAGGATCAAGAGCATGTGAAAACCAGTTCATCCAAACACCACCGCAATCAGTTTGAAAAACAGTTAATGCAAATAAAAACAAACCATGGTTAAGCCAAACAATTAAATCAGTTTGAAAAGCAGCTAATCCAAACAACAACAAAATGGCAACCATCAGCCCTCAAGCACTGAAAGTCAAAGCTTCAAGCCAGGCTTTTCAAACTGATTCTGACTGAAGCAACAACCTGGCTTATTGGAATTCCGAGCTATGTAATTGTGAGACCTGATTTGACGGTGAAATAATAAGCAAAAGTCTTGTCCAAGGTGCGTGGTAACAGTGCCATAGAGAAATCCTAGCCACTGGAGGATCTCACATTTCAACCTCATTTCAACATATACACTCCCTCATACCATATGTACTGCTGTGTCTAAGGCACAGGACACTGCACACCACGTTGTCTGAGACTGCAACAATTCTGGGTAATTACCATTCCAGTAACACTCGAAATTACCAGTTGTAGATCTAATACTAAGGATACTTGCTGAGAGATTTACTTTTCCTTGTTTGTATGTTCTTAACAATCCAGCGCTTGAATCCTAAACTCAGGCCATCTATATAATGTCAGATTCTAACCCTGCTACCAAAGAGTACTGAGATGTAAATAGAGATCCAGAAGTACATTTCTGCCCTCTCTACATCTACAGCAATCCAGAAACTGATTATCTCTACTACAAGAAAAGAGCCTTCATTCAAAAGTAACACACCTGACCGCTAGAGAGTAGATAGCATTGGCAGATGAAGAGGGTTTTATTTTGGGGTGCTCATATTCTGAGCCTGTTGGGGGGCCACTGTTCAAGTTCTGCAAAGAAGAAACCATAGGTTAGAAATAGCACTTCTGTCAGCAGATTCAAACAGACATCAATGTCTCATCACCCAAAGCACCAACTCTTGTCTGAGAAAGGAGAGCTTCTTTGACATTCTGAATCATCCATTTCAAGAAACCTTGTACCTGCAAAAGAATTTGTTGATATCTAAAAAGTACACTGGCTTTCAAACTCTGAAGAAACTTGGAGTTGGAGGAAGCAACAGATAAGGGTTAAAGAATGAAAGAAAGTAACATGTTCTGGGAAGCATTTCTTCTCGACTGAAATATACTGCATCGCAATGTGTTACAGATGGTGGTGGGGGTATCAGTCCCACACGCAACACAGACCCAAAGTTAACAGTGACTGTAAATTGCTGCCAACTGATCGCAACCATTTAAAATGAGCTGGGCTCTTAGTCCAGCTGTCAATGGACAAGGAAACCACTTCCCAAAAAAGCCCACCACAACCAGCACTACCTGACCACCTTCCTGGCCATCTCAAAAGAGAAGCCAAAGGACTGAAGCCTCCCCTCCTACAGACCACTCTGGGCTGGGTGTGATGCATAATGTCAGGGCAATGACATCCCATGGGAGTATTTTATTGCTCACAGCTCTTGATCCAGCACTTATAATGTGTATGAAAAATGTGAACAAAAATGACAGTTCAGCTTTATCATCACTTCAGAGAAGTCTTATACAAGCAGCATTCCCCGTCTCTCCCGCTCACAGGAAGCAGGGTGCCACCACATCAAGTGACTTACCACTGTGGTGTCTAAGCTGAGTGTACTCCCATGCCTAGGAGCATCAGGTCTGGAATCCATCTGAGATGGTAGTGAGAATGGGAGCGAGTGCCGGTTCGTCAACTCTCTTCCTGCCCAAGGGTCACTAGGACTGAGAGCTACAGACGGCGCTTTTGGAATTGGCCGCAGTGGCCAGGGCTCCCCCTGACGGCTGGAAGGTACGAGGGGTAATTTGTCTCTGGAAGGACAGTCTCCTGGTGTACAGGGTAAAGGACGTCTCTGAGGTCGACTCTCTGCCCCAATGGAATATGGCCTGTCTGGTGGGGGCGGTGGTGGGAGATCTCTGAGCGTTGGAGGTACCGGCAAAGGTTTATCTTTATGGAGGGGACCAGGAGCAGCCTGTAAGACAACATTAGACATTTAAAACCACAGCTTAACGAGCAGGAAGTCCAGCCCACTGCACTTATCCCAGTTAGGACGCTTCTTACACGAAATTAACTCTAGAGCAGCCGTAGAATGTGAAATAACTCCCAGCTATATCCTCCATAGACCTTTAGATACAACATTTAACCATTTATGGCTAGGAATACATACTAAGTCCCAGGTTTGCTTTCTTGCTGCCCACAATGGCCCCATAAAGGATCCCTACCAGAATTCTCACTATTTCATCGAACTTCTTGTACAGATTGAATTCACAAGTGAATTTTTATCAAACACTGATTAATAAGATTGGTTATTTTCCCACCTGAGCTTTCAGCACCAACCCACAGCCTCTCCCACCCACTCCAAAAAAAACCAACAACCACTAACATGCCCAATGCTACCAATACTGTGCTTCCTCCTTCTACTGGTCATAAAGGAAATATGACCATCTCTTCCTTCCAACGCCCTTCCCCTTCCCTAGTTTTCTCTCTGGAAAAAGAAATGCTTGGGGGAAAACCTGGAAAGGGAATATAAGAACCAACTTCACCCAGCTAGGCTAGTAGCTGGAACAAACACAGTTCCATAAATGCAGCTCCACGTGGAGTAGTCAGAGGCGTACTGGTTGAAGACCAAGAAGGACAAACTGCTTTCTGGGGGAACTGTGGGCCCTCCTTGGATGGAAGAAAAGAGCTGGTCTGAAATGACTTGTGGAGAAGAAGGAAGAAAAGGTAGAGTCTGAAGAGAGAGTCAGGACAGTCCAACACTTTTCCCATATCTCCTCTGCATTCAATAAAGGACCTTGGAGGAGGGTGAACAGAAGACTTCACCTTGGAAGTGGTCCCAGGGCTGGAAGCTCCAGAAGGGACGGACGCGCGTTGCTGCAGAAGATCGAGTCGTGGGGGTACTGGGGGAAGTGGGGCTTGTGGAGCCACTGAGAATGGAGAAGGAGGGCGCTCAACCTGGAAAGAGAAAATAAAGAAAATGAACAAAGAGCCAAACTGTAGAGAAGACATCCTATCTAAAGCACCACGCCCCTCTTGCCTTCAAGTTCTGCACCTCACCTTACCTTGCTGCAGCTTGTAATGAAATTACTACATTAACACCGAGCATGCAACACGAGGTCATGTTTGTTTCATAGCACTGCAGCATTTGCCTGAAACCAACCTTGTGAATCACCAACAGGCCCAACTCTGGCACTCAGCCACATGAGCACATACCTAAAAACCTCGCTCTAAAATGCTGATAAATTGTTTGGTTGGACCAACTATTCTTTAATACTGGTACTGGATTTGCAGTAGGCATATTTTCTTTTCACCATCAGAGGGCATGCTCCACTACATTAATGGCAGAGCACAGTGAGCAGAGTTATATTATAGAGGTGTGCAAGTTGTCCCTTTGCCATGATGGGACGGCACGGCACTTACAGCAATCATTAGCGTGCACCAGGAGCGGTGTCAAAACCTTCCTTCTTGTCCTTGGATAACTGTTTCACCACCTGACAAATCAGAACAGTCACTCCTTTTTTCCTTATCTTTATAAGAGTTGCTTTATGATACAGACTAGAGCATGGTAACTTTGAACAGCTTGACAGAATTTGTAAGTATCTGGTGCTGGCACATCCAGAGCACTTGCCTACTGCAAACCACAATGGAAGTCAGGTCATGTCAAGGGAACTGTATCCTGACCCCAAGAAATGCCAAGCTGCATAGCACTCATCTCCAAGACGGTGGCCTGGAACTTCAACTGCTGACTACAAAAGAATTTATAACAGGGATGAATCAATGCAGATTATCATTAAATCTGAACAGAGAATTCTTAATTAGAAGGCCCTATTTTATATAAAGTGGAACTAACTATTTAAAAAAAAGTCTGATTCAAAATCTTTTTCCCTAGGCACCAGAACAACTAACTGGTGATGGGCAAGTGGCAGCAATAAGCCAACAGAAAAAAAAAACCCACTGTGCAGTGATTCATAAAGAATGCCTTACTTGCACACATTTCCCTGGCAGGAAGCGGCATTGATGGAAGGCAGTCATCAGACCTTTATTACACAGATTAATCAGACAACATATTCAAAGATGACAGTCCAATTGACTTCCTCAGCAATCAGACTGCCCTCTACTTAGTTCAGTCATCAGCCCCTTGGAAAAACTTCTTCTCTAGCTGGTTGCTTATACTCAGCACTGAGGAAAATGACTTTCTGCTGATAAGGCTGATTACAGATCATAAATCAAAAGCAGCATCGCTCAGCACGCAGAGAAGTATTAGAAATATAGGTCTTGTATTTCAGTAGATGAATTATGTCACCCTGCTAATGGCTTGGACAAAGACCCACCTTCCAGGACAATATATACAATATCAGAGATTCTGGTATGTAGAACAATATCGCCTGACTGAACTGGTAAGTTTCAATAGTATGGAACTTACCATCTCTGTACCAACCGCAACCTGGAAATACAGAGGGCAGTTTCTATTCTGGGGCTCAACACCTCCAATGTGCATAGTCAACAAGACTCAAACCAGCTTACTCTGTGTCTATTGCCACATCCAGCAGCATGTGCCTAATGGGGCCTTTACCTTAGCACCGGCCAATTCTTTCATCATGAAGAGGGAATCATCTGCTCTGTCATCTTCATCATCATCATAGTTTGGGGAGGGAGCTCCCTCTGCACATTGCCGCAATAATCCTCCTCCTCCTCTGGGATCAAATGGGTCGACTACAATGGGCTCTGTGCCTTTGATTTCACAACGGCAGAAAGGACAGCCCTGACCTTCCGATTCCTGAAGGGGGTGGGGGGAAATGGGAAGAAACCTATTAAAACAACGGCTGTTATGAAAACAAGTAAAATGGACAGTAACTTATCAGACAAAGGAGTTTAGTATCATCTTTTTATTTGGTTTTATTTAGGTGTATTTTGGTGGAGGGAAGGAGTGAAACAGGAATTAAGACTGCACTATAAATACAGCATGATCCTTATCATTTGGAGTAAAACAAAAAAAAACAGGTTTTTAAAAAGCCCTCCCTCCCACACACACTATTCTTAAGGCAAGAAAGTAGCTGCTAGGGCACCAACAATGAAGAAAAGGTAGGAGAGTCTAGTGAGTAGAACCAGTTTTGAACACAGAGTCCAAAGTCTGCATCCTGTGGGGACAACACTCTAGCATCCTTTATTATTTTGCGGTTGGAGCAAGGCACAATAGATGTATTGATATGAATTTCACACTATGCTTTCAGCTCCACCACCAAATTGTCGGTACCCATAAGGATCTAGACCAGAGGTGGGCAAACTGCAGCCCGCGGGCCACATCTGGCCCCTGAGCTCCCGGCCGGGGAGGCTCACCTCCGGCCCCTCCCCCGCAGCCGCCATGCGGGCAGCGCTCTGGCCCACCGCTCCTACCAGGCAGCGCAGGGAGCGCAGCTGGCTCTGGCCGGGCGGCGTGCTCCTGCTGCTCTGAGCAGCATGGTAAGGGGGCGAGGGGGGGACCCGGGGGGGGCAGTCAGGGAGCAGAGGGCAGTTGGATGGGGCGGAGGTTCAGGGGGGCAGTTAGGGGACAGGAAACAGGGAGGGTTGGGAGTGCGAGTCACAGGGGTGTGGCTAGGGGTCAGGGCAATCAGGGGACAGGGAGCGGGGGTTGGATACGGGGTGGGGTCCCAGGGGGCGGTTAGGGGCAGGGGTCCCGGGAGGGGGCGGTCAGGGGACAAGAAGTGGGGGGGAGGGTTGTTGGATGGGTTGGGGGTTCTGAGGGGGGCAGTCCGGGGCAGGAAGTTGGAGGGAGCGGATGGGAGCGGGGGGCCAGGCTGTTTGTGTAGGCACAGCCTTCCCTACCTGGCCCTCCGTACTCTTTCGCAACCCCAGTGTGGCCCTCGGGCCAAAAAGTTTGCCCACCCCTGATCTAAACAGTTTGAGAAGGAAGGAAGGAAAAGATACATCACCCCAGCCCAAAGACAGACCAACTTCACTCTGAAAGAGTGCACAAATGGGGCAATTCCTTACCTGCCATGCAGTGAGACAGGAAGTGCACATCAGGTGGCCACATGGCTCAATTTTCACGTCCTTGTCATTTTCTGCACAAATTTTACACAGCTGGAACGTGGAGCCCATCTCGCAGTACAATTCATATTGTTCCTTGAGGGAAGGAAAACAGAGATAATTCACTCTGGAATATAACGTGCCTCATTAGTCGTAACTACAAGAAATCCACCCCAATATTCACACAGAGAAAAAAAATCATAAAATCACAGCATCAAACCACAGCTCAACAGAAACAGACACTTGCAAAGGTTACATTGCAATTTTATGTGCTAGAGACTTCCGTAAGCAATGCTTCTGTCAATCTCTGGGAAAAAAAATGGACTTGAAGCTATCCTAAAGGAGCCTAGAAGCCTTCCAGTATAGAGCTTCAAGTTCAACTTAAGGTCACATAGGTCAGGGATAAAAGACGATATAGGAGTTAGTGTGTCCTTCTGCCAGCACTATCATATTACTCTAAACAAGGAACCCAAAACTTATCAGCCCTAGACAGAGATGAAGTTTTGTTTGATGTTTTCAATCCGTCTTCCCCAACCCAACCATTCAAAGATTTTTGTGTCTCTTACAAGACCTGATACAGCTGCTTCATACACAAGGAACCAGTGTATTAAGCAGATGAGGAGGCCAGAAAATGGAGAGAAGTGGTGCTAGTTTGACAGGACAGAGCCCTCTTGCTCACCTGTGTAACTTTAATGTGGTCCTGAGGTGTAGGCTCACACAAACCGGTCAGGTCAGGATTTTGATTCCGACCATCAGGAAATAAATAACTACAACAAGTAAACATAACATAAGATTTAAAGAAAGGCACCTTCCTTTCTTTCTAAAATCCCTTTTTAAATCTCTTTTTAAAAATGCAGAGGACAACTATACTTGAACACTGATCACTCAGCAAAAGAAAAACCTACCTGTAGGTTCAGCTTGGGATCACCTCATAGGGGCACTTTTCCACGTAAAGACTGAGCATCTCAGTTCTTTGGGAATCCAAGGTGCTTTGGTTTGAAAAGGAACTTTCAAACCAGAGAAAGCCCCCTAATATACCACATTTATCAATACGCAAACAGGAAGTCTGTTTTCATGGTTTCCCTTTTGCCAATGATCAAATTATTCTGTTTTTTTTTTTTTAATAAAAGGCACTCTCAGCCCCCAATCTTCTCTTCTTATATGACCCACCCTGCAGTGATGTCTTAATGATGAAACTATAACACCCGAATAAAGAAAACTGAGGTCATAACTCATAATCCTAATTTCTGTGACATCAGTATAGGGTCAAATGGAAGAAGAGACTACATTGACAGGAAACTACAAACCAGACATGTACCTTCAACAGTGGCATTGGGAGTAGAGACAAGCAATGAAAAAAATGGCTCTCTCTATGAACATTCTTGAGAGTCAAACTCCCTCTTTTAGAACGCAGTTCAGTAAAACAATCAAGCTTGTGAGCAGTTCCATCGACCTCAACAGGACAACTAATAGGTTTACAAGTGCTTTGCTGATTCAGGGTGTAAATAAAGAGGACGGACTGCGTAATGCTCACCTGCACAATATCCCTATCAGCTGCATGGCTGCTGCAAAATGCTGCACATACCACCAGCCAGAATGACACGAGACTGAAACGTGATAGGTACGTTCTATCAGCCCACTCATTTCTAAAGGTACATTAACTAGTGGTGGGATTAAGGCCAGTAAATCATAGGGGCCACAGCAACAGGATGCATTGTACACTCACCGCAGACTGAAAGAGCACAACAGGTGACAGGCTGATGCAAAGTTACTTACAAGCCTTCCCTGAAGCCATCTATCAGTGCTTGAAAAAGAGGTTTGTTGTGGGGGATAGTCTGGAGAATGTTCCCATCTGCAGTGACGTAACCGATGGCCCACTGACCGAGTCGCGTACAGCTCAATCGGAATATGTAACTGAAAAGAGACAAAAACAGAAATTCGTTTTGGTTGGATCAGCCAAGAAAACGTTAAGAACCAAGTAGGTAGCCTCTGTCTAGCTATCTCAAGATGAAAGATAAAGACAAGCTGAAGTAGCTGGAGGATTTCTACCAGCTTTTACCACTTTGCTCACTTGTAGCGCAAAGGGAGAACCCTGCAGTCTGATACAAGTGAAGCATCTAAAAACTCGTGTGTGCGCGCACGCACAATTAAACACAGAATCCACAGCAATAAGGATGAGTGTCCTCACACTCACTTGCTGTTTCAAATTAAGTTTTTTAAAAGATTATACAAGGTTTCCATTTTTAAAAGTTTCAGAGTAGCAGCCGTGTTAGTCTGTATTCGCAAAAAGGAAAGGAGTACTTGTGGCACCTTAGAGACTAAGGTCTTAAAGTACACAAGTACATTCTACTCCTTTTATTTTTAAAAGTAGCATGCAACCAGTGGTCTCCAGAGGTGAGAGGCAGTAATCTCCTCCCCTGCCACAGCGCACGGTAACAGCAACCAGCAAAACACCGAGTAAGGCCCCTCTGTCAGACCGACCCTCCTCTGACACAGCAGGTGCTGCAAAAGTAACTAACTAGAGGAGTTAGCAAGAGTCCTCAAAAAGGCAACTGCTACCAAGCACTAACCTGCCAGGTTTGTGAATGAATTTCTGAAGCCGAGCTTTCACCTCATCATAAGTTAGAAATGCCATGTAACCAGGATGAGTCACTGCTAGGCTATTCCAGTTCCTGAGCAAAGAGGACCACGGCTAAAGAAACAACAAAAGAAATACCATTAACCATGCACTTCCAAGATGTACCCATGCACATGATTGTCCTTAATCCAAAGAGGTCAGTTCTTCAATAAACTGGAGTTCTTATTCCATTGTAGGGGCTAAAACTTATTTACAATCAAGCAGCATTAGGATTTGAGTATCACCCCCTGGAGACAACACAAAATAGCAACAGGATGGTGACAAACCATACCAACATGCAAAGTGTAGCAGCAACAAAAAGGAAGCAGTGAAAGCCAGAAACGTAGATAGCGAGGTGTTTCAGTTGTAGAGACATTGGCCCTTTCCCCTTAACTACACAGGAAAAATTTCCTTAGCTAAGTCTTGGCATCCCAAGAATCCATTTCCGCCACACCTCTGTGATAATTCAATCAGAGAGGCTACAGTGGACTTGCCCGTAAGGTGATGGAGCAACAAAAAGTATCGCAAAGCTTGGAGATAACAGTGTTATAGTCTGCCAGTGCAAGGCTATGATTGGTGGCCATCCCTGGGGGAGAAGAATGAGGTATAAATATTACTGTTATCTACTAGCGCTCACAGAAACAAAACTATGCAACTCGGTGTACTCTGTTCAACTAGCAACTGGACCAAAACACAAAATCAAAGAACACTTTCTGTATCCCCTTTAGATAGATGGAAGGATAGGCAACCTTAAAGGTGAGGAAGAATGGATAAATCAGAATGTTTACCAGGTAGAAAAAAAGGGGGGAAGAAACCACAAAGTGAGACATTTATCAATTTAGTAGTCAAACACCACTGGGACAGAAATCCCAGTCAATACACTTAACAAATACCAAGGGATAAGTCATTCTGCTCACAAGGAAGGCAGCCTAGGAATGGCTACCACTCACACCATTCTGGGGAAACTGAGAGGTGAGACAGGGATAGAGACGAGTAATTCAGAAGATTAAGCGAAGGATTACAAACCAGAAACTATGACTCGGCTCTGTCACTGACATGCTGCATGGCCTCAAGAAAGTGACTTAACTTCTGTCTCAGTTTCTCTGTCTGTGAAATATGGAGAGCGATACCTAATGACCTAATCTCACAAGGGTGTGGTGAGAATATTGTCTGTACAATGCTGTGACTGGATAAAGCAATGTACAAATGCTAAGTGCTGTTGTTATTAATGCACACAAAGTCAAGAGACTAAGCATAGCAGTTTACAATACTCATAACTATAACTCCTCCTAAACCACTCTTCACATACTAGAGTAGAGAGAAGTACACAATTTGACCAGCCGCACTACAACCCTGCATATGGGAATTTTCAGCTAAACACATCTTAATTACAACCCACCCTATCACATGGGGGAAAAAGGCAAGTCAGAGCCCAAGTAGTAAGTGTTTGTACTTGTAAATATCCAATTGCCCCATCAGAAGCTGCATTCTTTATCCAAGTACTACTGATGACACAGATTTATTTTAGGTTTTCACCCAAAATTAATATTGATTCCATTCAACAACAGAGATGTTTATTTTATATAGAAAACACGATATGTTTATATAACATTTTGGTTGTGGCAACTCAAAAGCCAGGAAATCTGAAGTTCTATATTGTCATTCCAACCTAAATACGCCCTCACAGAAAAAATATCCAACAATAAAAGGGCACAAGGGAGAGTTAGGGATGGACTGATTGAGTGAGCTTCACATTTCCTGGCTCACAGAAGTTTATCATAACCTCAGTTTTAAAACTGACCTTTAAAGTGGGAAAAATTGATTCGGGGAGGGATATTGAAAGTGTGCTACAATTACGATTTATTTTTAGAAGGCCTTTTTCTCCCCTTTGGCAAGAAATATCACACAGTGCTACCGAACAGCAGAGTTCTAAATCTTAAAAATATTTTTATATTTTCATTTATATATATGGGGGGAAAAGAAAAGTCTTATTAGTATTAACAGTGTTATTTTACTATTTAAGGCCTAGTGTAAAGGTCTATCTAAGCAGTAGGCTACATATATTTCCAAAGTGTTTCAAGTGACTCACGTTCCTCTGCCCTTACCTGAAAGAGTCGGGTAAAGATATCAAATTCAAACACTGAAATGTAGTCATTGCATGTCAAGTCAATAGTCGACTTCAGAGCCATGGCCTCTAGTCCTGAACTGATTGGATGCACCTCATGCAAGGCCTGGCGGAAGGTCTTCCATGGGACAATAGTCCTGGCAGGGGAGGAGGGGAAAAATCCGCAAGTGTGAAAGGAGCTTAGAAACATCATCATGCAATGCCATAGTGTCACACTCTATATATGATATATACAGATGTGTACACACAGGCACCCCCAATTAGAAAAGGAAAGAAAGACAAATCCAACTGAACTCAGAGAGAAAATTACTCATGTCAAGCATGAGGGAGAAACTTCCCTGCATCACCAGCAAGCAGCAGCAAACCAGCCATCTTTCAATTCACTACTCTGCAAAAAGTAAAATGTTGGAATTGCAAGCCCAGCTCTGATCTCTCTTTCCCCCATCCCATTAACGCCTGTGCAGCCAACAGTTCACACTGAAAAACAGCATCTACAGCACTTGCTGTCATAATTTGATCCATTTCATCTTTCAGCAGCAGGCACAGGAAGAGTTAATTTAAGTCTCCCTGGAGCAGAGACCAAGACAGTCAAATGACAGCACACAGCTATCTAGAGAGATGATTTGCCTGAATAAAATTTTCAAAAGCACCAAAGTAACTCACATGCCTGGGACTTAACCTTCTAAGCCACTCAGGTGCTTTTGAAAAATTTCCTCATTTCCATTGGGTAAAAAAATATACTCCTACAAAAGTTTTTGTGCTTTCCATAGCAGGCCAGAAGAACCAAGTATAGCTGGACTCCATAAACTAGATGCCTTCCTACATGCTGGAGACCAGAACCTGAACTTTCTATATAATTGAGCGTTTTTCCCTTTTGAAATATATAGTGGAAGTCTATAAAAAGATCCCTGAAAAGAGCTTACCAATCTTCAGGCTCCTATCTCTTGGTCAAGTCCAACTGGTTTCATTTTTTGACTCCTAACTGTTAATATATTCATTTAGTATCTGTGATGTACTAATTACACTGTTTACATGGTGTGTCTTGTTTAGTCAGAAGTCATTGTCCCATTCCAGTAAACCTTCTCCTCTAATATAGTGGAGTACATTTCTAAAATTAATACATTCAGTGTTTTATTAGATTTAAAAAAATAAATCTGACATTTCATTGGCCTGTACCTAAATATACATTGCACTTAAGTTTCTCCTTTATTCCATCTTAACTTGACCATTATGCAAACTGAGCAAGACAAGCAATACACAAATGCTAAATATTATTAGAGAAAAAAAGGGATTAGGAGACTGGAAAGACTAACTAAAGGAAAAGCTAAAATAACTTAATATGAACAGCCTGGCTAGCAGACAACTAATGTGGGGAGCACGATAACCATTTGCAGGCAGGAAGAGGAATTATTTAGGATGGCTGGAAGTTATGGGATTAATTAAGAAAAGGAAAGTTGAAGCTGAATGTCCAGGGAAACTTCGTAACAGTAAAATAATCCCCCACAGAATGTGGGGAAAGACCCATTACTTGACATATTTAAATAAAGACTGGACAAGGAACTGGAAAAATATAACATAGGGAACAATCCTGCACTGGACCTTGGAGAATAAACTAGATGATCTAATAGGTCTTTCCCATCACTAATTTTATGATTAATTTGACAAAAGATCATCATACTCCATAAAGCAGAAGTAACATTTAAAAAAACAATACATCTCTTATATTAAGCACATTTAGAAACTTACTTTTCCCCAAAAGCTTTTCTCCAGAACTCTGCAGCATCTGCCTTGGTGATCCGGAACGTATCTCCTTGGAAGAGGCCACTTGGGAAAATGCCTTTCAGTTCTGCCAGCATATGGCTGAATATCAGGGACAATTTTGTCAGGTTACGCCTGCAAGAGATTACAAAGGCAGAAGTTTCTTTTTAAAAAGAAAAATGTGACTTTACACTGTTTGTGGGCAAGTCAGCCAGATTCAGAAATAGCTTGAAGAAATCCAGAAACTATCCCCCAACTGAAAAATCCCCCATTGGGAGCATTTTTCAAACATACATTTATAGTTCTCAGCACATTTTGTCCAACACATACCACTTAAAGAGATTTACATTCTGGAAGTGCTGGATACACATAGACTAATTAACTAACCCTCACTACCATTCTGAGGTGGGGAATATTTTAAGCTTTGTTTTGTAGTTAGGAGAGAGGTTAAGAGACTTGCTCAAGGCTACATAGCAAGTCAGGTGGCAGAGCAGGATTAGAATTCAAGAGGTTTTGACTTCATGTCTCATGCTCAAGTCCTTACACCATGCTGCCTGTAAGGGACACCACTTTTTAGTTAGGCAAAACTAAACTAAGGCACAGCCTAGTTCCTCCCTTACCCCCAAAGTCATAAGTCTTATAGGAGAGCACACCCTCTCCTCCAAAGGAGTCAAAATAACACTCTTCCTGGCTGAGAGCAAGAGCCTAGATGAAACTGACAGTGATGGCATGATAGAAACGTAAGAGAGATGGCTCTGGCTGGAAGGGGTGTTTATTTGCTCTCTTTCCTCACCCTCACCTTTATGTGGGAAGGCTCCTTTTCTCTTCCTCCTCCCCACCACCACTGGGTGTTGGGAAGGACAGAGCTGCAGACTAGGAATGGGGGTAGTCCAGTAGTTTCTGTCCCTCTCCATATGGGAGATGGTAAAGAACTACTGGCATGAATGCTGGTGTCAAGTGGAACAGGGAGAGTGCTGCTTCAATTAATGCTTTTTCTAAAGACAATTTAGGCAGATTGCTAGCGATCAGTGGGTTTCAGCAGCAGAAGAGCTGCAGAGCCTGCTCAATGGCCACAGTAGGTGGCCTAACAAGCTCCCTCACCTCAGCACTAAAAATGCCTTGACTATTGAACCACAGTGGGAAGGGGATTCACTCACATGGAATCATTTTTTAAACATGTTATCTTTAAGGACACTATTGTAGGGCAATACATCCCTGAATGCAGTGTTAGTTTGGATGTACACTGGATGCACCTGCTATTTCTTCACTGATTTTGAATACTCATGGTTTTGATTAGTTCTGTGAAAGATGCCATCTGCGGTCTCTAAACTGGAACTATAGTTTTCAGCCAGATGTCCCCATTCTGCTCATGTTGCCCTCCTCGGTGAAATAAGCTCATTCAAGTGCAAGCTCTGCCATCCTGACTCACTTCAGAACTGGACTCCAGCTTCAGCCCATCAAGAGAGCCAGTTACTTCTTCACTTCCCCTTCTATTACCATTTGCAAACACTTCTCCATAGACCTGTGCCCCAAAATGTAGAATGAGACCATTTAAAACACATGAGTTAGAGTTTTCTTTTCCTCTAATATTCCCAGAATTCAAACCCAAACTGGAGCTAGTCTATGCTCACTTTATTACCCCCATAGTCACTCACCTGTTTTTTTAAATCCCCAATATTTTAGAGTTTTGTAAAGTCTGGAAAGAGTATTTCACATTCCACATAGCCATAAAAAGTCAAAATTTTGAGCCCCTATTTGGAAGTGTCATTTTTTGGCACTTTGTCCTGTTCTCATTCCTAATCATTTCATGTTCTGCCTTTGCTAATGGAGTTCTTTGGCACATGTATGGAACATGCTAGTTTGGGATTAAAGGCATCTGCTCTCTCCCACTTTTTATCAGGTGTGAGCCCAGCAGATGCTCAGGCTGAACACAAAGTACCAGCTGGAAGGTGCACTCAGGTGCTCTGCAGGAAGCAGCTCTCTCTAATAGTAGTCTCACAATTTTACAGTCTTATTTAGACCTATTACAGCATCCAAGATTTATGTTAAAGTAGCACAAACACACTGATCATATGGTTCTAGATGCTGCAAGTCTTTGTACAGTTTTCTTTATTGTACAGAGGTTGGGTAAAGGATACCTGAACAAGCCTACAATTAGAGGGGACTATAGAGTCACTTATTAAAGCCAAGACTATTAGTGTGTGTATCTTGCTTTAGTAGTGCAGTATGATTTCAGAAGGCATGGCAAGTGCAGGGAACTTACATTAACATTCAGCAGCATCAGTAACTCAACTTTGCATTTTTAGAAAGCTGGGCTGCCTCTGCAAAAGCAAGAATTTTACTGGCAGCATTTCTAAGGAAGGAAAATTGTCAGTGAAAGTCAAATGTTGTGGCAGTGCATAAAGATATTAGCTGATGAGGTACTACTCACTAACTGAATCATGTTTGGAACAAAGTAAATAGTGGAAGTTTCATTTAATTGAAATCAAATTACAAATGTTCAGTGATACAAAGAAAAGTTCGGAAGGTTTATTTTTAATGCAATGTGTTTCTCCTTTCAGCTGTTTGAGAGCTTCACACACTACATTCAACAACATACATGAAACGGTAAAAATATTAGGTTACAAGTACTCAAAAGGATAGTGAAAAGTACTTCACAGCCCCCACAAAGTATAAAATTTTCAGAAGCACCAAAGTAACGCAGGTGGCTGGGACATAAGCTTCTAAGCCAATCAGGTGCTTTTGGAAAATGTCCTCATTTCCATTGGGTAAAAAACTATACTCCTACAAAAGTTTTCATGCTTTCTACAGCAGCCCAGAAGAACCAAGTATAGCTGGACTCCGTAAACTAGATGCCTTCCTATATGCTACCAGGGGCAATGGGACTTGGTTTGAGTCCATAAAGAACAGTGTGGTTTGGGATTTGGATCTCTACTAACAATCACGACGAGTTCTTTTGTTGACAGACCCTAAAAACACATTGACTAATAGACATGGGACATAATGAGTTAAGGGGCCCCAGCCATGCAACTTGTTCCCTCCGACTACCCACTGAGTTTACTGATCTTCATCAGATGGTACACAGCATCTTTTTGATCAAGCAAATGCATGATTAAAGACATGTATCGGTTCACATCATACATAGGAGCAGCGTGTGGAGGAAAGGGATGCTTATACTGTTCAGTGTGAATCTGCATTTTATCGAGGATACACCTAGTTGCTACAGAAGAAGAGCATGTAACCAACTGAATAAATAAAAGCAAATGGAAAGTGAAGGACTGAACCAACGATACGTTTGTTTCTCCAACAGCCTAACATGGAAGAAGTAACCAAACTAATTCAAACCATCAGCAAATGCAGAGAACCTTCTTGTAAAGTTGAAGTGTAAATCGTAACAGGAAAAGTGGTATCTCACCTCGCTGCACGTCACTGATGGAAAGAGTTTCCAGAAAAGTAACACCATGAAGTTGAGCAAGGTGATTAGCTGAGCTAGCTTGGTAACACTAGATTTCTGCTACTAAAGCAGCACAGTTCATAAGTATGATTCAGGACATACACACTGTAGTTTATGAAGGGTTGGGGGAAAGTTAATGTCCCCAACGACTATGGCTGGCAGGCAGGGTTATGAATGTTTGAAAAGGAACACAGTATCCTGACAGGCTTAGGGGTGAATAACCAAAAGGCCTTGGAGCTGAATAAAGTTAAGTTTCAACACTTTTCAATTCTACTCTCAAATGCTGATCTACAAATTGTTTCCAAAACAATTCTACCAAGGTCTACGGATTTATAACTTCAGCTGCAGTCCAAGTTATTGCCATTTTCAGACAAGCATCACTTAAATCATCAAAATGAAAGAAGGGAGGGGGAGCCCTTCTTACAGCTTCTCTGAAGAGCCTACGGAAACTTACCATTCTTTGATACGTGGTGACCAACTGCTGAAATATATCAACTGCCAGTGCTTTGCAATTACACAAATTAACAGAAAAATTAAAAGCTACATCACCTTTGTAAAGAAATAACAGCCCAAATACATGTTAGCAAATATATGTTAGCTGTTTATGGCATATCAAGGTTATGGTTGTAACTTGTTTTTAGTATTGGTAACACTGACAACTCTCACCCTCACTGCTGCTTCAAAACAAAATCAAATAGTAAATATTCATCCAAAACAACTGGAAATGACAGTGGCAACTTGGGTTCTACTGATAAAGAGTAAAATTTTCAAAAGCTCCTAAGCAACTAACGTGTAGAAATCCCATTGAAAGTCAATGGGATTTAGGTATCTCACTGAGTTATGCATTTTAGAAAACAGCACCCTAAGACTGCAAACATTGCAGAAGTCAGATCTCTCCACTACTTGTAGTAGATTCAGTTGCAACCGTAAAAACTAAGCTTCAGAAGTAAAATTTGCATGATGCTTCTGTTCAGTGGTTACCATCAGGTTCAAACTGAAGTGTCTGCAATTTGGATAGGACACCACACTTCTGTTAGTGAGATTTTATACAGACAGAGAGACAGAGAACAGTTGACTGCTGGGAAATTAAGCAATCTAGAGATGGAAAGAAGAAAGGTTCAAAGAACTAACGACTTCTGCACTTACTAAAAAAGTCCAAGTACTTTATTAGCTAATAAACTTCTGCAGCTGTAGCCTGGAGCCTCCATTCTTTAGGTATGAACAGAATGTTTAAAGATAGTTTAATAATACATACAATTACACTTAAGTATTACTAAATGCAGACTGGGTAGTTGCAGTGTGAATTGTGCTTTTAGTTTTGTTCCCTTGAATACTGTCCAGTCCCCCAAGGAGCAAGCCTCAAGTAACTTTTGTAGAGAGACTAAAAAGAAATAGCATAGTGAAATACAGTGTGACCAGATAACTGAGTAAGTCAGACAATTAATATGTGCTGAGCCAATTTTAAGCCCCATGGAAGGTTTTTCAAGACCGAACAGATACTTTGCTTGATTCTCCTTCTCCTCCCCATCCCCTATGGTTATGCTACTTCCTTCCCACTTAATGATTATTTCTGCTCCCCGGGTCTCACAGGAAGTCAACAGGTCAATCAAGTACTTCCAATCCTACTGAAATCCTTCAGTGTGGCCTCCTTATGGGCCTCAGCTTCTCCCAGTTTGGTTTTCTGATGTTGGTCCCCTCTGACCTGCAGCAGGCTGTTCCTTTCCGGTTTCCTGTTTGTTGGATGAAAGCACTTTTCCACTGTAAGAGCTCAGTCTTGCAGAACAGTCAATAGTAGAGGCAGACTTTAATCTCAGTGGTTTTTTAAGTTACATTTTTTGCTTATTTAAATTCCACCGGGTTACAAAAAACCCACCTCTTTGCACAAATAGCCAATGACTGCTGCAGTTCATAAACTGCATTTATAAAAGCCTTCCTAAAACTAAGGTCACACTATCATCTTGCTACTTTCTTCCAATACTCCTTCAGTGCTAACAAGAGCCTGGCACTGGTGTAACATTATGTTTCGTGTGCAGCAGTCTGCACAGAAAGACTGTTCCAGAGGAGGATTTATATAGTTCTCACTGCGACGCACAGCTATAATGCTATTATAGTTTGAAGTGTGCATACAATACGATCATCCTGGGAAGCTTATTCCATTGAAAGTGCACCAGAGTTCCTGCAGCATGAAAGGAGTTAAAGGATGCAGCATAAGGTTAGCCAATGTCAGAGCTCTTCATTTCTCCTTTTTGAAATTTTCTTGTAGACTTAACAGTTGCTTACAGCCTGATTTTCAGAGGTGCTTAAGCATCTGCAGCCTCCATTGATACACACTGGGGTTGAGAGTGCTCACCACCTCTGAAAATTACACTCTGAGTACCCACCAAGGGACATTACAATACTTACTAAGTTGAGCAGCTTCAATAAACAGCACGCATTTTTACATGTGGCAATGTTCAAGTTCACATAAAAACTGAATATGTAATTACAGGACAATGTTGGCTGTCAAATAAAATCTAAACTAAAAGTAACCTGATTAACATCATAACTACAACCAATTTTAGTGTAGAATTCTCTTTAAAGTAATTTCATGAAATTGGCAGCAAAGTTTGAGGCTGGCAGAGATCTTAAGTCAGTAATTCTGACCCGAGCGTGGGGTTCTCTGGAGGGAAACACTTGTGAGGAATAAAAACAAGTTATTGTACAACTCCTGACTACGCAGAACTGAAAGGGAAAGGGGAGGCTTAATATTTTAAGTGGACCATTAAAAAGGGACATGACCTGGATAGGTGGCTAATGACAACAAATTAGAAGCAATGAGCAAAGTTCATTTGTGAAAAAGCTCCAGAAAAGAAGAAATGAGATTTGAGAAGAATTCACTTTTTTACTCTAATGAAAAGTGAAGAAAAGAAGCCTGACAAAATGCTGGAAGAGTCTGATCTCTAAATACTAAGTTCTTTAATGTATTTTTAAAGGCAACAAAGGAGCTTGAAAAAAACCTGATGCAATTCTAAAACAAAGATTTATAGGCTCCTTATTTATATTGAGGAAGACTCGGATACATATACTGGGGACAGCCCATCTAGTTGATTTCCTTCCTGCAAGCATTTTGTTTACACAATACAAGAGTCCATCATCAAAAAGGATGGCTAGAAAACCAGAAGAACATTTAGCCAAATAAAAAGGTAACAGCACTTGGCAGTCATTGTGCTATTTCCCAATATTACTGAAGACGTGTATTTTAAACAGCTTCTTGCAGCCCAGCTGCTCCTGCTCAGTTTTGAAATACTGCTTTGCAAGTACTGAATGATGTCTTGAATGTGTGACATTTTCTCTGCTTCCATAGAAGAATATGTGATGTTCAAGTTCATTGGTAATTACTTCACTGGTTGAGAAGTTCTTGCCTGCTCCTTCACAGTTTTGCTTAAGCAGCTCTTTGGTAAGAATTTATTCAGCACTTTACATGTCCAAATAACTAAGAGTTAACTTATCCTCAATAAACCTGTGAGACAAGGAGGTGTTGTTCCCATTTTACAGATGGGAAAGCTGAGGCAGAGATGAAGTGACCTGGCAAAGGCCATGCAGCAAGTTAGTGGTCAAGTACAATCACAACTCTTTCCAATTCCTAATTGCATGTTCATTCCTCCAGAGTATGAGGTACTTCTGGCAAGTACTGCAAGAAACCCGGTAGTTCTCAAGGGACTTAGATCAGCACCACACAATAAACACTAGATGGCATTTATACAAAGAAGTCTCAACAAGTAATATGGGTATGCAGCAGCACACACTCAAATTTAGAACTGCTACATCCAAAAGTACTCTTATCTTTTTGGGTGCTGTAAACACTGCCTACATGTGACGTTAACTCATACTCTGTTGTGCTTAACTTCACGCACAGCAATTGTAAGCAGTCATAGTTAATGGGTCAGCTGACTGCTTTGATCTGCCATAGCTTGAGAGAAAGCTACTCTTTACAGAAAAATTATGACGAAACTGGATTTTCCTGTGACAGGAACAGAGTATTGAAGATTTATAGTAGTAAAACTCAGCTTTCTCCCCAAATGTTTAATAAATACTTTGCAATTACAGAAACTTATCAGAGGATCCCAGCATTTTTTTAAAAAGCCCCCAATTGTATCAGCTGAGCTTCACAGCACCCAAATGAGGTCAGTGTTGCCCTTTTATAGCTGGGGAAAACTGAGGCACACCGAGGCTAATTGACGCAACTCAAGTTACACAAGGAGAAAAATAGAATTGACGTCTCCCTAACTTCCAGTCCTCTGTTAACACTTGTGGGTTCAAGACCCTAATATGTTTGGACACGTATAGAACAGTTAGTCCAGAATTTTTTTTAGGAATTAAGCTGTGTTGCAAGTTGATAGTTTGACAATTTAAGGATTCAAACATTTGAAATTACGTTCTTTAATCCTCTAACATGCAAGAGTGTGAAATACACTTTACAAATGCCATCAAAAAGGAAAGCTATCACATAACCCATACCCTGTCATATTTTAAAGCTTATATGCCAGATACTAATAGTCAGTCAGACTCAGATAAACGGCTGCACAGAATTCCAGGAAGAATAGCAGTATGCCATTTCCTAGCACTATGTCAGCCAACAACTGTGCTCTTAGTGTTAATATAACTGACCCTTACACACAAATACTGAGTAGGAATGCTTAAAGAGATCCTGAGATGACATTTATAACTCAGTGGCAGCTTCAGAGTCCTCTGCACACAGTAATCAGTTTTAAAAATAGATACAACTGAACTACTTTCGAGAAAGCTTCCAGCACAGGAAGTGAATGACATTCCATTTAACTACTACTGACTCAACAGCAGAAGTCACCTCCCAGAGTAATAAGAAAAGGAGGACTTGTGGCACCTTAGAGACGAACCAATTTATTTGAGCATGAGCTTTTGTGAGCTACAGCCCACTTCACCTACACTGGCACTTTCCCGGCAAAACTTTTGTCATTCAGGGGTGTTAAAAACAAAAAACAAAAAACCACCCCCACAGGACCAAAGTTTTGGCGACAAAAAGCACCGGTGGGAACAGCGCTTTGCCAGCAGGAGTGACAAAGCTGCTGCCGCTCGTGGGGGGTGGAAGTTTTTTTGTCGGCAGAAGCGAGCTCTCCTGCCGACAAACAGCCGCTACACTGCGTGCCTTTGAGCAGCATGGCTGTAGCGGCACAGCCATGTTGCTAAAAGCCTCGTGGTGTATCCATAGCCTTAGAACCGGCAGAATAGATGCCCACGTTATACTATTTTGAAGGAGTCGGCAGGCGTTGCACTGATTTTGTGGACTGATTCATTAAGGCTCCAATGGGAAAAAGGAATCTGGCACGTTAATTAGATGCAATAGGGCTGCTATCAAGAAAAGGCATAGGTCAAAACACCCTCCCTGCTTTCTTGTAAAGTTTTTACAAAAGATACATTAAAAGTGGAATATTCATTGTTCCATTCTTTGTACACTTACAGAAAGCAGTTAGTAACAATTTGTTTTGCATTTGTTCCTTCTCGTCACACGCTCCTTTTTTGTGCCGGACAAGACTGTAAGGGGGGACATTTAACAAGTGTAACACTAGCTATTTCTATTCTCTTTTTATACAACCCCCTTTTCATTGTGGCCACCAATTTCCATAGCTATAAAGAATCTTAATTTAATTGCAGGTCCTTGGCTAAAAAGTGACTGTTTACTAGTTCAAAGCTTTGTCTTCACGCGCAGCATTCAAAACCTTAACACCTACAATACATGCGTTCTAGTGCGGTTGGAAAAAAAGCACTCAAAAATAAAAGCTACGGACAGCCCCACTGAGCATTTAATTATAGCTTCCTAAGTTGTGTTTCAAAAGACTACAGACGCTTAAATAGGCTAATGCCTTTAATTTTACATATGTGCTATGAAATAAACTTTCTACAGAAATGAATATTAAATACATTTATCCCGATACATGCATGCACCCTTTCGATTCAGTCTCCTAAAGCAATCCAAGAAACTGTGTAAACAGCAACACTGAAATGCAACTATCTATTGGGGTACAGGGCAACAAATCACTTAACATATTACACACAAAATACTGTAAAACAATGGAGGTGGGACAATTTTGGCTCACATGTTATGTTTATGCATAAGGACATGAGATATCTGGAGCCTACACAGGACATCAGCTTTTAATAACTCCTGAACAACCCAGTATTCTAACCACAACATTGTGTTGGCTTTGCCTGGAATAACAAGCTCAGCTCCGGACTTTCTGATCCTGATGTTCAGATCACTTTTAACAGGCCACTTTGCTCTTTCTATGGTGAAGAGAAAAAAATATATCACCAGTTCATTTCTGCTGGATTTGGATATTTAAAATGCTTAATTATGAAGTGCTGAAGAGGCAGGGTTTAAAATGACTTAATCAGAGACTAGGCTAGGGAGTTCTACACTTCCTCAGAGGATTTGCAAGGATAAAGGACAATAGTATATCTTGTTAACAAATGTATTCCTTTATGGCGATCTCTGAAATATAATAGCAAGACTTGACCTCTGACGCTTGTATTATCTCTTAACAGCACCACTCCTCAATATACCTATCTTAGACCACTTACCCTCTGGATTACAGTCGGAACCATACCACAATGGAGTATTAGTGACTATGTGTTACAGTGCAATAAGTCATTAAAGCTAAAATCAATTCTGGATCACCTTCTCCCTCCCCACCCAGACCCCTCCACTTTTAATTCAAATAGGGTTCTCCTATTCCTGCCCAAAGCTTCTCCAGATCCTCAATCTTTTCTGCCCTCCCTTGAACTTGAGGATGGGTAGAATCTCCTCGTTCATGCACGATACCATTAACAGACTGCCTGAGGGATGCAAGTGTCATCCTTTCATTGAAAAGTTTCTTTGCCCATCTCCACTCTTAAAACCTCCATTCATTCCCTTTTCTTAAATCTTGTCAAACAAGTGAAGGCAAAACATTTTGCTACAGGGATAAAAATTCCCAAAGAATTTAAATCTACTTTATGTCTTTGAATGGAAATCTCTGAAGACCTGAAAACAAAGAATCCAGATGGCACAGAAACCTAGCGCCTGTGTCAACCTGCAGTCCTCCCCCTACACTAGGTTTGGAAACAACAATCCATTTTTGTTCATAGTGCTGTTTCCAAAAAAACTCTGCCAACACCACCACTATACTTCTAGCCACGCTTTTTAGAGACAGCCAGTGGTCAATGAATCACACAGCCAAGTCAGTGGTACACTAACTGAAAATGCAACCTTATCCCCATTTCATGAAGAAAGCAAAATGTCTGCAGGTTCATGAACTTGTTCTATAGGTCACAAGGTAGTGTTTCAAAATATTAGAACGGAGCTGTTCTAGTTTAGCTTACCACCTTTCATGAACTCAGCCAATTTTTCAGCAGCATCCTATCAGGCTGAAGTAATCTTCCTTTAGCAAAGGCACAATCTGATGTCAAACAGCACAATCCAAAACGTGACAATGCCTCACACAAGAAGTTAAGATGTACAAAACACAGATGTCAGACAGCTAACTGCACAGGTTCAAACCCCAAGAAATTGATCAACATTTTAACCAATGATCTGTGATCAACTGGATGATTGCTTCTGCAGTGCCAGCCATAAAACTAAAGTCCATGAGGTAAACTAATTTCCTAAAAAACTTATTTTAGACTCAGATACACAGAGGAAACACACCCAGAGATCAAAATCCCATCCATTTATTACTGTGCAAGAATCCAAAAGCTCAATTTCATTTATAGAATTGCATCTGCACGAAAATGTTATTTATAATGGGAGGAAAGTGAAAATAATGAAAGTTTATGCTATTACATTGGTAATAGCTGTAACTGGTTACAGTTTTGACTATGAAATTCAACACCTAATCTCTCTATTAAAGCCCAAATGTAAGGAACAGATTCATATTTCCCCCCAGAAATTTAAATGGTAATGGTTTCTCCTTGCAAGCAGGCAATTAGGGCTTATATGCCGCAGCTTGGCAAGGAAACCTTTCTTGTGGACAGCCTTTGAGCCTGCTCTTGTCTTCAAGATGTTCTCATTTAAATGCAGATGTAGGCTCCACAAGTATTGTAGTGTTGTGGGTTTTCTTTTTCTCCCCTTTTCTTTCTTTTTGAAGTGTTAGCTGCATCAGAAGGAAGTGACAGAAGGAAGGCTCTTTTGCACCTCATTCACTAGGTGTTTTTTCCCCTCATTTCTTTCCCTTTCCCCCTGAGTGTTAGGAGACATGTCTGTTGGTCCAGTAAGAAGTTTTCTTGTTGGACATTTTGTGGGTCAGAATTTAAGAATCAATGGTTTAAAGCAAACAAACCAAGCTTTTTTATATCTTTCTGTGGGATCTGTTTCCTTCCTCTTTTAGACACATGTAAGTACTCTCCTTTATAAAAGACAGTAAATATCTACAGCTTTCTTCCTGCATGGATAAGTAATTCTATACCCTGGAGCAAGGCTAGAGTATGAAATCCTACTGAGGCAGCATCACTAAGTCTTGCTGTCAGATAGCATGACAATTAAACATGTTCCAATTTCTCAAGTCAGCAACTTGATGTTAAATTCAGAGAATTTTAGCATCCTCGGCACATAATCTATCAATATATATTCTCACACAGAAAAGCAGGGGTTTTTTTAGTTAATGTACCTTAACTATATAGCAAGGTTTCAGAGCAGCAGCCGTGTTAGTCTCTATTCACAAAAAGAAAAGGAGTACTTGTGGCACCTTAGAGACTAACAAATCTATTTGAGCATAAGCTTTCGTGAGCACTTGGGTTCTCAAAATGGGGGTCAGGACCCCCCAGGGGGTCATGAGGTTATTACATGGGGGGTCGCGAGCTGTCAGCTTCCACCCCAAAGCCTGCTTTGCCTCCAGCATTTATAATGGTAAACATGTAAAAAAGTGTTTTTAATTTATAAGGGGGCCGGGGGGGGCGTTGTTGCACACACAGGCCTGCTATTTGAAAGGGGTCACCAATACAAAAATTTGAGAACCACTGCTATATAGCCTACCTGTGCAAATAGCAAAAATCAAGCAAACAATACTTGTGTCATTTAACACCTTATCTACAGTTGCTTTCTCAACTTCTAACGCTTCCCTTCCACCACACTGCCTCCTTTTCAACTTCTAACCCTCCCTTTCACTACAGAGCCTATATATATATCTCCATCCTCAGCCACTAAGAGACTATGGTCTGGTCTACACCTAAAGCTTAGGTCAACCCTTGAGAGATGCAGTTAAACTGACTTAATTCCTGGTACAAGCACTGCTAGGTCAGAGGAAGATTTTTTGTCAACCTATCGCCTCTTGAAGGGGTGGATTTACTACCGCGATGGAAAACCCCCTTCCGTCTACACTACAGTGCCACAGCTGTGCCTCGGTAGCACTTGTATTATACAAGGTTTGAAGGCTGAATTTTGTTTAAAAAGATAAAATGGAAATTCTATCAGCAGTGGACTGTCCTACCAACCGATTCGGAGGATAGAAGCAGAGCCTATTCCCACTACTTAGAGAGAATGTTAATACCCAGCAAATTGAGACACTTCATATCTACATTTATGGATGGGTAAATTATTTGCCTTTCCTATATTCTCCACCAAGCAAGATATTAGATAACTGCAAAAAGACAGTTCGTTAAGAGACATCTCTAGCTTACACAGCCAGGTGAGTTTATGAATCGCAACTCTTGTGTAAACTATCGCTTTCATTTCTACAGCAGGTACCTGTAACTTTCTGTGATAAAAATAAAGGAGTATTTGTGGCACCTTAGAGACTAACCAATTTATTTGAGCATGAGCTTTCGTGAGCTACAGCTCACTTCATCGGATGCAAATAAATTGGTTAGTCTCTAAGGTGCCACAAGCACGCCTTTTCTTTTTGCGAGTACAGACTAACACGGCTGTTACTCTGAAACCTGTGATAAAAATAAAAGCATTCCAACATGAACTGCAGTTAAGGTGAGTTAAAACTATACCATGAACAGTTGGGCAAGTTCAGCATTGCCAAGAAGAGGTACTATTGTATTAGATTAACTGGAACCACTAAACCTTGCATTGCTGCAGGAAATGCACTTTTTTTGGTTCCCACCTTCCAAATAAAAAGGAACATGAATGTTTTGGTGTGTGTTTCCATGCTTGTCTAGCCCCACAGAAGCAGTACATTTGCTATCGTGTATCCAAATTAGGCATTCAGGGTTAAAGTTGTTAATAACACAGATGTACCATACGCCACCTTTCTTTACTCTCCTGGGTCCCATATGTCCAGATATATAACTTGCAACCCACTAGGTGTTCATTACACAATTCAGTCTGTTTCAAACACAATCACTACAAGAGGATTCCACACACAAAAAAGAAGGGCTGAGATCTAGTAAGGACATAGGGGAAAACACATTGCAAGATGGCACAACTGATATGGCCTTTTTCCTTCTACCCCTACAACTAGAATTCTCATTCAAACTCCTTTTCCACCGTTTTGGCCTCCTTGTCACCCCAATGGACCCGCTTCGGTCCACACAAAATAAAACTTCTAAAAATTATCTTCTTTGCTTGATTCTGATCTACACTCCACACTCTGAATCTCAGTACTGGCTTCTCACTCTCTACCATGTTAAGTTTAAGCTCCTTGGGTGCTGCTTTCAGGACCCTGCCCATCCCTACTTATCTGCAGATCTCTCTCTTCACATCGCCCTTACCTCTTCTGATCCAATTATACAAACCTTGATACCTCACGGAGTTGCCTCTCCTAAAAGCATCTGAGTTTTCTTCCACATGCCCTCAATGCACAGAACAACCTTTCTGAACTCAGCCACAAAGCCTGTTGCACTCAAATCCCTTATGGAGACCCTCTTCTACGGTGAAACATGAGACTAACATGCTGATTACAGCAAGACTGTGGGGTACCTGGGACAGTCTAAATTTTTAGAAATGTATTAAATTGTGGACAGTCACCTTGTGATCACTTTACTTGTACAGTACATTTCACCCAATACTCTCTTTCCAATTTTTGGATTAAGCTCTGCCTTTTTGTTTGGGAGTGCTAATGAAAACAAATATAATCAGAAAAGTATGCCATTCCACAAAATGATGCACTATAACTGAAATGCCCCCCACCAGACTCCATCTTCCCCCCCATCTATGATCAGGAGATATTGTATATTCAGACAGAATAGGAACTGACTTTTTTCTAAAAAATGATCAACTCCCATCCCGGGGAACTTTTTGTTGGTCAGAACACAAAGAACAAATATTAACCACAAGAATCTAGCAATCCACCCTTATTTTCTCATGGGCATAGTATGACCAAAAAATCCAGAATAAGTAAACCTTTAAACACTAGTGGTTTTCAAAATCAGGGGCCAGCAGATACTGCAATTATGTTTTACTGAACTCCCAAATACATAATCTGTATTTAGAAACCTGGTTCCTGAGTAGCAAGTTCAAACTTAACCCACACAGGCCTCACTTCCCACAACTGATTGACTATATGCATAAGTGAGGAAGTGAGCTGTAGCTCACGAAAGCTTATGCTCTAATAAATTGGTTAGTCTCTAAGGTGCCACAAGTACTCCTTTTCTATATGCATAAGAGATGCAACATCCCCATAAGATTAAAAGCGTACTTAGGGACTTCTCATTTCTAAATTGAAGCACAAACTATTGTTCATTGCTTCCATGATCAGTGCCAATTCAAAAATATTCACGGCTTTGTACATACCACAGTTAAGTAGTGCTTGCATAGTTTAAAAAGCAGCCATGACTTTGCTGTAATCTTTAAACAGACATGTAAATTGAAGCAGAATTTAGATGACATCTTTAAGATGTCAGAACGAAATAGCTGAGTTAAAAAAACAACACCAAATATATAAATACTGTATAACAGTTTATGGAAACCAACAACAATTTCCACTGAAGCACTTTATACCAAACCACATTGCTGCAAGCTACAAAACAGCCGTTACAGTCCTAGGAAAAGCAAGTGCTATGAACACTGAGCACTGGAAGTCAGCTAAACCTCACCTTGGTTTTAGCCACCCTAGGAGGATACTTTCTGCATAACAATTGTTAGTATATAGCATACAAAGGTTAAATTCCATTTGATTGATTTTCTGATCACATCTAATGGAGCCCAGACTTTCAGCCACCATCCCTTAAACCGAGTGTTTCTACAAGTCTATTATAATTTCCTGAACACAACAGAGGAACAGGTGCATCAAAGAAAAAAGTTAGATATAATAAATACATCAAAGATTCGTGCTCTGATCTTTGAAACTTAATTTTCTAAACCCTTAAAATGTAAATTTAATCTCACTTCCTGCTACTACATTTTAAACTGAGCCAAGTTTTCATTTTACAGTAAACACTTAACAATTGGCAGCCATATTCTGGTTCTACACAACTCTGGTGTAAGCATCATATGTTGTACAGTGTACCATGAAATGCAAAGTGACTCCACGCTAGATGACACACAATGAAGTTGCTCTGTAGAGTGTCAGCGAAAGGTCTAACAAACTAAAAAGAAAATGCCAATCTGCCCAAGAAAGCCAAACATTACACTCCTCGATGTGCATCAAGTCATAACGCAGCACACATCTGTAGCCACTGTAACTCTACTGAATGGCACATGAACAACCAGACAGGCTCTCTTCATTTCTGCCTCAATCCAGCTCTTGGAAGAATTCATTGGGGATCATTTTAAGCTGCTTGGGGGGAACCCTGTTCCTTGGTTTGGAGATCAAAAATAGTTTGAATTCAGAAAGATTTAAAGAAACCTAGTTATCTTATCAAAAAGAGTGATTTATTTTGTCATTTGCCACTCGGTGTTGCATTTATTGGAAAGGGACACATGCACAGTTTGCACACGAGTTATGCAAATGTCCAAATACTTCATTTGTTCTAAACCATGAGAAATTTTGGGGAAGGAAACAAAGTGATTGCTAAATTCAGAAGATGGGAAGAAAGGTAAATGTTTAAATTGAGCACTACAGGAAACATGCAAACCAGGGTAAAGGAGAATATGGAAAGCAATAACATTTAATAGGCTGAATGATAGGAAAAAACAGAATGTTTTCAAACATGTTCTAACTGGCCGGGGCAAACAAACAAAGAAAGAGCAAAATAAGAAACATCTTTCCTTGCCAAGAGGATGTATATAATGCTACCTCATAACGGAAGTTCAACTGAATGCCAGACTCTTGTTCAGGGTTCCTGGCTTGTTCTAAAACAGCTGATGACAAACTTCTAGAACAATTGGGGGAGCTCAGCTTATTTTTAAAGCACAACCAATTTACCTTAAATCTCCTATGATTTTGTGGTTGATTTCCAAAATTTACAGTAATCAGTTCCTAAATGACACCTTACAGCAAGCTAGAACACAGTAACTGGCCTGATGGGCACAGTGCTGAAAACAGAGGGTTCAACAAGCACATCTAAAAGCATTCCCATCTGAACCAGAGAATCCATATTCTGTACACATGTGATATCCTGAGTTAGTGCCTGAATCATTCATACGTTATAGACTATTCTAACCAATCGTGCCTTTTTATCCATTGAATAAATATGGGACGAGTGAGAGAGCTACCAAGCTCATGACTGCCCACTGGCTAAAACATGCCTAAAGTGTAGTCGGAGGAAAACTGCTTAATCCACACAAGGGTGACTACGTCTTTCTGGGTTGAGAGATGGATGGAGAGTAGGGAAGGAGAAGGTGAAAGTAGCAGGGCTGTGATTTAGTTACACCAGCATGCTTACCAGTTCTGACAGGCCAAAAATTTTCACTTCTGTGGATGTAGTGTTTGATTGTCAATCCTTCAGAAGCAGAACTCTAGAGGGACTGCTAGTCAGATCCCATCTGGCAGACGGTAAAACTGACTGCAAAAGCACTGGTTTGTACCATCTTGTCAATTAACATGCTTTGAATATTAGTTGAAATAGGCATTTTTGTTTTAACTCTAAACAGTTATATTTTTTTTCCTTCTTTGCTTCTCTCATGTCAGTGCTATGGAACTATCTGAGGAACAGAAGTCAGAAGATCAATTCTTGTGACTAAAATTTTGGACTTAAACAATTGATGTCGCCTGTCAGTTGGCATCTGCTCAGAATGATGATCAGAATCCTGAAACAATCAACAGGTTAGTGTACTTTAGTGCATGTTCAGTACTGTACCACTTCTGAGCCTAGTACTGGAGGTGGATTGATCTGGGCAAGGTCATTTGTGATGGCACAGGAGCCCAAAGCAAGCTAGTTTCCAATAAAAAAAGCTCTTAACAAAAGGTTTAAAATTAACCTTACATTAAAGCGTTCCTGCAGTTCACTACACTGCAGAGCGGTTTACAGCCTTACATTGGGTTCACAGGTTGTCAGTGTCCCAAAAGGTTTTCCAGCAAGATAGAAAACTCCAGCAAAAGACCCAAAGGCCAATTTTAATTAAAATACAGTTTACACAGTTAATCCATGGTGACAAATGCTTCTTGCATCATGCACGTTTTAATTTGAGCTAATCGAAAATGACTGCAGTTTTACATTAAACATTCTCACTCCCATAATGTCATGCTAAAAGTGTGTTATCCCCGAGGCATGCGTGCTCAAGTCCCCTCCCCATTACATCCACTATTTTTTATAACTTTTCATGCATATTCAAGTGTTTCTAGCTGAGAAATCTTCCGTGCCCTACCCCCAGTTTCAATTCTGATATCTATGAAGAGTCAATCAGAGTCTAAAGAAGCAGCAATTTTCCCGTAAGGGACAATCTGGTCGTTTGATTTGGCTTCACTCATTATACTGGCCCCAAACCTTGAAATCCTTATACAGAAAATTGGAATTAAATTTTAAAGGCAGACAGATTTACAGCTTTGAAGCAAACTGTGAAAAGTAGCATAATCCTTGCAAATCAAAAATCACAAATTTGTCAAAAAGCCATGCTAAACAGCAGCTTTTAGTTCCATTTTCACCTCCCACATTCAAGAAATTACCTGAAAACTTGAAATGGCTATGAAGAGATTTTTAGTGAGGCAACATCTAAAAGTAAAATAACTTGACAGAATAATACTTAAACCCCTCAGTGGCCATGGAAAGGGGGAAATCAAAACAGTAATAATGAAGCCATATTACATGAACACATTAAAATAAAAAATCATCAAGAAACATTTATGCAAAGTGGCTCCATCACTTCCCATTTTGGTTTCAAAATATTAGAAGCAAATAGCTGCAAAGGCTTCATTCACTTAAGTCATTCAGCTGCAACGAAATTCAACTGATCCAGCTAGTTCCACATTTTTCTACTTACTTCAGTTTGTACATAAAAAATAAACTGTACCTATTCCACTACCCTAGGTGCCCTTTGAAAATAGTTCAATACAAATATACACTTTTTACAACTCCCTCCATTATCTTGTACCACCAATGGCTAAATAAATATAAATCAGCATTAACCCTTCCGCCCCCCATCAACCTCTTGCCACTTAAAGTGGCCATACCCCTCCTCCCTCCGTAAAAGCCAGAGAAAATAGATAACCTCCAAGGCATGCTGCAATGCCCTTCAGATTCAGACTATTTCGGTCCAAGTGAGGGGCAAGTTCCAAAGTCAAAGTGCCCACAAAGAGGACCTCCTGCTGGTAACCTTTCCACCCCCATCCCCAGCTCCCATTTCTTATACTTAGGGGACTCCAGCTCAAGTGTCTGCTGATCTCAACTGTGACAGCTGGGCACAAGGAAGGAGGAGGTACCTCACGTAGGCAGGCCTCAGTCTATTTAGAGTTTATAATTCAAAACTAACCACAAAAAATACACCCAGAAACCAACAGGCAGTCAATGCAGATCACAGAGCACTGGTGTAACATGCTTATGGTGAGATACCTCACTTAATTTGTGGTCTGCCAAATTCTGCACCAGCTTCAGTAATGAAGTAGTTTAAATTGAGGTAATAAAGGCATGGGTGACAGGTGTAACATTTGAATCCACAACAGTCAAACTCATGGTCATCTGCAGGTGGAGAAAAGTCACTCTTGCTGTGACTGACATTTGACCATGTAAAAGCAGCTAGAAGTCTAACCAGCCACCCAGACTGCAAGCAAACACATGTACACTCACTGACAAAGGAGCACATTTCCTCATCACATTTTATGGTTGTTTTCCAAGCCAACCAGCCACTGCCATATGTTTTATCGGACAGTCTAGCCCTCCATCCTTTTCTCCAAAAAGACTCAAGAAGTCACTATGTAAGGCAGCAAACTGAACTACTATAGCTGGGCCAGATGAAATGTAAAGTATCAGCATGCCAAAAACACCATGTTTCCTCAATAAACATTGCAACATCCATGTATGCAGATTAAATGAGAAGGGTGACAAGATGGAACCCTATAGAACCTGTGACAGCACTTTTAGGGAGGAGAAAAATTCCCCACCACTACCCTTTGAGAATCTTCAACGAAAAACAAATGGAGGCACCCAAGAGCAGCCCTGTCTATCCCTACTTTGTTGACGTTAGTCAACGAAACCTTGCTCTCCATTGTATCAAACAGCTAAAGTAGCGGCCATATATGCATACTACTTTTAGTAATAGGACATGTGCTCATGACCTGCATCCTTTAGGACACAAGCTGATAAATGAAGTGCTTCTAAAACCTTGAGTCTCTCAAATCATGACAATAGTCAGGACACCAGAGAGCTGTTGCAGTCCATCTCTAAACAGGCGTGACATGGAGGCCAAAGCGAGGGGGGGGGGAAATAATGTCTGGGGACAACTTAATTGATAGCCAAGGATAAAATAGCATTATAAAATTCTAAGCCATTGATAAAGTGACTTGCCAAAAGAACACTCCTCTCCCTCGGAGATCTCTGAATATGCTCAGGTTCCTTTAATTTCAAAATAGATCAATTATGTGCAAATCAGAGCTTCACCCTAACTTCAAATTCTAGTATGGTATGAAAGGGAAGTGAGAGAATTTTAGGACAATCTCATGATTTTCTTCCCTCTGCCTCCTATGCTACAGGGCATTTTTTTTTACTTCATCAAACCTCCAGAACTGCAATCAAATTAACAGAGCAGAGGTCACAACTCCAACTATTAAAGTTTGTAAAATTAAGTCTTTCAATATTAAGTACATAGTTTTAAACCTCAGAACAAGCTATTCTAAAGTCTTTACAGATTTACAGACAAAAGAACCTTATTGGTGCTCTTTACTTTGGCATGGAGCTGTACTCAGGTACACCTCATACATAAATTTGAAAACCCATTCAGAACATAAATAATCTTATTCTTTATACTAGTGCGACTCAAATGAAAGCTAAGCCACAGCCAGGAATGATCAGATCTGGAATATGAATCTCTCTTCATATTCATGTCCTCTCGTTGCCTTCATTCCAGCACAGAATAATATTTTACTTCAAACTTTACCCTCTCCAGCTAACCTTAAATCTCTTCACTGATTTCTTCCTTCCCACGTACCAACTACCAAGCTGTTCAGTTCAAGGTCTCACCCACTCGGCTCGCGTGGTGCTACAAGTATTTGTAGTAACTGTTCCCCATTACCTTGGCTGAGAGTTCTCCTCATACATCCTCTCCTTCCCTTCCTTAAAGAGGCTGATGGTCTGTTTGGTCTTCTTCATCAGGTTCTCCATGAAGACCCTGAAGTACTCATTTTCTCCTAGGGTCTCCATCTTCCCCTCATAACGTGACAGGATGGTTCGTAGATGCTGATAGGTATCAGGTAGCAGATCTAGAATATAGGGTGGGCTGTTCTTCAGTGCCAGTTTTGGGTTCTGACATAAACGCACCACCTGCAATAAATGAATAATGGAAAAAGGTCACCATTTTGAGATTTTAAGACTATTTAAAAATTACAAGTAAATATCGTTTAAATAGATGATCAGTGACATTGCTTTCTAATGGAAAGGTTTTCTAATTTGTATTACAGCAGTGAGATTATCTACACGTTCCTAGTTAGTAAGAATTTGAGTCAATTATTCCACAAGTACACTGTGCAAAACAAATTAATAGGTTTATCAGTAAGGAAACTTTTTGCCATTTTCTATGCATCTATTTTTGCTTCTACATAACAGGTTAGGCACCGTAACTGAATAGAAAAATTTCATTCAACCTGCAAAGAGAATGCTGATGCTGTAACCGTATATGACCAGACAGCTCTCGAAATGTTAGTGGTCTGCAAGAGAGCGACTACATGACAAAGTTCATGAAAACAAGTTTAATCAATAGGAAAAACAGTCTTAAAAAAGGATCATACACCTCACAGAGAAAGGCCTCATTTGTATCCAGAACAGCCAAGATTCTCTATTACCTAATCAAGGGAGAGAGAAAGCTAGCTACAGAAGGCATAATGCAACTTTTAAAGTTATTAGGGCTCTCTGAGCTCCAACCAAGTGCTGAAATACCAGCTTAGCATGACAAAGCAATTTCAGTGCTTTAATTCTAAAGCCATCTTTTTGAAAAGACAAAAAACAGGCAATTGGGAATAAGACTCAACTAACAGCTCTAGTCTTTGGCACGTTTACCTCAAACAAAAAAGGCTGGTGCAATAATTTCCTAAAGCTTTCTACTGTAGTATAAAAGCACTGTTTTGACTTCCTAATATCAAAAGGCATGACTGAGGTCTAAACTGGCACCAGTGATGTGCAAAAGAATATTACAAAGCAGATCTCATAAAAATGCTGCAGAAGATCACTTTCTTCAGAAGGCTTTAGGAAGGTAGATAAGAAAGCGCCAAGAATAACCCGGTGCTGCTATGCAGTGCATCACCAACACAAAATCTGGTAAAAAAACTACTATATGCCACCAGGTAACATTCTGAAAAAAATTAACTGGCTCTCTATATTACACACTTAAACACTTATTCCACTACTTTTGCCTCACAAGCTGTGACTGAACAGTAAATATTTAAACCAAATAACTAATTTAGTCTGAAATGGAACTCTAGCATTTCACTCAGCCTTTTAGGATAGGTGCAAGGAACAGTGTGGAGAGGTCACACATGTCTTCCAATAATGCATGGCTCCACTGAGAGACTTCGATTTCCATCAAGGGAATGACTGCCTGACTGCACCAAGTCTCACACAGGTGAATAGGATTCTCATAATTAGAAGGAATTACTCTGGAGGATCACCGAATGTATAAGGTGGGAAATAATCTAGACAAGTAAACTTCCCCTCCAGTCTGAACTGACAAATACTAGGAGGTCTAAACAAGGAGCGGAGTTATCACAAGAGTGGTGCTTCTTTCATACATCATAAAATTAACCTTATCAGGGAACCAAGCTATGACAACTGTATTCTGAGACCATAGTTTCACTTTGCAGCATGGAAGGATCCAAACCATGTCCCCAAAGCAAGCTACAGATAGCACCATTATTGCTCCTACAGATCTATTTTGTTATTTAAACAATTGGGTTTAAAACTATTCTTGGTGTGTTGTAGGGAAACCACATGAAGGAAGCAGACAAGTCAAAAACAAAGAACAGTCATTTCTCTGGGTCAGCTACAATAGGAAATGGCACAGGCTGTTATCTCTTGAAACTATCCAGCTATGTAAGAAGCAGACCTACTGTATGTCAGTAACTATACAGACTTATTTGATATTGATATTCATATCAGACATGTTTTCCCAGAAAAGCAAAAAATTCTGCAGACAGGTCGTATTCTCACAACCTCTATAATACTTTTTCATTAAAATACCCTGTATGAATACCCAAAGTAAATGGTTTACAGATCAGAAAAGCTGAAAAACTTTGGCTTTATTACCGGATGAATTTTAAATAAGTTTAATTATTCACCAAACGGACACCTATTTCAACAGCTGAAGTTCACAACTCCCCATACCTGGTTTTAAAAGCACCCAATAGCAGCACTCAGATATAAAGTTACTTGCCTACGAACTGCCTGTCATTTAACAAACTGACTTTTCTTAATACATCAGCAAAAAAAAAAAGGGTTTCACTTTGTTTACCTCTCTACCTGTGCACTTGCAGCATCATGACAACGTTAAAAGGAACGTTCACAGCTCTGGGAAACCAGCAGCGTATTAGCAAGTTACCATGCCCTCCATTCATTTTCTCCCCATGATTGGCGGCTACCAAAGAACATTACAGTGAGTCCAGAAAGACAGCAAATACCTTACATTAGGTATGCTCACTGTAAAGAGAAGTAATTTCTGCTTTTTTAAGTGACTTAAAAATAGGTGCAGACTTAAATGGACATTGTCAACTGAAATTTGGCCTCACTGTAAAACTATTTTAAAACTAAAGCTTTTACCAACAGAAATTTTTCTATATTTTTAATAATTTAAATGAAAACAGTTGTTTGTGAACACAAACTTTCCCAGGCAATGTTTTAAACTCTCAGAAAGGAGCACCTGAAAATTAAACAGACTACAAACAGTACTGAAATTGATTTTCCGTTTCCAAGCTGAAAGAAATGAAAAACATTAACAAGGAGCATGAATACCTACAAGTATAGTGGTCTCAGAGTGGTAGCCGTGTTAGCCTGTATCAGCAAAAACAACAAGGAGTCCTGTTTTAGCCCACAAAAGCTTATGCCCAAATAAATTTACTAGTCTCCAAAGTGCCACAAGGACTCCTCGTTTTTACAAGTATACTGGATTTTAAAATTTTCATCTAGCCTTGTAAAAGGAACACTGTAGGTTTACCATCATAGTTCCTATTTTTTAAATGTTTTTCTCTTCCTTATTGTTATATTAAAGACTCACACAAATAGGGGAACTATGACTAGAATGAGGAAACAGTGAAACTGACATCAACGTGCTGTCAAAAGCACGAAGTAAAAAAACTAAAAAATAATTTCTTCTCTATTCTTTATGACTTGTAACAAGGGTAAGTAAAAAGAGTTCAGAAGAGTGTGATATTTATGTAGATGTTAACAACACAGGTGCAAAAGTTTGTTTGCAAGTCATGATTTGACAGTAACCTTGAAAGAAAACGACAAAAAAAACCTAGGAGTGACGGATCTCTTTCTACTGATTTCTCAACTCCTATTTCTCTTCCAACGCTGTTTTCCTAAACAGGCCTATGAGGAGTCTGATGCTTTCTTCCTTTTAAAAAACAAAGCTACATAGCTCCATTTTTTGCCAAAGCCAAGCATTTGCTTTTTCCTTGAAACATCAGCAACTCAGTACATATCAACTTCTCAGCCTCCCACAAAGCCACACCTGACCACATCACTACTATTAGGGGTGACTTGCAACAAAATTTCTGAATTACATCCATATTTAGGTTACAGAGGTGTTTGCCATTTTAGCTCAGCCACCACCAGTTTCTTAAAAAGAAAAGGAGTACTAGTGGCACCTTAGAGACTAACCAATTTATTTGAGCATTTTCCACTAACGCATCCGATGAAGTGAGCTGTAGCTCACGAAAGCTTATGCTCAAATAAACTGGTTAGTCTCTAAGGTGCCACTAGTACTCCTTTTCTTTTTGCGAATACAGACTAACACGGCTGCTAATCTGACACCAGTTTCTTCTACATCCTGTAATGTGAAATCTACTATTCTTCCATCCCATCCAGTTACAAAACCCCTCTAAGTAGTTTAGAATTTCCATAACTAGTTCCTCAAATGCCCAAGAACAGCATTAGGTTATGTCTTCATTGCAGCAGGGAGTAAGCCTCCCAGCTTGGGTAGAAAGACTTGTGAAAGCACACTAAAAATAGCTGCGTGGACATCATGGTTTATCGGCAGAGTCTTGGGCGAGCCACCTTAGCTCAAGCCAACCCTAGCCCAACCCTCTGCCAGTGCTGCAACAACCACACAACAATTTTTAGCATGCCATCATGAGTCCTGCTAGCACGAGTTTGTCTGCCTGAGGTGGGAGGCTCACTCCGAGCTACACTGTAGACATACCCTGGATATTATTTGTATTATTCTGCTGCCTAGATTAGGTTCTGAAGATAAATCATCAATTGCATTATCCACAAAAATAAAGCAACTCCCTCCTGCCAAGACACAGCACTAACAAGTTACTTTACAGCATCAATACATTTTCTGATATTAAGCACTGCTTTAATTGCTTAACACAGTGAAAAGATGAGGAAATAGGATAAATTAGACTGACATCAGTTCCTCCCACTTTAGCCTAGTAAAAATGTAGAGGATGGCTACAGTCAGTGCAAAGAAGTGACTGAGATGCTTAGTGTGCTATTTGTCGCTGCACTTTGAAGGCTCATAAGACATCTAACAGCAGAGCCTCAAAGGCATGATTCAACCTCTAGATAAGAAAGCAAACTGCTGAACTGAGATGAATTTCATAAGTTGCCATCAAACATCTAGAATACACAAAGGAGTGAAATTTCAAGGTGACCAGTAATATACAGATGTGCAATATAACAGATGCTATATGCCAGAACTGCATATAATATAGCAGCATGTTTAATCTTGCATACTTGAATAGGCAAACTGTGTTTATAACCATGTTAATCAATCATACTCTAGTTCTCTTACAGAACAAAGACAAAATACTTGCCTAAGGAACTTAAAAGGTTTCCTGTCCTACTTTAGCAAAGTTTGAAAAACTGTACCACAACCTCATATTCCAGTATCCTACTTAATCACATCAAAAGACACAAACATACTAAAGGTATAAGGTTTTGTTATTTTCTTTAATGTTTGCCAGAGTGGGGCAGATATTCTAACAAAACTGTAGGTGGTGTGGCCCTAAAGAGTCTGACCTACATACTGAAAACTCTTTGGGATATGGACTGTGCCTACTTCTGTGTCTGTACAGCACCTAGCATGACAGGGGCCTGATCAGGGACTGCAGCTGCAATTAATATATAAATATTAATCTACAAAGTGGCCAAATATTTAAAGATATATCAGCTTTCAAAAGGACTGTTTTATCCTCATGAAATAGAACAGAAGCGGGTTTCAATGGGGAACAAAATTGTTCCAATCAGTGAAACTCTCTGTCAGGACAATGTCATTTTTGGTTTGGTTTTTTGGAAGGGGTAAAGAGGCCTAGCACAGCCCAAACACTATTTTAGCTCCTAAACAAGGTGCACCTGGCCACACAACTCAGACAAGCCTCAGCCTGCACTCAAGTGTGAAAATGACCTGCCAAAGGTGGAAAAGGAATGTATGAGTATACTTTCCCCGAAAGTGTGAATTAAACTTTGAACACCACACCCAAACCAACTATTTATCTGTCTAGTGATTTTACTTGTTATTTAAATGGCTGCTTTCACATAAGGCAGTGGGCTGCAGAAGTAAAGTCCAAATAAGCTATAAGGGTGCAGATGGCAAACCAACATAAGATTTCGCTGACAACTAAGGGTGTGTCTTCACTACCAACGTTAAAGCGCTGCCGCGGCTGTAAAAAAAACCACCCCCACGAGAGGAGTAGCTCCCAGCGCTGGTGCACTGTCTACGCTGCCACTTTACAGCGCAGAAACTTTCTCGCTCAGGGGGTGTGAAAAAACACCCCCCTGCACCACGCAAGTGGCAGCGCTGTAAAGTGGCAGCGTAGACAAGGCCTAACATTGACATACTAGATGCGCGCAGAATGCCATGAAAGGGATCCATCTAAAAACCTGGAAAGAGATTATCCAGTGTCCAATTTTTGTTTAAAGTGGTATGCTTATTTATTCTTGCAACTGTCAAACTTTGAGATTTACTGAAAACAGAACTTCCTAAGTACTGAAGTGTACTATTATATACTTGTTGCCTGTGCAGTAACGAGTCAAACAATTAGCTCTACAACTACAGTGTTTCTTTCAAATTTTAACAGATAGGAATGCAATGAGTTAAAATTTGAGAATCCTAGTTGATGTACCATGTTGATGAAGCCCTGGTCACAAGTCAAAAAACCCAATGCAAGCCTCACTACGGAACCCCACATCAACAGCCAAGGCATAAATAATGAGTAAAAAGAGATAACTGAAGTTGAACATCCAACTGGATATACGAAGGAGTGCTGCCCAACACTGGAGCTTTGGCCTCATTATGGGTCACCGAAAGGCAACTGTGGGAAGAACATGGGACAAAATTAATATGAAACAAAAATAAAACTTCTTCAGATGGAAGTTGGGCACATATCAAAATGTGCGGAGAGAATGGAATGGACAACTATTAGCTTGTGTAGGAAATTCATTAGCCACACCTGAAGAACAACAGTGCCTGAATGCTTTTGCAGGATACCAACTAATTTTATGGGTTAATGAATTTAGGTCACTGTACAGATACAAATACAGCAGGCGTCTGATCTACAAGATCCCTTATCATATGTGCACCCATCAACTATTTTCTTACACACCTATTTGAGTTTGTGTGTATTTGAAGTAGTCAGATAACTGACAACAGAAACGAAGTTTCACAAAAATTTTCACAAGTTCTTCCCACCTCCTTGCAATTTCCTCAACCAAGTCTTGGTTAATGGTTGGCAATTTGTGTTCAGAAGCAGATATTCTATTTTAGGCCCAATCCTGTAACAGAATGTGTGTACACAAACTGTTACCTCTATACAGTTTGTGTACAGTCTGATTTTAATATTTTAACTATTATTAAACACACAACTAGAGCTTTCAGCCACTATTTACTAACAAAGGCATTTCATAATGAGGTTGTAGAATTGGCAGCCAACACAAGTTCAGGCAAAATAAATTCCTCTAAATATTTTTGCAGCAACTGCAGCACCCTTGGCTTTACTTCACTGATCACAATTTCATGTTAAGGAAACTGCGTGTGGCCAAGACCTGACTATGCAGATCAGTAATGGTATTGGTACCCAAAGACGCCCAGAAAATGCTGCTTTTATACCGCAAGATGACATACCAAGGTAATCTCCATCTTTCCAATTCCATCTTTTTTTTAAGCCTTTTTTATTGCTTGACTAGTCTATGTAGTTGAGCATGAATGTTCATGGCATATACATGGGAATGGAGATTCACATTAGAACAAGTTTCAGAGTAGCAGCCGTGTTAGTCTGTATTCGCAAAAAGAAAAGGAGGACTTGTGGCACCTTAGAGACTAACCAATTTATTTGAGCATAAGCTTTCATGTAGCTCACGAAAGCTTATGCTCAAATAAATTGGCTAGTCTCTAAGGTGCCACAAGTACTCCTATTAGAACAAGTCACATCCAGGCATCGACAACACATCTGTATATGCATGCAGAAATACGCATATCTAACATCTTTCCAACATTTTGGTTATCACTTGTATTCTCTCATCTGTTCGCCCTCAGTATCGACAATGAAAGAAAAGGTTCTTGAAAGGTGCTTAGGTTATTACCTTCCTTTCTCCCATCCCTCCATGTATAGGAGAGCTCATCACATACACAGCAAATGAAGGTCACAATCAAACCATGCTTTTTGTATAGTCTGCCAAGAGAATTTTAAAGGGAATTTTTTGGCATAAATGTTTCTTACTGGTCTTTTTAAAAAAGGTATTTCTATTTTTCTTTTCAGAATGAACCGAGCTACAACATTTGCTACAGGAGATCCAGGGCTTAACATGCACAAATGCTGTCTGTTAAAAGAGGAAGAAAAATGACATGCATGGGTCGGCAGGCTTACTGTATGAGATATACCCATCTTGTCCAATAGGAGAAGGTGGATGGTGTGGCACTCCCCAAACTACTGCCAACTGCTTTCTAACTGCATTCATTATGCACTAATCTACTCTTTCAACTGAACCTAGCATTATGAAGCATGCCAGTCATTTTATACACGAATATATCTCAATCCCATACAAATTTAGTCTCATCACTTATCCATGGAAATTAACAACAGAAAAGTAAAATGTCACAACTAAGGTTACAGAAAACCATATATAATAAAGAAAATATATTCCCATTAAGCCTACCTCCTGGATTACTGTGCCCATTTGTGGCATGAAGAATAGTGCCAGAATCACTCATCTAGGTATAAACTAGGTTAGCAAAATTCTCTACAATTAAAATTAAGCACTGACTGGGGCTATTTAGAGCAGTGGCTCCTCTACTAATATACCCATCAGTACTAGGACTTAATTTACCACATTCCTTCAGACCATCAAGCCAACTAGTCCAGCGTGCCATCTCTGGCAGTACCCACTCCCTGATGCTTGGGGGCAAAAGAAATTAATGAACCTGGATATGTAGTGCTGGAAGTTGTGAGAGTGATTCCTTTCTGATTCCTACAGCAATCATTTTATGCCATGAAGCATGAGATTTCATTTCCCTTATTTTAGCATAACTCCTCATGTTTCTTACAGAGGAAATTATACAGGGTCTCATGACTGGTACTCACAACTCACAGCTTTAATAAAAAGAAAAGGAGTACTTGTGGCACCTTAGAGACTAACCAATTTATTTGAGCATGAGCTTTCGTGAGCTACAGCTCACTTCATCGGATGCATACCGTGGAAACTGCAGCAGACTTTATATACACACAGAGAATATGAAACAATACCTCCTCCCACCCCACTGTCCTGCTGGTAATAGCTTATCTAAAGAGATCATCGGGTTGGGCCATTTCCAGCACAAATCCAGGTTTTCTCACCCTCCACCCCCTCACACAAATTCACTCTCCTGCTGGTGACAGCCCATCCAAAGTGACAATTCTTTACACAATGTGCATGATAATCAAGTTGGGCCATTTCCTGCACAAATCCAGGTTCTCTCATCCCCTCACCCCCCTCCCAAAAAACACACACACAAACTCACTATCCTGCTGGTAATAGCTCATCCAAAGTGACCACTCTCCCTACAATGTGCATGATAATCAAGGTGGGCCATTTCCAGCACAAATCCAGGTTTACACACACAAACTCACTCTCCTGCTGGTAATAACTCATCCAAACTGACCACTCTCCAAGTTAGACTAACCAATTTATTTGAGCATGAGCTTTCGTGAGCTACAGCTCACTTCATCGGATGCAGACTAACCAATTTATTTGAGCATGAGCTTTCGTGAGCTACAGCTCGACTAACCAATTTATTTGAGCATGAGCTTTCGTGAGCTACAGCTCTCTTAAAATTCTTTATCTTTCCCTGTTTGCTGTAGGGGATGTTGATCAGGTGTTACTCTGAAACCTGCTTTAATAAAAAGTATCTATGCTGAGTCCCAGTGCATTGTCACTACTCATCCAATAGACCTCTCCAAACTGCCAAGGTACCCCAGACCTCTGTCTTGCCATCAAGAGAGCAGACCATGCTCAGCAGGGGGCTGGAACTCACAAGCAAGTGGGTCAAGCTCAGCAAAATACTTCCTCTGGTTACATGGGTAGGGTTTACCACAAATAGGTCAGAGGCACGAACATGTCTGCAATGGTGCCATGGTGCTGACCACCACTCCAGCCCCCGCCCCCCCACCACCACCCAACAAGCTCTCCGTCTTCCCCAGCGCCCTAACCAGCGCCCCCTAGAAATCCAGCCTTCCCTCTGACATATTCCTGAACACCACTACCATCTGCCCCAGCCTCTCCCCGCAGCACATACCTTTCCCAAATCTAATTTCCTCTCTCCCATCGCGAGCCCCCGGCCCCATCTCCAGCCCAATCCTGCCCCCCTCCCCATCCCCCAACCTTGTCCATGAGTTTCCAGCACTTCTCCACCATCTTCTTGTCCACGGCGCCGGGCTGGTGCGGGCCCAGGTGGTGGTGGTGCGGCTGGAACGCGTCCTTCATCAGCCCGATCAGCCCGCCCGGGCCCTTCTTCAGAGGGGCCGCCATGGCTGGGGGGCTGCGGGGAGCGGCGGGGGTCAGGGTGCCCCGCCCGCTGGCTCCGCGGGCGCCTGGCCGAGCCCCCCGGGCCGCTCCCTCCCCGGCCGGGCGGAGAGAACGGGACGGAGGAGGCGGCGGTTCCGGACTAGGAGCTGGGGCGACAGCGGGGACGCGCCTCGGTGCGGGGGGAGGGGGGGGGCGGAAGGAGGGCGCGCGCGACCCGGCCCCAAGAGGTTCGCAATGCCGCGTGCTGATTGGCTGGTGTGGGAGGGGCCCCGGCTCGCGCCCCCGGGAAGGAAGCACGCGCGCCAATTGGAGGCTGGGACGCAGCCCCGGCGCGCGCCCTCGCTAAGGAGGCACCCGCGATGATTGGTTGCCCCAGACGGCCCGGCGCGCGCTTTGAGGGAAGGGCTCACTCCGCTACCGCCCGGGGGTGGGAGGGAGCGTCCCTCTCACGAGCCGCCCAGCCGGCAGCTCATTTGCCTTGACTCCGCCCCCATTTCCCGGTGCTTTGCACTGCGCGTGCTCTCACCCGGCTGGCATGCGCACTGTGGCGGTAGAGGCCAAAAGGAGGCCATGATCAGTGTGGGCAGGGAGGGGAAAGAAGGAAGTGGGAGGGCTGGAGCTGGGGAGCGAGGCAGGGCAGCCTGGCCTGGCCTGGCCTGGCCTGGGGAACAGGGGCAGACTCCCCTTCGCACAGTGATGGAGCAATTTAGAACAGGGTGAATTAAATAACGCTGTAGTGGTGCCCGCAGCGGCTCAGGGCAGGCGGTCCAGAGCCGGGGCACAAACCCCAGCCCGGTGGCCAGTTCCCCAGTGAGCTTCCCCCAGCCGGTTATTGAGTGTAACCTCCTTAGGCCCTGTGGCAGCCCCGCCAGGGAGCCGCAGGCGCTCTCTCCCCCACCCCGCATAGTCTCTTACCCCGCACCCAGCGGAGCCTGCCTTCCTGAGAGATGGTCCCGCACACAAGGAACCAGAGCAATGCTCAGATTACAGCCCCTCCTGAAGGACCAGGCGCTTACCCCCGGCCAATTGCACTTCAGCTCTCACACCCAAGACAATGCCTGTAGGCCGGGGTGCGGAAAGCCGCTGAACCAAACTGTAAACCCTGCCTATACTGGAAAGCACTTCAAGCCAGGGGGTGCAGCAGCACCACCCCTAATTCCCGCCCCTATGCTTGTAGCCAGTCCCATAATAAAGATTAATGAAGAAGGAAAAGGAAAACGAGAGATATTTACAAGGTTGAAGCAGGTTAAACATACACACTCAAATGAGTTACAATGTTAAGTTTCAAAATGAAATAGAAGCTTCTATAGTAAGCAAGCTCTACATTAGGGCTAACCCAGCCTAAGCACCAGGAGTCTCTTGCTGATGGCTAAAAAATCTTGCCACCCAGATTCCAAGCAGCATATAGTTCCTTCTTGTTGGGGGGGTTTTATCCTCCCATCCATTGTGCTCTGAGCTGCAAGCTCAGCTGACAAGAGGAATCCTCATGCATGGCTCTTCACCAAGGGGAGAGCAAAACAACAAAGGTCTTTTATCCTCTGTATTGTCTCCCAATAGTTAATTTGCTGTTGATGGACCTTTCCTGTTGGGCAGGATGTAACATTTTCTGTTGGAGATCAGTACTTCGCACTAGTTAATGTGTCTTTCCTGTCTGGTGATTTACACAGTCACAGAGGCTCCCAATACAACCACTCAGATATTAGCTTACAATATGGGATAGAGATATTATAGTTAAGATTACGCCAGGCAGCAGCTAACAAACATTCCATAAAGCCTAACCACTAAACACATTCTTATAATTCTAATAGCTGTTTTAATAATACTCACATGCAGTTGAGCCAGTCTGATTCCAACCAGATATTTGTCAGTGTTCAGTTGAGACCTGGGGATCTTGGCATCTGATCTGCCAACATCACAAATGCATTTTTTAAAGGCAGGTTGAGATGCCACAGTTGTAAAACTAATGTGATTGCACCATAAGATTAAAGTTTAATTAACTATACCATCAGTTCTGTTTTTTTAAATAAATAAGTACTCCTCGTGGCTGGATCTCTTATTTGACTTTTACAAAACAAGAGCCCTATTTAAGTACACAGAAATAGTATTTTCAAGAGTGCTTGAGTGACTTGGGAGCATAAGCCCTGTTGATTTTAAACTACAAATCCTGATGAAGGAGCATAACCTGGTCAGTGCATTTCAGCTTAGTTTTTCTGGGTAAGTTTAATACATTAGAAGGTGATGTTGGTTGCAAATATAGCCCAGGCTATTTGCTTATGTGGGAGTCTCACAGAGGTTAGAGGGCCCAGACTTGTCTTTTTCAGCACTGATGACTATTTTAACTGTGAACCTTCTTAGTAGGAAGATAAATTTATGTAAAACCTGAACTTGTATTAACAATTAGAAAAATGAAAGGAATAAGTATGAGACATCCATGTTAGCAATTTGACTACAAAGTGAGTGGAAAGTAGAGAACTAGCAACCTGTGAGTAAAAACACTGATTTAAATTTGAAAATAATAATCCTGATTTTTATCCGCCCAGCCTGTGTGTGGGACACACCCCGTACCCTTGCAAGGGACAAATGGCTGACACACACACACACCCCCGCCACGTAATGCACCTTTCACTCCATCACAGCATCTCATGAGCCCCATATAACCAGCCACACTACCATGCAGTGACCTCAGGGGTGGAGGGCAACAGTCAGCACATAGAACTCTACAGGCCAGGAGGAGGAGGGGAAATGTTGGCCAAGAACTCCACAGCAAATGCCCATCCTACCAAAAAGTGCTGCATGGGATCATTAATATCCATGCAGAGCAGAGAGAAGGCTTGCACTATTACAACCTGGTTCCCAATGCATCTGCTTCTGAAGTGGCTCCAACATCCGAACCTGCACATTCCAGGGAATCAAGGTTTAAACCCTGATGCTTATGGCTGCAAGATATCCCCTTCCATTTATATTTGTGTTATGAAGGCAACAACCCAGAAAGGATTTGCTTGTTTTATTGTTGACCCCATCTCTCCCCCCATCTTCCTTTTTAGCAAGCAGAATTATTGTACAGACATAGCACCACAGCAGCATTTCCCTTTTTCAAAAAGCCAGGTTCCCTTTTCTTCAAATGGAGAATTTTCAGCGTAAATACGTAAAGAAAAGTCAGGAAATGGAACAAGGAGATTGCAGTCTCTCACCGGGTGTGGGAAATGCAAGGCTTGCAGGTTTACTTTGTCTTGGGAAACTGTTGACTAGAGAAGCTACTTCCTATTAAACTGAACCCGCGCCTTGAGACCCCCAGGCGTTGCTGGTGTGTTTATCTCTGACCATTCCTCTGTAAAGAATAAAGATCATGGTACCAGCATACTCAGCCATTCTTGTTAAAGTCATACACTTCCCTGATCTCATAAGGAAAGGAGGATTTGTGGCACCTCAGAGACTAACCAATTTATTTGAGCATGAGCTTTCGTGAGCTACAGCTCACTTCATCGGATGCATCGGATGCTGTAGCTCACAAAAGCTCATGCTCAAATAAATTGGTTAGTCTCTAAGGTGCCACAAGTCCTCCTTTTCTTTTTGCAAATACAGACTAACACGGCTGCTACTCTGATCTCATGAGGTTTCTCTCCCGCTGCCCCCCCACCCCCACACGTTGTATAAGAATAGAAACTGGCCTTCAGCCGTTGACACTACTGACCCTGCATCTTCTGCAAACAGAAACCTTTATGACCGCGCTTGGGTTTACCTTGTGACAAGCTGTAAAACACACATGTCCCAAGAGACTCTGGCTCCTCTTCTGACTCCTGCTGAACTTTGCTCCCACATAGAGTTCCCATGGGACTGCTTATGCTAGCAAAGTTAGGTAGGTCTGCAGGATCGGGATCGTCGTGCGTAATCCATAGTCCAATGCAGTCAAACAGCTTTGCATCAGGCCCCTCTAGATTCACCCATCTTTGTGTAAATGTGTGAAGTCTGTCCTACTCCAGGTCAAGTTGTGACTACTTTAGTCCTATGTGTGAGCACTTATTAGGACAAGTGGTCCCAGTGAAGCTAATGAGATCACTCTTGTCACCAGGGGTGGGAGAGTTCATAGTATGGTCCTCACTGATATCATAAAATGTGTATCTTTACACTTAAACAGTAAGTGTAACATTTTAAACAAGAAATTAATAAATCCTGTGCTGGGTGCATGACTGAATTCCACAGAGAACAGACTCAGTGATTGCCTCCGCCCTGCCCCCCCCCCATCCCATCAGGGAAACAGCACACAGGCCCGAGTCTCATCTCACAGCAGTTTTCTCCCAGCGGGAAAAAAACCCATAGAGTTTACTTCCACAGGGTTACCACTCCTGATTTGCAGCAGCACCACTGAGAATGAGAATCAAGCTAATTGCTTCCCAAACCTGTGTCCAAAGAATAAATCCTTCTGCAGCAAAAAAGCCAGCCATGGAGACATGGCTCCTGAGTGATGCCAGCGGTAATAAACACAGCCAGTTAATAAAGTGTTCTAAAACCAACATACTGGAGTCTGTCCCTGGTTTCTTTTAGGATGCTGTATTTCACAATGGCACTGAATTTCTCTGGAATTAATACATCTTCTTTCTTCATTCCCCCACCCCCTTCTGCAACAGGGCAGAGCAGGTTTGAATATGTGCAAAACAGAACTGAAAACACTCCAGGAAGATCACAGAGGGAGTTATGAGGGAGAAGAGCCAAGCTGGTACAACGGTGACTTTTGGGTGGTATTGCAAGCAAGCAAAAATCATGAAATTAGCCAGAAAAAATCATGTGCTTGTTTTAAAAATTGGGGTTTTTTCCTTTGCCTTCTGGTTTTTTGAACAGTAAGGGAGTGTTAGGGAAGTTTTTCCTCCACAGCCACAAGGTCTAAAAGTTTCGTTTTTGTTTTTAAATAATAACGGAGAGTCTCACCAAAATAACATGACTCCACAAGCTGAGGCTTTAAGGGGGAAAGCCCACCAACTACGGCAAGCTGGGCAATGCCGGTTTTTACAACTTAGTTTGAATAAATAATTTATTTACATCCTAGTGCTTGCTTACATTAAATGGTGTCCTTTCTGGGGATGTGGGTCTCTTCTGTCTTTGTAAAGTCCACTTTTGGAGTGTTCTGAATAAATGACTCAGAGCAGCACCTTCCTGTCTCCACTTGGAAATTCAATGATTCCATGGCAACGGTGGAAATGGCTTGCAAGTTAGCAGCGGCAGCAACTTCCCTGCAGGATAGAAAGGACGTGTACTGCTGCATAGTTTGTACAAGGGACGTGTTCAAGACACGCCATCTCAGAGCACCCTTTCATGCCATAGTGTGAAATTGGAGTTGCTATACCCCAGCTTCCCCACCATGCTCTTCAGCCTACTCCCACTCTAGGTGACTTGGCGCCAAAAGAGCCCCTCTGGAGAGACTAACCCCTTCCAGGGTAACAGAGTCCTTAGGCAAAAGACAACAAAAAGCACAAAACAAAGGACTCTTTAGCCCAGCCCCCTGCCCTCTTCGTTACCAGCAGGGCTCAGCTTCAAAAGCCTCTCTTAGGGGTACCTGGGCTCTACCCCCACCCCTCCTACAAAGAGTTGCGGCAGGCTACAGTCCTCAGATAGCTCCTAGAGACTTTCTAACCCCATAGGCACAGTCTATCTACTCTCCTCCCCAGTTAGCCTCAGCTGCTAGGCTTTCCCCCTCAGACCAACACCCCACACACATATAGCAGGGCAGTGCGACCTGAACAGGGTTGAGTGGCTGCAGCCCTCCTGGTTCTTAAAGGGGCAGGCCACCCTGTTACAGGACAGGTTACAACTTCCCTGCCATTCGGTTATATCACAACACTGTGTTGTGTGCCCACATTGTGTCGCCATTGCCTTATACCACAGTAATGTTTCACATGCATGCTCTGCATTGCCTTATATTGACACAGGTGTTGCCTACACATTGCGTGGTGGTGCACTGCTTATCCAGCAGCAACATATTGTGCAATTCCTTCCACCAAACCTGGAGCTACAACGGTTTCATTGCCGTAAGTGAAATTCCCCCTGCCCAGAAGATCAGCTCACCGTCTAAGCACCACTTCATTCTCATTAACCGCACGTTGACCTTCTGCTCTGGGGATGTTCATTCCTTGTAAAGATTCCATTTCATTCTTGATCTGATGCATTGTACCAACAGGCCAATGGACTGCTTTCAAACATTTCAGTTGCAGGGGGGGATATGCCAGCTAACCTCCTATAAATCAATGCACATTAACATGAAACTCACAAACTTTATTCCATTGCCCTTTGGGGGCTGGTAATTATTTCTGGAACAGGCAACTCCCGGCCTGGCTTTAATTACCTGGGAGAGTTTTCCTAAGGATTATACTGACTCAAATATTTCCACATTAATTGAGTGCCATGTTCTTGAGGCTTTTCCCCTTAGATACTCATGCATTCTGGCTAATATTCAAACCCATGTGACCACCACAGGGTGTCAGGGGCAACCCAATGATGCCACCACTTCCCAGTGACAGAACTTGTGGGGGTTAGGCTCTCTTTGTTGAGCAAAACATAACGACCACAATGGACCTGATCCAAACCCCGTTCAGATCCATGAAAAGACTCCTGTGGACTGGAATGGGTTTTAGATCTAACCCAAAGAGCCCAAACCCTGCAGACATTGAGTGACTGTGTTACTGACACATCTGCCTCTGGCATCATTCAGATCTCCAATAAGGGTCTTAACATTTAACCAGAATTAAAGTGAGGGTAGAGCTCTGTCACTGACCTACTTTGTGATCTTGGTCACTTAACTTATCCGTGCCTCAGTTTCCCCATTTGTAAAATAGCGGTCACGATGCTTGTAAAGTGCTGGAGATCTACATCTGAAAAGGACTACATAAGCACTAGGTACAATTATTAAACTGCTGCAGTACTTTACAGTAGCATTCAATACACTGTCAATATATGTATTCATCCACTGTAAGTATTATTGACTATTGATATAGTGCCATGGATTTATACGGTGCTTTGGAGACATGGACTAATACATGTTCCTTGCCCCAGAAAGCTTATGATGAAAGCTAAACAAGCCAAGACTCAGGGTAACAGTCTAGGAAAGGGAGGGTGAGAAGAGGCTACTTCTGTAGCTCACGAAAGCTTATGCTCAAATAAATTGGTTAGTCTCTAAGGTGCCACAAGTATTCAATAGTTAGGGTCTAGTTTTTTTCTCAGTTAGACCGCTGTAAATCAGTCATTACTCCACTGATGTGAATGGAGTTACACTGATACAAAATCAGTGTGAGATCAGAATATATTGGGCCAGATCCTCAACAAGTGAAAAACCATCAGCGCCGCTGGGCCGTTCTACAGCAGCTGGGGATCTGGCCCATTGGTTAGACAGAGCCAAGGCCTGAATTCTGATCTCACCCTGGCTTTACCCTGCTGTAACTCCATTCACGTCCATGGAGTTACTCTGCTTGACACCGATGTACGAGAGAGGAGAGCCAGGCCCTTTATACGTAAAACCAAGACAAGCAGATTGGAAGGCACCTAGAGGGTGGGAGGAAATGAGCTCAGAGATGGAGTGTTCCTGCATTCTCTGGGGCAGTGATTACGCTGTGGCTCAGGGGACACTGCCAAAAGTAATACATCCAGAGTTAACAAATGTGGGGCTCAGTCCTGAAGCCCCACCTCAGGCAAAACTTCTGTGATTTCAAACCAGAGTAAAGGCTTGGGTTTTGACCTATTGAGGGTAATACACTTACAGCCAGACTCTCAGGCAGCATAAGTACTCCTAGCTCTTACTCCAGCCAAAGAACTGGCTCAGATTGCATCGAACTTTGTATCTTCTAAGTGTGCCATGGACATTAATGAATCCTCACGCTTCCCCTGGGTGGTAGATGACTTTGATCCTCATTTGACACATGGAGAAACAGTAGAGAGGGGAAGTGACCTGACCAAGGTAGAGAGGGGAAGTGACCTGACCAAGGCCATATTGCACCGAAAGCAAAGCATGTTCACCTCTTTTGGAACCCCACTCCTGGGTGCAATGCTGTGTTTACGTGTAAGACCTAAAGCAAATGCCACCACTTTTAGCACAAGAATGATCAGTTTGAATAAAAAATCCCTCTAGGCTTTGATATTAGGGCCGTTCCTCTTTGTGGCTTTCAAGATCTGTTTCCTTTCTGGTCTAGAGGATTTGGCTGTATTCCATTACTGCTGCTGCACAATATTGCTCTGAGATTTCTGCAGTCACTAAAGGCCCCAAGAGCCGTGGGCCAATGCTGCACGTTGAACTGTAAAAAGTGTTTCAGTGATCACTCTGGTTACAGTGTGTATGGTAACACCCATTGTTTCATGTTCTCTGTGTATATAAATCTCCCCACTGTATTCTCCACTGAATGCATCCGATGACGTGAGCGGTAACTCACGAAAGCTTATGCTCAAATAAATTGGTTAGTCTCTAAGGTGCCACAAGTCCTCCTTTTCTTTTTGTAGAAAGTGTGTGTGTGAGCGAGACTGAGTGAGCATGACTGTGCATTCATGTGACGATGCATGTCACGGTATGCCGTTGTTGGACTGTTTGTATGAGTGTGTATGTGTGTGCGAGACACAGTGCGACACTGTGTTTGCCATGTCTTCTCCCATTTTACCGCCCTAGCTGTAAAGGACACATTTTCTCTGACTGCTCACAGGCAGCCTGGCTGCAAATCTGCCAGTTCCTGATTGTGCTTGAACCCTCCTGCTGGAGTCCATCTCTGCCAAGCTTCCCTTAGTCACCATAGCAGCAAATGGGCCTGCTGCCTAGCAATGTAAAGCCCCTGTATTGCACTGCCAGGATAGGCTCCCAGCCACCAAGCCACTGGTTCTCCTCACCGCTGATAGGCTTGCCCGGTGCTACTCACACAGGGTTGGTTACATTTCCTGTTGGATAACTGCGGCATATCAAGAAATAATAAGCTCTTCACTTCCAGGTATTCAGGGGGAGTTAATTGTATCTTGAGCAGAAATTACTGTTTAAAAGCCTTTTTCCCTTTGGAGCTCCACTGAGATCTACGAAATCAAAAATAGAAGCAAAATACTGATGCTTTTAAGGCAGCAAATGGAAAAAGTGTTTGCGTGTGACGAGCAGGAGGAGTGGATTCTAACGGTTAGAGCCAGGGTCTAGGAGTCAGGACTCTAATTTTAGTCCAGACTGATTTCCTTTGCGGCCCAACATGAGTCACTGCCCTTGTCTGTGTCTCCATTGGCCCCAGCTTATAGCAAGTGGTTTGAGATCTGCGGCTGAAGGGTGCTGCAGCACTGCAGAGAGACCACTGTGAAGGCTGCGAGGAGCTGGGGAGGCCACATTTGTGGAAGCTGCACAATCTAAAGTTTTCAACTGAATGTGTGTAACAGAGCTTGGGCTGAGCTCTAAGGGCTGGATTCCGAGCTGTGTCACAGCAGTGTAGATCTGGAATATATCCTTTGACTTCAGTGGAGTTATTTCAGTTTACACAAGAGAGATCAGAATCAGAGCCTAAAAGTGGGATGGAAGAGAACTGAACTGCCTTGGAGCCAGTGCACTGGGGCTGAGAGCTGGGATAATTACACTGATACAATGAGCTGGGGGGCTGAATGCAGAGATAATTGCTCTGGAGCAAATTCCTGCGGCTAGCGGTAGGACTGTTGTACTGGTTCCCTACCCTGGCTCTGAGTGCTAGATTAGTTGCACTGCAGAAGGAACATCAGCTACCCGCTCTGTAATTGTCTCTTTTAACCAGTGCAGAATGGTCAACGGACAGTTACTTTTCCTTTATTTTGAGTAGCCTTTTAGCTGTTCCTAGACCCCCATTCCCACGCCCTGGGAGGTGCAGCCTGGGCTCAGGGTGCATGCTGTGGTCCCACCATGCCTGGATCCCAGGCACAACGTACATTTAAGTTTGTGTATCTTAGCAGCACAGGACTTGCCAGATTGGATCGCTTCTCTAGCCCACTACCGCAGCTCCAACAGTGGCCAGCACAGACAGTTCTGCCCTGAGCTGCCCTTGGGGAAGACCGCAGAGCACAGGCGTTAATAGGCCTTGTCAATTTCTATTTGCAGAAAAAACGCAAACAATGGCCCCCAGGAACAGAGGGAAAGGGAAGAAAGGAGGGAAACAGAAGAAAAAGAAGAATGTGGCAGGTGCGTGTGGAGGCCCCCATGCAGTCCAGGAGATTCCCCCATCCCTGTTTCTGTCCCCATTTCTCCCACTCCCAGGGCCAGAGGCTGGCTTTGCCGCAGGCTCCAGGAAGCTCAAGCTGGGAACGCTGTTGATGGAATGTGTCAGTCCCCAGGGGGACAACAGCACTGGTGCTGTTTCATCCTCTCTCCCCCTGCGCCCTCGCTGTTGCAGCTGCTCCTACATTCTGATGAGAAACAGAAGGGCCTTTCCTAAGTAGTTTAATAACCTCCCAAGCAAGGCGGAAGCTAGGAATCAAAGAGAGTGGCCCTCCCAGGCCCCTACTTCTCCCCGTGGGCCTTTAAAATGGAACCATATGGCATGGTGTGGTAGGGACAGGATGCTGGAAGACTGCTAGGCACGCATTTTTGGAGGGAGCTCCTCAGGACTTACACGTCCAGGAGACCCTGCTTTAGCCAATGTCCGTGAAATACAGCCCCCCGATTCCGAGGGAAATGTTCTGGGTAATCCCAGGCATGCCACAAGGGGAGTATCGCAGACACATTCCTATCCAAAAGGGACACAGGAACGGTTAGAGCATTGCTCTGGCTTGCTCCCAACTGGTGGCCCAGGGGATCGTTCACAGGCCCTGGTTCCTACACTGAGGCAAGTCTGATTCAAATGCAAAACTGCTCCTCACTTTCACATGGCAGGAGGGTAGGTGAGTGCTGTGGGCCAGATTGTCCAAAGAGCACCCTCCTGCAGGGTGCAGGTCAGGCTCTCGACGTTTTGAGAATCTGGACCTAAGCATCATAGCAGGAGTCACTGGGGGCTGAGCTCTGTCAAAAATCTGGCCCTTATTTAGATGCCTAAATGGTAGTGGAGATCTTTAGAAAATCTGGCCCTGTTTGTTGTTACTGAGCCCTTGAAAATCCAGCTGCAGGGTGGGTGAGGAGCCAGAATTCCAATCCCATGCATGGCCATGCTTACCTGGAGCTTATCTCATCCTCTGCATAGATCAGCAATAACATTCTCTCTTTTGCTCGCTTGCTGCAGAAAATGAAGTGGAGGAGAAATACAGGAAAGCAGCCCTGGAGGTCGACATCCTGAAAGAGCACCTGGGTAAAAGCCTCATCTCTTTCCTCAGGACATGTGTCCTGCTACACCAGGGACTGGTAACAGGTGGAGGATAGGACTGAGGGGAGTTTTCTCCCTTCAGAGGGGAGACAGCTGCTGGGAGCCACCAAGTTTCCCATATGGGATCAATCACTATCCCCCTGCAGAAGCGTCTGCTTTCATAGTAATGAGCTCAGTACTGCTTTCAGTTACACCAATGTAAATCAGCAATAACTCCAGCGAGGTCAGTGAGTTCTGCCATTGTACGTGAGAACAGAGTCAGGCCCATTGGTTTATATCTCTCCAGCCCGTTTCAACTTGAAGGCCTTCCAAACTGTTTTATAGGTTATGCCTAGGAGTCCCTCCCGCACCCCTGGAATGCAGCCACCCCTGGGGTGGAACCCAGCCGCTGTTTCATGAGGTGCAGTGATGCTGTGCAACAGCTCAGGACAGGAAGTGAAAAAAAAATCCCATTGCTATTGAAACTGCAAGGGAGAACTTCAGGGAAGCAGCACGTACTTGGCCAAGGGTAATTAACCGTGGGAACAACTTACCAAGGGTTGCGGTGGCTGCTTTTCATTCACCAGAATTTTAGAAAAACACCCAGTCTTGATGTGCTCCAGTTTAAAACGGGCATTAATACAGGGAAGTTGTATGGCCCATCTAGCCAGAAGCTCAGATGTGGTGATCACAGTGGGCCCTGCTGGCCTTAGAGTCAATGAACGAATCTGTGAATTTGACCAAGCAATCAGGGTTAGTAACCTGGGCCCAGATCCTCGGAGGTATTTAAGTGCCTAACACCCATTGAAATCAGTGAACGTTACGTGCTTAAATTCCTTTGAGGATCTGAGCCCTAGTGCTTGGGAGCAGTGCACGGGCCCGTTGATGACCGCAGGTGGTCAGGACCTTGGTTCTCCATCAGTGCCGGAAGATGGCATGTCCAGCAGTACAGTGCCTCCCTCTCTCCATGACGTTGTGATCACAACTGGTACCTTGCACTGAATCACCACCATCCCAGGCAGCTCCAGAGGGCTCCAATGCAAGTGCTGTGAAGTTCAGTTCATGACCGTTAGCAGCGGCCCCCTGAGCACGAGGCATAGAAGATGGTAGAGAAGTGCCAGGTATTGTGGCCCGTTGTACTCCTGCTCTCACATGGAAGTGTGTAGGTGTGTCCCTTCCCCAAATTCACAGACTCCAGGGGCAACGTTGCCGGGTACCCGCCTGGGGGCAGCACGTCAGGGGAGGGGAGTAGGTTCCAGCCTCTCTGTTGAGCTATGCATCTCCGTGCCCGGCAGCCCTCCGGAGGGACGTGGCCAGGCAGGTGAAGGCTGACAGTGAAGGACTCAAGCAGAGGCAGCTGGAGCGGGAGCGGGAGCTGGAGATGTCACGGGACGACAAGAAAGACATTTACGAAGGTGAGGGGCTGGGGCTCTGTTGCCTAATGCTTGTGGGGTGTGGCATCCTGCTGCTTTAAGAGGGAACCCCTCCATGCTTCTTCAGCACCGCCTGGTGGGGAAGTGGCTGGGAGATGATAGCGGGCGGCTGCAGCTGGCTACTGGCCGAAGCTTGAGGGCTGCCTGAACCCCTAACGTTCCTCCTAGGCAGGCAGAGGCAGCTGCAGTCAAAGGCCATGTGCTCCATTCCCTCCAGACCAGTGGATGCCCCTCAATTGTCCCAGAGGAATGGAACACAACTGGGCTTGTGGACACACTGCCATTGCTCCCTCATAGCCCTCCCTACGTGGAGCTGCATTGTCCCTTGGAGGCTCCTCACATCCCACTCCACCCATCCCCACAGAGCAGCACCTCCCTGGTTCTATTGGGCCGTACGCACCCTGTGAGCCGGGGGCAGATGTGCCCCCAGCTGTGGACTCAAGAGCCTTAACCTTTGTCCCGAGGTCTGGAATCTGGGCTCCCCTCATGTGGAAGGCCTCCACTGGCCTTTCCCATTAGCAAACGCTTCCCTCTTCAACAGCTCTAACCCCTGCCAGGGCCTTTTCTTGAAGGTAAAGCTCAGCCAGTGGTGTGGAGTCTGAGCAGTATATAAACCCTACGCTGCTTTGGCTCCCTGCAGCTAGGCTGATGGGCAAAATTCCCCTCTGGGGCTCTCTTCTGCCCATACAGCCCTCCTGCCCTTTAGTGCTGGTGGGAGGGGTCTCCCACACGGAGACCCTCTGCAGGGCAGGGCAGGGAGGGACAGATGGTTCAGTGGATAACCTGAGACCTGGGTTCAGTCCCCTGCTTTGCCACAGCCCACCTGTGCGACCGTGGGCCTGTCCCTTAGTCTCTCTGTGCCTCGGTTCCCCACCCCCAAAATGGGGTAATAGCCCTGCCCTGCCTCCCAGGGTGAGGATCGAAACATTACAGAAGGGAGATAGCGATGGGCTCCGAGAAGAGCCTATGACAGACAGGAGGGGAGTGTGCCCGCTGGGTTGCATTTTTGTATCTCTCAAAGAGTCACCATGTTTGGCACCTTCCTCTCCCCACCCTTGTGCTCCTGGCCACTCAGAGATGATCCGGCAGTACCAGGAGCTCCAGCGGTAGACAGAGACCCGCATACAGCAACTGGAGACCGAGACGAAGCAGCTCCAGGAGCAGCTCGGTAGGACAGCCTGACACTCTGGGATGGAGGGAGGTGACCCAGGCCGGTGGGGCAGTTCATGGCCATGTTTCTGCCCTCCAGGAAGCGGGGATGTGCGTGCTGGCCAGCAGGGAATTTCTGAGACACATTGTCACCTGCTGAATGGCAATTCTGGGAATGTGCTTCTCTCTGGGACCAGCAGCATTTCCCCTGTAGGCTTAGTGGGGCCCTTGGAATCCAGGCTGGGACCTCTTCCATCCAAAGGGAACGCTAAACAAGTGGGATCCCATCTTTGATCTTGTAGTCTGGGCGCCTCTCAGCCCTGCACTCTCCGTCAACACCACTGTGACAAGATCTCTTCCTCCCCAACCCCTCACAGCCCCTGCAGCGCTAGGAGAGCGAGGGGATTCTGCTCCGCCTCATGCAGCAGCCATAGGGAAATCCCGCATGCAGAATCCACCTTCCCCGCTGGGCTCTCTGCTCAAGCACCTTCTGCTGCAGTCAGATAGCAATGAAGCTTTTGGTGGTGTGGTTCCTGGGGGTTGGAACTCCCCCCCTCCTCCCTGCCCAAAACTGTTTCATGCCGCTTCCCCTCCCCTTTTGGGAAAAGCCTCTCAACCCCTTCCCAAGGTGTGCTCTGGTCTCAATGCTGCTGAACCCCACGTGGGTGAACTCCTCACCCCTTGGCTGGTTCTGGTGCTGTTTAAGGGATGGCCTCTCTCCATACATTGCAAAGAATTTGATGCTGATACCCAGCATCCTGTGCCCGGTGCAGAGGGCACTTTGTCATTGACATAATCGCTGTGGTGCATTTACCTGCTCCTCTGCCCTCAAGGTGAGGCCAGTCCTGATTCTCCACCTCCTACCCAGGCCCCGGTGCTGGGCTCTGCTGCCTGCCATCCCCTGCAGCTATTCAACATTCCCACTCCACTGCCCTCCTCCTCTCACTCCCTGGTGTTCCTCTCTGGCAGCAACTTGCCATCCCCTGCAGCTATTCAACATTCCTACTCCACTGCCCTCCTCCTCTCACTCCCTGGTGTTCCTCTCTGGCAGCAACTTGCCGTGAGGCTATCCAGCAGGCCCGGGCGGAGAGAGAGCAGGTGCTGGGGGAGAAGGACCGGACCATCACAGAGCTGCAGGGCAAAATCGATGCCATGGAGACAGAGTATGAAAAGATCCTGCACGTAAGTTGCTGTGTCAGGGGTCTGGCGCCATGCCTGTGGGGTGGGCGAGCCCTGTCGGAGCAGGCCATGGGGTGGGCTGGAAGAATCTTCCTCTTCTTAGAGGAACCTGCCAGCCCTGCTCCACAAAGCTGGGGGTCCTATCTCCAATTAACCAGAGACACAGAGCGAAGAGTGGCTACCTGCTGGTATCTACTCTGTGTGTTCCCAGGGTGCCCCCACTGCAGCATCTAGGCACCCAGTTCCAGAGCCTCCCCACTAGGCCCCCAACAGCCTGATCCAGAGGAGGCCCCCCCTTAGCGGCTGTTCGTCACCTGTTACTTCTCTGCTCTCTCCCTCCAGGGCAGCCTAGACAGAGTCCTTTCCAAGCTGGCAGCCGCCCAGGGCTGCTGGGAGAAGGAAGCCACGGCCATGCACATGGAGCACAAGGAGAGACTGCGAGAGTTCGGGCTCAATCCCCTGGAGATCTAGGGCCCTGGTTTATGCTGGGGAAAAGGGCCGTGTGGACACCCCACCCAAGCACTAACCCCCCAGCAGTGGCAGCTGTGATGGGTTGCCTTGCAGGGCTAGCAGGTATTCTCCTAACTGTGGGAAGGACCTGTATCAATAGCCCTGGAGACTGGTGTCCTCTTTCCCCAGGGCAGCTCTCTCAACACCAGGCCCAGCTCACCTTGGCCTGGGGCCCCCCAGCTAGCAGTGAGAGAACAGTTCAGTCTCCATGCCCCCTTTGGTCCTTGGCTTCTCTGCTGAGAACAGCCCTTCCCGCTCTCCCTCCCCATCCTGCTCCTTCCCAGAGAGTCCCACCAGGTTCACTGCTTCTCAGACCAGCTTCGGTAATTTTTTAAAATTGTTTTAATTGTGTAAAATGAGAATAAGAGGAGGAAGTGGGAGCCAGCTCCTGTACAGCAGGAGGGATGGACGGCAGCTGCGGGGTGGGGCTTGCAGAAGGGAGGTTGCGGGGAGGGGGGGTCTATGCATGGCACAATACAAGGGGCCAGATCCTCAGCTAGCTGGGAACTTACACCATGGGGGTCAGGCGCCAGGAAAAGGGAGTAACTGTTTGGGGCCCTGCCCCCTGCATGCCATGCAACTGCTGACCCCCCCTGCCATTCCTGCCCCAGATAATTCTTGATTCTTAACAGAGAGCCCGGTCCATTGCACCCCTTCCTCCCAAGCCCATGTGCCACAACCTCTCAGGAGGCAGGGTTTTACTGCCCCTAACCTCAGCGTCTCTCCAAACTGTGCAGCTGGGGAGGTTAACTTGTAAAAGCCACAATTAGGACCCAATGCAGCAACTTTACTATCTCCAAACCTCCATGCTTTGTTGCAGCACCCCCAGGTACAGCTCCTTGGCAGAGCCAGTGCTATCAGCAAAAGGGGTGAAGAGACAAGATTGTCCTTCCGTTACACATGGTGCCACTGTGTCTGTTAATAAAAAGCCAGGTGGGTGATTGGTTTCCCTTAGGTGCAGGCCCCTGAACCTCCTTATTTCACTGACCGCACCTGTTCTGGTCCGTGCTCCCACACTGGGCCAGCCCTTAATCTCTGAGACCAATCACAGGAGAAGTGGCAGCTTTAAAGTCCCAAGATCAGCTGATTGGTGTAGCAGCTCACCAGAAAATAAAATCAAGGGAAGAATCAAAGTGCAAGTTATTGTGCGTGCAAAATTGCATGTCCAGGGTTGGTCTAGGCCATGGTTTGTAGCCGCTCCAGAGCTGGGATTGCGCTGAGCCCACAGGTCCAGCACAGAGTGGCTAGAATGACTGGCTCCTTCCCTTCCAGTCCTCACACCGTGGCTCCTGCGTGGAACGGAGAAGGGTCAGTACCAGTCACTTACATGGCCCTTCTGGAGACCCTGAGCATAGGGGCTGTCCAAAGGGAGACAGGGGAAGCAGCAGAGATCAGGGTTCCAGGTGACATGTGGTACAGGGAAGAGGTTCTTAGAATCATAGCACCACCTGCACAGAGGCTTCTCCCACTTTGTTCTCACCTGCAGCATCTCAGTTTGCAGGGGTGGGTCAAATACAGTTTGGTTACTTCTCTGTCACCCCTGGGATTCCCCCCATCCAGATATGCCCCGCATGTGACTTGGGGGCCAGATAGCAAGACAGGGACTCTGATCTCAATCTAATAACCATGTAAATCCAGAGCAACTGAAGATAATGGAGTGACTCTAGATTTACTCCAGGGGCTAGGAGCAAATTCACTTGGTGTTCCTGGCCTGGGTTCTGCTCCCATTTACAATGGTGTAAGTTGGAGTAACTACACTAACACTGAATGCATCCGATGAAGTGAGCTGTAGCTCACGAAAGCTTATGCTCAAATAAATTGGTTAGTCTCTAAGGTGCCACAAGTCCTCCTTTTCTTTTTGTGAATACAGACTAAACACGCAAAAAGAAAAGGAGGACTTGTGGCACCTTAGAGACTAACCAATTTATTTGAGCATGAGCTTTCGTGAGCTACAGCTCACTTCATCGGATGCATGCCGTGGAAACTGCAGCAGGCTTTATTTATACACAGAGAATATGAAAAAATACCTCCTCCCACCCCACTGTCCTGCTGGTAATAGCTTATCTAAAGTGTCACTTTAGATAAGCTATTACCAGCAGGACAGTGGGGTGGGAGGAGGTATTTTTTCATATTCTCTGTGTATAAATAAAGCCTGCTGCAGTTTCCACGGCATGCATCCGATGAAGTGAGCTGTAGCTCACGAAAGCTCATGCTCAAATAAATTGGTTAGTCTCTAAGGTGCCACAAGTCCTCCTTTTCTTTTTGCGAATACAGACTAAACACGGCTGCTCCTCTGAAAACTAGCTTTTAGGCAGTTACAGCCAGGCAACAGAGCAGAGTCTGGCCTGTTGCATTTGTTCTGACTAACGAGTCACTGATGAGCTGGAGGGAGGCCAGAGAGGAGCAAGCAATGAAAAACCATCCCAGGTGCGGAGGGAAGAGCTCGGCTGTTGAGAGCTCCTGCCATGGGAAGGGCACAAACGCCTTGCAGGGAGAAGAGTTAGCGAGCCCCAGGCCCAGAGAAGTGACAGAGGCCTTATCTGCACTGAGGTTTTAGCCCTGGGTGTAGCTGGTGCAGACATGAGTCACACCAGTGCAGGGCCATTTGTGGCACTCCAGCTCTGTCACTGGCTACAGGCCCCAGGGCAGGGAAGCCCTAAGGAAAGGAAAGTGGAACATTAGGCAGGAACACCCCTGGAATCATCTCCCGGCAGGCAGGGGAGGGAGCCCCACTGCTTGAGACCAAACCCCACAGCAAACCATTCTGGCCTGGCTCTTGGGCCTGCCTAGGCTAATACGACTCCTCCTGCTCTGGCTTCTCTGTGGAGTCTTGACCCCAGGTGAATGCACTGGCAGGGCGATGTGGAGCCTGGGGCAATACGTAGAAGGCAGGAGCAAGGCCAGCCTTATTCACATTCACCTGCCTAGAACTCAACAGGGCCTCGGCCCTAGCAGCAGCATCTCAGCCCTCTGGCACAACAGCCGTGATAGCGAGGCCCATCTCCCTGTAGCTCCTAAGCACCTCCTGCTCCACCCCCAGCAACGTCAGCTGTTGGCTACTCTCCTCTATCCTCCCCAGCACCTCTTTGTAGCTCTCCTGCTCCACGTTGCTCCCGTTGACCTCAATCACCACGTCCCCCTCCTTCAGGCCTGCTCCCTTCCCGACGCTGCCCCTGGCCACCTGGGAGACAGCAGCCATGCCGCTCAGGAAATACTCAGCCTTCACTGCCCCTCCAACTTCTCAGACGTGCAATCCAATGGGCAGGCCACAGAGCTGGGGCAGAGACCCTTGATGCTGACCATGCTCCGTGGGTGAGGCAGAGGGAGTCACTGGTTCTCCCTGCCTTGGAATATGGCAGGCGGGCTGCCTCAGCATTGTACAACCACCAGCATGGGGTGTTGTCTATTCAGGGCCTCCTATGCCTATTGTCCAGGGCAGGCAAGCTGTACTGCAGCCCCGGGCTCTGGGTGGCCCCACTTTTCCAGCTAACCCTTCTAATATCCGTACTAGGTGATTCTGCCCAGTGCCACCCAGCTGAGAATCCCACAGCACTTTACACACGGCCATATGGGCGAGTTAGTGAATGCAATGGGACTAGAAGCCAGGAGTCCTGGTTCCCAGCCCCCTGCTGTAACTACTCCCTTCCCAGAGCTAGGAAGAGAACCCAGGAGTCCTGGCTCCCAGTCTCCAGCTCTGCTATAACTCCTGACTCCATTCCCCTCCCAGAACTGGGAAGAGAACCCAGGTGTCCTGACTCCCCACCCCTCACCTCCACCAAACATTGCCTCCAGCTGGAAATGAAATCAGTGTTGGCGAGGCAGCTCAGGATGCCAGGCATGGACAGCCAGGGACACAGAGAGGCCTGTTCCCTGCCCAGTCTCTGCCTTGGGGGAGAGGGGTGCTGGGCAGGGAGTCTGAGTCCTGTGAGCTACCCATGCCAGAGTACAGTGCCATCTGGAGCCTCTAGCTCAGGCTCCATGTGTGTGTGTCGGAGTCTGACCGAGATTGTTTGGCCCACCCTTGGCACTGAGGTGAGGAGCATCAAGGGGAGTTACCTGTGTGATAAAGACCCCCGGCTTGTCGGTGATGGTCTGCAGCTGGAATCCGTACCCTTCCGGCCCCATGTCCAGGTGGCAGAGGCGGGGCGTGCCAATGGGTGTGCCGTTTCGCTGAGGCATGCTGGGATGACATCCTGAGGCCATGTGAGTGCCCGATGAAGGGTGCCCATCTTCACAGAACAGTAGCGGGGACAGCCCCATCTGGAAAACCAAGCAGCCTGAGGCTCACAGCTCCTGAGGCCCTGAGCCAGAGGAGAGCATCCCTGAGGCGGGAAGTCAGCTTTGCCAAGGCCTCTATCTCGGTATCCCACATGGCCATGGGCCTATAGTGACCCAGCACTGAATGGCAGAGGGTGCCCAGGGAGGAATTCCTGTGGGGCTGCTGCCCCCAAAGAGGGTAGGGTTGGCATCTCTCCCTGCTGCCCACCAGCCCTCACACTGTGCCGCGATCCTGCTGGGACGTACCAAGCTGTAGAATTTGTCTCCATCCGGATCAATCACCAGCAACGTCACCTGGTTGCCGCTAGCGCGGATCATGTCCACCACCTCCTGGTGGCACAGCCCCTCCACGCCCTCACCATTCACGGCCAGGAGCCGGTCTCCATCCCTCATCCCTGCCCTGTCGGCTGGCAGCCCGGTATCCATCTCACACAGGAACTGGCCTGCATGTGTGGGGGATGGACCCAGAGAGAGAGAGAGAGAGAGAGAGAGGAAGAAAAAAGAAAGATGGAGAGGAGAGAAAAGGAAAATTGTGAGTATGAGAGAGAGAAGTTAAAATTTCTTTACTGACAGGGTCCATACAGTGGGGCTGGTCCCGTCCAGCTAATGCATTGATCCTCATCGCCAGGCAGCGATTAGGGACAATATCCCCCTTTTACAGATGGGTAAACTGAGGCAGATGGGTGACCTTGGGCAAGTCCCTAAGAAGTCAGGGTCAGCATCAGGAACAGAACTCATTAGCTCTGGGCTCCCAGACCTGTGCTCAGGCCTCTACCTCTACGATACGCACCGATAGCCCTAGCTCCCCATCCCGGGCCGACTTACCCATCCTCCCTGAGCTGCCCCTCTCTTCCTTCAGCAGGAACCCGTAGCCATCTGGACCTTTCACCATGTGCAGTTTCCTGGCCTTGAAGGGCAGCGTGGCAGCATCGGCCATGGCAGCTATGACCCTGACACCCTGCAGCCGGTAGAACTCCTCCGACTTGGCATCTATCACCAGCAGGGTCACTTTGCTGCCACTCTGCTTGAGCTGGCTCCGAAAGAAACACATGCGCACAGAGAGCCACGTGGGCCTGGTTAGAATCAGCACCGGGCCCCCTGACACCCTCCCGCAGGGCATAGGCCATGGAATAGCCTGGAGACCGGGGCAGGGATGGACAGTCATAGGCATCGTGCCTTCACCACACGCATCAGAACTCAGAACATGGAGTGTGGAGAGAACTGGGCATTGACCTGGTGGGGCATCTCCAGGGTGAAGGGCCCTGTGTCCCCAGGGAACTGTCCACTACCATCTGCTGAGTGTGGGGCCAGAAGGTGACCGGATCTGTGACTTTGGACAGACAGACGCTGCCAGCCTTACATGAGGCGTGATTGTGAGGGGGACAGGGGGAGAGAAGAGGATGAAGGCTGTGGGGGAGGGACAGGCAGATGAAGAGGGAAAGTGGGGACAGGAGGACAGAGAGGTGAAGGAAGGACAGAGGGACAGTGACTGAGGAATGGTGAGTGGGAGCGGATAGGCAGACGAAGGGGGCCTGATGCAGGGCAGAGAGGTGTTCAGTGATGAGTGGGTGGGAGGGAAGGAAATGGGATCTAGTAAGGCAAAAGGCAGCAAGTGTCTGACAGACATGTTCCAAGGACCTGAGGGGAGATTCGGGCCAATCTGCGACCTGGTGGCCCCCCACCCTGGGGAACAGCCTGGCAGTGGGACGCTAGGCCTGGGCATGTACCTTCCTGGTGAGCAGTGCATAAGTGTAGTTCCTCACACTGGCCCCATTCAGCTCAAGCAGCCAGGAGTCAGAGGGGACACCCGCTTTATCTGCTGGGCCGTTGCTCGTCACGGACAGCCGGAACGTGCCCTTCACACCTGCATGGAGAGTAGAACAAAGGGATAGTGCTGGCAAGCCCAGCCACCATGGGGAAGCGCCCCGCGCCGGGAGGCCCGGCTGGCCCTGCCGTGGGGAAGCAGGTAGAGGAATATACACACAGGAAGCACTGGCAGGGTTTTGATGTTTTCTTTTACCTTCTGGAGCTGAAGCCCTGAAGCCAAAGCCACTTTTGTCCTTCACGACATGGCAGAGCCGCGGCCTGGTGTGGCCCGGCAGCAGCTCTGCCAGGTTCTTGTCAAGGGCTTTTGCAACTTCGTAGGCATTACCATCCAGGACTGCGACAGCGACCTGGTTACCACTGGCCTTGATCTTCTGCGCCACCTGCAAAAGAATCCAGGCATATGGGCCCAGGGCCAGGGGGCTCCAGACACAGGGTTTGGGAGGGATGTCGTGCTGGCAGAAGGTACTAAATTGACAGTCTTGGAGACTCTAGTCCTCTGTTTGGCCACAGGACAGGGAGAACCTGGGCTGCAGCAGAGCAAGCTTCCCAACCCTGCCCTGCCATGTGACTCGCCCCTGCTCGGACAGAGAAGGGGGCTCTGCAGTCATGGCCTGCTCATGCTTTGGGCTAATGCTGCTGGCAAGGGGCCAGGTGGAGTGGTTGTTGCTGGGCTGTGGACGTTAGGAATTGAGCTGAGGCCCAGCAAACTCATTTCACGGGAGCCACCCAACCGCCCATGGGACACTGACTTGAACCAAAGCCCAGATCCCAATACACTGGAGCTCCAGGGGAGTTTGGTTTTGGAGCCAGATGTTATGGCTCAGGCCCATGCCAGGTCTCTGCTGGCTCCTACCATGGACAATCAGAAGGGTACAGTGTGGGGCAGCCAGTGCCGCATGACAGTTCATCCCCCGTTAACCAGGCTGAGCTGATGGTGCTAGTCACAGACCTCGGTGCTCAGCCCTGCCCATGGCTTACCCTGAAGTGCTCCATGTTGTCCACGTATTCACCGTTCACCTCCAGGATCCGGTCCCCGTCCTGCAGGCCCCTGCGCTGGGCCATCCCCCCACAGGCAAGCTGCCGGATGATGTGCCCCTTGTACCCCACTTCCTCACGTAGGCAGAACCCAAAGCTCTCCCCATCGCCCTTGGTCAGCAGGTAGAATCGTGGCTTCCCTGCGTCTTCTGTATCTGAAGGAGAACAGAGCCTGTGAGTGCCACGTGGTACCCAGGCTGCCACTGTGGAGGGGGACATAGGTAGGCAGCATGTGGGGAATCAGTAAGCGTGTAGAGATATTAATGAACTGGGGTAACCTCCCCCCCCGCCATGCACCACACCCTCTGGGGAGCCTCAGTCATTCAGGTTTGCTACAGAGAGGCAGGATTCTGCCTCCTCCTGGCCAGGTGGGATTCTAGTCTGTGCACCATCTCATTGCCAGGCCTGCTCAGTCTTGTACCAGCTGGATGCTCACGTGCCTGTGTGTGTACCGGCCTGTGTCTTTGTGCATCTGTCCCAGGCACTTCTGCATATTCATACCATATGGATAGAGTCCACTTTTGGCTGTGCACCTGCCCGGATGCATCCCGAAGTCCCAGTGTGCCTGGGCTCATCTGTACTCAGGACACGTCCGTGTGCACACACACATGTCCACCTGTGCTTATGCACCTGCCTGGGTTGCTGTGTACATGCAGACACATACGGGTGTCATGTGTCTGTGCACGTACCTATTCGTGTCACACTGTGGGTGCATATGCACCCACATGCGCCTGTGCGCCTCCCTGCATGGGAATGCGCATCCCGCTGCACTTGCATGTGATTGCCTCCCAGCAGGGACTTTTCCCCTGTCTGGTTTCACCTCATCCTTCTGTACATGGGGGGAGGGTTATTGGGGTCAGGTCTCCCTCGGTTTGGTTTTGCCAGAAGCAAAGAAGAGACTCACTGAACCTCTCCCCCAACAAAAAGACAGCAGCAAAGAGACTGCATGCAGGCTGGCCTCCGTCCAGGCCTCTGCCCCCCGTTACAGAGGGGCGTGGGTGCAGTGCAGGCAAGGGTCTCCAATCCAAGTCGGGAGGTGGGGGGAGGGAAGGGGCTGTTGGCAGCTCTCTCAGACACGAGGGCTCAGGACGGGGGCCTTCTCCTTCTACACGGAATTGAAGTGCCCAAGAAGCATCAGTTATGAACAGTTTTAGTCACTTATGCAAGATCACATGCTGGTGGGTGGTCTCACTCTACAGGTCATGTCTGCCCCCCCCCGCCCCACCCTACTCCTCACACAAACACAGCACCCAGCCTGGCCTTGGAGGGGCGGAGGGATGCTGCTGAGCCTAGTTTCTTCTAAGTCAGTTTGCAAGCCCAGGGCTGCCGCTTACCGGAGTCCTCTGCCAGTGATAGGGCTGGGTTATCAATCCCGTCTTTGGGGTTGAATTCAAATTTCCTGAAACAATAAGAGAAGAATCTACAACAATAGATAAGAGACGTCAATCTACAGCAGCCCACTCCAGCTCGGTGTGCCGTGACATCGCACCCCAGCCACATGGGCTGCAGCTGGCCTGGGCACCTGCTGCAGGGAATCCCAGCCCTATCCTGTTGGGAGCCCAAAAATGTTAGGGGGGGCAGGCAGAAGGGGGCTGTATTTGCTGTCTCCTTCCTTGGGAGAATCTTGCCCACAGGCTCCAGTGTTCATATAGAAATGGAGGGGAGGGAAAGGGACCTGAATGGGACACTGGAGGGCAAGGCCGTGGGAAGCTAAGGGTATGAGATGATCATGTCAGGGGTCAGGAAGGAATCTCCTCACACCCCTGCCATACAGCATGGCACAACGAGCCAGGTGCTGTACCGCCTTTCCCTGTAGCATCAAATATTGGCTACAGCCAGAGGAAGCAGACCAGGAGTCCAGTCCTGCATGGGAAGCACTATCTTCCTACTGCAATGGGTGTCTGGCATGTCTGGACACCACTTCCCTCTGAATCTGAACTGCTCAGCTGTGTCTCATGGCCCCCATACTGCTAACAGCTAAGGGAGATTCTCCTTTAGCCTGAGATTTTGGAGCAAGGGGGGGGTCCCCACTGTGCCCGAGAAGTTCCCAAGAGCCCACAAGAACTGTGAAGTCCCACATGCCCATGGATTTGTCACACTCCCACACACAGGCATAGGAAGCAATTGGCATGGGACCAGGAAGGCACCCTAAGGAGACCAGCAAAACCCAAGTATACAGGAGTAGCTCAGCACTTACAGGGTTAACTCCTTGGTATCCTCAAGCCCTGCGAAAGAAAAGGCTCTGAGGTCAGACCATCTCTCTAGTAGCCCTGACATTGCATTGTGCAGGCGCACAAATCACCTCACCTGGGCTGCATTCACATGCCCACCCCCTGCCTGGGGCTAGCAGACCCTGCCCCAGCACATGCCCCAAAGCACTGCCATGCGCTCACCGAGGCAGGGCCCCCCACAGGGACACCGACCCAGCCTCTTGTGGCTGGTCCCCTTCCAGGAGCTGTAAGCAGAGCCCAGACTAGATGGGCACAAACACAGCTCAGGGGCCTCCTTTCCTACAGGCGGGACCCAGTGAACATTCCAGGTGGATGGCAGTTCCTGGGTTTGTCAGGAGGGGAGGGAGCCTTGTCCTTGCGCACCGTAGGGCCTACTTCTTGCCCACGTGAGGGGGTTGCCCTGGAGATGCACTTGTGTACAAGCACACTCAGCACAACACAGCTTTGGTCCATCCACCTCCACCCTCAACCAGGTGAGAGGGGGGGAGAGGCAGCTGGAGACCCAAGTTGGGATCAGTGAATCAGATGCATTTTGGAGGACCACAGCCTCCTGAGCCCCAGCTCTCTGCTGTGGAGCCAACTGTGTGTGCCTACGGGGGGAGGGGGAAGGAGTCAGGGGCATGTGTGAACACTTCCCTCCCACCCCCTGCAAGGTTTGTGCATTTGCTCAAAGTTGCATAGGCCCTGGAGCCAGTGGGGAAGAGGGGGTTAAGCAGCATTCCTCTCTGCTAAATCAGTATTGCTCCCGCTGCAAGGGCCTAACGCCACTGAAATTTGACCGGGCCACCCCTCCACTCAGACTGTCCAGAGAGAGGGGCAGGGGGTGCTGTACTGCCTTCTGCTGTAGCATCAAATATTACTCCCCTGTGCCCGTATGGCACAGCAGAGGGGAATGCCAAGAACATGACTTCTGGCAGCCCTGGATCATGCGTTGTGTGGGTAAGAGAGCGGGGATACGGAAGGAGACCTGGGGCCTCTGCGGGTGGAGGGGCTGGCAGGGGATGGAATTTGACCCCCCCGATCCTGCCCCAAGAAATAGCTGGCATGGTGCCACCACTCTCTGGCTAACTGAGGCTCAGTGCAGGGCATCCAGCCAGCAGGGAGGCAGCTCTGGGGGTGCAGTCCAGACCCGTTCTCGCCAGTGGCACGTACCTCTGCGTTTCTGAGCAGGAGAGTGAACCTCACAGCCTTCACCTCCACTTAACTGGGTACTTAGTACCCAGCCCAACCTGGCCTGCTGCTGCAGAAACCTGGCCATGGAGAGCGAGGGAGGTACGAGACAAGGCCTGAGCTGCAGTGCTCACAGCCAGGGACACACTGTCCTCAGGGTCAGGACTGGGCTTTTAGGGAGGCAGGACGAGAGGGCAATGGTGCTTAGGGAAAGGGCAGAGAGTAACTTGTCAGGGATAATGCCCTTGGCCCCCAAAATATAAGCCACACAGAAAGCCAGCCCTAGAGAACCCACAATCCCATGGAACTGGGGGGCTGCCTAGAACTCCCAAATGAAGGGTTGTCTGTCTCTTCGGATGTCATCAGGACCCTTTCCCCCGCCCAAGAACTCCTGCAGCCACCCAATCCCACCCCCAGCACCTGGAGAGTAAAGAAAGCCACGGGCCCTTGGTTACGTGTGTGGGGTAGGTTCCTCAGAATCAACCCCCTTTCCCCCCAGCTGCTTCCCACCCACGCCATAAGCCTCAGCTACTTACTTTGCTTTTCCTTCATGGCTGTGGCGAAGGTGCAAGGTACAGCGTGAAGTGGCGGGTGAAGCTGGTGTCCCCGCCTCCTCCAAGACTGCACCGGTTTAATATTTAAACAAGACAGGAGTCTTCCCCTGCACCCATGAGTCTCAGCAAGAGAGAACAGCTCCCCTCGGCTGACCCCTCCAGGTCACACCTCAGCCAGCCCAGCAGTAGGGGGCCATGGGGTGAATGGACTTGGCCACGGTCACGCAGCAAGTCAGTGGCGGAGCTGGGAATGGAACCGAGGAGTTCAGGCTCTCAGCCCCAGCCATTAAAACACCCCCCCACCCCCTTCTTCAATAAGGATAAGTGCAGGTTCAATAAAGATAAGTGCAGGGTCCTGCACTTAGGACGGAAGAACCCAATGCACAGCTACAGACTAGGGACTGAATGGCTAGGCAGCAGTTCTGCGGAAAAGGACCTAGGGGTGACAGTGGACGAGAAGCTGGATATGAGTCAGCAGTGTGCCCCTGTTGCCAAGAAGGCCAATGGCATTTTGGGATGTATAAGTAGGGGCATAGCGAGCAGATCGAGGGACGTGATCGTTCCCCTCTATTCGACATTGGTGAGGCCTCATCTGGAGTACTGTGTCCAGTTTTGGGCCCCACACTTCAAGAAGGATGTGGATAAATTGGAGAGAGTCCAGCGAAGGGCAACAAAAATTATTAGGGGACTGGAACACATGAGTTATGAGGAGAGGCTGAGGGAGCTGGGATTGTTTAGCCTGCAGAAGAGAAGAATGAGGGGGGATTTGATAGCGGCTTTCAACTACCTGAAAGGGGGTTCCGAAGAGGATGGCTCTAGACTGTTCTCAATGGTAGCAGATGACAGAACGAGGAGTAATGGTCTCAAGTTGCAGTGGGGGAGGTTTAGATTGGATATTAGGAAAAACTTTTTCACTAAGAGGGTGGTGAAACACTGGAATGCGTTACGTAGGGAGGTGGTAGAATCTCCTTCCTTAGAGGTTTTTAAGGTCAGGCTTGACAAAGCCCTGGCTGGGATGATTTAACTGGGAATTGGTCCTGCTTTGAGCAGGGGGTTGGACTAGATGACCTTCTGGGGTCCCTTCCAACCCTGATATTCTATGATTCTATGATACTCAGGACACAAAAAGAAGCTGGGAATCTGGGCTGCCTAGTTCAGGCTTGTCTCTCCGTATCCCTGGCCCATTCAATCCTTACCCTCTGCTGAGGATGTCAATGGTGGTTGGTGGGTTCTATGGATCAGCACTGGGACGACCCAGATCCAGTTCACACAGGGCACCAGTCAGCCATCCAGAGGAATGACTCTAGGTCACTGTGGTCCCAGGCCAGCGCAGAGAGGGTATCCTGGAGGGGAAAGGCTCCATTGTCCACCCCTCAACCCAGCTGAGGCAGCCAGGCCAGCCACAAAGCCAACCCCCGGTGGTCCCATGCCTGAAACTGCTTCATCAGGTTAAGGCCCTGCAACCCCCGATCCTTCTCTCCTACCGACGAGCCATAAGGTGGGTCTCTTCCTCTTCCCTGGATTGCTTCCCCACACCATGCTCACATAGCCTGGCTACGGCACAATCTCGAATCCCCTCCCCCCAATCCCCAATCAGCCCATGAAGTGCCAAGGAAATGTCCCCCCACCCCTCCCGCACAGAAGTACTGCAGGGATGGGAGCGGGTAGTGCTCCCCAGGCAGATGGCAGGAGAGATGTGGCATCGGTTCGGGAAGGCTCTGGCCACAGAAGAACAGACCAGTTTGGTAACAACTCACGTTTGTGGAAACAAAAGTGGTTTAGTTTCAATGATACATAGAACTGCACAAAGCGTCCAATACTGGGAACCACCTCCAGAGCTGCTCTGCCCTTCAGCCTGCTGTCCTGCACTGGGCCTCGTGCTGCCTTAGTCCACACAACCCTCCCCCCAGGATGGATTCCCAGGGCCCGATTCCCCTGTGCCGTCATTGAAACCAGCGCACGGCGGGTGTCAAATGCTCCCTGATCAGAATGGGAGCATTCGGCAGCCACTGGGCCCTGGAAGAAAGGACTCCACAAGGTCCAGGAGACTCGGGCCCTTGGTTGATCAACTGGCTCTCAGCCCTCTGGTGCCCTTAAGAGTCTTGCCATGCAAACCTGTCCTGTGTTTGGCATGACCGATGGCCGCACCATTCTCAGCCCTCGCGGAGTTCAGGCTGCAGTCCCCCCTCCCTTGGAATACAAGTGGCTCCCTTGGAGCAGAGCCAGGGTCTCACCAGCCGTGGCCATGGCCGCTTGCTGTCTGGGAATGGCAGAGGGGTTCCCAGATGGAGGCACAGGGCAGCTCCCAAGGGGCAATGCTCCCTAGTCCTTCCACGGAGGCCCCAGGCTCTTGGTGTTGTGGTTTCACTGTAGTTCTACTTGGGCATCGCTCAGAGGCAGCACGTGAGAGTGCAGGGTTCATGGCCTCAGTACACTCCAGGAAGGGAGGCCAGGAGCTGCTTGGGAAATAGCCCAGTGAACCCTAGCACTGAGCGCGTCCCTGAGGTACCTGTGGCTGTGCAGATGGGATCCCAGTGAGGGAGCGACGGTGCCATCTAAAGCCTGGGCCAGTGCTGTGCAAGCTTCCCCCTCCCCCGCCTCCGACCAGCTGCTCTGACCACACCCCGCCTCCTCCTTTTCTACTGCCCAGCGTTGCCAACACACCTCACTCCAGGCCTAAAATAGTGCCTCCTGCTGTCCTGGCACTGGGGCTTCTCCCGACAGGACCCCCATGCCCTGTGGTGCTGCAAGTAACTACCTGCTCCCAGCCACGCAAGCGAACCCTGCTCTTGGGGTGGTGGGGGTGGTGAAATGGTTAACAGAGTGACTCCCTCGGACCCTGTTAAGTCCTTATGTCCATTGCATCCTCCCATCCTGCTCATGGAGAGGTGCGTGGGGGGGTGTTAGAAGGTTCCCTGCTGGATTTTAACCAGCATCTTCTTGACCTCGTTCTCCACCCGCAGGAACTTGGCCTTCTTCCAGGGGTTGCCGGTCTGCCGGCGGCTGCACTCCAGGTCCTGCAGCAGCAGGCTGAGGTGCTGCTGGACCCGCTCGCGGTCCCAGTTGGGCAGGTTCTTCTTCACCACGCTCAGGATGAAGGCCCAGTAGTCGGAGACGTCGGTGCCCACTGTGAGGAACACCAGCACCTGGACGCCGTCGCGGTCCTTGCGCAGCGCATGCAGGGCCCACTTGCCCTCCTCACTGATGTCGTTGAAATACAGGCTGGGGAAGGGAGAAGCAGGGTTATGGGGCCATGAGGCATCCCTTGGTGACCAATGAGAGAGGAGCATGGCGGGGCAGTGGCCAATGAAATGAAAGGACAGGAGCAGCCCCAAAGGGCAGTAGCCAATGAGTGCAGGCTCAGAGAGGAGCCGCAGCCAACGGGCAACGAGTGGACGAATGGTGGCCACTGAGGGACAAGGCCTCAAGCAGCCGCATGAGGTAGTGGCCAATGAGAGACAAGCATGGGACAAGGCAGTGACCAATAAGGGACAAGCACTTGTGCAGCCATATGGGGCAGAAGCCACTGAAGCAAAGTACGGGCACAGTGACCAAACAGAGAGAAGCATGAGCTATGGCTCAGGGGAGTAGTGGCCTATGAGAGATGAGTGGAGGCACAGTGACCAATGAGAGACAAGGACTCTAGCAGCCATGAGGGGTTGGCCAATGAGTGACATGCTCGGCCGCTGTTGACAAGGAGCAAGTGCTAAAGCAGCCACCAGCAAGGAGCCGATATGGGGTGGGGGGAGCACCCAGAGGGAGAGGGGCCAGGTCTTGTGGGCTGGGAGTGCTGCCAAGGAGGGAAGCTGGTGCCCATAAAGGGGATGCCGGGCTGGATGCCTGAGCTGTGGCTCCCTGGTCTGGGGTCATGGATGGGGCGGGGAAGACATTGACCTGGCTGTATGGTGAGGGGAAGGGACTTGGAGACTCACTGCACTTCCTTCAGTGTCGCATGCCTCTTAGCCACCTCCACCAGCTCCAGGGCTGCCTTGTCCGTCACCGAATTGTAGCCCACGTTGAGCAACTTTAGGTGCTGGTTCTGGGCCAGGTGCTGAGTGATCACTTCCACACCCTGGTTCCCCAAGGAGGTGTGCAGCAGGGACAGGTGTGTCAGGGAGCGGTTGCCTGCGATGGCCTCAGCCAAGTACTTGGCCCCCTGCTCAGTCACGGGGTTGTCCGAGAGCCTGAAAACAACACAGGAAGGTCACAGAGGGAGAGGGGGCAGCCAGGAAATGGGGCTGCCACCCCAACAGGCACTGACTAGTGGGGTGTTTACTGCTCATACCTTAGTGCTGCAGGACATGGGGTGACAGAGGGTTCTGGGGGAGAAAATAGCTTGTCCCCCTCAGAGCTGGTTAGGGGAAAAAAAAGGAGGAAAAAGAAAAGAGGGGTTTTCCCCCCACCACAGATAATTTCAGCATTTAAAAAAAAAAGTTTTGTATAAATTTTCATTGGAAATTTTTTGATTTTGGGCAGAAATTTGATTACCAAAATATTTCAATTTGGAAATGCTGCTGCGGTGCCTCGTGGGAGTTGTAGTTCAGGTGCCTCATGCTTCCATTCTCCACTATAAGCTGGGCTCCCTGGTTGGACTACATCTCCCATGATGCAGTAGGGTTTCCCCTTTTGGAGTGGGAGGCGGAACTTCATGGGATTCCCTGGCCATGATGCATCATGGGAGATGTAGTCCAGCTGAGGAGCCTGGTTCATAGACGAGAATGGGGACATGAAGCAACTGAACTACAGCTGCCATGAGGCACCATAGCAGCTTGTTGAAATTGGAATATTTTGGGGTTTGGAGATAGGACTGTTCAATTTAAAAGCAAATCACTAGAATTTTCTATGGAAAGTGAACACTTTTTGCAAAATACTTCATCTAGCTGAAAACCCAATTTTCTGTTGAAAAACGGATTTGACGGAAAATTTTCAGTTAGCCCTAGCTTTCCCTTTATCGCAGCCTTGGCGGGGGCATGCCACAGCTTCCTTTCTGTGCTCCTGCTTAATAGGAAACCTCCCCCCATTCTTCCCTCAAATGCCTTCCTCAGCTCTCGGTACATTTCCCTCATAATCCCTTCACCCACCCCGTAGAACTGACACCACCCTCCCCTAACAACATGGATGGGGAAGATGTTTGAGTCAGGCAGCGTTCTGTAGTCCTATACAGCTTTGGCCTGGCAGCCAGCTCCCCCCAGCCCTGCCATTGTGCTGCAGGGAGTTTCCGCTCTGCCTGAACCCACGCTAGAGAGAACCGCAGGCTAAGCAGGGCTGCAGAGCCGGGAAGGGAAGGGCTGCAGCAAAGAGTGTGAAAGGGACAATGAAAGACGATGGAGCACACCAGATATTGCCTCCATGGCCAGGTGCCTGGAAAACCCTCTTGATCCAGGCCCCTTTGGCAAAGCTAGGTCCAAGCACTTTAAAGGATCCTGCCCAGTACACAGACCATGGGGACCAGCGGCTTCAGCTGGCCCTGAGCTGAGCGTCGAGCCTGCTTAGTAAGGGCCAAAGTAACAACCAGCAGGCTCTGCCCCCAGCCTTTCCTCTCAGCCATTTGCTTACCCTCTAATACCTCCCCTCTCCAGGATCCCTCAGACTCAGGCCAGTAACAGCGGGGCTCAGCATGCGGCTTGAACTCCTGACCAGGAGATCCAGAAAGCCATGACCACAGGTCAGCCGAACACACTAAGGAAGTGACCTCACCAGTTGGGGTAGGTCTCAGAGAGAGAGTCCTGCTCCGGGGGACAGGCTCTTGTTTTCCTGAGCACACTCACCGCAGGGTGCTCACCACACACTTGTCGTGCAGCAGCAGGTCCCGGATCTCCCTGCAGGCTTCAGGGCCCAAGCTGTTGAGCTGCAAACTGAGACAGGGCGAGAGCAAGAGGTCAGCAGTGGCGCTAGTCAACCCTTCATGTTATGGGGCCAACACCCAGCCCCTCCCCACACATGCCCCTGCTGTAGGAGTACCGCACTCTGGCCCTAGAGGGCGGAGTAGAGGTTATTGCCCTACATGGAGGGCATGTAGGTGCACCTATTACAGTGTGACTCACACCCACCTGCTCACTAACACCCCCTCCACCTCTCCTAGCCTGCCAGGCACCCCAGGACTAGGAAGGAAGAACCACAAGGGGTGAGGTCTCTCCTGAGGCAACCCAATGGGAGAGGCAGCCTGCGTCTTGTGGCCAAAAGCACAGAACTGGACTCTTGGGGTTGTTCCCTGCTCTGCCAGCATGCAGCCTTGGGGGAGTCATTTCCCTATCAGTATTAACAACACTGAACTCCCTCCCCTGCAGTCCTGGGAATGTCAGGCTTATCCAATTAGTGTCTGTGAAGCCATTGAAGGGTGCTATGTAAACGCTCAGTATTACTCCTGGCAGGCGCTACCGAGTTATGGGTCAGCCATAAGGCAGCCATCACCTCTGCTTGGAAGATAATACAGTATTTTTTCCCCAAACAGGGAGAAAGTGCTCCCCATTTTCATGCACAGACCAGAAGAGGGGCAGTACCAGCCAGAAGACTAAATGGCACAAGCTCTCAGACAGAATCCCAGAGAGATGTACATGGGAGAACAGTCCCCAGCAGGAAGGGAAATTCAGATGTTGGAGGAGAGAGAGGGAAGGATCCACCATGGATTCCCTCCCTGATTGTGTTTGTATTGATTCTTCTCTGGCCAAAGGGATGGGACATTTTTTTCAGACCCACTGTATTTTCCTTCCCCTCTTTCTTTCCTGATTGCAGCTTGCCGCCTTCTGGTAGAAGGTGAGATTGCAATACCAGGCATATTTAAAAAACGAGACTAGGACAAAACAGGAGCAAAGTGACAAGAAGAGAGTCTTGCAACTGGCCAGGACCTGGACTAAATAGGTCTTTTCCAGCTCTAGATTCCACCTTTTCTGCAGCCAGACAGGATCCATGGAGGGGGAAAACAATCAGAGGGGTGCAAATTTCTGAACAGGCCATATTTTAAAAAAATGCAATTGACTGCTTTCCCCAATCACTTCAATATCCAGTTCAAAACTGCCCTTCTCCATTATACAACCCACTGTGGTATCACCGCAGCCATCTCACAGATCTTATCTAACATCCCATCCCCACACCAATAATCTCCTCTGTCTCTCCGCATCATCTCAACAGAGATGGCGCAAGAACCTTCTGCTCCGCAGCTGCCATTGTCTGGAATAGTACCCCTCCTCCACATTGTATCTTTCCATCTTGTTCAAGTCTCCATCACATTCCAAACCCAATCTGGAAGCATCTCATGGCCCCCTTGTCCCTATGTCTTAGTTTCTCTCTCTGATATCATTCAACTCCACAAAGCTTATGGAGAGTCAGTGTGTACCAAAGACCCTGCACGGAATAGAGATGGAATATATCGTACAGGGAATGGATCACTTGATGATTACCTGTTCTGTTCATTCCCTCTGGGACATCTTTGCATTCGCCACGGTTGGAAGACAGGATACTGGGCTAGATGGACCTTTGGTCTGACCCAGTATGGCCATTCTTATGTTATTCTCTGGTACCAAGTGAAACAGTGGGTCCAAGATACTCTAATGATCTTAACTCTGATCTAAAGTAAAATCTAATGATGGGCAAATGGCTTTCTCCCTCTCTCCCCGCTCTGCTTCTTTAATAAAAAGTTAGCAGAGCTGGCAATATAATCTAAAAATTACTTGAATGGATTTGTGGTGCCTTTAGATAGAATTCCACAAAAGCAAGGGCCCTGAAAAGCAACAGGAATTTGGGAACTGACAGCTGAAATACGGAGATGAAAACCACTAGAAGAGCCTTGATGCCAAGTACGGTTCAAAGAACAGCTGAACAGCAGCCCACAGAGTTCTATAAAGGACCCATCATCTGTAAAGAGTTGCTATCCATTGAGACTACTAGTCCCAGCATGCAATAATCTAGCATGGCTGCTTAGATCAAGGAGCATTGTACACTGATTCATAGTCTCCATGGTCTGTATCTTCGTATTTAAAACGGACAAAGGCAGCAACTCTTTACATCAGGTTTCTCAAACTTCATTGCACCGTGACCCCTTTCTGACAACAAAAATTACTCCATGACCCCGGGAAGGGGGACAGAAACCCAAGCCCTTCCGCCCCAGGCAAGGGGGCCCAAAGCCACAGCCCGAGCCCTGCCCCCCTGGGGGAGTGTGAAGCTGAAGCTTGAGAGCTTCATCCCTGGGCGGTGGGGCTTGGACTTTTGGCTTCAGCCCCAGGCCCCAGCAAGTCTAATGCCAGCCCTGGCAACCCCATTAAAACAGGGTCACGACCAACTTTGGGGTCCTGACCCACAGTTTTGAGAACCACTGGTTTACACCATTGTACGCAGCTCTCAGGCTCCAGGCAAGCTGCTGATGGGAGTACAATCAAGGCATCCCCAGATATAAATGGATGACCTAGACCCCGGGCAGAATCAGAGAAGGAGGCACTCACTGGAGCTTCCGGCACCGTAGCAGGACAGGGAAAAGAGTTCTCAGGCTGTTGACATCAAGATGGCATGAGCTCAGGTTAAGCTCCTCCACCTCATGGCTGGTGGTGCCCATGACAGATGCCAGAATGGAGCACTTGAGTGGGGTCATCTTGATGGAGGAGAGGTTGATCGTCCTGAGGGAGTGGATGGCCTCAGCCGTGAAGCGCTCGTTCTGGAACTCATGCAGGAAGACGAGGTAGTCCATCAGCTCGGATGGGGGCAGCCACTTGCGGCTGTTCCTGATCATGGTCTTCTTCATAGCGTTGGCAATCTCAAAGGCTGCCAGGTTCTTGATGGAGCAGCCAAGCTGCTCCAGGAGGGCCCGGTTGCGGCGCGACAGGAGCCCACCCATGAAGATAGGGAAGAGCTCAAAGACTTCATCATCCGGTGCCTCGTCAGGGTGGTGCTGGGGGCCCTCCACCCCCAAGATGCTGGAGTTGATCTGGTCTAGCACATCGTCATTGAAGTAGTCCTCCTCCTTGAACATCTCCACCGCCATGGTGTGGGCAATGGTGTCGCGGTCCTTGCCACTGAGCCGGTTGAAGAAGCGGGGGAACATCTTGAGTAGGCCGAAGAGCAGCGGCAGGATGCGCAGGGGGAGGACCTTGGAGACGATGCTCAGCACCAGAGTCACGTCCTCGCTTACCTTGCCGATGACCTCAGACACCTCCTTCCCCACCCGCTGTGCCAGGGTCTTCTTCTCGCCCAGCACCACGTAGAGGGCTGCCAGGTACTCCTGCATGGCAGGGATGGTGAAGACAAAGGTGTGCTCCTTGCCCGGCTGAACGCAGGGCGTGAGGAAGAAGCGGAAGACGTCAGTGCGGAAGACATTGAGGAGGTTAAGCTCACCCTCCGTCTTCATCTCCACTTCGAAGCACTTCTGCAGGTCTTCATCCGAGAAGCAGGTCTGGCGGGAAATCACCCCCTCATGGGCCAGCTTGCCCACCGTCTTGGCTACGTATTTCATCATGGAGACGTTGGTGGGGTCGGTGCTGTCCAGGATCTCCCCGCTGAAGTTGAGCCGCAGGAAGCTGGTGTAGATGCCCGTCAGGGTCTGGCCGGGAGGCACCGACTTGGTGAAGTAGAGGAAGTGCAGAGTGGTGCAGACCAGCCAGCAGTAAGAGGGCAGGAAGCAAGCAGCCGCGATCTGGTTGTGGCGCTCCAGATTCCTCGAAAGCATCTCCACCAGGTTGTCCCGCTCATCCGAGTTGCTGCTGCTCCCGCTGCCGTTGCAGCCGGGCTGGCTCAGGCGCATCTGGAAGTACTGCTTCTGGAGATTGGTGTCAGAGAAGCCACAGATCTCGGCGTAGCGGCCCACGTACTTGCTGGGGATCCGGCGCACGGCGGATGGGCGCGTGGTGACGATGATGCTGGCCTGCAACCAGAGCAGAGATGCACAAAGCTGGGATTTAATACAGTCCCTCTCTTTCTCTGTCAAACCATTACTGGCCTGATCCAGAGCCCACTGACCTCAATAGGAAACCTCTCACTGGTGTCAGAGTGCCTTGTGTCAGGCCCTATATGACTAAATGACTTGAGGAGGAAGGGCAAGGACTGGATGGGATTAAGGTGATGATTACCTCAAGGCTGCTGGTTCACATGCAGCCCAGGGCAGCAGTGATTTAACATCATCGCTATCTGAGGCTGGGTGTGAGGGGAGTTTAGGGGATCTCAGTCCGGCTGATGGACTCCCACACATTGCCTTTTTCTACAAATCCCTCATGCCGCAGCCCGTACTGATGGCACAACAGGTCAGAACCGCCAGCACTAAGATGGGGCATGTCGTGCCACCTTAGCAACCCCCTCCGTTCATTCGCCTCACCCCTCCGCCGACACCCATTCCCCCATGCCTTCTGGATTTGCCACCTTCCATTTAGGCTGTCCGTTCTTTGGGTCAGGAACCACCTTGGGGTTGCATTTGCTATGTTACATCGATAACTGCAGGTTGTCAAGAAACAACCCTCCCAGCTGGCACGGATCGGCCTCTTTGTTCCCAGCCTGTGCAGGGAGGCCAAAGACTGAATGAGCTTTGAAGACTGGACTCCCCTCTCCCTCCTAAGGGCCATGAGGGGCGTGGGTGTCCTTCCAGCACAGGGGGTGTGGGGAAGCTCCTTGCTGTGCCTTTTACCAGCCAGTCAGGGCCAGTAGAGGCCCCACCAAGGAGTGGGTTCTGGGCAATGCTCCCGGGATCCCCGTTTCTACCTGCTCACAGCACCGGGTGGGGAGGAACACCAACCTCTGGCAGCAGGTACTTCCTCAGCAGGTTGACCACGATGGTGGAGGGAGGCACGGCCTCGTTAGGGTCGCAGCAGAGCTCAGTGCCAGACAGCCGGAAGTCCAAGTTGAGCCGCTCCAGGCCATGGAGGATAACGAGCACCTTGAGGTTGGTGGAGCCCAGCAGCGGCAACACCTCCTTGAGGTGCAGGTACTTTTTGGTGATGAGGCGCCGTAGCGAGACGGGCACGTTGCTCTGGGACAGGTCCTCGCAGGAGAAGGGGATGACCAACTCGAAGTGGGGCAGGCGCCCATGGCACCAGTCCACCACCATCTTTTTGATGAGGGTGCTCTTCCCTGTGCCCACTGTGCCGTACAGCACCACATTCTTCACCTGCTGCCCGCAGGCGTCCGCGTCGAACAGGTTCTGGAGGCCGATGGTCCGGCTACAAGGGGACTGGAACTGGTTCAGGATGGTCAGGTCAGGCGAGGGCTTCAAGATCTCCTCCAGGGAGCTCTCCCTGATGACCGGGTCCACGTGGATGGTGTCCAGTGAGAAGGATGGGCCGAACTGCCTCTCCTCATTGGGCTGGTGGCTGAACCAGTCAGACAGGCTCTTCCGGTGCTTCTGAATGGCGTCTGAGGGGTCGGGGGGGGGGGAGTAGAGAGATGCTCACAAATACGGGGCGGGGGGGAGGGCGAAGGCTGTCTCAAGTTTCCAAATTGCTGGAGCCCCTCCAGTACCCCCAGCGCTAGAGTCCCGCAGCGCAGTCCCGGCACCGGCTGCTCCAAGCACTAACAAAGCCCAGGAACCCCCGGATCCAGCTAGCTCCCCCCTTCATTCCTGTATTGGAGCAGCACTCGTGCTGTCCACTCCCCACCCCCACAGCCCAACCTGACCTGCCAAGACGGTGCCTTTAATATTGCTTTGTACAGAGGTAACATTTCCCCATCTAAAGACCCCCCCAGCACACTACGAAGGGTTGGAGGGGCATGGTGACCCTCTCTGTTTCACACAGGGTGAGGAGCCCGCTGGCTCCAGGGCCCCGCAGCGAGTCAGCGACAGAACAGGGAATAGAACCCAGGACTCCTGACACTCTGTCTCCTTTTCTAACCACCGCACCTCACCCGGGTCAGTGACTGCATCCCAGCCTGCTCACCTGACTCCCAGTCCCGAGCACACCCTACCACCTCAGCACTGCCCCTCTGTGATGGGCTCCTACAGCGTGGCAGAAGCACGGGGCCTTACCGGAAGAGGCCACATTCCTCAGGGCCATCTGGCCAGGCCGGGAGGAGCTCGGCTGAGACGCACTCTCCTGGAATCCTCCTTGGTAGCGAGCAAAGCTCCTGCAAGGAAGCAGGCAGGGAATTGTTGAGAGAGCAAAGCCCAGAGTGGGACAGCAGAGTCTGTCCCAACGGCCCAGAGCTGGGGCAGGCTGCAGCTTGAGTGAACCTGGACATCCCAGCCAAAGACATGGTTAGCTCACCAGCCAACCCCTCAGCCCCGGCCACAGGGAAACTGCCTCCCTGCCAGTGACAAAACACTTCCGAAACGAAGGAAGGGAGCAGCTTGTGTGCAAACACAGTGGTGCGAGAAGAACTGGGGAAAGCACAACTGCAGTAGGACCCATGTCAGCTCCAGGGGCATTGTGGGAAATGGGGAACCTGAAGACAACAAACCAGGACCTGCTTCTTCCAACTCAGCCCAAAGAGAACCTCCCCTTGTTTGAGCTCTGAGCTGCAAAATGTGCCCACTTTATCCTGAGACCAGGTCTGGTTCCAGCAGGAGCCAGGCAAGCTCCCCCCAACCTATCTGTCTCAGGCCTGCCATCGAGGGACCCATTCAGGAGTTCAGTCTGCACTCAGGCTTCGATCTCTCCTCTGAGCCAGAGAACAAGGGGGGGCCTGTTAGTGCCGGGGGCTGTTTGTTATGTGAATACTTGTCCACTGGGAACTGGGCAGAGGCCAAACTCATTTCATAAGGACCACCAAATAGCAACAAGCCACCTTATATAAGAATGGACCAGTGTCCTGTCACCAACAGTGGCTGGGGCCAGATGCTTTAGATGAGATGAACAGAAAAGCGCAATTATTGAGTGAGCCATCCCCTGTCGTCCACTACCAACTTCTGGCCATCAGAGGTGTAGGGGCACCCAGAGCATGGGGTTGCATCCCTGACAATCTTGGCCAATAGCCTTTGTGGACCTACCCTCCATGAACTTATCTAGTTCTTTTTTGAACCCAGTTATACTACTGACCTGCACAGCATCCCCTGGCAATGAATTCCACAGGCTAACTGTGCGTTGTGTGAAGTAGTCCTTCCTATTGTTGTTTTAAACCTGCTGCCTATTAAGTGCATTGGGTGACCCCTGCTTGTGTCATGTGAAGGAGTAAATAACACTTCCTTATGCACTTTTTCCACACCAGTCATGATTTCATAGACCTCGATCATCTCCCCCCTCAGTTGTCTCTTTTCTAAGCTGAGCAGCTCCCCACACATAACCTTCTGTCATCAGCTGGGGTGGGTTTGAATGGGTTGCCTAGGGGTGACAGGCCCCTTAGCCTGTTCCCAGCCTCCCTTAGCCTGTTCCCAGACTCCCAGAGCTAGTCCCTCTGAAAGATCAGGAAGAGCCCAGCTGAGAGGGCCTCAGCAGCCTCCCCCCACCAAAGCCATGCATCCTGGGGCAGGATCTCAATTAACTTTAACACCCACACCGACAAATTAGACCAATTGCTTTATGTGAGGGGAGCTGCCTTAGCCACCCACCCCTTGCACTTGGGTCCCCTTTACTTCATGCCCCTGCCAGCTTCCGCAGGCGCTCCAGGCCCTACCTGGAGGGGGACATTTTGGAGCACAACCTGCCAGCTGGGTGAAGCATCCTCCCAAGGATGAAGCTGCTCCTGGCACCTGAAAGGAAGGAATGCAGGAGGTCAGAGAGAGCAGGATTGAGAGAGATACAGGATGGTGTCCGTCGCCTGCCACCCGCCCCCCAGGGTACCGACCCCCGCTTAGCACCCTTCTTCCTCTGCACTCCCAGAAAGAGGAGGAAGGAGCCTTGCTCCAGCAGCACCGGAGGCCCAGACAGCCAGGATGTTCTGTGCACCTTCCCCAGGGTTCTGGCTCCATGTGGCCTGGACCGGACCATGCTCCATGTAGTGTGCATCTGTGCACGGCCAGGGAACAGGATGCTAAGGCAGCGATGCCAGATTCGAGCCCCAGGGAGACACCTGCCTGCAGAGTCATGGGCTTATGTTCAGAGCATAGGCTTGGGAGACAGGAGCTCCACTGTTCAAATCCTGTCTCTGCCACTGTCTTACTCTCTGGCCTTGGTATTTCCCCTGTCTGTGCCTCCCTGTGAGGGACAATACTCGCCCCCCCAAGGGGGTTGTGAGGATCAATTAGCTAATATCACAGAAATCATAGAAATATCAGGCTGGAAGGGACCTCGAGAGGTCAGCTAGTCCAACCACCTGTGCTAAGGCAGGACGAAGTAAACCTAGACCATCCCTAAAAGGTGTTTGTCTACCCTGTTGTCACAGAGTGTGGGGGAGTCCGAGGCCTGTACCCCTCTTCCTGGGATTCACTGTGACTCTCAGCCAGCCAGTAAAACAGAAGGTTTATTGGACAGAAGGAACACAGTCTAAAACAGAGCTTGTGGGTACAACCAGGACCCCTCAGTCAAGTCCTTCTGGGGGAGCAGGGAGCTTAGACCCCAGCCCTGGGGTTTCCTGCGTTCCACCACCCAGCACCAAACTGAAAAACTAACCCCCCCCAGCAGGCTCTCTCCTGCAGCCTCCGTCCACATTCCCGGGCAGAGGTGTTACCTCCCCCTCCTGGCTCAGGTTACAGGCTCTCAGGTTTCCCATCCCCAGTGAAACTCCCCTGCCACATTCCCAGGTCAACACTCCCCCTCTCTGCTGCATCACACCTGCACTTAAAACCCTCCGATGACGGAGACTCCCCAACCTCCCGAGGTAACCTGTGCCAGCACTCAACTATCCTTAGAGAGACAGAAAGTTTTTCCTAATATCCAACCTAACTCTCTGTCACGGAGTCCCTGGGCGATGCTCTGGAACTGCTCCCCATGAAACCAGTCAGGACGCTGGGGCAGTCTCCTTTCTGTGAGCAGCCTGTCTGCAGGACACACAGCTCACACAGCTCCCACCTTCCTGGGTCTGACCTCAGAGCAGTCAGCCTCCTCTGCCCCTCCGTGCACTTCCCACAGTGAGTCCGCCCAGGCGGGGTCCTGGGGAAGCCAGAGGGTCCTGCCCCCCAACTTCGCAGTCAGATGTGACACTCAGCCAGCCAGTAAAACAGAGGTTTATTAGACAGGAACATGGTCTAAAACAGAGCTTGTAGGTGCAGAGAACCGGACCCCCTCAGCTGGGTCCATTTTGGGGGGCAGTGAGCCAGACAACCATGTCTGCCTTTCACTGCATTTCTCCAGCCAGGCTCAAACTGAAAACTCCCTCCAGCCCCTCCTCCTCTGGGCTTTGTCCCTTTCTGGGCCAGGAGGGCACCTGATCCCTTTGTTCTCCAACCCTTTAGCTCTCACCTCGGGGTGGGGGTGGGGGGAATGCCAGGCCATCAGTTGCCAGGAAACAGGGTGTTGGCCATTCTGTGTGTCCAGACCCCTGCACATACCTGTCCTCTAGGGCTCTGCAATGATCATACAGCCTTACCCCACCACCTAGATACTTAAGAACTGCACAGGGGAAACTGAGGCACCCCCACACTATTCAGAGGATACATTAAGAACAAAAAGAAAAGGAGGACTTGTGGCACCTTAGAGACTAACCAATTTATTTGAGTATGAGCTCAAATAAATTGCCAGTTTCCACAGTATGCACCCGATGAAGTGAGCTGTAGCTCACGAAAGCTCATACTCAAATAAATTGGTTAGTCTCTAAGGTGCCACAAGTCCTCCTTTTCTTTTTGCGAATACAGACCAACACGGCTGTTACTCTGAAACCTGACATTAAGAACAGTCCCACTTCGTCACACTCTCCCTTGTTGCAAACTTAGCTGAGTCCTTGTTGTCCTGCCCTCGATGGACAAGGAGAACAACCTTTTACGTATTGGCAGACTTATCAGGTGCCCCTCAGCCTTCTCTTGACGAAACATACCCAAGTCTTTCAACCTTTTCTCAGAGATCAGGTTTTCCAAACTTTGAGCATTTTTGTTGCTCTCCTCTGGACTCTCTCCGATTTCTCCACATCTTTCCTAAAGCGTGGCCCCCAGAACTGGCCATGGGTACTCCAGCTAGGGCCTCACCAGAGCCAACCAGAGTGGGACAATGACCTCCCGTGTCTTACTTAGGACACTCTTGTTAATACAGGATGCGATGCTTTGCAGACCCTGGGCCTGCTTTGGTGCAGATCCTGCTGATTCCAGTGGTAGCTGCAGGTGCTCAGCTCCTGTAAAAAGCAGGCTCTTTCTAAGTGCTAAGTTATGAGCAAGCATCGAGGGCACCGCATCACATGAGCCAGAGAATTCTTCCCAGCAGTGGCACAGCCTGACCTGCAAATAACCTCCCAGGGAATTCCCCCACTGAGGTCTCTGCCTCCTGGTGCCAGGGCATGTGGGAATATCTCCCCCCAGTCATCCACTCAGGACTGGATTTTCCACTTATTGCCCCAATGTTTTTCCCCTTCTCTAGCACTGTCCATCCACGCAAAGCACTTCACTAAGGAGGTCACTACCATTAACTCCATTTTACAGATGGGGAAACTGAGGCACAAAGTAGTCAAGTGACTTGCTCAAAGTCATCCAGTGAGTCAGTGGCACAGCTGGGAATAGAACCCAGGAGGTCTGTCTCCCAGACCCCTGCCCTGCACTGCCTCTATGTAAACTAGAAGGAAACACTTTGCACAAACACCACCTCCCCGCCAGAATGGTGCAATTAGAAGTGACATAACTAGGCCAGCAAGTCTCCTCTGACAAAGCAGCACAGACTGGCTGCAGTGTGAGCTGGGCCCAGGCAGAACTGCTGCCATCCCAAGCCCCCAAAACCCAGCACCCAACCTTAGACCCACCGTGCTTTTGTCTTAACGCAGTTTCATCAGTGGGGAATTCACACACAGGACATGACTGTGATATGGCCATGGTCACTAGGTGAGTCGGGGCAGCGCCAGTAGAAGAACTGGGCTCCCAGCCCCTTGCTGTAGTCTCTAGACCTTCCCACCCTCTCAGAGCCAGGAACAGAACCCAGGCATCCTGATTCCCCTGCCCCACTCATAAGATCATGCTGCCCCAGAAGGTAGAATCCAGTGATTCCACCTGCAGCCATAACAGGGAGCTGCAAATTTCACTCCAAAGGGATTGGGCTCTGGGGAAAGCCAGGTAAGAGGCTTCTCACCTCAGCTGCTCTCACCCAACGGCTGCTTACCTGGTGCAGAGCTGGGGGACAGCAGCATGCACGTAATCTCTCGGCCTCCGAGCTTGGGGCCCTGGATCCTGCTCCAGCGGGTCCCAGCCTGGGGCAGACATCTCGGGCACTGCATGGCAGGGGACTTGCTTCAGCTGAAATGCAGAGAGCAATCACTTGGGGAGGTGGACCACCCCACTGCGGTGCCCCAGCTGGACAGGCTGGGGTCCTCAGTCCCACCACTGAGCTGTGTGCTGTGAGGGCCAGGTTAGCAAAGCCCAGCCTACCCCAGGACACACCTGAGGGCTAAGGAACCAGCATCATCTTGCATGAGCAGAAGCCCAAAGCTTGCTTCATTCACCCTTCCTCCTTGGGCTCTCACACCAAGAGGCAAGCATAAATAGTGCTCTCCCCACCAAGCAGAGAGATTAGCAATCTTGGAGCAGAGAGGGGGCCCTCAAGACAGCTCTTCCCTGTGCAAACCCATAGTATCAGGCCATCCGCTCAGTCTTCTACCCTGTCTGCAGCACTGGGGAGATCCCCTTCCTGACCTCTGTAGTGATTAGCTGGTGCCCTGCAGCTTTACTGCACTTTGGGGGCCTCCGTCTCTTCTCACACTGGTTTAAATGGATTATCACAGGGAACGGATGTGAGCAAGAGAAGAGTCAAGCCCATTGTACTGGTGGGAGTTTTTTGCCACCTGAGTCACAAGCAAAGGAGGGTCTCTGGGTCAGGCAAAACAATAGTTCTAAGCACGTAAGGTTCTTAACCAATCACCTGAGCGAGGGGCTGCAGCTGTTCTCATTCAGTTAATTTAGGGGAAGAAAGAGACAGAGCAGGAGGTGAAGGAGCAGTGTCACTCCCCCCCCTTCAAAATCGTGAGTCAGGCCCTCCCCACCTGAAGATCGCACTACTTATTCAATAATGACATTTGAGTCTTTCTTTACCTTCTTGGGGATCCAGACTTCTCTCTCCTGACGAGAGGCTTCACATTTAGTTTGGCTGGTGCTGTTTAGAGAGTCTCCCACAACCAGGTGACTCCAGGGGTAGGGGCTTTAAGAAAGAGATCAAAGGTGAGAGTCCCGCTGACATGGGGAGTGTTGGCAGCTAGGGTGACCAGACAGCAAAGGTGAAAAATCGGGAGAGGGGGTGGAGGGTAATAGGAGCCTATATAAGAAAAAGACCCAAAAATTAGGACTGTCCCTATAAAATCGGGACATCTGGTCACCCTATTGGTAGCTCTGTAGTGTTAGAGGAGAGAAATATCCATCCTCTCCCCCTTATGCCCTCCCCCCTCCAAATACCTGAGTGGTTACAGGCTTTTCCCCTTGGCCTGTCAGTGACAGTCAGGGGAAGGACAGGCCGGTGACCTTCTCTACCAGACAGATCCCAGGGGCCCACTGAGGAGACCGTCTCCTGCTGCATTCATGTCTCTCTCCAGTGCTGCAGTGGCAGCCGGCACAGAGTCCTCTATCCTGAGCCTGGCAGCCTGTGCTGGCTGCTCTGTTGGAGAAATGAGACACAGGCTTAGGGCAAACCCGTAGCCTCCTCCCCTTAAAGCAACAGGGGAGAGAGACTCCAGCTGTCAAGCTGAAATCTGGCCTGCTGCTTTCAGGCTTGCAGAGAGCAGCGCTCGGGAGCGCCCTACCAGGGGCTGCATTGGAGAGTCTGGGCCAAAAACAGTCAGGAGTGGGGTTGCTGCTGCCATCCATGTTTGTCAGGGCTGAATGGATCCCCACCGAGCAGGTGTGGGGCCCCCTTGCTCTGCACACCTGTTGAATGCAGCGGGAGTTTAGCAACTCTGAGGCAAGGGTAAACTGGAGCAAGAGTCAAATTTAAAGCGGAACAAGCTTGTTTCCAGCCCAGACAGCTGCTGCCAATTGCTGAATCCATGATCTTTGTGAGCAGCCAGAACAGGAGAACATATGTGTCCAGGGAACACCTGGTTCATCCTCTCTCAACTGACTAATACCAGTCTCTGCTCCAGGCCATGTCTGACTGTCCCCAGGGGAGCAAGTTGTGGGCATTGCCTCCTCTGAGGCTTCTCAGTGCTGGGAGCGGGGTGCCAGCCCTGCCCTTCTCCATCTGCGCTGTAAGGCTCAGGGACTCCTGCCCAGTGTGAGAAAAGGAGTTGGTCGTTGCATCTGGGTTTAGCTGTGGCTGGGTCTGGGGGCATTCCATCACTGGTAGATGTAGGGAGGGCACTGAAGGGTTAACAGGTGACATGCGAGCAGGGTGTCTTTCCCTCCCCAAGCTGTCATTACCTGGGCGGGAATCCCCACACAGCAAGCTACTCAGCCTCGCCTCACCTCTCCTCTGCCTTGTGTTTCAGGCACCCTGAGAGTTTCCAAACCACACAACAGGAAACCTCTGGTCCCAGGGAAGCTACCTGGGCTCTGGGCTCTCCTGTGCCGCCCTCTTGAGTGGGGCCGGAGCTGCGACGACTCACCGAGCCCTTTCGGATGCTTTTCATCTACCCATCTCAGAGCCCTTTCTGAAGGAGGGTCTGTCTCATTGATTATGCCCATTTTACTGCTGGGGAAACTGAGGTACAGAGCAGGCCCATAACAGAGCTGAAATAGAACCCAAGAAGGTCTGGCTTTGGAGTCCCTTGTGGTAACCACTAGACACTTTGTTAGCAAAGCTGGGACTAGAACCCAGGAGTCCTGACTTCGAGTCCAGGGCTCCATGCCCACCCGACTTCACGGGCACGTTTTGCTGTCCCCTATGCTCCTGTAACTCAGCAGACCCCTGAATTTGAAAGGCAGGGTGCTGTGAAGCCCACTGCCTGGGGTCCCAGCTGTTCTATTTCTATCAATAGCTGGGCAGGGATGCTGCTCTGGGAGGGGCATGTTTGGGGTGAAACCCAAACTGGGTCACAGTGTCCCAGAGCCACCAGTCTAGGGACTTACTTTTGCAGCCTCTGCTCAGGGCAGCCCCACAAGGTCAGCACAGAGGTCCCTGCTGCCATGAACCCCACAGACCCCGTTACCATTGCCTAGGAGAGATAAGCCAGTTTCCTGCTCATTCTGTCTTACACGGTCCCCGCCACAGAGCAGAAATACACCAGTCGTTTCTGTTAAAAGCCAGCCCCTTGCTCAGAACCCAGCCCACCAGAGAAAGCCAGAGATGAAGGAAATCAGGGCTCTGGCTTCTGAGCCGCTGTGTGCTCGGACTAGGGGGAGCAGGGACCCAGCCGGCTCAGAGAATGGGGACTGAGGAAAAATGAGACTCTGGAAGATCAAAAGTTACCTAGAGTGTTTTCTCAGCCAGCTGCTGTGTGTTAGTCCCACAGCCTTCGGTCCATTTGGAATCGCTCTTCCCCACCCATCACTGCATGCAGTTGTATCTCTGCCATCCCTGGCAGCTGTTAAATGTTGCCCCGTGCCAGAGAGCGTCCCTCCCTTTCCTTTCTGTGTTTTTAGTTCGTTCTCTGACAGCTTCTCTCTGGCTGCTTCCTTGCAGCTGTAACTTCCTGCAGCTCTGGCCCCTCCCACCGCCTCTACAGCTGGGGAAGCTGCCAAAAATAAGCCGGGGTGGTGAAACCACAGAGAAGGAGAGGGAGAGGAGAGCAAAAGACAGCTCCTCCATTAGCACTGCGAAAGTTATTCCGGTGCAAAAAGGCCCAGAGCCTCAAAGTCAATGGAAATCTATGGCTGTTAGGAACCTAAACACCTTGGAGGATCTGGGCCAAAGAGGCCGATTCTGATTGCATGCCAGTTTCACGCCATTGGCTTCAGGAGCATCACTCCAGATTTACACCTGTAGAAATGAGGGCAGAATCAGGCTCAGGTCCTTGCTGAAACAACTTTACTAACACACCTGTGCTGTGCAGGCTGATGGCACATCACAATCATGTGGCATCATTAAGTATAAATTCGAGAGTCTACACTAATCAATAGAGCAAGCTCTGTGCAAGGCCCTCCGGCTATTCCCCATGGCCATAGCGATCATTGGTATGGCTTCAGCACCGAAGGAGGGGTGCATTGGGCTTTACAAACCTACCCAGGCAAGGAGCTGGTGAATTGTTAAGATGCTTAACGCAAAGAGCAATGACGACAGACAGTAGTGGATTCAGGGGTAGGGGGGGGACAGGACAAGGGGGAGGAAATATGGCTCCTGAGCAATCTTTATTTTAGCTGTGTTTGGAAGGACCGGCGAGTCCTGTTTGAAGCAGGGACCATCTTTTTGTCGTTTACGTCCAGCACCGCGCAGAGCGAGGCCCTGATCCCTGACGATGGCTGCTAGGCACTAAGATAACATCATTCATAAATAACAATGACCATTGCTGTTGTTATGGTTGGGGACAAGGCCCTAAGAGGGATTTTGCAACTCACCTGTTACAGTCTGTGGTTCCACTCTTGCAGCTGCAGGGAACAGCTCCCAGCAGGCAGGAACATGGGTGGGATGGAGTCATTCTCCACTTCCTTCCTCAGTATTACAGGCACAACTGTCTTTTGGGGTTTGGCACCCAAACACCCATCCGTTTCTAGGGAAGGTTTCGCCCTGGGAGGTGACTCAGAGCTTTTCTGGCTTTTCCTGTCAGCCCAGGCGCTGAATGAGAAGGGTAAAAATGCAACAGCCATCCAGTGCCTCGAGCTTTGCACGGATGGTGGTTACTGCAGCAACACTGAGGAGCACTTGATGGGGGAAGCTCCCAGGTGCTCCAGTCCCAACCTTTCCCAGAAGGAAGCGGCCTAGGGACAGGGCCCTGCTCTCCCAGGCCCAGGTGAAGTGCTATGGGGAAAAGAGGCGGGGGCATTGACTGGGGGAGCTCGCAGACATGCCCGTCCCAGTGTCTCCCAACAGGAGCCGTGTCAGCCCTGTGTCGTATGCATTCTCTCATGTGCCTGTTTTCACTGGGCGAGGGCAGAATTCCAATCCTAAATGACTTACACTGGCAACAAATAACCGGGAGACCTGCTTGTCTACTTGACAAGAGAAGCCCCTGGGTCTTACCAGGGACAGGAGAGAACCTCCTGCATCCTGCCCTGGGAAGTGCCTGTAGGAATCATCCTCCCCACTCCCCACAATGAAGACAAAGCTGGATCATTAAACACCATCTGACCTTGACCCCCTCAGAGCAGGGTTAACCCCCTGCCGTATGTTGGGTCTGGCTCATGTGAGGTTTCTCCTCCGTCAGCCACACTTGCCGAGATGACCCCCACGCACTCTCAACCCCAAACATTCACCACCATACTCACACCCTTCACACCCGCGCATCCCTGCACACGCTCACAGCTCTACTCAGGGCATGTGCACCTGCATCGCTGCACACAAAGCAACACACTCCACACGGGCACACGCACACTCATACCCCTGACCCTACACACAATACACATGAGCTCACAACTGCACCCCCAAAGAAAAAGACGCCTGGTTCCCTAGCCACTCAAAACCACATGCCCACACCCAGCCCAGCCTGTACACACTGGCAAACAAATTCACTGCCTAGACCCCCTACACACATGCGCACATGCCCTTCAGGCCCCCAGAGACGGAAAAGGCGCTCTGACATGTACAGTATAAATATAGGTTTTATTAAGGGTGTGAAATCCAACGAGTACAGCTGGCATCTCAGGAACACTGAATTAAACTGCAAAATGTCTGCCTAGCTGCTGACTCCTGTCACCCTGTGAATCTGGATGGTGGTCAAGATTAAACTAGTAACGTCTCTGCAAAGACACCATCATGAAGTCAGGAGCTACAGACAGACTATACCTGCATGTGTGTGTGTGCAGACAGCACAATCCTCTTCACTGGAACTGACCCTCATCAGGAAAGAGACATGCCAGTTTCCCAAGGGGAGCTCTCAGGCTGGGAGAGATTTGCTTCCCTTTCACCACTTGTTTTGAAAAGATACGCAGAGGGCCAGGCTTGGGGAAATGATAGCAAGGTCATGTGGATCCACGTAGCCACCTCCAGTGAACAAAGAGATCGCAGAATGTGTCCTGAATGCTGGCAGACAGCGTGTCACACCTGGCCGCTGTAGCAAAGGGTTTGCACATGAAGCCATTTAAACAGACTCACGGTGACTGTTAGCCATGGTTGGAAACACATTGGTTGTGGGACGCGGTCCCAATTAAACAGACACACCTCTTATGATTAGGTGGCCCGTGACAGATTCTATTGGCCAGACCTCTCTATGCTACACACGTATACACACACACACACACACGCACTCCCTATACAAACCCATCTGGTTATACAAACATGAAGAACACTTGAAAAGAGACTTAGAACACACACACACCAGCCATGTTGAGATATCGATGGGAAACATGGAACAGCTGAGATAGCCATGTGACACTCTCTGGCCCAGGAGCTCACTTGGTGGCTGGATGACACAAACTTTGTCCACACGGATCGAAACAAAACACGTTTATTGCCTGATTTGAGGGGAAGGTGGAGACCTGGAAATGCGCCCGCCCACCCCATCCATGGCCCAGCCTCTTCCCTTTGCAAGCCTTAGCACCAGTGGTTTGATTGTGAATCTGCTTCGCCTGTACGTGTGAATAAGAGTATCAGGGCATGCAAGTGTGCCAGACTGTATCAGAGAGTATGTGTGTGTGTGCTTATGTGAGTGCCCGGAGAGAGAAGTTGCAGTGTTGCATTCATGCCTTTGGATGGGAGTAGCTCTCCCGGTGGGTGGAGCAGTTTTAAAGAGAAGCTAAACACATAAGGTCATTCAGGTTATGTTGCAAAGCACACAAACCCTAATCAGCAGCCTGAACAAGGACTTGCTGTCCATTAAAAGTGCATTGCAGCAGTGGTTCCCACACTTTTTACTGGGGTGATCCACCAACTGCAGTTTCTTTTTTTGGTGACGTACCATTACATTTATGCACCCTCTGTCCCGGCACCAGAACCCGAATCCCAGCCCTGTGTGTGGGGAGGTCCTGGGGGAGGGGCTGGAGACCAAGTCTGCCCTGTACTCCCTCCCTCAGTGGCGACTCCTGTCCCGCAGGACTGGGTCCTGCTCCCCACTCCGAGTGTTGTGAGCTGGTGTACCAGTCACAACGCCTGTGACCCTGTGCGCCAGTCACAACGCCTGGAGCAGGGAGCCAGGCCCAGACCTGTGCAACAGGAACTGCCTCTGTGGGGTGAGCGCAGGGCAGGCTTGTCTGCGACACCCACCCCCTCTGCTGGGCCTCCCCTCTGCACCAGGCAGGGAGAAGGGTATGTTCACCTAGGGCCCAGTGATGGTTTAATACAGCCCTGGATGTAACGACCCATCTAAAATCTTCCCGTGACCCACTGGTGCATTGGGACCAGTGTTTGGGAACATTACAGGAAGGGACAGGACTGGAAAATGGAGAGGGAGGGGGCAGAGAACCCTCCCTTGCCCGTAACACTCACCTCCTGATTATCCCAAAGAGACATGCAGGAAGGACTTCCCTACCCAGAGAGGGGGCGCCAAGCCCTGGTGCCACACAAATTGGCATCCAGAAGGAACCTAGTGCCCCCCAAAGTGACTGGCAATGTCAAGCGCCCCAAGGAGCATGCTCTATTAAAGTGCATCGTAGTCACTTGTTACAATCCTAGGAGCAGCGGGCCATGTGAAAGAACTTGGTGCAACAGACAAAGCTCTGGCACGCCCAGCTGCCCTCTTTGGAGCACGCCCTGCCACCAACACCCATGCGGACGGGAATTTCATGTCAAACTCCCCGGCATGGGAGGAGGCCCTTTGATTGCTTTTTCTGATCCCATTTAAGGAAGGAGAAAGAAGAGACAGGATTGCATCAACCCCCCAGACCACATATCAAAAAAGAGCCGGCATTATTACTGTGAGTGGCGGGTCACAACTGCCTGACCTCTCCCCATCCTGCCGAGAGGAACACAAGTCACAGCCCGCACCCTGTACGGCTGGCATGTTGTGACGCTAGGGGAGACAGGAGGGAAAGCCCCCCTGCCTCATCTTCCCAGGGCAAGGAGAGGTAGGCAATGGGGAGGCAGGCAGGCAGAGAAGGAAGGAGATGGCATCCTCTGGGCTACACAGCTGTCCCTGACCTGAAGCAGCAGCTTGGCTGGAGTCTCGGGCAGCAAGTCACAGAGAAGACTCCACTTCCAAGCAGGTTGGAGCAGACCGGCCTTCCTCCAGCTGCATGGCCACGGCGGCTCGCTGCCTGGACTGCTGCCAGTGACATCCCTGTGTGACCCCCCCATTAACACTGGGAGGAGGGGGCAATCCCCCCTGCCTATGAAGCAGCACCCTGCTAATCCGACTCAGACAGGCAGAGCATTTCCTCACCTCCGAACATTAGCAGCATTAACCATCTCGCATACTGGACCATGGGCCCCGTCTCCGCACACGCCCTGGGAAGTGCGGGTAAAGGCGCGCGGTCACTAAAGCAGCCAGCTGGGAGGTGCTTGCCCAGTCTCCCTCCATCCCTGGTTGACAGCAGGCGCGATACCAAAGGGGCTGAGGGCAGGTGGCCTTCCAGAGATGAGCTCTCCACCTGGCATTGATCCGGCATAGTAGGTTTGATGTGCCGGTGCTCCTTTCACAGTCCATACAATCAACAGCATTGTGCGTTCAGTGCCGCTCAGAACAGCTGCCATCATGGGCCTGGGAAAGGGGGCACCCCAGCCAGCCATTCTCCCCCGACCCCGCAAGCCAGGGGTCTGTCCCACACCCCATCTGTAAAACTTGGGACGGCACCTGACCATCTGGAGAATGAAGCCAGCTAGAGCAGGCTGAGTGAGGCACCGTGCACAGGAGGGTGGCTGGGACGGGAGGCTGACGGCCTGTACGAACTAGAAAAAGTGCTGGCCGGACAGCTCCAGAGCCTTGTAGGTATCTACAGACCAGGGCAGCCTAGGCAGCAGCCCCTCCCGTGCCAGCACACCCCGGCTTTCCTCAGTCCCCTGAGGGTCAGCCCATGACTCTGCTACCCAGCCTGGCCATGCCACCCTGATGGCCAAACACAGGACTTGTCAGTGGGGCTGGTTTGCTGTTGTCTCCCTTTCCATATTCCCCCTGAGGTCATGGATTATCTAGTTACCAGGGAATTGGGGCCTAGGAGTCTCTGCCCAGCAATCAGCCTTGACCCCAAAGCTCACTCAGCAAGTCTGGCTGGCTCCACCCGGGGACCCCTTGTGCTTTGTATTCAGGAGTCAGTGAGCAATGCTTGCCCCCACACAGCAGGTCAGAGGTTAGTGAGCCCAGGGAGACACAATCCAAACCTCGGCAGCCAGGGTCCCACACCGAGGCTCACAAGCCATAACCGACCTTCCGAACCACCAGACGCACCAAGCTGGTCCCGTCTCTGAGCTGTGCTCCTGCAGCATGGCCATGGCCCACTACCAGACAAGACGCAGGAGGGACGCAGCTTCCGGAGACAGGTGGGGAGGGAAGAACTGTACCAGGCAATGGAGGCCACATCCAGTTTTCTATTGCTTTGATCCCGCTGCCCCAGCTAAGATCCAGGTCCAGTTCAGGGCGGGGACCCCATTCGTTCCTGTGCAGGTGAAGGGTGGGGAGAAGTTCCAGCCTGGGAGAACTGGGACTCAAAATCTCCCAGAGGGTTGGAGATCCACGGTGAGCAGCTCCTGATTCCTGCATGGCCCCCGGTGTCCACCGCGCACCACCTGCCCCCGCCAGAGGCAGTGCAGTGAGAAACTCAGGTCCAGTCCATCCAGCAAGAGAGACCCAATAAACACCACACAAACAGCCCTAGTTCTTCTGGGAGGGGCAGCAGCTCGGGCCGCTACTGAGCAAAGATGATGCTGGAGAGGGGTTTAGACCACTGGAGGATGTCTTGGGCGTAGGTGGCATGGGTTCCAACCTTGAGACAGCGCGGGCAGCACATTGCTACACCGGGCATTGGCCTGGAGGGCTCCCAGCATCTCTGCCCCTCCATACTTGCTTCCTGAAGGGCTGAGCGGGAGGAGAATCTATTGCAGAGCAGGACCCTACGCTGGGTTCAGACCCCATCACGGGAGTCTCCCTACACCAAGAGGGGATAGACCGACCCGGGGGTTATGTTAGGGATGCAGTGTATGTTCACGGCTGGGCCACACACAGCTTTGGTACTAATACAGTTAACGAAGGCAGCCCCCAGCGCCGACACAGTTAGACGGGATAGCTTAGAACCCAGCCCCAAGGGAAAGCAAGGGAGGAAAGAGAGATGAGGGCAGAGAAGGGGAAAGTGTCACAGTTTGTAACCACCAGCCAAGCCTCTCATGAGGAGCTGTGGCGACAAGCAGCCTGACTGGTTTGAAGATGGAGCCTGGTAAGTTTCTGGATGGGGCTGTAGGATGGGGTTCCCAGCGACAGCAGGGGCCGGACACAAGGACCTAGGACCTTCCCTGCCTGTGCCCATGGAGTGAGGGACAGAGAAAAGGGGAATGAGAAAGAGAGAGGGGAAGGAGTGAAAGCAAGGAGGAAAGAGGAGCGAGTGGTGATGGAGGGTCCTTGTTAGTCCCCAGGCTGCTTGAATCGAATTGCACTGGGTCATCTCACTGGCTCTCACCCTCCAACATCTGGGTCCTCTGCTCTCTACATACTGCCCCTTATCAGGATCAGGGCTCTGGGCCAGGGGTGGGCAAACTTTTTGGCCCGAGGGCTACATCTGGGTGGGGAAATTGCATGCAGGGCCATGAATGTAGGGCTGGGGCAGGGGGTTGGGAGGGGTGTCAGGGCAAGGGGTTGGGGTGCAGGAGGAGTGTGGCAGGGGACTCAGGAGAGGTTCAGGAGGGGTTTGGGGTGTAGGCTCTGGCCTGGCGCCGCTTACCTTGAGCGGCTCTGGGGTGGCAGAGGCCCACAGCGGGGCTAAGGCAGGCTCCCTGGAGGAGCCGGGGGAGTGGGGGGGCGAGGCAGGGCCACAGAGATGTGGCGCCGGCTGCTTCTGGAAGTGGTGCAGGGCCAGGGCAGTTTGCCCACCCCTGCTCTAGGCAGCCCCACAGCATTAATCCCCTCCCTCCCCATCTCCTCCATGAAAACTGAAACACGGGAGTGGCAGTGGCTTGTTTAAGCCCCAAACCAGTAACAGAGCAGATGTGGAGCTTAACTGAGCTCCTCCTTCCCTGCCCTACAAACACCCGAGTTCAGGGCTCTGGAGCCTCCATTTCTAGAGCACCCGTTCCCCTGGGATGGTCCTAAAGCACTCGACAAACTACACACATGCAGCCCCCTCTGGGCTGGAACACAGCAGCTCTTTGACACAGCACAGCAACACTACATAGCACCTCAGGGCAAGAAACAAAGGAGAATTCTGTCTCTGATTGCAGCTGCTAAGGACTTTAGGGAAGGGAAACCTGAGCTGGAATTTCGCCAGGACTCCAAGACTAACCCCTGATTGACAAACAAGCCACAAGATTAAAGTTTGTAGGGCCTGGACTTCAAGGCTCATCTGAAGGACACCTCTTTGACTACCAGCTCCCCCTAATGGCACCATGGGCTCAGTATGGCCTCTAAAGGGAAGAACAATTCCTATTGACTCTCCAACACCACTCCCATCCAAACACTGACCAAGCCTGACTCTGATTAGCATGCAAGACCTGACCTGCTCCCAGCAGAGCAAGGTGCTTTGATTGCAGGCATTGCAAATGCTTTGAGCAGCACAGGAAAACACTCTGCTTTGGACTCTGGCTTGTCAGCTACTGCAGGGGAAACATGGAATACTGAGCTCAAGCCTTGGCATGTCAAAGACGGGAGGAATCGCTTTCAAATAGCTCCGCTCTCTGCCTCCCAGTTCTTCCCAAATCTCAGCCGAAATCATCTTCTCTTCTCCCCTGCCCCTGAAATTCCCTCTGCTACAAGTTATTTGCCAGTTATAGCTACGGATCATGTTTTAAGTACCAAGAGCTTTACAGAGCTGCCACTTCAGGTGTACACCGAAATAAATTAGCTCATACAAGGGGAGACCCTCAGCTGATGTGACTGGAGCTATGCCGATTGACGCCAGCTAAATGTCTCCCTGCAAAATGCTCTGTACACAACTGCTACACACGGTAAACACTGTTTTGGGCTGAACACAAACGCACCGGGGATTTTTAATTCTGTGCTTGCTTTTTCTATTACTGATTAGGGAGCTCAGGGAGGTTTTGAAATTTGTTTGTCTTCAGCTATTCAGGGCTTCAGTTGCAAGGCCAAACTTTAAAAGGGGCATTGTCCCATTATCAGCCACAAATGAAAATGTCCTTCCATGCATTGTAACAAGACTGGGGGTTATTAAACACAAAGGAGAGCTCCTTTACTTTGCACCTTTCGTGCCACTCAGGGCCACATCCTGCTAATCTCAATGGGGCTGGTTCATCAATGCCCCGCACCTTGTGTCATCATTTTACACTTGTGCAAAGCAAGGGTAAAACATCTCCGCTCTGATTCGGCAGGATTTTTGTGCAGGTGTAAGTGATGATGCAAAGTGCAGGTGAACTGGGAGAATCAGACCCAAGTGGTCTGCAGCATTGGGCCCCTAGGGACTGATTCTGATTTCAGAGGGGAGCAGAAACTCCACTGAGGTCAATCACTGTGCCAGATCCTCCTCTCAACCCAGCCTAGGGTGACCAGATGTCCCAATTTTATAAGGGACAGTCCCGATTTTTGGGTCTTTTTCTTATATAGGCTCCTATTACCGATTTTTCACACTCGCTGTCTGGTCACCCTAACCCAACCTAACTCTGCTGGCTTCAGGACAGCTGCCTCCCATTCACACCAGTGTAAGAGAATGGAGAATCCGCCCCCTTTCCTTTTCACCATTTACTCAACTCCCAGGGAAACTGGTCAGTTTCAACATGGCCAGCCAGGTTTGCTCCTTCACTCCCCGGGTCTCATGCAGTAGTCCAACATGGCAGGGCCCTGGTGGCAAACCCAGCAGGGGCGGAAACTCTCCCACCTCCGGAAAAAACATTTTAAAAAAATTTCATTGAAATGTTTCTACCAATTTAGGATCCTGCCAAATCCTAAATGCAGAGGCCTGATCGACCCGCATCCCCCCAGAGCAACAGTACTTGTTCCTGTGCTAAGTGCTGCCGGGTTGTCTTTTGGTTTTGGTTTTTCCTTAAGAAAAAGGGAAGTCTACAGAAAAAGACCGGAGCTATGGCATTGGCTGGCACTATGGCTAAAGGTAAACATGAAAGCCTCCTGCCACTTAGCCGATTGTTGTCTTCTGATTTCTTCTTAATATGGATACACATGCTACTGGACATCGACTCGCAGGCAAGTTAAAACACTGCACTACACAACTGTGCTTTGCGGGAGGTAAACGGGGTTCTGACCGGCGCAACCCCCTCCCCCAAAGCCTCTTGGCGGGCTGCTCTCTCTTTGTCTGGCTTGGAAGACAGCTGCCTCCGTGGGTGTCCTGAGGTGGTGGTTTGGGGCACAGGGTGGAGGAAGGAATCCAAGATCCATCTGATGACGCGGCTCCAGGGGAGAGAATGAGGCATTCCAGGACAGTACAAAACATTTGCGATGAAGAGTGTGGAAAGGTTAAAACAGTTCCGAGATGTCCCAAAAAACCTTCTCGACTGAGCCAGGACTGGCCGCCACCTCCCCGATGCCTCCCCTGTGGTCCCACATCCACAGAGACTGAGAATCCCTTTGGGAATGTCCATGCTGTGGCAGATCAGGTCTGGGAAAGGCATCGGGCTCCGATGGCCCCCTTATCTCTCAGACTTCACTTTGTACCTGAGGACCAGGTAGGCCAGGAGCCGCAGAATGAGGAAGAAGATGCCCAGGATGATGAAGTCCAGGTAGAGTTTGGCCTCTTCCACGTCCAGCTCCTGGAGGATCCTGCTGGGATTCTGGAAGGGGCAGGGAGTCTCCCGGCACTCCAGGTCCTCACGCTCCATGGCGTAGATGGTGAGGATGACGCCCTCAAAGCCATACCTGTGCCAGAGCACAAGCAACATTAGTTCCAGCTGCACCCCGGATTTTCACACACACGGGGTGGCTTCTACTCACCTGGCACTGGACTGGGTGAGCCTCTGGCCTGCTCTGCAGCAGAGAGCCAGCCACGGGTGATACCGATTCTGCTGCACCTGCCAAGACTGGCATCAGCATCACTGCACGCCAGGGAGCTGGCCGGGAGAGGCCCCAGCACAGCTGTGCACCAAGGAGCTGGGCAGCAGTGGTGCTGGTAGCACTTGGGGGTATCAGGCTGGCCAGCCGCAGAACTGGCGCTGCTGTGTGGCCGCGGGCCAGACAGATGCACGTAAAACCATCTCCCCTAAAGCTGGCTCTCTCCGTCCTCAAAGAAGCAGCAGGTCTGTGCAACCCATCTGCAGCCACAAGGAGGCACCATCCCTCCAGGGTCCTTGCCTCTCCTGCATCCTACCACCCGCCAGCCACAGCATCCCTGGAGCAAGGTGCCACGGCTTGAGAGGGGGTCCCTGGTAGCTGGATCTCCCCTCAAGCCCTAGGGCCAGGCCTGAATCCCCTGCAAAGCCTTCCCAGAGGGACGTCTGTGGGGAGCATTAGCAGGGATGCAGGCAGTCACCGTCCACGTGTGAGTGTTGCCAGTTCCCTGTTCCCACTGCTGCTGCGAGCCCCCACCTGACATAGGAGACATATGAGGTCCACTGCAGGTACGTGGGGATGGTCTTGAAGCTGACGAAGAAGCCTGAGAAGAGCAGGACGGGGATAGCAGTGACCGGTCCCACGAACGTGGCCACCTGCAAGGCAGAGGCAGGCCAGAGTCAGGCATGGCAATGAGGGTCGGGGGGGCACAGCATGCAGCCAGTGTCACGCGAACCCATGGCCACACACATGCCCTGGTGTGCACGCACACTTCCACGCACATGCACGCTCATGCTTTCGGTGCCACGCCCTTGCAGGGCTGACACCCCCTAGCACACCTGCAATCCACACACCCTGGCACATCACTGGCTCGATTACTGACCCTGATAGAGCAGACGGGTGCAAACTCTGCCAGAGGCTGTCCCCGTCGTGTAACCCAGGGTCCCCACCAAAACCTGCACCCCCTCTGACCTGCAAGGAGGTGGAAGCTGCTCCGATCAGAAGCCCCAGGGACTGTGCCACCAGGGCGGTGGAAGTGGCGAGGGCGGAGAAGAGGAGGAAGCGCGTAGCCTCCGGGGGCTGGCCTGTCATCCAGTACACGATGCTGCAGTAGGCTATGGGGCAGATCACCTGCAGGGGGTGGAAGGGAGATGGTTCAGCAGGACCCACCTCCACTAAAAGGCTCCATGCTACGCCCTGCAATGAGGGGGTCTCTGCACCCGGCTCTGTGGCCCCCAGCATCACAGTGGTCCAAGTTATACTGTGAGCTCCACAGGGCAGGGATCTGGGACCTCCGGAGCTCTATGAACCCCCCTCTCTGCACCTCTCCAATGGGGTCAGGGCCCAGGATGTGCCACGAGTGGCAGGAACCCGGGAGAAGCCAGCCCTGGATCTCCCTGTAGGCAGAGCAGCCCAGGGGCCGAACCTAGGAGAGTCTATTTCATCCCCCCACCCACCCATGCTGAATCCTCACCTGGAAGGGCACATCTGCCATGGTCTTGGCCAGGTAATAGGCCTTTAGGCTGTACCAGTAGTTCAGGTGCTCTCTCAGGAACACAGACATCTCCAGGGGGACTGCAGGCACAGAGGGACACGGCAGGTTAGCAGCAAGCGGTGCCCTGTGCCGGCCCCATTCTAGGGCCCGCCGGCTCCCCGCTCAAATAGAAGCCGGGGGAGGACTGACAGATGCTAACCCTTGAAGCCCAGTAGTGCTGCCAAGCAGCTCCCCAGGGCTCCTGGGAGGTGGCTGAGCCCTGCTGGAGTTGCATGGCTGTGGCTGGTTCTGATCCACGATGCACCCGCTTCCTCGGGAGCCAGCGCCTCCAGGAGCGAGGGGCACTGGGGTCTACCCTCAAGAGCCGAACTGGGCCCGGAACTACCTACACTCCACCCCCTGCCCATCACTCCCAACCTCAGCCTCTCCCAGGCCTGGCTGGACCCCATGGAGGAGCTCAGCTGCCAGAGCTAGGGGATCCCCAGTGGTCCAGGGGCCTGACACCCCGCCCTGCACATCACAGGGCACTGGGCTGACCTCTTAGCCTGCCCGGGGCTCTTCCACTGAGCCCCCAAAGGAGTCCCTGTGCTGCATCAGCTCCTGCCCATAACGTCAGCACTGAGTGTACCCCGGGCTCGCCCCACCTGCCCTGCAGCGACCCCAGCTAAGCCCTAGGCCTGGGCAGAGGGAGTTACCGGCCCGGGTGTTTCAGTGCAGCACAGAAAGCTCCCAGCCGCCAGACGGGCCTGCCCCACCCTCACTCCTGGGATCTTCCCGCAACCCCCCCGGACAGACACAGTGCTCTAGGGGAGGTGGGGGCAGGTGAGTGCCGTACATGTGAGGACAGTGGGCATCAGGGCGGCGAACATGAGGAAGAGCATGGAGAAGAAGAGGAAGCCGGTGTTGTTGAAGACCTTGCCGGCGTCGTTGCCGATGTGCAGGTACAGCAGCCCGATGAGCACCCCGATGCAGATGTGGGACATGAACCGCAGGTGGGTCAAGACCTGCAGGGGCAAGATGGGCTCTGCGCTCAGAGAGGGACTGCCATGAGCCCCGGGCGCGCCTGGCCGCTTGCTGAGCGTTCACCCCGAACAGCAAGGGCAGCGATGGGCCCCCTCCACCCGCTGGCTCCAGCAGTAAGGGAGTTCCCACGATGCAGCCTCTCCCTTCCCTTCTCCAGCCACCAGGCCCTGGTCCCTGCTTTCTCCACCCCGTCCCCTCTGCATGTGCCTTAGTCCTGCCTCCAACCTTCCCATCCTCTGCCCCCGGTCCCCTCCCCTCCCTCTGCCTCCCAACCCTGGACCCTGCTCCCCATAGCACCTGTCCCCTCTGCCCCAGCCTTGGTCTCTGCCCCCTCCCCGGCCCTGGCCTGGCCCTCCAGCGCCCTTCCCTTACCGTGTCTCTCATGATAGACAGGAACGTTCTCTTGAAGAGGATGCAGAACTGGGTCATGGTGCTGGTGGCAAACGTGTGGCTCTCGATATGATCCACGTCCTGTGCGGGGGGGACCAAGACGAGGACACGGAGAGTCAGGGACCCAGGGGCTCCCAGCCCTGACATGCAGACCCCCTCCACCCCACATGGGCACCTGCTGGGAGTGCGGGCACCAGCCGCACCCAGGGGAGCCTTGTTACCCCCAGCACCTCAGGGACAATGGGCCCAGGCCAGGCCAGCACCTGCCACGCCCCTCGCCCCAGAGACCATCTCACTCCCTACAGCACCCTGGACATCCCTGGGCATCCCACGACAGGGCTGCTGTACACACCCTGGGGAATGGCTCTATGGGGGCAGCAGGGCAGACACAGCACAGGTGCTCTGGTGTGTGGGGAGATCCCCAGAGAACAAGGGGCACTGCCTGGGGGGATGGGCTCTGGTGCCAGAGGCCTGTGCTCTGTCAGTGCCCAGTTAACACAGCGATGGGCACCCCAAACTCCAGAGGTGTACAGACGGACATTACTCCCTCGGGGTGAGGGAACAAGGCAGGGGCTGCTCCCAAGTCTCAGCCGCTCTGTACCCACCCCCTCTGGAGCCGACCAGGGTCTGGGACAGTGTGATGAGGGCAGGGATGCTGCTGTCCCAGGGATATTCCCTAGATACACCAGGACCGTTCCGCATAGCTGACCCACAGCCTAGCCCCACCTGGAGGGACAGAGCCCAGCACCACAGGGTTCTGGGCATCGGGGGCAAAGACGCCCCGGGGCCTGCCTGCCTCGGGGCTGCCACACTGACCGTCACGCAGGGGACTGGGCAGGACGAGTCCGTCTTCTCTGGGCTGCTCTTCTTCTCGGCCATGGTGCACAGCCCGTTCTGGACAGCACGGAACAGCAATGGGTTGAGGTCTCCATACTCGCCCGAGGCCACTTCGATAACTGGGGGGAACCCAAACACCAAGCACTGAGACCCCTCGGGCCTAGCCACCCTGCCCTGCCCTTCGCAGCCACGGCTGACAATCAGGGGCAGCTGGGCACCCTGCCTCCCCTGCCCTGGCCCCGGCACATTGCCGGGTGGGGGTGTACTAACCTCCATCTCAGGGCTGAGTGGGAGTTAGGCTTGTCTGCTCCTGGAAACGTCCCCCAGATGGGATGGGGAGCTATGACAGAGGTAGCATGATCAGGAAACGGCAGGCGACCACAGGGGAGCAGCCACCTCCCCATGGTCAGGTGCTAAGGCTGGAGTAGCCAGGCAGAGCCCCTTGACCCACGCCAGGTCATAACTTTAGGCATAACCCCCCCAGACTTTGGGCAGGTGTGGGGAGGGAGACCCCACCTCACTCCCAAGTGCCTGGTGCCACTCTGCATGGAGAACTGTCAGTGCGTTGCCCTCCCAGGTCCTCGAAGGCTCCTGTAGCACCTTGCAATGTTCATTCGCCCTGTGAGGGGTCTAGAGGGGGCTCATCCCCGAGGAAATGCAGCCACCTCTGGGGTGGAAGGCAGCAGCTGTTTAGTAGTAACACAGCACAAGTGCTTAGGGCAGGAAGTGAAGAAGTATCTCACATCCGGTGTGAGCCCCGGGGGAGGACGGAACCACATCAGCTGGGAGAGCAGCACAAACTTCTCCAACTCCCAGAAAAACACACCAGCACACCAGGAGTCACATACTGACTCACCAACCCCTAGGCTCTGCCCTCCCGCTCCTGGGAGCTCTCCCATGCCGTCCTGGTCCTGCTCAGCCAGCAAGAGGCGGGGCCGGCTGCAGGCCAAGGGAAAGGCATGGGAAGCCTGGCTTTGCATGGGCACTTACTGAAGTCAGCCGGGTTGTGGTAGGTGGGGCAGTGCAGCCCCAGCCCTTTCAGGTAGGGGATGAGGTTGGTCACCACCCCTTTGAAGATGCACTGGCCCTGGCTCAGGATGTACAGCTGGAAGAGAGAACAAAGCTGCCTGGGCAGGAAATGGCAGCAAGTCCCCCACGAAACATCATGGTCCAGACCCCGAGACCTCCGGCTTCTAGGGCTCATGCAAGCCAGGGAGTGCTCTGCCCCACAGGGAAGGGGGAGCCAGTGGGGGGCCCACCAGCCAAGAGATGCTGCCCCAGGGTACTGGGACTCTGCTCCACAGCTGGTGGAAGTCGGTCCCAGTTTTCTATTGCCTGCCGCACTAGCTCTTGGTCAGTCTGCAGGGTGCCTACATGGCTGAGCTCTATACCCCCGACTCAGCACCTGAGGGCAGACAGGCCCTGCCAGCTGCAGAGACCCCCTTTGTCCCCTGGAGGCAGAGCTCTGATGAGCAGGTGATGCTCCCCAAAGCACAGGGGCGGGCAGGGGACTCACCCACCTTGTCGAACATTTCGAAGAGCTTGGCGCTGGGCTGGTGAATGGTGCAGATGATAGTGCGGCCTCCCTGGGCCAGGGATCTCATCAAAGAGACGACTTGGAAGCAGGAGGCGCTGTCCAGGCCACTGCAGCCAGGAAAAGCGGGGGGAAGAGGGAAGGAAACCGGGTTTGTGGGGGGAGAGGGGGAGTGAGAAAAGGGGGAGATGGAGGTGTGAGGGCGATGGATAGAAGAGGTGGAAAAGAGATCAGGAGTGGGGGAAAGGATGAAAGCAGGGAGGAAGAGAAGTGGAGCCAGAATGAGGTGGTATAGGAATGGGGATGGGGAGAGAATGAACACCCCAGATACAGGGACACCTCGGCAGCCCCTGAGCCAACTCTGGGGGGGCCCAGCTGTGACCCTGAGCTGTTATTAGGGCAGAGCTCCCTGGCTGCTAAAACAAAGCAGGGCTCCCCACTCCCCCAGCTTGGCTACACAGCGTGCCCCACAGCTCCCCGCTCCAGCTGGTGCAGGGAGAGCCTCCCGTCCTGGTCAATCCACGTTCATCCCTGGCTGTGACCCCCCCTCCAATTTCTCAGCTGCAGCAAAGAGATGTGACCCCGCTGCTCATGCTTGGCTCCCCCTGTGCAGCTCCAGGGGCGGGCGACAGCTGCAGGCTCCCGGGGAGGGGGAGCCCCATGCTGGCCTGGAGTGGTGGAGGAGGGAGGCTCCCCATGTGGAGAGCGGGCCCGCGGGGCTGCGAGGAGGGACGCGGCAGGCTCAGGCTAGGGCAGGGCCGCCCCATGCTCACCTGGTTGGCTCGTCGAAGAACATGACCGGGGGGTTGTTGACCAGCTCCAGGGCGATGGCGAGGCGCTTGCGCTGCCCACCGGACAGCGACATGGTGCGTGTGTAGGAGCACTCCAGCAGCCCCAGCGCCGTCAGGATCTCCTGCACCTGGGCCCAGCACAGAGCAGAGAGGGTCACTCCCTGATGGGGCCCCGGGGTCGCTGTGCCAGCCTCCCTGCCCCACACGGGCGCCTCACTGCCCCCGTCACAGCCCCACCTTGAGGGATGTGTGGCCTCCCCGGGGCCAGCGTTTGAAAGGCGCTGGTGGCCCCCAACACTCTTCCTACCCCCTGTTGCTCCCCCTGCCCCCACTGTGCCCAGCCTGTGTCCCCACCTTCCCCAGCCCTCCCAGGGGTCCCACCTCTGGGCCGGTGTGCTGAGCCATTAAGAAGGCTGAAGCAATGGAGGCGAGGGTGTGCCTGTGATGAAGTGGGACTGTTCTTAATGTTTCCTCCGAATATTGTGGGGGTGCCTCAGTTTCCCCTATGCAGTTCTTAAGTATCTAGGGGGTGGGATAAGGGTGTATGATCACTGCAGAGCCCTAGAGGGCAGGTGTGTGCAGGGGTCTGGACACAGAGAATGGCCAACACCCTGTTTCCTGGCAACTGATGGCCTGGGCCCTTCCCGCCTGCAAGGTGAGAGCTAAAGGGTTGGAGAACAAAGGGATCAGGTGACCTCCTGGCCCGGGGAAAGGGACAAAGCCCAGAGGAGGAGGAGGGGCTGGAGGGAGTTTCAGTTTGGGGCTGGCTGGGACATGGAGTGAAGGGCAGACGTGGTTGTCTGGCTCACTGCCCCCCAAAATGGACCCAGCTGAGGGGTCCTGATCTCTGCACCTGCAAGCGCTGTGTTAGACCATGTTCCTGTCGTCTAATAAACCTCTGTTTTACTTGCTGGCTGAGAGTCACGTCTGACTGCGGAGTTGGGGGGCAGGACCCTCTGGCTTCCCCAGGACCCTGCCTGGGCGGACTCGCTGTGGGAAGCACACGGAGGGGCAGAGGATGCTGAATGCTCCGAGGTCAGACCCAGGAAGGTGGAAGCTGTGTGAGCTGTGTGTCCTGAAGACAGGCTGCTCACAGAAAGGCGACTGCCCCAGAGTCCTGACTGGCTTCATGGGGAGCAGTTCCACAGCATCGCCCAGGGACTCCGTGACAGTGCCCTGGGAGCCCCTTTACCCTGTGGGTAGAGGGACAGGATGGGCCCTTCTGGGCATGGCCATGCTACCCAGAGCGTGCCACCCTCCCTTGAAACCCTTCAGCTACTAAGCAGAGACCCCCAACTCACCAGCTCCTTCTTCACCTCCTGCTTCTCATTCAGCTTCAGGTTAGCAGACACCTGTGGGGCAGGGAACAGACACGGGGGGAGCCTGAGGGCAGCCACACTGGGGCCTGCCCAGCTCCTAGACAGAATGACCAGCGGTCTCCCGGCCTCCGCTCAGGATGCCATGGTAGGCCAGGCACTCTGCCCTCAACTCTGCTCAGCAGAATCCAGGGGATGGAATAGCAGGGGGCTGTGGGTCGGGACTGAGGGGCACTGGCAGAGCTGTGTGCATGGGGGAGCCCAGGGCTGTGATAGCAGGGGGCTTGGGCTGGGATTGAGCGTTATTGGCAGAGCTGTGGGGGAGTCCAGGGGGGGCTGTGGGTCGGGATTGAGGGGTATTGGCAGAGCTGTGTGCGCGGGGGGAGCCCAGAACTGGAATAACAGGGCGCACTAGGGGACACAGCTGCAGAGGAGCCCACAGCTGCCTGCAGAGTCTGGCTCAGCTCCCCCAGCTTTCATGAGCACCAAACTCCCCCGGTTACAGCAGCTGAGGACCCCTGGCTGTTTTATAAAACCCAAGCCTAACTGGGTTCTACGTTCTCAATATATTCTGTTCCTATCCCCATATCGACTAGCGTCCATAACCATATAATGGTGCTCACTGCACCCAGGCTGGTGGCATCACTCCGGGGAGGAAGGTGGCCTCATGCCATCACATCTCCATACGGCCATGGGCTCAGTGGCAAGCCCATGCTGGGTTAATCCGGGCCAGGTCTTGTGCCAACTGCAGGGCCAAAACACAGCTCCCAAGCAAGCAATCCCTCACTGCTGTTCCACCCTTTCGGAGCAGCCCTTGAGTCCTGCTGACCCCCCCGCCCCCCACCGCCCACTCACTCACCATCATGGCCTCCAGCACAGTCAGGTGCGGCAGCAGCATGTCGTCCTGCATGATGTAGCAGGACATCTTGCGGAAGGTGCGCAGGTCCCGCGGCCGGCCATTCACCAGGATCTGGCCCTTCATCCCCGTCTCCCTGCGGGCGACAGGCCGAGATGCACGGTGCGGTGCTGGTGAGGCGGAGTGAGTGCAGATCCCTACCTCCCACGGGGATAACCCACCCCCAGGAGCCTCCATCACAGTGCACCGTGCTCCCATCCCTACCGGGCTGGCCGGAAAGAGGGGAACACCAGGCTGTCAGTCCCATGCACAGAGGTCAATCATGCAGCAGGAAACCCTGCGCCCTCTCCCTGCCAGGGAGCTGCCTCACCTGTAACCAGCCAGGATGTTCATGAGCGTGGATTTCCCAGCGCCCGAGGGGCCCATTATCCCGATGAGCTCGCGCCGGCAGAATTTCCCGGACAGGCATTTCAGGAGGGTCTTGTACCCTGGAAGAGGGGAAGAAAGCAGGGTGAGCTCCTCTCTGGCAGAGCCCAGAGAACTGTCTGGTGGAGTGCGAGGACTGGGGAACCAGTGGCCACGATGCAAAGGGCCAGCCCCACTTCGGTAACTCCTCTAGGGTGGAGGAGCTTACCCCATCCCCCACTACAGTAAAACAACCCCAGCCCATGGCCCTTCTCTGGCACCTTCCACAAGGGAAGTAGTGGATTCTCCATCTCTTGTTGGCCTCACATCCAGACTGGAGGCCTCTCTGGGAGACCTGCTTTAGTCAAATATAAGTTACCGGCCTCAGTATGGGGGTAACTGGGTGAAATGTCATGGCCAGTGTTATACAGGAGATCAGATGAGATGATCTAATCCTGTCACGGAGTCCCTGGGCAATGCTCTGGAACTGCTCCCTATGAAGCCAGGCAGGACTCTGGGGCAGTCGCCTTTCTGTGAGCAGCCTGTCTGCAGGACACACAGCTCACACAGCTTCCACCTTCCTGGGTCTGACCTCTGCCCCTCCGTGCGCTTCCCACAGCGAGTCCACTCATGCGGGGTCCTGGGGAAGCCAGAGGGTCCTGTACCCCAACTTCGCAGTCAGACGTGACTCTCAGCCAGCAAGTAAAACAGAGGTTTATTAGACGACAGGAACATGGTCTAACACAGCGCTTGCAGGTGCAGAGAACAGGACCCCTCAGCTGGGTCCATTTTGGGGGGCAGTGAGCCAGACAACCACGTCTGCCCTTCACTCCATGTCCCAGCCAGCCCCAAACTGAAACTCTCTCTAGCCCCTCCTTCTCTGGGCTTTGTCCCTTTCCCCGGGCCAGGAGGTCACCTGATTCCTTTGTTCTCTAACCCTTTAGCTCTCACCTTGCAGGGGGGAAGGGCCCAGGCCATCAGTTGCCAGGAAACAGGGTGTTGGCCATTCTCTGTGTCCAGACCCCTGCACACACCTGCCCTCTAGGGCTCTGCAGCAATCATACACCCTTATCCCACCCCCTAGATACTTAAGAATTGCATAGGGGAAACTGAGGCACCCCCACACTATTCAGAGGAAACATTAAGAATAGTCCCACTCACATCTCTCCCCTCTTCAAGATCGATCTGAGTGGGGTCACTTTAGCCAGTGACCTGGGGAAGTTCGAAGCCACCAACGTTCCCATGGATGCCCCACCATCTCTCCCATTCCTTGGTGGGAGTTACACCAGGCCCTTCCAGTTTCACACCCTCCCTTAGGTCGGGGGTGGTCGATAGCACTCGCAGGCCGCATGTGGGAAGGTTTATGTGGCCCGTGCCCTTTGGCCACCCCCAAAACCCCAGGGGGTCAAACTGGGATTGGGTCTTCTCCCCAACAAGGTGGCCAAACACAGCCACTTGGTTATAGGACTGTTTAACTTTCTTAACAGCTTTCACTTCATCTGAGACCTTCTCAAAGCTATCCACACTGGATTTTTCAACAGGAAAGTCAGTGGATCCATTCACAAAAGAAAATTTCTGGCCGTTAGGAACTGAAACTTTCTTGATTAAATCACTTTCACACCCTTCAGTTGCAGTAAACTGCTTGCAAAGACTCCATGAGGATTCCTTTCCCTAGGGGCTTTTCTATGCAACAATTTACCCCTCACAAAAAGAAAAGGAGTACTTGTGGCATCTTAGAGACTAACCAATTTATTTGAGCATGAGCTTTCGTGAAGTGATGCATCCGATGAAGTGAACTGTAGCTCACGAAAGCTCATGCTCAAATAAATTGGTTAGTCTCTAAGGTGCCACAAGTACTCCTTTTCTTTTTGCGAATACAGACTAATACGGCTGTTACTCTTACCCCTCACAGAAATTCTGCTCTTACCCTCTTTACCAAGGGCTTGCTCTAGAGGAACACTTTCCTGAGCAACAACAGATTCTTTCTGGGTCTCCCTTACATCCAGAATTAACTCTGGCCCATCCGGCGGATTCCTACACAATCCCCTTTCAGGCAAACTTACAGACTTCCTAGATAAAAGGTCAGAAGCATTCTCCTTCCCTTTGCCACACACAAGTTCAGGAATCTTTTCCTTCTTGCTACAGGTTTCCACACCCTCCGTAGGTAACGCAATCAAATCACCTTCATGCTCTCCTTGTGCCCTGGCTAGGATCTCACCCTGGTTAGATAGAGTTGCTACAGCCTTTCCCAACAACACACTAGCAACAGGCAAAATACAAGCACCAGAGTTGTCTGGTCTCGGGGATTTTACATAGACACTAAATGGATGCGACTTAGTTACAGGGCCATTCTCCCGAGCAGACACAAACTTAGGACCCTTCCCTTGCTGGGCTTTAGCTGGATCCAGAACCAGCTCTGAGACAACTGCACGACCCTCAACCATTACAGGCTGAAAGGCCCCTTCTGTCTGCTCCACAGACAAAGAAGAGCCGGACACACTTTCTCCTTTCCCAGACACACAGCTTGGGATCTCATTCCCCTGGTCCCAGCACACAAGGCTGGTCACAGACAACTGCTTGGAGATCAGGGTAGCTCCCTCCATAGGCAAGTCAATACCCCTGACAGACACAGGCACGTTTCCTTCCCTGTCACAATTCTCCACCCAGCTAACAGGTAAGGGCCAGGGACACTCATCTTCCACTCTCCTCGCCTTCCCACCCTGCTGACTAGACACAGCCATCAGCTCACAAGGCTGCCTAGGCTCATCCAGACTTTCCTTACCCAGCATCTTGCCACTCCCCACAGATCCCCTGCCCTGCCTGTGTCTCCCCCACTCAGCTGGGGTCTCAACTCCCACTGTGCTCAGCGCTGCCCTTGCTGTCCCAGTGGGGGTAGGCAGTGAGCTCGCTGCTTTCCTCACTGCATCAGAGCCAGCGTGAGCCCCCTCTCCACCGACTGGTTCCCTGGATTCAAATTCAAACCCTTGGCAGTTACAGGAGCAAGGCCTGGATCCTGTTCCAAAGAGACACAGTCACCCCACAACAAGGTCTCGCAGCTGGTGTCCTGGATCACCCCAATGGCCGGCCAGCCCGACTCCTCCTGTGTCTGCACAGGGATCTGGGCCATAGGCAGAGGGAGGGGCTTCATCCCTGGGACCCTCACCCAGCTCACACAGCCCCTCAGCATCTGAGGCTGCACCACCCAGAGCCTGACAACAGTTCTCTCTGTCCCAGGATCTCGCCACCCCAGGAATGTCTCCCCATTGACCATCACCTTCCGCTCCCACTGGGGGTCCGAGGGGCCTGGCCCCAGGAAACTCCACACAGTCATATAGGTTGGGGTCAGAAGTGGGAGCCTGTCCACCTCCCCACCCATCTGGGTGATGGAGTCTATGGCCTTGGAACCCAGCAAGGGAGCTAGACACCGGGGCTTTTCCGCAGGGTCCCTCTGGTTCAAATCTCCAGCCTGCTCAAAGGCAATGAGGTGGGCATCCACATCCCCCCGCTCCTTAACCAGGGGAAGCAATTTAGTCTTGAGGTTCCCTGCGGAACTGGCCCCCCGGGGTCTATCCCCAGTCACCCCGGGGAGGTCCCCTAGGCCTCTCCGCTCCCCCACCGCCAGTTCATGCTGCTGCTGCGTCTGCAGCTCTTTCTTGGACTCTCGCTGTCTCTCACGGTCCTCTTGGTCTCTCGCACTCAGCTCCAATCCAGTCCGTCTCCGATCCCCCGATGGGGCACCCAATCATGAAGACCCCCATCTGGTCAGGGACGGGAGTCTTGGGGATGCCTGGCTACCACTCCAGCTGCTCCCAGATCCTGCTATAGCCCCATTTGGGGTCAGGAATCTGTTCCTTAGAGCGGTCATCCTCCTCCAGCTGCACGATTAACTGTGCTTTGGTGAACTTTCCAATGCTCAACCCTCTCTTTCTGCACAGGGTTACAATGTCCTTCTTAAGGAGATGGTGACAGGCCATCACTCCGCTCTTCCCAAGTTGTTGTGGACTCACAGGCCTGTGTGCTCTCAGCTCCCCACGGTTTCCAGGGAGAACCCCTAGTGTGCCAGCCCTTCTCGAGGTCACCACCTCTTTGCCAGGGTCGAGCTGCAGACTCCTCCGCCCCTGGGACCGCTCACTGCAATCCCCAGGGGAACCCTGTTACTGCAAAAGTCCTTCTCTCTCCCAGGGCCAAGCTGCAGGCTCCTCCGCCCCTGAGACTGTTCACCGCAGTCCCCAGGGGGACCCCATTACTGCACAGTCCTTCTCGCTGGTCACACACTCCCAGGGGTTAACTGCCCCCCGAAACCACTCCTCTCTGAGCCTTCAGCACGCCTGGTCCTTGTCAATCCCCCTTCGTTTTACTGCTCCCCAGTCACTTACTGCAGGAAGCGCTGTCCATGGGGTGCAGTACATCCCACCGCTGCCGCCAGTTGTCACGGAGTCCCTGGGCGATGCTCTGGAACTGCTCCCCATGAAGCCAGTCAGGACTCTGGGGCAGTCGTCTTCAGGACACACAGCTCACACAGCTTCCACATTCTTGGGTCTGACCTCGGAGCAGTCAGCATCCTCTGCCCCTCTGTGCGCTTCCCACAGCGAGTCCGCTCATGCGGGGCCCTGGGGAAGCCAGAAGGTCCTGTACCCCAACTTCACAGTCAGACGTGACTCTCAGCCAGCAAGTAAAACAGAGGTTTATTAGACGACAGGAACATGGTCTAACACAGAGCTTGCAGGTGCAGAGATCAGGACCCCTCAGCTGGGTCCATTTTGGGGGGCAGTGAGCCAGACAACCACGTCTGCACTTCACTCCATGTCCCAGGCAGCCCCAAACTGAAACTCCCTCCAGCCCCGCCCTGCTCTGGGCTTTGTCCCTTCCTCCCCCCCATCCCCTCCCGGCCAGGAGGTCACCTGATTCCTTTGTTCTCCAACCCTTTAGCTCTCACCTTGCAGGGGGGAAGGGCCAGGCCATCAGATGCCAGGAAACAGGATGTGGCCATTCTGTGTGTCCAGACCCCTGCACACACCTGCCCTCTAGGGCTCTGCAATGATCATACACCCTTATCCCACCCCTTAGATACTTAAGAACTGCATAGGGGAAACTGAGGCACCCCCACACTATTCAGAGGAAACATTAAGAACAGTCCCACTTCATCATATCTCCCTTCTGGCCTTAAGCTCTATCAGTCAAAAGCCCATTACAATTGCTGGACAGGATCATTCTCCCCATGTTGCAGATGGTGAAAGTGAGGTACAGAATGGGTCATCCACACAACGGGTCAGGAAGAGAGCTCAGGAGTCCTGACTCCCAGCCTGTCCACCCATCCAGAGACACATCGGGGGGCCACCCCACAATCTCTCCCGCTCTCTGAGCCCGGTGCCACATTACAAGCCTGCAGACGCTGTAACATCAACCATTGTTTTACAAGCAGGCAGTCAGCTCTGGTGTGGCAACCGTTAGGAATAGATCTCCTGTGCCGGCAGGTCTCCCTCCTAACTGGTGACCTGGAGGTGAAAGTTCCTGTACTACCTGGGACCCCCAGTCCCCAACAGGCCCCCGTGCCAGATCAGGCAATCTACTGCCATCTCCTGGGCAAATGTTATTGAACTAAGTTTAAGTATTTTAGGAGTTCATTGTATTACAAATGCACATGTGTACGTGTCGCTGTGGGATTGCATGGAACTTCTTTAAGGGGGAGGCAGGACTAATGTAAACCCTGGGAATCGTTATGAGCGTCAAAGGATTCTTTTCAAACAATGGGTCAGACAAGACTGACCTTTTAGTTGAGTGGGTTTCCTAGGAAATATTGGGAGGAGGGGAATGCAAATTGCTCACCTCTAGACCCATCCCTTTGAAGGAAAACCCCATGGTCTGTTACAGGAGGAGAAAGTCAAGAGGCCCAAACTAGATAAATGAGTGATTCTCAGATTCATGGGGTATTTGTTCTGAGGTAACAGCTGTTATGAACTTGTGACCACAGAAAACCTCCTTGGTGGGGTCTGAAGGATGTTTTCACCAGCCAGAGCCCTTGTGGAAGTTGGGGTGAACTCTGGCAAGCTTCTTAGCATGTTTGTAGGTTCTTAATACATTTTCTCTGTAATGCTGTTACCTTAAGAATAAATGTGCTTGCTTAGAAAGAGCTGCGTTCAGAAGGTCAGGCTAGATCATTTAGTGTCCCTCCTCTCTCTTTGACTCTGAATCTAGCTGTGTAGTGACATAATTGTGGGCCATTACACAGTTCAAAGCCTTTGACAAGAAAGCAAAGCAAAGCCTGCTTAGATTGTTTGACTTTGCTGGGGAATTCACAGCACAGGCAGGTAACTGTGCAGCCTGGAAATACCCTGGTCAGGAGGGAGAGAGATGCGGGTCTCCGCCCAAGAGCCAGAAGCATAAGAGTGGGTGCCCTTGCTGGGCTCCCGAGGGAGAAAACAGCTGCAGTTTCCCTGAACAGTGAAACCCCATCCCTATTCATTGCACTGACTTTGCAGACAGATGCACCCCGCTGATTTTCCTGCCCCCAATAGGGGAGGCCCAGCCTCTTGGGGGCCCTGGATCTGCCTGGGGCTATGGACCTTAGCAGCAGGGCAAGCCGGAATGTGCTAAGGGTCCCTACAGAAGGCAGGCTGCCGGATGCTGGGGCAGCCTCAGGGCCAGCGGGGAGATGGAATCTCCCAAGAAAGGGAGCTGGGTGGGGGTTCGCTCTGAGCAGGGAGACTAGGGGTTGCAGGTCTTTGTGTAGCTGCTGCTCAGTGACTTGGCAGCAGCCCACCAGCCTTTTGCACAGCACCTGTTGGGATAGGAAATGTGGCCCAAGCCCCAGAACCACGGGGCAGTTCAGATCCAAACACACAGGCCCATTCCTAGCAGCAAAGCTTCCTCCCATCTCCTACCTCCACAGGGGGGGGATCAGGCCTGGGTCAGGGCACCTGTTTCTGCATGCAGGGTCCCTCCCCTACCTTACTAACAGGCGTCTGTCTGCCAAAGGCCCGGCTACTCTGCCCCAGGCTCAGCCCAGATTGGCTCCAGCAGCAGAGCCGCACGTCGATTTCAGTTGTAAATTCCAGGAAGCCAAGGTTAGCAGCAGGCTCCCTCCACCCCCTTCCCTCCATCATCCTGTGGAGTCTGTCCGATTTGCAGCCGATAAGTTGCATGCCCGGGGCCTCTGCGACCATCCAGAAATGAGAAGGGAAAGGACACATGACAGGACTAGTCAAGGGGTGGGGCAGAGCGCACAAGGATAGGCATGTATAGGTCATACTGGAATGGAGCACGGATCCTAATGGGACAGATTATACTAGGACAGAGCATGGCATGGGGATGGACAGAGAGAGGATCCTACTGGGATGATGGAAACCAAACAAGCTGGGATAGGAAACCAAAATGTGGAATCCCAGGGGACCCCACTTTTCTCTCCCCAACCTCTCAAGATCTGCCCCCTGGACAGTCACTGTTACTCATTCTCCAGCACCATGTTAGAAACCCTGGGCTGGGCTCCGCTCTGTTACCCTGCTCACTGCAAACCCGCAGCAACTGCACTAGCTCCAGTGACACGGGGGCTGCTGCTGCACACTGGCCTTGGGGAAACCAAGAGCTGAGCCTGCTCTGTGCAACACGGATGCCTCCATGGCCTGGGGAGCTTCCTGAGCCTACCAGCCCGATGCCACATGGTGCTGAGCACTCTGGCCATTCCCTCCAGCAGGTGTCCAGCGCCTCGCAAGACTGGGGCTCAAAATAAAGACAAGCAAGCACCAGATGAGAAACGAGAGGGGGAGTTTAGGGGAGGTAGGGAGAAGTTCTGGGAGGGTTGAGAGTAAGAGGGGGGGCTTGTTGGACAGGAAGCAGGAGATTGTTCTGCATGTAAGGAACAATGTGTGTGAATGGGGAGAGCTCGCCATGGGCTAAAGAACTCCTCTCCCATTGCCTCCATGCAATAACCGCCTCATTGCCCGCCCCTGACCAGTAACGAGGGCTAACATGTGGTCCCTATTGCAGTTACTGGTGTTTGAGTCATCACTGCTGCCTTGGGGCACCCAGTGGCACACTGACTGGGTGGGCTCTGCCCAGGAGGGGCTTTCTGGGAAGCAGCCCCCAGCAATACCAGTCCCCAGCCTGCAGGCCCTGCGCCTGCCGGATCGATGGCCCACCGACCTACTTTGCATTCCCACTGTGACACCTGGCAGCAGCCACTAATCAGCCCCAGAATTACCAGGGACTTGAAGGGGCTGATTAGCATTTTGCAGCGCTGGGAACAAGATGTCTCGGGGGAGTGCGACAGGCAGTGCCTTGTGTCTCTGAGCAGCTATTACCGTCCAAAGCCAGTTTCGGGGCTTCTCCGGTGGAGGCGTCAAAGAACCGCAGCAGGAGGGGCCCAAGGACTGAGGAGTGGAGCTAGATGGTGGAGCTGGAGCTGGATAACTCCCTGACCCATAGCCACAGGCTCAAACAAGGGCTATCAAACCCCCATGCATCAGGACAACAAGTGATCGGTATAGCGGAAGGTTAGGACCTTTCTTTCCAACTTCAGATATTGAGGGCAGCACCTCCCTACCACGGTCAGGGGCAGATCAGAGAGAGCAAGGATAGACAGAATGAATGCAAGAGCACAGAGAACAGAGAGAGGGATTAGATTAGATTAGATTAGATTAGGAGGATGCCAGGTTTATATCCTTCTAATCTAATGACCTAGACTGTATCTGTCTGCTGCCCACCGGCTGTCGCTTGTCAGCTCTTGGGGCAGGGCCAGTTTTTTCATCATGGCTGGACAATGCCTAGTGCAGCGGAGCCCCGCTCCCCAATTAAGGCCTACAGGAGCTACCCCAACACAAATAAACAAACAATAAGGGTTTGAAGGTCTTGCAGGACAAGCCCTCAGTTCTCCTATAGATCGGGTGCAGATGCCCCCTCTGTCATGCTTTCTCACACGGACGCCATGGTAGAAATAAGGAACCAACTTCCCACTCGTCCCTCCGCATGAAGCTCCTGCCCCCAGCAATCACCACCTTAGGGACACATCCATCCTTCCAGCAACCTCCATAGCTTCAGCAAAGCGCCATGGTTCTGAAGGGGTTAACCCCTGGCGTCTGCACCCATCGCACTGGGGTCACCCTCCGGGACATGCCCAGCCGCACCGCCCCTCCCAACTTCTAAGGAAAGGCTGGACTTCAGCCCAGAGCATCACGGGCGCTTTTGCAGATCAGCCCGGCTAGGCTCCTGGGTACCCAACTCTAGGGTTTATGGGGCACTGCTTCCCTTTGCTGGAAGGAATCAGAACCGCTCACTGTGTGTCCTGGACCCAGTACTGCTAGCAGCTAATGGGGATTCTCCTCTTGCTCCATGAAGGAAGGGTCTGCATTCTATCCCTGCTGCTGCTGTAAAGCCCCTGAGTGTCCCTGGATCAGGTGCCAGGGGAGTAGCATTTCCATCACCCCTCCCTAATCAGCTGGGAAGAGGTGTATCTTGTTTCAGGGCCCAGGGACTGCTCTCCTCGTCTGGGCAGTGTTAACCTGCCCCCTTCCTCTCCTCCAGTGGGGAAGTGCACCCTAGAACCTTTACTGCTGCCATCCAAGGGCACTGTAGGAAATTAACGACACAGCCTGCACAGGAGCAGGAAAGCAGCTGGCCCAGGGAGGGGGCTGGTGGGGCCAGCAAGCAATCTGGGGGCAGCTTTATGGCCCTGCAGCAGTTGCCGGGCCCCTGGCAAGGGCTCCTAAGCACGATGGTAATACAGCGTATAATCCTCCTCCTCACAGCCATGTCGGTGGCTTCGCGGCAGGTTTTCAGAGTCCTGGCCAGGCTGGTGCGAGATGCTGAAGATGGGGATGTGGTGGCATGTGACAAACTACCCAGAGCCGGGAGAAGCGGCACCCGGTTCACACACCTTGCTCCTTGCATGCAGAAGGCAAACCCAGGCGCTAAGCTGCACCCCCTTCCCCAGCCCTGCACGGCTGGCGGCTCTGCGTGGCACACAAACCACAGCACACACTCCAGACGCCAAAGGGCCGCAGCTTGCAGCCCGGTTACTCAAGTTCATTGACAGCCAGTAACCCCCGGCCGCAGCAGAGCCCTCACTCAGCCCACCCCTGCGTGCTGCTGGGGAAGGACAGCAGGCTCTGCAGGGCTTTGCAGTTTGCCTGTCAGCTCCGGCATGTGAAGATGGGGATTGTGCTGGGGCCTGCTCCCCAGCCGCCTTTCCCATGGGTTGGCTCCCTTCCCTGCCCTCTGCTGTCTGAGTGAGCCCGGCAGAGCTGTGCTCACTAATGGGGTCAGTCCCAAATTAACCCCCCTTCTTCGCCCACTAGAGCCGTCTCTGCCTCATCAGCTGCCCCCCAGGGCCAGATCCCTCTCAATCCCTGCCCCTACAGACATCTGAGGCAGGGAGGGGAGATCTGGAGGCTTTTAGGGAGGGGACAGAGGCTGATGTGAGGTGAGGGGGGGTGAGGGAGACCACCTCTGAGAGAAAGCTTCACCAGGACCCCCAGCTGGACCCCCAACAGCCCATGTGCTTTAAACCCCCTTGAGCAGGGGGTGAGGCTCACACCCCCATCACCCCTGAATCTCACACTCAGTTTGGCGAAGAGCTGTCTCGGCTCTGCTTGGGAACCCCAAGACTCCACCTTAGCAGGCAGCATGGCCCCGTGGTGGGGAGCGAGGTGTCAGGACTCCTGGATTCTGTACCCGGCTCTGCCACTGGCCTGCTGGGTGACTTTGGGCAAGTCTCTGTGCCTCGATTTCCCCAGCTGTAGAAGGGGGGATAACAATGCTTGGTAAACAGACACATGTAGGAAGCCATGTGGGCACCTGTCCACAGCCATGGGCACAGTGTTTGTATGACTGTAGTGCCAGGAGCTCCGGGCACGGAGCAGGACCCTGTTGTGCTACGTACTCTACAAACACAGAACGAAAACAGTCCCTGCCCCTGAGGTTCTAATCTGAGTAATTCAATAGGGAGAAGGATCCTCAGCACCCCTCTTTGAAAGGGGCCAGGTACAATATTTACTGTGACTGGGATACACCCTGGAGCCCCTCCGTCTGGTGAGAGCCTCATTGACTCCAGCAGAGTTTTGCCTGAATAAAGAGCTAGGAACTGAGCCCGCCACCCACTGGAGCCAGAGGGACTACTTGCCTGAGTAAAGGTTGCTCACGGGAGGAAGGATCAGGCCCTGAGAAAGGCCTCAGAGTGTTGCCTGCTATCCCCCCATCTTTGGGTGATGGGGGGAGCTCCCAGCGGCTGCCAGTCCCTTCAGGCTGCAGGCTGAGAACAATGGGCAGGATAGAGTGGGCTCTGAGGGAGTCGATGAAAACAGCAGGCAAGGGGCTGGTCCCAGAGATACCCAGCCTGGACTGGGGAGATGCAGAGTGACCTCATCGTAACGTGTGGGACATTTAGGGTGACATCACCATTACGGGATATGCAGGGAGACAGCATCAGTGTAGCAGGGGGTTAGGGTGACGTCCCATTGCTAAAAGGTGGATGACAAAGCTCAGCTCATTGTTTCTGGCAGGGCTGGATGAATTCGTTACACCTAATTCTGAACCCACCGGAAGGCGCTGGGCATGGATGTTTGACTCAGGCCATATGGGTTCAGAATAGATTCTGCTAAGGAGACACAGTAGGAAAAGGGAACAGACAGGAAATGGGGAAAAGTCCTGATGCAATGGAACAGTTTATAGACTGTGCTTACAGCCCCCAAGTCTGCCAGTGCCAGCAGCTCCGGAGGAGAGAGGGGGTTCTGTCCGTAACTCAGGGCACAGGCTGCGTTATTCAAGGAGAACATTTTGGGCAGTGCAGTGAGAGTCACAGGACCTGGGCCTTAGTCCTGGCTCTGCCATTGGCTCACTGGGAGGCCCAGGGCAAGTCACTTGCTCGCTTTGTGCCTCAGTTTCTCCAACTGCAAAAGGGGGAATAAGGATACTTGGTAAATAGACACACACAGAAGCCATGCGGACACGTGTCCACAGCCCTGGGCAAACTCTGTACCCGAAAGGCCAAATTCTAGAACTTCCTAGAGGCCAGGGTAGGAGGGTCTGTCTGGGGGAGATGAAGGACTCCCCAGTTTGCCTGCACAGGCTGGAATGTGGATCATTTACAGCTGAGGATCCAGGCACCCCGAGCTTCTGCCCAGATGGGTGTGTTACTGGCTGTAAGAGCTGCATAGAACCCCAGCCAGCTAAGACTGGTCAGGCTGCTTCCGGTCTGGCCGGGGGACGCTCCCTTCGTCTCACCAGGTAGAGGTGATACCGATGAGCCCCACCAAGGTAGCAGTTCAAGTCTCCCTTCAGATGGAAGGTTGCACCCACACCAAAATCCAGCCTTTGTTGGGGGACCCCGCCCTGACCTCTGCCCTACCAAGCCCTGGTCCTTCCCCAGCGGCAGTCAACATCCTATAAAACTTGGGACCCACTCGTAACGTCACCCCCAAAAGCACATCCAGTCATCTCTGGCACCCGTGCAGCTGCCCTACGGCATTCCACCCAGCCCTGCTCTTTCTGCAGCTGCTGCGATGTTCCACTCTCTCCTACCGCTACCAAACCCTGGGCTCTAAAAGTGTCTTTCTTCACCCCTCCAGGATCAGCTTCTCTTCTGCCTCCTGGGGCCATTTGATTGGCATCCCATTAATGAACGGAGCTAATTAAAGGAGACTACCACCTACTGGCTGCCATCAGCCTCCCCCGGCTCTCTGGGGGCCCCCCCAAGTTACACACATGAAACGGGGATGCCACCGACGCACGGTTTGGTAGGAGCCATCCTCAAAGGGCCTGAGGAGTGGGACGTCGGGGAGAGCAGGAAACTAACCCCCCACACACACCTACTCCCCTCTCAGCCTGCTCATGCTCTGATCTGACACATCAGTCAGGGTCTTTCAAGTGCCATTCAACCCACCCACCAGGTTGACAGCTTGCAGCAGCTTCCTACAGAACTGGTCTCTTTGAGGGGATTTGAAGCCCTGAGTGCTCTGTTGTCCCTGAGGTTTTGGCCATCTTGGGTCATTACACAGGAGATGTCCAGAGCGGGCAATTCCATTCTGCCTCCCTAAATCCTGCCCAGCGATTTCACTGAATTCTCTTTCACTCCTCTCCTCAATTGTTGTGTGGTGTTACTGGGTGCTTTTTAACAGCTGCTGCATCCCATCTCAGAGGTGGTTGCATTTCAGTGGTGGGTAAATAACCCCTGCAAAGTGCTTTGGGACTGAGGATGAAAGTCACCATATCAGAAAGAGGCTGGAGCCAAGACCTTGGAGGCAAACTCCTCCAAACAGCCAGATTCCATGGCTTGAGCACATCCTTCTGCCATGGTCAGGGAAGGTAGGTACTGGAAAGAGGTTACTGCAGTTTATACAGCCACAGGAAGTGACAAGACTTCCTCCCCTTCAAACTCCTGTCTAGTGGTTTGCACTACACTCTCTATCAAACCACAACCCCACATGGATGACCAAAATAGGAGCAGCGGAGAAGGGCCTGTCACTCCACTCCCCACAGATGTGCTGGGTTGGAGCACAGAAACACGGTTCTTCATTGTTTGTATTGTCCCAGTCCCAGCCCCGGCCCGGGACCCCATTGTGCTAGGCACTGTACAAACACAGAACAAAAAGAGGGTCCCTGCCCAAGGTGGGGGAATCTCCACAGTCCCAGAGGTTTAGCAGAGACTTCCACAAGAGCCATGTGACTGGAACCCCACATGACCCTTTGGAAATATGCCCCCAGGGGTTAATTTAAATATATATTTTGATATCACAGCTGGAGAGTCAAATTCAGCAGCATTCATCCGCCATGCATGGATCCTACAGCACATGGGCGGGAAGTGCAACGCCTGGCGGTGGCAACATGATCTTACTGCCCTCAGCGCTTGTAATTTACCTGTATCTCCCCCTTCTCCTGGCCACAAGCACATCCCAGAAGTGAAACACGCTAGCACCACCTCAGCAGCCTAGGAAGAGACTCCACACCCTCTCCTGCAGGCAGTGCCAAGGGCAGAGATGTCTGGAACATTGATTTCTGACACCAAGAACCACCCAGGTGGAAAAGTATCACCGGTGGGAGCAGGGAACTGATGCTTTCAACAGCCCCCTCCCCGCCCAGGACATGGCAAACACCACAGGATTACAAACTCAGCCATCTCTGACGGGCCCTTGCTCCCCTCCTCACTGCCTTCGGCTGGGGGGCGAACGTGTCAGCACTGAAGGGTGGCTCCATCTTGACTTCTGGTCATCTTGGGTGACGGGTGCTAGGATCGGCAACCAGCTCCCATCTCGTCTTTCTTCCTATTCCAATCCCTCCTCTCTGCCCCGCTAGCCCCATCTCATCAGCCCCCCAAAGGCTGCAGAACCCAGGGAGCATCCTGACCCCACACACCTCCCCTGGCTGCCCATCCCCTGTAGGAGCCAACTCAAAATCACCACTGGATGGACTCTTATTTTAAACACCCTTCCAGGGGCTCACTCCCACTGCACTCCCAGGATTTGTCTTCTCCTTCTTTTTCCTCCCCTCCCACCTCCCTCCTGTCATCCAGTTCTGTCTCTGGTGGGTACTGGCACCTCTTGGATTTCCTTAACCAAGCACTGCACTTGCATTAAACAGAGAAAAGAGTTTCCAGGGAATAAGAGACCTAAACCACCATCTAACCATCTTAGAGCCAGAGCCCTTGGCTTCTGCAGCACAGGGCTGTTCCCAGTCTCAGCCACCGATGCAGCATAGAACATTACTTGCAACAAAGCATTGGGTATTTTTTTCTCTCCCTCACATGATCTACCCAATAGGAATATAAGAAACTGACAGGGGCCCCTATGCTAGCGCATACATCCCACAACAGTTAACCCTTCTGTTACCAGATTAAAATAAAACATTGTTTTATTTATTGTTTTATTTTAACAGCTGCTGCATCCCACCTCAGAGGTGGCTGCATTTCAGTGGTGGGTAAATAACCCCTGCAAAGTGCTTTGGGACTGAGGATGAAAGTCACCATACCAGAAAGAGGCTGGAGCCAAGACCTTGGAGGCAAACTCCTCCGAACAGCATATCCTAACAGTCCCTTTGCCATTGCAGGCGCAAAAGCCTTCTCCTCTACAGCTCCTGCCACCTGTGTCCCCTCAAGACACTGACTTGTGATTTCTTTTCAAATCTCTCCCCTCCTGGCTAGTTCTCTCCATTCCCTGGCCACAGGAACACAACTGCCATGAAAGATGCTACACCCACAGGACCATTGCACCCTCACCAGGAGCTGCCACATCCTACCTCTCTTTCTCCACCAGGAGCCCTCACGGACGGAGTAGGACAGGTCAACGAACTCAATGTCCACGGCCGAACGCTTGGGCAGGTGCGAGAACCTCTGCGCCTCTGTGATGTGATTCTCCACCTTCTTCAGGTGGGTGGTCAGGAGAGGCGCGTCCTGGGAGCCAGCATTGCACACAGAGTCCTCCAAGGCGATGGAGACGCAGGTCGGGTCGATCCCCTTCTCAGCCATGGCGCCGCTCTGGAGGGGGACACCACACATGTGCACCATGGAGACAGACAGTGACCAGTTCATCGGAGCTTGTTCTACGCGGAGCAGCCAGAAACTCCTGCCCCTGCCCCGAGGCACCCCTGCTGGGAGAAAGCTGGGACTGCCCTGGGGTTATTGCTACAGCACCACCTGCTGGGATGCAGGGGCTGGAGTAGCTGGGAGCTCCCCGGCAGCCAGCTCCCACCCTACTCCTGCTAGAACAGGGCAGCTTGGCTTGGTTTTGACCAGCTGCCACGTGGCCTCTGCCTCCCCAATAAATGTTGCAGCAGCTATTAGCATCCCTGGACCAGCGGGGGATTCCCAAGGGAGCTGGCTGCTCGGTGCTGCTGAGTATTAATCCCTTGGGTGCAGGTGTGCACTGGAAGAGTGAGATTGCCCCATGTGCTTGACATGGATAATAGCCCCTTCATGCCTAACCTGGAGGTGCCAACCCCTTCCAAGGCAGAGAAGAATTCAGTGGCTGATCCCGCTATCCAGGATGCTGCCCCCTCAAGGGGCCTTAGCTAGTCTGGAGGGGAACATCTCCCCTCCACTCCCCTGCCCCCACACCCCAGGGCTGATGTACCTCAGCCAGGTTCTGGAGAGCTGGGGGCAGGCAGCCACTCATCAGCTGAGATGTCAATAATTCATGGAGCTCTGGCCATGGCTGGCTCTGCCAGCCAGGCCTATTTCTTAGGCTGAGGCAGCTTGTTGCCCTGTGGGCCCCCCCATCCCTCCTGCTCCCTCTTTCTTCCTCTTGCACACTGAGTGGGGAGCAGGGAGCAAGATCTGTCCCCCATCCCGCTGCATCCTCACTGGGCAGAGGCAGGGAGAGACCAGAGAGAAAGATGGAGGGATTCATGGGTACCCCCTGTAAATCCAGCTAGGCTACTTACTCAGCGAGCCCCCCAGGCTTCCAATCTGCTCCTGCCATTGGCAAGGAGCTGCTGATGCCCAAGGGGAAAATCCCCTCCTGTCTGGTAAGGGGGCAGGAGGTTGGGATGACAGACAAAGCCATGGCATTGCAATGCATTGCAATTCTTGGGGCAAAAGGCTCCCCCCCCTCCCCCAGCCAATCCGTCCTGTGTTAAACCAGCCCGACCGCATCTGATCATCTGCCTCACTCCAGTAGGTCCCACAGGATCCTGGGTTGCTCTCAGCAGCCGGAGCAGCTCAGGCTGTGGTGACAGGCAGGGCGCTAGGCCAGTGCTGGGGTAGCAGACCTGCAAGGAAGAGCTGGCACAGGAGATGCTCTTCCCTACGAGCCTATCGGCCCCTGCATGGTGCTGGACTGCGGAGGGTGCCCAGGGGAACCTGGCTTTGTTCACGTTTCCCTGGCCCTTTTCAGATGAGCAGCAGGTGCCCTCGCCAAAGTCTAACTGGTGTCACCCCAGCAGTAACGGGGACATGAGCCTCCTTTGCTGCCCACCTGACACTGCAGTGCCGTGTTGCTGTGCGCCGGGCAGTAGGCGGTGGGCTCCACCCCAGAGAGGGCTGCACGGCACCGGGGTTCACGGTGGGGCTCATCCGGGGAAGTGGGGGACGCTGTTAGCACTGCCCGGGCCCCCTACACTGCACCTGGCCTCAGGAGAGCCCCAAATGGGGCAGGCCTGTGGGGGCCCTGCTGCTGGGGGAAGGGGAGCTGAGCCTGCAGGCGAGCAGCCCGGGCCCTTTGCCCCCCCCACGGCTGGGGTATTAATGCCTCCCTGGAGCTGCGGGCCCGGCTGGGGAATTCTGGGCAGAGCATCCTTGGCTGGGCCGCTCCCTGATGCAGGCAGAGCCCTTGCAGGGCTGGCAAAGCGCCAGCCCCCAGCCCCCGCGAAGGGCTCTTGGCTCGCTGGCCCCAGAGCCCCGACATCCCAGGCGCTCGCCCCTCGCTGCGCCAGGCGCCCCGGCGGCCGCAGCCCCCCCCGGAGCTAGAGGGTCCAAGGCAAAGTTTGAGCCAGGCGGAGCCCTCGGGGGTCACCTTGACGCCTCCCGCGGCTCCTCGCAAGCACGACATCCCCCCCCCCCGCGCATCGCTCCGACTTCAGCCCCCCCAAGGGGGCAGATGTGCCAGGAAGAGTCCTCAGCGCCCCCCCATCTCTTTCATACTCTGCCCCCCCTCCAAACTGCAGCAAAATTGATCGGCCCCCCGCTCCCCGCACGCACCCCCTCGTGTCTCCGGGCAGCTCACCCGCCTGCGGGTGGCAGGGGAAGGGGGCTTTGCAAGCTGGCCGCCGTGGTATAAAAGGGGGCAGACCTTTGCAACGCTCACCTTAGCGCGTTACGGGGCTCGGCCCGGCTCCCCGTCCTTGGAGGGGCGACGGATCTACCGCGCCGCGCCGCCGCCCGCTGCCTGGAGTCCCCGAGCCGCCGGCATGTGGCGGCGCGTCTCCGTGTAAACGCCCTCACCTTCGCCTTCGCAGACAAAGAGGCGAGGTCTCCTGCCTGCGGTGGCCGAGGCTCAGGGAGGAAGCGCTCGACGCCGGGCTGAGCGTGCACCCACAGAGAGAGAGACCGGCGCAATGAAGGGGCTGCCAGGTTACTGCAGGCCCCGGGCTCCCATCACACTTGCAGCTTCCCGGTACCCGCTGCAATCAGTCCCCAGCTGGCGCTGGCTTCTCCATTGCCTCGCAGGTGGGGCTGGCTCGGCTGCCGCCTCCCCTCGCTGGAAAATGCCTTTCTCAGCCAAGCCGCCAGCTAGGGACCCCTCTCCTGGAGCTGCCTCCATCCATCCCCTGGGTCCTTTCCAGTAGGGTCCCAGCTTCTGCTGAATGAGGCTGGGCTTTCCAGGCAGGTCTTACTTCCCCAGCCCACACAGCAGCCTCTCTTAAAGAGGCAGTAACCCAAGCGCTGTCTTGTCCAGGACCCTAAAGGTAAGGGCTGGCCAGAGCACCTACTCCTGCAGGCCTGGGCGTGCTGTTCGTCCCTTCTGGCCCACCCCAAACAATCCCCCCTCCGGCTCCGAATGGCACGGCTGGCCCTGCTGCAGTGGCCATGGTCTGTGTTCCTGACAGAACGCAGCAGCATTGCACCGTGGCAGCTAGACAGCAGCGTTTGTACCCAGCCCAGCCAAGAAAGAGGGGCCCAGTTCTCTGGAGGCTGGAGGACATGGAGTGCTGCACCCACAGCTCTTGCATCAACTGAAATGTTCTAAAGGCCGTTCCCTGTGGAGATGCGCCCCGGGGATACCCACATTGCCCACTGGCTGCAGACAGAGGGCAGCTACCAGCTTGGCTGTGATAGGCAGCTAAGATCAGGTAGCCTGACCATCACCCAAAGCCCCCCAGAGTTACTGGGTGTAATTAATGAGGGAAGTGCAACAAAAGGGGAAACATTCAAACAGATTCGGAGGTTGATTCATCACAAACTCCCTGCCCTATATGGATGTGCGCACAGTCACACACCCCTTCGGCAAATGGATCTGTTTCCAGTCAGGAGAGCCCAAAGGGTGGAACAGCAGGGAGCGCTGTCAGGGGATTGTGTGGGAACCCTAAAATAAACTAGGGTGAGCCCTTGGGAAATGAAGTATGTCAGCGGAGCTGTGCAGGGAGAGTAGCAGGGATACTGCAGATTGGTGCAGCAAGGTGTGTGGGGGGGGTGTCCTTGGACTGGAATACCTGGGGTCTGCAGGCCAGGAATACGTATCAGCAGGGCTGTGGGGAAGTGATGGGGGGTAGAGGTCAGGACTGAGGTGCATCAGCCAGGTTGTGGTGGGGTGTCTGGGAGGAGGAATCTCACTCTCTGTTCAGGCCTCCATCAACATGATGTCAGAGCCCTGGCGTTCCTCACCAGAGCTCACGCAGCCCCGGCACCTCTCTGCATGGCTCGTGCCATCGTTACTAGTCACACATATCACCCACAACATTTCTTAAAGCATGGAAGACATATGGAAATGAGCGACATTAATGAGGGTATTAATTAGAAAACCATCTGCTGAGCTGTGGAGAGCTTTCCTGCTGCCACCGCCAGTCACCGGGAGGGTGGGAGACAGCTGGAGACAGTGACTATGCGCTGATGGTTGGACCAAACTCAGACTGGGAATCAGTTAAACTGGGAGTCAGACGCAAGCCATGTGTAATGGCAGGGGGGCCACCTGCTGCCAGGGGCGGTAGTGCGGGGTGGTTAAAGGAGTACAGAGGTCTCCAGGTCGGACATTAGGAAGGCCGGGGAGCTGCGAATACCCCAGGCAGGGGACAGTGAGGGGACTTGTTTATACACAGAACAAGGCTCAGCGTGGTGAATTCTTGGTTCATTTAAGTTATCTTGTGAGTTTACACAAGCACCATAAGGGAGTTAAGTGGCTCATATCCCACTGAAAATCAGTGGGAGCTGGGGGGGTGGGGGGAGAGAAGTTTCCAAAAGCTCCTAAATAACTTGAATGCTGCTGACTTTTACAATGACTTGGGCTCCCAAGTCACTTAGGCCCAGATTCACACAGGTATTTAGGCTCCTAACTTCCACTGAAATAAATGGATGTTAGGAGCCTAAATCCCTTTGAGCTGGGCCATAGACAAATCCTACCATAGGGTGCCTAACTCCCTTAGGTACCTTGCGCTATACCCAGCCTAAGACATTCCTGGGTTAATGTGTTACTGCCATTTAATGTTCCATGTAAGCTCATAAGCCGATTCTGTGCTCTGGCTTGTTTGGGTAATTTTTCTTTCATAGCAGGAGTACAACAATTCTGGGTTTGCCTTTTTCAGAAACCGCTGCCCATCTCGTCCATCACTTGGCTTCACTCCTGCCAGGTCAGTAGCGCTGGAAAGGGGATCCCCTCTCTTGGGCATTCCCATGTGTGAGATGAGCTTGGTGGGTCTCAGTCCAGTCCCTAGGACATAAGTGTCTACAGTTCAGAAACCACAACAATTGGTATGAATTAGCCCCCTTTCTGGCAGCTTCAGGAGGAATGGACTATGGAAACTGAACTTCCCTAGGGCTAACAACACTTCTTTTCAAACTTAGGTTTTCTGGGGGGGCAGGGACTCTCTCTCATTCTGTCTATACAGCCCCTAGCGCAATGGGGTTCTGAGCCTGGCTGGAGCCTTCGGTTGCTACCACAATACAAATAATACCCTTAAGGCAGGACTGAAACGCACAGATGAGTCAGTGGCAGAGCAGCTTGCCTAACTGCCCATGTGGCGTGGACAAGCAGAGGATTCAGTCCTTTTGGCTGTGGCCATTTCACAAGAGGATCCCCACTGCTCTTCTCCTGGGTGGAATGCCCCCAGCACTGAATTCCCACAAATTCTGACACCACCCCACAAAACTCAGCCCACCTTAGATACATTACTTGCTGCGGCTTATGTGAACGGAGCGAGTCAGGAGTCATAATGCTAGCTCTGTTATTAATTTTCATCGCAGTAGGGCCTAGAGGCCCCAGCTGAGATCAGGGGCCTCCTTGTGTTAGGCACTGTACAGACAGGGGGTCTAGACAGCCCCTGCCCTGAAATGCTGACAGTCTGTTCTCTTTGTTGGGGAAGTAGGGCCATGACTCCTAGTTAGGGTCCTGCCTGCTGGCTTGGCTTTAAGAAACAAGCTCTCTAAGCTGGGCTTTGAGCCTAGCTTTGCACTGGCCACTGTGTCTTTGGTACAGCCATATGGGAGGTAGGGGGACATGGCTGTTCATAGAAGTGTGAGGCTATCTCGGTGGCTGTACCCAGAAGGGTATGACAACAGGCACTCTCTCCCCCATCATGGCTGAGGGATAACCTGTCCTGGTGGGTGTTGGGCTGGAGTTATGGGTGACCCATGGACCTATCATAGGAATAGACTGTATCCTAGGTCAGGGACTACATTCACTGGTCTGTTAGCTGTGTACCTAATCTGGCACTTGTCTCCAGCCATGGTTAAGAGCTGGTGCAATAGAGAATGACACAAAACTGCATGCTGCACCCTACCAATGGTTTGGTGCCGTAGGTGTGAATCTGTGCATTCCTTCTGACCCTTGTGTACGTAAGTTTGGCCCTGAAGCAAAAGATCTGTCCACCCTGTTTAGCTTGGCTTATAGCACTTACAATGTTTTATTGAAATGATGATTAAAATTTGCCAAGCCCTGATTAAATCCTACTTGCAGCATTTCACTCAGGATGGGATTTTTGGAAGCATCTAAATGACTCAGGAGCACAAGTCAGGACTAGTGCTCCTAGGTCATTTAGGTGCTTTTGAAAACCTCATCCTCTGTGACCTCCTGCAGCAGGAGGTTCCACAGGTTGAGTATAATCATACAGAAAGATAAGAATACCTAGTGGGAATGGAAGAATGGAATGGTATTTCCTTTCCCTGGCTCTCAGTTTAGTGCTATTCAATTGCAGCACGTGATTCCTTGTACCTATATAATAAAATAATAGTGTTTAAGAATTGTTATTAATTGTACTGCAGTAGCACCTCAGAGTCCGGTCCTGGAGCAGGGACACACTGCACAGATGCAGAACACAGGAGACCTTCCATAGTCTGTACTATCCCCACCAGGGCTCTGAAAACTGGGTCAGAATGCAGAAGCTCCCCTAAGAGGTTTTTAAATCAGTGGTAGTGCTGGAAAATCACCGTGATCTTGCTGTAAACATATTTTAATTATCCTTACAGCACATGTGCCTCCAATTCCCTCTGCCTCTCTCGCTCTCAAAACACACACACACACAGAATTTGCTGGAGAGAATAATCCATTGCCTCTTCCTTTGTGCATTTCCAGGGCTGGGATGGAGATGGGGTTACACTGAGCTCCAGGAAGATTCCCTGGGGGAGCAAGAGGCTGCTTCCTGCTGGAGCCAGCATAATGCGAATGGAGAGGAACCTGTGTGGCTAAAAGCCTTTGCCGCCCACTGGAGCTGTTGAATATTTATTCCTGCTGGAAATGAAAGGAGAGAAGAAATCTAGGCAGCTCAGAGCGAATCTCTGCCCGGATGAGAAGTGCCTGCGACAGGGGGTTGTGTTTATGCTGCCTGCAGTCCATAAGATAGCTCATCTGGTCAGCTGATGAATGTTATACAAAGGGCTTAGGCAAGAGTGGCCTGTCCATCAACCCAACCCACTGCTTAGCTGGCCGTAGCTCACCTTGGGGCAGCAGTGAGGACCCCAGCGCCTGCCAGCTACACCCAGCTTATCGCTGGTCTGTTGGGATGGGGGATTGGCAATAGGTCTAAGCCCTGGATGGATGTTGGGGCACAAACAGCACAACCCCAGCCCTGCCTCCAGCCCCACACTGACTACACGGCTCCTGAGCTGACCTAGTCTCTCCCTCCAGCAATGGGACTAGAGGGGAAGAAGCTCTCTGCTCTGGCTTGGGCCCATAGGCTGCAGGGCTGGCCCTGTATCAGGTTCAGTGGATCCTCAAAGCACGGATTGCATTGGCAGATGGGCATCTCTCCATACCCTGAGCTGAGGGAGAAGGTGCTGGTGCGATTTGGGGGGAGGGATTGGTTCATTTCTCTCCTACTGAGCCCTAGACAGAGATCTGGGGATTCCCTTTCTCTCACCCCTTCCTTCCTGGCAGGATGCCCCTTGCCACAGTCTGACTCTTCCCCCACCCTGGGAGTGCACAGGTTTCATGCTAGGTTACAGATGGATGAGGACCATCAACTCCCACCCCCCGGGGAGCCAGGCCATGACTCTTCACAGGACAGCACACACATCTGGGCTTTGACCAGCCCAGCTTAAACAATTCCCACAGGCAGACAGGGTCATTGTCAAGCCCTCTCTCCCACCCTCCCTCCCTGCCGCTCTAACTCCTACTAGCCACTGAGCCCAAGACCCAGCACTGCCTCATCTCTGGCCTTGGCTCCTTGGGATGCTGTCCAGACACAACGCTGTGTTCTCTGGACCACCTGAGCCCTGGGGGCTGTATTCTCAGAAGGCCTGGGGTTTGCTCAGCCCCAGCACTGCATACTCCCTGCCCCCATGCTGCAGTCACAGACCCCTGCAGTTATGTTTTACCCCCACCTCGGCCTCTCCAATGTAGTCATTTCTGCGGTGACTTGCTGTAAAAATAGAGCCCAAGGACTGAACCCTCCTTTGCCATCCCAGCTGGATCAGTTCCCCCAGCTCAGTTAGCTTCTTTTTCCTCCTGGTGACTAGCTCCCCGTACCCACCATACCCCAGCACAGGTCACTTACCCGAGCCCAGCCACAGAGCAGATCTGTCCCCGCGTCGGCTGCCCTGGGAGCACATACTAAAGTGCCTCGGAAGTAACTAGGTTAAGCAGCTGGAGGACAAGCTCTGTGTGCGTCTGTAGCTTTAAATTCTCTACCTGTCACTTGGGCCTGCTCACAGCCTCCTTCTCTGGCAGGGAGGAGGGGATGCTGCTGCTGCTGCAGTGAGGTTACTTACAGTCAAACTCCAGCCACTGCTGCTCAGCTCCATTGCCTTGGAAAAACCTACCATCCTTCCCAGCCCCCTCCCCTTCCTGCAGAGGATGGGGCTGGGGCAGGGGGCAGCATGGGGAGGAGATACTGGAAATGACTCTCCACGTCACAGCTATTTTCAGAATCACCCTGGTTCCCTCCCGCCCTCGCCCCCCCAATGTTTGCACATGACAAACCAGAATAAGAACAGAGTTGCTGGTTCTTAAGGCCCCCGTGGTGGTGGTGGTGGCTTCTAGGTAGCTGGGGTTGGCCAACCTGCTCCCCTGGGGCGCTGCCGTTGGACTCCTCGGCCGTTCCAACAGAGATAATAAGGAGCTGGTCTGAGCAGCATTGCCCAGGCCTGAACTTCCCCCAGTGCCCCCTGCATGGAGTTCAATAGCTTGCGGCTGAGCTGCTGATTGTTGCTCACAAGATGCCCAGCCTGGGTTCTAGCTCTCTATTGGTCCGTACCTGCCTCAGGCCACGAGTATCTGAGCACCTCACGCTCTGCACCGTATTGATCCCCTCAGCCTGCCTGCCATGAGAGAGGGCAGCACTCTTTGAGATCAATAAACATAAAGGACTCTACAAGAGCTAGTTGTTGCTATCCCCATTTTACAGATGGGAAACTGAGGCAGAAAGGGATTAAGAGTCTTGCCCAAGATCACATAGACTGGAGTAGAGCAGGGAATTGAACCCATATCTCCTAATTCCCAGGCTAGGGTGTTCGCCACTGTCCAGTCTTCCTCCCAGTTAAATAGGGCTACTCAATGTTAACATATTCTAGTAGGGAGCCCCCACCTCACACTCCACAGGACAAGCCACGCTCTAACTATTAGGGATTGGGATGAGACCTTGCAGGCTATCACGTATCTATCTACATGGGGCTTTCTTGCACCTACCTCTAAAGTGACAGCGGCTGGCTTTGTTTGGAGCTGGGATAGGGGGCTAAATGAACCACAGGTCTCCTGCTTTCTGTCTGGAGAAGATGGTCAACAGGGCTGAAAACCCCTGGAACCCACAGGGTCAAATCCAGCAGCATCCATCCTTCACCCTTCCCCACTGGATACACTGAGGTCTGTGCAGTTACTGCAGGCTACGAACTCTCCCCTTTGCAAGGGCGTTAAAGATCCCTGCCCTAGTGGCCCAGCTTCCCCTTTCCCCACACTCTTGGGGAGGGCATTGGCTCCCCCAGAGCTGGCTGCATTTCACAGGGGCTGGGTTTGTAATCAAAGGTGCTGCAAGGAGAATATTTTTGCCCATCTAAGTCCTCTTTTCCCCTGAGGATCTCACACTGCTTTATGCAGATGAGCGAGAAGATCATCTCCGCTGTACAGCTGGGGGATCTCCAGCGCAGACAGGGAGTGACCGGTCCAAGGTCACAGAAGGAACCAGTAGGTTTCTTTTACGCAGGCAGCAGCCCAGGTATAATTGGGGTGCAGCGGGCATGGGGATGAGCAAAATGTGCAGCTTTGTTTAGATGGAAGAATTGGTGCACAGGAGGCCTGGGTGCAAGGGGGTACGCAGGCAAAGTGGGTGGTAGCCTGCCGAGGTGGGGTATATAACAGGCACTTGTGGCTGTGGAGAGTCAGGGGAGGGTCTGTCGCCTTTTGCCTTCATCCCCTTAAAGAGAGACCCATTTCCCTCTTTGCAATGCTGCTGCAGAGAGGGATGTAAAAGGAAACCTGCCTTTATAGCTAAATCCCATGCTGCCCATTGCAATGAATGGGAGCTCAGCCATCAACTTCCATGGGAGAAAGCACTGACCTTTGGAGAGGGGAAACTGGTTTCAGCATAACTCCCTGCTGCTGCCGCCTCGCTGGGATGCAAACCATCCACGCACTCCCTGGGAGCGGCCCCAGCCAGCTGGAGAATAAGGGTGGAACAGTAGCTGGGACAGGCCCTCAAGGTGCTGACCCCAAAGAGGAGCCTGTGGACTCACTGGAGATGGAAAGTGGTAGAGTAGCAGGCTCAGGAAGCTCTGGGTAAAGAACAGCCTCCAGCCTCACCTGTGGAGGAACAGAGGAGGGGAATTGAAATTCCCCTTTAACAAGGGGAGAGCACTGGGGGCTACAGGCACAGCCTTGCACAGTATGTGGGACATGTTCTGGGTGCAAGCCCAATAACCAGCTGGGTTTCTCTCCCGTTGGCACCCTCAGTGACTCTTTGGCCATAGCAACTGCCTTAGCTGCCTTTACTGGCTGAGCTCACCCATAAGCCTGCCCAAAGCTGAAATCAGCTGAGCTAGCAGCGTGGGCACAGAACATTAACCGTCTCCGTCAATCAGCCTCATGCCTCTACGAGCTGTAGCAATGAGGGGCTTGGGCTCCAGAACCTACAGGAGAGGGGAGAACACGTGAGCGGAGGCGAGGGGGTAGGAATACCCTGGAGAGGCAGCTGGTGAGTATCAATGCCTAAGAAGGAATAGCACTGTCTGTGTATGTCACCTCCGGAGTGCAAGGAGCTACTGCTCCCTGGAAGCCTGTGAACCTGCACCCAATTCACTAGCCCTGAACTCACTGGCTTTGGTCCTGTTAGATTTACAAATTAAATTCACAGTGACCGCAATGCTCTGGAAATACCTGGACTAACAGCAGGCAGGGGAGAGGATGCTGGCTATCCTCATTTGGTGCTGCACACTGCTGGCCAAACCGAGAACTGCCACCTCGGTCTGAATGCAAACGGCTCCTGGGCCAGCACAGCTCACACTTAGAACTGGTCATACTTTTTCAGTGGAAACTTTTTCATAAAAATGAATACAGTGTTAGAAAAGCGTCATTTCCAGGGGAAACGTTGCTTTCCAATGATCTTTTTCAGTTGTTCACTTAACAAACCCCCCCCCCCCATTCACTTTTTGGCACCCAAAAAGTTTTGGCCACAACCTAAAAAAATTTGTCCCCATTTTTTTGGGACTGGCACTTGTCAAAACCCAAACATTTGGGGAGTGCTGGTTTTTCAGTTAAAAATGGCCCTTTTTTCTTAGATAGTTTTCAACAAAAACTATCATTTTTTTCATGGGACTGTTTCACAGGAACAAAACCCCACTTCCCAACCAGCTCCACCCCCAGCCCTGGAGGAGAGATGGGGCTTCTGAACATAGGGACTTAACTGGGTGGAGTGTGGATGGGAGCTAGAGGGTGAGGAGACGCATCCAACAATAACACTGAAACACCAGTCACCTCTAGACAGATTTATTGGAGTGATGGTCACAGGCTTGGAGCCAGGGGACAGAGACAACGCCCCTAGGGCAGGAGCAGCATTCACCATACCCAGCGTTTAATCCTCCCCTTCCCCATGCCTACCCCCTATGTGGCCAGGAGGGAGAACACCACTGGCTGAGGCCTGTGTGTCCCACAGACCCTCCCCAACTGCTAGGTGAGGGAGAAAATGCGACAGAGGCGCTGGGTGCCAGGGAGTAGCATGGCATCACAGAAAAGCAGGCAAGGAAGGGGATTCCCTTCAACTGCCTTCCATCCCCCTGCGTCAGAAGAGGAAACTGGTGCCTAATCCCACAGTAGGGCAGGAGCAACCCTCTCCCCCACGTAGAACAGCTGCTCCCTCTCCCCTCTTGCTATGGGTGGTGCATTTCCCCTGCCAAAGGTAGCACTTGCAGAACAATTCACCTTTTCCACAGTTTGCCCCTGACTAAAGCTCCTTTAGGCTGAAGGCCTCTGCTCCCCGCTCCTCTCTGCTCATGCCCCTCTGCCTTGATAGGGATTGGCACTCGCCAGGGCAGGCATGCAGGTGGGAGGGGCAGTCCCTTTTGGCCAGCTGGTTTGGTTCACTGCACCTGCTGCCAATGGAACCTGTCCACGCAGACTCCAGCTCTGGTGAGAGGAAACGGGGGAGGCTGTAGCAATCTGCAGCACTGAGATAATGACGTTCCTCATTCAAAGGGCGTTAGGGACAGTGAATCCCCACATGCCCCCACACCCAGGGCTGGGTATTATTCATCCCCATTAAGCATATGGGAAAACTGAGGCAGAGATCGGTGTTGTCCTTTGCCCACGGTCTCAGAAGAGGGCAAGACTGGAGTCCTTGGCTTCCATTCCTGTTCTTAGGAACTCTGGTCCCTGGCTCCCACAGCGTAACCCCCTGCAGAGCAGGAAGATGACTGTGTATACCCATCCCCCTACGTGCTTGTTTGGAACAAATCAGGGTGCAAAGGGTTAAGTTATGGGGGAGGCAGTCCTTTCCTCTGCAGATGCTGCACCCCAATAAGACAGGCTGGCAAACGGTTCCAGCCCAGGAGACAGACACAACCACACACTTCCACGAGCACACTGCCAGTATCGTGCCAAGGGCGCGATGGGAACAGATGGATGGAGGAGTCTGGCCCGACGGGGAGAGGCACAGTATGGTAGCCTACTGTGCAGTGAGCATCAGGTTTGCTGCTGCCCCTCCTGGGACGGAGCTCCCCTTCACAGCTGAACAGCTCCCCACGAATCCATCCACCCCAGATCTCTACCTGGAGGAAGCTGTAACGAGAACACGTTCAGACAATGGGCGTCTGTTTGATGTTAGATTATCCTGACCCTCACCCTCCCACGTGCCCCACGCCAAGTCAAGGGTGCCATGCGAGCGCATCTGGACTGGCATGCAACTAGCTTCTGCTCCTTGCCTCACCTTGGCTCCATGGGCCAGTGAAGAGCAGCAGAGCGAAACTCACTTTCCTGCTCTGATCATGGAGCCAACTGCAAAACAAAGTCGCCAATTTCCTTGCTCTTGGCTCAGCCGGTGCCAATCGGGGAGTAACCCCAGCGCAGCCAGCAGAGTCATTCTGCATTATACAAGGCACAAAATGGGCAGACAGTAGCCCTTTCCATACTGGGATCAGATTTCTTAGATACTGCTGTCAGGGGCACTCTGGAAAAGGCATGCCTTTCTGGGGTGGAACCTGGCAACTGATAGCCTGCACCAACAATGTTTAGGACAAGAGGTGAAGAAAGAAACTTGACTGATCCTGTGGTCACAAGCAGACCAGCCAAACCACACACGTGCGGTGTCAGGCATAAAACCCAGGACCTTTAGGACCAAAGAACACCAGGGTTGACAACTACAGCGCAAGGAGAATCTCCATCAGCAGCAGTACATTAGGGCTTGTACTCTATGGGGAGTAGCCACTAGGGGGCGACATGATCACACACACAGGAGAGCAGGTCCAATACATTCCACCCAGCACAGGGCAGCGATTGTGTTGCAATAGGATGGGAGCAGCAGGGAAGTCCCATCAGGTTGCCTGGGGAGGCGGCTCCCCCTGGATGGGACGGGGTCACTTACAGCAGGGGACGTAGCAGTCGCACTCGCAGAAGTCGCAGCGCGCGAACCAGCGGGTCCAGCCCCACTGCTTGGTGGCACAGTTGGAGATCTTGATGCAGCCGTGGTTGAGGAAGGCCCCGAGGTGAGCCTTGTCCGTGCAGGTGGAGGAGCAGCTGCCGTCGATGTCCCGCTCGTTAATCTCGATCCGGCCCCGCAGGCATATCCCTGCCGGGGAGAGACAGCAGCCCTGTTACCCCGGGGCTGGGGGGAGGCACCGAGAACAGAGCGCGGGAGTTATTAGCATGAGGCTGGGCCATGGTTATCAGAGCAGTGGGGCTGGTCTCTCAGGGCTGATGAGGCATCAGGCTGCCGATGGCACCAACACCCCGGGTTCCAATAACCAGCCCTGCAGCCTTTTAGTGCGCAGGTCCCCAAGCCCGGCAGACCCAGCACATTCTTCAGAGCTTGGAACACCCCTAAGGGAGCGAGGTGAAGCTGATGCTGCAGCCCCAGGCTGGGATAGGAGAGCGACACCCCACTCTCCCCCTGCTCCTGACTGCAGAGGGGTGGGGGACAGAGGTGTTTCCTCCATTAGCCCCCTCGCCGCCACACATCAGGGATGTCTTTGAATGGAGCTCACCCAGTGCAGCCAGACCTGCAGACTATGCTGACTCCCAGGTGGAAAATTGGCAAATAAGGGACACTCCAGCCACCACCTTGATGCAGCCACCTTTAGGGTGGAACATTAGCTCCTCCCAATCCTACCCATTTTACTGCCCATCGGTGCTGCACGGCACAGTACTCACGGAGGCAGGTGGGTTTAGGTGTCCAGTGGCCATCGGACTGACAAGCACTGGCCGGGTCCCCCACCAGCAGGAAGCCGGGCCGGCAGCCGTAGCGCACCACAGAGCCCACCCACCAGTCATTGCCGTAGACCATGGAATTGAAGTCTGCCTCTGGCCGCCCGCAGTTCACTGGGAAGAGAAAGGTCCCAGTGGATGGTGCAGGTTGGAAGTCTGAAGGTATCGCCACCCCCGCAGAGACCAAAGGGGCACCAGAGAGCAGCACGCCATGGATACATGCTTGGCATCATTGGGGTGCCAAGGGCTGCTGGTATAATTCCACAGCCCCACAAAGATGCCAAGGGTAAATACCAGATCCTTAGGGGGACATGCTGGGCATGGGGGTCTGGATCCCAAAGAGATGGCAACAACTTATGCTATGGATGACAAGGGTATATAGCTCCTGGGACCCGTGATGGCCAGGGTATCTGCCACAGCCTGGATGCATGCTAGCAGTGCTGGTAAACTGCTCTGGGTATGTGACATGGAGCCTAAATGGATGCTAGGATGCCAGGGGCTGGAGGTAAATGCTCCAGATCCCAGAGAGGATCCATTGGCCCATCTCCTGGATGTCGGGAAACCGAGGATACAGAGATGTTGCATCAACCCCCAGCCCGTACCCTTTCAACCACCAAGCTTGCTCCAGGACTCAGACTTGTTGCATTAACCTCAACACCTCGTGATGCCAACAGCTGCTGTAATTCCTTGCCAAGGGGACCATCAGGAAATGCCCCATAATTCTCACTTCCCAGATGCCCCCCAAATTCTCCAAGCCAAAGACAGTTTTTGATGGAGATAAAAAGGGCCTTTGGGGTCACACATAGAGAGATGTATGTATATGTTGTGTGTATATATAAACCTTACACACACACACAAATATATATACACATACACACAAAAAACAGACAGGTTTGAACTGAACCAAAACCATTGTTGTTATTTTTAAATATCTCATCAAACAATAAAATTCATTTCAAATCATCCAAAATGTTTTGGGTTGATTTGACGGCATTTTTTCATTTCAATTCACCGTTTAACATTTTCACCCACCCCTCTTTAAATTTTTTTTTAAAATTGGCTGTATTTGAGAACCAAATGCCACGTTGAAACAAACGAATAAGCCCTCTAAACAAAGCATTTCAACTTAAAACAAATCGGGGTTTTTCCCTGTGGAAACTATTCATTGAGTTTGACCGAAATTTACAAATAGCTCCAGACAACAAAACAAAATTCATGTTTTCGGTCAAATTTCTATTTGTCAAAATAAATTCACCCGGCTGCTACTGGAGACAGCCTCCCACCCCCACTTCAGACTTGTTTCCCAGTGTCCAAGTGCATTTGGGGTGAGATCAGTGAGGTTCCTGCACAGTTCCTCCCCCACCAAACTCAGCCTCTCCTTTGCTCTTCCCACAGCACCCCTGTACCTCGACAGAAGGATTTGTATCCCAGCCAGCAGCAGCTTCCATTCCCACACTGGCTCCTCTTCAGCTCCTTGTGTTTCCCTTTGCAGCCCCCCATGCAGATGGGGGCCGTGCCAGACCAGTATGTGTCCAAGCTTCCTGGAGGGGACCGATCAAGGCAGAACAACAGGGAGAGATGGGCTGGGACCTCTCTCTTCTCCCAGGTCCCAGGGCACCCCCATGATTCTGTTTCCCACCCCCACCTCCCAGAATTCTCTTTCCTAGCTGGGCCAGGCTCCCCCAGGGCTCAGCAGCAGCACTGAACCTGCCAGGGTGTGTCTACACTGCAGCTGGCATGAGCCTCCCAGCCAGGTAGACAGGCTCACATTAGCCAGGCTCAAGCGAGCACAATAAGAATGCCAGTGTGACTGTTATTGCTCAAGCTCACCCAACCGGGCTAGGCTCCAGCGCCCGAGCTCCAGACAGAGCAGCGACATCCCCCAGCCCCAGGCAAGCCAGCTGGGAGATCAAGGAGGGCCCTGCTAGCCATCACTCTGCAACAAGGTCAGCCCCAGGTCTTTCTAAGGGCCCCAAGTAGCGTTCTGCATTCCCGTGGCCCTTCACAGCCTCACAGACCTTTACGGATGCTGAGGGGCCTCTTGGGGAGCACCCCAGGAGCAAGCAGGTGTGGGGGTGGGGAGAGAGACACTGAGGCATCGACAAAGGGACTGATTTGCCCAAGGCCACGAGGAGTCATTGGCAGAGCTGGGGATAGAAGCCAGGAGTCCTGGCTCCCATGGCATTTATGGCATGTCTGAGTGACAGGCCTGAGATCTGGCGCCCTCTCTTTATCCTCTGGAGAGGTGCACCCTAGGCAGCAGCAGCTCAAACTGATCCTGCCAAGAGGTCTCAGCCCTGCCATGGCGTTCCCAATGGCTTTTCTCTGATGCTGCCAACAAGGGATTCTCTGCAGGTGGCATCTGCACTTCCTGTCTGCACATGGGACTGAAGTGGGGCTGGTGAAGTTGTACCCTAAGAACGCTGCAAGGGTCTGGAAGCAGTGAGGGGCAGGGGTATCGGGGCCTGGCCGAGAGTGCCAACACCAGCAGCTCCAGATCAGCACCAGAACCTCCCACCCAGCCCGGGACACGCCAGGGAGATGGACCTTGGCATGAGACGCCGTTTGGAGAAGCGACTCCTGCCGTCTCCACTGACGGGGAAGCAAAACAGAAAAGAGCACGGAGCTCCTCGGCCCCCGAGAGGCAGGGGTGACTCAACACTAGACGGAACCTATGCTGGGGAGAACTGGCAGGACACGAATGGAGGATCTTTCCCAGCTCTGGGCAAAGACTGGGTGGGCACACTTTCAGTGTGATGCCACCATCAGCTTTGTGGCATGGGAGAAGGGGTGACCTCCCACTGTGCCCTGCTGCACGGGCTGTGACACAAAGAGCGGGGCCTGCTTAGAGCATTGCCAGCCCATGGCCCTGCAGCACCAGGAGGGCACCTGAGAAAGCACAAGCAGCCACCACCCCCTTTCCTTGGTGGATCCCAGCAGGACTAGCTCAGCCTCTGGGCTGGGCACTCTGCACGGACCACAGAGCTGCTGCCCTGTGACCAAAGCAAAGCTGCTCTTCTCCGCAAGGACACTGACCAGAGCTGTCTGGATCCCGACACAGCTAGCTCCCTCCCTAGTGGCTCTCAGGCACCATACTGTGTGTAGCCAATGCCTCCTGCCCCGTTACTTACCTTCCTCCTCCTCACCAGAGCCAAACCCAGCCAGCGTGACTAAGACGAGGAGTCCCAGCTCCATGGTGCTCATCACAGGCCCAGTCCAGTGCCCTCTCCACACACTGCCCTCCTTAGTTGTTCTGAAGTTTCCAGTCCTTCTCCCACTGGCCTTGGACTCCAGCTTTCAAAAGACAGGTAGTATTTGCTTTTCCATCTCCCCCTCACCCTGGGGATTCTGGCCGGGCTGAGCTGGCTGCCAGCAGGGTCTGGCTCTGTCCTGACCCAGCCTTCCCATGGCAGAAGGGAACTTCGCTTCCATGTGCTCAGGACAGAGACACCTTACAGGTCCAGTAGCTGGGGGAGGACGGGGGGGGGGACGGGGGAAGAGGCTTCCTTTTAATCCCCATTCTCTCTTCCCTGTAGATAATCCTCTGGCAAAGCGATTACCTTCTGCAGCCTATGCTGTGGCTGCAGCAATTAAAGACCCCAGAGGCCACAATCCCACAGAGGAGCACCAGTGAAGTTTCAGACTGGGCCCTACGGTATTTCCTGACCTTAGGTTCTGTTGGTCCATTCCAGGGACAGCTGCATTGCCCCTATATTCACCTGTGGAGCCCCAGGCTCCTTGACCTGAGTAGTGCCATGGAAAGGAGCTACAGACATCCCAATTCACTGCAGCTTTTGGCACAGATTTGGTTCTTCAATGTGCCAGCTAGGCCCTGTTGCCTGGAATGCTCTTGCTGCAAAGGCATCCTTGGTACAACTGATCAGAACCAGGTTATGCCAAGCATACAAGGTGGGACTCACCTAGCTGAAAGGTGGAAACTAGCCTTTGACCTCTGGGACATGCACAGGTGCCTCCCTGTCCAGTCTCCTCTCAGCCTGGATGTGAGAGCTGAACCTCTATGGAGGCGCTGTTCGCTGCATGAGCACTTAAGGGAGTTTAGAGCCAGCTGAGCAACCCGGAAATCCTCCGACCATCCACGCCAGTTACAGCATGGGCGGGGCAAGCTTACCCCACTCCTCCTGGCAGCGTGCTTCACCCCAGCCTTGGGACTCCACCTCTGGGGTGGGACACAGTGTCCAGGGCCCCTTCACGCCTTTGTCCCCTCTGCAGAGGCTACGTATCAGTTGTGAAGGGGCGTGCATGCACACAGTGTTGATCTCTGTCTGTGGGGAATCGGACTGAGAAACCCATTTGACACAGGCCTCCAGACCACTAGAGGATTTTGATCACGACTGTCTGAACTATTTCTAGAGGGGTTGTGTTCCCTGCCCACCTCTGCCTGGGAACACTTTGTCCAACATAAGCTTTCGTGAGCTACAGCTCACTTCATCGGATGCATCCAATGAAGTGAGCTGTAGCTCACGAACGCTTATGCTCAAATAAATTGGTTAGTCTGTAAGGTGCCACAAGTCCTCCTTTTCTTTTTGCGAATACAGACTAACACGGCTGCTACTCTGAAATTTGTCCAAGAGACACTCACCTTCCTTCCCACCTCCCCACTTTTACTCAGGCCTGGTCTGCACTCAAAAGTTACATTAGCATAAGTATGTCAGGCAGGCGTGTGAAGAAACCAAGCCTGACTGGCATAGCTAGGCCAACAAAACCACAGTGTAGACACAGGTATGTGGATGGAAGAATGCTTCCATTGACATGGCTAGCTGTTCGGAGTGGTGGTGTTCCTACACAAGCAAACTCCTTCTGGTGACATAGGCTGCGTCTATGTTACGGGGCGATGCTGGTATAATCTCCATAGCATGGGCATTCCCTTAGTATCTGAAGGACGAGAAACCAATGTGAGCGTCTACATTCTGAAGAGAGAGCATCCCTTTGGGTGCTGCCCTCCACCACCTCCTGCTTTCAGGACACCACTGTGAATTATGCTCTTAGTGGGTTTGTAATTAGAAAGTGAGCAGATGGCTGGAGGTTTAATGTAAAGTGATTTCTTCATTGAAATAACCTGGAGCTTCAGTGGCTTTTGCTCTGCTGAACTACACAAGCAGGGAACGGGAAAGGCAGCGACCACCACACCACAGTGGCTGCTGAAGCCACAATCCCACTGCATTGCTGGAGGATGGTCCATTAAGCCTACACACAGTAATTGTTTCCCGGAGTCATAAGCAGAACAAGATACCTGACTTCCGTGCACCTGCTGCACAAAACCGACTCCCTTCAGGGTCCCTCCATTCAGGGCTCTCCAGTGAGCCAGCAAGAATCCTGCCTCAATTATTGCCACTGGCAAATCCCTAATGGCAACCAATGGAAGAACTACTTGGAAAATCCCCCACCAAGCATGCCAGAACTACAGGCCCAGCAGGGCACTGCAACACCTTGCTCAGTTTAGGACAGGAAGTGAAGAAAAATTCTGTATCTAGTAGAAACTGCAGGGAGGTACAATGGCACCATGGGATGTTCTAATGAGCACAAGTGTATTATCCAAAAGAGGGAGTCTCCAGGTGGGGCACTTGCTTTGTGGGAGGAGTATCCAAATCACATTGGTTTCCTAGAGGTCTCCCATCCAAGCCCTGACTCAGGCTGGCCCTGAGCAGAAGGGCAGAGTTACACCAGTTTAACTTAAGTTGCGATTTTAAACCATCTAGTTAAGCCAGTGCCAAAGGCCATGTGGTCACTTATTAGGGTTTAAACCAGGATTCCTGCAGTTTAGCTGAAGTCATTCAAACCATGTTTAAACAAAACCAAAATGCCCCCCTTACACTGAAATAAGACCTCCCCACACAGGGGTTTGCCCTGCTTTAACTGAAGTGGTGCTGATGTGCATGCTGACAGCCCCTCAGCCTGGGAAGGCCAGTCAGAGCTGGGCAGAGAACGGTAATCCTGCTTCGTGAAGGATCCTGAGATTCCAAAACGAAACCCGCAATTTCAAAATCCTCCACAAGCCAGAATGATCGTTTTCCACCTAGCTCGATGGGAGCCCCAGCTCCATGACGGCATGCTGGGCTGGCTGTCCCAGAGCCAGGGATCTGGGCTGCAGAGAAGCCCTGAGCTGGGCTCTCAGCTCTTCCAGGCTCCTTGTCAGTCTGCCAGGCAGGCAGGTTTCAGAACCTTCCATGGCCCCAGATGCAGCTGGCAGAGGCCGTCTTTGCTGCACCCTCAGTACCAGGGGGCAGCTCCCCAGTAAGACAAGCTCCATAATACGCTGGTTAAGGTGATTACAGCTGTCCTGGGAGAGCAGCAGGTGCCCCCATTCGAGGGCTCAGCTTGGGGCAGGGAAGGTTATTCCAGGATTAGAAAAAGCACAGCACCTCCAAGGGAACTGATCATCACCAGAGCCCGTCTACCAGTCAGAGGGTGGGACAGAGCTTCCTATTTACCTGCACTTTACAGCCATGTTCCTGCCACATCCCAGTAGGATGGGGTCAGGCTGTCAAGCAACCAGAACCAACCCAAGTTAGACAACTGCAATATGCAATGGACCTGCTAAAAACTACCCCCAACATGACGTTTGGCTCATGCCTTTCAGCCAACAACAAACTTTTCAAGTGGGCCTCACTTTGTCTGCCCCTGAAATGTACCCAGCTATGGGAGGAAACGCAGCACTATTTGATTCCCCATAACACTGCGATATAATGGCTCAGGAAAGGAAGATGAGAACTGTGTCCTCCGCTGAAAAGGCCAGGAGGATTAGTGGCTCGGGAGACCATAATTACCCATGCTGGAGGTTAGCCAAGACAGAAACCTCCTAACAAGCATGGTATGTCAACACCTCACTGATGAGGGTATTGCAAATACATCTAATGATGACTTGGAGGGCAGGAGGGTTGTAGAGTTGTCTCCCAAATCTACAAACCAAAGTTTAGAACTGAGACCCCTTGGGATCCCAGGAGAGAAAAAGAGGCCAGCTAGCACAGCTTGGTCCCATGGTAGAGACTTGCTTGCAAGTCGACAGTGATCCTTATGTTACAGCAAGGAAAGGTTTCTGGGTCAATGGGAATGGCAGAGTAGTCCACGTGCAGGGAAGAAGGTTGGGGGAGTGCTATATCCTATCTGATGAGACAGCGTGCGTGTGGAAAGCTATGGAAGGCACAGAGCAAAAGTAGACACTCCTATGCCGAAGCTGGGGATTCCAGCCGCATGAAGATGGCTCTGTATCACTGGACATACCACAGAGATATGGTAAGAGTTCAATATTACAATATTAACCCTAGATATTACAAGGATACGGTCACGAAAATCCCCAACTGCTTGGTCTCATCCCTGCACTAGGGCATGCAAGAGCCGCATTGACAGGGCCACGGCAGACACCACACACTTGAAACCTGACCTGGAACACAGGGCTTTTATTTATTTATTTTTATTATAAAAGCACTTACTTTGCACAGCCAGGAGCCCAGGCCCCAGTGTGGGGAAACCCCTGAGCAAGAACCCGAGGGGAGGACGAAGGCAGCACAAAGATCCCCGAGTGTTGAGAAGGGTGCCCCCAGCTTACACCAGCTCCCCACCAGTGCATGGGGGAGCAGCAACCTGCAAAGGGACAAATGGACCCTTCGGCTGTCCCCTGCTCAGATCAACAAGGTGACGGGGCAGTGTCAATGCAAATACTGATAAGGGATCTGTTTGAGCAAGCTAGAAAGTGGACACTCCCACATATCTGAGACAGGGTCAGGGCGTCTTGTTCACCCGAGGGCAACGAGAAACTGGACAGAATGAGCCTGTTTAAGGCCAAACAGCATCTCAGGAGGTAAGCTAATCCACCTGCAGCTCCAAAGGAGTGGAGATTCTGGCTGAGCATGGAGCTCTCAGCAAGCACAGGGACTGAGTCTCTTAGCAGCAGGAGTCTGACCTATCTGCCAGGGACCTTTGGGGTGTGGGGGGGGACACAGCCCAAACCTCTCCCCATGGGATGGAGGGCACTGAAGTCACAAAGCGTTTGTGCTGGGAGACTATTCCACATCTTCCTCCCAGCTCGAATCCCCTTTCCTGCCATGAAAATATCTAAGGCTGCTCCCAGCATCCACTGCCACCTTCCTTTCCCAGGCTGGTGGAAGGGAGCTCGATCCCTCTCACCCACTGGGCGCTGACCAGAGCTTTCCTCCATCAGGTCACCCAGCACAGCGCAGTTGCTCCTCAGTGACAGGAGGGCAAAGGGAGACAGATGAGGCTGGGTGGGGACGTGCTCAGAACCTTCCCGCAGGCAGCACCAACTCCTCTGGGTTTATGATCAAGGACGAGGACGGACCCCAGCGGGGTGATGGAGAGTGTTTGTGATTCCATTCCTGCCCTCCCAAGCAGGAGAGACACCTGAATTACTTGAAGCCAAAGTGCAGGGAGGCAGCGCTGGCAACTCACATAATTTGTATCCCCAGCTCCTCAGCTGTCTTCTGTAGGCGGTCCATGACGTTTTCCTCCGGCTCCCCGGCCAGGCCGCCGGGCACTGCTGCCTGCTCCTCTGAGGGTGCGTTGGCCATGACGTAGTACACCGTCTCGTTCTCCCCACGTTCGTTGGTCCTGTTCACCACACGGATGATGGGGCCGAGCGGGGCGCTGGACTCTCGGTCTGGCGAGGCCTCAGCTCTCGGGAAGGTGCTTTGCTGAGCTGGGTCAGGGTTGGCAGCAGCATAGGCCGGTGGTGGCAGCGGGGCCACCTGTGATTCCATGTCATTGGCCTCCTCCAGGGAGGCCTCTGCTGGTGGCTCCAGGATGATCCCCTGCAAGTTGCCCTCACCCTCTGTCAGCACCACGCACTCCGCCGTGCCATCCAGCAACTCGCCCTGCTTCTCCCGGTCCTTCAGCAGCTGCTCAGTCAGCTCCACACTTTCGTAGCGCACTAGCTGCAGCCGCATGTAGCCGTCTTCATGTTCCTTGTACCTGGGCAGGCCAGAGAGAGGGAGGGTTAGAACGGGGCTGGAAGGCAGATGCCTTGTGCAGTTACCGAGGGAGGACTGACTGCTTGGAGTGCTGCCCAGAGTGCTAGCCCACCCAACGCCAGGCTAGGTGGCGATCAGTGGCAGTTGCTACCCGAAGGAGGTTATTTTGCAGCACTGATATTGCTATGGGGCAGACATCCCAGCACACAGCGCCCAGAGTGTTAACAGGCAGTGCAGTGGGGGGGGGGGGGGCGTTGTCAGGGAGGGTAAATCCTTTCATCCCCAGCCCCTAACAGTTAGCAGCCGCATGCCAGATAGAGGGTTTACATCTCCACTCAGGCCAGGTTTGGTTTCTTTGTCCTGTCCAGTTTCCATGGGCAAATTTGAGAGCCCTCCTTTGCTTCCTCACCCTTTTAAGCCCTGGAACATTTGGGGGAGACTGCAGTTTGCTGGAGATTACACCGGATAAGGCATCCTCAAAACCTGACTGGGATGACTCTCTCAGGCTGAAGAGAGCTGGATCTGGCTGCAGCGTGAGCCTGCGAATTCCACAAGCAACCCAGTAGATCCAGCCGCATTAGTGTGGCTGCTGCCCAGCAGCCCTTGTCTCTGATCTGCCACTGGAGGCTGCTATCTAGGTACTGATATGGCACCCATCACCATAGTATCAGAGAACCCAGGAGCAACGCCCTCCACCCCCACATGACTGTCCCCTACTGCCCCCTGTGGCTTGAGAGAGGTAGTGAGCTTTGCACACAGGAGGGGCTGGAGGTCCAGTACCTGAAGCGAGGATGGCCCGAGGGCCACTTGAACTGGTGTTTCTTCCTTAGGTGCACGGTGAGGTTGTTCCCACGTGTGAAGCACTTGTCACAGATGTGGCACTTGTACCGGGGTTCCGAGTCACCCTGGGGAGGGAGCGAGAAGAAAGGAAGGATGTAAATGTCATGGGATTCAAACCCAAGCTGCCTTGTGGGAAGCCAGGCTTTCCAAGAGGAACAAACATCCTACAAATTTTATAGCAAGCATCATTCTGGCAAAGGAGTGGGGACTGGTAACACTTCTGATGGGCTTGGCATTTCCAATCCATGGGATGGAGGGAATCTCATTACCTAGGAGATCCTGTGCCCCGACTGCTAGTTGTTTGGGACTGCTTTGCAAAGCGGCCACAGAATCATAGAAATGTCAGACGGGAAGGGACCTCAGTAGGTCATTTACTCCTGTCCCCTGCACCAAGGCAGGGCTAAGTACTGGAGCCATACCCATGTCTGTAGAAATACAGGTATTAAAATGCTTGCCCCATGCCAGAGAGTAGCAACAGAACACACGCAGTCAGCCATGCAGGGAGGAACAGGGGCAGGCGGACCCCAACCAGTGCTCCCAAGGGATTAGCCAGAAGGAGATACAAACTGACGGCTCATAAAATTAGCACAATTGCTAGGTTAGTGGATAGTGGCCAAGAATGGAGAACTCCCACTCAAATCCCATAAGCCACCATTTATAGCCACAGGAAAAAGCAGGCAAGATTCTAGGCAAACATGTTAACACACCACATAGCCTGAATTACTGGGTGTGTATGCCCAGGTCTGGTCAGTGTTCTCTGCGTCTTTAGTGTCTTCAATGCAGGGACCTGCTACTTGCTTGCCAGGGCTCAGCTACTGTTCAGTACATCTTTGCTACTTCTGACCTTAGTATCTATGAAACTGCTGCTCTTCCTGCCCTCGACCCTGCACTGGAAGGGGGAGCAACTCCCTGTTCCCAGCCAGAGAGCAGAGATCAAAAGAGACCAGACAGCCAGAAGGAAAGTCATGAGAGACCCACCCTCCCCAGATAACTTGTGTTGTCTCATCCGAACCCGTTGAGCCATTAGCACTGCAGCAGGTGGAGAGAGGAACAGGAAGGACAGAAGAGTCAATTCCTCCCGGAGCTGGTGGATACCAAGTGTGACCATGGATTGTTCATGGGTGGGTGAGGAAAATGAAGCTGAAATTTCCATTAGGGTTTTATGGTCACCTCGAGGGCTAGGGTGGGTTTGGGAGGAAGAATGGTCTGGTGGAAGTCAGGAGATGTGGATTCAAATCCCAGCTCTGCCAGACTCCCTGTATGACCTTGGACAAGTAATTTGGTCTCTCTGTGCCTCACTCCCCCCATCTGTCTAGCGGGGAGGACAGCATTCCCTTCCTCTCAGTTTTTATCTTTATCTAGATTGCAAGCTCTTCAGTGTAGGGCTCATCTCTCACGACGCGTATGTGCAGCACCTAGCACACTGGACCGCAACCTTACTTGGAGCTTCTCAACATTATTGCAATATAAACAGTGGGAACAGCAGCAGATCCCCTGGTTCCCTCCCCACCTCGTGGACTTTCCTGTAGTGCAGTTTGATGGAGCAGAGGGAGCGCGCAGTGAAGCTGCAGGCTTCGAACTCGCAGCGATAGGCTGGCTCTTTGCTGTGAGTGTCCAGGTGCTTCCTCAAGTCAATGAGATTTTTACAGCTGAAAGGAAAGAACGTGGGAATGAAGCCAAATGCGTGAGAGACCCCTACCCCATTCTCCTTCCCGGCCCATCAGTGCTTCTCTCCCAGCCCCTGACAGCCCAGCTGCCCTCTCTTCACCCCACACAGACCCAGACCCCACCTCTGAACCCCAGACCCACTCCCCCCTAGGGAAGTACAATCACAGGGACCCCACCTGTAGTCACAGTAGTCACACTTGAAAGGCCGCTCCTCGCTGTGCCGGAAGCGGATGTGGTTGCGCAGGGAGGAGGGTAGTGGGCAGGTCATGTCGCACAAGGGGCACTTGTAGTGGTTTACTGCTCGAGAAAAACGAGAGGGAAGCCCATCACCATGGAGTGGGGAGAGGGAATGCACTTGCCAGAGCGACGGCTGGAAGAGAGAGAAGGGCCTTTACTCACCATGGTTCCTCATGTGATCACGCAGCAGCCTCTCTGTAGCAAACCTCTTGGAGCAGTGGGAGCACTGAAACCTCTGCTCTGTAACAGTGGGGAAAGGTGGGGGAGAGAGAAGAGAGTGCACAAAGGGGGAGGGGAAAGGACAGAAAGAACAAAGCAGAGAGAATATAGCACAGATAGCAACACACAGGAGGAAGAGAATTAGTTATATCAGAGCCAGGCGCCCTTTCGCCTCATTTACAGCCACTGTGGGCGCTGCCCCTGGCTAGACAGCCAGTGTCTTGCCTTCCAGTGAACACAGTCCTCCCAGTGCTACCACTGCATGACTCAGGAAGAAACCCCAGAACCAATTCTACTGCCTTCAAGAACGGTCACAAAACAAGTCTAACCAGGAATGAGATGCATGGGAGCTGGGGACATACAGGGAGAGCTGGAAATGTAGACAGGGCCCCTGCAGGGAGCTATGGGTAGACCAGCAACGCCTTTCACTTTTAGCTACAGGCCCAGCCTGAAGCGGAGAATGCACAGCACAGTATGACTCCAGCACCCAGTATGGCACAAAGGAGCTCAAGGAGATTTTAAATGAATGTAGCACTGGCAGAAGGGCCTGCCTGCCAGCCCGAGACTTTAGTCCCATGTCCACAGAGCAAGAATGGCACGGGATACTGCAAGACAAACCTCTCCCGTGCTGCCCCACCCTTGCCTGAGAGAGGAATTCAGTCTCAATGGCCTATTCAAGCCGCTGGTCTCTCCGGTGAGCCTGAGAGCCAATCAGGGCCACTATTCACAGTGCTCGTGCCCTGCTAATGCCTTGCTCCTAGAACAGAGATAGCTGCTGACAAATCAAATGACCCAGCTAGAAGCAACAGGGTAGATCAGGGACAATCCCACCCCCACTCAGGCACTTACGATCCAGGGCGGTCTGCCGGCGGATGTGGTCAAAGAACTTGGTGTTGTTGGAGAACATCCCGCCACAGGTAGGACAGGCCACTACCTTCTCCTGCGTGTGGCTGCGCAGGTGTTCCCGCAGCTTACAGCGTCCTTTGAAGGTGCAGTCACAGTCTGAGCATAAGAGGCAGAGACATTGGTTAGCTCCTTGGCAAAGGACCGGACAGCTCCGAGAAACTTTCAGTAGCACAGGCAGAGGAAAATGCCTTGGACTCAACAGCCCCAAACCACGCAGAAGCTTTCAACTTGCTGTTCTGCTGGGTGGGAGGTTAATGCTGTCCCCAGTGGAGAGCCAGGCCAAGCATGCTGCAGATATGTAGAAGACTGGATACAGACAGCATAGATCTGTCATTCCATGGGACACATGAGCAGCTGAGATGATCACGTCCACATGAAAGACAGCAGTTATTGTTACAGTTAAACCAGCACTTCCCCCTTGCTGTTCTGTTCAGAGGCCTTGATACTGTCTATTAAATGCCTCAACTGGAATCACCGGATATTGAGTCCACCCATGGTGGGCAGGTTCCAGTCAATTCTCTGACTGGGGTTGGGAAGCTCTTGGGCAGTTTTACACTCCAGGGACTGAGAACCCCTTAGCAAAGGAAGGAGGGAAGTCTAAATCAAAAGGGCTGGGGACTAAGAAGCAAGAGTCCCAGGTTATATTCCTCACTCTTACATTGACATACCGTGGGCACCCCAGCAAGCTGACACTGTATTTTGTTTTCTGGAGCCAACCAGTGGGGAAATGGAGAGCACTTTGAGAGCCTCAGTGGAAAGGAGCTACCGAAGTGCAAAGCCTTGTCGTTTGTCAGCTGCTCCCCAGCCTCGCCCCAGGAGAGCTTTCAAGTTCTCACATGTGCAGGGACTGTGTTTTGTTCCGTGTTTGTACAGCACCAAGCACAACGAGGTTCTGGTCCATGACCGGGGTTCTTAAGTGCTACTGTAACATAAATAAAATCAAATACCTTTCCAGCCACAAAAGACCACATGGTTCTCCTTCCCAGCTGCCTTGTATTCTGAACAGAAGCTGTGATCCTCCACATGCCGGTAGAACCATTCAGGGTTATCAAAAGATCTCTGTTGCGGGGAGACAAAGACACAAGAATATTGGTCAGCACATGCATACTAGCAATTCTGATACAGCTCAACTTTGACAGAGCTTCTTCCCTCCTCTCCCCTGGGGAAAACACAGAAAAGCACAATCCAGGCATCCAAAATTGTTGCAGTGCTCGTAATACTGAGACCATCTCCCTACCCTAGAACAGAGATTTTGTTGGCTTGGACCACGTAAGGCCCTGTCTGTGCCCCCACTTGAACTGGGCTGAGATCTCAAGGGTTACACCACATTGAATGCTCGGGAACTGGAGATTTGCTGACACTGTGTGAGACTAAGCCCCCCTTTTCTCCTGCTCCCACCTGACTGCACACCTACAGACAGGATTTAGGAGGGCTGATCCCCTCCCTGTTGCTCTCACCTCACAGTACTCCCACAGACACAAGAAGTTTTCCTGGATCTCAGGGATGATGTTGCGGCTCTGGAAGTCCAGCTGACAGTGGGTCACATCTGACTGGCTCTGCAAGGCCTGCAGCCCCCACTGCTTCAGCTTAGTGTGGTAACAGTGGAAGTAAACGTGGCGGACCAGGTCTACAGAGCTCTCTGGGGAGCAGAAGCCACATTCCTGCCACAGACAGGTGTATTCTTCTGCAACATAAACAGGAAACACATTCATTTTCTACAGATTTGTCAGTAACTGTCTCCCTGTTAAAGCTTAAGTCCCCATGAGCAAGAAAAGACGCAAGCTTTCTTCATAGCTTTCCTTCCCTGCAACTGGTGGAACTACCTACTTATGGTGAGAAGAGAACTCTCATCTTCCTACTTGTTCAGTTCTGGACTCTGTTCTAGAAGGCTAAGCCTCTGGCTTATGATCCACTACAAAGGCAGCCAATACCTTGCACTCAAGACAGTCAATATAAACATCAACTATTTACAAAAATAAAAATAAATCTCCTTAGCTCTGTTAATAGCTCAGGTGTTCACAGATCCCAGTCCAGTGCTCAGAATGTTAGACTATGTATCACACTTTAAAAATATATATCAGTTAACACTGCTAAGCATCTCATTGAAAAGTCCAGCATAGATTTAACTGAAGTCACATAATGAAGAGGATTACGATTTAAGGGTTTATAGGTTAACTGACAGCAGAGCGTACTAGGTCCGCTGGAAATTTTATTTTCTTACCAGAATGCAGAACACGTTATCTCCAGTGGACACTATGGCATCACCCTCACTAGGAAATTCACTATTGAAATTTCTCCGTGTCTACCAGGGTGGTTCAGAATAATGAAGGGAGCTTGATGACCCACCTTATGGCTCTTCCAACCCAAGAGTCCAATTTTAGTTATAGTTTTTAATTGCACTCAGGGTCCCTTACCAAGAGGGTTCATCTCATCCCTATGTTCCCCACGAAGATGCAGCTGCAAATGCTCCGACACATGATCACAAAACTCCTCCATCTTAGAGGCCACATAGGTGCACATCTCCCACTCACACTGGAGCACCAGCTTTTCCTTATTGCCGGCCTTCCCAGGAGGCATGGTCCGACCTTTAGGCACTGAGAGATGGTGTTACAAAGACAGGAAATGTTTGGCACGCCATTCAGTCACCCAGAAAACCACCACCAAAAAAGATGCCCTCTACAAAGCCGTGGGGGTTCCTAGATGCAGCGTGGGCCATGGCACAACGGGGACAGAACTGTGACTGCGGTCAGCTCAGAGGGGCAACACAGCACAACGTTGTATTTTGCAGATCCAGCCCCTGCCCCGGGGAGTCTCGGGGGGGGGGTTGTGACAATCCACATCTGGAATAAGATTCAGGCAGGAGCGCCAGGAAAATCCAGAGACAGGAGACACCAGCGTCCCCCACCAACACCCTCCTGCCCCGCGGGCCGCCAGGAGCCCGCCGCCGGCCCCGGAGCGCAGGGGGCGCCGTGTGGACGCAAACCCTGCGGTCCAGCGCCGCCGCCCGGGTCACAGCGCAGGGGCTGCCCCCGCCGCAGGGGGCAATGGCCGCCCGGGGCTGGGGACAGCGGGTCCCGAGACGTGGGGAACCTGCCGCGGGGAGCCACGAGAGCGGGGGGCGGGGCCGGGGCCCGCTTCGGCCGGGCCCGTCCGCGGGAGGGGGTGGGGAAGGACCCGACCCCTCCTTACCGGCGGCTCCTCGCGCCGGCAACTGCCGGCTTCCCAGCTCCGGGGGGCGGGCGCAGCAACCGCAAGGCCGGCCGCCTCCGCAGCCAATGGCAGCGCCTCCTCCCAGCCCGGCAGCCAATCCGAGCGAGGGGCGGCCGCGCGGGGAGTCGGGGGGAAAGGCCTCGGCCGGCAACGCCCCCCGCCAGGCCGGGACACTAAGGTTCCGGCTGCCGGTCTACACGGAAGTGCCCGAGACTGGCTCCGGAAGCGGAAATAAGCAATGGAGGCCCTTTCGGGAGGGGGAGACGCTGAAAACGTTTACGTCTCCGTTTTGACCTTTGACCCCGGCAGAGGTCGGAAAACTCAGTGGTTCCGACCACTTCTCATTTGACCTTTGAACTCTGACCCACTACAGCCTATCCGCGACCGTCTGAGCCCTGTGGGCCAGGAACTGTCCGTGAGCCCGGCCGCCTGACCCCGGCCCATGCGCCTCAGGGTAGGTGGAGTCAGGCATCTCGGTGACCTCTTGACCTTTGACCTTCTGAACTCTGGCTTCAGAGGCCCTTTGACCTTCCCAGCAGCCAGGGTCAGGGCTGTGAGAGCAGTCGCCAGAGGACACCAACCCCTGTCAAGTGGCTGGGGGTGAGAATCAACCACCCGTTGCCACTTCTCCTACAGCACCGAGCCCCATCGCCCCTGCCGGCACGAGGTGCAACCCGTGCGGGGACCTCCCACCGGATCTGTCTCTGACCCCAGTAGAAACGCACATCAGTGAGCCCACTGTGCCAATGACCCCTTAGCCATTCTAGGCCCATGGTACTAGGGCTGTCACTGCTGCAGAGCGCTCTGCACACCACAGTAACACACCTACACTAATGAACACAAAACCTGCACTCACTGCAAACACACACAAAACTCATCACTTAATGAAACATCCAACGAACGGGAGCTGTAGCTCACGAAAGCTCATGCTCTAATAAATTTGTTAGTCTCTAAGGTGCTACAAGTCCTCCTGTTCTATATGCAGATACAGACTAACACGGCTGCCACTCTGAAACATGCATATCTAGTTAGAAGCAAAACACTTGAAGAAAGAGGTGGAAAAACTGGAGAGAGTCTAGAGGAGAGCAACTAAAATGACAGAACGTTTAGAAAACCTGACCTCTGAGGAAAAGTTAAAAAGTCTGGGCATGTTGAGTTTTGAGAAAAGAAGACCGAGGGAGGATCAAATAACAGTCTTCAACTAAGTAAAGGGTTGTTACAAAGAGGATGATGATCAATTGATCTTCATGTCCACTAAAGGTAGGACAAAAAGTAATGGGCTTAATCTGCAGCAAGATGGATTAACGTTACATATTAAGAAAATTTTTCTAACTATAAGGATAGTTAAACACTGGAATAAGTTACCAATCAAGGTTGTGAAGCCCCCATCATTGGAGGTTCTTTAGGACAGGTTGGACAATACCGGTTAGGGATGTTCTAGATATATTTGGTCTTGTTTCAGGGCAGGAGGATGGACTAGATGACCTCACTTTCAATGTCCTTTCCAGTCCTACATTTCTATGATTCTAAAGCCCAAATCTTCAAAGGTATTTAGACATCTAACTTCCAATGAAATCAATGGGTATTAGGCACCTGAATACCTTTGAAGATCTGGGCCCAAAGCCTTAACGTCAGGTTAGGAAATAATGTTACCTAGTCCTCATCTTCAGGAACTCGCTCATTCTCTGGGACCGATTTATGATTTATCATTAGTGAACCTCATGGTCACAGCTTCTGTTTCCATCATAATTATTCAGATATAAATGCACCATTGGGCCAGAGGAGCAGGGCAGCGGATAAGCCTCTGAAACTTACTGAATATGATTTTTATCCCCAAAATATTCATATTTTTTATTGGGTTCATCTTTTATTTAATGTTGAAAATCATGAAGGCCAATGCGAAAATTCATGCAAATAACACTAGGCAAATAAGAGGCAGAAGTTCTGAGTCAGTCAATACAAATAGCAATCCTGCTGTGAAAACAGATACACATCACTGGGACTTTGAAACCTTCCTGCAGTATCTTATTTGAGAACAATGCTTTCTATTCTTCCTGTGGTATGTGTGTGTGTGTAACCTGGATCATAAACAATGAGGCAAAAAAGGTTATAACATGTTTCTTTGGCGCTCTACAATGTGTATCACATTTATTTTCAGCATCATCTATTAAAGGGCATTGCAAACTTTTGTGGGCCGTAATCTGAACAACCTTTTCCCCCCTTTTCTCTCTGTTTGCAAAGTCCATCTAACTATTGGTGTTTTCTACCTCCATCTGCCGCTGAATTAGGAATTCAGGATCAAGATCTTAATGTTCAGTGTCATTTTTGTTAAGAGATAATATCAATGCCAGTACCCCAGCTTTTTTTTTTTTTGAGTACCAAATAAACAGGTGTCTACACCCACAATGGAAAGATACAAATTATTTAAAGAAACATGTCTGTTGCAAACTTTCTAAAGAAAACTGTTAAAAATTTTTTTGGGGGGGGTGTGACTGGGGGGACAAATTGTAGGTTTCATTTCTTATAGAGGTTTTCTTACGTATTTTTAAAGTGTTTTGCTTCCACCTTAAGATTGTGCTTACTTTTTTGCTTATATATAGGACTTGATCCAGCAAAGCCCTTAAAAACTTATTGATTTCAATAGGGCTACCCATCTGCTCTTAGTTAAGCATATTCTTAAGTATTTTGCTGGACTGAGGGCTTATTGATATCATATTATCTCACAATCAGTATACCTGCCTCTCAGGGTTGTTGTATGGATTGATTAATAGATGTAAAACACTTTTGAAGATATCAAAAGTAATGCAAGGGGCCCCATCATGCAAACGTGTATGCATATACTTAACTTTAGGCTTTAGTAGTTGCTTTGGGGCCCAAGCATTGAGTATATCATGAGATTTCATATGCTGGCTCTTTTTTCCTCTGTAACTTGACAAAGTGTGAAATCCTGCAATATGTTATGTTAACTGAAATTTACAGTTGGTCACCATGGTAAACAGGGCAAACATTGTCATTTGTTGTATAAACAAGTAAACCCCTCTCATCCCAGAAGGATCAATCAAATTACTGGCAGCTGGAGTTCACAGTCAAACATAGTAAATTAACTGTTTTATTATCCATTAACTTTATGCTGCATGTATCACGCTATCTGGAGTGGCTCACAACTGTGAGTGCCTACCTCAGATTGTCAGAAAACAAGGGCAGACATCCCAAATTGGAGGTATGTTTTATAATTAGATTTCACCAAGTCAGTAACAAATGTGAACATTTGGAGAACGATACCAGTCTTGCCAGGGAGTCATAGACCCTTTGACTCTCCAGCCTATCTTGCCACTCAGACAAACTGGACTTTGTGATAAAAGGGTACTTAAATCTAAAATCACACCACAGCTGGTTTCTCCCAGTTCAAGGAGACCATCCACTTACCCCAGCTCAATTGATACTCCACATTTTATACCGAAGACAATGATGGCAGCCAAATTTATAGCTAATAAATCTCTAGTTAGTTTACTAAGAAAAAAGAATGAGTTATTGAGAAATTAAAGCAGGTAAAATATAACAACAGGTGAATCACAATTTGTAACTTCAAATGGTAGCAGTGGTGTAATAAATGGCCAGTTTCCCAAAAGTCTTTCAGGGCTACCCAGAATAACTCTGGGGATCTCAGTCTTCTCATTCAGCTATTCTGCCCTGTTAGAATCCAAACAGTCCAGAGATGAAGGATTTTTCTTTGGATCCATTCTTATATCTTCTCACAGAGACAAGACAGTCTCTCTACCAACATGGACTTTTCCTTTGATGATGATGAGTGAGGAATGCACTTAGTCTTTTGACTACAGGTCATCACACACAGTGGCCGTTCTGATAAAGTCCATCATTAGCATTCCACCAGGCTTCTTTGATGTCTGATGAGTTATTTAGTTACAGGGGTATTTACGCTTTAAATGTTTGCTATTACGTTATAACAGGAACAGATAAGTTAAAACAATGTATGTAACATCCCTTCAGTTTTATAACGTTTAAACACCCAAAACACTAATCACTTTGATCTATACTAATCCACAAGTGAAATGACCTGAAAACAGTCTAGCATGATCTGATCGGCCAGTGTCACAGCCGTGTCACAACACAAAATAATGTTATTTAACAACAAACAGCAAAAATGCTCTCCATTTAGCAATGGATTTAAATCAAAATTTGAATTAATATTACATCTGTTAGGCCAGTGCTTTGTCTTAGTAAATTATTAGCAAAGTTTGTTTTGGGGCAGGCAAATAGAATAGAAAAATTAAACGGGATGGTGTAAGGTGTGTAATATGACCCAGTGGGTTCTGTTATGGTTACAGGGCAATACTCAATTGGCTGTATATCTGTTTCCTATTATGAATCCTGATCCTGAAAACCAAATAAATGGAAGATATGTGCCTAAAACCCCTACACTGCATTGAAAATCTCAGTCCTATGTTCTGGGAAGGCAGGTGTGTGATAAGAACTAGGGTCTGTGGTAAGAAGGATATTGGTTGGGTTTTGATTTCATCTTTGGTTCATTATTTTCTTGGCTTGGCATGAGGAGCAGCTGCAGGTTCAAATGTTTTTTTAATGCCATTATTTTTAATTGATAGCAAAGACACCTAGAGTCAATAGATACTTCTGGAACTCTAGGGAGCAATCTTGGATCCATTGAAGTCAATAACAAAACTGCCATGGACTTCAATGGGGCCAGAATTTCACCTATATCTTTTAGATCTAAAGAAATCAAGCAAATAAGATTCAGGAATAAGAGATGGAAGCAGACAGGGCTAGTGAGGAGTGCTGATAATAGGTAAGCAGGTAGAAAGGTGACACTATTGCTTAGTATGCAAAAACATATTCCTTTTACTGTGACCTAATACCACCTTCCAAGCTTTATTGGCTCCTTGTTACTTCTTGACATGAACCTTGATTGTAAGCTCTCTGGGGCAGGTGCTGGCTTGTTCTACATAATTTCCTGCTAAACTCTGTTTTTTTCTATCTTATCCTCCTACCCTTCTCCACTCTGTTGGTCTGTTCTGTTACATCCTGTCTGACTCCTAGCCTATGAACTCTCTGGGGCAGGGCTGTCAGACTTCTGCCTTTTTGCATTACGTGGCCAGACACACACGCCAAGTGATGTAGATTCAATATGTCATGAAGGGAGTTGCAATTTTTCTGTTATTTCAGCTCCCCATGAGCTGCTTTTCTTTCTCTTGACATGCATGGCAGGAGCAGCTTTTGCCAGCAGCCGTTCCCCCCCTACTCCTCCAAACAACAAATGAGGGATGGAAAAATAAAAGCCCTCCTCCAGTAATGCTGCCAGTGGAGTTACAAAGAGGAATGGATTTGGACTGGCAGACCCTTGAGCTGTCAACAGATTCCAGAAGAAATGAACTATTTGATTATGATGAATGTACTGGCAATATTTCACATAGGTAAATGTAGTGTTTACTTATGCAGGACATAGTATATTGAGCAACAACCTGCTGTTCTTGTAAACAAAATACTACAGACCTTGTCCCTCTTACTGCACTTTTCCTTTGACATATTTCCATGTTGAGGCCAGTAATGTCACACAATAGTGATCTCCCAACTGATAATCAGGGCAAGTTTCTGAACCAAGGGATAAGCTATAACATTTGAAGAAGAAACAGTAAATAGAGTTTCTGCCTCTTGGTTCAGGAAGAGCAGAAATGCAGAATTCATCAGAGTGCATTGCTATCTGCAAGGAGTCTAATACTATCCACCTAGACACAGTGACAACAATGTATTAGTAGAGTGGAAGCTTCTTGCATGCTAATGGAGAACAAGCCAAGGTCATTTACTGGGGAGCTATGAAAAGAGCATCTAGCAGGAAGGACTGAATATGGGTTGGTAAAGACATATGGCTAGTCATCTGTGGTCCAGATTGTTATTGACTGAAAGGTGTGATTGTCTTTGTGAAGCTGGTCAGTGGTCTCAATCCACTCCACTAGACCCAATCCAGTGCCCACTGCAGTGCATGGAGAGTCTCCCTTAGATTTCTTTTACATTTTTTAACATCTAACCTCGATTGTGAGCGCCCTAGGGCTGGGATTGTTGTTTTATTACTTGTGTTTACAGTGCCTAGCAAAATGATGCCCTGATCCTATGCTGGGGTATTGTGCTACAAGTAATATGGCATTTTCCTGAGCCCCACAATTTCTCTGGCCAAGTCCCTTTTCCTCTCTGCTATATGGAGTCTGCTGATCACTGCATGACTTATAGGTTTTTCATGGTAAATAACTTTTCCTCCATCAGCATGTGAAATTCCGTTTTCACCCATACAATGTCTTTTTAATCAAGAGGAAAAACCTTTGAGAATGATCAGCACTGACCATGCAAATTGCAGTGAAACAGACAGTGGAAGATTTGCATCTAAACAAATCCCAAAGAAGCTATTTCAGAGACATCATTAAATTGTGAAAAATACATTTCCGTCAGGCTCAAAGAGAACTTTATTAGTGGAGAATGAGCATTGACTTCATTCTCAACTGGAAAGCTCCTGACGGTTCATTTTCAGAAAGCTTGCAGAGTCTGAAAGGGGGAAATTCACAGCAGCATTCAGAATGGAAACTGGTGAGTTTCATTGTCAAAACTTTCCAAAAATAAAATGTATATCTCACTGATGGTTAATTGAAATATCAACAGTAGAAAAGAAAACAGGGGAATGGGCACATTACTTGTTGTCTGAACTGAAGTAGAAAGGCAAAGAAAGGAATATGCCTTTAAATCACTGTTTGGTATTTTCAATATTTCAGGTTTCAGAGTAGCAGCCGTGTTAGTCTGTTTTCGCAAAAAGATAAGGAGTACTTGTGGCACCTTAGAGACTAGCCAATTTATTTGAGCATAAGCTTTCGTGAGCTACAGCTCACTTCATCGGATGCATTCAGGTAGCTCACGAAAGCTTATGATCAAATAAATTGGTTAGTCTCTAAGGTGCCACAAGTATTCCTTTTCTTTTTTCAATATTTCAGTATTTTAGCAATATTAACTAATATTTTCAGCCTTCTCTAAATACAATTTAGGATGCTTACGTATTTCATAATGCACTTTTTCAGAACTTACTGGAAAATTGTAATAAATTCTGATCAAAGTTAGGTTCTCTCCTCTCTGCTGCCAGTTATTTCAGGTTTTTAATATCTCAGTGTCAGATCTAGCACACTGGCTCACTAAACTCAGGGGGACTGATTATGTGAATCTATCTAGGTGAGAAAAAGTTGCAGTGCTGGGCCCTTATTTCGTAATTGATAAATTAGATAGGCCCTGATCCTGCAACGACTTAAGCACTTGCGTAACTTTACATATGTGAGAAGACCAATTGACTTCAATAGGACTACTACTCGTCTGAGTAAAATTAAGCATTTGCATAAGTGTTTGCAGGATCAAGGTCTTATTTGTAAATAAAATCACTAATTTAAAACAAGCTTTCACTATAACATTCATGTGCTTTGCTTCAGTGGTTCAGGGTTAGAGCAGGGTAAACAGGTTCATTTAAATAAGAATCGGTATGAAAATTGGCTTATTCCTTGAACTGACGTTAATCCATTCCTGACTGTAATTCCTTTGATTTTTACTTGAAATACAGTGAAATCAGCCCTGTCCCATCTGAGATATTGTTTATGTTAAGACAATAGTAAAGACAAAATGTAAACATTTATATTTATATATGGACATGGGATCACATTTACCAGAGGAACTGATGACAGAAGTCAAATCAGTTAATGAGATTCTAAAATATTTGACGATAGAGCCTGCAAGTAATAATTGTTGTCTCTTTTTCAGGATGTGGAATTGGGGTAATGTATTATGGAAAGGGGGTCACAGTATATAGCTTGGCTTGCATGGGTCATTCTAAAGCAAATGTACTGTTGTATGAGAGATGCCATTTAAAAGTAGCCACACACAGATGACGAAGAGAAAGCAACCGAATACCTAGAACCCTGCAAATCTGCGGATATTCGCTTTATAGCCACAGACCATATTTGTGGATCAGATGTAGATACAAATTTTGTATCCGCACAGGGCTCTTCTGATACCTAGCTAGTGCTTTTCATCAATAGCTCTCAAAGAGCTTCATAATAATAAGAGCTAGTTATTAATTTTTATATGCTACTTTTATCCATAGATCTCAATGTGCTTTAAGGAGGTGAGCATCATCTTACAGATGGGGTAACAGAGACACAGAGAGGGGAAGTGACTTGCCCAAGGTCACCCAGCAGACCAGTGGCTGAGCCAGGAATAGAACCCACATGTCCTGAGTCCCAATCCAGTGCTCTACATGCAAGGAAACACTGCCTCTCCACAGTGGTACTGATAATTATATTTACTTCACAATGGTGAGACAGTGTCATTATCCCCATTTGACCGATGGGGGAAAACCAAAATGCAGAAAGGTAAAGTAATTTCCCTACGGTCACACGATTAGTCAGTGTCTGAGCCAGGAACAGAACCTACAGAATCCCAGAGCAGGGCCCCAGCCACGGGGCTATGCTACCTCCCGCTATATCACACAACACTCCCATTCAGTAGCCCCTGCAGCACAGATCATTTCCCCCCTTCCCATTGAATCTTTCACCCAATTCCTTTTGCATCAACAGTTTGTAATGTGCGTTCTTGACCTCTTACAGGTAAAGTTTCGTCAGTACATAGAAGGACGGATCCATCCGGTCAGAGAGTGTGACTATTCTGGTGGCAACTCTGCCACTGACATGCTGTATGACCTTGATCAAGTCATTTCACCTCCCCGTGCCTCAGATCCCCCTGGTAAAATGGGATTCATGATGCCCCATCTTTGCAAGCCACTTTGAGATCCTGAGATGACGGTAGTGAATAGGGGCAAAGTAGAAGTAGCATTATAATACAGTTGAAAAAATTATTTGACTGCTGAAGTCAACTAGGTCCTGCATTCAATTCTAGAACACTGATAATTGCTTTACAGGTATTTAGAAATCTGTTTACAGAATTGCTTGGATTTAAGATCTGCTTCAATGCATATTATCTCTAATGGCACGAGATTAGCTCATCGTTGCAATTTATGTATATTTGCAGTTTGAGGATCAGTTTTTCATGCTGGCTTTGTCTTGCTAAACAAGTTTTATGATACTGTCCAACCTAGCTTTGTCCATTTGGTGTACCTGAAGCCTGAGATTGACATCCTGCAGGGCCTGAGTCCCATTTACCTAAGGCCCATTTATACAGCTCTGATAGTGCACATGGTACACTGTCAGAGAGGTGTAAAGAGGACTTAGTGTAAATGAGAAGCAGGTTCCAAGTCTTCTGTTGTATTTTGGCCTCATTTATTTAACACCCTAAATGCAATATTATGTGTGTTTTAAAGAATGGCAGAAATTAGACATGGAACAGACTGAACAGTAGAGCTGGTTGGAAAATTGGGGGAGAAGGAGAGGTAGGGATCCTGTAGAAAATTTAAGCATTTTGTAAAAAAAGCACAAGAATTTTTGGCCAAGAACCATTCAATTTTGGAGTTCTTTGAATTCTGATGAGAAATCAAAAAATATTTGAGGAAAGAAGACATATTTCACAAAAAAAATTGTTTAGTCAAGACCTCATTTTTTATTGAAAAACATTACAATGGAATTTTTTCAGCCTACCCTACAGAAAAGTGCATCTAATCCATCCTTCGTCTGCTAGGGCTTTTTCTGAAGTCTGTTTTTCAAGATCTAATGCAGTAGGACTTTTCTGCTATTTCCCTGTAAGCTTATTCAACAAAATATCACTGCGAGAAAGTTTTTCTTAATTGTAGGCCAAATTCTGATCTCAGTGATACCGGTGTAAATCCAGGATAACAGTATATAAATCGGAAAGTGAATAGTTTTCTAAAACAGAAACCTGTAATTTGAACTGTTGTAAAGAATAACTCCTCTGGCCTCAATCCCAACTGTAGATATTAGTTTGCTCAGTCATTCTCACTAGTGATTCTGTTTTATTATACCATCTTTTAGGAATTTTTGATGGCAGTTTTAAAAAAATATTGCTATTTTAGCAATCATCAAATACAAGACTATATTTTTCCCTTAAGTTCCAATTCAAATAGTTCATGCCTAACTTTAACCATGTGAATAGTCCCAGTGACGTTAATGAGTCTACTCACATGCTTAAAATTAGGCATGGGCTTTGCTGAATCGGGGCCTGAATCCTTTATTTGGACTCAAACAGAAGGCACTTGAGGTAATTATTTTACTTGTCAAAACATATCAAGAGGAGTCTATACTATGTTATTTAGGCACTTCTGTTAGAATTATTTTTTTAATACCGAATTGTTAATTTAACATTTAGAGGCATCTGTATAGAGGTGGAAAACTCTCAGTGCAAGTACTGTTATGTATATATTGTCCACTTTTGCTGTAGTGCCTTGGCATATGATCTGTAGTGTGGATGCATCATATGCATTAGCTGTTTTGTTTTAAAGTTAAACAACTCAAAAGATTAAAATTAAATATTTAAACTTCCTAAAAATACCCTTAAGCAATCAATTTTACATGTATACACACAGAGACACCTGTAAAATTTTGCTTGCTCGTTTGTTTTTTTAGCAAACCTTGTTTTCATAGCTTCTTGATTAGAAGCCCAAACACATTTTTATTAGAACTAAGACACTTTAGAAATGATTTGCATATAAAATAACTATGCCCAGGCTCAGAATTTGTGCTTCAGACCAATGCAGCAGAAAATATCCTTAATCATTTGGGTTTATAGCAGAAATAACAAAAGCCTATTCACTAGGACCCTGAATCAATACCTAGTGGAGTCAACGGAAAGACTCAATATGTGGATGAGTCAGACTCAGTCAGCGGGAAGACAGCTGTGCGAGGGGAACTCAGAAGATGTGAGTGCTATTCCCAGCTCTGACCTGCTTTGTGACCTTTTATAAGTCACTTCACCGCTCTGCTTCCCCTCCCACCTTTTGTCTATTTACCTGTAAACTCTTCAGGGCAGGGCTGGTCTCTTATTCTTTATTTGTACAGCACCTAGCACAGTGGAGCCCCGACCTTGGCTGGGGCCACAGACACAATTTGATTAAAAATAAATAATCACAATAATACAAACAATGCCCTGTCAAAGAGAATTTTAGACACTCTGTGACCTATGGCCAACACAAAGACCCAACACCACGAAAGCCTCAAATTTCACCCTACGTAAGTTTCTATGAGTTTAAATACACCTGTGGATAACAATATTGTAGGTATTAAAATGATAAAGTGAGCCAGAATGATGAAAAGCATAGATGTAGCAAAGTAAACCAAAATTTTAAAGAGATCAGATACTTCCTCTCTGATACGTTTGTGTTTACTTTCTGTCCGGAAACACAGATCTTTTTGTTTTCCAAAGGATTAACTCAAACATCAACTTCCCATTTGTAACATTTGAATAAAAGCCTTTTTTTAAACTCCTCACTGCTTTCCACAGGTGTGAGCTCTTTACGTGGGCAGACTCCAATGGAGAGGATAAAAGAGTCACCTTCAGTATTGTACCCTGCTACATCACTGGGCTCATTTACAGTCAAAACACCCAAACAAATGGAAAGTTTTGCAGAGATGTACTCAGAAAAAAACAAACAGATATGCCTCTCCAAAACTCAGATAGAGTGAAATTCCCTCCTGTGCAGGCTTCACTGGGACTTAAGTGTTGCCTAGTGGATAGATCACTGGACTGGGACTCAGGAGTCCTGGGTTCTAGTTTCAGCTCTGGTACTGTCCTTCTGAGCAACCCGTGGCAAGTCATTTTGCTTCTCTGTGCCTCAGTTTCCCCATCTGTAAAATTGAGCTAATGTAGATCCCTGCTTTGTAAAGCTCTCTGAGATCTACTGCTGAAAAGTGCTATATAAGAGCGAGGTACTTATTAATTATTATTATTAAGTGGTTCGTAGGCCTTGCATTGGCTCTCTGCACAAGGGCAAATTTCATCCTTAAAAAACAGCTTTGCCTAACTTAACCCAAAGTCTCTGAATATCTTAACACTGCCACCTGCTTTCAGTTCCTTTGAAGAACAGACTATTTTCTACCAAGTCAACTTGCTCTTTCATCTTGATCTGTTCAAGGGGAATATTTGGTTCAGATTAAAACAAGTAATTAAGTACAAAAGTCTTGCTTGAAATTATTTGCTTTTCTAACCAATCAGATATGCTGGGCCGAGTTACAACCTGCCAATCCAAATAATAACATAATATAAAAGGCAAAGTTCTCTGTGCCTTCAAATTGGTGTTGCTCCCTTGACTTTAACGGAGTTGCACGGATTTACACCGATGGGGAATCTGGCCTATAATTTATTTCTTATAGGTTTATAGAACAATAAAAAATGCCCACACATAAACCTCTGGGTGCCCCAAACACTTCAACTTAAATGTTCAAATGGGTGGTGACCACCCAAATATCAATTAGCTCAGCTAGCTGATAAATCAAAGCAACAAAAATGCCCCATTAGCCCCACCCCCAGAGACACACCCACAGGCTCCCCACAAAACCCTGTCAAATAAACGGCTTTTGCAACATGCCCAGAAGGTGACCAAGTTTTGGACCAATGAGGGTGGAGAACAAGTTCCAGAGTCCTGGGATCCTCACCCCCCACCCCCCATCATACTACTTAGCTCTCATCTAGCATGTTTGATCTTTCTCTTGTAAAGCACTTTGCAAATAAAGGCCATTTTCATTATCCCCATTTTACAAATAGGGAAACTGATGCACAGGGAGGGACATGAATTGGCCATGGTCATCCAGCAGGGCAGTGGCAGGTCTCCTGAGTCCCAGTCTAGTACCCTATCATCTATAATATATCCCTCTCTTTTATAATGATGGGCATCACTTTCGCTGACCACAGTTGTGGCAGTGTGTCAAGGGAAGAGAGGCCTCTCGCAGGTACACAGAACTCACACCCAGTGTTGGTCTGTTGTTTTTTTTTTTTTAAATGAACTAATAATAGAATCTTAAATATACACCAAACAAACCACCTTTTTCATTATGCAAGGCAACATACTGCACAGTATAGACTTCTACCGCTTGAGCCAAAGAAGTAACACTATAGCAGTAGTAGCTGTTATCCGCCAGTGAACCAGCCACTAGGGAAGGATACAGCACCCACTCTGTCAGTGGGGTTACACTTTTTAGATATTACTTACTATTAATTGATGTTATCAAGATCTTTAAACTATCTGGATTTTGTTGAATGTAAATGACAGTTATTCATTTTAAGAAGATAGTAAAAATTTAGTTAAAACAGTGGTGAGTGTTAGCAAAAAATGAGGTTACTACCTCTTTACTATATCTGCCTAATTGTTCTTTGTCTCATTGTTCTGTAATTCCATTGTGATTTGGGCTAGTGATTTCAAACGTGTTTTAATCTGTTTTGGTGAGTAGGATCTGAAAATGACTTCAGGGCAGAATTAGTATGATTGAGGCAACTCTTGAGATTACCACATGATTTATAATTTAAAAAACCAACCTTAAACCTTTTTACAGACGTGTAACATTTTGTGAGTGGTATTAACCAAGATGCATCAGAAATTACATGAGGATATGGAAAAACCGCAGCTTGTTGCCCCTAGAAAACCCCACATCCTCTATATATGAAGGCCGCAAAAATGAAAGACGGAAATTAATGAGCTCTATATGTAGCAGCTGCAGAATAAAGCCGTCACCGACTCCTCTGACCACAGATTCTCTCTGACATTGAAAGACAAGGCTAAGACTAGTGGTCTGAGCACAAGACTAGGAGACAGGAACTCCTTGACTTCTCAAACAGCCCATCCCTAGGGAACAACTCTTTGTTTTAATGGAATTTGCTCTGCCTAAATGAGACTCAGAATTACTAATTATTTTACCTTTGCATTGGGATGGTGCTTTCCACCTGCTTTCCACACAAGCAGTCAATGGCAGTGCTTGGACTAGAACCCATAACTCCTGACTTAGTTCCCTGTCTGCTAGACCATGCTGCCTACTGAAACAGAGAGTGGGCTTGAGAAACTGGTTCCTCGTTATCTAGAGTTCAGCACAGTTTAATCAAAAGCATTGTAATGAGAATGTATTTTAGCTGGACCATTTGGGTTTGGAGTTTTTTGTCCGTGTTGCACTGACAGTAATATTGCCTCAGAGTATGAATGTCTGTGCTAAATATCAACACCCGGGCTTCCAAAGCACCTTATTACCAATTTTCAAAGTCAGATAGGAGTTCCGACTGAGATGAATGGAAGCCGAATGGCTAACTCCCCTTAGTTAACTTTGAAAATCTTAACCACCGATTGTAAGTCACTTATGATCCCCTAGTCATCGCTTGGGTAACACAGGCTAGAGAATTTCACCCACTGATTCCTGCAGCAGAGAGAATTAGTCTTTCTCGCTGGACAGTGGCCATCATCACACCCAATAACTTCTTAATGAACATAAGACAGGGACTGTCGTTTTGTTCTGTGTTCGTACAGTCCCTAGTACAATGGAGTCCTGATCCACAAGCGGGATTCGTAAGAACTATTGCAATACAAATAATAAATAATAATCTTTTAGGCATACATCCCATCTTGATTTAAAGACACTTGGCAATTTGGCTATCCTTACCTTGGTAAGTTATTCCATTTATTCTACTTACTGGCTGAATTCTGCTCACACATGCTCCCTTTGTTTAGTTCCTACAGACTACGGCAAACGAGTTTACCAAGGAGTGAGAGTAAAACACACAGTCAAAGATCTCCTTGCTGAAAAACGATCAAGACAGACCAGCGGCTCCCGATTCAGCGTGAGTCATGTTTTAAACAGAAATGTCATTGTACATAATCCTGTTGCTTTAAGAGGATTTGCACTGAGCACAATGTACCTGCAACACCGAAGTCTTCACAAAGTTTTTTCCTTAGGCAGCCTTCTTGGTATAGGAGTTTAAAACAAAGGATTAAGAGCCAGGAGGATCTTTCAGGAGTCTAACGTAAGATGAGCTACTGTGGGATGTCAGAAACCACCATCGTCAAGGCAAAAAGCAGGAATATTTGTGCAGTTAGGGTCTGATCCAAAGATCTAATTACTTTTTCATGTCAATGAAACCCTGTGAGCTTTGAATCCCAGGAGGCACAAATCTCACCCACTTTAACTAAACTGATAACACTAAATTTTCAGTGCCTTTCACACACTTTATGTTATGGCCTTCAAGGACAGATTAATTTACCATCATCTATGTCTGACGAAATCAACTCGATAAAAATGAATGTTCGACCCCAAACGTTATATACCCTACAAGTTCTATTTTGGGGAGGGGGTGTCTTATATTAATAGAAAGAGATAGAGAATCAGCTTGCTGAGGATCCAAAGGCAGAAAACAAAAAAGGGGCATTAACTTTCCCAGTGGAAATTCTATAACTGGGCAGCTGTAATGCAATAGACTTGGAAATTGCTGAATTTTACAGAAACCGAGAATAGCCTCACATGACAAAGCATTGAAGCTACCTATTACTTTTCTTTTACTCTTCCTAACCTGATTTATGGCAAAGACACTTGGTTCCCTTGGCAAGTCAGGGAACATCCTATGCTAGGGACCACTCTGTTCTGTTCTATGCAATGCTATAGATGTTTTTGTACCATGCTTATCTGAGCACCTTCCAACAGTGCATTGAGCAACGTGATTACACACCTATCAGGTGTGGTTTGTTCTCTCATCCTCTCCCAAGAGGGAAAAGCACATGGAAAAGTGTTTTGTTTTGGTTGGCTGTTGTTATTACATATACCTTTTGCTATATGTTTATATACTAGAGAAAGTAAGGTCGAAGAAATGCGCCTTACATTTGGACTGGAAAGTGGCGAGCTTTGTGATAGTCTTTAGGGGAGTCCTCAAGCTTGGACCATCCCCAGAAAAGGTTTTGTTTCCCGTACTCTGCAAATACTGAAAAAAATAGCCTAACAGTTTGATACAGTGCCAGAATTCTCACTGACTTCCTGGATATGCAGCCATCTCCCTGGATGGGATGCTAATCTTAAAAGATAACGTGACCAAGAATTGCTGACCACTGGAGATATTGAACAGCTCAGAATTTAAATTTAATCTCCCCTTTTGGAATTTCTGTGTCTACGTACAAGTTAGACATGTCATACGTATGCACTAAAAGATTTCCAAAAGCGATTAACAGCTTGAGATGCCTTAAAGGGGCTTGATTTTCAGAAGGTAGTTGCTCAGCATTTTCTGAAAATCAGACCCTTTTAAGGTGTCCCACACTGGGCACCCAAAAACAGAAGCTCACTCGTCAGTTCTGATAATCTTGGCTATATTTACTAAAGGAGAAACTTTACAAATCAGGGAAGAACTAATTAGAAGAAACAGCAGACTCTGTCTTAACCCAACTAAACTCCTGTCTCTTCTGAATAACTTCTTAGTTGAGATTCAGTCACTAGTGTCTACCTCAAATTCTATACCCTGGACTTGAGCTCTTCAAATTCCTCTTGAGGGTTATCTGTGGCAGAAAGCACTTGAATACCCTTTTGAAGGCACTGAGTTCAGTGGTCTTGGCCAGTTTGCATCAGCTAAGTATCTGACTAAGTTATCTGTAACACAAGCAACTACAGCACCTCTTACTGCAAAGACTTTTCCATTTTTCTTTCATTTTAAACAAAATGGATTCAGAGCTACACTTAAGATGCTCCAAATGTGATTATCAATCACTGTCACTCATGCATTATTTATGGAGCTGCCATTATACATGCTGATTATACATGGGCATGGATCCATTATTTCATGCACTGCAAGTCAGCAATAGACTCCGGGGCAGATTCTCCATTCAGACACAATGTGTTTGTGTCAGTTTAACTCCACTGACTTCAGCAGTTATACAGACATAAAACCGGCATCAAGCCCTTCGTGTTTAACCCTTTAGAATACACTCTGGGAATCATCCCATGCGACCAAGTCTCTGGCACTAATTTAACCATGTAACGCGATGTCAGGCTACATTTTGCCTTTCTTAATTCTGTCCAATTACTCTTAGTTATACTCCTGTTCAGAACCCCAAATAATTTCCTTGGAGTTTTAGAGTCTTGGAATAGTTGGACTTTATATTCTTCAGATAGCTCCTGCCCTCCCCAAGATACACACTTAGGCTGAGATTTTGAAAAATGATTAATTCCCATTGGGTGAAGTCCTGGCCTCACTGAACTCAATGGCAGTTCTGCCATTGTTTTCAGTGGATCCAGGATTTCATGCAAAGTGCCTAAATTTCCTTGAGTGACTTTGCAAATCTTAGCCTAGCTAGTCTCTTAGCCCCACAGATTTATCTCATTTTCATGTTTCACCATAAGTCACATCATCCAGCCCCTGATAAATTTTGTTTCTCTTTTCTGAACTACCAGAAAGACACGGACAACTTGGAGACCGTACAGTCTCCAGAACAGGACACAGTATTCCAGCTGTAATCACATCTGAAAAGATGACTGTGTTGGTAAACTGTTCCCTGGAGGCATTTGCTATTTGTATTACGGTTATGTGATTGGTCACCTTAGTCAAGTGGCATTATTTCTCATCCCTGACTGGCTGGGTATAATTATGATAGACGAGGATGGTAATGTATTATCAAATCACTGAGGCTTTGATTTTCTCAGGGTATGGTGGAAGCAGTTTGTGGAATTAGGAGCAGAATGAGGGACATTTTAGAGCATTTGAAACTTTTTTTTTCCTTTCCAAGCTTTTTGAGTCAGGTTTTCACTGTTAGCAAAATTAGGCAGCAAACAGATTTTAAATTAATTTTCTCTCCGTCACATTTGCATCCATTAGCTGCATGTGGCAAAACACAAAAACCAACCAACCAAAGATTCAGCCCATAAATTACGTAAAATAAGAATTTGCCACACCAAACATGCCAGCTTATGAGACTTGACATAAAGGCCCAAAATGCATAAGAGCATGCACACCTGACTTGCATAAGTGCATTGGGCACATGCACTTTTGTGCATGCCTAACTCATGCAGCGGCTTTTGAGCAGGCCTGACTTGTGCAAAGGCACGAATGCTTTGAAAAACCAAATGAAACTTCAGACAATGATTCAGGACTGTCATGCTTTATCCACTCTTCACTCTTGAATATACAGATGCCCCTCTACTCTGTACTTAGATGCTATGACGGTGGGTATTCTAGGAAGCCCTATGCTAGATAGATAGGCCAGTATTGTAAATGTTTCCTGCCGCCTTATTTGCCATGTTTGTTTTGTATGCAAAAGCAGAACAGTTTGTGTGTATGTAGATAATACAAAATTACTCTGTAGCTAGCTCCTTACAATAGAAGTTATGGAGGTGGGCAAACTTCCTTATTTGCTGGGACAATTCTTTGATTAGTTTGGAAAATAACTGCTGTGAGAAGAGATAAATAGCTAACATAATATAATATTTTGGAATCTGAGTGAACAGCAGGCGAGTGAGCACAATAACGTATATTTATGATGCAGTGTAATTACATTGCACCGTTTGCATGGATCTGATCTTTGCTCGGAAATCAGTAAACCCTTCCTTAGCCAATGAAAGCTCATGGTCACAGATGCCTGCTCCCAGGCTGGCCTGATCTTTGTCAGAAAGGTTAGCTAATGGTCTGTTGAGTGACATTAAAACTGTCACCATTCTGCAATAGTAGGTCTTTTATTCTCCAAATGATATAAAATAAATTTGCATTGTGATGATATACAGGTGATTTGCATTTTGATTTCCTACGAATTGCTGTGCCGTGTTACTGTTTCTTCTGATCTATCTGGGTGTTTGGGAAGGAGGAGGCAGAGAGAGCAAGTGTTCCTCTCTGGAAAAAAAAAAAAAAGAGGGACACCTAGTAAATAAATAAATAAATAAATACCACCTAGTTCTTATACAGCACTTTTCATCCATAGATCTCAAAATGCTTTACAAAGACAGGTCAGTATCATAGTCTTCATTTTACAGATGGGAAAACTGAGGCACAGCGAGGTAAAATGACTTGCCTGAGGTCACTCAGGAGGCCAATGGCGGAGCCAGGAATAGAATTCAGGTCTTCTGAGTCCCAGTCTAGAACTCTATCCACTAGGCAGCACTCCAATGATGCATATTCTTGCTACCCAAAGATGGATCTCCACAAAGGACAGACCCTCTAGCAGAGATTTGCTAAATACAAGAGCTAGCTGAAGTTGTTTCATCAAAATGTTTTAAATGGAAAAAAAATGCACTGAAATTGTATATTTTAGTTGAAATTTTCTGGTTTTTCAACAAACCCCCAAGAAAAAAAAATCAGATAAAAATTTAAAGTGTTCAATCTGAAAAACAGTTCTGGGTATTTTTGCAGTGAAAAAACAAATTCATGAGAAATTTAGGGAAGGAAAAAAACCAACTCCCTCCATCACACTTTTTAAAATTTCTTGCAAGAAACAATTGGCATTTTTGACCAGCTCCACTAGGGGCGAGAAGGGCCTTGCAGCTTTGTTAAGTTCTGCTGAGGGTTTTATGAACAGTGAGCTGACCTGCCTCGTTAGCAGGACAACCAGATCCTGTGCAGGAGAAAGCATCACTATTATTGTTATTGAATTAGGCCCCGATCCTGCAACTGGATCCATGTGGTTGGATCTGCTGAAATCAGGATCATCCCATGTAGATGCCGTTGCATAACCAAGGTCTGTCTGTTTATTGTTTGCGCAGGATCCTCCTCCCCCTCCCCCCTCCCCTGCCACACACTCCGCTCTCCCCTCAGTGGATGGAGCGTGGCTTGTTTCATAATGCAAGCGAGCCATGTTGCTGAATAATGATGGTAAACTGAAACAGCAGCAGTGCTCTATGCACTTTCTTTCGCAGCTCACAGGAAGCATTGCCTAGTAATGTAAATCATTGGAGAACAGGGCCCATACCACGATTATTAATGGCTTTACAAACTCTAGCCCTGGTGATGTTAAACAGACTCACTGATCTATACCAACTCCTGCTGTGTGAAAGATACAGTTATCATAATCCTGCAGTGCTGAAAAGAAATAATGCAGGGAGGAAATAGATGAATGAGTTTAAAATAATCTGAGCCACTCACCACCTGATAAGGAAATGCAGAATGAAATCCAAAGTTTAAGCCCAGGCAAATATGTCAGTGTCTGTTCTGATTAATTGCCAGGGAGAATATGCTACAATGCCCATTCCAAGAGGAGTTAACATCCAAAACCAAGTTAAGCAATTGGTGCTATTTGCCAGCTCTCTGGAGTAGTCAATAAGATCAATCTGCTGAGACAATCTGCAGCATATGGAATTACAGTTCAAACAGGGATTTTTAACTATAAAAATAAAAAAATCTGCAGGGCTCACGTATGCCAATATTCCAAGGTGTTTTACATTAGAGACCAGAAGACTAATATGTACTAAGCCCACCTACCCCAAGAGACCCCCTCTCTCCACAGGATACTGCCCTAGAGAGGATAAGCCCAGGCCCCTACACCATATAAAAGTCAACACTTTCTCTATCAGAGTCCCTTTCCCTGGGACCTCTGTCCTGACCCCACAAGGTCTGACATAGCCCACATTTGCTGAGCTCCCAAGCACTCCGCAAAGCTGCCATTGATGCAGGGCGGAGGCAGGGGAGAGTGGTACGGAATTTCTGCCTGGGAGGAAGGGGGGTATTAAACTGTATAAGGCACATGACTGGCACTTAACTAATAAGAGGGCCAGGTGGGAATCAGCGGTGCTGCTTTGGACTGTTTTGTAACGCCAGTCCAATTGTTTTACTGAAGTAAAAGGGCACCCTGAGCTTTGGTTGGGCATGTTGGTGTGGAGTTTCTTTTCAATCTAGATCATAGGAATGAATGAATAGAGGTGAGATCTCCAGCCCAAGCAGGTAGAAAAGTAAAAGAGGGTATCAGCATGCTGAATATTCTCAGTGTATTACAGTTCCTAATGCTCATGCTGAATGTTTGAGTGTCCAGCCCACTAAGCGCATTTGCAGAGTTTACTCAAATGCCTTTGTAAAATGGCATTTTTAAATTTTAAACTACTTGCGGTGATGGTCTAATGATGGCCCAGGGCAGTTTAAAGCAACTGATTCAAAGCTTAGCAGAAGTCTCTCTTACCTTAAATTTCAAAGTGCTTGTTTATTAGTGTAGAAACATTTTTTATTTCTATTTCTTATGTACAAGAGGGCAAAACAGTCATTTTATTAGTGAAAATGTAAAATAAGGGTGAAACGAGGGGAAATCTGGGGCCCCAGGCCCCCACCTTGGCCCCATACCAGATGATGGATGGGCAGCCTTGGTCAAAATTAAGTTAGTGGTGTTGTGGCTCCATACACTGGATTGCAACACATCTGACTCAAATTTGGCCTGTCCACCCCGTCATGATGGAGGGGAGGCTAGCCCAAATTTGCATGAGTGGCGTTGTGACTTGGGACATGGGGTCGCAATGCTACTCAGATTTGAAGCGGCCAGATAAGTAACTTGGGCCCCCTCCTTAGCAAAATTCTGGTTGCATTCCTGGTAACAAACCTTACCATGGGGTATCGGCTGGTTTTGAACCTGGGTCCTATGGTCCAAAAAAAGGGAGTGCTATCACACGAGTTAAAGGAGTTTCTGGCAGACTGCTGTTTGCACCATAAAACTTGACTGCATTGTTTAAAATGCAAGAACTCAGTAAACCTGGAACTCTCTCTTGCTCTCTCGGATTACAAAAAAGTTTCCTGCCTGCCAAAAAATACATACCATCCAGAGTCAGGCACCTGTTGAACTGGAGGAGAGAACACAAGACTTCAGCTAGTGGCCAGGGTTTACTGCTAAATTGGCAGCAGTACGAGAGAGTTTTGAGGCAAACGTGTATGTTTAATAGCACCTAGCTTGGTGCTGAAGGCTAGGCTGTAATTAGAAGAGTGCCTGTGTGCATTTGCTGACTAGTGACTCAGACATGCTTGTCCTAGCCCCATGCGATTGGTGTCTTGGTCCATGCAACGCAGTAGAGGAGCAGGGTGCAGTTAAGAGTCACAAAATTACAACTATCCCTGCGTCTCTCTGCCTCTTGGCTCTTTTTTCTCCCAACCCCTGGCTGGCCCTTAGTTCCTTCCAAGCGCTGTCTCTACAGCAGCTGCATTTCTCCCCTACCTGTTACTGCCTCTTTCCCAGTCTGATGGAAAGGTATCCCTCATTTTCTGGGCTAGAACTCCCCTGAAACTGATGCTGGTCTCTCTAGAATTGCTAGGCTGAATCAGACCAGGGCTCCACCCTGTCTCCTGCAGTGGCTGGTACCAGCTGCTTTAGAGGAAGGTGCCAGAAACCCTGCAGTTATAAGATAACCTGACCCCATGGAAAGTTTCTGCCTCTGCCCTCAATAGCTCGATGTTGGTTTAAGCCTGTAGCAGGAGGCTTTATATCCTAGAGAAAGATTACTCAGGGTACGTACATGCAGAGAGAGGGATGTCTGAATAAGATTTGCATGGTCAAGTTCTAACCTGATATAATATAGTGCGCTCTCTTTGACAAAGCTCATCAGGATTCACTGGCCAGGATTTTCACAAGTGGCTAGTGATCTGGGGTGCCCAGCCAGACCCCCCCTTAGGGAAGCTGATTTTCACAGGTGGGTGCTCAGCACTTAGTGAAAATCCAGACCCTTTAAAGGGACAGAAGTCAGGCCCCTCAAATACTGACAGAGCTAAAATCATTTCTCTCTTTCTGACATCCTAGCCATTGCTTTTACTTTGTGATTTAAAGTATTTTATATCTAAAATGAGAAACACCCCAGATTGACTAGTTAGGAGCAGTAAAAGGGAAAAAAAGAGCTGATTCACTTCTTTTCTCTGTTTTCAGTATATTCCCCAAAGCAGCTGTGAACAAGTTGTCTAAATTCTGTAAAATACTCCCCCATAAAACTGCCTGGGCAGTCCTGCCAGTGGGTTACTCTTTCCTCAAACCTCTTATCTTTGCAGACTGGGTCACCTATTAGTTCGAATGAGCTCATTTTCATGAGGGAGCCCATAGGCAGCTGTGAACTTACCATGTTAGCTAAAGGAAGTCTTAACACTGGCAAATTTAATTCAAATATAAACCTCTAAATTTGGTTGCCTGGCATGGCAGGAACCTCCTGTTTGCTCTATGCAAACTGGAAATTGTATACTGTACCACCTTACAGGGTCAAAAGCAGTGGAATAGTTAAAAATCTCTCTTGGTGGGGTTGTTTTGTTTTGTTTTCAAATAGGGTTTAGAAGTTTGGAGAAAGACCTCAGCACAAAATATTGGTGTCAGTGCTCACAGCGACGGGCATCTGAGCTTTTCCATATAGAGAAAGCTGCAGGTTCCAGGTTATGCAGAAACCTGCTCACGCAGTTGTAGTAGCAGCATTTGTATGATGCGCTGGAGGTAATCTGAAACGGAGGGCGGAGGCATGAAATATTATTCAGGGCTTGCTTGACCTCCGCTGAACTTCAAGTGCCAGGTGATATATTTTTAACATTGTGTTCCAGCTGCGCTGAAGGAGTAGGAGTTAGGTGTTCAGAGGTGCCACTCATTTCATTTGCAAAGAGGGTCCAAGCAGGTGGCCCAGTTCAGCATCTCGGAGAAGTGAATGGAGAACTCTGTCAGACCAATGGTCCAGCTAGCCCAGTAGCCAGTCTCCTGACAGTGGCCAGTGCCAAATGCTACAGAAGGAATGAACAGAACAGGGATGTCGAGTGATCCATCTCATCATCCAGTCCCAGCTTCTGGCAGTTAGAGGTTTAGGGATACCTGGAGCATGGGTCAAATAATTCTCATTTGGGCCATATTTTATGGAAACTCAAGACTAAGAAAATGTAGCTTCCTAAACTCATAGAAATGACAGTAGAAATGACTCTAAGCAAGGTATATTTACTGCTAATAGGAATTTGAATTGGGATGCCAAGGAGGCGAGATCCTCCTGGAGCAAAGTGATGCATAGTGATTCAGAGCACAATATTAATAGAATGGCTAAATGTCTCAGCTGGATGATAAAACTGGTATTCAGTGTTTTGCTTTCTACGTTAAGCGAAAACTCATGGCCAGCATAACAAACAAACAAACAATTTTTAGTGAAAAATAAAATTTAACTGTTGCAAAACTTTTGCATTCTAGAATGCATTTGCATCAATATTTTACCTGTTCTTTGAAAAACTAAAACATGTATTTAAAAAGAAGCATTGGCCCTGCATGTGAGCACCCAGTTCATGAGTCAGATTCTCCGCCCCCACTTAAGTCATCCCATGCTCTGTGACTGGAGCTGCAGGGGAGCTCCTGGCTGCAATGCACAGAGCTCTGCCCCCCATTTGTTCTCCTCTGCTCACTTTTCTGCAGGAGGGGAGCACGCAGGCCTGCGTTAATTGGATAGTTACATGGTTAACAGACTGCTACCTTGGCTGTTTTTAACTGAATTCATACACACATAGGCCCCAGTCCTGTAGTCAGATCCCTGTGGGATGATCCCTGCACTCGTATGGAACCCCACTGGGACTCTGCACAGGTGTAAGAATTCATCCGTGTGGATCCAATTACAGTATCAGGACTATCATGTCATAAATGCTTTTCACAGCCTAATGTTCATTGATCAATCTGCCATAACTTATACCCCTCCCTCCATCACCACCACCCCTTTACTTCCATTTGCTGATATTGGTGCCTTTTAATTCTGCCTCAGGTGAAGCAATAAAACTGTGGGAAAATGACCAGGCTCACATTGCAAGCACTATAGATGGCTGATCTGTTAATGACTTCTATAGAAGGAGTGTGTGATTAGAATACGCAACTGAAACTCTGCTACAAATCCATAAATATTCCCCCCTATTCTTTGTGCAGGACAACACCACCTTGTGCATGTGCAATGACTCACCTTCAGAGATCATCAGTGGGGTTTGAACTCCAGACCCTTAGTCCCAAAGCACAGATCTGTTGGGATAACTGATCCTACAAATTTGCCTGAATTGTGAGCTCAGCTGCGAGAAGCGAGTGAAAGTTCATAAAGTGTCACAATAACCATTAATAATAAAAGTTGATGGGAAAAGTTACAAAAGGGAGACAGACTGAATTAGTGCAAACAGAAAGGCCTCCTGATATAATTCAAGGACTGTTTTAAGATCATGCTTGGTAAACGAGACAACATCAGACCAAAAGATCAATGAACCATAATTGGTGTGCCAGAAATTAGGTCTATTGATGGACAAAATAATGACAGGACAGACTATTCTGCCCATCACTCCCCTTTGGAGTCCTTAAAGAAAGACTTCAGGGAGAAAATATTAGCAACTGGTGTGAGCTTCGACATTATGGCTGCCACCCCCCACCGTCTTCTGGGACCCTGGCCCTACATCATCCTGATCCTGAGGATGCCCATCATCATCATCAAATTGCCCAGACTGGGCCACAGATGGCCCAGATGACGCTGCTACCTCCACCAGCTCCAGCTAAATCCTGAACCTTGTTTAAAACTGTTTAATGTTGGACTGTAATTGGGGCATGTTAACAACTTTGACTTTTTAGGCTCCTTTATTCCATTTAAATTGATACAACAGACCTCGATTCCTTGAGCTAAATGAGCAATTCCATTCGCTGGTAGCAGCAGTTGGTTGTTATCCACTAGCAGACCAGCCACTAGAGGGGGACATGACATACACTTTGCCAGTGTGGTACAGATATAGAGCTTGGCTTTCCTTTGTACTGCCCACATAGAGTAATTTACACCTGTGCAGAGTAGGTGTGAAATGCTACAAATCAGAACAAAACAATTTACACCCCCCTTTCCACTGGTATATATGACTGCGATGGTGCAGGGCTATGGAGTATCAGGCACAAGTTTTAACACAGAGGATCCTGGACATTGAATCGTTTGGGGCTGACTCTCACATGAAGGCCACTTTACACCATGCTGACTGTGTAAAGGAACTTTAATGTAAATGAGCGTCAAGCCCTGTTATCTTGATTTTCCTGCCATTATCAGCATTTGTCTGAGTGCTCTGAAATCTCTTCCTAGCCTCCATCTACTAATACTTTCTCTCTCCAGAGCTTGCAATCTTGTGCCTAATTGCTTCTTATTCGTAGCTTCAGTGAGATTCCAAAACTACATTGAAATGATGCAAAACCCACTTCCAAGCTACACATTTACGCTCTGGCTTGCAGAAGAAAACACTTTCAATGTCTCTTTATTTTTTAGGGCAGTGCCAACACCCCTCCGTCTCCATTTGTCCAAATGTCAGGTGAGTATTTTCACTAAATCATACATGACTTTAGTGTCGGCAATCCAGTGCCATTTCCATCTCATTCTTCCTGTGAAGGGCCTTGAAAATACTACCACGAAGATCTGTAGTGGTGCCACCCACCACTCAGAGAGGAGAATCACCGAAGGATTAACTCAGAAGTATCCTAATGACATTCAATCCCTTCCCTGAAGTTCCAAGGGAAGGGAGACAAGGTGAACCAACTCCAAGAGGGGAAGGACAGTCTTGAAATTAAGGCACTGAGTTGGAACTCGGAGAACGAGGCTCAGTTTCTGTCTGTATTCAACTCCTTATATGACCTTAGACAAATCACTTAAATTGCTCTGTGCCTCAGTTTCCCTTCTGTAAAATGGGGAGAAGACTACTTCCTTTATCCATCTTTTCTAGTTACACTGCAAGCTCTTTGGGGCAGCAGCTGTCTCTCACTCTCAGTGGCATTGGCCATTGGTGGAAGACAGGATACTGGGCTAGATGGACCATTGGCCTTACCCAGAATGGCCGTTCTTACATTTGTATGATGCCTAGCACAATGGGGCTCTGATCTCAGCTGGGATCTCTAGGTGCTATTGTAATATGAAGAACAATGCTGGCATGTACTCTGCACATGTTATTACACAAGCAGAGACGAAAGCATATCTGCCTAAGGGAGATACTTCCCTAGTGCTAATGGCCCAGGAGGAGCCAGCAGTGCTGCTGAGAGATGCCTCCTGAGAGTGGACATGGGGTTGCCGCTAATGTACAGCCTCACACAGCTCCACATTGTAGTAGAAATCGCGGTTTCCCATTGGGATAGATGGGGAAAGTGCAAAAGCTGGTATGGTTCATTTCAGGAGGGCATAGTAGATGGATGGATGGATGGGAGCTGGGAGGCAGATGGTTAACCCCCCATCTCCCACACACAAGGTATGAGAGGGGAACAGAAAGGGAGGAAAAGTAGGGGAAGGGCAGAGGCCAAAACAGCTCGTCCCCAGCCCATGGGCAGAGCAGTTCAGTGCAGAGCATCCCAACAAAGGCCACAATTTAGCAAAACGTGATTTACTTTGCTGAACAGACATTGACCTAAACACATACGTTTGTGCTTTGCTGAATCAGACAATGCTGGGTTTGCTGAGGTTTAACTGGTACCTGAATTGGGCATACCTGAGTCTATGGGAGATGGGTTTCTGGATTTTCAATAAAGAGAGTTTGTCAAGTTCTGGTACAACACACCCCAAGACTGAGAGAAAGGGGAAGGCCATGCTGTGATTTGGGTTGATAATTTTGTAATTTTATAGAGTTTAAGGCCAGAAGGGACAATTAGATAATCTAGTCTGACCTCCTGTATATTGCAGGCCGTTAAATTTCACTCAGTTACCACCATATTGAATCCCATAATTCGGGATAAACTAAAGCATTTCAGTCCTAGGAGACTAAACTGGTGTGTGCCACAAGCAGAGAACAGGAGAAACTGAGGTGTGATCAATGCCTGAGCCCCCTGCAATGGAAGGGAAATGATTAGGTGAGATCTTCCGAGAAGATCCTAGCTTGTGATCCGTGCCCCATGCTACAGAGGAAGGCAAAAAAAAAACAAAAAAAACAACAACCAAGGGCCCTGTAATGACCATGGGAGTAAAAACCTGCCGTGTGGGGACACTTGTTTAACAACAGGATTCTCTCCGGCCCTGGGAAGTGGGCAGATGTTTGTTACAGATGGAGGGGAGAGTTCTGTGGGTTTCAGCTCTGTTGATTTGCCCAATGAATTTTGACTCAGTGGATGGTGACTTTGACATGACCTTTCATTGGTATGACTTCCATCTTTCTCGCCAGCAGGCTCCATGGCCATGTCTGGTTACTATGGAGTTCGGAGACCATTCATGTCTGATTTGGATTTCCACAACACTAAGCCGCTTTCAAATGATGTTTATGCTTCATCCCTGGGGGCAAAGTCCTTTCCATGTGACTCCTCTGCCGTTCAAGGGTACCCGCCGCTACTGGACCCCTACTTCACCGAGGACTATCGTGCTGCTGCTGTAACACCCAGCACTAGCTCCCTTTTCAGCACCTCCTCGCTGCCCCCGCTCCTGCCGCCCTTCCCCAGTGATTCAGCACATTTCTTAATAGTGAGTCTGTGTACTGATTTGAATGTGGTATCCAGGGTTAAATGGTGGCTTGGATTGTGCAGAGGGTGTACCACATCTGGACGCCTGATACTAGAGCAGATGGAGCCTTGGGCTGATCCATTATGACCGTTCCTAGGCTGCTGTGTTCCTGTCTCCTGCTGCCTAGCGATGCCTCCCTGGCTGTCCCATTGGGACCTGTCAGTTCTGCTTGTGGGAGGAGAGTTGATTGGAAGTGTCACAAGGTTCTCCTGCCCCTACCACTTCAAGGAGCAAGAACCAAGCTCATTCCCACACCCACAGCGCCGGCATGGCATGTATCTGTATGCTCCACCCTCCCTCTTCAGACCCCCACTGGAATGATAACTAAGGCCCTGATCCAGCTGAGCACTTATGGATATGCTTAATTCCAATTGACTTCACTGGGACTACTCGTGGGCTTACAGTTAAAGTGCTTTGCTGGATCAGTGCCTAAGACAATCATGTCTGATCTGGAACTGGGTTCAGTGTAGTTTACTCGTGCCATAAATTCTGGCTCTGTTTTCCTTAATCACTTTTTACACACTCTGCTAATGTTGCAGGGCAACACAGAGCTCACTGTGTGGGGCCTAGGTTAGAAAGCAGGAATAGCTTAGCTTGGTAAACTCGGAAGCTAGAAGACCCAGTAGATTACATATTTGTCTTTTTGCTCTGGAACATGGCATTATTCTCAAAGATCTCCCTCACCCTCTTTCCAACAGAGAGACTCCTGGGAGCAGGCCATGCCTGACAGCCTCAACCAATCAGATGCCGTGTGCTCAGATTCCCTACAAACCTTGCTCACAACTACCAACTGCCTCACCTCTCACGAGACTGGAAGCACTTCCCAGTATAGAAGCTCGAGCTGGAGTTCTGCCATCCCAGGAGCCCAGTCCTACCCTTTGCATGCTTTTGAAGATGTCCACTACGTACCCAGTTACCCTGCCACCTCATCCTATTCCTTTTCACCATTTACGGCTGTAACGAATGACCTACCTCCCAAGACTCTCCCCCTCTCATCAGAGGAACCCTTAGATACAACCTCCCTTCATGACAACTCCTCTTGGGCAAAAGAAGATGGGAGTCCAGTCTGGGGGACATATGAATGCCGAAGAACTTATTGAGGAAAGCTCACAGTTGGTGACAAATTAGAATTAACCTTCACTCAGACAGCTGAATTGATTGTAGGATATTTCCCTATAATTAATCATTGAAAATTGAGGACAGTGATAACATACTTGGAGGCAAAAATGCTATGAAGGAAATATTCGTTTCTAAAATCAGTACATTACTTAATGCTCTGTTTAACAATGTAATTGTTAGGGTTACTGTGTAGCTTGTAGACAACGGTCTCAATCCAATGCCCAGAGAAAGTCAACGTAAAAAGTCCAATGACTTCAGTGGTCCTTGGATCAGTCCCAGTTCGGAAAGCAACCTTAAGAAACAGGACCTCATCTTTTTAGCTGATAAACCATGTCTATTTAAACAACAGAAGATTTGTAGAAAGTGATTCTACAAAAAGATAATTATGGAGGGGTAGGATGGAAGCCTTTTCAAATAATTTAAGTTCTGTATAGTGATATCTTACTATATACCACATACATGTAAATTTCAATGCCAATGTTATGTAAATATGGCATTGTCCTAGGGTGATAGTTATGGAAGGGATAGTAAATACATGGTGAACTTGGACAGACAGCATACCAGGCTATGACAAATAAACTTCTGTAACCTGAAATCCGCCACAATGGATTGCTTCAAGGAAAATTAAGATTGCTGTATACGAGTGCTTATCTGTTACAGTGGTTTTCATACCCAAATAATTACTATTTGTTATTATTCATTTATTGTGTGTAATGCTCCAAACAGCTCCAAGCCCCCCTTGTGCTATGCAAATACATAGTGACAGTCCCTGCCCAAAGAGCTTGTAATCTAAAACCCAGATCCTGCAAAGACTTAACTTTAAACATGTAAATGGTCCCATTGATGTGTAAATGGTCCCACTGACTTCAAAGACACTGCTCCGGGGTGCAGAGGTCTGCCTGTATGGATTCATTTGCAGGTTGAAGGCCAATGTTTCTCCCAAAGCCATTCTAAATCAGAGCTGTATGAGTATTTCTTGAAGCACAGAGGAAGAGGTGTGTGTATATAAATTATACAATCATATTTTGAAGGCCCATAATTTTACACCCCTAACTTTGTTTTTTCCCCTAATGGCAAGGTCCATTAAACTCAAAATATCCCTTTATTATTATTTGCATTGTGGTACCACCTAGCAGTCCCAGCCAATATCAGGGCCCCGCTACGCTAGGTGCTGTATGAACACAGTGAGAGATAATCCCTGTTCCAGAGATCTGACAATCTCGACAAGGGATACAAAAAGGTGGGAAGAAAAACTAAGTACAGTGGGGAAAGCCTGTTGATTTCACTGGGAGTTAGGCATCTAAATATGGTTGAGCATGTGGGCCAAAATGACATCTCTAAGATCCCACCGCAGGATACTGGCAGAACCAGGAATAGAGCCCAGGTCTCCGTATCACAGGCCAATGTCCTGTCCACTGGATCATACTCCTCTTTTGCCAAGACGACACTTAATTACTATTTTTTTTTCTCATGTGATGAAATTCAGCAGCCTAGATCTCACAAGCAGCCCTACAACAGCCAGCCAGGAAGGAGTGGGAGCAATATGCAATGGATAAAAAACAATTGTAAGGAAACAAATGGTAGTTTCATGCTTCCAAAGAGATTATAGAAACAGAAGTGAGAAAATACATTTTTAAACTGATTACAAAGTACCTCAGCTGTGTCCCTTTAAAAAGCATATCAGAACTTTAACCAATGTGTGTTCATGTCTTCACACCCCCCAAAGCCAGCTGTTCGCTCCCTTGCAAAGAGCCCTGTGAGTTGAAAAAAGATGTGTGTCACCAGGAGCTCTGTGTGGCCACTAGAGGTAGCTGTACACACACACGGAACCAGGCCTGTCCCTTTTGTCTGCACAAAGCACAAACCAGAACCTACATCAATTATTAGGTTTCTAGTTAACTTCTTATGTTAGTAGCAATTTTGTTTCCAGAGCAGCTGATGCCTTCTCCTTTGATGGGGAATGGTCCCTTAGCGTGGCAACAGGAAAGAAGCAATTTTTTAGTTTAGAAGACATCGGACATGATTATCATGGGTAAATCCTCAGGTCTGTCTGAATTAAGCTCAGCACAAGGCCTGAGGAGTGTGGGGGAGACAAGGTGGTTTAAAGCTATATTTGCACCCTCTCCCATCACCGATTAGATCCTGGGGGCAGCCAGGGGCATCAAGGCTGCTCTAATCTCCACCAGCTAGTAACAGCAATCCAGGGGTTGTCAGTGGGATCCCAGGAGACAAAGGTACTCCCACCACACCTTCTCCTGTCCCAACTATGCACTTAACCCGGAGGGGATGGGACCATGAGGACGTTGTGTAGAGGCGACGATACCAGCCAGGGATTCCTCTGCTATGGGGGACTATCCACGTGGCAGCAATGCCAAAGGGTCCAAGATGGACCTGAGGATTTGCCCCACACAAATTGGTGGTCATTTCAGCGGCTTCTTAGAAATCAGTTATGAGCACAGCAGGGAGCTCCTCCCATTCTGGCTGCTCACACATTTCAATCAGGCAGTGAGAAATCGGGGCCTTTAAAGGTGTGTAAAGCATTCTCAAGGATTTCTCCAAACCTCCTAAGGGAAGGAGGGCTCTTCCCTGATTGACCCAGGAACACAGACCTTTCTGCCTTTTACAACATGCTGCACAACCACGAATGGCTAGTTTAAACAACCAAAGCCTCTGGTACTGTGTTTGCAGTGCTGAGTCTGACCAAAGGTCCATCTAGCCCAGGATCCTGTCTTCTGACAGTGACCAATGGCAGGAGCCCCAAAGGGAATGAACAGAACAGATAATGATCAAGTGATCCATCCTTTGTCGCCCATTCCCAGCTTCTGGCAAACAGAGGCTAGGGACACCATCCCTGCCCAGCCTGGCTAATAGCCATTGGGAACAAAAATAAACCCTAAGGGAGCCCAGCCCCAAGAATGCAGATATTACTCCAGTTACTGCTGAGCGCTACCCTCCTTCAGAATCTGGCCCCAAAGAGCATGTTAGAAAGTGTCCCCAATAATTAGGTATTTTGAAATACTCAGTAGCTCTTGTCAGTTCTCTACTCAAGCTACGCATGACCATCCAGAATGCAAACTGGTGATTAATCACCTTCATAACCAGCAATGCCCCTAATGCATGAGAGTTTATTAGGTACCCCTTTGCCCGCCTATGATAAGAAAGGGTCAATTGGAGCATCTTTCTTGGTACCACACATTATTTTTAAGATTGGCTAGTTGTCATGGCAAAAAAAAAAAAAAAAGGAAAAGTCACAAATTTAGAAGGGGGGAAAGGAATCTATGTGAAGGAATCTACACTTTCCTTTGCAAGGATTATTTAAATCCATCTAATAATAAAACTCCAAGTTTTAAAAAAATCTCAGGTTAGGGCCAAGTCTTTCTTCTTTGAAAGTCCCCCCACCCAAAGCTGAGATGATGTTCATAGCCCTTCTCCAGACAGGTTCCATTTCTGACCTTTCTTTGAGTGTAGGCTTGTTTTTGTGCCCTCTGCCGCACCAGTGACTCTAGTATCCCTCTTGTGGGAGTATCAGTTACACAAGCATCTGAGGGCAGGTTTGGGGCCTGTGTGCGGCTGCAGTACTGAAGGCCACCCCTAGCACCAGGGCATATCCTGCCACTGCCTCACCAGTCCTTAGAAAGCCCTGCTCCCTTGGCAAAACCCACTTTTGTGACCCCTGCCCCACTTTGCAGTGCATCACCTGCCCAGGTGGCATCCAGCTGTCTGGGTGCTGGGCTGCCTAAGGGCCAGAGCCACCCCCCTGCAGAAGGGGCGCGGACAGTAACTGTCTTCCTGCCCCAGAGGGGGGGCGTGGAACGGCCGGTTCTGGGTTCGGCCTGAAGGCGGCGCTCTTTGTCCCAGGGCCAGAAGCTCGCCGGTGGCTCGCCAAGTTTTATTTTGCAAGTGGCCTTGGGCCGGGCCGAGCCCGCCCCTTCCCTGCAGCCTAGGCGGCGGATGGCCCCGGCTTCACACCTCTGGGCTCCAGCCGGGCGAGGTTTCCCTCTCGCGTCTCTAACTCCTCTGCCCCCCAGGTTAAAAAAACCAACCCCCCAGGCCCACTGAGCTGGAACCCTGCAGCCGGGTGGGGCCGCCCTGGCCCCCGGCTCCATTCCCTCCTGGAACTTCCTGATTCTCCAGCCCTGTTCAGACCTGTCTGGAGACAAACCCCCGAGGCGTTGCTGGCGTGTAAACTCCCCGTCCTGCGCCGCCGGCTCCGCTCGCCTCTGGTTACTTTGGGCGGTGGCCACTTTTCTCCCGGCCGGGCTCCTCTGCTCAAGCGAGTCGGGAAGGGAGCACTGCGCCTGACCTCCCTGGGAAAACGGCCTACGGCGCAGCAGGTTCACACGAGCCCCGGGCAGGAAGCGGAGCAGGGCGCAGATTCCGCTCACCCCGCTTGTCGCTCACAGCCTTTGCTGGTGCGAGCGCGGAGGCGCCCAGGAGAAAGCACCACAGCCCCGGGGTTGGGGGAACGCCCCGCACCGGTGAAGCCCCCAGCGACTGGGGCACGTGGGGGTGGTTTTGCCCCCCTGCCCTGCAATTGACGAGCTCCGACTCCAGCCATTTTACAACCTCCCATAAACACCTCGGTCAGTTTCGGGTGCGGGGCAAGCGAGCAAAAGCCGGGACCAGCAGCTGGGCCGGTGGCGACGAGCCAGGGGAGCAGGGGGCCCAGCGCGAGCCGGCTGCAGGGGCTGTGTAAACGCTGATTACGAGGGGCCCCTCCCCAGTCGCCAGTGGGTTGGCTCCTGACCGCGGAGGGGCTGGTGGAAATATGGCAAGGACAACAGTAGCCTTCGCATCCCGCCAGCACGGCGCTGCCAGGGGAGGCCTGTCACCCCCGCTCCTTCGCTCACCCGCAGCCGGGATGCTGCCATCAGTTTTCACACCCGCCTGGTGGGCAGCACAGACTGACCCGGCCACTTACTCCCCGGGGCCCTGGCAGTGCCGGCAAGCCGCAGTCGAGCCAAAGCAGTCGCTCCTCTTGCACCTCAAAGCATGTGCCCGTGTTTCAGATCAACACCCACTGAACTTATATGTTGCTAAATCGCTCTATTCCTTACCTATTTTGGCTGCCAGGCGAACTAGTCAGTATTTGTATCTGATGTGCGGTTTCAAAGGAATTTAGAAAGGAGGCCAAGGTTGCTTTACATTAGCTGCACCCCTCTTGAATGCGCCTGAAAAATCACCCGGTGATGCTACCTTAGCAGCATCTATCTTGAATGTTGCGAAAAGAAAAGGAGGTACAGACCCTCTTTTACACTGCTCACGCCATTAAGTTTTAAAAGAATAGTGAGTATCTGATCAGCCCCCCTTTCATGGAAATCAGATAATAACAGAGCAGGGACTGTTTAACAGTGGAAGCCATTCTAAATCTGGGCACAAAGGCTCAAATCCTCAAAGAAATCAATAGAAGTTAGGAGCCTAAATACCTTTGAGGATCTGGGCCATACAAACTAACACCCAAAACATTTGGTCTTCCTTGTTAGGATAAAATCCTTTTTTTCTTAAGACTCATAAACCAATTCTTATTTGATCTTGGCAGCTTTTATGAGCAAGTGCCTACATTTTCCTGTTGCAAAAGGTAAATCTAACTACAGACTTATTGGAGCATTTTCCAAGGTAAACCCCCTTGGAACATAAACAGGATTCTCCCATGCCTCTAGCTATCTACAGTGTATATTTCAGGCCAAGTAGAAGCTAGTGTCACAGCTGGAGGAAGAGAGATTTCCTAACTTTTAAAATCAAGTCCCATGAGTGGAAATCTGTCCGTTTCTGCAGGAGGATTTATACTGGATTTGGAAACAGCTATCTAGTATTCCTTTCACAAAACATCCACCTTCAAGTTGTGTCTTAAAGCAGAGCATGTTGTTTTTTTATCCACCAACAGTGAAATTGGTGAGTGTACCTTATGGTGAAAAGCAGATATAAAACAGAATTATTACTATGGGGACATTATATGTTTTATACTTATACTGAAGTTAGGGGCTTTCTCTCCTGATATTCTGCTCCAGTAGTTGGCCCAACAAAAGTAATCAGTTTTTGTGTGAAAATTTTTCAGGGCTGGAATAGGGACTTTTCTGAGACCACCTCTGTGCCACTCCCTAACACAGATCAAGTACATTTGTTGCACTTAAGAAAAAAAGAGTAACAATAGCTAAATTAAACTGCTGGTAGATGATTAACAGCCTATCCTGCTTTCTGCTTTAAGCAACAATTCCTGGTGGAGGGTATTAACTGCAGGGCATAGGGAATGTTTACATACAGTGTAAAAAAAATGGGGATTCTATACTGATTGTCCAACGTTGGCCAAAAACATGTCAAGCTACCCTTGCTCCAGCTAAATTGGCTGTCCATGCAAGGATCCCCACACAGGGGATGTAGGGGGATCTAATCTGGGGGATCTAATCTGAAAGAGGCCACTCTATGGAATAGGTGTGAAGATCATGAACTGGGGAAAATACAAATAAAATCCAACAAAAGGCAGAAAGGGGGGATGAGGGAGGGGAACAGAATGAAATAAAAGCCCACTTTGGTCAGTGACAGCTACTCTGGTGCCCTAGACAGTGTCTCTATTATGCCACGCCCACCAACTGCCATTTTCACCAAAAATCCTCAAATTTACCCTTAAAATGTGAAAAATTGTGCAAAAATCACCCTGCTCCCTTGCAGAAAGTCCTTTGCAGCTAGCAAGTGAAATATGAGAGCACTGGAGCCAAGTGTGTGTATCTGAGATGAAAATACTGACCAGGTTTCGGGGCATCCGCTTTGTTTGTGGAAAGGTGGATAAAATGTTCAAAATGTCCCAAAAGCAAGGAGTGGGGAAGGCCTCCCCACCAAATCTTATTCCCCAAGACCCTCTGCTACATGGGGATGTGCTGGGTTTCACAAAAAGATAGCCCATTTTGTTAAGCCTTTGAATATTCAAATTGAAAGTATCGCGCAATCATTGATTGTCAAATCATTGGTTTCTAGAGGTTTTAAATACTTGGCATTAGGGGAGAAAAACTCAAACTTATATCTGTAGGTATAAAACATTAATATTGTTGGTCTCCACCTGGAATTTTCACAATGGTCTTGGGTATTCCTATTTTTAAATTTTAAAATTATTGTTTTTTTTTTGTTCCCTCTCCCCCCAGCATCTAGGAGCCTAGGTGGTTGAGTCTTCTGCTGCAACATCAGCTGTTACAAAAGTTGCTTATTCTTTCAGGTCAGCATGTCCGGTAAGTTCAGTTTAAACCTTTTCTTCAAGAATTTGGGAGATGTTTTCATTAGCCTCCATTTTTGGTCATTTTACCTTCAAAATGGGGACGGGGGGGGGGGAGAGAAAGAAAAAGTTAATATTTGTATAACCCCAGGTGCAACCAAATCAGTTTTTTAAGTGGCTAGAAGGGACACTGATCATATGCAGGACACATTATATGTAGAATCATACACACACCCAACGCAAGGTACAGGGGAAAAGCAAAGGTGTTTTGTGCACAGGAATGCAGGGGCTTTAAATAACCACTGTTAAAGTATTTCAGCCTTTTAAAAATATGCTGCTCATCCCTAACCTACTTTGCAAATTGGGCACTTTTAGCCAGTGCTCCGGGGACCGCTGGCACCCGGGGGCTGAAGATTTCAGGGTTAACGCGCCCAATCGCGGGTGCAATTTAGACTCTGGGAACGTAACTCGGCGCTCCCAGGTGATTAGTTGTGGATTTTAATATTCAGGGACGATCTGACCCGAGTGGGACTCGGCAGGCCCAGGACTCCCCTGAGCCAGACCCCGGGGGAGATGCGGCACAGGCAGGGAGAGATCTCCCCTTTAGGGCTGCTGAAAAGGGGAACCGTGCCTCCTACACTCGATCCCCAGTTGGAGAGCCCCCCGAAGTGTCCTGGTACCACGGCCGCTGTAACCAGAAGTGGCGCTGCCGGACAGCAAACGCCCCGCGGCCCATGAGGGTGTCAGGTGGGGCTGCTCCCCCCAGCTCCGGCCCCCACCCCAGCGCAACCCCTAACTTCCCTCCCCAGACACCTGCGCCGAGCTCAAGCTGGCTCTGCTCCTGCCCTGGAGAGGCCACCAGCAGCTGAACTATGCGGGGTGGGTGGGGGGACACCTGGGGAAACAGCCTCAGATCGACGGGGGCTAATCCTGGGGAGATGGGGGACAGCCCGGCCCCGGGGGGTCCCAGACTGATGAGGGGTGGGGGGCAGCCCCTGTGTTCACCTCCGGCAGGTGTAGGGCCGGGATCCCAGGCCAGGCTGCGGGGGAATTAGAGACAGCCAGGCTGGGGGGCGCACAGGATACGGAACTGCGGAGGGGCCCCCTCCCGGCCCAGGGGGCGGTGGGCGCACGGCATGCGGAGTTTTGGCAGAGGGCGCAAGGCGCATGGTGCCCCGGCGCAAAGGACGCGGAACGGGGCAGCCCGGGGGTGCGCAGTGGGGCTCGGGGTGCGGGGCCTGCCCCCCGTCCCCGATCAGAGCTACTCACAGAGCCGGGCTTTCCCGGCCAAGGTGGAGGGGGGGGATCCCAGACCCCGAGCGGGGACCCGCCGCCTCCGGAAGGAAGGTGCCCGGCTGAGCCGCAGCGGCCTCCCGCTCCGCGCCGCGCCCGGGAGTGGAGCTGGCTGGGGGCCGCAGGCAGCTGCGCACGGGGCGCTGCGCATCCCAGTCCCGGCGCGCCCCCCTGCAGCTCCTCGCTGGGCTCGAGCTCCCACCCCGGGGCGCCCTGCGCGGCCGTTTGCCGCCCCCCATCTCCCCGGGGCGCCCTGCCCAAGGGGCCCCTTGCGCACCTCACCCCGACCTCCCCGCCTGGGAGGAACTTTGGGGTCCTTGGGCGACCCCCTGAGCCCGGCCGGGGTGCAGCCACGGGACCCGGCTAGCGCCGGAGGGTGGAAACCTCCCTCCCTTGTCTTCCACACAGTCAGCTGCCTACCGCTGAGCCAGATTTAACCCTAGCTCAGCGCTCAGCTTGGGGAGGCAGGGGAAGGACCAGCCTGGCCTGAGGCTCGGACTGGCTCTCCCCCCCATGGATGCTGAGATTTGCCAGGAAGGTGAAATGAAGCAGGTGCAGACCGCAGGCAGTGTGGAGTGAAGGGTCAGTCCCAGGCTGCTGACCTGGGTACCTGTCACATCTCCACTTAGCCCAGGCAGGACCCTGCCTCTCTGTTGGCCTGACCCAGAGCCAACAGAGGCATCGGATGAAGTGAGCTGTAGCTCAGGAAAGCTTATGCTCAAATAAATTGGTTAGTCTCTAAGGTGCCACAAGTACTCCTTTTCTTTTTGCGAATACAGACTAACACCGCTGTTACTCTGAAACCTGCTAAGGAAACTGTTTGCATGCATAAATCTAAGCAGGTTTGCTGGCTCAGGGCCGAAGATGTCAGCCCTTGTAACAGGAGAGGCTTGGAGCAAAGGGTTCCTGTTAAATGTTTCTCTCCTTCAGATTCAAGGAATCATATTTTGCAGTTTTCAAAAAATAAAATGGAATGACCAGAATAAATAATCCCCAGGGAGCTGAGTTTGCAGCTCAATAGAACCTCCTCCTCTGGATACCACACTGATTGGCCTGTGGTCTGCAATGAGGGGCAAGGACTGTTAACACCAGGCACCATGTTAAAGACAATGTCACTGTGTATGGCAGGCTGTCATTAAACAGGCCCGTGGCGCTAAGAAGAGACACTGTCTGCACTAGGATAGGGACAGGCTCCACTGTCAATCTAGCACCCCTGGCAGAGCAGGAGTGAAAGGTAGCAAGTGCCAGCCAGTTGTGGATCAACGTGTACACACTGCCTATGTCACAGCAAAGCAGAGGCTGAAAGTTGCTGTTAGAGGATCAAACAGGCAATAGATGGGTATATTATAAATACCAGTGCATAGCTAGATAATTGCTCCCCATGGGACTGTTCTATTACCCGTCCAAGCAAGGGCCAGGTAATGTTGCAGGGTCTCCAAAGGCAGAATATTAGCTGTGAACCGGATCCTGCAAGCTCTTACTCATAAGTATTCCCATTGCACACAATAGGAGTTGGAGCTGGATCCTGCAATCAGAACTGTGTGGGTGGATCCCTGTGCCCAGGGAGAGCTTCAGTGCCAGGTCTGATAGCAGAACTGGGGCCACGTGAATAAGGGTTTACAAGATTCAATCCCAGGTTTACAATGTGTTTGTCTGTTTTACCGAGCCTCTGCAGGATCACTTCAGAGAGAAATATACTGAGTGCAAAATGAAGCAATTCTAAAAACTGAACTAAACTGCAATGGGTGTTAAATATTTCTTCCAGCAAGAGCGTCTGGGGTGGTTTCTTGTCAATAGGCAAATTCTTAACTACTCCAAATACAAAGTTCGGACTAAGCTAGTGTGTGGTGATTGTTTTTGCTGACTGATGGAGGCCCACATGCATGTCTGAAACAAACGAGTTGTAGAGAATGACTCCTCTCATTAAAGAAAGAAAGAAAACTGGGTCTCACAGAGAGTGATTCTTGAAAGCGCAATCATTTTATTTATAGTATTGCTTAGTCCTATAAAAGAATAATCACCCACATATTTGCATTGTTTTTATTCCTGTTCTTAACATGGTGGATGAACGCAGTGCCCATGTCTGTTTCCTGCATTGAAAACTTCAGGCTATTGTACAGATTCAAATTAATTTGACATTATGGTCCAGCAGACAAGGTTGGGAGTTAGAGTACCTGGGGTCTATTTTTGGTTCTGCCACTGACTTACTATGTGATTTTATGCAAGTTGCTTAGGCCCTGATCTTGCAAACACTTACATATGTGCTTAACTTTGATGGAAGTCAGTGGGACTATTCACAATATTAAAAGTTAAGCATGCGTGTAAGTGTTTGCAAGATTGGGGTCTTAATATCTCTTTGCCTTAGTCTTCCCATCAGTAAAGTGGAGATAATTGTACTTGTCTTCCTTTCTAAAGTGTTCTCTGAATTTCAGGTGAAGAGCTAAGTGACATTCATTTCTCCAGCCTTTGTTACTAAGAAAAAAAGAAACTCTTAAGGAAAAAGAAAATGTGGTCACAATTATATTTATTATATATTAAGGGTACATTTGCAAATAGTCTACAAAGTGTTCATAAATGTTACAAGCATATTACAATCATGAAATGGTTACAAGGGACCTATGGCATTCTGTAATAACTGATTAACCATTTATTAAAAAGTCTATTAATAATTTATAAACCCTTTACAAACTCTTTGTAAATATACCCTTTATAGAAAGTGTGACCAAGAACACACTGAATTTACTCTTTGATATTTTAAATATCACCACGCTGAAGTGCCTGCTTTGTTGTTCTCATCCATACAACCTTGTTTTTAAACTCATTTTTCAGGCAAACCCAAGGTGTATCAAGGTGTTCGAGTAAAGATTACCGTGAAAGAGTTATTGCAGCAGAGGAGAGCACGACAAGCAGCAACTGATACCACTGTAAGGACAAAATACTAGCTTCTTCCATGTTGTAATTTAAGAATAAGAAACTATTTCTCTTCCATCGACTTAATGAACTCAGAGCCATAGGAGCAGACGCTGCTGATGCAGGCAAAAGGGAGAGCTTGTCTTCAAGAGGAAACTGACCAATTTAGTTATTTCAGAATAACTCCCCCAACTGGATGCTCTATTCTGGAATAAAAATTAGTTTGCTCTGGACTAGTTACTCTGCTCACTTTTATTCCAGAAGAGAGTGCCCCCTTCCCCACAAGGGAGTTATTCTGGAATAGCTCAATTATACAGGAACAGCAGCTCTGGAATAACTCTGCTGGTCAATTTCCCCTGTGTAGACAAGGCTTGACAGACAGGCCTGCTCTGAATCCCTAGGGAGCAGCAGGGGACAATGTCTGTTCTATCTGACTCAACCAAAGCCCCCATTGCCTGCTTTGAGGACCCTCCCATGTAAAGCTCTGTGTGGTACTAAGACTCCCATCGTGTTCTCCTCTCCAAGAGGTAGCGCTCAGAGCCCAAAAGAATGTCATTCCTCCCCCCACAAAAACCCCCAAAGGCCTTCCATTGTTCAGGGGCTCCTTTAGTCATCAGCCAGGGACTGAAGGCACCAGCTCTGCACAGCGTCCAGCTTCTGCTGGCACCTGGGGAGGGTGCACAACCAAATCCTCCCAGGGCTGAATGTGCTGGCATCATACTGCTCCTAACTCCTGCTGGCCTAGGAAGGAGGGTCTTAGCTTGGATCCCCAAGGGCTAGAAGCCAGCTCCAAAACCAGCTGAAATCAACGCAAGTCTTTCCATTGACTTCAATGGACTTTGGACCAGGTCTCAAAAGCAGTGGTTCCATAGAACTCTCAGGCACTGGTGGCCTAAGAGTGAAAGGCCAAACTCAGCTCTCTCCAGATGTGCTGGATCCATGCCCAGGAATGAGCTCAGATCCCCCCTGTATTGTTCTGCCACTGCAGCAGCTATTATCCTGTGCAGAGGGAGTATCTCCGTGACACAAATTTTCCCGGGGGGCAAAACTCAAGAGTTTATTTTCTTTCTTGGTATGGAAACTTAAGGACAAAGAGGCTGATCTGTCAGCAAGAATTGGTAGCCTCTCATTAGAATCAGCTACTGTACCAGAGAGCTGGAGGGGAGTGAACTTGTTACCACTCTTTCAAAAAAAAGGCATGAGGGGTGATTTTGGCAATTTGTAGAGCAGTGTGCCTTACTTCATTATCAAGGGAATCAAACTAAACGATAATTAAAACTGAAGTTACAAAACACGACACAGGTACACATCAGCCTGGCTTCTGTGAAGGAATATCACACCTCTGTAATCTGTTGTAATTCTGAGCGTGTTAGCAAAACCGTGCCTGCAGGAGAACATCATGTATGTGGTAATCATGTTATCCTTTCACAAAGTGCCTCACAAGAGATTAGTCACCCTGAGGTGAAAGGCAAAGTGCTGTCAGGGGTGAGAAACTAGCCAGGAGACATGAACAGGGAAAAACGGTCAATTTTCAACATGACCAAAAGTTAACATTGAGTGTCCAATGTTCTGTACCAGGACTGATGTTTATTGATGATCTAGATTAGGAGTGAACAGTGTGGTAGCCAAATTGGTAATGACATAAAATTAGTTAGGTTACTGAACACTGGAGGTTACGGTGAAGAATTTCACAGGGACCAAGCCAAGCTTGGTGAATGAGCAGCTGGCTGGCAGCTGATGTTCAGTGTTGCCTGATACAAGGTAGTTTCTGGTGCCCTGTTTTACTGTGCATGCATCTTCTATCTTTATTGTTTCAAGGGGATAATTTTCTCCTTTAACATTTTTCTTTTCAGTTTGTTAGGGCTGGTAACAATGGAAATGTTGACTCTTATCTCTTAACCTGTACTAAAAAAAACCCTGGAAGGTGTTTGAAAATTTGGGATTTTTATAATGGGTAATGCAACTTTGTTCATGTTTAAAAAAAGAAAAAGAAAAAAAAGAAAACCCCAGAGATGTATTTCCTTTTGTCTTGAAAGAAAGTTAGAAAGTGAGTATGAGCAAAGAGCCATTTAAATAGGGCTTGATCCCACTCCCATTTAAATAAATAAAAACACTTTACTGGTGCAGGATCAGGCCCTTAATGCAGAACACTCTGGCTGCAATCCAGTAAAGCACTTAAGCATGTGAATAGGCCCAGTGTGTGCTTGAAGTTATACACATGCTTAAGTGCTTTGTGGAATTAAGGCCTTTAATGCATTTCAAAACCATAAACTATTTGGAGAGAAGGAAAGGGTTAAGGAGACCTACATATTCATGCAGACTTGACACACACAGAACACTCCACTTCTCTTGTAAGTGAGCCCTCTAGCTCAGGCTGCCCTGTGTTTTTGCATAAAGAGGTTGGTAAATCATTACTGCTTCCTGGTTCATGACATTACAGCCTGGATGGTTTTCAGATTTAATCTCCCACCTCCTGCTCTCTGCAGCGGTTGATTGCACAAGAAGCTGAGCAGACTGCAACCTGCAACCACAAATAAAGAGGGTTGGTGAATGGAGCCCTCTAGCACTGAAATGCTGCAGGGTACTTGTCTCTTAAGTGTAAAGTCACCCCTTCCTTCTTCCTCTATAAAATGGCTAAGGACTTACATACTCTATAAATGTTCCAGCTGGATGTTAAGAGGCTGGACTGAACTAGTCTTAATTTGCTATTCACTCAATGTTTACATCATGATTGTTCCATCCACTAAGGAGACCCAAAGCTGGTGGTGCAGGAGATTAGCTTTGGGCTTAACAGAATTTATACTAGTTATTATTTATTTGTATCGTGGCAGCCCCACGGATCAGTGTCCCATTGTGTTAGGTACTGGACACACGTGTAATGGAAAGCTAGACTTTAAAGCGTTCTGCAGGACAGAACCTGCAAGTTAACTAAAACCCACTCTACTGTTAGTGGGGAGGTAACAGAGGCTACATATTGTGTACATATAGACCAAACAGAGAATATCAATCTTGCCAATTCTTCCAGAACTGCCCGGATTTAAATAATGTTTTTTTCCCTCCCATAGAGAATAATTACAGTTTAAGTGTTAAATAACTGGGCAAACGTTAGGAAGTTCTTGATAGGGAAATCAGCCACTCTAACTCAGGAACATTTTGAATGGAAGAAATGAAGCTCTGATCAGCATAAGTTAAAACCATCTGATCAGAAGAAGCCACAGTCTGAATAGCTAGAGTGAAGTCCCCTTGAAGTCGATGGCAAACCTCACTTTTGTTTTCAGTGCAACCAGGATTTCACCGATAATGTTGGATGTGATTTTCTAATAGGCTTGTTGATTTGTAAGTTTCAGTTTACAAATCCTCAGGGAAAACAACATTATCAGTTTTCTTATAAGTGTTGCAGTATTAGAGTAATCACACTTGTAGATTGCAAAGTGAAGTGTGCAGTGGAACAATTCAGTCTGGTGCGCATGTGTGGTGCTACACAGGGTAAGCAGCACTTGATTTTTTCGTTGTGTTTTAAACGTGTTAGCTAACACGATTATAAATTGTTCCTACTCATGTTGAACCCTAGAGGTTTTTTTGTGTCATGTCCACACTAGAATTTATAATCCTGCTAATTAACAAATGTTAAAAACATGACTAAAACAAGTATAGACACATCTATGGTGAATTAACAGTAATGGAACAATGGAATGGACATCAGAGTAGCTACATATTTCACATTAGAACAATTCATTGTAATGCACATCTATTGTTATCTGGGTGGCCCTCTGGAACAATACGTTACACAGATTGAGAGTGCTACATAACTAACAGAACAACTGAATGTAATACACACAGGTAATAAAAACAACAATCATTAATGTTTGCATAAGTAAGTTTGAAAGGTAATTGTGACTTACCTCAATGTTCAGGAAAAAGATCTCCTTTGATCTCTTAAAACAGAAACACTTGCATTTGCTATTTTCCTTCTGTTCTGTTTTGTCAGGTTTCCCGAGGCAGCAGCAGTGTCCAGTTTCCAGAATCTGTTTCTCCTCCCTGCACAGGTTGGTACAAAGAGCATCCCCCTTCTCCCCTCCCCCCACCTATTCCTCCAGTCCAAGTCTTTTTAGCCCTTGGTGCAAGGCTTGAGGCAAGCACTACCATTTAATTAGGAATCCAACCAATCAGAACCTGAAAAATGCTCACTAAATGCAGATGAGGATGCAGTAAGACAAGCAGGGTACATTTTGCCCTCACTCTAGCAGAAATTTTGTCTTCATATCCATGTAGTTTGCCTTTTCTACAGAGGATCAAAGCTCCAATTAGTCGGTAACATTTATTACCAGCAGAATAACACTGCCGTGGTGCCTTCATCAAGATTTCTATCTCTTGGTACTGCCTTCATCTGAGTGTCAGATGGGACCAGAACGTTTTAAAGCGTTAGTTGTCTTGCCAATCATTTAGCTTCCAGCAGAGTCAGTTTCTTTCTTTCCCCCTCTCCCTGTAGAGTTCAGAAGGGGTGTCAGTCTTTTCAACAGAGATGCATAAACAGCTCCTTCCTGGTTGACACCAATATCCAGGAGGTGGGAGAAAAAAATATGAGTTTGGACTTTTCAGATCTTTTATTCTCTAGATGTTGGTAGCTAAGAGATCCAGAAAGTTTCCCCGTTCATCTGTAAATGTGTGCATGTATACATTGTGTGGACAAGGAAATGCTTAAATAATAAATATTTGGGGTTTAAATTTGCTTATGTTAATATAGAAACTTGAGACGCACATAACCTTTTTCAGGCTGGTAAATCTTTCTCTCTCTTTTGGGTGCATGTTTTTTTCCCCACGGTCCAGTTAAACACTTTGGTCCCAGTCCTGAAAACACTTACGCATGAGAGTAATGTTACACGTGCTAGCAATCCCATTGAGATCAACAGGACTACCTGCATAGATAAGTGTTTGCAAGATCAGGGCTTTGTTATTAACTGTTTGAGAACAGCTGAATTTAACATGAAATGTAGTCAAGCCTAGAGGGCCAAATTCTTATTTACACCGCTCTGGTAATTGATACCCAGTACTAGAGTATTGCAGTGCAAAGAGGTCTTGGTGTAAATGAAAATCTGGCCCTAGAGCCTTTTTGACCCCTGCCCTCTTCCATATGACACCAGCTGAACCTAGGTCTGTATCATCTACATACTCGCCAAATTTTTCAGAAGTAATGTAGGGACAGCTCTGGTCTCTCGAGTGTTTTGCCTCTGTCCTTGCTTATGAAGATGAGAAGCTATTTTTTGTTTTAAAGGAGACGTGCATCCCTGGAACACGGAGTTCAGCAGAGGCTAAAGGCAAAACCCAACTGGTAAAAGAGCAGCAGCACAGCACTGCGTTACATGCTCTCAGGGTTGCTTTGGATTTACTTTCAGAGTCAAGCTGCAATTTTCAAAGGAGTCTAAGGAAGTTGGATCCCACAATTTTCAAAAGCACTAAGTGACTTAGAGCCTAAGTCCCCATGGGAAACCAAGAGGACTTAAGCTCCCTAGTCATTCAGGCACTTCTGAAAAATTTCCCCCCAGCCCGCATTGACTTTCAATGGGAACTAGGCACCTAACTCTCATAGAACCCTTTGGAAATCTCAGTCTACACTTGAAGAGCCTTTCCTCCATGTCCAGATTCACTGTGTTCCATGGGACTGGTTGCCGCACAAGATGCTGCTCAGCACAGACCAGGGTATCCCAGCCTGACCCAAAGGAAACATACAGCTAGCTTAGCCTCCCTTTGTAAGCACAAGTACTGAACACTCTCCATTTTTCTCTTCCTCTCCTAGCAGCTTATTTTGATGCAGAACCTGTCTCTTCTGCCCCCAACTATTTCCAGCCACGGCAGTTTCCAAATTGCATTTCCTGTGAAGAAAACCCAAGTTATTTGGAGCAACTGGTTGATACCTATCTTCAGACAGAGCCGCCTATGGACCCATCCCTGAGTGCTCTACAGACTTCTACCCACTATAACCCAGACACCTTCCTGTCAACCCCTCTCTGCTTTAACCAGAGCCTGGTAAGTTGGTTGCGTTCTTTACTGAGCTGGACTGGTGGTGTCTGTAGTTATAGCTTGCACCACCTTGAGCAAAATCACCTAAGCACATCCAGCAAGGAAATCAAGAAGGGAAACGAAATGGGCAAAATAAAAATCCCCACTCCCTGAGGCTCTGGGTTCAGACTGGTTTCATGAGCATGATTCATTTCCAACAACTCCACAGGTGGAGGGGAGAGTCTGGGATTCCATGTAGAATTGGGGCTCTCTCATATCCGGGGAGAGGGCATGAGGAACCTGTTGATCCTGACCTGAGGTTGCAGAATTGAGGCATGTCACTTCCAATACACTATTCTCCCCTCCCTGTAATCCATGGAACCTCTTTAGGGAGGGGCCAGGGGACAACCCCAATCCACCCCCCTGGATCCTAAGGGTTAAATTAATGCCACTGACATGTTCATGAATAGCAAGATAGGAACTGCCAGAGCAGGTCAGACCATTGTTCCACCTGGTTCAGTATTCTGTTCTGATAGCTCCAGAGGCAGGTGCAAGAACCCCTGAAGTCAGCAGTAATGGAATAACCTGCCCACTACAAAGTTCCTTCCTGACCCTCCTCAGGTAGAGGTTGGCTTATGCTGTGAAACAGGAGGGTTTAAAACTGCATGTAACTAGCAGTTTAGAAAACAGCTACGTTTATAACATGTCATTTAGTGACATGCATTCTACATGCTCATGGCAGGAGGGTTAAAGGACCAACACCAAACAGAGTGCAATGTCCTCAGATATCCCAGTTATTCATCAGAAAAAATTGTGGCAAAGCCAGTTACCCCAATGATGTCTTGCTGGAATTTGTTATTCTACACAAACTTGTATAGAACAGAACTGGGGCCGAGCAGCCCCTGTTCAGGGCTATCACCTGGCATATGTGGGACTTTTCTCTAGCATGCTCCCTTGCTGAGCACTAAGGCGCCGATCCTGCAGTGACTTGTATCCAGATGGACCCCTCTGTCAGCACAGACATTCACTGAAGTCACCGGGACTCAGGGTGGGTGCAGAGGTCCTCGTGCACAGAGCTCATTGCGGGATCAGGGCGGTGCTTCCAGAAGAACCACACACACATTCTGACATCTTGATGAGTTCACAGTCACTTTGTGAAGCCCACTGATTTCAAAACTCTGGAACTATCAATGGACCAGGGTAACTCCAGAATGGGGTGTGATGTGGTCATGCATTCAGGGCCTTGTAATTAAGAGTGTATTTTTTCTGGTCTGTGTAGTTATTTGAACACCCATTATTAGTGACCTCATTTCCCACCACATTTTCTTTTCTCTCCATTGTTATAGGTTCCTGGATCTCCTGCCTCATCTGACCTGTCCAGCCCATTAGACTATAGCTACTCCCCACCTCAACTGCCTCCTTTTGCTCCACTGAACATCAGCCCTCTTTGTCCTCTAGACACCACGAACTACGGCTATCCTCTCGAGGAGTGCTCCCATCCGCAGTACAGCTGCTCCCCCTCTGCCTGTTACTGCTCATCCTGTGCCTCAGAGCACTTGGATACATTCAGAGTATCAGAGTATTTCCCTTATCCAAGTGCAGACTGTATGGACTATCCTGGCACCATGACAATGGCAGATGACTTCTTTAGAAGGGATAGAAACTACGACATCTGCTACAGTTAATGGATGGTTTTATATATATGTACATACGTACAGGTATCCAAATCAGCTAACTGCCTATGAACTATGCAAAACATCACTGTCTAACACAAAGTTCAGTTTACTCTACACTACTTCACCTGGTATGCTCCAGGTGTTAATTTAGTCCTCATGGGTAACAATGTTTTAAGACTCACAGCATTGCTCCAGTTGTCCTTCTGTCTTGTATTTCATAAAAAAACAAACAAACAAAAAAACAAAGTAGCTTTCAGTGAATGCTTCACTAAACAAGTTTTTGTTATTACAAATAAATAATTTTGTACAGATTCCTGGAGCACATTCCTTCTTGTTAAGTTTATAAAAGATTCTTTAGGTTATTCTGAGGAAATCTGATTTTTTTTTCCAGCCACCGGGGGGTAGGAGGGGGTCGCTTCTGCTATAGTCAAAGGTCTTGCTCTTGCAAATACATATTTATGTGAGTAAAGTGGGGCCTTTGCACATGAAGTCAATGGGCCTCCTGGGGTTTGAAAAGTTACTCAGTTGTGTAAGTGATTGCTGGATCAGGGCCAATGTTTTCTCTTCCAATCCATTTCTTATATTTCCCATCTGCTGTGAAGGGTGGGACGATTAGCCAATAAACACTTGCTGTCCATTTCACGTTACCTCTGTCACATGTCTGAATATACATGCATCCTTCCAACACTGAAGTACTCTCCTCCCATTCTCACCAACTGTCATTGCAACAATTGTTCACTCCCCTTGGTCAAACTAATCAAAGTCAGAACTTTTCCCAGGTGTGAAGGGTTAATGTTTAGCTATTCCACCTGGAAGCAGGCGGGGCACACCCTGACTGTTTCGTAGAAGCAATGCACACATTGCTCTATCCAAGGAGAAGGGCTAGATATGAACCATGAGAACTTGATTGTTTGGACAGCAACTGTGGGACGCTTTCTTAGCCTGGGCTCAAGGCCTGAGAACCAGGATTGTAGTAGATAAAGGATGGTAACTAAGTATATGAATCAACGTCATACATTCCTTTGTGTAGCAGTGTGTAATGCTTAGGGGGAGAAATATAATAAAAGGAGAAGGTGGAAGGCGGGGGGGCAGAACAGCCCATCTCCGCTGACCAGCCTGCTTGCTTGGATAAAGCTGTGTTCTGTCTCATCACTGAACCGCCACACAGGTGGTTGTTTTTATCTTAGATACACAACAAGCAAAATATTAGATTTTCTGCACCATTGAAAAATCATGGAACCTCTAAATATCACAACAGGGCTGGGCTTTCAGAAGGAGACATCCACCAGGAATCCTTACCACACAAAGTTAGTGCTCTTTCACCTATGTGTAGAGGAAAACATTCAGCTGGAATTTTCAAAATGAGCTGAAGGGAGTTTTATTGCAGGGTGCATCTATTCTGCAAGTGAAGGTGCAGTTGTGGAATGGGTAGGCATACCAGGGCTAGCTTTAATCTAGCTAGCTCAGGTAACAATAGTAGTGAAGATGTGGTAGTGTGAGCTAGGAACATTTCATCTTAGCTACTATATATTGGAGCAACACCTGGCATTTGGGATTTGGACTGCACAAGGAGAAATGGGGATAGATTCTCAGCTGGTGTAAATCAACAAATTGACTTCAAGAGATGTTGCATGCAGACCCTACATCTCTGTCTGAATTCACTGGAGCTATGCTGATTTACACCACTGAGGAGCTTGCCAATGGTGTTTTAACAAACTGCAGGCTCCCTACGTCACTGTAGAAGTGACATCTCCTTAGGGCAATGCATCTTCCTGAAATGTCACAGTCTGCTCAGAACCATTTGTCACTTTAAAGGACAGCCAGCTGAAACAAAAAAGCAGCGCTTAAATGATGATTTAATCTAAGTGGACAAGTTATTGTCTGGTTAGATCTGCCAAGCCTTCTTGCTTCTCCACACTTTCAGCTCTCATTACAATTGCCAGTCCACGTGCCAGAAAATTCTCATGTCGGAAGCCTCATTACCCCAATGTTCGCACAACCTCAGCTCTTTCCTAGCCAGTGTCCCCATGCTCTTCTGATAGAGCAGAAGGAGTAAGATTCATGTTCAATTAATCCTCCAGCCACAAGTAGAATTTAGAAAGGAATAAGCATTTCCACAAATTAAACCCAAACCAACAAAACAATCTCCATGGACCATTCAAATACATCTTCTCAGGTAAGAAAAAAACACGAGTACCAAGTATAACTCACCACTCCAGGTTCAAGATTAGCCCTCTTCTAAAACCAGCATCTTTTCCTTCACAAGCTGTGAATATTACCTCTTTTCCATCCATTCGATTACCTGTAGCGCTACCAAATTCACAGTCCATTTTGGTCAATTTCACAGTCATAGGATTTAAAAAATCCTAAATTTCACGATTTCAGCTGTTTAAATCTGAAATGTCACGGTGTTGTAATTGTAGGGCTCTGACCCAAAAAGGAGTTGGGGGGTGGGGGTGTCACAAGGTTATTGTAGGGAGGTTGCGGGACTGCTACCCTTACTTCTGCGCTGCTGCTGGCGGCGGCTCTGCCTGCAGAGCTGGGCCCTCACTCGGCAGCTGCCACTCTCCGGCCACCCAGCTCTGAAGGGAGCAGCACAGAAGTAAAGCTCGCAATACCATCACCCCCTAAAATGAATTTGCGACCCCCCGTGCAGCTCCCTTTTTGGTCAGGACCCCCAATTTGAGAAATGCTGGTCTCCCCCATGAAATCTGTATAGTATAGGGTAAAAGCACACGAAAGACCAGATTTCACAAGGAGGGGGAGACCAGATTTCATGGTCCGTGATGCGTTTTTCATGGACACGAATTTGGTAGGGCCCTACTTACCTGAAAGTCTGCCTGTTGTTGTGTCATCCTCATCCCACTTCCTTTCTCTTCCATTTCCTTCCTTTGGCCCTGCTCTCCTACCAATTCAATCTCCATTCAACTTGCAACCTCCAGTTTGCTCTGTAGGGTATAATTCCACTCGCTAGCTTACCTTCACTGAAGGGTGGAGGTCTTACAAGCGACCCATTCACTGGATGTTGATAGAACCCTCTGTTTGTGAGTGGGGTGACAATTGCATGGAGCATAATGAATCACAATAGGATTCTGTAAGCATCAGAAGGCTAAGGATGAGATTTTCCAACGTGAACATGGACCAGATCCTCAGACTTTGTAAATTGGGAAAGCTCAATTGAGTGAAGTGGAATGACTCCAGTTTCCACCAGCTGAGGCTCTGGACCCATTTGTATAAACATCTGATTCTTCTGAAATTTCCACCCCTCTCCCCCAAACTCCCAGTTCCTTGCATAGCAGGGAAGTGACAGCACAGCCTGTCTGCTGCCAAATTCCTCCTTCCCTCCCACATCTCCATCCAGGGCATCTCCCCACTTTGAACCCATCAAATTCTCATTCTTGCCCTCCGGACTCTACCCCTTGCTTTTCTCTCCTCTCCTGCCACTCTCACTCTGCTAGTCCCACTTTCCTTCATTTCCACTGGCTCTTTCTCCCAGACGGCTCCCTCCACCACCTGCCTGAAATATCCTGCCTGGCCCTGTTCATCACATAACTTGTCCCTCTACTGGCTAATCCTGCTTTTCCCCACAGTCTCACTCCGCTGTGTCACACTCTATGCTAGTGAATAAATGTAACACTTACAGGCACCAATATCATATATACCAGGCAAAATAAGCCCATTCCCTCTCTCTCACCACCCATCCTGCCCTGTGCCTGGTCATCACTCCCTGCACCACCCAGATCTCATATGCCCCATGGCAGGAACGGCGTCTGTCTTCTCTATAAAGAGAGCCACACACACCTACGGCATTAGACACACATGTTTAACAATATCACAAGAATACATCATGAAACTGTATCATTATTTGTGATGCAAGTCTGCTGAGATGGTGAGTAGAGGGGGCTGGTGCAGAAGCTGGCTCTGCCTGCTTTTCACCACAGAAGGACATTTGTCTGCTGATCAGCTAAGACCAGAGTCCATCCCCTTCACACTGGCTTAGTGGTGTCAAAGGGACAGAGAACAAACTAGAATCTGGTCCAGGATATCAAAGTCAGGGTTCCTGTAGTAACAGTATTCCGGCCATATTCGTCACACAGGTATATATTTAGCTGTTTATGCAGTAAAGCAAATTCTAAGTGTGCCCTGGGAAGCGGGGTGAGCTGCAGAACCCGTAACTGAGAATTTCCTGCTGTTTGCAGTCTCAGCCTTACCGCAGTGGTGCACTGAATATATTAGTAAATGAAACAGAGAGCGATTGCCTGCTGGCTCAGTAAAACAATGACCTCTGCTGGCTCCCATTATTAACAAGCTGTGTTAGCCATAACTTTAATAGTGCTTCCTTCTGGCCTTTTTCACTTTGAATTTTAATTTAAAAGCTTACGGTTGAACATTCCCCATGAAGTTTTTTTTTTAAAATGCAAAGTTTGAAGGTGCCTGTGTACCCTTGGATTGCTTGTGGGATTAGAGATGGTAGTTTTCAGAGTTGTCTTTTTTCCTCCATGCTAAATGAAACCCACCAGCATTATTATTTTGTCACCTCCTGAAACCTACTGAATCAACTAGCGTGGGTTGAAAAGTTTTCAACAAAGCTTTTTTCAAATCAAAACATACTGTTCATGAAATAGAATTGTTTGCTGGTCAGCCACAGAATACGCTGTCTCCGGACTTTTCACAACCTATGGAGGGCATGTTTTCCTTTCCTGGGTACTGGAGTAGATTGATGTGTTACTGCTCGGATTTGCAGCTAGGTGAAGCTACATAGCGAGAACCAAGATTCTGATACAGGGGAAAGATCTTCCTTCTGCTGGCTGGTTTACTGAATGCAGCAGCAACTCTTCCAAACCTTGGCTTGAAAAATTTGGCAATTTAGGCTAAAATCTACCATTCTGTCTGTGCCGATTTTTATACTGTGCCCAACACCGTATGACCTGAGCACCTGATTATGTGTTTGCAGTTCTTGGCCCCACACACTTGTCCATGGAAACTGGTCAGATTTAGTTACGTGTGTAGAGGCTTGTAGAAATTAATAGTTTGAAGAGCTAAAGGGTGAATTGAGATGGTCAAAGCTAACCCAGGGCATAGATGCTCAATTCCCATTAAAATTAATAGGAATAAGGTGACCAAATCTGCTCCTCCGATTTGAAAGTGTTAGCCTGAGTATGTGAGGACTAGTCAAACGGTCTTTATTATATCCAATAAAATAATGCACAAAAAAGTAAGAGGAAAATGTAAAAATACAGAGACTAAAACATCCTTCGCTGAGTCATCTTCCTGGAATGCGATTAATAAGGACTCACAATTTGCAATTAACATACTTCAAGCCAAGTATGAGACGACCAGTGCCCGCTAGGAAATCTGCGCCTGCATTTCAGTGCAACGGTGTGACAGGTGCACTGAGGCACAGTGTGTTTTCTAGGGTTAGTGGTAGGCATATGGCCCAGGGCTACACCCTGCCAGACTATTACATGTTTATGACATGCCCGTGTCTCTCTCCTATCTGATTGCAGTTGCATGGAATTTAAATAATAAAGATTAAATACTTTTTCTCAGCTAAGGATTAGCTGCCGTGCACCAGGGAAATTATGTTTCTTGGTCATTCTATAAACAACGATTACACACTACACTTTACGAGTGCTGCTTTACACTTGCATGGCAGTCAGTGAAATTATTCATAGCAATAAGCTCTAAACCTAGTAGTAAACATTTGTAGGATCAAGAGCCCATTGTTATTAATTCACAGGCATTTGTTATTTGTATTGCATTAACGCCTAGAGGTCCCAATGGAGATCAGGTCTATGTACTGTACAAGCATCTGGTAAGGGACAGTCTCTGCCCTTAAGAGCTCACAATCTAAGTAAGGAAGACAGACAAAGGGAGTATTTTCCCCATTTTACAGATGAGGAATAGAGTCATGGGGGCTTGTCCACAGTACAGAGCTTTGCTAGTATAGTTATGCTAGCTTAGCTCCTCAGTGGAGACTTGGCATAAGACAACAGAAGTTCTTCCTACTAAAAATCCCCAGCTTTGTTTCCGGTCAATTGAAACATTTTGTTTCAATAAAATCAAAGTCATTCATTCCAATTTCTACTTATTTTACATTATATCCAATTTTTAAAAATTGAAATGAAAGGTCATTGTGAAATAGAGAAACAAAGTGTTCCATTCCAAAATGGACCTTAGCAAAGCGCTTTTTTCAATTTCTCTTGCAAAATGAACTTCTGCTGAAATCAATATATTTCCGCAAAGCATTTATCTTCCAACGAATTGGCATTGTCCAACAGAAAAACCAGAAAGGGTGTCTTAACACTCACTCCAAGGCAGTGGTTCTCAACTTTTCCAGACTACTGCACTCCTTTGAGGAGTCTTATTTGGCTCATGTACCCTCAAGTTTCACCTCACTTAAAAACTACTTGCCTCCAAAATCAGACATAAAAATAGAAACAAGTGTCACAGCCACCCTAGTACTGAAAAATTGCTTATTTTATCATTTGTACCATATAATTATATAAAATAAATCAATTGGAATACAAATATTGTACTTACATCGCAGTGTATAGTATATAGAGCAGCGTAAACAAGTCATTGTCTGTAGGAAATTTTAGTTTGTACTGACTTTGCTCGTGCTTTTTATGTAGCCTGTTGTAAAACTAGGCAAATCTCTAGATGAGTTGATGCACCCCCTGGAAGACCTCTGCCTACCCCCCCGGGGTAGGCGAACCCCTGGTTGAGAACCACTGCTCCAGGGCACCCTTATGCTGCCCAAGTGGCATAAAGGGAGCTTAATATAAACGAGAAGCAGGCCCTGGATAAATACCTTCAAATGGGTGAAATTCATCCCTTGTGCAGAAAGTTGGCATGAGGCCCATGCACCGCTGCAGCCAGGGTTTGACAGGCAGAGAGGCAAGGGGCCCGATTCTGATTCCTGCAGCTTTGCACCTTGTGCAAAGTGAATTCACAAGGGGGTGTAAACGCTACTATCCTTTGCATAGCTGTAAACAACTGTACAAGATAAAAGGCAACAGGAAACCAGACCCTAGGTGACCATTATACTTTTTAAGTCTGATTGTCATTTACACTAGTACCCTTTTACTTTGCTCTGCCAGAGTTTCAGGCCCTTGAAGTGGGTGGAAATTGCAAATAATGTTCACATTAAGGTCCACTTACCCTCCCCAAGTTGGGTCTCAGCTCTCCACACACTGAAGATGTGCTAGAGATGCAGCTGAGCCCTCCAGCCAAGTGACAAGCAAAACAATCCCTTCTGGGATAGCAACAGGGCAACTAAAAATGTCCCAACAAACAAACGGTCCTTCTGCCATTCAGGCGTTTCTCTTCAACCCACCCTCAGGGCCCTATTCCCAGCCCCTTTCTGGGTTACCTTGGAGAGTCTTCTGGCTCTGGGACTCAGCATTCAGCCCCCAGGCTGGTTCCCTAAAGTACTGTTCACAGCTCCTTCTGGGGTCTGTTCCTTGCATCCTTCCCCATGCTGGTATGAAGCGCCAGGCCCCTGAGGAACTGGGCCCCTGAAGCACCCAGCTTCCTACAGCTCAGGGCCTGCCCACTCCTTGTGGTTCCACTCCATTCCACTACAGAGCACCCAACCTCCAGCAGACCCTACCTCACGGCTCACCTGACCCTCCTTAGTCCTGTTCCTCAGGCTGGGAAACAGCTAATTAATTATGGCACAGGGGTGGCCGATCTCATCTCTCCTTAAAGGAGCCAGTCACCCTATGATGGGTGTAAAGAGGCCTTAGCGTAACTGAGAATTATAGATCCATAGACTAAAAGGCCAGAAGGGGCCATTGTGATCATCTAGTCTGACTCCTGTATAACACAGGCCAGAGAACTGCCCCACAATAATTCCTAGAGCGGATCTTTTAGAAAAAAACATCTGCTTGTGAGTTAGGGAGAAGGATTTCAGAGTAGCCAGCAGTGTGAAGGGGAAAGTTAGCCCCACAGCTTGTCAGGGATCCCCAGGGATGTGCTCTGCTCTCTCCTCAGAGACTTAAGAGCCACAGGGTTGTGCAGGTTCACCCGTCGCTGCTCCCGGAGGGGGCCTATGGAGGAAGAATGCTGTGCATCACTCCAGGGTCAATGCGGCAGAGCTGTTGGAGTGCAACGTGGTGTTGGAGCCCAGATGAAGGCCAGAGGCATGGCAATCACAGGCCATGTTTCTGTCCCTGTCCTTTACAAATTCAGGTCTCAGAACTGACACCATTTTTTTTATTTTTTTTTATTTTTGGTCTTTCATAGACCTTTGGAATAATGCCATCAGTCATTCGTTTCTGCAATTTTGTCTATTATTTTTGAGTCCAAGCCTAGGACGGCAAACATGTTACAGACTTTTGTTTGTGTTTTGGGTTGTTATGTTTCCAGGTCCTCAGGTCTTTCATTCGTTTCAGATGATTCATTCAGTGCAAGTAAAAACTTGCTGATTATTGAGCCACAGATGGACTGTCTATTAACATCAGAAAGAAATGACAGAAGGAGACAATTCATCAAAGGTTGCTCCTGGGCTTTTTCAACAATAAGGAATGCAGGACTTTTTTTAAATTTTTTTTATTTTTTGTGTTTTTTGTTTTTCAATTTTGTTTAAAAGAAAACACTTTGGGCCAGGTCCTCAGTTGATATAAACTGGCAAAGGACCACTGGAGTTACACTGATTTGCATCCGCTGAGAATTTGGCCAATGTTTATATAATAAATATAGATTATATAGTTTGCATATAAAATATTGATATTTTATTTTAATATAATTCCCTTCTTATAAGAAATTGAGACTTAAGCCATTAACAAACCTAATGTCTGGACCCCAATTTCAAACTGCACTGTGCAGATTTAGGTAAGACAAAACCTCTTAAATTAGGGCTTTCTGCTAATACCCTGTTTAATCCATCAAATAATAGTTCCTTGCTTTCAACTACAGACCATTTGGAGATTTTCCATAGTGCTAATTCTCCATGCCTTTGTTTAATGGTAACAGTGCCTTTTGAGTAACAACCTTTGCTAAGTCAAAGGTAGGAAAGGATAAACCTGGACAAAACAGAGGGCCAAATTCTACCATCCTTTCTCATGGTGTATAGTGCCTTATTGCTTGAACAATTGCATTGAAATCAACAGGTATCTTTCTCTCTTGCAGAGTAAGGTACTACTGAATGAGTGAAACTCAGCCCTGTGCAGTCAGCAGAAGCCTATGCACTAGTACATAAATCCTATTTTGAGGGCATAAGAGGGACTTAAATGGTGCACAGGTGTAGTGCTGTTTCTCTGCACGGTGGTCATTTTCACTCTAGAAGAGGAAAAGGTGCTTTATTTTCAAATGGTTTCTTTACCTGTTATCTGGATTCAACAGCTTTGCTGCCAAATGTCTCGGGCCCTGATCCAAAGCCTTTGATATCAATGAAATCATTCCCATTGATTTCAGTGGGCTTTGGATCAGTACGTGCATCGAAAACCTAAGACATGCCCATATTCCTATAGGGAAAAGCTTATTACAAGTGGAGCGTACCATTTTAAAAAATAACCTTTCCTTTTAAATATTTATTTTGCAGGAACACTGGATCTGACCGGATTACATTAACGCCACTTTGCACCTATCTGTCCATCTAAAGGGGCCTTAAAATGGACATAAATTACAGTTATGCTTATTTTAAAGCTTCTATTCAATGCCAGAGTGGTGTAAAAGGGCCTCAGTGTAACAAAGAAGCAGGCCTGTTTGACATTCTGCTGTTCTTAGCAGTCATCATGTTATGCACACACACCAATGTATAGCTTTCAGCAACTAGTAGTGATTTCCAATAACATCATCATTCCAGAGGGACATTTCACACACTAATGTTCAGAAAAGAATAGCTGAAAGAGGCACTTTGAGAGTTGCATGCTCCAATAGATAAGACCCTGGCCTGGAATGTGGTAGACCTATGTTCTATTTCCCAGCTGTTGCACTGATTCACTGTCTGGCACTGGGCAAGTCATAGTACCTCCCCGTGCCTCAGTTTCCCCATCTGTAAAATGGAGATAGTGAAATTTTCCCTCCATTGTAAAGAATTTTGAACTATACAGATGAAAAGTGCTATACAAGAGCTATGTGTTGTTGTTATTAAGGGTTAAATATTAAACATGTTAAAGAAAGTAATTAGGGGAGCTAATAATTTATACACTCATTAATTCAAGAATGGTTTATTCCATGTATTGTATGATGGTATCCAATTCATTTCACAAATAAGGATTTCCACATAAAAATCTGCATGAGTGGTTGCATTAAAGTGTATTAAATGCTCAGTGTTATTCACAGATTTCTGATGGTAGCAAGTTAAACAACTGCATTTATTTATTTATTTGCATTTACACGTGTCACCCATTGAACATTCACTCGTGCATGCATTCATTCCCACGCTAGAGTTTCTTACAGCATAGCTTCAAAATGAGAAGGCATGTGCTTTGGCTGATTTGTGCCTGAATGTATGCAAATATATGCAAATATACAAGCTACCTTTTTTTTTTTTTTTTTTGGTCAGAGGATGTTGGCAGGTATGTAGACGTGATGCAGTGAAAGGAAGTAGCCAAGTAGTAGGGAGGGAAAGGTTTGAGGAAGGCTAAGAGTTACAGCAATCTGTAATTACAATACCTATAGCAGTGTTTCTGAAGAGCTTTAGTCTAAACCTGCTGAACATTTGGCTAAACGTTCTTTTTCAAAACCCCTAAATAACTTATGAGCCTAAGTCTCAGTGCAAATCACTAGTGATTCCCAATGCAACAGCATCATTCAAGAGGGACACACTGAGCGCTAATGTTCAAAAAGCGAAGGCTGAGTCACTTTCCAATAGCTAAGATGCTGGGACTTAGGCTCCTAAGTCACGTAGATGCTGCAAAAAAACTAAAATAAAAAAAATTTTTAAAAAAGTATCCTTTACCTTTCTGTTTACACTTGTTAAAAATTCATTTGTGCTACAATGAGAAATAGTGAGGTACAATCAAAATGCTTTCTAGTCAACTTATTAAATATAATTAATGAAAATTACCATCTGTGGTACTGATTGTCAGAATGTCACCTTTACTCCCCGTCATTTCTATTGACTCATGAGAGGCACTATTTTCAGTCTACGATTGCATAGCAACCCACAAATCTTTCCATAGAAAGAATCTACTACAATACACATTCCGCTAAGAATGTTACTATGAATATTCTCCATTCACGCTTTGGGCCTTATTCCTGCAATGAATCCCACTTTGCCCACAGTGGAAGCCCACAGTGAATGGACAGACTGGGGCTTCCCTACATTCCCCAATGCCATGTTTGTCCTTTGGGACCATTGGCAACCCTCAGACTGCTCTAAATTACACCATGGGACTGGAATAACACAGAGTGAGCTGAGGATTTGAGAGAGTACAGAGATGAGCTCACGCCATCTTTTCACTCTCCTCCCAGACCTCATGCTCCTTGGCTGCAGATGAGATGAATCTAGCTTCTTGTATTTTAATGCTTTCAGGACCATAATTCCTGCTATGATTGACAGTGTTGTATAGATTATTCTGATTGGAAATATTGAATGAGCATCCTGAATGTTGGTCACTATTCTGGGTAATTTCCTCGGTTTAAGTAATTTGTTTTGTAAAGAATAATTTTAACACATTTTAAATGAAACAGATGCCTGAAAACAAAACCCAGCAGGCCTTTCTTCAGACATCTGATTTTCTGGGTTACTTTTACCATCAGTTGGGGGCATATGACCGACAGTCTAGGTTTGATGCTGATGATTTTGCCTTTGTGATTAATCTAACTAAACTAATTAAGCAGGTTAGATAACATGTCACCATGTTTGCCAGTGATCATTACCTGTCTTCTGTAGGACAAAGTGATTTCCTGCACTCTTTTAACTACATGATTGGAGCTGCAAAATCCCATTAGTCATTGCACATACTATAGGAGGATAGTCCTAAAAGAAGAGAAGAACTCAAATGATCAGCCGGGTCTGTTATTTTTACATACAGGAACTGTTGTTAAATTAACTTTTCTGAATGCTAAATAGAATATGTGGGTTAGATTCTCAGCTGGTGTAAATTAGTGCAGCTGTATTGACTTCAGCGGAGTTATGCTAACCTACACCATCTGAGGATCTGGTCCTGTATGTTTATCCTTGTGAGCATTTGTTTTCCCCCCTTAGAGTCAGAAGCACGATACCTAAGCTTTCAAGTGTGGCTACTTCAATATTCTCATGCAAAATACTGAGGAACAGAATTGATAGTAGCTTCATGGACAAGAGGAATTTTCACTTTAGATGTCGTAGGCTCAGACATACTGGTGGTCACACAGGGGAACTATGACAATGCCATAGACTCATAGACTTTGAGGCCAGAAGGGACCACCATGATCATCTAGTCTGACCTCCTGCACATGGCAGGCCACAGAACCTCACCCACCCACTCCTGTTATAGACCCCTAACTTCTGGCTGAGTCTCTGAAGTCCTCAAATCATGACTTAAAGACTTCAAGTGACAGAGAATCCACCATTTAAACTAGTTTAAATCTGTAAGTGACTCATACGATGGTGAGCTCAACTTAGTGGCTACAGCACATTTGCACCTTACAGTTCATCACTGAAGCCTCTGGATTTTCATAGACTTTAAGGCCAGAAGGGGCAGTTAGAATCTGACCTCCTGCATAACAAAGGCCACAGAATTTCACCCAGTAATCGCTGTCACTGAGGCCAACAACTTGTGGCAAAACTAGAACGTATCTTTTAGAAAGTCATTCAGTCTTGATTTAAAGACTTCAAGTTTTTCTGAAAGGAGGTGCCTTCTCAGGAAACCAAGGCAAAACCCTGTCTGAATTGGCAGGTGATCTAGGATCTCGCGTTTCGACGGCAGGTAACAAATGCTGACGTGACTCTCCCTTTCTTCAGCAAATGCCTGACCTGCCAACAAATATAAAGACTTAATATACCTCATGTAAAATTGTGGGTGGATGCGTACATGGTGGATGTATATGATCCCACTGTCAATTAGAATGGGCTCCAGTGACCTTTTCACAAATGCAGGCACTGTAAACAGCAGGCAATGTGCTGACAGTTCGCTAAGATCTCCAGAGCATCCATTAATACTTCTGTTATGCTCCTTGGCTATGGAATTGCCAAAGTATGCATATGCCCTTTGTGTGCACCCCCCAGTACAGGGGAGACCCAAATTCGCTGTAACAGAGGAGAGCCTATCTGGCATAATAGCTAGCCCTATTCACTTGGGAATGGTGACAGAGGCTTTCTTCACCTGAAACAGCTGCAGAGGGAACTGTGCGTGTGTGAGAGAGAGAGGATGGCCTCTGGGATGACCCCCATTGGCTTCAATAGGCCATGGATTAGGTCCTAACTGTAGGAAGCCACTGTAGCAAGACGAGTTCTTCTTTCCTCCAGCTTGGAACAACCAGAACAACACTGGAATTGGAAATTCTTCTTACTCTTTATGGAGCAGTGACAATTTCTCTCCTCCTCCCCTGTTTAGATAGAACAGAGGAGGAGGGGGACAGGAGAATCCCACTGAAATACTGTATTTAGGCCAAGATTTTCAAAAGTGACTGGTGATTTTCAGTGCCCAACTTGACATACCTTAAAGGAGCCTGATTTTCAGAGGGTGATTACTCAGCATTTACTGCAAATCAGGGCCCTTTAAAAGGTCTCAAGTTGAACCCCTGAAGATGGAAGTACCCCAAATCAACAGTCATTTTTGAAAATCTGGGCCTTAATGCCTAGCTGATGGATGGTAATTGCTGGGGATCTGGAGAATTAGCACAGTGAATGGAATGAAGGTCCATTGTTTCAGAGGCTTTCAATCGGGGAATTTTAGTAGCAAAATTTCCCTATAACTGAATTCTTTCTTTCGATAAAGATACATGATGTCTATATTTAATAGGCAGGGAGAGTTATAGAGTATAAACCATATGTAATGTTTACCCGATCGCCAGCCTTTCCTGACTGTGCCATGTGAATTGCCTGGTCGTTGTCTAAGTTTCGGATGCTTGGGTCTGCCCCATGGTCCAGGAGCAATTTGATAATTTCTTCCTGATTTTTGTCCTGATAAAGAGCAGCTGCCATGTGCAAAGCAGTGTTACCATGAGCCTAGCACAATGAAAAGAAAACAACAACACCTTACAGTCCATGGTTCAATTGTATCTTTCAGTTCCCCGCAGAAATATTTTCAGTTTTAAAAGGGTACAAAAAATGGAAAACTGTCAATTAGAGATGAAGAGGCCAGAAAATATTGGTTATCTTAGGGTATCTCCATTATCTGCTACTTATATATGCCTGTTCTAAACACCACAACTCAATAGACCTGCTACAAAGTTGGAGAAGCTTTGCTTCTAAGAGTTGGTGGCTTTTGACGCTTTAAGAATGGATACCTGGCTGTAGCAGTACCTCAGAGGCCAGCAAAAGACACCTGACTAGCAATGAGCCCAACGAGCCTGCAAATGTCTGCAGAACCATATCTTGTTAGGCGGCAGGGACCAGATTAGCTGTTAGCAAAAAGAGATGGGCTTAGTCCGTATAAAGTGCCTTGTAGAAGGAAGTTGAAGGGCTAAAGAAAAGTCACTTATCAAGAAACTAACTTTACATAGACAAAGTAAAATCTGGTGGCACGTGGATGCACTACACACAATTGTGTGATGGCATCATAGCTGAAAATAATGGGCCTGATTCTCATTTACACTAACACTGCTTTACACGGCTCTGACATGCACATTAAGGCCTCTGCCAGAAGAGTGTAAAAGGGCCTTAGTGTAAATGAGGATCAGGAACAATATTTAATGGATTATATTTGTAGCTAAAATACATTGATTTCCTGGCCACTGGGCTTTTCCTGGTTCAAAAAAAGCAAGTCCCAGACACCTTGCCTATTACTGCTAGAGCTCTTCCAAGTTCCGGATCACTGGGCAAGTGTCCTTAATGGAACTTACTGCAAAACACTCAGATAACAAGTGATACACCTGGAAAGTGTCCAGTTTTCGAAGGGTTACTGCTGTCCATGTATCTCTATGTAATATTATTAAGAATATATGCTAGGACTGTATATATAAGGGGGCTCAAGTACTGGGGCAGGTGAAAGAAATCACACCTGTCATTGGCCCCATCTCTGGAAAGCATCCTATTCAGGACAGCATGTAAGCGTGTACTTAATTTTAAGCATGTGCTTAAGTCCCATGAAAAGCAATGGGATTTAAGAACATATATAAGTGCTTTCCTGGGTCCTTCAACATAAGCATTCTTAAAAATGAAAAAAAAAAAGAAATGTAATTCCTCGCCAGGTCGATAGGTGGCCTGAAACTGAGTTCTGTAACCGGAGAGGAACTCTATCACTGTTATCTGACAGGACAGGACAAAACCTGTCACGCTGCACAGCCAGAAGAGTCAATAGGATTGGTGACAAAGGATTAATAAAAGAAATATAGATGGCAAGGGACTAATTTATTAAAGATTCTATGATACTGATAATATATTTAACCAGCCCCATAACTTTTATTTTTCAAATCATTATGTATTCCTCACAGACGGTGCTCTGTTGAGCTTTGTATTATCATTTCGCCTGCTGTGGTTCTAATTCATTTCCCTCTGTTCTATTTATTAATTGATGAAATAACAAACAATACTACTTAGCTCTTACACACTGATATGCAGTTGCAGTTATTTTATGAGCTCAGTTGGAAAGGGGATGACATTAAAAGGTACGGGACACAAATGATAACCAATTTTAGAAGGAGTGGTTAGTAATTTTTGTTCCACGTGCACCTCTGATGCAGAGGATACTCTGAAACACACCTCTAAATAGCAAACAAATATGAAATTCTTAAAAGCTTTTTTTAGGGAAACAAGGTATTTTTACAAGTTCTGAATCAGCAAATCTGTTATGTCAACTTTACCATCCCATAAAACAAAATTATTGTTACTTAGCTATTTATATGGCTTTTCAAGAAAAAATGAAACATCTGTGTTTATATGTTGTATCTTTGACAACAGTCTTGAGGCAGAAACCCTGGTATCTTCAGAAACCAAACATTCAGCTAGGCAAATAAGACTCTTAATCTTATAAAGCCTGAACTAACTCTCATTAAAGCCTTTGCATTCGCTGTAATGGAAGTTGGATTAGGGACACTACAGGCTAAATGATGCCCAGTCCTGCCGGGGAACAAGGGATAGAGAACACAGGGAGCCTTCTCTCCTATTGCACAGGGGCATGATCTTATGGCTTAATGGAGGGAGCATTGCTATTCACTTCAATGCATGCAGGATCAGGCTTTTGGTGCACAAGAGACTGGTGACTTTAGTGCCAGCTGTGGCACTAGATTTCACACACAGGGTGGGTTGGCTGGGGAGAAGACAGGGTCATGCCCTCCAGTACTCCCCACCCCTTTGCATTAGCCAGTGGAGCAGGGCTGCTCTACAGAGCAACAACTCGCTGTACCTTGTAACAAGGTGCACCAGCAATTGCTGCCATGTGCTCTCCTCCAGCATTCCCAGAGCTATTATGCCCATCTCGCCAGCACGCCTACTGGGGAGTACTTCAGGCTGCAGCCTCAAGGCACAGTGGGCTCAATCTCATCCTCCTCCAAACTGTGCTGTGGTTCAGTATTTGCTGCATACTCGGCCCTGGGATGGAGTTCAGGGTCTCCAAGCCCCTCTGCACTTTCGAGAACTCCTCCAAGATTCCAGGGAAACTGTTAATGTTAATGACTTTGTATTGGGCAGATCACTGAATTTCCACACTGTAGCAGGTAAAGAGTCAGACCCATCGAGGCAGGAGATCATCGAAAGTGGCAGCTTTCAGTCAGATTTTACTCAATATCTCAATGAAGCTGGTATTTGCATACATAGGCATGATCTTGAATCATAGCCAGGATCCCAACAAGCAAAGCAAACAAGTTAAAAACTTGCCAGTGCACTTATTCCCTGATCCAAGACCCACTTTCTTGGCCTCTGACTCCCATCTATCTACCCACCTGTTCCCTCACCGCCCCATCCATCCATCCATCCATCAATTTATATATATAAGGTTAAGACAGAGCCCATTAGAGTCAGCAGAAACATTCCCACTTCTTTCACTGAGCTTTGGATCTGGCCTCTGGCCTGTACTATCTGAGTATTCCCTTAAGAAGTCTTGCCCCGGATCTCACTTGTTAGTAAATATTGCAAAGATATTTCTTTTAGTAAACTGCTAAACATAAATGGGAGAAAGTCAGACAGGAATCTAATGGGACTCTCTAGACTCTCTCTTGGGTGTTTTAGAAAGAGCACAGCAGGCCTTGACTGCCCCATGGGCCAAGGCCAATGCAGCTGTGAAGAAATACGAGCAGACGCTGAACAGTGTGCAGAAACTTCTGAAACTCTCTGAAAAGAAATGAGAGCAAAATGAGGGCCGGGTGCAGGCTCAAATTCTTCACATTCTTCAACTACAGGAAAGACAAGAGGACAACGATGTAATCTTTTTTTCTTGGAAATAATGGTTACAAGAGACACAGTAGAGCAGCTGAAGACTCCAGATGATCCTATCAACATAGAAAGAGCCTACAGGATTATTATCAGGAGACAGTGTCAGATACCAGAACCCCATGGACAAGTTATTGCCCGTACAATGGGTCCTAAGAGATAAAGGGAGAGAATGATGCAAAAAAGACCAGGGTGTTTCAAAAAATTAAGGGTAAGGAGAGAGACTATTCTTTACAGATCTTTGTCCCACCACAAAGAGCAAAAGGCACATGCCATTCCCCGTCAAATAGAACTTTATAAGAAGAAACATGCAAGTGTCACTTGTGCATCCACAAAACTGAGCACCAGGATTAACTGAACTGAATAACATCTTCTCTCCTGCTGAATCCAATGGAGAACGGTTAAGTAAACTAGACAAGGAGGATTCCTCAATAAGGCCACGTTGAAAAGTCAGAGGCTGACATGAGGGTAGGAAGCCACACTTCAGAGTACATATGACAGTGAATTTCTGCTGTTGGATCTGTGTGTTTATAAGCCCAGACCCTCAGCTGTGGTAAATGGAGCTACATAATATTTAATTGTACAGCTTTCTCTCAGTCTCTGTATCAAACCATGTTCATTTCTGGACATTAGATGAATAACTTTCTTTCCCCCTTCTTCACAGCTGATGACAGGTGCTGAAAAACGTACATCCAGTCTCAACAAATCCACCACTCGTGGTGATGATTTGGTGTTAGGTGTTGTCCCAGATGTCACTCTGTGGCGACAAATGTTGCAATGCTGAGTTCAGCTGGGCTGATAAATGTGCTGGCAGGGTGTGAAAAATAATAAATAAGAAGGTTTTGAAAAAAAAAGGCTGAGGCAGCTTGAACAGATGGTGGCTGGAGCGTAGCTGCACTGAAGCCGAAAGAACAGCTCCCGTTTACATCCGCTGAGGGTCTGCCCATTATGTCTAGCTGCTAGGCAAGCCACGATGAGTAAAAACTCCAGAAAATATGTCAGGGGGACGGTCTCTACTAAAGCATAAATGTCATGAAGTTCGCTCACAATACCCGTTGCCCAGGGCCCGGGTTAACTGGCTTAGGCTCGGGGAACTGGCACAACAGGGCTAAAAATAGCGGTGTAGACGTTGGCACTTGGGCGGGAGCCCGGGCTCTGAGACCCTCCCACCTCTCCAGGTTTCGGAACCCAGACTCTAGCCCAAGCGGGAACATCTACGCTGCTATTTTTAGTTCTGTAGTGTGAACCTGAGACAACTGACCCAGGCTCTGACTCACTGCCGTGGGTGGTTTGGGTTTTTTGCAGTGTAGACATCCTCTTAGAGGCTTGGCAACAGAGCAAGCTGTACCAGGCTGATTTCCTTCTCTTTCTCTTGAAATGCAACTTTGGGTCACGGCTTTCATCGGCCGCTGTATGTCACTTCTTTATCTCCCCTTAGCTCTCCTTATGGTTTCCAGGAACTGGAAATGTCCAGTAAAATATTTACATTCTCCAAGCCCAAAGTTACAGCTAGTCATGACGATGAACAACTTCACTGATCTCCGACAAAATAGACACACAATTCTGGGACCTGCTTCAAGGGTGTAAATAATTTGGAGCGGAAACGATTGTGCTGGTGGTCCTTGGAATGAGCCCTAAGCAGCAGAGCTGTTTCCAAGAGTCTGGCTCCATACTGTGGATGGCACAGGCGATGGGAAATGCGCTGCATTTTATTGCTCACCCATGGTATCGCACTGGGAAGCGGAACAGCACAATGCATCATTTCAGGCCTCTTTGCTCAGCTTGCAAAATGACTCAATAATGATCTTCATCCTCACTGAGTAATCACTTTTCTTGTCCTTCCCCTTCCTTCCCAACCCCTTCTCTGCTTATCTCCCTCACTCCTTGTGTCAGCTGTTCACTGCTTAGCCAAAGATCCATGTTTGAATACTACTCTTTGCAATGCAGTATAGATTCAATGCTCCATGTAGAATGTAAAGCCCAGATTTTTAAAGGTATTTTGGCATTGCAACACTTAGCACTGCAATGCCTAAAAATGTGGAAACCTAAATCTCATTTTCAAAGGGGAATTAGGCACTGAGAGCCTAAATCCCATTGACTGTCTATGGGATCTTGGCTCCTAAATGCCTAAATCCTTTTTGAAAATGAGATTTAGGCTCCTAAATATTTAGGCATTGCAACACCTAGCGCCACAACACCTAAATACCTTTAAAAATTTGGGCCAAAGCTTCCTAGGGCAGGGATTGCCATTTTGTGATGTGTGTGTAGGGCATCTAGCACAATGGGGCAGTGATCCCCAATGAAAAACGTTCCTGAATACAATCCATGCAGCCAGTCCTCGATCCTCCTTTCAAATTCCTCTTTAAGGCTTACCTCTGCTGTGATGCCCACAAAAACCGGTCTGCTGTTTATACCTAAGAAGGTGACAAGCTATAATTGTCCCTCTTCCCTTCCTTCTCTTTCTACTTCCTCACTTCTCCTAACGCCCCTGTTCCTGCCACCCTACCTTAGTCCCAATTTTAAAAAAATAAAATAAAAGATGCAACAAAACACGTAGGTAACAAAGCAGTGGTATTTCCTCCCCACATTCCTCTGCTTGTATGTTCTATCCTCATCCCCATACCATTCATCTGTTTTGTGTCTTCTAGGCCTGGACTCTGAAAGTACTGAGGAATATGCTTAACATTCATCACATGGGTAAACAACCTTGACTTCAATGGAATTTAAGCATGTGCTTAAAATTAGACATGTGCGTCAATGCTTTTCTGACTAGGGCTGCTTTTCCTGAATCAGAGCCTTAGACTGTAAGCAGGGAGTATCGCTCATCTTTGTTGATACAGCTCCTAGTACAATGCGATTCCAAACCCCATTCTGGGTATGTGAGTGTTACAACAGCAATACAAATTATGTGATTTTCTTCGTGGTCAAAATGTAAAGCTCCATATTCTGTTTCTCACATTAGCTTCCTGCATGATGCCTTCAAGAAAATATTACTTGCAATACATTTTATAAATGGAAACAGGATACACAGGTTCAAGTAGCTTTGAAAAGTTGCACAGTTCATTGATTTTCCTGTTTTTAGCGTGGATAGTTTGCTATATTTGCATGCAAAAATCTTTTCCTGTGAAATCCAGTTGTTATATTGCATTTCCATTGAATACCCCATGTGTTGTGGTTCATTCAAATTATGCACCAGTGCCAGCCCTAACTCACCTTACTGTTGATAAAGTCCTCAGACATGAAAGTATTTAGTTCCAAGAAATACTTGAGCAGGGAGATGTTCCCATCCTGTACCGTGTAATGAACTACTGTCTTGTTGCTTTTAACATCCTGTTAAAAAAACAACAACAAAGCTTTTGCAAAAGAGCTTAGCAAGTTATGTAAATTCGCTGGAGAAGACTAAAGGCTAGCTCCTCAACTGGGGTAAATCAGCACTGACTCCCGGAGAATTATGCTGATACAGGATTTGGTCCTGAATATGCAACAATCAACAATAAAGTACTTGTAGAATAAATTATCTGAAAGCCCCTAAATGCTCATCCTGTATGCCACTGGTCAACATTTCATGATCATGTAGTTGAAAAAGGATGAGGCTCCTTATTTCACTTGGTAACATAGTGCCACCACATCTCTGCTCTAATCTCTGTGATATGAATTTAGTACTGCCATCCCATTCAGCTTATATATACAAAAACACCTTCCCCGAAAGGGTCCTGTAAGAATTACCTCAGTTGCCCTGTAGTAAGCCTTGTGTGCGGTCAGCGTGTTTCAGGTGGATTCCCCACTGGCGGGCATACTTGCTACTGACAGGGCCCTGAGCTGGGACCTGGTGGAGCAGGGACAGCCCAGGTCCCCCACCCGGCAGCCACACTCCTGCTTCCCCTAGGTGACGGCCCTCTCTCCTAACTGGCAGTCAGGCCAAATAGCCCTACTGAAGAGGGCCATTATACAGACTCTGGCCATTGGGCCACGCAGCCCTGAGAGAGAGCAGTTAGACTGACTCTGGTCATTGGGTCACACAGTCCTGCTGATGGGGCATCCCTGTTCACTCTGGCTGCCAGGCCACACAGCCCTGAGAGAGGGCAACCATATGGACTTTTACCCCTAGGCCAAGCTATTCCAAGACAAGCAATGGTTGTATAGACTCAGCCATGGGACCATCATTACCCCCACCCTGTCCCAAGAAGAGACTGGGCGCACTTGCTCCATGACACAGTGTTATCAGTAATTCAGCCATAGAAAGCAACAAAGTTCGCTCCTTACTCGGCTGTGGATGGAGGCTCCCATCTGCACCAGAAGGTGGATACACGATAGCACCTCCTCACTCTGGTACTGAAGTTCTTTTTTCTGTTCCTCAGTTAGTGTAAGGTGACACTGCTGCTCTCGGAACAGGGAATTATGGGACAGAACAGCACAGTGAAGTGGGGTATGGCCTAAAAAAAAAAAAAAGGAAATAAGGTTAAAATGGTTTCAATAAAGTGTTGATTTAAATAAAGGGGAAAATAAATAAATAAGACAACTTTGGCCCCCTTTCACCCTGAGTGACAATTATGACAAAAGAGGTTTCATGAGAGACACGGGTCTCACACATATAGTTTGAGGTGCCCCAAAGACACACAGGCCTCAAGGGAAAGGGAAATCACAGAATGGGTCCCTAACACAGATTTTAAATACCAGTGGCACTGGGAGCCAAAGTGAATCTTTACATATTGAGAAGAGTTGGCTCCCTAAGTGGTTCTGGGAGAGCAGGTGGGTGACGTAATGTCTTTTATTGGACCTACTTCTGTTGGCAAAAGTGCAAGCTTTCGAGTTCTACGGAACTCTTCTTCAGGTCTCTGCGTAAGCTCGAAAGTTTGTCTCTCTCACTAACAAAAGCTGGCCCAATAAACGATATTACCTCACTCACCTGGTCTGCAGTGCACAGTATCCCAGCTACAACAACACTGCAAACAATAATGTAAGTTCTTTGGTAAAGTCAGGGCTCCCTCTTTTGTCTGTTTCATCTATGTGCAGCATCTTCTCTGAAACCTAGATTGTGAGCTCTCGACTTGTATACAGCGCCTAGCACACTGGGGCCTTGATCTGTGATTGGGGCCTTTTGGCATTACCGTTGTACAAAAATAAGTAAATAAATCATCATCATCATCGGTCATTTGCACTAGCTCTGAATCTTTGCCTTATTTTCAGCTCTTTTTCCAACAGTTCCCTCTATTCTGAGAGAATTCCAGGAATATTTTTGTGTACAATTAACTCAAAGTGATGAACGGCAAATTGCTTGGGAATACATGAGACGTAATTAGAGGCCCATAAACCTTAGAACCAATTATATTATATATTATACATTACTTTGTTATCCATTATGGTCCAAGTTCAGGAAAATATCCCTATTCAGACAGGGGACATAAGCATGTGTTTAAGTATGATTGAATTCTATAGCTTAAGTGCTTTGCTGAAACAGAGCCTATGATGTCAACACTCTCCTTGATATTCTTGCACACCCAAAACTCATTGAATTCAAATATCTGAGCCCCAAATATCCATTATAATTATTATTTGCTGTGTTGTTGTAGCCATGTTGGTCCCAGGATCTTTGAGACACAAGGTGGGTGAGGTAATAGCTTTCATTTGACCAACCTCTGTTGATGAGAGAGACAAGCTTTCAAGCTTACACAGAGCTTTTCTTCAGGTCAGAAACATTTGAGCTTGTCTTTTTCTGACATGAAGAAGAGCTTTGTGTAAGCCCGAAAGCTTCTCTCTTTCACCAACAGTGGTTGGTCCTGTAAAAAATATTACCTCGCCCACCTCATCTCTCCATTATAATTATTATTCATTGTTATAATGCCAATATAAAAATCTGCAAAACCAAAATGTGAAAGAGTTAAAACTAAAATGATCTTACCTTCAAAATCCTTCATTTCTAAATCGTGAGGGAAACCTAGTGACATAATAACCTAGAGTTGACAAAAGCACAGGAGAAATTAAATTCAGCAAAATGCTGTTTAAAGCAAAAACCAGTCAAAGCATTCATAAACATTTGTAATATTCCCAGAGTCAACTGATTGGCAAGAATTTCTGTTGATGCCAGAATACAGATGAATCCAATTATATGTTCATGCACTTAGCCTACGTATTGGAGTTAGCGATTGTTTCAAACCTGTCAATTATTTTGTCCCAACTGTAAAACTATGGGTCCTTTATTTCATCTTGTCAGGAAATGTTTTCAGGTATTAAAGGTGGCAGGAGTAGGAGAAATAACAGTATTGTGCACTTTTTCTGTTTCTTTATGATGGATACAGAAGGCCATTTTTTATTTAATTTCTTTATTTATTTTGTGCAGGATAAGGGATTTTTTTTCTGCTTGCTTTTTAATTGGTAATATCAGGAATGTTAAATCTTACCTGTTTTTGCTGGATGTCTAGTTGGAGGATGCAGAATTGTGGATTGGGAGTTTTCTCAATCCTTAACCAAAGGGATATGGCAGGGGCTGAATCATTAACAAACAGTTTTTTTCTTTTTGTCGCATACAGGGTGTTTGTTTTTAAAAATATGTTTAATTCAAATAACTTTAGAGAGTAATAATTCTAATAATAATCTGTACATCAGTAGCAACTAAAAGCTACAGGCAGAGATCAGGGGCCCTTTCATGCTTAGCGCTGTATGTACACATAATGGGCTTAATCTTCAGGAAGAGAGATTTAGGTTAGATATTAGGAAAAGCTTTCTCACTATAAGGGTAGTTAAGCTCTGGAACAGGCTTCCAAGAGAGATTGGGGAATCCCCATCACTGGAGCTTTTAAAGAACAGGTTGGACAAACACCTGTCAGGGATGGTTTAGGTTTACTTGGCCCTGCCGCAATGCAGGGCAGTGCTGACCTGCCCAGGTCCCTTGGAGACTCATATTTCTATGATTATGGAAAGAAAGACCTTCCCCCAAAGGGCTTACAGTATAAAAGGTCACTACTGGGCATGACTGAGAGACCAACCACGATCACAAATCGGCTGGGTAAATGTCGTTTCCCCTTGGATATTGGTGATACCACAATCCTACTGGATCATAGAATTTACCAAGAAAAACAGAGGGAAACAACTGAATTTCTAATGTAAAAAACATATAGAACACTTTTGCTCCCTTTAATAATAGCCAAGCCCTTACAGACCTTCTTTATCCATCACAAAGAAGCAAAGACGGGCATCAACCCATTTCTCCCCTTTGCCGGTTACCTTGGCCAGAACTTGAACTTTGGTCATTGATGTACTGACCCGTACTGCCCAAAGGAAAGCTGAACTGTCCTGTATATGAGAGATTCAGAGGCACTGGGCTTTGATATTGAACATGTCTGCCAGAGCAACAGGAAGGGTAACTACTGTTTGGTTTCAAACTACTCACTCACTGGGCTGTGAATCCTATCCACAAAGCTGCACAAAGCCTATCTATGTGGGTATGGCTATATCAGAGTTCAAACTCAAGCTCAAGCATAACTCCCCTTCCATCAACACACAAATCGTGCTGACCCAGGGTCTCAGGACTCCACTGGCGTGGAGGGTCCGAGCCTCAGTCAAGCTGGGATCCTGTTGCTTTGCAGTGTAGACGCAGCCCCATGGGATTCATGCTCCAGGAGTCTACCAAAAATATCCCACCATCCCATGGGCTGCACTTCTTTGTCCTCTGGACAGTTAAGTTTTGTGGACAGTCAAGGTTTCCCACACTGCACCACGAACTAAAGGCTAGAGCGACCACATTTTGGGAGTGCACTCAGAAGTCTGGGATATGGGTGATTGGATTTGGGCCTGCATAATGCAGTGTAGATGCCGGAGACCCAGGTTGTGTTACTAAAGTCCCACTTAAGCCCTTAGAACAGGTCTTAATATTAATTCTGTTGAGTTCTATTTTAACAGCTATACATTTTAGTCAGTGTATCTATGTCAATGATGGTCAAGTACTTCAGCCTACTTTCTTTAGCACACTCTGTACTGGGTTAACAAACAATATAAACTCAGGCCTTTTAACCCTCCCTGCAACGTGAACACGTTTATTTAGAGCTATCTTAGAAAAACATAAATAACAAGCTGTCTCCACACATTATCATTTACAGCATAACTTCATTTCCTAAAGCTCTGTTGACACTGGAAATGTTCATATTGTAAAATTGTCATGTGTAGCAATATGGCAGGCTGAAGCAAACATGCCTGCTTGTAATATCTGGGGCCGTATGCAAATGAAACTAGTAAAAGTCATTAAGAATTTCTATGGAAATGAGCATTGTTTGGATTTAATGCAGAGTGCAACATTTGAAAACATTCAGCTCTTTTTTCCCCAGATAGTGGTGATTTGAAGTGATGCTTCATACAGGCTCTTTATCAAAAATATTAGAAAGTATAACATTTTCCCTACTTTTGTTGAATAACCTAATTTCCCCATAGCTTAGCATTTTAGCTGAGATTTTCAAATATAAATACTTGTATTGTAATGACTCATTCAGAACCCTTAATACTTAACATACAGGCATGAGACACTAAGTCTTTCATTGAATTTGGCCCCAATTTCAGAGACACCTGGAATCAGAGCCAACTTTACATAATGTGAATGATTTATCTAGACAAAATATTGATAAATAGCTCTGAGTTTCCTCACTATTAATCTCAGTTAATTAAGGGGGAGAAGAAAAGTTCAGAATTAAACTTTAAAAATTCACAGACTGGGGAGCCTGAATGTATTTTGCAGCATTTATTTTAAGTGAAAAAGATGCATTTCCATGAAAAAGGGTTCTGTAGGTTTTACAAGTGCCCCACAAACATTCCCTTCAGTGGAATCCTCCCTGTCATATTCAGCACTTTATGAGGCTGAGTGAAAAGAATGTAGGCTTAAGCACTCTGAAAGTTACATATTAACTTCCTATTTATGAATTAATTTAGGGCTGTGTATAAGGCATGGTTAACCAGTGCTGGAATTCAAACGGCCAGAACTAAGGAGATCCTGCTACATTCTTTCATTTACAATGCGGTGCCATCATTAGAGGAACAGCCCTACCTTAATCCTAGCATTGTGGGTGCCAGAAGTGTGTTAGAGAAGCTGCCTACGGTGTCTGCTGGTATGAATAGAAAGAGAGGTAAAGGCTTTTTTAAAGTTTATTAGCAACCGATGATCTACTAAAGGGCCACATTCCAATACACTCACCCATGTTGGGTAGTACCTTTCTCTGCGAGAAATCCTGTTCAAGTCAATAGGATTTCTGGTAGAATAAAGCTAGGGTGACCATATTTCCCCAAAGGAAAACGGGACACCCTCAGCCGCTCGACCGAGTCCCCTTCCCCCTGCGTGAGACTGTTGCCAGTCGGAAGGGAACACTGTTGCCTGCGGGAACACTGCCACCCTGCCCCATGCAGGGCTGGCACCTCTGCTTGCCTTCTCCCCACACATTCCTCCGCCGTGCACCCTACTTTTTTGACAAAAGTGGGCATTTGTCCCTTATGCTCTTGCCAACTGATCGAGTCAGCAAGAGCAAATGGGACAAATGCCCACTTTTGAAGAAAAAAAAAAAGTCGGGCCGGCTGGGACAGGGTTTAAAAAAGGGACTGTCCCGGCCAAAATGGGATTATGATCACCCAAAATAAAGCACGATTCAGTGTGATAAGTGTATCAGAATCTGGCTATACAACAAGGAAGGCTGAAACACAAAGGAAATAATGGCTCGGCAGGTGGCCCACAAAGTTTACTGCTATTGTTAACGGAAGAGATATTCAAAGGCACAAAGGGCAGTCAGGTGTAATTGACTTTCAGTAAGCACTGGAGCCAGGGACCTGATCAATCTGATGTCAATAGAGCTATGACAATTTACGGCAGCTGAGAGTCTACCATGAATGCCTACTTCCTCTTTGTGCCTTTGAAAATCCACATCAGTAGCTCTTGTCTCTATTCAGAATTTTAAAAATATATCTGATTTTGCAAACTGTGTAGGTAGCTAGTCTATGTATCCAGGGACCAAATTCTGCTCTCATTCACAATGATATATATCTGGAGTAATATATTCAGCCATCTCCTTTGAAGTGAAGGGTCGACATATTAGGTGCAAGTGGAAAAAAAGACTCCTAATAAAGGACTGGAAAGAATGAAATCAAGCCAAAAGATTTTTACTTAAGGATATATTTACTTCTGAGATGTTCATTTTGGAAACACATCTCTAAATCGATTGTTACAGTCACGGCATACAAACTGAGAAGTTAGATAAAAACAAAATCCTCTTTCTGGAAGGTTGCAGTGCAGCACTATTTCTTGCAATCCAGAACCTTCACAACATGAGAACCAAAAACAGAGAGGGACAATGCAGGCTGCTCCCTAAGGCACAGAGGCACAATTCACCCAGCTTGCTCTAGACTGGCTCTTTGCAGACTTACCGCTGCTAGACCCAGATTGCATATTTCACTACAGAGCCCCATAGCCAGCAAGCAGGACCAGGAAACCCCTGAGAACTGAAACTTTAGCATGGTTTTCAATACACCACTCCATACTGTGATTTCTTTGCACTTTTATATTGCTTGCAATTAAAATAAGGACGCTCTTCCTACCTGGATGACTTGTGCATATCCATAAGTTGCCGCAAGGTGTAAAGCGGATTGCCCTTTATCGTCCACAGCATTGACATCAGCCCCTGTCAGTATCAAATCATAGACTATGGCTGGTTGTCTGGCAGTTACAGCAACCAACAGGGGAGTCTGAAAATAGCAGCAAAACAAATACAATACAAGACACTGGCAACAGTGAAACTAATAAAAAAGAAAAGGCCGTGTGGAAGAAGAGGGACTCCGTGCAGGACTCATGGGAAGACTGAGCCCTCATGTTGCCCAAGGATGCTCCTGTTATAGAGGCATGGAACTCTTGTCATGGGCAGTGTTATGAGAAACACAGTGCTCCCTTCTGAGCATAGAAAGAGACAGAAACATGCCTGGATAAGGCCCTTGCATGAAACTGAAATAAATCCTGTACTTGTCCCCAGGATGAAATTCACCCGTGTTCAGAAGGCTTATGAATCATGTATGGGAGATGCGTTTTTCAGTGGGAATGAAGTGATGCCCAGGCTTAGTGCTGGCACAGAGGTGAATTAAATGCTGCTATTCTGGTTTGAGTGGGGTACAGTGCCTACATTACCTTTCCTCTGTGCTCCTTGGCATCTAGTCTTCGCAGCTCTCTCATACGCTCTGCGGCTGCCAGTGTGTATTCCCTCATACCTTTAGCTGCATAAATATGTAGAATTCTAAGACAGTAAATAAAGACACTGATCATTGCCTATCCACGAATCATCCTGGAGATTAACAGTTTTACAGAGCAGCACTATCTGGTCTGTGGTTTTCTACTATGAGAGTTGGACTCCACAGAAAGGGCCTATGGTGTGCACTGAGGAGCCATTTAAAGGTCTGATCTTGAAAACAGACATAGTGCTAGCTTCCATGAGTTAAACCTATTGATTTCAATAGCATGCAGGTTTCAGAGTAACAGCCGTGTTAGTCTGTATTCGCAAAAAGAAAAGGAGGACTTGTGGCACCTTAGAGACTAACCAATTTATTTGAGCATGCAGTTTTACTCAATTCTTGTACAGCCTAGTTACAGGCTTTCTTTCAGATGAATGCTTTCTACCGGGACTGAAATTCACCCCTGTGCACTGGACAGTTCTTAAGTCCTACTTAATAGAACCACAACGTTATACTTGCAGTGGTCCAGTAATATATATAGTATTACATTATCCCATGTATATGCAGTGGACACATGGGTAATACCTGTGCATCAGAAGTAACAAAGATCCTCTTTTAAATGATTTAATCTCTAGGATGAATCCAGAATTTCTTGTCAAGGTGGCTCTACATGTTTTTCGAAGCTAGTGGCTTGAAGGAAAGAATGTTATGTTGATGCTGTTAAGTCCACAGTGCAATCAAGTTATAAAATAACAGCAGAAATATTCCTTACAGGTTAGGGTTCATTAGAGATGAGGTCTCTAATGATGGGGAGAATTCTACACCTAGGCTGCACTTAATTCTGCAGTTTAGATGAAATTCTCCTCTGAAGAGGGCTAGCACAAACCTATGCCTCACTTAAGTCCCACTTAAACCCTGCTTTGAGGTCTTCAAGTGGGATTTAAGCTGTGCATAATTTTGTGCTGGCCCTGTGTGCAGGGGGGAATTTTACCCTGTAAGCATTAGTACTGTGATGTCAGTTACTTGGGCATCCTTCTCCTTATTAAATATTGTTCTATATTTTTCATTTAGAATAATATAGTGATGGACAAATGATTGTTTTCTTAGACAACTCTGTTCTGTCCTACGTAATGGCCACAAATTTATTGCCTCAGGGGCACATTTTGCACTCTAGAAAACATGTACAATGTTAACTGGGCATCTGATTTCCAGCCAGCCTCAGTATTAAGTGCAGCCCCACTCAGCCTGGCCTTTTGTCTAGATTATTTCTGCCAAAATAAGGACAAATGTGCACAGAATGAAGCTTTGTGGGACCTGGGCCATGTTAGGCCATATATAAGCTAAAGCAGGTAGACCACACCCCTGGACATAAAGAGAAAAATAATAAAAGGTGCTGACATGTGAATTAACAGTCACAATACCTAGATGGGTTAGAGTTCCTGTTAGCTTGGCCAAATTAATAAAAAAAAAAAAACCCATACATCTGCTTTCTGAAATGCTGATGCACAGCTGTGGAAACAAACAAACCAACCAGCTTCCAAAGTGCAAACAAACCAGCATCCAAAGTGCAGGCAGATAGGTATGAGCAAATTCTTTGCTGATATAAGTGGGTACAGCTCCTCTGACTTCTGGCACTTCAGCCATTTATATCAGCAGAGAGTTTGGTCCATAGAGCATGATCATGGACATCTTTACTGGGAGGTGATGTGATCTACTAGCTAGGGCACTGGACTGGGAGTCAGGAGATCTCAGTTCTATTCCTGGCTCTGCCACTGGCCTGGTCTGTGACTTTGGACAAGTCACTCTGTCTTGTCTACTCAGACTGTAAGCTCTTCAGGGTAGGGGTTATCTCCTAGCATGTATTTGTGCAGTGTCTAGCACAATGTGTCCCCACTCTTAATTGAAGCCTCTCTGGGCCCTACTGTAAGACAAATAAATAACAACACGACTGCAGGACCAGTTGCATAAGAAAGGACTACTTGAGTGAGGAAGGTTTTGAGCCCATATTTGGCTCATGAGAGTCTCTTTTAGCATACATTAAATCAACACAAAGCCATGTAATTAATCGCTGGTTATAGTCTGGTAACCATGCTATCAAACTAACATTATTGATTTCCAAGCTAGTATGTTTATATTGTGTCAAATGCCATGGGATACCTCTCTGAGTATGAAAAAACCACTCTAGGCGTAGGAAAGTTACTGTAGATCTTTATTGAAAATTGTTTTTTTTAATTTAACAGAACAACCCAGAAAGAAATCCATAGACATCACATCATCATTTTATATACAACTGGGAGATTTTACATACAGTGAAATGAAAAAAAAAGTTTCAAATAAATCTTGGCAAACACTTGGGCCTGATTCACAACTGCACCACCCCGGTGTTATGCTGGTGTCACTCTCTTACCAGCATAAAACTGGAGTAACACAGTGGTACATCAAGCCTCATCTAATTAATTTCTTTGCTGGGTTTTTCTGCAAATTTAAGCCACTAATACCAGTAAGCCTAAACTACTGCAGTTTTCAGACAACTTCATGATCATTTGCATGATCTGTTGTTTAAATCCTTTGGATTTGTCAATAGTGAAACCTGCTTTGAAAGTCTTATAGACACTGGACCCGATTTTGCAGTCCTCACTCAGGCAAAAACTGTGACCTTATTTGGAATATTGCCTGGGTAGAAGGAGGAGTAGTGGGCACCAATTAGTTAACCGATGCAAGGTAACAACCCTTTGAATCAATTCATTCCAAAAATAGCTCTAAACGCTACAATCATCTAAGGCTCCTGGGCTTTCTGAAGCAGAAAAATCCAGAGAAATTGTGTTCATCATCTAGGAGTCCCTTGTTTATTAAGAAAACAGTTAACAAATGTTAAAAATGGATATGTCCTCACCCAAATACCTTTGTCTGTGGCATGATGCCAGGGAACACCAGTAGTGATATTTACAATAGCTTTAGAAGGGGCAGTATATGCTATTCATTTTCCAGTGAATAAAAACAAAATGCAATAATTATGCTGCATATGCCTGTGACTCTAAAAGACTGGAATACAGAGAAACTTTCAATGTCAATAAAGTACACTAAAGGTCTCTAATTTAACATGACCTGTCTCCAATTTTAGGACTGTTTATCATCGTTGTAAACTGAACTGAGGCCCAAGAACAAGAGACTGAATGACAGTGCTGTCAGTATTGCCAGACACCCATCCTAATTTTGGAAGGCCCCGTCTTCTCAAGGATCTCCTGACAGAGGGCCACACCTTGTAATCCCATTGGGACCAGGTTCTGTCTCTTAGTGCAACACGCAACATCATGAGGCAGCCGTAAAATATGACTCTCCCAGTTTTAAAGGGGAACATTTCACATATTGCTGAAAATGCATCAGTCCAATGACCCCTCTCACACTGAGCTAGAGCTCTGCATGAAGACAAGTCTGTACATTTTGCAAGAACGATCAGTAAAATGAAATTAAGAAGCAATTGTACAATTCTTTGCCTATGTAATTTTGTGTTCCTCTCTGGCTGATGACCTCTTTTCACACTAACACATATCTCACCAGTTCTGTTTATATTACTGGTCTTCCGACTGGCTAACAATTGGTGCTATCACAGGAGTAAAAATATTCATAACCATACAATGAAATTTTTCAATCGTGTTATCAATTAAAGGACCATCTCATTTCAGGCCCCACACTTAAACTGGCCTTTTTCAAAAAGATTTATTAAGCACAGGTAGTGGGGTCTTTTCCTCTATCTGAGCAAAGCAAAGATATAGTTGTGTGACCGTTACACACAGCTCAAGAAAATATGGCTTTTAAAGTAAACCCTCTAAGACATCCTTAAGATATGTGTATCCAGATGCTACAGTCAGACACTACAGGGTTAGCAAATATGTTACTAAAATCCCAGGTCAGTTTGAGCCCATGTTCCACATATGAGGGTGAAATTTACTCCTTGCAGAGGGCCAGCACAAGAACTATGCACTGCAAAATTTCTACTACAAAGGACTAAAAGCGACTTTAGCAGTACATGAGTCTCGTGCTAGTCCTGTGCACACAGGTAAATTTCACCCTGAGTGCAAATCTCATATTCAGAGAACATTAGTGGTGATTGACAACAAAAATCTTAAGAAAATAAATAGCCCAAACCTGTTTTTCTTGTACACTCAAAACTCTCATTGATTTCACTTGGAGTTTTGGGTGAACAAGAAATGTAGGATCAGGCCCCATACATACGACTTTAAAGCCCTTCAACAGAGAGAGTGTGATTTAAAACATACGTATCATTGTCTTCATCTTCTAGAAGTAGCTTTTCAATGGGCAGAGTGCTGATCACTCTTCTTGCATCCTCCAGTTCCTGTGGGGCTGGCTCTGGAATTGAAATAGGAAGTGGAACGAACTGTGGCCCAGGAAGCGAGGATGAAGCTGGCTGATACTGCAGGGTAGACGCTGGTAATGCAGAAATGGGCTGAGCCCATGGGAAATAGGTAAGAGGGGATTGCTGGTCTGTCACCTCCAGCTGCGGCACAACAGCTGGAGTGGTGCTTCTTGGCTGTTAAGTACAAAGATACCAGAATAAGGATACTCACTATCACAGTTAAAATATCTTTTCCTGGCTCCATAAAGTTTCATGTCCAGTATGAAAATGTTCACAAGCTCACCAGAAAGAGGGATGTAACCTGGTTAAAACCCCAGCTGCCATCAAGCCAGCAAGTGCAATCTCAAAGTTTTTGCAGTGGTTAATATACTCGTACATACCACATTCCCATCACCTTTCTGGTCTCCCTCCTGCCTTCACTTTTGTAAGCCTGCAAGGCACCCTTTCAAGATTATTATAAATTGTATTTTGGACCTGCTATCCTCATCTGTGGCTCTCTGATAATGTTTCAACACGGATGGAATGTGTCAGGGTAAGCTGATATGATGCTGAACATGTCCTTGTCTACACTGACCACCAGTCACTCATGGTCAGCATAATGTCAGCTAAGTCAAGGTCATGTTTAAACACCATAAGATTTCTCAGTGAAAGCAAGTTCCCTGGAGGCTTTATTTAAAAACAAACAAACCACATCCTTACTGAAAAAACTGTATTGAGATAAACTCAGAAACAGCATCTAAAACGCTAGGATTCTCAAGTGCAGTTCTGTCCTAGCTGTTTGTCCAAACAACAGAGCCTATTATATATTTGATATCTGATATTCTTCACATCTAGACAGAAGATTATAATTTATGATCCACTCTAATGGAAACTTCATGAACACCATGAATCAAAGCTGTAGGATTCCTTGTTAAGTTGGAGCTGATAGCAACATGACTTTATTGCTCTGCATTATTTTTCCTGAGCTGCAAACAATACTCTTCTAAGATAAAATCTGCCCACTGGCCTGATACAGCTCTCACTGAAGTCTATGGCAGTCCTACCACTGACTTCAGTGGGAGCTGGAGAGGGTCTTATGAGAACAATGCAGAATGGTTCAGGAGTTAATTAGGTGGTGAGTGCTTGAGGGTTTGAGAGTGCATGGAACAGGGAAGCTTTGTTAAGAAAATTGGATTCACTCCGACTTCAACATAGTCAAATCTTTTAATCCCTCTCAAACCACAAGGATTCTCAGAATAATCCCCCTAATTTCCAGGCCCAGGCAGAGAGTAAATCAGGCCATCACATTACACAGTTAGGTTACTAACAGGGATTTGTGGCTCACGTAGAAAACCATACGAGAGACTCACACCAGGAAGAGACAGTTGCATGACGATTGTAAAGAGGGTCACTAAGGCATGTCTCTCTACTCAGTCTCACTTCTCAGGACTGTTCGCCTTGCATACGCAGTTATGGCAAAGGAAACTACTTCTGATTTTTCAGCACCACTTGCGTAACTTTTTACTGCAGACATCATCCTTGACAATATAATGTGAGGCAGGGATGTCGAGCAATTCACAGTATAAAGATAAATTTAGATACATGGGGCTTCTCATAGTTCCTACTGGAAAACAGTTTTGCCTTTATTTCTAGGTATCTTTAGCTTACCGCAAAATTGGTGATCAGCGGCTGGGATGCGTAAGTCAGAACTGAAGAGGGTCCAACAAGTGTATAACTGGGACACACAGGCTGAACATACATGTCTGCTGTGTATGGACAGCTGACTGCTTCATGTGACATATAATCCGGGTATGTTGTCCACTGGGTTAAGGGCTGTAAAGTAGCAGGAGAAGGCTGAGAGAGCCAACCAGAACATAATGCCCCTTCATCGGTAACTGGCAATGAAGAGGCAGTAACATCCATATCAATGCAAGGCTGGCCTGCAAAATAAGAAGAGAATTGTACCAAATGTCAGCCAAAGCATGGGCTGAAACGGAGCTGATGAACAAATGAAATAAATGTTTGGAAGCATTACCAAGTGGTGAATAGGACGGAAGTGGCTGATGGGGCAAAACAACCTAGAGAACAAAGAAGAATATTCAGATATCAGTTATGCCTGAAAGATTTAAACTCAGCATATCTTGAGAAACTCTTGCTCGGAGCTGAAGTAGCAATAAATATATTATCATCAATTGCCTCTTAGATTTTGCTTGGTGGACGGTACCATATGCCTGTGTTATACAGGTATGAGAGCAGTTATCGAAAACTGTCTCAGGGTGACATTCACCCCTCTGCAGTGTGTCAGCACAAGATCCATGCTCCACCGAAGCTTAAGTGGGATTTAAATGATAATTGAGACCTTGAGTAGCTCCACTGCTCAGAGTGAATTTTATTGTTAGCAAAGATACAGTCAAACTGCTTCCCTCTGGGAGTTTAAATACCAGAATAAATGGACCTAGCCTAAGCCCCGGTCTACACTCGGACTTTAGGTCGAATTTAGCAGCGTTAAATCGATGTAAACCTGCACCCGTCCACACAATGAAGCCCTTTAGTTCGACTTAAAGGGCTCTTAAAATCGATTTCCGTACTCCACCCCTGACAAGTGGAGTAGCGCTTAAATCGGCCTTGCCGGCTCGAATTCGGGGTACTCTGGACACAATTCGATGGTATTGGCCTCCGGGAGCTATCCCAGAGTGCTCCATTGTGACTGCTCTGGGCAGCACTCTCAACTCAGATGCACCATTGTCTGCCATTGCTCTGACGCAGGGAGGGGCGACTGACGACACGGCTTACAGGGTTGGCTTACAGGGAGTTAAAATCAACAAAGGGGGTGGCTTTACATCAAGGAGTATTTCAGGCAGGACTTCACGGAGGGTTCCAATAGGAAATGGTGCACCTAAGTTATCGTTCTTATTGGAACAAGCAGGTTGGTCTGGCCTCTGATTGATACATGGCTAGATTTACCTCGCTGCACCTTCTCTGTGAGTGACTGTAGTGTGACCTAGAGGAATGAGTCCCCTAGACGGGGGGCCGGGGCGGGGGGGTTTGCAAATGAGTACAAAACAAATCTGGTCTATTTCTTGTTTTGATACACTCCATCTATCTTTTACATCTTTGGCTGGCAGCAGACGGTGCAGAAGGACTGCATGCCATCCACATCTCATGGCTGCTCGGCAGAAGATGGTACAAGAGGACTGCTACCAATCCGTATCGCCTGCCTGCTCACCATAAGATGGTTCAATAGGGCTGACTGCAGGACTAAAGAGAATGACCTGATCAAGTCACTCCAAATTTAATCCCTGCGCTCATTTCTGCCCAGGCACCCCTGATCGACCTCACAGAGGCGACCAGGAGCACCTCGGACATGACGATGACGGCTACCAGACCTACTGTACCGTCTGCTGCCAGAAGGCAATGGGTTGCTGCTGCTGTGTAGCAATGCAGTACCACGTCTGCCAGCACCCAGGAGACATACGGTGACGGTGAGCTGAGCGGGCTCCATGCTTGCCGTGGTATGGCGTCTGCACGGGTAACCCAGGAAAAAAGGCGCAAAACAATTGTCTGCCCTTTCTTTCACGGAGGGAGGGAGGGAACGGGGGCCTGACGACATGTACCCAGAACCACCCGCAACAATGTTTTAGCCCCATCAGGCATTGGGATCTCAACCCAGAATTCCAATGGGCAGCAGAGACTGCGGGAACTGTGGGATAGCTACCCACAGTGCAACACTCCGGAAGTCGACGCGTGCCTCGGTACTGTGGAAGGACTCCGCCGAGTTAATGCACTTAATGCACTTAGAGCATTTTCTGTGGGAACACACACACTCGAATATATAAAACCGATTTCTAAAAAAACAACTTCTATAAATTCGACCTAATTTCGTAGTGTAGACATACCCTAAGTATAGGAAATGAGGGGCTAGAGAGCTCTTTTGGACAGCTTCAGAAGCTTTTAAGGTAGCTTTGAAAGTTTTGGCTGGAACAGTATATACACAACAGGTCACCTGTATAACAGAGAGTTTTCAGCACACTACAAAATAGGAAATTAGACTCCAAGGGGAAATAGCTCCACAAAGTTTTAGTGGATTTTTAAGAACTAGACATTTCTGTATCCCAGATGATACAAAGTGCATCTGAATAAGGCAACTATTCTGAATCCTCTGACTTATTTTGCTGATTTGGGTATTTTAAGCTGGGATTTTCAAAGAATCCCAAAGAAGATAGGTGCCCAAATCCTACTGAAAGCCAATGGGACTTGGACACCTAACTCTCTCCTTTGACAACTTCAGCATTGCTGAGTTTCATGGTCTTGAATGCATTGATTATGCTAGTGTAACCTGCTGTCTTGATAAATGAGCACTAGAAAGATACGTGATCTAAGCACTGGACTGGGCATCACTCTACTGAGTTTTAGTCCTGGTTCTGAAACTGAACTCACTTGTAGCCTTGAGCAAGTCACTTAACTTCTCTGCCTCCTTTTGTTCCTGTCTAAGGGCTTGATCCTGCAAGGTACAGAGTTCTTTCAACTTCCATTAAAATCGATAGGAGCACATGATGGAGACAGGGACTGGGTGCCTATTCAGTCAGAAAGGAAGAGCTTTCCTCATACATTCTGTGTTTTTTCTTACCGTTGTTGCTGCAGCTGCATTAACACTATGAATGTTGCCACGTTTCCTCTTCAGTAGCTCCTTCACTGGTTCTTTTACACGGACACCTTGATAGGGTCGTGGCTGCTGCTGTTGCTCTGAAGCAGAAGCTGAGAAATATATTTTGGTGACATTTATTTTCCTTCACCCCTATACCAGTGCTAGGCCATAATCGCCATTTAGGAAAATCCCTTCTTTGCAGACTGCCCTGTCAATATGACTCTCTTTGCCTCCTAGAACAGGTTCTCCTGAGCTCAGAGTTAATGCTGCTCCTTGATACTAAAAAGGTGCAGTCTGCCTCCAGATTTGTGTTCCTTATGTATCGTATATATCATGCTGGCAATGCACTCATTCTCCAGCAACTCATGGAACAGAAGCCCTGGGATTGCTCCTCAGCAAGGTAACTGCATAGCATCAGGGCAAGCTAAAATGAAATGAGCAGGTCTGCATGCAGAACTCCCATTTGGCTACAATCACCTGCAGAGATGCCACAGGATTGGGCCCAATATTTGTACATTTTTAAGAAAATTCTTTTAAAAATATATGTATGGAAAAATGTAGGCAGAATACTGCAGACTTAGCAGTAAAGCCAGACCCAGCTGTTACCCCCTCACCCCCCAAAACAAAACCTCCATCCCCTTGCCCCAAGACTAGGCTTGTTAGTAATCTGAGCAGTCTGGTGTGTTACATCAGGCTCAGCGTACAGTGAACGGATTCTATTAAATAAACTGTGATATCAGTCCAGTCATATTTAAAGCCTGTGAGGACATGGTTACTCATGAAAAGTGGCCGCCATTATATAATACAATATGCCCTACCTTAAATATCAACGACTGTTGCAGAATTATGCTGTGTTCATTAATGGCATGGATATTAGCAGGACTCTGACACTATTTCTTTTTCATGTATATAGGCACACACATATAAACAATCAAAAAGTACCAACAGAGTTCTAGGCATTTTACAGACAGGTCTGAAGACAAGGCCCCAGCCCTGAACAGTTTACAGTCTTAGTAGATAAAATACAAACACAGGAATGGAATGGGAAGTAACAAAAAGCTGTAATTCATAAAATGATCTATCAATCTCATGTAATTCATTTCACTTCAATGAGCTTTGGACCAGGCCCTTAACTATAATCTACTTGTCTCATAATCCCTAGGTCTGGAATATTGGTTTCTTCAGGTACCTGGTGGGTGTAGCATGGAAAAAATGGTTTTTTTTACTTGGCCTGCTGCTCCTCTCTCTAGCATCATTTTTACCCATGTTTAATCCCACAGACTGCAAGGGAGCTATTTCAGAGAAAGTGCAAGAGAGGAATCAGGCCCACTGTGTTCAACTCTGAAAAAGATTTGGGGATCATGGTGGATAACCACTGAACAGGATCTCCCACTGTAAGACTGTGGCCAAAAGGGATACTGCGATCCTGGGATGCATAAACAGAGGAATCTTGAACAAGAGTAAAAAGGTTGTTTTACCTCTGTATTTGGCACTTGGTGTGACTGCCACTGGAATGCTATGTCCTGTTCTGGTGCCCAAAATTGAAGAAGCATGAGAAACTGGAGAAAGCTCAGAGAAGAGCCATGAGAATGATTAAAAGATAAGAAAACCTGGTTTATAGTGATAGACTCAAGGAGATCTATGGTTTAACAAAGAGAAGGTTAAGGGTGACTTGATTACAAAGTACCCACATGGGGAACAAGTATTTAATAATGGGCTCTTCAGTGTACCAGAGAAAGGTATAACACAGGGGTCTCAAACACATGGCCCGTGGGGTTATTTTCTGCGGCCCGCCAGCTCCCCGCGACCCCCCTACCCCCCCCAGCGTTTACCTAGAGCAGCTCCAGACCGGCGCACACTGGGGGCAGGGCAGGCTCCCTGCCTGCCTGCCCTGCCCCTGCGCCGCTCTGGGAAGCGGCCAGGACCTGGGGGAGGGGAGGCACAGGGGTCTGTGTGTTGCCCTGGCCACGCCTCCAGGTACCTCCCCCAAAGCTCCCACTGGCCGTGGTTCCCCATTCCCCCGGTGTGCCCCCCAAACCCTCCTGCAGCTGAACCCCCTGCTGCATCTCACACCCCTCCTGCACCCCGCACCCTGACCCCCTGCCCTGAGCCCCCTGACAAACCCTGCACCCTTCCTGCACCCCAATCCCCTGCCCTGAGCCCCCTGCTGCACCCCGCACCCTGACCCCCTGCCCTGAGCCCCCTGATGAACCCCACACCCCTCCTGCACCCCAACCCCCTGTGGGCAGGGAGGGGTCGGAGTTGGGGTGGGGATTTCGGGGAAGGGATTGGAATGGGGGCAGGGAAGAGGTGGGGCAGGGGTGGGGCCTCATGGAAGGGGTGGAGTGGGGGTGGGGCCAGGGCCGGGGCAGCGGGGGGCGGGGGAGTCAGTGATGCAGCCCTTGGGCCAGTGTACTAGTCCTCATGTGGCCCTCGTGGTCATTTGAGTTTGAGACCCCTGGTATAACACGATCCAATGGCTGGAAGCTGAAGCTAGACAAATTTAGATTGGCAATACAAGGTGTAAATTTTTAATGGTGAGAATAATTAACCATTGGAACAATTTGCCTAGGGTTGTGGTATATTCTCCATGACTGACAACTTTTTAGATCAAGATTGGATGTTTTTCTGAAAGATATGTTATTATTCCGGGGAAGTTCTATGGCCTATGTTATACAGGAGGTCAGAGGATCATAATGGTCCTTTCTGGCCTTAGAATCCATGAATCTATGAACATATATAATAGGCATAGTCTATATGATTCCAGGAATGTCACTCTGTGTCATTCTGAAGTCTAGAACAGGGGTTCTCAAACTGTGGGTCAGGACCCAAAAGTGGGTCGTGACCCTGTTTTAATGGGGTTGCCAAGACTGATGTTAGACTTGCTGGGGACCATGGCCGAAGCCGAAGCCCAAGCCCCACCAGCCAGGGCCAAAGCTTCAGCCCTGGGCAGGGGGTCTAAGGTTACATGCGCCTCACCCAGGGCAGAAGCTCAGGCTTCAGTCCCCCCTCCTGGGGTCAAGTAGTAATTTTTGTTGTCAGAAGGGGGTCACGGTGCCATGAAGTTTGAGAACCCCTGGCCTAGAACATCTGTTGAGTCAGTGTGAAGCAATGGAAACAGCTGCAAGCACAGTAAAGAGCTCTTTTTGTTTAGAATATCACCAGGTTGGATCATCCCTGGGTTTCACAGTCTTTTTCTTTCCACTTTTTAAGTTTTCCGCCTTTTTGACTTTATGAATTATACCCATGTGGTGTACAGCTATAGGAAGGCATGTATCTATGCCATACCAAGAGCCTCAAGTCACTGTAATAACAGAATGAACACAAGCAATCACTACTCTCACTCTGGAGCTAATTTACATGCACAATTTCATTGACTGTATGAAGGAGACTGCACAGATGGTGGATTATTTGGCCTAACTGTCTTGCCCGTGTGCTCAGCGGTTGTTCGCACAAATCAACACAAATCTTTCAGCACAACCCCCCCAGACAAATCAACACAACCAGACACATAACCGCACAACCAACACTCACAATATCCCCAAACCCACATGGCCCCTCACTGCAGCACACACCCCTCATTCGCCACCTGCACAAATCCACACAACTCTCCCAGCACAATGCAACCGTCTGCACCATATCCCCGCAAATCACTCTGAACCTAGAAGGTCTGTTGAGACAGTGTGAAGTGATGGAAATAACTACAAGTATGGTTGAGGTCTCTTTTGATTTAGAATATCACCAGGTTCAGTCATCATTGTGATTTTGCAAATTCTTAAGTTTGCAGCTGTTTTCAGCTTTTTACATCCATGACTTTACAAATTAGATGGCTTTTAGCTACTAGTATCCTATTATATATCTAATTTATATCTACATAATCTATATCTATCTATTGGATATACAATAACATTCCTATTATATATCTAATGTACACATATAGCCTATATAGATCTATATATAGATATAGCCAAAATGTAGAATAGGAATATGTTGTACCTATTGCTGCATGTACACTGCAAGCATAGGCCTCAATTCAGGAAAGCATCCCAATTCAGAAACACATTTAAACAAATTCTTAAGTTGAAGCATATGCTTAAGGGCTATCCTGCATCGGGCCCACATTCAGTTCTAAATCAAGTTTTGCGTATTGCCGTCCCAGGGGGTTTAAAAATTGGTTAGCAGGAGTGTGAGATATGGCAGCTAACTGCTTCCACAATTCATTTACTTTAACTGTGTTTTTCTTTTGAACATTCCCACTTCTCAATACACTCCTTTGATTTTTCTTGCTTTGCGGCCAGTTATCATAGTGACAGATCCCAGGGCTTAAGCCAAAACAACTGCTAAGATCCACTTTGAAAAGCAAAGCTGGCAGCCAGCTAAAATGCATATCATAAAAGACTTGTGACATTTTGAGTCGGAGGGAAGTACAATACTTCAGTAGGTGATATTATTGAGCCTTATCTTACATGAAGTATCCGGGGCAATTAATGACAGAAGGAGGCTGTGGTGTATCAAAGCTCAGAAAGCTCTGATCATTATAAAACCATTGATATCAACACTTTAGCTGCCGTACTTTCACTGAACTTTGATTTGTAAATATACCAGCTGATAAATTCCCATTTCTAAAGTACCGGGCTGGCCCTTCAATTTATTAAGTATAACTAAATATTTCTTGAAACCATATCAAATATTGAATTTAAAATATAATCAAACTTAGAGATCATTTATTTAGAGATATAACAAATTCTTCATATGATAAAACAAAATGTTCATTATACTTCTGTTCATCTCTTCTATATACAAATGGATATAATATTTGGATATTTTAATTCATTTGTGTGTGTGCTAGAGAATTTTAAAATATAGATCTACTCTAAACCAGCAGAGTCAATGTCTACATAGGCTATTCATCATTCTTAAGTTTTTAAGACATTAAAATGGTTCAGCGGTGACAGACGTTTTAAATATTTTTAATACATTTCCTCCCCCCACCCCCACACACATGGAGATCATCAAGGTGATGCTGAGATATTAATTGTAGATGAAATTCTCCCCATCTAGGGGGCCAGGAAGAGATCTCTGTACTACTTAAACCCTGAAAATAAGGCTTAAATGGGGACTTAAGTAATGTATAAGCCTTGTGTAGATCCTCATCCAGAAAACTACATTAGTGGATCCCACCCTTGGGTGTACTAGTGAACCAATGCACGATTTACTTTCTTGAAAATTGCTGTAATTGGATAGTTGTATCAAGAGTGACTAGCTATTAGTTGCTTGCAAATAAAAGAAACAATAGATGTGGAAAACCTGATTTGCTCTACGGTCTGACATCCCTTAAAAGATAATATCACATCATAAACCCCGTTAAAATATAGTTATATTTTTGCTTATCCAAAATAAATAACATATTTTAATTTATATTTCTCTTAACCCTTTGCTCCTTTGGAGAGCATGCTGTGAATAATTATGCGGTCCACTCTGTGGGTATGGGTCCAGGGTCAGATTCTCAGCTCAAGTTCTGAAGCTTCATTGAATTCAAAGGCATTATACCAATTTCCACCTGCTAAAAATCTGGTGCCTCTAATAAATTTAACTGTATTTCCCCTGTTAGTCCTAAGGAGAATCAGAAAAGCCCAGATTCCAGCTGGTGAAAATTTCTGTAGCTGCACTGACTTGAATGGATCCACTGTACGGTAACAAATCTTGCAAAGCTCGACAACAAGGTAATGCATATTATGGATCCATGGCAGGTGCTTTTAAATTTCAAAATGTAGCAATTTTTTCAATTGTTTAGCTTTTGTAAAGCTACCTAAATAAAGGCATTGCAAGTTAATGCCAAGCAATATTTTTTTAAATATCTAAGCTTGTTAACAGAAACTTATTCAAGCCTTACTCATGTCTCTTCTTTTACCCTCCTGTGCGTTATTAATGTCTTACCTTTTTTTTAAAGGAAATCTAATCCAACTGTTGCATTTCAGTCTGAATATTAATTGCCTAGTTATGAACCACTTAATCATGGAATGCTGGAAGGCCCTTACAAATATGGTGGTACCAGACACGACTATAAACATGTGTATAAAATGTTCTCTTCATTCTTAACTGGAGACTAAGGACCAGATTCTGATCTCATTTACATCAGTTTAATAGCGATGTAAATGCAACCACTCCCTGATTTCGATTGGCATAACTGAGAAGAGACAGACTGTAATTTTCTGTTAGTACGGATTTATTATTCTTAGTACTCATGAAAGTGCCTAGATTCCCACTTAAGGATCAGAACCTGACTCTAACGAAGAAGACACTCCTGGCCCCTGTCAACTGAGGAGTCGGTAGCTATAATCTGAAGAACGATCTGAATATTAAACAATATATTTGAAATTAAGAGAATTATAATAGCACTTTTTGTTTTATATAGTTCATTTACATATGAAATGATTTATTTTGTACTTTAATGAATTTTAATTACAGGCTAGACTCTGCTACCACTATTCATGCTGGGTGAAATCCTGGCTGCACTGAAGTCAGTGGGAGTGTCATGGATTTCAATTTAGCCAGGATTTCACCTCGGGAGTAGGAGAGTACCTTATTCTTTGAGTAAGTGCATTGATTTCAGTGGGTCTACTTGCAAAGTAGGTTAATAATCAACTTGAGTAAGAGTGGCACTATCTGACCCCAAACTTTTGGGGGTTTTCTGGGGGCTGGGGTGAAAGAGGGAAGATGGCATTTACTGTAAAAGCTGATAAATATACCTATTCACAGTTTCCTGTGTCAGCAGGGTAACCAACAACCTGAAAAAATATAACTAAGTCTGCAGAACATATTTCAGTTCCCCCAGAGCTGAAACAAAAATAATGTTAGGGCAGCTGCTTTTCCACTAGTCAAGTGTACACCAGGTCTGAGCTTTACAGACATACCCACAGGAAAATGACTTTCTGCTTTGGTGCACAGTTCATTGTTGAGCAAACAAATCTGATCATTACAAATTAAAAGTGACATGAGGAATAATGACATTCCCCAGATTCAGGTAAGTTCCTGATTCAAACAAACCTAGGCACTTCATTCTTCACCTTTTGGTGCAAGGTTTATCTTAAAACAAATGTTCCCCATTGTACCGTGTCCAGACAAAGCAGCATTTTAATTGTTTGCTTGTGACATGCTGTAAATGAACAAAGACACTCATGAACAAATTCTTTTAAAACAAATAAAAATACTTCACTGAAGTGGCAACAAGATGAGTGCAAACAATGAGCCAGATTCACTATGTGTTCCAGCTGCTTTGCACCACTCCTGTAATGAAAACAGCCATAAATCCTGCTGATGCAGACAGCGAAGCCAGGTTTGCAGCTGCTTTGTTCGGTCAGAGCAGTGCAAACCAGCTAGGGTCAATCCAACCCAGAGCCCGGCAAAGTCAATGGGAACCTCTCCATGTCTGAACAGCTTTGCAAGGTTTCTGAATGTAAATATATCTCAGTTCATTGCAATTCTCAATAGCCTATTCTTACACCAGCTACTATGAAGCTACTATGTGTTTGTATATCAGAGCTCCTTTCATCAAAGTTATTACTCATGATTTTGTTGAACATTTGGCATTAATGCTGACAAACACCCAACACACACACACACACACACATATCCCGGGGTTCTGGGCTGTCACTCAAAATGGTTGACAGTTACTTCAGGCTCAGCTAATGAGAACATTTACCAAACCCACTAACCTTGCTGGACCTTTGCACAGACTGACAATAGAAAACAATGATAATACTGTTTTACTACAGATCTCTGAAGAATCTTCCCGGACTGGTTTCCAAAAGAATAACAATCGAGCAGCTTGAAGTCAGTGCAACGATTCACATTGACTTCAATGGACTTTGGATCAGGTTCTTATTGCAGACTAATATGAGCTCATAGTTACAGGTAACATATTTATCTCTTCTCTACCTATTCCTCTCCTTTTTTGGACGTATGTCTGGGGGGAAATCAGACCTGCCTTCTAAGTAGGGCCCAATCTGGCTCTAGTGTGAGTCTTGGCATTGAAGTCAGTAGGAATCTTGCCAATGAGTTTATTCGGATCAGGATCAGGCCTTAGATCATGGGGTTACAGGAGCTCAGAGAACATACTGTGCAAGACAGCTTGGCAAAGAAGGGAGAAATGCTGAGCAGATTAATATCTCAAGCGATGATATTGTAAAATTCTGGGCTTCAGTTCCTTTGGCTCCCTGTCTTTTGGAATATTTATCTCAGGTATTTCCATAGCTCGTAGCACCACATTATCGCAGTGCTGAATAAGAGGTCATAAAACTTGCCTTTGAATAAGAGCCAAGTTAGCTCTGCAGTGAAGACATATCCTACGATTTGTCTATGCCATAGTACCAGCGAGAGTTTTTCTGTGCAGTCAGTTCTGCTTCTTAACAATTTACATATACTAAATGCTATCATGCATATTGGTGCTTTGAAACCAGCACTGAGAACTTGATTTTTTAAATTATTTTTTCTTAAAAATTAAAACAAAACTCGTTTCCCAGCATCCTGTCTCTAATCAGTTCCAAGCTGTGAAAGCAATTAATGACAAAACAGCTGCGTAAAAATCACAAAGCTCAAAAAGCATGAAAAGTTTTAGCTCTCTGAATTTCAGACGAATATTATTGCCCTGCACACACGCATAAACTACAGATTAATATAAACCTGTGTCCTTTCAGACTACTCAGTACAATTTCCCATCAAGCCAATTTCCACTTTGAAATATACTGCATGCCTGACTGACTGCAACAGCAAATGACACACTTCTCACAGTTTCAGAAGATTTAGTGTTTCTTTACTCACAGTCTGGCATGTGAAAAGCTTATCAATTTATCAAAGCAACCAGTGTAAATATTTTTCTTCTTTCCTGTTGCCTCTCCCATATAATCAAAAAACTACAGAGAAATACAATGGCAATCTTTTCTTATTTGCAGTAATACAGAAGAGCAAACAATAACTGAATAACCAAAAATTCCAGGCTTTCAAGTAACAAACTAGTCTGAGTTTTTGGCTTGAATCTTGAAAACTGCATTGCACAATGCAGGCTGCTGACACCTTTATTCTACACTGTGAATTTTAATTTTTTAAAAGAAATGACGCTTAGCATTGGATACACAACTTTTCTGCTCTGTCTATAATCACAATCTGCTTACAATAATATAACGATACCTCTTTAGCAATATTTAAGTAATGGGGTAAATATTGTATATTGTATATAATGGGGTAAACAAGTATCACACTTGTTCATGTCCACGCTTTATGTTGGTTTTAGATATTGAGTCCCTTTACATATTTTTAAAAATACTATTAATTATTCAAACCAGTAATACAATTTTTCTACTTGTTGCTGCTTTGCGTTTAGTATACTTTTAACTCTCACACAGTAGTTCTGTCAGAGTTGAAATTTTTTCCCCTGAGTTATCGATATTTTGTTTTGCAATGTATCTACTTTAACAAAAGGCCATACTGTTCCAGTGGAGCTCAGAGAAAAGACTTTTACACTGATAAAAATATCTCTCCTAAAAGTTAAACAGCTAGGCAGGTGACTCTTTTTACGGCTTTATTGAATCAACTCCTCTTGTATTTAAATAAAGTCTTCCTAACCCGCCACAATTACTGACCAATAAGGAGCTGGTGTTTAAGGCACTGGACTTGGATTCTTGAGATCCAGCTTCAAATCCCAGCTGTGCTACAAACGGCTTGTGTGATGCTGAGCAAGTCAACAAAGGCCAGATTTTCAAAAGATATTTACATGACTAAAGATGCAGATAGGTGATCGGTGAGATTTTCAAAGGTATCAAAGCAGGTTAGGCACCTAACTCCCATTGGTTTCACTAGGTGCCTACCTGCATATTTAGACCCATTTGAATGCACATAAAATAATAATAATAAATGGAATGTCAGAAAAAGAGACGTTAAATTCCATCAGGTCCTCTCCACAATGTAGCTGTCGGCCTGGGCGTGCATCAGGATAAGGATTCCCCTGCGGTGATGGGAAAATATCACCCTGCTGGTGAACCCAGAGCCAATTAGCCCAGGTACACTTTGGGGGGTAAAAATTCTATGGGCCCATCCTCATTCTTCTGTCTCCTTGGTCAGCTGGTCTGTGGTGTTACTGGAGCCCCAGAAATGCAGTAATCTTTACAAGCTGCAAGAGGCAATAGGGCAGAGGTGGGCAAACTACAGCCTGCGGGCCACATCCGGCCAGCGGGACCCTCCTGCCCGGCCCCTGAGCTCCTGGCCTGGGAGGCTCTCCCCTGGCCTCTCCCCGGCGGCCTCAGCGCGCCATGCTGCGGGTGTAGTGTATTAAACTGCTCCACGTAGGAATGTGCTACTGGTATCAGTTACGGAGAGCAACGCTCTGGGCGGCGCGCTGTAGAGCCACCAGCCACCGGTGCTCTGTGCCGCGTGGTAAGGGGGCAGGGAGGGGGTGGATAGAGGGCAGGGGAGTTTGGGATGGTGGTCAGGGGGCAGGGGTGTGGATGGGGTCAGGGCAGTCAGAGCACGGGGAACGGGGGGGGGTTGAATGGGGGCAGGGGTCCCGGTGGAGGCAGTCAGGAAGGAGGGGGGGGTTGGATGGGGCGGTGGGGGGCAGTCAGGGGCAGGGGTTCGGAGGGCGGTCAGGGGACAGGGAGTCGGGAGTGGTGTATGGGGCAGGGGTCCTGGGGTGGCCGTCAGGGAACGGGAGGGGTGGTGGATGGGGCAGGAGTCCTGAGGGGGGGGCGTCAGGAGGTGAGAAGCAAGGGGGGGCAGATAGGGAGCGGGGGCACAGCCGGACACAGCCTCCCCTAACCGGCCCTCCATACAATTTCCGAAACCCGATGTGGCCCTCAGGCCAAAAAGTTTGCCCGCCCCTGCAATAGGGAGAACAGGCATCCTCGCAGGGCCACTCAGGAGGGAGTTTAGTGAGTTAAACTCTCCTCCCTTCTTCTCTGAGGGGTTTCATGAGTGTCTTATTCTGCCTCACAATCTGCCAGGAATATTCAGGAGTTGGGAACTAATAAGCACCCTGCACTTTTTGCTCCCAGAATCAGAAAGGATCAGGATCTACCCCTTGAGACTGCTGTAGTAGGACGACCAAGCCAGATTCTTCAGAGGAAGGTGTAAACCCTCATGCTGTGCTGGGCTGATGGGAGATTTTCTGACTGCGCTCAACAAACAACACCTGGCTCCTTCGTTGATGTGCTACTAGATAACAGAGAGTAACAGGCAGGAATAGCCCCGCTGCATTGTATTGACCGACAGAACTGTGTGATGTCATCTGATAAATTATGAAGTCACTCAGAAGATTACTCATCTGTGCTGCATTTGATTATCAATTGATTTATGGTCCCGCCAATGGGCTTTCTGTCCGAAGTTGACATTTCTGCTTCTCCTGGAATGCTGGGATAATGTGACTATCACAGCTGCAGCCTGTCTGTGGGAGTCAACAAGCAGCATTTTCTGTGCGTCTGACACATTCTAGCTTTCCCATGAAGCATTAAAATTATTTTTGTAAGTAATGCTGACAATTAGAGCTGGATAGGAGTGGATTATACCATGTACTGTTTTCCTTGTTACGGGCGGATATTTCAATAAAAATGTAGTTAAATGCAAAGTGCTAAGCAAACATCTGGGCAGAGTGTTTGCTCTACAATCAAAAAACCTTGAGCAAGAGTGATGGAACCAGAGTGCTGGTTCATTGCACAGTATAAGGAAACCAACTTTGGAGACTTCTGAGCACTCTAATTAGCACTCTAAATCAATAGCCCAAACATCTGACCTATCTTAAAAGCAACAGTGTACTTATTGACAGTTTTTGGTTGGGTCTGATTCTTATCTCTTGAAAATTGGTGTAAATCAGGAGTAACTAGTGAAATTGATGGAGTTATATTCGTGTAAAGCCAGTGCAAGTGATACCAGAATCATAGCCAATCACAGAAACTTAGAAATACAGGGCTGTAAGGGACCTCAAGAAGTCATCAAGCCCAGACCCCTGTGCTGAGGATCAAGTAAACCTAGACCATCCCTGCCATGTGTTTGTCTAACCTGCACTTAAAACCCTCCAGTGATGGGGACTCCACAACTTCTCTAGGTAACCTGTGCCAGTGCTCAACTATCCTTAGAGTTCAAAAGCTTTTCCTAATATCCAACCTAAATCTCCCTTGCTGCAGATTTAGCCCATTACTTCTTGTCCTCCCTTCAGTTGACACGGAGGACAATGGATCCCTATTATCTTTATACCAGCCCTTAACTTATTGGAAGACTGGTCTCAGGTCCCCCCTCAGTCCTCTTTTTTCAAGACTCAACATGCCTAGTTTTTTAACCTTTTCTCACAGGTCAGGTTTTCTCAACCTTTCATCATTTTTGTTGCTCTCTTCTGGACTCCCTCCAGTTTGTCCACATCTTTCCTCAAGTGTGGTGCCCAGGATTGGACTCAGTACTGCAGCTGGAGGCCTCATCAGTGCCGAGCAGAGTGGGACAATTATCTCCTGTGTCTTACATTCAACACTCCAGTTAATAAACCCCAGAACCATATTAGCCTTTTTTTGCAGCTGCAGCACACTGATGACTCTTACTCAGTTTGTGGTCACCAGTAACCCCTAGCTAGCCAGTTATTCCCCATTTTGTAGCTGTGCATTTGATTTTTCCTTCATAAGTGAAGTACTTTACACTTGTCTTTATTGAATTGCATCTTGTTGAATACAGACCAATTCTCCAAATTTTCAAGGTCATTTTGAATTTTTAACCTGTCCTCCAAAGTGCTTGCAACCCATCCCAGCTTGGTGTCATCTGCAATATCTTGGTTTTCTTGTTGTTATTTTAATGAAGTGATTACAGGCACTGTGAAGATTGGTAAGAATTAAATTTGGTCTATTCAAGATGGGCGTTGGATTCTAAAGGATGTACATAGCACTGTTTCCTATCTGCTTTGGTCTGCTGAACATGCTGAATGCTCTAATTTGCAAGAATCCTGCATGGTGATTACATTTAACTTGGATACAAGGAAGATGAGGCAGACTAACAAAAGTAATCTTAACTTTTCTTTTGCACTGATAGAGTCTGAAGCTACAGAAAACTCTGAAGAGATTTAGGATGCAATTTGTAGAGCTTGTTGAAGAGGCCTGCTGTTGTAATGGCTGCAGAGGGCAGCAACATCATGCATGAGGATATCAAAGGTCTAAGCCAATGTACGTTGAAGTCAATGGGAACTGCTAAAAAATAAGTCCAATTTTTCAGAACATTGGAGCCAATATTACAGATGGGGGAACTGAGATACACTGATGGGAAGAGATTTACCCATAGGTCTCACCCTCCCAACCCAATCCCTAGCTACAGCCCATAATATTTTCTATTTTAGTAAAACAAGCTTTCCATTTAATCTCTGATGTGGTCATTCATAGAGCCTGACACCTGGTTTGTGAAGCACTGATGTGCTTGATTCTTGTGCTATCCACCTTTCCCAGAGTGGTGTTACCAAAACTAAGACTCACAAGATGCAACACATTTTAGTTTCAGCTTTCAGTATCATTATTTGATACTTTCGGAAAGGGTGCTAAAACCCTCACATCTGTTGTGGTGTGCAGCAAGGGCTTTACATGATTTAAAAGCCATTTTGGTGGAGGCAAGATTGTCAAAGGTGCAAAGTGGAGTTGGGCACACAATCAGCAGTACTTAAGTGACTTAGGAGCCTAAGCAGTCAGTGGAACTTAGTGTCTTAAGTCACATAAATGCTTTTGAAATTCTTAACTTGTGTGCATAAACACCATTTCATTTCACTTGGAGTTGGGTGCCTAATTTTCTCAGGCATCTTTGAAAATCTCACCCTTAAATCAAAGAAGTTATTTGAGATGGTCCAAAAATTTCATCAAAATTTCAAATGTTTGAAAAATTTCAACCAGCTCTATAAGCTATTACACAGAAATCAATTGCATGAAAGGCATGTTCATTTGGTCATAAAAATCATATCTCATTTCAAATGCATGTGACAAAATGGTATTTGGTGCTGCGTTTTTAGAAACTTGCAGTTGCCATTAATAAACAAAAAATAGTTGCAATGAGGGCTGGATTCCATTAACTAAAACCCTCCAAAGATGTGGGAAGCTTGTAGCAGTCACTTATCTTCTGCCATGGGCGGGGGCATGGGCTAGGGTATGACTTTCATACTAAAATGCACTGCTTAAATAGTCTTTGCAGGATTGATGCATTGAGGTCCCAATCCTGAAAAGATTTTTTTCCCATGCAGAGTGCAGTGACTTCAAGGAAACTACTCCCAGTGGACAAACTTCAGCACATGCATAAGTCTTCGGAGGATCAGGGTTTGACTGTAAGCTGGTTTGAGCAAGGTTAATCATTTTCTATATGTTTGTACTGTGCCTAGCAGGAAGGACTCCTGACAGGATTGAGGCCTCTCTCTGTGGTGCTACTGTGATATCAATAGTAATAATGAGCAAATTCCCTCCAGTCAGGCCATGTGCATTCAAATCTGATGTCTTGTGTCATTCTTGCAGTCTCTTCTTACCAGGATGGGAATCATACTATTCTAGTGGCGCTTCCTGTTATCTTGAAGATCTTTTCAATCTAAACTGAGTCTTCCCACATTCCCTGTAAAACCCTGGGATAGTTGTCCAGAATTCTGTTTGAGTTTTCTTCCACCCTGGTATATAGGCTGAGCAAACATTTATGTCTCTGACCTAAACATTCTAAGGGACATTTCAGCACAATGCCTTTCACCTGACTTGCAAACCCAAAGTGACAGGACTCTCCAGTCAGGCGACCACTTTGGACAGGTTTAATACAAAAAAGGCTGATTCACCCAGTTTAGTGACATCCATTGTAACTCTTTGCAGTCAGCTTTTGACTTAACTATCATGTTCATCCATGTGTCTGATAATTCTGTTCTTTACCGTAGTTTCAACCAATTTGCCAGGTACTGAAGTGAGGTTTACCAGCCTATAATTTCCAGGATCACCTCTGGATCCCCCTTTTAAAAAATCAGTGTTACATTAGCTACCTGACAGTCATCCAGTACAAGGGTGATTCAAGCAATAGGTTACATACCATAGGTAGTAGTTCTGCAATTCATCTTTGAGTCCTTCAGAACTTTTGGATGCATAGTGTCTGATCCTGGTCATAGAATCATAGAATATCAGGGTTGGAAGGGACCTCAGGAGGTCATCTAGTCCAACCCCCTGCTCAAAAGCAGGACCCATACCCAATTAAATCATCCCAGCCAGGGTTTTGTCAAGCCTGACCTTAAAAACTTCTAAGGAAGGAGATTCCACCACCTCCCTAGGCAACGCATTCCAGTGTTTCACCACCCTCCTAGTGAAAAAGTTTTTCCTAATATCCAACCTAAACCTCCCCCACTGCAACTTGAGACCATTACTCCTTGTCCTGTCCTCTTCCACCACTGAGAATAGTCTAGAACCATCCTCTCTGGAACTACCTCTCAGGTAGTTGAAAGCAGCTATCAAATCCCCCCTCATTCTTCTCTTCTGCAGACTAAACAATCCCAGTTCCCTCAGCCTCTCCTCATAAGTCATGTGTTCCAGACCCCTAATCATTTTTGTTGCCCTTTGCTGGACTCTCTCCAATTTATCCACATCCTTCTTGTAGTGTGGGGCCCAAAACTGGACACAGTACTCCAGATGAGGCCTCACCAATGTCGAATAGAGGGGGACGATCACGTCCCTCGATCTGCTCGCTATGCTCCTACTTATACATCCCAAAATGCCATTGGCCTTCTTGGCAACAAGGGCACACTGCTGGCTCATATCCAGCTTCTCGTCCACTGTCACCCCTAGGTCCTTTTCCGCAGAACTGCTGCCTAGCCATTCGGTCCCTAGTCTGTAGCTGTGCATTGGGTTCTTCCGTCCTAAGTGCAGGACCCTGCACTTATCCTTATTGAACCTCATCAGATTTCTTTTGGCCCAATCCTCCAATTTGTCTAGGTCTCTCTGTATCCTATCCCTGCCCTCCAGCGTATGTGACATATTACTGTTTAATTTATCAATTTGTTCCAAAAACCCCTCTACTGATACCTCAATTTGGGACAGTTCCTCAGATTTGTCACCTAAAAAGAATGGTTTAGCTGTGGGAATCTCCCTCATATCTTCTGCACTGAAGTCTGATGCAAAAAATTCATTTAGCTTCTCTGCAATGGCCTGGTCCTCTTTGAGCGCTCCTTTAGCACCTTGATCATCCAGTGGACCCACGGATCATTTGGCAGGCTTTCGGCTTCTGATGTACTTTAAAAAATTGTTGTTAGTTTTTGTGTCTTTAGATAGTTGCTCTTCAAATTCTTTCTTTGCCTGACTTATTATCTTTTTACACTTGATTTGCCAGAGTTTATGTTCCTTTCTATTTTTCTCAGTAGGATTTGACTTCCAATTTTTAAAGGATGCTTTCTTGCTTCAGCTGCCTCGTTTACTCTGCTGTTTAGTCCTGGTGGAATGTTGTTTTGGTTCTCTTACTTTTTTTTTATTTGGGGTAAATAGTTTGAGCCTCTATTATGGTGTTTTCAAATAGTCTCCAATCAGTTTGCAGGCATTTCACCCTTGTGGCTATTCCTTTAGTTTCCATTTAACATGCTTCCTCATTTTTGTGTCATTCTCCTTTTTTAAATTAAATGCTCCTTTGGTGGATTTCTTTGGCATTTTTTTCCTCTACAAGGATGTTAAAATGTATTACATTCTGGTTGCTATTACCAAGCAGGTCAGCTATATTTGCCTCTTGGATCAGAACCTGTGTACCACTTAGGAGTAAATCAGTAATTGCCTCTCCTCTTGTGGATTTCAGGACAAGCTGCTCCAATAACCAGTTATTTATGGTGTCTAGAAATTTTGTGTCTGCATCCTTCCTAAGGTGACATATATCCAGGTCTCCAGAGTGCCAATCTGTGCTATAACCACTAGATCATCCTTCCTCTCAACACAGGAAGCTAAAGCACTTAGCTGTTTATCACCATGACTTCGAAAAAAAGGCAGGTTTAAGAGTGTTGTAATGGTTTTAATATCTAAAAAGTATTTATTTAGATTTAAATTAAAATAAAAAATGACACCTAAGGTCTAGCATCCTAACATGTAATTAATCATACAATAAAACCTCAGTTCCAAAAATAATCATTTCAAACATGAACTCAACCAGTCAGCCACCTACCAAAATCTCCTTGTTACCCCTTCATTGTTCTAAGACACGTACCCTCAACTCTGCCCAAAAACCTTCTTGAACAGATGTCAAACAGAACTACAATATCTCCGCTGCTCACTCTGCCTGGTGTAAAAATCCTCTCCACTGAGGAAGCCAGTCAAGGCAGTTGCTGTATCTCGTGATACGTTTTGAAATATCCAATAAGAATTGCTACAATAGATTTTGCATTGAAAACTGGAGGGGTGCCCTGTGGATGAAGAGGCAGGAAGGTATTGCACAAGAGTTGCAGTGTTTGAAATGGGATCCATACAGTCACATTGGGGGGACAACCAACCTCTAGTACTGCAGCCCAGTCACTCCCAACATAAGCCTGTAATTCTTGTTAATCTTTAAAGAAGCTGTGTGTGTGTTAAGGGAAGGACACACCCTAGCAATATTCAGTATGACTATCATTCTAACTGTACCAAAGACATCAAACTTTGATCATGTGCCTCTTTCCTTGCAGCTGAAATCTAAGATTCACAGATTTCTTAGCTACTGGATTACATTTGAATCTGAACTTGCTGCAATTTTTTTGAGATTGCTGATTCTATATAATACGCACTCTTGATTCTGAAAAGAGAAAAAGATCATGAGGAGAAAAACGTTGCTATACTGCTACCATAGTCTACGATCTGTCATGTTGCAATGCAAACTCAAAATACATGAACGAAAAATAGCTGGAGCTTCTTGCTATTTGATTTTGCAGTCCACAACATAACTTTGAAAATCCACATTTTTACCTAAAGGGAAAAAATGGCGATGCAAGTCTCAAACAAAACAAACAAACAAAGGAAAAATATTTAAATCTGTTACAAAGAAAATATGATTAACTGTTGATTATCTCAGAATAATAGGTACAGATAAAACTGATCTTTGTCTACTCTTTGATCTCTATCATAATGGAAAAGAGGGTTCATCTTTGTTCCATGTTAGTCAACTCACTGGAAAATATTTCAAAAATTAACCCTTTCCATTCAGGTATGTTGTGCTGTAGGTTAAGTGAATAGGGTAATGAAAGGTAAAGGATGTTACCATGGTTGCAAAAACAAACATCATCTATAGAAATATGCCTGGAGACAATAAAAGAATTAAAAGAAACAATACAAATTTCTACGTGTATTAGAGAAAGAACTAAACTATTTGAGGACAGATGGGCCAAATAGAACAAAATGATTTTAAAAACCCATGGATATAACAAGATGTATACGTATGGTAACTTTCAGCCCCTACTGCCTCAGCTCTGCTCTAGTCCCTTATCTTTTATATCTGTCACTCTCTCTTTGAATACTTATGTAAGAAGTTAACTCATACAGTCAACGATTGTGTTTATCTTTAATAAAAAGTTAGTAACTAAAGGCCAAATCCTCAAGTGGTGTAAATCAGCATAGCTCCATTGGAATGTCAATAGCTACATTTGCAATGGAGTTATGCTGCTTTACACTTGCTGAGGATATGACCCTAAATGTATCACTCATAAACCGAGATGTAAAGGAAGTTGAAATACTCCTTTGACTGCCCAATATCATTTTTGGTAAAAGTCGTGTCCACGTAAAGTCAGATACAAAAATAAGATTTATAGCAGCCTTCACTTTTAAAAATGAAAACTCTTTGGCAAGTAACCACTGTAACCTTTGACATAATACTTTGCATCCTGTTACTGTTTTTATGAATCAGTCTGCCATTTGATTCAAAGTGATTAATGCCAACAAAGCAGTGATGTTTTCTTGTGTTAATATCCATGCTGGAAAATTAGCATCACACATTTAGTAATTGTCTCTCCTAAACCAGGCACCTCTCAGTACGTGGGTATAGTAAAATCTCCTATGCTATTATAATACTGACTTAGAGCTATTATTCAGGTGATCTTCATATATCTACTGTAGTTATGAAAAACAAAGGCAATCAGAACTCACTTACATTTTTGCCAGTGCATATTCTGTGGCAGAACGGAGTCTTTTCTCTTTGAAGAAGATAGTGTGGCTTTTTAATCGCTAACTGTGTTTTACTCCTTTACAAGTGATGTGATAACTGGCTGTCAGAATGTTTCCTTCAGCTTTTTAAAACCCCTAAGTTCCCGCTGAGCAACGTGATGTCATCACATCCTCCAACCACAAATACTTTATATTTTCCTTTGCTATGTTTTGTTCTTCGCCACATTATGCAGTTTCTCCAAGGCTAGAGTGCGCTGGAAGATATTATGCATAAAAGATACGTTACATCACCAAAACATTTTTTAAACAAACATTACGGTCTGGAACCTACAGTCAATAGGAGTTTTGCCTGAGTGAGGTCTGCAAGATTGGCCCACAAAATTCTAAAGCAGAAATCTTTTAATATGATTTTTTGATCTGTTGTGTTTAGAGGAGCATATGTAGGGCCAGACTTCACCTGGTCTAAATCTGCATGGCTCCACTGACTTCAATAGAGCTTCACTGGTTTACACCAGAGGAGGATCTGGCCCTTTAGTGCTCAACTGTTTTAAAATACAAGCCTGAGCTCAGTGTTTTCTCCTGCCTTCCGAGAATCAACTCCCTGGGGTCACTAAATCTGAACTCATGAGGAAACACCTGTAAACACTTCAAGCCTCATTAAACGATGACATCCTTCATTTAAAAAAGAAACTCTGTTTTTTCTGTTTTGTTTTTGTTGAAATATATCATTTCCTATTAAAAAAGAGATGGCCACAGAAAATGAATTACTGATTACCCTAAAAGCGGCAAAGAGTCCTGTGGCACCTTATAGATTAACAGACGTATTGGAGCATGAGCATGAGCTTTCACGGGTGAATACCCACTTTGTCTGATGCATGGGTGGGTATTCACCCACGAAAGCTTATATGGCAATACGTCTGTTAGTCTATAAGGTGCCACAGGACTCTTTGCCGCTTTTACAGATCCAGACTACACGGCGATCCCTCTGATACTTGATTACCGTAAGTGAGTTGGGGTCCTGAAATCTAGTTTGGGGCCCAATCCTGGAATGCGATACATGAGCTCAACGGGAATTTAAGGAAGCTGGGCACCTCACAGGATCAGGACCCTATTTTGTACCATTTTCCAATGCAGAAATAGGATCCATCACATTTTCTGTCTCCAAGAGTCCTGATGGCATTATTTAGACATTCTGCATAGCTATATCAGTGTTCACTAGCAATCATGCAGTGTAATATCCTCTTTACTGTTAATGCTTAGTAACAGTAAGCTAACACTGCATAGACAGACATGTAAGATAGGGCCTGGTCCAAAGCTCATTGAAGTCAATGAAAAGTCAATGAGGCGTACCTGTGGCACCTTAGAGAATAACAAATTTATTTGGGCATAAGCTTTCGTGGGCTAAACCCCACTTCATCAGATGCATGGAGTGGAAAATACAGTAGGCAGATATATATACACAGTACATGAAAAGATGGAAGACTTTCTCTAAATTTCAATGGGGTTTTGCTTAGGCCCGTAGTAAGAAAAATTCCCACACACTGTTATGTTTCTGTTACCAAAAAAAGTCAGCAATTTCCCCCTTCACCTAATGGAATTTTTTATATAATTGTAACAGCACTTAACTCTGTAATGTGCATCAAAATATATGTTCACAACAACAGTAACCACTTTCTTAACAAGTCAGATCCTTTCAAAACGTGGCCCAGATTGTTCCCGCACAAGCCATTAGGAGTTCTGTTTAAAACCTGATGGTATAATATGGGCTCAAGAAGTTGCCAGGAGAAGTCAGCTGCAGTTTTGCTTGAGAAAGGAGCCGGTTCGAACAACAGTAAAAAAAAATTCAGAGTACTTTAAGAAACATATTCTTGACCAGTCCGTCTAAGGAAATTGCATTCTGATATTGTATTACTGCTTTAAATGTCATGGTAAATAAAGTTCATATGCAGGTCCCTTTCAAGGAGTAAATCAAGGAGTAAACATGCCCCAAATTTTCAAAAGTATGCACTTAAGATGTACATGCACATTTGCGCACACCCAAGTTATTCATGCAACAGCTATTGTGCATGACTGAGTCTGAGATTTGCACACAGTCTTATGTGCCTATGCAACTTGCACAAGTGTACTGGATAGTACATATGTGCAAATTATATATATTATGCACACACACAACGTTAATACATAGATACAATTATAATCTAATTTTAAAATCTCATTGAACTAAATTACTCAAAGTTAAATGTTTTAAAAAATCTTTATATCAATACTTTAAATATCTGAAACTGTACAGTTAAAGCCTTGTTATAGTAAATATCTAAAATGAGGAAGTTGCAAAGGGCATGTTATCCACAGATAAAAACAGCCCAAACTATTTTGGTGTTTGATAGTCAGTCATCCATTTCCATGTTTTAACACACAGTTATAAGATAAGCCTTTTATGTATTACCAAAGAGCCACTCCTCAAAACACAGTTTCACACATTTTAACAGAGAATTTAGTTTGATGGAAAAATACATTACGAAGAAAAATAAAGGATCTGCCAATTTGCTGCTCTTAATAATTATAGCTTGGTTTCATGTTGAATATTTTACCCAGTGTTTGGTATAGAGGGGGCTTGGATAAGGATGAGTTAACTGACCAGATAAAATGAAAGTAATACAGGTTGCAAGGGAAGCAACCAGAAAATATGGTCAGGGTTACATCTTCCACTTTAACAGAAGACATGTGCCTACTGTTCCTATTCAAGTTCACAACAGCAATGATCCTGAAGACAGTGGTCATTTCTTTTGGATTCACACCTTGCTCTCCTGAGCCATGCCTTTGTCTGCTCAAGATTAGACTACTGCAATGAGCTCTACATGGTGCCACACCTTAAAATCACCCAAAAAATTAAATTTGGTGGCTCACTTGCAAAGTGGAGTTTCTCATTCTGCTGATGGGTACCACTTTGAGTCACATCTCCAGAGACTGAAAGGTTTACAGGCAACACAATAATTAGATATTATAGCCACAAAGCAGCCCAAACAATAATCAAATGCATATATTCGATTAATAATGTATCATATGCAGTGCAAGAATACCACTTTCCAATGGGCTGAGAATTGCATTCTTCCACAGCATATTGAATTGTTCAATGCACACCAAGAACCCATCACAGGCTTGCAATCAGTTCTATCTGGGCAGTTCCTTGCCACCTGTTCAGAGTCTTATTGACTTCAGTGGGGCTCTGCCTGGGCTCAGGGATACAACTACACAGATCTGATATGCCTCAGCTTCAAAGATCCCAGCCAAAGGTGTACAGAGGGAGTACACAGTGAGTGCACAGAGAATGCTATGGTGCAGGGGAATAGGAGGGAGAGAAGAAGGATGCACACCCACTGCCTGGAAGCTCCATCTGCCAAGACACAAAGTCTTTGATATGACAGGGACTCCAATATTCCATTGCTAGGTCTGTGGACAACACAAGAACAATGTCAGTGCTTTGGCGAAATTAATTCCGAATGGCTAAGGCTGCGATCCCACAAAACTTCATACAGTATCCCCAGTTCTAAAATTACCACTATGCCAATGATTTTTAAATTTTTTTTTAAAAAAAATTCATATAATCAGGATAAAATGACTTGACAGGAGGCAGGAGTGCGGTGATCTCAGACCAAAACACATCAAGAAATATGTACCCATAGCCTAGACGCCTGCTAGACTGCTACTCTAACAGGTGCCAAGAAGAGAGAAAAACAAGAGGAACTAAAAGAACAGAGCTGTACACACTGCCAGCGCAGTATACAGCAAAACAGCCTTGTGAAAATGTTGGCTATCCAAACATTATAGAAACATGGGGATATGCTATGTTCAGCTTTTGTTCTGCCCTTTGAACCTGAGCATTATTCCGAAGAAGAAGTAAAGGCCAAAACGTGCTTTAATTATTGTTGTATTCCCTGGAAGACAGCTGAGTTCATTAATCCATTTCTGAAAGAAAATTGCCAGGGTTTTTGACAGATGTCCAGGTTTTTAAAATCACATGTCAGTGTTAGCACTCTAACCCGGAAGTGCTATGCAAAAAGTATGAATATAAAAATAGTATTTCAATATTTCAGAAAGTCTTGTGAGCTCAAAAACACAAACAGTTGCCTCCTAGGATATGATAACTAATTTAACAAAGGAATACCTACTTATTAGGCCGGGTGAGTATTTTAAGGACTGCTACACTTATAAAAGGTCAAGTCACATACTTCTTTTCATCAGTCACAAGGGAAGATTGAAGAAATGACAAATTGAGCCTAGTTCAAACAAAATAAGTGCAGAAATCTGATTGACTAATAATAGGTATTTCAGATGGCATATTCTATTATATATGTGTCTATTATTTCTACTACTGTAACACCTATATGCTTTGTACAAAATACTGAAAGAGACAACTGAGGCTCCAGAGAGCTTGTAATCTAAATAGACAGGACCAAATTACTGCCCCCATTTTATAGAAGTGGAATCAAAGCACAGAGAAATGAAGTGAACCCAGATTTCTGGAATCCCAGACCAGAGCCACCAGGCAATCCTCGCTCTCAGTCACTTTCTGCAGGTGTATGCATAGTCACCAGAGCCAATGGAGCCTCACAGACAGGTGAAGGAAATCTGGTTCACAGGTAGCCAAGAGCTATTGTGAGTCTACAAAGGTGGGGGGACAGTTTAAAGAGGTGATCTGGACAGTTCTCTACACGTCTTATTTCACACAGGGCCCAGCAAAATCTAAGGCAGGCCCTGACTAGGATTCCTGCATTACAAGGTGGAGACAGAATCGCAGCGTGAAGGGCACAACATAGCAGCTCCTCCAGTCTATTATAGTTAATTTGGTTCGCGGTATTTGCACTGTGCAGCAAGAATGCTTTCCCAAATGGGAGCTATCAGCCTTCCAAAAATGCTCTTGTCCTGGAAACAAAGCAAAGGTCTAATTCCTGCAGGAACATGATCAAACTGTTGTTCAGAGCAATCTGAAACACAAGGCTGACTGTCAGGCACTTTAAAGTGCTAAGTGACTTTTCATGCTACATTAAGTGACAGTTTAACAGATAATGCTGGCAAGTTCCCAAACCTATGTACAAGCATTTAAAGCAAAATATTACTTAAAACAAAAATCTAAAATGAAATCGTCCTGTTTCAGCAGAAGCCTGGGGCTGGGAAAGTTGTTATGGTGTATGAGTCAAGGTAGGAGCCAGATCATCACATGCAACTGAGATCCATTTTCTATGCAGGGAGACAGAGATTTGTTCTGAGAGTTGTGATAAATCTCATGATGACTGTCTGGACAATGCCAGAATTTACTGGGTACTGAACTCCATGCCCTCTACGAGAAATGCAAGAGGGTGACAAAAGCAAATGTCATTGTACACTTGCCGGAAAGGGGACCTAGAAATGGCAGGAAAGGCCTCACATACCATCTGACCTGCATACAGCAGAAAGAAAAAGCAGACCAAATTCTGCAGCCCACGTTCGGTCAATATTCCCATTGTTTTCCTTGGAAGATTTGCCTGCATAGGGACCAGGTGAGGATTGCAGAATTTATCTAAGAAAGAATAAAAAACTGCCAGCCCCCCCGCTCCCCCCCACTCCCTATTTTTTCTTCTTATAATATTATCTAGAGGCCCCAACTACAACCCAGGCCCGCTGCACTAGGCACCGCACAAACACACAGTAAAAGACAGCCCCTGTCCCCAAAGAGTTCACACTCTATATGGGCGAGACAGACAAAGGAAATCATATTATCTCCATTTTAAGATGGGAAATGGAGGCACAGGGAAATCAGGTGACTTACTCAAGGTCACACAAGAAAGCTGTAGCAGTTAGGAACTGGAGCCTGATCTCTGGAGTCCCAGTCCAGTGCTTTAACTACAAAGTCACCCCTTCTTTTCCTGCCTATGATTTATATCACATTCTGTCCTATCTTGCATTTTTACATCCATGATTCATTTTAGAACACAGCTTGTGTGAAAAACTCTATAAAGACCTATAGTATTGTACAATGTCTGATTCATCCATTGTACTCTCTGAAACAATCAGTTCTAATGCACACTCCAGCTCTCATGACTAACAAATGAAGCAAGCAAAGTCTATGTCTATTCAGCTCCAGGGTCCAGATCCTCAGCTGGTGTAAATTAACATAGTTCTACTGACTTCAATGGATCTACCCCAGTTGAGGATCTGAGCCCAGAAGTTCCAGTGTTTCTGCATACCAGCACACGTGGAGAGCTGCCACTTTGGAGTTCTTTGCACTGCAGACCCATTTTATATTGAGAGAAGGGGGCACTGTCCCATATAATTTAGGATGAGATTACTCACTGGTGATCTGTCACAACTCCACTAGCCCCCTTGCACTAGATACCATGAAACACTGCAGGGCTCCCACACCAACCAGCTTGACATGAGACTATTTCCCAGCACTTGTAAAAGATTCCCATGCTGGGGGTCTAAGGTAGAAAAAGTTGGCAAAGCAACTTTGTGCTTTGAGACAATTTTGTCTTGTGCCTTTACACACCCACACGCTGAAATGAGAGTTTCCCATGAAGGTGAAAGCAGATGCTGAGGCAGGGATTCCATGACTGAACCACACCCTCTCATGTGTCACTCTGCAGAGGAACAAGAAATTACACAGTGCCCCAGCTTACTTCATAAACCTCTGAGCCGTGAGGCAAGCACCATTCAGGGTTCATTTGTACCTGGATATTTCTGGATGCTGGGACAAGGAAAAGTTACACATTCTGTGTAGTGACCCTGCTCCACTCGGTAAAATACTGCAGAACAGTGTTTACAAGTGCTCAGTCAAATCTCTACTGCTTCTTCTATTCAGCCACATACATGCCCTTTTGACAGATGCTGCTCACAAACATCAATTTGAACAGGTTATTGTTGGTATGAATATTTAGGGAAGAGCGTTCTCTTCAGATGAATACCTTTGTTATTTGCTCCTAAAAGTTTCTGTCATTGTGTTTGGGAGCCAAAACAACACTTTATGTGACCAATCACACGCCTTATTGATTTGCACAATTTGTGAACAACTAACAGAATGAAAATTGTTAGTCCAAACTATCTGGTGAGAAATTACAAAAAACACCCACCCACAAATTGGCAGAAATCAGGATCAGATCATAAATGATTCAGGAACAAAAAACAGGGCTAAATTTGTAATAAATATTAATCACAGTGAATCATTTGATTAGATCTGGAAGATTATGGGATGGAGCAGGAAGAGCTGTGGAAAAATTGGAAAGAGTCCAGCGGAGGGCAACAAAAATGATTAGGGGACTGGAACACATGACTTATGAGGAGAAGCTGAGAGAACTGGGATTGTTTAGTCTGTGGAAGAGAAGAATGAGGGGGGATTTGATAGCTGCTTTCAACTACCTGAAAGGGGGTTTCAAAAAGGATGGATCTAGACTGTTCTCAGTGGTAGCTGGTGACAGAACAAGGAGTAATGGTCTCAAGTTGCAGTGGGGGAGGTTTAGATTGGATATTAGGAAAAACTTTTTCATTAGGAGGGTGGCGAAACACTGGAATGCGTTACCTAGGGAGGTGGTGGAATCTCCTTCCTTAGATATTTTTAAGGTCAGGCTTGACAAAGCCCTGGCTGGGATGATTTAGTTGGGGATTAGTCCTGCTTTGAGCAGGGGGTTGGACTAGATGACCTCCTGAGGTCCCTTCCAACCCTGATATTCAATGATTCTATGATAGGTTTCAGAGTAGCAGCCGGGTTAGTCTGTATTCACAAAAAGAAAAGAAGGACTTGTGGCACCTTAGAGACTAACCAATTTATTTGAGCATAAGCTTTCGTGAGCTACCTCTCACTTGTAGCTCACAAAAGCTTATGCTCAAATAAATTGGTTAGTCTCTAAAGTGCCACAAGTCTTCCTTTTCTTTTTATGATTCTATGAGCTGTGGGACTTTCTTGCAGAAACTGTTGTAAAGCAAGATGCATTAAAATTAAAAATGTTCATGCAAGGTTACCCCTAGAGTCTTTCAAATGAGTTTGCTTTTGCCATGGTACATGCAGAAAAACCACAGTACTGCAACAGAGAAATCAGGCCCCCTTGGTACAATTTCCAAGGAAAAGCAACTCTTCAGGCTATGGCTACACTAGAGAATTTTCAGGTTGATTTAATTCAAGCACCTCCAACAAGCAGCGGCAGCTGTGTCAGTGGGAGAATGTCTCCCACTGATATATCCCTGTCCACACCAGTGCTTAGGTCGGTGTAACTTATGTCACTCAGTGGGGTAGCTGTTGTAATATGTTTTTAACAGGTGTGGACTTTTTTTGTAGCATAAAAGTAGAACAATTAAGACATGAAAGTAAGAGGACTATACGTTACATGAAAACAAAGTGGTTTTCATCCAAAATTCATCCTACTGTTCATATGAATTTTGAGTGAAAACCACTTTGTGAAAAATACTTCATAGGGCTGGATGCAGGCTAAGGAAAGTCCCAGAGTGGTGTTTCCTTAATAACAAATGAACCGATGTGCAACTGGTACAGTGGAAACAACCCACATTAATGAAGAATTAACCATGTATACACAAGTTACATTCATCCAAGAAACATGCCTGAGCTGTCACTATAGCAGTGTGAACCAGGCATGTACACAGTCCCTTTTCACATTCACAGACATGCCCATCCTGGTTACCAATGCTGAATTATGTTAGATCAGGTTTAAATAGGAAATACAGTAACTGGCACTTCTCCAAACTAAAACATTTTGAGTAGGTACCTGATGTTCTGCTAACAGTAAATGCAATGGTTTGTTCTTCCAGATACCACTCATGTTCCTTAAAGGGCTGTTTCTTACTTGATCAGAATTAACATGCATCTTGTCATGGCTACTACAAGGACTGTCTCAGAAAACGAGCTGCTGCCCCTAGGGAATTACTGACAGAACCACAAGAACCTAGCATTTCCCTTGAGATGATGCATACTGAGAATTCTGTCCCCGGTTGCATGTAAAGAGCGACTCAGCTGCTTCCAAGCCATCCTGAGGACAGAGACCCTGTGAAATCAGAGATCTGCAGCTGGGCAAGAGTGTATATGAAACAGAAGAGAGAGGGTCAGGGGCTGGGTGGGGTGGGGTGGAGTGTGAAGTGTTATGGAGGATCCACCAGAAAGTTAACATTGATTAAGGCTGTATGAACTTTTCCATGGTTTCCCCCTATATACCTTCGAATCAATCATTAAGGTTGGGTTGGCTCTGAAGTCCTTGGAGGCTTGTAACCCAGACACAAGGGAGGAGGCAGGGGTGTCCATTGAACAGCTTAGTCACATGCAGATCTTGGCTGAACTACTGATTAAGCAGCCACTCAGTGCCTTATTTAAACTGAACGAAACCTTGAGGAGGGGTTGCAGCTACTCTTTTGTCATCCTTGTGCAACAAGACCCCTTGATGGGTCATCCACAAGGACTGAGCCTGGGAGGTCTGTATCTAAAAGCTGAGCCACTGTTGGGAGCAGGTTATCCCATAATTGCCTTCTGCAGGATCTCTTGCATCTCCTCTGAAGCAACTGGTGCTGGCCACTGTGAGAGACTAGATGGACCTTGGGTCTGGATCATCTGATATAGCAATTCCTATGTTACCATTAACACTGTCCCCACTAACAATGAGTTTAAATTAAAAGCCCAGATTAAATGCACTACGTCTGTGGGTGAGCCTGGAACAGAACTGTAGAAATCCTTGAGGTCAATATATTGGTAGCAAAAAGGACGAAGTATTCTGAAATTGACACAGCTCTAATTATGTTTTTCTTCCTACCTAGGATAAATAATCACAGTTGGTAGAGCCCTACATGGATACAAAACATGAATCTCCATCCAATCTGCAATCCACAAACATGGGCCACAGATATCCACAGATTAGCAGGGGTCTAACAGTTGGATTCATCTCTGTAAAACTTAAATCTTTTTTCTCACAGTGTTTTACACCCTTTAATTGAAATTCTCTGTGCAGTCCATTTTTTTATTAATAGGATACAAAACATTATTTTAACCCATTCAGCAAAGGGACATTGGTGGCATAAAAAATAATCAGTGAGCAGAAAAGCTTCAGAGTGCCAATTTTTCTGCGGTTATTGTTGTGAGTACAATCCAGGATCTTCACCGTGAAAGAAATGACCATAAAAAATGTCTATTTGAAAAGTGGTTGCATTTAGGGGAAATGTTACAATTTCAGTTGCCTTTTGGAAATTAGGGCCTAATCAAAAGCCCACTGAAGTTAAAAAAAAAAAAAAAAAAAAAGGGTTCCGAGGCCTCAATTTAGTACATGCTTGGTTTTAAACGTACAAGTGATCCCATTGATTTAAGTGGCACTACTCACATGCTTAAAGTTAGGCAGGCGCTTAAGTTCCTTGCTGAATCGAGGCTCTCGTAATGATTTAGGGTCTGATGCTGCACCATTGACATCAATGAGGGTTTGTCCACTGACTCCAATGGAAGTAGTATTAGGCCCTGACTGACAATTATGCAGAATTTCCATTTAGCAAGAATCAGTGAAGCACTGGCACAAGAAGTGTTCAAGAGCACAGTAGAGCAGAGGGAAAAGCCATATTTAAACACAAACTTCTACAGTGAATGTTTACAAACATATTATTAATTGTATTTCTATTTTCCTAGATGAAGCTGCCACCTGCTGGTCTCCTTCCACAGCCCCATTAACATGCTCTGGGTTTGGATAGTCATATTATTAAAAATAGACTGGAGAAAGCACATAGGGGTACATTTGCGAAGGCACAAATGCCTCCCAGCCTTTGAAAGTCTCCTCCAGAAAGTGTACCATAGGGAAAAGTCCTAAAATGGCCCAAGGGGGTAAATGGACTACATCACCTAAAAAATCTTTCCCCGCTCTAATTACTATGATCTTCTGCTTCAAGACATTGTGACTGATAATAAAATGTACATATGCAAAGGCTCAAGTACCAGTAAGGCAGTCATGCATAAGAGGAAAACAGGACAAGGCCAAATGAAGAGCGAAGCCACTTGCTGTCCTGGTGTTTGGATCTCAGAGTTCAGTATGTCACTACATGTGTTGCTATCTAAGCAAATTGTGACGAAAGAGGTTAGGATGGTATAAACCTTAACATTACATTTCCCATGCCTGTCGTTTAACATACCTTTGAGGATACAGATTTCCCTTTTTTTCCCCCTTTCTTAAATTTCTTAAAAAAGACTAAAAACCTAATCATTGGTGGATGGAGTCTCACTGTTTCCAGGTCTACCATGGATAAAGTAATTTACCATAGGAAGACACTTTCACGAGACTCCTTGTCTATGTTCACTGTAACCATGATCCAATAGATTCCAACTGCTGGCTGCAGTTTTAGTTTTCCTAGGGTAATCACAGGGTACATGACTAGAACATAGCTGCATTGTACCCTGATGATATTTGCTTGGCCTTAAGGGATTGTGACTTACGGCAGGTTGAAGAGATCTGAACAGTGATATGGCTGCCATGGGTGACAACTGCAAGAAAAGGAAACTGAAACCAAGTGTATCGAAGACAGTGTCAACATGCTTTCACTTATACCATGCTCAGAGCCAACTCCAGCTTAATGTTTTATTGAATGGTCAAGCGGTTGGCACACAATCCAAAACTAATGTATCTCACTACAGTAGCTCAAAAGATCAAGAGAAGACACTGTCTCCTGAACAAATGGATAGGTCTAGCTGGGGAACCAATGCACAAACATTGGGTAGTTGGGGGTTTGCTCTCTGCTATTCAGTTGGCAAATACAGTGCCCCAGTTTAGTTAAACTCTGCACACACTAGACTAGTAGATACATAGGTTAATCATACCATGAGAATTATCACAGGCACACTGAAGCCAACAGAACTTTGTATGGTTACCAATCCTAGCCAATAAGCTGATCAACAAGGTACACCAAATGCCAAGCTTACCACTGTTCAGGGATATATGGGATGCATGCACCTCACCACTGCCTGCATCATAGAAATCCTTTCTGGATAGTGCTGCACACTTTCCATCCAGCTGATGACACTATCAGCTCACTGTGGCAGACACACTGGGAGAGAACTATGCCACGTGAATGGCTACCTGGCTTTGGTCTCCCCCACTGCCTTTGGAGCCAGTTTAACAGGTTCTGGGCCACGTGGTACTGTGGAGGATGCTGCATACATGCTGGATGGTTGCTTTTTTTGTGCTGGGATCCCTGAAGGTCGTCTCAAGCTGAACACTGCTGATTCAGAGTCCATTGACTGGCTCAAGGCAATTTAGCTGGGGTTTTCTTTCCCCCTAAATCTAGCCTTGCTTGTCTTGTCCACATGGCTCTCTCTCTCTCTATATATATACCACTAGAATTGTTCCCCAAGGCATAGGAAACTTTAGAAACTTTAGGAAAAGGCCTTCCAGCCCAGCAAGTTTCTTGAACTCATGTATACTCTGTTTCAATGACTTTCACTAATCATTTATATTCCAGATGTTGAGCACACATTACAAAGAGTAGTTCTGCTTAAAGACCTGATCTTGAAAAGTTTGGAGCACTGTCAATTCCTATTGCTCAGTCTCATTTCTATCAGTCTATTGTATTTCTCTTCAGCTGAATGTGCTATTTAAGGTTGGCATAAGAACGTAATGCAGAGTGGACTCTGTTCTTACCATCCTAGGGTCTAGCTGTTTATGTTTGGAGAGATTATTGGCTTGTTTCCTGCCCCTAACCACACCTGGATTATTCTTTGTCCTTGGACTCCTCTCCTAAATTGTTTATTTTAAAAAAATGCTGTGTATTCAAGTGGCAGCAATCAGAACTGCAGCCCAAAGCCGCACCTGCCTGCCAGAGCCGACGACACTATCAGCCCTGGAAAATGACTCACAGGGAAGGGCAGGTGTTTGTGGGATCATGTTCACTGAGAGACTTAGGACCGGGACCACAAGCACTCATCCATGTTCTAGCTGAGATGGCATTGCCCTGTGCCTATGTGTCTTCCCTCAAGTTCGTCAGCAGCACCATCCAGTGTGACCTTTCTTATATATCATTGAAAACTCTTAGAGTGCCCCTTCTAAAGAAAGACACCACAAAGTCAGTGACACATCGCCTGGCTTCTAGGCCCATCACAGACACTGCCAGTTCCCTGTTTAATCCCTCAGATCCTGGCTGCCCACTGATTTCTTAATGCCAGTCTGCACTTACAGTGCCCCCTATATGCCCCTTCCTTGGTTTCACACAAATCTTTACAGTTTCTCTTCCAAAATTCTCTTTTATTTGATATAATCTTCAACACAGTGACTAGCTGACAGCAGTCACTCCACGGCATCATTGTACATTTTGAGCACCACATTCTTTGTGGGGCATGGTTGGGGGGTGCAGCCAAGAGACACAGTACCTTATGGTACCCAGTAACGTGTGGGATCTCAGACAGTGGGTGATTGTGTGTAGGAACAGACAGGGCACTGCTGGCAGTATGTCATTGAGATGGGGCTGAAGCTGAAGGGCTGAAGCTCCATGGAGGAGCAAGCACGTGGTGCATTTGTCCTGCGATCTGCACAACTCAATCCATCTACTCCCACTGATCTCTGACCTGTTGCATGCCACCATCCGTTTCACATAAGCAGGGAGAGGATTCAACCTTTATCGACTGCACAGAAGCCACTGGCTTTCTTCTCTGTACGTTTTTGCCTTGAAGGAGCTAGTATAGCCTCATATTTCCTGAGCTGCAAACTGCTTATCCTAAAATTAAATAAAGAATAAGAGCCTGAGTACATGGCTGTCAGGATAATTGGTGACTGACTGATCTCCACTGAAAAAATTACACTTTAATTAACTGCAGCTGTCATAAGTTCCTCCCAATGTACAGTATCCCTTATGGCAATCATTGAGCAGATCAACAGCAAGTCTTAGGTCAAAGGATGTACATTACTATTACAATAACACTAAGACAGCTATTGCAATACCACACAGACAGCTCCTGTATGGGGACAGTGCAATGATACCAAGATAGTTCATGCTGTTGGATTGTTGATACAGAATGTGGTAGTAGAGGGGTACGTCTATATCGGGCAATGGAAATCTATGACCAAGATCCAACATCAAAATGACAGCTTCCCCTTTCTTTTAGTAACTTCTTATTCAGGAAGCTTAGGACGGAACAGAATCATTAAGGGCCAAAAATTCTTCCTTCAGCTGCATTTAGCATGGCCCCTATTGATTTCAGTCAGAGCCATACAAGTGCATCCAAGAGAACCCAACCTCTTGGCTAAAAACAGAGTGGGAAGCAAAGCCATTCTAGGAATTTGTTACAAACCAGAACAAAAGAGGAAAGAAGATAAAGAGAATGAGACGGGAAAGACCATCGACCGGTCCCAGGATAATGTAAGGAACAGAGGACAGTCAGATATAAATAGTATTTAAGTGGGACTTAAACAGTGTCTTATACTGGTCTTCAGCAGATGGGGTGAATTTCACCCCAGTTGCAATAAGCCACGCCAGTAAGTGTGTTGTTTGGCTATCTGTGCACTTCCCAAATGGTTACAGGCACTCATTTACCCTTTTGGCCTCAGTGTCTCACAACACAAGGGAGGCATAGGAGAACAGCCTGTTAGAGCACCAAACCATGGCTTGCTGCAAAGAACAACATCTACTTTGCACAGAAAAAGGCTTTTTACAAGTAAATTATCTGAGAATGCAGTGGAAATGGAGTTTGCAATTGTAACGAATCAGGATCTTCTATGGAAGACGCAGATTTGTAGTTGATAACCCCCCAGGCATACTCGTTAGTCTCCCTACCTTTGCCAGCCTTGCTGCAGGGGAAAACAATGAGCCCTATTGCTCTGAATTAGGCACTGAAACCATGGAACAACTTCAAAAAATTAACTTAGAGACATTCTCTTTTGTTTTCCAAAATCCTGGAGAGGATACTGTACATCCGGTAAGGATTTAGAGTAATCCATTTTACAAGGAAGCTAAGAAAAGAACAGGCATAGCTGAATGTTGATATAAAAACGGTTGCCCATTCTGCCTGAAACATCTTCAACTTGATTACATTCTGCTCTCAGTTAAACCAGTGCATCTCCAGGCCCATTATGTTTATGATACTCTGCTATAAGGGATGATTTGAGAAAATACTTGTTGATCTGCATTTTTAGAAATATATCTAACTGTAAACCTCTTATTTAACCCTGATAAATATTGAAATTAAAAGTATATAATGTGTATGAAAAACCTTCCAGTATGAATTAGGTATGTAATAGACAAGGGTTAAAGGAAACATTTGTATACAAAGATGATGGTTTGTTATCAGCATTTGAGTCACATGGTATGTATAGCACATGCTGCTACTATTTTACTTTTAATAATCCTAATTGAAATGGACAGTCTTAGTTTCGATGGTTTCTAAAGCAGGATTCCTTAATCTTATATTGCATTCCTCTCCTGATGTAGGGAGGGGATCTATTTAAAGCTATGATATACTGTTTGGGATGAAATTTGCCCCTGTGCAGAGGGCCTTCCCAAGACATACCCGATATATTAAGCCCTTTGCACAGAGGTGAAGTGCATGCTTAGTTCACAGAATTGGGCATAACATTTAGGATCTGTAGTTAATAGTTGAAGATGTTTACAATTCACTATTAGGGGTTATGTTCAGGTGTGTCTGCATTTGTTTTAATTCTGACTAGATTCCACAGAGTATATGGGAGACCTGGGTTTAATATTTATCAAAAAAATTCTGAATTAAATGTTGTAATTATAGGATCTCTGACATTTAACATATAGAACTACTTTGGGGCTATCTGTATGACAGTCATGTCAGTATTAAGACAGTAATTGGACTTTCTAAACACCATTCAGCAGCATTTATTTTCAAGGGGATTTTGCTTTTTATCAACAGGGATGTTCTCAGTTGAAAAGTTGTGTTAACATCTAATTATTTATACTTCCTCGTACACTGCATACTTTCAGACACTCTCACATCACAGTGTAGTGAGATAAGAGTATATTTTTTACTCCTGCTTCACAGAATTTATTTGATAAATATTGTCAGTTCCCTGGAAACTTAGGGGCTTTCCTTTTGTGGGAATCAGTTGCAAGAAACTCTCTGATCTTTTCTTTTCCTGAGTGGATTCCTTATTGTGTGATATTTTCATTGTAAGAACTGCAGGTGCATAGACTGCCTTTATATTATTATGCCTGAGGATTATGGTGCTAATGCCAATTAAGTAACTTCATTACCTTTATATTTGACATTCTTATTAGTTTCCTGTTCATTTCCTGTCAATGGCTTTGCATACTTTGCCTTTTTAGATTAATGTGTTTCCTCGCATTATTCCACCTTATGCCATTTTAACTAGCATCAGAACAATATTTAAAGTGTGCCATGCAAAGGCTGCAGGGACCAACAGTCCTCATGTTGCAGCGACTAGTCTGGCTCTCAGAAATAACTTAATTTTAGTTCTCTTTGGGGCAGGGACTGTCATTTAACACAGATTTCTATAGCACCTTAGCACCCTGGGGTTCTGACCTAGTTGAGGCTTCTAAACACTATAATAAATAATTATCATAATTTCATTTTGTAGTCATTATTGTAGAATAGCTACTAAATGATCACTACTATTATTCAAATACTGGCCTTCAATATTTAGGTCATTAGGCAAATTCCTGAAGCCAATATTCCATCCTTACTCATGGGACAATCTGGAACTATCCCCTGGATATAGGGGTAACAGGTATATCTACTGTTATGAACCAATAAATGATTGTCATTATAGATGTGGCAAGAAGCAATGGACTTAAATTGCAGCAAGAGTGATTTAGGTTGGACATTAGGAAAAACTTCCTAACTGTCAGAGTGGTGAAGCACTGGAATAAATTGCCTAGGGAGGTTGTGGAATCTCCATCATTGGAGATTTTTAAGAGCAGGTTAGACAAACACCTGTTAGGGATAGTCTAAATAATACTTAGTCCTGCCATGAGTGCAGGGGACTGGACCAGATGACCTCTCAAGGTCCCTTCCAGTCCTACGATTCTATGTCATCTAAAATTCATTATCCTCTTTTACGGTAGAAGCTCCAGCATGAGATATGGAGAGCACAGGTGCAATGGTACAATGGATATTCTTCTTTCTACACTTAATTTTTTCCATTGTTGAAGAGAAATTTCAATGATAAGGAGGAATACACAAGGTGTATTTCTGTATGAGTTCACTACAGAAGACTTCAAGATACAGGCCAATCTTTTACAAAAGCGATTAGTGATTTCCGGTGCCCAACACAAGATACCTCAAAGGGACATTATTCCAAGAGAAAGGGTGAGCCACACTTACCGAAAAATCAGGCTCCTTCAAGGTAACTTAAGGTAGGCACCCAAAAATCACTAGGCACCCTGTCTCATTGGAAAAAGGGTACTTAAAACAAGAAAGATGAACCAGGCTCAGGCGTGACGCTGGAACTGACATCTGCTCTGGTAGCCAGTGACCAGGTATTTCATAGGCTGCATGATTGGTCTGAGTGCACTTCTCCTGTGCTTCATTATCCTGGCTGCTCTTTATCTAGTTAGTAATGGACGGCTGCAAAAATCTTTTCTGATTAGCCAATGTTCATGCTGGCGTCAGAACAGCTCTTTTCTTTGAGCCACAAAAGGCAGAATCAATACTTTTTGTGAGACTGAAGGGGCTTTTATGGAAAGCTAGGAAGGAAAGTGATGCAGTTCCCGATATTTCCCAATTTTTAACCCCCCAAACTATGTAATGTATAGCATTATAATGTACATTACAATGTGCTGCATTTCTATGTAATATATATAGCAGGGCTGTCTTTGCTGCATGGAGTACAATAAAGAAATGAAGAAACGCAACCTTAAAAAAATAAATTTGAATTCATTAAAACACCCATTGGCTCGATTCCCAAAATAATAAGCATAACATAGAAAAAGTGTCCAAAAGACCTGATTGCATGGAAGTGAGCCAAGCAGTGAACATGCATTAGCATTTTGATGTTGATTTCCAGCCAGAGGCATTAGATTATCTGGCAATAACCATGGCATTACAAGCAAAGACATCCCATGCAAAAACAACAACAAACCAACTAGTTTTGCTGGAAATGGCAAAGTAGAGAAAGGACTGAGAAATCAGAAAATGCAGAGTTAATGTTGAAAGCTCAACCTTAGCTCTGCTCCATTGTGTTTCTGACTTAAAACATGGTCTGTTTTATATTGTTATACATTACGTGTCAATGAATACAAAATATAGTGTGCGCTGGAATTTATTATACAACTTTAAATACAGTAAGTTATACTACAGTCTATATAGCCTTTGGTACTTAGGATAAAAGTGTATCAAATCTATGTTTTAAGTCTCAATGAGCCAAGTTTATTTTTTCCCTTGAACTACCTAGAACTCAAAAGTGATTGAAAGGATTTTGTTGACACTTTTTAAAAGTCACATCTGGGCAGAGCTCAAGCATGGAAAATTTCAAGCTACCGGACAATTTCTGAGAAAGGTATGAACAAATGAAAATAGGAAAAGTTTATAAACAGAAGTTACATTTCAACTTCAGTGATTGCAGGAGCTCCTACAATGCCAGTGTCACAGGGCAGCACCTGCCTGGAGCACCTTCAAGCAGCAGGCCACACCACAACAGGCACATCTGACTCAGTTTCCCCGGTCCCCAGTAAATCTATGCACGTTTATCCTCTGGTCCATCAAAATAGTTTATTACCAGACTATAGTTCAAAGCAATCCATAATAAGAGTGGCAAACATATAATCCATTTCTCACCCCACTGCTGCAGTCATTAAGATCACTCAACGTCTCATCCCACAATACCCCATATATCACACATTGGTGCCTTCAACCGCTCCTGGACTCTGTCAGTCCTGTCCTGTTCCTGTACTAGGTCAGCACACCAATGCTTCCAAATGGAGCGCAACCCTATTCTTCCCAGGGAAACTCCTCACAGCCTGTCTGCTAGGGAGCCTCCTTGCCAGGTAAGCATCCCTCACTGCCCCTGGCCTCCCATGGTTTCTCTGGCTCCAGCTCTCCAACCCTGGAGACTTCAGCGGTGAGGATCTTCCACTGCTTCCCTGCCTTCATCCCACTAAGGCCCTTGGCTCTGGCTTGGAATCTGCAAGCATCTCCCCAAGCTGCTCCTCCTCCCCACAGCCCTCTCGCCCTGGGTCTTTTCTGACTTGGGGATGCCGGCTAGCAAACCCCTCTTACCATTCTCCTGCCTTCTACCAGGCGCCACACGCGCTATCTCTAGCAGCTCTCACCGCCCTCTTCCTCACTGCCAGGCAGCTCTCACCCACCATTTCCTGTCTGACTCTGATTCATTAGGTCTATCTCTCTGACTGGCTTTCCCCTGATCCTTTATAGCCCCCAGGTGCTGTCCCACTTTCTGAATTGGCCTCATGGGAGCAACTCCTCTGGCACAGGGCAGCTGGACCTACTTCATTTAGTGAGGCCAGCCACCTTATGACAGCAGAAATTCTCATAACCAGCACAGCTTTACGGCTGAGACTTTCAAAGCTAAGGGATTTGGACACCCAATTTCCATTACAATTAATCAGGATTGTACATTCAAATTCCCTATGCAGCTTTGAAAATCGCAGCCTAAGTGTTGATGAGAAAACATAGATACAACATTCTAAAGTAGATGTTTGACCATTTCTCCCCTTTGTTAAATTTCCTTCTCTCTTTCCCAGTCACTACTTGCTTTTGCAACCCGTGGAAATGAATCATACACTATGTTATTCCACATACAGTGGCTTTTTGTAATAAGATTTGTCTGCTCTTGACAGTGGAAAGCCTCAGATCAAAGGAACTATAGTATTACCAGAGGTATTGATTCTCCAATGACACCAAGACTCCAGCTAGGCTCCAGCACTCATTTGCAGCTGCCAGTATCACTGGTTGATCAGATTTAACAGAATCTCAAAAACTAGAGATGGAAAAGACATCAGGATTCAGCTAGTCAGTCTTCCGAGGACTAATGCATGACTTTTTTCCTGCAGGACATTTTCTACCAATACAGAAAGGAAGACTTGAAAAAAATACTGGCATTAATCATGAGATATAGATTTCTAAAAGGTCCTTTGTAATTCCATATGGAGTTGTACCCAACACCCAGTAACATTAACTGGAGATGGGTATGCAAACGACATGCATCTCAGTGAGAATGTAATCTGGATTGTTAGTTCATACTTTTGGAGAATGAGATAATAGCTGTAGTAAATCATATACTATAACTACTCTGTAGGGGGAGAGAAATGGTCCTGAGGATGAAGGCTTACTCTTCTAAGGCCAGAATGTATGCAATTCACCTCTGTGCAGAGGGCCGGCCCAAACTCTGCGTAGCACTTAAATCTGATTTAAGCCCTCACTCATGAAGTGAGTACAGTTGTTACCATCTAACAGGAGTTTGATGTTGTGTGTGAAAAAAGGTGTTGGTGATGTCAAGCCACATCAAATGACAGGCTGACTGAGCCATATTTGACTCTGGAGCACTTTCACTTCCTTCAGCCCCCGCCACCTCCACATGGAATTGCTGTGTCACCACATAGTGTTGTTGGTTTTGCTTTTCCGGCATTGGACAATAAACAGGTATTTTTCATGAAAATTCACCAGTCTAGGCCAAGGTAAAGTTTCATTGTCACCACAACACCAGGGGCTCAGCTGGCACACAGCTTCTGTCTCATTAATTCCCCTTTGAGTCATACCACTGCATGCAGCCCATGAAAGCTCATGCTCAGATAAATTTGTTAGTCTCTAAGGTGCCACAAGTACTCCTTTTCTTATCACAGAACAAGTGTGTGTTCTCCACGTTTGTATTAGACTTTGTTTGTAACTGAAATAGTAAGTATTTGAAAGATCGAAAACTGAACATTAAAGAGTCCGTTGTGTTTTTTAAGATTACACCAAGCCAGGTGATTTCCAAAGAAAGACTTTTAAGCTGCTCTGATATTTACAGAAGGGCAGAATTTCCATACTGGGCAGTGCCCAGCACAGTTTGGATTACACATTAAACAATGGCATAATCATTCATGCTTTTCCAATTGCAGGTAATGCGGGCTCAGAGCCTAGGTTCTCTTACAGTTCAAGTGTGCTGCACAGAAATGTAAAAATACCAAATGGAGGTACACATGGCTCGATGACTAACCCAACACGTTCATCTATATATCACAACTCTGAATAAAGTGTCACTGATGCCACAGAGAAAGCTACAGAAAGCATTCAGCGGATAGATCATATATTTTCTGTGCTTGTCTTCTTGCTTAACCTGGTTCTCAGCACTGCAACAATGCACCGAGACTGAGGGCTGGAATCCTCCTTAACAGTCTACGCTCCTGTTGCAACACCACACACGCCCACACTGCAAGCCAAGAGGTTCTTTGGAATTCTGTGCCCAACGCTAGATTTTGCACATATACAACAGGCTAAATTCTGTGCTGGTGGAAATGAGGAAAACCCCACTGAGATTGATGGAGCGGCACAGAATTTGATCTAATATCACCCCCCAGTGCCTCAAGATTATGCCAGGTCACAGCACATAATATCAGATTTAAACTGTAGGTATCTCAGACTCCCATGTCATTTCCCATAATGCTTTTTGACTTGATATCAGCTGAGGAACACAGATAAAACAAAACCAGCCTTTACCAGACCTTCATGGCTCAATCTAATGTTTTACAGTGTGGCAAAGAGTCTCAGCTGTCTGCTCTGCAGATAAGGGGAGGTCTTCAGACTGAGCCTGCACTACAGAGAAGAGGACACACACTCTTGTTTGCGTTTTCTTTAGGGGGACAGACTCCTCCGTCCTCCCCATTCAGTGACAGGGACAGAGAGAAACAGAAAACATTTAGTGTGCCAGCATTACCAGGGGTAAGTACTAGAGATAGGGTCAGCCTGGAACTCCAGATCTGAACCATACAAAGTCTGGGACAGTTTGGATTTAGATCTGAACAGCATGGCTCAGGCCCACCTGTCTTATTATCCTAATTAGTCTGCATCGTTCCTGAACAATGAAAAAAATCAGATCCAAAGTTGGTGGCTCTAACCGATGCATAGCATGCACCAAAGGGGTAGGGGAAAAGGTAGAAACAAAGGATCCAGCAAAATCTGTAATACAGCAGGGAGCAGTAATGCATTACCCCACAGAAAGAAAGTTTAAGAGAAGTGTATAGATGTGCACACAAGTGGGAACCCACATATCAGAAACAGGAAGGCAACCTGGTATTTTTGGACTGCAGCAGTGCCAGAAATTTCTCCTGCTTATCAGTGATGACTATCATTTTGATTCATTTTTTCCAACTTCCATAATATGTTAAGATTATATACAATGACCTAAAGGTAAAAATGTAATGAACAAAATAAAGTTGAAATGTTTCAACATTATCTATATGAAACGTTGACAATTTCCCATTGAAAACTTTGTCAAAATAGACTCATTCCTGTGAGGCATTTAGATTTAGATGAAAAACTGTTCCATGGAAAATTTTTCAAACAGCTGTAATATTAAGCAATTCTGAAGCCCATTTTGTTTGATATGAAACATTTAGTTTTGATTTCAAGCATTTTTTGTTTCATTTTTAAAGATAAGATTAAAGGAAATTTCTAAATGAAAAGTCATTTCAAGTAAAAAGTCAAAATGTTTCATTTCAAAAATGTCAAAACAAAATGTTTTGAATTTTTGGAATTTTTAAAGATTTTTTTCCAAGCAAAACAATTTAGCAAAATTGACACAAATTCACAAAATATTTTGGTGTAATTGAATCTGCATTTTTCACTGACAGAATTGAGGTTGAAAAAATGTCACCCATCTCTAGTTAAGGGGTCATTCCTGCAAGGCACTAAACGTTAATCCAATAAAGCACTTAAGTACATGCTTAATTTTAAGCATGCAAATATTCTCAGTGACGTCAGTAGGACTCTACACTATGTGCATGAAATTAAGCACATGTTTAAGTACTTTGCTGGATTGGTTTTAGTGTATTGTCTGAGGTCAAACAAGGAGTGTAGCTACATGCAGGCTAAGCTATCATACAAATGTAGCTATGCAAAGCCTCTTTATTGGTGTGCATTTTATTCCCATTGTATGATCCAACTAGCAGACTGTATCTCTAATTACCTTTAACTCTTGGCCATTGGAAGCATATTTTGCACTCTACCACCTGTAATGACCAGAAATGACTGTGTTTTGACCGCTTAGGACGGTCCTCTCAGTTAAGGGGGATGTAGTAGATAAGAATATTTCAGAAAAGTAAGGTTTACAAAAAACAACAAGGGATAGCACCAGACACATGGTGTTCTTCTGTGTTCTTCTTGTCAATGATGGAGGGAAAAGCAGCTCTAGAGCGCCATCTGTCCGTTGTGTCCACCCAAACAGCTGCAATTGCTATAGAGCATCACCTAAGAATAAGGGGGGTGTTTTTGTTTTATTCCCTTTTATGCTACATATAGTGTTCAGTAAATTAAATCTGTGGTAATGCTAATACTTAGCACTACAGCTGGACAAAACGTTAATTTAAGGTTGTGTTTTACCAATCTTCCCATCACCACAGCACCTGAAAAACTTGTAGGTTGATTAGACTGGTGTTGCGAGGTTCCTGCTGGACTTCATGGAATCATGTTTCTCTCACTTCTCTAGTTATAGCAAGCTCTGCTCTGATTAGGTTTTTGTTTGTGTGTTTGTCTTGGGGGACAAATATTCTGGCTACTGCAAAAAGGATTTGTTCTAAAGTTCTTGGGATTTTCGTTGTTTTTACAAAAATCTACTAGTTTTAAAATGTACAGAGCTTCCATGAAAACACAATAAATTCCGTGAAGAAACTCACTGGAAACAAGAGTGTGAAATGAGCCTAGGGCTGACAGGAACAAGCCTAGAACTCCTAAATTCTAGTCACTGACCACCCACTGACTGGCTTTGACTCTTCACCCCTATTTGGAGCTTTAAGGCTAAGATTTTTAAAGATGCCTAAGGGAATTGGAATGCCAGCCCCAGTGATTGTGAGTAGGAGTTGGGCAATCCCAGTGTAAAAATGTTATTTAATTAGGCCTCACTAAACCCCTGCAGTAACATATTCCTGACTGGTTGAATTTGTCTAACCTCACAATGCACTCAAGGCATAAATGGCCTAATGCAGCACAATCTATCATGACTTACTGTGGACATATGTTTGAAATATCTTCTGATCTCGCTGTGCCTAAAAGCTTGCTAATAACTCAATTTGTAAACTGTAACATCCACCACGGCCTCAGCTAGGATCTCCTTGTCCCTCCATAAAAACACAAACAGTTAAATATTTCAGGACAGCACAGCTTTGTGGGTTATTGCAATGCCAGGCTCTCAATGTCAGATTTTTGACATTTTCCTCTCTATGTGAAATTCACCCCTCCTGAACAAAAGGTCAACACATACCTTGGGCATCACTGTTTGATTCCGTCTGGGCCAGACCCTTTGGAATCGTTCCTGCTCTTCAGCTTAACCACATTGTTTGAAAAGCCATGTAATCAGTGTGGCCAGTGCTCATGACTTGTGCTATTTGGACATTTTTCTGAAAGCCCCAGCTCCTGGAGTCATGTGATTATATGAGATTCTCAGCCTACTTTTTTTTTTTAAATGAAAGTTTCTAGCTCTCGTGGTTGCAGAGAAAAGCTTGAAAACATTAAGTGAGTGTATGCTAAAGGGTCAAAAACCAGAAAGCAAATTATAAGAACCCCAAATTTACTATTTGGAAAAGATCTTGTGATTTCTGATACACGATTTTTGAATGATTGTGGCTGGCAATACTGAATAATGCAAGTGCCTTACTGGGCTTGGAATGAGCCTCTAGTAAGTTTGCAGATGACACTAAGCTGTGGGGAGAGGTAGATACACTGAAGGGTAGGGATAGGGTCCAGAGTGACCTAGACAAAGTGGAGGATTGGGCCAAAAGAAATCTGATGAGGTTCAACAAGGACAAGTGCAGAGTCCTGCACTTAGGAAGGAAGAATCCCGTGCACTGCTACATGGTGACCAACTGGCTAAGTAGCTGTTCTGCAGAAAAAGACCTGCGGATTACAGTGGATGAGAAGCTGGATATGAGTCAGCAGTGTGCCCTTGTTGCCAAGAAGGCCAACAGCATATTGGGCTGTATTAGTAGGAGCATTGCCAGCAGATCGAGGGAAGTGATTATTCCCCTCTATTCACACCTGGAGTATTGTGTCCAGTTTTGGTCCCCCCACTACAGAAGGGATTTGGACAAATTGGAGAGAGTCCAGCGGAGGGCAACGAAAATGATTGGGGGCTGGGGCACATAACTTACGAGGAGAGGCTGAAGGAACCGGGGTTATTTAGTCTGCAGAAGAGAAGAGTGAGGAGGGATTTGATAACAGCCTTCAGCTACCTGAAGGGGGTGGGGGTCCAAAGAGGATGGAGCTAGGCTGTTATCAATGATGGCAGATGACAGAATAAGAGCAATGGTCTCAAGTTGCAGTGGGGGAAGTCTAGGTTGGATATTAGGAAACACTATTTCACTAGGAGGGTGGTGAAGCACTGGAATATGTTACCTAGGGAGGTGGTGGAATCTCCAACCTTAGAGGTTTTTAAGGCCCTGCTTAACAGAGCCCTGGCTGGGATGATTTAGTTGGTGTTGGTCCAGCTTTGAGCAGGGGATTGGACTAGATGACCTCCTGAGGTCTCTTCCAACCCTAATCTTCTATGATTCTATGATTCTAAAGGCAACTGGAACATTTCCATTAAAATAGATGGGCTTGGAATTTGGCCCTTATTGGTCATTGCAATTCACATTACATCATCATGATCTACTCAAGGGACAGCAGCAGCAGCAGCAGGAAAAGTGCTGAAAACCAGTACTCATAAAATCCCCAGGAAGCAGCTCATGGCAGGAACTTGGCAGCCAGAAGTGAGAGCCAGCATCAAGGTCAAGAGCCAAGTGGACGGACAAGACAGAGTCAGGAGCCAAGCCAAGGGTCAAAGCCAGAAAGAGTCTGAAATCAGGCCAAGGGTGGATACCAGGTATCATGGTCTGTGTTGGGATTCCAGGGGTCGATCAGAAGGGAGAACCCAAGTCATAGCAAAAGCCAGTACCAGACATTCAGGAGCAAGGCAATCACAGCTACTAGTTAGGAATCCACACTGTTGCCGGGACACTTCCTGGTACTCCCCATGAGCTTATATAGGCTCAAGGCCAATCAGGGATCGTTATGACCACTGTCCGATTACTCCAGGTGGAACTTCCCATGGTGTGCAACCTCTGCGGATTGGAGGTCACAGGGATTAGCTAGGTTAAACATACCACTGGGTGGGTATGGGGTTGTCTGCTAGCCCTGCAGGCCTGGATTCATGTCCCACCAATCCTTACAGCTGATCCTAGAAACAAAAACTCCCAGGCCACTTTGTCATTTTCACTGTTTTGATTTGTTTTTCTTGCTTGATGCAGATGCCAGACAGCAAATTTGAACCAAGACATTCAGCATATAAAATAATAAACAGTAATAATAAATAATAAATAATAATAATAATAATGGGAGGGGCAGGTCTGTGGCCCAGAGAAGTGACCCCTTCCAATCATTCCTGCTCTCTCTTCCCAGAAGCTCATCTGAAATTTCACAGGGCCAATTCTTAGTTATTTTATTCCTGCATTTGGGCAGGGACTCTGGGTGTGTGTGCATACATGTGTACACGCCACTTTAAGTCACCTTTGCATTTTCCCCATTCTGTATTCCCAGGCCCTGCTGTAAGCAACAGCAACCCCAGCGCTGCTCTAATTTATGTTCTGCGTCCTTATGGCCCTAATGAGGAGCAGAGAATAGCTTCAGTGCAGCACATTCTAGTCTCACGTCCATTATGCCAAGGGGTAGGAACAGAGCTAACACAGAGCCCTTACACCTGCTGTATACAAAGGCTGGAGAGGCCCTCTGTGCAGGAAGGGGTCTCCAGGGTCTGGTTCTGCCCAGTTTAAGACCCTTCTCATGATACCAGAGCTGTACAGTGTAACTGAGAATCAGGTCCACAAAGTAATGTGGTGCAGGGTTTACCAAAGTGCTAAGTGATTTCAGAGCAAAAGTCCCAGTGGAGGTTAAGATCCCGTGAGAGAGGCTTATACTTTCCTCTCCATTAGCATGAAGTACTTTGTCATCATGCATGCACCCCATCTGCATATTATTTAATAATAATTCACATAATCACCTAGCTGTGGTTTAAAGAAGGGTGCTTTCCCCCGCCCCCAAAATAATATTGTTTCACTGCTAATCCACCCTCTGTAACTGTCAAGAGCCACAAGGCTGGCTCTTTGCCCATCAGATAACAGAACAGCTGTGGCCGGAGAGAGAGACATAAACGTGAGAAGAGGAGCAGGCTGGAAGAGAGCAGAAAAACATGTCTGGTAAGTGAGCTAGGGTAGAAGAGGAGGAAGGCAATGAGGCCTGCAGTGACTCATGCGGGCATTGGGTGGAAATAGATGTCAATCCCTTTAATAGATGCAATGCTGTAGGTATCACAAGGGAACCAGTGACAAGCACGCAACCTGTGTACACAGGCAACATGGTCGCTGTAGTTAGACTGTGCCACCACCCTTTCCTTCAGGCACATTCGTACCCTCTTGTGTCTCCTCATCCTGGGTGACATATCCCCGCGCAAAGGATGTGGACAAGATATACCAGGCCAGGCCCCACTTAAAGCCTTAAAATGGGGCATAGGAAATGCCAAACCAGGTCAGACCAGGGCCCCTTCTAGTCCAGCGGCCTGTCTCTATCAGTGGCCAATATTACCTGCTTCAGAGGGAGGCACAAAAAACCCAGTAGTGGACAAAAAAGGAGATGGGAGAAGTTTCCTCTTAACTTCAAGCAGTTAATGGTTGGATTATGGCTTGAACTATGAGTAGGGTTGCCCTGGAGTCTCCCGGATTGACAAATGATTAGAAGGAAGATGAAAGATTGATAGCAGCCTTCAATTACCTGAAGGTTCCAAAGAGGATGGAGCTTGGCTGTTCTCAGTGGTGGCAGATGTCAGAAAACAGGAGTAATGGTCTCAGGTTGCAGTGCGGGAGGTCTAGGTTGGATATTAGGAAACACTATTTCACAAGGAGGGTGGTGAAGCTCTGAAATGGGTTACCTAGGGAGGTGGTGGAATCTCCATCCTTAGATATTTTTAAGGCCTGGCTTGACAAAGCCTTGGCTGGGATGATTTAGTTGGGGTTGGTCCTGCTTTGAGCAGGGGGTTGGACTAGATGACCTCCTGATGTCCCTTCCAACCCTAATCTTCTATGAATCTTTAATTAAAGATAATATCATGTGATGAAACCTCCAGGAATTCATCCAACCAAAGTTGGCAACCCTAACCATGAGGGTTAATGTCCCACGTAATGTGACCGTGGACCTATTATCCATATAATTGGCTAATCGGTTTTTGAATCCTACCAAGCTTCTGGGCTCAGTGATATCTTGTGGCAATGAGTTCCATGGGCTAATTATTCATTGTATTTCATTAACTGTACATGTATTATCTTTTATTTTCATTCGAAGGCTTCTTGTTCTTGGAATATAAAAGGCTAAACAGAACACCTTTTTACACTTCCAGTGCCTAATTTTTTTTGTTTGTTTCACACGCCTCTTCTAACTCCCTCCAGGAAACCTGCTTGTTCAGTGCAGCTGTACATACCAGATACATCCTGGGGTCTTGGTCATTCATACAGTTAAAACAGGCATAGTCCAGCAGAAACGAAAGGGTTAATATAAACTATTATTTGTCTCATAGTGCTATCTAGCAGCCACAGCCAAGCTCAAGGCCCCCCTGTTTTGTTAGACGCTGTACATACAAATAATAAGTCTCTACCTAAATAGATTACAATCCAAATAAACAAGAATGGGAGATAGGAAGCATTGTCCCCATTACTATTCCCACTTTACAGATGGGAAACAGAGACATGGAGTTTAAACAATATGCCTAATATCACACATGATGACAGAGCCAGGATTATGTGGCAGAGCCAGGATATCAACCCACATTTCTTGAATCACAGTCCAACGCCTCAACTATAGGACTATTAATGGAAAAAAACTTTGTTAACCTAGAGGTAAGATTGCCCAGTGTTAGCTTGTACCCTCCCAGAACGCCGAGTTCAGCACAACTCAAACGTCTGAAAACCAGGAAATGCAGATTTCAGAGTAGCAGCCATGTTAGTCTGTATTCGCAAAAAGAAAAGGAGGACTTGTGACACCACAAGTCCTCCTTTTCTTTTAGGAAATGCAGAGTTAATGCTCAGAGAGAGTTAATGCTCAGTGAGATGTCATTGGAAAGAGAATACCTGATGAAGAGGAATACAGCCTGAAACAATAGCTCTGAGATGTGTGAACTGCTACATTCATGTCAGTGGGTGTTCCCTTCCCCCCCTCTGCAGTGCAGGAGAGTTTCTATATGTGTCAAACATGCCAGTTCTCAACTCCTCACCCCAATGTCAGCAGTGTGTTCTTGATGCAGTGCTCCAAGCATGTGTGTTCTAAGCTCCCTGCCCACAGCAGCAGGGCATCCCCAGATGCTGGCTAACTTGGGCGGGGGGGGGGGAGGGTGAAGGGAGGGAAAGGGGCTATGACTCCTCCAGTCAGGCCAGCCTCCCCCCAGCCCCAAACCTGGATCCCAGGAGGGTGGTCAGATAGAGGAAGTCAGACCCCCATGCATAGGCAGATCCTCGCACATACAGGAGAGCAAGTGGGGGTTCAGGGCCCCCAAATCCAAGCACACATGAACGGTTGGGAGAGGACCCCCCAGATCTTGGCATGCACATTGGGTGCAGGGAGTGAGGCTCAGACACCAGAAGGGATAGGGACCCCACATCCCAGCTTGCTGGGGGCGGGGAAGGGGGCTCACCTGCTCCACCCCCCAGATCCTGGCACACATGCACAGGAAAGAATGTGGGGCTGACAGGTGCCCCTGCACCTATTCTCCCCCAGTCCCTCTGCCACTCACGCACACCTGAGCCAAACCCTTTCACCTTCCCTACCACCCAGTACCATTTTACCCAAAGGAGAAAAAATGGACAGAGCCAGATTTTAGCCATATGCCATCCAACCTTTTCCACATTTCTGCTCCAGGTGGGGCTCAAAACTGAAACTGGCTTGGTTATGTTCAAAGGACTACTGCATATTCCCTTGAGCTATCCAACTGGTGTGAAACTCTGAAGGCTAACAAACCTTTTAATTCTTCTGTCCAAGCATGCTGAGTATGATCAATGAGACATGAGAATAAGCAGGTGAGGCTTGCAATGTGCCTATCTGGAGAAGCAAAATCTTTTTGAAATAACATTTTAATTTATTTCCCCCCAAAGAGCCGGTGGATGCCCTTTTCTCTGTTGGGGATAAACCTCAAGCACTGGACTGTCTGATGTGATGATCGGAGCCCTGGTTTGATCTCTATCTGTGAGCAAAAAAAGACCACCAGATTCTGCCAACTTTAAGAACAGCTGTTTTTTCCCCCAGGGCTGTACCTCGGAAACCCCTTGGGTCAAATGGCTCCAAATCTGGACAATTAACAAAACCCTGTACCCCCTCTCAAGACACAAAATTTCAAAGGAATCTGCTTTTAGAGCACTTAGAAGAGTCAAGCTTTAAACAGAAAAGGCTGAGACCAGCTTAGTGATAATCCTTCCTCTCTTAGACTAACCTCCTCCTGTGACAGGTTTCAGAGTCACAGCTGTGTTAGTCTGTATCCGCAAAAAGAAAAGGAGTACTTGTGGCACCTTAGAGACTAACAAATTTATTTGAGCATAAGCTTTCGTGAGCTACAGCTCACTTCATCGGATGCATTCAGTATGTAGCTCACGAAAGCTTACGCTCAAATAAATTTGTTTGTCTCTAAGGTGCCACAAGTCCTCCTTTTCTTCTCCTGTGAGTTTTTTCTGCAGAATGGGGTGATCTAAATAAAGGAAACTTTATGGGTACTATTCACCGTAAAGCACCTTTTGGTGTAGGGACTATGGTGTTCCCTGGAACATGCAGAGTAAATGCTTACAGCAGTTTCTAAAGAAAGTGGCTATGCCATGCTGACATTTTAAGGAACTACAGGTTTTGGAAGGAAGCCAGGTGATGGTATCACATGTGCTTTTGTTTTCAGTTTGTAAACTGAGAGACAGAGAAGTGCTCTTATTAAGCAATAGAATACGGCACAGTCCATCTTACAGCGTCAAGCCCTTCTCTCCCTGGGAAGAACAAACAAGCCAGCAAATGCAGGTTACAGCTCTGCAGAGTTATTGTTCCTGGTATTAGCGATTGTATCAGGGTGAGGGGTGCACAGAGCCGCCTCCCCCCCACAGCCAGGGGCGCACAGAGACGTGCCAGCAGCTGGCTGCTTCCGGGAGCGGTGTGGGGCCACCAGCCACGGCATGCAGGAAGCCTGCCTGGCTAAGCCCTGCTGTGTCGCCAGCTGGGACTGGGGGGCAGGTTGTCAGAGATTTGTCCTGCATTTTGGGGGACCCCCGTTGTTGGGAGCCCCGTGCCACCAAATGGTTTGTTTCATGGTAAATCTACTCCTGCGTGAAACAGAACCATGTAGGGGTGACCCTATTCCATAACAATAGGGTTTTCTTCTCCTGGTGGGAGGGGGTGTCTGCCAGCACCCAGAGACAGCAGCCTTTTGATTCCGCTTCCTCCAAGATGGCCAAGCAGCTAACACAGGACGCATAATAAATAAAGATGCTGGGCTTAAATGATAACTGTTTTTTGGTGAAATTTCAGTGTGGAAGGAGTCATTCTTCTTCTTATTTGCATATAATTATGCACAATACTAGGGGACAACAAAAGCCCCTGTGAATTCAGGAAGATTTCTCAGCTGCGTTTAAAGTTTAATCTGCCGAGCACAAAAGTTTTTCCTTTGCTTTTGATCAATGAAATGTCCAGCTTACAAATAAACAAATAGCTGTCCTTTATTCGAGATGAAAAGGCTTCAGTGTCACCTGATGTGTTTAATCCATGGATATTATCTCCAGCCCAGGTCTCTGGTTGTTGTGGTTTACTGGGTTACTAATGCACCTGCAGTTTGTTTGTGTGATATTGTCAGAGCTTCCAACAGAATTCTTTAAAAGAGGAAAAATAAATCCTGCACACTGGTAAAAGTACAGCAAATAAAAGGAGCTAAAAGACACTTCAAACCCTCCTTTTCTGAAGTATTACAAAGATTATTCAAATATTTGCTTTGAAAGACTGCATAAAGAATTTCTTCCCATTTTACAGGTTAATAGTCAGGGTTTTGCAATGATACTACAAAGAGAAAGAGAGTCATGTCTGATCAAATAGTCCCCAAACATTCAACATTGTAAAACCGGCACCACCTTGTCGCTAAATGAGACGATAAGATCACTGAGTCTTGCTGATAAAGACACTGGTGTGATGCCTACCCTAGGAGAACCAGTCTAGCACCAGTTTAGGAATACTGATATACCATCCCAACAAAGCGCTCCTAATATGTATGCAGCTTGTACTGGCAAAATTGTTTGTTGTACCAGTATAGTAAATCTCTCCCCCGACAGAAAAAAGCTATACCAGTAAAAGTGCAGTTTAGCCAGTATAATTGTGTCTAGACAAGGGACTTCTGCCAGCACCACTAGGTCAATCAAGAATCATAGCTCTTCCCACCCGACTGACATAACTGTGTCGGGAGTGTAGATATAGCATAAGTCTTATATGATAAGTTCACTTCAGCCTTGCCTATGCTCAAAAGTTGTACTGCTTTAACTATACCAATATAAAGAGGCTGAAGTTATGCCAGTATAAATGTGCTTATACTGGTATAGCTTCCTCCTGTACAGGAAGGGAAATAAGCTTTACTGCTATAAGGCACCTACATACCAAAATAACTGTGATCCCACTAGAGCAGGGGTGGGCAAACTACAGCCTGGGGGCCGCATCCGGTCCTCCAGATGTTTTAATCTGGCCCTCGAGCTTCCGCTGGGGAGCAGAGTCTGGAGCTTGCCCTGCTCCAGCGCTCCAGTTGGGGAGTGGGGTCAGAGGCTTGCCCCACTCTGTGCAGATCCTGGAAGCAGCAGCATGTTCCCCCTCTGGCTCCTATACACAGGGGCAGCCAGGGGGCTCCGCACGCTACCCCCGTCCCAAGCGCCGCCCCCGCAGCTCCCATTGGCCAGGAACTGTGGCCAGGGATATGCCTGCAGATGGGACAGTGTGCAGAGTCGCCTGGCTGCACCTCCATGTAGGAGCCAGAGGGGGACATGCCACTGCTTCTGGGAGCTGCCAATTTGTGAAAACTGAACCTTTTTGTGGAAACATATCAGTTTTGACAAAATTGTTGTCAGGAAGGTTTCTCGGGTCCAGGGAGGGAATTTCTGGTCAAAACCAGGAAGAGAGAGAGATTAATCAGGCAGAAAAAGAACTTGAACCTGGGTCTCTCATAACTCAGTGCCTCCCTGGCCTCCCCCTCCAGGTTTTTGTGAACTGTTTCAGAAGATCTTGGTTTCATTACAATGCAGAATAGGAAAACAAAATTGAAACCTCAAACATTTTCACTGAAATGGAAAACCATTTAATGCCCAGTTCTAAGTACAACTGAAGATTTTAAAAGTGCATTGGAAAAAAGGGACCCGAAGGACTGAGAAATAATCATGATACTTCAAGAGGGTCATACTCCTATGGAGAATTACAGACAGTAAGTCTCTCTCTGCTTTGCTCAGGTGTGTACCAGATTTTTTGTGCCCCTTCTTCTTTAAGTTATTGTTATGGAATTACTGGAATGATAACAGAGAGAGAACTGCATATTTATTCTGCAGACCTGTATTTCTTTTACTGGGTAAATATTTAATCATTTTTGTGAACTCCTTGCTCAAGTTAGACTTCAATTAGCCCCTTGACCCTGGATAAAGAGGAGTTAATTTCAAGTAACACCTGTGTTTTTGCATTCTCTCATTTCCCTATACAAACTCTCCTTTGGTGAAGTTAAACACCTTGCTAAACTGCAGCATCTTTAAACCCTGGTCCTCGATGCTCAATTGAGTTTTTTTGGAGTATGCTGTACAATCTATTGTAGGTGTACACCACATGCATAATTTGTGTCCGGCTGGCTAGTGTAACTGTTTGGAAGCCAATGCAGCTATGCTGATTTATTCCACTTGAGGATATGTCTGGACATATTTTACAAGAAGCCCTGTCTTTAGGGGAGATATGTTTAACTTTTTTGGTGAGAATTGTAATCTTTTTCTTAAGGGTATTCCCATCAATTGATTCCTGTTTTCCAATGGAGCACCAATATGATCCTATGTTTTAGACATCCTTTCTTTGAGTTGCTCGGTGTGTACATTTCTATAGGTACCTGAAGTGCTTAGGAGGATTTAAGCATTTGTTGATGGAGATGGGAGATATGCCATTGAAGAATGAAAGAAGTGTTTTAAAAGTATGGTTTACATGAAAACAACTGCGGCACAAGAAAGTGGTACTGGAATTTGTTTGGCTGTGCAAATTACAAAGAAGAGTTTCATGAAGATTTATATTTCATGTAGAAGAATCCAGGCCAGACTCTGAAAGACAGAGAATGATTTATGTTAATGCAGCATTAACTTATAGTAATGGGGAGATGCTGGCATTTTCATGGGAACAGATTGTTCAGAAAAAAAATGTGGCAAAAAACCAATTTAAACAATCACCAAGTTAAACTAGTTTGGTCTTAGAGTTTAAACCTCAAAAGGTGACATAACCACGTATCTGTGGATCAAGCAAATTATACGATATGTAGAGAAAAACAATCAAAGTAAACATCTCTTAATATAACCAATAAATATATCTCTGTAAAACTTGCCTACTTAATAGAAACAGCTTCCAAATTTGTCCTATAAATTATATTTCCAGTTGGCACACATTGCATTGGGTGCAGCTGCACACCTGGACTCTATCTGAAGAGGGATGTGCACTACATTATAGATCTTGTATTCTACTTGTTGTACGTACTGTGTGTAGAATATTTTCCATTAAAAAAAAGTCTTATCATACATAAGAAAATGTGGGGGGTTTGGGGTTGTGAGGATTAATTAGTTGATGTTGCAACATAACTTTGAATGTGCAAAATACTGTTCAAGTTCTAAATGTTACTATTTCTAGCAAATGCTTTATAGACATCATGCAAAGGCTGTCAGGCTAAGCTGATGATGGTTATATCTTCTTTAGTTTGTAGTTACTGCCTGCTGCTAAGCTCAGCCCTTCTCTTTCCCTACCAAAAAGAGACCCTCATTCTAAAGCAATCATAAGGATAACTAATAAGCATAATGCTTAGCATTTCATATGTTCAAAACACTGTAATTAATTAATAAATCATAATTTCACTCAGGCCTGGTGTTTCTCCACTAACCCCAGTCCAGCAAAACACTTAAGGACACGTTAAATTCTCAGCAGGTGAGCAGTCCCATTGAAATCAATGGTAGTATTCCTATGCTTAAAGTTAAGAGTGTGTTTAAATGCCACAGTGGATTGCAGCCCTAATCAGGAGCCCTGTGTAATTCATCCCTCTCTTGCCCCACAAAGTCCCCTTACCATTACAAAATGGTGGGATGCGTATTATATATGAAATAAATTTGGTCCCTGGTCTTAAAAGTAGGTATGAGCTTTGTTGTTAATGCCCCCATTATAACTGAGCTTTGCATACACAAAACTTTCAGGGGTTAGTTTATTCTGCTACAAAAGAATTGAATAAGTGTCTCAGCCTTATTGATTAACAGGGTTTACTTCCTTATTTTTATATAAATACCAGATGTCACAATTACTTATTAAAAAAAGCACAACCTTGAATAAATAAAGTGGCTTAGTATCCTCCATGAAAACGTATGCAGATGGTTTTCAGGGTAATGTAGATATTCAATGTATTACTAAACTGGAATAGTTTGGCCAAGTATGTATCAACGCAGTCTTAATCTCATATGTAATGAGCCTCATCCTCCAGGATAACAGGGCCATTTGTGTCTGTGGGAAATCATAGCATATCCAGAACAGAACATCCTATCTAGATTTCAACCAGAACTATATGAAGTTTCTGGTTTAAAATTTTTGGTAAACAGAACAGTACCTCTGTAAAATGGGAATAAATGACACTGACCTCCTTTATAAAAAGCTTGAGATTTACTATTTATAAGCGCTACATAGGGCCTAAGTATTATTATTATTATCTGACTACTAGAATCAGGCTGATTCAGCAGATAAGGCCCTGGTTTCTAATCTCAGCTGAGGGACAACTAATATAAAAATTATAATAATAACAGCCGCGGACCTTTTCCTATGCTGGCAATAAAGACTTTAGTGCATGCTCAGGGTAAGCTTTTTCTTTGTATCTTAGAATGTGATAAATTATCAGAGATGGCCAGTGGAAATTAGACATTTTAGGGAACTGGGCAGGCCCACAATAAGCATTACAGATTTATCTAACGGTAATATTGTGCTGTGGCCATACACAGCCATACTGAAAAGTCCTCTTTCCCACCTCCATTCTCACAGCTCTCAGCATGGCCATGGGGATCTTGGCTCTCAGGAGAATGCAAGGGCTACATCCTAGATGTTCCCCCTCTCCTCCTGCCCCAGCCCGAGCAACTGGGCAGAGAATAGATCAGGAGTCGGCAACCTTTCAGAAGTGGTGTGCTGAGTCTTCATTTATGCACTATTATTTAAGGTTTCACGTGCCAGTACTACGTTTTAACGTTTTTAGAAGGTCTCGCTCTATAAGTCTGTATTATATAACTAAACTATTGTTATATGTAAAGTAAACAAGGTTTTTAAAATGTTTAAGAAGCTTCATTTAAAATTAAATTAAAATGCAGATCTTATCAGTTTAGTGCAGTGGTTCGTAACCTGGGGTGCGAGCTATCCTTTCTGGGGGTGTGAGACATGCAAGATTTTTTTAGAAGGTAAATCATCGAAAACACAAATTAAGCACAGGCACATATGTACAACTACTTTGTTTCATGAAAGCTATGTATTTATTAACATTATACATTTTTTAACATTTACTGTAATATACAGAGTTTTAGTGTAATTTTTGATAATGGCTGCAGAGCGCTGGGCCCAGGCCAGGAGCAGAGCCCTGGGCTGGCTGCCGGTACCCCAAGCCAGCAGGAGGGCTGAGCAGGGCCGGAGACCCGGACCCCGGGTGGTAGGGGGCCAGGTGGCTAGAAACCGAGACCAGCAGCGAGGTGAGCGGAGCCAGCGGATGGTATCCCAGGCCAGCAGCGGTCTGGGGTTCCAACCGCCAGCTCCTGACAGCAGGGGTCCTGGCCACCAGCCCCGCTCAGCTCACTGCCGGCCTGGGGTTCCATTCACCCAGGCTGGCAGCTGGCTGATCGGGGTCAGCGGATGGGACCCCAGCTGGCAAGAGGCCGGCGGCCAGAACCCCAGACCGGCAGCAGGCTGAGCGGCTCAGCCCACCACCGGTCTGGGGATCCATCCGCCAGCTCCTGACAGCCGGGGTCCCGGCTGCCGGCCCCATTCAGCCCGCGGCCGGCCTGGGGTTCCGTTCACCCAGGCAGACAGCAGTCTGAGTGGGGCCAGCGGCTGGGACCCTGGCTGGCAGCAGTGTGCCAGTAACAATCAGCTTGCGTGCCACCTTTGGCACGCATGCCGCAGGTTGCCAACCCCTGGAGTAGATGGAACTGTGGCTGACTGCACATGCAGGAGGGAGTATCATACACATTTTCAAGGGCGACAGAAAATTACTTTCCCTAATCTCAGTGCAAAAGGGGAGACCGTGAGGAATTGTATCTCAGGGCAGCATCTTTGAGATGCATTGACTTCTGGTGCTGGTTCTGGAGGTAGGGGGCAAAATCACTGCCCCTTTCAATGGGCTGTGCCTAAAAGTCACAATCTAGTCAAAAGAATGAGGAGTACTTGTGGCACCTTAGAAATGAACAAATTTGTTCATCTCTAAGGTGCCACTAGTATTCCTCGTTCTTTTTGCTGATACAGACTACCACGGCTACCACTCTGAAATCTAGTCAAAATGAATTTGTTTTCCCCTTTGCTCTGCTTTCATAGGCCTGACCCAGTGCCCATTAGCTTCAATGAGAGTCTTCCCCCTGACTTAATCAAGAGTAAAATATAAAGTGTGGGAAAAAGTCTGTGAAAACTAACCTCAGATTGCAGGCCATTGTTCCCCATGACTTTCATTATATTTGTTCAGGAGAAGAGAGATGGATTTAGGAACTTTAGTTCCTTTTTCTCGCATATTGATTGCTTTAATTATTAACTTTAAATAAGCAAATAGCTAAAAGTTATGTAGCTCAGTTTCAGTTAATAGGAGTGTTATTATTATGTGGTTCACCTTAATATTTTTATTGCATTTACTGGAATTTTATGTACATTTTTAAACTACATGTAGCTGTTCCCATTTGTCAAATGAAAAAAAAATTCTTAACTTCTGTCTCTCTCTCATATTTCGGAGCAATGTCTAAGGTGGACTTTGTCTGAATTCTCTGCTATGCAGCGTGCAGATAACATTTTGAAGTCAACATTCTCTAGGGGTATTGGACGCAAGTTTCTGGAGATTCTATCCATTGGTAGCAGGGAATCAATGAAAGATACAGATATTGGTAGGAGACTTTCTGTAGTATTGTATATACAGAGCCTGTGGTATCCTGCAGCATTTTCTACAGCTGCAGAATCATGATATACTACCAGCCCTAGGTACAAACATTTAAAAAGCTATGCTAATTTTCAAATACAAGGACCAAATATCATCAGCTTGGTTTAAGCTACTCTTCAATGGCCTTCAATGTCAACAAGTAAGATTATGGTTTATGCATTGTAGGCATGATCCAAAACCATTGACCTTTGTTAAGTACAGGAGTTCTGCTATAAAGCTTCTATGGCTTCTTAAATATGCTTACTTATGCCATTCCCTTCTCAATGTTATCTCAACCCAATGAATGGTGCCATGCCAATAGGCCACCATATATGCAATCCTGTAGTGAATTATCGGCTCTGCTTTGATCTTACTGTGTGCTTGATAAAATGGAATTGGACCTATAGGTTGTGTACTCACATTTGTTATTCACATACAGAAGTATTTGCAGGACTGGGGCCCAATCAGGATTATTTCATGTGTATGGCTGACATTAACTGACAGGCAGCTGCATCAGGAAACCATACTGAATATTAAAACTACTTAATTAAATTAAAAAGGAGTTTATCGTGGTCCCATTTCACCGAAGAATTTATGTCCTGATCCTCAAAGGTATTTAGGACCCTAATTCCCATTGGCTTTAATGGGAGTTAGACACCAAAATATCTTTGAGGATCTAAGCCTTAAGCACATCCTTAACTTTAAGCTTGTGCTTAACTGTCATTGAAAATCACATGCTTCAGTGCTTTGCTGAATCAGGGCTAGAAAGAGCCGACCAAATAGGATAAGTGAGATGAAATACAACAGAGGGTTACATTATGGCCCTGAATACCTTGTGTACTAGTCTCATTTGAGATAAAGCCTCTAGAAACGTGGAGGAAATAGATTATCAGGAATTTTGTAGCCTTCCAGGGCAAGATGAAATGGGAGGCAAAGAAAGAATTAAGAAAATGCCAGAAAAAAGTTAATATTACACTTGGTTCCACTCCATTACTTTGGGCCCAATTCTGCCACCTTTACTCATGGAGTAGTCCCTTTCTCCACCACGCTTCCTATGGAAATAACTTGTGGAGCAACTACTATTCAATGTAAGCACAGGAGAATTGTTCCATCTATCACCCCTGGAATACGAGTTACAAGGTGAGAAAGGAATGTTATAAGAGGGGCTGGAGAATTCAAGCAATTTGATTGACTGCCAGCCATTCAATCTCATTATAATAGCTACTGAACAGAGTCATTTTTAAATTTTATTTATTTTTAAATAATCAGATAAAATATCTGTTCTAAAGAGGAATTCACAAAATAGCAGGCTTAGTATTTAGCAAGATGTTATGTTTTTATCCCTGGGAAACAGTCACCTACTTTAGTAAATATTTGGGTAGAAATGCCAAAGTAAGTTATTTGCAACTGTCAGTGTAGAATGAGACATTAGATACATTTGAGTTTTATTACACTAACAGAAAATACTTACCCTCATTCTGCAGCATTAGAGTGAAGTTCACCCTCAGTAGAGAACCAGCAAAATGCTGATGTATTACTTAAGTCCAACTTAAATCACATTTTGAGGGTTTAAGTGGTGCATAAGCCATGTGCTGAGCTTCTTCACAGAGGTGAAATTCACCCTAGTAAGTACTAGTGCAGGCTGCCACTAAAGAAAGGGTGGATTTTCAAATGGAAGTGAGGGGCCTAACCCCCAACTGATGCATTTGAAAAAAATATTTTGAAATCCCAGGAGGCACAATAATTCAAATTGGAGATTAAGAAATGCAAAGATGTTAGAAATAAGAGTGACAATTATATTTATAGCAAGATACTACAGAGACATTTATTTACAGATCAAAACCTTCTCCAGATAAGCCTATGTCCTCTGCAGTATTCACTTTTTTCACCTATTGTCTTTTAATACACCAGCTGGATTACTTTACATAGAACTGGGGCCTGGTGTTGTGACCAATATCCAGAAGTACTATCACAACATTTCTCAGAACACATTTTCCCTCTCCACTTTCAATTCTGATCGCATCCCGTGAAGAGCCACTAATCCAAATATTGCAGAAATTTAAAAAAAAAAATCAGTTCAAGTTTGTTTCTCAAATTGTATAATGGATATCAGTGAAAATGCTATTTCTGCACTACAGTAGACTGGTGGACACTTTACAACAATACTGGGAAAAGAACAAGAAAATGCCATTGGAAAGAACACTGACTAGACAGCCTTTCCTTCAGAAAGAAATGGACACCTGAAATTAGTCATTCAATCAATCCTATCAAAGACCTGCTCAGTTTTTCATGGAATTAGGCACATCCTGTAGGCAACCGACGTTACCATCTCCTGCAATTCTATCACAACTCCCACAATATTTGGTGTTTTTCTTAAATCCTCCAGCTTCTAGAATTGTGTTAGTATGTGAGAATCTGAAGTGGTGGGGCTGTGGGGAGGTTGTGGGGTTTTCAAAGTTTTTAGCTCTCATGGTTATGGAGAACAGATTTATACATGACCCCTAAAGAAAACCCATGCAGGCCTAAAGAAAACCCATGCAGGCTAATAAGATGAGCCCCTAATGTATGAAAGAAAAGCCAATCTCATGATATTCGACTCATGATTTTTGAATGCCTGAGGTGGCAACACTGAGTGCTATTACTACCATTATTATAGTATTATTAATTTATGTTGCAGGAGCACCGAGCGGCTCCAACCAGGGATCAGTCAGGGCCCCACTACGCTAGGCATTGTGCCCATACAAAAAGATGGTCCCTGTCCCCTGGCGGTTATACACCCCCTGTTTGGGCTACCCTGTTATTTTTACTCTTCCAAAGGAAAAGAAAAAGGATCCTTTCTCATCTGAATCTTAACACTCCCTGCAGAACTAGTGTTCCTATTTCAATGTGTCCAAAGTACATATAGTCATTTTATTTCTAATAGGCTTCCTTTGATTGAATTCACAGCACCATCTAGTGATGGATTGCTAGAGTATGAATTTTGGAGTCCATATTTTGTCATATTTCTCACTTTGATTTCAATGTCTTGGTTTCGTTTTAAAAGTCACAAAGGAAAAAGCTAAAAAATGAAATCTTCATAAATCATCAATGAGTTGGTGGGGAGAACAGAGCGGGTTATCAGTGTTGCCCTTCCCTGGCTCAGGAGTAACTCCATACTGACATTTTACAGCAATATAGTCCAGTGGACTAGGAACTGGGACACCAGGGATCTGTTCTTGTCTCTGCCCTTGTCCTGTTCTATCACTGTGGATCTCTCTGCCCCTCTACCCTTTATCTTATTTATTTAGATAGCAATCCCTGGCAAGGATTGGGTTTTTTTTACTATGTGTACAATGCTTAGAACAATTGGGCTTTGTTCCTGAGTAATAATTTAATTTCCATGAAAGCCAGCAGAGTTTAATTGGGAGATGGAGTAGGTCCCTAGTTGTCCAGTCCTGCCTTGAATATACCTCATATTTAATCTTGAATTATTTACCCCTTAACTACATTCATCCACTTACTGCCACAAAGCACATTTTCCCACCAACAAATGTTCTTTTAACTTCCTCTCCTGACAATAAGGGAGAGTGAGTTAGTATTCACCCTCCATGGCATCCTGCTTCCAGCTGCCAGGAGAACATAGTTACTTTGTGTTCTTTTCCATGCACCCCAGAGGGTCACACGGAAGACACTAACATTATTTCATATGTCAATTTATTCTGGCAATGCTTCATTTCTCACTTTTGTACCAGCACCTGATTCAGCATCTGAAAGGTGATTCATTTGAGTGATGAACAATCTGTGGATTTCTGAACACTGTCAGTTTGCAAATATTATACTCAAATGAGCTTTAAATCATTCAACACACACAAAAAAGGGTGTTTTTCCTGTGTTCCCTTGTGCATAAGCAAACTCTTATGTAGCAGTTACAGCTCCCTGCAAAGCAGGTCTGAAGGGAACATGGCAATTACCGATTAAAGAAAATATTTCTCTGTATATTACATTTTTCTTCTCCTCTACTACTTCATCCTTTTGTTCCATTAGTTTCCAGTCCTCATCCTCACTGTGACTCTCAATATGCAGTGCTGTGTGAAGCAACTTAGTTCCCAGATACCTAAATTCCTGCAAATCCATGGATATAAATTGTGGATCCATACAGGGCTCAACTTGAGTTTTCACGGTAAAATTTCCCTAGGTGCCTATGTTTCTTTCTCTAGGCATCCAGACGCCAGTCTCCCCCTGCCCAAGCCCCAGAGCGATTTACAAACCAGGGGAAGATTGACCTTTAGCCACCTAAATCGTGGGAGGGATCCAATCCGGTCAGTGTGCTCAGAGGCTGCTGACTGGGTCAGATGCCATTCAAAATCTAGCCACACAAGATGGTGGTGCATAGCTTATCACTTTTAGCCCAGTGGTTAGAGCAAGGGATGTGGGAGACCAAGGTTCAATTCCCCCTCTCTACCAGAAGGGGGGAAAGGATTTGAACACGTGCTTCTTTCCTCGAGCAGGGGGACTGTACCTGGGGTCTTCCACTTCCCAGATGGACGCCCTAACCCATGGCCTACCCAAGTACATATTGTATTATTATAACAATGTTTTATCATGGAGAGATTTTATAAATCATGAGGGCCTGCCTAGTTGACGTTCTGCATACATAAGATAAGTGAGCTGATACCCAATGCAACAGGTGATCCACAAACACAAGTATGATGACCACTCAGAGCAAAGTGGATGGTTCAGGGGACTGGCAATGGGATTTTAGAAAAGCGTTCTTACCTCCAGATTTCCAGTTTCAACCTTGCTCAGGTCAGTAACCAGAAGGTGTTACCACCTGACAGCTGTCCAGAGGCCTCTCTGAAGTTAATTTGTCTCTGTCTAGTTCTTTGCCAGGTGTCTGCAACACAAAGCCACCCCCACATACGGTACCAGTATAGGCAGTCTCAACAGAACGATAAAGGACCAAATGGATAACCACAAGATATCTCTCGGCTTGTGCTGCTGTTGCCCATGCTGAAGCTATTCTGTGGATAGAGGGCTTTCATCAGCACAGCGGTCAACATAGCATCTTTTACCAGCACTAAATTCACTTAATTTTTTTGTAAAGCAAATATATATATATTTTGCTTTACAAAAAAATATATATATGTCAGTTGTCATCTACCAAATCTGTCTGTCCATCTAGCGGTTCTGAAGCAGCCCGCACCGTGGTATGTAGGTGCTGTATCACAGTAAGCAGGAGATTGCTTTCCAAAAATCAATCAGCCTAAACCATGTTTGATTTAAGTTCTTGCAGTAATTGCTATGATAATCTGACTTTCTAAGAAGCACACACCTATTTTTGCCTGCAAATTTGTAAAACACCTGAGCTGGCTCCTCCTCAATTCCTTCCAGCAAAATATCTGACCACCCCTGACTGGATCATTCACAAATATACAGAGAAGTTCTATGGTAGAGCCAGCAACTGAGCTCTTATTCAGTGCCTTAACCATAAGCATTCAGACTCTTGCCACTACTAGAGCAGGTGGCCCGCTGGATAATATTGATGGTATGTAAGGTGGTAATTTAGGTGTACTAGAAATCCCAAAACCTTTCACCTACAAGTAATACCAGAACATGGTGCATTTGACCCTACAATTCCACTTTTAGCTTCCCACAGAAACCAGCTCTACTTTGTCAGACCATTGTCCTGAAGCTCCTTCTCTCTGGGAGATGCAGATCACCCTAGGCTTAGAGTTCACATCCACCCTCTCTCCTCTCCAGAATATTTTCTTTAGCATAAATCAGAGAAGAAAAATATTTGGAGGAAATAGCCAGAAACATTGCGGTACCTTACATGGTTTGTTTGCATAAAATCCTGAGCCACACAATTTTCACTGGTGGCCTGGAAGAGCAATTATGATTAGTGCCCATAGTAGCTCTCACTGAGTGATCAGTCACAGTTTCAAGGAGTTACAAATTTTTCTTACCCATCAAGGCAGATGACCAGGCTCCTGAGTTTACACTTTCACATTTAGGTGCACTAGGATGTCACCAACAGGCATCACCTGTGGAAAATCACTTTTGAAAATCTGTAATACAAAGTTGGATGGATAAGAATATGTCTTCACTGAAAAAAACAATACAAAACAAAAGATGCGTTCTTGACTTGGGTTGGCTAACTGGGTTAAAAAAGCAGTGAAGATGACAGTAACTCCATTTTTAACTCAGATTAACAGCTCAAGTGAAAGCCTCAGGTTGAACTCAAGCTACTAAGCCAAGTTAAAAGCCAAGTTGCTATTTCTTCTCTGTTATTTTAACCTGAGTTAGCTAACCCAAGTTAAGAACACTCCCTTTCTTTTCTTTTCTTTTTTTTCACCCCAGTGTAGACATACCCTAAATGACCTTTTAATGTATGCAACACAGGTCCAGCTCTTCCAAGTTAACTCTTTGGGTAGAACTGATTTTTACCATACCAGCTGTCAACTCACTAGAACGGAACAAATACCTAATGAGCCAATTGACTCCTCTGTGAGATGCAGGGAAGAATCTTACCTACCCAGAGGGGGTCGCTGTTGTTTTACAGAAGACACCTATAAGCACTAAAGCATAGGATTCCTCTAAAAGTGTTTATTTTAGGTACATGGCATAATTCAGCTGTGGAGTTCTAACATTCTGCATCATCTACGTTGGCCCAAAGCACCACTGCTTAGTTGCATTTGCCAGAAATACCAAACAATGAACATAAAAAAAGATGTATTTGAGTGAAGACTGCTACTTCGCACAGTAGAATCAGGAAATAAAATGTACCTACAGAGAATGCCACTGATGGCATTGTAAAAAGGTTTCTTGATCACATGGACAACACACAATCCCTCAAGATCACCACACACATCAGAAGAGAACAGAGACCTGTTGACTATCAACTGTGGCTGTGCATTCTAGCATGATGATAAAAGTTAACAGAATTCTGGGAACCAGCTTTAATTATTATGATCTGAAAGAGTAAGCAAAAAGAGAGCTGGTGAAGTTTGCTGACGAACTAAGATGTTTCAATTAATAACTATGGAGGATAGTGATTCAAAGGGTATTGCAACTAGTCTAAGAGTCCAAACATCACATACTGTACATGCTGAGGGGCTCTGAACAGAGGGAAAATATTTAGGAATCACCATGGATTGTCAATAAATATGTTTCAGTAGCAGTTAAGGAAACAAAGAATATGCTTGGGTGTATTACAACAGAGATCATATGGAAAATACTGTGAAAGACAGTTACACTATTATTAGGTTTACTAAATCCAGTTTTGTTGACCTCATATTTAACTGTAAATTTAATAATATTTTGTACTTCTACAGTGAGTTCCATCTAAGGATCTCAAAGCATTTCACAAGCACTAATACATTTAGCCTTGCAGCACCCTTGTGAGGTAGGTAGGTATTACCATCCCCATTTTGCAGATGGGAAAATGGAGAAGGGAAACTTACCCAAGATTATTCAGAAAGCCTGTGCCAGAACTGAGAATACTAACTGAGGTCTCCTAACTCTCATTTGTGTGCCTCGCCACAAAACTATCCTACCTCCCTAGAGAAGGACACCAAAGATGATTAGAGATACAGGAGAGACCTTGAAAACTAGGATAATTCAACGTGCAAAGGGGATGTCCTAAATATGGCTCAAATGAGACATTTAAAACTGAGGAAGATTCAATATCGTGAAAACTGACTTCAACTTCTTTCTATAGTATTTTGTCATCCAAAGGCAAGACAGGTACAGGAGAGGTTACTAGATTAAATTAACAGCAGGCAAGTCTATAACAGGTGAAAATACTTCTTTACTCAGCCTATGATGAGCCTACAGAGTTCAAAGCCTCAAGAAGGCAGGGTCAGATACTGAAGATGGAGTTTTAAAAGGGCCTGAATCATTTTATGATTAACAATATTTGCAGTGTTACACACAAAGAAAGGGGTCATTCTAAGAGACAAGACAGAATTGTTTGCCCCATGTGCAGCACTGAACTACTGGTGAATATATTTTGCCTTTCTCTGAAACATTAGGTGTTGGCCACTGCCAGAACAGACCCCAGACGGGATCACCCAATGGTCTGTCCTGGTGTAGCAAATCAGATATTCATGCTTGCTATGACAATATGAGCCTGACACTGGATAGTCACAACCCAGCACTGATGCAAAATCTAGGATAGGGGAGAATATGCATAGCTATAATAAAAGCATTTGAGACTTCTCTTGGAATGTAAACTGTGGGAAATGGGATCCCCACCCTTGCATTACGATTCTACTCACTAGGGGGAAGTATTGTACTGTATCTTTCTGGTGTACTCAACATACTTCCCTAGATTTTGCATAAACCCTGAGCTGTGACTACTATCCAGTGTCAGGTTCATATTATTGCATCCATCTGCTGTTGCATCCATGTCATACTATTGAATCCACAAATGACATGCATCAGCCTGAAACATGAGATATGATCATTGTTCAGTGATTAACCTGTTAATTCGTAAACATCTATTTGCTTAAAAATTTAGTCACACAGCATGAAATGCACCTCTGTGCAGAGAACCAGAAGAAGGCCTATGCACAATTTATGTCATAATTAAGTCCTAAGAGCGTAAGTGGAGGACAGGTCTTCTGCTGGCTCTCTTCACTGGGACAAATTTCATCCACAGTCTAAACGAAGAAGAATCTTATTAAGAAATCTTCACAATAGGTGCATTTCATACTCAGCTGGATTACTTATTGGCAAAGCAACAAAATTTACGGCGGGGAGGGGGAAATCTCTTGGAAAGTCCAGCAAATGCCATAAATGTGGGTGTGTGCAGTAGGGAAACTTGTACCAACAAGGAGCGAAGGAAGCGATAGAAAATTTATCTTGCATTAAATAATATAAGGCAACCACACCCTTCATCAACATACCTCAAAAGTTCACATGGAGAGAAGTTCTCGATGCAAACAACCATGATATGTATTTCAAATGAAAGATTTGAATTACATTTATCCACGTTGGGACTCCTGCTGGTGAAGTCATTATCTGTGTACATTTAAAAACAAAACCCTACCAAAACAAAACACTACACTGCACACCTCCTGAGGAGAGGATGAGAGAGAGATGTCAGTCATGTTGTTTAATGCACTCAGATACTATGGTGAGGAGGGCAGTATAAGAATCTATATAGAATAGAGTCTAAAACACAGATAGTGATGGGAAGGGCCTGAAGTCAGAGAATAGAAACTGGTATCTACCTGGCTCTGATATTGGTTTAATCAGCAGATGAAGTTTTCTGTGATTCTTTTTTGTTTTATTATTTTTTAAAATGAAGATTTAATAAAATAATAAATAAAAACCCTAACACACTAAAAAAGCGAAGATTTTCATAGGTGACTAGTAGTTCTGACTGCCTCCGTTTTTGAGTGCTCAACTTGAGACTTCTTATAAAGGACCATAATTTTCAGAGAGTGGGTGCTTTGCACTTTCTGAAAATCAGGTCCCTTTATAAGGTATCTCCAGCTGGGCTCCCAAAACAGAGGCACTCAACGTTATTAGTCACTGGAAAATGTCTTGACCCAAAATTCTTCCTCTGAACTTTAAACCAGCATCGAAGCAAGCAAAGAAACCAGTTCAGAAACTCCAGCAGCAGGCTGGGAAGGCCACATGTTGCTCTCAGTTACACCCATTCAATCCCAGTGCAAACAGTGTACAGTAATCACAAATAATGAAGTAGCTGCAGTTGCCCAGGGGTGGTTGACTGACTGTCTTTTCTCAGGTTTCAGAGTAACAGCCGTGTTAGTCTGTATTCGCAAAAAGAAAAGGAGTACTTGTGGCACCTTAGAGACTAACCAATTTATTTGAGCATGAGCTTTCGTGAGCTACAGCTCACTTCATCGGATGCATACCGTGGAAACTGCAGAAGACATTATATACACACAGAGACCATGAAACAATACCTCCTCACACCCCACTGTCCTGATGGTAATAGCTTATCTAAAGTGATCATCAAGTTGGGCCATTTCCAGCACAAATCCAGGTTTTCTCACCCTCCACCCCCCCTCCCCCCCACACACAAACTCACTCTCCTGCTGGTGAGTTTGTGCGGGGGGGGGGGGGGCGGAGGGTGAGAAAACCTGGATTTGTGCTGGAAATGGCCCAACTTGATGATCACTTTAGATAAGCTATTACCATCAGGACAGTGGGGTGTGAGGAGGTATTGTTTCATGGTCTCTGTGTGTATATAATGTCTTCTGCAGTTTCCACGGTATGCATCCGATGAAGTGAGCTGCAGCTCACGAAAGCTCATGCTCAAATAAATTGGTTAGTCTCTAAGGTGCCACAAGTACTCCTTTTCTTTTTGTCTTTTCTCAGCAAGAGAGCCTCCTGTGATGAAGTGGGACTGTTCTTAGTTTCTTCTGCATAGTGTGGGGGTGCCTCAGTTTCCCCTATGCAATTCTTAAGTATCTAGATGGTGGGATAAGGGTGTATGATCATTGCAGAGCTCTAGAGAGCAGGTGTGTGCAGAGGTCTGGACACAGAGAATGGCCGACACCCTGTTTCCTGGCAACTGATGGCCTGGGCCCTTCCCCCCTGCAAGGTGAGAGCTAAAGGGTTGGAGAACAAAGGAATCAGGTGACCTCCTGGCCCGGGAAAGGGACAAAGCCCAGAGGAGGAGGGGCTGGAGGGAGTTTCAGTTTGAGGCTGGCTGGGGACATGGAGTGAAGTTCAGACATGGTTGTTTGGCTCTCTGCCCCCCAAAATGGACCCAGCTGAGGGGTCCTGTTCTCTGCACCTACATGCTCTGTGTTAGACCATGTTCCTGTCGTCTAATAAACTTCTGTTTTACTGGCTGGCTGAGAGTCACGTCTGACTGCGGAGTTGGGGGGCAGGACCCTCTGGCTTCCCCAGGACCCTGCCTGGGCGGACTCGCTGTGGGAAGCGCACGGAGGGGCAGAGGATGCTGAATGCTCCGAGGTCAGACCCAGGAAGGTGGAAGCTGTGTGAGCTGTGTGTCCTGCAGACAGGCTGCTCACAGAAAGGAGACTGCCCCAGAGTCCTGACTGGCTTCATGGGGAGCAGTTCCAGAGCATTGCCCAGGGACTCCGTGACACCTCCATCAGCAGTAGGTTCAGAAACGACCTTTTGGCGAAAGGCCAGACCTGAGCTGGTATAAATTGGCATAGCTCTAATGTATTTTGCAAAGATAGAGCAAACTTCTTTCTGATGAGAGAAGTTCCTTTCTCCGGGAAATTTCTTCTAAGCAAAAGGGGTGCAGACTTCCATGAAATGTGCAGTGTGAATGGCATCCCATCAATGGCATATGAAAGGCATGAGATGCTGGAGCATAATCGTTACTCACTTTTTCCTGCATGTCCTTTTGCAGAAATACCTTTCCCATACTTTAATCAAACTTTGTAAAAATTAAAAGTTTACCTGAAACGTGTAAAAAAATGTTGGCTATCATGGGTAAAGTATTGCACCTGAAAGCACAGATGTAAGATAAGTATCTAATTTTAGGAACAAGAAATCTAACTCAATATGCCTGCCTTTTTTTGTTTGTTTGTTTTTTATCTCAGTTACTTTTTATGTCTTGCCTAGTTAGGATATAAGCTCGTAAGAACAGAGGCTGACTCTTGCTATGTGTTCATATACCACATACCTGGCTGAGGCCTTCAGTTGCTATAATAAATAAATAAATAATAATAACTTTCCCAATTTTCATTATATTCCCCCAAATCCACTCAATCTACAGAAGAAAATGTACCGTACTGTAGACATCTGAATTCTTGCTTATTCTTCCTTTCAATCTCCTTCCTTCATAATGTCCTTCCTAAACTCCTGAACAATTCTGGTCCTGCCTAAATCTCTGATGTCACTTTCTCCTACTCCCTACCTCATTGCCAATGGTCTTCCTGAATGCTTGGAATTTTTTCCCTTTCCTTGAGCACTTGGTACACTGCAGGTTAGACAGGCAGAAAACCATTCTAAGTTGTGGGACATTACTGAAATATCCTATGCCTCTGAGCAGGGAATTTTCTTTGCTATCCCTGAGGTTCCCTTGGGTAAGTTTTTGGCTAAATGGTTCTCACCCTGGCTGTGGAAACCAAATGGTGCCAACCGAAGTGGCTTGAGCAGTTCCTAGAAAGCTTTATACACAGCCTCTTTGTTCATTTTGCATGCTGGAACTTGCTTTCACAACAGGTTGTGCATTATAACACTCCCAGTAAATTTAAATTAAAGCTGTTACTGATACGGTGTTGGGTTCAACAGAGAATGTACATCTCACTCCCTACACTAAATATCTCTAACAATACTTCTTTGAGGGACCAAACTTATTGGAGATATTTGAGATTACGGCATTAGGCTGTTTGTATAAAATATCATATGCCTGCTGGAGTGGGGAGAGGTGGAAGCCATAAGGGTCTAGATGTACAAAGTTGCTGGTAAGGCACCTACGATGTATCTTTAGGTGCCTTAGTCCAACACCTAGGTGCCACAAACATTCTCAAAAGCCACTGGTCAGCTGCTGCCTAACCCTGTATGTATCTAAAGTCCCCGTTGCACCTAAGTTTCCACAGGTAGGCCTATGCAAAACCACCCGAGTTCTGATGCCACCCCTCACTAAGCAGCTATGTGGAACCCTCAGGGCACACTTACAGGAAAAGACAGCCTGAGGGAAGCAGGTCTGGAATTTTTCAGATTCAGGCATGCATGTGTCTCCAGGATACCCAATCGGCCAGTGATTAGGCCCTCAGTTGGGATATGGAAGACCCAAGTTCAAATCCTTCCACTGCCTGATTTAGAGCAGGACTTAAAGCCAAGTCTCCTGCATGCCAGGTGAGTGCCCTAACCTCTTGGGTATTCTGGGTCAGTCTCTTTCTCTCTCCTTTTGCAGCTGTTCCTCTTTTTATAAATATGGAATTCAATATTTCTTGGAGCCAGGACTTCAACTGGACTCTCTCCCACATCAGTGCCCTACCCAACAGGCGACAGAACCACACACTCCCTTTCTCTCTCTCTCTCTGGCCAATTAATAGTTAATTATTTAATGCAAAGTAGAACAGCTCCAAGGGCAGAGACTGGGAGAGCCCCACCCTGGAACACCCAAAGGGCTGGTGGTTAGAACACTCATGGGGGATGCGTAAGACCCGCATTCAAGTCCCTGTTCCCAATCAGGCAGAATAGGGATTTGAATTCAGATTGAGTCTGGCCATTACTATAGCCTCTCTTTATCAACACTGAATCTCTCCACCTTCAAAGTTCTTTACAAATATTATCAAATTAATTCTGAATATCCCATGAAGTTGGAATTATTATCCCTTTATTGTACAGAAATGGAGGTAGAGAGAAGTGAATTGACTTCCCCTAGGCCACAGAGGAGTCACTGTCAAGACTGGAATTAAAATACAGGAGTTGCTGGTATATAATTCTGTGATCAATCAGTGGTGTTGGAACAATGTGTATAGTGGGGGTGCTGCAAGCCATAGAACAAAACTGTAAACCCTGCATATTATGGAAACCACTTAAAGCTGGGGGTGGGCTGCCGCACCCCCAGCACTCCTATGCTCAAGACCATGTCGCTTTCTGTTTCGTTTTACCTATTTGTAATCTACCTGCAGTATAATTTTGTTGATCAACCACAATGATTTGGCTCCTCCCTCTCTCACAGAAATCTTTTTGTACATATACTGTTACCGGGGAAATCTGAGAACCAGCACTCACTTTGTTTTGTTAATCTTTCTCGAGTTACAATCTTGTGGAGCCATCTTTCTATGTAACATTGAGGGTTACCTGGCAAACAGACAAGTAAAATAAACACTGGTCTGTCGTGTGGCTTTGAGCAAAACACTTTACCTGACTGTTCCTCAGTTTTCTCATCTGTAAAATGAGGATAATAATACATGCTTCTTTTGTAAAGTGCGTGGAGTTTAATGGGTGAAAAGCAATGTTGTACAAGAACTAGGTACTAATGTTATAAACACAAAAGGCTAGATCCTCAGAGGCTGTAAATGCAGTTACTCAGATTTACATCATTTGGGAATCTGGCCCAAAGTGCTCAGTCCTGATTTGCAAAAAAATCATGTTTACACTGCTCCAGCGAGCTGAGGATTCCCCCAACATGAGGTGGAGAGGCCAGGCGTTCCAGCAATCCTCACCCATCAGAACAGTTCCTGGGGATCCAGACTCACTGGTGTAGATTAGAGGAGGTTACTGTAATTTATGCTAGGACCAACTCGCACCTAGCTGGTTTAGGATTTAAGGTAGCGAAAAGTAGATATAATGCCACTTCTGCGTCCCCATCCCTAAGGTGTTGTGAGCACGGCTAAAGCACACTTAAGGACTGAAACCCGTCTGTGTGTGCTTGATACACGGGGTATCATTAAACAATTATAGGGTATCATTAAATAATTACTTTACAACCCATACTCAATGGGGACCTCATCCTAAAAGGTTTCAGAGTAACAGCCGTGTTAGTCTGTATTCGCAAAAAGAAAAGGAGTACTTGTGGCACCTTAGAGACTAACCAATTTATTTGAGCATAAGCTTTCGTGAGCTACAGCTCACTTCATCGGATGCATACTGTGGAAAGCATAGAAGATCTTTTTATACACACAAAGCATGAAAAAATGGGTGTTTACTACTACAAAAGGTTTTCTCTCCCCCCACCCCACTCTCCTGCTGGTAATAGCTTATCTAAAGTGATCACTCTCCTTACAATGTGTATGATAATCAAGGTGGGCCATTTTCAGCACAAATCCAGGGTTGAACAAGAACGTCTGAGGAGGGGAGGGGGTAGGAAAAACCAAGGGGAAATAGGTTCACACCCATTTTTTCATGCTTTGCGTGTATAAAAAGATCTTCTATACTTTCCACAGTATGCATCCGATGAAGTGAGCTGTAGCTCACGAAAGCTTATGCTCAAATAAATTAGTTAGTCTCTAAGGTGCCACAAGTACTCCTTTTCTTTTTGCTCATCCTAAAAGAAATCTTTCCTGAACCAGGAGCAATGGAAGCCCTCTACAAGTTGGGTGGTGGGGTGCCCACAGGCACCTGAACTATGGTCCCATCCCCACACTACCCCTTGCCCCCGAGCCCCTGCCCTCCTGCCACCCATTCCCTCTGAGGCTCCGTTCCCAGGCTGCCCCTTCTCACTGAGCCCCCACCCTCACACTTCCCCTTCCCCCAAAGCCTCGCTCCCATGCCACCTCTTCCCTCAAGATCCTGCCCCTGCTTGCTCTTCTCCACCCCCCTCCACTGTCGCTCACCCTTACAGCCAGTAAAAAGTGATGGAGCCATGGTTTCCTGGCCCCCCCATTCCGGCATCCCTGTCCTGAACCCCCTCTTCTGGCCTTCAAACAACCCCCCAAACCTCACCAAGCTCATCATCAGAAGCAAGCTCCCCACAGACCAGGACACAGCAACTCAAAGCAGCACCAGACACTGCCAGAACAACAGATCCAAAACCTGTGGACATGTCTTTACTGCTACAATGAACAATATTCCCCACAACACACCTTTCAAGATCAATGGGTTCTACACATGCCTATCACATGCGATGTACCTCATCCACTGCAGTAAATGCCCCAATAACAACTATGTGGGTGGAACTAGGCAATTACTATGCTCTAGAATGAACTCACACAGAAAAATGATAAAAGGCATGTCCTCTTAGTCCATGTCCTCAAAGGAAACCTGCACAACACCTTCAAAAGTCAAACCTCGGAGCTTAAATTCATAACTTTGCTCGAACTAAATATCATGGTCTTAATAAAGACACTGGATTTATGGCTTATTTCAACAATCTGTAACCCACAAACCCCTCCCCCATTCTTGTCCTATGACTGCAGAGATGTTAGCGGACCACTTCATGTTGAATGGTCCCTTACAATATGTGTTAACCAGTTATGCTAAACAATCTGTTCCCCCTTTTGTATAGCTGTGACACTCTACGTACCTTTCCCAGACATGAAGGAAAGCTCTGTGTAGTTCAAAAGCTTGTCTCTTTTACCAACAGAAGCTGGTCCAATAAAATATATAACATCACCCACCTTTTCTCTCTACTTGACACAAAGATATGTTGGTTCCCCCGCCCCCCGCCCCAAATAATTGAGTTGTAGGGACTGATTTCTGATTGGCTAAAGCACAAGTAAACAATTTAGCATCATATGTTCAGTTTGGTCTTTCCTCACCGTTATCTGTGGAAACTCATGCTAGAATGTTTAACAGCTACTGAGGCTTGATGAGCTTGTTCTACATTTCACCCCTTGGTCTGCACTTGCAGTATTGGAGATAGATATACATCTTCAAATATCTTCCCTGGAGAAATAAAGATGGATTTTAGTTCCTGCACTTGACTGTTCTGTCAAAAACTTGAGGAATGTTATTAGCCACATGTAACATTTTATTTTCATAGATCAACCATGACAGCATGCTACTGCTTATGAAAAAAAAAAGTTACTTTCAAAAGAATATCTGTTTATCTCAGGGTTTTGTACCACCAGCCATCGTCACAGTATCTGACCACCTTCAATGTAAAATCAATAGCAATAGCAAAGTCCCTAGTGGACTTCATAGACTCTCTGGCACTTCTCTCTTTATGGAATCAAAACTCTGAGTGGGTAGAGTTTCTTTGTGGTTTCCCCCCTCCTCCAAGGGATTTGTGGGAGCAAGGGGGTGTCAGCGTTTGCTCCTTTTTTCAGGATTAAATGTCACACATGTAAGGCTGCTTTTTTATGTAACTTTAGAAAAAAATATAAATAAAAAGTGTTAATAAAATTGTTTCAATTTAGGGCCAGATTTATTTATTCTTCTTTGCAGAGTTTAATCCTTTGAGCAAATTAACTGAATTCCCAGGAAACCATTTTTCCCTCCCATATTCTTTTAAAATCAACCAGTCATTGTTTATTTTTTTCTTTTTTATGTTTGGAAAAAACATATTTTTCAGTTTTGTATTTTCACCTCTTCCTGCTCAATCCCACTGAGCACTTCTTAGGAAAAGTCACTTCGTCTTCAGCTGCTACAATAGATTGTTAGAAAGAGGGTGTGGTATTGTCATGCTGTGACGTCTTTCAAACCATGCCTGACTATAAAGGAGGTAGAGAGGTAATGAACCATGCAATACTCAAAAGTAGTTTCCACCGGCTGCTGGGATTTGAAGACTGATTTTATTCTATATCTTCCTTTTAAAGAGAATAGGGAAATTGGATTCAGCTAGCAGTGGCTAATTGCACTGGGGAATAACCGACTGTGTTATTATCAACGTCTCAATGTAAAACTTGGATTTACATATTTCCTTAAAATCAAGTAAGCATTTTTTTTTCACATGTATGCTGGAAATGCTGCAAAAAATCAGAATGAGTCCTGAAGTTCTCACCAATCAAAACATCAGTGAAAGTGAAATTGGTGGTTATAGCACGGGCCAAGGATCTCCTTTGCCTGGGGAAACTGCCAGCCCCAGAAGTTATTCTCAACAGAGCCCATCTTTGCCAGCTTCTGGATTAACAGAATTTAATGCTGTGAGTCCCAAGATCTGTCATACTCCCCCAGTAAAATCCCAGGAGATGTCTGCTCTTACTGGTAAGATTAAAATTTTTTCACATACTTTCAACTATTATGTACGACAATACTGCATTTCTTTGCAAAGCAATACAGTAAGTTGTTGTAAGAACAGTGCATTTTAGGTATGTGCAGTAATAATGTCAAATGGAGATGATCAGTTTATGTAGTTAGCTTATTTTTTATTTTGATGTGGTTTATTCCTAAAGGCAAAAGTTCTTCAATGTCTTGCAGATTGTTGTAGTAATATTCCATGATTTGTTTACCTGTAACATTTTGCTGCTCATTTATTTTCTTAATTATGTTGGGTTCTGCGTGTAATAGTAATATATGACTTGGCGAATAATTATAGAATTGTATACAAATATGTATAATAAATTATTGCCTTTATTAAATGCTTCAGCTTCAAGACTGCACCTGGACAGGTAAATTGATGCATCATCCAGCATTTTTATTATTTAATAGCTTGAAAGAGAACAATAAAATTAACAACAACTTTGCACTTTGATAGTACTTTCATCCAGGGTGTCAAAGTGCTTCACAAAAGTAATTAATTAAGCCTTAAAATATCTGCCAGATGCAGGTATTAGTCCCACTTCTAGAGCTGTTTGAATAGTAAACAACTGACTTGTGAGGTCATATTATTCATAGGTATTCTGTCACCTGCTAAGCATTCAGAAATTCCAAAGGATTCACAAGTTTTAGCAAAAATGACAATTCATCCCAAAGCTCCTATCATAAGTGTAATTTTTGTTACATGGTATCCATTATTCTCCTGCTGAAAATATTTCAAACTCCTAAACAGGGAGCAAAAACAGGACCACGTGACCTGAGTCTGTAGTTCATGTAGCCAATTCCCAGGTCACTCCCCATCCCCTGTAGCCTCTGATATGGTAGCATGTCAAGGGCAGAAAGGGGCATAGTCAGAGCTTACTGAATTCTGGCTATTCTCAGCTGTAAGCAATAACCAGCCAGGGTAGAGCAGTGATTATTGGGTCCAGCTGAAAATCTAGTCCATAGGGTAAACTTAGCAGTGCAACCCTCAGGTTATATTTATCTATATATTACTCCTATCACCACAGGATCTGATCACCCGCCTCACATACATCCCTGTCATTCTAGGCCACCATGGTCTTGGTGTTTAATCCTAATCGCGTCTCCTCTTTTGCGTTAGAGCACAAAGAGGTGCTCTAGGAGCTACAGCGGCTCCCCACTGCCCCAGCGAGCATCACCTCTATCAAACTGTCAGCTGTCAGCAGCCCACGCAGTGAGTCTTGACATATGAGGGTCCTCCTGAACCTAGGCCGCGACGATGCTGTGCTCAGAGATCCCGCCACGTAGCCCAGTTCTTAGAGATTTCAGGACTTAGTGATTTCACTGGGTAGTGGGGAGCTTGCTGCTGCATCCTCTACATTGTTTTTCACTGCAGCGTTGTACCCACACCAGGTCTAAGGTTCAACCTCCCAAGGCTGCTCATCAGTGACTTCAGCTTTAGCGATTGCTGAGCAGAACCGAGGATTCTCAATTGCATCTGGTCTGCTCTGCCTTTCAACACTGGAGGAGAAGGGTTAAATGGTATCTTAGACTCTTTAAACAGGTCCACCCCATCAGCGAAGAGGAACACTTGTTCCCACTCATTTTCACATCACTCCCCATGGCTCAGGACATGAGGTTCAGATGAGGGTGATCCCTCAGTTAGGGCAGTTCTGCTGCCCTTTAGACATACAGTAAGGACAATAACGTTTCATTTTCCCTGTATTCAAGATTAAAGTGAACTTTAATCTGAAGCAGCCAAAACTAATCACTTTGTCAAAGCAAGTCTGTCTGCTGATCACCTAGACAAATTAGATTGGTCTATGCCAGGGATTGGCAACCTTTGGCCCGCGGCCTGCCAGGGAAAGCCTCTGGTGGGCCGGGATGGTTTGCTTACCTGTAGCATCCGCAGGTTCAGCCGATCGGAGCTCCCACTGGCCATGGTTTGCCGTCCCAGGCCAATGGGGGCTGCAGGAAGGGCAACCAGCACATCCCTTGGCCCGTGCCGCTTCCCACCGCCCCCATTGGCCTGAGACAGTGAACCGTGGCCAGTAGGAGCAGCGATCAGCTGAACCTGCAGATGCTGCAGGTAAACAAACCGGCCTGGCCCACCAGTGGCTTCCACTGGCGGGCCATGGGCCAAAGGTTGCCGATCCCTGGTCTGTGCCAATATAGTCTGCTCCTAAGATCTTTCCCCCCAGTTCATCCACAGAAGGCAGAGGAGAGCTCATTCAGACTCTGCTTACACATGTATTCTTTCTCCATTCATGCCCACAGGTTGTAAGCTCTTCAGTCAGATTTTTATTTTATTTTATTGATTGTCTCTTACTTGTTGAGAAGCCCCCTGAACAGTTAGAACATGTTTATCGATACTAAATAAGAGTAATTCTTGAAAATTCAGAACCAGAGAACATATAGTTCAAAGTGGGAATTTTCCCCAACTAACAAATCACCTGAAACTATGTACACCCTCTTAGGGCAAAACTACCTCCTACTCTCCCTATCACACAATGGCTTGTAGCATTTATTTTGTGGTAATTTCTTTTTCAAGTACCTTATTTTGATTTTTTCCAGACTCTACACTGAGCACTTTCCCCCCTCAGAAGCGGTATGTTGGCGTGCGGGTAAAAATGCCAGTGCGGGAGTTGCTGAGAAAAGTCCGGCTTTCCAAAGGGATGGACCCCAGTGACATAAAGGTAAGAATCTACTTGAGTTTGGAGAAGTCACCACATATGAAAGTGTAACATGATGGCAAAGTATGTTACATGTTCTCTCTCTGTGGCTACTGTGCAGATCATACCGCATGGTGTTGCTTCCATCCAATAGAGTTACTCCTTTACGTGAAGAGATAGAAGTCTGCAATCTGGTGCTGTATATCCCAAATTCAAACATTACTAAGAGATTAGAGTGGAGATTTTTTCAAGAGCATGGTAGCAAGGATCTTTTTCGTCCAAAAGAGATCACTGTTTCCATGCTCTGCAAAAAAAAGTATCAGATAGAAGTTGTTAGTATCAGAATTATTTTGCTCAGGTCACATACTGTGCACCAGTTAAATTTTTCTAGTAAATGTTACCATCTCAAAATATATTAATTTTTGTTTATTTGCTTGTTTCCTTAGGAAGCACAATCAATAAGGGCAACTACAACTAAAAGATCTTCTGGAACAACAGGTAAAGTACCCCCTGGGGGGAATGCAAACTCCTCATCCTATAGGTTGATGCCCTCTCACAAGCATACGTACACAAAGAATTGTGTCACAAGACTCTCAGACTTCCACTGGCTACCTATTGTTTAAGGATATAGGGCCAGATTCTCAGCTGGTATACACTGGCATAACTAAAAGAAAAGGAGTACTTGTGGCACCTTAGAGACTAACCAATTTATTTGAGCATGAGCTTTCGTGAGCTACAGCTCACTTCATCGGATGCATACCGTGGAAACTATTTTGTTTTGACAGAGCTATGCTGAGATGATGCTGTGGTCCTATATATTTCAAAGTTGTACCCTTTTAAAAAAACAAACAAATAAAAACCCTCTGTAGACTTAGATCCAGCCAGTTTTATGGAGCTTTTCTCTTCTTCTGCTCCCTCCATTCATCTAGCAAGACCTTTCTCAACGTCCCTTAAAGCACACACTGATCCACCCTCAGAGTATGTCTATGCTCACACAAGTACACATTAACATGTGCACCTTCATGTACTCCACAGTCCTTGTCAGAATTAGCTTTGTTTCTTAAATTCTTTATGGTTCTAGCAGGGCTGCAAAGCTGAGAGACATGCTGCTGTAACAGGGGTGGGCAAACTTTTTTGGCCTGAGGGCCACATCTGGGTATGGAAATTGTATGGTGGGCCATGAACGCTAAAGGAATTGGGGGGTTGGGGTGCGGGAAGGGGTGAGGGCTCTGGCTGGGGGTGCAGGCTCTGGGGTGGGGCCAAAAATTAGGAGTTCAGGGTGTGGGATGGGGCTTCGGGCTGGACAAGGGGTTGGGATGTGGGAGGGGTTGAGGGCTCTGGCTGGAGGTGCAGGTTCTGAGGTGGGGCTGAGGATGAGGGGCTTGGGATGCAGGAAGGTGCTCCAGACTGGGACCGAGGGGTCTGGAGGGTGGAAGGAGGATCAGAGCTGGGGCCAGGGGTTGGGGCACGGGGTGGGGCTCAGGGGTGCAGGCTCTGGGAGGCGCTTATCTCAAGCAGCTCCCAGAAGCAGCAACATGTTCCCCCTACGGCTCCTATGCAGAGGCCCGGCACTAGTCAGGCGGCTCTGCATGCTGCCCCATCTGCAGGCACCACCTCTGCAGCTCCCATGGCTGCAGTTCCCAGCCAATAGGAGCTGCAGAGCCGGCACCTAGGGCGGGGGCAGTGTGCAGAGCCCCCTGGCTGCCCCTATGCATAGGAGCCAGAGGGGGGACATGCCGCTACTTCCAGGAGGCATGCAGAGCCACAGCACGCATGGAGTAGGGCAAGCCTCTGACCCTGCTCCCCAGCTGGAGCATCGGAGTGGGGCAAGTCCCCAACCCCGCTCCCCGGAGGGCGCTCGAGGGCCAGATTAAAAGGTCTGATGGGCTGGATGCAGCCTGCAGGCCGTAGTTTGCCCACCTCTGTGCTATAAACAAGGCTTCCGGCATTTTCACCGTATACTTCTTTTCACCCATGTATCCTATGGGTAGAAATATTGGAGTGAATATTACTTACATTTTTTTTTAAAACTCAAATGTTTTTCTTTTGTTTTCAATAGCAAGAAGAAAAGCTCACCCTTATTCAGAAAAACAGCTCAGACAGGTATGTATGACACCTTTTGCTTCAAGATTTCTGACTCTCCAGGCAAATCACATGTTACCATTCTGAGGCTGAACAGGACACCTGATGACTGAATTTTTGTTTTTCTTCTTGGTGTTTTAGAAAAAGCAAAGTTCTGAGCAAGCACTAAAAGGCTTGGAGGACCTTGATATCTTGGTTGAGGTCCTGGAGGAAGACCTGAACAAGAGCCACTCAAAGCTAGAGTCTCTGAGCCCTATGCCAGCTTGCTGCTGGCACAGCTTTCCCCCTGATATTCAGGCCTCTTGGTGGGAAGCTAAGGGCAGCAAACAACCAGCTGGCAGCCTGCTGGAAAGGAGCCAGAACCTGACCAAATCACAGCTGTGTTGCCCGTTTCCTGATTGCCACCAACTACTGTGTGGACAAGAGGAGAATTCTTACTTACCCAATTATAAAAAAATGCAACACCCAAACTCCCTGGAAATATCATTTCCAAGTAAAAATGAGGAACAGAACAGCTGGCAGATGCAGGATCCATTTATCAGTCCCCAGGGGCATTTCCCAGAGCCTTCTGCACAGGACAGACCTTTCTGCTATAATCCACCAGGACACCATTCAGAGGAGTTCTTGGAAGTTGATGCAACCTCCCAGGACTATGTGGGACATCTGAAGTCAACCTCTGTTTCTTTTGAACAGCAGGACCTTTCTGCCCTTTCTTTCTTCCAGTTCCAACTATACTGGGAGGAGAGTCTCCTGAGAAATATCCCAGTGGACAAGTTGCTTGCATCTGATGAAAATGGGAACAGGTCTGTGACTGTTATATATATATATATATATATATATATATATATAATATATTGCTTTCTCTTTTCTGAAATCTTATCGACAATGGGGAGTGGATCCAATTCCAGCCACTGGTGTTGTGGAAACCTTTAGGTTTGGTCAACACCTAAAACTTAGGTTGACCTAGCTTTGTTGCTCAGGATGTGAAAAATTCACTCCCTTAGGAGATATAGTTGAGCCAAACTAAGCCCCGGTATAGACACCACTCTTGCCTCTTGAGAGGGTAGATGTACCGCAGCTGTGGAAAAACACCATCTGATGCTAGAGCAAGTGTAGCTGCAGCTGTCCCGCAGTATTACTTGTAGCATAGACAAAGCCTCAGTGAGGGCAGTGCAAACTGTAATTTGCATCAATGCAGTTGGACCTGGTTTTAGGTAGTGCCAAGTTCTATCGGTGCCGATAGTAACTTTGCCTGTCCACACTAGAGGTTTGCACAGGTGTAGTTAGCCCACTTTCTGGCTACTGACAACTGAAATCAGGACAGCATCCCGGTGTAAACAAGGCCAAGGACTGAACTGTGAGCAGCTAGAAGAAAATGTAATCAAAGGCACCTGTTCTGAAACAATTCCTTTATGCTCCCGAGAAACTGATTTGCAACAATACGACTCCTTAACATTGTTTACCAGGCTGCAAACAGTCTATGAATAATTACTTTTTTTAGTAGCTGGCAATAAAAATGGGTGAGGAGATTAGCAATGTATGTAAGTTTTGATGTAGTGTGCAGGCAGCAGACTTCCAAAGAATTGGGAGCGGCTTCTCTGGAACTGACTCGAAGACAACAAGGATATTGATCCTATTTCAGTAGAATAAAGTGTGCTTAAAGAGCAAATATTTGTTTACGCAAACAAACAAGTCTTCCCCCCCCTCCGCCCCCCAAAAAACCCCAACCACTTGATTTCCTTCACAGCTCAACCAGTTTAAGGAAGCTGATGTAAAACAGATGCCACCTTTCTTAAAACTGGCCTAGTCTCAGCAGGGATGAGACTTCTTGATTGTCTTTAAAACACAATCAAGGGGATCCAAACACAATCTCATTTTACAGGATTGCAACATTACAGGAAACAAAATGTAGTAAGTGGACCACGTGCTATGCCGAAGAGTGCTCCTGAATACAGCAATAAAATTATAGAAATTGCTGTTTACCTTTATTACTATAATTGCATTACCATTACTTACAATAAGCCACCCACTGTTAAATCTCTAACATCTTCTGCACTCCTTTTTTTACATCCCCCCTGAACAGATGCACAAAATGTCCTGTGACCAAGAAATTAAAATATTCATCAATTCCTGTTCACGTGGGACCTAAAGGGCCAAATTCTCATTGGTAATCTTTAACTGTGTCCACAAAAGGTGCAAATGCCAGGCTGGATATGGCAATAACCATATGCATGTACTAGGATCTATTTGTTCTACACAAAGACTAAGTCTACACAGCGAGCTAGGGGTGAGATTCCCAGCTTGCTTCTGCAGAGGGGTGAATTTCACCTAAAAAGAGAAACATTGTTTTGCAGCTGGAGTTAGGAGTTATGTTTTGGTTTTGGACAGGAGGGTTTCTACATTTCTCCACCTGTCCCATACCAGAGAACAAGGGTTGCCAATTCTCCAGGATTGTCCTGGAGTCTCCAGAAATTAAAGATTAATCTTTCATTAAAGATGTCATGTGATGAAACTTCCAGGAATATGTCCAACCACACTTGGCAACCCTAAAGAGAACCCTGGTAAGGGAGGATGGGGAAATGGGGTGCACACACAACCCCTGGCAGGGTAGAGGTTGGGGGATTGTGTCTCTGAAATAGAGGGATGGGAGACAGGTGCACAGGGAGCTTGTGGGGTGAAATGGAGGGATGCAGCTAGCCCCTGGTATGTGGAGTGATCTCAGCCTACAGATCTATAAAGTGTGTGTGTCTACCTTCACCCCCTCAGTTAATAGAGAGTAAAGAATAAATGACTGAAATACCAAACTGTCCCCAAAGTTTCTGATGCCTTATTTTACACACTGAAAAAAATTGTTCCTTTTGCTTTAAGATACCATCCCTGCGGTTATTTGAGAAACCTTGCTCACATTTGCTGAATGTTCTAATGCATTACAAACCCTGACCTATTCCAGGCTCCTGCACAAGGCTGTCATTCAAGGAAGGAGAGCACGGGCTTATGCACTTGCACAGAGATTGGCATCTCTAAACAAAATTGATGAGAAGGATGCAACCAAACGGGTATGACACTAACTGGAAAAGAAAATCGGGCACTTCTCTAACATATTAAAGGATCCCTAAGCATTTTCCAAACATTGATTTTAAACTCCTAACACCCCAGTCAGCCAGGTATTACTACTGACATTTTACAGATGGGGAAACTGCGGTATAGGGAAGTGAAATGATTTGCACAAAATCACACAGCAAGTCAGTGGCACAGCTAGGAATAGAACCCAGGAGTCCTGACACCACTCCCCTCCACCAGTAGACCACACTTCCTTCCCAGAGCCAGGAATAGACCCTAGAAGTCTTGACTCCCAATGTTTCCCCCTAGCTGCTAATCCATGCTGGTTAAAGACTTTTCATTTTTTTCCACTGTAAAGTCTCTCTCCCCCCCTCTCTTCTTATTAGACGGCATTACATCTAGCTGCTGAAAAGAACCAGCACCTGATGGTCAATGATTTGATTTCTCTGGGAGCCAATGTCAATGAACAGGACAGTTTTGGGAAAACACCACTCCATCTGTGTGCAGAGAATGGGTACTTAAGAGTTTTGGATGTAAGTAGAGCTTTAATTAGAGATACAGTTATAATTACACTATCATATGCACTGGATTTTTCTGCCTGCATTTTGCAGGAGACACATGCATATTCTGCCACGCAAAATGTGAGACGTCTCTACAGATATGAGAAACCATCCCAGCGGAGATGAACTGGTGTCACTATTTTTATTGTTTTATTGTACTGTGGCAGTGCCCAGAGGCCACAATCAATATTTACAATCTCTGCATCATCCTCCTTTCAGGTTCTGAACAAATGTAAAGAAGGCGGCATGCATGTGGAAGTGGATCGAACTGACCATTGCGGTAAGAGATGCAATTTGAACTACAGTGAAGCTTACTGCAGACTCCTCCAAGGCTCCAAACTCTAACCTAAGTAATTTTAAACCCCAGAAATTAGGTAGGAAATATCAAGTTGGCAACCCCATTGTATTGATCCTGCTGGGAAGGGCTGATCTCCTCCAGCTCACTGAGGCTGGTGCTTTGCCATGCCACTGGGATATAAAAAAGGTAGAAGTGGTTCTCTATAGGGAGAAACTCCAGGGTGAGGGCTGAGCAGAAGACCCCTGGGAATAGCTAAGCCTGGGAAGAAAGCTTGAGCTGAACATTATCTAATTGTTGGTGTTTTTGTTAAAGCCAAAATACCCAAGCATTTGGATTTAGTCCCTAGCAAGTGACTGATGTCATTGTGGTTCTTCCTGTCCAGGTTTAACACCATTGCACTGTGCAGTTCTTGCTCACACTGCATTAGTGAGGGAGTCTCAAAAAATCCTCAACCACACTGACACGCGAAAGTTTCTGCAAATGCGCAAAGATCAAATTCTTGAGGGAATTAATTGTTTATTACAAATGGGAGCAAACCCTGGGCTGCAGGTGAGTGTCAATATCTGGGTAAATGACTTGTTTGCTTGTTTTTGTGGGTGGGTGGGTAGCTTTCATTTTCCTCCCTTAATTTTAGATTCTTTTTTTCATAGAAACCAAAATCATGTCAAACTGCCACTCACTTTGTAAAAATCCAGGAAAATAAGGAGATGACGTGTTTCCCACAATATCATGGCCCCAAAAGGGAGGACTTTCTTCAGGAGGTAATTCTGTTAATTTGGTGAAAAGATAATTGCACAGGATATATAGAGTTAATATCCAACAAAGAAAACACCATAGGTTAAGCTATAAATGTCTACAAACACAATGGCTGAGGTTCGGGCTGTGCATCTAGGGGGCCCAACCAAAAAAAGGTACAATTCAGGGGGAGGGGCACTATGGTGGCTTTAATATACCTTTGTACCCTCCCTATTCTGGGTTGTTGTAGGGGCTACTCGAATTTACAGCATTCCCCCTCCCCAGCAGGACTGCCAATGGGTTGCAGCACTGGCTGCAGCAGAGTCTCCATCCCCACTCCTTGCCCACACGCTACACTGAGGCTTTTGAGGGGGCCAGCACAGGGAAGCTGCACCAGGATAATTCTTTCCTGCTGACTTTCATGTCCCCATAAGCTGCCATAACAAACAGTTATCTATAAGAGCTTAATACAGACAAGGTGTTATTTTGTTAATATTTATTCTAACCCCTGTCGATGAAATATCAGCACCACCCAAAACCCACGCTACAAAAATAGAAAATATTTGAATTTATCTTCTGGGTCTTAGTGCATCTTGTAAAATTTTTGCCTGACTCTTAGGTTGTAAGTGCCTTGGGATGGAAACCAAGGCTCCAACCCTGCAAACACTAACTCAGGTGCTTAACTGTCTGCAGAACTGGGTCCAATGGTGAAATCCCACCCCACTGAAGCCAATAGGAGTTTTGCCATTGACTTCAGTAGGGCCAGAATTTCACCCTAAATCTGTCTGTATCTTGCCAAGGGCAGAGCAACAAACCATCAGAACTTAATTAATAATAATAATAATTCTGAATTCCTCTCAGTCCCTTTGTCACCATTTCATTGACTGAATATGCCTCATAAGAGCCTCTTGTCTGCAAAGATTCCTGGAAAGCTAGCAAGACAATTAACATAATAATAATGTGAAGCCAATACATGTGATTATTCATTGTATGCGTATGTACAACAGTAAACGTGCCTCCTTAATATTTGTGTTCCTTAGGAAATAAACGAGGTGGGGGCAATAAAAATAATTTCAACCCAGATTTTAATGGACTCCTTTATCACTAAATTAAGAGACTGCTGAACTTGCCATCTTCTGTCCCTTTGGGATTACAGTAGAGTAAGGAATCTGGCCCCTGCATGTCAGGACCTGAATGTATCCATAGTGAGGAAATGAGTTCATGGGGATGAGTGAAAATGCTTGACTGTTTTGGATGCTTCATTTGTACAGGACTGTGGCTTGCCGAACGTACTGAGTGGAGGGAACCTTCCATATTTACAAGAAATGTCTGAGCTTCTTTCCTCTTCATCTTCAAATGTCTTTGGCCATGTTGTTAAAGGTAAAATTTTGATGAAGGCAACTGTGCTGCATAGTTAAGGGCATCCTAACTGAATAGCTATAGTGTAGAAGCTGCTCACCTAGGGTTGCCAGGTGTCTGGTTTTCAACAGGAATGCCCAGTTGAAAAGGGACCCTAGCGGCTCCGGTCAGCACCACTGGCTGGGCCATTAGAAGTCCAGTGGGTGGTTCACCATGGCTAAGGCAGGCTCCTTGCCTGCTCTGGCTCTGCGTGGCTCCTGGAAGCGGCCGGCATGTCCGGCTCCTAGGTGCTGGAGCAATCAGGGAAGCTCTGTGTGCTGCCCCCGCCCTCAGCGCCAGCACCGCAGCTCCCATTGGCCGGGAACCGTGGCCAATGGGAGCTGTGGGGGTAGTGCCTGTGGGCGTGGCAGCCACACAACGTGCAGAGCTGCCTGGCTGTGCCTCCACCTAGGGGCAGGACATGGTGGCTGCTTCCAGGAGCAGTGCAGAGCCAGGGCAGGCAGGGAGCCTGCCTTAGCCCTGCTGCACCACTGACCGGGAGCCACCTGAGGTAAGCGCTGCCCGGCTGGAGCCTGAACCTCCTGCCCCAGATTGGAACCCCCTCCCACACCCAAACTCCCTCCCAGAGCCCACACCCCCTCCCACATCCCAACCCCCTACCCCAGACCTGAGCCCCCCATCCGGGCCCACACCCCACACCTACTCCCTCACCCCAACCTCCTACCCCAGCTCTGAGCCCCGTCCCACACCCAAATTCCCTCTCTGAGCCCACACCCCTCACCCCCTCCCACACTCCAAACCCCTCAGCCCCAGCCCAGACCCTCTCCTGCACCCCAAACCTGTCATCCCTGGCCCCACCCCAGAGCCCATACCCCCAACTGCAGCCCTCACCCCAACCCTCTGCCCCAACCCAGTGAAAGTAAGTGAGGGTGGGGGAGAGCAAGCGACAGAGGGAGGGGGGCTGGAATGAGTGGGGCCGGGGCATCAGAGAAGCGGTGGGGCGGGGCCTCAGGGAAGGGCAGGGCAGAAGCAAGGCATGGGTGTTTCGTTTTGTGCAATTAGAAAGTTGGCAACCCAATGCTCACCTGTAGAATAGTCTTCCACCCTCCCCCCCCCCGCCCCAGGATCCTTACTTACCGCTCTGTATCCCTCATTCCTGTTTGATCATTTGCTGTCCCCTGAATTTAGCTGAACCCTGGGTTTCATGGTTTCTCCACTTAGGCTGGGGAAGGGGCCTTCAGCTGTGGGCAGGCTTGCGCCCACCCACCTTCCTGGAACTTGAGTAGGTATATGTTAGCATCATATGGCTTGATCCAGAGCCAATGTAGTCAAGGAGAAAAATGCCTACTGATTTCAAAAGACTTTGGATCAGACCCAGAGTTCTGCACTTCACTGAAATCACCTTTGCCTGCAGAGACAAGTAGAAAAATAATGTAGAATAAATAAAACAAGACAGCTACTATTGAACTGAATGCTTTGTTTATCTGTTTGTTTGCCTTCTAGGGATGTGCCAGTAGGTTCATTATCCCCACCTCATGCTCCGCAGCTGTTGTTGAGGAACAGCCAGAAAACAGACTGTAAAAGTCTTTTGAATTTGTTAAAACTTGAGCTGCTGATGAAACACCCTCGGAGAGCCCAGAATTGGACTAACTGAAATTAGAGAGGTCTAGTTTTCAAAAGTGCTGAGCACTCACAGCTCCCTGGGAAGCCAGTTCAAGTTGTGGGAGCTCAGAACTCTGAAAATTGAGCCTTACAGTATAGGTGCCTAATTTTGAAAATGTTGACCATAGATCTCCGGAGTCCAACCCCCTAAATGCCAGTACAAGATTATTCCCTACCATATGAGTTTAATTTTCAGAGATGCTACACACCTGCAATGGCATGTAAAGTCAATGAGAACTCCAAGGATGGTGTTATCACAGATTTTTAAGGCACGCACTGAAAAAAATTCCTGCAACTGACCACGTGTTTTCAACTACGGGCAAGTTTTTTTAAAGATACAATCAGAGTTTATAACAGGAGAAGACTTTATATGTAAGTAGTCTGGAACTATTAAGTTGTATGATCAACAGGAGAAAATTTTCTTCTATATGTATTCACAATATTCAGTGTCATCTTTATACCAAGTAACTTTCAATTTAAAAAAAATCAACACTGTTATCACAGAATAATTGGGGATCTGTTAGGAAATTTTAGAGACTTAGTAACTACTTCCAGAAAACCTCAATACCTGTCTCCAGATTTAGTCTCACTTTATTGTAAACGCTGATTGTGAATTAGCTGGTTTCTATGAAACTTCCTTGTTTGCTTCATATGGAGCAATATATAACTCATAAAAGGATTGATCCACAGCAATCAATTCATATATCCCTCTCTCTTTGAAATAAATGGGAGAAATTTTATTCATGTGTAAACTTGTACAATCAGGGTTACAGGTAACAAGTACTTACAAATGTGATCTATTTTCCCCCAATGTGAATTATGTCTTTGCATTTTGTTTTTAATAAAGTGTCTCATTCCTCTCATTGAATATTTTTGAGTATTAAGCTCTGAGAGCTACTTTTCAATGGATGATGGATCAGGCCCTAAACTTCTTACCTTTTAATCAGCTAAACAATGTTCTTATATCAGGATTTTTTTATATTCAGGTTTTATTTTCCCCCAGAGTGAGGAACAGTCTGAATAAGAATTATAACTGCGTGTATTTAAAATAAATTATTCTTTATTATATTGTATGTTGAATATTCACTCCCTGATTTCCATATATCTCCTCAGTGTTGGATATTGAATGAGGTCTTTCTTTCAGAGTTTTACCCAAAATAGAACTATTTTCCTTAATTTGGTTTCTTTTCTATTTTATTTCATCCATCTCTACTATTGTTTGCACTTTAACTCTCGCCTGGATGAAGGATGTCAGGAGTCATTTCTAGGCTTTGGGACAGAGAACCTGAACCTACCAGTGGAATTAGGCTTTTCTAGGGATTTGCAATATTTTGGAATTTTAGTTTGTTTTTTAAAAGAAAAGATCATGGTGAATGTTTCAGAGACCACTATATACAATAAATCTTGATTTTCTTATACCACATGCATGATAGAACTCAGGAATATTGTATCACTTTATAAAACTGAGAAATAAGAATTAAGGACTAGATCTAGCCCCCACCAAAGTCAACGGAAAGACTTTCATTGACTTCAATGGCCTTTAAATCCTGGAATACAACTAAAGAAGTACAAATGAGGCAGCATAATAATAGAGATTTTAACTTGTATTAGTGATCCTTTGTACTGAAGTCAAATCAGTTGTGGACTTTACAGATAGAAGTGTAAAGAGTACAGAATCAAGATGTACAATAAGAACATAGTACTGTCCTTATTTCCATGGGATCTGTGTATGTGAGGGCAGAACTTGAACCATTGATTTGCATCACTTATTAAATATTGTGCTCAAAACTGAATTAACCATTGTAAAATATATAATTTACAGGCTTTATTTTAATTGCATGAAGACTCAGTGAGAACTTTGTCTAATTTGGACTGAATTATGTTCCACTATTTTTCATTGTCAATAAATGCTAATAATTTCACACCCATGTATTTACTGTGTTACCTATTGGTATCAGTGTTGCATTACATTATAAAGTAAAAGATAGTTAGGAACTTGGAAATAAGAGCATCTTATGCACTAACAATCTGCTTAAAGTAGTCATTATTAAAAAGCGGGTAATACCACCTTTACCAAAAGTGAAGAGAGAGATTCTTAAACCAGACTTTGGTCTGAACAGAGAGCCTTGGTTTTTAGACAGTCACTCTTGCAAGGAATCTATTTGGAACCTATAAACATTCCTATACCAACTCTGCAAATAGTGCAGTTCTTATAACTTATTTACATTATGTGAAATTCAAGCTATAAAACTGATCTTAATGTGCTCCTTTTATTCATTCCTCATTGGAATATAGAAATAGGAAAGATGTTCTTTTAAAAAAGGTTTTTTTTTCTCTCCCTTGTCTCACCCACTTAAATGTATTTTATAATCATGTCTAAAAATTTCTAGCTTCAGATCAGAAACTAATCTGTGAATCAGGGTAACAGAGACTTCACTAATGCAAGAGTTCATAGAGGGAGAGGCTGTTTTAACTATCAATCACATAAAATATTTCAGGCCAAAAGGGGGCATTCCTGGGAAAGAAAAGGCTTAGAATAGGAATTCTCTTTTATAAAAATATATTGCACTTCTATAACTTTTATCTAATCATCTCTACACTTCACAAACATTTATAAAGCCTCACACCAATCCTATTGGGTAAGATATGAGATATAAAGGGCTCACTTTCTCTACCACTGAAATGCAACCCTGTCTGTGTAGAACATGGTAGATATTTAACACCAGCACAGAACACAATAGTTTGATGGGAAGTGAAGAACACAGTATTTAACTGGGGAATTCGGGGAGGCAATACGTAATTACCAATATTGCAATCTGGCCAGGACACTTACGTTAACTCCCTGATTCATACAGAAGTTGAGTATAGGATCTTTAATGACCACAGTTGTTCCAACTCAACATTTCTCTTTTACATCTCTTTGGAAAAAAGACGCCCTCTGGCAATGCAATTCCCTGACACTATGCTTGGTACAGATTCATTACTGAGTCAGAGGATCACATCAAAAGGTGCTATAGTCTTTCCGAACTTAACTAAATAGCTCCTCCCAAGACTTTGTAATAAAGAAATAAGATGGGTTTGCAATATAGGTTCAGGATTTACAGCGCAAAAAACAAACTATTAAATGCAAAGAAACGACATTTTCAGGCAACATTAAGGTTGCATAGTTAAAACTGCAGGAAGCCAAGAAGTACACCAGTTAAGGTTCCAACAGGAGTGTTGACCAGATTGTTCATTAAGGATGTTTTATGGTAGGCTTTGCAGGACTCTTCCAATTCCTGTAGCTATGGAAAGCTAACCTGGGATTTCTGTGCTGCCTCACATAGTTGCCATATTCTGGATTTAATTAAATTTCCTTTTTAGCTTTGGGGTGAATACCATGCAATGGAGGAAGAGGCAGAAATGTTTGCTGAATGGGTTATCTTGAGGAATACTAGCTAAACGCTAAGGTTTATGAGGCATTTTGACACCTACTCTCATCTGCCTCCTCTGGATTTGATGGCATTCCGTTTTTGAAAGGCATTATCTTCCAAGAATGAAAATCCTTGGCTGGAAAAGAGTCCTATAAATTCCTTGCACTTGCAGTGGGGTTCTGACTAGGGTTCATTCAAATGGCATAAGTAGTGGGCAATAAATAGTCAATTATCTCAAATAGCAGATGTGCATATATAACATATTCCATTGTGGCATTTGCCTACCTTTCTGGAACTACTCAAATTTGCCTATAAAATCCTTATTCTACATTAGCTACAAAAAGACTGGGAGCCACGACTTTCTGAGTTCTAATCCTGGCTCTAACACTTCCTCCCTCTGAGGCCTTAGGCAAGTCACTTTGCTTCTCTGCCTCATTTCCCCATAGATAAAATAGGGATAATATCACTTACTGACTTATCACCCAGGTCTGTTGTGAGGACCGATTAGTTGTGTATCTAAAGTCCTTTGAAGATATAAAAGCACCATATAAGTCCAACCAGCATGTAGTATTACTTTAAGACAAAGAAAAAGTGCAGGAGCCTGGCATTTAAATGCAAAAGTCAAACTGTAGCACAGAAAGAGACAAAACAAGCACCTGGATCAGATGTAATGCTTTAAATGCCTTTTGGGGAATTTTTGCATCAGGAGAGAGGATGTTCATTACGTAACTGTTGCAGACATGCTATGACTTGAAGAAAAGTCAGGTGAACTGCTGCATTCTGTGCAGAGGATTTATCTACCTACAGAACAGCACTGTTACATACTGGACTTATTTGCATTCAGAGGCTAGGACTACCACAAAAAGACTAGCAGTGTAAACAAAAGACAGGGTGAATATGATCCCCTTTGACTTACAAAATCCTAAAGTAATTTGAGTCAATTCACGGCTGTCTCCTTTCACAGAGATTTTGTATTTAATATTGGTTTCTCTCCTGTAAGAATAATGTCCTGAGGTTGTCTATCCCTCCACACCATGGGAGCTGTAGGCAAGAGAGGTCTGCTGGGTTCCCAGAGGAAGAAAACCTCCCCTTCCAACCAAGGGTGATCAGATAGCAAGTGTGGAAAAAAAAAATAGGTGCCAATATAAGACAAAGCCCCAAATATTGGGATTGTCCCTATAAAATCAGGACATCTGGTCACCCTATTCTAAGGACACGGAGCAGCCGTGAAGCTACTTCACACAGTCACAGATGTAATAACCCTTGCAGATACAATCCTTCCCTCCCTAGCAGTGCTAGGGTGCAGATATCTGCAGAATAGCTTCTTTGGCTCACAGGGCCAATCTTCAAAAAATAATCTTCAAAAAAAAAAAGTAATCTTCAAAAATATTATTAACATATACATATAGTGCCATCTGTTTTCATAATACCTTGCAAAAAAGAGATAAGCATATTCTTGGTTCCCCAAACAGCTTGCAGTCTATCTATGACTACTAGACAAATACTCATAAGTTATGGGGTAATGGTTCAGGAGGGGGTGGCTGAGGGGATTACGGAGGATGAGAAGACTGGAGGGATTTCACGGAGGAGTGAGAGGGTGCTTGGCAAACAAGAGAGACATTATTCCAGGTGTTAGGTTCAGCATGATGGAAGACGCAATATGGTAAGTGGAACCAAGAAATGTCAGAGAAGAGATTCTGACCCACATACTCAGCAGCATGCAGTTCTGTTCAGCAACAAAGAAGCCACCTGTAGTTCCCTGATTTTATAATCAGTTTTACACCAGTTGCAGCCAAGTGGAAAGCAGCCTGAGAGCTGCTTTAATCTACAGTGGCTGCTTCTGCCCCCCACCACAGAACTGTCCACCCAGGAACTGTGCTCTGGCAGACCCCTTTCCCACATGCTATGCCAAGGGCTGTAGGCATGGTGGTGTAGAACCTGGCTATCCCAGTTCTATGCCTTCTGGGGAATGCCCCATTGGGGAGATCTGGCAGCTTTCTGGCCCTCTTGTAATACCAGCACAGTGAAAGGGTGACTGTTCTCAGCAGAGAATCCAGATCCATTTCTCCTTTCATCCCAAGGAATATGTCCTGGAGACCATGCATTATAGTGTATACAGAACAGCTGGTGTACAAAGCACCATATGACAAGTGACCAGTGCCAAAACAAACAGCATCTCCCTGATGCAACCAACTTCAGTTGAAAAATACCATATCCTACATAATCAACCGCAAAGCAAAAGCCAATATTATGATTTTTTTAAAAAACAGTTTCCTGACTAGCAAATTCTAATTTCCTGAATAAAGCTGAGATCTTTGAGTGGGGGAACCATGCAAATGTTGGGAGGAAAGGCTCTTCCACCCAGAACAGAGAGCAAGTCCCTTAGCTTGTAGGAGTGGCTACGATATGACGTACCCTACCACAAACCCACACACACAGTGTTGTGATACAGTGCTTCTACACAGTTCATAGACTCACTGGCCATTCCCCCCTTCCTCCTAAATCTCCCACAAGCTCTCCTCCAAGCACTCCTGAGGAGAGAATCACTGCACAGCTTGGTTCCATGGCACTCAAGGGCCTGCAAGATTCAGTTCTAAATGCATCAATTCAGGTCTGAGATCCTGGTCTTTGTGACTAGGCAATAGGATTCAACACACCAATGTGAACTAGTTGCCTTTGTTACTAGCAGTTTATGTACCACAGCCTTGGGCTGAACATTTTCCTGCCTTTTTTTTTTTAAACCCACTTGCTGAGCTCTACCTCAAAGCAGGCAGCGGGCAGCAGTGGGTCTATCTGGAAGAGATCTGGGAGAAGTCGCTGAAGAAAAGTGAGGGTGTTTTTACCTTCTAAACTCTCTGTGATGCCTGAAATATGAAGATTATTTCTTCTTGCCCTGGTTTCCAAGTCATACAATTTCTCCTCATTGTCATCTTTGGGGGCAGACATTTCCCCATTTCTCTCCTTTATTTCAATGGCTGTTCTCTGGAGCTCATCTTCTGAGTCAGGCATTTGGGATGTGATGTCTGAGATATCATCTCTCTGTGAAAATGTTGTCCAATTTCTCTACCAGGAAGGCCCTTTGGCATTGCTCTAGGCCTTGCTGCACTGTCATAGTGAGGAGGAGTCTGTTTTGGGGGGGTCAAATCCAGCCTCTCTTTATGCCTTTGTTTGTCATTTAGATCCAGATGTGATGATCCCGTAAGTCTCCAAGGAGCTTTAATTTCTGAAAGCTGGAGTGCAATGAGGTATCCAAAATAACCACCACATTTCACGTGACGAGAGCAAAGAATAGGAACCAAAATGCCATTGCCTCCTGGTTACTGTATGACCTCACTCAAATATTCACCAGTGACAGAGATCTAAGTACAGGAAAGTATGCCGCATCAATTAATACAAAGTTTAGTGGCAGGTTTTGAATTTTAGGTGCCATTCGTTATGAATATGTTTATTTTATGGAACCAGCCAGTTCCCACTGCTGCTCATTAATGGCCTGAGTGTGAGTCCTTCCACTCACTGGTTACTCACATGAGTAACTGGACACCACTGGGAGTAAGCAGTTTACAACCTGACCTTAACAAACCACACACATTTTTGGAGCATTAAAAGAGTGCGACTAAACCAGAGTTTTTAAACTGCATTAAATACACAATTACATGGAAACTGAGAGTTAAATCTGCCACAGCTCCCCTAACTTATCTTGTTTATTTCTACCTATTACATCACAAGGGCTGAGGTTATGCCTCCTGTACAGATCTCTCAGGCCTTTATGTAATACTTTACTAGAAGTGAGGGCATAAACATATTTTTATACCTTCCTACAGTCTGTGGTGAAGTCCCATTTTAATCAAGCAAGAAATACCTGGCTATGAATTATTTTGCTCACATGCTGGTAAGACACTAGAAAACTCAGATCTTGAGATGAACAGTAATTAGACCCATGCATGCTAAGGACTTTGTGAGTACTTTGGCAACCGCTGAGGAATCATTTTCTAATGCCTGCAGGTGTACGTGTTTGAGTCACAGGTAATGTGACCTTTCCATTTCGCTGGAATCATTACTCACCCATAAAGGCATTTCCGCCATGATCAAATGCCAGATAATCAGCTTCTCTGGAACCCTGCAATTCTTAGAATTCTCAGCCAGACATGTTGTCGCCTATAATAAAATACACAAACACAGTTAAAGTCCATCTTAAGTATATTTACATAAACCATGCAATATGTCTGATGTTGGATTTTCACTTGCCATGTATATGAACGGTTATACTGAGAAGAATTTCTCCCTAGTTTGCTAATATTATCAGATGCACTTTAGCACAGAAACTCAATGGCAAAACAATGTACTGTGTATTGTAATGACAATTATGCATCCATAATGAATTCATCACAAAGTATGTTGGGGTTTTTACAAGGCAGATTTTGACTAGGACTATATACCCAGTAAGAACTCCCTTTACACCTCTACATGAGCTAACCTGACATTGGGTCCAACACACAGAAATAAAGGGGGCTATGCACCTTCTTACCTCTTTTTCAGAATAGGTGGGCAGTGAGTACATGGAATGTTGACTCTACCTCCCCCAACGCCATGGCCAGCACAGCTGAGCCAGAGAAGGGGAAGGAACAGTAATTTACTGCTGCCAAAGGCCAATAACAGATAACTTCCATCCTAAGGGTAGGAGAAGTGAGGGGGTGGGAGGGATTGTGATTCTCAGAGTCATTATGCCTTCCAGTGCTACTCTTTAGTGATGCAACTTATACACCATCCTTGGCTCAGGGCTGTGCATAATGTCACAATCAAGCTCTTAAATTGGTCAGCTTTTGATATATGTAAGCTTCTCCTAAATATTCCCTCAGTGAACTTGTGCAATGCAAACAGAGCAGCATCTAGCATTAATTGGTCCCCTTTACAAGAGGCAGGCTCTTGTAAACATTATCTGGAAAAAAAAATTTACATGGAAAGTAATAATGTATGTGAACATGACTCAGAGACAGGTCTGCATATGAGCTTCTAGGAGAGGGTTTTACCCTACCTGGAGCTATGTGAACAAGTTCTCTTCTTTCTTTAACAACCCTAATTAACCTTTTATACAGGAAACTAGACCAATCTTCTTGAACTGCCCTATTAACCATAAGCCATTACAAACATGCTGACATCTCACTCAGTTTGTTATGCAGAGAATAAGGTAATTATAATTACAAATTATTTTTGAACAATAATTCCCAGAAATGTAATAAGAATATAGCAGAAATCATCTTTGTTTAGGTTTCACTCACATCACTACCTTACAGACACACTTCATCCTTCAGTTGCCTTAGGGCTTGTCTACACACACAAGTTCTACTGTTTTAATTGTACCACTATAGTTAAAGAGGTCCTACCTCCTCTAATATGGTTGCAGAAAGCAGTATAATGGTGTTTTATATTAGTAAAGTCATATCCACAAAGGTAGGGGAATAAGCTACACCAGTATACAGTGTTTTTATATTAATACAACTGTGTCTGTGTTAGAGGTTGTCCCTAATTTAACTATTTTGGTTAAAAACACACACACACACACACACTCTAACTGAAATAGTTATACTAGAGCAACAACTGGGTTAAGAACAGGTCTGAATTATCAGCTCCACAGTGGAATAGAGTGGGGTGGTCCCATAGGAGGTATTTGCTCTACCACTTAAGAGATGCATTGAGCGGGCTTAAACAATGTAATTAGTTACTAGGTTCTCTCCTTTTTACAGTAACATATTGCATTTAATTGTCTCTTCTTCTCTCCCATCCACTTTCCTTCACTCGTTTAAAAAGAAGAGGGAGCAATGGAACTTGAGCTCTCTGGTTACATTGGATGCTCTCTCTCATTTTATTTCTGTAAAGAGTAAAGTCAAGGAACATAACTAATAGAAAGAAATCTGCCTTTATCGCTGTCACTGGGAGAACTGCATGCAGTGTTGTTGTAGTCATGTTGGTCCCAGGATATTAGACAGACAAGGTGAATGAAGTAGTATCTTTCTTTGGACCAACTTCTGTTTGTGTGAGATACAAGCTTTCAAGCTTACACAAAGCTCTTCTTCAGGTCTGGGAGAGCTCTCCCTTCAAGAACAATTTAAGTTTTAGCTGCACCCTGTTCCTGATTTAAACCAAGAAACCGGGCCTTGTGATGGTTATATTACAGGGGACCTGTAGACCTAAGACCAAGGAAGCTGTATAAAGGTAGGGTCTTTTCCTCATCGTGGAAGGGAAGTAAAGCAAGGATAATCTGATGATGGCTCTGACATCTGCTTCATTGTTTAAGGCCCCAGGCCTGGAGCTCATAGAAGAGGGAGCATGAGAGCTTCTCTGTCTGACCACCACCGTGTGTTTTCATTGGAGTTCAATAAGGGGAGGATACTGACAGGTTCTCAAAGGGGAAAGAGATGGGGTGAAAGTTTTGGACTGCTGATTTTTTAGAAGTGTTTGTTACCCCAGAAGAGGTAGAAAAGGATAAAGGGGGTAAAAAACAAGGCTGATGTCATGGTAGGGGTCTACGAATGACCACCTAACCAGGAAGAAGAGGTGGATGAGGCTTTTTTTAAACAAATAAAATCATCCAAAGCACAGGACTTGGTGGTGATGGGGGACTTCAACTACTCAGACATCTGTTGAGAAAATAACACTGCAGAGCACAGATTATCCAACAAGTTCTTGGAATGTATTGGAGACAATTTTTTTTATTTCAGAAGGTGGAGAAAGCTACTAGGGGGGAGGCTGTTCTAGATTTGATTATGACAAATAGGGAGGAAATGGTTGAGAATTTGAAAATGGAAGGCAGCTTGGGTGAAAGTGATCATGAAACGGTAGAGTTCATGATTCTAAGGAATGGTAGGAGGGAGAACAGCAAAATAAAGACAATGGATTTCAAGAAGGCAAACTTTAGCAAACTCAGAGAGCTGGTAGGTAAAATCCCATGGGAAGCAAGTCTAAGGGGAAAAACAATTGAAGACAGTTGGCAGTTTTTCAAAGAGACATTATTAAGGGCACAAGAGGAAACTATCCCACTGCATAGGAAAGATAGGAAGTGTGACGGGTTCGGTCACAGAGATCCCCTTGGGACTGTCACCTGATGTGTTGAGACTACCTCTGAGCCCATTTTCTCTGCCAGTTTGGGCCTCTGGAACCCTGTCTTGTTGAGCCAGATATGCTAATCTGTTGCAACACAGACCCAGGGTCTGATGCATGCCCCCAAAGCTGCAGACTTAACTGAAAACAACTTAGCAAGTGCTCCTGTCTCTAGCACCCAGACACCCAGCTCCCAATGGGATCCAAATCCCAAATAATATGGGGCATCTTTAGTTGGTCTTTGGTTAGGAATCAGAAGGCCCTGGCAGGGGCGGGGAAGGAAAGGAGCCAGGAACTTATTGGGAGATCATAGGAGAGGAAAGGAGTCCTAAGAGGTTTGGATAAGAGTCTGAGCTTTTTGATGCTTATGTGAACAGAATAAATTTAGTGTTGTTGTTCTTATGACTTTTATCAAAAGTCTCACAATATGTGATGTTTTACTTCAATCTCTGACTCCTGGAATCATGTGACTATGTGAGACTCTCAGCTTGCATTTTAAAAAAGTGAGTTTCTAGCACTCATGGTTTCAGAGGAAAGCTTGAAAATGTGACCCCAGGGCATGCTAAATGCTCAAAAACCATAAAAAGAACCCCAATTTAAAAATAAAAACACAATACAAATAAAAAATGTGATTTCTATGCCAATCTCATGATTCTGGGGAGCATGACTCCTGATTTTTGAACTTTTGGGGTTGTCAACTCTGCAAATGTGTTTCTTGAGGGTTTGGCAATTTGGTACATGTGTGGTTTGTTTTGCAATCAAGATTAATATATCAGGTTTGATCTCCAGCATACTAGAAACAATAAGGGAAGAAGGCTAAATGACAGCTGCTGCTCTAAGACCAAAGCACTCCCTCCTGGTACAAAAATTCCTATTTACTTTCTTTGTTCCCCTCCGCCTTAGTATTTTCAAGAGAACTTGGACAAAAAACAATTGAAAAAAAACCAACCAGAAGAAGCGCTCCCTAAAACAGCATCAGCCTACGCCCTTAGAACAGCATCCATCTCCACTGGGATCTAAGCTTTCCCTCCTCCCATTAAAGTATTTTCTCTCCAGCATTCCCAGCAGAAGCAAGGGAAGTGACCGATTGGCACACAACACAGCCCCTTGTGTCATTTCTGGAGAAATGAGACATTGTATCTTTGTTTGTAACAGTGAGTAACCTAGCACCAATTGTTGATAGCTTTTCCACAATTAAGTCTTATCTCATCAGTTCAGGCCCATAGCCACAGGTATTGATATTTGCTGCAGAGACCAAAAGGAGATATAATCATGAAGGAGTTACTGTATAAGCCACTATCTTGAGTTATTTTATGTTCTTCATTATAAAACCAAATCTCTCCCGGATTCTCAGTGTCTGTTCATCTGATGCTATATGCATTATGTTTGCAGATGCTGCTGCCATACTTATGATTTGGAGGCCTGTCCAGCACAACCCTTCCTAGGAGAAAAAAATCTCTTAACGTTATAACCAGCTTCCACTATTCTATTATTTAAAATAGTGCTAACAAGGATGGTCTTGCATTTAAGGCACCCAGCTAGGATGCAGAAAATCTGAGTTCAGTTATCTCTACAACAGACTTCTTGTGCGACCCTGGGCTAGTTATTTACCCCAGTCCTACAAACATGTACATAACTTTATACACTTTATTAGCCCCATCATCAATAGCAGTATTTGTGTGTGTAAAGTTACATGCACACTCATATTTGTGGACTGGGATGTTGATCTCTTTGTACCTCAGATCCTCATATATATAATGGGAATAATTCTTTCTTCTCTGCTGAGGCCTCAACTTGCTTTATCAATATAGCTTTACTGCTGTAAGTATAGTGGAAGAAACCCCAGGGTAGACACAGCTTATGCAGAAAGGAGTTTTTCTGTCGCCACCTCCCTGAACGACATTAGCTATGCTAACAGAATCATTCTTCTGTCTATCATGCCTACTCTGGGAGTTTTGTTGTCATAGCTATATCAGCTGTGTGTAGCTTTTTTTTCACACCCCTGACTGACAGAGCTATGTTGACAAACTTTATAGTGTAGACCTGGTTTTCGATTATAAGCTTCTGTCTCTTACTATGTACACATACGGCAATAAGCACAATAGGGATCTGATCTCAACTGGGGGCTCCAGACAGTACTGTAATAAAAATAAAATAATTTTAATTTAAGATAAGTGAGCCAGAAGCACTAATGGCACCAAAAGTCATTGTTCTCACCACTGCAATCAATATGTCACAATTGTTAGAAGACAACATGTCATTTTATATCAAACATTTTAGAATAAAAATAATACTTTCAGTTATAATGTACATGGAACAATGACTGGTTGAGACCTTCAAAGTCTCCCAAGAAGGAATTTGTTAAAAATTACCCTAGGAAATGTACATACAACACTGGAACAGATTCAAAAATTCCAAGGCCAGAAGGGAACATTGTGATAATGTTCTGACCTCCAGTGTAACACAGGCCAGAGAACTTCCCCAAAATAATTCTTAGAGTTTTAGAAAAACATTCAATCTTGATTTAAAAATTGTCAGTGATGGAGAATCCACCACAACCCTTGGTAAATTGTTCCAGTGATAATTACTCTCACTGTTAAAAATGCATGCTTTATTAGTTTAATCCACTTTAAATTCAGGCCTTCAGTTAATTTGGATTAATTTTCCTGAGTGTCCCTGTGTAGACAAGCCCTAAATTACTTTTGAAAATGGGACTGAGGCATTTTTGAAAATGTTACTGTAGGCCCAGGTGCTCAAATATATGTAGGAACCTAACCCCCATTGAAAGTGCCTATATACCGTTGAAGATCTGGGCCTTCGTGCCTAAGTCATTTTGGTAATAGGACTTTAGAATAAAATTGACTTTGGCACTTAGGGGTATAAGTCTTATTGAAAGTCAAGGGGAGTTAGGTGCTCAGGTGCTTCTGAAAATCCCAATAGGTGATTATCTGCTCTTTTACGCTCTTTAGGAGCATAAATACCTTTGAAAATCCTGCCCATAGATACTTTTGAAAATGTTACCCTTAGACTTGTCACGGCAAAGGTGAAGAGAATCTATAATCTAGTTCTGCTTGTTGCAAAAAACAACAGAAATAAAACATAAGGGTGAACCATCCAAATTATTTTTGTTTGCTTTTGTTTTGACAATGTTTAAAGCAATTAAATCATCACTAATTATAGTGAGCATGCAGCCACTTCAATCTTTAGTTAATTGTGGCGCAGATGATCTTTTATCAGCCTATACAAGAAGCAATGCTGCCACCCGTTGTGGAAGCCTACTAAGAGGATGAAAATCCAGTTTTTGCTGGACAATTGGTCCTGCAAAACTTCCCATGATGCTGTTTAAAAAGTGTAAAAGGATGCAAAAAGACAAAGCATTGGGAGAGAGGCCTCCTGTATTGTGTTCAAATCTATGCCAATGACTTTGGGTGACTAATCTAGCCAAGGTGGAAGGGGAAGAAAGATAAAGTAAGGTAATAATAATGAATTGTTGGTGTAAACTATGTAGCCTGCCCCAAAACCAAAACATAAAGTTCATCATGCTTAAATTTATGGTAGTTTATTTTGAATTCAGATTTATTTAGAGTGGGGATTCATAGATTAAGACGAAGAGGGACAGTTATGATCATCCCCAAAAGGCTCAGGTTCTAGTCACAAAGTTCAGCAACTAGGAATGAGATCCTTGGACCAGAATGGTGAGGAATTGAATAAAAACAGCAAAGCATTTGTCCCCAGCCCAGTACTGTATTCATATTTCACTTGCTAGCTGTTTGCATTGGACAGGATCCTGCTTCTGTTATATGACCCTGAGGGAAACACAATAAGATCAGGTATCTTCCATGGATGTTTTATATTAATACATTCATGTGTCTTAAGTTTCACCCCCTATAAAATATTCAATGGCTGAAGTGAAAGCCTTCCAGGGTGTATGCATGTTAGTAACCAAGGTTTAAAGAACTGATCATTTCTCTGCTCTGTGCCACAGAAAGATGGCCTGTCTCATCTTTATTTTATCCATATTCTTGAGCTTGTCTTGCTGTGCTGGGGATTTGCAACTTCTTCAGAACAATGAGAATTGTGAAAATGGAATCTTCTGTACAAGAAGAGAACAGAATCAGTCAGTCTGTCCAGCAGGTATTTTGAAATAGGCTAATATCCATTTGCTAGAAACTATGTAAATGTTCTCACAATCCTTTTTCTTGAATTTTTAAAAAATATCCTTCAAAAGAGTGAAATTCTTCTGACGTAGCATCTGATCTTTATCACTATGATTAGGTAACAGACAGAATCCATGACTGGCTGGAAGGTTTAGCATGACTACTGCAGGAATAAGTAAAGCTTTCTACATTGAATTCAATATTTCTGATCTCATTGGAAAGCCATTCTTTTTGACCTACCTGGGTTACTGTGGGCGCAAAAGGCTTTAGAATCAGAAATTAAGGGCCAGACAGGTGAGGCCCTTTGTTTTTGCGTAGAGAAAGGGGCCGGCAAGACTTGGGGGGGCGGGGGCAGTCAAGCAACTTTCTGTTGTGTGGGGGAATCACAGATCTTCAACTTATTCATATATTGATGAGAGTGAAGCTTTTAAGATATTACAAGAGCATATGTTGTTCCCTGGCCTTTTATAGGACCACATGGTAGTTGTAAATGTATGTAGCCAATGGATTCAATGGAGCTGACAATTTATCCAGCTGAGGATCTGCCCCATTGCTTAGATTGTTTCTAGTCCTGCAAGTAAATACTTTTAAATGAAATAAATATTTTTAGATTTTCTTGGCTTCTTCAAAATGCTCTTTCATATATTGCTTGTGCATTGGGAGTGCAGGACAATGGAGTTTTTATTTTGTCGAATTCTATGGGAATTTTTGGGTAATAAATAGTTTCAAGGAGTGGTAGTGTGAGCTGTGATCTGAGGGATAATTAGGTGTAAATGATAAATGTGTAGCATCCTGTCTTTTCTGTAATAACAGCATTTGCCAATTAGAAGATTTTCATACGGCATTGCAATATAAAGATATAACATATAAATATAAAATATAATATATTTTATGCAATGGGCAAGCATTTTTAATTGAAGAATTGGGATATGCTTAATTGCATCAAAAATTAGAACTACAGTGTAATTACAATACATTTATACTGTAATTACACTAATTAATGTACCTGTATTGTGAAGTTTTACTCTTTGCTTTTTTCTGAAGGTTTTTTCTGTCCTGAAGGAAGCATTCTACCAGTCCCATGCCCAGCTGGCACCTTCCGTTCTGCAGAAGGAACTCTGACTTCACACAGTTGCCTGAACTGCCCCGTGAATTTCTTTAATCCCACACCTGGCCAAGTGGCATGTCTTCCATGTGGCTCAGAAGCTGTGCAACCCAAGGAGGGTCAAGAAACATGTGTCTGCCATGGGGAAGGCCGTGTGTTTCAGGTATAGGACCAGCTCCTTCTGATTGTGAAAGAACAATTTAAAGTGGAAGGGTTGAAAGTTAGTTTTATTTCTAATAAAAGATTCTACCATTTTCTTAAATAACTAAACTATTATTATTTATTATTACTTATTATTTGAATTGCTGCATCCCTTGCAAGACCCAGTCAGAGACTGAAGCCCCCATGTGCTATGCACGGTACCCTCAAATAATGAAAAGACGGACCTTGCCCACAAAAAGCTTACACTTAAAAAAATCAGTTTTATTTCCAAATAATCTATTGTGACCAAATCACACTGAGAATTTTGACCACATCATGCTTAATCACACTAACACTTAAAGAAATGCTTCATTTTAAAACAAAATAAAGGGTTTTTGTTACTTTGAGCTCTAGAACTTTAGTACTCATGAAAGTGAGAAAATGGCAGAACTGGCTAGATCCAAGCATTGGTCAGACACTGTACAAACTTCTAGACAAAGGTCTGCCAAAGCATTTCAGGACCGCTGTTGTTTTAGTCCTAAGTGCTCACACACACCTACCAATGTAATTCAATCCTGCCCATAGCACCATCTATTATTTCATCCTTGGGCTCTCACATTACCCTGCCAATATACCTAGTATGCACTACCCTAAACATAATAATTCTCCTTCTTTACTGGCTGTACCCTTCAACCTTACAACTGACTATTCATATGCAGGCCTCATGTCTCCCTGTTCACGTTCTGGAACTCTGTATTGTTTTGAGTTTCTCTTGGTTGCGTCATTCTGTCTCCTCTGATGGAAGGTAAAGAGCATGTATTTGAAAGTCGAAGGTTCAGTTTACATCTGTCCAATAAAGTGAGATCCTGATATAAGTAGTCTGTGGAAGCAGTTTTGCCTGGAAGACCACAGATGCTGAATAAATCTCTTTCTTCTTACAGCTCAGTGATGCTCACTGCCCATGTGCTCCAGGTTATAAGACTTTAATGGATGGGAGGAGACACTGTGTTAGACAGGTATATGACATTTGTAGAGACGCAACTTCCCGAAACCAGGAAGGACAGTGCTTGACTAAGAAAGAATGGATGAAATACTGTACAAATAAGGTACTGTGTTTTTTATAAAAAGAAAAGGAATACTTGTGGCACCTTAGAGACTAACAAATTTATTTGAGCATAAGCTTTCATGAGCTACAGCTCACTTCATCGAAATCCTGGAACTATGCATAACTTTCTGACCATTTCTGCATTGCATATAGACTGTGCATGAACAAAGTGTCACTGGAGTTTTCACAACATGCTCTGAATTCGTGCATGTTGCTCCTGTCCTACCTGAAATAAGAAGTTCAGATTCTTTCAGCATGACAAAACAACTGCCCAATTTCCTTCTTCATTTTTCTGTTTTTCCCAAGAGGTCCTGATTAGAGTCCCAACATTCAGATTGTTTTCACACTTTTATGGCAGAATTTCTTCTTTGTTCATTTCTCTACAGGTTTGTGCCCTTCCTGAAGACTATCAAGGCTATGATAAGGTTCTTGGCCTCTGCGTTTGTCGAGCAGACAATCTGAACAGTGTGTGTAACTCTCAGTGTAGAAGACAACAAAGAGACATTCTGCAGTTTGTCTGTAAAGGGAAAAATGCTCAACTTTCTATCACTTACAGAAATGGGAGCCAGGTAAATGTGCTTCTCTTGTAACTTTTCCAGTGCATCTATTTATATTAATTTTTTAATATCCAGTCAGCCTTATAATTGAAGATCATCCTCCCTCTTTTTTTTTTTAAGGAGTGATGTCTTAAGTGTAGGAACAAAACAAAAGTAAATTCTGCTTTAGATGTCTGATGTATTTTTGCATCTGGTCTTGTATTGCAGCTGTAGCTTGTATGTGAAATTCATGTCACCCAAACTTATAAACTTTTCAGTATTTGGATATTCTGAACAAGAAGATGGTGTGGCCTGTTGGTTTCAATTTCCAATGTATGCAGACGGCCAATTTGGAAAAGAGGTGTGCTGGTACTGATAGACATAATTGTCTTTGTCCATATGGGTCTGGCCAGGTTGAAGACTTAGCAAGCTTGTAACCTGCACTGCAACTTGAGAAACAAATGGTTCTCTCTCTTCCTGGGCCTGGTGCCTTTTACCACATCACCTCAGAAATTAGAATACTTGCTACATAGTGAAAACATTTCAGTTGTATTGGCTGTCACCCTATTTGCCTGGTAGGCCATAAAAGTGAGAAAAAAGAATCTGAGAAGGAGGGTACCTTTGACTTAAATGAAATGAGGGAGTTCTAATTTTTCTAAATCTAATTTTCAGATATCATTTTCGGGGTGGTGATTTTAAAGATGTAACTGATTTTAGGGAAGGGTTAATTTTGTTTCTTTAATTTGTGTGTTTAAAATTTGTATCTGTTATTTGGATTTGTGTTGATTTGCAGTTTGTAATTATTTATTGTATTATGAGAAATGGCCTATGGCTAAGATATTATATTAGTAAACCTCAAACTTCAACTTTTATTTTCAGATTGCCATTTTCTTGGAACAATTAAAGGCAGTTCTACAAGTGCTGCGTTCCTCAGCTAAGAACCCCTGCCCTACAGAGCACAGCATGTCTTCCTATCCTGTATACATGGTGAAAACAAACGGTAAGGAAGGGGATGACAGATTTCATAGTATTATATAGGTAATGAATGGCCTTTATAAATGTAATGTTGACATCCCTGGGTGGGTTGTTGGCAGCCCGGATTGAACCTGAGACTGCTGGATCTTGATGTACAAGGCTGTAGTTGGCTTGTCACTCTAGGGGTATGTTTACAGTGCACATTAATCCCAGGCTCTGACTTGGGCTTGAGCCCAAGCCCTTCTTCCAGCCACACAGAAATCTGTCCAACTTGGGTAAACAAGCACTCAAGACCTGGGTCTGAGGTCTCTGCTAGGGGGGTGGGTCAGAACCTAAATCCCACTGAGGCTTAGGTCCAACCCCTGTCATTTTTCAGGTGGATACAGGACAAGCCAGTGGCCAGAGTCAGAAGGTCAGCATAATGCAGTATGGACACATTAGTGTGGCTGTGACACCTGAGTCCAGCAATTATAAACCCAGTTTTACAATGCACTGTGGATGCTCAAGGATGGGGTTAGAAGCACCAAGTCTACAAACCCAGGTCCCACAGCTCTTAGGGTGCAATGTAGACATACCCTCAGTGGCCTGACCACTGCTAGAGTGGGACAGAGCACCACACCAAGTGGACATGGCAAACAACAAGGTACTCATCAAAATACCTTTTAAAGAGCTTCAATGGATTATTTCCTAGAATGGAGATCTCAGACTCAAAAGTTTAATTCAAAGTGTCAGCACTCTAGATAAAACTCACACCTCTGTGCAAAGATCCCACCTATGTACTTGTTAAATACCATGTAAGACCAGACATTTTTTAAGCTTCCGGCTTCCCCAAAGTGTGATACGCAAAGTATGAAGAACGCTAGGTTTACATGTCAGACAATCCCTTTCACAGATCCTTTGTCTGTAGAGATTCTGCTTGGGGATGCTTATGCCTCATGTTTTAATGTGCATTTAGCAAGTAGATGTAAATGTACATATGTATGTATATTTTTCCATTACTCTGGAATAAAAACAGTGTGCCAAATGCATTATTTGTGTAACCAAATGAAGCTCCGTTAGCATTAATTGTGCCCATTTACACAAGTGGTGCATTTGACCATCTGGGCCAGATCCTCAATTGGTGTAAATCAGCATAGCTTGATTGACTTCAGCTGAGTTGTGTCAATTACCACCTGAAGATCTGGCCCTGTAGTGCCAAAGAGAATCTGAAGCACATGGATACTGCACATGCGTTTTAGAGCACAGGATGAATGAAATTACAGAGCCAAAAAGGGCCCAGTGCACTCTGGATACAGTTCTATTTCAGTTTTTCTAAGCTTGATTTTTGAGGTGAGATAAATTGATCCTCTCCAGAGAGGGAGGAAATAGGGGTTCTGGTATGATAAAAATGCAGGTGACTGATGCTTTTATATCATTTCAGGAAAAGGGTTTTTGGGTGTGTACAATCCTGACCCTGAACTGCTGCACAAGCTCATTGTGCCAAACAAAATTTCATCTCCTGACAAAAGTGTACCATTGTCAGCAGCAGCTCTAGGTAAGGCTATGCAGCAAGGCTGCAAAACGTAGTTTCTATAAGATTTGCCTTTGGTTACCAACATTAATTCCCTGCTATTCTGAACTGTGTCTGCAGTGAACAGTTAATAGCTATATTCAAAGCGTATAGACCTTGTCCTCCTCCACCTTATCATATCCTCTGAGAGATTCCCTCATTCTAAGCCTGATCCAAAGCTTATTGAAGTCAACAGAAAGAATTCAGTTGACTTAAGTGAGCTCTGAATCAGACCCTGTCTTCACTAGAGTATTGCCAAGCAGTTCTCTCCCTGGTCAAATATCACCACATGCAGAATGCCCACAGCTGTGTTCCCTACAGTAAATCTGTGCCTTCCTTCTCTCTCACTTTAACTGTTACTATGTCAAGTAAATTTTTTATTGGTTCCACAAGCCCCTTGCAAAATTGATATAGGAGTCTCTGGCTTATACATTCTAAGGTCCTAGTGATTCTGTTGGCAAAATGATTCTCTACATGAGTTGGAACTATTATTATTTTCAAAATATTAAGGTCAACAATTTAAACATGGGTGCCTAAAGTTAGGCATCTAAATTCTTATCGAGGCATCCAAGTAACAAGCCTTATTTTCTAAGCACCCAAAACTCCCATTGCAATTGCTTGATCCCTACATCCTTGCAAGAGGGGTGCCCAGTCAGTTTTACTCATGCTTACCCAGTCTCAAATCTATGGATGAGCCAATTGCAGTAAAATGCAAGAGTGTCGTTTCGTTACACAGTGAAATGCTATCAGAGCTGGAAATCATGCAGCTAATGCCTCACCTTTAGAAGAACAATTTTAGCAAGGATGAAAGAACAGTGCATAGTTTCACAAAGTCAGGTAAGAGCCAGAGAGAGAATCAACATTTATCTGCCACCCTGACTGTAAACTTGGTTTATTCTGGAAACAAGATTCAGCTCTATAAAGTTTAATTGTAAAATAAGCAGGAAATACAATATCCTGTGACCATTATGTATACAAACAGCCATGAAGAGTGAGATCCTAGCCCACTGAGATCTCTGTTTCCACAGGAAAGACTGGCAAGGAAGATCCTCAGTTTTACTGGGCTCAAAGCCAGAGGCCTTCAAACTCTACCTTGCAAATCACACTTACAGGCATCTTAAATCCCACTACATGCATCAGTGGTAACGTTACCATGCTCTTCATTGTTTCTAAAGAACATTATCCAGTGTATGATGTGTAAGTACATATTCTAAACCCAATAGAAGTTTGCTAATCCACATTTATCTGATCCATAGAAAACATGGTTGGCTTTTCCACATCTCTCAACACAGATTTAAGAGCAGAAAACTAAGCGGATGGGAGTGGAATCAATTATTATTAAATCTGCGTTATTTTTACAAAACTGGCTGCAGAATATATACTGGTACTTAAGGAAAGATCTTCACAAAAAATTAAAACTAAAGTGCAATTATCAAAATAAGTGACCAAAGCGTATTTTGTGATGCTATCTCTTTGCTTTTTTATTGTTGTGTTTGTTCACTTCACTTCTGTGCAGCAGGCCAACACAAAACCACCACTTAACTCCCATTTCAGCCCTGCTTTGGCTTTCTGCTGGCCCTCTGCACAGGGATGAATTTCATCCTTACTCACTGTCACAATGTTACAACACTCACCATCTCAGAGTGCCCCCTCACAGGAAGACTTGGGATTGCAGCTGTCTGTCCCTCAGTTTTACCACAACAATCTTGCTGCAGTGACTTGGCCCTCTGGCTAAGCCATAAAGAGAATTCCACCCCTTCCAGGGTATACAAGTCCAAAACAAACAAAACACAAAGTCTTTGACCCACCCTCCAACTGGTCCCAGCTCATCCTTCCAAAGGGGTCTGTATTCTCTCTGATTCACACACTCTTCTGCCCTCCCTCTGGGTTCAGCTTTCACCCTTCCCAGGCTCCTGTCTTTCTCTCCACTCAGCCCCTCCTGGGCTCCTATTGGTTGCTCCCTACTCTTTCCTGAGCAGCCACTCTCAGGCCTTCCTAGCTGGAGTCTTCCACAGACCTATGTCTGCTTTGTGTTCTCCACTTCAGCCAGCACAGGTGTAGCAGGGCAGGGCTAATGGATCAGAGCTGACCAGCCCAAAGCCTTCTGGCCTTAAAGGGGCAGGCTGGCCTGTTACACATGGGTACAAGGTGAACTGCACTGTAGACCCTTTTTAGTTCCTCTCAACTGCACCCCTAAGATGACAGGCCTGGTGCCCTGCACCTCACTCTGGAAGGGACCACATGGTCCAGCCACTCTTAGGCTGGATCTCTGCACTGCAGCCCCCTGGCTCCCAGTCATGTTAATGGTATAGGACAAACCCCGGTTAGGCACCTCTACAAGCTTTCCTTTGGGTGCCTGTGACAGTACAAGTTCACAGTGACACAGACAGTGTCTTCAAAACAAAACATTCCCTAAAGGTACAGAGCATATAGAGCAAAGGGTAAAACAAAAAAGGGCTGATATGCCTGGGTCTGACTTAAACCTTACATTTTCCTTGACAGCTTTTGGAAGTACCACTCAACCCCACTAACTCCACCTCTGGCAGAGAGAAGCAGACTGCACTCTTGCCAGCTTTTCACTGCCACAACCTCGACAGCCTCTACTAACTCACACCAAAATCCCTTCTCTTTGAGATTTAGGATCCCCTTTGACCCCAGGCTTTAGCCTTATGAAGAGTAAATCATTCTAGCCTGCATGGAGCCAGACAGGTAGTTTCTTTCCACTGATGGCCCGAACATTATCTTTGTCATTGTTTCATTTCGTGTGCGTTTCCCCCTTTCCTCCTTTGATTCAATGCTTTCTGGCATTCAGGCAGATAACCTGACGGGCATATGATATTTGTAAAAAGTACTATATATAACTCCCTCATTCTTTACACTTACCTATTCATGGGATCGAGTCATTTGCAAGTGGTCTCCCAGTCATTATTGTGCATTAGCAAGTTTCTGTTGTAATTATGCACAATATTTGCAGAGTATTTTACAAACAGATGATGTCAAGAGCCAACTTGTGTTTCTGCTCCTAGAAACAACTTGTACAACACAAATAATGAATTTGACTGGGGAGGATTCCGCAGCCTGGCAGAGGAAATCAAACTGACCTCCACCAACTTCCTCCTTTTCCTGTACCAATTCCAGCATCCTGGCACCTATGTCCTTGAGCTCAGTAGTAACCAGAACAAAAAAATGGTTTGTTTTGGGGAATTCTATTTTTGCTTTTATGATGCTATTTTCAATGGAGTGTCTCAAGTTCCACACAATGGTTTGGTATCAGAGGAAACTTCAAAATGATAATGAGTCTCTTTGTATTTTATGTACATTTTGTTGAGTTGGTGCAAAGTGTGTTGGGGTGTGTGCACATGTAGGAGTACAGAGGCTTGTGAATGTGTGTGTTCATGAAGTACATTTGAGTGTAAAGAGGTGGGGGGAGGGGTCAGTGAAGATCTGACCCTCTGTTTAAAATACAAACCTACCATTTGCATTCAGATGGATAAAGCCAAAGTTGCATATGTCTGACCTGCTCTTTCTACATGTATGTTCATTCCATGAAGTATATTAGAGTCATGCCGTATGGTGGACAGTGTTATGAAGACGGGCCGTTCTTCCCAACAACTCCCAGACATGTCATACAAGTGGGCATTGCAAGAATCCCAAACCTTCTTCTGAAACCTGACTGGCCAGCTATTATTGGATTAATAATAGGACTTCTCATTTTCGTTATTACCTGCCTGTTGCTGATTGTAAGTAAAAATTATATAATACCTCTTTCCACTGCACCACTTCCAGATTTTGGATTTAGGATTAAACTACATGTTGCATACACATTTTGAAATTCATCCCTGCGCAAAGGTCCCGCACAGCCCTATGCACCAATTACGCCCTAATGCGAGGTCTTAAGTAGTATTTAAGAGCTGCATAGAAGGGTGAATTTCACCCATGCTTCTTAGTTCAGTAGACCAAGACCTAGATGCTATGCTGACTGGCACTATCAATATAGCAGAGAGATAGATAAAAAGTGGATAATATTGAGAGTTCCTGGGGTTATAAATCATGCCTATGGTCCCATAAGATACAAGTGATTCAGCCACTACCCTAATGCTCATTCTCTGATACAAGGATTGTGTTAAATTTGGAACAATGATGTGATCCAGCCACTGGGTGGGTGGGGACAGGGAGAATTCTTTTACCAGTGGCTCCCTTTCTCCAGTTCATCATCCAGAGGCTGGCAGGAGTCGGTGGGTTTTTAGATGTTTCTTCGTGAATTGCATGACTGTTTCACAAATGAGAGACCCACACCTTAACCCTAGCTCACTACTGTTAAGGTTTGTCTTTAATGAATCAGGCTTTAAAGTGCCAGTGAACACAGAGCCAAATTCTGGGCTCCTTAGGGGAAAACTCCCAGTGACAGCAACAAATACAGGATCAGGACCACAATAAAAAAAAACAGTGATACAGTCTTTTAGATTGTAAGCTGTTCAGAGCAGGGATATTCCATATGCTCACAGTGCCTAACACAGTAGAGTCCTTGTCCTGATTGGGGCCTGTTGCTGCTACTAGTAAATAAATAAATAAATGATAATGATGGAAAAGTGGAGATGATTTATTAATTCATATGTCAGCAAGCTCAAACTGCTGATGACTGCAATTCCTGCCTCTTGACTCATGTGGTATCTATTAAGACTAATCATTTGTTGGGTTTAGAACAGATCATGTGAATGCTTTAGATTAGAATTTGTGGGCCAGATATTCAGCGGATGTAAACCAGTATAACTTCTTTGACTTCAATGGACCTATGCTGATTTACACCAACTAAGGATCTGGTCCTGCATGTGATGATGTATCCTGTTGGTTGAATGAACAACTATATAAAAATAGTAATATGTAATAGTGTAACCTGTTCACTTGGTTTCAATGTGTTTTGTAGCTTCTTTGTCAACACTTGGGTTGGTCCAAAGAAGGAACTACCTGCCCTCCATTTCGAAGGCTGCAGCTGAAATATAATCTTGACAAATATTCCTCCAAAGGATCCACAGTGATTTCAGTTAAAAAATGTCATCCCAGGCTAAAGAACAAAGGCAGCTTGGATGAAAACTGTGGCAACGCTGATGAGACAGAAGGTCAGATAATTTTTTTTAAAGTACATAATAAACAGTTATTCAGGCAAAGAGCTGAATCAAATTTATTTTACGTATTCATGACAGAATCCTATTTCTAATTATGTTCATTGGCTTGTGTATTCTGACTTGCCTCCTCCCCTCCTCTGAATTACTATAGATCACTGGAGATAGATTTTGTGGTCATTTAATTTTCTAGTCCAGATCCTCTTTAAAAAGTAATAATAAATACTTTCATTTCAGCTTTCTTCCTAGAAACAGGTGAAATCTGGGAGTCTGAAGAACAGATAAACCTGGATTCATTCAATACCAATGTCTTCTTTGAAATTCTGCGCATGCAGTCTCTGTCAGTCACAGCCAAACTGAGCCAATTTAAAGAAGAGGTAACTGATTTATTTGTTTTTTTATCATACTCACATGTGTATGTATGTACAGATGATCCTCACAACCATGTGCAGTATTATCTGTAGCATTACTGCTATATTAGGGTATGACTGTAAGGCATGTACGTCATTCCAAATTCTATCTTCTATACCATGAAACCGTTAATATGTTATAATAATCATTCATACAAGCTGTATTTATGAAGCATAGGCCAGTGTTTAGGGCATTTGCCTGGGAGTCAGGTAATCTCAGTTCTATTCCCAGTTGTGCTACTGAAGTAACATGTGATCTTGGACAAGTCACTTCACTTCTCTGCCTCAATTTCTATTGGAAAAATTGGGGTAATGGTGTCTTATCTTTCTTTGTAACAAGGGTTAAGAGCCAGAGATAAAATTTAGGAGAATTAAAACGGTACATTGATGTGAACAGACAGCTAATGCAGTTAGTGCAGCTAATGTAGCCTTAAAATCAAAATGAACCATATGCATTATGTTACTTCAGTTTTATACCAGTGTAACACAGTTGAAATCAGTGGAGTTAATATGATGATGATTCGGGCCAGTGATCTGCAGCATATGACAGCATGCAACTGTATGGATTAAGAACAGCAGGGGGAGCTAGAATTACAGTCTGTGTGTACAGTGTAGCATGAGAGAATTGTATAAGACAAATGTTTGCATGCTACTGTATCTGTAGATATATTTTAATGCACATAGTTCATTTTGATTTTAAGGCCACATTAGCTGCACTAAAGAGTGGGGAATACTACAATGTGTTTACTAAATAGTATGATATTTAGTAAAAAGATCTTGTGAGAAGAAAGGCACATAAGGAGGGTACACACTGAAAAACACTTGTTGCCCCAAATTACCTACATGCCTAAGACAGCCCCAAGAACTCCTTTGCTCTGACATCATTTCCTGAAGGGGGTCTTGCCAGGAATGGCATCGTAGTGTCAGCCACTCAGCATTTCTAATACTGCAACATCCATCTAAGGATGACCATTTCATGAAGATTACTTTCAGGAATTTTATCCGAAGTATGGTGAGGTCCTGACTATTATTATTTATTTGTGCTGAAGTAGCACGTAGAAGTCCCATTCATGCACCAGGACACCATTGTGCTAGGCGCTGTACAAACACAGAACAAAAAGACGATCCCTGCTGCAAACAGCTTACAGTCTCCCAAAATCAGGTAGCAAAATGATTGCCTTACAGTATAATTGTTATGGAGAGGGTTTTGTATTGGCAGCAAAGATTTCCAATCAAGGTGAAGTCACCTAGTATTGGTATATTTAAAGGAAAATCAGATGCCTGTATGGAATATAATCATTCAAAGATGTATTTCATGCTAGAAATTCAGTGGCCTTTGAGCATTAAGAAGGGTCCAGAACAACAGCTACAACCCTCATTTGTTTATTTTTCATCTTGTTTCCTTCTCAGCTGAAAATCTTGTATCACAAACTTCTGACGGAAACAGCTTCACTCAGAGAGCTTTGGATAATGAGGCTGTGTATCCCAGAGAAGGCAAAATCTTATGACAGCATAATGATGGGGAACTATATGAGAGCAAAATATCAGGTAGAGCTCAGTTTTTCTTATATTTGTTTATACATAGACATAGAAACTGAAAACCTCAACTTGGCTACATGTATTTTCATAATATTAGACACAGTCATGTGGATTCTCTCATTTCTGTTGTTGTGTAATGGAATCATATTTTCATAAGCTACCAGGCAAATAATATTTCTGCAAAGTATGTGACTGATATACTAGATCATTTAAAAACTCTAACAATTCAGTGTTAATACAGAGACATATTTCTGAAGGTTACTCACTTTTCTGGTGTGTGCTTCTTTTTTTTTTTTACTTAGTGTCTGATGCTACTCTCTCCCCACCTGTGGAAGACCATATCTTCTCCCTTGCAATGACCAAGCTTTCAGTTTTGGAAATGTCATTCATGTGTGTATTATCTATGTATATTTTGTTGCAGCTTCTTCTTCCATCTTGTTCACAGATAGTGTGTTTGGCTGTATTGTTCTGAAAAACCTGTGAAGGAAATGTAACGATTTTGCAGTTTATAAATAGAAACACCCACACTCACACACACACAGACACATATATGTACAAACATATAGTTCAAAGCTATAGAAACAAAATGAACTTGATCCCTTAAGTTCTAGCTGGCAGATATGGACCAATGTTTTGAATCACTAGACCATTCAAGTGAGGACACCTCTAGGTAATTATTACGCAACCTACTGAAGCTATTGGCCTTTGAATGCCCAAGTGGGGGCAGGTGCCTTAAAATTTACCCTTTTTCCTCCAGTTATTACCTTTTTAGTAAAGTACAGAGCAGCTGCAGTCTCCGTTCATGTCTTGAAAAACAGCGGTGTCTGCATTTTACGTTACAATTAGGCAGAAGAGGAGATACTGCACAGAAAGCAGCTGGCTGCTGAATATGATGAGATTGTAAATAAACAACTTCACTTATTACACCATGATTTGAAATGCCAAGAAGAGCATTGTGTCATGTTCAATTCTGCCCTGAGAGAGGCAGTGAGATTGGTGGAGGTACTGACAGAGAAGATGGCTTGTGGAGGGAACAGAGCCATGTGGTCTAAACCAGACTACCAACGGTAAGTAACTTGCTTTAGAACTTTGCATTAAAGTGTTTTTGTTTTTAGACAGACAAAGCGGTTGTATAGTACTGAGTCAGTGGGCTGGTTTGTAACCAGCACCAGCATGGGTCTGGAGTACTGATACCACAAGGTTATTGAAATCATGTTAATGGAAAGCAGAGCTAGGAAAACTCAAGGAAAAGGAGATCTGGGGATATTCAGAAGAGCCCAGTTAGACCTTAAGGTCCAAAATTATTCTGATTCCTTTTCATGCTTCCTAATGAATTGTTCCCATTTGCCATGTCACCTCAGCTTCCAAAGAACTGTCCTCTCAGGCCAGCCATCCCAGAACACCAGGTAACAATGGTCTGAGTAGCCTGGTCCCTGTGTCAGAATCAGCATAGAAATATTAATAAAATGATTTTAAAAGCAGGAAGATAAAAAGCATATGTTTCCTCAGTCCTTAAAATCCCTTTTGTGATGGTGCTGATGTTCAGAGATGGATTATGTGCCTGCTCCAGGATTTTCCTGAAATGGATGCCAGTCTGCCTTGAAACAGTTTTACCTTATATTTAGATTACTGACATCCATCTTTATCTTGTGAGTTTCAGGTTATTAGCCCAGATAGATGCTGCAAGCAACAGAATGTCAAGTGCAGTAATAAAGGAGAGTCACAGACTCAAGGCATGGGGTGTGCTGGGAGATGGAACAGGAGCTCACCTCATGAACAAAGATAAAACCAGGCTCCTCACCAAAGAGGAGCTACTGGGTAACTACAAACTCTGGCAACTAGTTAGTGTATGTTCAAAGAGAGCTATTATCACTTTAACTGTGCAAATATACAGGTGGGCAGATGTAACCCACTGGTTCATTGCCCTCTTCTCATGGCTGGTCCATATAATAGGACAACAGCCTACCATTGCTGCTGGCTAATTCAGTTGCTCATGTAGCAAAAAAGAGGATTTGTTGTGTTGTTATGCAAGTATGACCATCTATGGAATTTCTTCAGATAAACATTTCTGATAACTGCCACATTACATTTTCATTTTTCTTCCTTAGGCTTTTGATAAACACACTGCTAGGTGTCTGTGTATAACTCTATGACCTTTGTTAGTGATTCGATGTCAGTGGAGACGGAAAGGAACTATTTTGTAGCTGAGCTGAGTTAATTTGTTCCTGTTTGAATGTTTGTTTGTTTGTTTGTTTTTAATGTTGCTGGGTGTGTTTTGCTGTCGTAAAATTAATTCAATATTATATGCCTAGAGATCTACTATAGGCATTTTTTGCTATTATTTAAATCTTCTTTAATAAAATTAAAACATAAAATCTACCTTGGACATTTCCATGTATGCTGCAGATTAGGGCAACGTGAATTTATGTGCAGAAATTTGAGATTATTAGTCACACTCATATGGTTGCAAAAGTCCCTTTAACCTCATGGGAGTCATGCATAGGTATTGAGGGGAGAAAAGAATAAGGATTGGAGACACTGTAACTCTCTTCCCATACAGAACATTTGCTAAAGTTGATAGAAAGATCTGTCTGTAAGCCTTTACTCTCCTTCCTTACTCTCTCTGACCTACATGTGATCTCTGATCACAGACAAACTATCACAAAGAAAAGGAGGACTTGTGGCACCTTAGAGACTAACAAATTTATTTGAGCATAAGCTTTCGTGAATCTCTAAGGTGCCACAAGTACTCCTTTTCTTTTTGCGAATACAGACTAACACGGCTGCTACTCTGAAACCTATTACAAAGAAATAGCCATAGATTTCTGATTGAACCTAAGATTGGAATCCCACTGTAGACATACAGATTTGGAATTTCAGAAACCTAGGGTTTAATGGAGGATCTGATGGTGTTTTTCATTTGCTTTTCTCATCTGTCACTTATTGCTCTCAGACTCAGATGGCTTTGTGAGGGCACCTGACACCATCTACATGGATCCTACAACTGGACTCTTAACTCCCAACCCAGACTGTGTCACGCTGTTGGTCAATCACTGCCCCATGCCTGTGTCTAGGGATCAGTTCCTGCACCCTGAAACTGGAAAAGTGCTCCCTGTGGCTGGTAATGTTGGATATGATCCAGTTAGCTCTAAACTGATCTCTGCTGTTGACTCTGCTTCAGGTAAGGGACACATGGGGATAATTAATATATCCTCTTACCTACATGAGGAATGCATCCGTGGTAGGGATTTTAGTAAAGCCTAATACACTTACATATATTTTTCTTATAACAAAAACCTTACATGCAGGTTGATCTGTGACCACCTCATTGCCTGCTTGGCACTAGAAGGAGATTTTGTTCGCCATGAATTGGGCCTTGCCATGGACAGGATTTACTGAGCATGCCAGGCTTATATAGAGCAAAATGTTTAAATATTTCCTGTTTCTGATTATTTTTTTCTCTCCTTTCTGTTCATTCAATTGTACAAAATATTATATGCTAAAGAACTCTCATGTTAAGTAAGTGGCAAAAGCAGGAATTAAGCTGGAAAAGTATGTCAACCACAAAAAGGGAATTCACTCTCTTCATTTAATTCTTCATATGAAGAAAGAGAAAGTTTGTAAAAATGATCATCCTTTGAAATCCCCAATATGCCTCTGTTCCCAGCTCTAATGCAGAGACTTGGTATTAGCGTGGGGATTAATTCTCTTATCCACTGAAGAGTAAAATGTGTTTGTAACAGTGTCAAATCTTTTCTGTTTCAATATTTAGGTGAGCTTTGTAAGTCCGAAGTACCCATATTCCCCTATGTTCCGTATCCTATCTCTCCAAGGACTGGCTTACCAGTGAAGACTAACCTGCCTAGTTTACAACCTGACAGAGTGTTTAAACTGGGAGGACTCATGCTAGATCCAGCTACAGAAATAGAAGTCCCAGTGCTAGGAGTTACAATCCATCCCCAGACAGGACAAAAACTGTCCTTGGGTGGGACGTATATGAATCCCCTTACAGGAACAGTGATGCCTCTTGAAATTGGAGGGCCTATGATTGAACCAGAGGGAGGAAAGATTGTCCCAATACTTGGAGTCAGTTTGGATAATAACACAGGTAAATGATCTTCATGTTTCTTGGGATGGAAATCCAAAGTGAGGTTGTTTCTTCCTTCCCTTCATCCCCTCACACACCTCTCCCATAGCTAGTCACTGTGTGGGCGTTTGCAATAACCTTCTTGAGGAGGAAGATGTCCCATCTAAAAGGTCTATAGAACTTGTAGTTCCCACTGTAACTATCGACGAATAGTCAAACAGTTAAAAAAGGACAGAGAAACTCAATAGCCCACCATGGTGGGTCAATTAAGACCTCAAATATTGTTCAAAACACCCCAGCATCAACTAGCGACACTGACAGTTCTGCTGTATGTGTGTGTATAGCACAAAGTGACACATTGTGCAGATGCAACCTATCATCAATTTACTAATCCTGAAAATGGCAGAAGCATTAGATTCAAACCTTTAACCTCACCTCCCCACATTTGGTTTCTCCTGATGAATGAGATACTACCATAAGCAGATGAATAGCGGCTTAGGTTGGACTCAAAGTATCACAGACAGAAAGCCTTCACTTTCCCAGAATATTATTTCAGAAATTATTGTCCTAAAAATCAATAACCTGCCCCACTTTCCATAAAGATGACTAAGAAAAGGAAGAGAAGCAGTGACTGACGACTAAGAGGTGCTGTAGTCATTAATTATATGACAAAAACTAGTAAAGTTGATCTGACTCTTGGAGATATTTCAATTTCTCTATTAATATCATAAAAACAGCATGAAATCAATTCTTTGGGGCCAAAAGCTCTAGATTTATAGAAAGCATTTTCCATACACTTATGTTCTTCATAGCTAATTTTAGAAAACATATCATACTCAAAAACAGAGCAAACAAGTTGTACCCACACTGAAGGCATGAGGCAGCCAAAGTGGAATTGTTTTTGTGTTTAGTAAGGGGAGGTACAATATACATAATTTAGAGCCAGATCCTCAGCTATTGTAAATCGGTATAGCTACACTGGCTTCAGCGAAGCTATGCTGATTAACCCCAGCTGGGGATCTGACCCTTTAGATAAGAAGGCAAAAAGGTATAGTCAGAGTCTGTATGAATTTCCTTACCAAAGAAGCAGGAAGAGTTCCTGAGATTCAGAGATACGTGTGAAAATATTTGTAATTTCAACAGGAGCAGAGAGCTCCAATCACTCTCTGCAGGGGACACAGGATTTCCCTGCAGAATCTTGTAAGATGTGCAAATTTTGTGTTTCATACCTGCTATTACAGTGGAGTTAAGGGTGCGTGTTCTGGTCCATGATTAGAGACCATCTACAGAGGTTTTTAGTGAGTGGGAGGTTATTCTCTTGTTTGACTGTTCACTTAGAAAGTCAGTTCTTAAAAGTTCAACACTAATGCACTTTAATGGTTACCTAAAACACTACATATCCCACAGACTCTGCTGGGAATATCACTCTACAGCAGTTATTACAGAACAAGATGCATAGAAATGCCAGAAACATCAAACAGCAAAGCCACAATTACATGTTTTCCTTATTCTCTGTCTCCAGGGAGTCAGGCTATGCAGAGCACAGGCCTTGTTGACTCATATCATATTGCAGTACTATACTATTGGATATATTGCCAAATGAAATGTGTCCTGGAATGTGCAATACCTTTCCGGCACTGCCACTGGCCTGCTGAGTGACCTTTGACAAGTCACGACACATCAGTGCCTCAGTTTCCCCATTTATAAAGTGGGTATAATAATTAGAGCTGGTCAGGAATTTTCTGAAAATTGTTTTTTCCTCAAAAAATGCCTGTACATTGAAACCAAAAATGTTTGTGAAACACTAGAAAAATATTGAAAAAAGTTTCAAATTATTGAAATGTTTCATTCTGACATTTTTAAATGAAAAAGTCCATTTTTCTGGTTCCAAAACAACTTTTTGTTTTGAAATCTAATTTAGTTAAACTGAAAAAAGATTTGTTTAAAAAAAGAGAGAGAAGATAAAAATAAGAAAGAAACATTTCAAAATTATCAAAACAAAACATTTTGACTGACCTGAACCAAAATAGTTGTTGGTTTTTCAATTGACAAACATTTTCAGGATTTCAACTTTTCTTTCTGATTCAGGACAGTAAAAATTTTCAAACTCTCAAAAATATCCATAGGACACAAAAACAGCTTCCTGCCCACCTCTAATAATGATACTTATCTCCCTATGTGAAGAACTTTGAGAGTTACAGATGAAAAGCACTATGTCAGAACTATGTATTATTATCCAACTTTATTGTTAACATTTGAATTTTGCAAATGCAGCACAATTTTCTAGAGTCAAAGTAACAGATACATTTAAAGTATTTTAAAGTTATAAATCATTGTAAACAATGGACATCAGCATTTTAGTCTATTTTACATGCTCATTTAGGACCTGATCCTCTTCCCATTGCAATCAATGATTTTTTTTTTGCCATTGATTTTAATGGAACAGGATCAGGTCCATAAAGTCTGGGTGATGTTCTGATTTCTTTTCACTGTTCCCTGACTACAGGAGATTTGGTCCCAGTTGGGGGGCTGATGAGACCCTCAGGAAGCCTATTGCTTCTTGGAGATTCCTTCTCTGAACCTCTGAGTAGGAAGACTGCTCGGATACATGGAGCTTGCCTTAAACAAGATAAAGTGCTGCCCCATGCAGGAGGTTATCAGGCACTGTTGGAAGCGAACACTCTTGTCGCCCAGATCCATGTGGTTAAAGCCCTGAGGCAGTATAAAGACTCAATTTGTGAAGATATGTCCTTAGCAGCAGACAAGCAGGAAGTCCTGAAGGCTGCAGTAGAAGACATGAAAAAGGCATTGTCAATTAGGCTCTATCATGCAATGCACTGGCTGCGAAGTTTGGAGAAACAACACGAAATAGCTTCAAGCCTCAAAAGTAATGGTGGCAAATTGGGTATGTACTTTGCGTAAAACCTACTGAAAAACAATCATTTAGAACAAAAGTAATCTGAGCCTATTTTAATGATTGAGAGACTGAGTCTCACTGATGTAAATGGATGAAATTCCTTTGAAATCAATGGAGCTATATCTAATCACATAACCAGAGAAGTTGGCCCAAAATAGCATAAGCATTCTGTGACATATTAGGACTACATTGGGATGAGAAACACATGCCAAATACCTGCTGTCTTTAGCAAATCTTTACACTCTGAGCGCTGCCAGGTCTCATTTGGATACTGTAGCCAAACTAACAAGATTCATTGTGCATTCATCAGCCGCTAAAAGTTAAACGGCTATTTCCATCAAGAAACAATTCCCATTCAGATTAGCAGCACATATTGATATCTTCCTCTCTTCTTTTTCAAATGAATTAGGGATTATCAAATATCCTGGTACAGAGATGTGGATTCCTGCAGTGTTTGGAATGAAAATCCCAGATCCGGGTGGGTCAGATTTGATGGTGCCCATCCTAGGAGTAGAATGTGATTGGAACACTGGGCACCCAACCCCACTAGCAGGAACCATGGAAGATGCAGATGGAAAAGGTGGAGTAAGAAACCGGATCACACAACATAAAGCCATAGTGAGGCAGTGACAGGACTGTCACCAATATCTGTGTTACTTTCAGAATCAGTAACGTGCAGTGACAAAGAAAAATTTAATGCATTCATACAAATTTGAATGCGAAATTCTGATTGGTGTGGTGTGGACCTGTACACAACAGTCAGCTTCAACTTAATGGTGAAAGAGAGTTAGGCCACTGCAGTGGCCTTTCACTTCTGGAAACGTATTCTGCCTGCACATCCTCGTACTTCTTTAGTCCCAGTGGGTGATCTAAAAGGCCCCACTTTAGTCTCTGACTCAGGAGGGCTGGATATGACTCCTTGAACGGGCCAGAGGGGATAACTAGAGCTACAGTCCCAGGGGTTGGGGGCACTGCTCCCACAGTGCTCCCAATTCATGCCAGTTCAGGAACAAGAGACATTTGCTTAGGACTTGAACTCAGCCATGTTCTTGGCAGTTCAGTGCTGCGGGGCTAGCTCAGAGGTTTGTTTTATCAAGGGGCTATTTAAGATCAAAGTCACTTCCTTTTGTGGTTTAATAAATGTCAATCACTGAACTGGATGCACAAAAATTAAGTGGCTCACTCTCCTCATCCTCTGAATTCTAAAAAATATATTTATTTATTTTGTCTTTCTGCAGGTCTTGTCCCTATCACAGTTGGTGCCAGAACCATAGATCCTGTTACAGGTGAGACTGGCCCAGTTATAGGTGCTCAAACCGATCCTTGGACAAACATTGTAATTCCTATTGTTCAGTCCCTAGGAGCTTTACCAAGAGGAACAGCAGACCCAGATCTGGTAATTAGAGCCCCAACAAATCAGAATTTCTTCCAGATATAACAATGTTTAGAAATTCCCTGCTTATGCTTTCAAACTGTGGAGAGACAATTCTGCTTACTTCAGTATCCTAACTAAACAGACCACAGTTTTTTTATTAGTGGATGTGTGAGTTTGTCACTACCAGAGTATATACAAATTTGTTTATTGTACTGTATTGTATGTATATGAGCGAGCTCCCAGCACAGGGTATTGTTGGAACTGGAATTAGTATAGAAGGAAATCCAGCCATAACTGGAATTTAGGGGTTTTTTAGACGTTTGTTACCTATTTACAAGGGATTTGGTTACCAAACATTTCTGAGAGTGGGTTTGGGATGGTTTTATGTGATTTGGGGGCACTGAGTGGCATTTGGGGGTGAGGGCAGATAGTTCTCTAAAGAGGGTATTGGAGGCCTCCTAGTTTTAATATCTTCATTTTTGAATAGGTGTTATCAGGGTAGACAGACTTCTGTGACATCTTAGGGATCTATTCTGTGGCAGGTAGTATTAAGTTCTGGAGCAGGAAACTGTAAAGTCTGTTTCCCAGTTTATATTTTCCCACAGTTCAATAAAAGTTAATTTACATGTTTTATAACACTTGATACTTGAAAATGATCAGAAATAAATTAATTGTTGCTCCCACCTACCCTCCCAATATCCCACTGTTTTCCCTTCCTCTGCACTTTATTTTTCTCATTTCTTTGTCACCCCTCTTTCTCCATCTACTTTGTCACGTCCCCTATTGAAATTCATGCTACCTTCATTACAGCTTTGAAGCATAAACTTCTAAAGTGAAAGCTGTACACCTGCACAAACTTCCTATTGCAAAGTATTCATCTCTCTAATGCAAAGAAAGTGCCGATACTGTCAGGCTGGAGAATTTGTAGAAATCGTGGAACAAGGGTTTCCTCACTGGCACAGAGAATCACACACGATACAGAGGTTTCCGACCTTCCTTCAGAACCCTGAAAACCTGAGCTGCTGCTTTTGGTGTTGTTTTTCAGCTGAGCATTCTGGAAAAGGAGATAAATTCAAGACAAATGTATTGGCACCGCCAAAGAGAAAGGGAAGAAGAGCTTCTTAAAGAGCTTAACTTTGTGTTTCTTGATGTCCTTGATGCTGTAAAGGAAGGAAAGGCACAGAAGGTGCAGTGGATCCTCTTTGTAACTGGCTTCAGCTAATTCTTCAGTGGATATTTTTTTTCTCAAGTGCTTAAGGGAATCCACTGAGTGCCAAATTTTCAAGCTGATGTTTAGAAGTATAGTTGCTTCTCTTTTTGACTCAACGCGTATGCTTTGTGTGGGCTCATCTACATTTGAATTTTTCCATCAATGTACCCTGGTGCTGTGCTAGTTGTCAGTCCAAGTCAAATTGTCAGTCCAAGTCATTTTTTACACCAATACATTATCTATACTTGGTGTTTCACTGGTGCAGCTACATTAGTGTGTTATACCTGTGCAAAAATCCGCAGTGTAGACAAGCCCACTCCTGCAGTTGCTATTGTTTTAGTAGGTGTTGCCTCTCAGTAACAGAGTAATCTCCAGTAAAAACTCAGAATGGATGTTTTAAGGCTCACTGAAATAAATGGAAAGATTCCCAATAACTTCAGTGAGTTTTGGCTCAGTCAATCAAAATGCAATCAGAGAAAGAGAAAGGGACTGGGGAAAGGAAGAACAGACAGAGGGGGAATGAGATGATAGATGTTAGGACAGACAGTGCATGCTCTGTTAGCTAAGGGAGGAGGTTAGGAGGAAAAGAAAGTATAGATAAAAGCCTTATTCTTTCTAACTATGTATTCACAACATGGCCATCACAGTTATTCCTGTTATCTGTAGCTTTATAAAAACTTTTTGGAACAGGTGGAATTTTTAAAGCTTCTCTGTCACAGAAGATAACATCAGTGATAATGGGAACATCTGGTGAGGCTGTAATTTTATTTCATATTTTCTGTCCTGCTTCTTACAGATAAGGCACAAGGATAAATTAAAAGACATTGAGGAAACCTGTCACTTCCTTGAGGAATCCTCTCTTCAGGAAGCTCAAAGAAGAACTGCCAGGGATCTGAGCAGCCTATTGGGCTCTGAACTACCTTTGTTATCTAAAGGTAGGAAGCAGAGGCTTTCACGTGAAGAAAGTGAGGCCCTTTTGTACACACTGTGTGAAAATCACCCCTGTGCAGAGGACTGGAGCAAGGCTGGTACAATACTTAAGTCCCGCTTAACCACTCAAAATAGAGCTGAAATGGGATTGAAGTGATGCATATGTGGGGCCCTTACTGAACTGAGTGAGGTTTTTTTTTTTGTTGGTCCTTTCTCAATACCAAAGAAAGGGGAAGGGCCAATGAGAAATCAAGATCCTGAGACTGACAGTCCGCAGGGCCACTGGGGAGAGGCCAGCACTCCAGGTCAGCCCAATGGACAGGTCAGGCAGGCCTGTGAGGCTTGGGGTCCCGTCCTCCGTGTGAGGGATGCTGAGAGCAGAGCTAAGGGGAGAGGGGGCCGGAGAAGGCCGAGTGGGAGCTGGAGGCAGAGCTGGGGAACTGGAGCGGGACGGTGAGCCGGGGCTGGGCGACAGCGGCGAGCTGCGGGGCCAGAGCCGGGGGGGGGGGTGGACGCCGGCCGGGCAGCCAGTCACCCCAGGGCTGGGTGCGGTGAACAGCTGGGGCGGGCGAGGGGGATCCTGGGCAGCCGGCCCCACGCCGGGAGACGGCACCAGGCAAGATGTCCCGCAGGCCGGACTCGGAGGGGGTCGTCGCCCCGAAGCGGGAGGGGCGACACTGGGGGGAAAGTCCCTGTCACCTAGCGCCTGAGGGCATGTGGCCTCTGCCAGAGAAGGTGTCTGACCCGTGGTATCACCGCAGCACAGCCAGGGCCTGGTGGGGAGGCCTGGGATGTGTGAGGAACAGACGGTGAGCTTCCTAGAGACGGCTGTTGGCCGTTCCCCCGTGCCTGGTTTCCTCGAACCTTTCCCATTCCTCTCCCTTATTTTTCATACCAGTCTTTGCTATTTAATCAATTGTATTTAGTTTGAACTGAACGTCGGGCTCACTGGGCTGAGGAAGTGGCCGGTGTGGAGCGAGCACCCCGGAGTGGGGACACCCTTGCCCCTGTCCTAAGTGACCACGACAAGACTGGGGGTTTTGTCTCCCAGAGTCCTGGGCCCTGCCTTATCGGGGTTATGAGGACTCTGCCGCATGGGAGAGTGAAAAGGGAGTTCTCAAGGGCAGGCAGGCATCTGAGTAAAGGGCTCTGGAGCAAGGACTCAGATCCTTTCACTATCCGATTCCACCGGGGTAGTGCAGAAGCCAGGAAAGTTCCCCACAATAGCAGGACCATTCTCCCGCTTACACGTAGACTTTGTGCTGACGGTCTGCACAGGGGTGATTTTTCACTCATCTTGAGAAATCTCACTGCAGACCTGAATAGTGTCTCTTCAGTTCTATTGGAATCTCAAAATCCCATGCAAAATCCTGCCAATTGCCCCAGAAATCCCACACTGTTCTGCAATGGCTCTGTATGTCAGACTCATTGAGGTTGGGGTTTTTTTTGTTTTGTTTTTTTACTGCACTGTGATTGGTAGAACTCACACTCTGAATAAATCTATAGCAAGTTCTCGTGGGTGTCCTAAAAATTGAAAGAGGAAATAGCGGGTGAACAGACTTGACAGATAAATCATTTTTGTGCAGCATGCCACAGAATCAACAGAATCAGAAATTGAAAATTCCTGTTAGGGCATTTAATCCATGCCCTTCATCTGTCTCAGAAATTCAGTGGCTTCCCCTCTATAACCACTCATTAAGACTCAGTTTCCAAGCTGAGAGTAATTGCTAACATTCTGTACCTACAGCCGAGAGAGATGAAAAAGAGCAAGAAGTTCAAGTCATACTGGTGATCAGGAAGGCACTGGAAAAAATGGTTCAATTTATTAAAAAGATGCAGCTGGAGGAAGGCCTATTACAAAGGCAGATGAAGGAGAAAGCATGGCAAAGGAGCAAGAACTTTAACACAGAGACAGCACCCAGATTCAAGCCCAGAAAGGTGAGGTCACAGGTTGAGGTAAATATCATTAACCTTATTCTATAGGAAACTACGGTTTCCCTTTGAAGCACATTTTAAAATATGAAACTATGATTAAGCCAGTTTTAACTCCCAAAGAACCTCCCATCTCATATAGGACCTTCTCCTCCCTTATCCACAGACCAGGCTGAAGAAGAAAGTGAGCAGAATGATATTAAACAAAAGTCAGTCACCCTATACAGCTACTGCTCAGATAATCAATTTTAAACCTGTATAGAAAAATATAGCATGATGCTGTTACCAGTTCTTATCCTTTGAGATAGAAAATCCAGTTTGATTGTGAAACAGTGCTAGTTAGGAGTCAAACTGGCCAGACTGAAATTAGGAGTTAGAAAGAGGAATTGTCAAATGCGATGTTTTGTGTTATGTTTCTGACTGGTACAGAACCTCTTCATGTTAGCAGTTTAAAAAAACATGAAACCTGTTACATGGCATTATAGATATTAGAGTTGGAAAAGACCAATTAGATCATGAAAGATCATCTCCTGGGGACTGATTCTCAAAAGCTTTCCCAGTCATATGTTACATGTATGTAGAGATGAAGCTTCAACCACTATCCATAGACCAGTCAAGTGACTAGTTAAATAAATAGGACTCTTTTTTTCTTTTTATTGAGTTGTGACTTAGCCAGGATGGGTAGGGATGGTGTCCCTAGCCTATGTTTGCGTGAAGCTGGGAATGAACGACAGAGAATGGATCACTTGATGATTACCTGTTCATTCCCTCTGGGGCATCTGGCAATGGCCACTGTTGGAAGACAGGATACTGGGCTAGATGGACCTTTGGTCTGACCCAGTATGGCCATTCTTGTGTGTGTGTGTTGGTCAGGCCTTCATCCAACACATATCAGATTTCATTGTGTGGAAGCTTTTCCTTTTAATTTTACTCAGTTACTCCGACTTATTCTGTCCAAAACAAACCTCCTTGATGTTTACACCTTTCAGATTCTTACACGCTTTTACCAATGTTCCATGTCACAGCTTGGCCCAGCTGCCATATTTATTTATTTCAGTTTTTCTTTTAAATTAGTCCCTTGAGGCCCCTTAATCATTTTTGTTACTATTCCCTGAACTCTGCACTTGTCTGGATAGCTTTGGTGATGAGATGACGAGAACTGAGTGCATTATCCTCGATAGAGTCACACAAGCTTTATAGATAAAGTTCTATTTTAATCATAAGAAAAATGCAATCCTTAATTTAGGCAGCTTGCTTGCTCATTTGCTAATATTTCATACCATTTTTTTAGGTCATACTACATCATGTTGCTGAATTTCAGGAACATATAATGAAACAACAGGTCAGTGTGGAGTCTGCATACAGCAGACTGGAGTATCTCAGGGACTTGTTGGACATCCAGGCTCTGCAGGCAAAGGTACTGACTTCACCTGAAGGTTTGAGATAATGTTATATATTACTCAATTTTTCCAGCAACAACAGGCTGTTGGTATGTTCTTAGAGTAAAATCTTAGCATGGAATCAGACACCCAGAAAAAGAAATCACCCTATTTGAGAGTTGCAAGAATTAGTTTAAAAACTATTTTATCATGGACTTTGAAACTTGTACACTAAATAAAAATTCAATTAAAAATGTAATATTTTGGCAGCAGTGTTAGACTGATGTGCAGTGTCAGTGTGGATGTACATTTATAACAGGTGAACATCCTCCTCCTAAAGGTACTCCCATAAAGCGAGACAGTGCCTGCTAGGAACCCAGGAGGTGGGATGGTCCCAGAGCCCTGGCTCCATACCGAGCCCAGATGTTTACACTGTAGTTTTATAGCCCTGCAACCCAAGCCTCGCAAGCCTGAGTCAGTTGACATGGGCCAGCTGCAGGTGTTTTACTGCAAGTCTAGATGTACCCTGCATGACTTAGAAACGCAAATCCCAATTTCAGAGTAACAGCCGTGTTAGTCTGTATTCGCAAAAAAGAAAAGGAGGACTTGTGGCACCTTAGAGACTAACCAATTTATTTGAGCATGAGCTTTTGTGAGCTACAGCTCACTTCATCGGATGCATACTGTGGAAACTGCAGAAGACATTATATACACAGAGACCATGAAACAATACCTCCTCCCACCCCACTCTCCTGCTGGTAATAGCTTATCTAAAGTGATCATCAAGTTGGGCCGTTTCCAGCACAAATCCAGGTTTTCTCACCCTCCGCTCCCCCCCCCCCCACACAAACTCACTCTGCTGCTGGTAATAGCCCATCCAAAGTGACCACTCTCTTTAAAATGTGTATGATAATCAAGGTGGGCCATTTCCAGCACAAATCCAGGTTTTCTCACCCTCTGCTCCCCCCCACACACACACAAACTCACTCTCCTGCTGGTAATAGCCCATCCAAAGTGACCACTCTCTTTAAAATGTGTATGATAATCAAGGTGGGCCATTTCCAGCACAAATCCAGGTTTTCTCACCCCCCCCCACCCCCCTCCAAAAACCACACACACAAACTCACTCTCCTGCTGGTAATAGCTTATCCAAAGTGACCACTCTCCTCACAATGTGTATGAAAATCAAGGTGGGCCATTTCCAGCACAAATACAGGTTTTCTCACCCTCTCACCCCCTCACCCCCTCTTTTCAAAAAAACACACACACAAAAAAGGGGGTGGGGGGGTGAGAAAACCTGTATTTGTGCTGGAAATGGCCCACCTTGATTTTCATACACATTGTGAGGAGAGTGGTCACTTTGGATAAGCTATTACCAGCAGGAGAGTGAGTTTGTGTGTGTGGTTTTTGGAGGGGGGTGGGGGGGTTAGAAAACCTGGATTTGTGCTGGAAATGGCCCACCTTGATTATCATACACATTTTAAAGGGAGTGGTCACTTTGGATGGGCTATTACCAGCAGGAGAGTGAGTTTGTGTGTGGGGGGGCGGGGAGCGGAGGGTGAGAAAACCTGGATTTGTGCTGGAAATGGCCCAACTTGATGATCACTTTAGATAAGCTATTACCAGCAGGAGAGTGGGGTGGGAGGAGGTATTGTTTCATGGTCTCTGTGTATATAATGTCTTCTGCTGTTTCCACAGTATGCATCCGATGAAGTGAGCTGTAGCTCACGAAAGCTCATGCTCAAATAAATTGGTTAGTCTCTAAGGTGCCACAAGTACTCCTTTTCTTTTTACAAATCCCAATGACTTTAAATGGAACTTGTGCTCCTAAATCACAGAGGTGTTTTTGAAAATTCCACCCTTGGTATCTGTAATGTTTTAATTAAGGGCTATGTCCAGAAAAATTTAGATCCTGAACCAAACCCTGTTGACATCAGTTGAAGTCTTTTGACTGCTTTCAAGGGGTTTGGTTCAGGCTCTCTGTCCTTTTGAGTGGCCAGTTTACATAGTCTATCTATTTTAGGCTACTTCAGTTAAAAAAATGATCACTGGAGTTATCAGGGTGGTCATGTCTGAACACCTCCCCTCTTTTCTTTCCCTTATTTCAAAATGCCTTATGCTGTTTGGTCTCCTGAAGTTCCCCTTCCCCTTACATCTCAGCTTCTTTTCACTCCCCATGAGTCTGTCATATATATCTATAGCTGAACTCCAGCTTATTACTCTAAATGAAATAAGGTTATTATACTGCAGTGTTGGAGAGGGAGAGTTTGACCATGTATATGGCACTTGCAAATGCATCCCACATAAACTGGGGACATTAAACACATGAAATGAAATTTAATTTTTTTGTCTTTAAACCCTTTACACTAGCTTCAGGAACGTGGACAGTTTAAAGAGATGGGAGCTGTGGGCCCATTACCACCCGACCAGACACACATTAGGAGCCCCCAAAGCTTTTAAACTGTTTGTGATTAGGCAAGCTTGTAGTTCAGTGCACACCTCCTAGTCCTGTTATAAAATGATTTGCATGTACAAGGATTGTGTGGAAATATTAAGAGTGACAGGCTGCATTTCCAGTGGTATTAATGACTCACATGCGAACAGCAAGTGTGTTTGTCATTGTCTGATCTGTGCTATTTCAGGCTCTTCTCTCTGGGACATCACAGTGCTTTGAAAACTACCAAGGGACCAGATTTTATGGTATTGCTGGTGTCCCCCACGGCACATGGGCAGTCATCCATCGAAAACTGATTCCATTGTTAAAGTCTCTGGTTCAGACACTGGAGGAAAACAAAAGGCGTGATAGGTCACTTGAGACACTGATTCTTCAATCAAGTAAAGGTACAGTCAATAATTTCATTTTATTCCAACTCAGAAACTGTTGCCAGAGTGAATAAGTTCTGGTGTGCTACAAACTGAAGCTCCAATCTGCAGCAGGAAGTTAAGCATGTGCTTAATTTTATACTTTTGAGGAGCCCCATGAGTCAAAGGTTCTGCTCAGATGTGTAAAATGAAGCATTTGTGTCAACTATTTCCAGGATCAGAGCCTGTCTTTGCAACCATAAAAATTTATAAAAGTTTGTAAAATTCAGATAATCTTTTATTAGACTATTCAAAAATTGAAGTGCATTGTGTGTACATTCTCTCTCGCAATCCCCCATCCTTCTGGAAGTTTCCAGAAGCAAAAAGTCAGTTTTCATCAGAATGATGTTCTTGCTATAGGCCAGACAGTCAGAATCAAAACACCGTCAGTTAAAATTCAAAGGAAAAAATAAGGTCTAAATCTTAGACATTTTCAGTCTCTACTGATAAAGGAAGGTGAAACTGCAGATTTCTGAGGAGAATAATGTATATGCTGAGAATTCATCATTATGTACAGTAGATTGTATTAACTTCTGGGGGATGGCAGTTTCCTCTTCCACATTTTTGCAAGAGAACAAGATTAGGAGCATGGTGACAGACAGAGTACTTGATTTCTTGCATCTTTACTCAGGCCTGAGGATTGGTTTAGTTACTGGACTATACAAGATCTTTTAAATCAGTGGGAGTTAGATGACTAAATATCTTTGAGATCTGGTCTTCTTTCCCTAACTAGAAGGTTTCAATCCTGGGAAATCTTGAAAGATGTAATCTTTGTGCATCTATCTCCATTCCACCTCTATTCATTCTGTGGTATAACTAGAGGCTGCTGCAGAATGTAGGCCCTACCCTCAGCTTGGCAGTAAAAAGCCTTGTGCAACCACAGAAATCAATGGCAAAGCTTTTACTTTCCCTCATGTGAGCATTCAAACTGTAAATTGTGATGTAACCAGACTTGTAGTTACATAAAAGTTCTAACTGCTGTTTACTGACAAACAGAGCTGAAATATACAAGCTGTCAAAATGTTGGATACATTTCAGGATGCAAACATTTAGTCTATATAGAATATGTCCCTCTGCAAACCGAGGGAGAAAAACATAGTGGAATTTCCAAAGCAATTTAATAACTGTTTCTTTCCTCTATTTTATTATTCCCCTTTCTCATAATTCAACTTCCTTACCAGTCTCTCAATATGAATGATCAAATTAAAATGTAAAGATTTTTTCCTCTTTTTTTAGACCTGTAACAAGTATATTTTCTTCTTAATTCCTATCAGCCACAATGTCTGCTAAGATCAGGTTGGGATTTGAATGATTAGTTTTTCAAAGGTCTTCTCTTCCGTGTGATATCTTCAATATAATCAGATCTAGTGCTGTGTCATTCTTTTACTGGAAAGGTATAGCTGTTTTATGAATACTGAAGTAACTAGTAATGAATTACTGATTAAGGACCTTATATGTGCTTAAATCCTATTGAAGTCAATAGGAGAGAAACATGTTCATAGGAATGCAGTTGCTCACAGGCTTAAATTTAAGCATGTACTTAAGTAATTTGGTGAATCAGGGCCTAAATGATGGCAGCTACAGCATCTAGTTCCTTTCACTCTCTATCACTCATCAGTTTCTTTGGAACACACTGAAAATTTCAGTTAAAATGTGGAAGCAGCCACAAAAGCCTTAAGATTTGTCAGCACTTTTGAAAGAATTGGTGATTATATACATACCAAGGCTGCACTAAAATAGTTAATACAAGAAGAATCAAATGGCCTCTTCTTTCTTGAGCCAGCATTGATTCCCATTTCTGTAGCGATATTTCAGCTAACATTGCTTGACTATTTCCAGCATGGATGAGAAAACTGTCACATAATGTTTGCAGGGTAAGAAGAGGAGGGATCAGCTTGCATAGAGTGCTAAGAATTGCCAAGAAAGAGAGTCAGAATAGATAAGCATGGACTCACAAATTCCATTCCCTTATAATAACCTAATGTGTTATCTTGCAACATCTATCTCACAATTGTCGTCATCATTAAGGCAAATTCCAAAGAGATGTAGCATCTTTGCAGATCAAGACCATAGACATATAGTGAACATCCAGCCAGACCATCCTAAAGGACTTAGCTAGAGATCGATCCAGGTGGTACTCGATCTGCATCTGTCACATCAGCTACCTCTTTATTCATCTGTCTGTAGCTCAACATCAGTTGACTGGTGCCCTTCCAGTTCTTCTTCATATGCAATTAATCATTCATGATTGTGTCACCTTCACTACAATGAAAATTAGATTGAATGAGCCTTATATCAAATGTTGGGACTAGTGTTCGCTAGTACATGCTGTTGAAGCTTATTTATATACAATTAGATAAAGGCACGTGTTCCAAACAAGATTTGCTTTCCTGATTGAAAAAGCAATAAAGGCTTCAGGAACTTTTACATCCAGGTTTGTGAACCTTGCAGGATTTAGTGACAGGTATATAGTACATTTTCTCTTGCTACAAAGTTACTTGTATTCTGTAAAATGACTTGTTTACAAATGTTTCTTCTGAGTGGTAAAACTAGAATGAGCAGATAACCAGATAAGTGAACAAATCTAGATAGGTTATCTTCTGTCCCAGACTGTTACTGGATTAGGACAGAGTATTGCAGAGTGACAGATATTAATATTTTCAAAATATTTAGTAGAAAGAATTGTGAAAGGGAGCTTGAAAGTGCTGAAAAGAGCCCGGAATTCAGAAATAAATGTAAAGGTCCTTTACTTCTTTTTGGTTTTTCCTGAAGGATACTCCTCAAGAAGCACCTTAAAGGCATCTACAGCTCAGTCTGAGGCATTCAGGACTGCAGAAAGCCAGGAAATTGCTCCAAGTGCCACACTGTCACCTGTGCTGCCCTCTTTTTTCTTACCAGGGGGATCCCACGTACAGCAAGAAATTCTGACAAGGTGAGAAATACTAATTCTTCTTTTTTAAATCCTCCTTGTGGTTTTAATTGGTGAAGGGTATTATTTGTGTTTCGTCCTGAAGTGTTATGTGGTGATGCTGTTTGAACTTGAACAGTCACTGCAATCCATCCTATTGGTAGACGACACTTGTCCCCCATATAGAATGTGTATCAGCTTGCAAAGTGCTTTAGGATCCTTCATGATAAAGGCTGCATATAAATGTCTGATAATTTCTTGTTGTGCTTAATTTATTTCTGGTGTTTTGGCAGGTTATTTTTAGAAAAGCATGCCAGTGAATTGGTGCATTTAGAGCTGTCCTTAATGACGGAAGAAATAAACATGATCTGCTACTTTTATGAATCAGCCAAAGATAAGGAAAAGGAAGAATATAAAGAAAATTGGGTGAGACTGGTGCTGAGTAAGCTCGAAGTTTTCATTCAGAGTATGAGAAATGAGAGTTTTCTTATTTCCTTTCTGAGTGGCTTTCATTTTTTTCACATCACATGACAGAGGTAGAATATCTCCCATAGCACATGGGAACCTGAAGCTCTGGCCATTTCAATGCAAAACATGGAGGCCAATGTTTTTAAAAATTTAGGATCTAAAATTAGGCTTCTATATCTATAGATAGACATCTACTTAAGTGGCCTGATTTTCAATATGAGCCCCTGGGTCCTGAACTTCAGGCCCTTTTTTTTATATGGAGTTAACATGTGGCGCATATATTTAAAAATCTTGGCTAGTGTTTAATTGATTATTTTCATTTATGTGGTCTTAAGCTGAAGCAGAAGTATCTCTGTAGTTTCAGGGAATGAAGAGCCATAAAGAAATGGATGTGGCCAGCGACTGGGACACATTTCTGAAGGAGTTAGCTGAATGCCACCAGTGTGCTGAACAAGCTCTCTATCAGAAGCATTGGAAAGAAATAAAGCAGTCAGGGCTCAGCTGGAATCTAGTAACACCCAAAGACCACTTACGTTCTCTAGCTGAAATTCTACATCATTTATCACTGCTTGGTGCTGATTTGCAAATCACAGATTCCCACATCAGATACGATGTCACTAAAAAGCAAGATGTGAGTTCAAGAGTCTTATTTACATAACTGTCAGTAAGCTGTCACTTTACTAGTTTGTTCTTTTCTCTGTAAAAAAGCAGGTTCTGGTCTTGACTGCATGTGTCAGAAAAACATGATTTGAATTCTCAGCCTTTAGTTTTGCCAAACAGTAATTTTATTTCTGATCCAAAAATTAACCCCGTCACAGACAACAATTTGTGGAAAGTATTTGATATATTGGTGGTACAGTGAGGTAAATCCATCCACAAGATAATCTGGTTGTGGAATGAACTTCTATGTTTTTTACATTGAAAGCTCTCAGCATCTTAGTCTCTTTTACTCAATAGGAAACACAGTATTTGGAAGCAGAACTAGCTACAGACTCAGCAACTCAAATATTACAAGCTTCAGCAGTCAAAATAGTGAAGCTAGAAGTTATGAAACAAGTGTGTCTCTATAGAATATTGGATCTCTATAATGAACTTCAGGTATATCCCATTGATTATTCCTCCACTTCACTATCCTCACATGGGAAGTTAATGCCAATTTGCTAAGGTCTGCACGATACCTTGAGAATATAAAGTGCTACATGAACATGCTTCGGCTCATTCAGATTCAGACCTTTTCCAGTCAAAGTTCGAAAATATAAAGGAGACTTGAATCGGCTAGAATTCAGCTACAAAAGGATAAAGCTCGCTGCACCTCACAGCCACATTGTTGGCACAAGCTAAGCACAACAGGTGCCATTTTCAAAGTTACAAATAGGACTTAAGTACCCAGCTCTCTGCTGTTCACTGGGAGCTTGGTGCCTAATAGCCATTTGTGCCTTTAAAAGTTTTCCCCAACTTCCCAGATCTCTCCACACAGATTTTCCTCAGTATGCTTCCTGTCTCTGGTTCATATCTGCACCCGAGACAATCACGTCTTGTTGCCAGTAGCCAGTTAGAGGCAGCAGGAGTTTCCTGGGAGAATTCTAAGACAGTTACTTGGTGATAAAAGTGATAGTATTTTTATTCATTATAATGTAATTGTAAAACAGTAGTACCTTGTGTCTCCATAGTGCTACCCACCATGTATACACAAAGTAAAAAATAGTCCTTGTCTTGGAGAGTTTATCTGAAATAAACAAGACAGAAAAGAGAGACAGGAAGTATCTATCCCCATTTTACAGGTAGAAAACGGTGGCACTGAGAAATTAAGTGACCCACACATAGTCTTTAGCAGAACTCAGTTCTAACCCAGATAATCCTGATTCCCATGCCTTAACCACAAAACCATCTTCCCTCCTTCTAAAGCCAGGCATGTCTGGGGCGTGATTTGCCAGGCATGTGCAAAGTTTGAGCTACTCCTCGCCTCCTTTTGTAGTGCCATTTACATCTATGCTTATTCCATATTTAGGAGTTCATCTACCCACTGTGCATGCTTACTGTGCACACATAAATTCACAAAACATATTCTGCACCCTGATCCTCTTCAGTCAGAAAGCGTGGGATAGAATGTGCATGTCCACAGAGGGGGGTTACAGTATAATGTACTCTGCCTCATGAGTTACACAACTCAATGCTGGAAACAAAATCTCGAATGTAGCAGCCAAATAACATTTATTTTTCCATATCACTATGTTTTCTCTCTTAAGAGACAGACCTGTCCAGAAGGTGTGTTAAGGATTCTGAACACTTTACACTATAGAGCTACAGGAGAATCTGTGGCCCAAGAGGTGGCCCAGATTACTGAGAAGCAGCAAGTGGAGAGAGCTGTGGCTTTTCTCCAGAAGCACCACAAAGAAGGGGACTTACTTATTGGTGTAAAGGAAGAGTCAGAGACTGAACTGAGGAATATGCAGACACAGTTCAGACTGGAGCTTCAAACCCAGACAGAAGAAAAGGTACAATTGCTATTGTGTTAATCTCTCTGTTAATCTCTCTCTGTTTATGCTGCTTTAAAATAATGGGAAAGCACATGTATCTGACCATTGTATCAAATGTAACATTGTCTGTGGTTTGCAAACATTTGATTCATGTATTATCCACACACAAAAATGGTAACAAGGATTATCCAGCTCCATCAGGTTTCTATATGTAGTAAGAGTGAATTCTGCAGGGCTTTTAACTGTATAGATTCCCTTGTCCTTCAGTACAGTTAATTTATTTTTTTCTGTGACTGCTATGTTCAAACTTTTGCCAGCAGAATTTGAATACTTCAGAGCACTCAGTAATTTACAGGGAACCCAGTCTTAAAGAGTTTGCAATGTTTTCTTCCTAGGTGCAAGCCAAGGAAATGCAAGTGATCCAGGAGGCTGAAAGACAGGAGTTACCAAATCATATTGAGCATGTGGCATATTTTATCCTATCTCAGAGACACTTGCGGCAAACAGTAATAGTGCTACAAGACAGATGCAGATTCCAAAAGGCAGACTTTTGGACACAGACTGAAGAAAGAAACCTGTGCGAGTTTGTCATAGATGTAAAGCCCTTTTTTGTTGTTATATTGCATGTGTTTATGTTTTAGGAGTTGTATGATTTTTTTCAAGGATTGTTTCCTTTCATAAAAATGTGCGGCTCCAGATTACGGGATATCATATAGTCATTTCTGTAACAATTTACACATGCCAAACTGTACCTGAAATCTTCTGAAAAGTAGTATGGTTCACTGTATATGATGTTGGTTTGGGACTCAAGATATCTCCGGTCTGTTCTCAGCCCTAACGTGCTCTAACGTGCCCATGAGCAAGTCACTTTGGGCCAGAGTTTCAAGTGTGGCTTCTAATTCTGGGTACCCAATTTGAGATGCCTAAGAGGTAACATTTTCAAAAGTGATTTGAGAGCCTAAATCCCATAGAAATGAAATGTGATGTAGGCTCCAAAGTGCCTAAATCACTTTTGAAAGTGGGACTTAGGCTCCTAAATCATATGGGCACTTTTGAAAATTTTACCCCTAGTTGTTGTTATTTATATCTGGCAAGCCCAACAGTGTGCAGGTGTTTCCAAACATAAGGGAATACATGATCCCTATCCCACTAAGCTCACAGCCTAAACAAACAAACAGAGGATGCGGGAAGGGGCACAACATATATACAGTTATGTTAACAAATATATATATGATGTGTAAACTAGTCTCAGATTACTCATTAAGCTCATCATTGGCATCAACAGACTTCCCAAGGTGTATTGAAAACTGTGTGAAAAATAAGAAGCTATCATTTTAAGTGTGAGGAATTTTTTTATCCTAACAGCAGGATAGGGAGTTTTAAGGGAAGCCTTGTGATCTGGATTGTCTGAATCAGCTTGTAGACAAATAGCCTAGAATAAGATGGGGTGAGCTGTGCCTCTCTGTTTAAGGGAGTAGCCTGCTTTGTCTCTCTCTGGTTTTGGGTCTTGTATGTTCTGAATTCTAAGAAATAAAGTAGTGTTACGTTGCAACCTTCCAGCATGAGGGTTTGTTTGTGTCTAATTTTTCTGTGTGTAAGCTGTGAACATCACACTTCTCAGAGGCACTATGGCAGCTGGGGGGTCATCAGGAGAGACCTGAATGTGGAGGAGGTAGTAGCCTCTCAGGTAAACTTAGGAAAGTTCTAATTTTGAGAAGTGCTGAGCGATCACAGCTGTTGTCTTTACCTGGAGTTGTGCATGCTAAACACTTCTGAAAACTAGCCCCTAAGGCTGGGACTGTCAAATGAGTCTCAATGGGAGTTAAGCTCCTACCTCCTTTATTTTTACTTAATAATTTATTTATGTGTAGATTTACGTCAGGCTCCTTTGAAAATCTCAACCTAGGTTTCTAAGGTTGACACCCAAAAATGGAGGTATCCACAATTAGAAACCACTTATGCAAATGCAGGCCTCCACCTCAGTTAGCCCATCTAAGAAATGGAGACAATAATGCTTTCTCACCTTTGTTAAACATTTAGAGATCTATGGATAGAAGGTGCCATATAAGTGGTAAGTATTATTATCTGATTCCTATTGTGCTAGATAGAATTTTGGAAGATCCTGCAGTTCCTATATCTTTCTGTAAGTTCTCAGTGAGCTGGCTTCTAGAAACTAAAATGACCAATAAAAGGAGCAGGGTGTTTTACTTATGTTCCATGTTATGGGTGTTGTGGAATATTTGAGGTAATGGTGGGTGGCTGTATCCATGTAACACATGGGCCTATTGTGTTTCAGGGGTCATTGGTTGATGATGATATGAGGGACATCATACATCTATTGAAAGATAACATAGAATACAAGCTTTCAGGGCTGGAGCTGAAACAAGCTGCCAGATTATTACAACTGAGAGAGAAACAGTTTTTGGAAATAACCCAATGCCTGAAAGACCACTCTTTGGACAAGGTAAAATTGAAAATAAATTATCTAATGATAACCAAAATATCCACTCTCAAGTTCTGTTTGCTTCCAACATTTTTCTTAACAGCCCATGCAAAGTTCTTAGTAACATCTTGGCACTTAACAATAGAGTGCACGCGATAATTTGAAATGAGCACAATTGTTTGTGCAGATCTGTTTTGTACAGCTTTATATTGAGCCATGGCTCTGTTTAAAACTTTCAACTTGTGAGAACAACAATCTAAATGGATCAGTATCAATTTTGTTGCACTGGGCTTCAAATAACCAAAACTGTTGAGAGGCTTATGTTCAGTTTTAGAGTCAGGAACGGGTGGTCGGAGTTCCTAGGTTCTAGACCCAGTGTTGCCACTGAGTTCCTGCGTGGTCTCTTGCAAGTCACTTCATCTGTCTGTGCCTCTTCTTCTTAGCACATGCGCAGCATGCTTCAAGTGGCACGTGACCAGGATTCATCACTGAATTTGGTCCGGTGGTTGGATCATTAGCTTCCCTGACTCAGGCCAGGTACTGACAGGGAGCACAACATGAACACTGATCCATACCCCGCCTCTCTGTGCCTCCTTTAATATATCTGTAGAATGGCATTATAATATCTTGTAGAAATATTATAGAGACAAGGTAGATGAAGTGAATCTTTCGTTGGACCAACTTATAAAAAAATATTACCTCAGCCATCTTGTCTCTCTAATATCCTGGGACCAACAAGGCTACAACAACATTGCAGACAACTTACAGGGATATTGTAAGTATGCATTAATTTATTTTAACAGAGCACATTGAGATCCCTAGATGAAAGAAGCTAAGCAATTATCTTTGTTACTGTTATATAATAACAACATTCTTTCTGTGAATAAAATTCCTGTTTTTCTCTTTTTTGCCTTTCTGTATGTATACTCTGCAGCCTGTGGATGAAGCTGACTTCACAGCCAATGATCTACAGGAATTCAGAAAGCAGAAAATAAGGGGGCTGAAAGAACAGCTCAAAATCTTCATGGGCGATAAAAGAACTAAGGAGAATACTTCAAGCAATCTTGATCCACTACAGGTAGAAAAACAGCAAATTCTGTATCTTTTCAAACTGAATTGATTGCACCACATGCATGTTCAGGAGTGTAATGATACCTAAGCAACAACTGCAGCCTATATAATGTAGGTTATACTGTATACTATGTTGTTGTTTTTATATGTCCCCTTTGGGCTTAATTCAGTCTGATCATTTGGTAACAGAGACTTCAAGCTTGTGATGCTGAAGTTCAGATACTTGTGGCAAGCCCTCAACTGTTCAGGCTACAGTGGGTCATGATGATGCTTACTGCCTCCTTTCTTCCATACCCCCACTTACTGCTCTGGGAAGTGAGCCATGCTTATAATAACTAGCTGCACATCTACCCTCAGAATAGGACTTCAGTGGTGCATGTGCCTTGTCCTGGCCATGTACACAGGTCTGACTTCTACCACTAGAGAACAGAGACATTGACATGTGGGAAGAAAAGTTCAGGCCTTGCTGCTCCCTGGCACCTCATTCTCCCTTGAAGGGAAACACACGGGTTTTCTGTCATTGGTTGTCCCATCTCTAGTAACAACCATTCTCACTCTAACTAGTGCTGCTTCACACTTGCTCACTCCCTGCCTTTTATTGGCCCTGATTGTATACAGTGCTTCTAAGTTCTGCCCCATAGCCTAAAACATTCGGGAAAGGGCGGGCCTCCTACACAATCAACCTGTGTAGAGGCCACACTTTTTGGAAACTGGCTCAGAAACAAAGGGCCAAGCCAGATGTGTTTGAATAGAGCTCTATCAACCATCCTCATGACATAATGGTAATGAATTAGCTCAGAATCCCCCCGTATCTGTCCCAAACAACATGATACAGATTTGGATGTCACAGTGGCTCCATTACATCATCATACAGTCAGTTAATGCTTGAATTATAAACTCCAGTTTAAGGTTAGGGGCAGGTATTTCATAGTTTAAGAAATCTAGAGGAAAACTATCTTAACTGCCAATAAGCAGAAGTATTGTGGTCATCAGTGGTAAAATTTTTACAGGAAGAAACATAGGTGTTTGACAAAAAACGTTCTTCCCTGCAGATTAAAAAATCCACATTTGAAAATGAAGATAAAATACTTAAAGGGAACGTTATCTGGGAGATTTTCCAAGCAAAGCAGCTGCAGCTGGAAGAATCTCACCAATGCCAAATATTAGATGAAAGAGGGAATCTGCAGGATCAGCTGGATCATGGAGAGCTGAGGAGCTGGATGAAGGATGTATGCCGTAGTCCCAAAATATGCATTTTGCAGTATGATGACATATCCAGTGGAAATCCCCCATAGGGAGTTCTTAGATACTTATGTTTTTAGAAAGTTCTATATCCCTGAGAAATGATGATGATGGATGCTCCAGAAATGCCATAGATAGATAATTTTATGATTACCATGTATGGATGAATGAAATTTGCAGAAAATAAGTGGATTACAGTAGTTGGTAATTGTCCATAAGTAAATATGCACTGATTGTGAAATTCATCCATATGCAGAGTGATAGTATGATGGTTTTGAGGCGCAGATGTAATATGTCTTATAGCAACTGATGCATACTATACAGAGGGAGTTTCTAACATACTTAGAGAGATCCTGAAGCCTTATACCAGGGTAGTGTCCTATGGGAGAGTCTTACGGAGCATGAGATTGTATTTCCCAGAGATCTCACCCTTTTACAAACATTTACATTTTTCTCACAATTCTTGTTAGAAAATGATGAGAGAACACAATGAAACTGAGGTCTTCCTGCAAACGGGTTTTCACCAAGACCTGGAGAAACTGAGAGGAAGGCTAGAGCAGGCAGAGAAGAAAAAAGAGAAGCAGCAAGAAAACAGCCCTCCACTATCTGCAGCTACATCCTTATTGGCCAAAGAGAAACCCAGCCAGGCAGAAGACCAGGTTCTATCTCTGTTGGCAGAGAGTAGGTCGGATTTTTCAATAGAAAATGTAGCTGATCCATAACTCCTCGTTGCAAGTAATGTGCATTCTGGGTGTTATTGATGCTTTTGTAATGAAATAAACATGCAGATCACAAGTACATTACAGGATGAGTAAGATGTTACGTGATCATCTGAAGAGATGCCAGTCTCTCAGCTAGGCAGTAAGTGGAAAACACATGGGAATTCTTGGAAATTAAAAACTAAACAGAGTTTAGATTGAAAGATACATATGGGGTTTTCTACCCAGGGGTGATCAATTTTCTGCTCTTGGAGATAACTGGCAGAATCTTCATGACTTAAGATTTAGGTGTGAGAATGCACAGTTGCTTGGATGCCAGAAGTATCTATGAAACAAATAAATTAAATATTTAACCAGGGTGTGGTTCACTCACCTCCATAGAGTTGAACTGAATCACCAAATTTTAGAAAGGTTCCCTTTGCACTTGCCATAGAAGAAGTCAACAGGGACTTGAGGGATACCAGGGTTTCGCCTTCCTTGGAACAATGAGCAGAGTTCATTCATTAGGATCGGGGGAATGAATCATTCAAGACCAATTGCCTATGGTTCCAGGGACCACTAGGCAATACACTAAGTCTTTCCTGTCTTCTCCTTGTTCCCTCTTTAGGGAAGATCCAGTCATTTGTATTCATTCATCAACTGCAGGCAATAGGAGTTAGCATAATCTCATAAGTACAGATAAATGGTCCAGATGATATAAAGTCCTTTTCTCTGTGTCACCTACAGTCTGGAATATAAGTAAATAGGATAAGAGATTGGAAACAATTGAAAGGCACAAAGGCCCCTGAGTGCAGCAGCATATGCAGATTCAGCTAACAAATAAGAATTTGGAGTGTACCATTCAGCCAAACTGGCCCCAGTGCACTCATGTCAGCCCTGTCAGGAACCTTATGTACTTTCCAGGAGTGGCTCAAGATCCATCAATCATCAGAGCTCCACTCAAGGATATGACACCCCATCCTCTTGATAGACTCTGACCCACTCCTGTATCTTTAACCTTCCCAAATGAGAGAACCCAGTGAACAAATCAAGCTTTGGCCATCTTAAAACTAGTTACTAATAAAGTGACCCTAGATTATAAATAGAAAAATTATAGCTCGATTATGGAATAAGAGAAGAACTAATTATGTAAAGCAAGTATGAGCATCTCTACAATTCTTTTTTGAGAATTTCACTAACACATGTATGTTGGCCTCATAGATGTCAAGATACTGAAGCAAACTGAACAGTTGTTGGCATCAAGGATTATTCTCCTGAATCCCCAGTTCAGGTCACCTCTTCTGTGTGGTAAGTCCTTTACACAGTAGACTACTGTTAAATCAGTAGATCTGAATAATATAGCCCCCTAAGAGTCACTTCCTTTGATATAATTCCATCCATGCTACATCATTTTGTATCAAACGAGTATCCTGTGACCTTTGTATGATGCTTCCCTATATCCACACAGTAGCCATGGTGTAGACAACAGTTACATAAACACATGAAGCTAAATTTTGAATTCCTTAATTAATCAAAACTCCCATTAATATGATAGGAAACAGAATTTGGTCCTCTTATAGAAAATCATTTTTAATATATTTAAAATGTTTTAAATCAAATTTATTTTCTCTTTTCATCAATCAAACTGTATCATTGACAAACAGAGTGCCTTTAATAAAAAGCTTCATAAAATTGCCAGGAGTATTTTCTAAGCACTCCAAGCAGGAGCTATGGAAAATGAGAGGTATTTATTTTACCCATTTTATTCATAACAAACACTGCGGAGAAGAGAACTCTCTTTTCAAGTTATATTAAAATCTCTTTAGTAACCAGCACTTAGATTTGGGCAAACAATTAAATGGGTTTCTCAAAATATTACCTTCACTGCACCAGTAAATTGTTTTATTCCAGGATATGAGTTTCTTATTTGCCTCATGCACACACTGTAAGAGACAGTTATTTTTCACAGTTACATTTTTATATTTATTTGTGTAGACGATGATAAAGCCAAATATATGAAATCTTCTCCACTTCTCACTCTTCTGAAAGATGTGAATGACCAGCTCCAAGCTCATGCGATGGCGATTGGGCTTCTGGAAAGCCATCTGCCAGAAAAAGGTAAATTTCCTTCCCTTCTGTTTTTAATGTACATTTTTAGCACAATTCAGTAAAACATTGGGAGATATCTTTCTATGTAAGCTTAGAGTTGGCAACTACTCATATGTTTTGGGATTAACTCATCTTCAGCAGGGCAGATGTTCTAATGTCACTTATTGTTTATTCTGTGGTGGAAGTATGGACTAATGGTAAATATAGGGGGATCTGAGAGTTTGGGGTCAGTTCCTGCCTTTGCCAATGAAATTTGGTTAGTTGTAAAGCTTTTTGCACTTTGAGATCCTTGGATGGAAGGCATGATACATCAGAGTTGCTTTATTTCCTATTGAACAGCGATGCTATTAGGAGAAGTTATCCAACTTATCTGTATGTGTGTGTGTGTGTATATATATATATATATATATTACTATATGTTCCATTCTATGCAGCCGATGAAGTGGGCTGTAGCCCACGAAAGCTTATTTTCAAATAAATTTGTTAGTCTGTAAGGTGCCACAAGTACTCCTGTTCTTTTTGCAGATACAGACTAACACAGCTGCTACTCTGAAACCTGTAGTAGATCATTCACTGACCAATTATGTGCTTAACAAGCCTTGGGCTTTTTTCTAATACAGGAGTAAGTCTGGTCATGTTTTAAGTAAATCCGAGGGCATTGTTGCAGATCTAGCCATCTTCTCTTTGTGACGCAGGTTACATGCATAAAGTACTCTTATCATGTACCTTTTAACAATGACTCTCATTCTTTCAAGTAAACAACTTACTTCATTTCTCTCTAACAGGAACAGAAAGATTCCACTGACTAGGGCTAAATAATCACAATGTATAATGCAGAGTCTGAATGTGCAAATATAATAGCCCCCGAATTAAATAAAATAAAAGTAATAAATAGATAATAGACAATTGGGTATTCTATTCTGTATAAGTTCTTACGCCATGCTCATCACCACAGCATCTGAGTGCCTTCCAGTAATGCATTGAAGGATGTGACTAATATCTGTCACATACTGTTTTCTTTCATCCTCTCACCAGGAGGGAAGAGTATGCCGTGCAATTGTCTTGTTTGGTAGGGTGTTTTGTTGTTGTCTTTGTCATTTCTATTACTAAATGTTGTATAAATACTCCAGAAAATGGGTTGTGTGTCATTTAAAAGTGTTTGCAGTGAAATCAGTCTTGCTCGGAAAGTTCCACCTGTGCATTCTTCTTGTCCCTTTTAATATTTCATGATAAAAGACAATGTACATTGGTGCTAAATACAAGCGTAAAACAAAAACAAGTGAGTCTGTTGAAATGCTGTTGTTCTCTGCAGACACAGGAAGTTCTTTTCAGGATATATTGGATGCTTTGATGACTCATAAAGGTGAACTAATACCTGTTCATCCCCTAACACTTTCTGCAAGAGAGTTTGTAATATACCAATATGGCATCTCCATTCTCCAGCTTCTCAGGCCTCATATCAATGTAAGTTTAACATACTACAAGAAAATATTTCCATTCTCAGAAGGAAGCATGCATTTGTAGAAAAGCACCATTAAAACACAGCAACGGGCTGCAGGAAACCCATCCATTGTAGGTGAAGGATAGCTAGAGAATGCTCAGTGAGTAAGAGATTCAAAGGAGTCAAAGCCATGTTTCAGCAACAGTAGCTTGGAAGAATGGCTACGGTACTGGACTGGGTCTCAGGGGATTGCGTTCAATTCGTGGCTCTGCAACAGACTCTTTGTGGGACCTTGGTCAAGTCACTTGATCTCTTTGTGTTTCAGTTCCACTGTAAAATGGGCATAATACTTCCTTTGTCTGTTTGGCTTTTAAACTTTGATACAGGGGATCTCCTAGGCCTGCTGTGCACCAAAAACTTAGGTTGACTTAGCTCAGGGCTGTGAAAAATTTCATTGTGCAGCTTAGTTAGATCAGCCCTACTGTAGATACAGCTACAGCCTCTTGAGGGGGTGAATTTACTACAGTGATGGAAAAAACCCTTCCATCAGTGGACTAAGTGTCTACATGACAGAGCAACAGTAGTGTAGCTGCAGCTGTGCCGCTGTAGTGTAGACATACCTTTATATCTGCCTTTGTACAACACTAGCACAGTGGGGCCCTGATCTTGGTTAGGGCTTCTAGAAGCTACTGTAATACAATAAATAAATAATAATAATGGTGCGCTAACCACCAGAGCTGCTGGGCTCGAGTACCCTTTGATTTATTTAATCAGAAAATTGGCAAGATGAACTCCAGTGATATGCTGGGGACATTTTAAACACTCTCCATTTTCATGCAATATTTGTTGACTCTGCTTCTATTGAAAATCAAAGCTGACATTTAAATTAATTTATATCCCACTAATCCATCTGACTTTGAAGATATGAAGTGCATACAAACTTTTACAGAAACAATTATTTTTCCCTTTAGGCTCCAGAAATTAACCTGTGTGTTGCCTCCAGCATACCTCTCAGTAACACCACAGGCAATGCCTTCCAAAACTCTTTCTATCATCAGGTATGTCAGTTTAGATCCTTGTCAGCATCCTCAATATTTTCAGATCTATTAAATTTGTGGATTAGGGAGTGAAATGCAAATACACTTCATGTTTATCAAGTCATGGAACATTTGATTCCTTCTAGGAAAAGATTGCTTAACTAAGAAACAAAAAATGTCACTGTGAAAGAACCACCTCTCATCTGCCAGTGATATGTCCCAGTTAGTGTTTGATGTAAAGCTAATTGAGTTCTTTAAGATAGTGGTCATGGGGCTGTGTGCCATAGATGGGTCATACTGATAGCTTCAGAGGGCTGGTAAAATTATTGTATATATACAACAATCAGTTTCAGTTTTCGAAAGAAATCTTTTCAATCCAGATTCTGCCACCCTTACTCACATTGAGTGGTACCTTACTCTGCAAATAGCCTTGATTGAACTCAGTGGAGTAAGAGTGCTAAGAGTAAGGGGGGAAAATCTGACCCGTAACTATTACTTATTTCTATATAGGGATTCTGAGGGAAGAGGTGAGGTTTTGTATCATGATATAGTTGGGGAAGAGGAAATTCCCTCGAAGTCTTCATACCCACTAAAATAATCTGAAAGTGTGTTTCTCATGAGAGAAAAATGTCAGGGTACACACCAGCCTCTCCTGAATAAAACCCTTTAATGGTTGCACTTTCTGGCAGTTGTGCATATGTTTATCCCCAGTGGACTCTAAACAGTGTGTCTGATGTCCATGAAAGTAGCAGCCCAGCCACTGTAAACATCACCTCAGATCTCTAATGCTGTCTTGTTGTCTCTGCTCTGGATATTTTTATTTCCTTCTCAGATTTCAGAGAACAAATTATTCATTTTAAGAGAGTATCTGGGTTGTGTGGGCAGCTTCATTCTGCTGCTGGTGCACTGTCTGGCTCACATCACTGCTGCTGACCTCAGCCAAGACTCCAGCCCCACCTTTCAGAGACTGTTTTATCAGGTATAATGATACATTATATATCCAGTTACATTAAGGCATGAACTCTTTGAAAAGATTTACCTTATTAAAACCAGGGCTCTCTTTGGCACTTTATGGTATTGCTTGGAATAATAAGGAGGGAGGTGGGATAAGATGCTTACCTGTTGACTGCAATGCAAACAAGTCTTCGGGTTTCCTGGAGAACATTAATAACATAACATATGATGATCATGCTGGAGATGCTGTCAACAGAATGCTGAAAAAGTATCCAAAGAACACTGCTTCAAACTACCTGGCACCATATTGTAAACCAGCAGAAAGCTCCAAAGCAATGTATACTCATCCCTTCAGTACAAACAATACTGATTCAGAAATACCTGGAACATGCTTCTGTCATTGGGTGATAGCGCTGGGAACAACCATATTTCTAGCAACCTACTGCTCAGTGTAAGGAAGTCTCAAGTGGTTGGGGAAACGTATGCAGAGTTCTGAGCTGGGGTAGCACTGGAAAATAGTACCTGCATATTGCCACTCCTAGTCCAGAAAATTTAGCCGCTATCTAGATTTCTGTGTGTGGGATTCAGCTTGGGCCACTGGAGATTCATAGAATCCAAGGCCAAACAGGTCCACTGTGATAACACAGGCCATAGGACTTCTCCAAAATAATTTTTGTTTGAGCTAGAACATCTCTTTTTTTTAAATAATCGAATCTTGATCTAAAAATTGGCAGTGGTGAAGAAACCATCACAATCCTTGGTAATAGTTCCAAAGGTTATTTACTCTCAGTTAAAAATTTAGCCTTATTTCCAGTCTGAATTTGTCTAGCTTTAATTTCCAGCCATTGGATCTTGGAGATACCAGTTATCAACCCAGATATTGCCTCAGGCACACAACAGAGATGTGATTCCCCAAAGGACTGCCTGGTGCTCATGCAAAGGTTGGACTAGCAGCGTTGCCCAGATCCCAGCACAGTGCAAATACCTTACACGCAACTCCGCTGGTCCTGCTCATGCCTGACCTGATATTCTAATCATGAGTGTCTCCTGAAGAGAGACTGTTAAGAGTGCCACATTAACCCACATTGTGTGGTGCATTTGTGATCTCCACACACGTCCTCCAAGGAGTAACTTAAAGCAAATAAATTCATTTCTTTTGTGATGTGAATCTAGACTTCCAGAGCTCAAAAGTTATTGTTCTAACCCCTTGTCCATCTACACTCCTTTTCCTCTCCCTTCTTGTTAATTATTACTTTTATGAATGTTAGCTTTAAATATTTCTCGGACAAATGCATTCAGGTTTTTAAAAATAATTTGTCTCCATGTTTAGGCACTAAAGGCCTGTCTCAGTGAAATGTTCTCCCTTAGACTCCGGATGTCAGCAGTTCTCCGGGACAGTAAATCCTCTGTGAAGATAAGTGAGATTCTGCTGAAGGGAGAACCATTCTCTGAGGAGAAATTAAATCTCATCTCTCAGCTTTTTGATGAGAAAGTAAAATCCTTCAGGGAGATGGAGGCGTCTGAGGAGGTAAGCGGAAAGGTTATGAACCCTGCTATGTTTCAGTGTCCCCAACCTTCTTACTGCTTCACAGACTGGAATTCTAAATCAGATCTTAAACTCACATTTCCCACATCATTGCTCAGTAAAATCAGCCTTGCCCAGAGGGCCAGCACTAGGCTCTAGGCACCAGTTAAGCTCTCAGGTGGGACTTAAATAGTGCACGGTTCTGGCTCTGCACAGAGATGAATTTCACCTTAAATGCTGTACATATCAATATAGTCAGAGGCCTGCTCAGTGCTGAGCCTGCTAAGACATCCTTAGGGTTAGGGTTAACAGCAGTGGAACTAAACCAATTGTCCAATCTGTACAATAGGTTTATTTAAAGCTACTGTCACATAAATTTCAGAACTAAAGCAAGCAACAGTGTCCCAAAGGCAGATAAACCCCTGCTACATTCAGTATTTAAAGAATAAATGTGACATTTTAGCATTCAGGTCATGCAACTGAACTGTAAACACACTGTAAATCATATGAAGCTTCTAACCCCAGCAGCTTCCTTTTGTTTTCCATGTCAAATGACCTTTACTGGCTGACTTTCATTAAGAATATTTGCTCAAAGAAAAAACAATATAAAAATCTCCTTTATCCAGTTTTCTACCGGAGTAAATAAGGCCTGTCACAACATCTTTGACATGGTTGAAGGGTTGTTGTTGTTGTTGTGTTTCAAACAAGCAGTGGATGAAATCCTCAGCTGGTCAATTGCAGTCGTTGGAGCTATGCTGATTTACAACCGCTAAGGATCTGGCCCAGTATTTTTTAAAAGGAATGGTAAATTCCATTCATCTGCTTGCTTAGCATCTTAACATCTCAGGTTACATTCTGAGTGGACAAACTTACAGGGATTGACTAGAATGACTCAGGTTTCGTTAAACGTAGAGGGATAGCAGGGTTATGGAAGAGAGAATCATTGTTTCTGTAGCAAGTCTTCTTCAGACTGCCTCAAAAGCTGACATTTCATCTGAAAATGTTTTGGGTGGGGAGGATTCAGAATATTCCAGGGCAGTGTAAAAAGTGATGTCTTTGAAGATAAATTTCAGACGGAGTCCATAAAGGGCTTTTAAAACCAATGCTGACGTGTCCTCCCTTTGTATCCTTACCGTCTGGTGCATGAAGAGGAACAGGAACCTCTTACTCCATACAAATCTTGAGGACCTGCTGAAGAATAAACTATCTGTAAAGAAGAAAGTGTGTTTCACCCACACCTCAGCAGGCAGGAAAGAGAACAACTTTGGTGCAAGGATAAGGTGAGAATGATTTTTAGATGTTTTAATAAGTGTCATGCAAATAATCTGTGTTCTGGAACGAAGCAAGTCTATTCCAAGACCCCTCATTTGGTCCTGACCTTACCATATGATATGGAGCTGATCTTCCTAGTCTGAGAGTCTCAGATGCCATGGGATGAATAAAGAACAGCAGCCCAAAATTCTCTGCTGGTGGAATTCCACTGACTTACAGTTCAAGCGTGAACATGCCACAGCAATTCTGGGCCCTGAATTTCAAGCCTAGGTCACAAAAAGTGACTTGTCAACCTTTTCCTTTGTTTCTCTCCATCCTCCCACCACTGTTTTATCTAGATTAAGTTTCTGCCAAATAGTCCTCATCCTAGTCCCTCTCTCTTCATGACAGAAGCAGAGATATTGCTTTAGCTGTGGCATTTCTACTGTGTCTTATTTTAAGTCATAAACATTTGCTTCTATTGCTTCAGCTCGGAAGAGGAAAGCTGCTCTTACTTCAGCCTTTCGGAAGTGGAAGATAAGTTGGATACATTAACTGAGGAATTGGTGAAAGTCATAGAGGAAGAACATCATTTTTTAAAATATGCAGCCAGTGAAGATTTGCTCTTTGGTCAGTTTGAGATAATTGGTTTAGAGAAAGACTGTTTGGTAAAGCAAATAGAAATATTAGAAGGGAAAATAGCAGAAGGCAGAGAGGTGTTTAAGTAATATTAAGAAAAAAAATTGGTGACTTACTTCTAGCTTGGCTTTACACCAAAACAAAAAAAGAAACGTTTATTCCAAGACCAGTGCATTATTGTTGTTTTTCCCCCAAACTCACTCATAATTAAATCTGATTTAAAAGAATGTAAAGTAGCTTAAAAAGTGACAAGACCCAAGGCTGATCGACTCCCTCATTTCTTCTGAAATATCTATTAATAATAATAAACAGTCAAGATACCTTGGTTATTGTCATTGCACAAGCATGTGAAATCTCAGTTAACTGTCAACTTAGCAAAGGAATGCAAGTGGGGTTTTAGAACGGAACCCCCATCAGTTCTGGTTATGGTGCTTAATAAATGTATTTTGATAACACTATATAGCGCTAACCACTATAAACATTGGAGAAGACTGTCACACTTCTCCATAGCCTTTAAACTTATAGGAAGACAGTTTCCTGTCCCATAGAAATTCTAATTCTGAAAGGTGCCGAGTACCTCTCACTTAGATTGACTTCAGTGTGAGCTGAAGGCTAGATCCTCAAAAAGGTATCTAAGCTCCTAGCTTCTGGGTGCAAGTTCCCTCAACTCCTTGCAGGATGAGCCCCTAATTTACACTGGTGTGATACAAACAAGAATCTGAAGGAAAAGGAGCAGATGGCATCACACAGGAGATCAGCAATACAGAAGAGCATTTTGTATATAGATTTGAATAAGATTTGTTTCTGTTGCAATTGTTGTGAATCATTGAATGTCTCTGCTCTAATACCGTCAAACAGCTGACACAACTGTATCCAATTGCTTCTATATTCTTAAGTATGTGATTTGATTGTAGTGTTTTATTAAAAATATACCTTTTTAGAGTTCCTACATCAAACTAAACTGTAATTTATAAACTGCATTCATTTGTGAAAATGCAAACAAGTTTTTTGAAAACAAAAAAACCTAAACAGGTCAAAACTGAAGTGGCAGGTGTCCAGGCTCTGAGGTGTACTACAGAAGTAAATGGGAAGCATTGCTCCTGCATTCCCAGCACTACTGTAAGTAAGTCACCTACCAGATTGAGATTGTTAATTTTTTGGATAGTTTCCTGAAGCACTCTGTTAGATTGCTGTTAATATACTAACTCTGTAGGCTCTTTATGAAGACTTAAATAGAAATACTGCCCAATTTACAACAAAAGATAGAGTCTCCCTATCTTCTGCAGAGGGATCAAGTGGAGCTATTAATCAACAGCAACTTTGTTTCAGAAACAAATTAAAGAAAGAATAGGCATAGATGAGAGAGTCAAGGCCCGTGTTGATCCTTGCTGCACACACCAAATAAGAAATACTAAGTAATTAAGCAGGACTTGTTTTGGTTATATTTGAGCCTAAGAAAAGAAAAGGACCCACCCAGACATCTGGAGCTGCAGGAGAATTCCAGGATCAAATACAGGATTTTTTTTGGCTGTAGCTGTGATGGAGAGAGGTAGGCTTATGCATTATCTCCACCACAATAAAGCATGTTTAGGTCACATATACTTGTCTATTGGTCATTGAATCTCTAAACTACAAATTTCTGGTGAGTTCTATCCTAAGAAAATATCAATTTAGGATGATCTCATAAAGAGCTTTCAGTAGAGGAGGGAAGAGTCTTTTGGCATTCACCCTTCACACACCTGGTGATAAATCACAAATGCAGTATTTTTAAAAAAAACAACTAAATTTATTAATCTCCATGTTTCCTTTTTAAGTTACAAATAGAATTACTAGTTTTCAGTATCTCTTATCAGAGCAATATAAAAATACATTAAAAGTTTAATAAAATCTTTACATTTCAGGTACATAAAATTAGGGAGAGAGAGAAATAAAACAGACAGGAGAAGGCAGAATTAAGCGTGTTTTTGTGGAAACATCAAGCTTCCCACCACAGAGTCCAGTATTTTACTGACCCGTAAGAGCCAGGTTAGAGCGGGGCAGGCACTGCTCTATCGGTTGGTATTCACCCAATGATATCGATCCATACGAGGTCCAGAAAAAGCAGCTGTTGGCCAGTAGCATTTGAAGCCCTTGTGCTGGGGATAGTAAACAGTCGCCTGATGAAGTCCATTGGTTGTGTAGCTCTTCTTGTGAGGGTACCGAGACCATGGCTGAATGGGCAGCTTGCAGTAGTCACTGAACTAAGAACAAAACCAATGAGGAGTCCTTGTAGCACCTTAGACTAAAATTTATTTGGGCATAAGCTTTTGTGGGCTAAAGCCCACTTCATCAGATGCATGGAGTTAAAAAAAAAATATATATATATATATATATATTATAGCACATGAAAAGATGGGAGTTGCCTTACCCAGTGGGAGGGTCAGTGCTAACAAGACAATTCAGTTAAAGTGGAAGTAGCCTATTCTCAACAGTTGAGAAGAAGGGGTGAATAAGAATAGATTAGAGATTTGTATTGAGCTTGGCCTCAAGTTCCTTCTCAGGTATTACAGTTAGTGTAGAGATAAAGTCACTGCTTATTCATGCACATTTGTTGATTTGGGGTGACAGGAGGATCAAGAGCAGTACAGGCAGCCTACAGCGGTACTGACAGAAGAACTTGAGTGGGATAGCTTGGTCAATCTTCCCCAGTAGATCATATTATAGGCCAGACACTAGCTGTTTCCTCCTTTACAGCAGGAAAGAATGTTAGGACACACCACCAGCATCTTACCTGATAGACACTGTTTGGGTTGCTGACCGTAGGGATAGCTTTAGCTTCCTTGGTATAGCCCTCCTCATCTGAGGAGGTGCCAGAATGATAATCTGAGGTTGCTTTGTCAACAGCATGGCTGATGCGTTGAGAGAGTTCTCGGTCGTCCTCAGAACCTTCAAAGTGAACGACCGTGAAAGGCAGATTCTTCTCACCATACCTAGAGTGTGTGTGTGGGGGGGGGGGGGGGGGGAAGAGAAGAGTGTTTGCTCAATTTATTGCATAATACAGCTTTGCACTAATACTGTAGAGGTCCACTGCTATTTACTCACAGACCCACAGAGCCCCAGGCTTTTAGTACTCTCCTATTACTTCTTTCCCATTAGTGGCAAGAAGTCACTGTTGCCTGTTTGTGTCTTAGCAAGATATTAATTCAGGAGGTTCTGCTGTATTCCAGACTGAAGGGACTCCTCCTACAGGGGGGTTGGTGAAGAGTTTTAGACTAGCCCTAAAACTTCTCTACTGGCAATGTTAAAGTGCTGCCATGCCAGCGCTTTAACATGGCTTGTGTAGTCGCAGCAGAGAGTTCTCTCCCAGCGCTCTTAAAAAAAAAAAAAAAAAAAGACACACAAACAAAACAAAACCACACCCACCTCCACATGGGGCACGGCTCCTAGCAATGGTGCCCTGCCTACACTGGCACTTTACAGCGCTGAAATTTGTAGCGCTTGAGGGGTGTGAAAAAACACCCCCGAGCAAGAAAGGTGTAGCGCTGTAAAGTGCCAGTGTAGACAAGCCCTTAGTTTGAGAGCTTGGAGCCAGCACCAGTCCCGACAGTTTAGAATAGAACAAAGTGCACCCTTCTAATCATAAAAAGAAAAGGAGGAGTACTTGTGTCACCTTTGAGTGAGCATAAGCTTTTATTTGAGCATAAGCTTTTGTGAGCTACAGCTCCCTTCATCAGACGCATTCCGTGTGTAGCTGACGAAAGCTTATGCTCAAATAAATTTGTTAGTCTAAGGTGCCACAAGTCCTCCTTTTCTTTTTGCGAATACAGACTAACACGGCTGCTACTCTGAAACCTTCTAATCATGTTTGACTAGTTATAGGATTGCAAGAAAATCCACAACTCCTAATCATCACATGCTCCTTTGCCAATACATTTTTAGAATCCTGTCCACACCTGGCCTCTGGAATGCACTGTATGCAGTGTAGCTGTGGACAACAAGGAGAGCAAGGGTGTAACAGTCACCCGAGTTCAGGGCTCACCTGCAGCACACATCAAATGGATCAACCCATATGGTGATCTCTCTTGGCAAGCCAAGGTTATCAAAATCCACATTACTGTCATAACAAGCTTGTTCCAGTACAGGATCTCTTGTCTGATGTTTGTTTATCCGTATACACCTAGAGAGAGAATAAATAAGGGAGACTGTTATGCCATAGGGCTTATGTTTACTGCAGTTAACTCAAATCCTATTTGCACATCAAAACCCTTAGGTCAAGTGTGGTGGTATTTTAAATTCAGATTATCTGTGCCCTAAGAGCTATTCAGGCTAAAGCCTGAGTTAGCACAAATCAGTTGCCAACACAACCATTGTTGCTCATTTGTTATTTTGCAGTGTAGCCACTTTCACTCAAGTGGAGATTAACTTGAGTTAACTCTGCAGTGAGAGCAAGCCCTCAGTTATGCATGCATTCTTATCAAGAAATCGTTAGCTTCCCTAAGCGTGCAGCCAGCCTGCATTACCACATCTGCTCTATTCCTTGGCCATTCATTCCGCCTATCAAGCTTGACAGGAAGAAAAAGTTCTTCATAAACCCTGTTCAGTTCGTTGCTTTTTCAGCATTTGCCTTGTGTGCTTTACTACAGCCTGTATTATTATTCCTGAAGTAGTTCCTACATCTTTACATGGATGTTCCCAGAGCCTTATATTCTGTCTATTCCAGCTTGCTAGACACTGCTCCCCCTTTTACCATAGCACCAAAAGCACAGGGCCAAGTCTGTTACCTGAAAGCTTGTCCCCTAGATGGGTTGTCTAGGTACCAGTGGTTCTTATACTTTTCAAACAGTATTGTTGTCAGCTTAGCTGCAAATTTCTCAGTTTTGAGCTTGCTCAGTTTGTCTTGCTTCTTCACCAGCCTTGTGATGAAAAAGACTGTGGCAGCAATTTCATCTTTCATTTTCTTTTTTAATCTGGAGTGCAGGAGGATGTACTAGCTGTTAGACCATCACTGTAGAGAGAGATAACTATGCTGAAGAAACTAACTAGCATTAAGGTACTAATTAAGTTTCAATAAGGGCAGAGGGTGGAAGGCCTAGACAAGCAATGCCAAAAAAAGACCTTAGACATCCTAGAGACCAGGAAGTCACACTACAGTGTTTGGTCAAACAAGACTCAAATATTAAGCAACAGCATGACTGTCCTCTTCATCCTTCTTAGTCTAAGGAAGACTTGTCAGTTACACTATTGCCAGCCCCAGGTGTTCAACCTTCATGAATCAGATCCTCCCCACAAGCCACCATTTTGCTTTAAAGGTTGAGATTTTAAGAAGATGGGGTTTGATTTTTGAAGCCTTTAGGGTGCACTCAGGTGACTTTTCAAGCTTCTCTGCAATCATGCCAGCCAAATGCATTTGTTTTTAAAAAAAGCAAAAGTCTCAATTACAATTCCAGGAGCTGGATTTCCAAAAAAAAAAAAAACAAACAACACCCAAACAAACACACCCATCAAATATCAAAACTCATAAGAGTCACAAGTTGTCACCACTATAATTAGTTGTATAAATTAATAATGAAGGATTTTAGCTAGGCTACTGTTCTCAGTTTATTTAGAGCAACCCAATAGAAAAAGACTGTCACTCCAAGAATGAGCATTACTTTAACAAGTACCAGTTGTAGGTCTAACAACTTATAAACAGTGTAGAATACAGGAGAGTTGATATTAAGATTATCTAATCTTACCTAATAAATTGCTCCTATTTACAGAGAAGTTACCTAGTTACAGATGCTACTTACATTACTCATCACTGAAGTATTCAGCACAGTATAAGAATATATAGAGAAATAGAAGACTAGGTAGTGCTCCCACCCAACAGTTATTTTTGGTGTGTTAGAGTCAAGGGTCAGCAACCTATATTAGAGAGTTACATCACTTCATTAACCCTCAGTCCACACAGGCTGTGTAGTGATACAGTCCTTTGCCATACCATAAAGGAGTAAATGTTACCTTTAAAATAGACCCTGTCCAATAAAAACTGATAAAATTCCAGCTACTTTAAAACTCTCAGATATACTTTAACTACAATAAACAATTCAAAATATGTTTGACAAAAACATGTTTGTTGCCTTAGTAAACCATATACACAGAAGCCACCCTCACACATACCAACTGTCATCACCTACTCTTACAAGCTGCAATCTTCTACTCTATAATCTTCTGCTTCAGGTGTATATAGAACTAGAACTCAACTGGCTGTTAAGAGCTTAACAACTGAACAGGTGTATTCCATTATGCTGAATACAACTTGCTTTCTTCCAAGGGTGTAACACTCTGGATGCTTTTTTCCAGGCCAGAAGAGAGCTCTGTGCAGCTCCTTAACTTGTCTCTTCCATCAACAGGAGTTAATACATTAAAAGATATTATCTGATCCACCTTGTTTCTCTCATATCGCGGGACCAAAGGAACTACAACAACACTGCAAACATTCAAAACTACTGTCAATTTATCTGTTTTCAACACCAATGATGCTTCCTTTCTGAAGTACATTTGATTAATTCAGTACTTTCCTCAGTCATGTTTATCTATGTAATACCCATTAATTTTAGTATCTGTGGGGAATATACATAATCAAGAGAAGCAATACCAGATTAAATAATTAATCATTAGTGGTATTCTCTATAACTGCCAAAAACACAGAATTGAAACAGACTAGCTATTTTCCTTGTGTAACCCTGAACTTAGTCATTATATATCTTTGAAAATTGTATTATTCTGCATTTATCATTAAAAATAATATACTATTTACTTCTATCAATAGTATATATATTTTATATTCCTTATAATAATTGATACTTTTGAAACACTGGTATGAAGAAGAGCTCTAGAGATTATTTTTAAAGGGTTTAGAAGAAGGCACTTTCTTAAAGATGAGTACTTTGTTGTTTAGGAGTTTGGATAATAATTAGCTAATGGCACATAGAGAAAGAAGCTGATTCTCTTTGTCTGTTTGGGACCTATTGCTATCTCTAAGACGGGCATTGCCATTGTCTGACAGCAAGAAAGGAAAGACTAAGGTAAAAAACAGGTTAGAATCAAAAATGCATAAATATGAAGAAATCTAAGGCCCCAATCATGCAAAGATCGAATCACTTGCTAAACCTCACACACATGAGTGGACTCATTGACGTCAATGGGGTTTGTCAGGTATGTGAAGTAAAGCATGTTCCCAAGCCTTTGCAGGACAGGAGCCTAACCCTGCATTTTATGCATGGCTTTGTATTTGTGGATTTCTTTTGCCACCTACAAATAACTCCTTGTTTTATACTAGTGTCCTCTTGTACCACTTAAAAGACCAATGTTTTCAATTTAAACTCCTGTTATAAAGAGACAGCAATGAAAAGGAGAAGATAAGCCTCCACTGATTTATCATTTTTCCATTTCCTATTTCTTTCCTGCCTACATACTTGTATGACTTCTATTACCATATCACCTAAGCACATCACAATAGCTGTGTGGTATGGCCTAGTAGCTAGTGCGCTAGAGTGGGACTCAGATTACCTATGTCCTATTCATGGCTGTGCCACTGGCCCATGGGTGACCTTAGACAGGTCATTTCACCCCTCTGTGCCTCAGTTTTTCCATCTTTAAAATGGGGATAATTATACTCACCTCCTTTGTGAAGCTCTTCAACATCTACTCATGAAAAGTATTATATAAAAGCTAGGTATTATTATCCCTGCTTTATAGATGGCAAAACCTAAAGCAGAGGGAAGGGAAATGACTCTTCAGAAAATCAGTTTTCAAGCCAGGAATTGAAATTGTCCATCTTCTCTAGCCTAGGTGAGTGTTTTATCCACAGCCTTCATTCCCAGGAAATGCCCTGCAATGCACAGAGCAACGTATGATGACAAATATTGATTTTGTTTGTTATATGGGTAAAGCTTGAGTCATTCTTTCTCTTTCACATATAACATAAAATGGCAATAGCTCTCAGTGCAGGGCTTTCTGAAGGATGGTGCTTGACAGCAGGAAACAATTAAAATGTATTACCATGTAGATTTTTCCTAATTCCCCGCAGGTCTTGACAGGAGTCTGTTAGTTCCTTGCTGTGGAGCACGTAGGGAATTTCACTTTCAGTTGATCCCATGGCACATTGCACACCAAAATTTGCACTGGGCAAGGAATAAGACACTCACAAACAGGCACCTTTAGGCACAACTGTCTGTGGCAAACACTGGACTTTCATGCCAGAGCCTTAACTGCGTTCTAAAGATTAAAAACAGCTTTAAAGAGGCAACATTTTGGTGGGAAGCTTTCTGGGCTGAATGCCTCAGACAAAAGTTGCAACCACATCAGTTTCTCTTTGTTTCTAAATATCTGTTGAGTGAAGGTTCCAAATGGAGGGCATCTTTTAATTGCACTGATTTTGCTAACAGGATGAAAAATGGAACAGAGGGATGTCCTTTGTGGACAGAGTGGAGGGGTGGGGTGGGCAAAAGTGGAGGGAGAGAGCAGGGAAGACTTGTAGCAGAGAAAAACAGCTAGGGGCAGGTGGGGAAGCAAGTTTGATATTATCACATTCAGTACTTATCCCAGACTGTCATCTGACAGCCCTGGGTTTGGTCTGTAGTGCCCATTCCTACCTTTTACTCTAAATACTTCAGGCCAGGAATCTGCCACTTGCTGATAACATTTTACCACTGTACAGTGACAATTAACAAGGATTAGCTTCTAGCCATTAAAAAAATATTTGCCCCTCCCATGGACACCTTTATCTTATTTAGGCACAGACAAAGTAAAATGGAGTAACATCAGAACAGTTTAGGAATTAGGTTAGGTCATCCCTGTAAAATTTCAACCTATTTTAATTTAGGGTAAGTATTAAAGATAAACTGATATTTACCGTTTAAAATTATAGAGTGTGCACAATAGTGCAGGGTCCAGCCCTATGACATTGACATCAATAGGAGTTTTGTCATTGGCTTCAACACGGGATCTGATCCTAAACCAGTAAGGTTTCAACAATCATTCAGGTACTCTCTTTGAGCTTCCCCATTGAAATACAGTTTCGTTTTGAGTTGGTGAAGCACATCAGCTAATGGAACTTTGAACCGTCTCCTGGCTATTACTTTCTCTGACTTGTCCAGGCAGGCCCTGAGAGTTATGAAATAGTGAAGCAGAATAATCAAATGCCTGGATTCCACAAAAGGACAATCAAACAGAAGCCTAAGTTCCCTCAACACCTCCTTTTGTTCAGCTATTTGTGCTGATATTTAATGTGCAAACTGTAAATCAGCTGTAAACAAACTCTGCACCTGAGAAACCAAACCAACAGAGCACATAGTAATGGGACTATTCACAGAGTAAGCTTCTACTCATTGGGAGTCAAGGCGGAAGCGTCTGGCCCTTGATTCAGCTAAACTTGGCCACTTTAGAGGTCATGTGGCAAACAGAAAAGACAACTAATAAAGTTCTTGGCAACTTTATATTCATCCTGATGACTCAAAATATTGAGTTTGAGTATTGAAAATATTGAATATTGAGGTTATCATTGATTTAGATAAAGGGTATTAAATGTTTTTGACTGAACACTTCTAACATCATCCGCCAACTTGGTAATACAGAAGCTCTTTTTGTTAATTATATCACTGAATGGGAGCCAGAAAAGTTTAGAATTTTTCAACTTGCTGGCTTCCCATTTCAGCGAGAAAGAAAACTGCCATTTCCAAGTTAGGCAGATTCATTGATTTCAAATCATTTATACTGTCACCACTTGTCACTGACCTACTTACATGAGAGGCAGCCCTGGTTTTCTATATTTGGATAATAAACAGTTAAGAAACCAAGCTTCAAAGAGAAAGTTTGAAAAGTTTGAAATGAAAGATCCAGCCAGCAAAAGCCACTCTAGCTACATGTTAACAGAAACTGTTAGAATCCTGACAGCTTTTGCAAAGAAGTACAGAATGATGACTAGCCAGATATTTTGATTAACAAGTCATAGGAGATAAATGGGGGAATGTTTGGTCCCTTTACAAAAAAATGATTTATTGAAAGCACTGTCAGAAAAATACTGCATTCCTCTTTCTGGGCACATAAAGCCTGATCCAGACCCCATTAAAATCGATGCGAATCTTTCCATTTACTTCAGTGGGCTTTGGATCAGACCCCTCACTCAGCACAAACATTCTTAGTTAGATTAAATTAGGATTTCCCTGATCACCAGGCAAGCCTAGGCATGAACTACAAAGGGGAAAGAGTCAGTCACAGTTTCTCTAGTAACTGCAGGCCAAAGCAAGTGCTAGCAGTATTTTCCTAAACACACTGATGGTTAGGGCCACCCCAGTAGAATTTTTGCAGTTACATTATTTTACAGAGTCCATTGCTAACGAATATGGAACTGACACTCTGTGTGTGACTTACTTTTAAGAACCTTCCTTTTGCCTGTTCTGAATTATTTTTTCAAAAGAAAACATCTTTTTTATTTGGAAGAAAACTTCATATGTCTATTTATCAAGGCGTCTGCCCATACAGGTGTGATTGATAAAGCACAAGAGATCCCTACTCCAGGTAAGGCATCTGCCCTATAATTAACGATCTTGGTATAAAATCAGTTAGCAAGAGCCATTCTGGAGGAAAAAATCCTTGCTCGTTAAGAGATTAATTTATCCCTGTGGGAGGAGGGCACTTTGCATTTGTTTGTCCTGGCTGCATTTCAGCCTGTTGTTCAGACAGAACTTGACCTGCCTCTAGATACAATAATGTGCTAGTACTCGCGTCACCTTCACAAGGTGCCGTTTCAACTGTGAGCAGCAGGATGCTGCAGGGCAGGGTAACTTTGGCATTGTTGGGCAATATGATGCTAACAAAAGCCATGTTCATTTAAATCTTTTCAACAATCTCAATGCAAAAAATTCCTTCCTGAAGCAACACAGAAATTATTTTTAATTGCAGCCATAAACCAAACATTTAAAGATGCTTTAGATAGATTAGATTAACATAAATAGTAGACTTTATTATGTAATATGCATATAGCAATACAGCCAAGCTAATTACGTTGATCCATATGGGCCTGATCCAAAGCCTTTTGAAGTCAAGGAAAAGATTCCCACTGGCGCTCAGGTTGTGTAAGAAAGCATACAGTACAAGAAATAAAGGTAGTTTTCAGACAGGATATAGTGGAGCTGATTCCACTAACTTAGGATGGGTTCAACAAACACAGAACATGTTCTTCCTCCTCGGGAACCTGAATGTACCATGGCCCTAGCTGTAAACCTTTAGGTTTGAGGCCTGTTTGTATTCCCATATCTGTGAGTTGCATTGTGTTTTCCGTGGTTAGAAGGGATCATATGAGGTTTGTATGCAGGCATGTAGCAATGTTGAACGGCCTCTAATATTATTAATTCAACTCACACTATAAAGTAAGGGTCAGGGAAGAATTGTGATTTGCTCATCATGGGAATGGTCTTAACCCATTATGCACCATGTATTGCTAGGTCTTTAAATGTGAACCTCAGTCCCTGGAAACTGAAAATGCAAATAAACTTTTAAACCAAAAAGACAAAGAGGTTGATGCTGGTTTGGCATAGCCTATATTAAACAACAAAGAACAGAACATAGAGTTGATAGTTGGCTTTCTTTAAACAGAGTCTTCATGCCATGCTCTAGCATTAGAAATTTTTCTGCTATTGTAATAATTTGGTGATTATGCCTATTAATTCCCCTCCCCCCCTCCCCCCGACACACACACACTCACACCACATTCTCATTTCAGGCCATGATTTTCGAAAGTGACTAGTGATTTTGGCCACCCAATTTGAGACACCTTAAAGGGGTTTGATTTTCAGAGGATGGGTGCTCAGCACTTCCTGAAAATCAGGGCCCGTTAAAGCATCTCAAGTTGGGCACTCACTATCACCAGTCACTTTTGAAAATGTTATCTTTAATGTCTCCAGTGTCTGCCTACCCAGTGGACACATACCTGCCAAGCATCTCTCCTCCCAGCTCCACTTACAAGCACACTGCCTCTGCTGCAATTTCACCTCCCATCTACTATGGGGCACTGCAGAGCTAGAAATCCTTCCTTGCTGCTCCTCCTTCTGGCTGCCTTGCCCGCAGCGGGATAGGCCATGGGGAACGAAGAGGGTGCAGCCTGCGCCATGCTTCCCCATGCTGGCTTTACCCACCTGCCTCCTGCTCTTGAGTGCCTCAGCAGCAGCAGGCTGGGTGCACATGGGGGCAGGAGAGACAGGGTCGGATGGGAGAACAGGACTGGGGAGGAGGGTGGGATGCAGGACCTGGGAGAGAGACAAGGACAGAGGGGTGCCAAAGAAATGCTGGGGAAGGATAGTGCAGTGATGAGACTGGAGAAATGAGCAGGAGAGGCTCAGGGGAAATGTGGAGTACACAGGACCAGTGATGGGCAAGGACAGAGACAGCAGGGGTGAAAAACAACAACAACAATAAAAAAGAACCAGACAGAGGGTTGGGACCAAGAGGGAAGAGGAGGAGAGAAAACACTTCAAGTAAAGACAGGGGAAAGTGAGTCGTGGAGTCTAATGCATTTGTCTGAGCTCCCAGTGCCGGCTGCCTTCTGTTTCTGCAGCAAGCTAGGCCATGCCACAGTGATCTGAGAGGCTCTGTGTGCGCCCTGAGGGCTTCTGGCTTATCCCTCGGAGCCAAGGCCTAAGGGAGGTCTCTGTGGGGAGGACAGAATGCATGAGGAGGGAAGGGGCCCACCAGGTGATGGGGGCAGGGAGATGCTGTGGGTCCAGGGGCTACTACCATCCTGGGTGCTTTTGCTTGGCAGATGGGTGAGGGCCATAAAATCAGGTCCCCCTGGGAGACTCTTACTCTGTGCATCCGTATATTTGTCAATCTCTTTCTAATGTGCCTCTTACCACAGTATATGGGCACCTTGTACACATCTAACAAAATCAGGTTGATCCCCCTTAGGTCCATCCCATCCTCATTTACACAAGACTCACTCTGGTCCCAAACAAGACTCATTCCTCTCCATTTACCACGCTGGGATCACACTAGATTTTCATCTGGGTAACTGAGATCCCAAATCTAATTCCTAGGTTCTCCCACTCTGTTTGCAGCCACTGATATCTCTTGTTATGACCTAGGAGACTTTTTTTCATATTCTACTTGGAGATCAGAGCTGTTTTAAAAAACTAACATGAAGATGGAAAACTAAACTAGGGAAAGCGAAAGGGTGAGCACAGCCATGGCTGGCTCACAAGATGGTAGGAAGACAAGCACTGGGGAAGCACCAGTCTTAGAGAGAAGCAATCTATGAACTAGTCTCAGAAATGATGGTGAGTTAAGAATCATGTTAAATACCATAGCCCAGACTGTCCCAGTTGTAACTCTCGAACTGTAGCCACTCCATTAAAGGAGAGTGGTGATATCTCTTTCTGTTCAGTCTAGGTTCCATATTTGTTTTATCCATGGAAACTTCTTGCACAATAAAGCCTCCCATCATAAAGTCAAGCCGTCCATTTCAGAGCAGTGACCAATCCTCCGTTCACAAGCCCCACCTGTGTCCATGACGACAGAGTGTATACAAAGGTTCCAGGCCTAGGGCTGCCCCACAACCAACGCTGGGGACAGTCTAGCTGAGGATTCTCATGGAGAGACATGGGATGGTCTGCTACTGCCTTGGGATCACTCCCAGAATTTCCAGCTTGCATGTTCGTCCTTTAAAACAGAGTTCAGAATCAATGCTTGGAGTGAATAAGTGGCTGGGCTACTGGCTGAAAAAAAGGAGGGAAATGTTTAAAATGAAGAAAGCAGATGCTTCCAGCACTTTTCTTTCTGCTTCGAAGAAGTTTCCAGGAAGTATTTTGTTATAAATGCAATACTCACTATCAGGATTATTACAAGGTAAGCTCCTTATAGGCAAATCCTGAAGTTTGTTTTAAATACTTTGAGGCTGAGGCATTTATGAAGGAAAGCTTGTAAAATATTACTCTTTTGTGGGCCAAATTCATTCATGGGGTAACTCCATTGGTCTCTCATTGCAAAACAAGCAAGAGTCAGGTAAACCTGCATAAAATATTTTATTGTATTATTAATTGTATACATCTTGTCTGAGACATAAGGTACAGCCTATTATCATTTCAAAGATGGTGTTTAATTGGGCAGAACAGATAAATTATTAGTAAAATAGAATTTGCATTGAAGATTAGGAGACATTGTAAATGACATAATCATACAAATTAGCAAGCAAATGAAATGAACAAGCATGAAGGAATACAAGTGAAAAGAACAAAGGTACTACCCCATATGCACTTTGCACAGAGTTGTTAATTTATTTGATGAATATAATTTAGGTGTAATTATTTAGGATGATACTTTGTGCTTTCCTAGGAAATATGCTGTAGTGTAGTTTGTAATAGTAACAAAGTCATAGCAGTCTGAGGCCCCAATGCCACTTCAAGCACCATCTCTGCTTCTTCAGCATTCTGGAGAAATGAGGGAGACCTATGTGGGGCTTATCAGGTTTAGGGGGTCAGCAAATTGAGAACTGGTAAGGGTCTACCATTATTATTGCTGTTGTCATTAGTATTGTCATTACAGTTATGATCTGCTAAGAACATTTTAACAGGAAGTGTCACAATTCTAATACATTTGGCAAAATTCATCCCTGGTGTAATGCCACTGACTCCAGTAGAATCACAACAAGGATGAATTTGATTCAGTAAGTCTCAGAAATTCAGTATTCATTTGCCATAAACCACGTAGGATGTTACTTACATTCAAACACTTCACTTTGGCCCAAATTTTGCAGCCTTCTCCCTCTGTGGGTGCCTTTACTCACATGAGGAAAATCTCTGACTATCTCATGCTCACCAGCATGACTGAGTGTTGTACAATCGGGTTGTTATGGTTTCCAATTTCCATTTTGTGTATTCTCCTCACTTAACTTATGGTATTTCACTGATTCAGTATGTCTTTGCACTAACTCCTTTGTGGTGAGTCAACTTCATGTTGGAATTACTGTCGCAAATTTATTTCTAGAGTAACTCCTTTGGAGTCTGTGGAATTACACCAAGGATGAATATGGCCTAGTGTTTCAGTTGTCATTGTTAACTGTTTGCATGACAGGAGCATCTAATGAAATTCAATGAGAGATCAAATAATTATTGGAAACTTTCTGTCTTTTTCTAGGTTTAGCTGCAGTGCTCTCCTCACAGAAATAGTGTTTGGTTTGTAGGCAGTGTAGTTAGCTGATTGTATCCATCTCTTTGCAATCACTAACTTTACTGCCATCAAAACAAGGCACAGAATTCCCAGCTACAGCCTCGGCACAGAGAACAGCACATCTTACAAGCTGCTGATGTCTAACTCGCAGAATAAATCATCACATCTTTCATTTACAACGCCATTTTCAGAAATGTCAGCTGTTCAACAAAGAATGCATTGTTGAAGAATTTAGGTAAAATCTTAGCCACATTAAGTCAGTGGCAAAACTCCCATTGACTTCAGTGGCCCCAGGATTTCACCTGTTGTGTTTAATTTGGCTTTTGAAAACACCTCAAACATTCAATTCTTTATGTACCAAGATTTGACCAACAAGCATTCTAAGGGCAAAGAAAATAGGCCAAAAAATTCAAGTCCAATTCATTTGACTTTAAAAATTATATTAAAGATATGAACATGTATATATCAATTCTTATTTAACAAACTAAAAACATGTAGATACTTCTAAAAATACTTAGAGATCATATGCTGTATTATTCTGTAAGTACAGCTTCACCATGTTAGCATATGTCACCCTATCCACTTTGGTGAACTTATAAGAATTAATTATCAAGAAATATCAATTCAACTTAATAGTACAAGAGTCTGCCATATTTCAGTGGCAAGACCTGCTCTTAGTAAAATCAGATGTTGGAAATGAACTGTCTTGTACATTAGCCTAGTTACCAGGCAGTGTAGTTAGCTGATTGCTAAAGGTAACAATCACTAACCACACAGCCAGGTAAAAAGGTTTGTAATGCATCTTGCTGGAAGTCTGGAATACTGAAGTGTTTCGACAACACAAAAGGCATTTAGTCTGGCTCCTTTGTAGAGGTGCACAAGACAATCCAGAGACAAAGCAGAACAAATGAAACATAATGGATTCCCCATAAACATGCAAGTGACATCAATCTAATTGTCAGCTCAATATTGTATAGCTGTTAAGCTGGAATAAAGCTGCATATTAAAATGTTTCATACCCTTGGATACAGAAAGAAAATCTTTTTATTTTGCAATTTGCAAACATAGGGTCTGATTCTGATTCATGGATTCCAAGGCCACTGTGATCTTCTAGTCTTACCTCCTGTATAACACAGGCCATAGAACTGCCCCAAAATAATTCCTAGAGCAGATCTTTTCAAATCTTACTGACACCAACCTTACACCTGTCTAACCCCACTGACTTAAGTGGAGTTACTCACCATCTACACCCATTTAAGTGAAATCAGAATCAAGCTTGTAATTGTTTCAGGAGAATCACCTCCCTCTTCACTTTCCCCAGTGGAGGAACTTTACATGGCAGTTCCTCCACAGCAAAACCTGAAGCCTTACCATGGGCCTGATCCTATGAAGTGGTGAGCTTCTCTGGAAGGTGATAAAACACCCTCAACTTCTCTAACCTTCATTAGAAGTTCCGGCTGCTCAGCACCTTGCAGAATGGGGTCCAATGTGAACAACAGAGCATGGGATTTGCCTGTGTCCATATAGCCTACGTACCTACAACTCAGTGTAGATTGAAAAGGAGTACTTGTGGCACCTTAGAGACTAACCAATTTATTTGAGCATGAGCTTTCGTGAGCTACAGCTCACTTCATCGGATGCATACCGTGGAAACTGCAGTAGACATTATATACACACAGAGACCATGAAACAATACCCGCTCCCACCCCACTCTCCTGCTGGTAATAGCTTATCTAAAGTGATCATCAAGTTGGGCCATTTCCAGCACAAATCCAGGTTTTCTCACCCTCCACCCCCCCCGAACACAAACTCACTCTCCTGCTGGTAATAGCCCATCCAAAGTGACCACTCTCTTCACAATGTGTATGATAATCAAGGTGGGCCATTTCCTTTTCATTTCATTTCATTGTGTGTGTGGTTTTTTGGAGGGGGGTGAGGGAGTGAGAGAACCTGGATTTGTGCTGGAAATGACCCACCTTGATTATCATACAACTTGATGATCACTTTAGATAAGCTATTACCAGCAGGACAGTGGGGTGGGAGCGGGTATTGTTTCATGGTCTCTGTGTGTATATAATGTCTACTGCAGTTTCCAGGGTATGCATCCGATGAAGTGAGCTGTAGCTCACGAAAGCTCATGCTCAAATAAATTGGTTAGTCTCTAAGGTGCCACAAGTACTCCTTTTCTTTTTGCAAAGACAGACTAACACGGCTGTTACTCTGAGATCAGTGTAGATTGTGAGCTTGAGGCTGATTGTTCATACAGACAAGGTAGGTGAGGTAATATTTTTCATGTGAACCATCTTTCTTTGTCTTGTTCGTGTATTTTTCCCTTGGTCTTTTGGGAAGTAGTGTATTAGATATCCCTCTATTTTTGTTCATCTGTTTATCTTGTCTACAGTTAATATGCAACAAGTTGTAACAAACTGTAACTATCATGTACAGAACGATATAATGAAGTTGTTAATTTATTTGAGGGAGGCTGATATAAATTAAATTTAAAAGGGCAAGAAATAGCACTGTCACAAGGTGGCTGGCCCCTTTAAATAAAGTGGATCCAGCATACCTGGGCCAGCACAGGTACGTCCCATAGTGATTCAGTTAAGAGAGTGGTGTGGCACTCGAGGCTAATAAATGAGTGAAAGACTGCCCTGAGCAAGGGGAAGGTCCCTGGAAGAAGATGGGAGGTCAGTGGGGGAAGGACATCTACCGGAATGGAACAAGGGCCATGCTCTAGGGAAGCAGCCCTGGGGCCTGTGTTCGTGAAGAACTGAAAAGGAGGGCCAGAGCTCGGAGGCTGACAAGGGGTTGGGGTATGTCAGCACTGCAGTACAAAATCCATAGCTGGACTAGGTCAGCTGACTCGGGTTTGGACTCCAGGGTTATAAAATTGCAGTGTAGAGTTTGGGCTCAGGGATGGAGACCAGTCTCTGAGATCCCACAAGTGGGGAGAGTCCCAAAACTGAGGCTGCAGCCTGAGCGTCTACACTGCAATTTTATAACCCCGCAGCTTGAGCCTGACTCAGCTGACCTGGGCCAGCCGGGGTCTTTTTTTGCAGGGTAGCTGTACCCTAGGAGACCACCAGAGGGACTATCCTGATGGCTTGAAAGCCAGGAAGAAGCTGCAGAAGGACTCCGACTAGGATGGATTTTCTGATCAAGAACAGGTGGGGACCAAAAGAAAACCTGGGTGTGGCAGAACATGCCAGAGCTGCGCTATGAGGACTGTGGTTTGGCACTCTCATGGACTACATGCATTCTGTGTGGGACAAACTGTGAGGCTTCCAAGGACTATGTGTGTTATGCGGAATAATAAACTAGCCCTGGGAAAGGGTAATAGTGGACACAAGAGACTGTCTGGTGGAATCTTTAAGGAGCCTGAGAGGGGAAGCTGAGGCAGTTACCCTAACATTGTTGTGCCCAGCTGCAAGGAGGCACTCGGAGGGGGGAGGGAATTGTGGCAAGCACAACAAAAGTATCATGCTAAACATTTCAATCTCAACACTACTTGTCTTTGACTGTACAGCAATGGGGCTATTCCTGCATAGAACACTCTGGGCTACATCCTCCGGTCCTTACTTCAGCAAAACTCCTGTTGACTCCAAAGAGACTGTGCCTAGAGTTCTGTGTAACCACAAAACATGACACAATTCTACTGTGCAGTACTAATGAATGCTAGATTGGTGGGGAACTAGTTGTCTGATCATCTCAAGGTATCGATCACCTCAGGGGCGTTTGCTGGTTGAAATCTGGCTCCTGGGTTGGTAGTAACTGAAAGCTACCAGCTGATGGTGTTATGGTGCCCTACTTGTGAGGTCTAAAGTTTTATTTCCAGCAGCAATATTCTAATTGGGCCTCATCACATATGACAAATACCTGCATTCCCATAATGTGTCCAGATCAGCAGTGCCCTCTGATGGATACTGTCCATGCCAGATGTGCTAAGGGGTGCAATAATATCACCAACTGCCTACAAAACTGAGGGCAGCACGCCCTAAAACAGGGTTCTGGGTCAAGTACTGCACTAGGGGAGATGGGCAAATCTGTGATGCTCTTTACCAGTGCTGGATTAATGCACAGATGCACTAGGCCCAGCCCTTAAAAATCGATTATTTTAAAAAAAGATGAAACCCAGGCCCCAATTCACCATTTGCCTGCCCATGGGGTACCCACATACAGCAGTGACAGGTGGATGTGAAATGCGACCTGGCTACCTTGGAATCCTTTTGCTTTCATAGTGCATAGGTGTAAATGAGAACACCAGGCACAGGGTAACATGGGCCCCATGCTTTTAGACTAGAAATGTTGCTTACAACACCACTTTAATGTAAACTAATGTAGGAAACTGCACTGCCTGAATTCCTGCCCCCCAGCAGCCTAGACCCAAACATTCAGAGCTTCCTGCAGCTGTGGGTCAGAGGCAGCAACCCAATCTGTCTCTGCTTTATCCCTGCAGCACACGGAGGACTGGGCAGGGCTGGCCTGGCTGCAAAGTGGGTTCTCATGGGGAGCTGGGCTGAGCGCGCAAACACCAACTGTTTGGGGGGCAGCGGTTCTTGGGCTCTATGGAGATAGCACAGGGGAGCCCCCGGGGCTCTGCAGCCTCCCTTGCACCGGCCAGACAGTTGGTCTTCACCGGCTCCTCTGAGTGTGACATGGCCTTTCCAAAGCCTTCTGGAACTCGGTGACCCTGCAGCCACCACTGGAGTCCTGCCTAAGCCCCAGGGGACCACAGCTTCAAGACCCCAGAGAGACCCTCTGCATCCCCCCATATCCCCTTAGCACTGCAGGGAGACTCCCCACATCCTTTTTTATGGGGACACCCCCCACATTCCTTGCCTCTGCCCCCCAGCACTGGGGAGAGAGCCCCCACACCCCTTCTCATTATTGACAGAGACCCCTATGGCCCTCTCCTGTGAGAGCACTAGGGGTGCAAGTGACCCTCATTTCCTTCACGCTTTCCTCCCATCTTGCAGGGGTGACCCCCATTCCTCCCCAGTAGCGTGGGTGACTCAAGATTATTACTGTTTATTTCCTATCTCCCTAGTGTTGGAGACAGCCTAGAGAACCCCAGCCTCTGCTCCGAAGAGAATCTGTATTTTAGATATGACCTGGGTGGGAGAGCCCAGATGCGGCTCATGCTGAAAGGGCAGCAGGTGCTGGGTGGTAAAACCCAGAGATGGCTTGCACTGACTGGACAGGAGGTGCTGAATGGGAGAAGCCTGGAGGTGGTTCACACTGAGCCACCTCCAGAAGGGCTGGTAGGATGGGCAGGAGGGGCTGGGTGGGAAAGTCCAGAGGCAGCTTGTGCTGACAGGGCAGGAGTCGCTGGGCAGGAGAAGCCTGGAAACAATTCGCACTGACAGGACAGAGGCACTGAATGAGAAAGCCCAGAGGTGGCTTGCGCTGACTGGGCATGAGGTGTTGGGCAGGAAAACCCAGAGGAGGCTCGTGTTGACTGAGCAGGAGGTGCTGGGTGGGAAAACCACTGTGATGGCTTACAGTGAGAGGCCAGGAGGGGCTGGGCGGGAAAGCCCAAAGGCAGCTCGCCCTGACTGGGCAGGAGGCGCTGGGCAGGAAAACCCTCAGACGCCCTGCATTGGCTGGGCAGGAGGCATGGGCAGGAGAAGCCTGGCAGCAGTTCACACTGACTGGGCAGAGGTGCTGAACAGGAAAGCCCACAGGTGGCTTGTGCTGACTGGGCAGGAGGTGCTGGGTGGGAAAACCACTGAGGTGGCTCACGCTGACTGGGGAGGAGGGGCTGGGCGGGAAAACCACTGAGGTGGCTCACGCTGACTGGGGAGGAGGGGCTGGGCGGGAAAACCACTGAGGTGGCTCATGCTGACTGGGGAGGAGGGGCTGGGCGGGAAAACCACTGTGGGGCTTGTGCTGACTGAGTTGACTGAGCAGGAGGCAGTGGGTGGGAGAAGCCTGGAGGCAGCTCATGCTGACTGGGCAGGAATCACTGGGTGGAAAAGCCCAGAGCTGGCTCGTGCTGACTAGGCAGAAGCAACAGGCCAGGGTAACCACTGAGGAGGCTTGTACCGACTGGGCAATAGGTCTGGGCAGGAAAGCTCGGATGTGGGTCAAGCTGACTGGGCAGAGGCGCTGGGCGAGAAAGTCGTCAGGAGCCTTGTGCAGGCTGGCCAAGAGGTGCTGGGTGGGAAAGCCCAGAGGTGGGTCGAGCTGACTGGGCAAGAGTCACTGGGTGGGAGAAGCCTGTAGGCAGTTTGCACTGACTGGGCAAAGGTGCTGAGCAGAAAAGCCCCTGCAGCGCTTCACTCTGACTGGGCAGGAGGCAGTGGGTGGGAGAAGCCTGGAGGCAGCTCATGCTGACTGGGCAGGAGGCGCTAGGTGGGAAAGCCCAGAAGTGGCTCATGCTGACTGGGAAGAAGCAACAGGCTGGGGTAACCACTGAAGGAGGCTTGTACCGACTGGGCAATAGATTCTGGGCGGGAAAGCCCAGAAGTGGCTCATGCTGACTGGGCATGAGGCACTGGGTGGGGAAAACCACTGAGGTAGCTCAGGCTGACTGGGCATAAGGCGCTGGGCGGGAAAGCCCTCAGGCGGTCTGCCCTGGCTATGCAGAAGGCGCTGAGCGGGAAAGCCCTCAGGCGGTCTGCCCTGGCTATGCACAAGGCGCTGAGCTGGAAAGCCCTCAGGCGGTCTGCCCTGGCTATGCACAAGGCGCTGAGCGGGAAAGCCCTCAGGCGGTCTGCCCTGGCTATGCACAAGGCGCTGAGAGGGAAAGCCCTCAGGCGGTCTGCCCTGGCTATGCAGAAGGCGCTGAGCGGGAAAGCCCTCAGGCGGTCTGCCCTGGCTATGCAGAAGGCGCTGAGCGGGAAAGCCCTCAGGCGGTCTGCCTTGGCTATGCAGAAGGCGCTGAGCGGGAAAGCCCTCAGGCGGTCTGCCCTGGCTATGCAGAAGACGCTGAGCGGGAAAGCCCTCAGGCGGTCTGCCCTGGCTATGCACAAGGCGCTGAGAGGGAAAGCCCTCAGGCGGTCTGCCCTGGCTATGCAGAAGGCGCTGAGCGGGAAAGCCCTCAGGCGGTCTGCCCTGGCTATGCAGAAGGCGCTGAGCGGGAAAGCCCTCAGGCGGTCTGCCTTGGCTATGCAGAAGGCGCTGAGCGGGAAAGCCCTCAGGCGGTCTGCCCTGGCTATGCAGAAGACGCTGAGCGGGAAAGCCCTCAGGCGGTCTGCCCTGGCTATGCAGAAGGCGCTGAGCGGGAAAGCCCTCAGGCGGTCTGCCCTGGCTATGCACAAGGCGCTGAGCTGGAAAGCCCTCAGGCGGTCTGCCCTGGCTATGCACAAGGCGCTGAGCGGGAAAGCCCTCAGGCGGTCTGCCCTGGCTATGCAGAAGGCGCTGAGCTGGAAAGCCCTCAGGCGGTCTGCCTTGGCTATGCAGAAGGCGCTGAGCGGGAAAGCCCTCAGGCGGTCTGCCCTGGCTATGCACAAGGCGCTGAGAGGGAAAGCCCTCAGGCGGTCTGCCCTGGCTATGCAGAAGGCGCTGAGCTGGAAAGCCCTCAGGCGGTCTGCCCTGGCTATGCAGAAGGCGCTGAGCGGGAAAGCCCTCAGGCGGTCTGCCTTGGCTATGCAGAAGGCGCTGAGCGGGAAAGCCCTCAGGCGGTCTGCCCTGGCTATGCAGAAGGCGCTGAGCGGGAAAGCCCTCAGGCGGTCTGCCCTGGCTATGCAGAAGGCGCTGAGCGGGAAAGCCCTCAGGCGGTCTGCCCTGGCTATGCAGAAGGCGCTGAGCGGGAAAGCCCTCAGGCGGTCTGCCCTGGCTATGCAGAAGGCGCTGAGCGGGAAAGCCCTCAGGCGGTCTGCCCTGGCTATGCAGAAGACGCTGAGCGGGAAAGCCCTCAGGCGGTCTGCCCTGGCTATGCACAAGGCGCTGAGCGGGAAAGCCCTCAGGCGGTCTGCCCTGGCTATGCAGAAGACGCTGAGCGGGAAAGCCCTCAGGCGGTCTGCCCTGGCTATGCACAAGGCGCTGAGCGGGAAAGCCCTCAGGCGGTCTGCCCTGGCTATGCAGAAGGCGCTGAGTGGGAAAGCCCTCAGGCGGTCTGCCCTGGCTAAACAGAAGGCACTGAGCGGGAAAGCCCTCAGGCGGTCTGCCCTGGCTATGCAGAAGGCGCTGAGTGGGAAAGCCCTCAGGCGGTCTGCCCTGGCTATGCAGAAGGCGCTGAGCGGGAAAGCCCTCAGGCGGTCTGCACTGGCTATGCAGAAGGTGCTGAGCGGGAAAGTCCAGAGCTGGCTCATGCTGATTGGGCAGGAGGTGCTGGGTGGGAAAAGCCTGGAGGCATCTCGTGCTGACAGGGCAGGAGGCTTTGGATGGGAAAATCTCTGAAGCAGCTCAGGCTGACTGGGCTGTAGGCAGTGGGGGAAAAACTCGAAGGTGGGTCGAGCTGACTGGGCAAGAAGTACTGGGAGGGAAAACCACTGAAGTGGCTTGTGCTGACAAGGCAGGAGGCACAGGGCAGGAAAACCCCTGGGCTGGCTTGCACTACATGTGCAGTAGGGGCTGGGCAGGAAACCCCAGCAGTGGCTCTCGCTGACAAGGCAGGAGACATTGGGTGGGAAAGCACAGAGGCAGCTCACGCTGACTGGGCAGGAAGCACTGGGCAGAAAAATCCAGAAATGACATGCGCCGATTGGACAGAAGCAGCTAGGCGGGAAAACCACTGAGGCAGCGTGGGCTACATGGGCAAGAGGTACTGGGTGGGAAAACCACTAATGTGGCTCGTGCTGACAAGGCAGGAGACGCTGTGTAGGAAAGCCCAGAGGTGGCTTGTGCTGACTGGGCAGCAGCAATTGGGCGGGAAAACCACTGAGGCAGCTCATGCTGACTGGGCTGTAGGTACTGGGGGAAAATCCCAAAGATGGGTCAAGCTGACTGGGCAGGAGGGGCCCGGTGGGAGAAGTCCATGGGTGGTTTGCACAGACAGGGCAGGAGAAGCTGGGTGGAAAAGGCCGGAGGCAGCTTTGCACTGACTGGTAAGAAGATACTGGGCAGGAAAGCCCAGAGGGAGTTCACACTGATTAGGCAGCAGCTGCTGGGAGGGAAAGCCCAGAGGCGACTCGTGCTGACTGGGCAGGAGGCACTGGGTGGGGGAAAACACTGAGAGCTCAGGCTGACTGGGCTGTTGGCACTGCGGGGAAGAGCCTGAAAGTAGGTTGCATGATGGGGCAAAAGGCAATGGGCGGGAAAACACCAGAGCTGGCTCGCACTAGATGTGGAGTAGGAGCTGGGTGGGAAACCCCAGCAGTGGCTCACACAGACAAAGCAGGCAGCGCTATGTGGGAAAGCCCAGAAGCAGCACACGCTGACTGGGCGGGAAAATCTGGAAATGACATGGACTGATTGGACAGATCAGCTAGGCGGGAAAAGCACTGAGGCGGAGACATAGGCAGAATGCCATGGGTGGAAAAAGAGGGAAAAGATTCCACTAATTTGACAAGAAGTATTCCATGGCAAACATATAAGGCATGTTGTACTGACCACCCTCTACCGAGGGAATGGAGGTCTCTCCTTGTCCGCCCTCTTGGCTACGGCCCTCTGTGATGCCCCTGGCTTAAGGACCACCCTGTAAGGAGGGTTTGGGTCTCCTTCGCCATGCTTATGTAGCCACAGGTCACTTTGACACGCCGGGCAAAAGGACTGCCCTGTAACCAGGCTGCAAGGTCTTATCCCTCTCATTCTTAAACTAGGAGAGCCTTTCTTCTTGCCTGTGGCTGAGTGACCCCCCCTCTAAGAAGGGTCGAAGTCTCTCTGGCTCTCTATTATTTAGGACCCAGGCTTTACAATGCCCTGTGCCACTGACCTCTCCCTGTAAGGAGGGTGCAGGTCTCCCCTTTCGAGCTTGTCTTGGGCCGCTGGCACTTGCTGGGCAAAGAGACCACCCTCTACTGAGGGAATGGAGGTCTCTCCTCGTCAGCGCTCTTAGGCTCTGGCCCATTGAAATGTCCCTGGCTTAAGGACCACCCTGTAAGGAGGGTTTGGGTCTCCCTCGCCATGCTTCGTTAGCCACAGGTCACTTTGACACGCCAGGCAAAAGGACTGCCCTGTAACCAGGGTGTAAGGTCTTATCCCTCTCCTTCGTAAACTAGGAGAGCCTCTTTGTGCCTGTGGCTGAGTGACCCCCCTTTAAGAAGGGTTGAGGTTCTCGTTCTGTTAGTCGCAGTAAATTCCCCTAGAATGATTTCTGTTTGGCTTTTTTGGGCTTTGACGTGAAATCTGGTTTGTGACCCATGTATTTCTTCTCCGGGTCACATGTAACCTGGTGTGGCGAAGGGGCGGCTGTAAGGGGATGGTGGAGGCCGTGGAAAATTCGACCCTTCTTTCCCAGAGAGCCAAGAAATCGTCCCCAAATCCATATGTCACAAAGTCTGGAACTGAACAGGTGAGGAAGGGGGCTCCTTTCAGAGCCTCACTTCCAGGCGATCCTTCCTCATTTCCTCTTGCCCTGCCCAATTTACACTGCCCAGTCAACCTCAGCTTTGAGCCCTTGTTTTATTCGGCACAAGAAAGACCTTGCTGGACGGATTAGTGTGAATCGTATAGAGTCGGAGAGCTCTGCAAGTTGTGTCCGAATTCCAGGCCTTTTGTTTCTTTGGTGATAGACCGAGGCTATTCCTAGGGCTATGGTGGAAGTGAGGGATGTGGCTGTCCTTTCGGAAATGTGGTGATGCTCAGCTGGTGTAGGTACGTGGAGTGGTATTCAGAGCTTGCACGTGGGTGCACCTAACCCTATTAACAGGACTGTGTCCAAGTAAGGGGTGTCCTTTTTGGTCAAGGTTAGGGGGCACAAAGTTGAAATTTTCTTGGTGGGGGAGAAAGGTAAGTCGGGAAGGGTGTTGCCGAGGGATGGAGGATTTAATGGTAATGGGAGACTCAGCGGGATTCCTCCCTCACCTGTTCATTTCCAGATGTTTTCACATTGGGGACTTCCCCCGACCCCGTGCTTCTTTAAAGGAGGAATATGTTTCTAAAGAAAGGGTGACCGCCCTGTACTCAGGGATCAGGTCTGTTTCCCTTTTCTCCTCTCTGCATTGGCCCTCTGAATGCCAAAGTCACTTGCGGGGCAAAGAGACCCCCCTCTACCGAGGGAATGGAGGTCTCTCCTTGTCCGCCCGCTTGGCTACGGCCCTCTGTGATGCCCCTGGCTTAAGGACCACCCTGTAAGGAGGGTTTGGGTCTCCTTCGCCATGCTTATGTAGCCACAGGTCACTTTGACACGCCGGGCAAAAGGACTGCCCTGTAACCAGGCTGCAAGGTCTTATCCCTCTCATTCTTAAACTAGGAGAGCCTTTCTTCTTGCCTGTGGCTGAGTGACCCCCCCCTCTAAGAAGGGTCGAGGTCTCTCTGGCTCTCTATTATTTAGGACCCAGGCTTTACAATGCCCTGTGCCACTGACCTCTCCCTGTAAGGAGGGTGCAGGTCTCCCCTTTCGAGCTTGTCTTGGGCCGCTGGCACTTGCTGGGCAAAGAGACCACCCTCTACTGAGGGAATGGAGGTCTCTCCTCGTCAGCGCTCTTAGGCTCTGGCCCATTGAAATGTCCCTGGCTTAAGGACCACCCTGTAAGGAGGGTTTGGGTCTCCCTCGCCATGCTTCGTTAGCCACAGGTCACTTTGACACGCCAGGCAAAAGGACTGCCCTGTAACCAGGGTGTAAGGTCTTATCCCTCTCCTTCGTAAACTAGGAGAGCCTCTTTGTGCCTGTGGCTGAGTGACCCCCCTTTAAGAAGGGTTGAGGTTCTCGTTCTGCTGGTCACAGTAAATTGCACTCGAATGATTTCTACTTGGCTTTTCTGGGTTCTGAAGTGAAATCTGATTTGTGTCCTATGTATTTCCTGTCCGGGTCACATGTCACCTGGTGTGGCGAAGGGGCGGCTGTAAGGGGATGGTGGAGGCCGTGAAAAATTCAACCCTTTCTTCAAAAAAGCCAAGAAATCACCAAAGTCCAAAGTGAGCTCCCTCTAACTAGGGTGCAGGTCTTTCCCCAGATTACACTCCCCTTTGAAAGGTAGTTCTAGAAACCAGCCTCTTGAGAGAGTTAAGGGTTTGCCCTTGTAGCTGTCCTGTGCCCGTGGCCTCCTCACGCTCTCAGCCAAGTCAAAGCCCAGCGTATTCTGCATCCAGCCGGCCCTGAGTTCTGCTGCAAGCTCTCCTGCCTTCTGCTACGGATTGGTGCCGAAACCTAGGAATTGGGGTAATTTCAAGGAGGGGCGAGGACCTTGTCCATTTAATTTGAATTGTCCTTGGAATCGTGGTCTCCACTCAGCCCGCACCTATCCCGCTTCACCTCTCTCTCTTTCCCTCTCTTTCTAGCAACTCAAAGGACAAAAGGAAGACGACGACAGAAGCACCAAAGAAACTGCAGGAAAAGAGAAGAGAAGAAAAGGCCAGTCAAAAACCACGCACACATTGCAGGCGTGGCCCTCCCGGTGGCATTTACACTTGTCCACGTAGGCTTAATGCCCCTTGAGGCGCCAGGGAAAAGGACCTCTCTGTAAACGGGGATCAAGGTCCACTCCTTGCCAAGAGAAATGCTTTCTGGGCCCATTCCGCACCTGCGGCTGAGTGACCGCCCTTTAAGAAGGGTTGAGGTCTCTGTGGATTTCAGCTCTTTAGGACCGCGCCTTTAGCATGCCCTGTGCCACTGACCTCTCCCTGTAAGAAGGGTGCGGGTCTCCCCTTTCGAGCTTGTCTTGGGCCGCTGGCACTTGCTGGGCAAAGAGACCACCCTCTACCGAGGGCACGGAGGTCTCCCCTCTTCAGCGCTCTTGGCTCTGGCCCATTGAAATGTCCCTGGCTTAAGGACCACCCTGTAAGGAGGGTTTGGGTCTCCTTCGCCAGCCTTATTTAGCCACAGGTCCCCTTGACATGCCCGGCAAAAGGACTGCCCTGTAACCGGGGTGTAAGGTCTTATCCCTCTCGTTCGTAAACAGGAGAGCCTCTTTGTGCCTGTGGCTGAGTGACCCCCCCTCTAAGAAGGGTCGAGGTCTCGGTGGATTTCAGCTCTTTAGGACCGCGCCTTTGACATGCCCTGTGCCACTGACCTCTCCCTGTAAGAAGGGTGTGGGTCTCCCCTTTCGAGCTTGTCTTGGGCCGCTGGCACTTGCTGGGCAAAGAGACCACCCTCTACTGAGGGAACGGAGGTCTCCCCTCTTCAGCGCTCTTTGGCTCTGGCCCATTGAAATGTCCCTGGCTTAAGGACCACCCTGTAAGGAGGGTTTGGGTCTCCTTCGCCATGCTTAGTTAGCCACAGGTCACTTTGACACGCCGGGCAAAAGGACTGCCCTGTAACCAGGGTGTAAGGTCTTATCCCTCTCCTTCGTAAACTAGGAGAGCCTCTTTGTGCCTGTGGCTGAGTGACCCCCCTTTAAGAAGGGTTGAGGTTCTCGTTCTGTTAGTCGCAGTAAATTCCCCTAGAATGATTTCTGTTTGGCTTTTTTGGGCTTTGACGTGAAATCTGGTTTGTGACCCATGTATTTCTTCTCCGGGTCACATGTAACCTGGTGTGGCGAAGGGGCGGCTGTAAGGGGATGGTGGAGGCCGTGGAAAATTCGACCCTTCTTTCCCAGAGAGCCAAGAAATCGTCCCCAAATCCATATGTCACAAAGTCTGGAACTGAACAGGTGAGGAAGGGGGCTCCTTTCAGAGCCTCACTTCCAGGCGATCCTTCCTCATTTCCTCTTGCCCTGCCCAATTTACACTGCCCAGTCAACCTCAGCTTTGAGCCCTTGTTTTATTCGGCACAAGAAAGACCTTGCTGGACGGATTAGTGTGAATCGTATAGAGTCGGAGAGCTCTGCAAGTTGTGTCCGAATTCCAGGCCTTTTGTTTCTTTGGTGATAGACCGAGGCTATTCCTAGGGCTATGGTGGAAGTGAGGGATGTGGCTGTCCTTTCGGAAATGTGGTGATGCTCAGCTGGTGTAGGTACGTGGAGTGGTATTCAGAGCTTGCACGTGGGTGCACCTAACCCTATTAACAGGACTGTGTCCAAGTAAGGGGTGTCCTTTTTGGTCAAGGTTAGGGGGCACAAAGTTGAAATTTTCTTGGTGGGGGAGAAAGGTAAGTCGGGAAGGGTGTTGCCGAGGGATGGAGGATTTAATGGTAATGGGAGACTCAGCGGGATTCCTCCCTCACCTGTTCATTTCCAGATGTTTTCACATTGGGGACTTCCCCCGACCCCGTGCTTCTTTAAAGGAGGAATATGTTTCTAAAGAAAGGGTGACCGCCCTGTACTCAGGGATCAGGTCTGTTTCCCTTTTCTCCTCTCTGCATTGGCCCTCTGAATGCCAAAGTCACTTGCGGGGCAAAGAGACCCCCCTCTACCGAGGGAATGGAGGTCTCTCCTTGTCCGCCCGCTTGGCTACGGCCCTCTGTGATGCCCCTGGCTTAAGGACCACCCTGTAAGGAGGGTTTGGGTCTCCTTCGCCATGCTTATGTAGCCACAGGTCACTTTGACACGCCGGGCAAAAGGACTGCCCTGTAACCAGGCTGCAAGGTCTTATCCCTCTCATTCTTAAACTAGGAGAGCCTTTCTTCTTGCCTGTGGCTGAGTGACCCCCCCCTCTAAGAAGGGTCGAGGTCTCTCTGGCTCTCTATTATTTAGGACCCAGGCTTTACAATGCCCTGTGCCACTGACCTCTCCCTGTAAGGAGGGTGCAGGTCTCCCCTTTCGAGCTTGTCTTGGGCCGCTGGCACTTGCTGGGCAAAGAGACCACCCTCTACTGAGGGAATGGAGGTCTCTCCTCGTCAGCGCTCTTAGGCTCTGGCCCATTGAAATGTCCCTGGCTTAAGGACCACCCTGTAAGGAGGGTTTGGGTCTCCCTCGCCATGCTTCGTTAGCCACAGGTCACTTTGACACGCCAGGCAAAAGGACTGCCCTGTAACCAGGGTGTAAGGTCTTATCCCTCTCCTTCGTAAACTAGGAGAGCCTCTTTGTGCCTGTGGCTGAGTGACCCCCCTTTAAGAAGGGTTGAGGTTCTCGTTCTGCTGGTCACAGTAAATTGCACTCGAATGATTTCTACTTGGCTTTTCTGGGTTCTGAAGTGAAATCTGATTTGTGTCCTATGTATTTCCTGTCCGGGTCACATGTCACCTGGTGTGGCGAAGGGGCGGCTGTAAGGGGATGGTGGAGGCCGTGAAAAATTCAACCCTTTCTTCAAAAAAGCCAAGAAATCACCAAAGTCCAAAGTGAGCTCCCTCTAACTAGGGTGCAGGTCTTTCCCCAGATTACACTCCCCTTTGAAAGGTAGTTCTAGAAACCAGCCTCTTGAGAGAGTTAAGGGTTTGCCCTTGTAGCTGTCCTGTGCCCGTGGCCTCCTCACGCTCTCAGCCAAGTCAAAGCCCAGCGTATTCTGCATCCAGCCGGCCCTGAGTTCTGCTGCAAGCTCTCCTGCCTTCTGCTACGGATTGGTGCCGAAACCTAGGAATTGGGGTAATTTCAAGGAGGGGCGAGGACCTTGTCCATTTAATTTGAATTGTCCTTGGAATCGTGGTCTCCACTCAGCCCGCACCTATCCCGCTTCACCTCTCTCTCTTTCCCTCTCTTTCTAGCAACTCAAAGGACAAAAGGAAGACGACGACAGAAGCACCAAAGAAACTGCAGGAAAAGAGAAGAGAAGAAAAGGCCAGTCAAAAACCACGCACACATTGCAGGCGTGGCCCTCCCGGTGGCATTTACACTTGTCCACGTAGGCTTAATGCCCCTTGAGGCGCCAGGGAAAAGGACCTCTCTGTAAACGGGGATCAAGGTCCACTCCTTGCCAAGAGAAATGCTTTCTGGGCCCATTCCGCACCTGCGGCTGAGTGACCGCCCTTTAAGAAGGGTTGAGGTCTCTGTGGATTTCAGCTCTTTAGGACCGCGCCTTTAGCATGCCCTGTGCCACTGACCTCTCCCTGTAAGAAGGGTGCGGGTCTCCCCTTTCGAGCTTGTCTTGGGCCGCTGGCACTTGCTGGGCAAAGAGACCACCCTCTACCGAGGGCACGGAGGTCTCCCCTCTTCAGCGCTCTTGGCTCTGGCCCATTGAAATGTCCCTGGCTTAAGGACCACCCTGTAAGGAGGGTTTGGGTCTCCTTCGCCAGCCTTATTTAGCCACAGGTCCCCTTGACATGCCCGGCAAAAGGACTGCCCTGTAACCGGGGTGTAAGGTCTTATCCCTCTCGTTCGTAAACAGGAGAGCCTCTTTGTGCCTGTGGCTGAGTGACCCCCCCTCTAAGAAGGGTCGAGGTCTCGGTGGATTTCAGCTCTTTAGGACCGCGCCTTTGACATGCCCTGTGCCACTGACCTCTCCCTGTAAGAAGGGTGCGGGTCTCCCCTTTCGAGCTTGTCTTGGGCCGCTGGCACTTGCTGGGCAAAGAGACCACCCTCTACTGAGGGAACGGAGGTCTCCCCTCTTCAGCGCTCTTTGGCTCTGGCCCATTGAAATGTCCCTGGCTTAAGGACCACCCTGTAAGGAGGGTTTGGGTCTCCTTCGCCATGCTTAGTTAGCCACAGGTCACTTTGACACGCCGGGCAAAAGGACTGCCCTGTAACCAGGGTGTAAGGTCTTATCCCTCTCCTTCGTAAACTAGGAGAGCCTCTTTGTGCCTGTGGCTGAGTGACCCCCCTTTAAGAAGGGTTGAGGTTCTCGTTCTGTTAGTCGCAGTAAATTCCCCTAGAATGATTTCTGTTTGGCTTTTTTGGGCTTTGACGTGAAATCTGGTTTGTGACCCATGTATTTCTTCTCCGGGTCACATGTAACCTGGTGTGGCGAAGGGGCGGCTGTAAGGGGATGGTGGAGGCCGTGGAAAATTCGACCCTTCTTTCCCAGAGAGCCAAGAAATCGTCCCCAAATCCATATGTCACAAAGTCTGGAACTGAACAGGTGAGGAAGGGGGCTCCTTTCAGAGCCTCACTTCCAGGCGATCCTTCCTCATTTCCTCTTGCCCTGCCCAATTTACACTGCCCAGTCAACCTCAGCTTTGAGCCCTTGTTTTATTCGGCACAAGAAAGACCTTGCTGGACGGATTAGTGTGAATCGTATAGAGTCGGAGAGCTCTGCAAGTTGTGTCCGAATTCCAGGCCTTTTGTTTCTTTGGTGATAGACCGAGGCTATTCCTAGGGCTATGGTGGAAGTGAGGGATGTGGCTGTCCTTTCGGAAATGTGGTGATGCTCAGCTGGTGTAGGTACGTGGAGTGGTATTCAGAGCTTGCACGTGGGTGCACCTAACCCTATTAACAGGACTGTGTCCAAGTAAGGGGTGTCCTTTTTGGTCAAGGTTAGGGGGCACAAAGTTGAAATTTTCTTGGTGGGGGAGAAAGGTAAGTCGGGAAGGGTGTTGCCGAGGGATGGAGGATTTAATGGTAATGGGAGACTCAGCGGGATTCCTCCCTCACCTGTTCATTTCCAGATGTTTTCACATTGGGGACTTCCCCCGACCCCGTGCTTCTTTAAAGGAGGAATATGTTTCTAAAGAAAGGGTGACCGCCCTGTACTCAGGGATCAGGTCTGTTTCCCTTTTCTCCTCTCTGCATTGGCCCTCTGAATGCCAAAGTCACTTGCTGGGCAAAGAGACCCCCCTCTACCGAGGGAATGGAGGTCTCTCCTTGTCCGCCCGCTTGGCTACGGCCCTCTGTGATGCCCCTGGCTTAAGGACCACCCTGTAAGGAGGGTTTGGGTCTCCTTCGCCATGCTTATGTAGCCACAGGTCACTTTGACACGTCGGGCAAAAGGACTGCCCTGTAACCAGGCTGCAAGGTCTTATCCCTCTCATTCTTAAACTAGGAGAGCCTTTCTTCTTGCCTGTGGCTGAGTGACCCCCCCCCCTCTAAGAAGGGTCGAGGTCTCTCTGGCTCTCTATTATTTAGGACCCAGGCTTTACAATGCCCTGTGCCACTGACCTCTCCCTGTAAGGAGGGTGCAGGTCTCCCCTTTCGAGCTTGTCTTGGGCCGCTGGCACTTGCTGGGCAAAGAGACCACCCTCTACTGAGGGAATGGAGGTCTCTCCTCGTCAGCGCTCTTAGGCTCTGGCCCATTGAAATGTCCCTGGCTTAAGGACCACCCTGTAAGGAGGGTTTGGGTCTCCCTCGCCATGCTTCGTTAGCCACAGGTCACTTTGACACGCCAGGCAAAAGGACTGCCCTGTAACCAGGGTGTAAGGTCTTATCCCTCTCCTTCGTAAACTAGGAGAGCCTCTTTGTGCCTGTGGCTGAGTGACCCCCCTTTAAGAAGGGTTGAGGTTCTCGTTCTGCTGGTCACAGTAAATTGCACTCGAATGATTTCTACTTGGCTTTTCTGGGTTCTGAAGTGAAATCTGATTTGTGTCCTATGTATTTCCTGTCCGGGTCACATGTCACCTGGTGTGGCGAAGGGGCGGCTGTAAGGGGATGGTGGAGGCCGTGAAAAATTCAACCCTTTCTTCAAAAAAGCCAAGAAATCACCAAAGTCCAAAGTGAGCTCCCTCTAACTAGGGTGCAGGTCTTTCCCCAGATTACACTCCCCTTTGAAAGGTAGTTCTAGAAACCAGCCTCTTGAGAGAGTTAAGGGTTTGCCCTTGTAGCTGTCCTGTGCCCGTGGCCTCCTCACGCTCTCAGCCAAGTCAAAGCCCAGCGTATTCTGCATCCAGCCGGCCCTGAGTTCTGCTGCAAGCTCTCCTGCCTTCTGCTACGGATTGGTGCCGAAACCTAGGAATTGGGGTAATTTCAAGGAGGGGCGAGGACCTTGTCCATTTAATTTGAATTGTCCTTGGAATCGTGGACTCCACTCAGCCCGCACCTATCCCGCTTCACCTCTCTCTCTTTCCCTCTCTTTCTAGCAACTCAAAGGACAAAAGGAAGACGACGACAGAAGCACCAAAGAAACTGCAGGAAAAGAGAAGAGAAGAAAAGGCCAGTCAAAAACCACGCACACATTGCAGGCGTGGCCCTCCCGGTGGCATTTACACTTGTCCACGTAGGCTTAATGCCCCTTGAGGCGCCAGGGAAAAGGACCTCTCTGTAAACGGGGATCAGGGTCCACTCCTTGCCAAGAGAAATGCTTTCTGGGCCCATTCCGCACCTGCGGCTGAGTGACCGCCCTTTAAGAAGGGTTGAGGTCTCTGTGGATTTCAGCTCTTTAGGACCGCGCCTTTAGCATGCCCTGTGCCACTGACCTCTCCCTGTAAGAAGGGTGCGGGTCTCCCCTTTCGAGCTTGTCTTGGGCCGCTGGCACTTGCTGGGCAAAGAGACCACCCTCTACCGAGGGCACGGAGGTCTCCCCTCTTCAGCGCTCTTGGCTCTGGCCCATTGAAATGTCCCTGGCTTAAGGACCACCCTGTAAGGAGGGTTTGGGTCTCCTTCGCCAGCCTTATTTAGCCACAGGTCCCCTTGACATGCCCGGCAAAAGGACTGCCCTGTAACCGGGGTGTAAGGTCTTATCCCTCTCGTTCGTAAACAGGAGAGCCTCTTTGTGCCTGTGGCTGAGTGACCCCCCCTCTAAGAAGGGTCGAGGTCTCGGTGGATTTCAGCTCTTTAGGACCGCGCCTTTGACATGCCCTGTGCCACTGACCTCTCCCTGTAAGAAGGGTGCGGGTCTCCCCTTTCGAGCTTGTCTTGGGCCGCTGGCACTTGCTGGGCAAAGAGACCACCCTCTACTGAGGGAACGGAGGTCTCCCCTCTTCAGCGCTCTTTGGCTCTGGCCCATTGAAATGTCCCTGGCTTAAGGACCACCCTGTAAGGAGGGTTTGGGTCTCCTTCGCCATGCTTAGTTAGCCACAGGTCACTTTGACACGCCGGGCAAAAGGACTGCCCTGTAACCAGGGTGTAAGGTCTTATCCCTCTCCTTCGTAAACTAGGAGAGCCTCTTTGTGCCTGTGGCTGAGTGACCCCCCTTTAAGAAGGGTTGAGGTTCTCGTTCTGCTGGTCACAGTAAATTCCCCTAGAATGATTTCTGTTTGGCTTTTTTGGGCTTTGACGTGAAATCTGGTTTGTGACCCATGTATTTCTTCTCCGGGTCACATGTAACCTGGTGTGGCGAAGGGGCGGCTGTAAGGGGATGGTGGAGGCCGTGGAAAATTCGACCCTTCTTTCCCAGAGAGCCAAGAAATCGTCCCCAAATCCATATGTCACAAAGTCTGGAACTGAACAGGTGAGGAAGGGGGCTCCTTTCAGAGCCTCACTTCCAGGCGATCCTTCCTCATTTCCTCTTGCCCTGCCCAATTTACACTGCCCAGTCAACCTCAGCTTTGAGCCCTTGTTTTATTCGGCACAAGAAAGACCTTGCTGGACGGATTAGTGTGAATCGTATAGAGTCGGAGAGCTCTGCAAGTTGTGTCCGAATTCCAGGCCTTTTGTTTCTTTGGTGATAGACCGAGGCTATTCCTAGGGCTATGGTGGAAGTGAGGGATGTGGCTGTCCTTTCGGAAATGTGGTGATGCTCAGCTGGTGTAGGTACGTGGAGTGGTATTCAGAGCTTGCACGTGGGTGCACCTAACCCTATTAACAGGACTGTGTCCAAGTAAGGGGTGTCCTTTTTGGTCAAGGTTAGGGGGCACAAAGTTGAAATTTTCTTGGTGGGGGAGAAAGGTAAGTCGGGAAGGGTGTTGCCGAGGGATGGAGGATTTAATGGTAATGGGAGACTCAGCGGGATTCCTCCCTCACCTGTTCATTTCCAGATGTTTTCACATTGGGGACTTCCCCCGACCCCGTGCTTCTTTAAAGGAGGAATATGTTTCTAAAGAAAGGGTGACCGCCCTGTACTCAGGGATCAGGTCTGTTTCCCTTTTCTCCTCTCTGCATTGGCCCTCTGAATGCCAAAGTCACTTGCGGGGCAAAGAGACCCCCCTCTACCGAGGGAATGGAGGTCTCTCCTTGTCCGCCCGCTTGGCTACGGCCCTCTGTGATGCCCCTGGCTTAAGGACCACCCTGTAAGGAGGGTTTGGGTCTCCTTCGCCATGCTTATGTAGCCACAGGTCACTTTGACACGCCGGGCAAAAGGACTGCCCTGTAACCAGGCTGCAAGGTCTTATCCCTCTCATTCTTAAACTAGGAGAGCCTTTCTTCTTGCCTGTGGCTGAGTGACCCCCCCTCTAAGAAGGGTCGAGGTCTCTCTGGCTCTCTATTATTTAGGACCCAGGCTTTACAATGCCCTGTGCCACTGACCTCTCCCTGTAAGGAGGGTGCAGGTCTCCCCTTTCGAGCTTGTCTTGGGCCGCTGGCACTTGCTGGGCAAAGAGACCACCCTCTACTGAGGGAATGGAGGTCTCTCCTCGTCAGCGCTCTTAGGCTCTGGCCCATTGAAATGTCCCTGGCTTAAGGACCACCCTGTAAGGAGGGTTTGGGTCTCCCTCGCCATGCTTCGTTAGCCACAGGTCACTTTGACACGCCAGGCAAAAGGACTGCCCTGTAACCAGGGTGTAAGGTCTTATCCCTCTCCTTCGTAAACTAGGAGAGCCTCTTTGTGCCTGTGGCTGAGTGACCCCCCTTTAAGAAGGGTTGAGGTTCTCGTTCTGCTGGTCACAGTAAATTGCACTCGAATGATTTCTACTTGGCTTTTCTGGGTTCTGAAGTGAAATCTGATTTGTGTCCTATGTATTTCCTGTCCGGGTCACATGTCACCTGGTGTGGCGAAGGGGCGGCTGTAAGGGGATGGTGGAGGCCGTGAAAAATTCAACCCTTTCTTCAAAAAAGCCAAGAAATCACCAAAGTCCAAAGTGAGCTCCCTCTAACTAGGGTGCAGGTCTTTCCCCAGATTACACTCCCCTTTGAAAGGTAGTTCTAGAAACCAGCCTCTTGAGAGAGTTAAGGGTTTGCCCTTGTAGCTGTCCTGTGCCCGTGGCCTCCTCACGCTCTCAGCCAAGTCAAAGCCCAGCGTATTCTGCATCCAGCCGGCCCTGAGTTCTGCTGCAAGCTCTCCTGCCTTCTGCTACGGATTGGTGCCGAAACCTAGGAATTGGGGTAATTTCAAGGAGGGGCGAGGACCTTGTCCATTTAATTTGAATTGTCCTTGGAATCGTGGTCTCCACTCAGCCCGCACCTATCCCGCTTCACCTCTCTCTCTTTCCCTCTCTTTCTAGCAACTCAAAGGACAAAAGGAAGTCGACGACAGAAGCACCAAAGAAACTGCAGGAAAAGAGAAGAGAAGAAAAGGCCAGTCAAAAACCACGCACACATTGCAGGCGTGGCCCTCCCGGTGGCATTTACACTTGTCCACGTAGGCTTAATGCCCCTTGAGGCGCCAGGGAAAAGGACCTCTCTGTAAACGGGGATCAGGGTCCACTCCTTGCCAAGAGAAATGCTTTCTGGGCCCATTCCGCACCTGCGGCTGAGTGACCGCCCTTTAAGAAGGGTTGAGGTCTCTGTGGATTTCAGCTCTTTAGGACCGCGCCTTTAGCATGCCCTGTGCCACTGACCTCTCCCTGTAAGAAGGGTGCGGGTCTCCCCTTTCGAGCTTGTCTTGGGCCGCTGGCACTTGCTGGGCAAAGAGACCACCCTCTACCGAGGGCACGGAGGTCTCCCCTCTTCAGCGCTCTTGGCTCTGGCCCATTGAAATGTCCCTGGCTTAAGGACCACCCTGTAAGGAGGGTTTGGGTCTCCTTCGCCAGCCTTATTTAGCCACAGGTCCCCTTGACATGCCCGGCAAAAGGACTGCCCTGTAACCGGGGTGTAAGGTCTTATCCCTCTCGTTCGTAAACAGGAGAGCCTCTTTGTGCCTGTGGCTGAGTGACCCCCCCTCTAAGAAGGGTCGAGGTCTCGGTGGATTTCAGCTCTTTAGGACCGCGCCTTTGACATGCCCTGTGCCACTGACCTCTCCCTGTAAGAAGGGTGCGGGTCTCCCCTTTCGAGCTTGTCTTGGGCCGCTGGCACTTGCTGGGCAAAGAGACCACCCTCTACTGAGGGAACGGAGGTCTCCCCTCTTCAGCGCTCTTTGGCTCTGGCCCATTGAAATGTCCCTGGCTTAAGGACCACCCTGTAAGGAGGGTTTGGGTCTCCTTCGCCATGCTTAGTTAGCCACAGGTCACTTTGACACGCCGGGCAAAAGGACTGCCCTGTAACCAGGGTGTAAGGTCTTATCCCTCTCCTTCGTAAACTAGGAGAGCCTCTTTGTGCCTGTGGCTGAGTGACCCCCCTTTAAGAAGGGTTGAGGTTCTCGTTCTGTTAGTCGCAGTAAATTCCCCTAGAATGATTTCTGTTTGGCTTTTTTGGGCTTTGACGTGAAATCTGGTTTGTGACCCATGTATTTCTTCTCCGGGTCACATGTAACCTGGTGTGGCGAAGGGGCGGCTGTAAGGGGATGGTGGAGGCCGTGGAAAATTCGACCCTTCTTTCCCAGAGAGCCAAGAAATCGTCCCCAAATCCATATGTCACAAAGTCTGGAACTGAACAGGTGAGGAAGGGGGCTCCTTTCAGAGCCTCACTTCCAGGCGATCCTTCCTCATTTCCTCTTGCCCTGCCCAATTTACACTGCCCAGTCAACCTCAGCTTTGAGCCCTTGTTTTATTCGGCACAAGAAAGACCTTGCTGGACGGATTAGTGTGAATCGTATAGAGTCGGAGAGCTCTGCAAGTTGTGTCCGAATTCCAGGCCTTTTGTTTCTTTGGTGATAGACCGAGGCTATTCCTAGGGCTATGGTGGAAGTGAGGGATGTGGCTGTCCTTTCGGAAATGTGGTGATGCTCAGCTGGTGTAGGTACGTGGAGTGGTATTCAGAGCTTGCACGTGGGTGCACCTAACCCTATTAACAGGACTGTGTCCAAGTAAGGGGTGTCCTTTTTGGTCAAGGTTAGGGGGCACAAAGTTGAAATTTTCTTGGTGGGGGAGAAAGGTAAGTCGGGAAGGGTGTTGCCGAGGGATGGAGGATTTAATGGTAATGGGAGACTCAGCGGGATTCCTCCCTCACCTGTTCATTTCCAGATGTTTTCACATTGGGGACTTCCCCCGACCCCATGCTTCTTTAAAGGAGGAATATGTTTCTAAAGAAAGGGTGACCGCCCTGTACTCAGGGATCAGGTCTGTTTCCCTTTTCTCCTCTCTGCATTGGCCCTCTGAATGCCAAAGTCACTTGCGGGGCAAAGAGACCCCCCTCTACCGAGGGAATGGAGGTCTCTCCTTGTCCGCCCGCTTGGCTACAGCCCTCTGTGATGCCCCTGGCTTAAGGACCACCCTGTAAGGAGGGTTTGGGTCTCCTTCGCCATGCTTATGTAGCCACAGGTCACTTTGACACGCCGGGCAAAAGGACTGCCCTGTAACCAGGCTGCAAGGTCTTATCCCTCTCATTCTTAAACTAGGAGAGCCTTTCTTCTTGCCTGTGGCTGAGTGACCCCCCCTCTAAGAAGGGTCGAGGTCTCTCTGGCTCTCTATTATTTAGGACCCAGGCTTTACAATGCCCTGTGCCACTGACCTCTCCCTGTAAGGAGGGTGCAGGTCTCCCCTTTCGAGCTTGTCTTGGGCCGCTGGCACTTGCTGGGCAAAGAGACCACCCTCTACTGAGGGAATGGAGGTCTCTCCTCGTCAGCGCTCTTAGGCTCTGGCCCATTGAAATGTCCCTGGCTTAAGGACCACCCTGTAAGGAGGGTTTGGGTCTCCCTCGCCATGCTTCGTTAGCCACAGGTCACTTTGACACGCCAGGCAAAAGGACTGCCCTGTAACCAGGGTGTAAGGTCTTATCCCTCTCCTTCGTAAACTAGGAGAGCCTCTTTGTGCCTGTGGCTGAGTGACCCCCCTTTAAGAAGGGTTGAGGTTCTCGTTCTGCTGGTCACAGTAAATTGCACTCGAATGATTTCTACTTGGCTTTTCTGGGTTCTGAAGTGAAATCTGATTTGTGTCCTATGTATTTCCTGTCCGGGTCACATGTCACCTGGTGTGGCGAAGGGGCGGCTGTAAGGGGATGGTGGAGGCCGTGAAAAATTCAACCCTTTCTTCAAAAAAGCCAAGAAATCACCAAAGTCCAAAGTGAGCTCCCTCTAACTAGGGTGCAGGTCTTTCCCCAGATTACACTCCCCTTTGAAAGGTAGTTCTAGAAACCAGCCTCTTGAGAGAGTTAAGGGTTTGCCCTTGTAGCTGTCCTGTGCCCGTGGCCTCCTCACGCTCTCAGCCAAGTCAAAGCCCAGCGTATTCTGCATCCAGCCGGCCCTGAGTTCTGCTGCAAGCTCTCCTGCCTTCTGCTACGGATTGGTGCCGAAACCTAGGAATTGGGGTAATTTCAAGGAGGGGCGAGGACCTTGTCCATTTAATTTGAATTGTCCTTGGAATCGTGGTCTCCACTCAGCCCGCACCTATCCCGCTTCACCTCTCTCTCTTTCCCTCTCTTTCTAGCAACTCAAAGGACAAAAGGAAGTCGACGACAGAAGCACCAAAGAAACTGCAGGAAAAGAGAAGAGAAGAAAAGGCCAGTCAAAAACCACGCACACATTGCAGGCGTGGCCCTCCCGGTGGCATTTACACTTGTCCACGTAGGCTTAATGCCCCTTGAGGCGCCAGGGAAAAGGACCTCTCTGTAAACGGGGATCAGGGTCCACTCCTTGCCAAGAGAAATGCTTTCTGGGCCCATTCCGCACCTGCGGCTGAGTGACCGCCCTTTAAGAAGGGTTGAGGTCTCTGTGGATTTCAGCTCTTTAGGACCGCGCCTTTAGCATGCCCTGTGCCACTGACCTCTCCCTGTAAGAAGGGTGCGGGTCTCCCCTTTCGAGCTTGTCTTGGGCCGCTGGCACTTGCTGGGCAAAGAGACCACCCTCTACCGAGGGCACGGAGGTCTCCCCTCTTCAGCGCTCTTGGCTCTGGCCCATTGAAATGTCCCTGGCTTAAGGACCACCCTGTAAGGAGGGTTTGGGTCTCCTTCGCCAGCCTTATTTAGCCACAGGTCCCCTTGACATGCCCGGCAAAAGGACTGCCCTGTAACCGGGGTGTAAGGTCTTATCCCTCTCGTTCGTAAACAGGAGAGCCTCTTTGTGCCTGTGGCTGAGTGACCCCCCCTCTAAGAAGGGTCGAGGTCTCGGTGGATTTCAGCTCTTTAGGACCGCGCCTTTGACATGCCCTGTGCCACTGACCTCTCCCTGTAAGAAGGGTGCGGGTCTCCCCTTTCGAGCTTGTCTTGGGCCGCTGGCACTTGCTGGGCAAAGAGACCACCCTCTACTGAGGGAACGGAGGTCTCCCCTCTTCAGCGCTCTTTGGCTCTGGCCCATTGAAATGTCCCTGGCTTAAGGACCACCCTGTAAGGAGGGTTTGGGTCTCCTTCGCCATGCTTAGTTAGCCACAGGTCACTTTGACACGCCGGGCAAAAGGACTGCCCTGTAACCAGGGTGTAAGGTCTTATCCCTCTCCTTCGTAAACTAGGAGAGCCTCTTTGTGCCTGTGGCTGAGTGACCCCCCTTTAAGAAGGGTTGAGGTTCTCGTTCTGCTGGTCACAGTAAATTCCCCTAGAATGATTTCTGTTTGGCTTTTTTGGGCTTTGACGTGAAATCTGGTTTGTGACCCATGTATTTCTTCTCCGGGTCACATGTAACCTGGTGTGGCGAAGGGGCGGCTGTAAGGGGATGGTGGAGGCCGTGGAAAATTCGACCCTTCTTTCCCAGAGAGCCAAGAAATCGTCCCCAAATCCATATGTCACAAAGTCTGGAACTGAACAGGTGAGGAAGGGGGCTCCTTTCAGAGCCTCACTTCCAGGCGATCCTTCCTCATTTCCTCTTGCCCTGCCCAATTTACACTGCCCAGTCAACCTCAGCTTTGAGCCCTTGTTTTATTCGGCACAAGAAAGACCTTGCTGGACGGATTAGTGTGAATCGTATAGAGTCGGAGAGCTCTGCAAGTTGTGTCCGAATTCCAGGCCTTTTGTTTCTTTGGTGATAGACCGAGGCTATTCCTAGGGCTATGGTGGAAGTGAGGGATGTGGCTGTCCTTTCGGAAATGTGGTGATGCTCAGCTGGTGTAGGTACGTGGAGTGGTATTCAGAGCTTGCACGTGGGTGCACCTAACCCTATTAACAGGACTGTGTCCAAGTAAGGGGTGTCCTTTTTGGTCAAGGTTAGGGGGCACAAAGTTGAAATTTTCTTGGTGGGGGAGAAAGGTAAGTCGGGAAGGGTGTTGCCGAGGGATGGAGGATTTAATGGTAATGGGAGACTCAGCGGGATTCCTCCCTCACCTGTTCATTTCCAGATGTTTTCACATTGGGGACTTCCCCCGACCCCGTGCTTCTTTAAAGGAGGAATATGTTTCTAAAGAAAGGGTGACCGCCCTGTACTCAGGGATCAGGTCTGTTTCCCTTTTCTCCTCTCTGCATTGGCCCTCTGAATGCCAAAGTCACTTGCGGGGCAAAGAGACCCCCCTCTACCGAGGGAATGGAGGTCTCTCCTTGTCCGCCCGCTTGGCTACGGCCCTCTGTGATGCCCCTGGCTTAAGGACCACCCTGTAAGGAGGGTTTGGGTCTCCTTCGCCATGCTTATGTAGCCACAGGTCACTTTGACACGCCGGGCAAAAGGACTGCCCTGTAACCAGGCTGCAAGGTCTTATCCCTCTCATTCTTAAACTAGGAGAGCCTTTCTTCTTGCCTGTGGCTGAGTGACCCCCCCTCTAAGAAGGGTCGAGGTCTCTCTGGCTCTCTATTATTTAGGACCCAGGCTTTACAATGCCCTGTGCCACTGACCTCTCCCTGTAAGGAGGGTGCAGGTCTCCCCTTTCGAGCTTGTCTTGGGCCGCTGGCACTTGCTGGGCAAAGAGACCACCCTCTACTGAGGGAATGGAGGTCTCTCCTCGTCAGCACTCTTAGGCTCTGGCCCATTGAAATGTCCCTGGCTTAAGGACCACCCTGTAAGGAGGGTTTGGGTCTCCCTCGCCATGCTTCGTTAGCCACAGGTCACTTTGACACGCCAGGCAAAAGGACTGCCCTGTAACCAGGGTGTAAGGTCTTATCCCTCTCCTTCGTAAACTAGGAGAGCCTCTTTGTGCCTGTGGCTGAGTGACCCCCCTTTAAGAAGGGTTGAGGTTCTCGTTCTGCTGGTCACAGTAAATTGCACTCGAATGATTTCTACTTGGCTTTTCTGGGTTCTGAAGTGAAATCTGATTTGTGTCCTATGTATTTCCTGTCCGGGTCACATGTCACCTGGTGTGGCGAAGGGGCGGCTGTAAGGGGATGGTGGAGGCCGTGAAAAATTCAACCCTTTCTTCAAAAAAGCCAAGAAATCACCAAAGTCCAAAGTGAGCTCCCTCTAACTAGGGTGCAGGTCTTTCCCCAGATTACACTCCCCTTTGAAAGGTAGTTCTAGAAACCAGCCTCTTGAGAGAGTTAAGGGTTTGCCCTTGTAGCTGTCCTGTGCCCGTGGCCTCCTCACGCTCTCAGCCAAGTCAAAGCCCAGCGTATTCTGCATCCAGCCGGCCCTGAGTTCTGCTGCAAGCTCTCCTGCCTTCTGCTACGGATTGGTGCCGAAACCTAGGAATTGGGGTAATTTCAAGGAGGGGCGAGGACCTTGTCCATTTAATTTGAATTGTCCTTGGAATCGTGGTCTCCACTCAGCCCGCACCTATCCCGCTTCACCTCTCTCTCTTTCCCTCTCTTTCTAGCAACTCAAAGGACAAAAGGAAGTCGACGACAGAAGCACCAAAGAAACTGCAGGAAAAGAGAAGAGAAGAAAAGGCCAGTCAAAAACCACGCACACATTGCAGGCGTGGCCCTCCCGGTGGCATTTACACTTGTCCACGTAGGCTTAATGCCCCTTGAGGCGCCAGGGAAAAGGACCTCTCTGTAAACGGGGATCAGGGTCCACTCCTTGCCAAGAGAAATGCTTTCTGGGCCCATTCCGCACCTGCGGCTGAGTGACCGCCCTTTAAGAAGGGTTGAGGTCTCTGTGGATTTCAGCTCTTTAGGACCGCGCCTTTAGCATGCCCTGTGCCACTGACCTCTCCCTGTAAGAAGGGTGCGGGTCTCCCCTTTCGAGCTTGTCTTGGGCCGCTGGCACTTGCTGGGCAAAGAGACCACCCTCTACCGAGGGCACGGAGGTCTCCCCTCTTCAGCGCTCTTGGCTCTGGCCCATTGAAATGTCCCTGGCTTAAGGACCACCCTGTAAGGAGGGTTTGGGTCTCCTTCGCCAGCCTTATTTAGCCACAGGTCCCCTTGACATGCCCGGCAAAAGGACTGCCCTGTAACCGGGGTGTAAGGTCTTATCCCTCTCGTTCGTAAACAGGAGAGCCTCTTTGTGCCTGTGGCTGAGTGACCCCCCCTCTAAGAAGGGTCGAGGTCTCGGTGGATTTCAGCTCTTTAGGACCGCGCCTTTGACATGCCCTGTGCCACTGACCTCTCCCTGTAAGAAGGGTGCGGGTCTCCCCTTTCGAGCTTGTCTTGGGCCGCTGGCACTTGCTGGGCAAAGAGACCACCCTCTACTGAGGGAACGGAGGTCTCCCCTCTTCAGCGCTCTTTGGCTCTGGCCCATTGAAATGTCCCTGGCTTAAGGACCACCCTGTAAGGAGGGTTTGGGTCTCCTTCGCCATGCTTAGTTAGCCACAGGTCACTTTGACACGCCGGGCAAAAGGACTGCCCTGTAACCAGGGTGTAAGGTCTTATCCCTCTCCTTCGTAAACTAGGAGAGCCTCTTTGTGCCTGTGGCTGAGTGACCCCCCTTTAAGAAGGGTTGAGGTTCTCGTTCTGTTAGTCGCAGTAAATTCCCCTAGAATGATTTCTGTTTGGCTTTTTTGGGCTTTGACGTGAAATCTGGTTTGTGACCCATGTATTTCTTCTCCGGGTCACATGTAACCTGGTGTGGCGAAGGGGCGGCTGTAAGGGGATGGTGGAGGCCGTGGAAAATTCGACCCTTCTTTCCCAGAGAGCCAAGAAATCGTCCCCAAATCCATATGTCACAAAGTCTGGAACTGAACAGGTGAGGAAGGGGGCTCCTTTCAGAGCCTCACTTCCAGGCGATCCTTCCTCATTTCCTCTTGCCCTGCCCAATTTACACTGCCCAGTCAACCTCAGCTTTGAGCCCTTGTTTTATTCGGCACAAGAAAGACCTTGCTGGACGGATTAGTGTGAATCGTATAGAGTCGGAGAGCTCTGCAAGTTGTGTCCGAATTCCAGGCCTTTTGTTTCTTTGGTGATAGACCGAGGCTATTCCTAGGGCTATGGTGGAAGTGAGGGATGTGGCTGTCCTTTCGGAAATGTGGTGATGCTCAGCTGGTGTAGGTACGTGGAGTGGTATTCAGAGCTTGCACGTGGGTGCACCTAACCCTATTAACAGGACTGTGTCCAAGTAAGGGGTGTCCTTTTTGGTCAAGGTTAGGGGGCACAAAGTTGAAATTTTCTTGGTGGGGGAGAAAGGTAAGTCGGGAAGGGTGTTGCCGAGGGATGGAGGATTTAATGGTAATGGGAGACTCAGCGGGATTCCTCCCTCACCTGTTCATTTCCAGATGTTTTCACATTGGGGACTTCCCCCGACCCCGTGCTTCTTTAAAGGAGGAATATGTTTCTAAAGAAAGGGTGACCGCCCTGTACTCAGGGATCAGGTCTGTTTCCCTTTTCTCCTCTCTGCATTGGCCCTCTGAATGCCAAAGTCACTTGCGGGGCAAAGAGACCCCCCTCTACCGAGGGAATGGAGGTCTCTCCTTGTCCGCCCGCTTGGCTACGGCCCTCTGTGATGCCCCTGGCTTAAGGACCACCCTGTAAGGAGGGTTTGGGTCTCCTTCGCCATGCTTATGTAGCCACAGGTCACTTTGACACGCCGGGCAAAAGGACTGCCCTGTAACCAGGCTGCAAGGTCTTATCCCTCTCATTCTTAAACTAGGAGAGCCTTTCTTCTTGCCTGTGGCTGAGTGACCCCCCCTCTAAGAAGGGTCGAGGTCTCTCTGGCTCTCTATTATTTAGGACCCAGGCTTTACAATGCCCTGTGCCACTGACCTCTCCCTGTAAGGAGGGTGCAGGTCTCCCCTTTCGAGCTTGTCTTGGGCCGCTGGCACTTGCTGGGCAAAGAGACCACCCTCTACTGAGGGAATGGAGGTCTCTCCTCGTCAGCGCTCTTAGGCTCTGGCCCATTGAAATGTCCCTGGCTTAAGGACCACCCTGTAAGGAGGGTTTGGGTCTCCCTCGCCATGCTTCGTTAGCCACAGGTCACTTTGACACGCCAGGCAAAAGGACTGCCCTGTAACCAGGGTGTAAGGTCTTATCCCTCTCCTTCGTAAACTAGGAGAGCCTCTTTGTGCCTGTGGCTGAGTGACCCCCCTTTAAGAAGGGTTGAGGTTCTCGTTCTGCTGGTCACAGTAAATTGCACTCGAATGATTTCTACTTGGCTTTTCTGGGTTCTGAAGTGAAATCTGATTTGTGTCCTATGTATTTCCTGTCCGGGTCACATGTCACCTGGTGTGGCGAAGGGGCGGCTGTAAGGGGATGGTGGAGGCCGTGAAAAATTCAACCCTTTCTTCAAAAAAGCCAAGAAATCACCAAAGTCCAAAGTGAGCTCCCTCTAACTAGGGTGCAGGTCTTTCCCCAGATTACACTCCCCTTTGAAAGGTAGTTCTAGAAACCAGCCTCTTGAGAGAGTTAAGGGTTTGCCCTTGTAGCTGTCCTGTGCCCGTGGCCTCCTCACGCTCTCAGCCAAGTCAAAGCCCAGCGTATTCTGCATCCAGCCGGCCCTGAGTTCTGCTGCAAGCTCTCCTGCCTTCTGCTACGGATTGGTGCCGAAACCTAGGAATTGGGGTAATTTCAAGGAGGGGCGAGGACCTTGTCCATTTAATTTTAATTGTCCTTGGAATCGTGGTCTCCACTCAGCCCGCACCTATCCCGCTTCACCTCTCTCTCTTTCCCTCTCTTTCTAGCAACTCAAAGGACAAAAGGAAGTCGACGACAGAAGCACCAAAGAAACTGCAGGAAAAGAGAAGAGAAGAAAAGGCCAGTCAAAAACCACGCACACATTGCAGGCGTGGCCCTCCCGGTGGCATTTACACTTGTCCACGTAGGCTTAATGCCCCTTGAGGCGCCAGGGAAAAGGACCTCTCTGTAAACGGGGATCAGGGTCCACTCCTTGCCAAGAGAAATGCTTTCTGGGCCCATTCCGCACCTGCGGCTGAGTGACCGCCCTTTAAGAAGGGTTGAGGTCTCTGTGGATTTCAGCTCTTTAGGACCGCGCCTTTAGCATGCCCTGTGCCACTGACCTCTCCCTGTAAGAAGGGTGCGGGTCTCCCCTTTCGAGCTTGTCTTGGGCCGCTGGCACTTGCTGGGCAAAGAGACCACCCTCTACCGAGGGCACGGAGGTCTCCCCTCTTCAGCGCTCTTGGCTCTGGCCCATTGAAATGTCCCTGGCTTAAGGACCACCCTGTAAGGAGGGTTTGGGTCTCCTTCGCCAGCCTTATTTAGCCACAGGTCCCCTTGACATGCCCGGCAAAAGGACTGCCCTGTAACCGGGGTGTAAGGTCTTATCCCTCTCGTTCGTAAACAGGAGAGCCTCTTTGTGCCTGTGGCTGAGTGACCCCCCCTCTAAGAAGGGTCGAGGTCTCGGTGGATTTCAGCTCTTTAGGACCGCGCCTTTGACATGCCCTGTGCCACTGACCTCTCCCTGTAAGAAGGGTGCGGGTCTCCCCTTTCGAGCTTGTCTTGGGCCGCTGGCACTTGCTGGGCAAAGAGACCACCCTCTACTGAGGGAACGGAGGTCTCCCCTCTTCAGCGCTCTTTGGCTCTGGCCCATTGAAATGTCCCTGGCTTAAGGACCACCCTGTAAGGAGGGTTTGGGTCTCCTTCGCCATGCTTAGTTAGCCACAGGTCACTTTGACACGCCGGGCAAAAGGACTGCCCTGTAACCAGGGTGTAAGGTCTTATCCCTCTCCTTCGTAAACTAGGAGAGCCTCTTTGTGCCTGTGGCTGAGTGACCCCCCTTTAAGAAGGGTTGAGGTTCTCGTTCTGCTGGTCACAGTAAATTCCCCTAGAATGATTTCTGTTTGGCTTTTTTGGGCTTTGACGTGAAATCTGGTTTGTGACCCATGTATTTCTTCTCCGGGTCACATGTAACCTGGTGTGGCGAAGGGGCGGCTGTAAGGGGATGGTGGAGGCCGTGGAAAATTCGACCCTTCTTTCCCAGAGAGCCAAGAAATCGTCCCCAAATCCATATGTCACAAAGTCTGGAACTGAACAGGTGAGGAAGGGGGCTCCTTTCAGAGCCTCACTTCCAGGCGATCCTTCCTCATTTCCTCTTGCCCTGCCCAATTTACACTGCCCAGTCAACCTCAGCTTTGAGCCCTTGTTTTATTCGGCACAAGAAAGACCTTGCTGGACGGATTAGTGTGAATCGTATAGAGTCGGAGAGCTCTGCAAGTTGTGTCCGAATTCCAGGCCTTTTGTTTCTTTGGTGATAGACCGAGGCTATTCCTAGGGCTATGGTGGAAGTGAGGGATGTGGCTGTCCTTTCGGAAATGTGGTGATGCTCAGCTGGTGTAGGTACGTGGAGTGGTATTCAGAGCTTGCACGTGGGTGCACCTAACCCTATTAACAGGACTGTGTCCAAGTAAGGGGTGTCCTTTTTGGTCAAGGTTAGGGGGCACAAAGTTGAAATTTTCTTGGTGGGGGAGAAAGGTAAGTCGGGAAGGGTGTTGCCGAGGGATGGAGGATTTAATGGTAATGGGAGACTCAGCGGGATTCCTCCCTCACCTGTTCATTTCCAGATGTTTTCACATTGGGGACTTCCCCCGACCCCGTGCTTCTTTAAAGGAGGAATATGTTTCTAAAGAAAGGGTGACCGCCCTGTACTCAGGGATCAGGTCTGTTTCCCTTTTCTCCTCTCTGCATTGGCCCTCTGAATGCCAAAGTCACTTGCGGGGCAAAGAGACCCCCCTCTACCGAGGGAATGGAGGTCTCTCCTTGTCCGCCCGCTTGGCTACGGCCCTCTGTGATGCCCCTGGCTTAAGGACCACCCTGTAAGGAGGGTTTGGGTCTCCTTCGCCATGCTTATGTAGCCACAGGTCACTTTGACACGCCGGGCAAAAGGACTGCCCTGTAACCAGGCTGCAAGGTCTTATCCCTCTCATTCTTAAACTAGGAGAGCCTTTCTTCTTGCCTGTGGCTGAGTGACCCCCCCTCTAAGAAGGGTCGAGGTCTCTCTGGCTCTCTATTATTTAGGACCCAGGCTTTACAATGCCCTGTGCCACTGACCTCTCCCTGTAAGGAGGGTGCAGGTCTCCCCTTTCGAGCTTGTCTTGGGCCGCTGGCACTTGCTGGGCAAAGAGACCACCCTCTACTGAGGGAATGGAGGTCTCTCCTCGTCAGCGCTCTTAGGCTCTGGCCCATTGAAATGTCCCTGGCTTAAGGACCACCCTGTAAGGAGGGTTTGGGTCTCCCTCGCCATGCTTCGTTAGCCACAGGTCACTTTGACACGCCAGGCAAAAGGACTGCCCTGTAACCAGGGTGTAAGGTCTTATCCCTCTCCTTCGTAAACTAGGAGAGCCTCTTTGTGCCTGTGGCTGAGTGACCCCCCTTTAAGAAGGGTTGAGGTTCTCGTTCTGCTGGTCACAGTAAATTGCACTCGAATGATTTCTACTTGGCTTTTCTGGGTTCTGAAGTGAAATCTGATTTGTGTCCTATGTATTTCCTGTCCGGGTCACATGTCACCTGGTGTGGCGAAGGGGCGGCTGTAAGGGGATGGTGGAGGCCGTGAAAAATTCAACCCTTTCTTCAAAAAAGCCAAGAAATCACCAAAGTCCAAAGTGAGCTCCCTCTAACTAGGGTGCAGGTCTTTCCCCAGATTACACTCCCCTTTGAAAGGTAGTTCTAGAAACCAGCCTCTTGAGAGAGTTAAGGGTTTGCCCTTGTAGCTGTCCTGTGCCCGTGGCCTCCTCACGCTCTCAGCCAAGTCAAAGCCCAGCGTATTCTGCATCCAGCCGGCCCTGAGTTCTGCTGCAAGCTCTCCTGCCTTCTGCTACGGATTGGTGCCGAAACCTAGGAATTGGGGTAATTTCAAGGAGGGGCGAGGACCTTGTCCATTTAATTTGAATTGTCCTTGGAATCGTGGTCTCCACTCAGCCCGCACCTATCCCGCTTCACCTCTCTCTCTTTCCCTCTCTTTCTAGCAACTCAAAGGACAAAAGGAAGTCGACGACAGAAGCACCAAAGAAACTGCAGGAAAAGAGAAGAGAAGAAAAGGCCAGTCAAAAACCACGCACACATTGCAGGCGTGGCCCTCCCGGTGGCATTTACACTTGTCCACGTAGGCTTAATGCCCCTTGAGGCGCCAGGGAAAAGGACCTCTCTGTAAACGGGGATCAGGGTCCACTCCTTGCCAAGAGAAATGCTTTCTGGGCCCATTCCGCACCTGCGGCTGAGTGACCGCCCTTTAAGAAGGGTTGAGGTCTCTGTGGATTTCAGCTCTTTAGGACCGCGCCTTTAGCATGCCCTGTGCCACTGACCTCTCCCTGTAAGAAGGGTGCGGGTCTCCCCTTTCGAGCTTGTCTTGGGCCGCTGGCACTTGCTGGGCAAAGAGACCACCCTCTACCGAGGACACGGAGGTCTCCCCTCTTCAGCGCTCTTGGCTCTGGCCCATTGAAATGTCCCTGGCTTAAGGACCACCCTGTAAGGAGGGTTTGGGTCTCCTTCGCCAGCCTTATTTAGCCACAGGTCCCCTTGACATGCCCGGCAAAAGGACTGCCCTGTAACCGGGGTGTAAGGTCTTATCCCTCTCGTTCGTAAACAGGAGAGCCTCTTTGTGCCTGTGGCTGAGTGACCCCCCCTCTAAGAAGGGTCGAGGTCTCGGTGGATTTCAGCTCTTTAGGACCGCGCCTTTGACATGCCCTGTGCCACTGACCTCTCCCTGTAAGAAGGGTGCGGGTCTCCCCTTTCGAGCTTGTCTTGGGCCGCTGGCACTTGCTGGGCAAAGAGACCACCCTCTACTGAGGGAACGGAGGTCTCCCCTCTTCAGCGCTCTTTGGCTCTGGCCCATTGAAATGTCCCTGGCTTAAGGACCACCCTGTAAGGAGGGTTTGGGTCTCCTTCGCCATGCTTAGTTAGCCACAGGTCACTTTGACACGCCGGGCAAAAGGACTGCCCTGTAACCAGGGTGTAAGGTCTTATCCCTCTCCTTCGTAAACTAGGAGAGCCTCTTTGTGCCTGTGGCTGAGTGACCCCCCTTTAAGAAGGGTTGAGGTTCTCGTTCTGTTAGTCGCAGTAAATTCCCCTAGAATGATTTCTGTTTGGCTTTTTTGGGCTTTGACGTGAAATCTGGTTTGTGACCCATGTATTTCTTCTCCGGGTCACATGTAACCTGGTGTGGCGAAGGGGCGGCTGTAAGGGGATGGTGGAGGCCGTGGAAAATTCGACCCTTCTTTCCCAGAGAGCCAAGAAATCGTCCCCAAATCCATATGTCACAAAGTCTGGAACTGAACAGGTGAGGAAGGGGGCTCCTTTCAGAGCCTCACTTCCAGGCGATCCTTCCTCATTTCCTCTTGCCCTGCCCAATTTACACTGCCCAGTCAACCTCAGCTTTGAGCCCTTGTTTTATTCGGCACAAGAAAGACCTTGCTGGACGGATTAGTGTGAATCGTATAGAGTCGGAGAGCTCTGCAAGTTGTGTCCGAATTCCAGGCCTTTTGTTTCTTTGGTGATAGACCGAGGCTATTCCTAGGGCTATGGTGGAAGTGAGGGATGTGGCTGTCCTTTCGGAAATGTGGTGATGCTCAGCTGGTGTAGGTACGTGGAGTGGTATTCAGAGCTTGCACGTGGGTGCACCTAACCCTATTAACAGGACTGTGTCCAAGTAAGGGGTGTCCTTTTTGGTCAAGGTTAGGGGGCACAAAGTTGAAATTCTCTTGGTGGGGGAGAAAGGTAAGTCGGGAAGGGTGTTGCCGAGGGATGGAGGATTTAATGGTAATGGGAGACTCAGCGGGATTCCTCCCTCACCTGTTCATTTCCAGATGTTTTCACATTGGGGACTTCCCCCGACCCCGTGCTTCTTTAAAGGAGGAATATGTTTCTAAAGAAAGGGTGACCGCCCTGTACTCAGGGATCAGGTCTGTTTCCCTTTTCTCCTCTCTGCATTGGCCCTCTGAATGCCAAAGTCACTTGCGGGGCAAAGAGACCCCCCTCTACCGAGGGAATGGAGGTCTCTCCTTGTCCGCCCGCTTGGCTACGGCCCTCTGTGATGCCCCTGGCTTAAGGACCACCCTGTAAGGAGGGTTTGGGTCTCCTTCGCCATGCTTATGTAGCCACAGGTCACTTTGACACGCCGGGCAAAAGGACTGCCCTGTAACCAGGCTGCAAGGTCTTATCCCTCTCATTCTTAAACTAGGAGAGCCTTTCTTCTTGCCTGTGGCTGAGTGACCCCCCCTCTAAGAAGGGTCGAGGTCTCTCTGGCTCTCTATTATTTAGGACCCAGGCTTTACAATGCCCTGTGCCACTGACCTCTCCCTGTAAGGAGGGTGCAGGTCTCCCCTTTCGAGCTTGTCTTGGGCCGCTGGCACTTGCTGGGCAAAGAGACCACCCTCTACTGAGGGAATGGAGGTCTCTCCTCGTCAGCGCTCTTAGGCTCTGGCCCATTGAAATGTCCCTGGCTTAAGGACCACCCTGTAAGGAGGGTTTGGGTCTCCCTCGCCATGCTTCGTTAGCCACAGGTCACTTTGACACGCCAGGCAAAAGGACTGCCCTGTAACCAGGGTGTAAGGTCTTATCCCTCTCCTTCGTAAACTAGGAGAGCCTCTTTGTGCCTGTGGCTGAGTGACCCCCCTTTAAGAAGGGTTGAGGTTCTCGTTCTGCTGGTCACAGTAAATTGCACTCGAATGATTTCTACTTGGCTTTTCTGGGTTCTGAAGTGAAATCTGATTTGTGTCCTATGTATTTCCTGTCCGGGTCACATGTCACCTGGTGTGGCGAAGGGGCGGCTGTAAGGGGATGGTGGAGGCCGTGAAAAATTCAACCCTTTCTTCAAAAAAGCCAAGAAATCACCAAAGTCCAAAGTGAGCTCCCTCTAACTAGGGTGCAGGTCTTTCCCCAGATTACACTCCCCTTTGAAAGGTAGTTCTAGAAACCAGCCTCTTGAGAGAGTTAAGGGTTTGCCCTTGTAGCTGTCCTGTGCCCGTGGCCTCCTCACGCTCTCAGCCAAGTCAAAGCCCAGCGTATTCTGCATCCAGCCGGCCCTGAGTTCTGCTGCAAGCTCTCCTGCCTTCTGCTACGGATTGGTGCCGAAACCTAGGAATTGGGGTAATTTCAAGGAGGGGCGAGGACCTTGTCCATTTAATTTGAATTGTCCTTGGAATCGTGGTCTCCACTCAGCCCGCACCTATCCCGCTTCACCTCTCTCTCTTTCCCTCTCTTTCTAGCAACTCAAAGGACAAAAGGAAGTCGACGACAGAAGCACCAAAGAAACTGCAGGAAAAGAGAAGAGAAGAAAAGGCCAGTCAAAAACCACGCACACATTGCAGGCGTGGCCCTCCCGGTGGCATTTACACTTGTCCACGTAGGCTTAATGCCCCTTGAGGCGCCAGGGAAAAGGACCTCTCTGTAAACGGGGATCAGGGTCCACTCCTTGCCAAGAGAAATGCTTTCTGGGCCCATTCCGCACCTGCGGCTGAGTGACCGCCCTTTAAGAAGGGTTGAGGTCTCTGTGGATTTCAGCTCTTTAGGACCGCGCCTTTAGCATGCCCTGTGCCACTGACCTCTCCCTGTAAGAAGGGTGCGGGTCTCCCCTTTCGAGCTTGTCTTGGGCCGCTGGCACTTGCTGGGCAAAGAGACCACCCTCTACCGAGGGCACGGAGGTCTCCCCTCTTCAGCGCTCTTGGCTCTGGCCCATTGAAATGTCCCTGGCTTAAGGACCACCCTGTAAGGAGGGTTTGGGTCTCCTTCGCCAGCCTTATTTAGCCACAGGTCCCCTTGACATGCCCGGCAAAAGGACTGCCCTGTAACCGGGGTGTAAGGTCTTATCCCTCTCGTTCGTAAACAGGAGAGCCTCTTTGTGCCTGTGGCTGAGTGACCCCCCCTCTAAGAAGGGTCGAGGTCTCGGTGGATTTCAGCTCTTTAGGACCGCGCCTTTGACATGCCCTGTGCCACTGACCTCTCCCTGTAAGAAGGGTGCGGGTCTCCCCTTTCGAGCTTGTCTTGGGCCGCTGGCACTTGCTGGGCAAAGAGACCACCCTCTACTGAGGGAACGGAGGTCTCCCCTCTTCAGCGCTCTTTGGCTCTGGCCCATTGAAATGTCCCTGGCTTAAGGACCACCCTGTAAGGAGGGTTTGGGTCTCCTTCGCCATGCTTAGTTAGCCACAGGTCACTTTGACACGCCGGGCAAAAGGACTGCCCTGTAACCAGGGTGTAAGGTCTTATCCCTCTCCTTCGTAAACTAGGAGAGCCTCTTTGTGCCTGTGGCTGAGTGACCCCCCTTTAAGAAGGGTTGAGGTTCTCGTTCTGTTAGTCGCAGTAAATTCCCCTAGAATGATTTCTGTTTGGCTTTTTTGGGCTTTGACGTGAAATCTGGTTTGTGACCCATGTATTTCTTCTCCGGGTCACATGTAACCTGGTGTGGCGAAGGGGCGGCTGTAAGGGGATGGTGGAGGCCGTGGAAAATTCGACCCTTCTTTCCCAGAGAGCCAAGAAATCGTCCCCAAATCCATATGTCACAAAGTCTGGAACTGAACAGGTGAGGAAGGGGGCTCCTTTCAGAGCCTCACTTCCAGGCGATCCTTCCTCATTTCCTCTTGCCCTGCCCAATTTACACTGCCCAGTCAACCTCAGCTTTGAGCCCTTGTTTTATTCGGCACAAGAAAGACCTTGCTGGACGGATTAGTGTGAATCGTATAGAGTCGGAGAGCTCTGCAAGTTGTGTCCGAATTCCAGGCCTTTTGTTTCTTTGGTGATAGACCGAGGCTATTCCTAGGGCTATGGTGGAAGTGAGGGATGTGGCTGTCCTTTCGGAAATGTGGTGATGCTCAGCTGGTGTAGGTACGTGGAGTGGTATTCAGAGCTTGCACGTGGGTGCACCTAACCCTATTAACAGGACTGTGTCCAAGTAAGGGGTGTCCTTTTTGGTCAAGGTTAGGGGGCACAAAGTTGAAATTTTCTTGGTGGGGGAGAAAGGTAAGTCGGGAAGGGTGTTGCCGAGGGATGGAGGATTTAATGGTAATGGGAGACTCAGCGGGATTCCTCCCTCACCTGTTCATTTCCAGATGTTTTCACATTGGGGACTTCCCCCGACCCCGTGCTTCTTTAAAGGAGGAATATGTTTCTAAAGAAAGGGTGACCGCCCTGTACTCAGGGATCAGGTCTGTTTCCCTTTTCTCCTCTCTGCATTGGCCCTCTGAATGCCAAAGTCACTTGCGGGGCAAAGAGACCCCCCTCTACCGAGGGAATGGAGGTCTCTCCTTGTCCGCCCGCTTGGCTACGGCCCTCTGTGATGCCCCTGGCTTAAGGACCACCCTGTAAGGAGGGTTTGGGTCTCCTTCGCCATGCTTATGTAGCCACAGGTCACTTTGACACGCCGGGCAAAAGGACTGCCCTGTAACCAGGCTGCAAGGTCTTATCCCTCTCATTCTTAAACTAGGAGAGCCTTTCTTCTTGCCTGTGGCTGAGTGACCCCCCCTCTAAGAAGGGTCGAGGTCTCTCTGGCTCTCTATTATTTAGGACCCAGGCTTTACAATGCCCTGTGCCACTGACCTCTCCCTGTAAGGAGGGTGCAGGTCTCCCCTTTCGAGCTTGTCTTGGGCCGCTGGCACTTGCTGGGCAAAGAGACCACCCTCTACTGAGGGAATGGAGGTCTCTCCTCGTCAGCGCTCTTAGGCTCTGGCCCATTGAAATGTCCCTGGCTTAAGGACCACCCTGTAAGGAGGGTTTGGGTCTCCCTCGCCATGCTTCGTTAGCCACAGGTCACTTTGACACGCCAGGCAAAAGGACTGCCCTGTAACCAGGGTGTAAGGTCTTATCCCTCTCCTTCGTAAACTAGGAGAGCCTCTTTGTGCCTGTGGCTGAGTGACCCCCCTTTAAGAAGGGTTGAGGTTCTCGTTCTGCTGGTCACAGTAAATTGCACTCGAATGATTTCTACTTGGCTTTTCTGGGTTCTGAAGTGAAATCTGATTTGTGTCCTATGTATTTCCTGTCCGGGTCACATGTCACCTGGTGTGGCGAAGGGGCGGCTGTAAGGGGATGGTGGAGGCCGTGAAAAATTCAACCCTTTCTTCAAAAAAGCCAAGAAATCACCAAAGTCCAAAGTGAGCTCCCTCTAACTAGGGTGCAGGTCTTTCCCCAGATTACACTCCCCTTTGAAAGGTAGTTCTAGAAACCAGCCTCTTGAGAGAGTTAAGGGTTTGCCCTTGTAGCTGTCCTGTGCCCGTGGCCTCCTCACGCTCTCAGCCAAGTCAAAGCCCAGCGTATTCTGCATCCAGCCGGCCCTGAGTTCTGCTGCAAGCTCTCCTGCCTTCTGCTACGGATTGGTGCCGAAACCTAGGAATTGGGGTAATTTCAAGGAGGGGCGAGGACCTTGTCCATTTAATTTGAATTGTCCTTGGAATCGTGGTCTCCACTCAGCCCGCACCTATCCCGCTTCACCTCTCTCTCTTTCCCTCTCTTTCTAGCAACTCAAAGGACAAAAGGAAGTCGACGACAGAAGCACCAAAGAAACTGCAGGAAAAGAGAAGAGAAGAAAAGGCCAGTCAAAAACCACGCACACATTGCAGGCGTGGCCCTCCCGGTGGCATTTACACTTGTCCACGTAGGCTTAATGCCCCTTGAGGCGCCAGGGAAAAGGACCTCTCTGTAAACGGGGATCAGGGTCCACTCCTTGCCAAGAGAAATGCTTTCTGGGCCCATTCCGCACCTGCGGCTGAGTGACCGCCCTTTAAGAAGGGTTGAGGTCTCTGTGGATTTCAGCTCTTTAGGACCGCGCCTTTAGCATGCCCTGTGCCACTGACCTCTCCCTGTAAGAAGGGTGCGGGTCTCCCCTTTCGAGCTTGTCTTGGGCCGCTGGCACTTGCTGGGCAAAGAGACCACCCTCTACCGAGGGCACGGAGGTCTCCCCTCTTCAGCGCTCTTGGCTCTGGCCCATTGAAATGTCCCTGGCTTAAGGACCACCCTGTAAGGAGGGTTTGGGTCTCCTTCGCCAGCCTTATTTAGCCACAGGTCCCCTTGACATGCCCGGCAAAAGGACTGCCCTGTAACCGGGGTGTAAGGTCTTATCCCTCTCGTTCGTAAACAGGAGAGCCTCTTTGTGCCTGTGGCTGAGTGACCCCCCCTCTAAGAAGGGTCGAGGTCTCGGTGGATTTCAGCTCTTTAGGACCGCGCCTTTGACATGCCCTGTGCCACTGACCTCTCCCTGTAAGAAGGGTGCGGGTCTCCCCTTTCGAGCTTGTCTTGGGCCGCTGGCACTTGCTGGGCAAAGAGACCACCCTCTACTGAGGGAACGGAGGTCTCCCCTCTTCAGCGCTCTTTGGCTCTGGCCCATTGAAATGTCCCTGGCTTAAGGACCACCCTGTAAGGAGGGTTTGGGTCTCCTTCGCCATGCTTAGTTAGCCACAGGTCACTTTGACACGCCGGGCAAAAGGACTGCCCTGTAACCAGGGTGTAAGGTCTTATCCCTCTCCTTCGTAAACTAGGAGAGCCTCTTTGTGCCTGTGGCTGAGTGACCCCCCTTTAAGAAGGGTTGAGGTTCTCGTTCTGTTAGTCGCAGTAAATTCCCCTAGAATGATTTCTGTTTGGCTTTTTTGGGCTTTGACGTGAAATCTGGTTTGTGACCCATGTATTTCTTCTCCGGGTCACATGTAACCTGGTGTGGCGAAGGGGCGGCTGTAAGGGGATGGTGGAGGCCGTGGAAAATTCGACCCTTCTTTCCCAGAGAGCCAAGAAATCATCCCCAAATCCATATGTCACAAAGTCTGGAACTGAACAGGTGAGGAAGGGGGCTCCTTTCAGAGCCTCACTTCCAGGCGATCCTTCCTCATTTCCTCTTGCCCTGCCCAATTTACACTGCCCAGTCAACCTCAGCTTTGAGCCCTTGTTTTATTCGGCACAAGAAAGACCTTGCTGGACGGATTAGTGTGAATCGTATAGAGTCGGAGAGCTCTGCAAGTTGTGTCCGAATTCCAGGCCTTTTGTTTCTTTGGTGATAGACCGAGGCTATTCCTAGGGCTATGGTGGAAGTGAGGGATGTGGCTGTCCTTTCGGAAATGTGGTGATGCTCAGCTGGTGTAGGTACGTGGAGTGGTATTCAGAGCTTGCACGTGGGTGCACCTAACCCTATTAACAGGACTGTGTCCAAGTAAGGGGTGTCCTTTTTGGTCAAGGTTAGGGGGCACAAAGTTGAAATTTTCTTGGTGGGGGAGAAAGGTAAGTCGGGAAGGGTGTTGCCGAGGGATGGAGGATTTAATGGTAATGGGAGACTCAGCGGGATTCCTCCCTCACCTGTTCATTTCCAGATGTTTTCACATTGGGGACTTCCCCCGACCCCGTGCTTCTTTAAAGGAGGAATATGTTTCTAAAGAAAGGGTGACCGCCCTGTACTCAGGGATCAGGTCTGTTTCCCTTTTCTCCTCTCTGCATTGGCCCTCTGAATGCCAAAGTCACTTGCGGGGCAAAGAGACCCCCCTCTACCGAGGGAATGGAGGTCTCTCCTTGTCCGCCCGCTTGGCTACGGCCCTCTGTGATGCCCCTGGCTTAAGGACCACCCTGTAAGGAGGGTTTGGGTCTCCTTCGCCATGCTTATGTAGCCACAGGTCACTTTGACACGCCGGGCAAAAGGACTGCCCTGTAACCAGGCTGCAAGGTCTTATCCCTCTCATTCTTAAACTAGGAGAGCCTTTCTTCTTGCCTGTGGCTGAGTGACCCCCCCTCTAAGAAGGGTCGAGGTCTCTCTGGCTCTCTATTATTTAGGACCCAGGCTTTACAATGCCCTGTGCCACTGACCTCTCCCTGTAAGGAGGGTGCAGGTCTCCCCTTTCGAGCTTGTCTTGGGCCGCTGGCACTTGCTGGGCAAAGAGACCACCCTCTACTGAGGGAATGGAGGTCTCTCCTCGTCAGCGCTCTTAGGCTCTGGCCCATTGAAATGTCCCTGGCTTAAGGACCACCCTGTAAGGAGGGTTTGGGTCTCCCTCGCCATGCTTCGTTAGCCACAGGTCACTTTGACACGCCAGGCAAAAGGACTGCCCTGTAACCAGGGTGTAAGGTCTTATCCCTCTCCTTCGTAAACTAGGAGAGCCTCTTTGTGCCTGTGGCTGAGTGACCCCCCTTTAAGAAGGGTTGAGGTTCTCGTTCTGCTGGTCACAGTAAATTGCACTCGAATGATTTCTACTTGGCTTTTCTGGGTTCTGAAGTGAAATCTGATTTGTGTCCTATGTATTTCCTGTCCGGGTCACATGTCACCTGGTGTGGCGAAGGGGCGGCTGTAAGGGGATGGTGGAGGCCGTGAAAAATTCAACCCTTTCTTCAAAAAAGCCAAGAAATCACCAAAGTCCAAAGTGAGCTCCCTCTAACTAGGGTGCAGGTCTTTCCCCAGATTACACTCCCCTTTGAAAGGTAGTTCTAGAAACCAGCCTCTTGAGAGAGTTAAGGGTTTGCCCTTGTAGCTGTCCTGTGCCCGTGGCCTCCTCACGCTCTCAGCCAAGTCAAAGCCCAGCGTATTCTGCATCCAGCCGGCCCTGAGTTCTGCTGCAAGCTCTCCTGCCTTCTGCTACGGATTGGTGCCGAAACCTAGGAATTGGGGTAATTTCAAGGAGGGGCGAGGACCTTGTCCATTTAATTTGAATTGTCCTTGGAATCGTGGTCTCCACTCAGCCCGCACCTATCCCGCTTCACCTCTCTCTCTTTCCCTCTCTTTCTAGCAACTCAAAGGACAAAAGGAAGTCGACGACAGAAGCACCAAAGAAACTGCAGGAAAAGAGAAGAGAAGAAAAGGCCAGTCAAAAACCACGCACACATTGCAGGCGTGGCCCTCCCGGTGGCATTTACACTTGTCCACGTAGGCTTAATGCCCCTTGAGGCGCCAGGGAAAAGGACCTCTCTGTAAACGGGGATCAGGGTCCACTCCTTGCCAAGAGAAATGCTTTCTGGGCCCATTCCGCACCTGCGGCTGAGTGACCGCCCTTTAAGAAGGGTTGAGGTCTCTGTGGATTTCAGCTCTTTAGGACCGCGCCTTTAGCATGCCCTGTGCCACTGACCTCTCCCTGTAAGAAGGGTGCGGGTCTCCCCTTTCGAGCTTGTCTTGGGCCGCTGGCACTTGCTGGGCAAAGAGACCACCCTCTACCGAGGGCACGGAGGTCTCCCCTCTTCAGCGCTCTTGGCTCTGGCCCATTGAAATGTCCCTGGCTTAAGGACCACCCTGTAAGGAGGGTTTGGGTCTCCTTCGCCAGCCTTATTTAGCCACAGGTCCCCTTGACATGCCCGGCAAAAGGACTGCCCTGTAACCGGGGTGTAAGGTCTTATCCCTCTCGTTCGTAAACAGGAGAGCCTCTTTGTGCCTGTGGCTGAGTGACCCCCCCTCTAAGAAGGGTCGAGGTCTCGGTGGATTTCAGCTCTTTAGGACCGCGCCTTTGACATGCCCTGTGCCACTGACCTCTCCCTGTAAGAAGGGTGCGGGTCTCCCCTTTCGAGCTTGTCTTGGGCCGCTGGCACTTGCTGGGCAAAGAGACCACCCTCTACTGAGGGAACGGAGGTCTCCCCTCTTCAGCGCTCTTTGGCTCTGGCCCATTGAAATGTCCCTGGCTTAAGGACCACCCTGTAAGGAGGGTTTGGGTCTCCTTCGCCATGCTTAGTTAGCCACAGGTCACTTTGACACGCCGGGCAAAAGGACTGCCCTGTAACCAGGGTGTAAGGTCTTATCCCTCTCCTTCGTAAACTAGGAGAGCCTCTTTGTGCCTGTGGCTGAGTGACCCCCCTTTAAGAAGGGTTGAGGTTCTCGTTCTGCTGGTCACAGTAAATTCCCCTAGAATGATTTCTGTTTGGCTTTTTTGGGCTTTGACGTGAAATCTGGTTTGTGACCCATGTATTTCTTCTCCGGGTCACATGTAACCTGGTGTGGCGAAGGGGCGGCTGTAAGGGGATGGTGGAGGCCGTGGAAAATTCGACCCTTCTTTCCCAGAGAGCCAAGAAATCGTCCCCAAATCCATATGTCACAAAGTCTGGAACTGAACAGGTGAGGAAGGGGGCTCCTTTCAGAGCCTCACTTCCAGGCGATCCTTCCTCATTTCCTCTTGCCCTGCCCAATTTACACTGCCCAGTCAACCTCAGCTTTGAGCCCTTGTTTTATTCGGCACAAGAAAGACCTTGCTGGACGGATTAGTGTGAATCGTATAGAGTCGGAGAGCTCTGCAAGTTGTGTCCGAATTCCAGGCCTTTTGTTTCTTTGGTGATAGACCGAGGCTATTCCTAGGGCTATGGTGGAAGTGAGGGATGTGGCTGTCCTTTCGGAAATGTGGTGATGCTCAGCTGGTGTAGGTACGTGGAGTGGTATTCAGAGCTTGCACGTGGGTGCACCTAACCCTATTAACAGGACTGTGTCCAAGTAAGGGGTGTCCTTTTTGGTCAAGGTTAGGGGGCACAAAGTTGAAATTTTCTTGGTGGGGGAGAAAGGTAAGTCGGGAAGGGTGTTGCCGAGGGATGGAGGATTTAATGGTAATGGGAGACTCAGCGGGATTCCTCCCTCACCTGTTCATTTCCAGATGTTTTCACATTGGGGACTTCCCCCGACCCCGTGCTTCTTTAAAGGAGGAATATGTTTCTAAAGAAAGGGTGACCGCCCTGTACTCAGGGATCAGGTCTGTTTCCCTTTTCTCCTCTCTGCATTGGCCCTCTGAATGCCAAAGTCACTTGCGGGGCAAAGAGACCCCCCTCTACCGAGGGAATGGAGGTCTCTCCTTGTCCGCCCGCTTGGCTACGGCCCTCTGTGATGCCCCTGGCTTAAGGACCACCCTGTAAGGAGGGTTTGGGTCTCCTTCGCCATGCTTATGTAGCCACAGGTCACTTTGACACGCCGGGCAAAAGGACTGCCCTGTAACCAGGCTGCAAGGTCTTATCCCTCTCATTCTTAAACTAGGAGAGCCTTTCTTCTTGCCTGTGGCTGAGTGACCCCCCCTCTAAGAAGGGTCGAGGTCTCTCTGGCTCTCTATTATTTAGGACCCAGGCTTTACAATGCCCTGTGCCACTGACCTCTCCCTGTAAGGAGGGTGCAGGTCTCCCCTTTCGAGCTTGTCTTGGGCCGCTGGCACTTGCTGGGCAAAGAGACCACCCTCTACTGAGGGAATGGAGGTCTCTCCTCGTCAGCGCTCTTAGGCTCTGGCCCATTGAAATGTCCCTGGCTTAAGGACCACCCTGTAAGGAGGGTTTGGGTCTCCCTCGCCATGCTTCGTTAGCCACAGGTCACTTTGACACGCCAGGCAAAAGGACTGCCCTGTAACCAGGGTGTAAGGTCTTATCCCTCTCCTTCGTAAACTAGGAGAGCCTCTTTGTGCCTGTGGCTGAGTGACCCCCCTTTAAGAAGGGTTGAGGTTCTCGTTCTGCTGGTCACAGTAAATTGCACTCGAATGATTTCTACTTGGCTTTTCTGGGTTCTGAAGTGAAATCTGATTTGTGTCCTATGTATTTCCTGTCCGGGTCACATGTCACCTGGTGTGGCGAAGGGGCGGCTGTAAGGGGATGGTGGAGGCCGTGAAAAATTCAACCCTTTCTTCAAAAAAGCCAAGAAATCACCAAAGTCCAAAGTGAGCTCCCTCTAACTAGGGTGCAGGTCTTTCCCCAGATTACACTCCCCTTTGAAAGGTAGTTCTAGAAACCAGCCTCTTGAGAGAGTTAAGGGTTTGCCCTTGTAGCTGTCCTGTGCCCGTGGCCTCCTCACGCTCTCAGCCAAGTCAAAGCCCAGCGTATTCTGCATCCAGCCGGCCCTGAGTTCTGCTGCAAGCTCTCCTGCCTTCTGCTACGGATTGGTGCCGAAACCTAGGAATTGGGGTAATTTCAAGGAGGGGCGAGGACCTTGTCCATTTAATTTGAATTGTCCTTGGAATCGTGGTCTCCACTCAGCCCGCACCTATCCCGCTTCACCTCTCTCTCTTTCCCTCTCTTTCTAGCAACTCAAAGGACAAAAGGAAGTCGACGACAGAAGCACCAAAGAAACTGCAGGAAAAGAGAAGAGAAGAAAAGGCCAGTCAAAAACCACGCACACATTGCAGGCGTGGCCCTCCCGGTGGCATTTACACTTGTCCACGTAGGCTTAATGCCCCTTGAGGCGCCAGGGAAAAGGACCTCTCTGTAAACGGGGATCAGGGTCCACTCCTTGCCAAGAGAAATGCTTTCTGGGCCCATTCCGCACCTGCGGCTGAGTGACCGCCCTTTAAGAAGGGTTGAGGTCTCTGTGGATTTCAGCTCTTTAGGACCGCGCCTTTAGCATGCCCTGTGCCACTGACCTCTCCCTGTAAGAAGGGTGCGGGTCTCCCCTTTCGAGCTTGTCTTGGGCCGCTGGCACTTGCTGGGCAAAGAGACCACCCTCTACCGAGGGCACGGAGGTCTCCCCTCTTCAGCGCTCTTGGCTCTGGCCCATTGAAATGTCCCTGGCTTAAGGACCACCCTGTAAGGAGGGTTTGGGTCTCCTTCGCCAGCCTTATTTAGCCACAGGTCCCCTTGACATGCCCGGCAAAAGGACTGCCCTGTAACCGGGGTGTAAGGTCTTATCCCTCTCGTTCGTAAACAGGAGAGCCTCTTTGTGCCTGTGGCTGAGTGACCCCCCCTCTAAGAAGGGTCGAGGTCTCGGTGGATTTCAGCTCTTTAGGACCGCGCCTTTGACATGCCCTGTGCCACTGACCTCTCCCTGTAAGAAGGGTGCGGGTCTCCCCTTTCGAGCTTGTCTTGGGCCGCTGGCACTTGCTGGGCAAAGAGACCACCCTCTACTGAGGGAACGGAGGTCTCCCCTCTTCAGCGCTCTTTGGCTCTGGCCCATTGAAATGTCCCTGGCTTAAGGACCACCCTGTAAGGAGGGTTTGGGTCTCCTTCGCCATGCTTAGTTAGCCACAGGTCACTTTGACACGCCGGGCAAAAGGACTGCCCTGTAACCAGGGTGTAAGGTCTTATCCCTCTCCTTCGTAAACTAGGAGAGCCTCTTTGTGCCTGTGGCTGAGTGACCCCCCTTTAAGAAGGGTTGAGGTTCTCGTTCTGTTAGTCGCAGTAAATTCCCCTAGAATGATTTCTGTTTGGCTTTTTTGGGCTTTGACGTGAAATCTGGTTTGTGACCCATGTATTTCTTCTCCGGGTCACATGTAACCTGGTGTGGCGAAGGGGCGGCTGTAAGGGGATGGTGGAGGCCGTGGAAAATTCGACCCTTCTTTCCCAGAGAGCCAAGAAATCGTCCCCAAATCCATATGTCACAAAGTCTGGAACTGAACAGGTGAGGAAGGGGGCTCCTTTCAGAGCCTCACTTCCAGGCGATCCTTCCTCATTTCCTCTTGCCCTGCCCAATTTACACTGCCCAGTCAACCTCAGCTTTGAGCCCTTGTTTTATTCGGCACAAGAAAGACCTTGCTGGACGGATTAGTGTGAATCGTATAGAGTCGGAGAGCTCTGCAAGTTGTGTCCGAATTCCAGGCCTTTTGTTTCTTTGGTGATAGACCGAGGCTATTCCTAGGGCTATGGTGGAAGTGAGGGATGTGGCTGTCCTTTCGGAAATGTGGTGATGCTCAGCTGGTGTAGGTACGTGGAGTGGTATTCAGAGCTTGCACGTGGGTGCACCTAACCCTATTAACAGGACTGTGTCCAAGTAAGGGGTGTCCTTTTTGGTCAAGGTTAGGGGGCACAAAGTTGAAATTTTCTTGGTGGGGGAGAAAGGTAAGTCGGGAAGGGTGTTGCCGAGGGATGGAGGATTTAATGGTAATGGGAGACTCAGCGGGATTCCTCCCTCACCTGTTCATTTCCAGATGTTTTCACATTGGGGACTTCCCCCGACCCCGTGCTTCTTTAAAGGAGGAATATGTTTCTAAAGAAAGGGTGACCGCCCTGTACTCAGGGATCAGGTCTGTTTCCCTTTTCTCCTCTCTGCATTGGCCCTCTGAATGCCAAAGTCACTTGCGGGGCAAAGAGACCCCCCTCTACCGAGGGAATGGAGGTCTCTCCTTGTCCGCCCGCTTGGCTACGGCCCTCTGTGATGCCCCTGGCTTAAGGACCACCCTGTAAGGAGGGTTTGGGTCTCCTTCGCCATGCTTATGTAGCCACAGGTCACTTTGACACGCCGGGCAAAAGGACTGCCCTGTAACCAGGCTGCAAGGTCTTATCCCTCTCATTCTTAAACTAGGAGAGCCTTTCTTCTTGCCTGTGGCTGAGTGACCCCCCCTCTAAGAAGGGTCGAGGTCTCTCTGGCTCTCTATTATTTAGGACCCAGGCTTTACAATGCCCTGTGCCACTGACCTCTCCCTGTAAGGAGGGTGCAGGTCTCCCCTTTCGAGCTTGTCTTGGGCCGCTGGCACTTGCTGGGCAAAGAGACCACCCTCTACTGAGGGAATGGAGGTCTCTCCTCGTCAGCGCTCTTAGGCTCTGGCCCATTGAAATGTCCCTGGCTTAAGGACCACCCTGTAAGGAGGGTTTGGGTCTCCCTCGCCATGCTTCGTTAGCCACAGGTCACTTTGACACGCCAGGCAAAAGGACTGCCCTGTAACCAGGGTGTAAGGTCTTATCCCTCTCCTTCGTAAACTAGGAGAGCCTCTTTGTGCCTGTGGCTGAGTGACCCCCCTTTAAGAAGGGTTGAGGTTCTCGTTCTGCTGGTCACAGTAAATTGCACTCGAATGATTTCTACTTGGCTTTTCTGGGTTCTGAAGTGAAATCTGATTTGTGTCCTATGTATTTCCTGTCCGGGTCACATGTCACCTGGTGTGGCGAAGGGGCGGCTGTAAGGGGATGGTGGAGGCCGTGAAAAATTCAACCCTTTCTTCAAAAAAGCCAAGAAATCACCAAAGTCCAAAGTGAGCTCCCTCTAACTAGGGTGCAGGTCTTTCCCCAGATTACACTCCCCTTTGAAAGGTAGTTCTAGAAACCAGCCTCTTGAGAGAGTTAAGGGTTTGCCCTTGTAGCTGTCCTGTGCCCGTGGCCTCCTCACGCTCTCAGCCAAGTCAAAGCCCAGCGTATTCTGCATCCAGCCGGCCCTGAGTTCTGCTGCAAGCTCTCCTGCCTTCTGCTACGGATTGGTGCCGAAACCTAGGAATTGGGGTAATTTCAAGGAGGGGCGAGGACCTTGTCCATTTAATTTGAATTGTCCTTGGAATCGTGGTCTCCACTCAGCCCGCACCTATCCCGCTTCACCTCTCTCTCTTTCCCTCTCTTTCTAGCAACTCAAAGGACAAAAGGAAGTCGACGACAGAAGCACCAAAGAAACTGCAGGAAAAGAGAAGAGAAGAAAAGGCCAGTCAAAAACCACGCACACATTGCAGGCGTGGCCCTCCCGGTGGCATTTACACTTGTCCACGTAGGCTTAATGCCCCTTGAGGCGCCAGGGAAAAGGACCTCTCTGTAAACGGGGATCAGGGTCCACTCCTTGCCAAGAGAAATGCTTTCTGGGCCCATTCCGCACCTGCGGCTGAGTGACCGCCCTTTAAGAAGGGTTGAGGTCTCTGTGGATTTCAGCTCTTTAGGACCGCGCCTTTAGCATGCCCTGTGCCACTGACCTCTCCCTGTAAGAAGGGTGCGGGTCTCCCCTTTCGAGCTTGTCTTGGGCCGCTGGCACTTGCTGGGCAAAGAGACCACCCTCTACCGAGGGCACGGAGGTCTCCCCTCTTCAGCGCTCTTGGCTCTGGCCCATTGAAATGTCCCTGGCTTAAGGACCACCCTGTAAGGAGGGTTTGGGTCTCCTTCGCCAGCCTTATTTAGCCACAGGTCCCCTTGACATGCCCGGCAAAAGGACTGCCCTGTAACCGGGGTGTAAGGTCTTATCCCTCTCGTTTGTAAACAGGAGAGCCTCTTTGTGCCTGTGGCTGAGTGACCCCCCCTCTAAGAAGGGTCGAGGTCTCGGTGGATTTCAGCTCTTTAGGACCGCGCCTTTGACATGCCCTGTGCCACTGACCTCTCCCTGTAAGAAGGGTGCGGGTCTCCCCTTTCGAGCTTGTCTTGGGCCGCTGGCACTTGCTGGGCAAAGAGACCACCCTCTACTGAGGGAACGGAGGTCTCCCCTCTTCAGCGCTCTTTGGCTCTGGCCCATTGAAATGTCCCTGGCTTAAGGACCACCCTGTAAGGAGGGTTTGGGTCTCCTTCGCCATGCTTAGTTAGCCACAGGTCACTTTGACACGCCGGGCAAAAGGACTGCCCTGTAACCAGGGTGTAAGGTCTTATCCCTCTCCTTCGTAAACTAGGAGAGCCTCTTTGTGCCTGTGGCTGAGTGACCCCCCTTTAAGAAGGGTTGAGGTTCTCGTTCTGTTAGTCGCAGTAAATTCCCCTAGAATGATTTCTGTTTGGCTTTTTTGGGCTTTGACGTGAAATCTGGTTTGTGACCCATGTATTTCTTCTCCGGGTCACATGTAACCTGGTGTGGCGAAGGGGCGGCTGTAAGGGGATGGTGGAGGCCGTGGAAAATTCGACCCTTCTTTCCCAGAGAGCCAAGAAATCGTCCCCAAATCCATATGTCACAAAGTCTGGAACTGAACAGGTGAGGAAGGGGGCTCCTTTCAGAGCCTCACTTCCAGGCGATCCTTCCTCATTTCCTCTTGCCCTGCCCAATTTACACTGCCCAGTCAACCTCAGCTTTGAGCCCTTGTTTTATTCGGCACAAGAAAGACCTTGCTGGACGGATTAGTGTGAATCGTATAGAGTCGGAGAGCTCTGCAAGTTGTGTCCGAATTCCAGGCCTTTTGTTTCTTTGGTGATAGACCGAGGCTATTCCTAGGGCTATGGTGGAAGTGAGGGATGTGGCTGTCCTTTCGGAAATGTGGTGATGCTCAGCTGGTGTAGGTACGTGGAGTGGTATTCAGAGCTTGCACGTGGGTGCACCTAACCCTATTAACAGGACTGTGTCCAAGTAAGGGGTGTCCTTTTTGGTCAAGGTTAGGGGGCACAAAGTTGAAATTTTCTTGGTGGGGGAGAAAGGTAAGTCGGGAAGGGTGTTGCCGAGGGATGGAGGATTTAATGGTAATGGGAGACTCAGCGGGATTCCTCCCTCACCTGTTCATTTCCAGATGTTTTCACATTGGGGACTTCCCCCGACCCCGTGCTTCTTTAAAGGAGGAATATGTTTCTAAAGAAAGGGTGACCGCCCTGTACTCAGGGATCAGGTCTGTTTCCCTTTTCTCCTCTCTGCATTGGCCCTCTGAATGCCAAAGTCACTTGCGGGGCAAAGAGACCCCCCTCTACCGAGGGAATGGAGGTCTCTCCTTGTCCGCCCGCTTGGCTACGGCCCTCTGTGATGCCCCTGGCTTAAGGACCACCCTGTAAGGAGGGTTTGGGTCTCCTTCGCCATGCTTATGTAGCCACAGGTCACTTTGACACGCCGGGCAAAAGGACTGCCCTGTAACCAGGCTGCAAGGTCTTATCCCTCTCATTCTTAAACTAGGAGAGCCTTTCTTCTTGCCTGTGGCTGAGTGACCCCCCCTCTAAGAAGGGTCGAGGTCTCTCTGGCTCTCTATTATTTAGGACCCAGGCTTTACAATGCCCTGTGCCACTGACCTCTCCCTGTAAGGAGGGTGCAGGTCTCCCCTTTCGAGCTTGTCTTGGGCCGCTGGCACTTGCTGGGCAAAGAGACCACCCTCTACTGAGGGAATGGAGGTCTCTCCTCGTCAGCGCTCTTAGGCTCTGGCCCATTGAAATGTCCCTGGCTTAAGGACCACCCTGTAAGGAGGGTTTGGGTCTCCCTCGCCATGCTTCGTTAGCCACAGGTCACTTTGACACGCCAGGCAAAAGGACTGCCCTGTAACCAGGGTGTAAGGTCTTATCCCTCTCCTTCGTAAACTAGGAGAGCCTCTTTGTGCCTGTGGCTGAGTGACCCCCCTTTAAGAAGGGTTGAGGTTCTCGTTCTGCTGGTCACAGTAAATTGCACTCGAATGATTTCTACTTGGCTTTTCTGGGTTCTGAAGTGAAATCTGATTTGTGTCCTATGTATTTCCTGTCCGGGTCACATGTCACCTGGTGTGGCGAAGGGGCGGCTGTAAGGGGATGGTGGAGGCCGTGAAAAATTCAACCCTTTCTTCAAAAAAGCCAAGAAATCACCAAAGTCCAAAGTGAGCTCCCTCTAACTAGGGTGCAGGTCTTTCCCCAGATTACACTCCCCTTTGAAAGGTAGTTCTAGAAACCAGCCTCTTGAGAGAGTTAAGGGTTTGCCCTTGTAGCTGTCCTGTGCCCGTGGCCTCCTCACGCTCTCAGCCAAGTCAAAGCCCAGCGTATTCTGCATCCAGCCGGCCCTGAGTTCTGCTGCAAGCTCTCCTGCCTTCTGCTACGGATTGGTGCCGAAACCTAGGAATTGGGGTAATTTCAAAGAGGGGCGAGGACCTTGTCCATTTAATTTGAATTGTCCTTGGAATCGTGGTCTCCACTCAGCCCGCACCTATCCCGCTTCACCTCTCTCTCTTTCCCTCTCTTTCTAGCAACTCAAAGGACAAAAGGAAGTCGACGACAGAAGCACCAAAGAAACTGCAGGAAAAGAGAAGAGAAGAAAAGGCCAGTCAAAAACCACGCACACATTGCAGGCGTGGCCCTCCCGGTGGCATTTACACTTGTCCACGTAGGCTTAATGCCCCTTGAGGCGCCAGGGAAAAGGACCTCTCTGTAAACGGGGATCAGGGTCCACTCCTTGCCAAGAGAAATGCTTTCTGGGCCCATTCCGCACCTGCGGCTGAGTGACCGCCCTTTAAGAAGGGTTGAGGTCTCTGTGGATTTCAGCTCTTTAGGACCGCGCCTTTAGCATGCCCTGTGCCACTGACCTCTCCCTGTAAGAAGGGTGCGGGTCTCCCCTTTCGAGCTTGTCTTGGGCCGCTGGCACTTGCTGGGCAAAGAGACCACCCTCTACCGAGGGCACGGAGGTCTCCCCTCTTCAGCGCTCTTGGCTCTGGCCCATTGAAATGTCCCTGGCTTAAGGACCACCCTGTAAGGAGGGTTTGGGTCTCCTTCGCCAGCCTTATTTAGCCACAGGTCCCCTTGACATGCCCGGCAAAAGGACTGCCCTGTAACCGGGGTGTAAGGTCTTATCCCTCTCGTTCGTAAACAGGAGAGCCTCTTTGTGCCTGTGGCTGAGTGACCCCCCCTCTAAGAAGGGTCGAGGTCTCGGTGGATTTCAGCTCTTTAGGACCGCGCCTTTGACATGCCCTGTGCCACTGACCTCTCCCTGTAAGAAGGGTGCGGGTCTCCCCTTTCGAGCTTGTCTTGGGCCGCTGGCACTTGCTGGGCAAAGAGACCACCCTCTACTGAGGGAACGGAGGTCTCCCCTCTTCAGCGCTCTTTGGCTCTGGCCCATTGAAATGTCCCTGGCTTAAGGACCACCCTGTAAGGAGGGTTTGGGTCTCCTTCGCCATGCTTAGTTAGCCACAGGTCACTTTGACACGCCGGGCAAAAGGACTGCCCTGTAACCAGGGTGTAAGGTCTTATCCCTCTCCTTCGTAAACTAGGAGAGCCTCTTTGTGCCTGTGGCTGAGTGACCCCCCTTTAAGAAGGGTTGAGGTTCTCGTTCTGTTAGTCGCAGTAAATTCCCCTAGAATGATTTCTGTTTGGCTTTTTTGGGCTTTGACGTGAAATCTGGTTTGTGACCCATGTATTTCTTCTCCGGGTCACATGTAACCTGGTGTGGCGAAGGGGCGGCTGTAAGGGGATGGTGGAGGCCGTGGAAAATTCGACCCTTCTTTCCCAGAGAGCCAAGAAATCGTCCCCAAATCCATATGTCACAAAGTCTGGAACTGAACAGGTGAGGAAGGGGGCTCCTTTCAGAGCCTCACTTCCAGGCGATCCTTCCTCATTTCCTCTTGCCCTGCCCAATTTACACTGCCCAGTCAACCTCAGCTTTGAGCCCTTGTTTTATTCGGCACAAGAAAGACCTTGCTGGACGGATTAGTGTGAATCGTATAGAGTCGGAGAGCTCTGCAAGTTGTGTCCGAATTCCAGGCCTTTTGTTTCTTTGGTGATAGACCGAGGCTATTCCTAGGGCTATGGTGGAAGTGAGGGATGTGGCTGTCCTTTCGGAAATGTGGTGATGCTCAGCTGGTGTAGGTACGTGGAGTGGTATTCAGAGCTTGCACGTGGGTGCACCTAACCCTATTAACAGGACTGTGTCCAAGTAAGGGGTGTCCTTTTTGGTCAAGGTTAGGGGGCACAAAGTTGAAATTTTCTTGGTGGGGGAGAAAGGTAAGTCGGGAAGGGTGTTGCCGAGGGATGGAGGATTTAATGGTAATGGGAGACTCAGCGGGATTCCTCCCTCACCTGTTCATTTCCAGATGTTTTCACATTGGGGACTTCCCCCGACCCCGTGCTTCTTTAAAGGAGGAATATGTTTCTAAAGAAAGGGTGACCGCCCTGTACTCAGGGATCAGGTCTGTTTCCCTTTTCTCCTCTCTGCATTGGCCCTCTGAATGCCAAAGTCACTTGCGGGGCAAAGAGACCCCCCTCTACCGAGGGAATGGAGGTCTCTCCTTGTCCGCCCGCTTGGCTACGGCCCTCTGTGATGCCCCTGGCTTAAGGACCACCCTGTAAGGAGGGTTTGGGTCTCCTTCGCCATGCTTATGTAGCCACAGGTCACTTTGACACGCCGGGCAAAAGGACTGCCCTGTAACCAGGCTGCAAGGTCTTATCCCTCTCATTCTTAAACTAGGAGAGCCTTTCTTCTTGCCTGTGGCTGAGTGACCCCCCCTCTAAGAAGGGTCGAGGTCTCTCTGGCTCTCTATTATTTAGGACCCAGGCTTTACAATGCCCTGTGCCACTGACCTCTCCCTGTAAGGAGGGTGCAGGTCTCCCCTTTCGAGCTTGTCTTGGGCCGCTGGCACTTGCTGGGCAAAGAGACCACCCTCTACTGAGGGAATGGAGGTCTCTCCTCGTCAGCGCTCTTAGGCTCTGGCCCATTGAAATGTCCCTGGCTTAAGGACCACCCTGTAAGGAGGGTTTGGGTCTCCCTCGCCATGCTTCGTTAGCCACAGGTCACTTTGACACGCCAGGCAAAAGGACTGCCCTGTAACCAGGGTGTAAGGTCTTATCCCTCTCCTTCGTAAACTAGGAGAGCCTCTTTGTGCCTGTGGCTGAGTGACCCCCCTTTAAGAAGGGTTGAGGTTCTCGTTCTGCTGGTCACAGTAAATTGCACTCGAATGATTTCTACTTGGCTTTTCTGGGTTCTGAAGTGAAATCTGATTTGTGTCCTATGTATTTCCTGTCCGGGTCACATGTCACCTGGTGTGGCGAAGGGGCGGCTGTAAGGGGATGGTGGAGGCCGTGAAAAATTCAACCCTTTCTTCAAAAAAGCCAAGAAATCACCAAAGTCCAAAGTGAGCTCCCTCTAACTAGGGTGCAGGTCTTTCCCCAGATTACACTCCCCTTTGAAAGGTAGTTCTAGAAACCAGCCTCTTGAGAGAGTTAAGGGTTTGCCCTTGTAGCTGTCCTGTGCCCGTGGCCTCCTCACGCTCTCAGCCAAGTCAAAGCCCAGCGTATTCTGCATCCAGCCGGCCCTGAGTTCTGCTGCAAGCTCTCCTGCCTTCTGCTACGGATTGGTGCCGAAACCTAGGAATTGGGGTAATTTCAAGGAGGGGCGAGGACCTTGTCCATTTAATTTGAATTGTCCTTGGAATCGTGGTCTCCACTCAGCCCGCACCTATCCCGCTTCACCTCTCTCTCTTTCCCTCTCTTTCTAGCAACTCAAAGGACAAAAGGAAGTCGACGACAGAAGCACCAAAGAAACTGCAGGAAAAGAGAAGAGAAGAAAAGGCCAGTCAAAAACCACGCACACATTGCAGGCGTGGCCCTCCCGGTGGCATTTACACTTGTCCACGTAGGCTTAATGCCCCTTGAGGCGCCAGGGAAAAGGACCTCTCTGTAAACGGGGATCAGGGTCCACTCCTTGCCAAGAGAAATGCTTTCTGGGCCCATTCCGCACCTGCGGCTGAGTGACCGCCCTTTAAGAAGGGTTGAGGTCTCTGTGGATTTCAGCTCTTTAGGACCGCGCCTTTAGCATGCCCTGTGCCACTGACCTCTCCCTGTAAGAAGGGTGCGGGTCTCCCCTTTCGAGCTTGTCTTGGGCCGCTGGCACTTGCTGGGCAAAGAGACCACCCTCTACCGAGGGCACGGAGGTCTCCCCTCTTCAGCGCTCTTGGCTCTGGCCCATTGAAATGTCCCTGGCTTAAGGACCACCCTGTAAGGAGGGTTTGGGTCTCCTTCGCCAGCCTTATTTAGCCACAGGTCCCCTTGACATGCCCGGCAAAAGGACTGCCCTGTAACCGGGGTGTAAGGTCTTATCCCTCTCGTTCGTAAACAGGAGAGCCTCTTTGTGCCTGTGGCTGAGTGACCCCCCCTCTAAGAAGGGTCGAGGTCTCGGTGGATTTCAGCTCTTTAGGACCGCGCCTTTGACATGCCCTGTGCCACTGACCTCTCCCTGTAAGAAGGGTGCGGGTCTCCCCTTTCGAGCTTGTCTTGGGCCGCTGGCACTTGCTGGGCAAAGAGACCACCCTCTACTGAGGGAACGGAGGTCTCCCCTCTTCAGCGCTCTTTGGCTCTGGCCCATTGAAATGTCCCTGGCTTAAGGACCACCCTGTAAGGAGGGTTTGGGTCTCCTTCGCCATGCTTAGTTAGCCACAGGTCACTTTGACACGCCGGGCAAAAGGACTGCCCTGTAACCAGGGTGTAAGGTCTTATCCCTCTCCTTCGTAAACTAGGAGAGCCTCTTTGTGCCTGTGGCTGAGTGACCCCCCTTTAAGAAGGGTTGAGGTTCTCGTTCTGTTAGTCGCAGTAAATTCCCCTAGAATGATTTCTGTTTGGCTTTTTTGGGCTTTGACGTGAAATCTGGTTTGTGACCCATGTATTTCTTCTCCGGGTCACATGTAACCTGGTGTGGCGAAGGGGCGGCTGTAAGGGGATGGTGGAGGCCGTGGAAAATTCGACCCTTCTTTCCCAGAGAGCCAAGAAATCGTCCCCAAATCCATATGTCACAAAGTCTGGAACTGAACAGGTGAGGAAGGGGGCTCCTTTCAGAGCCTCACTTCCAGGCGATCCTTCCTCATTTCCTCTTGCCCTGCCCAATTTACACTGCCCAGTCAACCTCAGCTTTGAGCCCTTGTTTTATTCGGCACAAGAAAGACCTTGCTGGACGGATTAGTGTGAATCGTATAGAGTCGGAGAGCTCTGCAAGTTGTGTCCGAATTCCAGGCCTTTTGTTTCTTTGGTGATAGACCGAGGCTATTCCTAGGGCTATGGTGGAAGTGAGGGATGTGGCTGTCCTTTCGGAAATGTGGTGATGCTCAGCTGGTGTAGGTACGTGGAGTGGTATTCAGAGCTTGCACGTGGGTGCACCTAACCCTATTAACAGGACTGTGTCCAAGTAAGGGGTGTCCTTTTTGGTCAAGGTTAGGGGGCACAAAGTTGAAATTTTCTTGGTGGGGGAGAAAGGTAAGTCGGGAAGGGTGTTGCCGAGGGATGGAGGATTTAATGGTAATGGGAGACTCAGCGGGATTCCTCCCTCACCTGTTCATTTCCAGATGTTTTCACATTGGGGACTTCCCCCGACCCCGTGCTTCTTTAAAGGAGGAATATGTTTCTAAAGAAAGGGTGACCGCCCTGTACTCAGGGATCAGGTCTGTTTCCCTTTTCTCCTCTCTGCATTGGCCCTCTGAATGCCAAAGTCACTTGCGGGGCAAAGAGACCCCCCTCTACCGAGGGAATGGAGGTCTCTCCTTGTCCGCCCGCTTGGCTACGGCCCTCTGTGATGCCCCTGGCTTAAGGACCACCCTGTAAGGAGGGTTTGGGTCTCCTTCGCCATGCTTATGTAGCCACAGGTCACTTTGACACGCCGGGCAAAAGGACTGCCCTGTAACCAGGCTGCAAGGTCTTATCCCTCTCATTCTTAAACTAGGAGAGCCTTTCTTCTTGCCTGTGGCTGAGTGACCCCCCCTCTAAGAAGGGTCGAGGTCTCTCTGGCTCTCTATTATTTAGGACCCAGGCTTTACAATGCCCTGTGCCACTGACCTCTCCCTGTAAGGAGGGTGCAGGTCTCCCCTTTCGAGCTTGTCTTGGGCCGCTGGCACTTGCTGGGCAAAGAGACCACCCTCTACTGAGGGAATGGAGGTCTCTCCTCGTCAGCGCTCTTAGGCTCTGGCCCATTGAAATGTCCCTGGCTTAAGGACCACCCTGTAAGGAGGGTTTGGGTCTCCCTCGCCATGCTTCGTTAGCCACAGGTCACTTTGACACGCCAGGCAAAAGGACTGCCCTGTAACCAGGGTGTAAGGTCTTATCCCTCTCCTTCGTAAACTAGGAGAGCCTCTTTGTGCCTGTGGCTGAGTGACCCCCCTTTAAGAAGGGTTGAGGTTCTCGTTCTGCTGGTCACAGTAAATTGCACTCGAATGATTTCTACTTGGCTTTTCTGGGTTCTGAAGTGAAATCTGATTTGTGTCCTATGTATTTCCTGTCCGGGTCACATGTCACCTGGTGTGGCGAAGGGGCGGCTGTAAGGGGATGGTGGAGGCCGTGAAAAATTCAACCCTTTCTTCAAAAAAGCCAAGAAATCACCAAAGTCCAAAGTGAGCTCCCTCTAACTAGGGTGCAGGTCTTTCCCCAGATTACACTCCCCTTTGAAAGGTAGTTCTAGAAACCAGCCTCTTGAGAGAGTTAAGGGTTTGCCCTTGTAGCTGTCCTGTGCCCGTGGCCTCCTCACGCTCTCAGCCAAGTCAAAGCCCAGCGTATTCTGCATCCAGCCGGCCCTGAGTTCTGCTGCAAGCTCTCCTGCCTTCTGCTACGGATTGGTGCCGAAACCTAGGAATTGGGGTAATTTCAAGGAGGGGCGAGGACCTTGTCCATTTAATTTGAATTGTCCTTGGAATCGTGGTCTCCACTCAGCCCGCACCTATCCCGCTTCACCTCTCTCTCTTTCCCTCTCTTTCTAGCAACTCAAAGGACAAAAGGAAGTCGACGACAGAAGCACCAAAGAAACTGCAGGAAAAGAGAAGAGAAGAAAAGGCCAGTCAAAAACCACGCACACATTGCAGGCGTGGCCCTCCCGGTGGCATTTACACTTGTCCACGTAGGCTTAATGCCCCTTGAGGCGCCAGGGAAAAGGACCTCTCTGTAAACGGGGATCAGGGTCCACTCCTTGCCAAGAGAAATGCTTTCTGGGCCCATTCCGCACCTGCGGCTGAGTGACCGCCCTTTAAGAAGGGTTGAGGTCTCTGTGGATTTCAGCTCTTTAGGACCGCGCCTTTAGCATGCCCTGTGCCACTGACCTCTCCCTGTAAGAAGGGTGCGGGTCTCCCCTTTCGAGCTTGTCTTGGGCCGCTGGCACTTGCTGGGCAAAGAGACCACCCTCTACCGAGGGCACGGAGGTCTCCCCTCTTCAGCGCTCTTGGCTCTGGCCCATTGAAATGTCCCTGGCTTAAGGACCACCCTGTAAGGAGGGTTTGGGTCTCCTTCGCCAGCCTTATTTAGCCACAGGTCCCCTTGACATGCCCGGCAAAAGGACTGCCCTGTAACCGGGGTGTAAGGTCTTATCCCTCTCGTTCGTAAACAGGAGAGCCTCTTTGTGCCTGTGGCTGAGTGACCCCCCCTCTAAGAAGGGTCGAGGTCTCGGTGGATTTCAGCTCTTTAGGACCGCGCCTTTGACATGCCCTGTGCCACTGACCTCTCCCTGTAAGAAGGGTGCGGGTCTCCCCTTTCGAGCTTGTCTTGGGCCGCTGGCACTTGCTGGGCAAAGAGACCACCCTCTACTGAGGGAACGGAGGTCTCCCCTCTTCAGCGCTCTTTGGCTCTGGCCCATTGAAATGTCCCTGGCTTAAGGACCACCCTGTAAGGAGGGTTTGGGTCTCCTTCGCCATGCTTAGTTAGCCACAGGTCACTTTGACACGCCGGGCAAAAGGACTGCCCTGTAACCAGGGTGTAAGGTCTTATCCCTCTCCTTCGTAAACTAGGAGAGCCTCTTTGTGCCTGTGGCTGAGTGACCCCCCTTTAAGAAGGGTTGAGGTTCTCGTTCTGTTAGTCGCAGTAAATTCCCCTAGAATGATTTCTGTTTGGCTTTTTTGGGCTTTGACGTGAAATCTGGTTTGTGACCCATGTATTTCTTCTCCGGGTCACATGTAACCTGGTGTGGCGAAGGGGCGGCTGTAAGGGGATGGTGGAGGCCGTGGAAAATTCGACCCTTCTTTCCCAGAGAGCCAAGAAATCGTCCCCAAATCCATATGTCACAAAGTCTGGAACTGAACAGGTGAGGAAGGGGGCTCCTTTCAGAGCCTCACTTCCAGGCGATCCTTCCTCATTTCCTCTTGCCCTGCCCAATTTACACTGCCCAGTCAACCTCAGCTTTGAGCCCTTGTTTTATTCGGCACAAGAAAGACCTTGCTGGACGGATTAGTGTGAATCGTATAGAGTCGGAGAGCTCTGCAAGTTGTGTCCGAATTCCAGGCCTTTTGTTTCTTTGGTGATAGACCGAGGCTATTCCTAGGGCTATGGTGGAAGTGAGGGATGTGGCTGTCCTTTCGGAAATGTGGTGATGCTCAGCTGGTGTAGGTACGTGGAGTGGTATTCAGAGCTTGCACGTGGGTGCACCTAACCCTATTAACAGGACTGTGTCCAAGTAAGGGGTGTCCTTTTTGGTCAAGGTTAGGGGGCACAAAGTTGAAATTTTCTTGGTGGGGGAGAAAGGTAAGTCGGGAAGGGTGTTGCCGAGGGATGGAGGATTTAATGGTAATGGGAGACTCAGCGGGATTCCTCCCTCACCTGTTCATTTCCAGATGTTTTCACATTGGGGACTTCCCCCGACCCCGTGCTTCTTTAAAGGAGGAATATGTTTCTAAAGAAAGGGTGACCGCCCTGTACTCAGGGATCAGGTCTGTTTCCCTTTTCTCCTCTCTGCATTGGCCCTCTGAATGCCAAAGTCACTTGCGGGGCAAAGAGACCCCCCTCTACCGAGGGAATGGAGGTCTCTCCTTGTCCGCCCGCTTGGCTACGGCCCTCTGTGATGCCCCTGGCTTAAGGACCACCCTGTAAGGAGGGTTTGGGTCTCCTTCGCCATGCTTATGTAGCCACAGGTCACTTTGACACGCCGGGCAAAAGGACTGCCCTGTAACCAGGCTGCAAGGTCTTATCCCTCTCATTCTTAAACTAGGAGAGCCTTTCTTCTTGCCTGTGGCTGAGTGACCCCCCCTCTAAGAAGGGTCGAGGTCTCTCTGGCTCTCTATTATTTAGGACCCAGGCTTTACAATGCCCTGTGCCACTGACCTCTCCCTGTAAGGAGGGTGCAGGTCTCCCCTTTCGAGCTTGTCTTGGGCCGCTGGCACTTGCTGGGCAAAGAGACCACCCTCTACTGAGGGAATGGAGGTCTCTCCTCGTCAGCGCTCTTAGGCTCTGGCCCATTGAAATGTCCCTGGCTTAAGGACCACCCTGTAAGGAGGGTTTGGGTCTCCCTCGCCATGCTTCGTTAGCCACAGGTCACTTTGACACGCCAGGCAAAAGGACTGCCCTGTAACCAGGGTGTAAGGTCTTATCCCTCTCCTTCGTAAACTAGGAGAGCCTCTTTGTGCCTGTGGCTGAGTGACCCCCCTTTAAGAAGGGTTGAGGTTCTCGTTCTGCTGGTCACAGTAAATTGCACTCGAATGATTTCTACTTGGCTTTTCTGGGTTCTGAAGTGAAATCTGATTTGTGTCCTATGTATTTCCTGTCCGGGTCACATGTCACCTGGTGTGGCGAAGGGGCGGCTGTAAGGGGATGGTGGAGGCCGTGAAAAATTCAACCCTTTCTTCAAAAAAGCCAAGAAATCACCAAAGTCCAAAGTGAGCTCCCTCTAACTAGGGTGCAGGTCTTTCCCCAGATTACACTCCCCTTTGAAAGGTAGTTCTAGAAACCAGCCTCTTGAGAGAGTTAAGGGTTTGCCCTTGTAGCTGTCCTGTGCCCGTGGCCTCCTCACGCTCTCAGCCAAGTCAAAGCCCAGCGTATTCTGCATCCAGCCGGCCCTGAGTTCTGCTGCAAGCTCTCCTGCCTTCTGCTACGGATTGGTGCCGAAACCTAGGAATTGGGGTAATTTCAAGGAGGGGCGAGGACCTTGTCCATTTAATTTGAATTGTCCTTGGAATCGTGGTCTCCACTCAGCCCGCACCTATCCCGCTTCACCTCTCTCTCTTTCCCTCTCTTTCTAGCAACTCAAAGGACAAAAGGAAGTCGACGACAGAAGCACCAAAGAAACTGCAGGAAAAGAGAAGAGAAGAAAAGGCCAGTCAAAAACCACGCACACATTGCAGGCGTGGCCCTCCCGGTGGCATTTACACTTGTCCACGTAGGCTTAATGCCCCTTGAGGCGCCAGGGAAAAGGACCTCTCTGTAAACGGGGATCAGGGTCCACTCCTTGCCAAGAGAAATGCTTTCTGGGCCCATTCCGCACCTGCGGCTGAGTGACCGCCCTTTAAGAAGGGTTGAGGTCTCTGTGGATTTCAGCTCTTTAGGACCGCGCCTTTAGCATGCCCTGTGCCACTGACCTCTCCCTGTAAGAAGGGTGCGGGTCTCCCCTTTCGAGCTTGTCTTGGGCCGCTGGCACTTGCTGGGCAAAGAGACCACCCTCTACCGAGGGCACGGAGGTCTCCCCTCTTCAGCGCTCTTGGCTCTGGCCCATTGAAATGTCCCTGGCTTAAGGACCACCCTGTAAGGAGGGTTTGGGTCTCCTTCGCCAGCCTTATTTAGCCACAGGTCCCCTTGACATGCCCGGCAAAAGGACTGCCCTGTAACCGGGGTGTAAGGTCTTATCCCTCTCGTTCGTAAACAGAAGAGCCTCTTTGTGCCTGTGGCTGAGTGACCCCCCCTCTAAGAAGGGTCGAGGTCTCGGTGGATTTCAGCTCTTTAGGACCGCGCCTTTGACATGCCCTGTGCCACTGACCTCTCCCTGTAAGAAGGGTGCGGGTCTCCCCTTTCGAGCTTGTCTTGGGCCGCTGGCACTTGCTGGGCAAAGAGACCACCCTCTACTGAGGGAACGGAGGTCTCCCCTCTTCAGCGCTCTTTGGCTCTGGCCCATTGAAATGTCCCTGGCTTAAGGACCACCCTGTAAGGAGGGTTTGGGTCTCCTTCGCCATGCTTAGTTAGCCACAGGTCACTTTGACACGCCGAGCAAAAGGACTGCCCTGTAACCAGGGTGTAAGGTCTTATCCCTCTCCTTCGTAAACTAGGAGAGCCTCTTTGTGCCTGTGGCTGAGTGACCCCCCTTTAAGAAGGGTTGAGGTTCTCGTTCTGTTAGTCGCAGTAAATTCCCCTAGAATGATTTCTGTTTGGCTTTTTTGGGCTTTGACGTGAAATCTGGTTTGTGACCCATGTATTTCTTCTCCGGGTCACATGTAACCTGGTGTGGCGAAGGGGCGGCTGTAAGGGGATGGTGGAGGCCGTGGAAAATTCGACCCTTCTTTCCCAGAGAGCCAAGAAATCGTCCCCAAATCCATATGTCACAAAGTCTGGAACTGAACAGGTGAGGAAGGGGGCTCCTTTCAGAGCCTCACTTCCAGGCGATCCTTCCTCATTTCCTCTTGCCCTGCCCAATTTACACTGCCCAGTCAACCTCAGCTTTGAGCCCTTGTTTTATTCGGCACAAGAAAGACCTTGCTGGACGGATTAGTGTGAATCGTATAGAGTCGGAGAGCTCTGCAAGTTGTGTCCGAATTCCAGGCCTTTTGTTTCTTTGGTGATAGACCGAGGCTATTCCTAGGGCTATGGTGGAAGTGAGGGATGTGGCTGTCCTTTCGGAAATGTGGTGATGCTCAGCTGGTGTAGGTACGTGGAGTGGTATTCAGAGCTTGCACGTGGGTGCACCTAACCCTATTAACAGGACTGTGTCCAAGTAAGGGGTGTCCTTTTTGGTCAAGGTTAGGGGGCACAAAGTTGAAATTTTCTTGGTGGGGGAGAAAGGTAAGTCGGGAAGGGTGTTGCCGAGGGATGGAGGATTTAATGGTAATGGGAGACTCAGCGGGATTCCTCCCTCACCTGTTCATTTCCAGATGTTTTCACATTGGGGACTTCCCCCGACCCCGTGCTTCTTTAAAGGAGGAATATGTTTCTAAAGAAAGGGTGACCGCCCTGTACTCAGGGATCAGGTCTGTTTCCCTTTTCTCCTCTCTGCATTGGCCCTCTGAATGCCAAAGTCACTTGCGGGGCAAAGAGACCCCCCTCTACCGAGGGAATGGAGGTCTCTCCTTGTCCGCCCGCTTGGCTACGGCCCTCTGTGATGCCCCTGGCTTAAGGACCACCCTGTAAGGAGGGTTTGGGTCTCCTTCGCCATGCTTATGTAGCCACAGGTCACTTTGACACGCCGGGCAAAAGGACTGCCCTGTAACCAGGCTGCAAGGTCTTATCCCTCTCATTCTTAAACTAGGAGAGCCTTTCTTCTTGCCTGTGGCTGAGTGACCCCCCCTCTAAGAAGGGTCGAGGTCTCTCTGGCTCTCTATTATTTAGGACCCAGGCTTTACAATGCCCTGTGCCACTGACCTCTCCCTGTAAGGAGGGTGCAGGTCTCCCCTTTCGAGCTTGTCTTGGGCCGCTGGCACTTGCTGGGCAAAGAGACCACCCTCTACTGAGGGAATGGAGGTCTCTCCTCGTCAGCGCTCTTAGGCTCTGGCCCATTGAAATGTCCCTGGCTTAAGGACCACCCTGTAAGGAGGGTTTGGGTCTCCCTCGCCATGCTTCGTTAGCCACAGGTCACTTTGACACGCCAGGCAAAAGGACTGCCCTGTAACCAGGGTGTAAGGTCTTATCCCTCTCCTTCGTAAACTAGGAGAGCCTCTTTGTGCCTGTGGCTGAGTGACCCCCCTTTAAGAAGGGTTGAGGTTCTCGTTCTGCTGGTCACAGTAAATTGCACTCGAATGATTTCTACTTGGCTTTTCTGGGTTCTGAAGTGAAATCTGATTTGTGTCCTATGTATTTCCTGTCCGGGTCACATGTCACCTGGTGTGGCGAAGGGGCGGCTGTAAGGGGATGGTGGAGGCCGTGAAAAATTCAACCCTTTCTTCAAAAAAGCCAAGAAATCACCAAAGTCCAAAGTGAGCTCCCTCTAACTAGGGTGCAGGTCTTTCCCCAGATTACACTCCCCTTTGAAAGGTAGTTCTAGAAACCAGCCTCTTGAGAGAGTTAAGGGTTTGCCCTTGTAGCTGTCCTGTGCCCGTGGCCTCCTCACGCTCTCAGCCAAGTCAAAGCCCAGCGTATTCTGCATCCAGCCGGCCCTGAGTTCTGCTGCAAGCTCTCCTGCCTTCTGCTACGGATTGGTGCCGAAACCTAGGAATTGGGGTAATTTCAAGGAGGGGCGAGGACCTTGTCCATTTAATTTGAATTGTCCTTGGAATCGTGGTCTCCACTCAGCCCGCACCTATCCCGCTTCACCTCTCTCTCTTTCCCTCTCTTTCTAGCAACTCAAAGGACAAAAGGAAGACGACGACAGAAGCACCAAAGAAACTGCAGGAAAAGAGAAGAGAAGAAAAGGCCAGTCAAAAACCACGCACACATTGCACACATGGGTCTGCATGGAAAGAGCGCTCAGCATTTACACTTGTTCACATCGACTTAATTCACTCTTTCTCTGTTGAGGAACTCAAAATGTAAATTGAAGAAGACTATTGGAAATACAGACACCTCCGCATGGTCTTTATCCTATTCGGTTCTTAGCTTCTCTCGAATGTGATAACCATTCTCAACTTCTGTAATCTTCATTTGAATTTCAGAGTCCTGAGGACATTGCGGAATGGGGTCTTATGTGTATCATGTGGCTTGCGATTTGCCTGTGTGCATATGTGGTATTTTCCTACAACTCAGTTTGGAGTTGTGAGCTTGATTCTGGTTTTTATAGAGACAATGTAGTTGATTTAATATCTTTTATGTGAACCATCTTTCTATGTGTTTTTCATTTATTTTTCCCTTCGTCTTTTGGAAAGCAGGGTATTATATGTCCCTATAGTTTTGTTCCTCTCTTTATCTTGTGTATATTTAATACGCCACAAATTGTAACTAACTGTAACTATCAAATACAGAACAGTATAATGAAGTTGTTAATTTATTTGAGGGAGGCTGATATAAATTAAATTTAAAAAGGAAAGAAATAAATAGCACTGTCACACGGTGGCTAACTGCCTTAAATGAAGTGGGTCCAGTACCTCTGTTCCAGCACCGGTGCGTCTCATATTGACTCGATTGAGAGAGTGGGGTGGCACTTGAAGCTAATAAATGAGTGAATGACTGCTGTGAGAAAGGGGAGCGTCCCTGGAAGAAGATGGGAGGTCAGTTGGGGAAGGACAGCTATAGGAGTGCTATGAGTCCTAGAACAAGGGCCACACTCTGGGGAAGCAGCTCTGGGGCCTGTGTTCATGAAGAACTGAAAAGGAGGGCCAGAGCAGAGAGGCTGACAAGGGGTAGGGGTATGTCAGCACTGCAGTTCAAAACCCATAGCTGGCCTAGGTCGCTGACTCAGGCTTCATGGTTTGGGCTCTAGGGTTATAAAATTGCAATGCAGTGTTTGGGCTCAGGGCTGGAGCCCAGTTTCTGACATCCCACAAGTGGGGAGTTCCAAAACTGAGGCTGCAGCCTGAATGTCTACACTGCAATTTTATAACCCCACAGCTTGAGCCTGACTCAGCGGACCTGGGCCAGCGGGAGTCTATTATTGCAGGGGAGCTGTACCCTAGGACATCAGCAGAGGGACTATCCTGATGGCCTTTTCAGGCCAAGGCTTGAAAGCCAGGAAGAAGCTGCAAAACGACTTTGACTGTGGTGTATTTTCTGACAAAAGAACAGGTGGGACCCAAAAGAAAGCCTTGGTGCGGCAGAATATGCCAGAGCTGGGATATGAGGTGTGTTGTTCAACTGTGGTTTGGCACTCTCATGGACTACATGCATTGTGTGTGGGATAAACTGTGTTTGGGGCTTCCAAGGACTATGTGTGTAATGCGGAATAATAAACTAGCTCTGGGAAGGGGTAATAGTGGACACAAGAGACTGTCTGGTGGAATCTTTAAGGAGCCTGAGAGGGGAAGCTGAGGCAGTTACCCTGACATTGTTGTGCCCAGCTGCAAGGAGGCACTCAGAGGGGATGGGGAATTGTGGCAAGCACTACAAAAATATCATGTTAAACATTTCAGTCACAACAATACCTGTCTTCCACTATACAGCAATGGTGCTATTCCTGCATAGAACACCCTGGTCTACATCCTCCGGTCCTTACTTCAGCAAAACTCCTGTTGACTCCAAAGAGACTGTGCCTAGAGTTCAGTGTAACCACAAAACATGACACAATTCTACTGTGCAGTACAAATGAGTGCTAGATTTGTCGGCAACGAGGTGTCTGATCATCTCATGGTATAGTTCATGGTTCTCAGCCAGGGATACATGTACCCTGTGGGGTACGGAAAGGTCTTCCAGGGGTTACATCAGCTCATCTAGATATTTGCCTAGTTTTACAACAGGCTACATAAAAAGCAGTCGCGAAGTCATTACAAATTAAAATTTCACAGACAATGACTTGTTTACACTGCTCTATATACTATACTGAAATGTAAGTACAATATTTATATTCCAATTGATTTATAATTATACGTGAAAATAGATCTAAAGCTTTAATTCTAGCAGTAATATTCCCATTGGGCCACATCACATGTGACAAACACCTGCGCTCCCCTAATGTGTCCAGGTCAGCAGTGCCCTCTGATGGTTCCTGTCCCTGCCAGATACCCTAGGCGGTGCAATAATATCACCAACTGGCTACAGAACTGAGGGCAGCAAGTCCGAGAAGAACAAACAGGGTTCACTGTTTGCACTGGGGGCGATGGGCAAATCCATGCTGCTTTTTGCTGGTGCTGGATTAATGCACAGATGCAGCGGGGCCCAGCCCTTCAAAGTCAAGTATTTAAACAAAAAGCTGAAAGCCAGGGCCCCGATTCATCCTTGGCCTGCCCACGGGGTACCCCCCACAGCAGGGGCGGGCGGGCGTGAAATGCGACCTGGCTACCTTGGAAGGTGCAAGTGAGAACACGAGGTAACACGGGCCCCGCGCTTTTGGACCAGGAACGTCTCTTACTGCCCGGCCCCCCGTCAGCGCGGCGAGGCTCGCCCGGCCCCCCCGGATTTCCTGAGCGAGGCCGAAGCCTGGCTCGCAGCCCCTGCAGGGCAATTCAAGGGAAGGGCCGTTCCGCCGCCCCCCGGAGCCGGGGCCCGCCGCGGCAGGGAGGCTCGCTCCCGGCGGGGAGGCGGCTCCGTGCACGCGCTGCCTGGGAGCTCTTGAGACAAGGTCCCGGTCGGGCGGCCTTGGGCCGGGGGCAGCGATCCCGCCCGCCTGCTTCTTCCCCGCAGGCCGGGCCCGGCGTTGCCCGGGGGGCCTGGGCCGGCCCCACCCACCCGCTCGGGCCGGGCCGCGGCGGCTCTCGGGCTCCATGGAGACGGCGCGGGGCCCCCCCGCCGCCTCCCTCCCGCGGGCCGGGCGGCTGGTCTTCGCCGGCTCCGCCGAGCGCGACGTGGCCTTTGCCAAAGTCTTCTGGGACTCGGTGACCCTGCAGCCCCCGCTGGAGTCCTGCCTGGGCCGCGGGGGGCCGCGGCCTCGAGAGACCCGTGAGAGACCCCCCCCAGCGCTGCGGGGAGACCCCCCCTCCCCCCCGCGTTCCCCCCCCCCCCAGCGCTGCGGGGAGACCCCCCCTCCCCCCCTTCTCCCCCCCCAGCGCTGCGGGGAGACCCCCCCTCCCCCCCTTCTCCCCCCCCAGCGCTGCGGGGAGACCCCCCCTCCCCCCCTTCTCCCCCCCAGCGCTGCGGGGAGACCCCCCCTCCCCCCCGCGTTCCCCCCTTCTCCCCCCCAGCGCTGCGGGGAGACCCCCCTCCCCCCCCCGCGGTCCCCCCCCCCCAGCGCTGCGGGGAGACCCCCCTCCCCCCCCCCGCGGTCGTCCCCCCCCAGCGCTGCGGGGAGACCCCCCGCGGTCCCCCCGCGGTCGTCCCCCCCCAGCGCTGCGGGGAGACCCCCCGCGGTCCCCCCGCGGTCCCCCCCCCCAGCGCTGCGGGGAGACCCCCCTCCCCCCCCCGCGGTCCCCCCCCCCAGCGCTGCGGGGAGACCCCCCCTCCCCCCCCCGCGGTCCCCCCCCCCCAGCGCTGCGGGGAGACCCCCCCTCCCCCCCCCGCGGTCCCCCCCCCCAGCGCTGCGGGGGGAGACCCCCCCTCCCCCCCCCGCGGTCCCCCCCCCCAGCGCTGCGGGGAGACCCCCCCTCCCCCCCCCGCGGTCCCCCCCCCCCAGCGCTGCGGGGAGACCCCCCCTCCCCCCCCCGCGGTCCCCCCCCCCCAGCGCTGCGGGGAGACCCCCCCTCCCCCCCCCGCGGTCCCCCCCCCCAGCGCTGCGGGGAGACCCCCCCTCCCCCCCCCGCGGTCCCCCCCCCCCAGCGCTGCGGGGAGACCCCCCCTCCCCCCCCCGCGGTCCCCCCCCCCCCAGCGCTGCGGGGAGACCCCCCCTCCCCCCCCCGCGGTCCCCCCCCCCAGCGCTGCGGGGAGACCCCCCCTCCCCCCCCCGCGGTCCCCCCCCCCCAGCGCTGCGGGGAGACCCCCCCGCGGTCCCCCCCCCCAGCGCTGCGGGGAGACCCCCCCTCCCCCCCCCGCGTTCCCCCCCCCCCAGCGCTGCGGGGAGACCCCCCCCGCGTTCCCCCCCAGCGCTGCGGGGAGACCCCCCCGCGTTCCCCCCTTTTCTCCCCCCTGCGCTGGGGGGTGTGAGTGATCCTCATGTCCTTCCCCTTGCCCCCTATCTTGGGTGACCCCCCATTCCTCCCCAGTAGTGGGTGGGGTGACTCCACCTTAAGACGGTTTATTTCCTATCTCCCCAGGGCTGCCTTGAGAGCCCGCAGCCTCTGTTCCAAAAGCCAGCTGTATTTTAGCTATGCCCTCCCACCCCCCACTTGCCCTGCATGACCCCACTATAAAAAAAACCTCTTCTGTGCTGGTGTAGAACCCAAGAACCCAAATCCCCTCTCCCAGCCTGCATGTATTGGGTGTGTATGATATGCCTTTGCTTCGCAGGCACTGGAGATTCGAGGTGTTGGCCCAAGCCAAGGCCTAAACTTGTGTTTCATTGGATACAGATGAGCTGCCCCATTCCAGTCAATGTAAATACTTGCATGATTATGGTTCAGCATGAGTGTAGGTGTTGACAGGATCAGGCGCCTGCTTTGGTAACTGGACGAGGTTGAAAGTAATGTTTTGGGGTGTTTCTGAAAAGTTCCTTATGCATTGGTGCAAACTCCAATGTGGACATTTGTGTTCTGGTTTAAAACGGGTGTATTTTGATTTAATTAAACATGTTTTTGATTGCCTTGAACTAAGCTTGGTTAGTGAAATCAGTGTCTGCGTGGTCTTTTCTGCTGCTTCAACTAAACTTGTTTAAAATCACCCCTGTACTTAAACCATATCATGCTGTATGTCAACAAGGCTAAAGTGATCTTTTATTTCTTCTTTATGTGGTTTTTGTTTTTTAGAGAGAAATATTGCTTTCCAGATTCCACCAGGCAATAACAGTGAGTATAAAATAACAAGTGCTCTCGTGTTGCTAAACCCTTGACACCTTGGGTTTTTTTTGTGTGTGTGGGGCGGGGTGTGTGTGTGAGTGTGGAAATTTAGCTAGGAAGTGGCTTATAGGGGCTGAGTCACAGGAGACTGCCCTCTCCCCAATTAGTGGCAAGAGTAAGATGGTCCCGTGGTTAGAGTGCTGTCCTTGAACTCCAGAGACCTGGGTTCAATTTCCTACTCTGCCACAGACATCCTGCGTGACCTTGGGCAAGTCACTTTATCTCACTGTGCCTTAGTTTCCCATCTGTAACCTGTGGGTAACAACACTGCCCTGCCTTACAAGGGTGTTGTGAGGATACTGTGTTAAAGACCATGAGGAGCTCAGGTAATGGGGGCCAGATTCCCAGGAGTCTTACCAAGAGCCCTGTAGCCAGATATAGCTTGATCCTGTGAACGCTTTCACAACTTTAAGGGTATGAGCAATTGTGGTGAAAACAACGGGGCTATTTTTGTGCTTAGAGGTAAACTTGTGCTTGTTTCAGGATTGTGGCCATAAGCCCCATTTCAACTGGGTAGTTGAGTACTCCCATTGACTTCAGGTTAGGCACGTCCTTAAGTACCTTTCTGAATAGGGGCCTGTGTTAGGATTTACTTCTCCAACTCAGTTTCCAACATGTAAAATCAAAGGAAACTTACCAGGCTTGTGAATTAGTTCACAGTTCTGCAATGATGCCTGTCACTTCTATTGTTACTGGCCAAACTGCATTTCCATAATGATGCTGTAACCATGACTGAGAACAAGTCAAGTCTCAGATTTCCGTATCACATGCCATTTGTATAGGTCTTAGTGCTTGCTATTCTGAATCCTTATTCAAAAGCTTGTCTAGCACTAATTTTCTATATAGCCTGTGACTCTCTTATTTTATTTAGAGAGTGAACAGATAATCCTGGAAGCTCAGAAAGCTGAAGAAAAAGAAAAATATCTTCAGAAGGTAGGATCTACTGAATAAAAGATTCTAGGGTGTGCCTAGTGCAAATTTTTTATGTTTTATTTATATATGTGTGTGTATATAATGTTGAAATACATGAATGTGCATAATACATAATATGCACGCAGAATAAAATCTAGACTGGTTATTTTTATATATCTATAGGTATACATACATACACACACGCCCAGTGCTTTAATAGGGTAAATTTACAAATCTGAAAACAATTATGAGCCAAATCAGCTGGGAGGAAGAACTTCATCAGAAAAATGTGAATGATGATTGGGAATCAGTTAAGATCACCTTATTAGGTGCCCAGAAATTCACAATGAAGGAAGAAGCCTATACTGGTTTAAAAAAAAAAAAGACATAGTTTAGAGGGGAAGTGAAGGAAGCCATAAAAAATGACAAATAGAAGGGTAAGTTGATTGTAATAAATGTAGAAAATGGGTAAAGGAAACCTAGGGACCCAAGGAGAAATATATGATCACCAGAGTTAAGGACAATAAGAAGGAATTTAAGTATATTGAAGGAAAAAGAATCTTGACAATGGTATTGGGCCATTACTATATGGAAATGGTAGAATTATCGATAACAATGCAGGAAAGGTAGATGTTTTGAATAAGTATTTTTGTTCTGTTCTGTATCTGGGGAAAAACAGATGATATAGTCTCATTATATAGCGCTTCTAACACTTCCCATTCCACTAATACCTCTGGAGGATGTTAAACAAGCTACTGAAATTAGAGCTTTTTAAAGCAGCAGGTACAGATAACCTGTGTACTAGAGCTTTTTAAAAGAGCTGTCTGAGTAGCTCACTGGACCATTAATGTTGGTTGTTCTGTTTGGTGGGTTTTTGTTTGTTTTGTTTTTTAAATTAAGTCTTGGATCACTGGGGAAGTTCCAGAAGACTGGAAGGAAGCTAATGTGTCAATTTTTTAAAAAGGGTAAACAGGATGACCTGGGAAATTTTAGGCCTCTTAGCTTGACATCAATCCTGGGCAAGATGGCAGAGTGACTGATATGGGACTTGATTAATCAAGAAGGAATAAAGGGTCATGTAATTTACTGCATATCAGCATGGGTTGGTGGAAAACAGATCCTGTCAAACTAACCTGAACTCATTATTTTTAGTGAAATTACAAATTTGGTTGATCAAGGTAGTAGTATTGACCTAATATAGTTAGACTTCTGTAAGGCATTTGACTTGGTACCACACACAATTATATTTTTTAAAAAAAAAGATGCAAAGTTCAAGTGGCACATTAAATTGATTAAAAACTGGCTAACTGACAGATCTCAAAATGTAATTATAAATGGGGAATCATTATCCAGTGGGTGCATTTCCAGTGAGTTCCTGCAGGATTTAGTTCTTGACCCTATGCTATTTAATAGTTTTATCAATGACTGAAAAGAAAGCATAAAATCATCACTGATAAAGTTTGCTGATGACCCAAAAATAGATTGGGGTGGGGGGAGTGGTAAATAGTGAAGAGGACAAATCACTGATTCAGGGCTATCTGGATCACTTGGTAAACACGGTGCAAGCAAACAATATGTGTGAATGTAAATGTCCCAAGTTCGCACTCATCGGAGATTTTTAAGAGCAGGTTGGACAGACACCTGTCAGGAATAGTCTAGATAATGGTCCTGCATTGAGTGCAGGCTACTGGACTAGAAGACCTCTTAAGGTCCTTTCCAGTCCTATGATTCTATGAAAAACCCCATGGCAATCCTGAAGAGCAATTTTTCTTCCTGTATATGTTGGTACGTAGTGTTGCACAGTTACAATAGATAAATATGGTTTGAAGTCCATTTGGAGCCATAAAACAAATCTGCTTTTTAGTAGTGCCTCTTAGAAAGGCTTTTTATCTGTTATCCCTTTAACAAAGGAATTGGGATAATTAAATTGCATTTTAAATCTGGAGTACAGCTAGTACTTTTATTAAAAACATAAAATTGAAAATAATGAAGGAACTTAAACAGCACAGAGTGCGAGTTGTTTATCTAATTGAAAAAGGAGCTAATTATCCTACTGCAGCAAAACCATCGTCTCAGTAACGACTGGTTTGTTTTTTTTGTAATATTAACATCAAACATTTAACTCCTTGTAGCTGAAGTCGACTTAAGAAAAAAGCATAAATTGCAAAGTTGGAGTGCATTTATAAATTTATTAATATAATTTCTGAAAGTTGTTACATGTTTGCTTTAACATGCTGCTTGTGACTTTTCCTTTTTTAAAAAAAAATTGTTGCCAAGCTGATAATAGCACAACTCTGGGACATACAAAGGTTTCTACAATGGAAAGCAAGTAGATTATATAGAATATTCTGTATATAATGAACAATGGGTTGTTTGCAGAATGCACAGTGCCATGGTGTAGAAAACACTAAAAACACTAAAACACTAAAATAATCAGGACACTAAATATTAAGATTACACCAAAACACAAGGGTGAATCCTTCCGCTTGTTTGCTTGGTGCAAAGGGGTGGAAGATGGGTTTAAACAGCAAGCTGGGTATTCCCCTGGCATAGGGAAATATCCAGGTAGTAAAAAGCCAACACATCTAACTCTGTACCACCTGGTTGCCTTGCTTCAGTGATCCCTACCTGCCTTACAGTCCTTCCAGGGTCATCCCCAACTGGTGGAACTTAGAGCAACCGTAAGGCTGCTCCAAGTTGTGCTGTAGAATGGAGTTGAGTCCATGATGCCCCAATATCAGGTGGGTGGAAAGGTGGCATGTTGTCACTTATGCTCCCCTTACCCACCTGAGATCTGGTATTTCTAAGAATTTAGCTAGCCCATAGTATTTACAGAGAATTAATCAGTTCAAGGGGACCATTTTTTTTTAAAGACCAAAAGTATTGCATCCACTTTCAAAATTAAATTCCAAGCATATTAACATTTGAGTGCAGGTCCAAGTGTGGGGTTTACTTATTTCTCCTTGTTATGCAGCATGTTGATTTAACAATTTTATATACAGGGTTTTTGCAAATTAATGCAAGTTTGGGGTGGGGTGGTGGTGGTGGTGGTTAGGAATATGGGAATTGCCATGCTGGATCTGATCATTGGTCTGTCTACTCCCTTATCCTGTCTCTGGCAGTAGTCAATACAGATGCATCATCTGAGAAAAATCTGAGAAATCCATAGTAGATGATTATGTAATAACTTGCCTGTGGGGAATGTTTCTGCCTAACCCCTGTCAGTTAGTAGTTGTCTTATACCTTGAAGCATGAAAGTTTATATCCCAGCTGTATTTTTAGACTGTCCTAAATCAAGAAGCCTTTGCCTAATTCAGTTCAAATTTTGTAGGCAAATTCTAGCTCCAGCCCAAGCCCAAACATCTGCACCGCTATTTTTAGCGCTGTAGTGTGAGTCTGTATCTGTAGACCTGGGCTCTGAGACTCGCAGCACGGGGCCTCTGCTTGCCATGTTGCTGTACCCTTAAGGCTTTAGAGGTCAAAACCAACACCTCCAATATCTGCCTGCAAACCAGCATGGAGCCAATGCAGATCATGGAGCACATGTATGGTAGGCTGGAGAAGAGGTATACCATTCAACAAGCCAGTAGAACTGTTCATTTGACCAAAGTTACTCACCTATTTGTTGGGAGGGTTGGGGCTATTAATCACTCTCTCAGCGCTGCAAGAATAAATATGAAAGACTGTAATGGTTTCTCATGCAATGTGCATCTACAGGCTGCATTCACTTTTGAAATTTTTGAAACAAAACTTTTACTGGCCCAAAAAAAAAAAAAAAAGGCAGATTCAGGTCATCTGAAACATTTTTGCGACTTTGTGTTGAATTTTCCAGATGACTTGTTTGTTTTTCAGCTTTAAAAAACGAAAAGAAAAAAGTCACATCTGTCTTGATTCTGTTTTATTCTTCCAAACAACTTGTTTTGAGATTTCCTTCCATTTAATTTTAAAAATGGAAAACTTAAAAATAAGGTCAAAATCCAAACCAAATGTTTCAATCCCAAACCAAGGTTTTTGACTCTTAAGTTTGCTAACAACTTCAGAAATATTCATTTTTGGGTGGATCTGATTTTCCCCTTCTTCCTCTCCCCTCCCCCCGGCCCCCCCCCCCTGGAATTGCCAGAAAACATTTGCACAGCTCTATTGCAAGACCTCTCTTTGTTTGATCGATTTTGACTCTCAGACCATAATGGCTCCTTTGATTGTATTGTCCCTAATCAGGTAGGAGGTTTTGAGACATGCTGTGTGCTGTTCATGTGCTGACATACCTGTGTATGGTTAAAACGCCTTAGTAAAGAAGAGAAGCTAATGTGCATTTAAAATTTTTATTTCATATTCTGGACTAATCTCATGACAAGCAAAGTCAATTTGGTGGTTGTTTTGAATGATAAAAGTCAAGTTTTGAAGAATTGGATATAAGATTTGTAGCTTGTTGTTGGTTTTTTTTTTTTTTAATTTAAAAGAACACTTCATCCATGAGACTAGTCAATAATAGACTTTACTGTTCTTTAAAAGATCATGCATTTAGGAAGAAGCTTGTTTGGCTGATTGTGAGCTCCTTGGGGCCTGGACTGACTTTTATTATGTGTTTTGTACAGCACCTAGCACAATGGGGCCCTGTTTGCATTCAGGCCCTTTTGGTCCTAGTGGAATACAAATTAACAATTATGACCCTTAAAATCCTCAAATTTTTTTAATCTGTTCAAATAACATTTTTTGAATGTAAGAAGACACTAGGATTTACATGATTCAGTCTTGTTAACTCACCTACTGTACTTGAAAAGTATCCAGATACCTGTCACACTTCTCTCTCACACATACATACACAGCGTATAATGACGGACACCCCATTGTACTTTTGCTTTCTAGATGCTGAAGCATTCAATAGAAGTAAGCTTTTTTTTGCATTTACCAACAATAAAGATGGTAAATTAGTACAGTACTGCATATGTTCACTATGGATCCAATTAATAGGAAGCTAGCTCAAAAGCAAATAACATTCAATATTATGATAACGTTGCTAGCCTTACTTTAGTAAAATGTTTGGGGCTGGGGGTTTTGGAAAAGCTTATCTTTTAGGCCTGGGAAGCAGGCCAGATGAAAGCAATCAGCAGTAGGTGTGTAAAGGTGCTGAGGTCTGCAGCTCTTTCTTGCAACTCGGCAATTCTCCTCTTTCCAGTTAATAACCTGGTAATGCGTTTAATCTATTAGCATGCATTAGGCTTACCTTTTGAAAATTGGATTAACAGGGCAGTGTAGTCCTTTTCAGTGAATATTCAGTTCATTTTCTAAAAATTCGGCAACTAGATGAAATCAAGGTAGTGCAGCTTTGCACATCCTTCAGTTTTAGGTGCAGTTGAGAAATGTTAATGAGCAAATTATACAACTGCAAGACCAAGTACTAGCCTCCAATAAATCCAGGGATATGAACAGAATAAGACTACCATTTTAAATTATTAGACAAAGGTAAAATTTTCCTTTCAAATCCACCTGGTAGATCTTGAGTTGGATGTAATGTTCTTTCTGTGTGGGGAGGCGTCTCATTGGAAGAACAAAATATGGAAGGTGAGATCGGCAATGCGGATCTGAGAAGAGAATTTTTCCCTAAGTAAGGTATAAAGTAAGAATTTTCAAAAAGTCAAGATATGACCATTACACTGTAATTTCACAAACTCACAATGAAATGCATTCATTGAAAAAGGTTGTTTTAATTAGCCAGTTAATTTTAATGAAACTGGAGTAATGTGCGCAAAAACATAGCTGGTGTATATTTTTTTAAAACATTTATTACACTGGACTAGTATGTAATTCATTTATTTCTAGTGTTTTTAGATTATTATCTGATTACCTAAGAAATTACAAGCACTGCAGGTCTAAGGGAGTCAGTCTAAGTGTGCCTAACATCAGGTAACCTAGCCTGTCTGAATATATTCAGACATATTGATACACAATGCTTTTTAAACTGGTCACTTCTTCTCCTTCAATCTTGGTCTCAGACTGCTGTCTTCTACCTCATCTCTGAGTTAGTGCTGTAGGTCTGAATGTGACCATTGGATACTTTGATAGTGGTGTAGATCACATCAAGAATTTTCACCTAGAGTACAGAGCAGCATGGCTGGCAAACGCATTGAAGATAACTTGAGGGCCTGGAAGAGACTTTCACAAGGTGGAGTTAATGAAGTGTCAGGACACTGCCCTCCTTCCAGTTGGCATTATTGCTGATTTGGCAGTCAAACCTGGCCTGATTGTGACAAGGTACAGAGGCCCAGCACATAATGGGATTACAAGGAGAGCCAAGGTTCCCTAGTTATCACATGGATCATCTGGGTTACTAAAGCAAAGGAGAAGCTGCAGCAACCTGGGTGAAAGGGTTTGCCCTTTCCCCAGTTTTCTGTAAAGGCTGGGGCAGCCGTTGCTCACCGCCTTTTCTTTTATAGCCCCACCTCCCCATATCTTCCATGTGATAGCTCAGAACTGAGCTCTCCTTGTAACCTCTGACACGCTGGGCCATTGTGCCTTGTCCCAGCATGTTCAGGTTTGACTGCCAAACTTGAACAGGGTTGGCTTCCTCTTGTTTTTAATATTTGTGTTCATAAAGCCACCCCGGCAGAAAGGGAATTGAACTCAAATAGCATCTGGGGTTTTCTTTCACCTTCACTGGCTGGTGTTTATCAATACAATCCCTTTTTTGTGTACTGAGGTATAGATTCGTCCCCCTCTTTTTTACAGCCTCACATATTTTGCTTTCCTTTCTAGTAAAGGAAAATAAATAGTAAAATGTAAGTTCAGACTCCAGAATAATGTCTAGGTGTTATATTGGGGCATCCGCACCCCAAAATGGACTAGTTTTAGTCTTGGATCTCTTCCTACCGGCCGTATTTTTAAAAAGAACTGTTCCGTAAATCAATGGTAACGTTTTTGGCTAGGTTTAAAGTTGGTTAAAATTTGAAGTGGTTTGTTGAACAAGTGACTTTTTTCAAAGGCTGGAAATTACATAAGCAGAAAGCTCAAACTGTGCAGAGGAAATTGTGGTCAGACAAAAGAATCCGAGCTGGCTTCAGGAGTTTTCTTTCGGTAGTTGAGTATTAATATACTGGCAGAGGCTATTGGTCTGTCTTCGTTGCAGTTAACTCTGTCTTTTACTTGGCTGTTGCTCCCTAACCCATACTGGCCACAGACAACAACCCTCTTGCCCAAGTTTAGAGGTGCTTTTAAACCCAAGCTTGTTGGCCCGGGTGGGGCTGTGGGTTAAAACCCAGATGCTGCTCTCACTTGGGCTGGTAAACCACGGACTTTGCAATGGGTGACTAAAGCCCTCTTGTGCTGATAGTCCTTCAGTGCTTTCCCACAGTTTCCCCTGTGTGCCTAGAAGGACAGACAAGTTCTACCACACCTAACTGGGAAAAATCAGAGTGGCTCAGCTCACTGCAGCACGAAGAGCCATAGAGATGCCCCCAGAAGTCATTGTGATAGGCACAGGGGAGCACAGCACCCATAGCTCAAGTAGGGCTTTGCAGTGTGGCTGCTCATGCCTGGGCTAGGCTAACTAAGGGTGATTGGCCCCTGGGTTACCTTTGCAGTGAAGATGTACCCTAAATGATTCCTTAAGGAATGTTGAGCATCCTCTTCCCTCTCTTGGCAGGAATCCTTTGTCTCCTTTTACTTCCCTGTGATAGGTACTAACATATTCCTGTGTTTAAACCATAAATCAACATTGAGCATCTTGGTTTTGCTGATTAAACATCTCCAGTGCTGTTTATCCCTATTTTTCCTTACCCTGCTCCAATAGCTAGATCTTCTATTTTGTTTTTTCCTGAAAAATCCCTTGCTGTATCTAGCATTAGCTGCTTGGGTAACAGAAAGCAATTTCTGATTCATTGTGTTTTTACTAGTGATTAGAGACTGTAGGTGAAATTTTGGTCTGTTTAATATTCAGATACTTACAATTCCGTGTGAGTCTCCGCTCTGGTATTGAAAGAAACGGGGAATGACATGGGCACTGAATAAAGAGGTTTTCAAATCAGATTTTACTTCCTTAGTTTTGTAAACATTGGGTTTTAACCCAAAAGGAGTTATGAAGTGAGAACTCTTTGGTGTTAGTCACATTCTGTAATTTGTTATTCTCTGGCATCGGTGGCAGAGATTTCCCAGAATACTTATTGGAATGTCTGTTTCATAACAAATTACGAGGAATGTCTCAGCACAGTTTAATATGCTTTTTACCCAGCTTAAACAATTTCAAGCTAGAGAGGTGGTGGAGCAGGAAGAGTAGAAAGTCTGTTCTTCATTTCCAGCAAGCAAAAAGCATTTGATTATTTGTGTGTTAGAAGTATTTTGATTTATATGGGTGCCTGGAAACCCAAGTATTAAACTGGTCTGAGTAGAAATTGTTGCACTGTTCATCATGAAATCGTTCTGCTTTGCAGCTGGTATTTTAGAGAGGGAATGGTTTTAACAAGTTCTGGGACGTGAACTTATCTTTTTACAGTTCAGAAGAACCAAGACTGTTAATGAAAAATAAGCAAAAAGTATTTGCATGTTTCACTACTCTGGATGAAATCATGGGCCCATGGAAGTCACTGGGAGATTTCCCTTGACATCAGTGAAGCCAGGATTTCACCCTCTGACTTTTTAAAACATTGCCTTAGAGTGGGAGAGAATTGCTTGCACCGAAGAAGTAGTGTCACAATAAAAGGTGTCTTCTGCCTTGGATGTGATCCTGTCACATCTTTCAAGCTACACAGGTTTGATGTGGGTTATTTTGGATGGAAGACCAAAATAATCCTTATTCTGCAGTTTTGAAGAGACACAGGGAGTATTGTTTGCTAACTTTTGTTTGTAAATGTGTTTACTTCACCACTTGGAGTGGTTCATCCTGGATCAAGACACAGATGGCTTTCTTCATATATCCCTACATCATTCTAGGAACAGAAAACTCTCAGTATTTTAAGATCAGACTTTCTGGATCATGGAAAAATGCTGTGAAATAACTGCTTAGTTGACAAAGTATCTCCTAATGTACTTGTTACATATTTATTCTAGCTCTCTGCTCCATGAAGAAATCAAATGTTTATTGTGAAGCTGTAAGATGCAGATGAGTTTAAATTAATTTCTCTGGACTTAAAATGGTAAATGTTTTCTCTCAGGCCATGAGGAGGGATGAAATACTTGCTTTACTGTGGAAACAAAGAGAAGAGAGGATCACAGTAAGGGTGGTTATTTTTCATATTCATCTTTAACATGTCTGTCTCAAGAGCAGTCCTTCCTTGGTACTTCTTATAATACAGCAGGTACCAGGAAACAACATACTCTGGTGAGGGGATACTGATATAATTGGAGATTATCTAGTCTGAGAATAGTCTTGGAAAACAGATGCACTTTAGTATGAATATTAATGACCTTTGGGAAAAGGAAGTAAAATATGTCTTCTTCCCCTTGTAATCCAAAAGACAGTGGGAAAAGGAAATTTGTACCGTATATACACATATATATATACACATATATATATATATATATATACACACACATATGGTCAAGGGGTTACTTGGCCAGATCTTGGGGCTGGGGTTAATCTTTGTCAGACAATTATATTTCTTATACCTAGGTGCCCAGGTTCCATTCTTTTTGAGGCATCCTGGTAGAAGAGGGTCTTCAGGAGGGATTTAAATGTGCTTTTGCTCAGGAAGGATGTTTTGGGCATTAGGGGTAGCATGGAAGAAGGTATGGAGATGCTTGTGAGAGAAGCAGATGGTGTTGAGGCTCACATTGCTGACAGGGAGGCAATAGGAAAAGAGACAAGGATGAGTAAGTGCTAGGCCTAGGAGGTCTGGAAGAGAGCTTGGATTTGGAAGGCAGAATCTAGGGGAGGGATTTATGAAGGGGGTGATATTGTCAGGTCAGTGGGCAAGGAAGATGATCTTGGCAGCAGCGTTTTGTTGTAGTTGTTTGGCTACTAATAATGGAACTGAAATGAAATATAAAACAAAGATAAAATACAATATTAAACTTAAGGATGAGTCACAGAAGCAACACTTCAGTTCGTTTTAATACAACCACATTTCACAAAGTAGTTAAATTTCTCAATTAATTTAGCTAGACTAATCTTTACAGCCTGTCAGTTTTATTTTTAATTAACTTTATTTTTCATTATCTGTTGGCTTTCCCACTATAACACCCTATTACCAGAGATTTATATGGGAACCATAAAACTGGCCATAGTTTTGGCATATGTTATCACACTAGGATCCTTTTTATAAACCAATTTTCTGAGGGTGGGAAATCCCTTTAGCTTTTTTCTTATAAGTAGCATAAACTAGACTTATTGATTTGGAAAGCTTTTGTGTGGATTAGCCAGATATTTAGGAGAAACAGAAGGAACTGGAACAAGAGGGTTTTCTGTATGACTAAAGTATTCTCTTTCTACAGAAAGAAAAGGAGTACTTGTGGCACCTTAGAGACTAACAAATTTATTTGAGCATAAGCTTTCGTGAGTTACATTTCTTTTTGCGAATACAGACTAACATGGCTGCTACTCTGAAATCTTCCTACAGAGGTGATTGATGTGTGAGTTCAGAGGCCGTATAAGACCAAAATTTCTTCTGCTGAAGAGCCATGCATCCTGATTGTTAAATACAGTGACATTCTAGCACAGAAGAGCAAAACTGCAGATTTTAGGCAGATAAATGTAATGATTTAATGTAACAAAACCGTGACTTAGAAAGCAAGGTATCATAAAAGTCTTTCATAGATGAAATCTTCATCTTAGGAGTAAAATTGTTTTAAGAGCAGAAGAGTCCTTTTTCTTCTCTCATTTATTTCAGGATTGTAAAGTGGTTCAAAGTAAGTACTTCCTTTTCACAAAATTCATTAAAATCCAGGATAATGCATATCTGTGTTACAAGACAATTTCCAGATTCAGTCAGTTAAAACTAAGCTTGCCACAAGGGACTGATCAAAATGACATTTCGTACGTATAAGAGCTGAATTGCGACAAGTATGTATCAGAGGGTGTCTATTAATGAGGATCTCTTCATCTACTGCTTTTTGCTTTGTTTTGTATGAATAAATTATATATGCTAGAATAATCAGACTAGCTATGGTAGTAATTTACAAAAGCATCTGATCTGCCTGTTGATATTGTATTTCTGTGATTGTATAATGCAGTCTTTCAGAATGAGCAAACTAAATTTAGAATGAATGAAAACAAATTCTAAATAATCTTTCTTTTGTTTCTTAGAAAGAACAGATTTCTTGTCTGCATAAACCAAAGACCAAAACACATCAAGTAAGGTAATGTAACTGCTTATTATAAGGCTATCACTCTGTCCCAGCAATATTGCTCTGATTAAAGTCTGTTCGCATTATAAAGTCCTGTTTTTGTCGGTTGATCGCTCTGCCACAGAAATGTTCTCTGGGCCATAATGTTTTCCAATCATTTTTACTGTTTTGAAAAAAAGATAATCAGATTTCTCACACTCATGTTTTAGAGAATCAGAGGCTAGTGAAGAGAAAAGCCCTTTTAAATTGACCATGTACCCAAGTGTTTGTGAGACTGGAAATGAAGGGCTAAATCCTGCAAATGGATCTTCCTGGGGGCATCCCTACATCATTGCAGAGCCGCATTGAAGCCTTGGAGGCTCTAGGCCCATGCAGATAGTTCAAGATCTAGCCCTAAAACTGGAGCATTTTAAGAATATTTGAAGACTTTTGCAAAAGTGAGGGATGAAATGCCCGAAAGAGAATTTCTGCTGTGGATAGGATACTGGATTAAATTAACCAATCCAAAAGTGCGATTCCTAAACTTGGTGAGAGTTGTGACCAACCTCATGACTGAGGTTGCTGAGGATCTGATTTTTCATTCTGCTGAACAGCTTCCTCTCTGGCCCTGGAATGGAATCTCCCGAGTGATATCAGTACTCTTCTTTCCCATTGTGAGTGAGCATCTGTATAAATAAACAGGAGCCAGAAAATATCAGATAGGGAGTGGGAGATTTAATCTACTGTGTGAGCAGAAGCTTAAGTTTAAGGTCACATTACTGTTCCTTTTGGAAACCAACAATTGATGAAGGTTAGAAAACTCCCACAACTGAAATTTGTCAGCAGGTTTTGGTTAGAGACGACTATCAGACAGGAACAGAAAATATAAAAATCTGTCTTTGTAAAAGGAAATCTCATTTAATTAGATAAAAAAAACCGTTTAAACCTGACCTTGTATACAAAAGATGCTGCTAAATTAAAGATGAAATATCAGGTCCTTTTACACGATTGTGCGGTTGTTTCTTTTTTGTCCGTCCATTAATATGTTTTCACTGTGTATAGAGAAATAATAAAGAACTTGCTTTTACCTATCCACCCATCGCTGTCCACCCCAAATATTCTGAAATCCCCACAGGGCCAACATATACAATCTTAGGTGCAGTTTATTTTCTGATACATGTCCACACACTCAAGGATAGAGTTGAGATAGCTGTGAACAGTAAAAGCATTGCTTCTTGTAATACAACACATGCTGCACCTGTGTATCCCTTTCTACAAGAGAATTTCACAGCATCAGTAAATAAGGGCTCACTTACTGATGTAACTAAAAAGAAAAGGAGGACTTGTGGCACCTTAGAGACGAACCAATTTATTTGAGCATGAGCTTTCTTGAGCTACAGCATCTGATGAAGTGAGCTGTAGCTCACGAAGGCTTATGCTCAAATAAATTGGTTCGTCTCTAAGGTGCCACTAGTACTCCTTTTCTTTTTGCGAATACAGACTAACACGGCTGCTGCTCTGAAACCTGATGTAACTAAAACACTTCCACTAAAAGCCCAAAAGAATTCAATTGGGAGAATTCTGAGGTCACTGTGTGTGAACATTGGAAAGCTCTCAGCCTAAAGGTACAAAGTGCAGTGCTCTTACACTGCAGATGGGAGTCTTACCATTTCCTCCAGGCAGTCCTATATCTATAGAGTACTAAGAGGAACCATGGGTATTTCGCATTCTCACACAGTATATTTTATTCTCTCATGTAATATTTGTGCTCTGTTTCTGTGGTGTGGGGGCCTTCTCATTGATAGTCCCTGCCCTGAGGAGTTTACAGTCTTTGTTCTGTTTGTATAGTGCCTAGTACAATGGGCTCCTAGGCACTACCACAGCACAAATGATAAATAGTAGCAGTTGCCGATTCTCCTTTCCTGATGCCAGAAAATGTAATGTTGCTCTGAAAAGCTGGTGTTCCTGTGGAACATGCTCACATCAGCAGTTCCAAAATGCATTTTGATCCATGTTTCTTAGGCAGCACTCAACCAGTTCAAGAAAATAGCTGCATTTTCTACAACGTTGTCCTTTATTTCTAAAACCCATCTTAAAAATCTCAGCTGTGGAAAAGCTGACCTGGTATCTCACAATCCTTGATTCAGCAATTTCTCCCTTTAAATGAGTTTTAGATAATTCAAATGAAAGCATTTTTCTCAGACAGCTGATTAGGCCCCACAGAGAGAACTGAAGTTTAATTCAGCTTATTACCATATAAAACCTTTTAAAAAAACATTTGCTTTAACTCTGCCTTCAAACAGAACATTGAGCTACTGAGTACATTTATTTAAGCAAACTCACCCAGAGTGGAAGCTATAGAGTCGTATCATAGTCTAGATTCATATCGTGGTCTAGAGAATACTTGTCCTGCCATGAGTGCAGGGGACTGGACTAGATGACCTCTGGAGGTCTCTTCCAGTTCTATGATTGATTCTGTATTTCATTAGAATACTTGTAAATTTAAGTCTTCTAATGCTTGTCACTAAGAAATGATCAATGATCATATCAATTTCACTAATATCTTTTAAAACATTTATAGTCTTTATTGGCTGAGATGATTCCTGTTTCCAGTGATAGCTCAGATGTACAGTGGAAAATATTTCCTATTTCCAGGGAGCTATGCAATGTCTAAATCCTACTAATCTTCCTTCGGCAGAATTCACTCTTTTCCTGAGTCTTTCTGCCTTTAGTGATATCTTTCAAGTGAATCTCCTTTCTCCCACTCTGTTTGCCCCCATGCTGACCTCCTCAGCTCCCATGCTTGGTCTGTCTGTATTTATATAGCCTTTCACCTTCAAGTATTTAAAAATAGAAATCCGCCTCTCTTGCTTCTAGCCAGTAGGGGAAATAGTTTGAATAGTTCTTCCTGGACTGCTTTTTTTTTTTGCTTAAATAAGAGCTTGTTGACACATAAGTTGTACTGCTTAATTAAACTCTTTTAACTATAGCAGTACAAGCCTCCTCGTGTGACTGTACTTGTACCAATATAACCGTGCTTAGAGCAGTATAGCTAATTCCCATACTGGAAGGGGAAAAAGTTGTATCAGTATAAGGCATCCCTATCCTGGTATAACAGCATCCATTTTGGGATTGTACTGGTCTATAATTATTTCAGTTTACAAAAAAAAAAAACAAAAACAAAAACCCCACTCACCCTTAACCAATATAGTTGTACTGGTGCAAAATGTGTGTGTCTATTCGGTCTTATATCTTTAGCCATTTTGTGCATGTGTCCATCTGTAGAGCTTATCAAAGGAAAGCCAAGTCAGAGAGCAAACTCAATGTAGTGTGGACCATAGCTATTCTTTCTTGCATGAGATATTAAGGCTGGACTCTAGATAGCCTTGGTCCAGCTGCTGTGAAAGTTCTGCCTACCATGCTCCTGAGCCTTCCCCGTTAGTCAGTTGTTTCATGATTCCAGTGAGGTGTAGATGTGATTGCTAAGGGAGAAGGGATTTCTCAGGTTCAGTTGCATGGAGAGGTTTAAATATCAGAACAGTGAACTGGAATTGGAGTCTGCAGTCAGTTGTCATCATCTCTAGGTTGGTCACTGACCCCTTCTGTCTAGGCTTGCTTCTCTTCCTCTTTCACAGGCACCTCTTCCTGGACACCCTCCCACTTGCTGAAACTAAATGTGGCAACACCTGAACTTCTCACATTTCCTGTGAATCCCTTTCTCCATCACTGCTGAGAACTCCACTGTCCTCCCTGTCACTCAGGCTCATAACCCTGGAGTTATATCTAGATTGTAAAATTTTCAGGGTAGAGACCACATGCTTTTAAAATCTCTGTAAAACACCATGTAAAGATGTGGTGCTCTAGGGAGTTAATAATTATGCAAAAGAAGTGCAAGAAAGATATTCAACCAACATGCGTTTTACACAAACTCCTGAACACCTTTAGCACTCTGCCATGGGCTTAGGCATTGCAAAACACATTGTACTCATGCAAAAGGAAAAGAAGTACTTGTGGCACCTTAGAGACTAACAAATTTATTTGAGCATTAGCTTTTGTGAGCTACAGCTCACTTCATCGGATGAAGTGAGCTGTAGCTCTTGAAAGCTTATGCTCAAATAAATTTGTTAGTCTCTAAGGTGCCACAAGTCCTCCTTTTCTTTTTGCGAATACAGACTGACACGGCTGCTACTCTGAAACATTGTACTGATGATCACCCATCAATGCTATTCTAAGACACTCTAATAGTGCTGCCATCCCAGTGCACAACGGTTAGATAGAAATACGCTAACATTGTTTAAACAGAGAATTGTCTTGAGTTTTGATGGTATTAGTTACCCATAATGTTTTGTTTTTCATGCTGATACAGAAAACATAACAAACTTGATGTTGTTTTCTACAGGGTATGAAAATGTAACTGCATACCCAAAGTCCAAGGGTTGGATCCTCAAAAGAGCCTAACTTATTTAGGAGCACATCTTCTATTGACTTTCAACAGACTTGTGCTTCTAAAGATGCATAGGCAGTTTGAAGTTCCATCATTTGGTTCCAAAAGTTAAAATAATTGCATGTAGGCCCCGTCCTGCAAAGATTCATACATATGCTTCACTTTACGCAGTGACTAGTCTCATTGGGACTATGCATTGTGGGTTAAGGGAAGCCTCTGTGTTTAGTCATTGCAGGACCAGGGTCATAGTAATTAACAACTCTGTGCCCCCCACCCCCAACAAGTGAACGTTTTTGGTCTAGATCAGTGGTTCTAAACCTATTTACCATTGTAGGCCACAAATGCAACTCTGTTATATGCATGGTGTGGATGCAGTCCATATACTACCTGTAGGGGCCTGAGGATGTCACATGGGCCGCAGCTGTGTGCTGGTTGAGAACTGCTGGTCTAGAGCTTGGCAAAAGATCTGTACCTGAAAATATTTTGAACTAAACTGAACATTGGAAGCATTTACTCTGCAAAACTGGATAAAGAGGCAAAATGTGTGGCAGTGGCCTCAAGCAGTCAGCATAAAACCTGAAACTAAAGTACGGGAACTGCTTCACTCATTTGTGTACTGTAGCTGACCTGGTTCTGTTCTTTCCAACAGGGCAAAGATATCCGATTCTGACACTGAGGATCAAGAAACAGTAAAAGCCCTTGAATAGTTTGATTAAGTTGACTGACTTGGAGATTAAAGTCTTTGTCTCTTCACTTCAGAATGATATCCTGCTAACAGGCATATTCTGCTTTGGAATTTAAGCTACATACATTCCTGCCTTCATTACATTTCTAGTTCTTCCTGTTGAGACACGGGATACTCTGCCAAAAGTTATGGATGCACTTGATGGAGCAGCTCTTCAATCTAGCCGTAAATGTCTTTGTACTTTGTTTGGGTAAAAGTCAAAGCAATAAATGTTTAATCCAAATAAATGGATTTTTAATGGCAAATATTTTATTTACTTTGGAAATTAATTATGCTATGTCTGTTTATGGTATCATGATTTTACAAATGCTAGTTCTGTTTTGGTTTTTTTAAATCAGCCTCATGTTTTTCCTTTTGTCTTGGCTCTCTTCCACCAAACTAAACACAGTGATAACTGTGTATCTGATCAAATAGGGCGGCTGCATAGGGTAATTGTTTGTGATGGTACTATAATATATTAAATTTTACTGGCCTTCCTATCATAGAGACTATACATCTCTCTCTAAGGCTCATTATCTCTCCTAATACGAGGAAAATATAATCCTTACGGAGCTTTATTCCCAATGATTCAGAACTATGTTCTAACTGAATTTAGTGCAAAAATTCATTGAGATTGCAAACCCCTGTTACACTAGTTTGCATTCTGCTCTTCTGTGACAGCACACTATGTCTCTCTGAATTTTCTCTCGCTCTGCTGCAATGTTTCTTTTGGTAGCTGACACTGATGCGCAGCAAGACCAATTCACAGAGGGCTTGGTTCCCTCCCTTGTTCTCTGTGTGCAGGAAATGAAAGTGCTAGTTGCAGTGCGATCTTTGTGGAGATTGTCAGCATAAAAAAAAGTGGAAATACTGCACAAAAATGTCAATAAAACATTTTGTAGGGTGGGAACTAGAGACATTGCCAGTATCTACAATCCCTGTTCTAGAAGGGGATGTTTTCAGTCTCCTGTCACTTGCAAGGGAAGGCAGGTTTTTATAACTTCCTCAGACTCTGTACTGTGAATTAGTCAGCATTGCTTTGCATCACTTTCAGGAGACACACACATTTTGTACTCTGGCTCAGATAATATGCATCTCACTCAAAGCACCAGCTTTGTCCAGCCATCAGTCTTCATTGCTATTATCAAATCTGACCAACCTCTCTTGGCTTTTGAAATATTAATGCTAAATTTTAATGTAGCCAGTGCTTGAATAGGAGAGCAGAAGGGGAAAAACCCTGTAGGTGCAGTTGGTGATAGTGGTGGAGTTGGAAGTACTTTTCCCTCTGAAGCACTACTCAGTGAGTCTCCTACCCGAGCAATAGAGGTACCATCTTTTGGATGTGCCATTAAAAAGTAAGGCCCAGCAATGCCTGGTCAAAAAAGATCCTATGCCCCATTTTGCAGAAGTATGGGGTATTAGCCCTAAAATTTCAGCCAAATAACAAAATAAAGAAGAGGGTGACACTCTCATACTACAGTAATGGATATGGTGTAAAACCTGAATCCACTAGCACTGATTTGAACTGAAAATGATACACACCTATAACAAAATCGTGGCTAGAAAGAAATGAAAAGGATCTGACAGGGGCTAAGATAGACTAGAGACAGTGTTGGGTCATTTGGTTAGTGACTTATTGTGACATTCTTGGGGTGGTCAGGACTGCATTGTGTTTAACTGGGTGTCAGCTCCCTGACCCTACTAGCCTGTTACTGGCATAGCCCAATCTCCTGTAGGCTATGCCTGCCCTTTACTTTTCCCTCCAGGTTAACAATAAGTGTACCTCAGTCTCCAATTCCTTTGGAGCATTCCCCTGTCATATCCAGCCTCTTCTATATTGAACACTCAAAGAATTACCAGCTCAGCTGTTCCCAAATGGACAGTATACACACCAGAATTATATCTTTGTAGAACACACAGTACTTGGATATATTTGTCATGAAAACAAGAATAAGTTTAACAAAACAGAGATGCAAAGTGAGTAAGATTATTGGTGGAAAAAATGGTTAACTATCAAACAAATCAATACACATTTTCTAGAGACTAAACAATCTAACCTCCTGTCTAAAGCAGTCTTATCTCACACATAGCCTTTTGCAGTGTTTCCAGCCAAGGCTGGTTATGATCCCATTTTTCATTAATGTAAATGTGCCATCTATTTACTTCCTAGGTGCAGGATAACAGGGTGTTTTCCTTGTCCACCCAGCTATAGTGCAGTAAACCTTCTGAAGTGCACCCCCTGATAATGCTATTTTCCCCCTGCTGCTGTTCTCTTCCTGTTGAATCTCACAATCCTTCTTCTGTGTTTTGTTCCTGCTGATGATTGTGAACAAGACAATGCTCAGTGTACATTTCAACAGATAAATGGATAAATTTATTTGAGTGGATAGAAAACCAGTTTTTGCCTCTGCTGATTAGCACCTTGGTACAAACTGTAAGAACATATTTCCAGTAATATATATCCTTCCATAGTAGCAGTGCATACATTTCATGATGACATTCATAACCAGTGTGAAACCAGCTTTCCTTTGACACATTACATGACATTTTTTTGGTATACCAGAATCAGGATTTGCTTGTAACCTCCTTATCAGTTGACATTGAGAGATTTAGGGTCACATTTATCCAAGGGATTTTAATTCTTTGGAGCTTTGCTAGCCAGATTCTAAATGCTATAACTCTTCTGAACTCTGATGGACTTGTAAACTGAATAGGTCTGGCAAATTTCATCAGCACTAAATTCACTTAATGTAAAGGAAAATAAAAGTTTGTTTGTTTAAGCAGATGCTGGGTAAGGAGAAGGAGCATGGGGCTAACACTGTCACGAGGACTGCATAATTAGTTAACAGAATTGTCTAACACATTTTTAAAATACTGAAGACTAAGATCTGTTGCAAGACAAATTATATAAGATGTTTAAATATTTGTACTTCATGCTTGTTCAAAAAAAAATTTGATCAGGGCTCCATTCCCTAATGGCATTTTTCTGTCAAAATCAGCAGAATTTTAATTATAATTTCTGCTACAGATGCTGCAGTGTGATCTCTGGTTGTGCATTTGATTTTGGAGGGGCTGATGGTGAATGAGTAGCACAATATCCAGTCACCTGCAGTAATACAACAAAATGTCTTGTAAAGATTGACACTTCCTTCAAGGAAGGCGTGCTGATAGTTTTAACATTTTTTCTTTGAACCCATTAAGAAACTCCTTGTATGTACGTTCTAGAGTAATTGGAAATTATTTTACCTATAGTATGAAAATATCCAACAGCTGCAATGAAGTTTATTTTGTTTATACACTTTCTAGAAGCACAATAATTATTTTGGTCACCTCATTGTTCATGAAACAAACAAAATCTTCCAAAACAGGATATCCTTTTGTGTGTCAAAAAGTGTTTCAAAGAGCAGATGTTCTAATGGAGCTTCAAGGAAGTGAAGCTTTGGCTGACATGTGTCCGATTTTAGGAGTAGAGCCCAAGCTCCTGGCAATTTATACACTCTGCTTTTCTAGATATTTAGAATAGTTTAAGAGGATTTGAGGTGGTTGGATGCTTATGTTGCCTTAATGACATACCTTGCTTTAGGGATTTTGAAGAATCTTAAAATGGAAAGGATTTAAGGAGTTTTCTTCTAAAAACCCAGAAAATTAATTTTTTTAAAAAATCTGTTAATACAATAATTAAAGCCATAAAATTGCTCATGAGACTATAGGTTCATAAATAGGTGTTTGAATGTTTGCTGGATCAGGGCCTTAAAAACCAAGGGTCAGGAACTGCAAAAGAATAGCTCCTAGAAGAGCATTACTTCTGCGTTACACAGCCGGTGTAATTTTATGACATGACATAACTATACAAGATGTGCAAGGCAGCAGAGGTAATGCGGTTGGAACCCTAACTTTTGCATTTCCTGACTACTGGCGATATGGAGTACAAAGCTTGCAAGTTTTACTAAAAGGCCTTTTAAAAAATTAATATTTATTGATTTTTGGATAATTGTTTCATTGAAAAGTTTCTCCAACTGGGCCCAAAAGAATGAGCCTGGGTTTTAATTTTCTTTATTAAAATTTGTGTTTTTCTTAAAAAATTGAGAATTCACAACTTTGTGTATCAGTGCCATTCAGGCAATAGTGCTCTTGAGTTTTCCTACATTTCATTCTTTGTAATTCTCTGTCCCTGTCTGCAGCACCTGGAAACCATCTCAGGCATGGAGAATTTGACCCTCAGCTGAAGAGTCAATGGGCCCGGAAACAGATGCACACCAACTTCCCAATCAGGAAATAACAGACAGTGAGGAAAATGCAGACTCAGCATTTATCCCATTAAAGTCAGTGTTTGAAACAAAATCCCTACATATTTTCTTTTTGTCCCAAAGCAGATGCTTAAAAGTGCCCAGAGAATAGAGTCCTCAACACCTCTGATGGGAGGTTCTGTCCATAGCTTTTAGGGGTTGTGGGCAGAGGGTCTCTCCCTAGTTTGTGCAGCCTGTCAATCTAGCTCCCTGGGGTGAGGGCACATTTCCTCTTGTCCTAGCTCTTTCCGCAGCGATCATGCAAATCCCTGAGTCTGCAGCAGAAAATGTAGCGTTTCGTGTTGGCATGAATACAGCCTTATCTCCCCTAGAGCAGGGGTGTGAGATTGAAGGGGGGTGGAGGAGTTGAGTGTAGGGTGTTTGGGGAGAAATGGGGGTGTTTTGAGAAGGCTGGGGGGCTCTGTCTTGGAGTTGAGATGAGAGAGCCTGTGGGTTGCACAGAGGAGGTGGGGGGTGTACAGTGTGTGTGTAGAGGACTGAGGGATGCAGGGAGCAGGGTTGGAGGATGTGGGGAGGTGGCTGGGAGTCTGGAGGGGGAGTACTGGGCTGAGGGTGGGGGGCCAGGTGGAGGTTACAGGGGTGTCCGGGGGCGGGGTGTACAGTGTGTTGGAGCGGGGGGGACGTTGCAGGGGTGTCCGGGGGCGGGGTGTACAGTGTGTTGGAGCGGGCGGGAGGTTGCAGGGGTGTCCGGGGGCGGGATGTACAGTGTGTTGGGGTGGGAGGGAGGTTATGGGGTGTCCGGGGGCGGGATGTACAGTGTGTTGGAGCGGGGGGGAGGTTGCAGGGGTGTCCGGGGGCGGGGTGTACAGTGTGTTGGGGCGGGAGGGAGGTTATGGGGTGTCCGGGGGCGGGGTGTACAGTGTGTTGGAGCGGGAGGGAGGTTGCAGGGGTGTCGGGGGCGGGGTGTACAGTGTGTTGGGGCGGGAGGGAGGTTATGGGGTGTCCGGGGGCGGGGTGTACAGTGTGTTGGAGCGGGGGGGAGGTTGCAGGGGTGTCTGGGGGCGGGGAGTACATGTCTGGGGGCGGGGTGTACAGTGTGTTGGGGCGGGAGGGAGGTTATGGGGTGTCCGGGGGCGGGCTGTACAGTGTGTTGGAGCGGGGGGGAGGTTGCAGGGGTGTCTGGGGGTGGGGTGTACATGTCTGGGGGCGGGGTGTACAGTGTGTTGGGGCGGGGGGGAGGTTGCAGGGGTGTCCGGGGGCGGGGTGTACAGTGTGTTGGGGCGGGAGGGAGGTTATGGGGTGTCTGGGGGCAGGGTGTACAGTGTGTTGGGGCGGGGGGGAGGTTATGGGGTGTCTGGGGGCGGGGTGTACAGTGTGTTGGGGCGGGGGGGAGGTTATGGGGTGTCCGGGGGCGCGGTGTACAGTGTGTTGGGGCGGGAGGGAGGTTATGGGGTGTCCGGGGGCGGGGTGTACAGTGTGTTGGGGCGGGGGGGAGGTTATGGGGTGTCTGGGGGCGGGGTGTACAGTGTGTTGGGGCGGGGGGGAGGTTATGGGGTGTCCGGGGGCGGGGTGTACAGTGTGTTGGAGCGGGGGGGAGGTTGCAGGGGTGTCCGGGGGCGGGGTGTGCAGTGTGTTGGGGCGGGGGGGAGGTTGCAGGGGTGTCCGGGGGCGGGGTGTACAGTGTGTTGGGGCGGGGGGGAGGTTGCAGGGGTGTCTGGGGGCGGGGTGTACGTGTCTGGGGGCGGGTGTACAGTGTGTTGGGGCGGGGGGGAGGTTGCAGGGGTGTCCGGGGGCGGGGTGTACAGTGTGTTGGGGCGGGAGGGAGGTTATGGGGTGTCTGGGGGCGAGGTGTACAGTATGTTGGGGCGGGAGGGAGGTTATGGGGTGTCTGGGGGCGGGGTGTACAGTGTGTTGGGGCGGGAGGGAGGTAATGGGGTGTCCGGGGGCGGGGTGTACAGTGTGTTGGGGCGGGAGGGAGGTTATGGGGTGTCCGGGGGCGCGGTGTACAGTGTGTTGGAGCGGGGGGGAGGTTGCAGGGGTGTCCGGGGGCGGGGTGTACAGTGTGTTGGGGCGGGGGGGAGGTTATGGGGTGTCCGGGGGCGGGGTGTACAGTGTGTTGGGGCGGGGGGGAGGTTGCAGGGGTGTCTGGGGGCGGGGTGTACAGTGTGTTGGGGCGGGGGGGAGGTTGCAGGGGTGTCCGGGGGCGGGGTGTACAGTGTGTTGGGGCGGGGGGGAGGTTGCAGGGGTGTCCGGGGGCGGGGTGTACAGTGTGTTGGGGCGGGGGGGAGGTTATGTGGTGTCCGGGGGCGGGGTGTACAGTGTGTTGGGGCGGGGGAGAGGTTATGGGGTGTCTGGGGGCGGGGTGTACAGTGTGTTGGGGCGGGGGGGAGGTTATGGGGTGTCCGGGGGCGGGGTGTACAGTGTGTTGGAGCGGGGGGGAGGTTGCAGGGGTGTCCGGGGGCGGGGTGTGCAGTGTGTTGGGGCGGGGGGGAGGTTGCAGGGGTGTCCGGGGGCGGGGTGTACAGTGTGTTGGGGTGGGGGGGAGGTTGCAGGGGTGTCTGGGGGCGGGTGTACGTGTCTGGGGGCGGGTGTACAGTGTGTTGGGGCGGGGGGGAGGTTGCAGGGGTGTCCGGGGGCGGGGTGTACAGTGTGTTGGGGCGGGAGGGAGGTTATGGGGTGTCTGGGGGCGAGGTGTACAGTGTGTTGGGGCGGGAGGGAGGTTATGGGGTGTCCGGGGGCGGGGTGTACAGTGTGTTGGGGCGGGAGGGAGGTTATGGGGTGTCCGGGGGCGTGGTGTACAGTGTGTTGGAGCCGGGGGGAGGTTGCAGGGGTGTCCGGGGGCGGGGTGTACAGTGTGTTGGGGTGGGGGGGAGGTTATGGGGTGTCCGGGGGCGGGGTGTACAGTGTGTTGGGGCGGGGGGGAGGTTGCAGGGGTGTCTGGGGGCGGGGTGTACAGTGTGTTGGGGCGGGGGGGAGGTTATGGGGTGTCTGGGGGCGGGGTGTACAGTGTGTTGGGGCGGGGGGAGGTTATGGGGTGTCCGGGGGCGGGGTGTACAGTGTGTTGGGGCGGGAGGGAGGTTATGGGGTGTCTGGGGGCGGGGTGTACAGTGTGTTGGGGCGGGAGGGAGGTTATGGGGTGTCTGGGGGCGGGGTGTACAGTGTGTTGGGGCGGGAGGGAGGTTATGGGGTGTCTGGGGGCGGGGTGTACAGTGTGTTGGGGCGGGGGGAGGTTATGGGGTGTCTGGGGGCGGGGTGTACAGTGTGTTGGGGCGGGGGGAGGTTATGGGGTGTTCGGGGGTCGGGGTGTACAGTGTGTTGGGGCGGGAGGGAGGTTATGGGGTGTCCGGGGGCGGGGTGTACAGTGTGTTGGGGCGGGGGGGAGGTTATGGGGTGTCCGGGGGCGGGGTGTACAGTGTGTTGGGGCGGGAGGGAGGTTATGGGGTGTCCGGGGGCGGGGTGTACAGTGTGTTGGGGCGGGAGGGAGGTTATGGGGTGTCCGGGGGCGGGGTGTACAGTGTGTTGGGGCGGGGGGGAGGTTATGGGGTGTCTGGGGGCGGGGTGTACAGTGTGTTGGGGCGGGGGGGAGGTTATGGGGTGTCTGGGGGCGGGGTGTACAGTGTGTTGGGGCGGGGGGGAGGTTATGGGGTGTCTGGGGGCGGGGTGTACAGTGTGTTGGGGCGGGGGGGAGGTTATGGGGTGTCCGGGGGCGGGGTGTACAGTGTGTTGGGGCGGGGGGGAGGTTATGGGGTGTCCGGGGGCGGGGTGTACAGTGTCCGGGGGCGGGGGGAGGTTATGGGGTGTCCGGGGGCGGGGTGTACAGTGTGTTGGGGCGGGGGGAGGTTATGGGGTGTCCGGGGGCGGGGTGTACAGTGTGTTGGGGCGGGGGGAGGTTATGGGGTGTCCGGGGGCGGGGTGTACAGTGTGTTGGGGCGGGGGGAGGTTATGGGGTGTCCGGGGGCGGGGTGTACAGTGTGTTGGGGCGGGGGGGAGGTTATGGGGTGTCTGGGGGCGGGGTGTACAGTGTGTTGGGGCGGGGGGGAGGTTATGGGGTGTCCGGGGGCGGGGTGTACAGTGTGTTGGGGCGGGGGGGAGGTTATGGGGTGTCCGGGGGCGGGGTGTACAGTGTCCGGGGGCGGGGGGAGGTTATGGGGTGTCCGGGGGCGGGGTGTACAGTGTGTTGGGGCGGGGGGAGGTTATGGGGTGTCCGGGGGCGGGGTGTACAGTGTGTTGGGGCGGGGGGGAGGTTATGGGGTGTCCGGGGGCGGGGTGTACAGTGTGTTGGGGCGGGGGGAGGTTATGGGGTGTCCGGGGGCGGGGTGTACAGTGTGTTGGGGCGGGGGGAGGTTATGGGGTGTCCGGGGGCGGGGTGTACAGTGTGTTGGGGCGGGGGGAGGTTATGGGGTGTCTGGGGGCGGGGTGTACAGTGTGTTGGGGGGGGAAGGGGCGTGCTGTGTAGAGGAGGTTGGGGGGTGTATGGGGGGGTGCACAGCGAAGCCGAGCTAGCCCTGCCTGCTTGTGCTCGGGGGGCCTGGCCCTCCCCCCTTGGCCGGTCCGTGGCCGGGGAGGCGGGGCCGGCTCCGCCCCGCTCCCGCCCCGCTCCCGCCCTCTAGCCCCGCTCGGCTCCGGCGGGAGATGCGGCTCCGGGAGCGCGGCGCCCGCGGCCATGGGGCTGGGGCTGGGGCAGGCGCTGGCGGCCGCGGCCGTGTGCGCCGCGGTGCTGGGCTGCGCGGGGGCGTCCCGGCTGCTGAGCGGTGAGTGGGGGGGGCCCCAGGGGCGGGGTTCGGGCGGGGGGAGCCCTGGGGAGGGATACAGGGGGGAGCCCCGCGGGAGAGATACGGGGGGGGCCCCAGGGGCGGGGTTCGGGCGGGGGGAGCCCTGGGGAGGGATACAGGGGGGAGCCCCAGGGGCGGGGTTCGGGCGGGGGGAGCCCTGGGGAGGGATACAGGGGGGAGCCCCGCGGGAGAGATACAGGGGGGGGGCCCCAGGGGCGGGGTTCGGGCGGGGGGAGCCCTGGGGAGAGATACAGGGGGGGGCCCCAGGGGCGGGGTTCGGGCGGGGGGAGCCCTGGGGAGGGATACAGGGGGGAGCCCCAGGGGCGGGGTTCGGGCGGGGGGAGCCCTGGGGAGAGATACAGGGGGGAGCCCCGCGGGAGAGATACAGGGGGGGGCCCCAGGGGCGGGGTTCGGGCGGGGGGAGCCCCGCGGGAGAGATACAGGGGGGGGCCCCAGGGGCGGGGTTCGGGCGGGGGGAGCCCTGGGGAGAGATACAGGGGGGAGCCCCGCGGGAGAGATACAGGGGGGGGCCCCAGGGGCGGGGTTCGGGCGGGGGGAGCCCCGCGGGAGAGATACGGGGGGGGGCCCCAGGGGCGGGGTTCGGGCGGGGGGAGCCCCGCGGGAGGGATACAGGGGGGAGCCCCGGGGGAGCAATTCAGGGGGGGAGTGGGGAGGGGCGCAGGGAGCCCCGGCCCTGGGGATTGTTCCGCGGAAAGTTAGCCTGTGTCGAGTCTAGGGCGCTGAGCGTGGCCGGGACTCGCTTCCCACCGGCGGCAGCAGGGCTGCGACCCGAGCGTTGTCCGTCGCCCTGCTTGCAGATCTGGGGCTGAGCGGTCCAGGGCTCTGTGCCCTCGGGGCTGGGGCGGGGGAGCGCAGCCCCAGCTAGAGCCAGCGATTTCCCAGTTTTCAGCCAAGTGGGAAGGGAAATGCCAGCTCTGCCTGCCGCGACTTTACAACGAGCGTCCAGAGCGCGGTGTGGTCCCTGCAAGGTTCTCTGCTCCGGAGGTACAGCCAGCCTGGGTCTGGGACTAGACCCGACAGTGATTCCCACCCCGGGCAGTGTTAGGTGTCAGTTATTAGGCTGTTTCCTCCTCCAGTCTCCTGGGTATCCCCCTCTATCCCCGGGGGGTTTTAAATGCCGCAGACTCACTCTTGCGGGTGATTCCCCGGTTATATTTGTCATCCCCAGATGAATTTTCAGAAGACAGTGGATTTTCTCATTTCCATCTTGCAAAATCCTTTTTTTGGGATAGAACATAAGGACAGATAATACTTAGTCCTGCCATGAGTGCAGGGAACTGGACTAGATGACTTCTCAAAGTCCCTTCCAGTCCTAATTTTCTATGACCGGAAGGTGTATAATTTTCAGACTTTCCAGAATGTGTAAGCAATGAAAATAGCATGTCATCTTTTCCCTTTTTGGGCTCTACCCTGTCTATTTTTGTGCAACGGGATGGGGACTAGTAAATTTTTGGTCTTTATTGATACATGTCTATATTGCATTATACGTGTACAGAAATTGCCATACTAGATCAGAGCAGATGTTTCAGAGAAAGTGAAAGAAACCCCACAGTGTATGGGTATAGAATGACCTGTCCATGCAGAAGTTTCTGCCTATCCCCTATAAGTAGTACATATGACCCAAAACATCAAAGTTGGTATCCCATATAAAATATTTGTTTATCCATGTAATGAAAGAGTAGTCAATATGCATATAAATACTTAATCCTTTTTTAATCCTGCTACACTCTTGGTTTCAATAATATCTTGTGGCAGTGAGTTCCAGAGATCAGTTATGAGTTGTGTGGGGAAAAAGTATTTCCTTTCATCAGTATTAAATTTGTTGCACTTAAGTGTAATAACTTTGTTCTTGTATTATGAGTTGGTAAATAGGTACAGTTGATTTACTTTCTCTGTACCATTCATTGTTTTACATACCTCTTTAAGTGGGGGAGTCATTATTTTGGGGAGTTAATAAGTAATACTTCGTTGCGCTTCCAAAGGCCTTACGCTCAGCTCCACAGTGTTTCTCTGTCTGTCTGTCTGCCTCTCCGCAATGGGAAAACTTTTGAACTCCACATCTGCTCAATTTCAAAATTTCGGGAAATATTCTAGGCATCAGTGGTCAGAATCCTATTGTTTTGGAGAAAATCTGAAAGCCAAAAGGGGGAAAATCAGGGTACATAAAGCCCTGGCCAGCTACTCCGCACAGCCGCAAGCACCACTGCAATTATCTATAAATCTAAGAACTGGTTGATGGCACTAATTATCGCTGTGCAGCATAACAATACTCCATCTCATCTCTGCCCATCCTCCCAACAGCTTAATATGGTGACAGCCTGAATGACTTCTTTCAGAGAGAGAATAATTGGTGGTGGGGAATGAGGAATTGCAGACAGTGTCTGGCATGGGGGGAGAATGGGAGACCCTGGAACACTGGATGGAGGGATGAGGGGTCACACATGATCCTGGGTGGGGGGAGATTGGGAGACCTTGGTTTGGGGGGAAGAGGGAATGGAGGGGTGTACACAGCACCTCCTATGAGGGGAGAATGGGGGACCCTGGATACACAGAACCTCTGGGGTGGGGAATTGATGGAACCCCATGGGGTGGGGGGAATGGAAGGCATCGAGGAAGTGGGAATGGGGGTGCATACAGTCTCTGGCTAGGAGGAGAGTGGGGGTCTTGCAGAGAGTCCCTGAAAAAGAGGGTGGCACACAGGGAGCTTGTGAGGGGAAATGAAGGAAATGCTGCAGGAATCCCTGATATGTGTAGTGAGCTCAGTGTACGCAAGCTGTGAGATGTGTGATCTCCTCCCGTATACTGGCCTGGAAATGGGGACAGAACACAGCTGTGGAGTGGAGTCTGGACCAGTGGTAGCCCCATTACCTGAATGCTTTGGCCCTGTGCCTATTGAAGTCAGTAGGCTTTGGACCAGAACCTTTGTGTGTTGTGAAAAGGTGGGGAATTTTTATCACCTTTATAAGTAAGTTTTTTTGTTTTTTTTTGGGGGGGGGGGGGAACGACAGGAAAATGGAGTTTCATTCTCCATTGGCTAGAATTATGCATACAATTGTTCTCTGTTGCCTAATCAATAACATACCCTACAGTGATATCACTGTTTGGACAGCCTGCAGTGGCGCCTGGGAAGTGAGCAAATACATTACATTTTTCCTTAGCTAAAAGAAAAGGCAAGTTTTGTTGATAAGTCACAGATGTTCTGCCGGTTCGTAAAAATACTTGCTTGGAATATCAAAAAGGAACCTTGTAGTTCGTAACTGAAGCTCTCCCTCTGCAGCTTCTGCAGATCCTCTTTGTGTTTACCACACTCCACAGCAACGGACCCTGGTCCTCAGGGCTGGTAGAGTATCGCCTCTTTTTCACCAGCGCTGCCTGTCTGTAAAACTATTAACAGAAAATACAGGGTTTACCTAAAGATACATTTTAAGTGTTGCTTTTACCGCATCCCTTGTTTTAATTTCTTTGACAAATTTTAGCAGTCACTGTAATTCCAAATATGCAAGTGAGTGGATTTAAATCTCCAAAACAGAATAGATTTAAATTCCTGTTGCATCGGTGGCCTTGAAAAAAGGTGTAGAAACACAAAAGGGCAAGCATACACCACTCTCACTTTTTTTAGTAGCATTGATTTACTATGCAGAAGTTTGTAACATTCTGTCCTTAAATCATGCTTATTTATGAATACATAATAGCTGCTAAATGTTGTTTTTCTACTGTAGATTCACAAGTTGCTAAACTAAATGTATGTTGCATATTAGTTCTTACATGATAAATATTTATTTTCAAAGCTATTTGTTTCAACAATTTAAATATTGGGAATGTTAGGTTATAAAACATTCCAGTCTGTATTTTTTATAGTAAGTGTGTCTATTCTGTTTGATCTTCACTTTCTTTGTTTTATGGTCAAAATAAGCCAGGCGGTTAGGAGAGAGCTTGGCTCATGACTGAAAACAGTCATTGTTTACTTCTTTAGAAGTCTGGAACATTATGCTCTGGAAAGCATATCCTGACTAACTGCAGTGAGTTCCATGAAACTATTATGCACCTCCCAAGTGGTAAATAATTTTTATTTCTGGAGCTGTAAGCACATCTCTGGATATGAGTGAGTTTCTAGCCAGTTAAATTATTACAAAAGAGCATGCTTGAATCCTAGTGCAGCATCTCTCTCTCTTACAATGTTGGACATATCTGTTGGTTCTCTGGCACAACATTCTAGTGTGGGAATCTTCTCCCCCTCTGCAAGGAATTGTTGAGGTTTCTTTATTGCAGAGAACTCTTGGTGGGGCTGTTGGTCCCAGGAACTGAGAAAACAGTGCTGCAGAGGTCAGTCTGAACTAGTGTATGCAATAAGAAAAGGTTGACAGTGCTCAATAATTCCTCAGTCATATAAAAGTTAGTATTTATTTCTTTTACCTATTTGGAGTTGTTTATGTAAACTGCCACACAATGCAAAATTCAACAAGTATTAATGGTATTTGATTACTCTTTGTACTAATCATCAGCAGCTCATGCATGCAGTCTCTGTAATGGGCTTATTTCTATTTCTGCAGGGCAGACAGTTTGCCGGGGTGGAACTCAGCGACCGTGCTACAAAATCATTTACTTTCATGATGCTTTGCGCAGGATCAGCTTTGAAGAAGCGCAGCAGGCATGCAGAAGAGATGGTGGGCATTTAGTCAGTATTGAATCAGAATCAGAACAGAGACTGATTGAAAAATTGATTGAGAGTCTCTTGGCTTCAGATGGAGATTTTTGGATAGGACTAAGAAGAAAAGAGGAAAACATGGATAATAGCACAGAATGTCAGGGCCTGTACTCATGGTCTGATGGCAGTACATCCACATTTCGGTAGGTACCTGAAGATCAAAATGTTAGAAAACTATTGACTTAAAGTCCTGGCTAAAGTGTATATAATACAGGGTAAACTGATGTTTTGAAATGAAATTCCCTAAACTTCAGGACTCCTTTTTTCCTCCTTAATGATAGGAGTTATTCTCGTTGACTGCAGCAGGAATAACTCTTATCCTTTTGAGGTAGGGTAGAACTTGAGAATTGCATTGAGTTTATCTTAAACAGAGGTAGTGAGAATCTTTGCACTACCTGATAGATCTCTTGTCTCATGGCAAGTGGAACCATAATGCTCACTGTAATTATTTCCTTATAAGATAGTGGAGAGGAGACTTCCAAGTAGTGTGAGTTTTGCAGGAGATGGTTTTGATACATTAACATCTTCCAAACATAATTGAACCAAAAATGTGTGTAGCCGCAAGTCTTGCTTAGTCCTCTTTTGATTCTGATCTTAAGTCACAGTTTTCTAGGTGAACAGCAAATAATCTTAAATGAGAACTCATCCTTATGGAGTTTGTGTTTGCCTGAGGTTGAAATAGAGTAACATATACTCCAAATGCTGACCAATTAATGAAAGTCTTCGCATCAAGATGCCAACGCTACAGTGAATTTGCTGGTTCCAGTTTTGCCAAGGGTGCAGTTCCTATTGAACGTTTAATTAAAGTTATTAAAAAAAAATCAAAGCGCAGATGCCATTCACTAATTATCCTGCACATTTTGCAACATTTACTGTGATTGAACCCATCTATTTCATTAAATAGCCCAAGTGTAATTAAATATTTTATGACAACACTTAAATATATATGGCAATGTCTTAATTTGAGCTCTTCTTACTAAGAGTTATGCACTGAAATAATCTGTTTTGGTAAGAGCTATGCTTTGGAAGCCACAGTAAGAAATAGGTACTGCTCTTCCTTCCCTACTTCTTATGATGAGTTTGTTTACAGAGTGGAGGAAAAGCAGATGTCGATCTTTTCCAGCAAGCAGAGAGGAGTGCATTGTATAACTCCTTTGCGATGGAAGAAGTGAGGTGAATAATGGAGAAAGATACTCACAATTTAGGTAACGCTGAAGCCAGATGGCAGGAAAATCAACCATTACATGCAAATGCTTGTGAGGAACTAGATTTCAGAGTAGCAGCCGTGTTAGTCTGTATTCGCAAAAAGAAAAGGAGGACTTGTGGCACCTTAGAGACTAACCAAAACTAATCACGAAAGCTTATGCTCAAATAAATTGGTTAGTCTCTAAGGTGCCACAAGTACTCCTTTTCTTTCTGTGAGGAACTACTGGCCAAGAGACAACATATAGGTCATAAGGTCTGGGCAGTGTTTGGGGGAGCTACTAAAAGGGAAAATTCTGTGCCATCTTCTGATCTGAATTTAGACCCCCAAAATAAAAATATGTATCAGCACTTAGCATTAGGAAAATGCACTTTGAAATGTAGTATATTAAATACTTTGAGGAGTAGGTTATCTGATGTGCTTATTTATTCTACCTGTTACGGACGTGCTGGGAAAAATATTGGTTGCTCATGAAGTCGGAAAGTGTCTTCTGGAGTAATGGAAAACTTGCTTAATGTGACATTTCCTTCCTCCGGAATTATCCAAGATGAGCTGGTGACCTCTGCCCCATTGTTTGAGGGTTTTGCTCCCCCCACATCACAATGGCACAATTTAAAAGTGTAGTCTGAACCTCATTTCTGGATCTCTCAGTTTGGCATGCGTCCTCAACACTTAGGGAAGGGAAAGCAAAATCAGGATTTGAGATCACGCTCTTTGTGACTCTCTGCAGATAGGTAGCTTAGATAAGAACCTATAACAAATCTCCAAGAAATGGTTATCTCTTTATGTTCTAAGGACAGTTAGGGTCGTGGAACACTAATAAGATGCTCAGCCATAAGTAAGGCTGGATGAGATGCATCTGCTTTTAGTGCTGTTTGCTAGGACACTTTAGTCCAATATTGTAATATTTTTCCCTGTGGTCCAAATACTGAGAATGTTGGTTATGGAGGTATAGGGCCAAATTCCTTGCTGTTACAAATGGGCATAGCTCAGTTGACTTCCATTGAGGGAAGCATGCCAATTAGTACCACAGGATCTGGCCAAAATTGCTCATGAATAATACTAAAAAAGGGAAAAAAATACATCCCACGTAAATTTACTATTTTTATTGGATCTGAGCTGTTTTCTTTGTAAAGAGACTCACAATTCAAAGAGCAAAATAGCATGCAGTATAAATGTATGTAGAAAGAATGTCTTGTAATGATCACAAGATTGGTTGGACATTTATCTGATAGTTTTCCTTTTGAAATATTCTGGTATAGCTAGAATTATTTATATTCTAAGGGCCAGATTTCTAGACTCAGACCTAATTGGGAGTGGTTGGGTGCTAGCTCTCTTAGAAATCAGGCCTTGTAAGCTTAAAATTAATAATCGTCTGAGTCCTAAAATGTCTGTACAGTAATTGATATATGACAGAGTGCTAAATAGTAAGGGAATATTTCCTATATTCTTCTTAGAAAGGTCCGTGCATTTTCCAGTGGTAGTGTTTTGCTATTACTGGAAAAAACATCACCTGTAAGATAGCTCCTTTTTTTTTTTAGTACACTTCTTCCAAGAGCAAAGCAGATTTCCTTTAAGCATCTTTCATTATCTTATAAAATGGATAAATGATTGTAGGCAATGGAGTTTGAGACCAGAGAACATAGGTCATTTTCACCCTGAAAATATGTAAAGTAAGTCAGAGTTCATGAAGAGATGAAGGGGGTGAAGTGCTCAACCCTCATTGAAATCCAGTGGGAATTGGGTACCTAACTTCCTTAAACTCCTTTGACAGCCCCGATATGAAATCCCTTATCTTCCAGTCCTGTGAGTCTTTCGAATAGGAAATGCTGTTTGTAATGTGCACAAAAGACTTAGAAACTGGGCTGAGATCAAACTTCTTTTCATTTTGTTCTAAATGGGATTCAGACCCTTTTTTTTTTTTTACTACTTACATTTATTGTCAAGAGTTTCTCCATGAGCCCCCATCTTGTGAAAATCTAAAAGACAAAAATGTGAAAATAAACTCCTGATAACTGAATTAGTGGGAGCACTTTGTGCGTCCAGCTGAGAGAGGGTACAAGTTGAATCATGTTCAGCATTAGTTCTGCTATCACTGACGTCTGGAATCCTGTGCAATATTTCAAGTCTGAGCTTCTGCAATATCAGGGGAAATGCATTGCCTGATGTGTTTATTTTTCTAGGAATTGGTATACAGATGAGCCTTCCTGCGGGAGTGAGATCTGTGTTGTGATGTACCACCAGCCCTCTGCCCCGGCAGGTGTCGGGGGTTCCTATATGTTTCAGTGGAATGATGACAGATGCAACATGAAAAATAACTTCATTTGCAAATATTCTCTTGGTAATGAGTTACTCTGTATCACGTAAAAATGATTGTACTCTAATCCACAGGGGGGGGTGTATTACTGGTCAGGTGTCACACGTCTGGCTGGTTAGAGGCAAACCATGCATCATCTGTGCTTGGGAACAATTGGTAGAAAGCAGACATGCATTTAAATGGATAAGAGTCCTGTGGACAGACGGGACACTTCCCAGATCCTCAAAGGTATTTAGGCTCCTAATTTCCACTGAAAACAATGGAAGTTAGGAACCTGATACCTTAGAGGATCTGGGCTGCTGTACTGAATGTCCCTGACTAGGTACTTTGTGAAATGTATGAATCAACTGGCTTGGAAGCTCTCCTTTTTTAAAGGTCTTTTTAAAAAGTTCAAAATCTGAAATGGGTACTAAAGGGGAGAGGGAGGATGCTGTTGTGAGGGCCAGCACCAGCTTCTTTCACTATATTTATTTGACATGGTTACCCAAGTCAAATGCATAAGGAAATTTAGTATGTGCTTCTTCCTTTTTAGAAAAACCAACTGCTGCCTCAGAAGAGAACTCCCAAGTGGGTGAGTTACAGAAAAATGTTTGATTTGCTGACATGGTAATTTTTGGTAAAAATATTCCCAGAGGATCTTTACATTTACCTGCAGTAATTAAAATTGACCAAAGAAGTTGCCCCTCAGTTAGCATTCCCTTCTATTTATCTCAAACCCAAGGTCCAGCAACCAGGTCTGACATGGTGTTGCTGCCCAATCTGGAGGCCACCACCATGCTACAGAGCTCTGAGCAAAAGAGAATGAGATCAAAACACAATGTGTATCTGGCAATGTCCTAAATCCCTTATCTTTGTCTCATTTTTAATTACTCTCCGGAGTTTATTCAATGTTTAACCAGTATCTGCAATATTAACAAATCACTTTCCCCCCCAGATGTTGTAACAGGGTCCTTGAAGCCAATGTTCCCAGAAGAATGCATTAAGGAAGATGCCAATGAAACCCTTAAAGAAACCAAAGGTACACAGCACTTACAACAACTAGCCGTTACCCTCTGCAGCTATGCACACCTGCTGCTTCTGCTGGCCTCAGTGTGGGTGCAGGTGCTCAGCACCTCTGAATATTGAGCCTCTTATGGTATGCCTATACAGCAAAAGCATACACAAACTAGCCTGCTTGAGCTGGCTCGAATCCAACTAGCGTGGATAACAGTAGCAGTGCAGACAGTACTGAGTGAGTTTCAACAGAGGTAATACAAGCCCCTCATGGACCCTGGGTACATACTTGGCACTGAAGCCCATGCTGCGCTGTGTTCACTGCTATTGTTACTTGCAATAGCTGTATTCAAGCCTGATCTGGTAGGCACAGCTCTTGCTGTGTAGATAAATCCTGTTCTTGGTGTCTGTATATGAATTTAGAAACTTAAATATAGTGTGATAAACTCAGGACAGGTTTCAGAGTAACAGCCGTGTTAGTCTGTATTCGCAAAAAGAAAAGGAGTACTTGTGGCACCTTAGAGACTAACCAATTTATTTGAGCATGAGCTTTCGTGAGCTGCAGCTCACTTCATCGGATGCATGCCGTGGAAACTGCAGCAGACTTTATATACACACAGAGAATATGAAACCATACCTCCTCCCACCCCACTGTCCTGCTGGTAATAGCTTATCTAAAGTGATCATCAGGTTGGGCCATTTCCAGCACAAATCCAGGTTTTCTCACCCTCCACCCCCCCACACAAATTCACTCTCCTGCTGGTTCACCCTCCACCCCCCCACACAAATTCACTCTCCTGCTGGGCTATCACCAGCAGGAGAGTGAATTTGTGTGGGAGGGTGGAGGGTGAGAAAACCTGGATTTGTGCTGGAAATGGCCCAACCTGATGATCACTTTAGATAAGCTATTACCAGCAGGACAGTGGGGTGGGAGGAGGTATGGTTTCATATTCTCTGTGTGTATATAAAGTCTGCTGCAGTTTCCACGGTATGCATCCGTTGAAGTGAGCTGTAGCTCACGAAAGCTCATGCTCAAATAAATTGGTTCGTCTCTAAGGTGCCACAAGTACTCCTTTTCTTTTTGCAAACTCAGGACAGACAGCTGCAAGGGCGGGGTAGAAAACAGTCCCAGAAGGGTAAAAGGTGCTCTACCCTATCAACTGAGGAGGGGTGACTACAGGTCAATCTGGTTCAGCTGAGAAGGGGTTACCAGAGGTCAGTTAGGATCAGCTGAGAGGGAGTTACCTGAGCGCAATTAGGATCAGCTGATTCCAACTAAGGGCTGCATGAGACCTTGAGGAAGTTAAGCTGCCAGTAGGTGAGTAGCAGCAACACAGCAAGCCTCACCAGGAGGGGAGGCTGCATTCCCTCCTCTAGGGGAGAAAAACAAGCCTAAAAGACTGGCTGAGAGAAAGGAGTGGACTGCCCCTATGCAGCCAAGGGGGACTGTTTTACCCCAAGCCCATCTCGCCAAGGCTAAAAACAGCTGAGGCCTGTGAGACTGAGAAGGTGCCTTACCACAATAGGTAATGTTTAATAGTTTTGCTCTGAATCTTTACAACTACAAAACTAAATTGGTTGTTTTGGCTGTCAAGTGATTTAGCTGTACCAGCTAAGTCAGATGTGAAAACACTATTTTGAATTAACAGCCTTGCATTTCAATGATGCACATTTGAAATGTCAAAGATATTAAATTGTTGTTACCACACTGACTTCTTTCCTTGCATAGATAAAGGGACTTGCATAGTCCCCATGCCTTTATCTGTGTGAGGAAAGAAATCAAATGAAGATAGGGAGGAGGAAATGTACCACTAAATGTACCATTAAATAATTCCCACTCCAGAATTCTTATGATGGTTGTTTATAAGCCTTTCAAAAGACAACACATCTCATTAGCTTATTCCATTATTACTTTCACATGAATAGATTGAGAAAATGTCAAATAAATGTTAGGAAAGTAACATTTTTTTGTTTAGACCCTGCCATTTCTCTTATATTTTGTCAGACAAATCCTACCGAAATGCAGGTTATCCCACACCCTCATCCTGAGGAATTTATTGTACTGGCCATGATTGGAGATTGGTCCTTCTAGTCCAGTATCCACTAGTTTGATCCAGTCGGGGAATTCCTATATCCATGGAGGATGGGGAAAATTAGGGTTACTATATAGAGATCCCCAAACTAGGAGACTCAAGAGCACAGTTTGGTCTGGTCTGCTGAGCTAGAGGATTATTCTGTACTTGAAGTATTGGCACTGAGAGTGGGGTAGCTGCTAATACATTACAAATAGGGCTGAAGAAAACCTTTTATTATTATTATTTGGCAGTACTACCTTTCACAGGAATAATTTGTGCATGCAAAATAAATTTTTAAATGGATAAAAGTTGGAATTTCATATTTTTCTCCCCCAGAACCTGTTTTGAGTCTTGCCTACATCTTAATTCCCAGCATCCCTCTGCTCCTTCTCCTGATGGTCGTTACAGCCATCTTCTGTTTTTGGCTTTTTGCAAAGAGGCAAGTGGCATGATTGTGCAAAGAGTGAACCTTTGTATCTCGTCACACTGAAGAATCCTTTAGCTCCAGGGTTAATTAGTTTCAGAATTTTCAACTGAACCCCATAAAATGCACTAGAGAGAATTGGAGTATATATGTCCTGTCTAGTACATTTCTAAAGAGCAATATATGCATGTTGAAGTGACAGACATTGTGTAGAGTAAGTTTTTTAATAAACCATGTTATGCTATTTTATTAATTGTGATCAAAATCATACAGTAATTGTGGAATAGCATAAAATAAGGTGATTGATTTGAAGTGTTAGTTTTGCATTGAATCTTCTTTTCCCTTTTAATAAATCTGACAGATTGGGAACTCCCCTCCAAAAGTACCAAATAGTGCTGGGTCAAATTTTCTAATGTTTTGTCCTTTTAACCTTTTGTTTTCCCAGCTCTCCTCCTCACTTTCCCATACATGCAGACAGTCTAACTCTACCATCAGTATAGCTTACCTTTAAATCATGATTAGGATTGTGTTTAAATTAAAACATTTTTAGAAACTAGGTTGAGGACTCCAAAGAAGACTCCCACTGTTTTCTCAGCTGCATCCCTGAATGAGATGACAACAGCTACTCTAGTATTGAAGTAATAACTGGTGACACAAGAGGCCTAATGTATCTAATAGTATAATTTTTACTGTAATTGTATTGACTCGGCCCCTGTCCTCGAAGAGTTGATGCCAATCAATTGTTTGATTAGAAACAGGGGAATCTAGTTCACTAGTTTGAATGTAGGGCCAAGTTGGTAGTGAATGAAAGTTGCCATCTGAGTGTTTGTTGGCGTATGTAAAATGCCATGTTCCTAATGCACAGGTGAGCTCACATGACTAAAACCAGGGTAGTTAGTACTCATGTTGGTGCCTTCAGCAGATGCTAAGGAGTGAATGAACGGTGGAAACCAAACTTCCTTTTGAGCCCCAGAGATGATCCCGGCCAGTCAGGGTAGATGGAAGTTGTCAGGATGCACGTGTGGGCACAACCTGCACCAGCACTGCCAGGGGGGCCGCTGGAACGCTGACATTGGACCCGCAATCGCGTCACTGCACCGGAAAAGACCCTGATTCAAATACCTGTCTGCTGACGCAGTGAAAAGATATTGGCTTTGGAGCAAAAGCAGAAGGGAGGAGGAGAAGGAGAGTGCTTGCCAAACACTAACTGGGAGATTGTTTTAAGTGTAAGGGCAGCATGATAGAAGTAGCAAAGTTGGGAGTGGGAAAAGGAGACAGAGGCGGGAGCAATAGTTTGTTTGTATAGCTCCTATTATTCATGGCTCTTAAATGGCTCTGTAAACATGAATGAAGCTGCTGTTATACAAGTGTGAGATCATTTAAATGCTCTGGAGGAGGAGTACGTGGCATTCAGGCTCATTGCCAGGTCAGACCACTCGAGACTTCCTACATGTTCTCTGTTTGTTTGTTTGGAGGAATGAGAAGATGAACAATTACAGTGCAAACACTTCAGCACCCTGGCCAGCACCCAGCTGCTATAATACCTATAGGCACCAGATGGGCTAATGTGGGCCGCAGTCCTCCTGCCTGTTGGTCGGACAGGTGTGGATCCAGAATAGGATACCATTTTATGAGGGCTGCAAGCTGATTCCCCAGAGATCTCATTCTCTGTTGCTCCCCTAATTTGAAGTCAGGATTAGTATGTCGCACAAGTGTAGTACAGTAGTGAAATGCTATGGCATGACAACACCAGTAATGTTGCATTCATGTGTCCAACTACAAATAATAATTAAAGTACATGTTTCTGAATCTAGGCTATTAATGGCCATTTTCCAAAAATGCTGTCATTAGGCTTCTTGTTAAGGGAGATGCAATGTCAGACTGTGCTTATGAAAAAGAACACACAAGGAATTCCTTATCTCCTCTTCCTCACTTAAGGAAACGAGAGCACATGGAGGCGAGTCCAAAGGAGCAAGATGCCTGGATCTCCCCCCACAGGAGGAACAGTCCCAATCTGGAGATTTACAATGTAATTAAAAAACAAATGGAGGCAGATCTGGCTGGGACCAGGCCAGATATTAAGAATTCTTCCTTCCGCACCCCTTCCGGAGACCACACGTCTGACAACTTCTCCGGAGATTACGACAACGTGGCTGTGAATACTTCAGGGAGCGGTTTTGTGACATTAGCTAGTCCTGAAAGTGGCTTTGTGACCAATGAGATCTATGAGCTGTGCAGTGATCAGATGGGACAAAGCAAGGAGTCGGCCTGGGTGGAAAACGAAATATATGGATATTAAGGAAACTGGAAACACCTGGATGTGGGTGATGCAGCAGATAAAAACACGAGTAGTCCCCCACGCACCATATTTAACAGTGAACACAAAAATAGTGTGTGGCCGTGCATAGTGGTTTCAGATTGCCTCTGTGCTCTTTTTTTTTTTAAGGCTATGTTGTTTTAAACAGTTGAACACAACAGAATGTATTTAGCTTGCCTTGCTTCAAACCCCTGTTCAATACTGAGAATGATCTTTCTTGGTCTTGGTTCTTTTTTTTCTGTTGGAACTACAATATTTCCTGAGCTACAGACATGAAAATATTTCTACATCTTTGCAACTAAAAATCAGTCCAAATTCTTTCATTTTTGTTAACTGACCTCATTCACATGGATGTTTTTAAGTTGTAAGCCAGCCATCCTTGCTTTCTCCTAACTGCACCAGAGAATGGTGGCAGGTTGGTCATTTGTTTCCATCTCAAACCATGTTTAGTTACATGGATTCCCTCACCATCTGGTTTGTAATGTTGCCAGTCAGGCACTTCATTAGGGACTGGCAGTGTAGCCCATGTGCCTTTCCCTCCTTCTTAGTCCCGCTAGCCATGCAGGGTGTCTCAGAGACTGCCCTTAAATTATCTCATTCATTTAATTTTTTTTTTTTTAAGAACCAGATAGCCAAAGATTTCAAAAATCTCAGCAGCTGTGTTGGTGTTGTATGGCGGATAATTTTGCCTCACTTATCCTCCAGGCAAGAGAATGGCAAAACAGTGACACAAGCAGCACCTTCTCAGTGTTGTGTAGGGGAGAAATGGCCATTGCAAAGCGTTGAGAAATGGCCTCAGAAGTTGCTGCAATCTGATGGGCTTCTGTGATGGTTTTGCTATCCAGAGTTATGCTTATTTGCCCTCAGTGGCAAGTTAAACACTGGTTACATTATTATAAAGTAAATAGCCTGTTACTGACGGACGTAGATTTTTTTTCCCCCTCTCATGCTCGTGAGCTGTACCGGATGCTATGAAGATTGCTACAATGGCTCCTCTGACTGCAGACTGATTACATGTTGCTAATCTCAGCATGGATGAGATTACTAAAGAAGGTGAGGATTAAAACTGTAATTTTGACGTGTCAAGTAACATATTGCTATCATCAGTTACAATAAAAGCTCTGTTGACTCATTGCCACAGGGACATCAGCTACCCCAACGCCAGGGGAGACGTAATGTCTGGATAGGGTAGTGCATAGAACATGGATTTGCCTCTCAAATGAGAGGGACTGATGTCGGTCTGCTTTTTTTAAACTTTGTTTTTGAGAAGCTCTTCATGTAACCATATTGGATGCTGCTTGTCTCCCTGCATTTTCTGAAGGGGGTTGGAAGAATTGTGGCTTCTGTGCCTTAATTTGGTGCCTTACGAGTTCCCAGCCTTTTCCCACACTGTGAATTTTTAATTCTAATCACACCTTAGTTAACGGATTTCTTAATTCCTCCAAATAGGCTTTGTACTGGTTGTATTCCCTTTCCTTTCCCTTTCTGTACTGATTATTAGTACAAAGTTTCCCTATTCTCACATCTTCAATCATATGCTGTCCTCATGTTGAAGTTGTTCCACCAACATCTCTCTCCCAGTTAGAATATCTACTGATTCTGGATTTGTCCTCTGCCTCCTACCTAGACTTAATGAAGGCTCAGTTGTCACAGTTTTATGATCTTGACTTTACTTTAAAGTGTAAACTTAACATTTAATATCCACAGGTAGCCATTTGATCCGACAGAATTTTATGTGGTCAAGGAAAGAGGGCTGCAGCCTTAACTTTAAAATGAAACTGTTCAAGTCATCTGTATGTATGGCATCTATTATTTATTAGATGCTGTCATGCCTTGTGACACTGAGACAATCCCATCTTTCCACCTCCAACTGTCTAATGACCTGTTTCTTGCTCCATTATAGTCTGGCTTCATGACAGTGGCATCTTTCTCCATGATTTTCTTATCTCATTTGTTGTCCATCTCCTTTCTGTCTTCCACCAAGTGGTATCCAATCAAGAGCTTGTGCAGGAATACAGTTTTTTGACATCTGTACAACATGTCCAAAGCACTTCAGCCTTCTTTCTCAAATCATTGTTGCTACAGTCTGCTGGTCAGTCCTTTGTAACACACCCGTGATGGTTACTTCATCCCCCTAGCGAATTCCAAAAATTCTTCTCAGGCATTTCTGATGCAATGCATTAAGTTTCCTGTTATGAATTTCTAGCATCTGCCAAGTTTTAGAAGCATATAACAATGTGGGCATCCCAATGGCATTGCATAGCTTTCTCTTGGTTCTTGTGGGAATCTCCTTATTCCCCCTCAGATATTTGCCAGCCTCAGAAAGCTTCATTTGCCTTTCCAGTTCTTGCTTCCATCTCCTTATGGTATAGAGCATCAGTACTAGTTGTACTTCCAAGATGTAAAGACTCATTAATGATGCCATATTCTGCACTATCAATCACTTATGCATCATCATTGCTGACTCCTCTTTCAGTGATGTTGACTTTTGTTTTCTTTTGGCAGATTCTTAATTCTACTTTGGCAGCCTCACGTTTGACATTGGTGGTGGTAGTCTTTTTCATAGCCTCATCATTTGTGTTCAGCAGAGCAATGTCATCTGGAAAGTTGAGATGTTGCAAGTTTTCCTCTATTCCATATAATTCCTATGTCTTCCTTTTTTGCTTTTCACATTGCGTAATCTATCAGATGCAGAAGAGGACAGGTGATAAGATGCATCTCTGTCGCACCCCAGTGGTGGTATCAAACCAATTCGTCTCTCCACTTCCTGTCCTTACACTGCATTTTGAACCTTCATATACAGCATCTTAGCCCGTCATACTATCTAAGAGGCTCATATTGTCACAAGATCTTCCATAGCGACTCTGAATGCAGTGAAAGCTTTGGTGAAATATCATTAAATTTAAGACTAATCTTCTCTGGTAAGCAAGCCGTTTCTTAATCATTCATCTCAAAGCAAAGACATGGTCTAAAGCCTTTGTGGTCGTTTTGGTCTAAAGTCTGCTCGCTTAGCGTGCAGTTTTTCATCTGTGACCAGTTTGATTCTGTTCAGTCATACACTAGACAACACACTTCTGTGTACTTAAAGCAGTGTTATTCCTCACCAGTTGTTGGTTTCCTGCTTTGGTAATTTACAGATCATATCTTTCTTCCACTTCTCTGGGCAGAATTCCCTAACCCTAAATTATTTTTAAAAGTTTATGTAATTCATGTAGTACCACTTCCTCCCCATGTGAAACATGTCAGCAGTGATCTTCTCTTGACCAGGTGTTTTGCCATTTTTAAGCTACTTAATTGCTTCCTCTATTTCTGCTTCTGAAATTTCTAGCAGAGAGATATTTAATTCTTCACTTTCTTCTACATGTGCATTGATTTGGAGTTATTGGCTGTGGTTGGCTAAGAATTTCATTAAAATGTTCTTGCCATCATTCCATTTGTTTTGCTTCCACTGTTAACAATCTTCCATCTTTGGCTCTTGTGAACCATTGTGACTCTGGAACCAGGATGATCACTGCTTGCATAGCTGGAATGGTTTCTTAGTGGCCTCTCACAGGTGTTTCTCTCGCTTTTTTTGTCAAACCATTCTCTTACCTTTCCAATACAATTTTCTTTACTTCTTTCTCTTTCTCTACAGATCCCCATTGCAGCATGTGTTTTTTGTCATGTCGTCTGTCCTTTCCTCTTTTTTTTAAGCCTTACTTTTTTAGTCAATTTCCACGTGAATGGCTGTATCTGCTCTTCTTTCCTTGATTGATCCTCTTGGTCCAAGAGAAGTTCTGGCAGCTTCCCAGCATACACCTCTAAAGCGAGTCCATTGTTGCTCTTTATCACATTCATTACTCACCATTCTTGGAATCTGTTGGAGAGCTGGATTTTAAAGTCTCTCCTGATTCCCAGATCCGACAGTTTCTTCACATCAAATTCCATTTCTTTTCTTATTAGCGTGTCTTTTTAGCTTTATTCTGTTTTGGTGACAAGATGGTAGTTGCTTCCAATATCAGCGGTTGTTTTGTGTATCCAGCAGCAATGTGTTTCACTTGTTCCTCAGTAATTCAGTCATTTGACTTCTATGTTAGTTTGTGTTTCCTGTGACGAGGGAAAAGTGAACCCCAGGTGCACAGGTTATACTTATTACACAGCTAAGTAAATTTTTCACCGTTGTCCATCTGCCTCTCAGTGCCATATTTGCACATTCAGTGCTTGTATCCCAAGTTGTCATTTATATCACCCATAACCAGAATGACGACGTAAGCATGCACCTGGTTGAGTACCTTTTGCAACTTAGTGTAGAAGGCATCTGTTACATGGTCATTGGTAGATGATCAACGATAGTTCCTCCCATCAGAGATTGAAGACTGGATTCTCATTTACGCTGAAGCCCACTTACACCACCATGGCTGTATAAAGCAGCCTTAAAGTGGACATAAGTTACAGTTGCACTCGTTTTAATGCTCCTTTACATGGCTGTAGTGTAACTGAGAATCTGACCCAAGATCTCTTTCTAGTTATGCTAATGTGGCATATTGGTATACAACTAAATATGAACTAAGATGAAACCAGAATTAGCCAGTCTGATAATGAAAGCTGGGAGCATGTGAGTGACGTGAGACAATGTCATTCACTTATGGGAACAAATTCACTGTTTGTTTTAGTCCTGAGTTGGTGGGAGAGGTGTTTGCACACTCAGCTTCATATCCCTATCACTGTCTGTTTCTCTTTATTTGTAGCACATTTAATAGAGTTTCTAAGCAGCTAGGAGAAGTGCAGATGCACCAAAGCCATGGAGATGGTATGAGGGAACCTGCCAAACGTCTATGCAAGTGACCCTCCGCTGGAGTTTGTATCCAAATCCTCAATAACCCACAAGTATTTAGACTGGAGCAACAGCATGATTGTAAGGGATGTGCCGACAGCTCTGTGGTTGAATTAAGTTCATGCTTTATCGATTAGTGAATGCATTAAGATTACAATTAATTTTTTGAGCTGTTGATACATAAGTATGAGACTTTTGTTACCATGTGAAGCCTAAGACATGGGCTGTGAGATGAACTGAACCTATCTTACTTAACAACTGGTATGTTTTTAAAGCTTTTGAGGCACAATACAACATTTAAGACAGCCCCCTAATCAAAGAATCGGGATTATATATTGGAAACGAAGGTGAGCATCTGGACATCTTTCTTGCCCCTTCTCTCCAGCATTTTAGCCCATTTAATCTCTTTTCTACCTGAGAGGATAATGTTTGATATCACAGATAATGTGGAAAGGAGACTGAAATAAGTGTGTGACTGGCAATTTCTTTGTACTGTACTTGTCTGGCTCCTGACTGCATGGAGAGGTGCCCAGAGTTGCCTTGAGCCACCTGAAATGAGTTTGAACACTACACACAGTCTTTCCTAGAAAGGACCAAAACCAAGATGGACAATGTACAAACTGTGTGGATCTGCCAATGGGCGTTATTCTTTGAGAAATGGATTCCTATAACTTTGTACTTTAATACTACCGAAGAGCCCCTTGTCACACATCGAAAAGGCATTTGAGGGATTGTAGGGAGGAAGCTGTGAATCAAAAAGTGACCAAGGAAGTACTCTCCTTTCCTATGTATCTGACAACTGACACAGTTAAATCTGACTTACACCATAATGACAACAAGCTGGTTTCAGTCCTGATGCAAGTTCTGTTACACAAGTGTGAGCTGTTGACTCGAAAGCTTGTGTGTCTCACCAACAGATGTTGTCCCAATAAAAGATATTACCTCACCCACCTTGGTAAGCCAAGAGAGAGGCATTTCCCAAACAACCTCATTTCTACCAACAAAGCTTTACCATGCTAAACCATTCAGAACTGCAAGCCTAGCTGTATCTGTTTTGGGATGCTGACAAGCTCTTGAGCAAGATGTGGTGGGGAGGAGTGGACTCAGAATCTGAACTCGGGAGAGAGCAGTACTGATGACTTTGGGTTTACTATTAACTTGATGATCATTAGAGCTTTCTAATGCCTGTGTTGTGCTTGTTTATATGCAGTCCTTTGAATGTCGGGATTACAGTAATCAAGGTTTTGTGTGCTCCACAGGAAGCTTGATATAAATCATGTGGCAAGGTTGCTGCACTGTTCAGTGCAGCAGACTGGAGCTCTGGCTTCAGATAAGTGTAAAAATGGAGATTCATATTTAACTGGATACAAAAATGAATACACTCATGGCAGGTTTCCCTTTGCTTTTGAATATTAAATGCCATTTATTTTCTGCTGGCCTTACATTTCATGGTCTGTATGATCAGAATGTGTGGTGGGGGTTTTGTTTTTTGGGTTTTTTTAAATGCCTGGCTAGTCTTTATGAGCTCACAGGGGGAAGCTGGACGTTATAGCAGTGTCATACACATTTAGGAAGATGTGAGAGGAAGCTTGGGTTTGTGAGATAAGCACACTAACTGGATGCAAAAATGAGGATAATCTGTGAAATATATTAATGTTGACGCTGAAATTTGCATCATTAATATGTAAGGTTAACACCCCATTGAAATGAATTGGGGGACAATTCACTCCTAAGCTATTGCTTCAGGCTGTCTGCAAACTCAGGCAGATAATCTTGCATTGGTTTGCATTTGGTTCACATTTGGAAAGTGTTGGACACCACCCTAAGAGCAAAAAGAAAAGGAGTACTTGTGGCACCTTAGAGACTAACCAATTGATTTGAGCATGAGCTTTTGTGAGCTACAGCTCACTTCATCGGATGAATTATTATGCTCAAATAAATTTGTTAGTCTCTAAGGTGCCACAAGTATTCCTTTTCTTTTTGCGAATACAGACTAACGCCCTAAGAGCGTGAGACGTTCTTTTTTCAGTGTAAGCTTGGGTTTTGGCTCACAATTTTGCAGCAAGGGCTGGATTTTGAGGTAAATTCTGTAGCTGTGGAAGGAGTAAATGTGGTCTTGACAAATAGCAGTGTGTCTTCTAAGAACCTGTTTAGAGAATGCTTGTACCTGTTTTGTCCTGCCAGTAACACTTCTGCTGTGAATATGTTCATTGGGTTGGATTCTGAAATGCATAGCTGCCTGCTGGGAGCTATTATGTCTATTCTTGTCCAAGTTTATCCAGAGAGCTGGCTGCACCGGTTTGGGATTAGACAGTTGTGATCTATCTGTTCCTGCATGCTCTGATGTCCTGTCATGGAAGGTTAACACGCTTGTTTTAATGTTCTCACGTTGAATGTGTCCTGTTCCTGAGAGATCCCACAGCATTTTGTATTGTCTACACTTACACTACTTTCAGTCTGATTCTGGAGTTGCTCCCAAATGGGGCTTGTTTCCTAAAACTGGGATTTTGCCTGAACATATCTCACTGGTCTGATGATGAACTGGGAGTGTTGAATAGCAGAGTGCAGGATACTTGGTGTCTATTTTAAAGGAGAGGAAGGATGGTCCAGTGTTTAGGATGGTATCCTGGGACTTGGGACACCTGGGTTCAGTTCCGTCCTCTGTCACACTCTGACCTTGAGCATGTTACTTAGCTTCTCTGTCTCTCCATTCCCCATCTGTACAATGGGGATAATAGCACTGCCCTACCTCACAGGGGTGTTGTGAGGATAAATACATTAAAGAATATGAGATGCTCAGAAACTATGGTAATGGGGGCCAAATAATTACTTAATATTTTAATTCTCCACACAGACCTTTAGAACATCTTGGAAGCTTATTGAAGATAAGCTGTTACATAAGGATTTGGAAGAGTATTTGACTCAATATGTGGTTTGGTTGAGTAATTTTGGTGCCCAACACTGTGTACAGCAAGTGATGCTTATTTATTTGGCTCTTGTTTGTCCTTTTCAAAATTGAATTTTAAAAAAAAGGTAAATGCCATTAAGGCAAAGGCCTGCCATTCTATACCGGTGGTAATAATACCACCTCGCTCTCATACAACACTTTCCATCCATAGATTTCAGTGTAAAGTCTGCATCAGTGTCCTGCTGTCTGCCACAAGAGCTTTGCCTAATTGAGTTCCTGTCTTCTAAACACAGAAGAATCTGGACTATAGAGCAGGCAGGAAGTACCACCTACCATAATCCGCAAAGTGTTGGCCGGTGGATATAGTTAGGCTCTGGTCTAAAACAGAGCTCCAGCCTGCTCTTTTCAGTGTATCTTAGGTAAGAGCTATTTAATAGTCTGCACTTGCCAAGGGTTTCCCTGCAGCTGTTGTTGATTTCTCAGAGGAGCATTCCTAATTACAAGTCTGCACCAGTGTCCCAGGGAGAGGCTTCCTTTGGTCTTACTCCCCTGGTGAGATTCAGTAATTAAAAAAAAAAAATCCCCTTTTTTATATGTGTACGCCATGCTCTGCAGTAGATGCAATGTGCCAATCAGATGCCAGTTTCCTGGCTTGGAAGAGCTTTATCTAAAGGCATATTGGCTATAATACAGAACTGTACAAAACAAGTGGGAAGAAGCAGCACAGAAGCCATTGTGTAATCACTAAAGCCAGAATACTTCAGATTAATTTCACATGATTGGGAAAACCACACCTGCTTTAAGATCTGTTGCCTCTAAGGAGCTTCTAGCCTTCAGGTCACTGATCCATCTGTTTTCTCTCCAATTAGAAATCTGGCAGGGGAGGGAGAGTGACACCATGAGTGAAACAAGTCAGGAAGAGAGGTAGATACGGACATACACTGCTCCACGGGTGAGTCTCTGGCTGTAAGAGGAACCCTGAATAACTCATGCGCTACGTTCTGCAGCCAAACAGCTAGCTCTGAAGCGTCTGAAATGTCAGTAGCTACTGACAGAGTTCATGAAACATTCATTTTTTTCCTGTGCACTTAAAAAAAAAAAAATCATGAGATTGAAGCAAAACCAGTTTGCAGAAGCCACCAGGAAGCAAAGATGCGTCAAAGGCTTTGGCAGAAGGTGTTTATATGGTAGTGAAACAACAACAGAAGTGAGTGCAGGACGTTGCTGTGAGTTGACTCTGCCAATATAAACATTCAGGGAGCCAGCTCTGGAGCTGTATGCCACCCATCATATTCATTGCAAACAGTAAAATATTTGTAAGTTGCTATAGCTGTTTCTGTCTGTTCATAAATATTACAGGTTGGGTTGATAGAGACAGAGGGCCTGTCTTGGATACCTGGCAGTCTGGGAGAGTGCCTACCAACCAGGATTTGGTGGTCTGCCATTGACTTTAGTGGTGCAAGTTCAAGCCCCGGAGAACAATCTTTGCCAGAAAATGGCCACTACCTACCAAGGAAATGATAACCTGCCAGCTGGTTATCAGTGGGGATAATGCTAGGCAATAGTTGCTGATTGGCACTAGGAAAGGGGTATCCACTGACTGTTGCTGGCTAACTTCCTGGGATTCATTACATTAATTAGTGCATTTTAGTAAGCAGTTATATATGTGTATTCATTTTTATCCTTCAAATCTTCAAATCCTTCTGTTCTGTTTTTAGGCAGGCCATAAGCATCTTTGAGTCCTTGGAAAAACAAGAAATGAGAGCAAAAAGCTCAAGCAAAATATGCAGACTTAGGTGTGTAACCTCTTACATCCACATTTCGGTAACTAAATGAGTGCCCTTATTGTTAGATTTCAGAGTGGTAGCCATGATAGTCTGTATGAGCAAAAACAATGAGGAGTCCTTGTGGCATCTTAGAGACTAACAAATAAGCTTCTGCCCAAATAAATTTGTTAGTCTCTAAGGTGCCACAAGGACTCCTCATTGTTTTTTCTTAGAGGCGCTGACCACCTGCAGTTCTCGCTGAAGTCAGTGAAAGCTATGCGTGTTCAACACCTCTGAAGGTCAGGCCAGGTATTTAGGTGCTGAAATATGGTTGTAAATGGTTAATTTTAGTAAACTAATTTGGAAAAGTTTTGCCTGTTAAAGCTCTTGAGGTTCACTTCTTCATCTGTAATGGGACTGAATAATACTTGATCTGTGTTCTTTCTGAAATCAAAATGTTGAATATGGTGATGACAGGTATTGACAAGAACAAGTCTCCTTGAATTTGTCAACCCCTATCTGGCACTTCATCTGTGGAGGTCTTTCATGCCATTGTTGTGTGAACAAGTTAAATGTTTAAGTGCTGAAATACCCAGTGTTCCCTATTCCTTCAAGTTTGAGGCTGCTTTGAGTCTGGAAAGGTGCTTGTATCAGAGATAAACATCATCAAGGAAACTTTTTAACAGATGTGATATACATGCACTCACCTCATAGCTGCTTCTTGTAGGATAGAGGCAAAAGCTTATTATTGAAAAACATGATTTCTTGCAGTCAGGAGAGTTTGAGATCACCTTTGGGCCTTTGGAAAAGGGCAGGCACCTATGAACCTGAAAATGAAACCAGAAAAACCCTCTCACCTTTACATGTATGATTAATGAAAGTAGACAAATGTATAAATAAAATCTGCTCCAAAACATTTCATGTGGACAGAATAGCCAAGTTAAGAACTATTAGATTATAGAAGCTAGACGGGAAGGATGCATTAAATCATCCAGTCTATCTCCTAGGAGCCAATGCAAGATTGTTTCATACAGCACATTTTCTAAAGCTTTATTTCAGTCTTGTTTTAAGCATCATGAAATTGCACTTCCATTGCTTTTGGAAGGAGACTGTTCCATAGCCTAATACATTGCTCTGATAAGACTGAATATTAGGGGGAAAACATCTTTTACTTTCATCCACTCACTCCTACACATACACCGCTGTGCCACACTAAAAATGCCTTCCCCATTGTTATTTCCATCCTTTAATTGTAGAGTTATGTCCTTCCCTTTAGTCAAGTTATACATATTTAGTTCTTCCTTTTTTTGAAGACATGCTCTCTGGAAATGTGGTGCCTAGAAGAGTATACAATGATGCCAGGATTCAGACATGGTTGCGTCAGGGCCTGGTGGAGGATGATTAGTTCCCTGTCCTGTGACAGGGTCTCTCCCTGTAAACAGCCCAAAACTGCATTGGCCTTTTTTTGTAACCATGTTTCATTGCAAAGAATATGTCTATTTTGTTCTTCGGTGTCACCATTTTCAGTTGTGTAAAAGTGTGATTCAGTTGAGAAAAGGGTGTGTTATCTCAACTGTCAGAACATAGGACACGTGGACACCTCTAACCCAGCTGGCCAATTCTGTTCCTCTTTGGCTTGAGGTAGAGGCAGGAGCCCAAGTACTTTGTTATAGTTTGGGAAGGGCACATAGGTCGCCTTCTTGCTAGGAATAATTCCCCACATAGAACTTTCTCCCTGAAGTGTATATCTATCACTATAACTTCCTAACAATTTAGAAATACAGTTCCAATGCTTTGTATCCCATATTGTCCAGCAAATTCGGCTATAGATAATTTAGCACCTAACCATCCATAAATCCTCACTGCCTGGGCACTGTGCCTTGTCCCCATCTTGCAGATCGGGAAGATGGACAGGGGTTATATAACTTGCCCAAGGCTATATAACTCATTGGCTGAACTAGGATTAGAACAGAAGAACTGCAGGTCCATGTTTAATCCTCCATTTTAAATATTAACAATATTTCAGTTTGCTGCTGTTTCACCACTGTGACTCAGTGTACCATAAACTATTGCAACTTTTGGCAGATTTGAGACCACAAATAACTTGGTTTCTTCAGGCTGCGAGGGCAGAGCTTAGAATTCCCAAGTGGTTCCACATTACTTCTGCTGGAGGAGGTCAGCAACAAAACCTGGTGGCAATGAACTAACTTTTCTCTCTACGGCACTGCTGTGGCTATATAGTGCACTACTGTACTCACCAGAGCTTTTCCAGAAACACTCCCATGTGACCTAATAAGTGAATGTTCTAGTATGATCAGTTAGGGGAGCCTATCCCAGGCTGCCCATCAGTCCTTGAAACATCCATAGTCTGATTTCTAGGAGAGGAGTTCAGTAGCGAAGGTGAAGATTTCATTGGAGCAGCAGTGTCAAGACCTGAAATATGGGGATAGAATAGTTCTAAATGTTACCCTGCTAAGACCACAGCAATGGAGCTTTTACAGGAAGCAGTCTGTTTGACAGTCGCTAAGACATTCTTGCCCTGCCCTGCCTCAGACAGAGATTCAGCCAGCTCTGCAAAGTACAGGAAAGGTGCCTGTCTTCTGACTCTATCTTCACAGGTTGGTACTTTTAGTTTCTTCATTGTCTTCTTGCTTGAATCTGTTAATAGCTATTAAATGAGTGTGGGACTACTGCGCCTACCAAGTGCATTATCCCTTTGGCCAGACTTCACCTGCACCTAATTTTATCTTTTTGCACAGACAACTGTCAGATCTCCTTTGACACTTTATGTTTAATAGATCACCCTAGGTGTTATAATTAGGGCCCTACCAAATTCATGGCCATGTAAAACGTATCACGGACCGCTAAATCTGGCCTTCCCCCTTGAATCTGGTCTTTTGTGAGCTTTTACCCTATATTATACAGATATCACAGGGAGACCAGTGTTTCTAAACTGGGGGTCCTGACCCAAAAGGGAGTTGCAGGAGGGTTACAAGGTTATTTTTGGGGAGGTCACGTTATTGTGACCTTTACTTCTGCCCTAACTTCGGAGCTGGGCAGCTAGAGAGCGGTGGCTGTTGGTTGGGCACCTGGCTCTAAAGTCAGCGCCCTGCCAGCAGCCGTGCAGAAGTAAGGGTGGCAATACCATACCAAGCCACCCTTACTTCTGTGCTGCTCCCTTCAGAGCTGGGTGGCCGGAGAGTGGCAGCTGCCGGGTGAGGGCCCAGCTCTGCAGGCAGCAGCTCAGAAGTAAGGGTAGCAGTCCCGCAATCTCCCTACAATAACCTTGTAACACCCCCAACCCCCAACTCCTTTTTGGGTCAGAGCCCTACAATTACAACACCGTGACATTTCAGATTTAAATAGCTGAAATCGTGAAATTTACAATTTTTAAAATCCTCATACCTGAAATTGACCACAATGGACCTTTAATTTGGTAGGACCCTAGTTATACATAGGACAGTGGTCCACTAGAGGGCACATGTGCTCCACATTTGATACTTTTGGACAGTTGCTGAAATTGTCTGAATAATTCCTGAGTATTTTGTTTGAGATCACACACTGTAAAAGTGTTTGTGTAAAGTATTTGGATCACTTTGTTTGAAGCACAACAAGAAGTGAATCATGGGTAGCAAAACCATCTGCAGAAAGGCTGTTCTCCTGGCTGCAGTTTTCCCAGGAACGTTATTTTGAAGTTTTATTTTAAAACCCTCTGCATTTGAACCAAAATTGACGTTACCCTGTGCTGTACAAGACGGGCTGTGCAAATGAAGCTTTCTGTCTAACTTGCTGAATAATTTGTTTCAGACAGATATGGTAAGGGTTAGCATCGATAAAAGTAGGAAAAAGGCAGCTCCATTCTTTTGCTACCAAAAATATATAAAATGTATTTGGCAAATTCCCTGGTAGAATAGAGCACCTCGAGCAACTATTAGGCAATATTTCACAGAGACTCCGCCAAGCATGGCCAACATTCGACTCTCCAGGGCAGGAAGCTGCCGTCCTGCTGCGTGGAACTGTAGCCTGCCAGGGGCTGCATCAGAGCTCCTGGTGCCATCTGCCTGGGCCGAGGTGGCCCCCTTTAGGGGAAATCCTGGGTGGGTTTGAGCACTGGCCAAGGTGTGTGATCAAGTCCTAGGGCACGTACAGGATCTGTGGTCTGGCGGAGCAAAGGGTGGGAACCCTGGGCAGCCGCACCCTAGGAGCGGGGCAGGACTTAGGTGCCCAGCTGGTTCCGTGGCCCTGAGGAAGGGGGTGCAGGGGCCAGGGCAGCCCTAGGAGCTGGTGTGGCCTTGTGTGGGCAGAGATGGGCAACAGCCATGGAGGGAAGGCTAAGGGGGATGGGGCACCTGGGCTTGGGAGCCCAGGGGAGTGCTGTGCAGTGGGGGGGGGGAGGCAGGGCACTGGGAGCCCGGGGGAGTGCTGTGCAGTTGGGGGGGGGGAGGCAGGGCACTGGGAGCCCCGGGGAGTGCTGTGCAGTTGGGGGGGGGGGGAGGCAGGGCACTGGGAGCCCCGGGGGAGTGCTGTGCAGTTGGGGGGGGGGGAGGCAGGGCACTGGGAGCCCCGGGGGAGTGCTGTGCAGTTGGGGGGGGGGAGGCAGGGCACTGGGAGCCCGGGGGAGTGCTGTGCAGTGGGGGGGGGGGGAGGCAGGGCACTGGGAGCCCGGGGGAGTGCTGTGCAGTGGGGGGGGGGGAAGGCAGGGCACTGGGAGCCCGGGGGAGTGCTGTGCAGTGGGGGGGGGGGAAGGCAGGGCACTGGGAGCCCGGGGGAGTGCTGTGCAGTGGGGGGGGGGAAGGCAGGGCACTGGGAGCCCGGGGGAGTGCTGTGCAGTTGGGGGGGGGGAGGCAGGGCACTGGGAGCCCGGGGGAGTGCTGTGCAGTTGGGGGGGGGGGAGGCAGGGCACTGGGAGCCCGGGGGAGTGCTGTGCAGTTGGGGGGGGGGGCGGAGGCAGGGCACTGGGAGCCCGGGGGAGTGCTGTGCAGTTGGGGGGGGGCGGAGGCAGGGCACTGGGAGCCCGGGGGAGTGCTGTGCAGTGGCGGGGGGGGGGAAGGCAGGGCACTGGGAGCCCGGGGGAGTGCTGTGCAGTGGGGGGGGGGGAAGGCAGGGCACTGGGAGCCCGGGGGAGTGCTGTGCAGTTGGGGGGGGGGGAGGCAGGGCACTGGGAGCCCGGGGGAGTGCTGTGCAGTTGGGGGGGGGGGAAGGCAGGGCACTGGGAGCCCGGGGGAGTGCTGTGCAGTTGGGGGGGGGGGAAGGCAGGGCACTGGGAGCCCGGGGGAGTGCTGTGCAGTTGGGGGGGGGGCGGAGGCAGGGCACTGGGAGCCCGGGGGAGTGCTGTGCAATTGGGGGGGGGGAGAGGCAGGGCACTGGGAGCCCGGGGGAGTGCTGTGCAGTTGGGGGGGGGGAGAGGCAGGGCACTGGGAGCCCCGGGGAGTGCTGTGCAGTTGGGGGGGGGGGAGAGGCAGGGCACTGGGAGCCCCGGGGCAGTGCTGTGCAGTTGGGGGGGGGAGAGGCAGGGCACTGGGAGCCCGGGGGAGTGCTGTGCAGTTGGGGGGGGGCGGAGGCAGGGCACTGGGAGCCCGGGGGAGTGCTGTGCAGTTGGGGGGGGGCGGAGGCAGGGCACTGGGAGCCCGGGGGAGTGCTGTGCAGTTGGGGGGGGGCGGAGGCAGGGCACTGGGAGCCCGGGGGAGTGCTGTGCAGTTGGGGGGGGGGGAGAGGCAGGGCACTGGGAGCCCGGGGGAGTGCTGTGCAGTTGGGGGGGGGGGGAGAGGCAGGGCACTGGGAGCCCGGGGGAGTGCTGTGCAGTTGGGGGGGGGGGAGAGGCAGGGCACTGGGAGCCCGGGGGAGTGCTGTGCAGTTGGGGGGGGGGAGGCAGGGCACTGGGAGCCCGGGGGAGTGCTGTGCAGTTGGGGGGGGGAGAGAGGCAGGGCACTGGGAGCCCAGGGGAGTGCTGTGCAGTTGGGGGGGGGAGAGAGGCAGGGCACTGGGAGCCCGGGGGAGTGCTGTGCAGTTGGGGGGGGGGGAGAGGCAGGGCACTGGGAGCCCGGGGGAGTGCTGTGCAGTTGGGGGGGGGGAGAGGCAGGGCACTGGGAGCCCGGGGGAGTGCTGTGCAGTTGGGGGGGGGGAGAGGCAGGGCACTGGGAGCCCCGGGGAGTGCTGTGCAGTTGGGGGGGGGGAGAGGCAGGGCACTGGGAGCCCGGGGGAGTGCTGTGCAGTTGGGGGGGGGCGGAGGCAGGGCACTGGGAGCCCGGGGGAGTGCTGTGCAGTTGGGGGGGGGGGAGAGGCAGGGCACTGGGAGCCCGGGGGAGTGCTGTGCAGTTGGGGGGGGGGGGAGAGGCAGGGCACTGGGAGCCCGGGGGAATGCTGTGCAGTTGGGGGGGGGGGAGAGGCAGGGCACTGGGAGCCCGGGGGAGTGCTGTGCAGTTGGGGGGGGGGGAGGCAGGGCACTGGGAGCCCGGGGGAGTGCTGTGCAGTTGGGGGGGGGAGAGAGGCAGGGCACTGGGAGCCCGGGGGAGTGCTGTGCAGTTGGGGGGGGGGGAGAGGCAGGGCACTGGGAGCCCGGGGGAGTGCTGTGCAGTTGGGGGGGGGGAGAGGCAGGGCACTGGGAGCCCGGGGGAGTGCTGTCCGGGGGGGGGGGGTGTGGCACTGGGGCTGTGTGCAAGGGGGGGGCACAGCACCAGAGGGGGTGGCGACAGGCCCGGCAGTCAGGCTAACCCGGTCTTGGGGGGGGGGTCTCCCTGCCCCCAACTCGGGGGTGGGGAAGCTGGGGGAGAATCAAGCTGTGGGGGACGCTCTCCCCATCTTCGAGGGGGGGCGTGCAGGTAGCCCCCCCCCAAGCCGGGCCCCCCGGGCACAGTGTTCGCCCACTCTCCCCGCACTGGTCTCTCCCAGCCCCAGCCCGGCGGGGAGGAGGCGCTCTGCCGGGGACGGCTGTGCGGGGAGCCCCGCTGCCGGTGGGAGGGGGCGCCCCCCAGGGAACAGCCCCAGGAGGCCGTTGCTCATCCGGTGGCGGTGGCTACGGTTGCCATGGCGAGACTCCGCCTTCGCTGACGCGCGCGGTGACGCGCGGGGGGGCGGGGCGGCGCGGCGCGGCGCGGCTGCAGGGCTCCGCAGGGCCCCAGACAGACCGAGCCGGAGCCGCCGCCGCCACCGCCGCCCCCCGAGCCCAGCATGGTAATGGCCGAGCCCCGGCGGCCCCCCCCGCTGCTGCCCCGCGGGCCCGGGCCCGTCCGCGTCGGGTTCTACGACATCGAGGGCACGCTGGGGAAGGGCAACTTCGCCGTGGTGAAGCTGGGGCGGCACCGGATCACGCGCAGCGAGGTGAGGCGGCCGGGCCGCGCGGGGGGGGGGGGAACCGGCGGCCACACCCCACCGGGGACCGGCTCGTGAGGAGGCGGGGCCGGGCCGGACCCTGCCCCGCCCCCCGCCACGGCTGCCGGCCCGAGGGCCTGGTACCGCCCCCCAGCCCCGCGGGCGGCTGGTTCCGACCCCCATAGGGGCTGCCCCGGGGGCGGCTCCAGGTGCGCGCCCCCCCCCTCCTCCCCCGTCCGAAGGCCGCTGTCCCAGGCGCGGCCGGCCCGCAGCCTCCCCTCGGCTGCCTTGGTCCCTGCGGCGGGGCCGGGGATGGAGCCGGCCTCAGGACGCGCGGCGCGGGAGCGGGGCCGGCCGGCCCTGGGAGCTCCCGCCGGGGCTGTCCCGGGGCAGAGCCAGGGGGGAGCGCCGCGGGGGGCGAGTTCCGTGAGTCGTGGCCGCGCCCTGGCCAGTAAGGAGGCGAGGGAGGCGAGGGAATATTTTTTTCAAGGGGGCCAACAGAGCTCGGGGGGTCCGGGGCTGTACAGCGCTGGGAACGAGACCGGCGCGAGCCGGGAAGCTGCTGTTAGGGACAGCCCCTTCCCGGGAAACTGCCGGCGGGGTGACTTGGTCACCACCGACCGCAGAACGGGGCTGCAGCGCTTGATTTGTCGGGAGCGAGGGGCCGGGGCTCCCACAGTTAGGTGCCCTGGCTCGAGCGATTTCATTCATTTATTTATTTATATTTACTTCCATAACTCATGCGGCAAGCCCTGAGTTGCCGGGGCTTTGAAGTGCCGGTCCTAGAGGTGCCAGGACTCTGCCCTAGCAAGCCCTGGCACAAATTAAGCACTGCAGGTTTGCACCCTAAAGGCTAAATTGTTCTGTGTTCTGCTGTCAGGTTTGTCATCTATTCAATATCTCCAGGTGTAGGGCCAGCTTTGGTACTTCAGTTTGAAGAATGATGATTCCCTCATACCCCATTCCCCTGAATTAGCTTGTCTGGGTACTAAATTAAAAACAGTCATCTTTTCAGAAATGCAAGTTACCCAAGTTATCAATTAAATACCAGTCTCAGAAAAGGATAATTATTTTACGCATCATCTATAATTAAACAACTATAGTCTACTTGGGTAAAAATGTAGCTAGGCATATTTTTAAAATATTAAATATCTGATGGAAGAAGCACCTTTGGATATCATCGCTTAATAACTTTTAAAACATAAGTACTTTCAGTTAGTGTACCTGGTTTTAAGTTACTTGTCAATTTTTATGATCTGATCATATTTCCTATGTTAAAAAAACCCTTTTTCTGTGGTGCGATGTGAATGATCCACACAGACAGGGAAACTGAACAAAATGATGTCAAAAGCACAAAGTAAAGAAATTGAAACCAGTAATCTTTCACTTACAGTGATCTTAAGTGGTAGAAGTATCAATAGGCAGGAGGCAAAATTATAATTGTTAACTTTAACTGTAGTTTAACTTTTAACATTAGTGCAGGACACATAGTAGTGGTCACACACAACTTTGAAGAATGTTATTGACCTCTTGAGGTCTCTTCCAGCCCTACATTACTGTGATTCTGTGACAATCCAAAGTATTAAAGGAAATTTGATCAAGTTATGGCCTCACTTCTCAAATTATATATTAAGGTACTCAAATAATTTTTAAATCCTTTCCTTGCTACTATTAAATATCCAAGTTTGGAAATTAGAATTTTAAGTAGTGTTCAATTATAGTGTTAATGTTTCACTCACCAGGCAATTTTCAGAGTCGCAGCAGTGTTAGTCTGTATCCGCAAAAAGAAAAGGAGTACTTGTGGCACCTTAGAGACTAACCAATTTATTTCAGCATAAGCTTTCGTGAGCTACAGCTCACTTCATCGGATGCATTCAGTGGATTTCTTGAAATATGCTGAAATAAATTTTAGTCTCTAAGTTGCCACAAGTACTCCTTTTCTTTTCACCAGGCAATGTTTGCTTACTGGTCTTCAGGCACCGTGTCTCAATGGCATTGCGGAGGCAATCTTAACTTTTCATTGTAATTCAAAAATTAGATCTCTGTTGAGCTTTGTGAAAATTTAAAATCATCTACGCTTTGAGTTTAAATAGCTTGGCAATATTCTGTTTGGTAAAAGTTGTCAGCTTCAAAAAATGGCTGAAATTAATAGAAGTACATTCTAAAAACTTTACTAAATGTCAGTATCAATACATTTTAAATTTGATTGATTAGGTTTTCTTCTTGGTTAGGGCCTTGTATGCTGTGCTCAGTCTGGAAGTTGTTTTTATAGCTCACATTGTGAATTGCTACTGCCAAGATGGAAGTGATTCCAGGAATGTGAATGGCAGGGAGAACTTACTATGAATGACCGTTGTTTCACATGGTATATTTTAAAATTAAGCTAAAATGAAACCTATATCATATTTTCCCCATAATTTTTGTAGCAGGTTTTCCCTTTCCAAAGTTTTGTGGTTGAATCTTGTGCACTTTATTTATTTGTTTGTTTGTTTTTGCATTTCCAGTTATTTCCACAACAAGAAATTTATAAACATAGGATTAGGTAGAACTTCATTGTTGGGTCAGTCAGTAGGAGTGGCTAGCTGGGTTGCAAGGGAGAGGGACCCTATTAACTTTCACTAATGGTAAAGAGAACTTGCGTTCTGACCAAGTACCATTACTGTAAATGGTTCAGAATCAGACCAGTGTGGGTTCCACCAACTCTGCTTAGTTATGTAGTGGAATTGTAATGAAATGATGCAGATCTTAAAGTTTCTTGTCATGAAATTAATCTAATATAGTTAAAGGTGAAATCAGAGTGAAACAGAATGTGTACATAAGAAGAAAACATAGTCCAGAAGGTGGAGTATGGCAAACTAGTTCTAAATTGAGTGTGAAATCATATAACTGCAACCTTAATGTTGCATTTGAGTACTCAAGTGAAGAAATGTGAAAGTTAATAGAAATGTAGGAATTGTTAGGTATTCTCAACCATGGTTGATATAGTCCTGTAATGCGCCTTTAAGATCAGTCAGTACTAGATGCTTCAGAGGAGGCAGCTGTATTTTTGATAGGTTCTTGCATGCAGTACATGTTTGTTGTATCACAGAAATATCCTGTGATCAGAGAATTAGGTTTATGTTCATGAATATGGACACAGGAGAAGAAATTATGTTCAGGAGGACATAGGAAAAATAGGAGACAGCAACAAAAATAATTAGAAGCATTGAAAGAGTCATAAGGGAAGCCCAGAAAGATTAGGACTGCTTAGTTTTAGGAGGTAAGTAGTGACATGAGGTATAAGCATGAATGGTAGAGAACATCAGCCTGAATCTGCTGCTCACTGCCTCATAATATAAGAGGGACACCCTATGGAATTATAAAAGTAATAAACTTACAGATAAAAGAAATATTCAAATACATCATCAACCTGTGGCATTCTTTCCTACAAGATATAGGGCATTAAACATAAAACTCAAATGGTTAGTCACCTACGTATTGATATAAGCTATCGCTCCACGAACTATCTTAAACAGTTTTTACTAATCGGTCCTCATGGTTCGAGACATGTCGGCCACCAACTGCTTGAACTTGGAAAACCTTCTCCTATAGGCATGTTATTGCCTAATTGTCCATTACATGTGGTTGTATTTTCCTCCAAAGAGGCTTCTTTAGAAGGCAGAATATTGAACTAGATGAATGGTTGGCTGATCCAGCGTATTGGATCCTGAACTAGATGAACCATTGGCTGATCAAGTGTGTGTATGCATGATACATACTCATAAGTGCACTAGTTTAAAACACAACAGCCCTCCCCCCTTGTTGTGACCCACAAATTGGTTTAGCACAAACGGATTTAAGGGAAGCTAATACTGATGTAGCTATGTTGGAGCAAACCCATGATGTAGAAGCACTCCATTGTTTCTATGGGGCTTGCACCAGCATGATGTATTCCAGATCGGAGTAAGCCATGTTTTATGCTATTACAGTGTGTCTACATTGGGAGCTTGCATCAGGGTAATTGCACTCGTGCAAATTTCTCTAACCTAGACAGGGCCTAAGGTTTTAAGTTGACCTGTGCAACCTAAATGGCAGCTGCAAAAGAGAAAATCTGGATTTGTGCCTTTTTTGCTTTGTGTCTTATAGGTCTGAAGGATATTCAGCATTTCCCTTTCATTAGAAGTTTTTGTCTTTTTTCTGGATGACAGGACGACTACGAGGGTAGCATCAAAACTAAGCAGAAATTAAATTAAGCTTGAAAAATTTAAAGTAAGGATTATTAGTCAGACACACTTTTTTGTTTGATATCTGTTTAAATTTAGAAGTCTCACAGTTTCAGTTCCCTGCCCCTTCAGTTGAAGGCAGAGAAGCAGAGAAGGCTCCCACTCCAATTCTCTAGTCCTTTAGCCAAAAAAAAAAGGGAGGGGGGTGGGGGGAGAAGGAAAGACTTAATATTCCTGAGATTTTGAAGGTTAAAAAAAACCAGGGACGATTTCAAATAGGTTTTAGGCTTTTATGCATCTTAAAAGTGTGTGTGTTGGGGGGGGTAAGACCATTTCCCCCCCTCCACCCTCCTTTTCAGGTCACCTTTAAGCTGATCTAAAGCATTTATTACTCTTAATCATGAAAGTTGTGTGTGGTAGTGGGGAGAGGTGTGTTAAATACACAGTGATTTGCAACCTAACTGTAGGAGTATGCTAGAATCATGTGACTTGAATAATTGTCCTTAATTTGGTGTGTGCTGTGGGTGGTGGCATGTGTTACCATACACAGAGGTTGACCATGCTAGAGAAATGAGAATTCAGTCATGCACCAAGCAAACCTTTACATGGTATACTGGAAAGATTCGTGCTATGTTATGACATTTCTGGAAGATGTTAGTGATTGCTAGTGAGCTGTATTTTCAGTTTCACTGAAAAAGATTTCATAGTTCAACAGTTTCGGTGCAAAAATGTAAAATTGAAATCTTTGCTGCAGTCAGAAGCAGCATTCAATTTGAACTAAATAGGATTTGACCCATGTTTTGTTCTACTCAAGACACAAGATTGCTGATAAAAATGAACTCAGTGCTAAGTGCAACTTCACATTTATGAGTAGTTGCATAGTATTTTCGTGATTTTTCTCTAAACCTTCAGATCCAACAAAGGGCAAAAAAATTCAGGATTCAAAAAAGGCTGAAGTATCTAATATACCTTTAAACATTTGAAACAGAGAAGCCAGATGTCTATATTTCTCCATTTCAGATTAAGAAAATATTTATGCATATATTACGTCAATCCTAATATAAAACCTCAACCTGTATTAGAGAATAGACAATAAAATATTTCTGTAATTAGCAGCACCTCTTACTGCATCTTTGTTTCAGAAAAACTGCTAGCACTTAACTATAGCAAGAGAGTACCCATTACGTTTTATTCTGTTCATTATCATGAGTGTTTTTATAAAGTCTCTGGATGAGCTAGAAATAAGAAGCCTTTAATATTTATTGGTCTGCATTATTTGATATAAATGCTTTTTGTGTTGCTGATACACAGCTATTCGTAGTCAGCAAGAGTACCACACATGGGATTATTTCAGAAATTCAAAAGAATGAACTAGCATGTAGCTAAATAAAAAACATTTACACTCGTATAATTACATTTTAAATCAAAGAGGCAGTGTGGCAATTCTCATGTTGAGTGATCTGTACACCGAAAATCTTGATTTTTTTAAACATTTGACTGAAGCAAGAATGTGTTCATGGATATTTAACAGGATGGCAGAGTTCATCTGTTGACCTACCATCACAGCAGGTGATAGAACACTGTATAAAGCTGCTGAAGTTTGCTTAACTCATTTTGTGGGGGCAGCTTTTTAACTCCATCTAGAATGGAAAGGAAGATACTAAGGGATTCTCTGGAAAGAGAGAGCATTAGAGTAGAGGAGGTCCTGGAGGGAAACCCTAGGGAAAACCAATGGTAAGAAGAAAACTAAAAGTGAAGTTCATCTTTTTTTGTTAGTAATAATAACTAAACCACAGGAAGGAGGAGGGTTTGGATGCTAATTCAGGGTCTTTTTGTTTTGCAGACTGCCCATTCAGCTTTATACCAGAGTTCACCTAATACAGCTGAGTAACTTGCCCATTATTCTAATTGTAAAGAATGTAATTGCATTTTTAAACACAAAGTTAGGCCTTTGTAAATGAAAATCTAGCCAAGGAAAGTTGTAAGGCTACCAAGTACAGTATTACATTTTAAGTGACCAAAATTGATTTTTTCCTAACTTGTTTGGATCATGTCACTTGTGATTAAATATGGAGATATGGAAACAAGTTCAGCTGTGTAAGTTCAAGGCTTGATGACATTAAAAGAACATTCTTGCTCTTAATGCGATAAGGCTTTTATAAAGACATTTTCAGACTTCACAGGAAGTGTTGGCTTGTCAGGTTCTTTGACACACTACTGTACCTGAATACGCTGCATGAAAACTAAATGTGACAAAGGATTTGCAAGTTACATAGCTGTAAGTGCAGGGTTCTTAGAGCAATAATGTTAATTGATAGTAATAGAATTTTTGCAATAAACAGCTATTTGATAGTGTGGGAAATGTAGAACTCTAGTACAATAGACTCTCTTTAATGAGATTGTGTAGCATGCTGGTCTCTAATACAAATACCTTTTTCTTTAGAATCTGAGAGACTGATTTTTAGTATGAGAAGGCTAATGTTATTTGGAAGCCATTAAAACAGATTTTCTTGGGATTTGCACTGAAACATTTGACCTGAGGACTGAATTTCTTGGAGCTCTCTGGCTTCCTGACCTTCAAATGAAGGAATTATTTTCACAGTCTTTTCACCGTCTTCTAAATGTAGACAGGTTGTGTTGTATTAGGAGATTTTAAAACATCTGTAGCATGTCCTCTCAATGGGGAACATTTGGAAAAGGAGGAAGTGGTAGAAAGCCACAAAGAAAGCACATTAATTTAACATTAAACTATAATAAATGTTACAGCAGGAGTCATAATTCTGCCACTTGCTTTTTACATGCTCAGTTTTCTGAAGAGTCTCCTTCGGGGATGAAACTCCCCATGGTTGGTCCCAGAGATTATTTTTGTTCTTTAGTTAGTTCCAATGCCAGAAGGGACTTTACTAAGTAAATGTGGAAAACGCCTTTTCAATTTTAAGTACTTTTTTAAATAACTTGAGTCTCAAAGATGGTAAAACTATAATTATACATTTACTGTTGAAAAATAACAGAAGCATCTGGTATAGATTAACTGAGATTACAGGTAAATGAAGACCCTATTTACTCTCTCACAACTCATCTGTTTTATTTTTTTCTTTCTTTCTTTAGCTAGGTCTGACTGAGGAATAGGTCCTTGATGGTTTGCAAGACAACTCAGCTGAATTGTATCTTTTAAAAACTTTGTTTTGGGCATGCACTTTTGCTAACCTTGGGAGCTAGTAACTGCCTAACATCCATGGAGAAAGTTGTCAACATAGGAAATTTTTATCGATAGACTTGAAAGCAGAAACATTCTTCATTGAAATATTTATGTTCCTTTGGTGTTTTACAATCTCTGTAGAGATTCTGTATTCAAATACAGGAGCAAATTGTGGAAATGCCAAACTCTGTTAGAAAAAACAGCAAAGCTTGTATACTTTAAGTTCACTTTTTCAATTCGAGGAGCTTACACACTTCACTGCAGGAACTTGTAATTGCAAGCCATATAAATGCTAGATTTTTTTTTTTCCTGGGGAAGGGGAGGAATGGAAATCCAAAATAAAAAAGTGTATATTAAAGAGAGTGACAGCATTTTGTATGAACTGAAAAAGATGAAGGAAGAGGCTAGGAAGGAAGAGTTTTGCTGCTTCCTCCTTCAGGTTGTCCAGAATGCTGCCACGGATACTTAGTGTGCGTCATCACTCTGACTGTGCTCCACTACAGCACCCTTTACTGGCTTTCCCTCACCTTTCATATCAGACATAAGCGCTCTCCTCTTTGAATCCCTACACAACTTAGCTCCTGTCAGCCTCTGTACATTAGTCTTGTCGCACACAAGATGCAGGCAAGCAATAAGAGAAAGTTATTTTAGTTATGATTAAAGGGAGCTTCATAAAGGGGTAGAGGGAGAGAACGAGGAAAAAGTGTGCAGTGGTTCAAGTGTAAGGCAAAAGCAAACGGGTTAGAATAATGAAAGGAAAGAACAGAGAGGAAATGGAAAGTGCTCAGCAATTTCTCTATGGATAAAGCTTCTGCAGTCTGTGCATCTACTAAGGAACAGAGTTAGAGCAAGGGGTTAGTGTGGATAAATGAAGTAAGAGGCAAGACTTAAGCTGTGTAAGATACCATGTACAGGGAGGTCTGGAGAGATTAGGCTATTAATGTAAGTAATGGGAAACTTAAAAATTGATCATACAAACAATTGAGAGAAGGTGGTTGGTTTCTTGAATTAGGCTTGTCTGGTGAGTGAGTACACTTGGATTCTACTTCTCTAATGAACTGGAATATAAATCCTCTTTGCTTACCTAAAATAGGCGATCCATTATTCTGACAGAATCTGGATAAAGTGAGGTACCAGGTTGGGGTAGGGATTACCCTATAGATTTTGGGTAACTTTTAAAGGTAGTGGTTTCTATTCTTTTTATTGAGGGAGGAAGCTGAGTGGTGATAGAAATAGGGCACCACCCAGAGCACACCTGCCCTGTTTATAGTTAAGAAAATATAACAGGCCAATTCCAGTGTCTGCTTGATATTGCTTTTTCAGTGAGCTACTATAAAGTAAATGAGAGAAAGTGGGGAAATTTGACACACAAGGAATAACTTGTTTAAGCAGATATTTCCTAAGGTGTATTTAAGGATTTTTGTTTCTATTTTTAGTGTCTGTTTTGGTTATTATAATTTTTTAGGAAACTTGTTTTATAGGTTGATGAAATTGTGCCTCCGTAAACTTGTTCACAAATCTGTTTTATTAGCAGTAAACAGAAATTGGGGAGGGAGGAGTCTTAATTTTTTTTAACAGACTGAATTCTTGTTTACATCCTAGTTTATTCATACCTTTTATATGTTCACACCAAAAAAAGGAATTTGCTTACAACTCTGCTTTTATATGTGACCAGGAAGTGAACTACAGAGTGTATGAACAAGAAGTAACACAGACAGTAACTTAGGCCCTGATCTGGCAAAGACTTACATGGGTGGTTAACTTTGGGTATTTGGGTAGTTCTAATCAAGTGAAATGCATACATATTCCTTTCATCTATCTACTTTTTGCTTGAAGGCAAGGAGATTAAATTAGTGCCTAATTTAAGACAAGTTGCAACAAATGGGTGTAATAAGTCATCAGAAGGAGTGGTAGGAGGAGAATGAAGGTAAATAGAAACGTGGTTACATAGACGAGTTATGTTCTTATTTAGATAGTTCTGCATCCTTTAGGGTTGTTTTTAATTCTGAGTTACAAATCAGTCAAATAGAGATTCCCCACTAGCCATCTTCCTAGCCATTGTCTGGTGGTGGTGGTGGTGGTGGCAGTATTTATTACTTGTATTACGGTAGCACGTAGGAGCCCAGTCATGGACCGGGATCCCCTTGTGCTAGGCGCTTTACGAACAAATCAAAAAGACCGCCCTTGTGATTGTTTTCCATAGACATCACAGTAGAAATGGGTCTTGAGGAGGGATGTGAAGGAGCATCTTAGAGGCATTATGGAATAGTTCAGAATGAGTGTTCCATGCATGAAGATTAACGTGGAAGAAGTGGACAAACAGGCAGTCAAGGCTGGCTTTGTTTGTGAGGTAATGCAGCAAGATACAAGTGCAGATACTAGAGCAGGATAGAGTTGTAAAAGGCTATCAAGGTGAGATGAACTTGAATTTGATGTGGAGATAAACAGGAGGGATTCAGGGAGTATCATGTCTCCAATGGTGGCTAGTTAGTACCACATGTTAGATCATGTGTTTATATTCCCAGTATATCTTTTATCCTATCTAGCAACTATTGATGCTACATCATTCATGTAAATGCTCTTTTTAAAATTATACTAAGGTCTTGGGCTCAAATTATTACTCTGTTTGTTAAATTTATCAATTTAATTGCATGTTGTACTTGTACTATGAGAAATAGAATTCAGGTGCTCGTGTTTTACCCTGTTGCTTTCTATGTGGGTACTTATGTGACCCCCATCACAGTCCAAGATTTTAAATATACTTCTCTCTCTCTCTCTCTCTCTCTCCCCCTTCCCAATCAGTAGGATGAATTCCTTTACTCATTCATAGAATGATAGGACTGGAGGGGACCTCTAGAGGTCATCTAGTCCAGTCCTCTGCATTCATGGCAGGACTAAGTATTATATAATTATTTATGTTTTGTCTGTTAAGGGGTGGGGTGGGCAGGTATCTGTATATGAAGAGGTTTATTGAGAGGAAAGCCAAGTGAGTTTAGTAATTAGTTCTTAATACAGTGATGCCCTTTATCATTCTTATTCAGGTAATAAGGTCCACCTCCTGTGTATTGAAATAAATGCAAGTTAGGTGCCTACATATCTTTGAGGACCTATGTATCTCTTGTGCTTGCTAGCCATTCTTGATAGGTAAGAGTCCTGGTTCTTGGGAAATGCATCTATAGTTGTAGGTCCAGTCCTGTTGAAGACATTAAATATCAGGAGTGATGTACCTTTCCTGTACCAATCACTCTTTTATAAACTTTCCTATATTCTCTTATTGAAATGAGCCCGATCTTTTGATTCTCTTTTCCTATGGAAGTCTTTCAATGGCTCTGATTTTTGTTGCCTATTTTTACACTTTTAACATGATATTCAAGGTGAGACATACTATTGGTCTCTTTAATATTCTCAGTATTTTCTCTTGCGTTCTTTATAGCGCCTAACGTTTTGTTTCCTTTTTTGGTGAAATTGGGAATCCCTTAAGTATAGTTCTATGTAACTCAGTTCTCCAGTATTGACTGGGAATGAGGTCTGTAGGACCCCAAACTAGCTTCTAAACAACATGGACTCAGTTTGCTCTGTGTAACTGACATGAGTTTCCTTGCAGAGATTTTACACTTTCTCAACAGGTTAGTTACAGACATCCTTATATCTAGGACATTAATCACAGTGAAATAAAAGTCCTTAACAATCCGAATTGCATTAGCTAAGTATGTTTTGATTGCATGTGCTGAGTCAAGAACTTGAGTTCAAAACTTTATTTAAAATTTTGTGGGTGAAATCCTGGCTGCCTGGAACTACTTATGTGCATGGAATTAAGCATGTGCATAAGTGTTTGCAGGATCAGACTCTGGGGTAGCAAAGCAAGCTGTAATTGAAGGTTTTACTCATGTATTTTGCAAATGAAAAAATACTGACTAGTTTTTGTTTGAGAACTTATCATTGCATTGTGCCAGACAGTGACATGGTGCTGCTGCAAGAAGTCTGTCAAGCTGTTTGATCCCTCAATACTGCTTCTGGTTCCCAGGCATTAGGCTGCGGTTTCTCCATTTATTACTTCAGTCCACTTGCTCACATGCACAAATTAAGCAGCACTTGAGGTCTCTGCTCCTCTGTCTAAGCCCCTGCTGGTACTGTCTGCACCCTTCCACAATGCTAAAGAGATTTTGGTCAGCAGTTGAGTTCCTAGATCAACAACATGATATCTTATGTGCCTTAGTTTTTATAATTGAATTATCAAATTCTAAGATATAGCAGGTATATTTTTTAAATAAAAAAATGACCCAGAGTTATAGGAATTTGGGGTCCTGTTAACAAGCAGAGGTAGACAAGACTGGAAAATTGATTTAAAGAGAGAAATTTTTTTTTGTTCTTTTGCTACAGGTGGCAATAAAAATAATTGACAAATCTCAGCTCGATGCAGTGAACCTGGAAAAGATCTATCGAGAAGTGCAGATAATGAAAATGCTTGACCACCCGCACGTAATAAAACTCTACCAGGTACAGTTATAATCCTCTTGCTTTTCCCCTCCCCCCCATGTGTTCTAGTGTAAAATGTTTATGGATGTCTAATCCTCTACATCAGTGACATTTTATGGGCTGCTGGTTCACAGTATACATTCAGCTTTTATGTGGTGGAGTTGTTTTGGGTGTGTTTTTAATCTTTGTGCGTGCACAGCAGCATATTGGCCTAATTCATTCTGTGGTTAGCATACATGTCTGCGTCACACAGAAGAACTCCAGAGGTGCCTGAGATCTAATTTTTAAAAAAACTGGGTGATTTAGTGCTGGTGAGAGGTGCTAGACTAAGATACCTGGAGACTGAGCCTCCTATTTATTCACAGAGCAGGTACAGTATGAGCAGCAGCAGTGCAAGTTTCCTTCACATTACTTTGCCTATGTGCCTAAACTGAGAGTGACCATTGTTTTTTCATGTTTCAGAGTAACAGCCGTGTTAGTCTGTATTCGCAAGAAGAAAAGGAGGACTTGTGGCACCTTAGAGACTAACCAATTTATTTGAGCATAAGTTTTCGTGAGCTACAGCTCACTTCATCGCTAAGGTGCCACAAGTACTCCTTTTCTTTTTGTTGTTTCTTGGTTTTTCTGCTGAGACAACCCACTGACATAACATTTGGCACCCTTGTTGGTAATCTTATAAAGTCTTGTCCACGGGGATCTGGACTGAACCCACCAGTCTCCTTTCAGAGAAGTTACCAACCTTCCAATAAGTGGTAGCTTTCAGTTCAAACCAACCACCTGTAAGTGGGAGATTCTTAAACCCAATTCTTTGAACTGCCCAGTTCCCCTAAAAATCCAGGTCCCAGTTCATTGTTGTATGGTCATTTACATCACTGCAGAATGCTGCCTTGCCTGTCTGTGTGGGTGTAAGCAAGTACACAAGATGCAGGGCAAATGATTATATGGATTTTCATTTTTCCTAAGTCATGAATAAATCTGTATACACACAGTAGGCCATGATGCTGCAGATCCACCTATAGAATTTGTCCGTAAACCTATTTGTGTAATTCTGAACTGAATCTTTGTATCTGCTGACTGTTTTCAGTCGATGTATGCAGTTTGCAATACAGCTGGGTGGGTTCAGAGTTAAAGGTGAAACTGCCCTTTCCTTGTCTTATTGTGTCTTGATGATTTAACGGTCTTTGGCACAAAAAGATGAGGTAGAGGGAGTTCATTTTCAGAAGTTTCTTGGTTTGTTCTTCATTGCACACACTTCCTTGAAGTCTGAAGCGTAGAGATGCTGCTGAGTCTTTTCCGATGTCAGGACGGTGTTGTGTATCAGTCCTGCTGAAGACTGAGGCTGGCATCAGAACCCAATATATTGTATAAAGAATTTCAAGGCATTCAATAGTTAGTCCTTCTGATCTAATCAGGCATGCCACACACATTTCCCACTGATGCTGAATCAAAATCTGTATGAAATGATTAATGACTTATAATGCCAGCTTGTCTTATTGGCATCCAGATGTTTTCTGCTTTGAGCAGGGGCAGTACTGGAACTATTGACAAGGGAGGTGAACTCAAAAGTGGAGGACAAGGCAGGAGTATAGTAGTAGAGAAATTCTACACAACCCGTCCTCTCATCAGCAACCCAAAAGCTCGAGGAAGCTCTGGGATGGGAGGGGGAACAGCAAGAGAATGGGTCCTCAACCTTTTCAGATGCCTACCAGCTAGAGACCAAATTTGAAATCTGGATCCCCCAAATAGGGTCTAGGGATAACACATTGTGGTAGGAATCTCAGCACCCTCTTCTTCCCTCATGTGATGTTTCGAGGGGTTGGCTTCTGACCTGGCATTGCCTCTGAATAGTGTGTGCAGGTGAGGGGGGCATTTTTCTTACAGGTCATCGTTTAGTAGATTTGATCCTCTGGCTCTCAAGAATATAATATGTCTACACCTACATGTGTGTGCATGGGTGAGAGTTCAAGGGCTGGGTAAGAGGGAGGGGTAATTATGAGGATATGTTCAAAAAGAGAAATATGGTACAGAGCATTTTGGTGTGATATTGTCATGGGCCACTAGCTTATAACTCCCTGCTTGGAGGCATGATTCCTTCCCTCCACTGCTCCTGGAGATATGTAGCTGTACACTGCCCTTCACACAGGTCAGACTGTGAAAGCACAATGTAGTTTTTAGTCTTTGAGCCAGTATCTGGTAATTTTTGTTTTTTAAGCCTGGCATTTTCAGTACAAATGCTTTGACTATGAAAAGAGCTAGCACAGTGTGTGTGTGGCGGGGGGGGCATAATGCAATGGCAGAGAGACAATGTCTGAGCGTGCCAGTTTGGCAGTTTAACAGTTGAATTGAGCTGTTCATGTACAGTTGCTGTCCTACAGTAGGTTACATTTCTTCCAGTATTTGTTCATGTCAATCTCCGTGTAGGTGCCCACCTGGGCCTCGTGCATGAGAGTAGAATCTTTAGCTAGTGGTGTTCATTGGGCCACAGGTGTGCTGTGCATGCCTTAGTGCGTGCCTTCAGCCTAAAAGTGGCTGCAACTCTCAGTTCCTCTTACTGCCCATGGCAGTGAGACAAAACAAGTGGTGTCCACCCCCTTCCTTTTAGCAGAATTTTCTCTTGTAAATTAGTTAATTCTCTTCAAATTCCTCCTTTTAAAATTTTTCTGTATTAACACACACCACCCTGCCCAAAAAAAAAAAGAAAAATTTAAAGTTAAATTTTTTCCTCTCTTATTTTTACCTGGTATCCAGACCTAAACTGGCAGATTCAAAACCCACATGATTCAAACTGTGGCAGTTCTGTGACACTCATTTCACTCATAGATGGCCGCAGCTGCTGTGTTTGTCATCTCAGGGAGAACCATGTGTTAGACTGCTGCTCGGTATGCCGTTCCTTTTCCATCTCAACAACTAAGTCCAGAGACTCTCAGAAGAATTTATATTAACTCAGACAATCAATGAGAGGGACTTAAGAGCCCGAAGAGCGAAGTTTGACATCCCAGATTGATCTGGTCTCTAAGTTCCAGTCAGCCAATGCTCCTGCAATCTGGCACGCAACATCCAAGTTCACTATTGGCAAAAATCCACAGCACATCAGGCAAAGATCAGGAACCAGCGAAGACTATCTTGGTGCCAACTTCCTACCCCAGCACTGAGAATCAGTACTGCGTCCTCACCAAGGCAAGTGAGATCTGAACACCTGGATAGACACTGCTGCCTGTACTGATCCCCCTCGTCCCACAAGGAGAGACTCAAACCCTTGCCCTCCTCTCAGCAGCGGAGTGCTAAGCTTGTTCATTCAATCGGGGCAAGTGATGCTCAGCACTGACTACACTACACTTGGCCCTGATGCACATCTCCAAACTCACAATACAAAAATCGGCGCAAAGATCAGCACTGCCTTTGGGAGAAATTTCTGACTCTTTTCCGCACCTTGTCAAACTTTTCAGCATCATTTTTAAAATGAGGCCACTGGATGCAGTATTCCAGTATCAGTCTCTCCAATGCCGTATACCTAGGTAAAATCACCTCACTGCTCTTCTATTTATACATCCAAAGTTCACATTAGCCCTTTTTTGCTATATTGTCACACTGGGAGCTCATTTTGTGTTATCTGTCCACTACAGTGCCTTAATTTTTTTTAGGAGAGAGTCTCTTCTCTCCAGGATGCACTCCCCCACTCTGCAGATATGATGTTCCTTCATCCTAGATGTAAGATCATGTTTCTCTGTTCAAATTAGGAGGGTGATGACCTGTTTGCCTCTACACTTCAGCCCTAAACCTCAAGCTCTTTAGATACCAAAGACAGTCCAGACAGAGGATGCCCACCTACCTTTGGCAACAGTCTTCTGTGTACTCACCCAATAAGAAGCCAAGATTATCTCAGAAGAGACCATCACTTTCCTCAGTAATTGGTCAGTCTACATCAGCTACACCAAATTTGATAGAACAGTGTTACAGTCACTTTATTTAGCGGTTGCCAGGACTTCTCAATCCCACCTTCTAGATGAGACAGTGCTTATCAGTTACCTAGAGTGGGATCATATGGACACAGATTTGAAGAAGACAGGATGGTTACCTTATAGGACCAGTAGTTCCCTGACCTTTCAGACCCCTTTGGTACTGACTGCACCAAGACCACCTACCTCTGAGGCAGTGGAACCATCCCGTACTGTGCAAGCCAAAGACCCTAAGCAGTTGGGTTCAGTCAAAGGCACAAAAGGAAAACCTACAATCCCTGCCTCGGTACCACCAGAGCCGCTCAAACATGCGGCAGCAGCACTGAGCAGCTTGGCAGCGCTACAATCTATGGTGTCATCCACAGTGCACAACCCTCGGCACTGACGACCGCAGTAAAGGTATCAATACCACTGACAGCACCCTGCTCAGAACTGATGCTCTCCGTACCACAGCAGTTTCTCCAACATAAAGACCTTTTAGTCTCGTCAACACCGGAATCTCCACTCCTCAGTACCGACATTATTCCAGCACGCTTGGTACCATGCCAACTCACTATGTGAACCTGATCAGCTCCTCCTTTATCCAGTGATGAGGATGATAATGAGGAAGGAAAAATCTACTCCTCCCATTGCTCTTCACCTATACAGACACACACCAGACCGGGTCCACTAGAACAACATCAGTACCACCGAAGACCTGCAACTCAAGGATGGTACAGACGCCCCTGGATGCTGCCACCAATATCATTCCCACCACAGTATCCCTACTGGGACCCATGGGCAGCGTGCCGCCAACACTACCCTAAGCCTCCCAGTCCACACAGGGAGAAGTCAAGGCATTCTCCATCACCTTCAGTACCTTGACCCTCTAAATCCCTGGAAGAGGCAATCGAGAAACTGGAGAAGACTTTGGATCAGGAAGTCACTGCGGCTGCCGGTTTTTCATCCTCCTTTCCAGATGAAACTATCATGCCCCGACCACCCACGACGGGGATGACTTTAAACAGTTCCAAGAACTGTTTAAGAGGATTGCAAACTCACTGGGTATACCGCTGGAAGAAGTTGCAGAGTCCCACATCATAAGTTGTTGGACATCCTCCAAACTTCAACCTCTTGCAAGATTGCTCCCCCAATAAATGAGGGTTTTGTGAACCCAGCCAAGACTCTCTGGCAGAGCCCAGCAACAATTCTGCCCACTTGCAAAAGAGCGGATTAAAAAAAATTCTGTCCCTTCCAAGAGAATGGAATTTTTATTTTCACAACCCCTTCTCCCTGTTCTCTAACTGCCCCAACCCCTATCCACATCCCTGGCCCCTGACAGCCCCCCGGGACTCCCACGCCTATTCAACGCTCTCTGTTCCTTGTCCCCCGACTGCCCCACCCCAGAACCTCCGCCCCTGACTGCCCCTCAGGACCCTTTGCCCTTTATCCAACCCCCCCCATACCATGCTGCTCAGAGCAGCAAAGCCCCACCGCCCAGCCGGAGCCAGCCACGCCGCCGCCATGCGCGGCGGGCCAGAGCGCTGGTGTCGTGTGGAGGCTGCGGGGGAGGGGCCGGGGGCTGGCCTCCCCAGCCAGGAGCTCAGGGCTGGGCAGGACAGTCCCGCGGGCCGGATGTGGCCCGCGGGCCGTAGTTTGCCCACCTTTTCCCTACGCCAAACTCACTGGTGTTAGAGGCCATGAATGAAAGGGGCAGACAAGGTTATTACGTGGGGAGACGCAAGCTGTCAGCCTCCACCCCTAAACCCTGCTTCACTTCCAGCATTTATAATAGTGTTAAATATTTCAAGTGTTCCTAATTTATAAGCGGGGTCGCACTCATAGGTTTGCTGTGTGAAAGGGGTCACCAATACAAAAGTTTGAGAACCATTGCTATACCTTAACATTTTTGTGGGTGAGAAAGTTAAGTTTGGCACATAAGGATATGTCTACACTATGAAATTAGGTCGATGTTATAGAAGTCTATTTTTAGAAATTGATTTTATACAGTCGATTGCGTATGTCCACACTAAGTGCATTAAGTCAGCGGAGTACGTCCTCACTATCATGGCTAGCATAGACTTAGAGTGGTGCACTGTGGGTAGCTATCCCACAGTTCCCACAGTCTCGGCCGCCCATTGGAATTCTGGGTTAAGCTCCCAATGCCTGATGGGGCAAAAACATTGTCAAGGGTGGTTTTGGATATGTCGTCAGTCGTCCCTCCCTCCGTGAAAGCAATGGCAGACAATTGTTTCATGCCTTTTTTCTGCACAGATGCCATACCATGGCAAGCGTGCAGCCCGCTCAGCTCACCGACACCATCACTGTTGTGTCCTGGGTGCTGCTGGCAGCAGACAGTGTAGTAGGACTGCTAACCATCGTCATACATCTCTTCCGCTGCAACTCTGCTCTGCTGCTATTGTCTCAATAGCAAATTTCTCCATGTTGTCTGTCATGGGCTCCCGGGTACATGTGTTCTTCCTCGGGAAATGTGCATGGTGCTAACCGTCATCCTCCACCGCTTCCGCTGCAACTCTGCTCTCATGAATCCACCTCGCAGGCCCTCTCGTCGTTCTCTATAAATATCTATTCTCGTGGCATCCGTCTTTAGCCACCGCTTCCACTGCAACTCTGCTCTCCTGCAGACGCCATGCCACGGCAAGCATGGAGCCCGTTCAGATCACCGCAGCAGTTATGAGCGTTGTAAACACCTTGCACATTATCCTGCAGTATGTGTAGAACCAGAACCTCCAAAAGCAGGCGAGGAGGCGACGGCAGTGCGGTGACGAGAGTGATGAGGACATGGACACAGACTCTCTCAAAGCACAGGCCCTGGCAATTTGGACATCCTGGTGGCAATGGGGCAGGCTCATACTGTGGAATGCCGATTCTGGGCCCGGGAAACAAGCACAGACTGCTGGGACTGCATAGCTGCAGGTCTGGGATGATTCCCAGTGGCTGCGCAACTTTCGCATATTTAAGGGTACTTTCATGGAACTTTGTGACTTGCTTTCCCCTGCCCTGAAGCGCAAGAATACCAAGATGAGAGCAGCCCTCACAGTTCAGAAGCGAGTGGCGATAGCCCTCTGGAACCTTGCAACGCCAGACAGCTACTGGTCAGTCAGGAATCAGTTTGAGTGGGCAAATCTACTGTGAGGGCTGCTGTGATCCAAGTAGCCATCGCAATTACTGAGCGGTTGCTATCAAGGGTAGTGACTCTGGGAAATGTGCTGCAATCAGATTCCCTAACTGTGGTGGGGAGATAGACGGAACGCTTATCCCTATCTTGGGACCGGACCACCTTGGCATCCAGTACATAAACTGCAAGGGGTACTTTTCAGTGGTTCTGCAAGCACTGGTGGATCGCAAAGGACTTTTCACTGACATCAACGTAGGATAGCCAGGAAAGGTATATGATGGTTACATCTTCAGGAACTCTGGTCTGTTTGAACAGCTGCAGGAAGGGACTTACTTCCCAGCCAGAAAATAACCTTTGGGGATGTTGAAATGCCTATAGTTATCCTTGGGGACCCAGCCTACCCCTTAATGCCATGGCTCATGAAGCCATACACAGGCACCCTGGACAGTATTAAGGAGCTGTTCAACTACAGGCTGAGCAAGTGTAGAATGGTGGTAGAATATGCATTTGGAAGCTTAAAAGCACGCTGGCGCAGTTTACTGACTCGGTTTGACCTCTGCGAAATCAATATTCCCATTGGTATTGCTGCTTGCTGTGTGCTCCACAATATCTGTGAGTAAGGGGGAGACATTTATGGTGGGGTGGGAGGTTGAGGCAAATTGCCTGGCCGCTGATTACGTGCAGCCAGACACGAGGGCGATTAGAAAAGCACAGCAGGGCATGCTGCGCATCAGAGAAGCTCTGAAAACCAGTTTCATGACTGGCCAGGCTACGATGTGACAATTCTGTTTTTCTCCTTGATGAAAACCCACCCCCTTGGTTCAGTCTGTAAGCCAACCACCCTCCCACCTTTGATCACCGCTTGCAGAGGCAATAAAGTCATTGTTTCAAAATCATGCATTCTTTCTTTATTCATCACACAAATAGGGGGATAACTACCAAAGTAGCCTGGGAGGGGTGGGGGAGGAGGGAAGCACCTGGTGAGGTGGTGGATGAGGGAGGAGGGAAGGACAAGGCCACACTACACTTCAAAACTTACTGAATGCCAGCCTTGTGTTGCTTGGGCAGTCTTCTGGGGTGGAGTGCCCGGAAGGCCCACCTCCCATTCTTGGGTGCCTGGGTGAGGAGGCTATGGAACTTGGGGAGGAGGGTGAGCGGTTACACAGGGGCTCCAGCAGTGGTCTGTGCTCCTGCTGTCTTTCCTGCAGCTCCACCAGACGCCAGAGCATATCAGTCTGATCCCCCAGTAGCCTCAGCATTGCATCCTGCCTCCTTTCATCATGCTGCCGCCACCTCTCCTCTTGCTCCCGCAACCTCTCATCTTAATCGCGAATGTGGGTTTTTTTTTTTCTGCCTTATCATAGAATATCAGGGTTGGAAGGGACCTCAGGAGGTCATCTAGTCCAACCCCCTGCTCAAAGCAGGACCAATCCCCAATTTTTGCCTCAGATCCCTAAATGGCCTCCTCAAGGATTGAACTCACAACCCTGGGTTTAGCAGGCTAATGCTCAAACCACTGAGCTATCCCTCCCCCGTAAAGTACTGTGTGCTAACCCATTGTGTCACTGGAGTCCAGGGTTAGGCATGTTTCTCCTTGTTCCATGGATGGATTTGGGGAGGAGGGTGCTAGCCTCTGTTACGGAGATGATAGGGGGAGCGTTGAAACATTTGCAGCTGTGGGAGGAAAAAAGGGAGAATAGTATTTAAAAAGACATTTTAGAGAACAAAGGGTAGACACTTTCACGGTGAACCAAGCTGTTAACATTACATAGCACATGTGCTTTCGCTACAAGGTCGCATTTTGCCTCTTACATTGAGGGTCTGCCAGTTTGGTGTGAGAGATCACACACAAAGGGCCGGGCAACAGAATTCAGATGCAGGCAGCCACGGTAAGTTACAGTCTCTCGGTTTCTTCAACCTTCATAACATGTGGGAATGGTTTCAAACAGCAGCGCCCTCCTTTCCCATACCAAGCACCCGTTGGGTTGGCCATTTAAAAGGAGGGGCTCTACTGGCCGCGAATGCATCCCAAGTCTTCAGGGCAAATTAACCATTAAACACGCTTGCTTTTAAACCATATATTATATTTACAAAGGTACAGATGGAGGTGCCAGAGGTGCCTTCTCCAGCTTCATGGTACAGGAGCCCGCCGTGGGAGGGTATTGGCTCCAGGGTGATGAACAGTTCCCGGCTGTCGGGAAGAATGGTTTCTCTGCTCGCCTGCTGTGCGCTATCCTCCTCCTCTTCATCTTCCACACCCCAAAATCCTCATGCCTGTTGCGTGAGACTCCCCCCTTGCAGGTGTCCACGGACAGGGGTGGGGTAGTAGTAGGGGCACTCCCTAGAATTGCATGCAGCTCATCATAGAAGCGGCATGTCTGGGGCTCTGATCCGGAGTAGCTGTTTGCCTTTTTGGTAGGCTTGCCTGAGCGCCTTAATTTTCATGGGGCACTGCTGCGGGTTGCTGTTGTAGCCTCTGTCCATCATGCCCTTGGAGATTTTGGCAAATGTATTGACATTTTGTCTTTTGGAACGGAGTTCTGATAGCACGGATTCATCTCCCCATACAGCGATCAGATCCAGTATGTCCCGTTCGGTCCATGCTGGAGCTCTTTTGCAATTCTGACAGGTTTCAGAGTAGCAGCCATGTTAGTCTGTACCTGCAAAAAGAAAAGGAGTGCTTGTGGCACCTTAGAGACTAACAAATTTATTTGAGCATAAGCTTTCCTGAGCTACAGCTCACTTCATCGGATGCATGCAGTGGAAAATACAGTGGGGAGATTTTATATGCACAGAGGACATGAAACAATGGGTGTTACCATACACACTGTAATGAGAGTGATCAAGTAAGGTGAGATACTACCGGCAGGAGAGAAAACAAACCTTTCGTAGTGATAATCAAGGTGGGCTATTTCCAGCAGTTGACAAGAACATGTGAGGAACAGTAATAAACATGGGGAAATAGTTTTACTTTGTGTAATGACACATCCACTCCCAGTCTTTATTCAAGCCTAAGTTAATGGTGTCCAGTTTGCAAACTAATTCCAATTCAGCAGTCTCTCTTTGGAGTCTGTTTTTGAAGTTTTTTTGTTGAAGGATTGCCACTTTTAGGTCAGAAATCGAGTGACCAGAGAGATTGAAGTGTTCTCCAACTGGTTTTTGAATGTTATAATTCTTGACGTCTGATTTGTGTCCATTTATTCTTTTACATAGAGACTGTCCAGTTTGGCCAATGTACATGGCAGAGGGGCATTACTGGCACATGATGGCATAGATCACATTGGTAGATGTGCAGGTGAACGAGCCTCTGATAGTGTGGCTGGTGTGATTAGGCCCTATGATGGTGTCCCCTGAATAGATATGTGGGCACAGTTGGCAACGGGCTTTGTTGCAAGGATAGGTTCCTGGGTTAGTGTTTTTGTTGTGTGGTGTGTGGTTGCTGGTGAGTATTTGCTTCAGGTTGGGGGGCTGTCTGTAAGCAAGGACTGACCTGTCTCCCAAGATCTGTGAGAGTGGTGGGTCATCCTTCAAGATGCATTGGAGAGGTTTTAGTTGGGGGCTGAAGGTGACAGCTGGTGGCGTTCTGTTATTTTCTTTGTTGGGCCTGTCCTGTAATAGGTAACTTCTGGGTACTTTTCTGGCTCTGTCAATCTGTTTCTTCACTTCAGCAGGTGGGTATTGTAGTTGTAAGAACGCTTGACAGAGATCTTGTAGATGTTTGTCTCTGTCTGAGGGGTTGGAGCAAATGTGGTTGTGTCGTAGAGCTTGGCTGTAGACAATGGATCGTGTGGTGCGGTCTGGATGAAAGCTGGAGACGATTCTGAGACTGCATGGTCACCTGTGCTCATGAGCTCGTCATGCTGGCCAAACAGGAAATGAAATTCAAAAGTTCCCGGAGTTTTTCCTGTGTACCTGGCTAGTGCATCTGAGTTGAAAGTGCTGTCCAGAGCAGTCACAATGGAGCACTCTGGGATAGCTCCCAGAGACCCATATGGTCGAATTGCGTCCACGCTACCCCAAATTCTACCAGGCGATGTCGATTTCAGCGGTAATGCCCTCATCGGGGAGTAGTACAGAAATCAATTTCAAGAGCCCTTTAAGTCAACAAAAATGGCTGCGTCGTGTGGATGGGTGCAGGGTTAAATCGATCTAGCGCTGCTAAATTCGACCTAAACTTGTTGTGTAGACCAGGGCTAAGGCTGAGGCCCTATAATGGGGCAACCCACCATGTTTGGTAGGTTCAGCTCATTCATTGTTAGTTCGTCGTTAATTCTTAATTTTTAGTTTTAAGTAAACTCTAAGTTAAAAGAGCTCTTAACCTCTCATCTTGCTCGTCCCTCCTGTCCTCATATTCATTTTCTGCTTTCCCGGACTCTGACATTGTTTGCCTCCACACATTCTGCTGGGCTCTTTCAGTGCGGAAGGACTGCATGAGCTCAGAGAACAATATTAGCTGTAACGTCTTCTAAGTTTTTCACTTCCCACTCAAGACTTGAGGAACCTGGATGATCGAACTCTAGACCTGAAAGACTTCTTAAAAATCTGTTTTACTTTTCGCTATTTATGTTGTATTCTTTTTGCATTTCACTTAAATTGGATGGTAAAAATAGATCAGTCAGTTTCACATTTGTTTCAAGTATCTTTCATTTTCTGTTGTTCATATTAACATGGTGCCCTGGCATTTTGGGTTATTGGCATTGCAGGGTAAGAGTTTGATCTGAATATAAATCCTTATATTACAGAATCTACATTTTGGGCCTAACTTCCCTGTCAACAACCTTTTTAGTAAATTTAGGCCAACATTTCATGAATGGTGCTTCATCTGATTTTGTATTTGAAATGTCATGCAAGAAACATGTTTAACTCAAATTGCAGGCACCAAAAAAATAAAACAAAAGAAAAAACCCCTTTGCATTCAAACTGAGGGCCTGATGCTGAAGCCCTGTGAAGGCAATGGGATTGCTCACATAAAGGATCAACTCTTTGGTGACAGAATTATTCCACTGAATAAAGACAAAGGGCTTGATTTAGCAAAGTCTTGTTTAGCTTTAATTTCACATTATGGGAAATAGTCTGGCATTTCCTTTTAAAATCAACTTGTGATTCATAGAATAGAGGCAAATGTTAGGGGATAAAATTAGTAGCAAGCATAAGTAAGATTCACCACGATCTCCTTAATGAATGACAGAAAAGAAAAACGAGGGAGAGAGAGGAGTGGGAAGGAGTTAAATTAGGGACTGGAGGGAAGCAAGGACAGTTACAGACAAAGGTAATGCAACTTTTAATTTTGTTTGCCTCCTAGATATTATTGTCATTGGCACATTAGAAATACATTTGGTAGATAGGTAAGTAGATAAAAGTAACGTTAGCATGTCAAAAACATTGAGTCTTTCTAATCTATCTACATATAATGTGCCCATCATAGTAGTATGTCCACAATATGAGTCTCAGAGCTCCCTATTTGAGGGTGCTGGATGTAATGGGGACCAAATTCATGGCTTTCTAGTGTAGAAAATACAGTATTGACGTTTCCTGTCTCCTCCAGGTGTTGGGTTAAAAACCAACCTTTCCATACTTTTTTTGTTTTTCAAAAAAGAAAATTTACAGGCAAAATGTACTCTGGACCTTTATAGAATTAAATAAGGACCCAGATATGGGTGGAGTTTCTGAAGATTAGCCATTGCGTTCTATCTGTAGAGCGATATCAAATCTTTTGGGTAATTCATGTGGGTTTTATAATTTTCTGTTAGATATGTGAGAGACAAGGTGGGTGAGGTAATATCTTTTACTAGACCAATTTCTGTTGGTGAAAGAGACAAGCTTTTGAGCTACACAGAGCACGTCTTCAGCTGTGTCGTCTTTAGTTCTGTGTAGATTGAAAGTTTGTCTCTTTCACCAACAGAAGTTGGTTCAGTAAAAGATGGTACGTCACCCACCTTGTCTCTTGAATATCCTGGGATCAACATGGCTACAACATGTTAAAAATATATTGTAAAACGTAAGAAGAAAAACACATTTATTCAAAAACAATTATTTACTAGAAACTGTTGCAATAGTTTCAAGGTTGTGAATAAATAAAAATCAGGAAAATCATGATTAAAGAAGGCTGCGCCCACAGCTTACTCAGGTTGGTGTGTGTTTCTCAAATTACAGTGCTCAGGTTTGTTAAAATAGTTGACGTCCAAAATGTGACTGACGCTCAAATTGTTATAACTTGCTGGAGAAAAAAATCCTAAATGACTATTTTTATTTTAAAATACAGTTTTTCAGTCTGTTTTTGGTCCTGCTACTTGTGTAATGAGCTACTGAGGGAGCGCTTAAAAGATTAAGCTAGGGTGATGCATAGAAAAAAAACCTGGAGTGTAATCAAGGAAGATTTCCTTTTGGGGGTTGATTTTCTTGGTAAGCTCATGTCCTGAATTCTTTAGTGAAATCCCCTTGTTAGGGATAGCGCAGAAATTTTGATGTCAAATTTAGAGATGTAGATTTTTTTCCCAGTATTTCCAAATTGAGAGCAGGCTATTCTTGTGGGAAAGCTTACTCAAACACGATCAGGGCTATAGATATCTGAGGAAAGAAGTTTGAAGTTATTTGTAAAATTTTCAGAAAGGTGAAAATGGGTTTGTGATGGTTCCAGTACTGTACTGCGCACAGTTGCATTATGGTATCAATGGAATCTCATGATTTATCAGATTAGCCAGTCTTTCCCAAACGTGCATTGCATTTTTTTTCCACCATGACGACTGAGGGCACCCAGGGCTCCAGGCTTCTTTCCTGTCCACAGACACTAATCATTTTCCAGCATGTCAGAAGAGGAGTTAGGCAGAACAGTCACTCAGACATGTTGGCTCAAGTGCAAACCACTTTCAGGCCAAGTCTGTTCACTCAGTTAGCATTTGGAGTTGTCAGCTTCTCATAGCTATTATTTGGGACGAAGAATCAAATCTAAGTTGTCATTTAGGCTCCAATTTTAGCAGAATACTTAAGCATTTGGCTAACCATCAGCACATGAGTAGCCCTGTTGAAGCCAGTCACATGACTAAATTTAAGCACCTGTCTACGTGTTGCAGGCATGAGACCTTAAGTGACTTCCTCTGGGGGAGAAGGGCTGGAATAGCTATGTTTATGTAGTTTTTATCCTTCTCCAACTAAACTAATGTGCAATTTCTCCATCAACAGGTGATGGAGACCAAAAGCATGTTGTACCTTGTGACAGAATATGCCAAAAATGGAGAAATTTTCGGTAAGCAAGAGAATATTTTAATGTTAAAATATTAAATCGTTTACTTCTGCAGGTTGTTATTGCATCTTACTTGATCAGTCTTTATAAAATAAAAACACACAGCCAACCTGCGGAGCTCGTTGCCAGGGGATGTTGTGAAGGCCAGAAGAAAACTGGGTTCAAAAAAGAATTAAATAAGTTTGTGGAGGATCAGTCCTTCAATGGCTATTAGCCAAGGTGGTCAGGGATGCATCCTCGTTCTGGGTGTCCCAACTGCCAGAAGTTGGGACTGGACAACTGTGGATGGATCACTTGATAATTGCTCTGTTCTATTCGTTCCCTTTGAAGCATTGGGCACTGGCTACTTTTGGAAGACAGGATATTGGGCTAGATGGACCATTAGTCTGACTCAGTATGGCCGTTCTTACGTAAATTGAAGCCTCGGAGACATTTATACTATAGCTCACACTTTCTCATTTATATGTCAAGGAAAAGCTGTGACACTAGTTGAAACTGTTTTCCTCTTTTTATTAATTGAAATACAAAAATGTTTCTTAAAAACATAAGTGCTTAATGTAAGGTTTAACAAAATTCTGTTCAGGAAATGTGGTGTCCTTCTAGCAGAGTTGATTGTATATTAAAAAGCAATGTAGATTCATAGATTCCAAGGTCGGAGGGACTGTTGTGATCATCTGGTCTGACCTCCTGTATAACACAGGCTAAATAACTTCCCCAAAATAATTCCTAGAGCCACTCTTTTAGAAAAACATCCGATCTTGATTTAAAAAATTAGTGTTGGAGAATCCACCATAGCCCTTGGTAAATTGTTCCAATGGTTAATGACCCTCACCATTAAACATTTATGCCTTATTTCCAGTCTAAATTTGTCTAGTTTGAGCTTTGAGCCATTGGATTGTGTTGTACCGTTCTCTGCTAGATTGAAGACCTATTACTAAATAATTGTTCCCCACTTGGGTACTTGTAAACTGTAACCAAGTCACCCCTTAATCTTCTTTGTGTTAAGCTAAATAGCTTGAACTCCTGGAGTCTGTTACTATAAGGCATGTTTTCTAATCCTTTAATCATTTTTGTGACTCTTCTCTGAACCTGCTCCAATTTATCAACATCTTTTTTGAATTGTGGGCACCAGAACTGGACACAATATTTCAGCAATGGTTGCACCAGTGCCAAATACATAGTTATAATAACTTCTGTACTCCTACTTGAGATTCCCCTGATTGCATTAGCCCTGAGAGTGTGGGCCGAAATCTGATCTCATTTACAATGGTGTAACTCAGTTGAAGACAGAGTTATCAGATTTACACCAGTGTAATGGAGATCAGGATCTGGGTTTATGCTTACTACATAAAATGCCGGATGTTCTTCTGTCACAATGAATGGAGGCCCAAACCATATTTCAGGGAAGCTAAAACACTGTTGTTTCTAGCCTTTTTCAGTCATCAGACTTACCTTTTTAATGTGGTTCCTATGGTGCGTGTTTATTCATAGCTGGTCGGAGTCACTCTACAGTAGGCACTTAAATTCTGGTAAGTTTAGCTAACAAACCTGACCTTGTTTCAGTTTCGTCTTTGAGCACTGAAATTGGAGCAGGGACAAGATTTTCAAAATAAATTCAAATGAAATTTGGCGTTTTGCTTATTGTGATACTTTAAAAAGAGTTGTTTTGCTTCTGTTGGTCTCTGAAGACTGTAACCATCAGGAAAGGCTGAATAAAGAAGTCATCTCGATGCATCTGAGTCCCAGGTTGTATGCTCTCCAAATTATGTCATCTTAGCAGAAGGATCGTGCAGACTTTTCTTTCCTTTTTGATCATTTTAAAACTAGTAGTTAGTGAAAAATGTTGGCCCAGAAATTATTTTTGTGTGTCTACTGCAGTTCCAGAAGCAGAGGGCAGTGTAATATTTAGATGCTGGGACTTAGCGGTTCTGGCTATATAGAAGGGAAGAAAGGTAAACAAAGTAGTAGTGTCCTCTCTCCATCAGATTTGCAACCATAATAGAAAATGAACCTGTGCTTTATGCACCAAGAGTCAAAGGTTTGTTCTCTGAAGTTGCCTGAGAAAAGAGGCATTCCTCCCAAAAGAAATGACCTTGTACTGTTGTCATAAATATAAAGGGAAGGGTAAACCCCTTTGAAATCCCTCCTGGCCAGGGGAAAGCTCCTCTCACTTGTAAAGGGTTAAGAAGCTAAAGGTAACCTCGCTGGCACCTGACCAAAATGACCAATGAGGAGACAAGATACTTTCAAAAGCTGGGAGGAGGGAGAGAAACAAAGGGTCTGTGTCTGTCTGTAGTCGTCTTGGCCGGGGACAGAACAGGAATGGAGTCTTAGAACTTTTAGTAAGTAATCTAGCTAGGTATGTGTTAGATTATGATTTCTTTAAATGGCTGAGAAAAGAATTGTGCTGAATAGAATAACTATTTCTGTCTGTGTATCTTTTTTGTAACTTAAGGTTTTGCCTAGAGGGGTTCTCTATGTTTTTGAATCTAATTACCCTGTAAGATATATACCATCCTGATTTTACAGGGGGGATTTCTTTATTTCTATTTACTTCTATTTTTTATTAAAAGTCTTCTTGTAAAACACTGAATGCTTTTTCATTGTTCTCAGATCCAAGGGTTTGGGTTTGTGGTCACCTATGCAAATTGGTGAGGCTTTTTATCCAACATTTCCCAGAAAAGGGGGGGTGCAAGTGTTGGGAGGATTGTTCATTGTTCTTAAGATCCAAGGGTCTGGGTCTGTAGTCACCTAGGCAAATTGGTGAGGCTTTTTACCAAACCTTGTCCAGGAAGTGGGGTGCAAGGTTTTGGGAAGTATTTTGGGGGGAAGGACGCATCCAAACAGCTCTTCCCCAGTAACCAGTATTAGTTTGGTGGTGGTAGCGGCCTGTCCAAGGTGTAATATTTTGTACCTTGGGGAAGTTTTGACCTAAGCTGGTAAAGATAAGCTTAGGAGGTTTTTCATGCAGGTCCCCACATCTGTACCCTAGAGTTCAGAGTGGGGGAGGAACCTTGACAACTGTTCTCTTTATCTTGAGGGAATAGTTGGCATTTCACAAGACACCTCTGGGGCATCTGCTGTCATTTTCTCCATTACCAATTATTGCTGCCTTTATATAGCTAGGAAGAAGACTTTGGGTGGAGATTGGCTTTATGCTTTCATCCCGTAGTTTCTATTCTTCTGTTGTTTTCCAGTCTGAGGGTTTTGCTATCGAAAGAATCATAATTTGCAGAGAGGCTCTGTCATGACATGTGGTTATGTCGAAGGCAGTGTTTCTTCTGGCCTCACAGGCTGTTTGCTGTTCCGGCCTTGCCAGTTTTCACTGCGGGGATCAGAAAGCAGTTCTCTCATATCAGAATCTTCCAATAAACAGAATTCCCTTTGGAGCAAATAAAATTGAATGAACTGTGAAGTAGAATTTTGGAGTATGGAGCCTTCTGAGCAGTTCTTACACAGGTATTTGGTATCTTACACATGCATCTGGCCTTTGCCTGGCAGGACATTCCTGCAAGGTGTTCTTTCCACAATGGTAGTAATAAAGAATCTCCGTCATTTCATTAGGATAACAAGATGTGAAGGAAGCTTTTTCTCATCTTCTGAACATTTGGAAACAATTCAAAGGGAGATGAATTCAATGCCTAACAAAGGTCTCTAGTTGTCTATGAACGTGACAGGAAAGAGAGGATTGGGAAATTTCATTTTTGAGTTGTTATAGGACTGTGGTAAAAGAAAGGGTTTCCTAAAGACACTCACATTTCTGGATATATTTGCCATGGTTGTGGATGTCTTCATGTGGGGTGAGAACTCAGAAATTGTAGGGTGGTCACTTAACAGTTTGGGAGCTCAAACAATTAACAGGCAGTCAGCAGATTCCCAGCCAGTAATTAAATTCCTGGGGGGTTTTGTTTCCATATCTTTGCTTCTTGACGTACACTCTATTTGCAAGCCAAGTATGTGCTTGTGGTTTTTACCTAAAAATGTTGATTCTCTCGTTTTCAGTAATGACATTTTAGGTGGCTGGCACTGGAAACTGAAGATGGGCCACCTTCAATCCACAGAACTTTTGGACATTTGGCTGCTAACAGCACAAGAATATTGCATAAGTGTCTCAGCCCCAAAACCGGGTATCTGCAGCCTAATAGAAGAAAGGTTTACTTTCAGTATTTCTGTACAGTGATGGGTTGGCCTATTGCCTCACAGACACAGTGGGGATGACTTAAGACTTGTCTCCACTTGAAATGCTACAGCGGCAGTGGCGTTGCTATAGCTCTTCAGTGTAGATACTGCTATACGGGATGGGAGGGGTTCTCCTGGCAGCATGGGAATCCACCTCCTCAAGAGGCGGCAGCTCGGTCCTTCGACCTAGTGTTATGTACACCGGGGGTTAGATCGGCTTACCTGTTTGAGGATTTTGCACACCTCTGAGTGATGTAGCTGGGTCGACCTAACTTTTCAGTGTAGACCAGGCCTTGAGCTTGTTAAATCCTTTCTAATCGCTGAAGATTTGGGCTGTCCTAAAATGGCAGATGCCTGACAATAGAGTAAGCAGAGCACTCATTATGTATCTGGTCTTTAGGGGCCCTTCTGGCAATCTTGGGTGATCATGTAACATAGCTGAGCCTGGTAACTTGTACTCTGGCCTTTTAGAGGTCTTCAGAGTAGTCAGTCCAAATAGGCTACTCTGGGATATCAACATTTCAGTGTAATGAGGGTTTAGATTTGCCAGTCTATAAGCATCAGAAAGAGCCAGGGCTATTCCTGTGCAAACAAGATGACGCTGTCACTCAGCTAGTCTGTTTCCAGTCACCTTTAAATATATCTACTGAAATAGTGCTCCCAGAGGTCTTAAAAGATTTAGCACAGGTAGAATTTAATCTTGCAAATTTTTGGCAGCCTTTTCCTCTTGGGCTTCTGTATATTACCCTAAACTGTTGGCAATATTTGAGTGTAGGCTTAGTTACATTAGCAACTGGCAACTTTGTAGGTGCAAGAGTTAATGGGTTCAGAAAGGGAATAGGGTGAGAATAAGACCTTTTCTATTTGGCTGTGCTTCCACAATAGCAGGATGGTGTGTGGTCTTGGTTGTGACGGGACATGATCAGCATTTAGAGCCATGATCTTGGAATGGGAGAAGATACTTGGATGGAGAGGTCAGCCTGCTGGAGAAGACAGAAATAATATTTTTTGTTCATGATTTGGAAATGTGGCTTTTCTTAAGCAATCGTTGTTGAAGTATAACCATGTTGTATAAATCAGTCTCTGCACCTTGTCTTCCTGTAATTGGTGTGAGATTGAGTTAGTGCCTAATTAACAGGATTGGGGAGATTTAGGATTGCTGAACATAAACTGAATTTTTAAAGCAGGCTCTCTGGATATATGGAAATGGAATTAGATACACCTTAGATAAGGATTTCTACGTCATCTTATAATTTTTTTTTTTAAATAGTGTTTGGTGGCAGTCTGGGGCGATGTGCCAGTATATTCTAGGGGCTGAAGTTCACAGAAAGGGCCTTGTCTAGAATAGTAAGAGGCAGGGAGGGCTGCAGGTCAGGATTTAGATGTTAGTAAAGCTGTGTGGAAGGCTCAGAGCTGAAATAATGAAGATGATGAATGGGGCACCAAGGCTGACGTGCACCAGCAAAGCATAGAACTTGGAACAGCACGATGTTCTGCAGGTTCTGTGTAAGAAGACAATATTGTTAGTCTGTTTTTTTAAACTAAATGTTTAATTTGTCCTCTCTTAGAATTGTGCAATAGGATTTTATATTGTTCCATGCTTTTTATTTATCATGAAAATTCCAGATTAATAAACATCTCTTCCCTTCTGACAGAGGTCATGAGGATCATGAGTTAAGGTCCCCACACTACATTGTGTAACTGATCCCGTTATTTTACTGGTTCTGGTTATACATCCTGCTGGACGACCATGCACTACTACACTCCCCCGGAAATATTTACATTCAAGTCTCATGTTTAACCCTAGTAGATTGTATTCAGTGGTATTTAGTATCGTTCAGCACCAGTATGATAGGGGATTCTATGCTTGTGTCAATTGGCTTTAGTCCCCAGTTCTTACCACTACCCTAACCTGCTTACTAGAAAAGCTTGTTAGTGTGATGATTAGCCATCTGAGGCCAGGTCTACACTCAAAAGTTAAGTTGACACAGCTATGTCATTCAGGGGTGAGAAAGTTCTATACCCTTGAGCAATGAGTTAAGTTGACCTAACCCCCGTGTACACAGCACTAGGTTGATGGGAGAATTGTTCTGTTGACCTAGCTAGTGCCTCCTGGGGAGGTGCGTTAATTATACCAATTGGAGAAACCCTCCAGTCACTGTAGTGGGTGTTTATAGTGAAGCTCTACAGCCGGTAGAGCCCTGCAGGTGTGCCACTGTAGTGTTTCAAGTGTAGACAAGCTCTGAAACTTTTCATCACTTGAACCTGTGCAAACTGGGTGGAAAAAACTACTATTCTGATCTGGTGGCATTTTACACCTACTTTGCCCTCACTTTGCACTGGAGTAAATGACTACACAAGCTGCAAGGCAATGGAGAATGAGGCCCAACGTTTCTGAAGCTTCAGAAGGAAGAGATCAGGAGGGCAGAGGAGTTTGCTTAATCTTGGAATCTGTGGCCACTGGGTTTATTGAGCAATTTGTCAGATTGTCACTCTTCAGAGTCTCTCAGAAACTTAAAAACATTTGCCTTAAAGCTTTTTGTTCAGTCCTCGGGTTGCAAGATAGGGAAACAAGGGAGGCCCCAGAGACCGGAAGCTAACCCTTATTGCAATCCTGCAATTGCATAAATGATTTCCAGACTCCTTTCTTGTTCTGTGCTGTCATAGCACTTAGTTACTGTGGTTGTGGGCATCACAGAATGGATGGTAGGTAATCAGTGCCTATTACGTTAAGGTTCTCATCCAGATTGTGGCTCTGAGCATTACTACACTATATATTAAATAATTGTCAGAAATTATTCTGACAGACTCTGAAAGACTGGCAAACACATGAGACCTTACTGAGACGTTATCGGTCAGTTATCTTTGGGTCATTGTGTCCTCAGTGACCTCTCTGTGTCCATACGCCTCACAGAGGAGGGACAACCGGTTCTAAAAGGGCTTCTAAATGTAACAACCAGCCAAAAGTGGCGTCTTAGGCGCTGACTCTGTGGGTGCTCCAGGGCTGAAGCACCCACGGGAAAATTTGGTGGGTGCAGAGCACCCACCGGCAGCACCCAGCCCCAGCTCACCTCACCTCACCTCATCTCACCTCCACTCTGCTTCCGCCCCTGAGTTACGCTCCGCCCCGGTCAGCCTCTCTGCCGCCCTCCCCCCCCGCGCGCGAATCAGCTGCGCTGGAAGCCTGGGAGGGCTGAGAAGCAAGCGGCGGCTTTGCACTCAGGCCCACGGAGGTGAGCTGGGGGGGGGGGGGGGGGGAGAGAAGCAGAGCGGGGCGGCGCGTTCAGAGGCGGAGCAGAGGTGAGCTGGGGCTGGGCACGGGGCAGGGAGCTGCCGGTGGGTGCACCCACCAAATTTTCCCTGTGGGTGCTCCAGCCCTGGAGCACCCACGGAGTCGGCGCCTAAGGCACCACTTTTGATGTGATCAGTGAGGGGAGCGGCTGCTCCCCCACCCCTAGGAGCCAGAGGGATCTGCTGGATGCTTCCTGGGAGCTGCCCCAGGTAAGCACCACTGGGACTCCCCACCTCGCCCACCGGCAGGTCCCTCTGGCTCTTGGGGCGGGGGTGGGCCACGACCCCCTCGTGGGGTAAGGAAGGAACCAGTTAAGATTTTGGCAGCTCATCACTGCATCCGACTACAGAGAGCGTGTTTTTTGTAGTTCTGTAGTGTACTGGAGCTGTTTGTCTGCTTCATCCTAGGGGAATAAAACACACATTGACTCGAAATTTTTCTTGTAAATATATTCCGGGTAGTTAACTGAGTAATGTGCTTAAAAAAACCTGACACTGCCTCGAACCTGCTGAGCGGGCAGCCACTTTACTCTGCCCCCAGGTGACATTGTGAGGACCAAGGAGGCTGTGTGTGAAACCCCAGCCATCTCTAAATCCTCCCCTACCATGCTTCCTGAATCCTCCTTTTAGACTTTAGGTTATTACATTGTTTATTTCGTCGTTTTGGTGATTTTTTTTTTTTTTTCCTTCTTGGACGCAGGGAAATGTAGGTATTAGGAACATTTCAGGTGAAGTTCGAGCCTTAGTTGGTTCACTGTTAGGAGTTTCTTTGGATTTAGAAGTCTGCCTCCATACCCAGCATGTCCCAGGATTTATGGACTCAAATTTTGGAATTAAAAATATAGTCCGCTTAAGAAGGCCACTTAGCCCAAACAACCAAGAATGGAGCTTAATTAGAATATCTCTTGGAACCGTTGAGATAGTATGCTGATGGACATTATTATGATAAGAAACTAGATAGATATGTATGTTTTCCATGGAATTCCTTTGGCATCTAAGGGGACATTGAGAGTAAGATTTTCCTTGCACTTTTCTGTTTCCCTCATAATCTCCCTGTGCATATTCTGTATTGGAGACAGTCTGTTGTGCAGATAGCTCAGGTTCACGTACAATTTTTGGTTCTAACCCCGAGATTTCTCTGGAAAAAGTCTTTGCAGTGATTCTGGGATTAGAATTAAAGTTAGATACTTTAGGGGTTTGGTATTTTTGTTTTTCTCCCATTAGTTTTGAACTTTTAATCAAAAATATACACTGTTGATTCACAAAAGATTCTGCTGTTGCGCCCTAAGTTGCAACAGCTTAACCACTTTCTATTATTACCATTTCTATAGACATATTCGCTGGTCAGGAGAGAGTGATGCATGTGTAAGGGAAAAAAAGAGGAGGTGATCTCTAGAAATGAGCACAGAGCAAAGAGTTGCTCTTTCCTCATGTGGCCAAGGCTACCTAAGCTTGTAGAAAGAAACTGATGGGCTGTTTTTTACATGGTGATGTTTGTCTCTGCGTTTTAATGTCTGTTATATTTCCTGCAAAATTGTGACTCTTCAAAGATGAACTGTCTTTTTATTACAGTGAAACAAAGGCTTTTTGGGTGGTCTAGATATATATTAAAGGGTTTGTAAATGGGTTAGAGGCTTTTAACACTAAATTTATCTGATTCTCCATAACCTAATTTGTGAATTGTCTATTGCTGTTTTTTCTTAAGGTATGTCTATGCTACAAAATTATGTCGACCAAAGTTATGTCGACGATCAGCCACCGCGGTAATTACATCGTTTTTGCATGTCCACACTACGTTCCTTGTGTCAGCGGTTCACGTCCCCACCAGAAGCACTTGTACTGATTTAACTGTCGGTGTGGGACATTGTGGGATGGCTTCTGAAAGCCAGCAACAGTCAATGTAAGCGACACAGCGTCTGCACTGACACTGCGTTGACCTAACTACATCGACCTAAGTGCTACACCTCTCATGGAGGTGGAGTCATTAAGTTGGCGTAGTGGGTGAGTTACATTGGCGGGAGCGACATTTTAGTCTTGATGCTTATGGAGTTAGGTCACTGTGAGTTGCCTTACATCAACCTAACTCTGTAGCGTAGACCAGGGCTTATTGTGTAAAGTAATAGAATTATGCCTTTAGATGCATTATTGAAGGTTTAATATTGTTTAAATTTATACAGTTTTTTTCCCAAGCTCAACTTTTTCTGAGTAATTATGTCTTAGGAGTTATTGAGGCCTTCTATTAAGGGACAGGATTTTTCAGTGTTGATTGGAATTTCTATATGGAAATTTTTTTTCTCTTATTCTGCATATTTTTGAAGTTTTGCTGACTCTTTTTTTGGTCATAGAAACAAGTTGAGATTTCAAAGGGAGAAAAAAAAATGGTTCCTTGCTGTTAGTTCTGCAGGTTGCCAGACACAGAAAGATCCACTATCCTGACGAGTTGCTATGTAAGGGAGTGGTTTGTTATTTACTAATGACCAAAACAAACAAACAAAACCTAGTACCAAAAACTTTGTTCTGTGTTTGAACAGCACCTAGTACCATGTTGTCTTGGTGCATGACTGTGGCTCCTAGGCACTACCTCAGAACAGATGAATAATTGAAGGAACAAGAGAGGAAGATTACCATAGTGTTTAAGACCACTAAGAAATAGAACAGAAATGAGATCAAGGGTGAAGAAAAAATATGAAAATTAACTTCAGATCTAGAAAGTTCCTTGCTCATCATGGTTCATTGGTTGAGCTGTCATTGTAGATGTTCTAAATAGAATGGGGTATTTCCTAGCAATATTTTTGCTTTGTTGTTAACGTCATACCTTATATTCAACACCTAGGCATTTGCAGTCTTTACATTCTCTTTCAGTCATGATAACACAGTTGGGGATGGTGAGGGCAGCTTCACTGAAGCACAGCTTTTGTCAGTTGACATCACCAACAAGAAAAAATTTCACCCAGGAGTACTTAGAATAAAGTTTAGCTGTGATGTTGAAAATCTTGATGATTAGAGAATGGCAGAGGCTGAATGATTTTACCGTCTCATGTGCTTAGCAGTTTCTGGTTTGACTGAGACTGAACTCACTAAAATTTACGAAGTCCATTCCAGTTGTCTGGGCTGTATTCTCTTTTTACCTTTAAATCCTTATCATTCAAGTTCAGGGTGTCGTGTGTCCAGAAGAACTCTTATGTAAGAGCACAGTGAAAAAAACAAGGTTATTGTTTACACAAAAATCATCAGAGAAAATCAGATCTTTTCAGGTGAAAGCTTTTCCTTCTTTCTTCCAAATGCTTTATTGGCTTGTATTAAACTCCCTCCTTCGAGACTAATAGCGTGTGAAATAAATCCTGCTTTTTTCATGCTCTTGGATTACACACTAGCACATAGTGGAGTGCTCTTTTGGTGCTCAGAATCCAAAGTGTCTTGCAGGTTTCTAGCACTTAGCCATGTCCACCAGTTTGTGGACATATAAATATTATCCTTTTGGAGTCCCATTTTTCTTTAGCTAACTTGTCTTTTTTGATCATGCTCTCTGCTCCTCACATTTTGACTGCACCAAAATAGAGATTGAGTGAGTCTTTCAGACACGAACAGATTCCTTCAAAACTTTGTACTGCAGAATTAGTAACAAAATAACTTTTGATGACTTTATTTTACAAATCAGATTTTGTTGACAATCCTATAATTCCAACTCTTGAATGAGGTGGTATAAACTGTACAGAAAATGCTTTAACTTGTCAGCAGCTGGCAACGAGTAAGCATTCCCTTGTTCATTGTTTATCAGTATTGCAAATTCTCAGTATGAACATCCATCGGGTGCATCTCATTGAGATGCTTGGCAACTCAGCTCAAAACAATGTTGTATAGTATTATACATTAGCTCATGTAGAGGGTGATCTGATTTTATCTTTGGCCTGAAGTGAGTCTCCCGACGCTTCCCCATAGACATCCAGAATTTTGCACACTTAGCAGCAGTTGTGAATACAGCTTCTGGCAGTTATGGTCTCTGCTGGAGGAATTCCTTCCAGAGCAAAATCTACTGAGTGTAAGTGGTGTTACATTTTATGAGCTGGTAAGAGATAAACAGACCCAAGAAAGTCTTTTAAAAAAAAATTGATTTATGAGTAGGGAAAGGCTTCACGTATGTGTAATGTTTTACAGACCTACAAAGTGGGTTTTCAGCAACCACTTCTGCTGCATATTTGAGGTATTTTTACAGCTGCCTCTTCCCAACCTTCCACCAAATCCGGTGCCCGAAACTGAAGTTTCTAGGAATGCAGATATTTTTCCATCAACTGTTAATTACAGTGAAGCTGTTTTATAGGGACTGATTCACTAGTTCTGTTCATCAATGATCAATTTTCTGTTTTGTATTTCAAGAATTCAGACTCTTGAAGCTAAAGCTGATTATTCAACCTAAAAATAAGCTAACCATTGAGCAGGGGGTGGGGTTGAGGAATGTTTCTGAGGTCACTGTTATGTGATTGGCTGCACTACTGCTAATGTAGCCCAACCAGTCTTGCTCATTGTGGTATATCTTAGGTGTTTCCCACTACTAGAAAGGTTCATTGCATAGTTCAGGGGCTGCAAATATGACCAAATTTCATAGGATATTGAGACTGGCTAATTCTGTGATTTTATGTCCAAGTTGGCATATAAATCCTACAGCATGAATCACTGTTGACAGGAATGTGATGCTTTTGGCCAAGGTTTAGTAGAACAGATTTTCATCCTTGTCCTCAAACTCTCTCACACAGTCAGCAGCTAGATTTTGTGGGGCTTTTTTCTCAAACAAATAGCAATAGTATGATAATTACTCTACCATTTTATTAATTTATCCTAAAGTATCAGCAAATTAAGGGCATTCAAACCTTCAGCCCTTCTACGTGTCTCTTGTGCTAATAGATCTTCTTGCCTTGTACCAGTATATTACCCCTTTATAATAAATTAAGAAATGACAAAGGAAAATATCTCATTGAAATATTTGTAAGGGCTGGGATTTTCAAAGGTACCTATGAATGGTAGGTGCCTTGGGAGTTAGGCACCATACTTCCTTTGTCGTCTTTGAGAATCCCAGCTGAAGAGCACATATATATGTATGTGGGGGGGGGGGGGATTATATATATTTATTTATATATATATAAATTGCACAAACACTACTTGTCAGCTCTGTGCCTAAGGCTGTCTCTACACAAGGAAAAAGAAAAGGAGTACCTGTGGCACTTTAGAGACTAGCACCTTTATTTGAGCATAAGCTTTCGTGAGCTACAGCTCAGTTCATCCGATGAAGTGAGCTGTAGCTCACAAAAGCTTATGCTCAAATAAAGGTGTTAGTCTCTAAAGTGCCACAGGTACTCCTTTTCTTTTTGCGAATACAGACTGACACGGCTGCTACCCTGAAACCTGTCTCTACACAAGGAGAGTTTTACCAGTATTTCCATGCAAGTATTCTTGTACTGATAGTGTTCTCCTAGTGTGGATGCGACTACACTGGCAAGGCTATGCTTTGTACCAGTGTAGTAAACACCATCGCTACAAGCCAAACAAGCTATACCAGTGTCACCGTGCCTTAGTGGGTCACAACTGAGAATACCAAATTCAGGACAAACTGCTGATACCCCCTCCCCTCCCCCCCCAAAGCTGGTGGTTATTCTCCCATAAGATATACCAAATCAGCAACAAAAGTAAACTTCAGTTTCACCACACCGATAAGAAATCAGAAAAGCAGTCTCTGTGTATCACCACCAAAAATACCAGACTTAAGGATGAGTGGTCATTTAAAACCAATTTCATCAACCAAAAAGTTATTCTGATCCCAAAGGACCAGCCACACACCCAAGTCAATAAGTAACTCAGATCTTACCCAGTAATCACTCTGTTGCCTTTTAGTATCTAATATCTAAAGGTTTATTTATAAAAAGAAAGGTGAGACTTAAAATTGGCTGAAGGAATCAAATACATACAATAACTGCAAACTTCTTGGTTCAGGCTTGTAGCAGTGAATAAATTGCTGGCTTGTTAAGTCTCTGGTTGCTTCCAAATCATTGGAAGGTCCTCAGTCCTTTGGTTAGAATGCTCCCATTAGTATAAATCCATAGTCCAGAGGTTGGAGCAGAAAAGAGGCAAAATGGAGATGTTTCCGGGGCCTTTTATAGCTTCTGCCAAGTGGAAGGAACCCATTGCTTCAAACAAAGTGCTCTGCACAGCTTATGGAAAAATGCAAGTAACAAGATGGATTTTGGAGTCACATGTCTGTCTGCTTCGCTTAGCCATAGCAGAGGCCGTTACCCATATGCTAGTTAGAATGTTCACACGAAAGTCCATCAGATGTGGATGGGCATCTTCCATGGCCCATTGTGAGTTAAGTGTACTGTGATGGGCTATTTAACTTGAATAGTCCTTTCATGATGTGTGCAGGCTAAATACCTTGTGGGTATTACCACATGAGCAAACATTGAAATACAAGTACAGAGTTAATATTCATAACTTCAGATACAAAAATGATACATGCAAACAAATAGCATAATCATATTCAGTAAATCATAGCTTTTCTAGTGACACTGTACTTGACACACTTTGTATAAGATCTGTTGCAATTATATAACAGTGGTAGCAACAATGATCTACATGGTCATGTTTAATCATATAATGTCACAACCAGTAAAAGCACAATTTTGCTGGATTAGCTGCATCTACACTAGAGACTTCTGCTGGCACAGCTTATATTGATCAGGATCACATCCTTTCACAGTCCTGGCCGACATAACTATGCCAACAGAATTCTATTGTGTAGATATAGTCAGAAAGACAGGTGTTCACATTGTCATCTTGCCCCTAGAAGGAGGTCCCTCCAGGTTTTGGTTAAAGCACAGTGGCGTGCTCTGTGGTATCCTTATCTATACTAAGAGGAAAATAGAAAGGTGCATAAACTCTGGCAAATGAAGTGTAAAAATATAATCAGGAAGGCCAAAAAAGAATTTGAAGAACAGCTATCCCAAAGACTCAAAAAGTAATAGCAAAAAAATTTTTAAATATATCAGAAGCAGGAAGCCTGCTAAAAAGCCAGTGGGGCCACTGGATGATCAAGATGCTAAAGGAGCACTCAAGGACGATAAGGCCATTGCGGAGAAACTAAATGAATTCTTTGCATCTGTCTTCACGGTTGAGGATGTGAGGGAGATTTCCAAACCTGAGCCATTCTTTTTAGGTGACAGATCTGAGGAACTGTCCCAGGCTGAGGTGTCATTACAGGTGGTTTTGGAACAAATTGATAAACTAAACAGTAATAAGTCCCCAGGACCAGATGGTATTCACCCAAGAGTTCTGAAGGAACTCAGATGTGAAATTGCAGGACTAACTACTGTCATCTGTAACCTATCATTTAAATCAGCTTCTGTACCAAATGACTGGAGGATTGCTAACGTGATGCCAAATTTTAAAAAGGGCTCCAGAGGTGACCCCAGCAATTACAGGCCAGTAAGCCTGACATCAGTACTGGGCAAACTGGTTGAAACTATAGTAAAGAACAAAGTTGTCAGACACATAGATGAACATAATTTGTTGGGGAATAGTCACCATGGTTTTTGTAAAGGGAAATCATGCCTCACCAATCTTCTAGAATTCTTTGAGGGGGTCAACAAGCATGTGGATAAGGGGGATCCAGTGGATATAGTGAATTTAGATTTTTCAGAAAGCCTTTGACAAGGTCCCTCACCCAAGGCTCTTTAAGCAAAGCAAGCAGTCATGGGATAAGAGGGAAGGTTCTCTCATGGATTGGTAGCTGGTTAAAAGATAAGAAACAAAGGGTAGGAATAAATGGTCAGTTTTCAGAATGGAGAGAGGTAAATAGTGGTGTCCCCCAGGGGTCTGTACTGGGACCAGTCCTATTCAACATATCCATAAATGATCTGGAAAAAGGGGTAAACAGTGAGGTGGCAAAATTTGCAGATGATACAAAACTACTCAAAGTAGTTAAGTCCCAGGCAGACTGCAAAGACCTACAAAAGGATCTCTCAAAACTGGGTGACTGGGCACCAAAATGGTTGATGAAATTCAGTGTTGATAAATGCAAAGTAATACACATTGGAAAACATAATCCCAACTATACATATAAAATGATGGGGTCTAAATTAGCTGTTACCACTCAAGAAAGAGATCTTGGAGTCATTGTGGATAGTTCTCTGAAAACATCCACTCAATGTGCAGTGGTAGTCAAAAAAGCAAACAGAATGTTGGGAATCATTAAGAAAGGTATAGATAATAAGACCGAAAATATCATATTGCCTCTACATAAATCCATGGTACGCCCACATCTTGAATACTGTGTGCAGATGTCGTCACCCCATCTCAAAAAAGATATATTGGAATTGGAAAAAGTTCAGAAAAGGGCAACAAAAATTATTAGAGGTATGGAATGGCTGCCGTATGAGGAGAGATTACTAAGACTGGGACTTTTCAGCTTGGAAAAGAGACAATTAAGGGGGGATATGATAGAGGTCTATAAAATGATGACTGGTGTGGAGAAAGTAAATAAGGAAGTGTTATTTACTCCTTCTCATAACACACAAACTAGGGACCACCAAATGAAATTAATAGGCATCAGGTTTAAAACAAAAGGAAGTATTTTTTCATACAATGCACAGTCAACCTGTGGAACTCCTAGCCAGAGGATGTTGTGAAGACCCAGACTATAACAGGGGTCAAAAAAGAACTAGATAAATTAATGGAGGATAGGTCCATCAATGGCTATTAACCAGGATGGGCAGGGATAGTGTCCCTAGCCTCTCTTTGCAAGGAGCTGGGAATGGGCAACAAAGGATGGATCACTTGATGATTACCTCTTCTGTTCATTCCCTCTGGGACATTTGGCATTGGCCACTATCGGAAGACAGGATACTGGGCTAGATGGACATTTGGTTTGACCCAGTATGGCCGTTCTTATGGCTGTTCTGTGGTAAAATAGATTCTTCTGTCCCCAAGTGCTGTTGATCCAACACCTCTGACCTGTACTCTTGCCAAAACAAAAACAAACAAGCCAAAAAACACCCACTGTGTCAATGCAGCCAGTGTTTATATTTCTCTAAAGTGATACTTTGGCTCTGAAATACCCATGTGACATAACCGGATACCTGCACTTTTTATTGAGTAACATACTACTGAATTTGGATAGAGACTAATAAACGTGGAAAATATTTCCCCAAACGAAGCAGTAAAAAACTAGGAGTAGAAACTAAATTTCTAAAATATGAATAGTGAAATACTCTTGAGTCATAAGTATGCAAATAAAAGAGACGAGAGCATGACATCAGTAACCCAAGTAACCTTTATTTTTCTGAGCACTCCTATTTTAATTATAAGAAAAACCTGGTAATTTATGCACAACTAAATCAGACTGACCTAAATTCTTTTCCTGATCTTGTGCTAATCACTAGGGAAATCTAGGTAAAGTTGTGTTGTCCTGAAATTGAGCTTTGCTGCGATCAAGAAAGCCTGTCGTGTACGATCCCTTCAGCCTGCAGATGACTAGAAATTAATGTGCAGATATTAGAGCCCTTGAGCAGCTGCTTATACAGACATAGAGAGCAGGCATTGAGTCACAAAGAATATTTCGAAGAATGGAGAATATAAGTAAGCTATAAAGAATCAAGTCAAATGTGATGAGCTCATTCATACTATAAATTTGTAATTCTTACCTTTTAATCCAAAATTGGATCTTCCTAAAATATATAGACATTTCTTCAATATATTTTGACCTGAAATAGGAATCCACGGTACACTTAATCTCACAAGGAAGACTTTGAATAATGGTCAACTTCTGATGAGGGATTGTAACATTAACAGATTAACATAAATAGCTGGCTTCTGTTCATTTCTTCACTTACAGTATTTCTTAGGCTCTAAGCCAGAGGTGGGCAAACTACGGCCCGCGGGCCCATCCTGCCCAGCCCCTGAGCTCCTGGCTGGGAGGCTAGCCCCTGGCCCCTCCCCCACTGTCCACCCTCCCTTGTAGTTGTGTCACCGCGCGGGCAGCGTGGCTTGCACCCGCACGCCTCCCAGGTTTAAATAAGCCAGGTTTCCAATAAGCCTGTCCTGCCGCTCTGAGTGGCAAGGTAAGGGGGCAGGGGGAGGGGGGCTTGGGTAAGGGGCAGGAGGTCCCGGGGGGCAGACAGAGGGCAGTTGGATGGGGCAGAAGTTTGGGGGGCGGATGGTCAGGAGACAGGGAATGGAGGTGTTAGATAGGGGGCGGGGTCCTGGGGGGGCAGTTAGGGATGGGGGTCCCAGGAGGGGGCGGTCAGGGGACAGAAGGGGGGTTGGATGGGTCGGGAGTCCTAGGGGGCCTGTCAGGGGCAAGGGTGTGTATAGGGGTCGGGGCAGTTGGGACCCAGAGTGGGGGTTTTGGATAGGGGGTGGGGTCCGGGGGGGGGGGCGGTTAGGAGTGGGGAGTCCTGGGAGGGGGCGGTCGGGACAAGGAGCAGGGGGGTTGGATAGGTCGGGAGTTCTGAGGGGGGAGGGAAGTGGGAGAGGGCGGATAGGGGATGGGGGCCAGGCTGTTTACGGAGGCACAGCCTTCCCTACCTGGTCCTCCATACCATTTTTGTGGCCCTTGGGCCAAAAAGTTTGCCCACCCCTGCTCTAAGCACTTAAAGTCATGGCCGGTCTTTTGTATGTAGCAGGTATAAAAGACATGTTTATATCAGAGCCTTGTGATATATCAGTGGGTCCTACCCCTTCATCATATAAATCTTTGCGCACAGTGTTCTGATCTGGGTGTAAGTAGGCAGTCTGCAGATTTAGCTAGAGAAAAATCATAGAATCTAGAATCATAGAAATGTATCCTGAATTCTTAAGCCATTCCTGTTCCATATTAACATAACAAGGCAGAAAATCAATAAGAGATTACTTCTTTACGAGATACTTTCTCAAATCTACCTGGCTCCCTCACATGTGCACACAAGAAAAACCATATGAAGGCTAGCATGTTAAATGAAACAAAGCATTAGCTACTGGCTTCTCCTGACTTTGTTTCTATTAGATCACATGCTTTGAAATAAATCTCACTCTTTTCCAAACCCTTCCATTATTTTACTCATCCAAATAAGGAATGTGCTGCTGAAACAGGACAGGAAGCCACTTCAGTTCCAAGTGAAAGGCTTATTTATTCCAGCAATTGTTCTCGTCAAATCTAAGGTGGCTTCCAGTTTTTATTGAGCTACCCAAAGAAACAGTGCAACAACAACAAAAACATAACCAAATGAAGACCTGAAGAAAGCTCTGTGTAGCTTAAAAGCTTGTCTCTTTTGCCAACAGAAGTTGGTCCAATAAAAGATATTACCTCAACCACCTTGTTTCTCTAATATCTTGGGACCAACACAGCAACAATAACACTTCAAATAACCAAATGATGTGAAGTGGGGAGTGAAATTTGTCCAGGATACAAGTTTAAAATAACAGCATATAGATCTCTAGGCTGTTGTATTCTGCTGCCCATTACTGTAGTATCTCAGCAGGGTGTAGTGTACTTACAGGACAGAAGTGAAGTTCCCCATGTCTCCGCTTTACAAGGCAATACACGTGTCACAAATTGGTGAGTTAAGGGGAGAAGAAGATGCCAATATAATACTATTACCTGAGTGGAGTAGTAACCAAACTTATTGAGACCATAGGAAGAGAAGGGCTTCTGATAAGCTTTTAATGTTAACCTGTAGGACGATTTAAATCTATCTTTTAAAATCTAGTATTCCTATCCAGAAAAACCCTTCAGCCTTCTGTACTGTTCTCTGATCTCTGTCCTTTCCTACTGAATTGCTTGGGACACTGAGTAATTCCCTCTTTCTTTTATTTAATGTTAGACTGTTGACTGTGAGCGAGGTCTGTTTGTTCTCCTGATTTGTAAACACCTGTCACACCATGGTCTTTTCACAACTGGTTTCTGTAAATCAGTTTTCCAGAGAACCCAGTGAGGCGTTCATCAAAAATGTGACTATCTTCCATTAAGTATTATGAATCTTTCTTTGTTTTTTTCAAACTGCAATGAAACAGTCTAGGTTAAGTTCCTTGTAAGGACGTTGTATGTGGTCAGAGTCCCAGGGTGTCTTAAAGGAGCTTTGCGACTCTGGGCTATTCTAAATGCTGTGGAAACAATAATCCGTACTAGAAGACTTGCACTGTATGAAGACTTTGTACCTTGTGCAGACGGATGTCTTTGTGGACAGCTATACAAATTCACTGTGTGGATAGCATGCTGAGTTTTCATAGTATCATAGAAGATTAGGGTTGGAAGAGACCTCAGGAGGTCATCTAGTCCAACCCCCTGCTCAAAGCAGGACCAATACCAAAATCATCCCAGCCAGGGCTTTGTCAAGCTGAGCCTTAAAAACCTCTAAGGACAGAGATTCCACCACCTCCCTAGGTAACCCATTCCAGTGCTTCATCACCCTTCTAGTGAAATAGTGTTTCCTAATATCCAACCTTGGCCTCCCCCACTGCAACTTGAGACCATTGCTCCTTGTTCTGTCATCTGCCACCACTGAGAACAGCTGAGCTCCATCCTCTTTGGAACCCACCTTCAGGTAGTTGAAGGCTGCTATTAAATCCCCCCTCAGTATTCTTTTCTGCAGACTAAACAAGCCCAATTCCTTCAGCTGCTCCGCGTAAGTCATGTGCCCTAGCCCCCTAATCATTTTTGTTGCCCTCCGCTTGACTCTCTCCAATTTGTCTACATCCTTTCTGTAGTGGGGGGACCAAAACTGGATGCAGTACTCCAGGTGTGTAAAATAAAGTGCCAAATAGAGAGGAACAATCACTTCCATCAGTCTGCTGGCAGTGCTCCTACTAATGCAGCCCAATATGTCATTAGCCTTCTTGGCAACAAGGGCACATTGTTGACTCATATCCAGCTTCTCATCCACTGTAATCCCCAGGTCCTTTTCTGCAGTTTGGGTTTATACAGTACAATATATGCACAGTATTAATATGTTCTTAGAGAAAGGGAGTTGACTGGTTCTGGAAGAAAAGTTTAATCAAAGTTTTTTATACCTGTTACTAATTTTTCAGTGATGGTACTTATTATTATTTAGATTATAGTAGAGCCTGTAGCTCTTTCCAAACTCAAAGAAAGCCACACTTCCTGCCATGAAGAGGTGTAGAATGAGAAATTGAAATACAGATTGAGGGAACTACCCTCTGTCAAGATGGAACTGACTTGCCTTCCTAGACCTGGCAACTTGACAATTTGGTTTGCTTAATCCAGTGTGTGTCAGTGAACTTCAGTGTTTTGACCCTATACCTTACAGTATTCCTCATAAACAAGTCATCAGCTCGTCCTGGAGAGAAGCCACAGCTTAAATTATCTTCTAGACAGTCCATCCAAATCTCTTTACAGCAGGTTCCAGCTGTTGCAGGAAAATGTCTGTGGTGAGTTTCAGCTGTCTTGAAATGGTCACCGTGACCCCAGTTGCTGGTATCACTCAAATCCTGACCAGTCCTACTTGAAAATTACTTATTACTCCCAGCATCTCTACAGACACTAAGAATTTTAACCATCATGATAAGCTATGGTACTTTGCGCTCCATGGAGATGAAAGGAAACATCCATTAGTATAAATGGACAAACTGGTTTCTATCATATGTAAAATAAATATATTTTGGGTCAGATTGGGGTGTAAAAGCAAATATATCTTTAATGCTAGCTTTAGGAATTGCACTGGAATCTTTAACAAAATTCCAATAGGCCAGAACTATAAAAGCAGATGACAACATTTTAGATTTAACTTGCTTGTTACAACCACTGAGCGTATGTCTACACTGTAATAAAAGACCGGTGGCATAGCTGCGGCTTGCCCAGGTCGACTGACTCGGGGTTGCAGGGCTAAAATTTGCAGTGTAGACTTTCAGGCTTGGGCTGGACCATGGGCTCTGAAATCTGGTGATTAAGGTTGGCCACAGAGCCCGGACTCCCTACCAGCCTGAGTCAGTTGACCCAGGCTCTGAGACTCAGAGCTGTGGGTTTTTCATTGTGGTGCAGACCTATCTCAATAGGTTTATGAATTCATCTCTGTTAAATGGTTAAGAGAGTTGTATTTTTCAGGTTGTACCTTTGAAACATGACTGCCTTGATTCCATGTGATTTGTTAGTCATTTTATGTTTGAGATGATATTCAGCATACAAATATGATGAAATCACAAACCTTAATCTCCAGGCTTTTGTTTGTTCTTGCACTTTGCTAAATTAAACCTAATGAACACATTACGACTTAGGGAGGAAGGTTAGAAACTCCCAGGGCGACTTCAGATCTGTTTCTGCAGATCAGATCCAGAATGTTTTACAGGAATATTTTTGGGTAGTGGTAAGGTCAGTGCAATCTAATTGAGATCTCTAGCCTTCCACTGCCTGGAAGATAGAGAGCTGCAAGTTCCCTTTGCCCACAGTACCTGCTCCTTAGATGGTAACAGCAGCTGCATATAAAATACAAGAATTTAAATGAGCTGGGATGAATGTAATTTTCATCCCTTGTGGGATGAGGAGCTTGTTTCTCTAGCCAGCAGGACAGAGCCAAAACTTCACTGCCATGTCCTTGTGCATCTGAGTTCCCAGCTGCCACTTAACTCAGTCCACTAGATAGCACAAGGTCAGTAAGCCCTCCAGTGATTGTTTAAAGGTCCCATGATTAGAAAGATTAATATTTCATGTTCCTCTTCCTAAGGCCCTGTATTTAATATACTCAAATACCCATTTATTTTGAATAGATCTTGTAATGAGATTGTTTGGAATACAAGTGGCTATCAAGCTCTCTAGTAGGCATGTTCTTCCATCTTATCCAGTGCAGAAGCTGTACAATGATTGAGCCTAGATGATCCAGGAGGTCACGGAAGTAGTTGCTTCTCCAACAGGGTAATGGCATTCCTATTGCAAAAGACTTCTAGAGAGTAGATTGTGGGTTGGGGGAAAATGTGATTAGTAGGGCACCATGAATCCATTAAATCCAGATGAAAAGACGTATGAAGTATGCCCTTTGCTCCTGAAACCTGATCCCTCTGAAGTCAATGGAAAGACTCTTATTGATTTTGACAGCTTTTTGATCAGGTTCTCAGTGAGCACTTTTGAAGATCAATATCTTTTGATGCTGTTAATTTTCATTTTAGATTACTTTGACCCAGGTGTGGCTAGATCTCTTGACAAAGGTCAGTCTTTAAATGAGAATAATTTTATTGAATTACAGTAGAAAAAAATTACGACTTTTCTGTTTGTTTTCCAGACTCATTGTCCCAGAGCAGCCAAGAATATTTTTCTTCAATGTTTTTAAATGTGTGGGGCAAAAAACTTGCATCAGATTTCAGCCTGAATTTGGCACTTCCTGACTGACTATTCATAAATCCCTTTAAAATCAGGGTTTGTTTATAACAAAAATGTAGCATGCTAATGCAACCATGTCTTTCGCAGCATGAATGGTATCACTGCAGTATGGACAGAGGAAGGTTCCCAATATATTTATTATTGTAAAGAGCTCATTGAGATAACAAAATGATCAAGTGAGCTAAATATTGTATGATGGAAGAATTTCAAAGTTGTCATTAGGAGGCGCATTTGTGGAGAGAGAGAAAGCTCTCTGGGTTTAATTTTCTGTGTAAAGAATGATGGAAGGGTGACTGCTGCTCTCTAACTATTATTACATTGATGCAATAAACTGAGTAAATGACCACAATTGTGGTGTAGCACTGTAATAAATCATTTATCTGTCCACATTCTTTCATTGCTCAGATAAAAATGCAATACAGAGGAATCCTGTATGTTTGAATTTGTGCAAGTGTTTGGGAAAGCAGAGCACCACTATCCAAACATGTTTGCCCACGGCACTTGGAAAACATCAGAGGGTTCCTGATGACCAGGCCTGGTGAGGAGCTCTGTTTTACATCTTGCCTAAAAGATGTCATCTCCAGCAACAATGCCAGTGCCTTGGTTCAGTATTGAAACTCAGAAAAAATGCAGTCAGCAACACCACTCTCTGCACTATCAGGGTTTTCCTTGACTTTCCATCCAAGTGTTGACCAGGCCTAATTTGATTTAGCTTGTTGAGATATTATCAGATCCCATAATATGATATGGCTGCAGATGGAGACTTTATATAGGGAAGATTTAGGGCTTGTCTACGCTTAAAATGCGATAGCAGCACAGCTATACTGCTGCAGCTGCACCAGTTCAGCATAGACACTTGCCTATGCCAACGGGAGAGGTTCTCCTGTTGTTATAGGTGATCTGTCTCCTCAAGTGGCGATAGCTGGGTTGATGGAAGAAATCTTCTGTCAGTCTAGCACTGTCTGCACCATGGGGTAGATCGGCTTAACTACACCATTCAGAGACCCAAGTAACATAGTTAAGCTCACTTAATTTTCTAATGTAGATCAGGCCTCCAGAGAGCAATTTTTCTGCTGACGGAGGAAGCAGTTGTAGTCTTTATAGATTGAGCATCTGACTGAGAGTCAAAAACTCTTGAGTTGTAGGTTGTCATGTGCACATAACTTTACCTCTGTGTCTGTCTCCACATCTGTAAAGTAGGAGAAATAATATTTATAATGCCAGTTTGTGATAAGCTGCTGTAAGGGTGAGGGAGCACCTCCCCTTCCCTTGTGTGCGCACAAAAGAGCTTATCACAACTTATCCTGGAGTGCATATATCTAATTGAGCCACTGTGAGGCTTAATTAGTGAATATTTGTACAGCTCTTTTAAAATGTAGAGAACTTTATAGCTTGATTTCAGCTGTCCATCACCTCTGGAAATAGGCTCTGGGTATCTCAGTTGAGCCACTCAAAATTTGCAGACACTTCTGGGGGAGAAAAGGGGGAGTAGGTAGCAATTTGTTCCAGCTCACAAAGCATTACTGTGTGAACTAGGATAAACCCTGCCCTCCTGTCGCACCCTGTCTTATGCTTTCGCCGCAAGACTATCTTTCCCCTCCTGAGTCACCCCGTGTAAATGTAGTCAGCAACCAGCAGTGTTTCTACGGCGGAGTATAGTGCATGAAATGCTATTCATCTATTTATTGTAGAGGTTTTTTTCCTTTTATCTCTATAGCTATCTAATATCGATTCAAATTTTCTACCTTTAATTCTCCTACCCCCCTTGGCTGGGGGAGAGGAGATTGTTTAAAAAACAAAAAAAACCTCCAGTATTTAGAAAGGAGCCCCAGCCTGATACCAAGGAGATTCTTGCTACTTGAACTCACTTTTTTAAAGGAGACCTACAAAGGATATTTTATTTAAATAGGGTTTATGCACTTCTTTTTTTGCTTCTTTATAAGGTATTTAAAAAAAAAAATCTCTGAAGGGTTTAATTTCTAGAGCAGGTTTCTTTCCTTGCTTGTTTTTACCTTAGAAATAAGCAGGCAGAAGTGCCAAGTTTAGTCTTCCCTGATTTCACAGAAGTATCCTTTTAAGGGTCCCAGAGCACGTTTGTGGAGGGATAACACTTTGAAGGGCTCCGTGGGGTATACCTTTAACAAAGTCCATCTTTTTATTTAAAAGTTTAGTTATTAAATTAGGTCTTAATAAAACAACTCATAAAATTTTACAGTGTGCATCTGTCTACACTGCAGTGGAGAGCATGCTTCCCAGTGTGAATAGACAGATACACTAGCAGGGCTAGAGCCTGCATGCTAAAAATAGCAGTGTGGATGTTGTGGCTCCCAAAGAGATTCAGAGGAGGCCCCCGAGCGTAGACCTAGGGGGTTGGATGGGCTTGAGAGCCTGAGCTGCTGCCCAAGCCGCAGTGTCCACACTGCTATTTTTAGCATACTAGCTTGAGCCTTGCTAGCACAAGTCTGTCTACTGGCATTGGGAGGTTTACTCCCCACTGTGTAGACATACCCCTAGAGCAGTGGTTACCCAACTTTAACAACCTGTGAACCCCTTTCACTAAAATGTCAAGTCTCGCGAACTCCCTCCTAAAAATGAATATTTCCAGGGATTTTCTCCTTTACCTGAATATAAATGATAAAAGCAGTGATCTTGGAAAAATAAAATTTGTTTTTGACATTCTTATTACACGCTATTTATTATTATTTATCGTTATAGTATTTTTATTACATTATGAAAACTGCAACAATCTTCCAAGGTCTCACTTTCATAGCTTGTATCACTTTGAATAAGCCTGTTATAAGACAAGGCTCCTATGTTTCATCAAGGAGTTTCAGATGTGAAACAGCATGAAGGGATTTAAGAAGCCAACTCGGAGAGTTCCTCCTACACAAGCATTCAGGTCTTGAGTAGTCCGGGCAAACAATGCATGTTACAATAAAGCTTAAAGTTGTTCATAATAATAATTTTAAAAACAATACTAGCTGCCTATTTAATTTTAAAAGCAGCAAAAAATATCCACCTCCCTTTCCATTTCTTATAAGGAGTCTTGAAGTTTAAATCTTCTCAGTGTGATGCTTGCTTTGATCTGCTTAGCTCTTGGAATTCCAGGGGCTCTGTGCTGCTGGCCCTAGGGTTCCCTTTAGGCCTTCTCTGCATCATAACCCCACCTCAAAGGCATAAACCTAATTTTTTCCCCCGTGGGCTACCTTTAAAACCGAATGTTGTCTAACTAATCCAGTAAAATTACCCAATGTACTCAGAGGCTCCCTAGACCTATTGCTTTTTGGCATTACAATGCCTAGGACAACCCTGTTTCACCCATCAGGATTACATAAGCACTTTAACTGAAATTCATAAGTAAAACCATTAATCAGAGATGTTCCAGACAGATTATTTCAAACATACAGAAGCAGGGCTCAGTGCCCCATTACATCATCTTTATTTGTTTGCATTTTAAAGCAGCAGCTTTGACCTGTTAGTTGAATTCAGACAAAGATGGTTGTCATGTGTAGTTCTGTAAATGATTAATCCTGTTCCATGAGACCACCTTCAGTAATAAATATGAAGGCGTTGGAAGTGGCTTCAGAGTTAAAAATGCATTAAGATTTGCAATTAGACTAGAACTAAAATCCCTTAGTTAAACACTTTGAGTGAATTCAGTCTACAGTTTTTTCACACTAGTCCTTCCTAGGTCATTACGGTTTTCTGTGTGTTTTTTTCTTACATGATTTGTTTGGTCGAGGAAGAATTTTAAAATGCGCCCTTAGCAAATTTTTTCTTGAGAATCTTCCTCCCTCCCTCGTCCCTTTTGATTAGAATAATCCAGTCCACACAGCCACCAAACTCTCTATCTGCACAGAGAGCCTGTTGAGCTGGAGGAGCAGATTAGCCAACTGGGGAGGCTCTGAGGAATGCTGGGATAGATAGGGCTGTGTGGGGTCAGGGAGAAGATGGGAGTTGGATAGCTGATGAAAAATCATTTGGTTCTGCTGCCTTGACTGTCCAATGCAGTGAAGAACTGAGAGCCTTGAAAGACTTAATATGTAAAATTTCAAAACTAAAAATCAATCAACTTGTGTAACAGAGGGATTTTATTCCTGCTTTAACTACAGATATCAAGGCAACCTAAATAATACTTAGTACTGTTCATCTGCAGATCTCAAATATACAAACACCATTCTCTAAATGACCATTTCCCAAGTTTTCCACTAAAGCTGCCCTTGACCTTCAGCTGAAGACCATTGTGCATGAGGAAATTGATTTATGCTGGTCCTATGGGTGGTTGCTTGAGGCAGCTTTTATTGGACTTTGGTAAATGAGCTAACCATGAAATCCATTTTCCTCGCCTGCTGGTGCCAGACTCCTTCAGTTATGTTACTTGCACTGTTGGCACAAGCATGTGATCAAACCGAGTTATCAGTCAGTAGTCACAGGCTGTGTGGTGGTCAAGGTGCCTCTTGCTGCTAGGATCCTGATTGTCCCTTGGAATTTTGGTTGGTTGGTTTGTTTGTTTTAAATTTGGAATAGGAAGGACTAGCTGGCAATGAACCTGTGAAACCAATGAGAATGGCAGTAGGTTTCTGATGAAAGCCATTAGATTAACTCTTGGACCTGAAGCTAGGATCTGAGACACAGGAATATGGCCATTTATCATGTGAGGTGAAACAATAGGGGAAACTTTTTAAACAGGACAAGGAATCACTTATTAAATCAGATTTAAGGAAGGAAGTATGGACTTTCCATGGAACTGGTGGGTGTACTCTCATTGATACTGAACATTTCTCCTGCCTGCCATATTGACTGGCTGGTTCACTCCCAGTTTGGCAGTTTCTTCCTCATAATTGACTGTTTCCTAAATTACCACCCTAACATAGTTCTCCTAGGTCACCTGACTGCAGTGCCTCCCTAGTTTTGCTGCTGAATGCTTCCTTACTCATTAAAGGCCAAATCCAACATCTCTGACAATGATGTAAGGCCAGAGCAATACTACTGAAATCAGTGAAGTTTCTGTGGCTTTACAAGGTGTGTAATTGAAGAACAGAATTTGGCCATGAATATGGTCTTAAGTGTGTGATGGTCTTTCGCCAGCTATGTTACATTTATTCTGTGTCACATCACAAAGAAATAGCTTAACTATTATTGATGGTTTGTAAATTAGATTAGTTCTTTTACAAATTCTGTATGGCTGAAATATTGCCAGAGGGAAATGTTTAGCAATGTTGGGGGGGAGGGTGGGGAGTGTCTGTGTCTTTTAAGCGCCTTATGCAACCTGCAGGATGTAAAAGCTTTTTTTATTTGGGTTTTTTCCTGCTAAATTTCCCCTCCGGCCACATTACAGGAATCACAGCCAAATGGCAGCAGACTGTCTCTACCATCCTCCACATTTTGCAAACTTTATATTTCATTATAGCTACTAATTAGCAATAATTTATCATCTATTGATGAGTTGCTGTGAAAATGAGGGGCAGGGATGCAGGTTTATAAAACAGCCTATGATGGTATTAAAATCCCAAACTATAACTTATTTTAGGAACATGAGGTTATATTGTTTGGTCTCCTCTGATTTATCCAAGCAGAAGGTAGTAGAGAATAGTCAAGTTTTCTCTAATCCCATTTGAGTCATTATTTATCATCATGGATATAGACCGTTCAAAGAGGCATGACAACTCTCACCTGTTGGGATTGAAAGCCAGGCTGCAGCATTTAGCCTTGCTCCCCTCTTTGTGGCTAGCCACTTCCCTGGGGCATATTTCCACTTCTTCTCCAATCCCTTTGGAATGATTTGCATCTTGAGGGCTCTCAGATGGAGCAGTCCCTATACTACTGCTTCAGGTGGCCTTTATGTATCCCCACCTTCAGGATCAAATCACCTATGCCATAAGCTTCCAAAGTCCTCTGTTAAGCAGGGTCCACTCTCTGCTCCCTCCACTTGTGGAGGGTGCTGAGGGTAATAAATGGGGGAGTAGTCCCAGTTGCCCTTCAGTTTATCCTAACCATTGAGGGAGCAGTGAGAGGGGATTGTATCCAGTGTCTTCAGTGCCTGCTCTGTTGGTTTTCCTTTATTTCTTCCCTTCTAGCAGGAGTGGGGGAAGCAGCGCTATCATTGTTTGTAATTAGTTTTTCTAGGTATGTCTGCACTTAAAATGCTACAGCTGCGCTACAGCAACGCTTCAGTGTAGACCCTATCTATGCTGATGTGAGAGTTTCTTTTGTCGCATAGGTAATCCATCTCCCTGAGAGACAGTAGCTAGGTTGATGGAAGAATTCTTCCATTGACCTAGCAGTTTCTACTCTGGGACTTAGGCCTGGTCTACACTAGAAATTTACTTTGGTATAAATACATCTCTCAGGGTTGTGAAAAATCCTCACCCCTGAGAGATGCTGCTAAAAGAATTCTTCCATCGACCTAGTTACTGCCTCTCAGGGAGATGGATTATCTACGCCAATTGGAGAAGCCCTCCTGTTAGCGTAGGTCAGCGTTCTCAAACTTCATTGCACCGTGACCCCCTTCTGATAACGAAAATGACTGTATGACCCCAGGAGGGGGGACCGAAGACCAAGCCCCTCGCCCCAGGCAAGGGTCCAAAGCTGAAGCCAAAAGGCGTCTGCCCGGGGCGGGGGGCATGTAACCTTAGCCCTGTGTGATGGGGCTTGGGCTTGGGCTTCAGACTTGCTGGGGTCCAGGGCCAACACCAGCTTTGGCGACCCCACTCAAATGGGATCGCAACCCACTCTGGGGTCCCAGCCCACAGTTTGAGAACCCCCGGCGTACGTTGTGTGTATACTGCAGCACTGTAGTGGCGCAGCTGCAAGAGTGCAGGGTTTTAAGTGTAGATGTACCCTTAGGTCGTCTTAACGATGCAGCTCAGGAGTGTGGATTTTACACACCCCAAGAGATGCAGCTAAATTAACCTGATTTTCTAGTGTAGACCAGATGTCAGTGAATCAGCCTTTCTTAACAGAAGAAAAAGAAGAGGAGGAGGCCCATGTGGCCTGGGCATCATATGGACCAGCAAAGGCAGAGGGCTGCCTCACACAATCCTGCTGCTGAGTGAGATTTCTTGAGGCCTGGTCAACTAATGGAATCTTTGCAAGGGCCATGGACAATCTGTCCTTTAGCAGGTAACTCCAAATGATGGTTTCCTACAAAAATGCGTCTCACTTGTTCAGCTAAACAATTCAAAATCTGTTTGGAGAGGAGGTTTTAAGCATGCACGCATACTCTGATGGTTTGTTTGCAGTTGATGTCACGTGATAGTACATTGCTGATGCCCCCAGGCAGAATGCATTTTGCCCTGGACTGCTCCCATCCCTCTGGCCAATAAGAAATGTTATTTCTCTGAAGGGAGTAAATTTTACAGTATAATGCTTTAAAAATAATGCACACACAATATGGTCCCCACACAGATTGAATTATTGAAAGTTGTTGAACTAAACTTTTTAGCTAATATTAATGTGTACTGTGAATAAAAATTAGTTGGCATTTTAAAAATTAAAGCGGAAGCAAATGCAGTAGTATGAGAAATCTGGATCTCCTGTTTCAAAGTTGGGATGCAGCAGGTCTGTGCGTAAGAGGAAGTGTGCATGTGACATGCTGCTAAAGTCAATCTCCTGTGATAATGGGAAAGATGATAAAGTAATTTTACGTGAACCATATGAATATTACACTAGGTATTGTGCCACCATTCAGCAGCCTTGTCTGGTGCTAATTATGTCATCAGTTATATGAAATGAAAGAGGGACTAGCTCTAACCTTGCACCCAAATATTAACCCGAGTTCCTTAGTTTATTTTAGACAGTAATTGAAAATGTCCAATGAACGGAAAACCTGTAGGTTTTGCCATGGGCAAAATGAGTTACTCCAGAGATGTGACAACCAGGGACCAAACCTTAGTCAAGACAAAATTAAAAATCATTCTGTTCCCTCTTCCTCTTTTTAACAGAAACTCCTTTTAGACTAACAGCTGAGATCTAAACTATATTGCAGTAAGCAAATATTTCACTGTGGCAGCTAGTGGACATCCTGTTGCACTAATTACTGTCCCCTGCATTCTCTTTGGATTTCATTCCTGTTCCCATAGAACATACGTACTAATGTGTTACTGGGATGATTGTGTGTCAAATTGATTGGGGAGAGGGAAATACATTGAATGGTTCATGTTCCATGTAAAAGGCACAAAGTAGACATTTTCAGTATAATTCCTGTACAGTCTCCTGGCTGGAGTATATATGAATGTGAGATCTGTTCTGTTTGAACAGTTAAAAGATTAGAATTATCCATGTAGTTTCATAGTAAAATTTCACTGCATCTGATAGTACACAAAAACTTTTTAAATAGTTCTAAGAAATAAGTCCTATTAATGAGATAAATTCTATATCTCCTCTGAGCTGTAGTGACTAGTCCAGTGTTGTGAGTCAGGCATATTCCTAGAGTACAACCTCAGAATTTATTGGTGTTGATTATTTTTGGCTTAGCTACTAACCATTTAGCTATAAATCACCTTGCATTTTTTTAACTGGTTTAATCCAGCAAATAATGAAGCATGTCATGTTCACTGTCCCCTCCTGTTTGAATTCCACCACCAAAGATTTATTATTGTGATGCAACGAGTCTGTCATGGCAATTGCTATACATACATCTGCTGCCGCCTATATATCTGCTGAGTAATTCCAGTACCATTACTTCACCTTTGCTGTTAATTGCACTACTGCCTCATGAGAGAGAGAGAAAGGTTTGAATTGGAGACTGACCTCCACTTGGGACAGTGAATAGAAGCTGCTGCCTATGCTGTTCCTGTTCTGGGGATCCATAGAGACTTCTTTTTCTAGGGCTCTCTATATTCCAGCACTCAGTTTACTGTCACAAAAATTATTAATGATAAAAACACACTGATCGTAGTGCCTGAGGTCTGAGAAGGAGCAGCGTCCAGACAGGTCTGTTGTTGCATAGATATTGGTTGTCTATATTCTGTGGAAAAAATATAATTAGGCAGCAAGGCTGCATGTGGTGAGACTTCACTGTGAGGCCTGGCCTATACCTAAAAATTAGATTGACCTACCTATGTCACTTAAGGATATGAAAAATGTGGTGCCCGAGCCTCATAGGTAGATCGACCTGATCCCCGATGTAGATGTGGCTAGTTTGGTGGGAAAATTCTTCTATCGACCTAGCTACCGCCTCTTGGAAAGATGGATTACTACATTGATGGGGAAAAAACCTTCCGTCAGTGTAGGAAGGGCCTATACCATGGTGTTACAGCACAGTGTAGACATATCCAAAGAGAGGAAGAATGGAGTGTAAATGTCTTCTTCAGGTGACTAAACCTTGAAACAAAGCTGATACATTATAATAGCAAAAAGAAAAGGAGTATTTGTGGCACCTTAGAGACTAACCAATTTATTTGAGCAATTAAATTGGTTAGTCTCTAAGGTGCCACAAATACTCCTTTTCTTTTTGCAAATACAGACTAACACGGCTGCTACTCTGAAACCTGTCATTATAATAGCAAAAGCCAATTTATTGCAGCTGTCTTTCTGTTTCCATGGAAATAGTTCCTGTTTTATGACAAGGGACTATCAAACCAAAGCATGCATCACTGGAGGAAGGGACTATTGCGCTATGTTACACAATGTTTTTTTTCTGGCTCTGAAGCCATTTTGCAGAGGGGCTTGGGCGAATAACTATTGGTGTCTGAAATTGGCCAAAATCTTTCTCTTGTTTCTGCGTCATAAATGTTTGAAAGAAATTATTTTAATCACAGGGTTATCACATTTCCCTTGAAACATGCATTATTTTCATAGATTACCTTGCCAACCACGGCCGTCTGAGTGAGCCCGAGGCCAGGCGCAAATTCTGGCAAATCCTCTCTGCGGTGGAATATTGTCATAGCCGAAAGATTGTGCACCGTGACCTGAAGGCTGAAAATCTCCTGCTTGACAACAACATGAACATCAAAATAGCAGGTACTCAGAATACAGTTGATTCTAAATAATACCTTATTAGTACCCATGGAAGCACCTGGTCTGCTCCAACAAATCAGTTCTTGTTGCTCAAGAGATTCCACTAACAGTAAGAAGTGGAAAGGCAAAAGAGGGCAATATTTTGCACTGGTGGGTAATTTGTGATGATGGCAATAAACACCAACTAAAAATAACTCCTAGTTTTAGTTCCTTTTTGTCTCCAGGAGAATGGAGCAAATTTGTAGAGTTTGGTGGGGTTGTTTGTTTTTCTTTTTTTTTTGGTGGGGGGGGAGGTGGAGCGGGGTGGTTGGGGTTTTTTTTTTGTTTGTTTGTTTTTTTGTAGTATCATGACACCTCATTAACACTGCCAGATGTGCAGGTTAAAACAGAATTAATCAAATAACTTCTTTCAGCATAAAAAAAGCTCAAAATGGAAGCCTATTTTTTTTTTTTTTACTCTGCATGATTTCATTTTAATAAATTTAGACACAGCAGATGTTACATGCAATGGGATAATTTTGCTGCTTGTTACTTCATTACAATTCTGAGAACCCTTACAGACTGATTTTAGCCCTGACACTCTAGCATAGGGAAGGGTTGGGTGACTCCCTGACTTGGAGAACTGTTGAACTTTTGTCATTATCAGTAGCTGGGGGATATGGAGGGTAGGGGAAAAGGAGTCTCTGTAGTAAGAAGCTGGTTTGTAATGAAGTGAACTTGTCAGTTATGACAAAGTGCAAAAAGACTTTCAGTTGGCTGACAAAGCTGTAGAAATACTCTTTTAAGTTACAAATTCCTATCGCATCATCTTATTGTTGGACTTCCTATCTAGTTTTCCTGCAGTGGCTTAAAAGGCATTGCCATGATGCAGGATGCATCTTGATCTCTGATATTTTTCGTAAGGACAAGGCGTAGGAATGTGTTAAAGGTGACACTCAACAGATTTTTGTTTTAAATTGGCTTGTTCCTTTTTATTTATGAAGTATAAAGAAGGTGGCCTGAAAAGTTTCAGTTTTAAAAAAATGAAAAAGGCAGGGGGATTCTGTTTGTTTTTATACAAGAAATTCAACACCTGTCCGGGCTGGAAGATTATGACTAGAGAACCAGTGAAATGGAAACAAGAGCCAAGAGAATGAAAGTTGAGGGACTGAGAGGGAAAGGGATTTTTATCACTGCTTAATTTTTAACACCTATTTAACAGCATTTTTGGTAACTGAAGCCTTTGTTAAAGTTTCAGCACCCTTACCCTTTTAATAAAGGTGGTAGAGCTCCCAGTAAACATCCCTGAGATCCTGTAGCACGTCACCTTTTACAAGCGAACTACTCCATGAATGAGAACTCCATCTAAAATATGATAGAGAGGGAAGGATTATTTTAGTGCTTTCAGAGAGCTTTCTTGCAATATATACTGTCTGATATGAGAACGGGATTTTTGTGCTAGGCTGAGAAACACTTTTTGTCATCTTGTCTTCTGTACTGGTGGGTTTCTAGGCTCCTGAATTCTGTCATTTGTATTGACAAGTTTCATAAGTAACAACAAAAAGGGAACCGAAATATACTTCAGATCCATAGCAGTGTTAGCATGTCATGTGAAAATTGGTTTTCTTTAGAGATGGATTCTAGGCAGTAATAATAATGCATAAAATATCTACAGGACATACCACAGTAGAGATCATGATTACTAATAATAATAATAGTAAAAGACAAAGCAGAGATGGAGCCCAAAAATCCCCCAGAACTTTATCCCAATTCTTTTGCTCAGCGCCATCTGTAAGTAATTTAATTCCTCTATAGAATGGTGTTTTCTCTCTAATTGAAAAAATAAAAGCTGAAGATGACATTTTCTGCATTAGCTTGTTGATTGTATCACATATCTATGTGGCAATATAAAAAGTAAAAGTCAAAGGGTTCAAAAGATACACTAAGAGAGAGGGCTTTGTAGAGGCAATTCTGTATGATTTTGCAAAGACAGACTTAACTCGAACCCCACAGTTGGATAATAGGATGTATGCACCAAAAATGGGGGTCACCCATCTGTTTGTTTTACTCATCATATAGATTTTGTCAGACAATTGTGGTGATCTAAAATACAGCATATTTACTTTGTTAGCATTAAATACAAATTTTCAAATTTATTTTGAGCAATCCACATCTGTACCATCTAACACTCCTGATTTCCCTTTCCTTGTGGACTGAAAATTTACAGAAAGCTTGAGGAATAAGGTAAACCGAAAGCAATGAAAAGGGAGGTGTATTGAATTTCAATGTGTGGTGCCTGCAGAGCCTGCTTGCCTGCTCCATATTGCTGGTAGAACATTAGGCTATTTCTAGTTGCTGGTTTTAAACATACTGGAGGACATTTCTGGTTGAAGAAAGAATGGAAGGATCCTTATTGTTATATTTTGGGTTAAACCTCCATGAAACTTGGGGGTATAACAGCCACCCTTCGTTTCAGATAGTAGGAATAGTTAAGCTCCTTTATGAAATACTAGATGTCTCTTCCCAAAACAAAGGCATGTACATCCAAGGCCACTCATGAATTAGAATTATGTGGGCGGAGGGCTTCACTGGGTATTGTTTGAATAGAAAGTGTTTGGGGATGGGAGACAAGAAACAGAGAAGGAAACTCCAGATGTAACCTGGATAAGTTTGGTGTGTGGTCCTGAGAGAAGCCTGGAGGAAGGGCTTTTGGGTCCATGCTAGCTAAGAGAGATTTGGGACTGAGAGTAAGGAAACGGTCTCCTGTTGTTTGGTTCCTGCGGTGTTCAGGGAAAAAAGGGATTTTGTATATTTTTCTAAATAAACAAGATTACACCAAAGGTACCTGACTCCATCAATTCTTCTCCTAACTGGAATCTGCAAGACCCCAAATTTTTGGCTCGGTGCTCAGGTCAAAAAGGGTAACGCTATAAAACAAGGGAGCAAATGGACAATTAATAGCTGGTTCTTGATGTCACATCCTGTGTATTTCATAACCACACGCATGCATCCTGTAGCCATGAGTGCTGGAACTATTTTTATAGTGAGGGTGCTGAGATCCATTGGACCAAACTGTAAACCCTATAAATAATGGAAACCACTTCAAGCCAGGAGGTGCGGCAGCACGCTCCGCACTCCTAATTCCTGCAGAGCACTATTATGTCACACTAGAATGTCAGCAGCAGCGTCAGATAAACTGTAAAAATGGAAGGCTTTTATTTCAGGTAATATGAAAATGAATAGCATAGTTATTGCAGTAGTCCCCATGTAATTTCGTTGGATATTAAACTTTATTTTATCTTATAAATTTCAATTTTTTGTATGTTTCAGGATTTTGTGTTGAAAATGCATATCTGTTGAAGTTGTCAGGAAACAGGAGGATTTTGCAGTAACTTTGCGTGGAAGTTGGGAGTTTTGGAGTAAGGGACAAAGAGGGCTTTTGGCATGGAAGGCCATTTCAGACTGTGGACCAAGTGCATAAGCTGTACGTTATAATAAATGGTTCAAGTGAAAAAGTTGTTAATGTTCAGAATGAATTTGTATCATTCAGTTTCAGAATTAGCACCCCATTAAAGTTAATGGAGCAATTAACATTGTTCTCTCAGAGCTTTTGGTGACAAAGATACCTGAATTGATATTGAGGGTTTTAGGCAGTTCTCTGAACTTTATTCTACCACTTGGGCAGCTTCATCAAGAGCTCTTCTTGACCTGCTGCTCACAAACTGGGAAGAATTAGTAGGGGAAGCTAAAGTGGATGGGAACCGGGGAGGCAGTAACCATGAGATGGTCGAGTTCAGGATCCTGACACAGGGAAGAAAGGAGAGCAGCAGAATACGGACCCTGGACTTCAGAAAAGCAGACTTTGACTCCCTCAGGGAACTGATGGGTAGGATCCCCTGGGAGAATACCATGAGGGGGAAAGGAGTCCAGGAGAGCTGGCTGTATTTTAAAGAATCCTTATTGAGGTTACAGGGACAAACCATCCCGATGTGTAGAAACAATAGGAAATATGGCAGGCAACCAGCTTGGTTTAACAGTGAAATCCTTGCTGATCTTAAACACAAAAAAGAAGCTTACAAGAAGTGGAAGATTGGACAAATGACCAGGGAAGAGTATAAAAATATTGCTTTGGGCATGCAGGAGTGAAATCAGGAAGGCCAAATCACACCTGGAGTTGCAGCTAGCAAGAGATGTTAAGAGTAACAAGAAGGGTTTCTTCAGGTATGTTAGCAACAAGAAGAAAGTAAAGGAAAGCGTGGGCCCCTTACTGAATGAGGGAGGCAACCTAGTGACAGAGGATGCGGAAAAAGCTAATGAACTCAATGCTTTTTTTGCCTCTGTCTTCACAAACAAGGTCAGCTCCCAGACTACTGCACTGGGCAGCACAGCGTGGGGAGGAAGTGACCAGCCCTCTGTGGAGAAAGAAGTGGTTTGGGACTATTTAGAAAAGCTGGACGAGCACAAGTCCATGGGGCTGGATGTGCTGCATCCGAGAGTGCTAAAGGAGTTGGCGGATGGGACTGCAGAGCCATTGGCCATTATCTTTGAAAACTCATGGCGATCGGGGGAAGTCCTGGACGACTGGAAAAAGGCTAATGTAGTGCCCGTCTTTAAAAAAGGGAAGAAGGAGGAACTACAGGCCACTCAGCCTCACCTCAGTCCCTGGAAAAATCATGGACCAGGTCCTCAAGGAATCAATTCTGAAGCACTTAGAGGAGAAGAAAGTGATCAGGAACAGTCAGCATGGATTCACCAAGGGCAAGTCATGCCTAACTAATCTAATTGCCTTCTATGACGAGATAACTGGCTCTGTGGATGAGGGGAAAGCAGTGGATGTGTTGTTCCTTGACTTTAGCAAAGCTTTTGACACGGTCTCCCACAGTATTCTTCCCAGGAAGTTAAAGAAGTATGGCTGGATGAATGGACTATAAGGTGGATAGAAAGTTGGCTAGATTGTCGGGTTCAAGGGGTAGTGATCAATGGCTCCATGTCTAGTTGGCAGCCAGTATCAAGTGGAGTGCTCCAAGGGTCGGTCCTGGGGCCAGTTTTGTTCAATATCTTCATAAATGAACTGGAGGATGATGTGGATTGCACCCTCAGCAAGTTTGCAGATGACACTAAACTGGGAGGAAAGGGTAGGGATAGGATACAGAGGGCCCTAGACAAATGAGAGGATTGGGCCAAAAGAAATCTGATGAGGTTCAACAAGGACAAGTGCAGAGTCCTGCACTTCGCACGGAAGAATCCCATGCACCGCTGCAGACAAGGGACCGAATGGCTCGGCAGCAGTTCTGCAGAAAAGGACCTAGGGGTTACAGTGGACAAGAAGCTGGATATGAGTCAACAATGTGACCTTGTTGCCAAGAAGGCCAATGGCATTTTGGGATGTATATGTGGGGGCATTGCCAGCAGATCGAGGGACGTGATCGTTCCCCTATATTTGACATTGGTGAGGCCTCATCTGGAGTGCTGTGTCCAGTTTTGGGCCCCACACTACAAAAAGGATGTGGAAAAATTGGAACGAGTCCAGCGGAGGGCAACAAAAATGATTAGGGGACTGGAACACATGAGGAGAGGCTGAGGGAACTGGGATTGTTTAGTCTGCGGAAGAGAAGAATGAGGGGGGATTTGATAGCTGCTTTCAACTACCTGAAAGGGGGTTCCAAAGAGGATGGCTCTAGACTGTTCTCAATGGTAGCAGATGACAGAACGAGGAGTAATGGTCTCAAGTTGCAGTGGGGGAGGTTTAGGTTGGATATTAGGAAAAACTTTTTCACTAGGAGGGTGGTGAAACACTGGAATGCGTTACCTAGGGAGGTGGTGGAATCTCCTTCCTTAGATATTTTTAAGGTCAGGCTTGACAAAGCCCTGGCTGGGATGATTTAATTGGGGATCGGTCCTGCTTTGAGCAGGGGGTTGGACTAGATGACCTCCTGAGGTCCCTTCCAACCCTGATATTCTAGGATCAGTACTAGCACTGATAGGACACCCGGAATGGGTTTTTTTGTTTGTTTGTTTTTACCATTGTGTCATCTACACTTGCATTGACCATTGGTAAGGCAAAGTTTTTGTCACAGATATTTTTAGTAGAAGTCGTGGACAGGTCATGGGAAATAAACAAAAATTCACGGTAGCCTGTGACCCTTTTCTGACTTTCACTAAAAATATCCGTGACAAAAGGGGTAGGTGAGTTCAGCACCCACTGCTGCTGGGGCTCCCGGGTCCCCCACTAATGCGGTGCGTGGGAGCTCCGTGGTCCCCCTACCCCTAGGGCTGGGTGGCTGCAGGGTCCCCTCGCCCCGGGCAGCTGGTAGCTGCAGTTGCCCCCAGTTGCAGCTGTGGGGAGTCCCCCCTGGCCGCTGCGGCTGGGCAGATGCAGAGGGTCCACCGTGGCTGGGCAGCTGCGTGTGGTCCCGCCGGCCGCCCGCTGTGGCTGGGCATGCAGGGGGGAGCTGCAAGGGTGGTATTGGCTGGGAGCTCCGGCCCCAGGGCAGAAAATGTCACAGAGGTCAATGGAAGTCACAGATTCTGTTACCTCCATGATATAATTGTAGCCTTAACCATTGGTTTGCAATCTGTTCATGTTTTCTAAGGTTTTCTTTTCAACCATAAGACTTAACAACTTATGATTGTTAACAATTATTACTATTTTTTAGAATGAAAGCTGGTACTTGGGCAAATTTTGCAGCTAGGAATTGCAGCATATGTGGACTTATCTGTCAGTAACTATACTGAATTAATGAACGTTCTTGGCCTGTTATTTGTGTGGTCTTTCATTTCCTCTTCTGTTCATCTCTCCTTCCCTGCCCCCTCCCTCCATTTTATTTTCTTAATCCTGGTTGAACGTGGCAAACAATAGCACAAAAAACCAGCATAGTTTTTCAGATTTCCTACTCAGGGGTCTGAGCTGCCTTGAAGTTTGTGCTGTATTCAGAGAAGGTCTCCTTTTCATAAATGTCCTTAGAGGAGCAGGGAAGCAAGTTTCCTGCCTCCCTGAACATTCCAGCACAAGCATAACAAAGGCTCACAAAAACCCTATTTCAAAGGCATCCCAGGAGTCCTGCTAGCCAAGGAAAGGTTAGAGACCTGAGCTGTACTAGCATAGGGAATTTCACAGCATGCATTCTCCAGGATTCTTCCCCAGTGGGTCATTTGTACTTAGATGCATGCAAGTTGCTATGTTCTTCGCTGCCTCCAGTCAGCAAATTGAGAAGGAGCAAAAGGAAGCCAGGGGCCGAAATCCCATAGCCTGGTCCTTTCTGTCATGAAAAAAATGTGTATTTTTTTAAAGAGCAAATTAAAGCAGTTGATTATTTTGAGACAGTTCTGCAAAGTCAGAGGAAAACCAGACCCAGCTGATATCTAACCCCAAGGGTGTTTCTATTGTTGTAATGGCATTGGGCTTTTTGTACTAATCCTATGGGCCCTCCCTCTGCTAGTCAGTCCAGCCATTTGGGATATCCAGCCACACATCCAGTTCTGCCATGAAAGAACAAAGAGTCAACTGCTTAGTTGCATTCTTCACAGTAACTTGCTGGTGCATTTCACTAGTTAATTTGCAGCAAATCTGCTTCTGGCTCTTGGGCTCTTATTCTGAAGCTTTTTCTTTTTAGTGGCGGAACACTTCTTGGTCAAATGTAGAAATAGGAATAAAATTGCCCTTTGTGGTTCAGCTCAATGGTGAAGACACTCAGACCCAAAAAACCTGTTCCCAAGAATGCATGCTGAAGTATTTGTGAGATTGTCACCCTTGCTGCTTAGGCTCTCTCCTCTTCATTCCCCCTCCCTCCTCCCCCCCCCCCCCCTGCAGGACTGCAAGTTACAGGTTTTTTATTTAAAGTTGCTCCAAAAAAACGACAGAGAGAAGTCCAAGGAACTTTTCTCAACAGGGATCTTTATGTAAGGTAAGTAAATATTGATCCTAGGGAGCAATGAATCTGAGCTGATTGTTCTAGGGGATTAACTTCCAGATTTTTTTATATATAAATAAATCCAAACTCAAAGTGCATCCTAAATAACAAATGTACATATATTAACAAGGCCCTCCATTTTTATTTTATTTTGTTTAAAATTACCAGGGAATTTATCATATGTTCGTTACAAAAAATTTAAAATGGGTGAAAATCGGTGCAAAAAATTATCAGTTTTCTGAGTAAGCATTTGGGTTAATATTGGGGGATGGGAGAACAGAAAAAAGCAACAAATAGAGAAAAGTAAGGGTATTGAAAGTAAAAAGTTTAGTGCTGTGGTTGATTTCATGAACTGTACATTAACAGTACATGCACATATGCACACGTGTATGTATGTTGCCTTACTTTAACATACAGCCTTGTATTTACACTTTCACTAATTTATTATTAACATAAACGCACCTACCCAATACTTTGAATTTCCTTAACATAATCAGTATTTTCATGTACTTGAGTGATCCAAAATTGGGGTGAAAACTAGTAAAAACCAAATCGCTTTTACAAAACCTGGGAATTTTCTGGTAAAAATGGAAAACAAAGGGTCTTCTATATTGACTAGATAAAATGTCTGCTTGGGGAGGGATGGGTTAGAGCTATTACACTAATGCATTCTCCTTCAGATTTTACCCTGCATTATTTTTTAGTGCTAACCAGACAGTCCCCTTTGTTCTTATCAGAAACTGTTTGCCTCAGAAAAAAGTCAAACTATTTTTTTTATTCTTTGATTTTACTTGGTTTTGAAGGGTCTGTGAGGGCCAGAGTGCAGATTATTGACTGCTTGTGCACTGTGGCTCCACCAAATAAAATCTGTGTGCTCTGTAAAGGTCTGTGGAAAATAAGCACAGCTTTGAACTAGGATGAAACAATGAGAAGCTCTCTGTATACTTCCAGCCCATGAGAGCTTGGATTAGTATCTTTTATAGACTGAGAATCTGTAGAGATCACATGAACTTGATCGCAATTGTGGTTGAACCATATCAGGTAGGAGTGACTATTATTTTGAAGTAGAGTGCGCTGCTGGCTTGTCTTGCTGGTGGACAGTAAAATATGCATTGACGTCAGAATGGCTGATCAGTATTCAGTTCATGAAGTGGGTCAGGTTTGTTTCTACCACACTCATACCTTTCCTTTATCAGCACACCTCTCACAATTATCTCCTTCATTCATATTACCATCATAACTAAAGATCCGTGTGCCTCCATGAAGCCAGGAAGGTTGAATTCTGTTGGTAATTTTTAAAAAGTGGATTAATTTAACCCTGAAGCTATTTGCTCTTCAGCAGGAGGATTTTTAAATCTGTGAATTACAGCTCACCTCAGAGTGTTGGATGCACAGCAAAAATTGCGGAGGTTCTCTTATTTCTGAGAAATGGCTTCCATTTTTCAGTCTGAAAACTGGTTTAAAACCTTACCCCATTGTCTCCTTTTTTAACAGACGCTCATTTAAATGATATAAACACACAAATTACACCTCTTTGATTCAAGATTTTTATTTTTTTTTTTAGTTTAAGTAGTTTATTATTTTAAAGGGGTAACCAGGAAAAGAAATAAAATGCCAAGATCGTTCAGACTAACATTTGTAGGCTGCAGAAACATACAGTTTATACAACTGAAAACAAAACTGTGAATGATCCTATATCTGAAGCACAGATGCGGGCAAAGGTTAAGAAGATAAAGATCACTCCATTGTATAATCTCAGCCCTTATAGCAGGTACAATTGGAGCCCTCCTAAGATTCTCAGGATGACATATGCTCTATGAAAGGCTTTCTCTTGAAGAACACTAATATTCTTTAAATCTGATTGCTAGATCTGGAACAAGAAATATTAACAAAATTCATGTTATATTAAAAGGATTATCTCTGATCCAGGATGAAGTCTGATTATAATGGAACAGCACTTACAAAACACACAAACATAGAAATGAAGAAAAAACCTATTGTTTGTTTTTGTATTTACTTGAGTACCAGTCACTCTAATGCTCTTATCAAAGCAAACCAATCAAACTAAAAATAAATAAATCAAACAGCCCAATGGTATACCTTAAATGTGAAGCCATATACAATGCTCTGTTTACATCTGGGTGGGGTTATTTTTTGGTCCAAATACATTTTTAACAATAGTATTAATACATGGGTTTTATTTTTTAAAAATTAGAAGAAAATAATAGAAACCTAGAGAAAATAAGAGAGGGGTAGTTTTAATTACAAAGATATGGCCCAACAACTGACATTGAACACTTATCCAAACAGGTAATTATCTTGTCCAACAGTGGAATGTGTTGGATTTGTAAAGATCTGAGCTATTTGCTGGAATATGTATCCCTAAGTGTCTGAGATTTTTGTTACATGAAGAAGTCCAATCTGAGTTAGTAGGTGTCTGACTTGGGCTGTACCCTATTGCTAATGCATGCCATTTTTCAACACTTACTTTAAAATCAGAGAGATATGTATGTTCCTCAGGAACTGAAGGGGAAGGAATTGAGGTTGTAGGATTTGAGATAAAAAGCAGTAGGTAATCTGCATATATGGCAACTCTGCACTCAGTGTTGTTCAGAGAGAAACCTTGAAAAACATCTAGTGTTTGGGATCAGCAAGATAGTGGACAACACTGTCTAGTACCGTTCTTCAGAAAATAAGATTGAGATTTGCCACCATTAATCAAAAGGGACGTTCTTGGGGAATCTATAAAATGGCTCTATCCATGACATAAGCTTCTCCCTAAATCCTGTGGAAAAGAGGTACTGCTACCCACACCACTCAGTCACAGTCTGTCTTAGCATCTGGGATCGTATAAATTTTGGATGTGCCATGCCATTGACCAAATGGGGAGCAGGAGGTTAAAGCCTTGCAAGGGCCATGCTGTCTTGTTATAAAACCTACTTGCCCTTGGTGTAGATTTAGTGAATATTTCATAAAAACAATGAAGTATTTGGTGTTATAATGTAAATACTTTACAGAGTTCTGAGAGAGGAGAATCTCAGGAATCCTTCATGCCCTAGAAAGACACATTTGTTACACCTGACCAATCCAGTGTAAAGGCCCTCTCTCTCCTTTTGTTGTTCAGAAAACCCAAGTTACAGTTGAGTAACCTTTATTTTAATGGTCTCTACAGAGCTCTGGCCTTATCTGGATCCCTTCATGGATTCATTAAGATGCTTACTGAAAAATTAGCACTGCATACAAGAGAATGGTTTATATGGACCTCTGTATTGTTATAAACAACTAGTTTAATTTTTTCAAGACAAGGCTGTCTGGAGGTATTCTGGCACCTTTTATAAAACTTTGAGCTTAAAATGATATGAATACAGCAACATACTCTAGTAAGTACCCAGAGTGGAAACAGGTAGTACATCAGAACATAGTCTAAATTAGTTAAAAAGAATTAAAAAAACCTTCAAACTAAGGCTCTGCCTACACTACACATGTTACAGCAGCATAGCTGCGATGGTGCAGACACTTCCTACATCGGCAGAAGGGGATGCATCTGAGGAAGTGAGCTGTAGCTCACGAAAGCTTGTGCTCTAATAAATTGGTTAGTCTCTAAGGTGCCACAAGTACTCCTTTTCTTTTTGCGAATACAGACTAACACGGCTGTTACTCTGAAACCTTTCATCAGTATAGTTATCCTCACTCCGAAAACAAGAACTATGCTGGAGAGGACCCTGAAGGATGCCATCCTCTGCCAGTATGTGGAAAACCTGAAGCGGAAGCCGGACCAGGGCAAGGTGTTCGAGGTGACTTGCAAAGTAGGACACCAGCAACCACTTCCTCCTGAGGGGCAGCTTCACCCAGTTTGCTGACTGGAGATTCATCTACAGGGCCTGGCTCAACTGCGTTCCACTGAATGGAGCTGTCCGCTACGGGAATCGGGACAAGCGATATAGGTAGTGCGGCTATACCAGCGAGACACCACCCCATGCCCTGTGTAGTTGCAAGCCCCACTCCAGAGCCTGGCAGCTGCAACACAACATCCAAGATCGCCTGGTCAGAGCCATCCCGCCACCCGTAGGGAAGGTTGCCGTGAATTCCACCATTCCCGGAACCGACAGCCAACTGCAACCTGACATCGTTCTCACCAATGAGGACCGGAGGAAGATCATCATGGTGGATGTCACAGTGCCCTTCGAGAACAGGATCCCAGGCTTCCATGATGTCCAAGGTCGAAAGGTGGAGAAATACTCCCCTCTGGCCAACACCTTGAGAGCTAGGGGTTACCAAGTTCAGACACGTGCTGATCGTCTGAGCCTTTTGTGCATGGGACCCCAGTAACAAGCGAGTGTTGCGGGAATGCAGAATCAGTCAACGCTACGCTCGGCTGATGCGGCAACTCATGGTGTCGGACACCATCAGATGGTCGAGGGACATCTACATAGAACACATCACCGGACGTCAGCAAACTAAGGAGGGATGAGCTGGAGTGCCAGTGAAAAAGTAACTGAAAGATTCCCTGATAGATTATTTCCTAAATGGACAACCTATCCCAATTCTCAGTTACTGAGGGACAGTCTCCATTCATTGATATATTTTGCTTTCCACAACCAAATCTCTGAACAACTTCTCATGACTGATGTCCCTGAATACTTGGATGCTAATATCCAAACTGTATTCTTAAATTTATTCACCTAAATTTGGTTATTGCTGATTATATACACTGTGTATCATATGACTTTTAAAAACAAACTCTGTATTTGTGGATAATCTAAGTGCTATACCCAGATGTACAGACTCTCTTTTCTCAACCTACGTATTATATAATTTGTGTTTAACATTAGCCTTTGTGTGTGTGGTTTTGGTGAGGGGGTGAGAGAACCTGGATTTGTGCAGGAAATGGCCCAACTTGATTATCATGCACATTGTGTAAAGAGTTGTCACTTTGGATGGGCTGTCACCAGCAGGAGAGTGAATTTGTGTGGGGGGGTGGAGGGTGAGTAAACCTGGATTTGTGCTGGAAATGGCCCAACCTGATGATCACTTTAGATAAGCTATTACCAGCAGGACAGTGGGGTGGGAGGAGGTATTGTTTCATATTCTCTGCGTGTATATGAAGTCTGCTGCAGTTTCCACGGTATGCATCCGATGAAGTGAGCTGTAGCTCACGAAAGCTCATGCTCAAATAAATTGGTTAGTCTCTAAGGTGCCACAAGTACTCCTTTTCTTAATAAAATTGTTAATCCAGCTCTCTGAGAGGCAGTAGATAGACAGGTCATCAGCCTACACTTGGGCTTAGGCTGACCTAATTATGGCATGCAGGGCGTGAATGTCTTCATAACCCTGAGTGACATAGCTAGGTTGATGTAATCTTTAAGTGCAGACCAGGCCTAATTTTTGCTTTCCTTGGGAATTGTAACAGTACCTTGTAGATTTTTCTGCAAGACAAGTCACTGTAATTTTACCCCTTTGAAAGTACATGTGGTCTGATATGGAAAATTCCTAACAATGGCACCTGAACAACACTGCAATTCCTGGCAAAAGACTGGTGTCTGTCTGAAGCGCTAAGAGTCTCTTGGAGATCTTAACTGATCTGACAAATTCAAGATAACTAGGGGAGAGTTCAGACTTAATGACACCTATACAGATGGCAAAATGCTTCTGAGGAAAGAGATTGCCTCATGTCTCCTAAAGTCAAGGTTGCTAAGCCAATAATGTGTGAAGAAAAACTGTGTCAAAGTGAATTAAAAATTTCACAACACCAGTCTGGCTGTGATCGGATTAAGGCAGGCGAGAAACAGTGACTGGGTGGTTGTTTTTCATTTATACTATTTTCTTAAGTATTTATCACAACTTATTTTGCAATTATTGGGTCTCGGGAAGGGAGAAGGGGAAATGTGGCATGAACTTTACATTCTGTGCTTTGCGCTGAGATACAGAGTTCCAGTTGATATTGATCCTTTGCCCCTCCAGCTGAGAATGATGTACCACAGTGCCATTGAAAAGAGAGGCTGCTTGCGTGCCTGTCTGGCCAGCCTGTCAGGCTTTTTGCATGTTTTCAAAATGTGATGTTGTCATAGATCCACAAGATATGCCATGCCTCTGACCTTTATACAATCTTTCTGGAAGCGTATGTGATAGGCCCTGGGCCTCCACTCTTCACAAGGGGGGGAGCCCTGTGACTCCAAGACTGGATTTTTGGCTTCAGCACCTCTGTTTCTCAGTGTGACTCCTTGAACTGGTCCAAATGAGCTTGGACCCCTCTTAGGAGACTTCCCCTCTTAGGAGCAATGCAGCCAGCAGATATTTGCAGTGATACAGGACAGTCTTTTCAAAACAAAACATTATTTGTGAACTGGAATACGATATTTAGTGACAGTGATGATGCAAAGCCTAAATGCATGTCCTGCTCTAACTTGCCAGCTCATCCTTACTTAGTTACGTGGGGCCGGCCCCTCTGGGTACATCTAGACAGCAAAAAACAAACAAACAAACAAAAACAAATAAAAGATTGGCAATGAGTCATATAGCCTGGGTCAACTATGGGGCTAAAAATAGCAGACATGTGGGCTCGGGCTGGAGACGAGACTTCGAACCCAGCAAAGAGGGAGGGATTCGGGAGCACAGGCTCTGAGACTCTCTCCCCTTCAGGCTCCACCCCAAACCCGAACATCTACCCTGCTATTTTTAGTTTTGCAGTGCAAGCCCCACTAGCTCAAATCAGTTGACCCAGGCTCTGAGACTCACTGCCACGTGTCTTTTTTTGCTGTGTAGATGTACCCTCTTTGTCCTGGCCTGGAAGACAGTTGGGCGGTGCTTTCCTGTAGCAAACCTCCCTGTCCCTGCCCAGTGGTCCCAGATTGAATTATTCCATTTGCTGGAAGAGCAGGATTCTTACTGCCCTCTCCTGGTATTTTAGCTCTTCGTCTGGAGTGAGTCCCAGTCACGCTACATTCTCATGTATGCCCTCCTCCCTTGGGAAGGAGTTGTGGTCAGACAAGTAATTATCCATCCATATCCATCAGGTCCCTTTGTCTGGCAGTTAACAGTTATGCAGTCTTTAAAAGTTAATGGTCCAGCCATGGGTCTCCATTGTGTCTCCCAAGGTAGCTCTCTTCATATGTTGAGAGTTCTTGATAGTCCAATCATACCAACCTCGACATGTCTACAGGATCCGCATCTGGTCAATTCATTGCATATTCCCCCTTCTCTGGAAAGAAATAAACGCCTTCCTACCAAAGGGGCAGCAATAAAATAGTAGGTTTCAGAGTGAATTTGTGTGCGGGGGTGGAGGGTGAGAAAACCTGGATTTGTGCTGGAAATCACTTTAGATAAGCTACTACCAGCAGGACAGTGGGGTGGGAATAGGTATTGTTTCATATTCTCTGTGTATATATAAAGCCTGCTGCAGTTTCCACGATATGCATCTGAGGAAGTGAGCTGTAGCTCACGAAAGCTTATGCTCTAATAAATTGGTTAGTCTCTAAGGTGCCACAAGTCCTCCTTTTTTTTTTTTTTTTTTTTTTTTTAATAAAATAGTAGTGAGTGGGGAAGCTAAGTCACACAGACACTTCATAAAAATAATACAGAAATTTTCCATGTTTTCCGCAGACATTTTTCAATTTGACAATTCTGTGCAAAAGACTGACACAGAGAAGATGATTGATATGTAATGACGAACAGATGGATGCATGGATTTTAAAGCCAGAAGGGGCCATTGTGATTATCTAATCTGACTTCCTTCATGATAGACGCTATAGGATGTTACCTACTAATTGCTGCACAAACCTAATAATTTGTGGTTCAACTACAGCATATCTTCTAGAAACAGATCTAATCTTAATTCAAAGATTCCAAGCAATGGCTAATCCACCATATGCTACATTTCCGTTTTATGAGATGGTCTGTTTGATTTATAATAAAGATGGCTCATGCTGTATTCCTAATCCAATAATTAAATGCCAATTGAAGGTTCCCATAGTGTTCATATACAGAGGTTTTGAAGGAAGAGAGAATTATTCTTTTCTTCTACAAAAATGAAAAGTGTTCTAGTATTTGAATTCTGGTAGCTCCATCAATGTGTTAGGGCTGTTCAAACTCCTGTGAAGAGCTAACTATCTGAGAAGACAAGTAGTCTATGAAATAAAGAGGAGCAGTATAAAACACAGTCAGAATGTATATGTTTCCCCCACACACACACACACACACTAAAAATCCATAATCCTCAAATACCCTTTTGACTTAACCAGAGTTAACTGGCTATATTCTTGTAGGCATTTTGACAGAGGTGGGTCTGGAGGAGAGAGATGAAGAAGGCGGTAGTGGCCTTCTAAAACAGTTGAGGGAGAGTATTCAATTCATAAAGGCAGCCCATTCATTGACACCTCTTACTCTTGTTTCCCAACAAGAGAACCCTGGGATATGATTCGTGTCTGTTTTGTTATTGGTGGGAATATTGGGTATGGTTAATTTTGAGATGGGGAGAGGGTGACTTAATGCAATATCAAAGCAAATTAGAATTCCAATGTTGTGATGATTGTTGGTGGTGGTTGGTTATGAATAAAAATGCCACCAAATGCTTACCTTTAGTCTTGTCCTTCTCTCGTGACTGCAAGTTCTGTGGTGTGTCTTGAACAGGATGGATGGCTTATATAAAGAAGAAAATCAATTTGAGCGGTGCATGAGACAATGATAAAGAAATAGGTGGGGACCATATGGTTACAGCTGAGCAAAAAGGCACAAGGCTAATGTTTATAAAAGGAAACTGGAGTTGGCAGTTCCACTTGAGTTCTGATGTGTTGGAGTCATCTGAGTGTGGTGTTCCTTGAGCACATCATGTGAATCAGAGATGATAGGTTGCCCACAATCTACTTAATGAAATGGTATGTAAATGTTAGAGAGGGTGGAGCAAAGCATCATTTCAGGAATATCACTGGATTTCTGTGCTTGGGAATGTCCAGACAAAGGTTCTAAGGAGAGAGACACTGATTTCTGCTTTATGCTTAGGAAATGATCAGCCACTTAATCATGATGGGTTCTGGTCTAGGCTCTGCTACTAACTCAGTGTGTGATCTTGGGCAAGTCAGTTAATATCTGTCTCATATATTCCTCATCTGTAAAATAGGGATATTTATTATCAAAACAACCCCTATAAGGTAAGACAAGCTGAATAATAAATGCTTTGAGATTCTTGGATGGAAGGCGTATACTATTAAAGGCGCAAAGTATTATTAAACTTCATGTAACAAGGAGTGACGTCAGTTCAGAACTAGTCTTAAGTGTAAGTTAGTGTAGACATTTACTTCCTGTGTCTGTGTCCAGTACCAAACCCAAGATAACAGTGGGTGAGTGAAAGGAGGAGAGGGATAAGGCAAGGAGGAAATGGTATGGATTGCGTTTGTAGTGTGACTGAACTACACACTTCAACTGCTCATGTGGACCAGATAAGCCACAAAACATGCCATATTAAAAGACCAGTTTATGGGAGGAATTCCCCTTGAATCATCATACTTGGTGAATATTGACTTAATGTTTGCATCACCTTAAACCATTTTTCCTGCGCAGTGATTTCAATATTGTGATCTACAGAGAGCTGACTGGCCATGTGGCATTGGCTTTCTTTGTTCCCAGCTGCTATATTTAATTAATAAACAGCAAAAAAAAACATTGACTATTTTGCAGATGGTACTTTCCACAGAGCAGTTGTTGTAGCTACTAATGGTGCTATGCTATCACGAATGGAAGTGGGGGTATCTAGGAGACAGTCTTTCTATTAAGATGTAATCGACACTATGAAAAAGCTTGTGACTCCCCTGATATTACAGGAATCTTGTTTAAGTTCTCTGTGACCCACTGACTCAGATTTTATTGGTTCAGTGCTTGATTCTACTGAATTTCATTAAAAAAAAAACAACACGATTGATGCATTACAGTAATAAAGTTAGAGAAATTGAATGAGCTCTAAGGGTATGTCCACACTGCTATTTTTAGCACTCTAGTTCAAGCCCTGCTCCTTGTCTATCTAGGGTGGGAGGCTCACTCCCAGCTGCAGTGTAGACATACCCTAGGAGAATCTTGTAGCCTTATGTTAGATAAATGCACATACCTTTACTCTACACTGAAAATAAATCTTGCAATTCCAACTCCACGTATGTGCCATTCCAGAGCAAGGTTAGTTTTACTTAAAATTGTCAATTCCTCTTACTGTGGGATTAAGCTTGTGTTTTCATATAGTTAACAGTAACACTGTGTTGCTGTGCTTGTGACTTGCAGGGTCTTTATATGGTTTTGTAGCACAGGTCATATGAGGCGAAAGCTGAGTCCTTTCCCAAACATAATACAACATATGCAAATAGAGCAAAATGAAGTGGTATCCGTGGTACCTGCACAATGTCTACTAACCAGTGTGTTTATCAGTGAAGCTATCTGCTGATCACTGCCACATGCTATTCACATGCCTCTGAGGTATTCAGTGGTTGATAGGACTAAATCAACAGCCTGATTACTGTAAATCAACACTGTTGACTTTCACAAAATTCCCCAACACACTAGTGTACAGTTACACATTAAAAGCTCAGCTACTTAGGAGGGTAAAGCTTTATCACCTGAAAAAATACAAGCTGAAATCTTATATTGTATGACTTGTTATTCTCTGGAAAAGTTAGCAGGATCACTGCTTCAAGGAGCAGAACCAGGCTTTAGTTTCCTACAAAAATACAGCCCACTAGTTAACATTAAAGTTAGGGTTTGTCTAACTCTTGAAAAGGTATTTAAACAAAGAATATGTTCATCCTGCTCCCCCTTGCACCTTCGAGTTTTTTCTTCCTCTTTGAGTGCCAACAGTGATTTACTCCATACAGAATGTACTGACGGGTTCAGGGCCCAACGACCTAACTCTTCAAATTGGTATATGAAAAAACTGTCTCCCTCGCAAAGCAAGAAAGAAATCCTGGCCCCACTGAAGTCAATGGCAAAACCTCCACTGATTTTATTGGAGTCAGAATTTCACAAGAGATGAGCAGGTGCATTGCAGTGGAGGTTTATTTTTAAAAATGTAGTAATAAATAGCTTAGCACCACTTTGTGGGTTAGCAATGAGTGGCTTTGTTGAAGGAAGGAGTTTGGAGGAGGAACTTGAAACAGGTGTGCCAGGAGGAGGAAGAGGGGTGTTACAAAGGAGTATGGAAGAAGGCAATGAAGTGTGGAGAGAGTAAAGGGAGAAAGAAGGATAGCTAGAAGTAAGAGCAGAGAGGCAGATCAGAGTTATGCTGAGCATTGAAGATGTTGACTAGGAAGTGTGTGTGTAAAGGCAGAAGAGAGCCAGAGGGCTGACATGGATTGTGGCAATGGACACACAACATTCCCCACATTTTGTTTTATTTATCTGGTGGCACCTTGAGGATGGGTGTATTTTGTCCCTGCTGTCCTGAATTAGTCATTCATTTAGCTGAAGACCCGGATACCCACTGTACATGCACAGACAAGCTGATGGCACATAACTGCTCTCTTAAAGTCAAAGTTAATAGCTATTCCAAAGCAGCCTTTCCAGAGACGTTGTCAAAGTCCAAATCAGCAGTCAAAGCCTGAAAGGGACATCAGCTTAAAAATTACACTGAATGTTTTTGTACCTACTGTTACATGTAACCGCTATGATTACTAGAACTGAGAGAGAGTGGAGCAAACACATTTTCTCTCTTTTTTTCCCCCAGTTTGTTTACTTTGAGCATCTGTTAGCACTTCATTGGCCGCTGTCGGAACACAGGATATTGGGCTAGATGGACCTTTGGACTGACCCAGCATGGCTGTTCTTATGTTTGTATTAAGTCAGCTCGGAGAGGCAGCATTTCCCAATGGATAGGTCATCGGACTGGGATTAAGGAGTCCCAGGTTCTATGCCTTAGGTTCCTTACCACTGAAGAGCTGTGTGCCCTTGGTCAAATCACTTTCCTTCTCTGAGCCTCTAGTTCCCCTCCCACCCTTGTCAGTCTTGTCTGTTTAGACTGTAAGCCCTTCAAGGCACAGATGTGTGTGTACAGTCCATAGCATATAATAATAAATCCTTATTATAGTCAGTAATTCATCTGCTCTGTTCAATTTTTTTTTAGATACTAGAATAATGTGATAGTAAAACCACACAAACTGGAAAGTAAGCAATGGGGGAAGTTGTGTAGAATCTGAAACTTTTTTTTAACTATGTCTCTTTAAGTAGTTATCTGTGCATTTTGGATTTTGAATTTTTTAGGATTGCATGTAAGATTTAAAAGTTCCAAAATGTGGTCACTTTTTTAGGCCATAAAGAACACTTTTTTTTAAAATTGCAGAGTTGTCCAAAAGTGAGTGTTCAGTTGCAGAGCCCCCTTTTAGCAACAAATGGTTGTAGACAGGCCAGTGGCAGGCTTCCTCGCCAATACAAGGCCCTGTGTGTTTTCACATACTTGCTGTTTTTGGAGGTGGGAAGAAGGAACTCTGCCAAAGTTGATGCCATGATTGTCAACATTGGTTGTACACCCTGAGTGTGCTCAGGGCTAAAGAAAGCCTAGCTTAGAGAAAGCCAAGGAGCTCTCGAGTTCAGTATTGAATCTCAGACATTTACAGGTGAGTAAGTAGGCTCAGCACACATAGCCTGGTTGCCATTCTCTCATTGAATTAGACGATTACATTGTTATAATCCCAGATTTACCCCAGTGGTAAAAATTAACCACTACGTTGTGCTGGTTGGGATGGGGGCTAATTGTGCAGTTACCTTTAAGAATTAGCAGTCTGCACTGTGAGTGAAAAGTAGAGTAACAGTCTCTGGTTTCTGCAAGAAATATAGAGCTATGACTGAAAGTGGGCCTTTAGGCTCAGTCAGTGCATATCCGCATCAGATCATTGGTTTGGACGCAGGTTTAAAAATGTAGATGTGTTAAAATAATTTTTTTTCTTTCCCTACAGATTTTGGGTTTGGAAATTTCTATAAAAGTGGTGAGCCTCTGACCACCTGGTGTGGAAGCCCCCCGTATGCAGCCCCGGAAGTCTTTGAAGGGCAGCAGTATGAAGGACCCCAACTGGATATCTGGGTATCTTTATTTTATTTACTAGATTAAAATCATCTTTTAGAAATTAAGATTGTAATCACCTCTGAATTTCATTTAGGCCACAAGACAGGCTGTTCCCCTCTGGCTTTATTTTTCTAGACCAAGTCACAAAATGATCTTAAGACCCAATAGTTTTGAAGCATAGAACCTTGCTTTGTAAAGTCACTTTGAATGCCAGGTTGGCATTAAGGTTACATAGTACGTGCACGTGAAGTCACTGCAAGAAATAATTTAGCTAATCCAAAAAGCTGTCACTGTTCCTTGCTGAATGTGCGGTGGTTCTTCGAGTGCTTGCTCATGTCCATTCCAGTTAGGTGTGCGTGCGCGATTGTCAGAAGGTTTTCCCTCTAGCAGTACCCGTCAGGTCAGCTGTGGAGCCCCGTGGAGTGGCGCCTTTATGGCAGCGTATATAGGTCCCTACCGACCCGCCACCTGCTCTGTTCCTTCTTACCACCAGTGACGGTTGTCACAAGTGCCTACTTAGCAGTCTTTCTTCAAATAGTTGTTGTAAATAGTTACCCATTAGTGTTAATTAGTTGAATAGTACTTAGCTGGGGGATCTTCCCCGATTCCCTTTCCCCCGGGACTAGGGCTTTAAGCCCTGTGAGAAGTGCGTGAAGCTTATGCCATGCGGCGATCCGCACGACTCCTGCCTCAGGTGCCTCGCGGAGGGTCATCAGGCGGATATGTGCAAGATTTGTAGGGGCTTTAAGCCCAGAACAAAGAAGGAGAGAGACTCTCACCTGCAGCTCCTCCTAATGGAATCTGCACTTTGCCAACGGCCGGTGCCGAAGACAGCAGCGGCAGCCTCGGTGCGCACTGCACCGGCATCCGTGCAGGAACACTTGGCAACGAGGAAGGACTCCAATAAGGAGCATCGGCACTGCTTCCCAGCCCCGAGGCCCAGCTCCACATTTCAACACGTTCACAATTGCCGGTGCCACATAAGAAAGCTATCAGGGGCCGCTCACCGGCACGGCACACCAGTGAGGTGCATCCTGTGTTGGGACACCCCAAACCTGGCCAGCAAGTCCTGTAGCCGTCAACTCTGGCTGTGACAGGGGGGATGTTGAGTCCGGTGCGGGTAGACTCTCCGGTGCCGGAGGACTTGGCTGGAGAAGACCTCCATCTTCCTTCCATACCGGACACATTGGAAGTGGCACGGGATCTGATCGCCATGACGGCTCAATCCCTGGGCCTGCTGGCACATGCCCCGGCACCACCACCTACCACAGCTCCGACAATGACGGCACCGAAGGCAGCACCGATGACGGCTCTGCCCCCCATCAGACATAGGGGCAAGCCCACACTGATGGGCCATCACTCATCCTCGCCGCGGCACCAATCTCTGGCACCGTCAGATTCTGCTCCGTTTTGGTCTGCATCTAAGTACTCCTCTGAGTTGGAGGTGGAATCCTATGCCATTCCCGGCACCACTCAAGAAGCGATGCACCCCAACCAGTGCCAATGGTGTCATGGCCTCCCCAGTGGCAGGGGCTGGTGCAGTGGCCCTTCTGGACTCCAGGGGCCTACCATCAGGCCCAGGGGCCGGACTCGAGGGCGACTTTGGTGGCCTCGGGAGCCCATCGGACTCAAGGGATCCAGGAGTGCGGGCTGCGTCCCTAGAGGAAGACCTGGGGCAATCCGACCCTTAGACGGGAGCTGTTGTCGCTCCACCCTTGGTGCAAGGAAGGACACCTATAGCTGATGCACCTGAAACTACCCTGGTGAGCATCAGGGAACCGGAAGGGCAAGAGGACCCAATCCCTCCCTGGGCATCTTCATCCACCTCGCCCGATGAGGCGATGGCAGGGACAACTACCTCTCTGCCAGCAATGGACACCAGGGCCCATCAGGACCTCCTTCGACGGGTGGCGCAAAACTTGAACCTACAGGCTGAGGAGGTCACAGAGGATTCAGCCCCAATGGTTGATATCCTGGCTCCTGAGGAGCCCTCTAGGGTGGCCCTTCCTCTTATTAAGACCATTGTAAATATAACTAAGGTGCTCTGGCAGACTCCGGCCTCTGTCCCACCAACAGCTAAAGGGGTAGAACACTGATATTTTGTTCCACAGAAGGGGCATAGCACCTCTTCACCCATCCCCAGCCGGGCACATTAGTGGTGGACGCCGCCAATCACACGGAGCAGCAAGGACAGCCGGGTCCCACTCTGAAGACCAAGGAGGCCAAGAAGCTGGACCTCTTTGGTCACAAGGCGCTGACATGTGAGCCCCCTTACACTGTCTTTTATAAAGACACGGTGCAACTACGCCCACACCCTGTGTTTCTTCCTTTGGTAGTCTCTCAATTCCATATAAATCAGGACATTTTCCTACCTTTGTTCCCAAGCCGCATGCCAATACCAGAGATAGCATGCTTCATTCCTTGGATGTGAGACGCGCCTTGGCTTTCTATATCAAGTGCACAAAGCCATTTTGGAAGTCCCCACAGCTCTTCATCACTGTCGCAGAGAGGATGAAAGGGCTTCCCATCTCCTCCTAACGCATGTCATCCTGGATCACGTCATGCATCAGAACTTCCTATGACTTGGCCAAGATTCCAGCCCCGACATTGACGATGCACTCTGCAAGAGCTCAGGCATCATCTGCCACTTTCCTAGCTCAAGTGCCCATTCAGGATATATGCAGGGCAGCCACATGGTCCTCTAGCCACACCTTCACTTCACATGACGCAATTTTGCAACAATCCGGAGATGACGCAGCGTTTGGCAGTGCTGCAATCTGTGACCAGATGAACTCTGACCCCTCCTCCAAGAGTATGGCCTTGGTAGTCACCTAATTGGAATGGACATGAGCAAGCACTCGAAGAAAAAATGGCTACTCACCTCTCGTAACTGTTCTTCAAGATGTGTTGCTCATGTCCATTCCAAATTCCGTCCGCCTCCCCTCTGTCAGAGTATTCCAGCAAGAAGGAACTGAGCAGGCGGCGGGTCGGCAGGGACCTATATACACCATCATAAAGGCGCCACTTCAGGGGGCTCCACAGCAGACCCAACGGGTACCGCTAGAGGAAAAACTTTTCAACAATCGTGCACATGAATATCTAATTGGAATGGACATGAGCAACTCATCTCGAAGAACAACACTTACGAGAGGTAGGTAACCGTTTTTCCTGAATAGGTTCTTTGTATGAATGTCCCTGCTTCACTGCACTGCTTCCTTCTCCTACAGGAGTTCACGATGTAAATTGTTGATGAGTCTGAGTCACTAACACAGTGGGGAGGGAGCTGCCGGCTGCCCTCTCTCTGAGTTGAGAGAGAGAAGCAGCTATGTGTCCCGTGCCATTCTGCTGCAGGCAGATTCATATTGTTGAATCGGTGTATGTGTTTCCCTGCTTGCTGCTCTAATGGAAGAGGACGGAGAGAACAACCAAAATCGCATGAAGTGAAAGAGGGAGAAACATGCACCGAGCAGGGTTTTTGCACTCTTCAATGCACTGTCAAACATGAGACTTTTCATTCTTTGTTTTTAATCTAATTTTAGTGGTCTGGTCTTGATGATGATGTGTCCATATCCTGAACTACCCAGAGATACCGTGCAATTCAGCAGCCTGTGCTTTGGTGCCAGAAGCACAGTGCTCATACTACGTAACATGTGAGAGAGGCAGATGAATTCATGAGTAAGAGCTCAGTTCACAGCGCATAGACGTTCACCTTGCAGCTGCTCATCTAAAGAGATCTGTGTTGTTTTCGTAAATGAACACCGTCCCCATAGGCACTCTTTTTTTAATGAGTAAAGGTTACAGCTTTGCTGAGCCTATTATCCTGTAACTGCCAAATGAACCCATTACTCTCCACCCATGCACAAGGTTCAGAATAATATGAGCGGTGTTTGAATGTGAAAAGTGAATTGCAGAGCTTTGGTAAATATTTTTAAAACTGTTTTAAGATCTCGGCTTATTAACAAAATCTCCTTGTAAACTAAAAACACCGTAAGTGTATTTACGTTTTAAAATAAAGCATCTGAAAAGCGGTTTCCTCCTTCACGTACTGCCAAGACCTGAGTTGTTGTGCTACAGTTGACAATGCTAAAGCAGCTAACGGAAATGGTCTCTAAAAAGCTGAGTTGGTAGGAGGAAGAAATAATCCTCAACTCAGGTTTTAGCAGATAAAGACATTGATTTTTAATATTTTTAGTTTTAAAATCTCAGTATGCTGACACAATTTTGGTGTGTGTTTAGAATGCTTTTCCTGTCTATTGAGGCACCTAGTGCCATGTCTACCTATACAGATTCATGTCCCTGGGTCTGGTATAGTCATTTAATTCCATACGGCACTATCTTCTCTGGCAAATGTAGCAAGACTGTTTCCACTTACTTTGCCAGTTAACACATAGTTTCAGAAATGAATCTGACAATTGGCTTAATGCTGCTGTTCTGGTTGTGTGTGTCTCTTTGCACATCTTATGCAATCTCTCAATGGGCTTTGCACTCAGCATTGCAGAATCACAGCCATCACAGTCCATGCAAACATCAGTGGGTTTTTTCCCTTAAAACTTTGCAAGCCAGTGAACAGGAGAGGTTGAGGTTTGTGTGTTCTGAACAACGGGAATTTGGGGTGGGTTTTTTGTTTGAACATATTCAGATGTAGTAAAGAGTGTCTTTAAATCTCCCTTGAAGTAGCAGCTCATTTTTCATGTATCATTCAGTCACCCCTATGAAGCTTTGCACTAGCAGCCAGAGTCCTTCGTCCATTGCACACAGCAGTTTTACCCTGCTTATCAGCAAAAGGCACTGCAAACCTAGCCATTTTGGGTTGGCTAAGGGTTCTTAAGGTTTAGGGGTTTCCAGGTATATGACTCCTTTTTCTTTAACACTGTTTCTTGCAGGATGTAGAATCAACTTTAATTTTTGCAAGGATAGCCTGGGGTTTCACAAGTAAATCTCAAGGCAAAGAGTACTTGTGTGCATCTGAAAGGTAAAAGCAGGAATGTTCTCTGTCTTGCAGAGCATGGGTGTAGTTCTTTATGTCCTAGTCTGTGGAGCGTTACCTTTTGATGGACCTACACTCCCTATTCTGAGACAACGGGTTCTGGAAGGAAGGTTCAGAATCCCCTATTTCATGTCAGAAGGTAATATATTTTGCCTTATGCTTTGAGGATTTTAAGCTCTAATTAAATTAAACTCTTAAACTGCAGATGGTGGACAACTGAGTCATTAATGAGCAATGAATATGATTGTAAATGAAGAGGAGTGTCCCACTTCCTACCTCTGATTAGAAACAGAAAAAAATTCACGGATTCAAACAGCAAGTAGTTTTCATTCTCCAAGACAACAAAACAAACATTCATTTTAGTTTGGAAAGCAAAGGCAGGGAAAACAAAATCCTCATTTTAGCGTAATGCAGATTGGGTTTTCCTGTTTTCTTTGACTGCATCTTTTAAACAGAAGCAAAAAAACAAACACCCCAAGAAGAGCTCAACAAACCACGTAACCAACTCATACGCCTGGGTGTCAGTCTTATATCTTTGGCACACCCAGTTGTTGTTGTTCTTGTTGTAAGACTATGAGATCTTTTCCTAGTTTGATTGATCCAGTTGTTGGGTCTTGCTTGGTCAGTCTTGATCATAAACAATGAGGAAATGTTTGATAGCGTAACCCCAAAACCGATGATGCAGGTATTGGCCTGCAGGGAAGAAGTTGCCAATAGTCTAGTCTAAATTAAAGGGACGCTGTGTTTTGAACATATCAAGTGGCTTCATAAGCGTTAAATGTTGGGAGATGTTTAGAATTAATGACACCCCTCCCCAGACAGCACATTCTTTAAATAAGTTGATTTTTTTTCTTGGTGTGAACTGAAGTCTTTAGCTCAAAAGATTATTTTAACTTTCAGGAAATTTATTTAGCACAAAAATTAGGTAGCAACTAGGACAGTTTCCTGTTGTTGCTCTTCATCAGTAGGTGTCAGATTAATACAGTGTGTGCACTGTAGCCTCTTTGCTAGGAGTTTGTAGCATGTTTCCTTTTTTACTTTATTTTTATCCCAACAGAGTGTGAGCACCTGATCAGGAGAATGCTGGTCCTAGACCCATCCAAGAGATTGACAATTGCTCAGATTAAGGAGCATAAATGGATGCTAATAGAAGTTCCTGTGCAGAGACCCATTCTCTATCCACAAGGACAGGAGAACGAGCCTTCCATTGGAGAGTATAATGAGCAGGTTTTGCGGCTGATGCACAGCCTTGGAATAGACCAACAGAAAACTATTGAGGTAAAATATACCTTCCACAGAGATATAACCCCAGAATGAGCCCATTCACTGTCCTGCTTTATTAAATCTAGATTTTACCTGAGTCTCTCTCATAACATTCTTTTTGTTACTCTTGCAACAAAGTCAAGCTGCTGTTGTATTGTCAGTTGCACAGGCCCTTGCAAGAGAAGGCAAATTACAGAAAATATGCTCCAGCTTCTGGAAGGTTTAAAAATCTCGCAGTTCACAACAACTGCTCTAGCCAACTTTGGCCCCAATTCTTTGTAACTGATTAATAAAAGAGATCAGAGGAATGAGGATGTCTCTAATACCTGGAAAAGTTCTCTTGAATGCGATGGGCTTATCAGTGAGCTGGGCTTCTGTTGTGCAGATACTGCCAGTCATAGCAAAATGCGTGGGGCTTATGTAAAAAGTGGGACCTGGGGAAAAAAATCACCAAATTAACTTTCATTTGTGCTGGGAATCATAACTGGACCCCCTGGCTCCAGAGGGAAAGGTTAATGAATTCACTCCATGTATCCCAGGGCCTCCAGAACTGGAGGTGGTTCTTTTATTAATTATTGGTTGTTGTTTTTATTTGAGTGCACTTGCAAACATTTGGGGTTGCAATTTGTTATAGTGGATCATAGAGCAAACTGAAATGCCTATGAATAATTCCTGTGGGACTTTCTGAGGCTGCAAAGCTTGTAAAGTGCTAGCTCTGTAAGATCCCCTGTTGGGATGTGGAAGCTTGCCACTTATAAACCAACCCCAGCCCCCCCCCCCCTTATTTCTAGAGCTCTGTGTTGACAGTAAAGCTGATTCTTAGGCAGAAAAACAAAGCAAAGGAGCTGTGTTGGTTTCTGCTTCATCAGATTCACAGGGTGTTATTGGGGAAAGCATCATTTGGCATATGGAGAGGGGCAAAATCAGAAGCAAAATAATTTGGTTTTATGCTTCTGAAAGGGTGGGGATGTGAAATTCAGAGGAGAGTAAAAGGAAGCGTAAGAGCAGCAAACATTGACTGTCTTTCTCTCTTGGATTCCAAATCGTGCCTCTTACCAGAAATAAATGCTCAAAAGACTCCCTCAGGACTCAGCATGATCATTTCCTTAGAATGGCTGGTATTTTTAGTAAGTGTGGAGGCTGCACTATTAACACTTCTTGCCAGAAAGGGCTGAATGTGTGCACAGGCGCTCCAGGGATCAATTCCCCAGTGCTGGTGAGGATTTGGAGTAGCCTACCTCTTGTAAGTGAGGTCATGGAGCTTGCTCTCTTCAGATGGCTAAGAGCCAGTCTTAGAGGGCTCAGAAAGGCCTTTGGGTTACAGACACCAACTATCACTGCGGATAGGCACACAGTGACCACTAACTCTGGAAGCAGGCTTCCACATGCAGCTGCAGCGACTTGGTCTTTTTAACTTAACAGAACCATTGAGCCTCAAGAGGCTGACAGTCTCTGCTTTGCCATTCTGGCTTGAAACTTTCTCTCATCTGATTGGTTTCCAGATTGACACTTGCTTGAGATCCCCTCCCCCTTTAAGCGTTTTGTTTTGTTTTTGATAAAAGTGTGATTTTTCTCCTAGCTGCTTATTTTGTGGTTTTGGAGAATGGAGGGTTGGCTGCATTTAGACACTTGTTTCTCTTTTCAGTCTCTGCAGAACAAGAGTTATAACCACTTTGCTGCTATCTATTACCTGTTAGTGGAGAGACTCAAGTCACATCGGAGTAGCTTCCCTGTGGAGCAGAGACTTGATGCTCGTCAGCGTCGGCCAAGCACCATTGCTGAACAAACAGTCGCCAAGGTAACTCCTAATTCCAGGCAGAGATGGGACTGATCACTGCACAAAATGTTCTTGTTTCAGAAAGCTCTTGTTCCTAGATAGCTCTGTGTCAGAGGATCCTTCGCTTTCCTGTGTCTTCAGAATCCCTAGCTTTTCGGTGTTGCTCTGGGCAGAGTGCTTTGCATTTGTTCTGTTCAGTACCATCATATGACAAGACAGTTGTTTGTGACTCATTCTGTTGAGTGTTGTGGGTCTTGTCAAATCATGTGAGACACTAGGTACCAATTGTCTGTATGTCTGCCTAAGCAATGGGATGAGAACCCTTGGAAACTGGCCAATTCCCAAGTGGCTGGCTAATTTTCCTATTTCATTTTGTGAGCACTAGGGTCACTGTGCTTGGAAAGGGCATGTGGTCACTGAGAAGCCAGACTGGATCAGAACTACTCCCTGCAATGAATCACCCCAGCTTCATGGTCTGTGCACACACACGGAGTTGTCCTTCTTGGTGAAGGATCTTGCCTCCCACCTCAGGTGAACAAAGCAGAGGCTGTTGGCTCAGAGCAGCAGCAAATTGGACATGGCCTGACTTTGCACTCTGAGGCTGAAGCTAACAAAGATGATTTCACTTGTCCTCAGGGACAGGGAGTTTCATCGTTAAGCCCCAGTTCATTGCTTGAGTAGTTCTGTTTCACCCTCAACATTCCAGGACAGCTTTTAGGGGGCATACAAATAAAAAGTGTGCTGTTGAACAACTTTAATGGACTGTTTCTGCTTTTCTGAGGATTTGGCATTCTTTGCTGTCAGTAACTGATGTTTCATAGAATCATAGAATATCAGGGTTGGAAAGGAGCTCAGGAGGTCATCTAGTCCAACCCCCTGCTCAAAGCAGGACCAATCCCCAACTAAATCATCCCAGCCAGGGCTTTGTCAAGCCTGACCTTAAAAACTTCTAAGGAAGGAGATTCCACCACCTCTAGTGAAAAAGTTTTTCCTAATATCCAACCTAAACCTCCCCCACTGCAACTTGAGACCATTACTCCTCGTTCTATCATCTGCTACCACTGAGAACAGTCTAGATCCATCCTCTTTGGAACCCCCTTTCAGGTAGTTGAAAGCAGCTGTCAAATCCCCCCTCATTCTTCTCTTCCGCAGACTAAACAATCCCAGTTCCCTCAGCCTCTCCTCATAAGTCATGTGTTCCAGTCCCCTAATCATTTTTGTTGCCCTCCACTGGACTCGTTCCAATTTTTCCACATCCTTTTTGTAGTGTGGGGCCCAAAACTGGACACAGTACTCCAGATGAGGCCTCACCAATGTCAAATATAGGGGAACGATCACGTCCCTCGATCTGCTGGCAATGCCCCCACATATACATCCCAAAATGCCATTGGCCTTCTTGGCAACAAGGGCACATTGTTGACTCATATCCAGCTTCTTGTCCACTGTAACCCCTAGGTCCTTTTCTGCAGAACTGCTGCCGAGCCATTCGGTCCCTTGTCTGTAGCGGTGCATGGGATTCTTCCGTGCGAAGTGCAGGACTCTGCACTTGTCCTTGTTGAACCTCATCAGATTTCTTTTGGCCCAATCCTCTCATTTGTCTAGGGCCCTCTGTATCCTATCCCTACCCTCCAGCGTATCTACCTCTCCTCCCAGTTTAGTGTCATCTGCAAACTTGCTGAGGGTGCAATCCACACCATCCTCCAGTTCATTTATGAAGATATTAAACAAAACGGGCCCGAGGACCAACCCTTGGGGCACTCCACTTGATACCGGCTGCCAACTAGACCTGGAGCCATTGATCACTACCCCTTGAACCCGACAATCTAGCCAACTTTCTATCCACCTTATAGTCCATTCATCCAGCCCATACTTCTTTAACTTCCTGGGAAGAATACTGTGGGAGACCGTGTCAAAAGCTTTGCTAAAGTCAAGGAACAACACATCCACCGCTTTCCCCTCATCCACAGAGCCAGTTATCTCGTCATAGAAGGCAATTAGATTAGTCAGGCATGACCTTCCCTTGGTGAATCCATGCTGACTGTTCCTGATCACTTTCCTCTCCTCTGAGTGCTTCAGAATTGGTTCCTTGAGGACCTGGTCCATGATTTTTCCGGGGACTGAGGTGAGGCTGACTGGCCTGTAGTTCCCAGGATCCTCCTTTTCCCTTTTTTAAAGACGGGCACTACATTAGCCTTTTTCCAGTCGTCCGGGACTTCCCCCAATCGCCATGAGTTTTCAAAGATAATGGCCAATGGCTCTGCAATCACATCCACCAACTCCTTTAGCACTCTCGGATGCAGCGCATCTGGCCCCATGGATTTGTGCTCATCCAACTTTTCTAAATTAGTCCCGAACCACTTCTTTCTCCACATAGGGCTGGTCACCTCCTCCCCATGCTGTGCTGCCCAGTGCAGTAGTCTGGGAGCTGACCTTGTTTGTGAAGACAGAAGCAAAAAAAGCATTGAGTTCATTAGCTTTTTCCACTTCCTCTGTCACTATGTTGCCTCCCTCATTCAGTAAGGGGCCCACACTTTCCTTGACTTCCTTCTTGTTGCTAACATACCTGAAGAAACCCTTCTTGTTACTCTTAACATCTCTTGCTAGCTGCAACTCCAGGTGTGATTTGGCCTTCCTGATTTCACTCCTGCATGCCCAAAGCAATATTTTTATACTCTTCCCTGGTCATTTGTCCAATCTTCCACTTCTTGTAAGCTTCTTTTTTGTGTTTAAGATCAGCAAGGATTTCACTGTTAAGCCAAGCTGGTCGCCTGCCATATTTACTATTCTTTCTACACATCGGGATGGTTTGTCCCTGTAACTTCAATAAGGATTCTTTAAAATACAGCCAGCTCTCCTGGACTCCTTTCCCCCTCATGTTATTCTCCCAGGGGATCCTGCCCATCAGTTCCCTGAGGGAGTCAAAGTCTGCTTTTCTGAAGTCCAGGGTCCGTATGTTTGTCTTTCTCCATCAACTCAACTGTGCTGCAGACTTCTTTGTGCTCCAAGTACCTTGAATGTAATCTGCAAATGAGCAGCTGAACTTTTTACAGGGGATTATTTAGAGATGAGTGAAAGGAATTTATGTTAGATGGGGCCTGATGGTCAGCACACTCTGTTCGGTGCTCTTACACACACAGGACCCTTTGAAAATTAACCCTAACTTTCCCCACTGCTTTTCTTGAGCTATGCATTATATTTGCACTTAAGTCTGGAGAAGAAGTGAGGTCATTCCCAAGACAAATCTCTAGGGTTGGTCTGCCTGATCTAGTTATCTAAGGTACCTATTCACTGTGATATCTAAGCAGCAGATATCATTGTCTTCATATACTTAGTGCCTCAAGGGTGTGTATATCTGTCACTAAATACAAAAGTTTCTGCTGAGCCCAGCATGAGGATCTCCTGAGATGCATGTGGTCAGGAGTCTAGTTTTGCTAGCAATCCCGTAGCACAGGTGGCTGAGTACTGTAAATAACTCCTTTGAGGTTTTCCAGCACCTTTGTGTGAGTAGACCCAGTATGACTGCTAACTAATTGATTTGAGTCTCAAAGATGTCACATGCATTTTACCAACACTCACAAGAACAGCATCTCGGAGCTTACTGCTCAGACACTGGCCTCTACATTCCAGGAGGCTATCTACTCAGTATCTTCTTCAGTTATGCATCCAAAACTGATGGATTCAGTACAGGCTCTGGGGCACTCTTGCCATTTGTCACTTTATTCCCTAGTTACTTTCTCCAAACAGAAAAGTCATGTACAGTTTATCGTGTTTTGTTCCAATAATTCCCTTAGAGTTCCTTTTACATGCTCTCCGATTGTTTCATTAAAGTGCAAAAATATTGCCTGGATTCTAATTTCCATTAATGCCTAACTGAAAACATGAGAGGCATGGCCCTATTAAAATAATTGACCTCAGATGACTCATACAGTCAAGTTTTAATGGTATTGAATATATATATTCTGTCAAGTTGCTGGTCCCTTCTGTATGTTGAGTGCCGCTCTGTCTAGATGTGTCTGCATCTAGGCTACCAGGCTTCTTGCATTACTCTTTTCCAGGAGGACTCAGAGCAGTGATCGTGCTCTGGGGGCTAACTGTAAGACATTTTGTTTGTTTTGCATTCTCCTGAAGTGGAAGGTAGAATCTGTATCTGCTCTGAAAACACAGATCAGACACCGCTAACCCAAATGGACACATTTGCAAATCACGTGATGGTTTGAAAGTCATTCAGGCTGTTTGAGGAGATCTCAGGGACACAAATGATTGATGCTCGCTGTGTCTATGCTAGGGAATTTCACTAATATTCCCACCGATGCTACCACTTGTTCAGCTGTAGATAGGGGAGCCCTGGGGTAGAAAAGGCTGTGCAGGCTTTCTAGCCTTTTGACTAGCCTGTCAACATGTTGATAGTAAAAATATCAGATATAATGGGGATCCCAAGTGTAAACAAGGCTCTAGTAGCTTCTGAGTCTGATTTATATTTTTGTATGGAACTTTGTTTTTGTAACCACTTTATTTGGTTGCTCAGCCCATGCAGGTGGAGTTACTTGATCATTCTGGGCCTGTGTTACACATGGAAGCACATAACCAGGCCTGACTATGATGATGATAGTGGCACAAATTTTTTTCCCCCAGACCTGGCTGACTATGGGAGAGCTGCCTCTAATCATGGTCCTTTAGGGACAGTGGAGGAATTTAGTCCACATAGCTATGATTCTGCTTTGAGGTGCCTTCTCGTTTCAATGTGTTGCAACATGATATGCCCAGTTCCCATGAAAACTAACCCTCAGTTGCTTACTGAGGCAGAATATGTTACCTTAGATCAGGTAACGTGCTTAAATTCAGTTCTCATCCATGGCATTCGGTATACCCCATGAGTCACACCAATCTCAGCCATGGCATTAGTCCCCTTATAAAGAGAATCCCCACTTTGATTTTGCCATTTGTCTGAGGATTTCGGGGGGGGGGGAATTCTGGCCCCAGTGAAGTTAATGGCAAAACTCTCATTGACTTGAGTGCACCCAGAATTTCACCCCAGATACTCTGAGAAGTTGTTTCTTTTATCTCCTCCAGGCTGGACTCTGTGAATTTCCCACACAAAATTGCATACTCCCACATAGATCTTATTTTAAATTATTTTAGGAACAAATTCCATTATAAAAAAATCTGGTCAACCTGTAACTATGAGGCATCAGCTGAGATGGTGGAGACTCCCAGAGGAAAAAAAGAAAAATCACAGAATAACCCCTTCATGTCTTTAGTATGAAGCAGTCCTCTGTTTTATTACTACAGTTACCTAATGTTTGCATAGGTGCAGTGTCTTGGGCACAAAGATAGTCTCTGTCCTCTATATCCTTACTATATTCAATTTTATGCAGCATTATAATATAGATCAGTGCAGTTTGATTTTCACAGACAAGTTGTGTGGACCCTCAACTCTTTTGTTCCAGTCCATTTTCATGTAACTGTCAGTTTCCCCGATTTCACCACATTTGCCTGGAGTTTGGTGCCCCTTTGCTTTCAATACTATGTTTTCCAGGAGATAATTCCTGTCTAAAGGTGCCTGACTTCACAGCTGAATCCTTCCCATTCCTTTCTATGTCTTGTTCCACAGGGGGTCAGCGGGTGGGATGATCTTTAGACAGTCACAAACAGCTTAAAATAGCCATTTGCCTCATTTTAACACAGATTTCTTATACAAATAAAGCTTTTTAAATGAGACTTTAAAACATTTATCAGTTCATGACAGAGGAAAGGAACCATGAAAAGGATTTGTGGAACATGGAAAGCATGAGCAGTTTGGAGCATCTGCAGATTCCAAGCAATTTTCTTCTGCCATCTTTGAAGAGATGCTGTTTGTTCAGAAACGTAAATCTTTCTATTTACTAAATGAACTCTGAAGTCTAAGCCTGCAAGGCTATGTTTCTGTAGGAAGAACTAGGCAGTAAATCTCACCCACAGCCTTTGAGCGGGACTGTGTTTTTAATGTTAATGACACTTGTATGCCAATGACCTTGAAGGAATTTAACTCAAGCATGTGTCTCCCTTTATCCAACATGACAAAAGCCTAACTAGTACCAAGACTTCCTCCTTATCATGCAGCGATAAGCAGAAATATCTACAGTCCTCAGGGGAGCCCTGATACACTACCAGGTTTTGAATTTGCAATTATCTTTGTATTTTCATTGTTCATGATTCCTTTTTTGCCCTAAGACTGTTTGGTTTTATTATATCTCATAGACACAAGCTGCAGTGCCCCCAGTGAATCTGCGTTCACAGAATGTAAGGCTGCTGAGGTCTCCGGGCCTCCCACCAGCTCCAGAAGCCTTCTCCTTTCCTGCATCCAGCTGCCACGTCGAGTCCGCATTCATGGAGGAAGAGAGAGTCGATACCCCAAAGGTACATCTTATAAATTACCTCTCTTTCAATGTCACTAAAGCTTTGGGGGGTTGGTACTGTTAAATTATTGCCTGAAAGTAGCATTTGATACCAGAATGATCTGCACCTTTTCATTAGTTAATTAAAAGACCAGCACATTGGCTTTTAGGCATGTCTGTTTTCAAGTACAGAACCCCTAAGAGAACAGGGCCAGATTCTTAGCTTTTAGAAGGTGGTGTCACTCCACTGACTTCATTGGATCAACCCTGATTCCTGCCAGCTGGGCTTACTGAAAGCTGTATAGTCTTGAGTGGGATAACCCTCCCTCTGCCCTCTCCAGTATATCTACTCTCCCTATTTGCCTCTGTGAGGCATTTAAAAGCAAAACTTATTCATCCTATCTTTGTATGGGTGATTTGGGGAAGACTGATTAGTCAGAGGGCAGGTAAGGCAGTCAGAGTGCACCATGAATTCCTTTATCAGATGTTACCTCCACATGTATTATAAATGTGCATATGTCACACATACATACCCATACCACATATATGTATGTGAGAAACGTGACCAGTTCTAGAGACAAGAATCAGGAATTAATCATCCACCTTTGACAGTTTTACCTGTCCTGTGTCCTTTAATCTGGCTCCCAGGGGTTTTAGTCTCACATTCAAAGCCCACTGAGTTGCCATGCTTTTTTGTTTGTTTGTTTTTAAACAAATCAATCTCCATAGATTTTTTTTTTTTTTTTCCCTCCACAATAGTAAAAATTGCCCTGAGGACAGTTGCTCAGGCAGGCGTTTTGCTTGTGCTGTTGACTTATGCATAGATGTATCTTTCTCTCCAGCTTAACACAGTGTAAAAATGGGCAATTGGATGCTGCTCAAACTTCCCAAAAACCCACTTTTGTGCGAAGTCCAACATGGGAAACTTTTAGTTGAAAGTGAAATGTTTTCTTTTTTTTTTTTTTTTCCAGAAATGTAGATATTTGAGAACATGGAGCCTTAACCATAAGCTTGCATTACCAGTTAAAGCTATTAGAATTTCACTCTTCTCCCTGTCTTATGAAATACAGGAAAATTGGCAGACACAGGCACTTCAGTTTAAATGGACTACAGTAAAAAATTAATAAATACTCTATTTCTTTAACAGTAAATAGCCAGCAGGGACATTCATACTGACAGAAAGTATTAGCAAACTGCTGTGTCTCAGCGGGATTACAGCTGATCCTCTCAGCAAGGCCATTTCTGTAACTAGAATTGTATATAAAATCTGCTCTGGAGACCATTTAATGCATTTTGTTTCCTGCAATCAGACTGGAAGATTGTGTAGGCTGCACCTCCACAGTTAAGACTTAACTGAACTCTGCTAATACAGTTTGACAATTCCACAGCTATACACGTGTGCAGTTACAGCTTAACTCTCTGAAGGGAGCAACAGCAAGTTTGATGTATTTTGCCATCAACCTATGTGTCTGTGGCAATGCTTTGTAGGGAGGCTGAAAGATGTGAACTGGCAGCATGGAGAAAACTCGAGTTTGTCAGACTGAATTGTTCAAAAATGTGTTTATTCACACACTAACGTTGGCATTTGCATGTTTGTTACCACATTAGAAGTTTAATCTTGGCATTTTATATGCTGATTCAAACCATGTTTTTTAGTCCCTACTTGCCATTCTGAAGGATTTCTTATTTGTTGATGGTTAGATGTTGACAGTAGTATAGTACTTCGGACCTTTTTCATGTCAGTGATTTGACTAGCTCTGTGTGTGTGGTCCCTTTGCAGAGGAAAAGCTATGGATTCACTTTAAAGCAAATGGCCATCAAATCACAAGACTTAAAAGAAGCAGCCTTTGAAAATGAAAATCTCTCTTGCATCACCCTTCAGGTTTTTTGTTTTTTTAAATAAATGCCGCTTGAACAGAATAGATGAGCACACAGAGTACTTTATACTGCGGAGTCAGATCACACTGACCTGAGAATATTGCAATGGCTAGATATTACAGTCCACGTCCACCAGAGGTTCTCAAACTGTGGTCCATATGCCTCTGGTGGTCTGCAAAGAAACGACTGGCCATGTAGTGTTGGCTTTCCTCATCCATTTCAGCTGCTAAATTGCTATACAAGACAGCAAATATGTTAAATACTTTCCATGTAAGAAACTATTATTGCTACAGGGATATTAAGTGGGAGAAGCAGAGTTTTTACCTTGAAAAGGCAGAAGTGCCAGAGACTGCACAAAATCCACTACAGGGATAGGTGGTAGCATAAAATCTATGTATAGCTGGTCCACAGAATCACAAATAGGAAGGGAGGTGTCTGTGAGATACTCCTAAAATGTGACACACCCTATGGAAAGAAAAAAATTGTCTTAAAATATCAGACTGCAGATCCAGAGCTGTTCTTTATAAATACCAACACATTATACAACAAGCACAAAATATGTATAGGTGTTCATCTCATAAGAATGCTGGAAGTATTTCCCTAGAGCTACATCACACAGGCTGTTTGAAAACATATTTGTTTTCAAAATACTAAAGGACGCTTTATCGTAGATTAACTGTTCTGCAACACGTTTTCCCCTAAAACATTTTTAAAAAATCATACAGCAGACCCAAATACCCTTTTTTCATGTTAGAATTCTAACTAGAGAACCCTGCATCAGGGCTGCCAATTCATTAGATTTTTTTGTGCATTAATTTAGTGTTGATGAAAGTCCGACTAATACCATTAGTCAGCACAACAGGGAATGAAACTGCTGTGTAAACTTCTCTATTATAGCTCTGCCCATGCATCTCGAACCTGCTACTCCACTCCTGCCCCTGATGGCAGTTAGCTAGTTCTGACCTGCAGCAGCCTTACTCTGCCAATGCATGTTAAAAATGGAGGAACAGAATCCCATATATGAACAGGAGCCAAAACCACATGGTGTAGTGAACAATGGACCCTAACTCATTTCTCTAGGAGAATCTGAATCTAGATCTCCAGCTTTTTGTTTTGGGGTTTGGGGTTTTTTTGCATTATCTTACTTTGATGGCTCAGTTTTTGTCCCATGTGGAGTTGGAAAAGCTTGAGGTGTTCAAGAAGGGCATAGAAAGCCATTTTCCGTATTCAAGACTTGTTCTGTAAGCACTCTTATAACAATGGAAGTTTAGCTACTGTTTTTCTGACTATCACTTCATACATTTCTGAATCTACTGAAAGAAATTACTTGGTAAATATTGAACTTTCTTGTTCAACAGTTCTACTCCCTTTATTCTGAGTCATATCAGCTGACTTTAAACTAAATTGGCACTGTTTTTGTTATTGCTGCTGCAGCACCATAGCTAACTCAGCTAACAGAAGGCAAACTGATTTCTCTTCTGGCTTGTCCAGTGGCAACAGAATGGTTAACTAAGTGTCCATTGCAGAATCTTTACTTTTGATGATACATTAGCTAGGGGGGGAAACAGCTTAACTCTCAGACCCCAGACTGAGTTGGCAGGGCTGAGATATGAAATGCCATCATTTTATTTGCAAACAGACCAGGTTTCTCAGAGTCGTTGACAGGAATGTGAAGCTCACCATGCCATTTTACAATGCTGCTTCTAATGGTATGAAAACCAGCTGAATTCAGGAAAAGCTCTTTGAAACTCTCTCATTCTGTGCCTGACTTGTAACATCAAATCTCGTCTATAGCCCTGTGTTAACAAATAAGCTGCCAGAGTCTTCCCACGCCCAAAGCTGGACGTGCACAAGTCCATGGGACCGGACGAGTTGCATCCGAAAGTGCTAAAGGAAATGGCGGCTGTGATTGCAGAGCCATTGGCCATTATCTTTGAAAACTTGTGGCCAACGGGGGAAGTCCCAGATGACTGGAAAAAGGCTAATGTAGTGCCCATCTTTAAAAAAGGGAAGAAGGAGGATCTTGGGAACTACAGGCCAGTCAGCCTCACCTCAGTCCCCGGAAAAATCATGGAGCAGGTCCTCAAAGAATCAATCCTGAAGCACTTACATGAGAGGAAAGTGATCAGGAACAGTCAGCATGGATTCACCAAGGGAAGGTCATGCCTGACTAATCTAATTGCCTTCTATGATGAGATTACTGGTTCTGTGGATAAAGGAAAAGCAGTGGATGTATTGTTTCTTGACTTTAGCAAAGCTTTTGACACGGTCTCCCACAGTATTCTCGTCAGCAAGTTAAAGAAGTATGGGCTGGATGAATGCACCATAAGGTGGGTAGAAAGTTGGCTAGATTGTCGGGCTCAACGGGTAGTGATCAATGGCTCCATGTCTAGTTGGCAGCCGGTGTCAAGTGGAGTGCCCCAGGGGTCGGTCCTGGGGCCGGTTTTGTTCAATATTTTCATAAATGATCTGGAGGATGGTGTGGATTGCACTCTCAGCAAATTTGTGGATGATACTAAACTAGGAGGAGTGGTAGATACACTGGAGGGCAGGGATAGCATACAGAGGGACCTAGACAAATTGGAGGATTGGGCCAAAAGAAATCTGATGAGGTCCAATAAGGATAAGTGCAGGGTCCTGCACTTAGGACGGAAGAACCCAATGCACAGCTACAGACTAGGGACCAAATGGCTAGGCAGCAGTTCTGCGGAAAAGGACCTAGGGGTGACAGTGGACAAGAAGCTGGATATGAGTCAGCAGTGTGCCCTTGTTGCCAAGAAGGCCAATGGCATTTTGGGATGTATAAGTAGGGGCATAGCGAGCAGATCGAGGGACGTGATCGTTCCCCTCTATTCGACATTGGTGAGGCCTCATCTGGAGTACTGTGTCCAGTTTTGGGCCCCACACTTCAAGAAGGATGTGGATAAATTGGAGAGAGTCCAGCGAAGGGCAACAAAAATGATTAGGGGTCTGGAACATGACTTATGAGGAGAGGCTGAGGGAACTGGGATTGTTTAGTCTGCAGAAGAGAAGAATGAGGGGGGATTTGATAGCTGCTTTCAACTACCTGAGAGGTGGTTCCAGAGAGGATGGTTCTAGACTATTCTCAGTGGTAGAAGAGGACAGGACAAGGAGTAATGGTCTCAAGTTGCAGTGGGGGAGGTTTAGGTTGGATATTAGGAAAAACTTTTGCACTAGGAGGGTGGTGAAGCAGTAGAATGCGTTACCTAGGGAGGTGGTAGAATCTCCTTCCTTAGAAGTTTTTAAGGTCAGGCTTGACAAAGCCCTGGCTGGGATGATTTAATTGGGGATCGGTCCTGCTTTGAGCAGGGGGTTGGACTAGATGACCTCCTGAGGTCCCTTCCAACCCTGATATTCTATGATTCAATGATTTGCACTCATCAGTTTGGTACTGGTATATCCCTGGTTTTGTTCTCTATCCTGATGACAGCATAACAAACATTAAATCCTTATTTATTAAACACATGGGGGACGGGGACAACAAATAGGCACTGCTTGACAGCAAATAGGATGGAGTTTTCAATTTTGTTAGCTTAATTGAGTTAGTGTAATGTAATTGAAAAGCCCTCTTATTGTTCTTTAAGATGTTATTCACCTGAAATAGGGTGGATAACCATAGATTTTTAAAATAAAAACATTTGGATTTGTTTAATATTTTTTTTAAACCTGATTAAAATGAAATCTAATTTTAATACAAAATATGTTCAGGCCTAAGCTACTTATCTCTTAAGAGGGTTAAATAAAAAAAATGTGCTGAATCCATGAGCCTCTATCAAAACCTGTGAGCTAAAGGCTGCTTTTCTATATAAGGAAAGAATCGGGGGGGCTGGGTTTCTTAATTTGAGACCAAGCTTTATAAATAGGGCACAATAGGTCACGTGAAGTAATTTAAGAGTCTATCATTTTCAGGAGACTTCGGCAAGTAGGCAACTTAAGTTTCAGTCACTTTCACTTAGGCATATTTGAAAACTTGCCCAGGCTGATCTGAAATAATCAGTTTAATTCACTCACTAGTTAATCTCTATTTAACAAATTGTTTCGTTGTAAATGTGAAACATGTTTTGATAAGAGAAGTTTAAGTACCCAAAACATGTGAGGTAGTTTTGTTTAATAACAATATATGCTGTTTTGTGTGTTTAATTAAATTCCAGTTCCCATCCTAATGCCGCTTGATGCAAATGATGAGCAAAAAGATAATTATCTAGTAAATAAGCAATAAATCATTCACCGTTTTCAAACATACCTAAATGTACAGCTGATAAGACTGTGAAAATAATAAACTATATAATTGCTTAAATAAATGTACATAGTTGTAGTCTACTCTTAGATAGCAAAAATATATACCAAATCTAGTGTAAAGAACATAAGAACGGCCACACTGGGTCAGACCAAAGGTCCATCCAGCCCAGTATCCTGTCTACCGACAGTGACCAATGCCAGGTGCCCCAGAGGGAGTGAACCTAGCAAGTAATGATCTAGTGATCTCTCTCCTGCCATCCATCTCCATCCACCCTCTGACAAACAGAGGCTAGGGACACCCTTCCTTTACCCATCCTGGCTAATAGCCATTAATGGACTTAGCCTCCATGAATTGATCCAGTTCTCTTTTAACCCTGTTATAGTCCTAGCCTTCACAACCTCCTCAGGCAAGGAGTTCCACAGTTGACTCTATTTAGTTGTAAATCAACATGTTTCAATGGTTATATCAATCAGTGAGAACGTGCCTCTTTAAAAATACCTGAAGTACAAATGGAAAAGTTTATTAAAATCAGTGATTTAAATTGAGACTTGCCTCTTGGTGATTTGACTAGCTGATTTAAATCAATCCACCCTGGGCTGAAGATATTTAGCTGGCCATGTTGTAGCTAGAGAGGTAGCCAAGGCTACAAAGAGCTAGCTAATGTGCTTTCTTGTTGGCCTGGATCCTACATAAGCATTGAGAGCTTTTCAGTTTTGGTCAGCTAACTCAGTTGAAAACCACAAACTTTACGTGTCAAGACAGGGCCGAAGGGCCCAGCATTTTGCCTTCAGTGCAGCTTTAACTGCTGGAGGTTGTGTGTTAGTAATGCATCTGGCAAGGCCTCAGGTGTGACTAATGCTTTTCTGTTTTGAGGCTGATTTATCTATCATGCATCCTCTACCCCCGCAAAAACAGTGGCAGGAATCAGTTGCATCCTTGCATTTGACATTGCTATCTGACTCCTCAGAGGCCCCACTCCTCGCGGTTAAACTCAGGGAGAAGGCACACAGAGACTGGTCATTTGTTATCTTTTCTCTTGTGTTTAATAACTAGGAAGTTATGCTAGTTATACAGAATGGGCAACTGAATTCCAGTGTGTAGTGGGAACGTCTGCACTGTGCTAATGGTGGTTAGCTCAGGACCATGTGCAAAACTTTCATTCAAGTTTATAGCATTGCAAGGAAAACTCAGGCAACAGGGATGACCTTCCCCATATTATTGTAAAAATGACTACAGCTGGGGACATTTAAATGTTTCCTATCAAACAGAAGCAATGCTGCTACCGCATGGCATTGGCATCTCATTGACTGCCGAACTGTTCCGTTACTGTCACAAAATTACACTAGTTCAGTATTAAATCGCACCAGCGGGGAGTGCATACAAAAGCCCCTTCTTGTAATGCAGTCACCCATTAGACTCTTCAGTCAGGACTGGGGAGAGACACTAGCGATCCCTGTATTTAAAAAAAGCAACCCATGAAATCAGTCTCTGGCAATGATGGCCCTTGTAGTTAGTGCTATGCGCTGCCATGCCAGAAAATAGTCCCAGTCTCATTCCTCGGGTCAGCAGAAGCACCTCATATCACTCAGTGATCCCCAAATGACTAAGGAGCAGCTCTGATGGACTTCAGGGGGCATCCTGCCCTGTCCATGATCAGAAAGAAGGTGCTCACAACTTGGTGGCTTGCAGGAATGGTGTGAAGGAGAGTACAGGGATTCCACAGATTCAGAAATAACCTGTTTCTGGCATCAAGCTGCTTGCTCAAGTGGGTTTTAAAACAGGTTGGAAATGTTATGCAGGAAACTCAAGAGTTTATAAACAGGGGGAAGTTTAAGAATTAAATTGCAAAAGATATCAAGGAAGTGTCCAGAATAAAACTGAATCCAAATTTACTCTAGGTAAAGCCTGAATGCATTCCTCCCCTTCTAAGTTTATCCCTAGAAATATCCATCATTTAGCATCGTGCAGCTATGGAGGTGATGAACAGACAACTCCAGCTGTCCATGGGTACCACCCCAAAACGTGACTCGGCTTCTATGCAAGCAGGACTGGATAAACTAGAGAATTTCAGTTTTACCCTGAAGTCTCCTTTCTGTGAGTGCAGGAAGCATGGAAATTAAGTGACTTTCTCAGAAACCTATACAGATTTCTTTTAGTCCACCAGGCAGTCATTTCTCATCTGGAGGGCTTTGTGGATCCTCCATCTGGGCATAGCTGAATGCCTGCCCTTTCCCTGGGTCTGGTAATCATCTGGCTTATGCGGTGCTCCCCACTCTAACCCTTATCCAGGTATAGACATTACATTCCAAGACTAGGTAGTGAAAACTGACTGGGTTTTCACTAGAAAGCAAAGTCCACAGAGATGTGTGGGCAGTTGGCCCAACCCCAAACAGCTTAGCAGTTATCTAATTATGAAGTTAATCTGATAAGACTAAACTCTGTAGAGAACTGTATGTACACCATTTTGTAAAACTGCAACTGCTTAAATGTCTGGGGATTAGTGAAGAGTGGGGAGGTAATTATCTGGTTGGAGGGACTCAAAATGAAAATGCAGAAGAGAGGAAAATTCAGGAGCAGAGTACCTTCTAGGCAATGGTTGGAAAGCTCCCTCTGAAGGGTTTGAAGATTTACCGCAATGTACGTAATAAAGGTAAAAGCATAATATTAACTGTTCAGTATTAGACAGGAATAGAGGATTAAATTATTTCTCCTAAAACCTTCTTAAACCAAGAATGAGGAAATGTTATTAGATGATCCATGAAATGTCAAACCCAGGGATGCCTCTTTATTCTTTCATCTTTTGTCCCTACTGAGCAAGACCAAGGATGGGTTCCTGAACTACACTTGACAACTATACCCTAGCCATCTTAGGCATCAGAATAATAGGAAACACAATTTATTGGGAGCCACATCTGAATGGTAGAAATCCAAGAGCCTTAGGGCTTGTCTACATGGTGCATTAGTCCATACTAGGGGTGTGAAGTCTAGAATGCACTACTGGTGCGCTGCACACTTAGTGCTGCACATGGATCCTGCTGGTGTGCCCTAAAAGTTCCCTAGTGTGCATTAATGTAATACTATTTGAAACAGGACCACATCAGATGACTTGAAAGGGACCACTCTGAAGTGGTCTTTATATCACACCGGATATCTTGCACAGGGTGGATTGAGTTACTTCCTTCTGCCTTGACTGCGGGATGATTTAATAACTAGAGCACTTCTGACAGGTGTTTGTCCAACCTGTTAAAAACCTCAACTGAAAGAGATTCCACAACTTCCCTAGGCAGTTTGTTCCAGTGCTTACCTACCCTGACAGTTGGGAAGTTTTTCCTAATGTCCAACCCAAACTTCCCTTGCTGCAATTTAAGCCCATTGCTTCTTGTCCTATCCTCGGAGGTTAAGAAGAACAATTTTTCTCCCTCCTTCTTGTAACAATCTTTTATGTATTTGAAAACTTATGTTCCCCCTCAGTCTTCTCTTCTTCCAGACTAAACAAACCCAATTTTTTCAGGCTTTCCTCATAGCTCATGTTTTCTAGACCTTTAATAATTTTTGTTGCCCTCCTCTGAGCTTTCTCCAATTTGTCCACATCTTTCCTGAAATGTGGTGCCCAGAACTGGACACAGTACTCCAGTTGAGGCCTTATTAGCACAGAGTGGAGCGGAAGAATTACTTCTTGTGTCTTACTCACAACATTCCTGCTGATGCATCCCAGAATGATGATTGCTTTTTCTGCAGGTGTTACATTGTTGAGTCTTGTTTAGCTTGTGATCCATTATAACCCCCATATCCCTTTCCACAGTGTTCCTTCGTAGGCAGTCATTTCCCATTTTGTATGTGTGCAATTAATTGTTCTTTCTGACAATGATTTAAATCACTGATTTAAATCAAATTTTTCTGTTTGCTGATTTAAAATGATTACTAACCAATGAGAAATTGCCCTTTTTCAGGAAAATAACTAAACTACAGATGCAATTAAAGATAAAAATTGATTGTAACCATGAAAATGTCTGTTTATAACTGCTTAAATATGTATAAATACAGTATATCTTCCTGGTTAGCAAAAAAGTACCAAATTTAGTATAAAGGTTATACGTAGTTGTAAAGTTACAAATATAAAAATCTGAAAGTAAGTTAATTCTACTTTATTATTTTAAATGCACAAAAAAGCAGTTTAGAATCATTATTAGTTAAAAATATTACATGTCCTGGATACATAAATTCAATTTTGATACTTATTTTTTAAAACTTGCTGATTTGTTAAAGGAAGTGTCTGTAGTTAATGAATTGAACTCAATGTTTCAGGTCACCGTGTCCGTCAAGATTTTAGTTCTAATAGATCTCATCCTCACACTCCATTTTTATTCGTAGATTGGGAGAGAAGACACTTTCTTGCTTTTTCAACTCTCATTCAGTTTCTCAATTTTGAACAAGCTAGTAACTGAACTTTGAACTAGTTGAATAAACAAATGAAAACTATGGTTATCCACCCTCATGTTTCCAGAAGAAAAAAGTAGCAGCCCAGGCCAGCCTTGCACAAGGACGCTGCTTACAACTTCTAGGGTACTTTAGAGACCAAACTATTTTTTAAGACTGCATAAAGTACCAGCCATCGTATGGTATGAACACAGGTGCCATCTTTTTCCTATTCACTATTAAGGAATCAAAATGTAAAATTATCTGAACAAACTGATGTTGTTCATTTTCCCTTGCAAGTCCCAGGCACCACCACATCAGCTGGACTGAGCAGACACAAGATAAGAGGAATGGACCTTTAATGCAAATGACCAGTTCTAAGCATGAACCAAGGAGGGGCATGTTTGCTGATCCTTTGTGAAATACACTAAGAGAACTTACTGTTTTGCAGTTTTAGAGAGACAGTGCAGTTAAATAGGGCAAACTTGGTCTTACGAATGCTTGTTTGCCAAACTCCAAATTAAACAATGGACAGAGGACAAAGGAGAACAAAAATCACAGGTTTCATAAATTTAAATATTTTGTGGCTAAGCCTGAAGCAGATTTTATGAGACACTCCTGACAAGAATAAGTATTAGGGAAACTAACAGACTAAATTTGGGAGATTCCAACAATAACTTAAAAATAAGGTGACCAATGATTCCACTCTTCTGGAACCTCACTCTGGAACTCTGAACTGGTCTCTGATTGAAATCAGAGGAGTTTGCAGATGACACTGAATATCCAGGCTGTTTTGAGTCCATTTCAGTCTGTGTCTCTGCATCTCACAATATAGGGCAGAGATTTGACTCTTCAGGGAGCCTCTATGCTAATAATTGAATGCTGTCTTTCTTCCTCTCCCTGTGGCATTTAGGTAAATGGCTGCTTGCTGGATCCCTTGCCCCCTATGGTGATTAGGAAAGGATGCCAGTCACTGCCTACTAGCATGATGGAAACCTCTATTGATGAGGGGATAGAGACAGAAGGTGAATCAGAAGATGATCCCGCACAGGCATTTGCAGCCCTCCAAGCAACCCGCTGTGGGAAAAGACGTCACACTCTGGCAGAAGTGACCAACCAGCTTGTCATGATGCCAGGCACAGGTACATATATTGTAGAGGTCTCTGCAGAAGTTTAAGGATCTAAGAGCCCAGCTTGTTACATGCTGGATGAAAAACACTAGCTTGGTTTGTGTCTTAAGTAACAATAAATAAAGCTGCTTTTCTTGATAGTTATTAATTTATTTGATAGAGGCAGATATGAAGACAAGGGAGCAAACTCACAGCTGGCCTATCCAAGCACAACCCTATCCAATCTAATGGCAATGTAGAAAGGGTAGAGGGTGGCAGGCAAATTAAATGAGTTACATTTTTGGCATAATTAACCATCCCAAGATATTTAATTCCCAGGTGATATATATGCCTAGAAAGAAACACTAGTTTCTCTGGCAGCCCAATGCCAATGCGGGAATGCAGCAATGCCAAGTTGGGCTATGATCTTGTCAGCTCTCCCAAGTTAAACAGAATCTAGACAGTACTTGAATGGGAAATTCCTCAAGAGAAAAAGTGTGGTGAAGAAAACAAGATTGGTGACTTAATGGCATTCTACCAGAGTCCGTACTGAACTGAGGTCTTAGTGCAAGGCTAAAGCCCTCAGCTGTTGTCTTTTAGCGATTATAGAGCCAAGTTCATAACCACATCTAACCATTCAAGATTCCACTGCACTTCTTCAGGTGTTGGCTCCCACTAACCTGGCTAGGTTCCAGTGTGGATAATTCCATTCTGCCTCCCTAAATTCCCACTGCAGTTTCATTTGGATGTGGAATGCACATCTTCATGTCCCCAATAGTTGTGTAATGTACCTGTCCACTGTAAATGGCTTCTGTGTTTCACCCCAGTGGTGAATGAAGTGATTGTTTGAAAAGCGCTTTGGGGGATTTCTACATGAAGGGCACAGTCTCCTTGTTAGCAAGCCATTTAACTTATTTTATCCTTAAACTTAGTATTAAAACCAGGGGTGTGACCCCATTCTAGTGCTGGAAGTATTAGTGTGTTTATAAAGCTTGCATTTTTCTTACACTTCCTCCATGCCAGTCACTGGAGACCATGCTGGCAGAAATGGCTCAAACCGATGGCGCTTTGCTTTGCTAAATTACTGCACTTTCTATTTAATCTGGCTTTTGTTATTTCTCACAGGGAAAGTCTACTCCTTGGATGAGAATCCATCTTTGGGCAGCATTGACTCAGAATATGATATGGGATCTTTTCAGAGGGATCTTAACTTTCTTGAGGACACTCCTACCCTGAAGGAAATGGTGCTGGCCAACCAGCCAGCACCCAGAATGACATCCCCTTTCATAGGCCTGAGACCTGCCAATCCAGCCATGCAGGCACTGACCTCCCAAAAACGAGAGGCCCACAACCGTTCCCCCGTCAGTTTCCGAGAGGGGCGCAGGGCATCTGACACATCCCTCACACAAGGTAACTGTTTCACTGTTGTCATGAGAAGTTATGCACAAACATAGTACCATGTGTGCGTTTAACCCCAGCTTTAGTGGCAAAATATGGCTCAGCTGGGCTGTGCTGACTGAATAGCAATAGCTTTGCTGATATTGTTCTGTTTGACTTTTGTCCAGGAATTGTAGCATTTCGACAGCACCTTCAGAATCTGGCACGAACCAAAGGAATCCTGGAGCTGAATAAAGTCCAGCTGCTATATGAACAGATGGGATCAGAAGAAGAGCCCAACCTAACATCAACCACTCCCCACTTGCAGAATCTTGTAAACAGCCCCCCTCAGGTGTGTGTTAAGTACAGATAATGTGTTTGGTGCCGTACAAGCCACAAGCAGAAACAAGCCCTTCCTCAATGAGACAGATAAAGAGGAGAGGAGATGCACTGGGAGACCTAGAAGAGACATTAATGTAGAGCTTAAATTTGCTCCTCTCCCCCTCACTTGTATAATGGAGGGTAGAGCAGGTATTGAACTCCTATGGGTTAGTGTTTGCCAGCCTTGTGGAACCAACGAGATGGTATTCTGGGCTTTTCAGATCCAACAGATTGTTAGTTTCAGTCTAAAGGATGTGTTTTAGATGCATATAGAGCCACATTCTGTTCTGCCACAGTGGAGTTACTGTGCTGTAACAGAACTGAACCTCCACCCGTCATTTTAAATGTGGTTGGTGGTACATCACTTGCCCAGCTTTGGCCTTATTTTGTCAGACAGAATCCAACTAGTTGCTTCCACTTTCCTTTATTTGCCTGTTTGTAATAAAACAAGAGGCAGCAACTGTAAATAATGAGCACGTTCTATCTTTTCTTGTTGGGCCTACCTGCTCCAGGGAATAATCAGCATGGATGGTCAATAGAACCTATGGTACTCCTTGCAAAATGCTCTAGAGAGCAACTTTGAAGCACTGATAATCCCAGTGCTTTCTCACAATTTGCTATGAGATTTCGGTGCCACTCCTCACTCTCTGAAACCAGAAAGTCACAATCCATTCGGAAGAATGGGTCATTAAGTGTGACATGTCAGAGCTCAGTTGTGGTGCCAACCAGTGAACCATTCTCTCCAGCCACATCAGCAGCTATCCTGCCTGTTGGAGACACCCACTGTGTGTAGAGCTCTTTTTAAAATTTGTATCAAAAGCCTTTTGTCTTTGGTTTTAAAACTCTGAAAAGAGGCAGACATATCCACAGGGTCAGGATTACTTTGTCCTGGTGCCACTGGGATCTGAGCGCAGATGAGTCAGGAAATACCTTGTGTTTCTCCAGGTTAGTCAGTTGTGTGCCTTTTCTATTTCTAAACAATCCTGTCTAAATTCTAAACAACCCTAAATGAGCCATGAGCCCTGCAGATCAGTTGGCTCTACAGCCCCAATCACTGCAACTATGGAGATCTGTGTAAGCAGCTCCCTAAAGGGTTTAAGCAGAAAATGTAGCTTCTGTCTGGCGGAATCAAACTGTGCTCTTGCCTTCTCTTCCCAGGAGGAAGCTTCTCAGCAGCAGGAGACTGTATCTGCCTTCCCTAATGGCGTGCACCCCCAGTTATTATCCAGACGGCAGAGCTTAGAAACACAGTACTTGCAACACAGACTGCAGGTATGGTGCCTTCCTCCACAGTGTCAAGCCAGCCATTGATAGTACATACCAATCTAGCCACTGAGTTATTTTCAATGAGAAAAATGGTGGATAACTAGTAAAGCGACAAAAATTCAAGTTACCTTGTATACTAGGGGTTCCTTTGGCTGCTGCAGCTCCTGCTTCTGGTTTTCCATTTCCTTAGCCAGTTATTCATAGTTGCCTCTAATTAATAAGTAACAGGAGTTCAATGGCAGTTCTCGGTAGCTCCTCTTGGTTGCATTCCTTTAAAGGAAACATCACAAGATCTGGTTTGGGAAGTGATCTGAGGAACCTCTGTCCTTTTTCATCGGAGTAACATTTCTCTTTTTATTTTTACTGGTTTCCTTTTAAGAACACAAATTCTGCAAATTCTTCCAGCTTGTATAATAAAAATTCCCAGAGAAGTCTAACCTCCGAGAATGTTTGAAATCCATTACAGCTACCAGTTAGTACCTAATCATATCTAGAATGTAGAAACAGACCAATATTTCCAAGTGTGCTTGAGTTCTGAGTGGTTCAGATTATTTTGGGTATCCAACATGAGTGAGATTGGGCTTGGTTTTTCAGAGTGCGGAGTACCTCCAAGTACCACTAGCTTTGGTTATAGTGGGGGGTGATTACTTAGGGTTTCCCCAAGCAGCTTTCAGTCTCTTCTAGTTACATGTGCCTAGCACAATAAAATCCTGATCCCTGATTGGGGCCTCTAGGCACTACCAGTAACTGGTGGTGTTGCAAAACCAGGTGCTAGATAGGAAGTTAGACGTCCAAAACGTACACATCCACTCTTGAAAATGCTGCCCCCAATCTCTTAAAAACCCTCACATTGTGATAGGATAAACAAGTACTTCCCCAGCTGAGACTTTATGGGACAGTTTAGTCTCTCCTGGACTCTCATGCATTTAAAACAGTGCGCTTCATTTCACATTTTAAATCCATCATCTTTTGGTATTGTTGCAGAAACCCAGCCTGCTGTCAAAAGCCCAGAATACCTGCCAGCTGTACTGCAAAGAACTGCCCCGAAGCCTGGAACAGCAGTTACAAGAACACAGGTGAGAAGCACCTGGCATTGGCCACTGTTGGAAGACAGGATACTGGGCTAGATGGAGCTTTGGTCTGACCCAGTATGGCTGTTCCTGTGGTTCACAATCTGGGTAGCTGAGTGATTTGCATGTAACTTCTTCCCAGGAGTAATAGGAGAACAGAGACTTTCTTGGGACAGGCAAAATCTCTACGAACACAGTACTAAGGCCCTTCATTATCAGTTTTTACCAATTTTTGCTGAAAAATTACTAGATTTTATTCAGGTTTTGTCAAATTTTGGGTTTTCGGGATCTGTGAATTTTTTGCTGATGGGCTGGCAGGGTCAGCTGGGGCTCTGTCCAGGGAGGAGCAGAGGGGGGTGATACTCACAGGGTACAGCCTTCTCCTTCCCTCCTGAGTTCAGCCCTACAGTGTAGCCCTGTTCACTTCCTCTGTGCAGTGGAGGGGAGAGAGACTGAAAGGGAGCTGGGTCCCAACAGCCACCACTGCCTGACTACTGCAGTGATAATAAAAGACCATAGAAGTTTGATTCAGCAAATTGTAGTGTGTCCTTAGCTTTCTTTAGTGTGCAGAAGGTCTGTGAATTGGGGGCAGTGTGGCTATACTTCTGTACTCATGGTTTCCAGTGAAAGTGTTTGGACCATGTATTGCAGTATTTATGGTAACTCAGAACATGAATGATGTGGTGCCTCAGAATCCCTGCAGTCATTTGGGTATTTCCTGCCTTTTTTCCATGACCAGATAATTTTACCACAAAGAACATGAGCAATTCCTGTAAGCCAGGCTCTTACAGACGGGAGAATCAATTTAAAAATGACACTTCTCTAAAAATATCTTTGTTGTAGTAATCATAGACATTACAACAAGCGAGTTTAGATTAGAAGAGACTTTTTCGTCCTCTACCCCACCTTCTTTTTTCTTTTTGTAACCTGTTTCCTCTATGTATTTAAAGTGCTAGGTTCAACAGCAGTTAGAGAAAACTGATACAAAAGCAAAAAGAGTGAGCGTATACAAAGGCCTGTATGTCAGCTAAAAACTGGCTCTGGTTTCTTTGTGAAAGAGCCACAGAGATGAAGGAGTCTGGCCCTACAGCCAGAATTAGACAAAAGCATTACAGCCCTCAGGAGACTCAACTGTTGAGTGCCAGACGCAGAGAACAGGAAGGACGAAGGTGCACCAATGTCCAAGGCCCCTGCAATGGCAGGGAATTGATGTAGTGAGACACATCCAGATAATCCATGTGTTTGTAATCCACAAACACTGGTAGAGGGACTGGACAGATGGAGGGCATGAAATCTTCACTTGCTTTCTTGTTGTCCCTTTTATATCTGGAATGAGCGTCAAGAGCGGCTGTAGAGTTGAGGGCTAAGGCTGACAACCATCCAGAGCATTATCTTGCTGACCAAAGCAACTTCATGTGCTTTTTCATGTCTCAAAAAAAGAAAAGAAGGTTGTGTGTAAGGAAACAAACTACCTAAACTAGGTGAGCTGGGAACAGTCTTGTACCTCCTTTCCTGAATCCTGTAGAGACTAGGCAGGAGAGGACTTCATATTTCTGGATGCCCTGCAAATTGGTTGGCTGGAGATCCCACTTTTGTGATATCCCTGGAATTTGCCAATGGTAGCTATGAAACAAAAGTCCTCGTGTTAAGTTCTTCCTGTGTCAGATGTGAAGAGCATGGGTGTTTGTTAAAATCCAAGATGATGATGATGGTCACAAAATACAGTAGAATACAGTAGAACTTCACTAATTTGCACTGGTAACTGGAGAGACTCATTGTCAGTTGCTCAATTCTGAAATTTAGCAAGTAGCAAACAAAAAAGCAAATGCATCTACAATTTTTGGTTGAAGTTGGGATGTTCATTGTTAATGAGAATTTTTGTATGATCAAGCACCCTTAGCATTTTTGTGGGGGTGAAGTGTGGGCTTTTTCAATAAAAAATTATTCCTATTGCATTGCTTAGTGCATAACGTCTATTTATTTGCCAAGCATAGTCTAGTTTTAATCGTTTAGAATAATATTTCATAGTGTACTAGAATTATGCTCTGTAATGTTAGCCATGAGAGATCTTACTGCATTGTCTCTGCTATTGCACCTTTGCTAAGAAGCAGGGAGAGAGAGACATGTTGAGTGTGCAGATTAGCAAAGTGACAATTAACAAGGTTCAATTGTAAATGAAACCCAACTGGCAGTTTAGGGATTGGCTCTCTCAAAGGTCATGGAACCCAATGTGCTTTTCACCACTCTCCTCTGCTATTGCTGTTAGTGAGATCTGTCTGCTAATCACGCTAAGCATTAATATTTCAAAGACTGAAAATAATTCCTGTTGATGTCCTTGATTCAGGCTGCATCAGAAGAGACTCTTCCTCCAGAAGCAGTCCCAGCTGCAGGCTTATTTTAACCAGATGCAAATAGCCGAAAGCTCCTACCCAAGGTCAAGTCAACTGCCACTTCCAGGCCAGGAGGAGCAGCAGCAGCCACCACCACAGTTCAGCCTGGCACAGCCCTTGAGCCCTGTAATGGAGCCTTCCTCAGAACAAATGCAATATGACCCTTTCCTTAGCCAGTATCAGAAACTGCAGCTGGAGTCATTGCCGCCATCACAGATCCACAGCTCACCTCGGTTGCCATCACAGATTCATGTACAACAGCAGCCACCACCGCCGCCCTTGCAATATTCCTATCAGACTTGTGAATTGCCAGTCGTCACCTCTTCTGAGCCAGACTACCCAAACCAGTGCCAGTATTCCATGAACCCAGCCCAGCAAAGCAATGTAGCATCACCAGACAACCAGAGGAGCTCAGCATCTCATGAGTCTCAGTCCAACTATGAGGCGTTAACCCTTTCAGAGTTGCCAGGACTTTTTGATTGTGAAATGATGGAGACTGTTGACCCCCAACATAGTGGCTATGTCTTGGTGAATTAGCCACCCTGCAGTGTTAACTTAAGAACGGAAGACAGGTGAAGTGAAGGAAAAGCATGTGAATTTTCATTTTTGTTCCAACCCTAAAATTCATGGCTTTTTTCCGACCCTTGACCTACTGGGGGATGTAAAAGTCACCTGACTGGTATTAGCAGGGGATGGCTAAAAGCTACATCGCCATTGGTTCATCCTGTCAGTACTGTGCCACAAACCCAGTGGCAGGGGCTGGAGATGGATAGTGCAATTTGGTCAAACAAAGAACCAGTTTGCAGAGAAGGAGATTACAGATGTAGTTTTAAGAGGAAGAAAAGGGGCCCTTCCAAAAACTGGATACTCTGCAAGCATCCATCCAGTATCAGATGAAACCTGATAAAGATCTGCAAAAGAAAGGAGAATGAATGAATGAGTGACGCATTGTACTTCTTGGCAATAAAAGCAATATATTTTTCATTGGAACTCAGACTTGGGTAACCTGAAGGCAAATCAAGGACTCTTGAAACTTTAGTGCATGGTGGATTTAAACGAAAGTTGCACTTTGGCATTGACATGTTGGTTCTAAGCTACTGATGTTGAATTAGTCCACAGTAGGTCTCAGGGGACGCCAGGTGTTTCTCCAGCAGACTCCACGTCCTCCTGCTAGCAACAGCGTTAACCCAAACTTGACAAAAAACTTCTAATTGCCCATCATGGGAAGTTTCTGGAACTTTGACAAAATGATACACTGACGTAGTCAAAAGATAGCTAAGTCTGACATCAGGCACTGCAGTGTTTTTAGAGGCCTCTGAATGGGGTAAAGGATCAGTTAACAGAGATGTGAAAGTACCAAGAGGAGGTCTACAACTGCAGGAAATGACATTGTCAAAAAGGTCAGCCAGGGTAGCATTAGAAATCAACCCTTTTTGCAGACAGCCTCTTGTGGAGGCCTCTGCCGTGGAGCAGCTCTGGTCATGAGAGAGGATACATCTGTCCTCGGTCGCTTTTTAAAAATAACTATTTTGAATTTACAGTATGCGTTGCTGGTGGTTTATTAAGCTTTTTGTATATTTGGACAATTTAGGTTATAGAACTTAAGGACAAAACAAAATGAGCTTAAAAACCCCCATGTGAAGTGATAGTGCTGTGCCTTTTTGGGTTCTTTATCAGATTATATGCTTTTTTTCCTGAAGAAAGTAGACAATACCCCATTTATATCCATGCTAAAGCCAAAGTCACTTCAGAGCATGTGTTCCACCATGTGGAATACAATACAACTTCCTTAGGGTTTTGATTGCTCGTCTATATGTGAAATGTTAAAAGTATTACAGCAATATTTAAAGTCAAGAACTGTTGCTATATTAACCGTTTCAACAGATACTCACTTTGAGCAAGCACTTGAGTCTCCAAACCCTTGCAGTTCACAAAATGCCAGACAGCAGCTGCGCTTTGGATCCATAGAAGGGACATGGGTAATCACTGTAATTTGGGTTGTCTCCAGTGTTTGAAATACTGTGAGACAATATTAAAGGAGAACCTAGTACCCCACAGTTGGAGAGTTTAGCCCTTTGTGAGCAGATGAACACACTAAGCACAATGCAGGTTCTTTAAAGCACAAAGAACAGCAGAGAAGCAGATACTGCTTATGAAAAACACCTTTAGTTGTCTGGAAGGTTTCCCTTTTCATTAAGTTCAAAGTGAGGAAAGAGGCTAAATATGCTAATAGCTGCATCACTACACAATCGCCAACCTTGCGCCTGAGACTTTGCTCTCAAACCAGTCTTGTTGCAAGTTCCCAAACCCACCAAATCTGGTATGTCACTTTACACTGACCCACGGGCAAGTTCTCCAGTCACTGTATAAAGCACCAAAGCATTGAACTGAATTGGTGGTAGCAGAAGAGAATTCTTGATACATTGAGAAAAGCCCAGTCAACTTATAATCGGATTTTCTGACCAACTAATTTCATGTCATAAACAGAGTTATCAAAGATCAGACTGCAGCACCATTTTTTCCCCTTCAGAGAATAAGCAGCCAGCACACAGAGCAATAATACAGTATTTACATGGCAAAGGTAAAAAAAATCTAGTGACTGTTTATTAATCAGCTTTAAACAGGAAAAAGTTCAGCACTGCTGCCAGCAATTGCCTTATTTCCTAGTATGCTAAAATCTGACGGACCTGTGGTGTTTATACAGCACTTTGTGTAATATGGGTCACTCATCCACTTATAGTGCAGTCAGATTTGTTCAATAAAGGCTTGGTATTGACTACATAGTGATTCCAAAGCCATTGCTGGTGGGCAATTTGAAATCCCATGTAAGCTAAAGAAGGGGTAAACAGCGATACAAACTTTATTAAAAATCTTCAAAGAACAGCCCCTAGGTCTTAAGTGACCTGTAGAGAACAAGCAACTGGCAACGACACTGCAGGGGAACAAAGGGCCAGCCCAGTGGAGTCTAAGCATCTCACCAGAGCAGGTGACCACATGCAGCAAGAGGCCCCCTGAAATATTAAGCAAACATGAGGCCAAGCTGAATACCCAGAGAGCTGCGTGAGGTAGAAGAAAACTATGGATATGGAAATGTCTCCATAGTATGAACAACAAATTCAGAGGCCCAGTTCTGCACAGGGAGTTGGGTTACAAAAGATGGCCTGCCCCTTTTCTTAACTATTTCCACAACAAACCCTACAACCCCATACATAGTAGGACGACATGGATCAGGATCCAGGGGCACAAGAGATCAAACCACAACAATAATTCCGCGTGTGCGCGCGCTCTCTCTCTCTCGACTCATTTTAGTAATTTCTTTACCAGAGGGTCCCAACTAGTTTAAGCTGCTGAGTTTTGGAATGCAGGTATCTAGGGAGCTACAGAGTTTTGACTGTTATGAACATGAAGTAGCTTAGATGATCTCCCTCAACTAACAGCCTGTTTAACATTTCATGTCATTTTCTTCAGAATAAAAAATTGCTAATGCCACACTAGACTATTTCCTGGGCACCACTCGTATTCATGCTACTTTGAAGTGGTTACTTTTGTTCAAGTCTGTTGTGTCTCACGTTAGAGGATTGTGTATACTACTGTATCGTTCAGTATTACCTTTAGTATCTTGTGTTACAGGCTCCTCTGAAGAGACTTTGGTGAGATGTATATGGGGTAAACATTTCATATGGAGAAAAGTGCAATATATGTGTGTGGTACGTTCTTTAATGTATTTTTTTAAAGAGTTAGAGGGTTTAGTCTTTGCTTTGGGATAAATGCACTAGTTTTGTGAGCTCCAGTTGGGCAAGTTCATCTGTAGTAATTACATGCAACTGGTATACTGGACTCTGTAAAGCAATTACAGTGTATTAATACAAAATAAAGAGTATGTACATTTCATTTTTAAATCTTTAGTGAACTAAAATGGAATTGAAAATTGTTCTACACCGTAAGCTTAGCAAGCTCCATGGTAGCATTACCTTTCAGTTATTCTAATAGCAGGCTGCAGCTGAGACACCAAGATACAAATAATGAAAAATAAGCATGTTCCTATTACCAGGTTCTCTGGACTGTCTATTTCATATAATTGAACAGTTGTTTTGTACCACCTTGAAAAAATCTCAGAAGACAAATGTGAAGGAAGAAAATGTATTAACAGCCTCACACCATAGGTCCATTTCTCTATTACATGCAACCCATTTAGCACAGCCCTGCTCTCGATATCACCCATTCACAGCAGAGGCAATGTTTGCATAACGCCTCTAGATCACCAACCGACTACACAGATACCTATGCTTTTATAAGAAACTGGTTTTGAAGAATCACTTTCCTTATTCACAGTTAAGTCCTAAGCAATTCAGGGAACACTGACCAACAAATCCATATGACTTGAAAGCAGCAGTTTTAGTGTAGGTTACATAATGCTAGTTCTTATACTTCCCTGCTTAAAAAAAACCTCTTTCTTACACAGTGTTGAGCACAAGAAGAGATTGGGTGTGGCCATAGATGTTTGCTATTAACACTGATAGAATCCAACTGTCTCAGGTCACCTGCTGAACCATTCCCCTCTCACACCCATTGTAAAAGTGGAGTCATTTGGTTTTGACCAGGAAAAGGATTCAACGTTAAAGTGGCTTGAGAAGGAAAAACAATTTCACACCAAAATAATACGTTATTTCTGTGTTGCAGAACCATAGAACAATACTTGTTTTGCAAAATAGTGAACTTTTCAGGATTTCATACTTGTTTTCCCCCCTTTCTCCACTGAACGCAATTAAAAGAGTAGTGTTCAGGGGCATATTTTCATTTCTTCACTCTTTAAAAATCTCCTCAACTTCAGAAGAATCTACAGATTGGAAGTGGCAAAAGGAAAAATGAAAGCCTTTAGCTTTGCCAATCTTCCAAAGTTAAGAACATTGGTTTATTTCCCCCTCTGCTTTGACTTTTCTCATTCAACTCCATTCATTCTTTTGCATTTGGTCACAAGAGGAGGGGAGAGTGGAAGAACTAAAGCTCCAAAGTTATAACAACTTTAATTGCAAAAAATTAATCAAATGACTTTTTCTTGTGGAAAAACTTAAACTCCTCTCACCCCCACTTCTTTTACAGGAAAGCTTTCTGGTTGTAAAATTCTGCCTAGCTCTACTCAACATTTATTATAGGTAGTGTTTAGGGTGATTAAGAATGGGCTCTGGGAGGCTGTACCTACTACCTATATAGATTTAGAAACATAGTTAAATCCATGCATTCTTCTAGCAAGGATGAGATTAAATTGTATAAAAGATGGTTATACAGCTATGGAAATGAGCTGCATTTTAGGAGTAAATTATACAAATAACACCCTTATCAGGATAACAGAGGCTGCGGATTTAACTGTTCTAAACAAATATAGTTAAATCAGTACAAAAGCATGCATAGACTTGTCAAATCCAGACTAGCTCAGTTGTAACCCACAGTTGCTAGTAGTTATTTGGGGAATTACAGTGAGTCTGCATTTCTCAATCCCATTTGGAAGAGTTAGGGTGCAAAGGACAATTTCCCCCCCTTGTAGGAGGGAGTTTCAGGTGCCCTGACTGTACCTGTTCTGGGGGTTGAGCAGAGAACTGCACCCTGTAGGGGTATTCATCCCACACCTTTCACCAGCACCATAGTCACTTACAGTCATTAAGAGGAAATACAACCAAAATCCACAAGTTAAGGGCTAATGGCAAAAGGAGCCAGTCAGATACAATTTCTGGGCTCTGTCTGCAGAACCAGAAGCAGCATCCAGCAGTTCCATCTAAAGTTGTGTATTAAATTTAAATCCATGCTCTCATTGTTCTTCCTTCTCACAAAATAAGTTTAATTTACCTGAAGTTGGATACTGGGGCTGGGACAGCCATTCTTTTTCTTTCTAAAAGCAAAGGAAAGACACTGAGAAATAAATATGGAGTTTTGTTTGGATCCTCCCAGGTACTTTCCCTGAACCTTTTGCTCTAATCTTGTGTGTGACAGGAGAACTTAGTATACTATATCTAGGGAGTTTTTCTTAAAACCTGACCTTACCCTTGGGTTAACCTCAAGAGAAGCTTTTCCCCAGCGTGGCTACAATCAACTCCTTAGGCCTGAGGGAGGTCATATGTTGCTGCTTTTATAGGATGCACCTGGCAGGCCCATGTGTCCGCCCTGATAGGGGCAGGGCCTATAAAAATGACTCATGGCAACCCACTTCCATTATAAGAGGAAATTTGGATACTCAAACAGGGAAAGCTCTATAGAAAGTAAAAGACTCAGAGGAATGGCTATACATAGAAAAAGAGTCTAAAGTAGGGGAAAATATACAGACACCACAGGTTGCAGATATCTATGGACCATGTTTGCCAATCAGCTGTAGATACAAGTTTTATATCTGTGCTGGGCTCTAACCTTGGGTTCTCAACTAGGGAGCTGTGACTAACCTGCCTTCCTATAGTCCTAAATGGAACAAAAGTCTATCCCGGATTCCAGCTGGCTAGGAGGAGGGTCATAGCCGAGAAAAGGTTGAGACCTACTGGGCTAAGATATATTTTATCTGCCTCTAATTCTCCAACAACCACAGAGATTCTCTTATCATACTTTGTAAGAGCCTCTTTAATAGCCCCAACAGGGTTAAATCTATCTAAGGTTTGTAAAAGTCCTAAGTACATTGAGGAAGAATTACTAGGAGAGCACAAACTAAACTGGAAAAGCCCCTCCACCCTGCCACGCTCAGAACGGACTGCTCCTCTAAGGGCTGAATCGCTGCACCTGTGTTGGGGCATGGGCTGGTGCACAGGTGTAACAGGGCCCTGATTCTCTTGCTTGTGGTGTGATCACAAAGAACTGTGAGTGAGTTCCACAGCAAGCATGGGTGCACCCTGGAATGTGAAGTCAGCAGTTTGGGTTTATAATCACTATATCTAGCTGCCAGATAACCTTGTTGCATTCCTACTGATAGAAATTACAAGGCAGCGTTTAGAACAGTGACAGGAGCGATGCCTGGTTTTTGGTAAATATTTACCCCACACAATGTAGCCCTTGATACCCTGGCAGTACAGACCTGACAGCTGCATCCCCAAAACCAGTTCATGCTTCAGTGTCTTTCACACCCAACACCTCACCCAATGCGAAAGCACCAAAATCTGGTTAAATGCAGGATGGGAGGTGCCGTTTGGCTAACACTTCCACTCAGAGCAAATCGGGCTACAGGAAAATGAACAGTTTTATGGACAGCCTAGTTCCTTCGACAAGACATACTTTACCACAGACATTCTCACATTTACTTTTCACAGTACCTAGTTTGTAAATATTCATCCTAAAAAAACATGGGTGATGCTTTCACCACCTGGCTCACTGGTGTGTGGCGGGGGTGGCTACATTCTGAAGCCCCATTCCCCTGGCCCTCTTACATTCACAGCTATACACAGTATGCCCTGCATGAGGTGGTGTATGAAGGCTTAATGAAGCTGGGATGAAGGCAGCAAGAGTGACTAAGTCATGTGAGACTACCTCAAAACCATCAAGACCTTTCTGCCACCCCAGGCCATCATGTGTGCCAATATACCATACAGGAAGAGCTCCTCTCTCCACCTCTAGAGCAGGTGCCTTGGGCCTCTGATTTGCATCATGATAACTAAGTCACAACAACACTTCAACAAATAGCCTACTGTAGCTTTTCCAGACAACTTTTACATCAGTCTCAGAACCTTCCAGGGCTAGACGCAAGGGCTGTGAGCCCCATTAGATAGCAGGCCAAGCTCTCCCCTTTCAGTGGTATAAAGTGCTGGCTTTAGGTCAGGGCGTAGACTTTAAACCTGTCACTGCTGTAGAGCAAAGTAGTTCCCATCCTGGGCCTCAGGCCTGTGGCACTTGCTTTTTCATTAAGCCCCTAGCCCGTGGCTAACTGAGCAGCATGCTGCTGGTGCAGGTGCACAAACCATGCAGTTTAACACATGACTATCACCACCCTGTGTGCACGGGCTGCAGAGGGGAGCGTGTCATTTTTGCTGATAGGGTGAGACCAAGTAGTTGGTCAAACTAGATTAAAAAAACCCAAAGTCAAACTGACTCTCAGCCTCCATTCAGTCCCTGCTCTTCACCTCCTCAAAACCACCAATTGTCCCTGTGACTCGACAGTTCCCAAGGCATTTGAATCCTGAAGCTATTCAAGATAAAGGCTCTGGGGGAAGTGTTTTTCCAAGCTTATCAGGAATACAGCGAAGTGGGGGGAGGGAAGGGAACAGACAGGTGGTCGTGGTTGGGGTGTGAGTAGAAAGGAAGTCATGGGGAAGACAGAACTGAATGACTCACCAGTGGGAAAGTCACAAGGCAAAGAGCCCTCAGAGATTAACTAGTGACTTAAACAGCCCCAAAGGGCAAACTCCTTGCATTTTTGCAAAGGGGGAAATAAAAACCCACTCAGTTACAGCTTTGCAAAAACTTTCTGGCAAAGCCTGTCCCTCTGTGTGCCCAGGGGAAGCTGAGTGCTTCGCAGATCAGAGTCACATGGCATAGCACAGGCTTGGGCTGCAGAGGAAAGCTAAAACTGTGATGCTCCAGCAGCTGCTATTCAATAGTAACTTCAGTCCTTGCTGAGCACGTTAGCCCAAACCGAGGCAGTGTGCCGCCCTTCCATCATGTTTCAGTCAAAGAACACCAACACCTTCAAGCCAAAACCCCAGATGAACAAGGTGGCACAAGAGTGTTCCAAAAACTTTAATCCGTATCCTCTTTGCCCCTCAGCTGTTATAGTGGTGCTGCTGGATGAAATTAGAACTGCATGGTTCTGCGGAGTGCCTCCATGTACTTTATGTAGGGCCGTTTGTAAAAGAAAGAGCAGACAAGCTGGTGAACCCCCAAATCTCAGGGCACAGGGAGAGGGGAAGACGGTTTACCTGTACCTGTTCTGGCTACAGTCAGGGCTCAAGCTGGTGGGGAGACAGAGTAGTGATACTTGCCCAAGCTCTGCTTTTAGACATACCACTCAGTAGACTATGCAGAGGGGCAGAATATGATCATGCATGCCCTGCCAGGTTCATCAGGCTTCGCTCCCACTCAAAGGTGTTCAGATACGTCCTTGGGCAGGGCAGGATTAAGGCATAGGCTCGTGCCCGGGGCTCCTCCCTGTCATGAAATGACAGAATCCAAACTCTCCTTAAATATACCTGTGTTTCTAGCCCTCATGGTTGTGCAGAAAAACATGAACCAAGTGTAACCAAAGCAGTGATGGTTGCAGATGGCATCCAGCAAAGGGAGAAGTAGCAACAACTGGTGCCTGGCAGACAGCAGTTTTGGCACCCACCCCCAAGAGCATGCTGCAGCTGGCTGAAGGGGGGATGTCCATTGGACTCTGTGGGATTGGCTCTGCTCCTCCCCTCGGGCCTTCTGTTCCCAAAGGTCAGAGCGCGAAGAGAGAAACCTGGCAGTACTGCCCATGCACCACACACTCACTGCACCAACACGAGGGGGCCACTCACAGGCCATTGTGCAGATCTGCACAACGTGGGCCTCGCTCTGCCATGCTCCCAGGCTTTGGCAAGCAGCAAGAGTTGACAACGGCGACACCTTCAGCGTTAACGCTACCAAGATGAGCAGGGCAGCCCTCCCTCCTGAGAGCTATTGCTTCAGTCTGCCTGGAAACGCTCGGTTCACATCTTCAAAGCCTTTTTTCTAAGCAAAACAGCTAGAGCTGGACACCCCCCCACCCTGCCCTCAAAGAACATGGGAAGGCTGTCCAGCAGGCCCAATTGGAGCCTTGTCTGCAATTGCCCCATATAGGGTACAGTTTCCTTAGTTCTGGGAGGAGTTTGCTCTGTGGAAAACTATTCAGGAAAGCCAGCAATTCCTGTAGCAGATCTTATCTTTATTTTGAAATGTGGGTGTCTCCCAATTCTTGCGTTTTCTGTGCGTCTTGAGCAAGACGAGTCAATACACTACCCCTAACGTGAAGAATGTGTCTCCTGCATTGCTGTCACTCAGTGTTACAAAGATTTCTTATTTACCCCATTAAATTGTTTTGGTAGAAAGATATTTAAATATGGTGGTTAATTTTGTGTAAAGAAAGTGTCATAATATGGTTTTATGTTAACAGTCCCTGTTGAATTGATTTAATGGCAAATAAAGATGACAGTGTTTTGATAAGAATCCATGTGGTGTTGGTTTGTGGAGAAGGAGCAAAATGAGGCACATTGTGATAAGAATCCATGTGGTGTTGGTTTGTGGAGAAGGAGCAAAATGAAGCACATTGTGAAAGACTAATGGGAGGTTTGTTCCCAAAATAATCAAAAATGGACATTTACTTCTCTGAGAATTATATGCTGAGCTCTGAAAAGGTTAGTCCCATTTAGGTAGCTAGTAAGTGTTTCGCTGCTTGTATCCTAGAGGCTGCCACGGAGAAGGAAAGCTAAGAATGGGCTACCATTGACGTCAATAGGGTAAATAATACCGTACATTAAAACCACCTGAGCCTGTATTACCCTTTCAACGGCGCCCAGCTGAACACATCTTGCAGCAAAGACTTCGGGGAAGCCCAGGTGCCTGCTTATATGGAAAATATGCTTTGGAAATGGCAAAACTCCAATAAAATGGTGTGGCTTTCTCTGCAACTGAGGGTGGGGAGAAGGGTGGCCTAGGGCAGCATGGGAAAAACAGCAGCCATACCCCACCCACCATGCACCCCAGGGTGCCGCTGCCCATAGAGCAAAACGACCGAGCAGTATCCGAACCCTGCAGCAGAGAGAGATGATTCATCCTTGGCAGGGCTAATTGAGCAGCTGCTTTCTTGGTTCCAGGACAGCCTGTTCTTGTCCCGGTGACTGGCTGTGTCTGCCTGACCAATCTTATTTTCCCACTGCTGTGTTAGGTGGAACGATGGGCTGTATGCCATGAAGTAAGTGGTGCTGAACAGACAGAGTTGTGAGGCTGGCACAGCACAAATCCTTTCCTGGATTCCTTAGGGCATGGTACTGATAGACCCAGTATTTGTCTGTAATAGGGATCCCAGGGGCTATAGGGTACTGTAGGGGTATGGTCCAAAGGACTGAGCAGGGGCCTAGGAGCCAGGCACTCTAGAACTCAAATCCCATTGCCCACAGCAACTCTTCCAGAGGACTGAACTGACATGGCCACAGCTGCAGTAAAAGAGGCATGATAATGCCACCCTATTGGCACTGGGGTGCTTAAATTAACCAGTTAAAGATCTATGCAGTGCTTAGAAGGAGTTCAGTGCTGCTTCGTGTGGCACTTTGACCCCCCTTTAGTGGCACCTAGCCCAACTAGAGATGAAGGAGTCTGCTACAGCCTGGGCTAAGAGCCATGGCTTTCAGCTCATGCAGCAAGAAGCTCATAAACTAAGCTTCAGGTCCCAGGTTCAATCCTGCCTACTGACAACCTGTTAGCATTACACTGGCTTATTAGGGACAGACACACAATGCTAGTCAAATACAAGCAGGCACTTTCCTGCAAATAACTTTGTTCATGCATCCCACCAAAGCTTATGCTCCAATACGTCTGTCAGTCTATAAGGTGCCACAGGACTCTTTAAACTGGAGAATTTTGCCACCTTAGCTATTTCAAGAACAAAGTTGCAGAGTCTGGGGAGGAAACATGTCATGCATCCCTCTGCCAAGGCTCAGGGCTTATTATTACTGTATGTATTACCTGGGAGACAGTCCCTGCCCTGCAGATCTTCAAGTTTAGATGGACAAAACAGAGTGGGAGGATAAACAGAGGCAGAGAGAGGGGACATGACTTGCTTAAGAGGTGGGAATAGAATTGAGGGGCTCCCAGTGCCCTATCCACTAGACCATGCTGCTGTTCAAGCCTACAGCTCCATTGTATTAGTGGGCTGGTCCCTGCATGCCCCCAGGACCTTCCCTGACTCTTTGGAATAAGGCTGGAGTATTCATGCAGATCCATCCTCACTGCCTGGACCAAAGTCTCAAACACCCACAGCATTTGGCTTCATGGTCATTGCACATTGATGTGATACATTGGCCATTAAGCCAGGGCCTTGCCCTCTTCACTCCAAAGGGACCAATCAGGGAATGTGACTTTAGCCCTGCTCCTTGGGAATATTTCCTTGAGGCAGGAACAGGACGACATTATTAATGCAGCAAATTAAGGGCCCGGCTCCATCTGCGCCATGCACGTCACTGCAGCTGCGTTAGAGGTCATTAGAGAGATGTATGAATTATTCTCGCTAATCAAAGCCCTGCCCCAATGTGATCTAGGCTAGGGTACAGGGCAGCGGCAGCCTCTCTGCTCTGTCATGATTGCACTGCAGCCTCTGGCTCCTGACTTGATGAGCGTTTCCCTGGAGCTGCCTGTTACCATGTCAACACATCTGGCTAAGCAGTCGCCACTTGCAGAAAGTTTAAGGTAATTTAGCACAGAAAGGAGGGAAGAACGTTAAGGTTTTAACCCTTTCCCCCTCCCTGAACAGCTTCCATCTGGAGGAGGAGACAGGAGCTGCCCCCCGGGCCAGGTGGGATAGCTGCTGGGGCTTCCCGAGGCTTGGGGCAGTCGTGGTAGGGCCCAGAGATCACTTCCATACACGAGAGGCTCAACAAGCAGCACAGCTGCCTGTCTCACCAACCCACCAGTGGGCATCCAGGACGTGCGCCCCCAACCCCAGAGGCTGCAGAAGCTGCCAAGCCAGAGAGCCACACAAACGACACTGCACGTTCCTGGCCCTCGGGTAATGCTGAGAAGATTAGGGTGTCACTGGCCTTTAAGCATCAGAGGAAACAATCCAGGGCACCTATTTCTTTTGAGGTTTATAAAAACACGCCTGCAGCAAACCCTTCTGGGACAAACTGAACGTGCAACAGTAAATTGTACCCTGGTGACTGTCAGCCCTGACTCTCCCCCACACTCCTTTCAGCCTCAATGCACCCACACAATCGTCCCTCTCACATAAAGCCAGGCTCCACTCTGTGCTTTTCCACCAGGACCCCGGATACACCCCAGTCCCACAGCCAAAGGACGGTGATCTGGAATCTTGGGGCACAGAGCAGACAGACCCTCCGTTTGTTTATAAGGTCTCCTCGGACAGACGTAAGGCCAATAACCGCAGGGGACTTAATCTATCTCCTGCAAAGATTTGACCCATCTTAGGGTTCAAACCTCCAGTCCCAGGGACTTTGGGTGGGAATCAGACAAACTGTCCTTCTAACCAGGGGGACGGGGCTAAAAGAAGAGGGGGCCACCTATCCCTAGAGCTGCACAAGGAAAGGGGACTGTTCAGAGGGAAGTCTTAAGGCCAGCAGGCAGAGAACAGCCTCCTGCATTGCCCCCGCTGTGCTCTGGTAACACCCACCGGGCTCCTCCTGCTTTTTTGTGCCCTTCCATCAAAGAGTGGGCAGAACCTCACCCAGCCCCAGCAGGGTCTGATAAACTGGGCTGTTTGTATTGCTCTCACTTTCCCCAGCTCTGGCCCCAGTACTGAGGGGGACCACACAGCTGCTGGCTCCTTGCAAGTACAAGGCTGACAGCAGCCATTGTCAAGGGAACAGTGTTTTGATAAAAATCACAGACAGTTACTCTGCAATTCAACAAGCAGGCTCCCTGTTACCCCACCTGACTGCCCTGCCCAGGACTCCCCACCACAGACACCCTAGAGAGCATGGGCGGGAGCCCCCACTTCCAGGACCCGCAGGCTCAGCAGGGGGTCTCCATGTGTGGCTGCAGAGACACAGTCAATGCCTTGCAAGCCTCTGGGGAAAGGGTACTGCCTGCTTAGAAACATTCCTTTAGAACCCGGGAGTCCTGGGTCCCAGTCCCCTACTCTCACCACTAGCCCACGCTTCCCTCTATTAGCTCACAAAAGAGTTAGAACTCAGGGTTCCTGACGTTCAGCCTACCCCTGCTATCACCAGCTCTGGGAGAGGAGTGGGAGTCAGGACTCCTGGGTTCTATTCCAAGCTCTGCCCAACGACTCACTGTACGAACGTGGCTCAGACACTTCCCCTCTCTGGGCCTCAGTTTGCTGTAAAATAGGGATAATTATGCTGACCTTCTCCTGGAGGGAGGGACAAGGTCTGTTTAATTCATTCCTGTGCAGCAAGAGGATGGCTAGAGAGCTACCCAGCTTCAGCAGTCTCCTATCAGGTGGGCCATGCTCATGTGACAGGAGATGGTCCCAGAGTCACTTCCTGTGTTAAAAGGTGGCCCACCTAAGGCTCTGATTATACCTTGAAGGAGCTGAAGTTAGAGAGATCCTAAGGAGACTCAAAGGGACAGGAGGTTTTTGCCCTTTTCTGCTTAGAACTGTGTCTGAGAGGGGGAACACCAAGCACGCAAGCAAGATTCAAGGACTCAATTACAGTTTTCCCAACAAACCTCTAATTAGCAAGGGCAAGTAAACAAAGTGAGCCAAGGGATCCAGTGGGCAGAACAATTTTTTCCTAATGCCTCAGGTTGCTAAATAGTCAATATTATGACAAACTTCTCTTAAACAAACAAAGACCCTGAGGTCTCTTCAGAATCACGTCACTTTGACTATTTACATTACTGGTCTAACCCAAGCACTTTTCATCCTCTGCCTCCAAGAACGTCCCAGCAGCCAAAGCTCTTCACCTTGTTTTAGTAACATGTATTTAATAGAATCACATTTTTGATTAGCAGCCAGCAGTCTGATTCAGCACCATCACTTAGCAGACATTCCCCTGGGAAACTGACCCATGTATAAAATTTGCAAACTGTGGAGGAATGACGACAGGCTGGATGCTCCCTGCACCAAAAGGATGACTGAATCAAAACCTTTTTTTGTTCCATTCGCTGCTTTAAGCAGCCGTTTGTATAGCGGTGACAGGAATTTGGGCAAACGGTAGCTTTCTAAAAACACCAGCAGAAGAACACACGCAACAGGCTTCTAAACCAGAAGAGATCAGTTTGCCTCTTATGTGAGCATTTCTCAAGTTCTGAGCTCCACTTCGGAGCCATGGTGACGCCCTTCCTATTTGTTTTATTGTCACGATTTTGAGCAAAACACCCCCCCCCTCCAAAAATAACAAACGTGGGTTGAAAAGGCCAAGCTTTCGGCTTATGGAGGGTAAAACGTCAGTATCGAAGCATGAGTTTGAGACTTTCTTTTAATCGTGCGAAAATACACCACACGTACTCATTTTGAACTGCTGGAAATAAGCATGTAAGGCCACAGGTGTGACTGACAGACCTTCCCCGAAGCCCTGGGAGCTCATCCCCAGGGACAGCAGCCTTTAAAAGGGCCGATTCTTATACAATTTCTTGGAAACCATTAAACTGATTTTTGCTCCTGCAGAGTTAACTATAAATTGTCTAAAAATAAGAATGGAAAAAATCAGAGGGTGGGGGAAAAAAAATGAACATCGATGCCTGGAGACATTTTTATAGTGCTCTTTGTATTGCACATTGTTCACAGCAAGATTACAAGTCAGAGCCCCCTCCTGTCGTCTCTGAAGGCTGTCTGAATGGCTCACTCCTATTGGATCATAAAAGCGTAAAGAGAACCATGTACTCATGTCACCCTACCCAGTTATTCTACTGTATTTAGTGGCTTTCCTTCCAATCCATCCATCCCTTGCTGGCAGGATCCTCACCCCTGAAACCAAATCATCTGCAAAAAATCCACGACTTCCACTCTATGCTGGTGGCTTCGGGCTGACGGTACTAGAACACTGGATTTCTGGTTTTTGGGAATGAGGCAAAAGGGAGCCAAGTGTTACAACACCCTGGAAGCTTCTGGAGGCAGGGACTGCGTTTCTATGTTCTGTCAGGTGTGATAAATACGAAATAGCAATGCAGCAGCTCTGCTCAGAGTTATTGCTGAGTCTCATGTTGGCATTTTAAGCATGGCCATGTGCTGGGTTTGCTGTGATGTGCCCCCTCCACACAGCTCAAGAGAATGGCCTGTGTGGAGGAGGCAGGCTGCCTTCCCGCATGGGACGGGGCAGGACATTTCCCTAAGCAGCACTGAATCACCCTTCCCCACAATGATCCGAATTCATGCAGCACGCATGAGTTACAGATCCGGACAAACCCGACTCCCCCCTGCCAAAAGGTCCAGCCCTTACCTCCTGGCCAACGCATCCACCCAGCGACACACTGAGGGCACCCACGGGGCCCCCATGCGGCCTATTAGCAAGTTATCAAACCCTCTGGTCCACAAAGCACCTTCTCAGTGTCTCCTGCTGTCCTCAGGCAGGCAAGCCCAAGGGCGGTCGGACAACATGGAGGCACTTGGCCATATGGCACCGTGATGAGATTAGCCCTTAGCTCCAGTCCCTGGCCCCCCTTGCAGCTCCCTGGCCCATGGCATTGGAACTCCACCCCCGGGCCTCTCCCTGCTTCCTTCCCTCAGCAGGACCCTGTCTAGTACTCAGCTCCCACTGGAAACTGGCAGATAATTCTGGGGTAGGGGCTACAATGCAGCCCAGCCCAGAGCAATCAATGCTCAGTCAGCCCCAGAGATTCCAGGGATGATTAGTCAGGCACAGAACTAATTTAACCAACAGGAGCTTATATAATGAATGGGTTGTTAGAGCCCTTTAAGTATCCACATAGGAAAATGGATAGCTGCCGTGTTATACTACTGACAGGACCAGGTGTGTTGGCCTTCCAAATATTCCAGATGACAGTATTAAAGCAAAGTGCAACCAGTTTCTGCAGGCTAATGCAATAGTCTAAACCAGGGGTTCTCAAACTTCATTGCACCATGACCCCCTTCTGACAACAAAAATTACTACATGACCCCAGGAGGGGGACCGAAGCCTAAACTATCCCCAGTCCTCTGAGTCCCACTGCCCCAGGTGGGGGGGCCAAAGCCCGAGTCCCCCAGCAGGAGGGTCCAAATCCAAAGGCCAAGGGCTTCAGCTCTAGGCTTGGGGCCTGTAACCTCTGCCCCGCCACCCAGGCTGAAGCCATCGGGCTTCCGCTTCGGTACCAGGCAGTGGGGCTTGGGCTTCAGTCCTGTGCCCCAGCAAGTCTAACCCCAGCTCTAGCGACCCCATTAAAATGTGGGGTCCCAACCCACAATTTGAGAACCGCTCGTCTAAATCAAATGCAAGCTTTTGCTATGGGATCCTTGCTGCAACGTGTCCTTTAGTGAGGCAGAAACGATCTAAGCATCGAAACTACCCAATACACACCAGCTGTGCAGGAAAAGCAAATCACAACTTAAACAAGAAGTTGTTCAGCTTCATTATGTCATAATCACCTTTTCTGTGCAGAGTGGCCAGTTCCCAGGGCACTCCTCCAGAGGTTAGACTTTGGCAAGGCTGTGCCGACCATTCACTGCATAATTGTCAAACTCTGCAATTGGCATCACTCCTGCCAGGCTCACACATTATTTGAATGGGAGTCTCAAAGGCTCCCAGTAACTATCCAAACCCACAAGATCTGGGTTTTGCTGGGTTCAGCTTAACTTTGACAATCCTCTATTGTGCCTGAATTCAGCCAAGTTCTTAGTGTTTACCTTATCTTAACATCAAAACAATGGCATTTCCCAGGATGCCAGTGTATGTACAGAGCACCCCAGGGATTAACACATCCAGAGAACCAACACAAGCTTGTCTCTAAACACACAGAAAAACGGTCCAAACATTTCTCAAGACTAGAGGCAGCCAAAGCCAGTCGCATCTGACCTGAAGCTGCCAACATTCAATTCAATTCAAATACCCAGTGGGTTTGGAGCCAGGAGTGGCTGCTGAATTTATTTTGCTTTCAATGGTGCCTCTCTCACTTTTTTTCCAAATTAGGTCTCAGCCACACGGCAGGTGCGGCTAAAGTGCTTATTGGGAGGAATTTGCTTTAGCAGATGGATTTCAGAGACATCACCACAGACTCTGCAGCAAAGGGAAGAAAAGCCCCCAGCAAAATAAAAACCATACAGTACAAAAATACATAAAGTAAAATCAGGTTTTTTTGGTAACAAAACCATCTCCATGAGGTTTAAAAACTGACCTGAGAATGAACTCATGGTTTCTAACTAAAGAGTGAACATAAGGATTAAGTCACAACTAATTAGCCTACCTCCAGGAAGCAGGTTTTTCCGAACCTCCCTCAAAGAGATGGGACAAGTTACACGGTAGATGATGCTTAGCAGACAGCCACACATTCCCCACTGCCCCAGCCTAGCTTAATCCAGCACAGCAACACATTTCTCAGGGCTTCCCTATGGAACGGGACACAAATGCCCTCACCCTGCCCAAAGGGAGATGCTGATTTAAGGTGAGAGGAAGAAGCAATCTGTGTTCTAGCATCACCAGCAATTGTTTGTCAAGCCTCTGTGGAAGGGAAAATACAGCTGCCTGACATACAAGTGCTCCCCACCTGGAGAAATCTCAGAATAAATAAATTGATGGGGAGGAAGAATGGTCCAGTGGTTAGGATGCTGGCCAGGGACTGAGGAGACCCAGGTTGAATTCTTTGCTCTCCCACTGCGTGACCTTGAGCAAGTCACTCTACCTCGCTGTGCCTCAGTTTCCCACTGTACAGTGAGGAATAATAGCACTGCCCTTCCACACATGGGTGTGATGAGGATAAATACATGCTCAGATACTATGGCCATGCGGGACATAGAAGTACCTGGGGAATAGACTGAAGAGCAGTAGGTCCCACCCCTTGCTATAAAGGGCCTCCTGCTGGCATCGCAGGAAGCGTGGGAACAGACCAGCTCCTGGCCAGTGACAGAGCCAGTGGATTGAAAGCCCAGTCACAGTTCTGGCTTAATCACAACTCTGTCAAGCCAACGTGGAGCAGGAATGACTAATGGACCAGACCCGATACACAGCGTGCAGCACCATTCTGGATGGATACCTCTGTCTGACACACAGCTGGGTCTGCCTCCCTTGTACACTTTGGTGACATTCGTACAGCTTGTTGTGTGAAGTCTCCATGGACTGAATGAGGAAAGGAAGACACTCCAGAGCAGCCATTCTCTGTTCAGTCAGGACCACGCAGACAGTAATGCTGTGTAAAAGCAAGAAGGTAGGTCCATGCAGTCCATGCAAGTCCTTGGAGTTCGATGGGGCCCAATATATCACTGATGACAGGAGCTTCCTGCTGTCGCCAGCCCTAGCAGAGACTAGCAGCAGGGAGGGCTACAAGACAGCTATTGTCACAAGAAACACACTCTTCCAATTTTAGAGCTTTGTCCAAGCCCCTTCCTGTGTGGCATCCTGCTCACACTCCCTGGGTAACACCCAGCACAGCCACCAAGGCCGTGAGATGGAGTCATTTTACTACAATGGTATCGGCTCACTCCTGGTCTCATGCTCCAGTACAAAGCACAGCTCTCTTGCCAGAGCGCCCAGGTGCGCTGAGACAGCAAACAGAACTGGCTCCATTCTGCCACAGCAACTCATCTTTGTGGTATCACTTGAAGGTTTTCAGGGAACATTATGACCCCAGCATGATGCAAGCAGAGCAAGGACCAACAGACTTACAATAGGCAATAATTCCAACATGGACTCATTGTAGCTGGATATTAACGGTTTCACCGGCTATCTCAACATGCCAGACTCTGCCCGACACCACCCTGGCATCATCTGTTCTGTGCAGTAAAGAAGCTCATTCCCTTCGCTGCACATCTGCCATTGTAATTCCATCCCTGGGAGGAGAACACCTGAACCAGCTTCATAACTTAGTTCAACGTACAAGAGGCACAATAAAGCCGCATGGGGAGAGGAGAGACAGAGAGAGAGAAAGTCTTGGCCCTGGAGAATGTTTGCTTCTAGGATTAAAACCAGGACAGTTATCACTGAGGTTGATTTAACTTCCACCTTTCAACTTCCACTTTTTCATGTTCTCTGTATATACATATATCTTCTTACTACATGTTCCATTCTATGCACCTGATGAAGGGAGCTGTAGCCCACGAAAGCTTATGCTCAAATAAATGTGTTAGTTTCTAAGGTGCCACAAGTCTTCCTGTTCTTTTTGTTGATTTAACTGAAGCTCTAATGGAGAAAAAAGCAGCAAAAAAAAAAAGAAATCACAACCACCCCTTCTCTCAAACACAATGATTGAACTTAATGGTTATGAAGGCCAGAGGAGGGTCATTGTGATCATGCTGTCCAACCTGCTGCACAAGACAGGCTAGAGAATGTCGCCCAGCAATTCTACCATCTGGCCCAATCGGCAGCGTATTGACCGAACGGCAGCGTATCTTTCAGAAAGACATCCAACTTGACTTAAAGACTCCTAGTGATGGGGAATGCACCACTCCTTGGGAAGCTGCTCCAATGGCTAATTACCCTCCCAGTTAAACATAGAAAAATTCAAACTGAAAACAATTTGCAAAATGTTAACTTCCAGCTGTTGGCTCCTGTTGTGTCTTTGTCTACTAGATTTAACAGCCCTCTAGTATCAGAAATCATCTTCCTCTGCAGGTGCTTCTAGACTGTGATCAAGCCATCTCTTATCAAAGAGAAGATTAAGTCAAATAGAATGAACTCAAGTCCCTCAGGGTCTGCAAGTCTCCAAGGCCAAGTAGACAGGCTCCTGCTTGCAGGGCTCAAGCTAGCATGCTAGTGTGGATATTCTAGCTTGCACAGAAGCCAGGGCTTTCAAGCCAACCCAGCCCCCAGGCTTCAGAGCCTGAGCTCAGCCCAAGCCGCAATATCGACAATGCTATTTTTAGTGCACTAGCTCAAGCTCTGCTAGTGCAAATCTGTCTACCTAGCCAGGGAGGCTCACTCCCAGCTCAAGTGTAGACACACCATCATTCTAAGACACATTTCCAAACCATCTTGTAGCTCTGGATGGACTTGCTGCCCTCTCCACTCGAAAGTGTGAGAAAGCATAGTTTCCCAGTCGCAGAAAATTCCCTTCTAAAATGTTTACAAGAAATGTTGCTGTCATAAGTCCATGAAACATATTCTGCTTGAACAACACAGAATTCGCCAGTGCTTGGACTCTGTCTGACATCCTCACAGTAAAAAAAAAAAAATATATCGAACAAATATAGTAAAAGCAACCACTACAAATAAACAGGTTTGTCATATTCCCCTTTCAATGCCTTATGCCAATACCATCTTCTTGGTAACAACAGAAGTCGGTTACTATATATTAGGAATTTGTAGATGAGTCGAATGGCCAAAGAAGCTTAAAGAAAGTTCCTTAGATTTCAGAACAAAAACCCATATCCTCTGAGAGGAAATTCTGGCTCCACAGAAGTCATTGACAAAACTCCATCTGACTTCAGTGGGGCCAGGATTTCACCCACTGTCCTTAGGAAAAACAAAGACTCTGGATTGGAACTCTTTCAAGAGCGATTGCCACATCTTTAGATTGGAGAGTTTTCATCTCTGGTAGGATGGGACCTGTGGAGTGAATATAAAAAGATCCAGTCTTTGCTGCTCCTCATTAACATAAGGCAAGAACTGGAAAATTCAAGCAAAATCACACTAATGTCGTCAGCTGGTACCTGGTAACTTCTCAAATGTGTATATATAGTTCTAACAGAAGGTTTTTGAGGGGAAAAAGCCTATGGCAGGAATTTAGATAAATATTTGTTCCTTTTTTGTGTACATGCTGTCTGTCCTAGTTCTCTGGATCTGAGAACATTTTTCCAAGACAGCTTTCATACAAAAGTAAATGCTACAACACAAGATGACACTTGCATCATCATAGGCAAACTAGCCAGGTATTGGACTTAATGTAACTTGAAGTGCCAGGGTCTGGTGGTTAGAACACCAGACTGGGAGTCATAAGACTTGGGGGTCTAGTCCTGGCTCTGCCACTGACCTGCTGTCTGACCTTGGTCAAGTTACATCCCCTCTCTGTACCACTCTTCCCCCTCCCCATCATTTGTCTGCCTTTTCCATTTAGAAAGTGAGCTCTTCGGAGCAGGAACTCTCTCAAACTGTGGGTGTCCCCACTAAAAAGTAGACACGCAGCTGTCATTTTCACACATTAGTGAGCCTCGTGAAACACTAGGAGGGAGCTTCATGATCACATCAACATATTAGTGTGTAAAAACTACAAATCACCTTGTTCACACTAGAATTTTAACATCTGGTAAAAAAAATCCACCCTTTTTCGAAGAGAAGACAAGTGTTTGCACAGTGCTTAGCACCATAGGGCCTCTATACATTACTGTAATAATAGTAAAATATTCTTCTTTTTCACTCTTCTTATGAGCCATAAATTCTGCCTCCCCACCAGGGACCCTTAGAAGTAACCCTAAGGTAGGATGCAAAAAAGGGCCTGGCCTGATGCCTGCTGAAGCCAGTGGAAAGCCTCCTATTGACTTCAGTGAGCTCTGCCCACATAAGCATTAGGAAATAGTGCTGCGTGGAAGCCAAGTTTCAGCTGACCAGATCTGCCCCTTAGCACAGTACGATTCCACAGGAATGCATTCAGAATTCCTTAAAAAATGATGTCTCAATATCACCCCGGCAGTCGCTAGTTGTTCTGTAGCAAGGGTGACACGCACAGGGCATGCATTCTCACCTTATTTGTCTGACTTTTATGCCTGTCACCTTTAACTCTATAAAAAGAAAAGGAGTACTTGTGGCACCTTAGAGACTAACCAATTTATTTGAGCATAAGCTTTCGTGAGCTACAGCTCACTTCATCGGATGCATCCACATGCAATGGACCAGTAGATTTGAGAATCCGGTGTTTGATGCAGGATGCGAAATGGAGCCACCTTTGATGTAGAGTCCAAGGCTGCATCTAGTGTCCCCATGAGGGACACTGCATCTAGTGTCTTCTCATGGGGACACTAGATGCAGCCTTGGACTCTACATCAAAGGTGGCTCCATTTCGCATCCTGCATCAAACACCGGATTCTCAAATCTACTGGTCCATTGCATGTGGATGCATCCGATGAAGTGAGCTGTAGCTCACGAAAGCTTATGCTCAAATAAATTGGTTAGTCTCTAAGGTGCCACAAGTACTCCTTTTCTTTTTGCGAATACAGACTAACACGGCTGTTACTCTAAAACCTTTTAACTCTATAGAAACCTGGCCCTGGACCCCCACTGTGCACAACCACAGAACACAGAGTCCCTGCCCCACAGAGCTTGCAATTCATCCCTCCAGAACATCACTGTGAAAGCTGGGGATAGTGACACAAACTGAGGCAGCTGTGTCTCCCCCTCACCCAGCAACATGGGTTCTTTTTCTGCCTGCTTAGAGCAGAGCCTGGAATCAGAACATGTACAGCATTTATGCTTTTTGCCCTCTGATGGAATTTAAAACCAAACAACACAGTCCTTATCGCTGATAAACTCAGGGGCGGCTAGTGAGCCAAACCCAACTCCATGGGCTCAGAGAAGTTTTGTTACATTCCTCCCAACAGCGCAATACAGCCTGGTCCTGAGCTGGAATGATGCAATGGTTTCTGTTTTCCAAAATTATCAACCTATGAAAGATCTGGCAGGGCTGCCTTCCAATAAGCAAAGCAGCTCCCTCTTACACTTTCCTGTGCCTTATCAGACAAAGGCACATTCCCTGGACAGAGTCCCAGAGGCCTTTTGGCTGACAGAGCAAGGGGCTTGAATGGAGATCATAAACAACACGGGGACGACTCTTCAGATCTCCAGGAACCACAAGCCATCAGACCAACTCAACATCCACTGCCGAAATGTTACATTTAGAATGACCGGTGCTCAGCAAAGCAGGGTAGGGTCTGAAAACAACCGTGCCCACCTGCAGCTTATTGAGACATTATCATTATAAAGCCAGTAAAAACCAGCATGCCTTCGTCCCTGCAACCCAATCTGAGCAATGCCTTTAAGTGATGCTTCTGTGAAAGGACTTCCATGAGAAAGGAACGGTGAGGCAACCGAGTATCTGTATGGGGAGAAGGCAGCAAGATCATGGGTCTTTCCAAGCAATGAATAGGAGCCAGACTTTTAACGTAACATCTTCCAGGTAGGAACAAACAGCTGTTCTGTCCTTGGAGGCTGTTTGCTCAAACTCTGGACAGGCCTCCAAGCCTCCAGCAGCCAAACGTCTACGAAACTGTCAAGGAGCTGATGATTTCCCACTTTCCTGGCATAAAGCTGATAGGATTGAAGAGAACCCCTCGACTTGCATCTTTATGAACTTTCCGTGTGGTGTCTTATGATAGTGTTGTATGATGTAAAAAGGGTGCTGGCTCAGTCCGGCGGTGCTCTTGCCAAGTGTGACTAACAGAGGAGCAGTGTTTGTATTATTGCTCGATGTTTATATTGTTGCAGTATCCTGAGTCCCCAAACAGGATCAGGGTCCCACTATGCTACGAGGTGTTGTACCAAGACCTACAAAGCTTTAACAGGGCTGTAGAGGGTGACAGCTCTAACTAAATATCATGTTTGTTGCCGCTCCAATCCTTCCATGAGCTCAGTAATCATCTTCACTGATGCTGGTACCATGTTTGCCAGCATCAGTCCTCACCTCACATTTTGTATCTAGGAAATAGGGACACAGAGCTGACAGGCTTCTCACTCCCCAAAGCCTTTAAAGATGCAGATGTGACAGCCGAGTCTAGGAAGAGGTACAGAAAACTAGAGCACTGTATGGGACTCCAACGGCCTAAATAAACACAACAGCATTCCAGAGCAGCTGGGGATTTCTTGGGAAGTCAGGCTCCCTCAGCTACAGCCAGCACTAAGTGGACATGATCTGCCCTATTGTAGGTGGCAACTAAACACCTAAACGCTACAGTTCACCTCCCACCCAAGCAGCACTAAATATTGATACGGTTGGTTCCTCGCAAAACGTGATGCTACATTACATGGGAGGCAGTGTTGCCTAGTGAACAGAGCACTGGGCTGGGACTCAAGATACCCCGAGTTCTCTTTCTGGCTCTGTCACTGGCCTGCCGGGTGACCTTGAGTAAGTCACGTCTCCTCCCTGTGCCTCAGTTTCCCCATTTGTAAAATGAAGATGACGACGTTGACCTCCTTTGTCAAGTGGTTTGAGATCTACGGCTGAAAAGTGCTAGGTATAATTACAGTGCTCCAGAATGAAGGCAACAAAGGGATTTGCACCAATTATTGTTTGGGAATCACAAGCTGAAGCAAGAGTATTAAATCTGTTTGGTTGTTAGAGGGGAAATACTAAACCATAAACCCCTGTGCACGACACAAGGAAAAAAAATAATAAAGCAGGATGAATCGAGGAAGATGCATGTGCAGCCCTGAGCTCTGCCGCAGTAGAGCCTTAGCTTTCACCTCACTTACTGCCCCCCCACACACACACACACTCTCCCCTTAGGATTGTCTCATTACCCTCTTTATTCACCTCTACCAAAAGGAGGGTGTTAGATATCTCGAGACACCTGCAGTGAGCTAACTGCTGAAGGAAGCACCTTGCTGAAAGCTGCTAATCTGCACGTCTCCTGTGTTGTAGCCTGTACAAAGTACATTGCTGGCCAGGTTCCCAGAGCCGGGAAATGCCAGCAGCTCTCGACGGGGACATGCCAGCACTAAGAAAGGCACAGCTCATGCACATGAGGCCATGTTCCATTTACTGTAATTTGGACCCATCTGAGCCAGAGTTTCCTGCTGAAGTTGAAATAGCAAATGCCTCCTCTTGAGGCAGCAGGCTGGAAACCCGTTCCTGCAAGGAACCAGCACTAGAACTATACTTCTCTGCACTTCCCTGGCGCCTTCCATCCAACAAGTGTCAAGAGCTTTGCAAATGCTAATGAATGACGCCTTCACCCTCCCTGTGAGGGAGGCACCAGCCCCACTGTACGGGAGTTCCCAAAGGTCGCACAGCGAGTCTGTGGCAGAGCCAGGATTAGATCTTCCACCTCTAGACTCCCAGGCAGCTGCTAAAACCACAAGCCCGTTTCTTCCCATCTCATGAGGAAGACGCCAGAGTTAGAAGATATGCAGCTCCAGCAAACTGGTTCCAGCTCTTAGCACAATCAGTCACCTCCAACTTAGGTTAAAAAAGCAGAGACTGGCTCTTGCTATGTGTTTATACAGCACCTAGCACAAAGTGGCCCCAACTGTGACCTCTCATTGCTATTGTAACAATCACGGACAGAACTCCACAGACTGAGGGCACGAACATCAGTCAGGTCTTACGGAATTATATTGCACAGTATGTTTATAACAAACAGTATAAATATTATAATCAATTAGAGCTATAGGATCTATACCTATGCAAATCCACAAGTATTTACGTGTCGTCATGATTACTCATCATATAGTTACACATCAATTAAACCTAGAGTAACTTGAGAATTTCTAAAATATCCACCAATAGTTTGTAAACAACCATCAGTCAAGGGTAAGGTGTCCCCAAAGATGCCAAGTTAAACAGAAATGTTCCACAGCTTTTCTAGAGTGCTACCCTACGCTGCAGCCCTGGCAAAGTTTGAGAATAAAACTCCTTCCAAGCAAACTAATCTGCTCCCACTACAATTACAGCAAGAGCGAACCTGGCTTTTTGGTTTTACTTCCTGGCTCATGGACCACTAGCAATGGTGCATCGCCCTGGGAACAGGTATTTGCAGTAAAGCAGCTAAGGGAAAGTAAGTTGTGTGAGAACAGAAAAGCTGTGTTGAACTGCTGGACAAACAATGGCTATTGCACTCTGCCCTGGAGCTTAACTAGAGCTTACCTCGAGCTTACCTCATCCAATTATAACAATTTTCAAGTCAGTCAAATCTGAGCCCTAAATACGCTGTCAGCCTCATTTAAACATATTCTCCAGTTGCATTATTGAAATGTTAAACCACTATAAACCTTTTTGGGCCTTTAATTCCTAACCCAAGGGTATAAAAACAGGATTTGAGAAGGTTCCATGATTCTCCTAGCAGTTTTAATGTCTTCCAGGATTTTCCTCAAGCCTTTCTCAGGTTTCATTCTCCCCTAACCCCCACCCCCGCCAAATCAGCACGGCTTGTATTTTTGGCTCAGCTAATGGAGAGTAAGAATTTACAAGATCTTTGACTTCTTCCCAAAATAATAAAACTGCAGGGAGAATAAAACACAAAAGAGAAAAGGAAAGAAATGGGCCAAGCAAGCTAAAGCAAAATATTCACAGACCAAGAATGTACCAACTGGAGCAAAAGGGATGAATCCTCCCAATTGCAAGAATGCTTTATCCAGGAAAATGTGTCTGAAAGTCAACAGAATGAGCTTCCAGACCCCAGTAGGAGCATAAAAGCCTGTCTATAGGAGACAATGTTGTCAGTATAACCCACCCATGCGGACGCTCTTAATACAGTATAAGAGTATCTTTCCTCAGTTTAGCATAAACTCCTTCCCAAGTGACAGAACAACAAAAGTTTTGAAAAACTGACTTATGAAGAAAGTTCAAAAAATCCAGCCATGTTTAGTCCTAAGAAAAGAGGACTGAGGGGGGACCTGATAAGTCTTCAGCCATTTTAAGGGCTGTCATAAAGGCAACTGTGATCAATTGTTATCCTTCCTTCAGTGGACATGGAGAGGAAGTAATGGGCTTTATCCACAGCAGTGGATATTTAGGTTAGAGATTAGGAAACACTTTCTAAGGATAAGGACAGTTAAGTGTTGAATAGGCTTCCAAGGGTGATTGTGGAATCCCGGTCATCAAAGGTTTTAAAGAACAAGTTAGACTAATAACAGTCAGTGATGGTCTACCTAAGTATATTTGGTCCTGCCTCAGGACAGGGTGGTGGACTGGATGACCTTTCGAGGTCCCTTCCAGCCCTACACTCCTATGAGTCTACAAGTTACACCAAAAAAGGCACTCTTATACTGCTAGAAGGGTCGCCCAAGAGGGACTCTCTCAGTATAACTCTATTTAAAAATCACATCTTTGGTTATACTCAAAAATTTTTCCCGTGTAGATGAGGCCTAAGCAATGGGTGAACTGATAGTCAGAAGTTTGCACATACACGAGACTTAAGCATTCCAAGAAGGTCTAGGAGTAGTAGATGTACCATACACATGCAGACTATTACAGTAACATCATCTCCACCAACACTGCAAGTTGATGGCCTCATGGTTCCCATTAGAGAGCACTTTGCTATTTTTATTTCTTCTTCTGTGCAGCCGTGAAACGGCCCACCAGGTGCCTAGTGCAGCCATGAAGGGAGGAGAACATGAAGGAAACATGCTGTCTATCTTCAGCTCACACCTGCAGCCAACAAGAATGAAATCCTCAATCACAGGAAGACAAAAATGCAGCAAACCCTCCATCTGACTAAGGCGCTCAAATGTCAAAGCAACGTGCTCTGCATAAAGTAACAGGTAATGCCCCAAAACCGAGCAACATCCTTCATGAAACTAACTCTGGGTTGAGTGATTTGGCCTTCATCCAGCCATTTCATGAAGCCAGGACTTTGGACTCTTCCCATCTCAACAGTAACAAAAACTTAAAGGAGCTAAATAAAGCCACGCTGGGCATCACCAGCTGGTCATCTATTAACAAACGGCCAGAGATGCTCTCCACTTGGCACCTGCACCATGACAAACAAGAAAGACTGGGAGAGCTGAGGGGTCCCAATTGCCTCCCTTAAACAGTCCCAGTCAGAGATTATATTCAGATGGACCACAAGGCACTATAGCCCCCATTCAGGAAAATACTTAAGCATGTGTTTCAAGTCCCACTGAAGTCAATGGGATGTAAGCACATGCTTACAGGGCTTTCTGGAATCAGGGTCTAACTCCAGCCCTCACATCAAGCAGAAGAGAAAACTTCACTGAATATGTTTCAGAGTAACAGCCGTGTTAGTCTGTATTCGCAAAAAGAAAAGGAGGACTTGTGGCACCTTAGAGACTAACCAATTTATTAGAGCATAAGCTTTCGTGAGCTACAGCTCACTTCCTCAGATGTATATCGTGGAAACTGCAGCAGGCTTTATATATACACAGAGAATATGAAACAATACCTATTCCCACCCCACTGTCCTGCTGGTAATAGCTTATCTAAAGTGATTTCCAGCACAAATCCAGGTTTTCTCACCCTCCACCCCCCACACAAATTCACTCTCCTGCTGGTGATAGCCCATCCAAAGTGACAACTCTTTACACAATGTGCATGACAATCAAGCTGGGCTATTTCCTGCACAAATCCAGGTTCTCACATCCCCCCCACCCCCATACACACACAAACTCACTCTCCTGCTGGTAATAGCTCATCCAAACTGACCACTCTTCACTAGTGGTCAGTTTGGATGAGCTATTACCAGCAGGAGAGTGAGTTTGTGTGTGTATGGGGGTGGGGGGGATGTGCGAACCTGGATTTGTGCAGGAAATAGCCCAGCTTGATTGTCATGCACATTGTGTAAAGAGTTGTCACTTTGGATGGGCTATCACCAGCAGGAGAGTGAATTTGTGTGGGGGGTGGAGGGTGAGAAAACCTGGATTTGTGCTGGAAATCACTTTAGATAAGCTATTACCAGCAGGACAGTGGGGTGGGAATAGGTATTGTTTCATATTCTCTGTGTATATATAAAGCCTGCTGCAGTTTCCACGATATGCATCTGAGGAAGTGAGCTGTAGCTCACGAAAGCTTATGCTCTAGTAAATTGGTTAGTCTCTAAGGTGCCACAAGTCCTCCTTTTCTTTTCACTGAATATGGAGAGCTTTAAGTGATCTTTCTCTAGAACTCCCATTCCTCAACAGTGTCTATTCACAATGAAGAATGAATTAGTACTTTAAAATGTCTAGCATCAAAACCACCCAAACTCAAGCAGCTGTCAACCCAGCAAAATACCAGCACCACCTTGTTTAAGCTCTGCACTCAGTTGACTATAGTGAGGAACACAACTTAACCATTCAAAAAGCAGCCATTTAAAAGACCCTGGGTATCAGAATAGGATAGTGCACACAGACTCATTCCCTCCCCCAACCCCAGCTGCATAGATCAGCAAGGCTGCAGCTGCATATTATTCCTTCATGCTCAGGCACAAGAGAAATTACCCTAACCTGCTGCTTCTATCTTTAGGAAGCAGGAACTCAGTGGCCCTGGATGATGGGGGGTGGGGTGCCATGTAAATGCACATGAACAGAACCAATGATTGTAGGAGTAAAAGCCACTTCCCTCATGGTAGGTCTCGATGTGGTTTACTGTCTGTTACACACTTCAGGGCTTCCAATCCAGCCATAAGAATCCCACAATAGAGACGCCAACCTTACACAAGGTACTTTAAACATAAAGTAGTGGATTCATATAGAACTTCTGTCTGAAAGGAAGCCAGAGCAATGCTCAATCACTGAGCCCTTTTCAGCCTGGTCTGCCCTGGGGTTTTAAACCAAGGTAAGCTACCCTAATACAAACCACCATTCACACAAGTGCTGCACACTCCGCACTAAAGGCTTGCACCAGTACAGCTCCATCAGTGTAGCTACCCCAGTGGCTAAACCTCCCCGTGTAAACAGGCCCTCAGAAACTGCTCACTCAGCCAGCAGGAAAGTCTGCATGTTGCAAAGGGGGATTTTTTGGCTTCAAATCCAAGGACGTTGAGATGAATTTCACTTGGCTTGATATAGAATGCAATTAAAGGCACTAGCTGGCAGGAGAAGAAAAGCTTCTTATGAAAGTCAAATATTTTACTTTGACGAACCAACCTCAGATGACACAGACACGGGGACCAAAGAACTTCCACACACAGCAAAGATCTTTTAAGTTTCTTGTTAATGAAACAGAATCAAGGACAAGAAAGCCAACCAATGTCCATACCAGACAACTGCATAGTAGCAGCTTTTGTACCTCTCTTTAAGAAAAAAAAAGTTGGGAAAAACCCGGGAATTACAAGAGACTTGCTGCAGTGATGAGAAAATTTACTGAAACAGTCATTGAAAACAGAATGATAAAACAGCTAGATCATGATAAGATAAGGATAAACCAACACGGCTTCTGTAACAAAGTCTTGCCTCTCCAATCTACTAAAATTCCCCCAGAGTGTCAGCAGAATAGTTGATAAAGGGGAACCAGTAAACATACTTTATCTGGGCTTTCCAAAAGTGATTGACCAAGTTCACTACCATCGCTTCCAGATCATCCTGTGGAGGCAATCAGGCAATGCAAACTCAAACTTTCACTGTGGAGAGTCATACTAACCCAGCTTTGTGCCATTAAGAGCTAACGGTACAGTACCGACTCCTGCTACACAGCAGTCTGAATGGGAGTGGCAGAACTCCTCACAGAACGTGTGTGTAAGGACCCTTTGACAATTACCAATACGGTTTGTGTTGTAAGGAAACATGGGCAGTCTTCCCTGCTGTGATTTGACACGGTTGCATGTTGGCTGCACAGTCAACTCCTTTTATTGAAGCTTGTGTGTCTGCTTAATTTACATTCTGAGAAGGTATGGGATCAAGTGAAAGCCTCTAAGCACAGTCTGCCAGCTATCACTCTCTCTTCTGCAAAAGGAGAGAGAGAGCGCATCACGCACAAATATTTCTAGTAACTGGCTTTTAAAGCCTGCACTGTGGCACAGGGCTTAGGAGAGAAATATAGAATCATAAATATGTAGGTCTGGAAGGAACCTCAAGAAATCATCAAGTCCAGGCCCCTGCTCTGAGGCAGGACCATCCCTGAGAGGTGTTTGTCCAACCTCTTCTTTAAAACCTCCCTCCGAAGCCTAGTCCAGAGCTTCACTGCCCTTAGAGTTGCAAGGATTTTCCTAATAGCTAACCTAAATCTCCCTTGATGCAGATTAAGCCCATTACTTCTTGTTCTACCTTCAGTGAACACTGGAGGACAATAGATCTTTTATAACAGCACTTAATGTATTTGAAGACTGTTAGCAGGACTCTTCATAGCCTTGTTTTCTCAAGACTCAACATACCTAGTTTTTTAACCCTTCCTCATAGGTCAGGTTCTCTAAACCTTTTAACATTTTTGTTGCTCTCCTCTGGACTCTCTCCAATTTCTCCACATCTTTCCTCAAGTGTGGGGCTCACAACTGGACCCTGCACTCCAGCTGAGGCTGCACTAGGGCCAGGTAGAGCAGGACAATTACTTCCTGTGTCTTAAATACAATACTCCTGTTAATACACCCCAGAATAATGCTAGCCTTTTTTGTAACTGCATCACATTGTTGACTGATATTCAATTTGTGATCCACTATAAACCCTATATCCTTTTCAGCAGTACAACCACCTAGCCAGGTATTCCCCATTTTGTAGCTGTGCATTTGATTTTTTCTTCCTAAGTGAAGTACTTTGCACTTGTATTTACTGAATTTCTTCGTATTGATTTCAGACCAATTCTCTAATTTTTCAAGGTAATTTTGAATTCTAATCCTGTCCTCCAAAGGGCTTGCAACCCATCCCAGCTTGCTATCATCCACAAATTTTATAAGTTTATTCTCCACTCCATTATCCAAGTCATTAATGAAAATACTGCTTCGGACTGGACCCAGGAAGCACTGACCCCTGCTATACCCCACTAGATAAGCCCTCCCGGATTGACAACGAACCATTAATAACTACTCTGAGAATGATCTTTCAATCAGTTGTGCACTCACCTTATAATTTCATCTAGACCACATTTCTCTTGTTTGCTTATGAGAATGTCAGTGCCCTGATCAGAACAGGTTGCAGTTGGAGAATTATACACCTATAGCATGCAGCTGTAAATAAGGACTTATCACCCATGCATGCTGTATGTCGTCTCATATTACACGTCCTTCCATCCCGTGAATACAAAGTGATGCTGAAGCTATAAATCAACGTTTTGCTATAATTCTCCCATTGTACTTAAGGGAAAGTGTTGCCAGTTTAATACCCATCAATCTATGGCAGAGCTGTCTTCATAATTCTTGATGGAAACGCAATGCAGCAACACTGAATTGAAACTAGTAACCTAAAGGCTGTGGGATCTGATGTCCCAATGTTATAGCAATCTCCGACTCTCCCCACAACCTAATCACTCCTCGCTCAGAGAGGCAAGCAAGCAAGACAGACTTGCTACGTCAATGTTAGAGCTGCCATTCACTCATCTCTCAGGTGAACTGTGCCACATAGATTGTTGTTGTGTAGGACCCAGCGACTGGTGAGTACTATGCCAGCCCCCATCGTAGCCTACAGACTCTCCCCAACGCCTATGACTGCCATCTCTAGCTCCCTGATTTCCATCTCTCTGCCACCAGAAAGCCCTGTGCAGTGGCTGCTGGCAAAGCAGAAGGTGCACAAAGAGAATTCACAATAGTTCAGCCAAAAGCAAAGACAAGTTTGTGAACAGTTTGCCCAACATTATGAGAACAGGACCCTAAAATGTTCTAGGATGCGTCACCCACACAAACAGCACGTGCTCCCTTATGTCAACTAGACACGTTTGAAATCCAACCTTCCATCCCTAATCACCGCAGTGAACCGGTGCTAGCAATTCACATTTATCAGAAAGGAGGATGACTAGGAACACCGAGAGAAAGTCACCATTCCCCTGCATTTAGAGCCAAGAATGCAAGGGAATAGATAGGTCAGGATTCCCCAGCTCCACCGCAAAGGCCTCCCAATGTGTATAGTTTAACACGCAAGGACCTGATTCTATAGTTTAACTGAGCACCCACCGCACGGTACTGACATCTGCCTCAGGGTGCCTCTTCACTGCAAGGAAAAGCTCGCATCATGACAGTATGACAGCTCTGGTGAGCAGTGCTCAAGTCAGTATCTTTCACTTGACACACTGGATTTTACTGTGGCTTTTATCACACAGCTACCTTCACCTCCATTCCAAGCATGTCTGTGGAGCTGTTAGCAGGTGTTTCACTTTCACAACGTAACATCTCCACTTCTGCCTCGTCTAGCTGCCCCTGGCTGAACACTCAGGGTGAAATCCTAGCCCTATTGAACTCCCAATCAGAGTTTTGTCAGGGACTTCAGTGGAGCCAGAATATCACCCTTAGACTTAATAAGCTCTCTCTTTTTGCTATCCTTCCTGAACAGCAGCCTCCCCTTGGAGCATATGAAGCACGGGCTGGACGTCCTCTCCATGCACCAGACACAAAGCAAAATGTGACCCGGGAGATCATTAGAGGCAGCCCACACATTCAGCCTTCGGTGAATGTCTGTGGCACGGTTGCTTCATAGACAAGACTACCAACCCTGAGCGGCTCTGGGGCAACGTTCCAGCAGGAGAGGAGAAACAAACCTCAAAACAAGAGAGCGACAGCATTTTTAACAGCTTGCCTGGAAGAGCAAATATTGACTGGTTGATTGGAAGAAGCCAGTACGCTCCCCTTGCTGTTGGGGCTTTTCTGGCATAGACGATTGTGCCTGCAGCTTAGTAAGAACACAGAGATTAGAATCGGTAAACAAAGAATATTTCTGGAAACTGGTATCAAAAGACCACTATGGAAAAAAAGGTCAGTTCACAGATAAAAGCACCTCTAAGCCTGTCTGCGTTCAGATGTTAGGAAATGCATGCAAGCTGGAGACATGTTGGAAACTTACAGGAGACGTCCCCCATTACCACAGTACCTGCGCATCTCCCAAACTTTAATGTATTTATCCTCATAGCACCCATAGAATCCAGGATCTTCCTATTATCCCCATTGTATGGATTGGGAACCGAGTCCCAGGGAGGCGAAGTTACTTGCCTAAGGTCACATAGGAAGCTTAGAGCAGGAAATTGAATGTCGGTCTCCTGAGCCCTAGACCAGAGCCCTGACCCCTGGACTATCTTTCCTCTCTAATCTGTTTCTTCTCTTGGTGTGCTTATGAGCGGCTGAACTGTTTAGTGTGTGTCCGCAGCAAACTAAGGTTCATAGGACTGAACATGCTATCCCGCATCAGTATTTAATGTTCAAGCAACTTCATTTAAAATAACTGAAGGAGAATGAACAGAGAAGTTACTCTAAGCACCAGGACCATGGGCAAAGTCATACCAGGATCTCAGTAGTCATTTGTTTCAGGTTCCATAGAAACCTGTCTGTTGTTGCCTCTGCCTAGTCAAGTAAGCCTCTTGCTTCGATGCTCACCAGCTGTCCCAAGTCAGCTGGATTGAAATGCAATCGGAGCTGCGGCCTACCTGACACTGCAAACACCACACAAAGCAGAGAGAAGGCGCAAGGGCATTTGGGGGAATAAGACAACTCCAGCAGCAGCAGAGGCTTCCTTCTCACAACAAAGGCTCTGACGCAGGCACGCAGCTATCCCTGTAAATCATTAACGCAGCAATTGACATTTAAGATGCCATACAAATAACCTTGAATCCACGGGAAATACAGCACCCGTCAGTGCCCTGCTATCTTTTCTCTATGTTTAGGAGAAAATACATTACTGCAAAGCTGTGTAATCCCTCTCGAGCTAGAATTCCAGGGGCTCATTTGGCATTTTTATGATGTCAAAGACGATCCAAGTTGTACAGCGTGCAATCTGTCTCATGTCCTTCTCCCATGCCATTTCAAGGAACACAGAATTTAGAAATGGGAAGGACGCTTACAGCTTGTAAATCTACCCCACGCTACCTTGCCGTGCACTAAGTATCTGTGTGGATCCTGCTGCTGCACACTCAAAAGTTCTGTAATACACTTTAATCTATCCCACTTTGAAATGGGAGTAGATTAAAGTGCACAGGGATCCTCCAGCTCTTCCCTGTCCAGGGCATGACTGTTCCCTACAGCCCACTCAAGGCCATTTCAGGATTGTTCCTGACAGGACATTCCCAAGAGCCAAGTTTGACTAATTCCAGGGATGGGAATTTCAGCTCTAGTCTGTGGTCCTGTTATTGCTGGGAAGTTTGCAGCAGAAAGACAAGTGCATTTTAGGAATGTTTTGGACTCTGTGTTGGCCCCTGCCCAAATGGGAATAACTACTTATCTTTGGCTGCCAAAAAGATAAACACGGCAGCAGATTTTGCAAGGCAGGGGAGAAGGCAGGCTAACTGAAGTCAAGCAATTAATCATTATTTTCCTTCCAGTTACTGATTATCTGAGGATAATCTCCCAACACTAGAGTAAATGAAATCCAGGGATAATCCCCATTAGAAAGCAAAGTCTCCCAGTTTGCTCTAAAAACAGGGTTGCTTGCTCTGCTGGGAGGCAGGTGGCCCTGGTTAAGATTTTCATTTTTCCTGCACTCTAACCATCAACACTAGTCCTCTCTGCAGTGGATGAAGGAGATTCCCCAGGATAGTTGGACAGTGTCAGGAATTTCGCTATTCCTAGTCTCTTTAGCGACAGCATCTCCTGCCTTGATTGACCATTTTACTATCAACGGTTTGCAGGTTTCAGCGTCTGTTGTCTGAGGAACTCTGCAGAGCACAAATACCAGCGTCTCAGCTCCACAGGGGGCTCTCTCTCAGCTGGGCTGCCATCCAACCTGCACAGGAATTCGACACAAAACAAAAGGTTCCACACTGATTTCCAGGACTTCAGGAAGCCAGCGTGCTCTCCTGAGCCAACTGAAGAGGAGATGGGAGACTCAAAGCTAGGAGCAGACTAGCCTGGAGCGCATCACACTGCAGGCTGGGCTCAGACCAAATGGCACAGCAAGCCGTGGGTTGCTTACTCACCCCAGCCGCTCAGGGCCTGATACATTCTACTCATTCCTTTGATAAACGAGGGGAATTGATGAACCACGAGGGGACTGAACTTGTACAGCTCATTCCAGCTGGGTCCTGTTCTCAGAGACAGACACACACACACACTGTGACCTGCATCTAGGGATCAGGAACTCAGCAAGATTAACTTGCTCCTAGGAGCCTCTCCCAGATTGGAACCTACTGAGGAAAGGACATTTACAGCAGCTGTAGAAAAGAACCTGAGTTGCAACTATGTGTGAGGAGCCAAGGCACTGACCCTCAGGGTGGGATTTATCCAGGTGGGCATCTAGCCAGTCTGAGAGCAGCTGCCCTACTCATCAGAAACTACAGTGAATTCTGCCCACTTTGCACTCGCTTGAGTCAGAGTGACAGACAAAAGAAACCCCAGTTACTACAGCAACCAGAGACAAACCACCCCACTCATGGAGCAATCAGCACCCCCTCCGGCTTCCCAGATCAGGTGAACATGAAGGTGCAATTGGCACAAAACCACCTTTCCTATGTCCCTGAGCTGCGCCACCCTGGCATGCATCCTGTTGGATGCCTGGGTCTCCCGAGCACAGGGCTCGGTTGCAGGCTCGGCCCCTTTTGAGCATCCTGCGCCATCCTAGAGCATCTCCTTTGGGTCAGGCTCATTTTATGGCCACGGGATGCACAGCACCTGATGGCGAAACCTCGTCCCCGCCCCACCGCTGGGAGTTGTGGGGGAGGGTCAGGGACAGGAACGGGAAGGAATTCAAGGGGCTGGATGTTCTGCAGCCATTGCACCTTCTGCTCAGGAGAGGAAACGCCAGGCTGTTGTTCTGCTGCTGGAGGGCAGCAAGGGAGCTCCCCAAGTCCTGTGGGATCCCCGCCAGGGCCAAATGAGGACATCATCCCTGAGGCACAACTGCAAAGTTGCAGCCCCTGCTACTGAAGTCACAGCCCCATTGTCCCGGCTTCTAGCACAGCGAGAGAATCCCCACAGCAGGGCAGGAATCTAACCCACCCCTCCCAGCAGAGAGGCCAGAACCATCCTGTTCCTCGCCCACTTTGCTTAGAGCAGGACGCCCTCTAGTGGGGGCTGGCTGAACCGGCTCCAGAGCATCACTTCTCAGACTGCCTGCCCAATCAACCTATCCTGCTCCTCTGCCTGGGGGTGGGGCTTGGTCACTCATTTGCAAACGGCGTTTTAAACATTGTTAGTTTGGAGAAGAAAAAAAGAAGCAGCCCTTTTTAGCCATTTCTAGTTTTAAAAGGAAAAAAACAAAACCTCAGCAAGGTTCACGTCAGGGCTTTGGCAAGGGGACAGATCCTGGGTAGAGGGACAGCAAAGGCAGCTAAAACATTAACCCTTCACCCCCGCACCCCCAATCCATTAACTGTGCACTGATTGCCGGGGGTGGAGGAGAGGACAAGGAAGAGCTGCCAGCCATTGTTAGCAACCAAGGCCAGTGGTGCGAAACTAATATGGAGTTTGTGGGGCAGAATCCCCAAATCTCGCCCTCAGTTTCCCCCCTACACTTCCAGCTCCACCTCCCGTCCCCCACACCACCACCCACCCTAAGCCCTGATACCTGACCAGAGGAGAGAGTTCAGCCTGTGAGTTGCGTAGAATTCCCTGCAAGTCCCCTCAGTGGCACTCACTGCTGCTGAACAGCTCTGGGCTCCATCTCCCCGGTGAGGAGATTACCCACTGCGCTCTCAGCTGGGTGGGACCTGCTCACTGGTCCAGGCTGGGGGCAAGTGAAGCCCAGGAGCTGCCCGAACACGTGGCACCTTCTGAAGTGGCGGCGGCAGCAGGGAAAGCAGAAAATGCAATAAAAAAGGGGCCCAGCAGGGCTTACAGCAACCTGGCTTTCTCTGGTATCCTTCTGGAATGGCTGGAGGAGGTCGAGTCAGGCCTGTGCTCATCCCCGACACCAGGTGCCGTGCCAGGCCCCTCTACTCTGCTTGGGGTCACGCTCCTGCTTTGGAGTTGGCTCCTTTTCTTGCTGCTCCTCTGCTCCACAGCGATCTCCCCGTGCAGGTCGGCCAGATGGAAAGGAGCACGCGCTGCCGCCCGGGGAAGGGGCGCGACAGGCACGGCGGCCTCCACTCCCATCTCGCTCTGCAGAGGCGGCTGCTTCAGACCAACAGATAAGCTGCCAGCCACTGGCACCCGTAACACCAGCGGCTCATCTGAGGCTGCGTCCACGCCGAACAACTTCATAGCCACAATCTGCACCCCTGGGGCCGCTCCACCACCAGCAGCAGGACTGCACGGTGCAGAGCCAGGGGTGGGGAATCAACACGAATTTACGTTTGTGCTGGATCAAACACCGCAATGGCAAGGCCCAGGCTCGGACCACCCTAAGCTTCCACAGTTGCTACCGTGGGTGGAGCACAACCAGCGATCAACCACGGCTGAGAACGCTGCAGACAAGACGATAGGGTCTGATGACAACGGCAACCCGAACAGTCACTACTGAAGCGCCAACCATATGACCCTAAATTACAGGTGTGTTGAGAGGGGGGCCTACTTCAGAGGTGGTCGCAGGGCTGCGCTGCTGTGGTTCAGGGAACAAAGTGCTCAGCAGCTTCTCTTGACACTTCACCTCTGACAAGCCACAACTCAACAACTGTATTCATTTTTTTTTAAAAAAAAGTTCTATCCCCTTCTTTGGATTCCCATCTACTCTGCGCCTGTCTGGATTAGGCTCGGATCTGTTCAGGCTGCCTGAATTCTGTCTCTGGTTAAGAGTTTAGCTCTGTGCTGGTAACTAAAGACGATAATAAGAGTCCTGGACACCGAAGAAAAGCTTTGCTCTGGGGACTTGGACAAACACTCAATGCAGAAAATGCAGGATCATCGCTGCCGGAAAATCTAAAGCCAGAACCCATAGGGCTTAAAAGCACGCGGGTCAAACCAATGTAGCAAGCTGAAATAGATTCAGCACAGACAGGAGGGCGAGGGCGGGAGCTGGGCTGGGTATTGATTTGTCATGTAGGGAATATTTATTATCTGTATTAGGGTAGCACCTAGGGGTGCCAAACACGATCGTGGCTCCATCGTGCCAGGTGCTGTGTATATACACATAGTAAGAGACAGTCCCTGCCTTGAAGAGCTCACAACGCCCATTGATATTAATATTTTCCACTGATCAGGCCTGAAGTGGACAAGACAGACAATGGGTGGGAGAAAGTAAGAACCATTATCTCCATTTTATAGACAGGGAACTGACCCACAGAGAGACTGAGTGACTTGGCCAAGGTCCCACAAGGAGCTGGGGCAAAGCAGGGAAGATCCATTTTAGCCACAAGACCATCCTCCCTCTGGATGAGCAGCTGGATTGGATATTGACAGACTGTAACATATATGGCAAGGGTTCAGCTGAGTTGTTTATTGCTTCTGTGTTTTCTCTCCATCGGAAATATCCGAGACTCACCACGCTGCTAAAGTCACAGCAAACGGCTGATTAGCACAGCAAGCAACTGGGAGGCTGTAATTTAGGAGCGTGAGCTCAGGTGGGGAAGCGGCAGCAATAGGGGCAGATTAAATCCTGAGAGGCAAAGATTTTTTTTTTTTCATGACAGCATCCATAGTGAAGAGCCAGAGAGAGATAATCATGGATACTTATAAGCAAAACTGTCTCTAAGGCAGCAGTTTCCAAAGTCTAATAATAGGGCTTGGACTTGTTTATTGCATGATTCATACAGCATTGCATAAAGCAGCCAGTCCCCAGAACGAGTTCCTGAGAAGTCATGAATTAGAAAAGGGACTCTGTCCAGCTGCACTCTGGTTCCCTGCCAGCAGGACACTCAAGACGCCATCTATCCTGAATGGGGTATTCAGGACAGGGACATTTTAGCAAACTGGAGTTTGCAAACTAATCTGAAGGGCTCCTCCGGTAAGCCAGGTAAATATGCCCATCATGCTGGTCCCCTGCTCCTGGGAACTGAACTAAGAACCCCCATGAGAACATCCAGAGATAGGCACATCTTCTGGCTATGCAAAGCCTTCCCTGCTCCTGACCCACAGCACTTATTACTATTTATCTGTATTACAACCTAACTGAGATCAGGGTCCCCACTGTGTTAGGCATTGTATAAACACAGCGTGAGAAACAATCCCAATCCTGAAGCATTTGCATTCTGAACAGACATCGAGCAAGAGGGGAAACAGAAGCACAGCAAAGCGTGACTTGCCCAAGATCACAGCAGAGCCAAAATTTGAACCCGGCTCTCCTGAGTTCCAGTGCAATACTCTATCCATTAGCCCACGCTGCCTCCAAGGGAGCATGCTTTTTGAACAACGGGATACATGCAGGGGTGGAGGATACAGCCTTCAGCACCAAGTGTATGTAATGAAATTGAAAAGTCCAACTGATCAGATGGGAAGGGAACAGGAACTTCAGTGGCCTGAGCAGAGACTCTGCTCCATGTTCAACAGCTGTTTTCAGCCACAGAATTAAAGGAGTCAGTGAGCAGCTGCTCAGGCTTGGGCCAGGCTGAGATTTTCCTGCAGATTTTTGGTCAGTTTGAATCTTTTTGCCAATCCCGTGAGCCCGACTTGTATAGCAGATGGTTCAATGCTGCTTCATCAGGGACTTAGCACCCCACCTGCCTTCTTCCCAGGTAAGAGAGGTTTCACCTCATGCTCACTGGGTCACCCAGAGCATTCTGGGACCATCGCTCTGCCCAGAGCTGCGGGACAATGATGGTGACAGCTGCTCAGAGCTTCAGCGGGACTGAACTGTAGGGATCTCTCCACAGGCTCTGCACCAATTGTCTTCCAGGCTGAGCCCAACACTTCCCAGTAGCAAAGGGTGATGCCTCAGTATTTCATAGTGGAATCTATTTCCTGTGGCACTCAATGGCCCTGCTGGTTCTTTCAAACTCAGGTGCTGTGTGGGGAAGGAGCTCCTGGCTGCGGTACACTGAATGGGGCAGCCTCTGGATAGGGTGCTCTAAGGCAGTACATCCTTGGCGTGGGACCCCCCTTCATTACCCAGATGGAACTGGGCTCTAGTCACAGCCCAGTTCTCCACAGGATGACTCATGCTGAAGAAACCCCACAGGGGCTTCTCAAACATATACAATGCAGGGAAGGGGGCCACAGGCTCCCCACTGCTCACCCCAGGCAGGAGGAGCATGTGCCTATGACAAGAACAAGGGACTATTAAAAACAGAAAAAAAATCAAAACAGCCTCTTATTTACACCCTGGAGAAACAAGGAGTTTGTCACATTCTTCCAGGTGACATTAGGAGTCTGCCTTTTAAATCCTTTTTAGACTTAACGTCTCCAACATGCTTCATGAACCTAAGTAACAAGTCAGCAGCAACAGAGCTGGAACAGAATCTAGGAGTCCCAGCCCCACAGCTAGCCGTGAGCCCATGCTGCCCCTCAGAGCCAGGATTAGAACCCAGCATCCACATTTCTCAGTCTCCGACAGTGCTGTCTACCACAGCCGCCAATGCACCTCAGCCCTGTCCTGGAACACCCCATTGGTCCAGCGAGTCGATAACTGCAGGTTTGAGTTACGGGTGTTCTCGCAAGCGATCAGTGGCTGGAGAGGACTGGGGAAGGGGGAAGCAGAGGGGACACATCAGCCTGGGCCCTCGTTGTTATGCTGTTTCATCTCTTCCATCCAGGCTGACCTTTTTTGCTGCTCTGCAGTCACAGCTGGAGTTTGTGAAGGAGACAGCTGGGGCCCCATTAGCGCCTCTCCGTGCAAGCGAATAGTGACGTGCAGTTATTCACAGGGACATGCACCGAATCTCAGTGGGGCTGGGATGACGCTCAGATGCTGAAGGGGAATGAAATTCACAGCTGTCTTCTCCAGAAACAGGAGCTTGAGTAAAAAGGAGAATTTCATTACCACAGCTGCTTTTCACAATGGTGCTGATCCCTTCTACAGTGACTAAATACGCAACCTATCACCTGCATTTCACTTGGCATGACGTGGAATCCAGTACTTGGACTGTCTGTTTTTGGAGCACCTATCTCAGACTCCCAGCCCTCGCACATTCTCTAAGGTGAGCAGCAATCAGAAAGGAACTGATCTCATCTCCCCATTGGAATGGTATCAAGAGTCTCTCCATTTAGAGCTGCTGGCCCAGGATTACAAGTACAGGAGTCTTTATCCCATGTAGAGAGCAGGGCAGGAGAATAGGCTGCGCTAAGAAGTGGCATGTATATCTGTACCTTGGCAAGGTCCATATTGGAAATAAACTCATTTTTCTACAGTTTTACTGGACTTTGCTACGTTGGTCATAAAATGTCCTCAGTTAAGGCAGTCCACTCACTGTGTATTCAAAATTCCTACCAAACAGTGAAATCAGCTTTCAAATGAGTTCTGTACAAAACAAAACAGCTGCCAATGGACCTCAGTCCTGTCCTGCACTCATACAGCTCTGCCAACTGCACCTGAATTCTGACCTGCAGCACTCCCTGATGCTAGGCCTGAGGCTTTCCACAGCTCTGACAACACATTCAGTTCTGAACTTCAGCACCCACTGTTACTCCATTCCTGAGTTCCTGTGCACCTCATCCCTGTCCTGCAACACCCTGCTAATCCAGCCTCTGACTTTTATGTGCATTGAATTAATTCACAAAATTCTTCTCAATAAATGAAAAGAAGAACTCTGGCCAAGAGAAATCCTCATTAGTAAAGAGAAATTACAGTCATCCCACTGCAGATCTGCACAAGCCGTCTTCTTCGAAAAGCAGCAAATATGTATTGAAACACACATCACATTAATGATCAACATATCCATGGATCTGGCTTTGGGAGTATGTTTCGTTTGAGTATTGGTAGTACACATGCAACAAAGGACCTGAATTGAAATGCACCTAAACTCCCGCCTTAGGACACAAGGAGAAAAACCTACTTTGCAGAAACTAATTTTTTCCATCAGTGTATTTTGGAACCTGTATATCTCTCTTCCCCAGCATTCCCATAGTCAATGCTCCATATCCTGGCAAACAAAGGAAAACTGGATGATCTAATACAGAATTAAGCTACAGCTAGAGAGCTGTTGGCACATGCCTTGAGTGTGTTTGGAAACACTAGGCTAAAAACACTAATGGATGACAGGTTTCAGAGTAACAGCCGTGTTAGTCTGTATTCGCAAAAAGAAAAGGAGTACTTGTGGCACCTTAGAGACTAACCAATTTATTAGAGCATGAGCTTTCGTGAGCTACAGCTCACTTCCTGCTGTAGCTCACGAAAGCTCATGCTCTAATAAATTGGTTAGTCTCTAAGGTGCCACAAGTCCTCCTTTTCTTTTTACTAATGGATGAGTGAGTCTTTTAACTACAGGGCACCAGAGATTCCTTTTGCACCCCCTTCTTGTCCCCCAAATACCCAGCTCTTCCAGCATGTTTACAAATGGCGGATAGGGCCATAAACCATTGCTGTGAATGAGCAGCTTGACCCTTCAAATAAAGGGGCAATAGTGAACTACTGCTTTTTCTCCTTCATCCCTGCATGTCCCCCACCACCAGCCATGATGGTGAGGCTGAGAGGTGATGAGGTCAAGCGCCCTATCTTTTGCCCACCCACTACCACCCCAAATAGACAATGAAGACACAATGGGATTTTGTGCGTGTGAAGCCAGGCACTGTTGATAGTTAACACATTACTGTGACGTCTTGTGTTTCAAACAGCCAGTCAGAATGCAGCAGAGAACCATCAGTCTCTCAAGCCAGATTCCAATGAGTTGTTTCTCCATCCATAGTATCTATGAAGTATCCCTTCCTCATCCTGAGACTGGAAACGGACCAGAGAGTCAAACTCAGATTGTCTGCATGGCAGGACAGAGCACCAACCTGTGAGGCAATGGGTCTGGCCTTGGCCCCCCTCTGAGGCCTGGTTCCTGCCTGTGAGTTGCTGAACCTAAGTGACTTGGAAATCAGATGGAAGCAGTTTAGCAATTTGTAGGTTTAATCCTTCACCCACAAGGCTTGCAAATCACAAGACCTTTTTTTTTTTTTAAATGGGTCATAAATTAACCATATGAAAATTGCCTAAGCCCACAACTAGATCACAAAGTTTAATTTTATTAGGGTCAAAGGAAAAACAAAACAAAAAAATTGTATAAGCACCAAGCAAACAATGAAACCTTTTACAAAGGGAAGGCCATCATTTTTGGAAATCTCTGCAAATCCACATTTCAAAAGCAAGGTAATTTATCCTGAGAAGGCAGGAAGGTGTTAGGAAACCCCAGCAGTCAGTACTGCTCTTTCCCTCCCATCCCAACACTCCCCCACCCCATTACACATGAAGACACAGATTGTGCAGCGCAGCTTCCTCGGGCAGCTCATTCCACTGAATGCATTTATTTAGAAGTACTGTTCTCTTCTCATTATTGATTATTTGCTTAAAATGTCGGCGCTGCGCAAAGCCCAACAGCTCTGAGCTATGAATTATTAACAGAAGGGAGCCTTAACGTTTTCCTGTCAGAAAGATCACCTGTTGCTCTGCATACCCCATGATGAAAGCACCGCTAAGAGCAGCGTTACCTTTCCAGAGCAAATGGCCTCGTGCGGGCGTTCCAGATGCCTCTGCACTGCGCTACAGCTTCAGAATTATTTCCAGAGACTGCTGTGCTAGGTGGATGGGAGACCATTGCTCCAGCAGGAAAGGAAGTCAGGGAGACCTGAGGTTTCCTAGACTCTACTTTCTGGGCCATATGTGCAGAAAGCAGCTGTAGGGCTGCTAGGCTCTGCCCGGTCCGAGGAAGGATGGTTTGGGGGGTTAAGCCACTGGACTAGGACCCAGTTTGATTCCCATCTTTTCCACTGACTCCCTATATGACCATGGGCTAGTCCTTGATCTCACTGTGCTTCACCTGTAAAATGGGGCTAATAAAGCTTCCTTTGTCTGTTTTGGTTGTAAGCACTGCAGGACGTGGGATCAACCAACAAAATTGGGCCTCTATCTTGACTAGAGCCTCTCAGTGCTACCATGAAGCAAATATGATACCACCACCTGTGAGTGTTCCTAGCCTCACCTTCCAATGGATGGGAAATCAACATCTGTTAATATGACCCAAGTGCAGTTCTTCATACAGCAACAGGGTGGTTGCTGCCTTTTTCTTGGAGATGCTGATCACTCCCATTTAATGTGAAGCTGTCAGGGTCTGCAAAAAGGAATTAAACGGGAAGAAAGGGTGGAGCAGGCACAATAATTGAAAACAGATGTTTCCTGGACTATCTTTTCACAGTAAACATGACAGTAAAGGCTGGGACAGTGAGACACCACCAAAGAGAGGTACGCAATAGACTGTCTAACTGTGTTCCTTGTTTCAGTGTTCCATTTATAGATGGAAACACTGGTGGGGGAAGCAGATAGGATGGAAGTTTTGGTTTAGATTCACTGGTGTGACACAACAGAGCCTTATTAAAGGAATGTTAACATGTGGGGTGGGGAAACCATTAAAAAGAAACAAATGGGAGCATTAAGCTGACATTCAGTGTTGACCTGCAACATTGCAGTTTTGTCTCCCAGGCAAATTTACCTAAGACATTTAAGACATTAGTTTACTGTAAAGACTGGGATTTTTAAGAGGGAAATTCCCATGTTGTTATACCAAAGACTCTATAGGGACAGACACTATTTGCACAGGGTAAAAAGCACCCCTCTACAGAGGGCAAGCCCAAATCCTGTATGCCACGTATGTCCCACATAAGCCTTCAAAACAGGATTTTAATAATGCACAGGCTTTGTACTGCTCCTCTGTACAGGGGAGAATTTCATCCTTAATGTATCAATCACCCAGGCAACAAAAAGGCATGCAGGGGCTTTTTACCGATCATGCTTTGTACAGTCTAACATTTGCCTTCAATGTAGTGAAGTTAATTAAAAAATAACAAAATGCAAAATCAAAATACTTGATGCGCTTTCACACAGCAACCTCCACCTGCATTTCAACTGCATGTCAATTTAGTCTGGAGTCCCACATGCCATTTTTTCCTCAGCCAAGTGACAGACACTCCATATGCCTTGCTGTTGATCACAACGGGTACACTGTCAACCTGACTAAAGAAACAAGATCTAGAGAACAAGTTTGTCTAAGTGTGCTGAATGCTAAGCCAAACTTGGGTGGAGGGAGGTTCTGCACACCAGCTCACAGGGTGACTTTTACCTAAAGTAACAAGGTCCTCGGGCGTGAAATTACAGCAAAGCAGAGAAACAACACTTACAGCATTTACAGAGTCAACAAGGCAGTCACTGTGGCATTCAGACCTTAATGAGAGCATTAAGGCTCTGAACTGAAGGCTTGGCCAACCTGCTTTCCCGCTCGCTAACCATATGAAACCCTACACATCCACAGCAATAACTAGAAAGACTTAAAGAAAGACTCCTTGATGTTATCACATATCTGAAGGAAGACACTTACTAGCTCCCACAGCCGAGGAGCCCAAGAATCACCACCACCTGGCCAAGAGTTTCAAAAGTGACTAGTGATTTGGGGTGACCAATCTGACACACTTTGAAAGAGCCTGTTTCTCAGAACATGCTGAGCATCACATGCATATTGTTCCCTCTCCTTCTCCGCTGGTCCCTGCTGCAGAGTTACCTTAAAAAAAAAAAAAGAAAAAAGAAAAAAAAAAGAGTTAAATAAAATATCCGGGGCAGTAAGCAGCCAACCCTGCAACTATGCAAGAGGAAATGTAGCCGAGTGGTGACGTAAGCACTTCATCAATACTCATCCCTAGTGAGTGCACGGGACTGAACAGACAAAGGGAAGTCTAGTGTCCTCTACTACATTTCAAATGTAATTTTCCAGATTAAAGCCGTGCATGGTTCTCTGAGTGTTGCACTATTTCCTTTCCTGACTTCTCCAGCTCTGACCCAATAGTGTCATGTTAAATCAGAGCCACACTGCTGCACTGTCTGCCCTTTTGACCTTGGTACAGCAGCTTGCTCAGCTATTGACCTGCAAACGTGCTGAAAGATACACCTGCCCTACACAGCCACCGGTGTTTGCTTTCCATCATATACACTCACCGTTCAACCACCGCAGCCCCCCACTTCAGCACTGCATCTCTACACATGGACAAACCTATTCACAGACCATTCTCTGCGCCAGTCTCTCATACAGCCAATCTCATCTGCTCTCTCTGATGCGTGTGCTATTCACACAGGATGAAATGGGCCATCCACGGGCAGGGCTCCAAGCTTATGCACTACTAAGTTCCATTTAAACCCTCGGAATAGGGCTTAGGTTGGGCACCGTGCTTGTGCTGTCTGTCCCTCTGCACTGAGGGAAAGTTCACCCACATTCCTCCTCTCAGACCCCTGCACTGGTTTCTACAAGACTGATGTAATCTGGTTCATAATATAGTACAGGACTGTAAAAACTCAGGTATAGTTCCATACTGCATCATCATTCCGGAGGGTCTTTGACAAAAGGGAACTTGTACGCATCCTCATAGATTTGGGAAACTGAATCACAATAATTAACAACCCTTTTTACCCCATAGATGGTTTCCAGACATTTTACACACTGGAGACAAGAATTCAAAGGACATTAAATGTTTCTTTAAACACACACAAAAACACACACAAACACAGTAATCAATAAGATTAAACGAAGCCCCTGTGTTTTCACAATATCTAGGATCATAACCAGGAAAACAGAACTCACGGCAAATGAAATCACATCCCATTAAAACAGATAACTAACAAAAATCACAGTTTGTTTGAAAGTGCAAGTTTCTCCTTGGAAAGTATCTCCTGGACAGGGAGATCTGAGGGATTTTTCTCTATGGTATGGACTGTCTTGTTTGCTGAGATTCTTAGCATTTCAGAGAGTCATTGCCTCTACTGTGCTGCTGTTTCGGGGGTTTGTTTTTTGTTTTCCCCAAATGCTGTTATCTGCAAATAATGTTTCCTGGGAGTATGCAAGCAGCTATTTAGCAGATGAGGACTATTGAGAGAGAGCGCGGCTGTGAATTTTCCTGGTACCAGGCAGTACCCGGGCGCACAGTCTAACATAGTCATTTCTTGCTATTCAGTTTTGCTCTGCTCTATCTAATAATAATGCAGGTAGGCAGCTGCTGGATTTTCAAACGGTTTCTTACCACTACGTTCTGAAAACGGGTTGTGCAGGCAGAGCAGAGAGGAACAGAACCGAGAGCAGATGATGTACTCTTCTCCGCTGGAGGCTTGCGGAGTGAAATCACTGGGTGGGAAACCTTTATTAATGAATCTTACAAGCATTTTTTTTTTCTAGGAAAGTTTAAGCAGCTGGCCGACAATATTGGTTGATCCTTTTTGGTCCGCAGGTGTGTCGCTAACCTCCTGTTTTTTTCCTGGCTTGCTTTGACTTCCGGGGTTTAAGGATGGTGTAGTTTGCATATGACGTATGCCGCTCGGACAGGAAAGGGACATAGAAAGCACGCAGCAGCTTTGAAGACCTGAAACCAAAAGGGAAAACAGACTGGTTTTAAAGTGATCATTTAGAAGACATGTTTTGAAGTGCCACAAAAGAACAGCTGATGCCTGGGACTAGGGCCTCGTGTCCGTAATGTGGGGAACAGCAATGAGACAGACACACCAGGCTCCATTCTGCCTTTTCTTCATCAGTCAAACCAAAGTTGTTTTGTGTCAGGATTACCGGCTTTAGAGCAATCAGCCCTACTAGTTCAGAACTCTTTCCCCACTCTCCATTCCTGCTGTAATGGCAGTGATTATGAAAAGATGGTTACTCCTAGATGTTATGGGCCAAAAGGCAAACAGTTCAGCCATGAGGAGGTTGCACAGAGCAGTTATTCCAAAACTCCCCACCCCGGAAGAGCAGCAAGGGAGACGTTAAGAGTCAATAAGTTAGCTTATTTGCACTTGGCTTTTCCATTTTCCTAATGTCTACTCATTTTAGGAAGCATGCTCTTCCCCCCTCTGCCCCAACAGAATCCCTACAGCAGAGACAGAAAGGAACCCCAATTGGCTCTAGGGTTTCAGCATACCACTCTTCTGCCGCAGCATCTCAAATTAGAGACGGGTTGAACCATCCTGCGTCCTGCCAGGTGACTTGCTACAGGCTGTTAATCTTCAGAGGGATGTTTACCCCGACCCTCTTGGGTTGGGAACTAGGATTTAGCAGCAGTACTTTGCTACGACTGGACCAACTGAGCACTTGTGTGAGACAGGCTTGATGGCTGTATCAAATTAGTGTCCTTTTGTTTGGCTAATCGCTGTAGCACTGCTAAATTGGTACATTTTAAGTGCATGTATTCTTCCACTGAGCAGATAACATTAATTCCTTGTTTAAATAAGGAGTGCAAAAATAAGATAATTTCCTTCATCATCAGCGCCGAAAATTCCACTGAAAAGCCATGCAATCTTTAGAAATTGGTGCTGGGGCAAGGGTGTTTCATTCTGAATACCAAAGCTAATTTTAAGACTTATCTCTTTCAGATTACATTGCTGGGAAACCATCAGCCTTGATAGATGTATAACTAATGCCATCAATGCAAATGCCTGCCAAGCAGCAAAAGGCTGGATAAGCAGCAGCAACGGTCAAAACTGTGATTTATAACATGCTGAGAGGCCAGGGACAGCACATAGATCCAGTGTGTGTTATCTGGACACTCCTGAGATGCTCTATAATTCGAGTAGCTTGCTGATAACACAGCAGAGTTTGTGGAATCCAATGGAATCTTACTAGTGCTGCCTGTGCCGTATTCAATTCACTCTATTTAAGAAAAGGCGGCTGGTGGGTTTGCTTTTGTTTAGAAGCAGCATGAAACCTATTTCTAAACCAAAGATGCAGCTGAAAAACAATGACAGGAACTGCCATTGTGAACACAGGCTCCACGTGGACTCCAAAGGTACTTGGAAAATTCAGTGCGTCACAGTACTTGGGAACAAATGGAGACCACCAAACTCGTGATCTCTTGCAACCTGGAATTCAGGTTTCCCGCAGGGAAAGGCATTATTTATTATTTGTATTAAAGTAGGGCCCACAGGCTCCAATCAAGATCAGGCCCCATTTTGCTTGGTACTGTACAAACACCGTGTAAGAGATTGTAAACTTTTCAGGCAGGGACTTTCTAAATAGACAAAGGGTACGGGAAAGGGAAGTATCATTATCTCCAGATGGTAAACTGAGGCACCAAGAGACTTGCCCAAGCTCTCAGAGGCAGAGCAGAGGATTGAACCCAGTTTTGCCTTAACCAAAAGACCACACATCCTCTCAACATCCACCATCCCTCTTGTCTGCTTCTAGCCAAGCACAAAGACTGCTCCCCTTTGGGATGTAAAATGAGGCTTACTTCATTTCAGAAGGGAGAGAACCAAAAGTTCCATTCATTTTCTGCAATAACATTTGGGCCCTTTGCAAATTGTAAAGCATCCAGCACGTTCCCAAAATAAAAGAACCATTGGAAATCCTCGTTCCTTGTGAGATCCTGAGCTGCTAGAATGGGAATGTGTTCTAAGCACAATCACTTAGTAGCAAATAACTAGGAGGAAGATGGTAATTTTCATATGTTTTGAACAAGCAGCATTCTTTCCAGCTGTCATTTCTCTGTGCTTGGAAACTGAAGGCCCCCCCACTCCTTGAAACAAGAATGGCTGGAGGCAAAGGCAACTTCCTCAGAAAGCAGTTCTTGCATTTCCTTCTCCGCGTCTTGGAGCTAACTAATGAACACCATGTCATTACTGCGCTTTGCATTGGCATCTCCCCACCCCGGCTGGCAGCCCACCACCACCAGAGCCGACAGTAACACAACGCTTGGCAGGCACAAACACTGAGATCCCACAATCCTGAAGCTCGGAGCTCGCTGTTGAACGGCTTTAGTTTCACTTCATTTCACTCAAGAAAAAGCAATTTCAAGCTGTTCTGGATGCTTGTTAAAAAACAGGAGCATGAAAAATGAGAGCGAAGAAATTGGCCTGCTGAGCTAGGCAAGTAACAGAGACCAGCACAATCCCCCCAAGCTCTGGGCTTGATCGGGGTAGGGGAGAGCAGCATGTGTTAAACTGAGGTCATTTCTTTAATTTGCCATATGAAGCTGGGCTAGAGGACAGAAAGGCAGGGGGTAGCCCTGACTGCACTCCTGTGCACACAGTCTGCAGCACTGGAACAGCCTTAAATCATGCAGCCCCCTCCATACTCATGTCATGCTGACAGAAGCTCGACCACAGAGCCTCTTCCTCTGACTTGGAGCCACGTCGACACAATGGGAGCCCATTTTACCCAGCAGCGGGTGACAGAGAGTCTGATTTTTGAAGCAGCATCACTCAGCAGCTGAAATCCCCAAGTTAGCTCCGGCACAGGATCATAAGAATTCATCAAGTCCAGCCTCCTGTGCTGGGGCAGGACAAGTAAACCTAAACCATCTCTCACAAATGTTTGTCCAACCAAGAGGATTCCACAACCACCTCTGGAAGCCTATTTCAGAGCTTAACTATCCTTATAGTTAGAAAGATTTTCCTAGTATCTAACCTAAATCTCCCTTGCCCATTCCTTCTCATCCTACCTTCAGTGGCCATGGAGAACAATTAGTCACCATCCCCTCTTTATAAGAGCCCTTTAACATAGCTGAAGTCTGTTAACAGGTCCCCCCCTCACCCCGTCGTCTTTTCTCAAGACTCAACATGCCCACTTTGTTTAACCTTTCCTCATAGGTCAGATTCTGTAAACCTCTTAACGCTTTTGTTGCTCTCCTCTGGATTCTCTCCAATTTGTCCACATCATTCCTCAAGTGTGGGGCTCACAACTGGACCCAGCACGCCCGCTGAGGCCTCACCAATGCCAAGTAAAGTGGGGATAATTACCTCCTGTCATAAATATAAAGGGAAGGGTAAACACCTTTAAAATCCCTCCTGGCCAGAGGAAAAACCCTTACACCTGTAAAGGGTTTAGAAGCTAGGATAACCTCGCTGGCACCTGACCAAAATGACCAATGAGGAGACAAGATACTTTCAAAGCTGGAGGGGGGGAGAAACAAAGGGTCTGGGTCTGTCTGTGTGATGCTTTTGCCAGGGACAGAACAGGAATGGAGTCTTAGAACTTAGTAAGTAATCTAGCTAGATATGCGTTAGATTATGATTTCTTTAAACGGCTGAGAAAATACGCTGTGCTGAATGGAATGGATATTCCTGTTTTTGTGACTTTTTGTAACTTAAGGTTTTGCCTAGAGGGATTCTCTATGTTTTGAATCTAATTACCCTGTAAGATATTTACCATCCTGATTTTACAGAGGTGATTCTTTTTACTTTTTCTATTAAAATTCTTCTTTTAAGAAATTGAATGCTTTTTCATTGTTCTTAAGATCCAAGGGTTTGGGTCTGTGGTCACCTATGCAAATTGGTGAGGATTTTTATCAAGCCTTCCCCAGGAAAGGGGGTGTAAAGGTAAGAGAGGATTCTGGGGGGAAAGACGTTTCCAAACGGGCTCTTTCCTAATAATAATAATACCGGTTAGACATTTGGTGGTGGCAGCAAAAGTCCAAGGGCAAAGAGTAAAATAGTTTGTACCTTGGGGAAGTTTTAACCTAAGCTGGTAAAAGTAAGCTTAGGAGGTTTTCATGCAGGTCCCCACATCCTTCCCTACTCTGAACGCTAGGGTACAGAACCTTGACACCTCCCATGTCTTATCTATGGCACTCCTGTTAATATGCCTTAGAATATTCGCCTTTTTCGCAACTGCACCACATTGTGGACTCAGATTCAAATCGTGGTCCACTATAATCCCCAGATCCTTTTCAGCAGTATTACCACCTAGCCAGTTAGTTCCAATTTTGTAGTTGTGCATCTGATTTTTCATTCCTAACTGAAATATTTTGCACTTGTCTTTATTGAATTTCATCTTGTTGATTTCAGACCAATGCTCCAATTTGTCATGGTTGTTTTGAATTCTAATCCTGTCCTCCAAAGTGCTTCCAATCCCTCCCAGCTTGGTGTCATCTGCAAGTTTTATAAATGTATTCTCTACTTCATTATCCAAGACACTAGTGAAAATATTTAATATGACTGGAGCCAGAACTGACCCCAGCAGATATGCCCTCTCAGTGTGGCAGTGAACCACACTTTGAGGACTGTCGTTCAACAAGTTGTGCACCAACCTTATCGTAATTTCATCGAGACCACATTTCCCTAGTTTGCTTATGAGCATGTTATGTGAAATTGTGTCAAAAGCCTCACTAAAAGCAAGATATATCCTGTTTACTACTTCCCGACATCTACAAGGCCAGTAACCCTGTCAAAGAAGGAAATAAGGTTGGTTTGGCATGATTTTTCTCAACAAATCAATTTCAGCTATTCCTTATAACCCTATTATCCTCTAGGCACTTACATAAATTGTTTAATAATTTCTTTAATAATCTGTTCCAGTATCTTTCCAGGTATCGAAGTTAGGCTGACCAGCCTATAATTCCTTGAGTACTCTTTGTTCCCCTTTTTAAAAGACAGGAACTATATTTTCTCTTCACCTGTCCTCTGTATCTTTACCCATCCTCCATGAGTTCTCAAAGATAACTGCTAACTGTTCCGAGATTCCTTCAGCTAGTTATTTAAGTACCCTAGGGTGCAGTTCATCAGGCCCTGCCAATTTGAATCTCTCTCATTTATCTAAACATTCTTTAACCTGTTTTTGATCTGTTTTCCCTATTCTGCATGTCTCAGAGTTATGCAGAAAGACCCTAGCATGTCCTTGTTTCCTATCCCCTACAGCTGTTGACAAGAACTATTCCTCCTTCTACCCCTGCCACCATGTACCTGTTTAAATTACAGAAGTGTCAAACTCATGGCCCCGGGACCAAATACAACCCACAAAAGGTGTTTAAGTGACCCTCATGGCATAATATTCAGAAACTGCACAATCCAAACTTTCCAATTAAAAAAAAGTACACTGCTTGCCCAAAAAAAGGGTGGCAAAAACCTTCCAAACAGGACCTAAGTGTAAACCACTGCAGTGCTGTCTTCCTGAGTCTGCCGACAGAAACACCAGCTTAGAGAGATGTGAACTTCCACACCTTCTCTTAATTTCCTTGGGATCTCAGTGCCTAGAGCCTAATGGTGTTTCAAATGTGAGCAGTAACTAGGAATTGTTGCAGGGAAGGAGTTGGAGACAAGAGAGACAGAGAGGGAAGACAGAAGAACAGAGGATGGGAGAAGAAGAGAAACCAAGGGCAGAATGGTAAGCAGCTCTTTCCACTGGGTAATGCTGCATGCAACAAAAACGTGCCAAACATAATAAATAATGGTCAATTTAGTTCTTGAATAAAGGCCACATTCTACTCTTCAACTCCATGCAAAGCTCTCATTGACCTCACAAGGAAATCCACTGTGGACCAGGTCGGGTGGGGGAGGGTGGTATTGGGGTGAGAGGACATAGTCCTCAGTCTATGTCCTCCTGTGATGCTATGTACCTTGGGGGAACACCCAGCACCCCTGTGTTCATCCTTGTAAAATGATGCGTGATATCCAATGCAAAGTTTGTCATGTTGGGTGTCTTCAGAAGGCTCATGATGCACTGAGCATGGTTGTTTTAGTGATGTTATAGTAATTGTTACAGTAATGTTATAGGTTATAATTCCATGTATATAGTTATGAGGCTGAAAATGTATCCTCATGGCTTAAAATAAGCCCAGGAAAAAAACTCTCCAAAAGCAGAGAGGCAGTTCACCCCTCATCAGGGCAGGTATGAGACAAACCCAGCCCAGCCTCACAGGAACAAAGGACACTGGCCTAGGCAGCAACAAAAGGATCTGTTAGAGTGAGTCAACCCATTCGTTTGGTCAGTATGGGACTGCGATGAGGTAATGCTCACCTGACCTGGGGGGAGTGGGCGCAAAGCCAAGAGGGAAGAAAGGACATGATAAAAGGGAGAGACGTTTGCCATGCTCTCTCTCTCTCTTCCACCTACATCTACAGACACCACCACCAAGCGACTGAAATGCTGATCAAAGGGGAGAGCCTGTGTGAAAAGTAACCAGCCAGCCTTTGGTGAGAAGCATCCAAGTTTGTAAGGGCGCTGAAAGTGTTACGATCAGCTCAGAATGTGTTTTGCTTTTATTTCATGTCACCAAATCTGACTTCTTGTGCTTTGACTTATAATCACTTAAAATCTATCTTTATAGTTAATAAATCTGTTGGTTTATTCTACCTGAAGCAGTGTGTTTCGTTTGAGGCGTGTCAGACTCCCCTTGGGATAACAAGCCTGGTACATATCAATTTCTTTGTTAAACCGCCAAACTCATATAAGCTTGCAGCATCCAGCGGGCATAATTGGACACTGCAAGACGGAGGTTCCTAGGGTTGTATCTGGGACTGGAGATACTGGGTAGTGTCATTCAGTTGCACAATCCAAGGAGCAATTTACAAGCTAGAGGCTGTGCGTGAACAGCCCAGGAGTGAGGGTTTTCACAGCAGAGCTGGCTCCCAGAGCCAAGGATCGGAGTGACCTAGCAGATCACCGGTCTGGATAACACCAGAGGGAAATGTCACACACCCCACCCCCAACCGCATGGACCATAACTGAATGTGGAATTCAATTCTCTCTGCAGAGTGAATCTGACATCAGGCCTCTAGGGTCTTTAGATCAAGGTGGTGTTTGTGCCCACCAGAAACGTGGGGGGTCTAATACACATTTGCTAATGGAGACTGCTGGATCTGCAGGCTGTTGTAGGATCTTATTAACAGAATTGAGAAAGTGGAAAGGAGAGAATTCACATTGACTCCAGTTATCCAGCCTGAAGGATCCAGGCAAAAACTAAATGAGGAACCCTAGAAAAAAAAAAAAAAAGACGAACAGCTTTGACACAAGAAATCACAGCTTGGCTCTTACGAGGGTTTCCCCAACAAGGCCTGTCTCTTCAAACCACTTACTTTTGCACGGCAGGTGGCGGCACCTACGTATCTGGCCCTCAATTATGAGCTGAGCTTTCATGTTCATTAAGCAACAACCAGTTTCTAGCTGAAGGGCACTTTGTACAATAAGACACTGAAGCACAAGGCTGTTCTGTGCTAAATAGCCACATGCACTAAGGCAAGTCTCAGAGGCTTTGTCTACAGCAAGGAAAGCAGAAGTTGTAATCCACTGCTGGTGCAGTTCCATTAGAAACTTAATTTAGACAGGGCTCAAGCATCTTTACCATCGGTCACCTCACCCAGAGCTTCTAAGACAATAGGTGATATATGAAGGGTGGGGGGAAATGGATGCAACTGAATTTGTACCATTTTCATACATATTTGTTTCTCTTTATTAGTCCACCTGCAGTTTGTGGGTGTGGCCTTGATCAGTACAGAGCTCCCATTCAGCAGGCCACTAGCTAGATCAAACCCATGAATTGTTACTCTACAGTAGAGGACAAAGGGTCTAATCCGATGCTCGCTGAAGTCAACGAAAAGCTTCAACTGACTTCTATGGCCATTGGATATGGGCCCAAAGTGTGAATGTCTATGTGTGCTTTCCCCTCCCGCTTCAGAGATTTGTCTTGTTTTGGGGGAAGAGATTAAATACTTTAGGAAAGAAAAAGCTTTTTTGCTAACACACCTGGCAGCCTGAATTTCACAGATCAACTGAAGGTCAAATGCCTGCCAGAGATTGCGTTTCTGAAGTTAGCACTAGTAGGAAGAGGGAGAAGATAATGGAGGAGAGAGGGAGAAAGGAAGCACAGTTGGAACTTTGCCACAGATACAAGGGTTGGGATATTCTGGTTCTCTCTGCACACGGAGTTCAGGAGCAGATGCATAGCCATGACCGAAGCTGTCTGTGCCCTACTGCAAACCTATTAACATTTGCACTTCTTTGAGGTGTAGAAAATTCCACCTTGACCATGAACTTAAAGGAAATAACTATTTTTTTTAAAGCTTTTTACTGGATATTAAGAAAAGCAGCATTAAATGGCATAGGGGAGTCTCTTACCTATCAAACAAGGGATATAATATTTTAGCACAAGGTGACGGTATCACTAATCTTGTATTAAGATTATTTTACAATGGAAAACATAAGGGCAAGAGCAGGAGTGCCTGGAGCTAGCAAACAGCTCAGCCTAAAGAGCCAGAAAATATATGCTTCTTAATTGGGAGCTTTAATATATTTCCCCTTTTCTATGCCAGAATGGCAGCACTCAGCCAATACAGAATTAAATGGACCTGGACAAAGCAGCTGCCTGAGTAGCATAATTAGTTGGTGGCTCCGAGTGCTCTCTAATTCAATTAGCAACACCATTTATCAGAGGGAGCTGAGATTTACATTTGCACTTGCTGACGTCAATGTGAGAATCGCAGCGAGTCCCAGAAGCCTGCAGTTCAGCAGGCATGAATTGAGCTGCTGGGGTCATTTATTTTCAAAGAATAAGAGCTGGAGTTGGAAGGGTTTTTAATGTGTCTCGCTCCATGGCCCTGCGCTGCAAACCTGTAATCTGAGCTGATTGCTGCTTCCCTCACAGCTCAGCTTGAGGGGATGCTTTTTTTTTTTTAAAGCTGCATTTTAATCATGCCTTTTACACTTACTTCATGTTTAGCAAGGGCTGCTTCAGAATTGTTTGTGTGGCAGCAGGTGCCAGATCTGATATACACGTCATGGCACCGGGCTGAGGGCAGGGAAAATGCTCGGAAATGAGCAGTTTGGGTTTATAAAGGAGGATCCTGAAACACCTTCTCTGACCCTATGCACAGGCCTCTGTGCATATATTTGCACATGGGCTTTTCTGCACAGACTTTCCCGTGCTGCACTCAGTCGTGCAAGATTTTACACGTGTAGAGTTTGCAGGTGAAACATAGGCAGCTCCTCTCTGGAAATAGCCCATAACTGTCAACAGTCCTGCTTGAGGCGACCATTTTATAGCCAGATGCTCTGAAACCCAGCCGGACAGGAGACCACCACCCTCTAGTGACCTGCTAGACAAGACGAGGCTGAGCACGGCACACACACATAGCTCATGTCACCAAACCAGATTCATCAGCCAGCTGCCTGCGCTGTCTCTACTCTGGGGAGCCTGTGCCTTCCACCAGTTCCAAGTGCCTTTGGGGCAGAGTGGCAGGAGGGAGGTTGCATTCGATTCAATTAAAGCTTTCTGTGGGGGCATTCACCTAACCTGCTGGAGCTCCTACAGCCCATGTCACTGCTCCTCCTGTGTGGCGAAGTTCCCAGTCCAGATAATTACCCTCTCAACTGCAGCAGGGACAGCACGAATTGGATTTGTCACTTCAAACAAACAAGAAAATTCTGTGCCTTCAGGAGCAATTGCCACAGCTTCTCACCACCAGGGAGGATGCTGGCACCCAAGATAGCAGACCTTTGTGATCTCTCACATCGCTCCCATCGGCACTAATTCACAGGACTGGTTAAAAAACATGAACTGCATCCCTTGAATAGTCCCTTGTTGCATTGCTCTGGTGCCTACAGCGACATTCCCAGCTGGCATAGAGAATGGGTGAGATGAGACACTCGCATTACTGGCCAGATCTGTTCCCCAGCATGCTTGGCGATCAGCAAGACTAGGCATATTATGTCCAAGGCCAGAGAGGGCGAGCAAAGGAAAGGCTACTTAAACAGCAGGGAACGTTGCCACAGAGTCACAGGCAGTAGGACCCACCAAGCGCGCCCTCTTTGCAAAGGGGCAAGTGCAAAGTGGATGCTCCACAAACGGCAGCGGAATGCAGGGGCCACACTGGGGTCTGCAGGGTGGAATGGACTCCATCTCTTGGAGACATTCAACCCTCAGCAGATAGATCTGCAGCCTATGTTAGCAATTAGCTCACCAGCCAGCTGGTAACAACCCAGCTCCAGTCCTGAAATGAGCTAGTATCTAACTGGAGAATCAAGAACAAAAGCATGGTGCTTCATAGTCACTCCACTGATATAACGAATGCCTACAGTATGAGCCAAACAATACTATCTATCTAAGGAACATGTCTGGCGTCTAAGCACATCTCAATCAGTAACTTATTTATCCTCACCACACCCCTATGAGGCAGGGCAATGCTATTCTCTCCATTCTACTAATGGGAAACTGAGGCACAGAGACTAAGTGACTTGCCCCAAGTCACACAAGAAGTCTCTGACAGAGCAGAGATTTGAACCCCGCTCTCGCAAGTTCCAGCCAATGCCCTAGCACCTGGACCATTCTTCCTCTCTGATTGGCTTATGACTGGGAGGTTAAGATGTAAAAACTTTACAAGCCAGCAGGACAAAACCAAGAGCTTTAGAAAAGGCATTTGCAAAGCCTTTTCCTGCCACCACACTAGGGCCTGGCCAGCACAGCAGGGCCCTGATCTTGGCTGGGGCTTCTAGGTACTCAAGTGATACAAGTAAATAATGGTCTGGCCAGGGAATGGAGCAGATTCAGAGCTAGTAAGCCTTGTTTATCTCTCTGTGCTACAATCACTTGAGTCAGCTTTGGAGAGTCCATACTTGAGTCTAACATTTCCCTGTTCAGGCAGGCCCTGGTTCAGGGCACAGTTTAGCCTGTTTCCATCAGATTGAGTCTTTGGGGTTTTGCTGTAGGGTCTGCATCAGGAGCCTCTATGGTGCTCAGAACAATGAGTGAAGTACTTCAAAATTCCTGGGAAAAGAGTGCAATCAATAAGGGACACCACGCTCGCGGGGGTGGGGGATGCTGGAACGCTGACTACTCCGCTCAGACCCTGCTGACCGAGACCTCCTCTGCTGCACATTCCCTCCTCTATTTGCACCACGCACTCCAGCTGCACAGATTCAGACACGCTAAAGTCCACTTAATTGGTGGGAGGACAGCCTGGCACAGCACATCCTGAACCTTGTGAGTCATCAAGGTGCACAGCAGGCATGAAAATCAGACCTGCTGCTATGGCAACCTGGCCTTCTGCACACACAAAGGCACTGCACCTCCTTTCTGCTCAAGCTGTGAGACGCTGATAGGGAACAGCACGGAGAATTTCAATGCAGCAGAAGCGCACGCAAGAGAAGAGAGGCTGCCCAGAGACACACATGGGGCCAAGACTCCTACTGGCTGATTTCTGATCCCCTGTCAGTACGTGCTGCATGAATCCCTGGAACCACAGCAGTCCCCTCCCAGGTCTAAAGAGCTCCATAAAGGCAATGGAATCCCTTGTTATGGGGCGAAGGAAGCCAATTACCCCCCCTGCCCTGCCCTTAGTCAATCTGTGCCTTTGTTCTACAACCTCAGTAACTTCTCTATCAGGGAGTGCAGGGTCCAGGCTGAGGCAGGTGTCTAAGTGCCAAAGAGAGAAGAGATACTGGTGTTTTACCTGGCTCAAGAGAGGCCTGTCCATTTTTTATTATTCTGCAGTTTCACCTGACTGATTGATTGTTAAAGCGGTCACCATGCTCCACAGCTTTCATGAGTCTCCCCCTTCTTCTGGCAACGTCACAAGTTTCTGCGATGCTGCCATTCCTGTACTATGCCACCCCACCCAATGGGAACAGCACAGCACGGTCTCTCACTGCAAGCTGGACACAAAGCATCATTTGCCAAACACCACTGACCAATGTTGAAACTGTCCAAGTGAGCCAGGTGAGAGCTCAGTCATCCCATCTAGTTTAAAACTCTGAACAGCTGACTGATCTAATGCCCAGCCTCTGGGCTGCCATGCCGTATGTCCGGGTTTGTTACTTGTCCCCTGGGGTCACAGGGTGGCTGGCTCCCAGGATTAAAATAGGCCCAGGTCCCATATGCCAGAGCAGGTGCTCCCAGCCGAACCAGCTAAGGTGGTGAGGCTGCACCTGGGCTATAGACAGTGCAAGGAAGTCCCGTGAGGGCAGTACTAGAAGTTGCACTGCAGAGTGAAGCTGCAGGAAGACAGCATCTCCTGCAATGGTCCCAGAAGAAGGGACGGTACCTCAGGGAAGAGGGGCTATGCCTAGCTTAAGGCTGAGTGGAAGATTCTTTTGTTTGTAACTTTGTTAATTTAATTAAAAACCCAGATCCATTGGGTAAAGCGCAACCTTGCAGCTTCCCATCACCCGACTGCATTCGTTTGGAAAACTTTAGCTGATCATCTGTCTTGTGCACCAAACCTGTCCTTACTAGAGCATCATGGGCCAGCATGAGAAAATAAGAGGGCACTGGATTCTGTGTTGCTGCTTTTTAATGGATCTTTCCAGCAAACCCCTCTTCCCATCGCATGACAGTTGCCTTACAATATCTTTATAAATAAGCATCCAAGAATCATTTAGACCAGGAAGCTACCGCCCTGTCGGGATTGCACCGTCACTTTCAACCTAATATAACCAAACAGATCCCACCCCAGAGTAGCCTGGAGGATGCCGATTTCACTCTAATTTCTTCTCCTCCTAACAGCCTTCTCACAGTTCTTGTTCAAATAAAAAAGAAAAATGTATTTCAGCCAAAGGTGGCTGCTGAGGTTTCATTTTTAGAACGATTTTAACCCACTGGGGCGGTTCACCCTGTAAAGCAGCATCAGCCACGAGCACCAAAGCTGTATTAATACCATGCAGACCTCCCCACATAAATGCCTGCCTCCTGTGCAGAGAGATGCCTTTCCCAAGAGGGTCATTTCAAGGTAACTCCTACCATTGCATTTCTCCTACTAGTACACGGATCGATTCTTTCATATGCAGAAATTCGAACAGAATTAGCTCATGCACCTGTCTGCCCCTGTCTTCCTTCCCAAACTTGTGAAAACACTTACCTGGAAGTATCCAGGAATGGTTTGTAGGCAATGCTGACCCATTCTTCTTTGTTGGAGGAGTATCTCGGCTCCCTGGATGTTTCAGTTGCGCTATCTAAATCCACCAGGTAATGGCATTTGGAAATGTCAATCTGTAGGGAGAAAGGACACCTTGTTCTTTATGTAGTGAGGAGCATTCTTTACTTCCTATCCTAAACTGTTGTGTAAACTTTCTCATGCACTGTTGAATCACTACCACATTTCACCCCAGAGCTGGCTGCATCTCAGTGGTGGGGTAAATGCTCTTTCAAACACAGTTATAAAACTTGGTGAAGTGTTTTGGATCTATTGAGATGAAAGGTTCTAGAAGAAATGTCAGATATTACTGCTGCTGCCGGGGGCTGCTTCTCTAGAGCAAAGAATATGTACCCTGTGTGAGCCTTTTCAAGGAGGATGACCTCCCTCAGCTCACTTATTATCATAACCCAGAGTGAAGCAATCATTCAGCAATGCAGCTCAAACAAGTGCACGGAGCAATCAGAAATACAGCTCACATGAGTGCACGGGGAGAGAAGTGTTTTTCGGGAGGCCATAGAAACAATAAATTTGCGGGATCTGGCAATTGCACCAACAGTTCCTGTGCTGAAGAACTTAGATTGTAAGTTAGGACAACGAAGTCTTGATTCAACACCCACTGAAGCCAATGGAAAGCCTCACAATGGCTTCAATGGGCTTTGGATCAGTTTGCACGTGAGCACAACACCCTCCACAGAGCCACACGTATGACAACTCCTCTTCCTCCAGAAAACATCGCATCCGCCGGCTCTCAAGAAACAAGATTCTCGCCCTCAAACTCACTCTCAACCAGCACACACACAAAAAACAAGCCAGAAGGGAACAAGGACTCTAACACAAAGCCAAGGTGTTAGGAAAGCCCAGCTGTCTCTGGGCACACACGGTGCTTGCCCTAGCTCAAGCGATGTGATTACCCAGAGTCTAAAACCCCACCTCAAACCCACGTCGCCTTTTCAGATTAGTTGTGCTGTCATAACTACACAAGGAAACACTAGGGGAAAGGTAACGAGAGAGAGTCAGAAACTATAGGAAGCAGCAGCTGTAGCCAAACTAAACATAGCCTGTTCTCAGGGGCTTACAGGAGAAGGATTCCATCAGAATGTATCTGAACAAAGCCCCTTCCTTAACTGCTCTGGGGGCTGTTAAACACCACACCTCACCATTCACTGGAACCCCCTCCAAAGCCAGTGGAGCTGTGTAAATGTTGAAACAGGCAGGGACTGAACTCTGGACTGCGACTGCGAGGATCAGCCCTTTAGGCCTCTCCCCTCTGGCAAGCTCAGCCTGACTAGTGAGCCAGGGAACTGGAAATACTCCGTTGTGGGTGGCTGGGCGAGTGCTGCTGAACTGGCAAAGGTGAGTTACCTCAGAAATTACTGTGGGGAAGATGGGTCGTGATGAGGCAGGCCTGGCTGATTTCAAAGGAGGCAGAATGAGGCTCTTGGCAGCTCTGCTGTTTGCAGGAAGGCCCAGGGAAGTTGAAGTGGTCATGGAACGGTCAAGGGAGACAGAGCGTAGGGAGAAGAATCTAGTGACTAAGGCTCAGAGACTCCGGGGACCCAAGTTCATTTCCCAGCTCAGTTAAAGACTCCCCATGTGAACCCATGCAAGTCACTGCCTCTCTCTATGCCTCAGTTTCCCCTTTCTAAAACAGGGACAGCACCTCCCTACCTCACATGAGGATACAATCCACTCATGGCTGAGAGATGCTCGAATCCTACCCTGGCTGGCAGTTACAGGAGGCTGAGGTTCATCAGCAGGTAATTGCCCCTGCTGTTCTCGAGAAAGTAAGTCAGAGTCTGACCCCCACCTCTGGCAGATCAGGAGGATCTTTCACTCAGGCGGCTCTTCCAAAGCCATTTCTCAGTGATCGCACACTCCACCTCCCAGCTGTGACAGTCAGTGGGGGATGGTCACTGTGTCTCCTATGGTCCTCAAACAAGGTGAAACCCAACTGAGCAGCCGTTTTTCCCTGCTTCCCTACAAACAGGGCAAAAGCCTCAAATCTGTCTGTGCAAATGGGATGCTCCTCCTGCAGAAGGATGAGCGTCATGGGCTGGCATCACGACCCAACTCCTCACTGCTTACTGATTTAAACGTGTATTGCCCCCTTCCTCAATATGTAAGAAACGGAATTCTAGAGTTCAAATGCTCACACAACAGTAAGCTATACTGCACAGTCAATATAAGTCACTAATCACAAAAATCACTACATTAATGTTTATAGTTTATATGTAGGATGCAATGTGTAGGATGTGCTTTGTAGCTTAGCTAGCATAGTGGGAGCAACCTCAACTCTAGGAATTTCCTAACTTTTGATTTCTCAACTTTAATATTTTTGCATTTTCTGGGCTAGATTTTGGGAGTTATTTGCTATTCAGCTCCACTCACTGTTCTAACTTGGCATCAGCTCTCAGATTCTTGGGATTTCCAGTCTTGTAAATTCTCATGATTTTACCGTGAGAGCTGCAGTATTTGGTACAATATTAAAGCCCCAGATGCCGGAGTCAGATGATTGTGAGAATCTCAGCCTTCACTTAAAAAAAAAAAAAAAAAAGGTTTTCAGCCTCACAGTTGTGAAGAGAAGCTTGGAAATGACCTGAGTGTACTCTAAAGGCCCAATATACGTAAAGTAAATAAAAAGAATCCAATATTTACTATTTTTTTTAAAATCACATTTTTAAGATAATCTCATGATTCTGGGTGCTTGACTCATGGTTTTTTTATGTTTCCACTTGCAGTGGCTCTTTACTAGCACAAAATGTCAGGCTGACATTTCCATTTCATGCTCTCTAGTCTGGCCTCCCATAAATATGTATGTTGCAGTTATGATCATATTTGCAAGATATCTGGTTTTATGCACAGAGACAATGGCTGCCCAATCGATCTCACATGTACACAGTAATCCGTTAACCACTTCAAACAGCCAGACATTTGTGCTAATCCACTGGCACATTTGCCTGGAGTTTAAGTGGATTCACAGGAAATAATAAGTATCTCTGGCAAGATGCTTGCAGCCTGGCATAACTGTGCTACAACCTGATTGGGTTAATGCATTAATAATACCACCCTGCCTCGCTGCTGATCCTCACCACCATATTGCGTGGAGTGGACATCATACTGCACTTCCAGGATCATATGGACACAATATTGTTGCATTCATGCTTTTATCAGCAGTCAAAGATGCCAGCAGCTGCTTTGCCCTTACAGAAAAGTTTGGCAACACTCAGCTGAATTATGAAATTGTATACAAGGAAGCAACACAACAAAACTGAATTACATTTGTGACCTCCCGGTAAATGAACTGCAGGCAGTGTCCTCAGGGGGCCTAGGTTATATAAAGATCCCCTTCCTGCTGGGAAGACCACTCCCTGATACGGACAGGCTGTGCTGTTCATTACGCCGCTGTGTCTTTCCATGCTGCTATTCCCTCTTGTGGCATCTCCTACAGGCACACTCTAGAGGCTGCAGGCAGAGAAAGGTTGGCTAACACAAACATGAGCTGTCAGCTACGAAAGTTCTTTAGCACTATGACAAAATTTAATAAATAACCCTAACTCACGAGTTATGTTCTATAGGAGGTAGTTCAAAGATTAGTTACACTGTGTAGAAAACTAAACATAAAGGGACGGGAGAGCAGTCAAGCAGATAGCGCTAGGGACCAATAATAGGAACCGATGGGTTCTATTTCCAACTCTGAGACGGAAGTTGATCTAGGCTAGAATTTTCAAAGAAGTGCCTAAGGGACCAAAAACTTATGTCACATTCTCAAATGTGACTTAGGAGCCTGAATGTCACTGAAAGGCAATGGGACTCGGGCTTGCAATTGCTCAAGTCACTTTTGAAAATGGAACTTAGGCCATTTTGAAAATTCTACTCCTAGTGTTTAATGCAGAGGACTGAAAATCAGGACTCCTGGCTTCTGTTCCTGGCTTTGTGACCTCTGGCATGTCATCCAACCTCCGTGTTTTCCCCTCTGTCAGATGGAGTTAGCAATACCCAACTATCTCTTGGAAGGGCTGTCAGACTTCATTATTTAAAATGTATAAAGTGCTTTGAGATTCTTGATAAAAAATGCTCTAGACATAAAATCAGTAGTAGCATTCTGCAGTAGTTTGGCTGCTTTGATTGGGGAGAAGGCAGCAGGGAGCTTATATATTCAAATATAAACTATATTTAAATTGCCAGAGACTTCCTCAAGCTGAGTAGAATCAGAGGCAGAATGCTGTTCTGCTCAATAAAAAAAATTTACAGTGCATGGGACCATTCTCACTAGACAGCTGGACATTTCTACTGTGGTGAAGCATGAGGGGAAGGGGAAAGACAAGAAAAGTATTCAGGTAAAAATGTGAACTCTCTCACTATAACAGCAACAGCTCTGTTGTGATTTACTGCCATTATCCATGCACCTGATGGAATAAAAATATTAAAAGGCTGCTATGTCACTCCATCTAATCTGGGCACGATTAGATCAGCACAGAACAATGAAATTGACGAGCAACTGAAAATGGCAGCTGATGCCTCCTGAATGCCTTGATGATGTCTGAGCCTGCGCGCAAAATCCCACCACTAGATGAACAGGAGAATAAAGCAGTCTCTCTCGCTCTCTGCTCCCACCAATACAAATAAGGGCACCTACCACCGAAATGTAAAGAATGTACTATGGAGTACAAAGAGACTTCTCAGGGCATTTTGTGCTGGGTCAAAGTCCTACTGTGTTTATCTTTCTGTACAATTCGATAAAGACCTTTACAAAATACAGTATCCAAGCCACAACTGTTCTGATTTATTATCCAGTGCAGAAAGGTACCAGGCACCTCTTACTGGCAACTGAGGAAAAATATTGCCCAATTGGTGGCATAAGATCCAGCTCCCTGTTTATCTCCCAGCAGCTCTGCCTAGATTCTACACTGTAACCTCCTGTCCATCCCACAGCACATGGAGAGGACTCCATAGCAGGATTCCCTAAGCACAGATATCCATGGATGATGGCCCCCTGGGGATCCAGACATAGTGATCTGAGAGGGGCTTATTGCAGAAACCTGCCTGAGACACCAAGGTGGGGTGGGCTGGAAGGGAAAGATCAAGGAGTCAGTCAGCAGAAGGAGGCATTTCTCTGAGGGAGGATTCAGTCTATTTGAAAAAGTTGGAGAAGGAAAGGATGAGATGGAGAAGTACAACAGCCTGGAGGGGCTCAGCGAGATCAATGTTTAAAGGACATCCCTTGCTGAGCAGGGACCTTAATAGGAGTCAGGGGCAATAATCACAAAATTCTGGTGGATCTGGGTTTCAATCTCAGTTCCTGCCACCGTATAGAGGGAGGTCTGTAAGGGTGTCACTGGGTGACATCTCTTTAGTGACCATTTCTCTTCCAATTAAAGGCAGCTGAACACAATCTGAACTATCACTGCTCAAGAATGAACCAAACTAAAGGAGTGCAAGGGTCTTGTCAGCTCAAGGAAACAGAAAAGACCAAATGACATAAGAATCATCAGCTGTTTCAGGAAAGGCGCAAATACCACCAGTCACTATGGGAGTTTGTCTTATTAAGGAGGTTAAGTGATGAATAGGGAAGTGTAAATAGATTTTTAATTAATCAAATCAAAGGCAAGATGAGCTAGGCTATGTTTTCAACAGCAGCTCCCCAGGAATTAACCTTCCTGAATAAACTTTGTTAGAAGCAGCAGAGAGCAGGAATGTGCTGCCTTGGAAGGCTGGGTTTCTTTTTCAGTTTTAGTCCCTGACCCTATCCCTTTCTGGCCTTTCTGCAGTGTGCTGAGTCACAAGTGTGTCTTGCAAACTTTCTTGAATGTTTTATTTCAGAGTAGCAGCCGTGTTAGTCTGTATTCGCAAAAAGAAAAGGAGTACCACAAGTACTCCTTTTCTTTTTTTGAATGTTTTAGAGTCACTTTTCTAGAGAAACACTGGGGTTTGCGGTAAATTTATGTTGAAAACAATTTAATTAAGAGGAGACCAGATGGCTCAGTGGCATCGCACTTGCACACCAACTGAAATTACACTGCAGGAAACTCAGCTAAGAAGAATATTGAATCAACTTCTTGCATTGTCAGAGGGAAGAATTCTAGGCCCATAGAGATTTTTGTTTGTTAGATGTTTTGTTTTTAAAGCTATACAGAGTCCCTTTGAGAGAAACAAACTGCCGCAAACCATCCGAAAATACCAAGCTCTAACACCCCCCTCTTTTCCTGGATGCTCCCTCAATAGGACTGAAGCTTCCAATGCAAAAGATTTCTCTGACACACAATATATTTCCCGAGTAGCTTTTACCTTACTCTTATAGATTAAGCTGAAGTGAAGTGTGAAATTCACCTGTGGGCAGAGAGACACCACAGGGCCTATGCACCCTATTCTGGGGGCTTAAATGGAACTTAAGTGGTGCATAGGCCTTAAACAGGCCCTTTCCACAGGGAAGAATTTCACTCTCAGTGAATAGAGCCAGGGGCAATTTTAAATGTACAACCACCCCCTCCCCGTCTTTTTTAATCTGGTGCAGCTGCTCTGTAAAGTGATGCAAAAGAACTGGGTATGACCACTTCCTGAGTAGCAGCAGGAGACAAAGCATGCTAAACAGGTGGAAGACACGACCCTTTTGTAATAATGCTCCAACTGCACGGCCCTTGCTGGCTAATGGATGGAACAGAGCGGATGATGGTCTAACCACACAGTGCAATACAGGAGCTTGCTTGCTCTACCATAGGCAGAGCTGAGTTAAAATGCATCCTGCAGAACCCAGAAAATCCTATCCGAAAAGCTCAAGTCAACAACTCTAACATGAGGCTAGCTTAGCCTTTGGGTCCTTGACCATTTTCAAAAGATGGCTAGGCACTGGGTGGGGAAAGTAAAAACAAAATATAAAGAAATCTTCTCCAAGGTTAGGACCTTCAAAAAAAGTTCAGCTTTTAAGTCTGGTCTATGGTACCTGCCAACACCTCCCTGTAACAGATGGTACCGATCAGCGCCACCTTAACACAGTTTCATAGAGAAATGCATTTAGGATCCAACAGGACAACTTGCATGAGTAAGTGCTACTCAACTTTGTCTTGTCCGTAGCGTGGATAAGCGCTTCATGAGATATACGCTCTCTCCTATAATATATCAATAGGCTCATATCTCTTAGATTTACTTGCCATGCACAATTCTGGCTGCTCTTTCCAATGCTTGCTGACTGTGTCTGTCTGTCTTTGGAATCCGGGCATGCCACCGCTACTGGCAGCTCATTTAGTTCTAGAGACATCTCAGTTCTCCTGGTATTATTAGCAGCTCAGAATCAAAGGTTAGTTTTAAAATTCCACTTAAAATTTACATCAAGTAGCTAATTTCTGTATTTCTCAAAGTGGCTGCATTGAATAAACATATCCCAGTCCTTCTTCCTTGCATCAGAAATAACAAAATTGTAGGGTGACATGAAGAGACAACCATGAAACAAAAATGTGTTTTGTTTCATTAGTCACAGGCTGTGCACCAGCCAGCTGTCTGCGCTAAAAATATGCCCGAGTTAAAGATTTTGTAAATTAAATGCATTGCAGTAGACAGCTCCTCTCAGGTGGGAATCCGCCTCCTTCCCATTTCCAATAACCATGTAATAGATCTTAAAACAACAGAGCCTGAATCCTGCAGATTGATTCTCGCTTTGTTACCTGTACAATTTCCTCTAATGTTGTCGTATCAGATTCAACCCTACTCTGGAGATCAAATCTGCAGACTCTGTCATACTGCCACAGTGAGCCAAGATCCTCAGCTGGTGTAAATGAGCAGGTGTCATTGACTTCAACAGCGGTATGTGGTTTACATCCAGTCTGCTAATCTGAGTGCTTCCCACAGAGTCATGGACAGCACAGAGGGCACCCTTCAGAGCGCTGAGAATGGAGGAGGAAAGGCATCATCTGCTTCTTGGCAGTTCATCTCATTCACCCCTTTTGACAAGAGAAGGGATGGCTCCATGGTTAGAGCAGTCACCTGCAACCCAGGTTCAATGCTTGACACTGCCACAGACTTTGAACAAGTCATTTAGCCTCTCTGTGCCTCAGCTCCTTGTTTGTAAAATAAGGCAAGTGCCATTCCCTATCTCGCAGGGGTGTTGTGAGGATAAATACATTAACAATCATGAGGTACTCATATACTTCGGTAATGAGGGACAGATAGGAGGGACAGATGGATGGGCCAACATTTCTAATGCAATACTCCAGGCATTCCCACTCATAATGGTTAGGTGAGACATAACTGTATTTATCTAGGCTCAGAATTATAGTGATCTCAGAAAAAAAGAATAAAAAACATATTTAGCTTGGTACTCCTTTCTAGACAACAGTTCAACCCAAAGGAGATAAAAAGGTCAGCTGAGCAGCCTCCCAACGGCACCAATATATATGATCACTACTGCCAGCTGCTTGCAAACACACAACCAACTAAAATCTCCAGCCTGAAGCAAAACATAACTGCAAACAAAACATGCAGATTATCGCTCAGATACTATGGAACCCTAAGACAGAGACAGCTAGTACCTTTATCTAGGTCACTTAAACACTCTAAGCTGTGCCTCTAAAGAAGCCTTGAGGGGAAAAAAAAGGGGAACAGGCTGGGTCCTCAGAAAATTGCTTCTGTACTTTGACTTAATCTGCTAAAGAATTCTACAACTGGTCAGGGGGCAAGTGGTATTTTGGTTATGTAACATGAGACAACCTGGAAAAGGAACTAATAACCTACATCAGTATGGTGTATCTTAACAGATTCCTTTTGAAATCAGCGGTGCAAGGGTCCCAACTGTTTCAGGTGAAGCTCTGGACTAAACTCCTATTTCTTCTGTTTCTTCTCTTGGGCAATTTTATTTACTTAGTTTTAAAAGAAAGGTGCCAAAGTGCAAAGGAAAATGTCACCCACTCACTGCTCAGTGACAAATACAGAGATGATTTACAAGTAAAATACAGACATCTAAACAAACAGATTTTGTTTTGGGACACAGCCAAATGCCACTGGCAAACAGTTTTGGGGTTTATACAGCCCCAGCACAATGAGGTCCTGGCCCATGATGAGGATTCCTGGGCAACTACAGTACTACTAATAATGATGAAGAAAGAAAAAGACGACAAGTGGGTAGCCCTTACATATCTGGTTGGCTCTTCCCTGTTTTGGTCATTCATGTCTGCAGGAATAATCCGTGTGGCCACTGGTCCCTTGGCAAATGGTTTCGGTAACTGGCCCCTGAACTCTGATGGGATGAACTGGAGCTGCCAACTGCAGGAAACAGAGAGAGGGGAAAACCTGAAATGAAACTGTGGAAGCCACCAGAATTTTGTAACGAGAAAACAAAGCATAACTAGAGGCTTTCCAGTATAACGAGTAAACAGTCCTGCTAGAAAAGCAGCAAGGGTTAGATGTATGCACAGAGGCAGCCCCCAACCCACCAAATTCAGTTGCACCTAGACAAGATGACCCCGTTCGCAAAAGGACTTAAGCACATGGGTAAGAACCACTGAGGTCAATGGGAAAACAAAGAGAATATACCCTCATTCTTGTAAATTTCACTCACAAGATGCACTCAGACTTAAGGAACAAGTGAACCATAGCTGAGCCATCAGTGGAAACACAAGAGAAACCCCCATATATTACTGTAGCTCACGAAAGATACACAAGGCACAAAGGGGAACACAAGCCCACCCACGTCCTATGTCCAGCCTTCTCTTCTCCATTAATCCTGGCAAGCTTCCTTAATGATAAAACCAGTTACCAGACATGGCGGGCATGAGCCAGAACAGTATGTCGGGGACATGCATTTTGATTGCGGTGACCACTCAAGGAGTCTGGAGGCTTACAGTCAGGGAGCTAAACTACATTCAGAAACAATGGACTGAAATTGGCATCAGGCCTTTTCCATCCACATTTAACTTTTGAACTTTGTTTAATATTTGCAAATCAAATAATTTTGGCCACATCTGCTAGACCAGAACCCAGGCCAGCCAGGAGCAAGGCACTTCAGCTGGTGAAAGGAACAGCTTTGTTCAGCTTGCTCCTAAATAAACACTCCAATGGTTTTAAGGAATGCAGGCTTCTGCAGCCACTTGTGCCCGAATAGCTTGTATTTCAGGCCTTCAAGAACTAATCCTAGTACTCACCTACTACAACTGCTTCACTGGGGAATCACCAACTGCTGTCTGCAAGCCCGGCAAAGCAGTGGGACATTTGCCCATGAACACCATCTTTGTAAACAGACTGTACTATCTTGCAGTTCTACAGGTTGTGTGGAGGGAGGGAGGGCTCGGTTGTTGTTGCTGCGTTTTTTTAACCTTTCCACCTAAAATTAAGGGCCATTAGCTAAAATTGCTTGGAAAGAGTAGCTGGGATTTTTGGGACACAACCCCAAAGCAGTATACAGGGTTCTGGTGGCTAACACCCTATGCTGTTTTAAAGATATACCCCTAAGATGGATGCAGAAAGCCAACTGCCAGTGTCAGGAAATGGATGAAATGAAATTAACTGGATCTTCCTGACCTCCTTTTAAGTAGCATATATAATGCTGCCCATTCCTTACTCAGAGACCCATCATAATAGGAAAAAATCCCCTCCTCCCATTACAGATGTCCAAAGATTTTTCCAAAGCAAAGGCCTTGCTTCTTAAGAGAGCAACAGCTGCCCATTGCTCATAAGCAATCCTACAATAACAAACCCGTGTGCTGGGGGCTGGAAGACCACTTTAAAAAAAAAAAAAAAACATAATTCAGCTTCAAACAGAATGGCTGTGAACTACAGTAAGTGAAAGTACATCATTTCAGAATGATGAAAACAGTCTTGACAAGACCCCTGTAAGAATCTCAATTGTTACCATCCATGCACATGGCTCAAAGAATTAATTAATTTAAAGTATTCTGAAAATCTGAAAAGCAAACAGGTGAGTCACTCTTTCCAAGATCGCTGGTACATGTGACACAAGTCTGAGGGCTTGGCATTATGGACAGCTTGTGAGATGAATTCTTGTCAAAACTATCCTACAAACTGCATCCTGAGAAGCATATTCTTAAAACTAATGATTTTATGCTATTTCCATGCCGTCCTGAACTTGTGCATTAACTACATTTGATGCTTTGGATAACAAATTAAGATTGTACATGTACCCTGTGGCCTTGAAATGTTATTTCAGTCTGATAATTGTTGCCGGTGGGTCTCCATAAAGTTTAAAGGAATGCAGTCTGCAGTCTAACCTGAGTTCCTATGTTTCTCGGGAACCTTGAACACAACAGGCGAGTCACCAACAGCCTTGCCCCTAAACGCAGCCAAGCAGACATGGACAAACAGACCAAGATAGAGAATTTGCACAGAAGGGACTTAGTAGCTAAAAGACCTGGGGAGAGGAGCCACCAGTTGGCTAGGGCTGATAAATCTGCCTGTCACGTAGCGTCACTCGGAAGGGCAGGCTTTGTTTCTGAAATTAATCGCCATGATATGCACATCTTGCTCACACTTTGGCCCCAGTTCAGCAAGGGGCTTAACTTCAGGCACACAAGTTGACATCAGTGGCACGAGTTTCAAGCCGGGCAGCTGCTTATGTATCTTGCTGAATCGGGTCCTTTATGATGAGCAACTTACTTATCTGGCAGGAGAAAGCTGCTTGGAAATCGGTACCACTCCTTCCCCACACAGACATTAACCGGCCTCCCTTCTGGCACTGTGTGAATAGTCGGATCAGTGGCAATCCTATGAAATTCTGGATACAGGTCGAGAGGTCCATGGTACCCTAAAGAGGAGGAAGATTGGAAACAAAGAGTGAAAAGGCAGGTGGTATTCTCACAGCTTGACTTGTTTATATTTAAGCCTCCCATCAAAATGTCATGAGCGTTTGGAGTACATGCCCAGCTACCTATCTCTGGTATCTAGAGAGCACCCATCCCAATGGCATCATGTGCCATTAAGACTAACGCCAACCCACCTGCGATATTACAGCAAGACCTGCTTCAACATCTACCACATTGTCCACAAAAAGCTGCCAAAATCATGAACATTCCTGCCCTTGTTATTTAATAACACGAGGATTTTATTTTAGGCCTTTCCCCATGCCACACGTTTCCACTGTTCAAGAAGTTTAACTTAGCTAAGAACATAAAAAGGGAGATTCCACAAGGGCTTTGCTGAAGTAATAAAAGTTCATATCAATCACAAGCCAAGGTTTGCTAACCTTGGCTTAATGAACATAGAGTGATTGCTAGATGACTGTAACTGAAATATTGCATGTTCATCCAGAGCAAAGGATGGGCATGTAGTAAAATAAATAAATATAAAAATAACACTATAGATAAATATTCATACAAAACCTCAAGTGCTTTCAGGGCCTTCTTAATGGATAGCTTCATAAATAAATAAAATAATCTACACTTAACTGTAGTTAGGATCCAAATCCCATTTCAGTACCTTGCTATAACACGGCACTTTTATTACCACTCTCCTGTCACTACTGTATATTGGCTTCAATCCTGCAAATAAATATGCCCAGGCTTTACTTTATTTAGGTGAGAAGCTCCATTGAAGTTAATGGGACCACTCCTGGCCCCATGCCAGAGAGCACATACACGCATACTTAACATTAAGCACATGCTTAAATCCATCTCCATTCAGGAAAGCATTTAATCACATACTTAAGTACAAGCTTTACATGCTGAAGTGCTCTCCTGAGTATGGCCCCACACGTGTAAGGATAAGTACATATGTAAGCACTGGTCTACACACAGATATGATACTGGTATAACTATGTTGGTTAGGGTGTGATTCTTTTTTACCCGTACAAGCCCCAGTGAGGAAACAGTTACACTGGAATAAAGGTGCCTTATACTGGTACATCTTATCCCCCGAGGTGGAGGGTTTTTGCACCTATTACCGTATTGTATGGTTAAAGTAGGACAACTTTTATGCGCAGAACAAGCCCTAAGTCTTTGCAGAATCAGGGTTTGTCTCTCAACGGGAAGTCCCCTCTGGACTGTCTTGCAACTGTCTGGGTTCAAGAACTGGACCATCCCAAAACACCAACCTTTGAATAAAGCCACAGAGCGTGAGAGCGACAAGAGCCCAAAGAGAAAAACTGTCCCCAGAGCCAGCCAGTTGGAGGAGACTGTGTAGTGCTCCAGGCGGTAACGCTGGAATGCGAAGTGGTAACATTTCTGAAGGGACAAAAAGATATTAAAGGCATTAAACCTATGATGCCGCTGAACAGAGATCCAGCCCAATACCCCTGGGGAGAGCACCACCTGCAATGGGGAGAGCAAGGGGTTCCAAACAGAATGCAAGATGTGGTGAAGTTAAAGGGACACTCTCAACTTGAATTCTTTGGAAACTAATTTTTTAGAAGCCCATTTTCTAAAAAATCCTTTGTAACAGACGCAGCTTCCACAGTCAGTGCATGTGTCTGCGGCCTCAGTTTCCCCAACTTGGCTCCTCAAAAAAAAAAAAATGCGTAGAGGTTCACTTGGTTCAATCACATCCCCTTCTTGGAAATTTGGTTTATTTCAAGAACTGTTCAACTGAACTCATCACAAACACTTTTCAACCCTCTTTCCCAGGAGTTCTTCCTTACCGGGCATCACAGCCCTCTCCAAACCAGGCCTCCTGCCTGGCAATTCCCCAAAACCTGTCCCGGCTGAGATTTCTACGACTGCTCTCTGCGGGTGCCTCTCACCAGGCTTTCTCCTAGACCCGGGGTCTCTCCTTTCTCCATCTGGATGGGCTCCCTCTTTAAAGAAGTTCCATTTCCAGGTTGCTGTCACACAATACCTGGGCACCCACCTGAACACCAAGCCATAGCCTGAAATAAGGTGCAGGGATGTGCGGGACCAGCGCATTTGCAGCAGTGTTTAAATACAGTCCTGCCTACTTTTTCTTTTCTTTTTTAATCCCTCTAAGGGCTTTTCTGCTCTTCTATAGATGACCTGACAGGTTTTTTGGGGCAGGCCCAAAAGAAACGGTGTGTAACACACTCAGGTTCTGCCCCTCCCCCACAGGAGGGATTATTTACTTCCTGTCCTAAAATGGTCTCTACTCCTCTTGCATCATTTGCTTTCGTCTCATAGCAGCCGCGGGATTGTTATTTCATGGTCAAGCTTGTATGGTTAGCAGGGAAGCAGTTTAAATTCTCAGATGGCTCCTACATACTGGAAGTAAATCAAGTGGCGTTAAAATATGTAGAACAGAGATACACACCAGAGTATCCGGCAGCCATGTTTGGCAGGTGTCCCAAACCACCGCATTCTCAGGGGCCTTCTTACTGCACATAGCCCTGGCTGAGAATTGCTAAAGAACTGCTAGTATTACATGGCTTGATCCTGGGAGCAGGCAGCTCAAGAATTGCACATTAGCAGAGCTTGCGTGTGGGAAAAATGGCAATAGCGGGGACTGCTGCAGGTCAGGATTGTGGGACATTGGCAGGGCTGGATAAGGGGCCAGGGACTGCAATAGCAAGGGATGCTACAGGTCAGGGTTACAGGGAATCGGCAGCGCTGGGTAAGAGGCCAGCACCACAATAGCTGAAGGTGCTGGAGACATGGTTTCAAGGGTGTTGGCAGTAATGGGAGTGGGGCCTGGGACTGAAACAGCAAGAGGTATTGTATACCCAGGATAGGAGATAATGGCAGAGCCAAGGGGAGCAGCTGGAAGAGTCTACTATAAAGACGAGTGACTGCAAAAAATAACTAGGTAAATTCATGGAGGATAGGTCCATCAATGGCTATTAGCCAGGATGGGCAGGGATGGTGTCCCTAGCCTCTGTCTGCCAGAAGCTGGGAATGGGCGATAGAGGATGGTTCACTTGATGATTACCTGTTCTGTTCATTCTCTCTGGGGCACCCGGCATTGGCCACTGTCAGAAGACAAGATACTGGGCTAGATGGACCTTTGGTCTGACCCAGTATGGCTGTTCTTATGTTCATTCATATGTATTTTTCATGGGTAAGAAATAAATAATTTCAGCTCTGTGAAAGCTTCTACTGATCTGGAACACTTTACAAAGTGTTTTAATCTACATTAAAAACACTTTTTTAGCTCTTTAAAAATAGCAGTTTCCTAATGCCTAAACAATACCACTTTCCTTTTAAATAAGGGAATGGTGAAAATCTTGGAGTTCAACAAGGATTTCTGAATAGCCCAGCCACAAAGGTCAAATTTCATGGCTTTATAATGCAATCACATTGGATGCTTGTCTGAGACTGCATCAAATAATGAACCTTTCAGAACATTTGGGCCAGTGACTATTCCAGATTGGGCCAAGGTTGTTCTCACACCATGTGAGAGAATTTCTAATGAAGGGCAGTTGAGCTGTTTCAGTGCTAAAGCAGAACACCCAAGAAATGTCATGCATATTAATATTTGGTGGTAACACTCAACATCCTTAGCCTACAGTTCAGGCTAATCCAAGATTTTTACATCATTAGCACATTCTATTCATAAATTTATGCCATTTGGGGAGGGAAATCTCCCCAATTTTGCTGCTGCATCACTGCTCGATGGGGATCGAATGATTCTGCACAAGTTCTCCATCAACCAGAACTGGAGGATTATGTTTAGCAAACTACTTTGTAAAAGCAGCAAACACGTACACATTTTAACTTTAGAATGGTTGTGTTTTTTCAATCCCAGGGCCTTATGATCAATCTATGTGCCACATTCCGAAAACTCAAACCCCACTAGCTAACAATCAGATACAGCTGACTGTACATCATGCTCTTGGAGTTACACTATGTACACTGCAGAACTAGGCAGATTACTGCAGATTATGTTGCAGCAGCAGATGTTCTGCAGATGTTCCCAAGCCTTCGGGAGCAATGATATAGAAGTAAACAGGTAATTAAACCCCCTTTAGGTACCAGGTTATAACACACAGCACTTCCCACTGAAACCCACCTGTAGGGCAGAGAGCGCCACAGCTCCACAGAGACAGATAAGAGGATATATGGGAAACAGAAACCTCTCCTCTTTGTGGGGTTGACTGAAGAAAATCAGGATCCAGATGTACATAGGAGCCAGCGTAAGCCAATATGGGCGACCCAGATTCTGGACTGAAAGAAACATAAATCAGTCAATCAAGGCTCATGAGACTAGTAAAATAAAGACAAGGGCTTTCCCTTAATTTTCATTCTCTCTCTCTCTCTCTCTCTCTCTCTCAAATGGAACGTTTCACTATTCAATCCCAAGCAGCACTTCCACTCTCCATAACACAGCCAAAACAGCAAGAAATCAGTCAGGAGTGAAAGCTTGCTTAGTGGATTTCTGTAGGCTTCAGATGCCCTAAAGGTCCCAGAATGCAGGGAAACCAGAACCCAAAAGAAGGAGAAGCAGGATCTGGATAATGAGCCTATAACCAATCCCAGGAAGAAGAGACTAAATCCATCATGACCTGAAGCTTCTGAGCAGGAAATCAAAAATTCCTGCTGTTTGCTTCGTTGTACTATACTAGCGCATCCAGGGATTAGAGAGAGAGTCCAATGAAGCTTATATTCCTAATAACTGAAGTGGTTGTTTAGGTACTGGCATTTCCAAAACCCTTGTTGCTTCATTGCAAAAAACAATGCATGTAAGATCTCTCAAGTAACTTTTTTTTGTGTAAAGCAAGAAAAAATTCATTCAAAAACAACAACAATTACCCTGAATTTTAGTCTGTCTGACAAGGTTGCTCAATGCAACTTTAAATCCTGTCTCCCTACCCTTCTAAAAGCTGCAGAGTTAAACAAATAAGCATAGAGGCATTTCACAAACAATAAGAAGAAAGCACCCAGAAGAACGGTTCCTGCTGTTAGGTACACAAGTGTTAGGTGAGCAGCAGGAAACCTGCATTTATAGGATTTCCAACTGAGTTTTTACTGGTTTCTGACAGTATGTCAGCCACATTCAAGGAACAGACACAAGCAGCACCCTCTAGTGTACGCTTTCAGGAAGAAATGCCGTACATTAAAATGCCGTTTCTTAACAGAATTCCATACATAATCACAGGTTTCAGAGTAGCAGCCCTGTTAGTCTGTATCCACAAAAAGAAAAGGAGTACTTGTGGCACCTTAGAGACTAACAAATTTATTTGAACATAAGCTCTACGATACAACCGCATTTGCTCCAACCCCTCAGACAGAGACAAACACCTACAAGATCTCTATCAAGCGTTCTTACAACTACAATACCCACCTGCTGAAGTGAAGAAACAGATTGACAGAGCCAGAAGAGTACCCAGAAGTCACCTACTACAGGACAGGCCCAACAAAGAAAATAACAGAACACCACTAGCCTTCACCTTCAGCCCCCAATTAAAACCTCTCCAACGCATCATCAAGGATCTACAACCTATCCTGAAGGATGACCCATCACTCTCAAGATCCTGGGAGAAAGGCCAGTCCTTGCTACAGACGGCCCCCCAATCTGAAGCAAATACTCACCAGCAACCACACACCACACAACAAAAACACTAACCCAGGAACCTATCCTTGCAACAAAGCCCATTGCCAAACGTGTCCACGTATCTATTCAGGGGACACCATCATAGGGCTTAATCACATCAGCCACACTATCAGAGGCTCGTTCACCTGCACATCTACCAATGTGATACATGCCATCATGTGCCAGCAATGCCCCTCTGCCATGTACATGGGTCAAACTGGACAGTCTCTACGTAAAAGAATAAATGGACACAAATCAGACGTCAAGAATTATAACATTCAAAAACCAGTCGGAGAACACTTCAATTTCTTTGGTCACTCGGTTACAGACCTAAAAGTTGCAATTCTTCAACAAAAAAAAACTTCAAAAAGACTCCAAGGAGAGACTGCTGAATTGGAATTAATTTGCAAACTGGATACAATTAACTTAGGCTTGAATAAAGACTGGGAGTGGATGTGTCATTTCACAAAGTAAATCTATTTCCCCACGTTTATTTCCCCACCCCTACTGTTCCTCACACGTTCTTGTCAACTGCTGGAAATGGCCCACCTTGATTATCACTACAAAAGGTCCTCCCCTCCCCCTTGCTAGTAATAGCTCACCTTACCTTATCACTCTTGTTACAGTGTGTATGGTAACACCCATTGTTTCATGTTCTCTGTGTATATAAAATCTCCCCACTGTATTTTCCACTGCATGCATCCGATGAAGTGAGCTGTAGCTCACGAAAGCTTATGCTCAAAGAAACTTGTTAAGTCTCTAAGGTGCCACAAGTCCTCCTTTTCTTCATACATAATCAGAATCTTAACAGGAGATGCTGATCATGATGCTGCTATCTGCCCCTAAAATTCAGCATGTGTCCATCCTTGGGGAAAATGTGTTAGCAGCAGCCAGGGGAAGATGCAACCACTGGGTTTCTTCTTCTACCACTCCCCCGCCACCCTGGTATTTTAGAAGAGCATCCTGCCAAACTGCATGAGTTAAACTGACATCCTTTGAATTAAGAGAAACCCAATATGAACTGGACAATGTTTTGCTTTTTCACAGTGTAATTTATGAAGGACTAAGTGATCCCTCTGAAAGTCAGATGTCCGCCTAGACTATCATAATGGTCCCTTCTGGCCTGAACACCTATGAAGCTAAAATCTACCAAAATGGGATTTAATTCTATAATTTTGTAGCAGCAGCAGCACCACTGGACGTGCCATATTTTGGGCTACAATAAAACTGTATGTCCACTGCTACTATCCCTTAGAGCAGAGATATGTAATAGGACTGAGAATTTAAACCTCATTTGCTCCCTTATGAAGGTAAACATTCAATTATTTCAAGGAAAAAACTTAACTATCATTTCAAAGGCACAGCTGTGAATGGTACATTAAAGTGCAAGAGACTTCCTAATTTAGGGAGAAGCCTTTCACAAATCTGCCCTACGTGGGCTCAATCCTGCAAGGTGCAGAGTGCCTTCAACAATTCACTCAAGTGCTCACTACTCAACTTCTTCCAAGATCATGCTCTATATGGGCAGCATCAAGGGAAATGGGTGGCTCGTAGGGGTTAGAATGGTTTATGAAGAAATAACCCGAAAAATCCAAACTAGATCCAAAAAAACCCCCAACTCTGTTCTCTCAAAGCTCTCTTCTGAAATGTCTTGGCAGTCGCATTTAAAACAACAGTAGAAAAGTGTAGAGAACTGAGGGCTGACACTTCCAATCGAAGATAAGATGGAAATAACTACGAGTATTTTTTTTCCCCTAAATTTCTGTCAGGGTTATTTCTATAGCATTTGCATCTGTGGCTGAAGAGCGTGCGGCTGTACAATTTGTCATACTTACTCGGTGTACTTCAGCCTTGACAGCACAATGCTCTTCAGAGGAGAGGGAGGCACAGGGAATGAAAGGATCGTCCTTAAAGAGTCACAATAGTGTTCCATCCCTGGCCGGATGCTACTGTGAGTTCAGGTGTAATTTGCTGCCTCTGTCCCCAGCCTGCACTCATTGTAGGGTAAACAGCGCAGTGCAAATAATGAGCTCCTGGAACCAGGCTGTGTAAGGCGTTCCCTGACCCTGATTTTGCTTCCAAGAAAGAAAAGCTGCATATACAGCAAATAAGCTCTCTCCTATTTTCAAGGATCTGGGAGACATGGGCTGTTGGAGCTCAGCTCTCAAAAACTGCCGCACTCACCGTGAAATTTCTGTAGCAGACACTCCATGAGGGAGGTCAGCGGCAGGGCAAGCAGGGCCAAGGCAAAAGCCACGTTGAAGTTCAGGAAACCATTAATAAAATAGAAGGACCAGGGCTCGGTACCTGTGGGGGAGGAGGGGAGAGAAACAAAAGGTAATTAGCATGAGTGCCTAAAAGGACTGGATGTTATGGCACCCCCATTCTCTCTCTGCCCAACCATGATTAGTGATCAGCAGCTTCAGACATTGATTCTCTCTATACCCCATGGAGCTGAAACCGAAGAACGGGGTGAGGAGCATCTTACAGTAGGAGAAGGGTGTGGTCTAGGGAATGAGCATGAATCCAATTTGAGCAGCTCCTGGGTTCTCATCCTGGCTTTGCCACTGATTTACTGTGTGACTTTCTCAGTCACTTCCACCTTTCTTTCCACGGCTATAAAATGGGGATAACGATGCCAGGAGGATTAGTCAATAGTGATTTGAAGGTGCCAGAGTGCCAAGTATTACATCGCTATCTCCATACAAGTAACTTCATTGTTTTTGCCTTTGGGGATTAACCAAAAACATACACACAACATATTGTCTCTTCCTTTCCTCTTAATAACAGTTAATCCTCAATGTTATACCCACTGCCTGCTGTTCATGAATCCATGGGACATTCTAACTATCAGCCCCAAAAGAATGGGCACCTCTCAAAAGGCAAAGGCACAGCACTGCTGCAACGACACAGGACAGCCATCATCCCACTCTGAAAACCTATGCGATGAGAAAGTGGCATCTAGAACTGACAACGTCAAGAGATTCTGCTTCTCCAAACCAGCACCCACTGCAGCAGAGAAGCTCCTCAAGCGAGAGGCAGCTACAGAAGCCCTGGATGTTAAGATACTGTTACTGCCTGGAGCGATGCTGTCTCACAGGCTGCCAGAGCTATAAAACTTCTTACAAACAAACAAGAGAAAAGAGCTTGCATTCACACTTTATCCACCCGGGACACCTGCTGTAAAATTCATCTACCTGCTAGTTACACACATCTTCAGTCTCTAAAGTTTCCCTGTGTCGATTTGTTTTTCCTACAGTTTAGCTTTAATAGGAGGACACAAACATTTGTTCAGTAAACAGTTCAACCCCTCCTACTGCCATGACACATGGTTGGTTGCAAGCTTGAAAGGATGCAAACTGACAAAAATTCCAGTCCGACTTCTCATTCGTTTGTACTCTTAATTCAAGATGCTTAAAATCCTGAACAGTGGGGAATGCCAGCTCCTCTCTGCATGTTTGCCACCTTCTTGGTATGATTAGCACAATCAATCAGTAAATGACATGCGGGGGCTTTAATCAATGCACTGTTGTGACATGTGTCACAGGCGGTGGCAATTTCCTGCAATCAGAGCCACTTAAAAAGGGTCTGTGTTGAAATTAATCAGACAACGGAAAAGCAGCAAGGAAAACCTGACACCTCTGCAGCTTGTACAACTTAATGTATTGTAGTGTTTTTTCTTTTTTAAATGAGAGAGATCATCAGAAATTCAACTTCAGTCCCCACCCACCCACATCACCACCTTCGAAGTCTCAGGTGAGTATAATTCTCAGCCTGCTGCCAAAGCCCAAACACGGGACACAGAATGTGACGAAGACCCAAAAGGATGAGTGCACAATAATTATCCATACAGTAAATTTGCAATCGCTGTGGGATTTGTTCCTCCAGTGTCAATAACCCTTTCCATGACCTCTGTTTTATGATTCTTTATTTCTGATGTCTATAATTTTGAATAACCCAAGTGAAAGGGACACCAAATGTGTGCAGAATGTAGGTAACTTTGAGACTATAATGAGTGCCCGCCTTGGAAATCCGGGACATTTGAGAACTATGTACATAAGAGAAAAGCCTATAACATGGAGGGGAATTAAATGTAAACAATATTATTTGTATTACTGTAGCTCCTAGGAGCCCTAGTCATAAGACCAGAATCTCATTGTGCGAGGCGCTGTACAGAGACAGAACAAAAACACAATCCCTGCTCCAAAAAGCTTCCAATCTCAGTACAAGAACAAGACTTAAGCTGTGTTGTTTACGTCCTACTGCTCTGAACTGTGGATATAGCTGAAGCCTGTTAGTTAACATTCAGGTAACACATTGCAATGTGCCTCAGTTTCTCCACAGGTAAAATGGGGATAACAACTTACTTTCTTTGCAAAGCGCTTTGCGATCTACTGATGAAAACAGATATATGGGAGCTAGGTATTAATTATTAACTGAAATGATTACACCTTGTGAGAGGGAAACCTAAAGGGAAACTCTCAGATTTCAAAGGGGAACACCCAAATTTAGAAAACGTGGGAAGAAGAAACACTCGGATACTCAGAGTGGTGAATGGACTCCCTGTGGGAGAACTCTCTATGTAAACAAGGGTTCGGTTTCTTCCCAGCCCAGCAGCTACTGGATTCTGTACTGCAGTCGCAATGCTGATGTGGAAGGAGTTGTGACATACCAAACTCAGGGCCAATTCAGTGTTGGATGGAGCATCAGGGGCATGGGCAAGCAAGGTGGAAGGAAATCCCCTCTCGAAACACACCTTTTCGCTGCAAGGGGGTTGTGTGCCTCTCCAGTGACCTGGCATATCAGTGGCCAACATTGCAGCAGTCTCCCCTCCTGGGATCTGTTTAATAACCCACTTTAGCACACCCACTATCTCCCAGGAAACCCAGTCCCCACCTGTCCATGCCTTCCCCTCTGGCTTCATTTATCCATCTGTACCAAAACCTATGAACTGTCTTTTAGGTGTCCACAGCCCACCTGCCAGGGCAATGTTATCCCTCATACTCAGAGTTCTTCCTCTAGGTCACAGGGGTTCAGGCAATTGTCAGCCTTTCACGGGCCATTGCCTGAAAAAAAAACCTAACAGCCGCCTGTAGCTATTTCCAATGGCGAGATGCCTTGTTCTACTCAGGTCTCTCCCCATACCTGAGGAGGACAGGACCTGCCTATTACATCCTGTTTTTCCCTTACCACAAGGCCTTGCTTTAGACCACAGTCACAGGATCTGGGGGAAAACCAGGGTCAGATGAGAGCTGGGACTAGACTCCTCTTAGAAAGGCACAGCCACCGCATGACAGACTCCAATGACAACGCAGAAGACAAATGGCCTGGAGCAGTGCTTTGATGCAGAGGCCCTTTCCCAAAGTTTGCTGCAGCGTGACTGAACTGCCTCTTAAGGACTAAGAGCTGGAGCCTTTTCTCCTTGTCCAAAGGCAAATTTACTGCTGTGCCTCAGAAGAAAAAAAGCCAAATCAGGCAGGAATAATGCGTCACATGGGCTAGTTAAGTGACCCGCTGATGCAAGGTTTTATGTAGAAAACACAAGCTTGAGGCATGGTCACTGTGTTGACTCAAGCGTTCAGACACGTTCAGTCTCTCTGCCTCCCAGTGCAAAATGCCTTTATTTTTGTCATTCACAAAGTGACTTGAGACACGACAGCAATGAAAAGAACACCACACACAAGGAGAAATCCTGCCACTGTTGGAGTTCTTCGGGGATGGGGGAACTATCCTTCCACAGAGCAGTGGGAATAAGCTTCCCCAGCGTGACATTCGTAAGATAAAGGACTAAAAGGGATCTCCCAAGTCATTCAAGCAGAAACAGAAGAATAAACCATGCAAATCATATGGACTCATTGTGCCACGTCAAGTTTAACAGTGGTGGATTAAGGGAGAAAAGCAGCTGCAAGTGGTGGAAACAGAGCAGTGCAGTATTTACAGTAGGGACCACTGATGTAGCAGGCTGCATATAAGAACCCACAAGAGTGATTACTAAGCATTCCAGAGCCAGAAAACATTCAGCCTTGTGTTCTACTTCAGGGGCTGTTACAACCTTTAAACTCAATGAGCCAGATAAAATAGATTCTTCTTATTATTATTTATTTGTACTACCGTAGCACAGAAGAGTCCTAGCCATGGATCACAATCCCATTGTGCTAAGTGCTATACAAACAGATGCAACTCCAGTGAATTCCCCAAATGCTTCCCAAGTGTAACCGCATTACAAGTCACAACCAACACTCATCACATAAATGGGACGGGCTCAGCAGACGAATCCACTGGGCCACGGTAACAAAGGAATAACTCTCATTGTTCTCTTTGTTGCTCGGCTACTAGTTCTAATGATTTTCTCCAACTGCTCATCTTTTTAGAGCCTCAAGAATACGGATCAGTGATATCTGCATATGAGCCACTGTCCCCACGGACACAGAAATCTGACAGCTGACAGTGGACTATTCACTACAGTGAGTGCCTCCATCAGGGGGAAAATAATATCTAGAAAAGAGGGGAAAAAACGCTCTTCTTGCATGCAGGATCTCAGCTTGTAAGCAAGAAAGATATACCAGCATGTCCAGATACCACTTTTATGGATATGGCATGAGAATCCAAATAGAATGGTTATGTCAATGTTCCCTGTCATCTGTGCCCACCCAGAGCGTAACAGCCTCTCCCTCAGGTACGATGCACTAAAGAGGTGTAGCCTGTGATCACACTATCTGGGAGGAAACCAGACTCAGAGAACTGAACCTAGACCCCTCACAGGGTATGTCTACACTGCAATTCATGACCTGTGTCAGCTGACTCAGGCTCACGGGGCTCAGGTTGTGGGGGTATACAACTGCAGCATAGACACTAGGCTCAGGCTTGAGGCTAAGCTCTGGGACCCTGCAAGCGGGGAGATTCCCAGAACCCGGGCTCCAGCCCAAGCCCAAACGTCTACACTGTAATTTTACAGCCCAAGCCCTGTGAGCCCAAGTCAGCTGATTCAGGCCACCCATGGGTGTTTAATTCCAGTGTAGACATACCTTTAAAGGCCCAGCCACCTCATGACAGACTCCAGTGATATCAGTAAAGGGAACGCAGGGGTTGATGGGCCAGGAACAGTGCTTTAATCCTGGCACTGAAGATGGTGCAACCTGGTGCTTCGTCAGCTCCCAGATTTTTATCCCGTTTCCATGAAAGCTGGGACGGCATTCCAAAGCCAACAGAACCTGCCTGGCCTTTTCATCCCCCTGGGTGGTAAGACTTTTCCTTACAAACAAACAGTATACAGCTCTCTAAACATATAGCATTATGGCATATAGCCTCCTGCCCACACAGCATTCAGCAGACATTTCACTGAGGCTCTTTTATTAGTACGAAGATGTTATACGAATGTCACTGTGCACAAATACGTTAGAACGGATTGGTTCCCAGAGGACACCAGAAATAGCTCACACACCAGCATAGAAAGGTCAGGGATGAGCCCAAGCCAAACCAAACCCCATCAGAAAAGTGTCTGAAGTTTCCATTACATAGGAGTCACTGCAATACATTTCAGATCGCTACTGCAGAGAACAAGGTCCCTGGCAAGGGCAACACTTGCCCTGTTGTACCACTAGAGACCAATCACTGTGCTGCCCCACCCAGAAATGCCCTTCTATCTGAGTGATACTCCTGAGACCCGTCAGAAGTTGCCAGAGGCAAAGATGGCATTAGAAACTATTCACTGCCGCAGTCTGGCCTAAGCATTATCAGACGTGCAGCGGGCTCTGTCTGAGAAGGGCAACAAGGAGATCTTGCTGCTTCCTCAGACACCCCCCCAGTCTCCTGTAGTCAGGCTATTTAACTGCAGCCCCTGTAAGCAGCCTCTTTAATGATCCCTCATTTGAACTGATTTTAACTCCCCCACAAAAAGCTCTTCCTTCATTTCTAATAGCACAAGGTCAGCTGGGAGCCAGGAGCCCCCATATGAGGAACATAGGAATTGCCAGACTGGATCAAATCCCACCTCCATCTAGCCCAGTATCCTGTCTCTGACAGTGGTTAGCACCGGATGCTTCAGAGGAAGGTGTAAGAACCCCTCTGATAGGCAGGTGTGGGGTAATCTGCCCCAAGCCTCAAATAGGTCTCAAATAGAGATCGGCCTAAAACCTGAAGCAGAAAGTTTTATTACCCTTCCAAATTTATCAATAATTTTGACAACTTGGGATGTTCTTGATGTCCAGTTCCTTTTTGAATTGTGCTAAGCTATAGGCCTCAAGAACCTCCTGGGTCAATCAGCTCCGCAGTCTAATTGCACCTCGTGTGAAAAAAATTTGCTTTGATCCATTTTGAATTTTTAACCCCTGAACGAAATTCTAGTCCCATCTCTGCCACTGACTTCCTTTGCGATCTTGGGCAAATCACTTTCCCTATTCTGTGCCTCAGCTTTCTGAGCTGGATTCTTATAGTACCAGCCTCAAAGGAAATAGGGGGGAATAGGTGTTATAAGCTCCATGAAGAGCTCTAAAGATAAAAAGAGATATATCGGGCTAAACATTATTATTGCTCCCCTTTCAGAGTCAATGTCTGCCACTTGTCAGGAGCAATTTTTCACCCCCATTCACATGTCTGAGAGAAACAAACAAAGATCAAGAGTAACTCATACAAAGCCAAAGCCCATCCTAACTCCAGCAAGACTGTCATAACAAACAGCAGCATGCAGAATTAATTAACCTTTATGTCTTTCTCCAGATTCCTGCAAATGCCCTTCTGGTAACCTCTCTTCTGTTGCATGCCAGCAAAGCTCAGGTCATGCACTGTCACAGAAGCGAGGAGATCCCCAAGACACAGTGTGGAACCAAAGAGTCTGTGAAGAACCTATGAGAAGTGAAAGGGCTCGGGGCTGTGCTGTCAGTTACATGCTGGGCTCCGCACCCTGTCTGGGTGAGACTGGAACAGCCACAAACAGGATTAAAGATGACAAACAGACTCACACAGCACGCTCTTGCTTTGGTTTAAGAGTGTAACCAATATTACTCAGACAGAGGATGAGTCACACAACCACTTTGGTACAACCACCCACTTTGAATAACGCTCATAAAACATGTGGAGGAAAACATAACTGTACCTTGGGGAGAACCTGAAATTTACAAAATTAGGCACACATGAAATACGATGTAGTCACATTGGATCTCAAACAGGTTTGCTGCTAAGAGTTCTCTGCTGTGAAGTGTAGGCTGCTGAGACATCCCGTGATGTGTTTGTGGTGCACCAGAACTTCAAAGCTAGAAACTCATCCAAAGCAACTTAGCTTAGCATTCAGCAAAACAAACAGAAAATATACAAATGTGGGTGAAAAAAAAAGGAGTACTTGTGGCACCTTAGAGACTAACAAATTTATTTGAGCATGAGCTTTTGTGAGCTACAGCTCACTTCATCGGATGCATACCATGGAAGCTGCAGAAGACATTATATACACACAGGTTTCAGAGTAACAGCCGTGTTAGTCTGTATTCGCAAAAAGAAAAGGAGTACTTGTGGCACCTTAGAGACTAACCAATTTATTTGAGCATAAGTTTTCGTGAGCTACAGCTCACTTCATCGGATGCATACTTGCATCACTTTAGATCTAAAGTTCTAAGTGAGCTGTAGCTCACGAAAGCTTATGCTCAAATAAATTGGTTAGTCTCTAAGGTGCCACAAGTACTCCTTTTCTTTTTGTATATACACACAGAGACCATGAAACAATATCTCCTCCCACCCCACTGTCCTGCTGGTAATAGCTTATCTAAAGTGATCATCAAGTTGGGCCATTTCCAGCACAAATCCAGGTTTTCTCACCCTCCGCCCCCCCACACACAAACTCACTCTTCTGCTGGTAATAGCCCATCCAAAGTGACAACTCTCTTCACAATAAGAAAAGGAGGACTTGTGGCACCTTAGAGACTAACCAATTTATTAGAGCATAAGCTTTCGTGAGCTACAGCTCACTTCCTCAGATGCATATCGTGGAAACTGCAGCAGGCTTTATATATACACAGAGAATATGAAACAATACCTATTCCCACCCCACTGTCCTGCTGAAGCTATTACCAGCAGGACAGTGGGGTGGGAATAGGTATTGTTTCATATTCTCTGTGTATATATAAAGCCTGCTGCAGTTTCCACGATATGCATCTGAGGAAGTGAGCTGTAGCTCACGAAAGCTTATGCTCTAATAAATTGGTTAGTCTCTAAGGTGCCACAAGTCCTCCTTTTCTTTTTGCGAATACAGACTAACACGGCTGATACTCTGAAACATCTCTTCACAATGTGTATGATAATCAAGGTGGGCCATTCCCTGCACAAATCCAGGTGGGAAATGGCCCACCTTGATCATCATATACATTGTGAAGAGAGTTGTCACTTTGGATGGGCTATTACCAGCAGAAGAGTGAGTTTGTGGGGGGGGGAGGCGGAGGGTGAGAAAACCTGGATTTGTGCTGGAAATGGCCCAACTTGATGATCACTTTAGATAAGCTATTACCAGCAGGACAGTGGGGTGGGAGGAGGTATTGTTTCATGGTCTCTGTGTGTATATAATGTCTTCTGCAGTTTCCACGGCATGCATCCGATGAAGTGAGCTGTAGCTCACGAAAGCTCATGCTCAAATAAATTGGTTAGTCTCTAAGGTGCCACAAGTACTCCTTTTCTTTTTGCGAATACAGACTAACACGGCTGTTACTCTGAAACAAATGTGGGTGGTATTCCTGACTCAAGAGAGACATCAAGTGGCAATAGACAGGAACTGCCTCACTGGTGAGCTCAAAAGCAAAAGCCGAAAGCATGTCTTTGCAGTCAGGCCAGATCACAAACGTGCAGGTTTGTCCCACAGAAATTTAAGGTGCCAGTTTTAAAACTTAACTACATCAAATGAGCCCTCACAGCACACCCCAATATTTTGTTATAATGCACTCACCATAAAGATCAGGTCCGTGAGGTGTGAAGACATTGTATAAAACAATGTTAAGAGGAGTGATTACCAGCTTCCCATAGTAATAGCTGTCAACAATCACAAGGGGAACCTGGAACAAAGCATTTAAAATTCATATAGCACTCGCAGCTTTGGCCAGAAATTCCAAATCAATGAGGGGCCGCCCAGTGTGCAGTGACACTGCCAAATTTCCATATTTGTGCCAAGGAATAAACAGCCTCCCAGCCCCCATGCTGCACGAATGCTAGGTATACGATGCCTGGCTCTAACTGACAGGGTCCCTACAAGACAGGCACAGCTATTCAGTGCTGCAGCTTCTTCCAGGAGCATAAAGGGTTTAGAGTCTACACCATACTTCGTTCATCATGCAGCAATGAACTGGAGATGCTGAGAGCAAAAGAGGAGTTTGGTTCCTAGTCCCCTGCCCCTTTGAGACTGGACAGTGAACAGCAAAGGCTTAGAGCAGCATCTCATTAACCACACTAGCCTTTAGGGCAGAGCATTCAGCAGCAGCAGCCAGCATTGGCATGTGTTGTTTTGGGCAGCGGGATACATGTTTTTTCCATCCCTCTGGGAATCAGGTAACAAGTACCATACCTGGCAGGATGCCCCTGCTCTGCACCCTCTGTACAGGTACTAGAGACTGATTTTCAAGTTCTGATTAAGATGGATTCAGCTAGAGACTGGAGGAAGAACAAGCAGAGACTACAAGCCCTCTGGGAGCAGCAAAGGGAGGTCAGTCCTCTGCAGGAGAGGCAGAGCAAGGGGATCATTGCATGGAAGCTACACAACTTCTCTGCCTTTGAAATCACCTGTAAGAATGAGGGGAGTGAGCCAGGAACAGAGAGTGAGGATATTGAGCTCAGGGAGATTCTTGTTAATAAGAACCTCAGCAGACACTGGGCAAGTCCTCTGAAAGGGCTCTCCCTGCAAACGAGCCCTGGCTCTGTTACAACCCCAGCCCAGCTCCTCCGTTGTGCTTTATTACAGCAACTTACCAAAAACAGGATCAGGGCCACCAGACACCAGTTCAGGAAGCTCTTCCACCTCCGCTTTATTATCAGCAAGTCAATGGCAATAGGTATCCTGGAAAAGACAACATCTGCGTCAGGGACCCTCTTCAATCTAGTAATCACCTGCCTGCCTCACCTTGAGAATCCTTGTCCCTTCCTCCCCCCAGGTCCAGGAAGACAGTTAATGGGGGTGGGGGGCAGGGGAGAACTCTCTCCCCTCAGTCTCAAGCCAGGAACCAACTTCCTGCCAGTCCTTCATCAAACTGTTCCTTTTTCCAAGGGGAATAATTCAGCAAATCTAACAAGACATCTTTGAGAGGACTGTTGGCAGCAGGGATCAAACCTGACACCTCTGGATATTAAAGCACAATCCTTGATTACCTAAGCTAAAAACCCCGGCTGTGTTAGCCCAGTCCGTGGCAAACACATTAACCTCTGTATGTGGCCCAGTCACCAACCCAGCACTACACTGAAAGCATGTGGGTTATACAAATACCACCTAGACTCTGGGTAACGTGTACCACATGGAGGCAGGGTTTTCCTAATGATGCCACAGCCTCCCAGCCAGAGAGCTGAGCACTCAGCCTTGAAAAGCACAGAACCTCAGTCGGGCCTCTGAGTTTTCCTCTCCTTACCCAAGAGCTGCACTGAAGGGCCAACCCACAATGGCTCCAGCTGCCACGCCCAACACGGCTATAGAGGTCTTATCCATATACCAGCCAGTCATAGCAACCACTGTGGTGTACATACAGAAACTGCTGGGGAGGAAGGCTACAAAGCAAAGAAAGAAAGAGGTCAGCTAAACTTTCACATAGGTAAAATACTGCATAGGGTCAACCTAAGGCTCTGTAACAGGCAGAGTACAGTCTGCTATAAACACTGGGAATGAAATCCTGGCCACACTGAAGCCAATGGCAAAATTCCCACTGATTTCAACAGAGCCAGATTTCACACCGGAAGTCCTCCAGTTAAGAGCCTCTATTCTGCCAAGATTAAGCCCAGAAATATTTCCTCCAAGTACTACAGTCCCTTTGCTCATAACCTTCCATGTTCCACAGTGGCAGTCCAGCCAGAAGGCCAGCATTTGCAGATGTATAATTACCCATAACACTTGCTCTATCATCTGTGTCCTCATCTGGGGTGGACTGGGCACAGTCCTCGAGAAACCAAGTGGGATTATGGGGAAATAAACAGGGAACGAACGAGAACTACATGAATAGTGATGGAAAGGGCCTTCTAGCAGTCACTGTAAACAAAGGCAGTGCAGAATAGGAGATCTCAGACATCGTCTGGCTGTCACACCTCCCCTCCTTCTGAGGCCACGTCAGCACAACTGCAAGAAACCATTGCTTGAAATGACTTCCAGTTGCCACCTTTGCACAAAGTGTCCCTTCACATGCACACAATACCCACCCTAGGTGTTTTACAAACCTGGGTTGCAGTGGTTGGCTTGGCAGAGACCATTCAAATGGTGGGGGTACATTAAGGCACATAAAAATGACAGCCTAATGCAAGATGACACCTTTTCTCCCCCTGGTTAAAACTGGGCCACTGGCCCATGCAGAAATGTCAAAAACACTTAAGGAAAATAGTCCCAGAATGACTAAGACCCAGTCTGAGAGAAAAGGGGTTTGAAAGGCATGGCTCACTACACTGAGACTGGGGTCTGCAGCAGAAACAAATACAGCCAGGGAGGAAGATAAAGGAAAGAAGCGAGTGGTACACATCTGGGACAACAGCTGCTCTTTGGCCAGATTTTTTTATTAGAAACGTCTGCAGCAGGAGAGCAAGGGATTATCCATGTCAAGCACTGGGCATTGAGTTCTTATGGGAACATTTTAAGGTAACGCTTTAAAAACCCTGCAGTTGAGCTTTTCCCCTCCTGACCCACCCGTGCACTCCTGAGAGTGGGTCACCCCTGCACTGGCTGCTGAGCAAGCTTACCTGCAGCTGAGCAAAACATCCCAGCGCCGAGAACTAAGAAGGCCAGCATCAGCCGGCTCACATGCAGCCCAAATTTCTTACACACGGCCCTAGGGAAGCAGAGAGAAAATCAGACATAGCGCCATGGAAACATCTCCTGCGTACAAAAGAAAAAACACTGCACAAATCAATAGCTACTGCATGCAGAGCTAAAAGCAGCTCTTGGCAACCACGTGCTGGAGAGCTCTCGCTCCTCAGCCCCTAGAGACAAATGGACGGAGGGAGAATGGATACTCTGAACCCATCTACACTTGGATTTCAGCCCCCTGCATAGCTACGCCAGTGCAAACCCCTACTGTAGGGACAGTTTGCACCAGAGTAAGTTGCACTGGTGTGAATCATCGGAAGATAGGAATTGCCAGACTTGGTCAGACCTGTGGCCCATTCAGTTCAGTATTCTGTCTCCAGGTGTGCTTCACCAGCGTACGTAGTCTCTGCACTAAGGGTTTGCACTGGTGCAGCTACACCAGGAACTGCTACTCCAGAGCACACCAGGCCTCCGTTTTACCAGTCACAGTAGCACCATACTGTTAGGATATAGATATTCAGGCCTGTCTGTAAAGGCCTAGACTCTAAGAATTTAGGTGTATTCTTATCACTTGGCTAGTTAGAGGTATAAAAGAAAGAATCAAAATCACTACCAGTCAGTGTAAGGTCCTTCTCTTACTGTGACAGTCTGAGGCCCTGTTCTTAGGCTAAACCCTTTGGCTAAGCAACAGAGGCAGCCATAAGCTGGGAAGTGACCAGTCACCTCTTCACATTCCAAACTTGTCACATTGAAATAAGGTGCTATTGGGCTGTTAGGAATACAATCCTGTCCTGATAATGCCTATCACCTCCAGAGTAAGGGAAGTGCCTAGAAGATGTAAAAGGAAACTTAATTTGATAGCATCCTGTCTGGCAAGAACTCACTTATCAATAGCTGGGATGTGAAATCCTCACTTCTGTATTGTTTTGTCATTATAGTTTCCACTTTGCTATTGTTTGTCTGTATAATCTTTGTCTGGTTCTGTGATTGTTCCTGTCTGCTGCATAATTAATTTTGCTGGGTGTAAACTAATTAAGGTGGTGGGATATAATTGGTTACATAATCATGTTACAATAGGTTAGGATTGGTTAGTTAGATTTCAGGAAAATGATTGGTTAAGGTATAGCTAAGCAGAACTCAAGTTTTACTATATAGTCTGCAGTCAATCAGGGAGTGGGAGTGGGTAGGGTGGTGGAAACAGGGAATGGAATCATGTTTGGCTAAGGGCAGAAATGGGAACAGAGACACAGGTGTAAGGCTCTGTGGTGTCAGAGCTGGGAAGGGGGATACTAAAGAAGAAAACTGGAATCATGCTTGCTGGAAGTTCACCCCAATAAACATCGAATTGTTTGCACCTTTGGACTTCAGGTATTGTTGCTCTCTGTTCATGTGAGAAGGACCAAGGAAGTAAGTGGGTGAAGGAATAAGCCCCCTAACATCTTGGTGCCGGTGACTCACTCTGATGCATCGCATCGGATAGGTGAGCGGCAGCCTGTAAGTCCCCCTCCCCAACAGTCCGCACAGCTGCTTGGAGGGGGTATAGCGAACTCTCGTAATGGTAGTTGCGGGTTCTGGCAAGCCAGGGTAAAGGATTTTTTGGATAAATGGATAAGGAAGAACCAGGGCCCATACCAGGTGCAGGGGCCACCCTGGGATGAGATTAAAAAGGAAATGGAGGAAGTGTTAGGGAACCCAGAGGGATGGGGGGTGGCTGAGGAGCCCACCCTCCTTGGTATATGGGTAGTGGAAGAAGGTCCCTGCCCATGGGGACTGAATTCCTTCCAGGAAAAGGAGGCACTTCAGTCCCCTTGTGAGAGGTTTGAAGTAAGGAAAGCATTATGGGAAGCTGCCAGGAATCTTTCAAGTTTGGTGCTGCTTCAGCAAGGGCTGCTGAAGGGTTGTAAATTAGTTAGCGGTAGTGAAAGATGATTTGGCACAACAGGATTTGAAGTCAAAAGCAGAGTTAACAGACCACCTTTAGAGACTGGGGCTGGGACTTGGTCCTGGGGGAGTGGAGAGGAAGAAGGGGAAGAAAAAAAAAGTTTCAAAGTGCAACCTGCCTTTTCACACTCTTGTTTTTCTGAAGTTTTAATGGAGGGTACTTTGAATACTTATGTGAGATGTCAAGAAGGAAGTTTTTGTTTAATGATAAAACCCAGTTATATAAATATAACTGTATGTGCAACTCTGTGCAGTCACATTGGATGGAAGCTTGGTAATTAAATTATCCAAGGGGGTCAGGTAGAGTGGCTACTACCACCACTATGCTTCTGTCCCCAGTTTTACAGCTATTCTGAGGGAAAATGGGCCCTTTGCCCACAGAAATGATCTATAAGGGACTGCTACAGGCAGCAGGAGGAGAGAGAATCTGAGCAAAATTATTTGACTATTGGGTAATGTAATCAAAATCACTAAAGGATGTAAGGGGTTTCTACTGGAACTTAACTTGGCTGCCTCTGGTTGGGTCTAGCTGTACAAGATGGAAGTGTAATCGGGGTACAGTTGTGTGAAAAAGAGTAATCACAGTGAAAGAAATGTTAGGCAAAAGAGAATTTTTGTGTGCGCGCACAGGTAAAAGAAAAGGAAAAGGGGAGGAATGATGGGAACACTAAGCCTTGGGGTGACTCGGGGGGGGGGATCAGATTGTTGCTTTAGTGGGTGTGCATGAAAACTCTGTGGGCATGGGAGGCAGTTACACCTTGTGTAAAATTAATAGGGCTAATATAATGTTATGGAGATTAAACTATATGGAAGGAATGTGCATTTTCCCAGGACATGTGGAGTGTCTATTGGAGAAGGGGTAAAAGAAATGCAAACAAAACATGGTACTTAATTAAAATCCTGTTAGGGCTCCAAAAGGGGCCACAATAGGTTGTGCTTTCTTTTTCAGATCTGTGTGTGATTTGAAGCAGGAGATGAAAGTGGAAAGTAATCAGAACTCTGGTGGAAGTAAAATGTTTCCCTTTTAAGACAGTGTCTGAGCTGCTAACAGCTTTGGATCCAGAAGCAAGCTAGTAAGCCTCTGTGTAAATGCAAATTACCTAGCTGATGGGCACAAAGGAGCTGCAAATAATTAATACATCTGGTCAGCAAACAAGCTACGAAAAGACTCAGATTATGGCCCTCCAGGAAAGGGAGGTGAAAAAACATGTCAAGCCTGAAAATAAGGGGGACAGGTTAACCTTAAGGGGGGGGAGTGGGGGTGTGCAGTGCTAAAATCTGAAGCTGTCTCTCAGCTATTACCTGAGAATAAACTTAATGCTTGGTACAGCAGAGAAACTATTGCAAACATGGTCTGTTGCACAAGAGGGGAAACTGAGGTACACCACTTCATGAATTTCATAAATGACCAGTGAGTGGGGTAATTCACTAGCCTGACTATAGAACAACATAAGGACAGCCTGGAGGTAATTCTTCTGGTTTTCCTGCAATTAGCAAGGAAATTTGTAAGAGAAAGAGGTGGTATTATTATTATTATTATGAAGCAATAATCTGTCCCCACCAGAGGGGTGGAAATTGTTTCTTTTGTTTTTCAGACACTCTACAAGCAAGCTGGCACCAGCAGGAAAAATAACCCAGAATACTATGGATCTGTGTTTTGTGTTTGTCTGTGGTGTTTGTCTTGTTGCTAGCATTGTTGTGTTTTAATGAACAAAAAACCTCATGACATGGGTGGGAGATGGCTTCAAAAGGCTGACCTTGGGGGGGAGGAGAGATGTGTGTGGGAATCCAAATGCTCAACTAGGAGGCCAGCACCTGTCTAATAGCTACCATGGTACCTGGAAATGGAATGGCAACTAAGGAGGTCCCCACAAGCCCTATGGAAATAATGAGAAGGGGAGGAGCTCACTGGGAATCAATGGAGGGGTGTGTAAAATAGTATAAATCAAAGGAAGATGTTTGGATGTGCCCCTCTCCTGTGACTATGGAGGAGCAGGATCAATGGCCTACGCAAGGGGTGGACAATTGAGTGTACTGTGTATAAGGTGTTTTGCTGGGAATGTACATATGACTGGGGGCACAATTACACCAGCCCATAACCAAACTACACACATCTACATGCTGCTATCTGGACTTTGGTGCACAAATGGATCTGTGAATCTTATTGCTGTGAATAATCAAACCAGGGCATACTGCCTGATTCCATACCAAGTGGTCAAGCTGGTTTGGACAATATCCCATTTCTCTGTGAATATTCAGTGGACTTATGATATGGACAAAAGCAAGCAAAACCTGCAGGGGCAGCTTGTTGCAACTGCCAGCAACTGGACACATCAGATCGTGACCCTGTCAAAGGAGGAGAGGCAGTGTTTTGGGCGTGTCTCGGACGTTGGACCATACTGCAGTGGTCAGGACTCGGTGTTGCTATGGATTTTGTATTGTTAACTGTACTTGTGTTACGTTGCATATGGAGATAACCTATAAGTAATAAGCCCTCCAAACCCTGCAGTGTACTAGACAACCCAGACCCAACCTTCTCGGGCCCACTCTAATGGGAAGTCTGGAACATTAATTGGAATAGGTATGGTATGTCCGTACGAGAGACTGTGCAGGGCACTATACTACACAAGGGGCAGTGGGATAAATGGAATATCGACACCTTCCACCTTGATGCCTGGCCCTATCAGGAAATGTGTCGCCATATGTCCTATGCTTTTCCAGGGATACCTGAGCAGGAGGATCCCAAAAGAAAAAAAAGGGATGGAGTGTTAGGATATAGATATTCAGGTCTGTCTGTAAAGGCCTAGACTAAGAATTTAGGTGTATTCTTATCACTTGGCTAGTTAGAGGTATAAAAGAAAGAATCAAAATCACTACCAGCCAGTGTAAGGTCCTTCTCTTACTGTGACAGTCTGAGGCCCTGTTCTTAGGCTAAACCCTTTGGCTAAGCAACAGAGGCAGCCATAAGCTGGGAAGTGACCAGTCACCTCTTCACATTCCAAACTTGTCACATTGAAATAAGGTGCTATTGGGCTGTTAGGAATACAATCCTGTCCTGATAATGCCTATCACCTCCAGAGAAAGGGAAGTGCCTAGAAGATGTAAAAGGAAACTTAATTTGATAGCATCCTGTCTGGCAAGAACTCACTTATCAATAGCTGGGATGTGAAATCCTCACTTCTGTATTGTTTTGTCATTATAGTTTCCACTTTGCTATTGTTTGTCTGTATAATCTTTGTCTGGTTCAGTGATCGTTCCTGTCTGCTGAAGTAAGTAGGTGAAGGAATAAGCCCCCTAACACATACCAAAGGCTGAAGTTTGCTTCCCAGAATCAGGAGCAGTGCCATGCTCATGGCTGCTGCCAATGGAGATGCCAAGTGGGACAACGATGGCTCGAAAAGAAGTGACAGGCAAAGACTTCCCACTTGGACCAGCTAATTGCATGTCCAGGCTAGTGCTTTATGAATCTGCAAACTCCACTGGAGTTAACCCTCATCTGGGATCAACAGAGCCTGGAGAGAGAGAACTTGGGGGTGCTACTGAATTTTGAAGCTATCCAGTGCATCCCAGCTGAAATCACCTACGTAAAATGAAGTCCGCTGTTTCCCCTCTTCGACACACCAAGTATAACTCAGCTCTGGCAATTCTGCTGATGTCAGTGGGAGAGCTGTGCACATAGCCTGAGCCAAATGCCAGAGTTAAGACTTACTCAGTGGACCTGAGCGCAGAATTTGGCCACAGTGGCAGGATTCTAACCAATGTTTTCCTAGGAATCTTTGCTGACTATGTATTTTGACAGATTTTAATGTGAAGCACTATAATCCACATGAGATATCTTTTCAGCCCTCATTGTCAGTGGCCATAACCATCCTTGTTATTCACACTGGGCTATTCCCTGAGCCAACAGCTTCGTCTACTCACTTATAAAAGTAAAGCTCACAAATGCAACTCAAGAAGGCCAAGAGACATCGCAGGAAATAAAAGACGAGAACCTAGGAGAAACATTCAGAGTTAGAAATGGAATTTATAAATGGAATTGAAGTGCCTGCTGGTATGTGAAAGGCTAATTCAAGATGGAATAACTACTGCCATGGTGAGAACCCCACAAAAGCTACTTTTTAAATGATGGCACCAAAGTCCACTCAATGCGCTGCCTGATCCCGCACCCACTGAGCTCAATGGCAAAGTTCCCACTGACTTGAAAGGCCCAGGATCTGGCCCTTTGACACTAAGTCCTTTATGGCAAAAAGGTGAAAAAGAAATGACTCCACTGAACTGGACCCTGAGTTAGCCTGCCCTCTCCTCTTTCAAGTCTTGAGAACCAAAGCTTTAACTGCAACATTACAAAGAGAAATTATCCCAAATATCCACCCAAATATCCATCCAGCTATCATGCACACACACAAGAGCATCTCGGTATTAAGGGGTGGAGCTATCCCTTGTGTGGCAGATAGGTACCCAAGCAACAACATGTTTGTTTAAATGCTTTTTCACTCTCTCATGTCTGCAGGTTATAATATGTTGTGTGAGAAGTGGAGCATGCTGATTTTTATATTTTGATTTTCAAAATTAAACCATTAAAAAAAGATTTAAAAACCATTGCAAAAGCACTACTGGATGAAACTTCCAGAGAGCATACAAATGAAATCAGCTCCATATCTTCCAGGAAGCTTAACAGCAGATTTGAGACTAAACCCCTTAAACCAGTGGTTCTCAAACTTTTGTACTGGTGACCCCTTTCACATAGCAAGCCTCTGAGTGAGACCCCCCCTTATAAATTAAGAACACTTTTTTATATATTTAACACTTTTATAAATGCTGGAGGCAAAGTGGGATTTGGGGTGGAGGCTGCCAGCTCATGACCCCCCCCATGTAATAACCTCGCGACCTCTTCAGGGGTCCTGACCCCCTGTTTGAGAACCCCTGCTTTAGACTGCTTTGAAAAGCTCAGTCATTATGTTTCATGTTCTCTGTGTGTGTGTATATATATATATATCTTCCTACTGTATTTTCCATTGCATGCATCTGATGAAGTGGGCTTTAGCCCAAAAAAGCTTATGCCCAAATAACTTTGATAGTCTCTAAGGTACCACAAGTACTCCTAGTTCTTGCTGCTGATACAGACTAACACGGCTACCACTCTGAAACCACACTAATTAAGAATTTCAGTGCCCCTTGTGTCAAACAGTTGCTTTCTTTGATACAGACCAAAGGGCAGGTGATTTCTCACAAGCAAAGCTTTGACACACGATTTACCTTATTTGTCTGTAGAACTCTAGCATGGAATAAGGCTGGCAAGGCATGAAGCCATAGGTAAGCATAGGAGCGAATGGCATAGACTGGAGAGTATTCCCACGTCTGGAACCCTTTCCCATAGACGAGGTAGTGCATCTACAAATCCAAATTTAAAAAAAAAAACAGGTTAAAAGGAGGACACATGTTTGCTTTAGCCATTAGCAAACAATAGCGTAAGATAATTGATATGTTGAGGGCACAGATCAGCATGATGCAGCTCTAGGCAAATTTGTATCAAGAATCTGAGCAGACCAATTACAAAAGCCAAAATTCCTCTACTAGGAAGGAGAAGCCACTCACCGGTTCCCAGTAGTTAAATGTCTCATCACAATCTGAGATGTTACTCAAGAGGGCAGCGCAGAACCGGGCTGAGATCAGACACTTGAAAGCTGTGGATCCTTCAGGTGCCCAGACCTGCCCTGCTTTGTTCCCAGATGGCCTAATCAAGAGCAAAGAACTAGTGTCAGGAGGACTTACTGGAGTGGATGATATAAGGTAATAGGATAAAGAGCAGCAAGATGACACAGAGCAAAGAACCCAAGAGACTGGGAAATCCACACAGAAAGAGTTAAGACAATGAATATGTCTGTACTCCCTCTTCATTATCCTTAAAACACACTCCGAGTCAATCTTAGGCTACAGCTCTTTGCAGTCTCCTTTCAGATCCTTCTGCTCAGGGCATGCTAGGCGACCTTTTCATTACATTTAAATTCAAGTTGGTTTATCCATTTACACATCTAATAAATGTCACTTCTTAGACAGTTACTTGGCTCAACTGACCCTCACCCAACCTAGGACCCTTTAGAGACATTTTCCTCACTCTATTTTACGTACTTATGTGGCCCCACCACTGTTGTAGCTGAACTCACAATCTTGAATACATTTACCCTCACAACAAGCAGGAGAGTGTTCTTACCACCGTTTTACAGATGTGGAGGTGAGGCACAGAGGAACTAAGCGACTTGCCCAAGGCAGTCTGTGGCAGAGCAGGGCCTTGTACCCAGGTCTCCGGAGTCCCAGGCTAGTGCCCTAATCACTGGGCCATCCTTCCACCCCTTGAAACCCCATCCCAGCGCTTACCAGACCTAGCCCTGCTTAGGCTGTGAGGTTGGATGGCACCCTGGCACCAAGTGCTACAGCTACCTTTCTAACTACACTGAGGAAATGTACATGGCCCCAGGCTCCACTCTGTTTTTTTTTCATTCCTACTGTTATGCCTTACTACAGATCAAACCTAGTTCTGATATCAGTGAATCCATTCTATAGGGGTCCTTGTACTGCACCCACCATTGTGGCATCTCAGCACCTCTATGTCAAGCATATTCCAAACGAATGCATGCCAGATCAACTTCTACCCATTGGGTCCCTCTGCTCTAAGAGGCGGCTAGAGCTCGACTCTGGCGAAACCATCCTGCAATGTTCAACAAGTCTAGCTAAATGCCAGGCTCTGCTTGCAGAAACTGAGCCCTGGCGCATTCACGGAGCCAAACCCTTGCTAATGCCTAATAGTCCCAAGCTACACAGGGCCACCCCCACAAGGCTTGGAGACTGTCAGGCCCCTTCACAGGGAGACACGGTGGATGTAGTAACATTTGGTCCAACAGACTGTACCTCACCCACCTGGTCTCTCGTATATCCTGGGACCAGCATGGCTACACCACCATTGCATGGGTCCCCTCATGATTTCTTTATCAGGCAGCAGCAAGGCTAATGCGCGCTGTCTATATGCAGCTCACATGCCAGGTGGTAGGGTGACCGCTCTGCACCTGGTCCAGGCCATCCCCAGGGGGCCGGGCTCGGGGGCCGGGCTCGGGGCCCCGGGCCCCGCTCCCCAGGGGGCCGGGCCGGGCCCTTGCACCCCGCGGGGACCACCTCACCAGCGCGCCCCGCACCCCGCTGGCCGGGCCCCAGCCGCCCGCCTGGCACCTACTCCGCCTTGGCCTCCTCCGGGCCCGGCCCTTCCTCTCGCGGCCGGACCGGGTCCCCGCCGCCTCCCCTCGACCGCTGCCGGGTCCCTTTGGCCGCCATGCCGAGCTCGGGCAGCAGCGCGCCGCGCCGCGCTCCCCCCGCCGCTCGCGGGCGACGCACGGGCTGAGGCCGGCGGCCGCCATACTTAGTGCGGGCAGCCCCAGGCGCCGGCTGCAGCCGCCGCCGCCGCCGCGCCCGGCCCGCCCCGCCCGGGGACCCGCTGTGCTCAGCTGAGCCGGGCTTCGGTCCGCTCCCTGCAACGGGCACCGGGCGAGGGAGGCAGGCGGGGAAAAGCTCCCCGCTGTGCGCTGAGCGTGCAATTCTCACCGTGCAAGAGGGGTGTATAGGAGAGCGCCCCCCTGTGGGCCGAGCATGCAATTCTCATTGTGCAAAGCGGGAGTGCACAGCTGTATGCAAATGTGCGCCATTTCTCTCCGTGCAAGGGAGGTGCATAGGAGAGCGCCCCGCTGTGCACTGAGCGTGCTAGTCTCACCCGGCAAGGAGGTGCATAGGCGAGCGTCCTGTTGTGTACTTCTCTCCATGCAACGGGGGGGAGGGGAGGGTTTATAGGAGAGCACCCTGCTGTGCAATTCTCATCATGCAACTGGGGGTGTAAAAGATGCCCCACTGTGCAATGGGTGTGTGCAAGTCTCACCCTGCAAGGGAGGGTTGTAAAAGTGAGTGCCCCACTATGCAATGTGATTGTGCAAGTCTAACCCTGCAAGGGGGTGTAAAAAGAGCACCCCTCTGTGCAGTGAGTTTTACCATGCAAGGGAGTGCACAGGAGCACACCCCACTGTGCACTAAGTGTACAACAGTCTGTGCTAGGGGAGGGGTGCAAAGAAGAGCACTCCATTAAGCTTGGAATTGAGTCTCCCCGTACGAGGGGTGTATGCAGAAGAATGCCTCCTAAGGGGGCCACCCCTCATATGAAATGGAAAAATCCTGGGAAGATCCAAAACCAGTTAAGGTTGTTTAGTGAGAACATTGTCCTTTATTACAATCCTTATGCTATGCACTATAGCATGATGCTATCAGTGCCAGATATACCATCCATACACAGCATGGTTTGTTACTCTTGTGTTATTTTCCTGTGGACTCCCAGTCTTGCCTTGCACCTGTTTTCAGTTTCTAAACTGTGAACAGAACTGTCAAACTAGAATCAAATAGGGTGTCATATTTCCAGCTCCTCCCTGCAGTGGCTACACCCATTAGAGACTCAAAAGATCCCACTTCAAAACCCATAATGTACCTCCCACTGCCTTGGATTAGGCAGCTTCTGCTGTATCCCTTCTATAGAAAGAGATGCCACAGATCTGAGGCATTCTTGGGTTCAGTTGGGTGTTGACTTCTTGTGGTGAGACCACTTAAGCCTCCATGACTTGACATAGAAATATGCTCAGACATTTTAAACCAGTAGTGGGCAATTGTTGAAGTTTTCCTGTTTCAAGTGTGCCTTATCAGAGAGGCCATCAATAAGTGCTTCCCGCTGAATATAATAAAACAACATTGGGCAGACTTGTCCAGAGAGTTAACAAACTCACCTTTGGCACAAATAAGCAGAATCACTTCCAACTCCACCTTTTTACAGGAACCTGTTAAAGAAAACACCCACTGAGATCTGACATTTCAACAGTCACATACAATCAGACAAGGGGAAGGCAGCTGAACTTTATTATTTTTTGAGAGCAGAATTAAAGGCAGGTATATAATATTTTAAATTAATCTGCACAGCCTTTATAAGAGGCATGATTTGGCTAGACATAATAGTAACACACAGTGTTAAGGGACCACACAACATGAAATCCAGGCTTCTCACAGGAAAGTGAATGAAGGGTGCTCTTGATGAAGGTCTGAAAACAGCATACAATGATCTACCTAAGAGTTATGTGCAAACATTGCTGTATCTTCTTTCTAAACTGCATCTGCATCTCTGCCACCTGCTGGCGAGTAAGAGCCTTGTCACAGGACTGGAAGGTTAGTCTGTAGCAGAGGCTGGTTTGTCCAGTCTGTGGATGCTGAAAGCTGTCAAGAAGCTGGATGGACATGACAGTTTCCTGCGACACACACCTGGCAATGGTGTGAAATGCAATTTCATCAAACTGTTCCCACTCAGGAACCCAGAAGCTGACATCATGCACATAGGAAGGTGGATGGAGTGAAAAGCTCTTGAAGGGTCCTAACTCTCCTCCAATAAACTGATTCAGGAAACGCTCATCTAAGGTCCACAACATTCGCCAGTCAGAAATTCCACAAATTTGCATGGCTAGCAGGTCAAGATTCACGGATGCAAACACAATGCTCAGTTCACTGTTTACTGTCCCCCAGGGAGCTGCTGATATGTCTCCTATGCAAGAGCCATTGGCTTTGGAGTCTGAAGTGTCAGTTTTCACACAGATGAAATATTGAGTTTTATCAAGCTGAGGCTCAGGCATGACTGAATCATTTAGTTCAATTGTTTTAGAGCTTTTTGCTTCCTGTACTGTGGAGTTCAATGTAAAACATGAAAGAGGTGGGAGCAGAGAACTTACAGTGTTTTTAATATTATCCATAAGCATCTGGATACAGCTGCCCTCTGTACCCTTATCAACTGCACATATAAAAAGAGTCTCATGAAAAACAGGCAGAGTGTGAGGAGAGATCAGACACTTCCTAAAGACAGGCCCAGTGAGAACATGCAGAGTCCCAGGGAGAAAGCTCAGCCTTCGTACCACATCCTGAACATAAACCAGATGGGAAGATCTAAGACGATAACGTTCTGAGAGCTGGTCTCCCTCCTGAGCCTTCATCCTGTCATATTGATCTATGTCCCTACAGAAATGAAGGCCAGGAAATAAGACACTTCTTGCTGTTCCCTTACCTGGAGGTTCAGAACTTGAATTTTGTTCTGTGTTGGGAATGATCCAAAAAGCGTTCGACTGAGAAACAGCACTTAGGTGTCCTTGGTGCAGCAGAGAAAGGGAATGGTCAACCCTTTGTAATGGGAAGGTTTGGCTGAGTTGAGCGATGAGCTTTTCATTAATAGTTCTTACAGGATGATCTGAATTGGTATCTAGGAAACCCCTATTAAAAACAAAACAACAGATTATAAAAATCACTGCACTTAGACTTGTAAAAACATTTTCCTCGGTTTATAATTTAAGACAAGTATGATGAATGACTTCTCCAAGTGATCCTTAATGTTAAGCTTGCTTTCAATAGCCACCTGGACAAGGAAAATCTTTAGTCATGGTGGCATAGTTATTACCAAGACATCTGCAGAACATAAGGGTTTGTGTTAAGAGTTGCAATTGAGGATTTGTTGCACTTTGGCTGGTGGAAGGGGGAGGACTTTCCTCACAAGTATCAGCTGACTTCCATTCACTATTAGCATTACAAGCTTATTTAAGGAGGCCAATCAACGTATGTTAGCTCTGGATCTTTTCCAGAATATGAACCAGTTTAGAGACAGATTAAAAACTTGGTTATAGTTTTTAATCCTAACTAGCCTTAGCAATATTAGCACAGACTAAGCCACCTACAGGGCTGCTCCCAAATCATTGCACAATGTGTAATTAAAACTTCACTCGTCTACTCCTGTAGCTAGGAACAGTCTAACATCTTTGGCTAGCAAGTTATCCTCTCTCTTCTGAAGCCTTATGCTAAGTGGACCATAAATATGAAACCAACATGTGAAAAACATTAAATGACCAAATTTGCTCTTTTTCCCTCTGAGAGGAAATGGAATTTGGAACGTTTAATAATTACCTGTCTCAGAAATGCAAACTGATCATTCATGCAAGATTGTGGATTAAGTTAGCAGTGGACTGAGCCATTTTCTGGCTTTGTTTAGTATCAGCCTGGCCCAAATGCAGCCTGGCGAATAAATCTACAATCAAACCAGATATTGGACTTGAACACTTACCTGTTCATTTTATCCACAAATATTTCTGGAACTTGGAAGGAAACCCACTTGCCCTCCAGTTCAGTCTGGCAGATCACAGGCCTGGGATGTGGAAATGGCAAGCTCCGAGTGAAGATGTGGTTTAATGCACCTTCTACAGAGAAGGATTTATCCTGACTCCTGGCAACACACACACAAATGCACCATCTGGTAAAGTAACTGATATTTCTGACTAATATTAAACACACAAAAGCAAGTAAGTGACACTGAATAACTAGTAAACTGATAAGACTGAGTCAGTATCATGTTGTCTACATTGCAGAAGGTCTAGGTACAACCTTTGTCTAAGCAAATAGACCAATCATAGAATGCAGACTCCTTCCATCCCCTTAATATTATTGGTTCCACTTGGAAACAGAAATGCTAATCCTGAGATTTAAGATACCATTTTTTCTGTAAGATACTCTCTCAAAAGGCAAGAATGTCAGTGTTTCTTACCCACCCTAGGAAGAGATGGAAAAGAAGTACATTGTACTTTTACAGAATGAAAAAAAATTAGAGGGGGTTTCCTCTCCACAAGATAATGCTCTGGACCATGGTGTTGGGCACTATGGAAATACCTAGGAGCAGCATGAATATCAAGGACTTCCTTTTGCAGCATCTATAGGTTACCTGTAGCCAGTGCACTTATATCCATGAACATCCTCTGAGTTGAAGGGATGAACATCACTCAAGATAAATCCTGCTCCCGCTGCCATAGCCACGACTTGCCAGCTGTTGTGCCACTCTCTCATTGGCTGGTCAGCGGGCGTCCCTCCCTGACCTTTGCAAAGAGCCACATGGACCTCTCCCTTCTCTGTGAGCACGTCTGCGCAGCTAGAACAAGAACCAGCTGGTAATACTTTTGAAGGACACTTAGAAACAGAACAGTGACAGTAAAGTACATGGGGGAAAAGGGCCCTTTCTAAACAATGAATTTTAAACAGTCCTGGAAAATTGCTGTGAATTTAAGGCACTGGTTTCAGGAACCAGAATGCAGCTTCTAGAAAGTGGTTCAGCAGGCCACATGGTAGGAGATAAGTCTGTGCTACTTAATTTCACTTTACTCACCTACAGAAAAATTTCACAAGAAGCTCTCTATTCTTTGTTACCCCAGCTTTCCTCCCACAGTGAGGGAAATTGAAGTAAATGCAATCAAAATTTCTCTTTGCTGGCAAAAAATAGTCCTTCAGTTTGGTACAGTCCACACAAAAGCAAACTTCAACCCCTGCAACAGTAAAGAAAAGCATGAGAGCAGGGGACTTAAAATGACAGAATCTTCATTGAAAAGACAAGAATATATATATATATATATATATATATATATATATATATATATATATATATATATGTAACAAGGTAGAAAGGGAGAGAGCGGGGTTGCGTTATTTTAATGGAGCTTTCAATCTGCCAAACAGCTTCTACTGTTGGTCATAAAGGTGGCAAGTGAAAAGGAAAAGCAAGTTCTTTTTTCAAAATCATAGACATTAAGAAAAGTCCTATATAGTCCCATTTAGTTCATCTCATGGAGGCCAATTCAGGATTGTTCCCCCATCATATTTTCTAGTGCTTTGCCCAATCCAGTTTTAAATATCACATGGCATTTTCTTTCTTCTTCCCTTACCCCCGCTGCAGGTGATGTCAAGAAGTTAAGCCCTCTTCTACTTCTACCGCTGCTGCTAAGGCTTTTTTGTTGTTTTCTTTAGTCTGATTCTGATTAGATTTGAAGGTACGAGTATTTGGAGGGTTCTTCACTCCTCTGAGGGAATTTCTCCAGAATCCCCCTCATTTCTTCTGGGGAAACGTTCTCTGGTCTGAAATTGATATTTGGAGGAATATTTCAAGTGCCTTAATTGTTCCTACAAAACCATCTCCTGTTTTAGTAACTTTGTTCTTTCCCCAGAGGCCCTTTATCACTGTTATGATCGATAATATTGTTCAATGCAAGGATCTTGTTTCAATAGTTGCTAAAATGCATTTCCTGTGGAACGATTCCACAGCCTGATAAATTTCACTGTCTGGAAGAATTTCACTGTATTTCTTCTTTTCATAATTTTATCCACTCCCTCACTTACTCACCCAGACAGCTGTGGGGAATACTTAGCATTCAGCACAGTATGGCAAAGTGATTTCCTTTGGGGATTTCTTTACCTTTCCCTCTCAGATGCTGTATGTTATTTTTAGCAAGTGCCTGTCTGGAAACTCTCTCTTCACTCTCATAGCAAGTGGCGGTGATATGAGTCTCATGATCGCTGGCATCACACAAGGAGGCAGAGAAGGAGAAGTTTCCTTCCCCGACTAGAAGGAGTCGGCGGGTGGGTCTCATGGTATCAAAATCCTAAGAAGTAGGAAGACAGATCAGGGCCCCCTTGGGCTGTCACAGTTCCAGCCTCCAACAAGAAGCCTGGTAGCCCGATGCATTACAAGGGGCTGCCAAAGTGTGGGGGTTGAGGCTGAGCTTTTGGACCTACGTGAACGGTTCACTTGCCTCCCACTTTGGGGGAAAGGGCCTCCCCATTTCATCCCCACCCTCCCACGTAGAAAACAGACCTTAGACCTCTCCCCATCAAAAAAAAAGGCCCCATCTGCACCATAGCCCACCCCACCGCAGCACCCGCCTGCCCCCCCGTTGGGAGGGGAGACCCCATCGCAGAGCCCGCGCAGGGAGAGCGGACACCCCTCTGGCCTACCCAGGGAGGGGAGACATCCCCACGGCCTGCCAGAGCCCAGGGCTCCAAGGGAGGGGGTGGGGCGGGCACCCTACATTGGAGACCCCCAACGAGCCCGAACCTCCCCCAGGGGCCCGTCCCGAGGCCTCTCAAAGGCCCCTCAGCCTACTGCCCCCCTCACCTATGCAGAGACCGTCACTCCCCTGGCCTGTCACTTCCGCGCGGTGATTTGCCTCACTTCCGGCGCGCGGCGCGTGACGTCAGACGCGTCTCCCGGCTTCCATGGGAACAGGCTCGGCTCCGCCTCTCCAAGCGGCGCTCGGCTGCCGCGTCGGGGACCCGCTGGCAAGTCCGCGGCCCAGAGCGGCGCCTCCTCTTCCCCGGCGGCGCGTGGGGACGCGTAACGTCCCCGCCGGTGACTTCATCGCCCCAGGGCCCGGCCACGGAGCTAGGGGGCGTGGTCTGTGGGTCACGGGCGGGTCAGGGTGAGCTAAGAGGCGGGGCCTGTCGTGCGCGTGGCCAAATCGGTGGGCGGGGCCTGGCAGGCGGGCTTTCTGGGGGCCGCGGCGGGGCCCGAGCTCCGCGGCGGGGGCCCCCCGTCGTGCAAGGGGGAGCCGGGCAGAGACGTGGGAGGGGCGTGCTTGGGTGCAGTGGGCTGGCTGGGGCCTTGCAGAGGGCAGTGACCAAGGAGCTCATGCTGGCAGCATGGGAGCCCTGTGCTCAGGTCTCTCTGCCTGCGGCGCTGCGGACCTTGCCTGGTAGGCGCTCCTTGCCCGGAGAGCGGTCCTCCCCGCATGGGCAGAGCTCACCTTGCAGGTCACGGTCACTCAGGCGCTTGCGGCTTCTGAAAGCGTTTTCTTTTCTCCGCTGCCCAGCCTCTGGTTTGTTTTATTCTTTGTCCCTTTGTCTTCTGTACAAAACAGACAGGTTTCAGAGTCGCAGCCGTGTTAGTCTGAATCCGCAAAAAGAAAAGGGGGCCTTGTGGCACGGTAGAGACTCACCAGTCTGTTTGAGCATAAGCAAAACAAACAGGGAAATTCGGCACAAAACACTCCATTCAAGTAGTATGGTTAACGTTACACCTCTAAACAAACCGAGCTGTACTACTGTTCCCTTCCAGCTGTCATACTAATTCGGCGATGTCGCCCGTGGGGAATAGTTCCTGGCCCCCTTTCCCAGATTCATTGTGTAGCTCTGTGTGTTACTGTTTGGGCCATTAAGTGTATCCCATAAAACACGCCAATTTATGGTTTGCATTTCCAGAATTTTCAGCATTTCAAGTTGTAACCTGAACATTACACTAAGATGTGTTTTGGATTTGATTAAACAATAGTCCTTAGCCCTGAGATAGCATATTTCAGCCTCAAACCTCTGTATAGACACTAACTTTTCAATATAATACTCATTCTGTAATAGAGATTTCACATGCCTGTTTGGCCTTAGGTAAATAGAGTTTTTCTTCATATAGGGCTTAATCCAATGCCTCCTGAAATCAGTGGAAGTCTTTTAACTGATTTCAGTGTGCTTTGGATCAGGTCCATGCTGAGGGGGAGTTAGTTATCTAACTCAAGTGATACATTTTTAATTCTAATCACCATACATGAGGCTTAGTAATGACTACTGGGTAGTGTTCTGGCACTTGGAGGTAGCTACTGAGCTAAGCAATATAGCTGATCTGGCTGCTGATCTCGCTGCCCGCGTGGGGAGCTTTTATGCACATGTTTAATTTTAAGTCATTGCTAAGTGTCCAGATGCGTTGCTCTGGCAACATCTGCTCACAAAAGTTTTCAGTAAACAAAAAGTGTTACAAGCGTCTCACTTCACAGATTCACAGTAGCTGGTGACATCAGCACTAGTTGATGACAAGGACATGAGCTCATAAACGTGATCAAATCAGTTTTTCTGGCTGCCTGCCACAGCTCCTGGTCCCTGCGCCTCCTCCATTGGTACAGCCTTTGGATGTTTAATATCAGCTACACCAACCCAGTAAAGTTGCTGCACTCATGTCCACACCAGTGTTCTGAGGTTCCTGTGTGGAACTTTTGTCTGAGACCCCTGGATGAACTGCATAGCTAAGAACAGGACGCAGGGTTTGTGATTCCAGAACAGTTGTGTGCCATGGAGCAGAGTCTTATGTCACTGGACCCATCAGAGTCCACAGAGTCTGAGGTATTTTTTGTACAGGGCTAGTATCCATGTCTCCCTTGGCTCCTGATCCTTTATAGTGTTCTTCGGAAAACATTAGGCGATCTGATTCTGTTCATAGACTTTTGTAGATTCGTTTCCTTTTTCCATTCACCATCAACACATTCTTCGAATTCCTTTTCAAAGCTTTCTTCTTCCAAGAACCTCAAATACTAACCCATCTCTGAAAAGTGCAGCCTCCAATAGGGGCGAGGAGAATCTTTAAGCACCCAGATGAAGATCACTGCAGAATCAGGGCCAAGGTTAGCACCACCCTTCGGGCCTCCTGTTGTGTTCATGAGCTGTCCAGCTATTGGACTGTGTCTTCCTTTGTATCTTGTGTGGAGCTGAGTCCATTGTCAACACCTTACAAATAAATTGTAATAATAATGTTTTATTTTCTATTTTCAAAACCTCTTTTCTCTACAAAAGGGCCCAAACCAGAACTCCAGATCCAAACATTGGGATGTTTGAAATCTTCAGCCATGTCCCAAGATTCTTGCTCAGAACAACGTGTGTATTTTGCAGTTCTGAGGAACTGACTAATTTCAAAGACTAGAATTTTCCAGTGTTGGAATTCAGCTGCCTGAATTAGGATCCACTCTCAATCCCCACTCTGATTCACTATCAAAATGAAAATCTGGAGACCTCTTTCTGAACTGTAGGGGATGAATGAACAGAACAGGTAATCATCAAGTGATCCATCCCCAGTCGCTCATTCCCAGCTTCTGGCAAACAGAGGCTAGGGACACCATCCCTGCCCATCCTGGCTAATAGCCATTGATGGACCTATCCTCCATGAATTTATCTAGTCCTTTTTTGAAGCCTGCTATAATTTTGGCCTTCACAACATCCTCTGGCAAGGAGTTCCACAAGTTGACTGTGCGTTGTGTGAAGAAATACTTCCTTTTGTTTGTTTTAAACCTACTGCCTATTAATTTCATTTGGTGGCCCCTAGTTTGTGTGTTATGAGAAGGAGTAAATAACACTTCCTTATTTACTTTCACCACACCAGTCTTGACTGTATAGACCTCTATCATTTCCCCCCTTAGTTGTCTCTTTTCCAAGTTGAAAAGTCCCAGTCTCATTAATCGCTTCTTATACAGCAGCCATTCCATACCTCTAATCATTTTTGTTGCCCTTTTCTGAACTTTTTCCAATTCCAATATATCTTTTTTGAGATGGGGCGACCACATCTGCACGCAGTATTCAAGATGTGGTCATACCATGGATTTATATACAGGCAAAATGATATTTTCTGGCTTATTATCTATCCCTTTCTTAATGATGCCCAACATTCTGTTCGCTTTTTTGACTACCACTGCACATTGAGTGGATGTTTTCAGAGAACTATCCACAATGACTCCAAGATCTCTTTCTTGAGTGGTAACAGCTAATTTAGACCCCATCGTTTTATATGTATAGTTGGAATTATGTTTTCCAATGTGCATTTCTTTGCATTTATCAACATTGAATTTCATCTGCCATCTTGGTGCCCAATCACTCAGTTTTGAGAGATCCTTTTGTAGGTCTTTGCAGTCTGCCTGGGACTTAACTTTCTTGAGTAGTTTTGTATCATCTGCAAATTTTGCCACCTCACTGTTTACCCCCTTTTGCAGATCATTTATGAATATGTTAAATAGAACTGGGCCCAGTACAGACCCCTGGGGGACACCACTATTTACCTCTCTCCATTCTGAAAACTGACCATTTATTCCTACCCTTGTTTCCTATCTTTTAACCAGCTACCGATCCATGAGAGAAGCTTCTCTCTTATCCCATGACTGCTTGCTTTGCTTAAAAAGCCTTTGGTGAGGGATCTTGTCAAAGGCTTTCTGCAAATCTAAATACATTATATCCACTGGATCCCCCTTAACCACATGCTTGTTGATCCCCTCAAAGAATTCTAGAAGATTGGTGAGGCATGATTTCCCTTTACAAAAACCATGTTGACTATTTCCCAACAAATTATGTTCATCTATGTGTCTGACAATTTTGTTCTTTACTATAGTTTCAACCAGATTGCCCGGTACTGAAGTCAGGCTTACCGGCCTTTAATTGCGAGGGTCACCTCTGGAGCCCTTTTTAAAAATTGGCTTCACATTAGCTATCCTCCTGTCATTAGCTATCCTTCCAGTCAGTGGAAGGAAACTCTGTTAAGTATCACTCGAATAATAACCCTAAAAGACTTCAAATAGGAAAAGGTCTGAACAGGTGACGTGGAGTTTGCAATTCACAAATTCTAATCCCAGCTCAGACAGCTCGCTGTGGCCTTGGGGAAAATGAGGATAATATTATTCTGAAGGGTCTAGTATAGTTTGTGACGGTTGATGAAGCTGAAAAGAACTAAGTGTTATTATCTAAGTAAGGAAAGATAAATTGCAAACACATGCACACACACAAATTCAAATTAAAGTTTTTGCATTGATAGAAATAAATGCTGCTCTGCTAAGTGAAGGGTTGGGAGCTGCATGCCCAGCTGCTGGGAGGGTGGGGAACATATTTAAAGAGTGCTGTTTTGTCTTTTCAGAGATCAGGGACATCCCCAATGTGTTTTTGGGTTTCTGTTCCTAGGTCATGTCCCTATCTTGTTTCTATAACCCTCACCATGGCTCCTTGATACATGCCACCGGCCATGCAGAAGTGTGGACAGACTGGAACAGCACCTCCAAGTTTAGCCAGTATGGCTGGAGATGCACCACCAATGAGGATGCCTACTCCAAGAAAACCCTTATGGGGAATTGGAACCAGGAGCGGTATGATATCCAGAAAATCGCGCAGCCAAAACCGCTTCCTTCCCAGGTACAAACTTTCTGTTCCTCCTGTCCTTTTGATTGACCTCTAAAAGTGAAATAGCAGATACCGTCAAAAGCCCCAGCCCTACAGCCTCTTTCATTCACTGTTTGCTCCACCCTGACCCCATTAGCAGGGGCAAGAACTTGAGAAATTTCCTTTTGCTCTCCAACACCCAACCTCTGATCCATCACTAAAAAGGCCCAGTCTCACTCAGCTTTGGCCATTCTTAGCTCCACTCACTTTACTTTCACCTGGTTCCTGGTGTTCTTTCCTTTGCTGTTAATGTCCTGCCCCTAGCTAGTGACTCAAGGGCAGAATCTGTAAGCCACAAGTTACTGTGCAAGTTCTGCCCTTCAGTTACTCTCCGCAAAGCCACTGAAGTCAGTTTGTGCCATGGTCTGAGCCACTCGTAACTCAGCAGTGTTTCACAGGCCAGAGCTGTTTCTGCTTTGGACTCATGGTTCTTCCCCTCACCATATCACTGGGCTCCTTGGCATTAATGATATCAGGTTTCATGTGACAAAACTACAGGCATGTCCATTCTGCAGTGGCCTTTAGCTTACCCAGAGTGTAAAGAGGGATTATGATTTCAGATGCTTTGGTGAGCAGGCTATTCCTTTAACAGATATGCAGTATTTTTTTTATTAGATGTTTGTTTACTTATATTTTGCTGCACTAAACATGGGCTTTTCCTTTCAGTATGCTCACTACTTTGAATCAATTTATTCATCAGATTACAACAAGGAAAGGCATCACGGCTCAAGAAGTAGGTGCATGGAACTGAAGTGTAGTCACTTTGATCTGTGTGGTAGCTAAAAAGAAGTTTTTAAATGACAATCATATGCTCAGAGAAGAAAACAGAGTTCCAGCGTGTCCATTCCCTACTGAGTCATGCCCCTAGATCTAAATGGTAGCTCTTATTTCCAGTCCCACAGGATCTGTGGTGTTTGTATCTCGGGTGTTCTCTTTATATTCTTCAGACTGAGAGGCTAAAGTTCCTCATCAAAATTACATGTGAGGCTCTTGATCCAAAATCCCTATTTGTTGCTCCTGACCCTCTGCCTCATCAGTTTTAGACCCTTACAAACATCTACTTTGCAGAAAACAGCTCATCCCTCTATCTATTCAATCTCATTTTCCGGCTGTGTTTGACGGCTATGAAGACATTTCACTCCAGCTAGGGACATTTTGCTAATCTCTCACCTTACACGCGATATTGTAGAAGGGACATGAGGAATATTCATATGGGTATAACATTTTAAAGCAGAACATGCTTACAGTATCATCAGATTAAAGCATAATGGATAAAAAGACTGACATTGTGGACCAAATTCTCTCTGGAGAGAGAGATGGGATGGGTACAGAATTTACAAGAACAGATCAAAATACTACTCCATCTAGTCTGGAATCCCTGACTCTTATCTGTGTCAGAGCACACCTGGCCTTTCCATTCCAGTACCCAACCTCCTGCCCCGCCAAACCAGACCATAGCTCTGTCTAGTCTTGTATCCCATCTTTGTCCATGGCCAATACCTGATTCTTCAGAGCAAGATGTAAAAGCTCCATAATCTGCACCTTTAAATCTGGCAATGTTTCCAGAACGGTTGAGTGGATTGTTTGGCTTTCCTGACCTAGCATGGGATAGCACTTAGGTGCTTTCGAAATCCTATGCTATGGGACCCTAGCACCTTATACAGGATCTTTCCAGTGTGTTCTTTGTCCAGGAATTATGATAAAACCCTGGACAATGCCAACTGGCTGAGAGTGCATAGTATCCTTCAACCCGTGTTCCGCTTCCCAATAGGCTGGTAGAAGTTGTGTCTGCCCCTGGATTTGTTCTTCCTGTTGTCTCATTTCCTGACAATAGCCTTCTCGTTGCTTTGCCTTTAACTCATCAGTTTTCTCCTTTCTGCTCTCAGGATTTAAACAAGAACCTCATTGGTTTCCTGGACACCAGCCTGAGCTGGAACCCCCTCCAGTTAAACGGACTGCACGGTCCTGCTACATGATAGATTACGGACCTCCTCAAGGCAGAACTCCCCTCATTTGTGAAATTCGGGGAAAAGAACAGGAGGGGGCACAGCAGAAGCAATAGGAGCAGAGAGAGGCGGTTAACCTGAGATCAGCCCAGTGGTTAGAATGACTCCAACCTGTTTGCTGCTAAGGGACCATCCGTCAAGTCGTGAAACATTTCTGATATTAAAACACAGGGCATCAGAGTGACAAGTACATGCTTTCTGAGGCTTATGCCCTATTGTTTGTTGCTCCATATGTTATTTCTGCCTTCTGACATTTTAATTTTTACTTTGCACAGAGGACTCTGACATTTCCTTTTGCTGAGAGTGTGGCTTCCCGTGGCATGATACCAAGACAAATAGACCCGAGAGTGTTTTAAAAATGTAACTGAATTTCATCAGCAAGTGCCTGTTTATAAGTGTGACCAGTTAGTTTTCCACAAAATCTGATTAATTTAATTTTATTTCTGTCACTTTAAGGCCCTAGGGAATGGCATATTTGGCTTCAAAATCTGTCACTTCTGAAATATTTCATGTGTCTAGTGAAGCGAAGATAATGAACTATCTGAGAAAATGAAGTTTAGAGTCTAATAGAAATGTCACCACTCGTACATCACGGGACAGATGTGCACATGGCAATTCTCTCTACTCCCTTCTGTGCTAGAGTTACAGACTAAACTGGATCAATGCTACCATTGCTTTCCCTTTGTCAGCATCCCTCAGGGTTGAGCTGCTGGTGACAATTGATGGCAAACTCTGTAGCATTTTATATCACTCTACAATCAGCTGAACATTTTATACGTCAGCTGCTATTTATTGTTTGAAGGGCACTGGCTGCATAGTTTCAGAGTGATGTGATTTGTACCATGAGAGCAGGACATTTATCTCTGCTGTTGCTGTAACTGTGTATACAGCAGCTTTGCAACTGTAACCTGTGTCTGCTCTGAATTAGTTGCAGCCTTTGCACATTTCCTCACAACATGGGCCATTCTAGAGATTTCTAATCAAATTTTCCTCCCTTAAGTGTCATCTAATGCCCATAACTAGAGTGGGTTTAGGCTGTCCTGGAGTTTTTGAACCAATTAAATTCATTTCCCCCAGAGCAACTTTTCTGATACTAGTAAGACACAGTCAGCAGGAATCTGGGATTTGTAGAGGTCTGATCCAGACAGAAATACTGAGGAAAAATGGATCATGGAACTAGGTGATAGCAAAAAATGTCTGCATATAAAGTGAAATCAGCATCGCAAAGTGTTCCTTAGTGCCTCAGGCTGGGGGAGACTTTGGTTTCATGAAGCCTGATGTCCTCTGAGCCCCTAAATGTTTCACTAGCTCCTTGAGCCCCCCATTCCTCCCTCATCAGCCTGTAGGAAAGGGGCAGTGCGGGGCGGGGGGGTATATTTAGCTTCAAACTAAACTTCTGCCCCCTCTGAAGCTTGCAGAGTCCTCTGGAGGCAACTCTCTTCTCAGCTTCCCACTACCTATGTGCCTCCGAGAGGAAGAGAATGGGAGCATGGGGCCAATGTCGGAGGTTCAATCATCACCCTCCTAGCCTGTGGCCAACACAAACTAGAGAAGCTACTGAGGAGCCCGGAGAAAGGCTTTGCTTTTTGCTGCTGGTTCCTGATCTCCATGCTCAGTAGGAGGATTCACTTTAGTCCCAGTAAGCACAGCAGTCCCTTGGGCCTGGCCTAGAGCAGGGAGATGATGCTGTTGTGTATCATGCAGTTCTGTGTCCAGTTCCCCCCACCAATACCACTGGCCCATTCATATTTGTGAGCATCTAATACAGCATCTTGCCATTTCCAGCTCTCCGGGTTCATTATGCAGGTATCAAATCCTGCAGTCCTTATTCAGTCAAAACTCCCACTCAAGTCAAGGGTGTAGCAAACACCAAGGAAGGGCTGAGCAAACATCAAATAAAATCTTCAGGGTTTGGCACCAGCGGTATATGAAGACATTTTAGAGCTGGCTTGGCTATGGGGGACACTGTGGGCTGTGGGGGAGTCTGTCTAAATCAGGCTATGTATGCTGCTTCCTACAGACTGGACACCAATAGTATCTTAGACTGTAAGCTGTTTGGGGCAGGGACCATCTTTTTGGTCCTGTGTTTGTACAGCACCTAGTACAGTGGGTTTCTAGTGCATGACTTGGGCTTGTAGACATTATCACAGTACAAATAATAAGTAATTGCATGCATATATCCCAAAGGCCCAGTCTTACCAAGCTTTGCTATAGTAGCAGTGACACCACATGCAAGACCCTAACATTCAAAGACAAAACCACAAGATGCTTATTTATGTTTTATTTGTTAGCAAATGAGCTTGTTCTCTTTCCTTAGCATAAATAAATAAGTATGGCCAGTCAGTACAGCATACGCTGCTTGCATCCAATGGAAAGGTTTTCCTGGATGGAAAAGTTGGTTTCATACAGCTTTCTACTTCCTCTGGGCCCCTGCAATGGCAGATTTCTCCTCGCGGGTGATGGGAATGGTGCGCTCGGGAACATCGGTTTGTTTCCTTGGTCCATTCACTGTCAGGACTCCATCCGAAGACAGGGATGAGGTGATGGACAGAGGATCCACATCTGCTGGGATCCTGTATTTCCTGTTGAACTCCCTGGCAATGAAGCCATGCTCATCCTTATTGAAAGGGAAGGAAAAGAACAGCCCTGGTTTGATGTGCCAGCTCAGTTCCAACTAACAACATTCCCCCTGAGCTAAGGTCAAGTTCGGGAAGCTCCCGCCCAAAAGGGAAATGTTTCAGAAAGTTTGGAGCATCACTGTCTGGAGAGACCTTGGCAAAGTGGCAGGGCTAAACTGAATTCAGATACTGCGCTGTGCTGTCCAGGCTTAAGCTGGTAGCAGGCTTGAGAACCCTACAAACTTCATTTCATGGTGGGGCTTTTGCTTCCTAACTCAGTTCATCAGATTGCCCTTATTCGTCGGAGTTCTACTGTTGTCCCCTTAAACATTTCAGGCAGAGAAATGGCCAGTACCACCCCCAGCCATTCCCCAGGGTCTCAGTGTACATTACAATGCACAGATTCCTAAGCGTCTGATCTCCAGTACAGCACTCTATTGCTCCTTTGCTCCTAGGAAGTTTTGACTTCACCCTCCTCCGAGCTGTCACATAGGTATTAAGGGCCAAACTTCAGCAGGAGCTGCACTCAGGTAACCAAGAGCAAAATTCAACCCTTTGAGTTGCATGTGCAAGCTGCTGTTATGGGTCTTTGCCAGAGAAACATATCGTGAAGATTAACAATACAGGTAGTGTCTGATACATCATTTGGTATTAAAATTCTTTTCATTGTTAACTGACTTAATTAGTTCAATAATCTCCAAACTCGGGCTTTCCCATCCCTGCACTCCTGGCCCCTTCCCAACAAGAGAGAGGTTCAGAAATGTTCATTTTATGAATGGTTTTTCACAGCAATAATCTCTGCCCCGCTACTGCCCAGGCTGTGATAGGTCAGGGGGATGTATTTGGGACATGGGCATCTTTGTTAGAATGAAATGATTAATGAAAGTGAACAGAAATTATTTCAGAGTAGCAGGCAACAAGGTGGTTTTGCCATCTTGTTAGATCCTTGCTTAACAGGTGCAGGGGCAGTTCAGACTTTACCACAGAGCAGATATACCTGGCGCTCCTCGTGTTTCCCATGGACCTCGATCACATCCCCCAACACCTTGACTTTTAGGTCCTCAGGAGAGAAATGCTTCACGTCGACATTTACGGAAAACTTGTCCTTCTCCAGTCGCATCTGCAAACCAAGGGGCTGGTTAGAGAAGAGTAGCTCCAGTGCTAGCTGTGGGTGTCACCCGGCATCAGGCAGGTCAACGGAAAAGCGCCTATGAATTTTAGTGATGTAGAACCAAGCCCTAGTTTGGGAGGCCAACATGCCCTGCCCCTCAAGGGCTGACTAAGGCAGGAACAGTCTGTCTAACTTGCCCCTTTGTTTCAGTCTTGGATCCCAGTCATGCCGGGTTGTCTCTGTCTACCTAGGTTTTTTTATTGTTGCGCATCCCTGTATTATCTGAGTGCCTTTGCCTTCTTGTCTTGACTAGCGGAGGATAAATACTTCCTTGTGGAGTGTTAAAGGGGCACACTGTAACTTGAACTTTTAGAAATTGATCAATAAATTGACATATGATCAATTTTTATGATCTATTATTATTTGTTTGTAATTCTTTTACAGAATTATTTGGGGCTTTCTGCTCCCCTTATTGATATTTACAGCGGTCTTGTCAGCACTGGAGAAAACAACTGTGCATTTGACTCCACCTTGTGTGTACTCAGGTCACATTTTCCCCTGTATAGTCAGAGTCTTGACTAACCTAACTAATGTGTCATTGGCAAATTTTGCCACCTAAGCCCTCATCATTGATAAATACATTTATCAGTATTTGTCCTGGTATGAAATGCTGAGTCACCCCCTGCTAATCTTTTGCCTTCTTAATTTCCTTTACCAGGTATAGGAAGTGCTGCATTCTATTGGATGCTCTAGGGTTGATGTCCCATTTCTGAAGTGTACCTGTTTGACTTGAATAACTTCTTGGACCATGCCATTTAGCCAAACTGTTTTCCTTCTTGCCTTCCTGCTTAATTCATTTTTCTTTTGCTGAGGGATGTACATGCCTTCTGAGACTGTTATGAGATGCTTAAATAGCCTCCATGCTGACTCTAAGCAGTTCAGTTTCCTCACTTTTGACTTGGGGTCTCTTTGCTTCCTCAATTGTTTGGGTTTCCCTTCCTAAAATTTAGTTTTTGAACAAGATTCCTCCATCTAGAGTGCTGAACCTAATTACACTGAGCTCTCTACACTTTGTGAGTGAAGAGTTGCTTTGGTGCCAAGCAACACACAGAAGTTGGTTCAACAGGTAACTGGGTCTGAGCACTAAGTCAAGAAAATGAAGAGAAAAAAGTATTTCCCCATAATGTCTTTCAGTTAGAGTAATCCTAGATGTTATTTGTACCCCTGGGTCTGATGCAAAGTCCAATGAAGTAGGAAGATGACCTATGTCTTCAAGGGACTTTGGATGAGCCTTAAATAGACACAAACTTTCCAGCCAGCAATGGGACTTTCAAGAGGGTAGTGTCCCTTTAAGACCTTGTTAGACACTAGTTCTTCAGACTGTCCCTGCATTTCTCTTCGCTCACAGCCTACTGCTGTCAATGCCCTTGAAAACTTCAGACACCCAGGGCCTGTTTTGCCACTCACAGCCATGTAACTTCAGCAGAGCGACTCCTGATTTACACCAGGCTGAGAGAAGGTTCAAGCTTGTTGTTTACTAACTCTCCAGTGTGTTTCAACTAGGGCATTGCTATCAAAGCAGCTGTTTTTTTGCCTCCCACTCCTAACTGCAAGGCCTGGAGGGATGAATGGGCACTTGTCATGCAGCAATTCAGAGCTGGAGCTGAAGGACTTGCTGCGTGGAGGCGGGAAGTTTGTGCGGGGCCCCTGGCAATGTGAACTTGGGGCTCTGCCAGCTTTTGCAGTGATTTATCTGTGAAATTCCGTTGAAGGAGGGAGACTCGGACAAAGTCTTGAAGTCTGACAACTCAGGGAACTAGTGCTTAACAAATGTCATGGGGAACCATAGGGAAGATGGAATGGGGGAAAGGGCAGAGGGGATATTGAGGGTCAGGGAACAGGCAGTTTTGGGGGAAGAATTTCCCTGGCTCTTCTCTTACAAATTAACTACTGAGATTCTATGCATAGTTCTCCTCTGTGTTCTCCTGGAGGAATTCCAAGCCCTTGTCTGAGCTGAAAGGTCAGAGAGGAAGATGCCAAGTGCTGGTGGGAACTGAGGGTCTGGTGGTTCATCATTCTCCGCAGCTCCTTTGCATCAGCTGAGCTGCCGCAAAGGGGTTGTAACATAAGACAGGCAGATGCTGTCTCTACTACACAATACCCCTGGCAAAAGGAGCTTTTATGCCCAGGGTCTGCCAGCTCTGTGCCACCTCTGCAGCAACCCCAAGTGCCTGGGGAGTTCTGGAGGTGAGAGGGTGTAAGTCAGCATGTTCTTACCTCCCAGGGATTCTGAACCTCCCCATATGGGGCTTTGAAGCAAGGGCACAACTTGGACTGCCCCAGCCTGCACGGGTGGCCTGAGTAAGGAAGGCACACACTGTCTCCCCTGATGTGTATCCATACAGGGATGAATCTGACCTCAGGTGCAGGAAGCAACTGGTCAGAGAGGGAAAATCAGCAGTAGATATGCCCACTGTGCTGCTGGAGCTAGCCAGATCCCGTTCTCAATAGACTTCCCAGGAGTTTCTCCAGGTCCCAGTCAGACAACGGCAGGGATTGTGCCACCGTCGTTTGCAATTAAGGCAAAGCCAGTTCGTCCTGTTGGTTTGATTCCTCTGAGAACTTTCCCTCTAATTATTGGTCTGGGCAAGGTACCAGATGCCAAGTAAGAGGGCATTTGCCCCATGGGGATATGATGCCTGAACTAAATACAAATGGGGCAAACTTGTTTCTGAAGTCCCACTGGGATGTCTGCATTTACTACTATCCAAGTGGTGCTAGGTGCAATCAGCCATCCACTGACACTGTTCTTGGAGCAGATTGGCCAACAGTGACATATTCTGGGGTGCTGGAGTCACACTGATCTCCCGAGAGGCTACGGAGAGTTGTTCTTTACTAAGGTTTTCCCTACAGCACCAGTTCCTGGATGAAGGCATTCTTCACATTCAGGCTCATTAGAAACATGCGAGCCAAAGATGCAGTGGAGCAGGGAAGCATGGGAGGACTGTTTTCTAGCTCAACCTTGAGATTGAGAGGAAGATGATCCTCCAGGAGCAGGCAAATTATTTACAAGGTGGGGATAGGGGCATTTCCTTTTGCACCTTTCTTAAAATGCAGTTCTACTCTGCAAAGGGAGTCTGTGCAACTTGGCCCTTGTTATCCAACACATCTGCCCCATATGCATCCACATCTGACCAGATTGTCTTAGGAACAGTTTTTAGGACTGTACTGCTTTTAACACCTGTTAGCCCTACAAGATCAGCACACCTCTGGGAAAGGGAGCCAAAGAGTCTGTAACTATTTATTTCTAGTGCGGTAGCACGTAGCAGTCTCAGTCATGGACTAGGATCCTATTGTGCTAGGTTCTGTACAAACACAGGGTTCCTGCAGCATCACCGGAATTATTTAAGCTAAGTCTCAGTTGCAAGGCCCTCCATTACACAAGGCAGAGTTTGGCCCACAGAATCTTTATGACTGAGGATTATGCATGAGCCCAGCATGACTCTCAGATCTCAGACTTTGCTGGGCCAGCAGTTACAATGAACATATTTTTCCTTGTATATTGAGCAATTTTTCTCCATATATATCAAAAGATGAAGGACATGGAGCCAGCCCATCATGCCAACTTGCAGTCACTTTGCAGAGCAGAACCCCAGTCTGCTTGTCCTTCTAGACTAGATTCTGCCAGAAACCTGCTAATGCTCAGTTCCCTGCAGATAGGTGTGATAATCTACTCTCTTCTGTTTAACTAATTAACCCTTTGTGCAGATAGAAGAGACTCTGTGGCTTGGCCAATGTCATTCCCAGTCTGATTGTTCATAATTCAGGTGCTTCTCAAATGCCTGCCAACCCACAGATTGCCTAACCTGAGTGAGGAAAATAAAATCATAGGCACTGCTGTACTGTATCGTGTCACTCAAACCTTAGAGTAAGGCACTAAACTCTCGGGGGAGAGGGATACAGGTTTGGAAGTGAGCTCAGCACTTGTACCCCCTGTGCTAGTGAAACTCAGGTGCTGCATTCAGGCTTCAGAAAGGAGTATTCATGCATTAGCACCTCCTGCTGCGCACTTCACAGAGCAGCATCGGTATGGTTACAGAGGGGGTGCAGATCTCACCTTCCTAACCAGCATTAAAACATAAGAGTGAAACAGGGCCGAAGAATGAGGCCGTGGGGTAAGCAGGAGGGTCTACTCTAGTTTGGCAATCAGGCCAGGGAGACTCATGAACCAAGAGTCCGATGAAGTGAGCTGTAGCTCACGAAAGCTTATGCTCAAATAAATTGGTTAGTCTCTAAGGTGCCACTAGTACTCCTTTTCTTTTTATGAACCAAGAGGATGCCCAGGATTTGATGCCTCCTCAACATCCTTAAGGAGAAATCTCTACTTCTCCTTTGTGATTCAACAGAAGTGAAGCCAAACCAGAGAAATGACAGCTGCAGATAAGGAATTGTGCCGCGTAGCAATGGCTGAAAACTGTGAAAGGAAAGAGGAAGTGTGATCAAGATGGTACAGCAGGTGACGGGGAGTCAGAACTCCTGGGTATATTCCTTCTCCCAGAGGGAGTGTGGTGTAATAGTTAGGAGAGTGAACTGGGAGTTCAGGGCTCCCATGTTCTGTTCTCTGCACTGCTGCTGATTGCTGTGAAATTTCAGGCAAATCACTTTGCCCCTCTGTCCCATGGCTATCATAACACTTACCTACTTCACAGGAGGAATGTGATGCTTAATTAATTGACATTAGTGAAGCATTTTAAGGTGCTTGATTCACAGATGCGACTGAGGCTAAGTATAATGCCGGTCAGAGCCTGCAGGGCTGAATCCTGCCTGACACAGGGAGGAGGGACACAAGGACAGCACCTTCAGTTGCTCCCTTCCCCAAGTTTTTTTCTAATAGCAACCTATGAGCAGCTTCCCAGGGGTTCCCTGGGGAGCCAGGCTGGGCTCTTGGCTCCAGATCCAGCCAGAGGCATGCGCAGCACACAACAAAGCATGTGAAGAGAGAAAAATTACCTCTGAGAATCCCGTCTCTAGCCAGCTGGGTGTCCTTAGGAAGGGGGATCTCAGCAGGAAAGGACTGAGAGCACCCGAGGTAGGGAACAGCTCAGACTCTGAGAGATGCTCTCCGAAGCTCTGGTCAAAGATTCGTGTTGGTGTCAAGAAGGAAAACAGAGGTCTGCGGATCAAGGGATGGTGAATGGCGATATCCATCTGTGTTTATCTGGGAGAAGAGTAAGAATTTATGTGCAGCAGAGTTCTTCAAGGACTGGTGTGCCAGGGCTTTTTATACCCACTGCCGTCCAGGCCTCGCCCCCCTGCTGAACTCTCTGGAAGGGTGATGTCAGGAGTTTTATTATCCCCGCTCTCCGTCTGCTCCATTCAGCAGTGGCCAGTCAATTATCTAGGGGATTTGAATGCTCTGCTAAGGAGGAGGGGGGAAAAAAAGCCTAGTGGGTCAGCAAGAATCAGAGCTGCCCAGCCCCACACCCCCATGCACTGTTTATCTGTAGAGTCCCCAGGCTTGGCTGATGTTCCCAGCTGCTTCAGATGCCAGGAGGATCAATGCAGCTCCTATCTTTGGCTCACACAGAAAGTGACAAGGGCCCGTTGTCTTCATCGTGTTTGGAATCTGGTTCCTGAAGTTACACATGAGCCTAGAGATGGCTCTGCCGATCCTTACAGAAGAGCAGCTGCAGGCCTGCTTTAGTCACAGGACTTAAACAGTCAGAAAAATGCTGTTAGATCACTCTGTCCCTCCCAACCTCCCGCACAGCTGGTGATGATCTGTGTCTGTCCTGACCCCTCCTGCCTGTACAGGTCTTCCCCTCCTGACCCCCTCACAAGCCACCTGGTGCATGTCTGTCCGTGCTGACCCCCCTCCCTCCCAGCTGGTGAGGGTCTGTCTGCCCCAGCCTGCCCCTCCCACCAGCCAGTACAGATCTGTTACCCCTCGTGTATTAACGGGTTTTTTAGTTTTGTCTCTATTTTGCAAACCAGGAATAAAAGTCAGATTTGAATCTAAAATGTTGATCATCCTCTCAGCAGTTTTTACTTACTGGCCTCTTCCCTTCTCTCTCTCACCCCACTGGGGGGTGGGGGGACAGCTACAGGACACTGGCAAGACACCCACAGGGTGGAGGAGCAGACAGCAGGGCAAAATGTATGTGTGAACCTTCAACAGCTGCTGCTCTGTGCCTGTTCTAAGGGCGAACAGAGGATCTCAGCCCCCCTGTGTATGTCAGCCCAGCACCTTTGTCTTTTCCGCAGTGCTAAAGCCACTTGAATGGAGATTTGGAGAAAGGTGAGAGCTCAGCACAGTCGAGGTATGAGCTCAGACTGACCTGTTACATAAATGGCACCACCTGTATTGGGAGAGCCTTTAAAATGCTATTAATGCACCATCATGCTCCCCAGACACGCACGCTGTGCTTCTATCTATCGGCTCCAAAGCACTGACAATCTAAGGAACGCTTATTGGATGAAAGGCACTGTAGAGGAGCCCGTTATTATTCCTAATAGTGATAAGCCATCTTCACAGACAGGCTCCAGGAGACACTCCTCCTGCAATCTCTGTGCCTCCCCAGGGGAGATGGAATCTCATGAGTTTTAGCCAGCAGCTGCTGTCAAGAGCACAGTGGAGGGAAGACCAACGCCAAACCCAAGGGCCCTGCTGTTCCCTCTTCCTTCTTTGTGTTACTGACTCCGTGGTGTGCATGCAGCTGCTCAGGATGGATGCTGGGAATTAATGTGCAGCACCCAAAGAAACTGCCACAGTGAGACCTGGCTATGGCACAGCTGTGTGCCAGCTAACCAGCAGAGCCACTGTGCCTGGAAGCACTGAGTCCCGAAGGAACAAGGAGAAGTGCTGCCTGGGCCCTGAGCTGAGACAGGATCCTTTCTCCTGTGCAGAGCTGTGCTCTGATCCTGCTTAGTTCACAAGTGAAGAGAAGGTGGAAGGGGACCTTTCAGAGCCGGAACATCTCAGAGAGCAACAAGAGTGAGAATCCAGCCCTGCCACTGCCTCCCTATGGATCTGCTGCTGCCCCTCAAGCCTGACCTGCAGAAGCCCTTGAAGTGCCAGTCCTGAGCAAATCACCAGTTACCTTGTCCCATGCATGTGTTTCTGCTAGTACCTCACCCAGGTTTGCATCCAAGTTTTCTGGTGCATTACCCCTGCTCACCCCGGAGTTGAGCCTTATTTGTATTCATAGCGCTACTGGGAATAAAAAGTGACTCATATAAGCCACTGGGTTAAATTTAACATTGAGTGAGTCTGATTACTAAGGATAATCGAGGAACATGCAGTGATGGTATGAGTGCAGCCGCCCGTCATCTCGCCAGCTGCCGCCGAGCCTGACAGCAATGCTGTATTTCTAGTTTCATTCCTTTCTGTTTGGGTGTCACACTTGTTCCTTCCTCTTCCCCTTCTTTCAATGGGTGTGGCTCATGTATGCATGCTGGCACCTCCCCAAAGGCACTGCTGGGAACTTTCTCCTTACAGTCCCCTTCCTCTGGTCTGCACACTTGTGCTCCAATGGGTTGGCCACCAGACTGCTCCACAGAGACACTCGGATCTCCATCGGTAAATCCCAAGGGAAGAGCGTCCTTCTGTTACAACTGAAAGGGTTCTGCTGGGTGAACTGGGGGCTCTCCACCAACACATCTCATGTAGGCAGGGACAGGTAGAGCCCTGGGTAGCTTGACAACTCTTTGGGGCGGGGACTGTGGTTTTGTTCTGTGTTTGTACAGTGTCTAGCACAGTGGGGTCTTGGCCAAAGACTGGGGCGCCTAGATAATCATATTAATAGGGAGCAGGCAGCCCTGCCTATGAACTTCACTGGCTCCGATTCTGCGCTCACCTATTGCAACTGATGTAAATTCCATTGACTTTAGGTGACAGCAGAATCACACCTCCTCTCTCTGACTTATAAGAGGCTCGTATACCTGCACATCCACCAATGTGATATATGCCATCATGTGCCAGCAATGCCCCTCTGCCATGTACATTGGTCAAACTGGACAGTCTCTACGTAAAAGAATAAATGGACACAAATCAGATGTCAAGAATTATAACATTCATAAACCAGTCGGAGAACACTTCAATCTCTCTGGTCACGCAATCACAGACATGAAGGTCGCTATCTTAAAACAAAAAAACTTCAAATCCAGACTCCAGCGAGAAACTGCTGAATTGGAATTCATTTGCAAATTGGATACTATTAATTTAGGCTTAAATAGAGACTGGGAGTGGCTAAGTCATTATGCAAGGTAGCCTATTTCCTCTTGTTTTTTCCTACCCCCCCCCCCCCCCCAGATGTTCTGGTTTAACTTGGATTTAAACTTGGAGAGTGGTCAGTTTGGATGAGCTATTACCAGCAGGAGAGTGAGTTTGCGTGTGTATGGGGGTGGGGGGGATGTGAGAAAACCTGGATTTGTGCTGGAAATGGCCCACCTTAATTATGCACATTGTAGGGAGAATGGTCACTTTGGATGAGCTATTACCAGCAGGATAGTGAGTTTGTGTGTGTGGTTTTTGGGAGGGGGGTGAGGGGGTGAGAGAACCTGGATTTGTGCAGGAAATGGCCCAACTTTATTATCATGCACATTGTGTAAATAGTTGTCACTTTGGATGGGCTATCACCAGCAGGAGAGTGAATTTGTGTGGGGGGGCGGAGGGTGAGAAAACCTGGATTTGTGCTGGAAATGGCCCAACTTGATGATCACTTTAGATAAGCTATTACCAGCAGGACAGTGGGGTGGGAGGAGGTATTTTTTCATATTCTCTGTGTATAAATAAAGTCTGCTGCAGTTTCCACGGCATGCATCCGATGAAGTGAGCTGTAGCTCACGAAAGCTCATGCTCAAATAAATTGGTTAGTCTCTAAGGTGCCACAAGTACTCCTTTTCTTTTTGCGAATACAGACTAACACGGCTGTTACTCTGAAATAAGTGAGTGGAGACCATGCCCCCCCCCAGTGCTATTTCCTGTGCTTGGGGCTGACCCATGGGGGCGGGGGGAGTTTCCCTCACAGCTCCAGGGTCTAGCTCCAACTGCCGGGTGGGTAGGTTGCTGTCAATCCTGCAGCTCTTGGCAAGGGGGGCAGCAGGTACAGGGGGCAGCAACAGCCCAGGCTGTAAGTGTCTCCTTGGATTGCATATCATGGAAACAAGAAAGACATGACTCTGTGCTTTGGAGACTTGGAGCCTTCAAGGCAGCTCTAGTTTCAGAGCACAAGGATCTTATGTGGGGACCAACCCATTCAGGACTTTAAACACGGATCTGGGACAAATCCAGCTCCCAAATAACTAAGGCTGTCTGTCGTAGGCATTTCCACTGCATCCATCTCTGTGACACTGAAACCCTGGCACTAGAGTAAGGCCAGGGATCATTTTAGCCCATTAGTTTTTAGAGGCTCATTTTCAAGTGGGCAGGGAGTGGGGGTGGAGTTGGGGGAAGTGTTCAGACTATTTAGCACATGCACACAGAACTTTACACCCACTGCGTGATGAAGACTCAATCCTGGCTAGTGGCTGCTCAGCACCTCTGGAAATCTGGCTCCCTTAGATTTTGTTAAACAGAGAATGATTCATGAGGAAGTGAATTGGAGAAGGGCCTTGCTACTTCCCACAAAATGCCCCGTGTCCCAGCACAGTTCTGAACTCCAGGCTAATCAAGCCCAGGTGGAGGCTAGAACATTTGTTGCAACAATGTATCACTTTTTATTTAAACTTTTAGCCAATAAGAACACAACAGCCTGTTTGGATTCCAGTCAAGATGTGTGTTGTATGTGAGGGTACTGGACAAAAATGTAACACTATGTAAAGCATCCCCCAGCATTAGCTAATTAATCCTCATCGGGTGGAGGGGTAGGCACGTGGGCAGTGTTAACCCCATTTTGCAGATGGGAAGGGCACAGCACAATGAGGGGAAAGGCCACAGAACACATCATTGGTCAGAGATGGGATCAGAGCTCAGGAGGTGCTAGCACCTAGCCCTGATTCAGCTCCTAGCACATGCCCGCCCCTTAGTGGAAACCCCATGTAACTCTGCCTAGGCTGTGCCTCCATTCTTTCACCTTCCCTTGAGCCCCCTTCAGCCTATGCCTCCCAGTTCCAGTCTTGCAGGCTCCCCCATTCCACTTCACTTCCCGGTTGCCCCAGCACATCCAGTACCCTGGAGCAGGGAATCCTAGCCCTTTGGCTTTCCATCAATCATGACAGCACATTTCGTTTTCTGGAGCCTTAAACTTAGCCACCCAATAGCCGCAGCCCCTCCCTGTCTGCAGACTGTGGCTAGATCCCCAGCAGAAATGCAGTGAGGCGCTTTCCAAAACCTGTTGTAGTGATAAACACCCATTTTTTCATGGTTTGTGTGTATAAAAACATCTTCTGTATTTTCCACAGTATGCATCCAATGAAGTGAGCTGTAGCTCACGAAAGCTTATGCTCAGATAAATTGGTTAATCTCTCAGGTGCCACAAGTACTCCTTTTCTTTTTGCGAATACAGACTAACACGGCTGTTACTCTGAAACCTCCTGGCTAAGTGTCCCTGGGCCTGTGTGTCTATTTTGGTCGGTATCTTTATCACACACACCTCCCTATGGAATTCACCCGATTAAAACTTTACAATCTGCAGCCTTCTCACTCTCAGAGGCAGCGAGCACGCTGAAGGTTCCTTCCCTGACGGACCATGGCTGAGCGGACGGTCCCCCATGCCTACCCCATGAGCACGGAGTATGAGTTTGCCAACCCCAGCAAGATCTATGACCAGAACTTTGGGGAAGGTAAGAAAGAGGCCGGGCTCCCATCTGGCTTCACTTTTGCTCTCTCCTAGTGCAGGAGACTGTCTGGAGTGCATCCCTTGGGACATCACTTCCTGCAGACACATAGGTGCTGGAACTATGGGTGCTGGGGGTGCTACCGCACCCCCTGGCTTGAAGTGGTTTCTCTTATATACAGAGTTTACAGTTTGGTTCAATGGCTCTCAGCACCCCCCACTATACAATTTGTTCCAGCCCCCCTGCATAGACACATAAGCAGCTGCAGTGGGGGGATTGGAATCATCAAGAAAGCTAATGGGGCCCAGGACAGGTCAAGGGGCATCAGGAGACGCCTCCAGAATAATTAGGAGCCATCATGCTCTTGATCTTTCTCCTAGTTCCCTCCCTTCATGGCTGCATGTTTCATTCCCGCTTTCCTTGCCCCTCCCTCCCTTTTTATTATTCATGCACAAACAGCACTTGGGGAGCAAAATCCTCCCCTTTGATCCGGACTGCTGGTGGGGCCCCTGCTGCCATCAACAGCCAATCCACGTGGCACAGCCCATGCCAAAGAGGTCATGAAGACGCTGTGTAGATACCAGAGAAGGGTCTTGCTCTTTTATTGCAAAGAGTTGCCTGAAAATTGTTAGGAAAAATTGGTTCTCTCCTTAATTAGCTGAAAGACTGTTTAGCCAGCAAGCTCTCTGCCCCTTGCCTGGTGCAGCGGCTGCTGCAGACCTTAGCAGCAGGGGAAGCTCCCCTAGCCCACTGCCCAGGACAGGCTGTGGTGGAATCTGACTGGCAGGCGTTGGATTAAGGAGCTTTTGAAAAGAGCTGCTGCTGGTGGGAGATTTTGCATCCCCAGTCAGCGCAGTGAAAAGCTGAGCTGGTGGGTTCTGGACAAAGCCAGAGCAGCAGCAGCCAGAGGGGAAAGAATGCAGGAGGCAGCAGAACCATTCACCAGGCTCCAAGTGCTAGCACAACAGTGTGAAAAGGCAAAAGCCCCAAGAAAAGCCTGATGTCAGTGCCACACAAAAGGCTTTAGTTCTTCATGCCAGTATCTCTGCATTCAGCGTTTTCCATGTCCAGCTCTGGCTGTGGGCTCCTCTCCTCACAGCACCCACCCCACCCATCACCTATTCTCTCTCGCTCCTAGCTCAGACCCCCAGATGGATGTCAGCCCCGGCAGAGCTGATGGGTGCAGCTGGTGTGTGGCATGGGGTGGCACTCAGTGGGCTGCATGCAGCATTTCAGTGACACATGGGGAGGCTAAGCTAGTGACTCAGTTCCCATTGTACAACAGAAGTGGTGGGTTTGCACAGAGCCCACACAGCTGCTTGCCAAGTCCCAGACTCTGCCAGTCCTGCTAACATTCCCCTTTGCCTATCTTGGTCTCATTGTTGCTCTTCTCCATCCCAGGATGCGAAGCGACCCTCTGCTCCTCATTTTGTCTCTTTCAGGTGTGTCCCCTGCAGAGATTTTAGCCCCCACTTTGTATCATGGGTACTACATCAGACCCCGGATCAACAAGCAGCTGGACCGAGGGATCTCCGAGATCAACCTCAATGAGCACAAATTCCAGGTGTTTCTGGATGTCTGCCACTTCCTGCCTGACGAGATCGCCGTCCGCACAGTGGACAACCTGCTGGAGGTAACAGCTCAGCACTCCCAGAAAGCTGACCGCCATGGCTTCATCTCCCGGGAATTCACCAGGACATACATCCTCCCACTGGATGTCGACCCCCTGCGAGTTAAAGCCACGCTGTCCCATGATGGCATCTTGAGTGTAGAGGCTCCCCGAACTGGGGGGGAAGTGGAGGCCAGAATCAAGGATGTGAAAATAACTCACCAAGAACAGCCAGTGGCGATGGGAGAAAACCTGGATAAGGGGAAGGGACAGGCTGAGCCCTAAAGCATCCTGGGGCTGTGCTTCAGCTGGGGGGATATGTGATTGTGCCAGACCCCTATTTCTCACCACCGGTGCTTGGCTTTGGGGGAAGACCACTGCTGGAAAAGCGGTGGTGGAGTTGAAGAAAAAGAGTGCGGGGGTAGGGGGGCATACCTGAAGCCTTTTCCCAGTTCAAGCACTGCCCAGAAGAAGGTAGTACATGCTGCCATCGCTACTCTGTTATCTAGAAATAACAGGGGTCACCTCCTGCCATAAACTGCTGTGCTGTGTTGCTGTGGGCTGTTAACCAGCTGCTGTGTTCCACCCCAGAGGGGGCTGCATTTCAAAAGTGGGTGGAGTAATCCAGTGCATAGTTTTTAAACCTCTCACTAACATTTGTGGAGAGTTTTGGGGGTGGAAGGGCTGTAAGTATGTAAAACAACAATAGTTCTTAAAAGGAATGAGGAATAAATCTAGCTCTAATCTCGCATTTGCTTTGAATTTCAATTGCTCACATCATAGTTATTCTGCAGTGAAGAATCTGGACAATGCCTTAGCCTCTCTTGATGCAGTGAACCAGGAAATTGTTCTGGGCAGCATATTTTATGGCACCAGATTATTAAGAGTTCATTCAGAGTTCATCTGTGAAACCAATATCAGTGCCAACCCTGAGAATGACTAACCGCAGGGGATCACCCTTATGGCAGATGGGTGCACTTCGCGACCATTGTGCCAGTCCCCCTTGGATTCCCAGAATAGTTCTGATGCTATAGCCCAGGGGCGGCCGAATTTACTGGCCCTCCAAGCCGCATATGACAGTCTTCAGAAGTTTGAGAGCCAGGGCACATCTGCTGGGAGCCAGGGCTCAGGGCTTCAGCCCCACTCCTGCTGAAGCCCCCAGCCCCAGCAGGTGTGCCCTGCAGGGCTGAAGCCCCAAGACCCCTCCTTCCTGCTGGACAGAAGCCCCTACCCCCACCACCCCACTTCAAGGTAGAGGTCACGATCTCCCCCCCACCTCTGTCTGGTAGGCGAAGAATGGAGTGGGTGGGGGGCGTGTGAGTTGCACTTTAACAGTAAAAGAGCCGCACGTGGCTTGCGAGTCTACAGTTTGGTCACCCCTGCTATAGCCCTTGCAGGAAGTTTCAGGGATGTAATAGCTTCTGGTACGTAGGATGCCAGGGGATCATTGTCAAAAAAACACACTCATCTCCAGGGCTGGCTTTAGGGGTTCTGCTGACCTAGGCAACCTGGCCAATGCACTCCTATGCCCGACTTGCTTCAGTCCATGGGAAGTTTTGCCCATTCAGATAAAGTCCCATCCTGTATGCTTTGGGGGAAGTGAGCCGTGAGTGTTTCAAGGTCCTGTACAATGTTGAAGACACAGAGCTCAGTTCAACTGGCTCAGTGGAATTATATCAGGGATGAATCTGGCCCTAGGTCCCCCTTCCGTAACCAAGTCCTTGATCAACCCTCGATGCTACAGGCACTGTGGGAAAGTCCCCTTATTCTGATGATGTCAGAAGGGGGATTGTGTGTGTTATACAGTCTGCTGCAGCTACTGCCTGGGCTAGCTGTGGGGAGTCAACAGATGGCAAACTCATTCCTCTTCTGAGCCAATTAAGGCAGTGAGGTGCTGTGTCATTGACCAAATATGGGGTCTCTGGCACATCCTGATGTGGGGATATGAGTCCTTCCCTGGCGTGGCAGAGAGTGAAGGTTCCAAGACACCAACTGAGAGAGCTGGAGGATTCGTAAGTCCCTCCTTTGCATTCCTTCTTAGGGCCTGATTCTCAGTTACGCTAAGGCCCCAGTGCAGTGATCTGGAAAAATAAATGGGGCTAGAAATGGCACCCTATGAATTCCTCTGTGCGGAGGGACTTCAAGCAGGGCATAAGGACTGTTCCCATCTGCCAGGCAAGTCCAGAGTCTTGCTGGAATGCACTGGTTCCTAGAGTCATAGTGAGCTATGGGAATGAAATTCGGAGTGACCTTGAGGCTGCTATAACTTACAGTGGGCCCTCACCAGCCTCAGAATACAGGGAGTGCAAAGGTGGTAGCTTGCTAATCTATACCTGCTCCAAGTTCAGGGAGGGTCACTGAGAATCAGTTTTGGTTTTTATGGTTTAGGAACACCCATTCTCAGTGCAGTGGGGCTGGACGGTTGCTCACCAGTTCTGATCTGTAGCCCTGATTGTCATTGGCTGAGTATTGCTACTGTCTGCTGAATGGCCTACGTGATTTGGGTTGGGAGGGTCTCAGTCCAATTCCTGGTGAGCTGATCCTCCCATCCCAAAAACCAACCAGAACCAGTGGCACTAACTATCCACCTGGCTGTCACTCCCAGCCAGGCCACAGAAGCAATAATGAACCACGGACCTTGCCTTCACAGGTGCTCTCTCCAGGGCAGATTTGATGTGTATTGACAGGGAAGTGTGTGGGAAACTCACCCTGCTGCTTCCTTTGTGGTGGTACCTGCTTTATGTATAGAGGACTTTGATCCCTCGCCTTTCACTTCTCTCCGGGGAGTGGTGTGTAACAGGATTCGTGCTTGCATAGACAGGATGCTCTGGTGAAACTGCATGGGTGGAAAGCCTGCTGGAACAGTTCACAGGATCACAGCTGTTTGATGATCTCAGGGGACTCAGATTAACGCTGGACAATCTGTGTCTAATTCCTTTTTCTTTCATTTCTTCTCTGCTGAGATGGTGGAGCCCTCTGGTGAATCTGACCTGAGCCCTTCAGCCATAACGAGGCTTTTCCTTGGCTTAGATCCATCATCTTCAGTCCTAATGGCAAAAAGTAAAGGTCCCCTGCATTTAATGGAGATACCCACATCAGGGTATTTGGGTATGGCAAAGACCTATATTGGGTTAGGTACAATAAAGACATTAGTACAGAATGAAATCCTCATATACCATGGTGATGAGCATTGTATAAAACCCAAGACTGGTCGCCAGATGTACAAGGGCTTGTTAAAAACCATGACCAGTGCAGAGGGTATTTACTGTATACTTTCCACGCCAGTCAGTTTAAAAGAGAAATATCATGAAGCCCTATTATTGAGGTGTTTTCTGACTTCTGGCTAGCCCCCAAGATTTGATGGCTCCTCCATTAAAAAAATAATTTTATCTTCTGCAATTTTAGTTTAAACGCAGTTTCCACAGCTCTAGAAAAAGAAACCTCACAACTCCCCCATCTGGGGGGGGGGGGGAGGTAAGCAAGGTGGGTAAGCAACAAAACCTCACAATGCCATCCCACCAGAATGACAGGGGAAGCCTCTGTAGTGACCTGAGAATCTAGTGACCTCCATTAACAGGGAAGCAGAATGAAACCCACAAATTGTCTCTGATGCAGCATAAAGTGCAGGTTGCACAGAGTGAAGCAGCTCTGTGATAAAAGGGGCTTTGCTCTAATGGGGCTGGGTTGCATTTTCACTAGAGGTGGAACCAATTCTCCTACCAAAGGAGAAGTTACTGAAAAAGCTAATTTTTTGTACACACAATGCTAGATTGTTCTGTGTCTGCAGAATGACTGGGGCACCAAGGTGTTACCGCAGTACAAATAATAAATACAACAATAATAATGGATAATTCTGTTCCCCCTCTCTCTTTTAGTCTTTTCTAGCTCTAATGGACAGGATTTAGTTCTCTGTTTCTGGGTGCCAGCAGCCCTCTCCAATGCCAATTTCACTCCTGGTTACAAAGCCAGATTCCATTCCAAGTGTCTCAGACCATGCTAAAACAACTGCCCTGAGCGCTGATGCTGGGAGGTAAGGCTGACACTGACTGGTGTGAGGCAGCTGATCATGTCTGTGGACTCTTGTTACCTAAGCACAAAATAGCACAATCGCATTGCTAAGCTTGAGTGCCGGAACCCAGGCTCCCTTTTATTCCTGCAGACAGAGGATAAAAAGGGAACGCGGAGTGGCAGCCAAATGCTTCCTGGAGCTGCCAATGTTTTCAATGGCTTTCTGTTTCTCTGGTGGAACTCAAACCAACAGCCCCAGTGTTTGTCCAGAGGGGCTGATGGAAGCAGATTCTCAACCAGGTTTTTTTGTTTTTCCATAAGGCAACAAAGCCTGAGTTAACTCTGAAATAAAAACAGACTCGCTGACTAAACAAACAGAAGGATCAGTGTCTGTGGCGTGCTCAGAGACCCACAAAGTCTGTGACTGCTGACAAGAGATGAGCAAGCAGCTGAGTGCTACTCAGCCACTGGGACATTGGTCGCCTCAGAAAACAGCCATGCTGGGCTTCAGGATTCAGTCTGGTTTTCCTGCTTTCACCAGTCAGATATCAGATTGAATTAGATTGCAAGTGTAACTAGCTGGTTCTTTAGTTCAATGTGTGGAGACTCCTGCTTTGAGTTCTGGAGGACCCTAGTCAGTTCTTGGGGAGTAAGCCAAGGTAGTGGGCATTACACATGCTCCACAGGACAGGGGCCTTCTCTCTGCTGTAAGGCATTAAGCACCCCTCTGCATGTCATCAGATAATAAAACCTGTAAATGGTAGTGTACGCTTTGGGAAGAGGGACAGAGTTATTTCCTGATAAAGCCCAGGAACCGTGTGGTGTGGGCAGTGGCTGAACCAAAGAGGAGAATTCTGTTCTGGATAGGTTCTTCTACCACGCTCATCACTGTAGAATCTACAAAAAAAACGAGGAGTCTGGTGACACCTTAAAGACTAACAGATTTATTTGGGCATAAGCTTGGGCATAAGTGGGTAAAAAACCCCACTTCTTCAGATGCATAGAGTGAAAATTACAGATGCAGGAATAAATATATCAGTACATCAGTATATTTATACCTGCATCTGTAATTTTCACTCCATGCGTCTGAAGAAGTGGGGTTTTTTACCACGAAAGCTTATGCCCAAATAAATCTGTTAGTCTTTAAGGTGCCACCGGACTCTTCATTGTTTTTGTGGATACAGACTAACACGGCTACCCCTCTGATACTGTAGTATCTGAGCACCTTTGTGTAGTGCCTTAGGAGTGAACCCGCAAAGGCTGCATATGTTACAATAGTTAAATGCAATTATTATTCAAACATATTCAATTGTCAGTTACAACCCACAAACTCAGGGCTGGGCCTTTGAGTGCAGATAATTCCCACAACAGGGTTATGTTAAGATAAGAGCATTTATTATTAGTTGTCATTTCTAGTGCAGAAGAACCTAGTGAGCAGGGCCCTGCTGTGCTAGCTGCTGTCACATACATAGCATGAGACAGCCCCTGCCCGGAAGAGCTTTATAATCTAAGTAGACAAGACAGGTGAAGGAGGTAGTTTTATCTGCATGTGAAAGATGGGTAACTGAGGCCCAGATCTGTAAAGGTATTTAGACTCCTAACTTCCACAGCAATCAGTGGGAGTTAGGAGCCTAAATACCTTTGTGGATTTGGGCCAGAGAGGCTAAAGGCCCCATTTTTAAAGGTATTTAGGAGGTTAATGAAGCAAAGAGGTGCGTAGCAGGATTCTAAAGTGCCGAGATGCTTAATTCCTATAGGAGGGGCTTTTGAAGATTCCACTAGGCACTTTAGGCACCTAGATACCTTCAAAAATCTGTCCAAAGTCTTGTCCAAAGTCACACAAGGAGCCTGTGATAGAGGCAGAAAGTTGAAGCCAGGTTCCGTGAGACCCAGTCCACTGCCTTAGCCACAAGACCAATCTTCCCTAATGTTTAGCATCCCCCTGGACAAAGCCTCTCTAGCTTACTCCCTTGGTAACACCAGTCTTTGTTTTAATGCTACCCATTTTTCTGACATTCTGTCTGAGATGAGGACGATCAGAGCACGAAAAGCCCTGGCAGCTCCCTTCCTTTTGGGGAAGAGCTAGCCTGGAATTGCTCATCACATTCAGGGAGATTTAAAATCCCCTGTCTCCGATCTTTTGTCCCCGTCCACCACCCCCCTAACTGCTCAGCATGGACTTTTCTGGGATGTGCCGATTCCCTGATATCATTGGGGCTCGGCGCACACTGGGAGTACAGAATATCAGAGATGAGATTTGTCCTGTTGGCTCAAACAGGAGAATTTCCACCCAAGGGTTCAGGCTGGAGACCTGATTCTAGCTCCCCATTTGCCAGGGAGAGCTGAGCGTGGGGCTGGCAGGAGCAGCCGCCTCTGGAAATCCCTCCAGCAGATGGCACACACACAGTTTCGCTGCACTGATGGAGAGAAACCTGACACTGCCAGACACTCCCTTGGAGCTGCCAGGGGCTGAACAGGGAACCAGGAAATACAAGCTCTGCTCTCCCTGTGACTTCAGAAGAACATTTTCTGCTTCATGGAGGCAGGAGCGACATGGGCAACTCCTGCAGCTGTGCGGGACGCGGGTGAGTCCAGGCTTTGTAGGCGGTGGAGGGATCACACAGGGGAAAAGAGGCGAGGCTGGGGCGGCTGAGGGCGAAAGGTTTGGCTGACTTTGCCAACGGTGTGGAAGAGCGAGTGCGCTGTCCGGCTCTGAGTGCCTGCTCAGGGGCAGGCCTGTGCCACAGGCAGAGTGCGAGCAGTTGCAGAGCGAGCAGTGGGCAGGGGGGCGAATGCCACAGGAGGCCAACAGAGAGGCAAGGTGGGCGAGGTAATGTCGTTTACTGCACCAGCTTCTGCTGGCCAGAGGGGCGCGCTTTCGAGCTGGCACAGGGGAGGGGAGACTCGCGCTCCCTGAATCTGGCACAGGGAGCTGGGGGTCGGGAGGTGCTTGGGTCACTGTCACCTCTCTCCTGCGCTGAGGTTGATTCCTCTCCAGACACAGTTTACAGCGGCCAGGGGCAGGCCTAACTCATGCCTGGCTGCTGCTACTACCCCTCCAGGTCATTCCGGCGGCCGGGAATAGGGCGTAGGCAGGCTCTGGCCACACTCCCTGCTGCAGTGCTGCACCTCCCCAAGCCTCCCTGCACTCAGGGGCCACTCTGCACGGGATGGACGCTCCGGGCAGATTGGTGTTGCCTTTACTCTGGCGGGGCCGGCATAAAGGTACTGCGGATCAGCTCCTCTGAGTCCAGCTTTCTGCATCTCCTACCCCTATCTGCTGCCTGCCGCTCTGTCTCCAAGCTCCAAGCCGCGAGGGTTTTATTTCCAGTCAGGAAATCCAGAAAGTGGCCCTGGGCACATTTGCAGATGTTGTTCCTGCTTGATCCCTCCAGGCTCATGTGGGGCCCAGCCCCGTCCTGCCTACTGAAAAGGCATACGATAAACCGCTGTTTGGTGCCAAGTGGCAATATTTGCTGGCCTGGGTGTGAGTCCATGACAGGGAAAATCTGGCCAAGGTGAAAGGGAATTATGGGAAGCCAAACCTCTGGCTGGGTGGAGTGCGGGGGTGCGGGTGTCATAATATATAAATATATAGTTTTGTTTTTATTTTGTAATATTACATATGTGAAAATATTTGAAAAGTAACGGAGGAGGAGAAGGACTTTGGAGTATTGGTTGATCATAGGATGACTATGAGCTGCCAATGTGAGATGGCTGTGAAAAAAGCTAATGCGGTCTTGGGATGCATCAGGAGAGGTATTTCCAGTAGGGATAAGGAGGTTTTAGTACTGTTATACAAGGCACCGGGGAGACCTCACCTGGAATACTGTGTGCAGTTCTGGTCTCCCATGTTTAAGAAGGATGAATTCAAACTGGAACAGGTACAGAGAAGGGCTACTAGGATGATCCGAGGAATGGAAAACTTGTCTTATGAAAGGAGACTCAAGGAGCTTGGCTTGTTTAGCCTAAGTACAAGAAGGTTGAGGGGAGATAGGATTGCTCTCTATAAATATATCAGAGGGATAAATACCGGAGAGGGGGAGGAATTATTTAAGCTCAGTACCAATGTGGACACAAGAACAAATGGATATAAACTGGCCACCGGGAAGTTTAGACTTGAAATTAGACGAAGGTTTCTAACCATCAGAGGAGTGAAGTTTTGGAATAGCCTTCCAAGGGAAGCAGTGGGGGCAAAAGATCTATCTGGCTTTAAGATTAAACTCAATAAGTTTATGGAGGAGATGGTATGATGGGATAACATGGTTTTGGTAATTAAATATTCATGGTAAATAGGCCTAATGGCCTGTGATGGGGTGGGATCTGAGTTACCCAGGAAAGAATTTTCTGTAGTATCTGGCTGGTGAATCTTGCCCATATGCTCAGGGTTTAGCTGATTGCTATATTAGGGGTCGGGAAGGAATTTTCCTCCAGGGCAGATTGGGAGAGGCCCTGGAGGTTTTTCACCTTCCTCTGTAGCATGGGGCACGGGTTACTTGCTGGAGGATTCTCTGCTCCTTGAAGTCTTTAAACCACGATTTGAGGACTTCAATAGCTCAGACATAGGTGAGAGGTTTTTCGCAGGAGTGGGTGGATGAAATTCTGTGGCCTGCGTTGTGCAGGAGGTCAGACTAGATGATCATAATGGTCCCTTCTGACCTTAGTATCTATGAATCTATGAAATATTTAAAAGACACACAGCATCGCTTATTGACTGGAACTGGGAATCAGGACTCCTGGGTTCATTTCCTGGCTTGGGGAATGGCATGTAGGTTATTGGTTAGAGCATGGTGGGGACTGGGAGTCAGGATGGAATGCAAGAATCTGTACCTGCCTGTGGAGTGGGAGCTAGGGGTAGGCTAGGAATCAGGGCGTGTGACTCTGTTACTTAACATTGCTCAGGTACCCATGGTGGGTGTTGGCTTCTCCCCTTGCCAAGGGCTCATTACAACCCCGCATCTCCATTACAATCTCTCCATCTCCTGCCCTGAGGGTTTCTCCACCATCCTTTGCTATCTGTTAATGTTCGTGAATTGCCTGAAGAATGAAGGGTCATGCTCTGCTGTAGTCCCTCCCAGGTGAACTGGGAGTCTGCAGGGAGGCTAGGGACTCCTGAGGATAAAGAAGATCGTTATCATTGTAATTTCTGTATCCAATTTGCAAATTAATTCCAATTCAGCAGTCTCTCCTTGGAGTCTGTTTTCGAAGTTTTTTTGTTGAAGGATAATCACTTTTAGATCAGAAATCGAGTGACCAGAGAGACTGAAGTGTTTTCCAGCTGGTTTATGAATGTTATAATTCTTGACATCTGATTTGTGTCCATTTATTCTTTTACGTAGAGACTGTCCAGTTTGACCAATGTACATGGCAGAGGGGCATTGCTGGCACATGATGGCATATATCACATTGGTAGATGTGCAGGTGAACGAGCCTCTGATAGTGTGGCTGATGTGATTAGGCCCTATGATGGTGTCCCCTGAATAGATATATGGGCACAGTTGGCAACGGGCTTTGTTGCAAGGATAGGTTCCTGGGTTAGTGGTTCTGTTGTGTGGTGTGTGGTTGCTGGTAAGTATTTGCTTCAGGTTGGGGGGCTATCTGTAGGCAAGGACTGGCCCGTCTCCCAAGATTTGTGAGAGTAATGGGTCGTCCTTCAGGATAGGTTGTAGATCCTTGATAATGCGTTGGAGAGATTTTAGTTGGGGGCTGAAGGTGACGGCTAGTGGCGCTCTGTTATTTTCTTTGTTGGGCCTGTCCTGTAGTAGGTGACTTCTGGGTACTCTTCTGGCTCTGTCAATCTGTTTCTTCACTTCAGCAGGTGGGTATTGTAGTTGTAAGAATGCTTGATAGAGATCTTGTAGGTGTTTGTCTCTGTCTGAGGGGTTGGAGCAAATGCGGTTGTATCGCAGAGCTTGGCTGTAGACAATGGATCGTGTGGTGTGGTCTGGGTGAAAGCTGGAGGCATGTAGGTAGGAATAGTGGTCAGTAGGTTTCCGGTATAGGGTGTTTATGTGACCATCGCTTATTAGCACTGTAGTGTCCAGGAAGTGGATCTCTTGTGTGGACTGGTCCAGGCTGAGGTTGATGGTGGGATGGAAATTGTTGAAATCATGGTGGAATTCCTCAAGAGCTTCTTTGCCATGGGTCCAGATGATGAAGATGTCATCAACAGAGCGCAAGTAGAGTAGGGGCATTAGGGGACGAGAGCTGAGGAAGCGTTGTTCTAAGTCAGCCATAAAAATGTTGGCATACTGTGGGGCCATGCGGGTACCCATAGCAGTGCCGCCGATTTGAAGGTATACATTGTCCCCAAATGTGAAATAGTTATGGGTAAGGACAAAAGTCACAAAGTTCAGCCACCAGGTTTGCTGTGACATTATCGGGGATACTGTTCCTGACGGCTTGTAGTCCATCTTTATGTGGAATGTTGGTGTAGAGGGCTTCTACATCCATAGTGGCCAGGATGGTGTTTTCAGGAAGATCACCGATGGATTGTAGTTTCCTCAGGAAGTCAGTGGTGTCTCGAAGATAGCTGGGAGTGCTGGTAGCGTAGGGCCTGAGGAGGTAGCACCTAGAGCTGCCACCTGAGATCAGGGCTCCATTGTCATAAGCATGGTACACACGTGGTGAGAGATCACTAGCGAGAGCTTTGTGAAAAGTCATTTAAGTTTCCTGAGAATGACAGCAAGCTAGGAATGATCCAGGGAACAAAGGGTCCCAAGTTTCCTTCCTGCTTCAGTTTTATGTTGGTGCCTTTTGGTCTGTCCTAAGCTGATGCCACCCTCTCATTGGTAAGGTCCTTGTGTGGTGGAGAGTGCTCTGGCTTAAAGACTCCTGGAAGCCGTGATCTGTCTTTTGCCCTCTGCTACCATGCGTGCGTGACCTGTGAATTAAGAGCAAACATCTACCTTAAAGGCTGCATCAGGGAGAAAGAAGTAGAGAAGTGCTTTCCTCCTGAGAGTCTACAAAGAATGGGTTTCAGAGTAACAGCCGTGTTAGTCTGTATTCGCAAAAAGAAAAGGAGTACTTGTGGCACCTTAGAGACGAACCAATTTATTTGAGCATAAGCTTTCGTGAGCTACAGCTCACTTCATCGGATGCGATGAAGTGAGCTGTAGCTCACGAAAGCTTATGCTCAAATAAATTGGTTCGTCTCTAAGGTGCCACAAGTACTCCTTTTCTTTTTACAAAGAATGGGGGGAAAGACACAGCAAAGGGGAGACCTCCAGTTCCACATTCCGACCGGTCACACCCTGCATGGCTGGTTTGAAGTGGCTGCTAACTGCAGCGGTAAGCTAGGTAACAGGGGCTTGACTCGCGGGTCTGCAGAGGAAAGAGAGCAGGAAAAGAATGGGCTCCATATAATCTCTGCAGCAGTGGGTCAGATGTGGCTTTGACTTAACTGCCAAATAATATTACCTAGCTTTTCTATAGCACTTTTCATCAGTGGCTCTCAAAGCTCTGCACAATCTTTAATGTAGTTATCCTCACTGCACTGCTGGAAGCAGGGAAATATTATTGTACTTGTCTTCATTTTTATAGATAGGAAAAGTGACTTTGGCAAGGCTCACCCAGGAAGTCTGTAGCAGAGCAGGGAATTGAACACAGGCTCTCCCAAGGCCTAGGTTAGTGCTCTAATTATTGTGGACAATCCTGCCTGTCATCCAAGAAGAAGTGTGTTTTTATTGCAAGTTATCTGGCTGTAAAAAAGCCTCCACACACCGTTTTTGCCCTGCTAACCATCAGTATCACTTTCTTTGACATTTAAGTATCTTATTTTAGTTTTGCTATTTCAGAGTGTGTAAATTGCTGTTATTCCTATATATTATGTGCCTGGGCAGCACCCTAGGTGCCTCAGCAGAGAGCAGGGCTTTTTAAATAAAGGCTGAGGTTTTCAAAGGGACCTAAGGGAGTTAGGCACCCAACGCATTTGAAAATCCTATCCTAAATCGTTATTATTAACACAGACAACCTTGGGAATGGAGAATAGGTGGCAAGAAATTCAAATGGTTTCTGGAGTCTAAGAAATCATTTTTAAAAAGAACCATTAGGGCAAAAATATTAATTGAAAAAAAAAGTTTTACCTAACATCTGGACACATCTGGGGAGTGTTTCCACTGGGACTGTGTCCCCGCCTAGGCCAGTGACTCTCAATCTTTTCAGTCTGCTATACCCCTTTCAGGAGTTTGATTTGTCTTGCATATCCCCATGTTTCACTTAAAAACTAACTTGCTTACAAAATCAGACATAAAAAAACAAAAGTGTCACAGCACACTATTACTGACAAATTCCTGACTTTCTTTTTACCATATTATTATAAAATAAATCAATTGGAATATAAATATTATACTTACATTTCAGTGTATCATATATAAAGTAGAATAAACAAGTCATTGTCTGTATGGAATTTTAGTTCGTACTGACTTCGCCAGTGCTTTTTCTGTAGCCTGTTGTCAAATAGGCAATTATCTAGAGGAGTTGATATACCCCCTGGAAGACCTCTGCGTACCCCACGGGGTACATGTACCCCTGGTTGAAGCACTGCCCTAGGCCACATACTCCTTAATTTCTCATTGAAGGAAGGAAACATTCAGCATCATATTATTCTCTGCAAACAAGGATGTGCAGATCCTCTTGAACGTTGCTATTTTCTCAAGATCTGTTAAATGCAATGAATAGGGAAAAAAGGGAATATTGGAGTCATAAGGTGTTTGAGCCTGTGATGGGGCAGTGGGGGCATCACACAACAGAGAGAGAGTTGATCGGTGGGGTGTGTGATGGGCAGTAGGTGGAGATGTGTGATGGGTTTTAGGATGGGGGGGCTGTAGAAGCAGATTTGTGTGTGAGTGAGACGGGGTACAGCGCAGAAGTCTGTGTGAGGTACTGAAGCAGGTCTGTGCCTGTGTGATGGGGTGTAGGATCCTGGTTGTTGACGGGGTGGGGTGTAGGAGCAGGTGTGTATCCTTGGGGTGGGGGATGTAGGTGTGTGTGCATGCAGGGGGTGCAGGCCCAGATGGGCATGTGACGGAGTATGATTTGGGCTGAACATTTATGGTCTCATTTTGAATAGAGATGTGGAGAGCTGTGCCCTGTTCTTGCCTCCCTTGCCTTGTCCATTCTAATTACAGCAGATCTGAGGTGGGGAGATGGTGTCCCTGGGATTAGCCTGCAGACATCCTCAGAATAACACCAGGCTGCAGACTGGCTGGTAAACTCCATCCACAAAGGAAGGCGAGCAGAACAGGTGAAAGCAGCTTGGAAAGTTGATCCTGAGCCCTGCATCTCAGGGAACTGGCCAGGGACTCTGCTGATTATATTTAAAGTTGAGCTATTTTAATTCCACTGCATGACCTTCCTGCACACTGCAAAGGATCAACCGACTCCAGAGCCCAGGAGCTGGGCAGGGCACCTCATAAGAGTCAGTGAACTGGAGCTGCTCCCCTTTTGGGAGGGCATGGGGAGCTGACAGGGCGGTGAAGGAAACATTTCAAAACCCAACAGTGTTGCTCAGAGCAGCAGCCCTTTTCCACAGGTTAAACTCCAGCCTTGTCTTGGAGGGAGCTCGGCATCTTCTTGTTTGTGCTAACAGCATCTTCAGTGAGCTCAGCACAGCTCTTGCCACAAGGTTCAGCCACTGCTGTGCTGGTCACATACCCGGGGCCTGGCCGGAGGAGGGGGATGAACTGGAGTGCAACAGTGACAGCAGCAGGGCTAGGTATTAATAATAATAACCCATCTTGTTTCCATAGTGCCTTTCAGCCCACACGGCGCCTGAGCTGTTTGCAGACGATGGGTCAAACTCAGCCCCAGTGTCACTGAGTGCAACCCCACTGATTTCAGTGGGAACTGCCTTTCGTCTGCCTTCACTGATTTTGCCTCCCTGTGCCCCAGCAGAAAGATGGTTAATCACTACTGCCCATTATTAAAACCTCTTAGTGCGTAACCCCCTTCCTTCCTTCATATGGTTGTTACAGAACCAAAGGCCATTAATGTCCTTCCATCCCCGGATCTTTAAAGCTGGAAAGCACAGAGCTCCTTCAGGTACTGCACTGCCCCTGGGCATGGCTGCAGTGGGTAATGCAAACACTGTGGGGCACACAAAGCCATCTGCTCCTTGGATACTCTCCAGTGATTCTCTCCCTTTCCCTTAAAAGTGCTAACTCCATGTTTCCAGCCCCAGCCCCTGTGTTGCAGCAGAGACACCGCCCAGCTCTGGGAGCCTCCAAGGTCTAGCACGCTGGACATAGTCCAGGGCTGGATGTACGTGCTAGCATGTTACTAGCCATATAAGGATTGGCACCTGCTTTCCTCTGGTCCTTCTAGCTTTATGGAATGATAACATTTGCTTCATGCATCTGGCTCAGACTGTGACACATATCTGCACAGAGAGACAGAGTGTGCTCCTGGGGCCATATTCAGACCCAGTGAAACTCTGCTAAAGTCAGTCATGTTCCACTAGGGATGAATTTGGCCCTTGTTCATTGCACTACTGGGATGTCTTTCTCTCTGGTATGGGGGAGTGAGGGCAGGATTTGTCTCAGCGTCTGTGGAGCGCACAGCTTTGTTTGCTCTGGTTCTGTTTAGTCCAAAGACTTGCAGAAAGGGGGAAATTACCTGGGATCCTTCAGAAGTGTATGTTCCATAGGCGCCTGTTTCTTGAATCAGGGAGGAGCTGCAATCAGGTTTGGAGCCGTCAGGGCAGCAAACTAGCCCCTGGCCCCAGGAGAAAAGGTTTTGTGACAATCCTAGAGTATCCTCAGCACTCAGAGCCTTTGATCTCATAGCAGTTCAATCAAAACGGTTCTCGCTCATTCTTGGGGGTATACTGGACTGTCCAAGTAGCAGTGGGAGGTGGGTACGTGTTTGAGGGTATCTGTAGGGTACAGATGATGTGGCACCAGGCTCCACCAAAGATCTCTCCCCCCACAAAGGCAGAACGCAGGTTTGAGGTGCACAAATTTCCCCCTGGGGCCAATCGGTCCCACTGTGTCTATACTCTGAAGTCCTGCTGTGGGGCAGTGAACAAGGCCCTTGGCTAGACCCTGCTTCTCTCGGTGTGACTGCTGTGTCTCTCCCCAGCTGCTAGGGCTTCCTGTGGAAAGCAGGGTGTACGCACAGCAGGTCGCGGAGCTGTTAAGTCTGGAAGGGTGCCCAGCAGGCCCTGGCATTTCTAACCCTTCCACAAAAATGGAGTTGTTAGACTCAGGTATCTTAGCAACTGGGACTCCTTGTCATTCTCCTCTCTTTGTTTCTCTTGCTGCAGCTCTCAACAGTGTTACCATGGTACCATTACAGCTCATAAAGGTATTACCACAGCACAGTGTCGCTCCAAGTCACAGTGGCATCCCCACAGTATTGCCCCATCTCTGGGCCGTGTTGCCGTGGCATCAGGCCTGCTCTGGGCCATATCATTGTGATGTCTCCTAAGCTCTGGGCTGTGTTGCTATGGTGTCATTATGGCTTTGGGCTGTGTTGCCCCAGTGTCACCCCATCTCTGGGCTGTGTTGCTGCAGTCTTGCTGTGCCGTTGTGGTGTCACTAAGGTGTTACTTAAGAGTTTGGGCTCTTTTCTGTAGCATGTAGTTGTATTTTTTAAATAGCAGAACCTAATCAGGGTCTCCTGCTCCTCCGGCCAGTCAGGAACCAGCTTCTCCACACAAGTAGAGATGTTATGATCTCATAGAATCACAGAATATCAGGGTTGGAAGGGACCTCAGGAGGTCAGGAAGGGGGCACAGCCCAGTGAGTTCTCTGCAGAAGCTCCTTTCTGAGTGGCTGTCATTGCAAATGAGACTTCGTCTGCCATTCCATTTGGGCCACCCACAGATGGCACGTCTTTGCACGTTAGGGGTGATAGTCCCATAGATCTGTTTGTGTTATACCTATCCTAACAAGAGACAATTCCTGGCCCTTGGAAATGGGGAGAGAGTGCAGCAAAGGCAGAGATGGCTGGTCACACAGGCAAACTATGGAGCTAGGTGTTTGGCTTGACGTGTTAGTCACCATCAGTGCTTTAGTTCAGTTCCGTGGATCTGTGTGGATTAGACAGTTGTGAGGCTCAAAACTTGCCTCCCTGTTCTGTGCGGGGACAGAGAGTCAGGTGGCAGAGGGACGATACACAAGAGTGACCAGCACTTACCCTTGACACGTGCACCCAAAAATCTCAGATCTACATCTGGCGTCCCCTGGAGGAGCCCCTCTTTACCCAGGACACAGGGACAGTGGGAGTCCGTGTCATCACTTCATGCAGGCATTTCCCATCCAGGGAAAGGTGCTTCTCCAAGGTTTTATGGTGGGGCACAACCCATTGAGTTCCTGCACCTCCTGGAGAACCTCAAGCCCATCAGTTAGTGGGAGATGTGTGCACAGAATCCAAGGGACCATTGTGTTCACATTGACCACTGCAGGCATCGCAGGATATCCAAAGTATAATTCCCTGAGTCAGGAGAACTGGCAGAGATGCCTCATCAGAACCACTCTCAGGAGAGCTGGGGTCATATCCTCATTAGATCACAATAGAGAAGGAATTTGGTGGGTCTCAAACAACCTAAGGGAACACTAGGAAGCAGAATTCATTTAGCTTTACAGACTTGGCCCTTTTTGAAATCCTTCTGTCTTGCAGGGTGAATTCCACTGAGTACCATTAAGTTTCTGTAAAAAACATAACTTCTTCTGTACAGGGAAGTAAGGGTCAAGACTAAAACTCGAGAACTCCAGTCTGGGCTTCTCCCATGGCTGCCTCAGGTGAGCAATTCTGAACAGGAGTCCTATAATGAAAGGGCTGTCTCAGACCCTGCAGTCTTGTGGGTAATTTCAGTAACACTTTCCACTGGACAGCTCCTAGGGAATTGCAACTGGGAGAGTCTTGCTTGGGCTCAATGGCTCTTAGGGCTTGTCTACACAACTAGTTAGTGTGCAACAAGCTGGAGTAGCCTGCTGCATGCTAAGTGGCCATGTGGACCCTGCTGCTGAGCACTGAAAGTTCCCTAATGCCCATTGACTTACTTCCAGGGAGCTTTCAAGTTTCTTTCACGTTGTTCCCAAACGCAGTGTCTGGGCGACGTGTGTGTTTGTACATGTGCATGCAATGACAATAGGAGAGACTCAGGCCTTGCAGTGTTAACATGCCTCTCTTTCTGATTTCAGGAGATGTCCTTCACCTTTTAAAAGAAAAAAAGAAAAGCACGGTAAGGGTTTGTGAAACATCTGTGGAGAACAGTGACAGAGTCCCACAGGTTTGTGGCTTCCACTCAGAACAGCTACAAATCTGGATTCTCATCCAAACTCCAGAGGCCCCATCCCTTCCAATGGTCTGTATGCCAAGTTTCCCTCCCTATGAAGCTGTGCTGAGACTGGACACAAGCCAACACTGAGACCTGCAGGAACCACCTGATCAGTGGAACACAAGTTGAATAGAATTTGTTGCCAAAACAGAGAGGAAATTTCCTTGCCTGATGCACCCTCCTAAAGCAGGGAAGTGTATGTGCTATGGGGTTGGCACATGGGGGGAATGGGCATATGAGGAAGGAGAATGACCAGGGGACAGACAGAAGTGCCAAACTCTGGCCTTGGGGCAGCAGAGTTCCCATAGCCCCTGAAAGATACATTTTCTCCTGTTTTTTTTTTTACTTCAGCGGGCCTCTGGAGTTGCGACCTGTTGTGGTGCCTAAACTGGCAACATGGCAAACACAAGGAAAGTCTGACAAACACCAAGAATAAAACATAATGCCCAGTGCAGCTAAGAAACCTTTGAAAGCCAGGCAGGGCATGATCCTGCCCCATTGACATCAATGGGAGCTTTACCATTGACTTCAATGGGTGCAGAATTCAGTCCCCAATGCACTGTTATTCCTTATTATCACTGTTTCTCGTAGACAGAGTTAATGTACTTTCTAACAGGATGCACACCTGAACAAAGTTCTCAAGGGAGAGGGTGTGTCCATGCTAGTGTAGATACCATACCAAAGGGGTGTGTGTGTTATAAATATGATTCAAAGAGAGACACAGCTTTTGGGTTTGGGAATTTGTTATTGTGCCTTTTGGTAAATAGCCACATTTGTGCTAAATTACCCACGAAACAATTCCAACTGGACCATGACAGCACAGTGTTAGGGCTGTGTGAAGCTGGTCATAAAGGATTTGTGTGTTCCTCCTAGTCTTTCGTCTGAAGTGCCTTAGGAATGTTGTAGAATTTTGTGAGGGAGCTTCTGAAAATTCTAAATATGTTTTCAATGGCTAAATCTCATGCCAAAAAGGACTTAAATGGCTGTCTTGCTGCAAACTAAAGGGTGTGTGAGCGCCCTCAGCTGGCTGTGCAGGCACCTGCAGCTTAGCACTCCTCTAGAGCTGCGAACATCAGCTAGGAGCACAGAGAAATAAACAAACCAACAGACCTAGAACCAACCCCTGCAAAACACGTTTGCCGAACAGTGAAGGACAAAATGGGTACAGACAAACAGTGGATCTGAGATGCTCAGAGGGCCTGACGCTGTCTGTGGTATGTACCTCCTACTAGGTCCTGCGTGGTCCACAGCATGTTGTCCTCTCTGGAAAGCTCATTTTCCAAAAAGAACAGACCTGGGCTTTCTTGTGTGAGGCATGCTCCAAAGACATGATTCAGTGGGGACTTCAACGGGGCTGGAAATTTGAAAAGGCCCCGTGGGGAGAGCCTGTGTGCTGACACCATTGCTATGATATGCATAAGAGGGAGCAAGATCCAGCAGTTAAATCACCCTGATTTTCCGGTGTTTCTTTTGCAGGCACTAGGGCAAAACAGATGAGCCAACAGCACCAGGATGACAGGAAGGTAAATGGCCCCTAAAGACATTTTCCTGAACAGACAAGTTGAAAATACAGTATTCAGCCTCTTAGGGTACATCTGCATTGGAACTGGGACAGCAAGCGTAGACTCACACAAGCTAGTTTTGATTGAGCTAGTTTAATAACAATAGCCACGTAGCGTCAGTGGCACAAGCTAGCCGCTCAAATACATACCTAGGATCCCGGGAAAGACTGTACTTGGGCGTCTGCACTTCTTTTTAACAAGCTAGCTCAATCGAAGCCAGCATGGGTCTGCCTGCACCTGCTGCAGTTGTGCTTCCTGATTGCTGTCTAGACACACCCTTACTTCCTGGGCTAGTGGGGCTGGGAGAGCTTTGGGAGCAGCATGCTCAACCCCGAGGGTAGTGCTCATGGCCAGGCTGGCAGGGACTGAGAATAGTTTGGAGACAGCATGTTCCGGTCTATGGGGAGCTGGCATCGCCTTTTGGCTGACGCGAGGTGCGATAAGTTTCAGAGTAGCAGCCGTGTTAGTCTGTATTCACAAAAAGAAAAGGAGGACTTGTGGCACCTTAGAGACTAACCAATTTATTTGAGCATAAGCTTTCGTGAGCTACAGCTCACTTCATCGGATGCATGAAGCATTCATCAGATGATGCATCCGATGAAGTGAGCTGTAACTCACGAAAGCTTATGCTCAAATAAATTGGTTAGTCTCTAAGGTGCCACAAGTACTCCTTTTCTTCTAGGTGCGATAAGGCAGTGGTGTCCAGCCTTCCTGTGAGCCCATAGTGTGGGATGGGGGGAAAGAATGGGGAGCTGATTCTCTAGTAATCTTTTTCCAGAAGGACCTAGAGGCCGCTCACATGTACGATGAAGTTGTGGAGTTTCCAGTCTATGCTACTGTGAACAAGCCCAGGAATATGAAGCGTGATGACAGCGTGCACTATGCAGATATCCAGGTGTTCACCAGGGCCCGGGAGCGCTCAGCCGAAGAGGTAAAGAACCTGCAAATTCAGAATGCGACAGAGTATGCCACCCTTAACTTCCCCCATCCCAGACTGAAATATGACAGCAGAAATGGAACCCTGGTGTAAGAGGTGCAGCAGCGTCCTCCAGCAAAAGTGTTTCACAGACCGAGATGCTGTAGATTCAAGCCTGCACCATGGACATACGGGTCTCTACCTGAGAATGTGCAGAGAAGCTGGATCCTCCAGTTGCATTTGGTTTTGAAGGACTCTAATATTTGTCATAACTGAATAAAACTTTTCACTGGGTTTTGCTGAGAAAATCCAATTTACCCCTTTAGAAACATCAGGGATGTTTCTGAGGATGGCAGGATGTCTCCTAGATGGTAAAGCTGCTCCCTGTCTAATGAAACCGTAGCCCAGTGCCATGGGGAGGTGGTTCATGTCATGGAAGGAGGATTAGCCCAGCACCATTATAGAGGCAGATCTGGAAACCCAGAACAAAGGATTAGATAAGTTAGAACAAGTGAAATGTTTGTCACTGGATTTTGTTTCAACATTAAGAAAACCCTGCAGCTGTTACAGAAAATGACAGGTGGGTGATACTGTGAGGAAATTGCCTGAACCATGTCACTCTATGCATGCCTCAAACACTAGCCCTTACACTTGGCATGCTTCAGACACTAACCCCGTACCATTTCCCCAATGAAGCAGTTTGTTCCCACCATGCACAGTGCTCTGCAATGCTAAAAGCCAGAATGCAGGGTCTAGACATGGCTATAAAGCGGCCCTTTCAGCAGTAGGACAGTTATAGATGTGGATCCTTGAAAGAGAATGAGAAGCTCTTAGCCATGATCTGAAATGAAAGCAACTAAAATTTACAAATTAACTTTTGAACAATAATTTAAAATCCTCTGCTAACACTTAAGGGCAGGTCACCAAGTCCTCAGACATGCTGGCAGTTTGCATGTAATGGGATTGGGGATGAATCATAGCCAACCTCAGATAGGGTTTAGGACCCTTTCTTCTTCTTCCTTCCTGTGTCATGGTAGCACACGGCGTCATAATCTCCCGTAGTACAGGGCTCATGCTATACACCCCCTCACCAATACACATTTGAGATTTTGTTTATAGATTAATAATATTGATTATTAATAATGTGGTTTAGCAACAATCCAGTGGGTTCCTGTATCCCTCCATGGCAGGGGTTAAACTATGGGCTGAATTTCCAACATTGTCACCTAAACTGGTTTCCAAACTTAAACCAGCACTTTACACTGTTAAATGAAACTTTGGGGCACCTACGTGCTCATCTGAGTGGCTCAATGCAGGATTTGGGACATGCTGGTCAAATACCAGTGTTTGAAAATGGGGAGTTTCATAAATTTTATAATCAAATTGCATTTTGCCGACAACAACTTGTCTTTATTAACTAAAGACCTGAGTGTGATCAGTATGAGTTACTGTTCACTCAACAAAGAAAAGAGGTACTAATATCTGTGTGTTACCATGGAGATATTTTTGGGACCAGTCTTGCAATCTTTTCGCCAAAATGGCTTTTGCTCACCTATGAAGTCCCACTGACTTCAGTGGGGGTGCTATTGCTATAGTCAGGTTTGCAGGAGAAAGCCCTATATTACTGTGAGGGCTAGTTCTTCTGAGTCCCTCCTAAAGCTCCAAGGATTCTCCCTTTTCTCCCCCAGATCCCCTCACTCTCCAGGCCCTGCATGATAACCCATCCTTCTGACCAAGGAGGAATGGATGGGCTTTGGACAGCGTGACTGTGTGGCACTGGGCACTCCCTCGTTACAAGGGAGTGGCTGAGTGCTTTGCCCCTGCTGGCCCAGTATTCAAGGGTAGAACTGGGGTCTGAAACCCAGATCTTGTGCATGCTAGACTGTGGGAGTAGCAAGCAACGGCAGCTTTTCATAGAATCACCAATATTAGAACTAGAAAAAGCCAATAGTTCACCATTATCTAATCCAACCCCCCTCAGCCAGTGCAGGATGAAATAAGTTTATTATATAGGTTTTATATAAACCTTATTAAATATAGATTGTCACTTACTGGGGAGCCTTCCTTTACAGCCATAACCTCCTTGGTAGAGTAACACAAGGCACAGGGCACTGCCCATCTGCCCGTCTGCTAATGGCAGAAATGGGTGGTCTCTTTTGACACCATGCACCCTTGGTGCTAAGTCCACCTAAAGCTAGTGGATAGACATGCAGAATGCTGGCAGCTGGATGGTTTGTCATTTAGTGGTGAAACTGGGCATGTACCTGCATCTCCAGCCAAAAATTAATGGGGCTCATTTGAGAACAAATTATGCTCTAGTTCTGAGTGAAGCAACCAGCTGCCGTGAAATGTGGTGCAAAGAATCTGTTTCTGATCTGAAGTTCTCTTCCCTGGAATGCAGAGCTGGGAATGGGAAACCGAACCTCACAAATAGAGCATAGGACAAATAATAAGGGCCAGATTCTGGTTTCAGTTACACTGGGGGAAATCCACAAGTCAATAGAGTTGGTCCAGATTGTAGTTGGTGTAAATAAGAACAGAGTCTGGCCCTAAGGAACTTGTTTTCTGGTCATGTCAGTTGATTCTATTGATCTGTGGATTAATTGAACCTCTGGCTCTTTTGTATTCTCTATTAGTGTCTGTTGCTGTTACCACTGTCTTTTAATGAGCTCTTCAACGCTTGGACTGGTATTTTATCTCAGATTTCCTGGGGAATTCTAGCTTTCATGCTTAGCTGGTACTCCATGTTGTTTCTAGAGGTACAGTGTATTTTAGAGATAATCAAATGCGCTGCATAGAAACAGAAATAATACAGTAATTTTGCCTGTTTAACAGGCCTCGAATAGATAAAATGTGAAAGTACATGTTTTGAAATGATTTCTCTGAACAACTTGTTTTTGCACTGAATGTTAACAGATTTTACAAACATCTTCTGTTTTCTGGGCTTGTTCAGCTTGAGTTAAATGAGTGTGAAATCAAATGTTCCTTTAATGTTTGAGGCTTAATTGTACTTTTAACTAATGAAATTGCACTTTTTAAATGGTCATTATGGTGATATGCGCCTCGTTCCTGTACTTATGCACGACACATATATAAAGCTACTCACATGCATACCTGGCAGATACAGGTTCATCAGTGCCATCAGGTATGAAAAGGAGATTTCTGACACTTTGTTATAAAAATAAATACTGTGTGAAGGAAAATTATTCTTGTTTACTTTCAGAAAATGTGAAGCCAATACTCATTTACAGTGAAATCTGTTTGTATGCTGAATCACTCTTATTTAGAAATGCTGGTCTATATAATAAACATACAATAACATGATTTACTAAAACACTAAAACAACATTTCTAAAATGTTGTCTTTAGGCACATTAAACAAACTATCTCTGTAGCACAGCAAGAGAATTTCTGCCCAATATCTGACTGAATTAAGTGTGATGTTATTAATTGCTGAGTTTGGGTCAGAAATGGCTAAGGAAGAATTTGTACAATCCCCCTCTGCCTTGCTGTCTGGCTCTGAGGCAAGACTCCTGGGTATCAGAAGCAGGGACTGCTGATTTTACAATTGGAAAATAAATATTTTTATAGCTAAGCTGGAAGTTGTGTTGTTGCTGGATCCTTGCCATTTGGGATGAGACATTTCTGTCACCCTGATACCCCAGCACCACCACCTGTATCCTCCCCAGATAAGCCCCAGCGGGGCTGCGGCAGGTGCCCAGAGCAGTGGCCCCCCGGTATTCAGTCCCCCCAGCCTCTCCTTCGGGGGAACCTGGATCCCCCCTGCCCTCCATCCTCTCCCCTAGGAAACCTTGCCCACCCCAGGACCCTGCCCCCCAAGGGATCCCGCCCGCCAGAGCTGGGGGCCCTGCCCTGCGCTCCCGCTCAGCACCGCCAGGGGGAGGTCGCGCCCGGCTCTCAGCCCGGGCGGGGGGAGCCGGCGAGGGCTCGGGGGCGGGGCGGCCCCGGCGGCGGCCTCCCGGCACCGCCCCCCGGTCTCCATGGCAGCGGGGACGCGCTGCCGGCGCCGGGAGCTGCGGGGCCTGGGCCGGGCCCGGGCTGCAGGTACGGGCCGGGCTCGGCCGGGGGCGGGGGGCGAAACAGGAGCCCGCGGGGCCCGGCCGGCGACCGGCTGCGGCGGCCCCAAAGGGCAGAGACCCCAGTGACCCCGCACCCCAGTTACCCCCCCGCGACCCCCCAGTGACCCCCCCAGCGACTTCCTGTGAGCCCACCCCCGTACCCCCAGTGACCCCCAATAGCCCCCAGCCCCCACATACACCCCCAGTGACCCCCCCAGCGACTTCCTGTGAGCCCACCCCCCACCCCCCGTACCCCCAGTGACCCCCAATAGCCCCCAGCCCCCACATACACCCCCAGTGACCCCCCCAGCGACTTCCTGTGAGCCCACCCCCCACCCCCGTACCCCCAGTGACCCCCAATAGCCCCCAGCCCCCACATACACCCCCAATGACCCCCCCAGCGACTTCCTGTGAGCCCACCCCCCACCCACTGTACCCCCAGTGACCCCCAATACCCCCAGCCCCCACATACACCCCCAGTGACCCCCCCAGCGACTTCCTGTGAGCCCACCCCCCACCCCCCGTACCCCCAGTGACCCCCAATAGCCCCCAGCCCCCACATACACCCCCAATGACCCCCCCAGCGACTTCCTGTGAGCCCACCCCCCACCCACTGTACCCCAGTGACCCCCAATAGCCCCCAGCTCCCACATACACCCCCAGTGACCCCCCCAGCGACTTCCTGTGAGCCCACCCCCCACCCACTGTACCCCCAGTGACCCCCAATAGCCCCCAGCCCCCACATACACCCCCAGTGACCCCCCCAGCGACTTCCTGTGAGCCCACCCCCCACCCCCCGTACCCCCAGTGACCCCCAATAGCCCCCAGCCCCCACATACACCCCCAATGACCCCCCCAGCGACTTCCTGTGAGCCCACCCCCCACCCACTGTACCCCCAGTGACCCCCAATAGCCCCCAGCCCCCACATACACCCCCAGTGACCCCCCCAGCGACTTCCTGTGAGCCCACCCCCCACCCACTGTACCCCCAGTGACCCCCAATAGCCCCCAGCCCCCACATACACCCCCAGTGACCCCCCCAGCGACTTCCTGTGAGCCCACCCCCCACCCACTGTACCCCAGTGACCCCCAATAGCCCCCAGCCCCCACATACACCCCCAGTGACCCCCCCAGCGACTTCCTGTGAGCCCACCCCCCACCCACTGTACCCCCAGTGACCCCCAATAGCCCCCAGCTCCCACATACACCCCCAGTGACCCCCCCAGCGACTTCCTGTGAGCCCACCCCCCACCCACTGTACCTCCTGTGACCCCCAATAGCCCCCAGCCCCCACATACACCCCCAGTGACCCCCCCCAGTGACTTCCTGTGAGCCCCCCCACTGTACCCCCAGTGACCCCCAATAGCCCCCAGCCCCCACATACACCCCCAGTGACCCCCCAGCGACTTCCTGTGAGCTCATCCCCACTCACCCCACCCACTGTACCCCCAGTGACCCCCCCAATAGCCCCCAGCCCCCACATACACCACCAGTGACCTCCCAGCGACTTCCTGTGAGCCCACCCCCCTCACCCCACCCACTGTACCCCCAGTGACCCCCAATAGCCCTCAGCCCCCACATACACCCCCAGGGACCCCCCAGCGACTTCCTGTGAGCCCACCCCCCCGTACCCCAGTGACCCCCCAATAGCCCCCAGCCACCACATACACTCCCAGTGACCCCCCAGCGACTTCCTGTGAGCCCACCCCCCTGTACCCCCAGTGACCCCCCAGCAACTTCCTGTGAGCTCATCCCCACTCACCCTAGCCCCCCACCCACTATACCCCCAGGGACCCTCCAGAGACTTCCTGCGATCTCATCCCCACTCACTCCAGCCCCCACCCACTATACCCCCAGTTTACCACCAGTGATCCCACTAGACCCTTTGACCCCACAGCCCCCACTCTCCAGCTCCCCCCCGGTGACTCCCAACCTTGTACCGGACATAACCAATGACACCCCAATCCCCCATACACCCAAGTAACCTCCCCAGCCCTCCACCATACTCCCAGTGATCTCCCCATCCCCTGCCCCTCCTGCTACGCACCCAGTGACCTCTGCACCACACACTAAGTATATAGTGACCATCCCAACTCTTTTGCACTGTCCAATACACACCCAGTGACACCCCAACTACCCACTGTACACCTAGTGTCCTCCCATCTCCATCTTCCCCATACACACGCAGTGACACTTCCATTTCCTGCCATACACCCAGTGATCTCCCATCCCCATTCCTCCTGATACACCCAGTGACACCCCAACTCCCCAGTGACCCTACATAGTTACACTCCCATTCTCCCAATAGACAGTGACACCCCTATCACACAACCAGGAACACCCCTCTCCTCCCACTACAAATTGGTACACCACTCTACCACATACACAAACACACACGCCCCCTTGCACACCCAGTGACATCCCCATACCACCACCTACAGTGGGATACGCCTAGTGTCCCATCACTCACCCAGTGTCACTCCTTACCACACACTCCACACGCACACCCAGTGACAGCTGACCCTATATCCAGGAACACCTTCCAGCATGCATACTGCCAGTGACACCATCCCATCCTCCACCACACATCCATATGACACACTCAGTGACACCCCTCTACCTTTCACACCCAGTGATACTTATCCCCCACCACACACCCAGTGTCATCCCCATCCCCTCACCATGTGTCCAAGGACATTTCCCTGTGCCCCAGATCACTGGGGAGATGATACCCCAGGGACAACAATATCTGCAACCCTCAGGGACATTCTCCTCCATAGCTCTGAATAATACTTCCCCAGTGAGGCCACCTGTACCTTCATTGTGGTCTAATTATGGATGGGGTGTTCCCCACCTCTCCTCCTTTCTGCTATGCAGGCTAAGCCTGAACCTTTGCAGCTTCTCCTCATACCTGGAGAGAGTCCAGCGAAGGGCAACAAAAATGATTAGGGGTCTAGAACACATGACTTATGAGGAGGGGCTGAGGGAGCTGGGATTGTTTAGCCTGCAGAAGAGAAGAATGAGGGGGATTTGATAGCTGCTTTCAACTACCTGAAAGGGGGTTCCAAAGAGGATGGCTCTAGACTGTTCTCAATGGTAGCAGATGACAGAACGAGGAGTAATGGTCTCAAGTTGCAGTGGGGGAGGTTTAGATTGGATATTAGGAAAAACTTTTTCACTAAGAGGGTGGTGAAACACTGGAATGCATTACCTAGGGAGGTGGTAGAATCTCCTTCCTTAGAGGTTTTTAAGGTCAGGCTTGACAAAGCCCTGGCTGGGATGATTTAACTGGGAATTGGTCCTGCTTCGAGCAGGGGGTTGGACTAGATGACCTTCAGGGGTCCCTTCCAACCCTGATATTCTATGATTCTATGACCTCCAACCTCTCACCGACCTCCTTTTCTGTCCTTGGACTTTCAGTCTCAGCCCTGTCTGCCTCAAAGGAGGCAACTCATATTCATCGTGATGTTATTGCCATCGAATTTGCTGTCATGAATCACGCGCCACAGTGGCAAGTGCGTTTGGAATGTTATTCCCCTGGAGGCCTGGGAGAAACCAAAGGGAAGGAAAGCAGGAGGTTTTAAAAAGTACCATAGGTATGTCAGCACATAGATGCTCTGTGGTGATGGGTGCTGGTGATGGGTGGGATTGGTAGGTTTCCTTGACCCAAAAGCCCCGGACAATGTGTATTTTGAACTGTGTTTTAAGAAGTAAAGAGGGTATCATAATTAAAGGAAGGAAACTATGGGCTGCTCTGCACTTAAAATTTAAGTTGATATAGCTATGTCACTCATGGGGTGTGAAAAATCCATACCCCTGAGTGCCGTAGCTATGCCAGCCTCACCCCCCTGTAGACTCAGCTAAGTTGACAGAAGAATGTGGCCTAGCTACTATCGCTTGGGGAGATGGTGTTCCTACAGTGATGGAAAAAACCCTTCCAATGGTGTGGGTCACATCTACGCTACAGAGTTATCTTGGCGTAGCTACAGTGCCATAATTGTGCCGGTATAGTCCTCGTAGTGTAGACATACCTGCCTAAACAAATGAAAATGTAAGCTGAATATCAGGAAACATTCCTTAACAGGCAGTGGAATAGTTTCCTAAAAGAAGTGACCCATTGCTTGGGTCATTTATAACTAGATCAGACAATGCCGTGGAGAATAGACTATAGGGAGTGGTACTGCTTTGGCTCCCACAGTCAGACTTCCTTCTGCTTGGCATATATAGCTCCTACTGAAGTTGGATGGCATTTCCTGCATGCACATGAAGGCTAAACGATCCTTTGTGAAATCTATATAGTATGAGCCAGTGTGACCAGTAGTCTCTATGTTACACATGTTTCGGAAGCATTCAATTCACTATATATACTTTACAAATGGTGGACAGAATACAAACCCAATATGTTCCAAGCTCAAGCAGCACCCTCACCTATGAGGGAAATTTCCTTCACTCTGGTCCCACAAAAACTTGCTGTTAACTCACTGTTTATTTCTGTAAATCACTGACACTAGAAGTACTAAGTACTGAAGCTGAAGTGTTGAAACCTGTATATTTGGAAGTACTGAGGCTTCAGAGTATAATTAAAGGCCTTATAGCAGTCACAGTGCATGGGTGCTTTAATTATTCTAGACAATTCTGGAAGGACCCACCACTTGCAGGATACATATTCATAAATGCTTTGGTTTTGCCTGTGAGGCAGACAGTTTGTTAGTTTTCCATTACCTGAGTCCCTAGCCCCTCGCAGGTGTTTGCTGCAGGGGATGGGAGGAGTGGGTTGCTTTCCCCTGAAAGTATTAGAGGTAGAATTTTTTTTCCTAAAAAGTTTGTTTTCCATGTGTTCAACGCATTTCCTTCTTCACCTCAGGTTTCCAAGGGGAGAATCTTCTGGTCCATTCCAACGTGTTTTGATCTAGCTTCGTGGAGGCTGACATGGGAACTCCTATGGACGTGGTGCCTAGCAGTGCAACTCAGCATGCTGAGCCTTCGGTAAATTTCCAATACTCTTTATTTTGCCCAGGAGAAAACCTCTCTGTTGGATGCCAGGGCAGCTAATGAATGTAATGATGGGGCACTACAGGGCTGTATGTAATATGGTAGGGGCTATGATAGCCTCAGATACTTTCAGCATCAGATTCACTTGCCTTCATTTCTCCTTTTATGACAGTTTCAAGAATACCTCTGACTTTGTTTTGTTTAATTTTATTAAATATGGAGGGAGTGTGATCTAGCAGTGAGAGCAAGGGCACTAGAAGTCAGAAGGTTTGGGTTCTCTTTCTGTTTCTGCCACTGACTCATTGTATACAATTCTGGTCACCCATAGTACAGAAAGATGAATTTAAATTGGAGCAGGTGAAGAGAAGGGCTACTTCTGTGATCAAGAGAATGGATGGCCTCTCTTACGACAGGAAACTGAAAGAACTTGGCTTGTTTAGCTTAGCAAAATAAGGCTGAGTGGGGATATAATTACTCTCTATAAATGCATTATGGGGGTAAATACCAGGGGAGGGTGAGGAGCTATTTATGCTAAAGGACAATGTTGGCAAACAAACAAATGGCTATAAATTGGCCATGAACAAATTCAGGAAATTGGAAGGTTTCTAACCCTCAGTGGGGTGAAGTTCTGAACGGCCTCCCAATAGGAGTTGTGTGGGCAAGCAACTAAATTAGTTCTAAGAGAGAGCTGGACAAATTTAAGAGTATGATTGTCTGATGGGGTTGCTTATGATGGTACGGGGTGGGGCTCAGTAGCCCTAGGGCTCATTCCCGGTTTATGTCTTATGTTCCTAAAAGCTCATGCTTCAGGGCTTCAGCTAGACACCTGCAGGGGTCTGGAAAGGATTTTTTCTTCAGTGTAGCCTGTGGTTTTTTTTATTTCCTTCTTCTGAAACATCAGGGATGGCCATTGCTAGAGATGGCATATTGGGCAGGGAGGGCCAGGGATCTGAGATGGAGCCAAGTATTGTCTCACTGGTGCTCCTTGGTCCTTCCAGTGATACTTCTCTACCTCCCAAGGGTAGACACGAGGAATAATTAATTAATGTTTGTTCAGTGCTTTGAAATCTTTGTTTGCAGTATAGTTGTAGCCGTATGTTCCCAGGATATCAGAGAGACCAAGTGGGTGAGGTAATATCTTTTACTGGACCAACTTCTGTTGGTGAAAGAGACAAACTTTTGAGTTACATGGAGCTGAAGAAGAGCTCTGTCCAGTTTGAAACTTGTTGCTTTCATCATCAGTGGTTGGTCCAATAAAGGATATTACCTCACCTACCTTGTCTCTCTTTGAAATCTTTGGACAGACAGGGCAATGGAAGGACAAAGTGTTTGTAATTATTATTATTACATTTTAATTGTTAAATTAGAGTAATCACATCTCAAATAGAGGAAATCCAGAAGCAAGACCATGGGATTTAACAATTGTACTTTTCATGCTTGTGACAACGGGTATGGAAGCACAAGGGTTATATTTCAGAGTAACAGCCGTGTTAGTCTGTATTCGCAAAAAGAAAAGGAGTACTTGTGGCACCTTAGAGACTAACCAATTTATTTGAGCATGAGCTTTCGTGAGCTACAGCTCACTTCATCGGATGCATGCCGTGGAAACTCCACGTGCCACAAGTACTCCTTTTCTTTTTAAGGGTTATATTGGAACTGGCCAGCAGAGGTCACTGTAACCAACAAATCTCTAACATCCTACATGTCTGCTCTGAAGGTCATTGGAGAGACAGGGTGGGTGAGGTAATATCTTTTATTGGACCAACTTCTGTTAGTGAAAGAGACAAGCTTTCATGCTACACAGATCTCTTCTTCAGGTCTGGGAAAGGTACTCAGAGTCTCACAGCTAAATACAAGATTGTTTAGCATAAGTAGTTGGTACGTATTCTACGGGACCATTGAAGATGAAGTGGTCTGTTAACACTCTTGCAGTCATAGGACAAAAAAGGGGGCTAGGTGCGTTACAGATTGTTTTTATAGGTTTGTACTGCATCTAGACCATTGTGCTAGGTGCAGTACAAACCTATATGAAGATGCAGTTCTTACCCCCAAGAGGTTTACAGTCTGAAAGGACAGTGACCCACAAAGTGTAGGATCAGGGAGATACCATCACAGATACAGTATTTTTAATATGCACTTATATCTCCCCTGTTTAAATTATGATTGTAAACAGATAAAGGGCCAAGTATCCTCCATTGCCTCTCAGTTCAGCCATCATCATTTGGTTGATTTTTTCTTTCTGGCATTCAGATTGTCACAATTCTGTAGTTTCGGGGTCAGAGTCCCAGTGAAGAAGCAAGTGATTGACAGTAAAACCAGTTTACAGAATGGAAACCACAGATGGCTTCATCTCTGATTCCCGACAACCATAAAAGAACATCCTGCACTTTGGTCTATCAGTTTTCTAGACTGGAGGGGGCTGTTTTATTCCTCTTCTAGACACTCCCTCCTCCCTGCACATCTGGTACCAGGCAGAAGGTCTATAATCTTTATGATCTTTTCAAGCCAATATACTGTTTTACAGGTTGATTCAACAGGGTAGACAGATGAGAGCTCATCGCCCAGATGGTCTGTAATATCTGGAAGCGTACTGAGTAAGCTCAGGGCCAGCCCAGTCTCTCCACAGTTCTCTCAAAGTGCATCTGAACAGAATCCTCTGTCTTGTTCAGGGATGGCCACATAATGAGAGGACTAAAAGGGACCTCTTCAGTTTTATGGGCAACACCTCTGGCTTCAGGTTCCTTGGATCATGCCAGGAAAATGCCCAATTTGGCTTACACATTCCTGGGGGGGGGTGGAGTGGAGAGATGCTTGTCAGGCTTAATAGCTATTTGGTTTAGTAACAAAATGCCATTTCCCCAGACTGCACTGGACTCTGCTTTGCCTGCAAGACATAGCCACCCCATGAACAGCAAGGCCTGTCCCTCCCATTCAGTGATTCTGCCACAAGTCTCTAAGGTGCCACAAGTACTCCTTTTCTTTTTGCGAATACAGACTAACACGGCTGTTACTCTGAAATCTGCCACAAGGCTTTCCAAAGGAAGTACAGGGACTCTTCTGTTGGTCAGTGTGTGAAAACAACTGCTCAATCCATGAGGCTATCAACTGTGTGAAACACCCAATCTGTTAACCGTGTCATCTGTCTCCAATTGGAGTGAACTTTGTGTGTTGCAGTGTGCTGTGCAATGTGTTCCATGCATGGCATGATGTGCCCTGTCAGTGTTGGTACACACTCCAGGGTGCCCTGGAAGGTGTACCATGCACAGTATGCTGTATGTATTAGGGCCAGGCCAGTGCCTACCCCTTATTTCAGGCCCCGGTTGTTATATTTTTCAAGGTGCTGGTGCCATATAGAGCCCACACTGAGACCTGGGATTGTTGTTTATACTCTAGATTTTTTTATAGTCACACCTACTTCAGGAGAAAGTGAATCTGCATCCCAGACAAGCCAGAATAGTCTCTGCCATGATCTCATTTATGGCTTCTGTAGCTGAATGAAAGGTTACAAACTGTCTGTAATAATTTAACAGCAGAGTTAACTCCTCAAAGCAGCTGGCAGCATCTCAATTTGTTTCCCAAATGTTTTCCAGTCTCTGGACTCTGGGGTGAAAGCGCTAATAAAGGTGCTTCATCATTACCTAATATTAATACAGAAAGCTACACACTAAGTTGTCCTTGGGACTATGACAAATGGAAAATTCTTCTCAGTGAATTTGGTTTGGCATTATTTGAACAATATATTTTACAGATTAAATACTGTTGGGTGCCCCACATTTCCAAGCTGTTCAAGAAGATCATCTCTCTCTGTTTCATCATTTTAAAAAAAAAATCTGGAGCTGGGGGCTGCCTGCCTTTCCTGTAGCTGAAAAATATCTCTGGACTGTAGGAATTATGAGCAGATCATATTTAATCTGCTATAAAACTCATAAACCAAACTGTAAAAAAATCAAAGACCACTTGAGACATCTGTCACCTTTATGTGCAGATGAGTGCTTTGCACTTGCATGCATTTGATTTTGCTTAACTACATTTCTGTCTCGTTTTTTGTCTTAAACTCAATTGATGCAGAGAGATGACCATAATATTCTCACTTGTTAATGCTCAGATATCTGCTACAAATATGTATTTACTATATAGCACTTTTTGCATTAAAAAGTATATCATAAATAGGGCCTAATTTTGAGATTAATAGCTGAGAGTTTGATTATAATGTCTTTTGCAAAAGCTGAGGACATTATTTCTCAGCTGAGATCATGTTTCTATCCCAGGAGGACCTTTTATCTAGCTCTTGCTTGAAAACCTAAAGGCCCAATCTATGTTATTTATTAAAAATAGTGATTGAATCTTAACTGCATTCACTCTGTTGGCCATTTTGTGTTCCAAAAGCAGGAAGGACCAAGGATGCATGAGGGACGTGTTTGAGTGCACATAAGTAATGTTCCCAGCCCTCATGATTTTATTGTGGGTCATACAATAGTTGTCATTTATCTTTAAGCCCCAGCCCTTGCAATCATATGATTACACAAGAACCTCAGCTTTTATTAAATAGTTTAAAAAAATGTAAATTTTGAGCCATTGTGGTTGGAGAAAAGCTTGAACACATTGATAACCAGAAGGCAAATAAAAATAACCTAAAATGTATTATTTTTTTAAATCATATGATTGTTAAGCCACTCTCATGATTTTTGGGGCCCAACTCATTTTTGAAAGCTTGGGGTTGGCAATGTTGGTGGATGACCTGTAGCCTGAGTTTCTGAATTTTTGCAGGCAATAATGCATACTCTTTGGTCCCATGATTTTGTTCCACCCAGCTGTATTAGAGAGATCACTAGCAAAGCATAATATATCTGTGCATTGATAACCACTCCAAAGCCTTCTGCTTTTTTATATTTGGGCAGGAAACAGTAGTGTGTATTACATTTATTGTCTTGCTCCCAAATGCATGGCCAAAACCATATGATGAAATCCTAAGGAGCAGCTTGAGTTTCACTGGGCAGTTCTGGGATTGCTGCATATCTTTGCAGAAAGAGCCTGGATCTGCTAATCTTCTGACCACACTGTAAGACTCTTCATTTTTTTTCTGGGCATTTGACAAGGGGGTGGGCTGTAGTTTGATAAGTGGCTCATTAATCACCCACCAACCCTGTAATGCTTGTCAGGCAATGGGTGAAAGTAGAAAGGCCAGACTTTGCAGGAGCAACCCATTGTTTTATGGACCTAGCTAGAGATCCATCTAGGTGGCACTCATTCAGGAGGCTACATCCTTTTTGATATGTGCCCCTTGACAATGGTGATGGGTTGAAGTCTGATGGATTGGCTAGAGTTACGCTGTAATTTTTCTCTGAAGAGTTTCTTTGTGTTAAATTGTTTTTTGGAAGTTGCGTCCCTTTTACCTCTTTACTTTATCTCACAGCACACAGAGCTCTGCTTTGGTGCTGTATAAATATAACTAATTATCTAAGGGCCTGGTTGCAGCTTCCTGTCCCTGTACTGGAGCTGGGTTTGCTGAGCGCTCTGCTTTTTCTCCATGGCTTCACAGCAACAATGAAAGTTACAGCTAGCAGCGGTTCCAGCCTTTCGTCTAACTTTTCTTTCTTAAGTAAGCCAGGAATCTGCTGTCTGCTAACCTCTACCCTGCATGCTCTCTCCACCCCCAAACAGCACAGGGCGAGCTGTGTTTGGTAGGTTTGAAAGTCTCTTGTACCAGCAGGCGCCATGTGAGACGCAGGGCCCAGGGCGGCTGGCTGGAAATAGGTTTCAGATGTTCACCCCCTGGTTCCTGGGCCTCCATCCTGTGAGCTGAGTCGTTTCTATAGGAACCGTGTGACATCTCGCCTGCTACTCCCTCAGTGGCTCCCTCATGAGCATGCTCAGTACGAGCCTTGACTTTGGCTCAAGTATCCTGTTTGCAGTAACGGGCTGCACATATGAGACTATGAATAAGGTCCCCGATGAGCTCCAACTCTTTGTCTTTGAAAGGAGGAGGAGGAGGAGGAGGTCGCACCCTGAGCTGGAGGATCTGCTCTGTGTGCTTTGAGAACGTGGCCCTTTGGCGGGCTCGTGAAGAATGCTTGCCTGTTTGGCCAGGGGGAATTTACTGGATATTCTGCAAGAGGGCTTCTCAGAGGTAAATGCATGTCCCAGGTCTCATAAAGACCCTTACAGGGCAGTGCAGCTTTCTGTTATATAGCATCTCTCATAAAGCTGTGTCCCTCCCAATGCTTCGCAGAACTAAATAAGAAACAGGGAGAGAGAAATTGTCTTGGAAAGGGAGAAAGAGATGCATACTGGGCAGCCCAGCTGGCATTCTGCAGATCTGCAGTAGTTTTGAAGAGTCTGTGGGTAATTAACTGCTGGTAGTTTCAGCGCAAAATGCTGCAGAAGCATTTACTCTGGGATCAAAACGTAATATAAAGTGCAGCGAGGTCAGGAGGGAACAGTTACCCTTTAAAACTGGCTGCTCCTCTTGTGCTCTGTAGGTCTCTGTATTTGAATTGCTGTTGGAAAGGCTGTACATCTGTTTTAAGGGCATGCAGAGTCATTGAGAGTGGGTGGCATGTTGTAGTCTGTGTGGTTCGTTTTTCATCACGTTTTGTAGGTTAAATAGCCAGGGATTGAAACTCAGCTTGGACAGGAGGAAACTATCATTTTTAAAGTGTGTCTAAGTTCCTTGTTTTGATTGCAGGGAGCCAGGTGAGTTTTGAATCACTGGGTAAGACCTGCCAAGAAGTTACTGAGATACAACTCCTGAGACTACATCAGGAAGTGGATAGTTTTATACCCCGCCTTTTGTAGGATGCACAGAAAGTTAGTTTAAATGAACATTGTCTAATTGCCATTTGCCTCTGTGTTGCCCCACTAAAAAATGCCACTGCTGGGCTGGTTCTTTGGGCAAAGTATGCTGCACCATATAGACCACAGTAGGGAGGGATTTTCTGTCTGTAAGATGAGAAGGAAGGAGAACAGGGGGGTTGTGCTGGAATTAAGGATTTCCTTCTGTTTCCTTTCTCACATGGAAGTGATGATCTTGTTACATTTTACTACTTCCTAGGTAGTGTGGCTTGTTCTGTTTGTATTTAGTGCTTCTTCATCCACTCCAAGGCCCATCATCACATGACTTTTCTTTGTTACCATTCTCACCACAAACACAGGTCCCTTCTGGGCTTAGTAGGCCCAGACAGAAAATGGGGGGGACAAGAAGGGCCTGAGACTTCAGCTTCATGGCAGGCCACATTTATCTCTTTTAATACTCTACTGCATTTTGAAATCCCTCCTGCTTAACAGTATAAATACTCTTCCCCCTTCTCAATACAGCATCCCTGTACCAGGCCCTCCTGCCTGACCTGTACCAAAAACCCCAACCCTATATCAAACACATGCAGTTTTAGTACAATCCACTGGTCAGTGTGTGTTATCTCTTCTGTGCCCATTACAAAGGATGTCAGTCTGTTATAGCTCTGAGCTAGAGAGTTGGGTTCTTTAGCTTAAGCTGTAGAGACTCCTGCTTTCAGCCCTGTTCAGTTCCTGGTGTCAGCCAAGATGGTGGCCATGAAGCAAGTGTTCTCCACGTGGGAGCAGAAATCAGTCTGTTTGCAACCTCCCACCCAAATTGTCTGGTATCATCCAGGGGCTGTCCTGGTAGCCATGGGAAAAAAACAAAAACCTTTTCCTCTCCCAGTTTAATAGTAGAAACTCCAATATTCCCACTTTGGTCTAGCCATGGGGCAGAGAAACAAGACTGGGATTCCCCCTTAAATCCCCTTCATGGCAGCTGAGTGTACTAGGCTAGCCCATGCACTGCAAGTTAAACTAAAAGCAAGTTAGTAAAGTGGGACAGTATCATTATCCCCATTTTACAGCATGTCAGTTATATATCTGGGAGTGGAACTAAAAGTCCCTATTCCTTATCCTCCGCTCTGACCCACTAGACACACTCCCTCTATTATACTTTCTTATAACTTAAAAGGGTTGTTTATAGACCTCCCACAGCTTTGACACAGTGTCCCCCAATGTCTGTGCAGCCCTTATGTGTAGGCAAAGGTCAAGGTGATGGACGCCAACCCAGCATGCTGATGTCAGGAGCGCTGAGAGGGATAAACTTCTCAGCATTGGGGTAGAGTATAAAACCAGGTCCAAGCTAAAAAGTCTTAGACCTGATTTCACACAATGGGCTAAGCGCGGTACTGAAGGAGCCACCATACCAACTTAACTCTTGTTGTGCCTCTGGTAGCACATCTCTCCCGTGAGCTGGTGGCTGTTACTGGAATTATGTACCTTGCAGAATGTGGGCTCCATTTCCAAACCTGTGCATGGAAGATGAACATGCCATACACTATGCACAAACACACAACTCACATGCATACCACTCACTAGTATGCATATAGATGCACACACAGGGCTCCGATGCACCCAGTGTACAGGCAGTCTTCCAGAGCAGGTGTGGTTCCGGCTTAAGCAGGAGTCAATTTGCACATGGGAATTTGCATGTAGCCTGTAAACTGAGTTGGGTAGGTTCCCTTTGTTTCCTTCCCTCCCTATCCATCCTGCTGGCTAAGGACCAGGCTCATTAACCCAGGAGAAGGGATTGAAATGTGCCATTATTGCCCCTTCTGCAGCTGGTGCCTGTTCTGTTTCACCTGTCAGAAGGTGCTTTCTCAGTGACTAACATAATCCCTGATTGCTGAGGGGGCCTTCAAACTGCAATTCTGGGCTGTTTCCCTTCCCATTTAAAGTCCCTAGGCCAAAAGAGGCTGCAAGTATGTCATCAGGACACATCTAAAGCAGAGTGAGTTTTGTTTAATGTTCAAATGCAGAAAGCTCTCCCATGGGCATCATACAACTCCTGTTCCTTTTTCATTAATGGAATATTCTGCTGTGAAGGTGCTTCCCTGCTGTTTGTAAAGGCAGCTTTTGCCGCTTTGAAGCCTTTAAATAATTCAGACCCACAGCTGGACGGCAGCACGGGAATGCACGGTGGCTGTAAGTGGCAGATTATAACATTAAGATTATACCCTAGAGGACAGGATCTACTTTGTTATGATGCAGTCCATGTGGTCTCAACTCAGCACCTCTTTCACTGAAGAAATGCAACTTATTTAGGACATGAGCACAGACTTCTGTCGGATGTTTCAGACTGATGGGGAATTCAGAGCTTCAGTAAACATGGCAGAAAAGGCCCTGAGAGCTCCAAGCAGTTAATGCTGCTGAAGTTCAACAATTATTCCCCTGTTCATACTTTCCTTTGGAAGTAGGAGGATCATTTCCTTTGACAGACTCAGTAGGTGGCTGTTTATGAGCAATGTGTTGCCTAAAGTGGCTGTTTGCTCCTTCCAGGCTTGTGTTTGAAGAACATGCATGGTCTTTGCATAGGGCTGACTCCTCCTTGGGGGATGAAACACTGAGGACTCTTCCAGGACCCCTGTGTGAATCTTTTCTGAATCAGTGTGCCACTGCCTGACAGCGGCAAAGAGTCTCAGAATTGCCACTTAGTTGTGGGAAATAATAATAGTTCCTGCGCTGCAGGGCTTTAGCTGAGTGGTTGCTGTGATGGGAAGTGCCTGACTTTTATGCATGTACAGTCTGTCTTATTGCATTAACAGGATTTGTTATATCCATTTTTATATGTAGGTTCTTAAACAGTACCCATCTCCGTGAGATCCAAGTGCCAGGGAAAGAGCCTTTTTTTTTTTTAAGTTAGAGTAATTCTCTGGCATTGAAGAGTCTCTCTCCAATGTGGTTTCAGAGTAGCAGCCGTGTTAGTCTGTATTCGCAAAAAGAAAAGGAGGACTTGTGGCACCTTAGAGACTAACCAATTTATTAGAGCATAAGCTTTCGTGAGCTACAGCTCACTTCCTCAGATGCATCTGAGGAAGTGAGCTGTAGCTCACGAAAGCTTATGCTCTAATAAATTGGTTAGTCTCTAAGGTGCCACAAGTCCTCCTTTTCTTTTCTCCAATGTGGTTCTCTCAGCTCTTCTGTTCCTCTTGGTCCATGATAGATATCTCTCTCGCAACTGTAGAGATCTTAGCAGAAAAAATCTGCCGTAGGTATCCCTTTGTAATGAACACTGTTTTTGGCTAATAGGATTCACCATGGAGAGCTGTCTTTCACTTTTTTCTGTCTCCCTGCCTGTAGTAGCTCAGATCATTAGGGTCACTCCTATCCCTGTATACTTGCTATGGGGCCGTGACTCTTGATATGCGGTGGCTCAACTGAGGCTGGATTCCAATGACTAGGCTATATGTGACTCCTTAGAGGCTTTGATATTTTCCACATAGTGGGCTTGATTCTGGTCTCACACCAGTTTTACTCTAGTGTAACTCCATTGACTTTGTAATTCCTGTTTTACACTGTTGTAAGTAAGTGGAGAATCAGGTTCAAGATGCTTAAAGCTTATTCAGATCAAGAAAGGCAGGGAGATGAAAGAACTGCTAATGCCACATGGCCCTGCCAGGTTGCCCATCTGGTCTATGAAATGCCAGGCAGCTGCTGCTTGGTAATTCTGCTGTACAAGCATTGGAAAACACAGCTGGGGTTTACCAGATGTTGATTTACACTGAGAGATTCTTTTCTTCCTACCAAGATACTGTGATCCCTCAGTGCTTGGCCAAGTAGGGTTTCTGATCACTTTGACAGAGAAGCCCCTGTGCCTGGCCAGCAGCAGGGCTATTAACAGAGGAAAGATGCCTTGTGGTTAAGGTACAGGATTGGGAGTCAAGCAGCTAGGGTTCTATTCCCAGCTCTGACAGACTCACTAAATGACCTTGGGCTAGATTATGCATCGATTCCTCCGCAGCAGCTTTGCCATCCTTTTACAGGATATATTAATAAAAATATTAACAGTTAAGTCGTTATTGTTATTTCCATAGACCTTAAAGTGCTTTACGGAGAAAGGTAAAAATTGTTATCCCCACTTTACAAATGGAAACTGAGGCAGAAAGAGGAGACGTCACTTGCCAAAGTTTACAGTGAGTCACTGGCTAGGAATAAAATCTAGGTCTTCTGATTCCCAGTCCAGTGCCCTGTACATCAGATCATGCTGCCTCCCTGGCTACTTCCTGCTCCTTGGAGGGTACCCATTTTTGTCTTGACATAGCATCATCCACAGCGCTCTTCAGCCACATTGTTCCCAGCCTTTCCCAAGGACACCAGACTCCTGACTCCCTTTCTCTTACATTGTATGCAGAGCTGGCTGCTGTCTAACCCTGAATATAAAGGGACAATGTTCCTTTTCTTCCTTGAAGTTTTGAATAATGTTTCGTCCAGATTTGATCTGACAAACTTTAAACTAGGTCTTTGATTTGTTTGAATTGGTGCAGTGGAACCATTTGAGATTCTGGGTGAAAGAAGCCTCTACTCCAAGATACTAGCAGCAACCATTTGGTGATCTCTGACTGTTAAGGGCAAAGCCTGTTACATGTGGGCTTGAATGGAAACCTTATGTTTATTTAAAGAAAAAAGGCTTTGAAAAACCAGCCTGGAGAGGAGGCTGTGGCACTAAAACACCCTCTGCAAGGTGCCAGAAACTATTCTTGAGGCAACAGCTTGGGAAGGGAATGGCGTGTTGTGTGGGGAGTTCAGCAGTCAATTTAAAACGAAAACACTCTGGCATCTTGCCTTTTAGTGACTTTCCTTCTTGTTAAACTTCAGAGGTAATTATATCCTGCAGAAGTGCCAAGATGTATTTAACCAGATGGATACTCACTGTACATTTCAGGCATAGCATCAGTGCACAGAGCTGCCTGTCTAGGGATAGGGGATTTGGTCAACACTTCCAGGGCCTTTAGAAACAGTCTGAGGGGCTAAAGGTACATGCGTAGGAAAATAGCACAATCACAGGGTCTGCCCATCGTGTTATGGAAGTGACCAGCAAAGTTCCCAGTTGGGGAAAGCAAGATCAGGTGCCACTTACAAAAACACCCCACTGCAGGCAGGAATGGAGTGAGATTTCTGGTATCACAGCTACCATATGTCTTGGTGCGGTCTTTTACCAGATGTTGGGGAGGCAACCATTTGGGCAGAGCCAAAGGAAGGTAGAGGTTGCTTACATTGGGGGAAACAAAGGAATTCACAGGGACATTTCTCCCACTTGTGTCCTGCAAAAGTTTAAATACCCTGTTAGTCTATAGTGATAAAAATGGTTGATACTCAGATGTCTGTTACAGATCATTCTTCTCTGCGGTCTCCTCACCTCGGCTTGGTTTCATTGGAGGATACTTAAGGGGAGTTGTTATTACATTGCAGCAAACTAACTGAAATGAAGTTGTGGTCAGTAGAGTGTGAGTGGTGGTGTTGGCTTCTGTGTCATGTGTGATAAAAAAAACTGTAGTAAAAGTGGTCAAGGAGTTAATGGGTTACAGTGAGTATTATGGATGGCAGCCATGCTCCACTCCTCCCTTACTTCCTAGTTAGTGCCTGTTTCCCCCCAGTCTGTTATGTAGTTGAATAAAGCAGCTTGTTCCCAGCCAGCAGAACTGTAAGCAGAGTTTGTTTCTTGTGCACTGAGCCGTCCCTTTACAAATAATAAATAGAAATACAAGTCTTTTACCTATAGCACCTTTTCCAAATGGACCCCAAAGTGCATTGCTGATTGTATAAAATATCTATATACATATGCACATGCAAGAATCATTTCACCCAGCACTGAAATGTAATCATCTCTGGGGTAGAACAAGATGGCTATTTAGAACATGGCTGTGCAAGAGTTTAGGAGAGGAAGTGAAGAATTAAAACTGGGTGGGGGGAGATAAAGGGAGGCAGAATATGAATATTTGAGGTAGAAATTGTTCAGGACACTGTCATTAAAACCCAATTCTTGCCAAAAAATGGGTTGTAATAAATGATGACAAGTGTTCAAGAGCTGAGTTTTATATCTCAGGGGAAAGATGGCACATCCAGCAGCACATCTAATGACAGTTTTAAGCATTAGCTTCCGGTCTCCTAAAGAATCAGAACTGAGGTAGGTAGCTGGGGCTTGGGCAAGGCCCAATTTCATTTGATGCACAGTGGTGCCAAAGTGGTTAAATTGTGAATTTGACAGCCCCCTCTCCTGGCTGCGAGCCACTTCATCGCTGCTTGGAAACAGACTAAAATATAAGGGAAATGTTCCAGCTATTTTTAAACGTACAGAACCTGTTGCTAAGCACTAGCTCTATGTACTCTCAGCTCGAGGTGTCGTGATCCTTATAGCAGCAACAGCCCAGAGTGCAGGAAACTGAAGAGAGGGTCTGAAATGGATTTGTTCTCCGGTTTTTTGGCCTCATCACACCGCTCCTGATTCTCTCTTTCTCATCTCCTGGCCTAAATGTACAAGGTGTGTGTGTGGGCATGTAATAGGTTGTGGTGCAGCCTGCCTAGCTGTTGTGTAAGTTACAGCAGGCTCAGGACTCTAACTTACACTGAGCCACCACAGCTCCAGAGGGTACTGCATTTCAGTCACCCCGCACCTCCTTTCTCTGGCAGGCCCCTACCCCGAGGCTTGTTAGGGGAAGGTTGGTGTAGAGCTATTCTACCAGCTCTGAGCCAAGTGGGGCCACATACACATGGGGGGGGGGTATTCCCTGGAGGTCAGTTTCACTGCTATACAGCCCTTTATGGTTCTAGAGCAGCTGTGCCAAGAATTGGGCCCACAATGTATGTGGTTTCACACTGTACTCAGGTCCAAATTAAAGAATTTTGGCACCCTGTGCACTATGGAAATTAGGGGCTTCCCCTCCATTCTTAAAGCACCCCACCCTTACATAGCCCATCTCAGAATGCCACTCTTTCACCACCCCATACACAGACCCTCAAATGCCCTGTCCCTCCAACCCCCCACACAGAGATCCCTGAATGCCCCCCCAGATATATCCCAACAACCCTCTACAAGCCCCCACTTATCCTGGTATTCTAGTAGCCCTGGCATACATCCCACTCACTGCAGCCCCACTTTCCGCAGCCCTCAGCATCCTGGACCCCAACCCCACCACCCCCAACAATCCCCATTTACCCACAGCCCTTCTACTCTCCACCCTCACCCACATAGCCCACCAGCAACTCACTTCCAGCTCCTTACCCACTGCCCCTGGGATCTTCCTGGGCACTCACCAGCATCCCCCTGGCTCAGCGCTCTGCTTCTGTGCTGGTTTAGGGTGGCTCCTCCTGATCCCAGCCACCCAGCTCTGCTCACTCCCATTGCACGACCTGCATTCATATAGCCCCATCAAGATGGAAGAGCAGCTGGGCCAAATCTGTGTGAGTTGCTGCGCCACTCAGTTTTGTTTTTGTTTCTGGGTGGTTAGGGGGCCCCCTGAGATAGGGGCTCTGTGCAAGTGCGCCGAGTGCTCATTGATTAATCTGGGCCTGACTTTACCATAACAAAAATAGGGTCTGTAATTCCCAATTACTCTTCTTTGGCTCTAGAAATGGTATTTCTGAAAATAACATATTTGAAAATTTGCTAACAGTCTCAGGCTCGCTGGCTCCCTGAGCTGTACCCAGCACTGCTAAGACCTGAGTCTGCATGGAAAGAAGAGAGAGTGTGGAGTTTGCAGCATCACTAATAAGTCCATGTGGACTTAAGAGCTCTTGAGTGACAGAAGGTGTTAAAATTACATTTCAGGCATGATTTTCTGATCAAAACATGAGAGACTCCAAATGGTTAATTCTCAGAGCTCTGGAGGCTGAATGAAGAGGATTATTAGTCAGTGCCTTTGGGTATTATATGCTGCCACACGGGGGTTAGACCTGGAATGGGCAACAACTCCTTTGTTATCACATTGGCCCTACCCCTTCTATTGGCTGGAGTTTGGTTTTCTTGCGGGAAATATGGGGATACCCCTTTTGAAACCCAAGATTCCCATTATTAAGAGGGACCTTGGTTGTGGCTGAAACAAAGGAGAAAATGGGAAAATTTCTTAGAGAAATTGTTATAGACAAATGCCATGTTAGGTGGTTGGGAGCTCTGGAAATTCTTGCCCTTGTCTTCTTTTGGCTAATGCGCGAAATGCATTTTTAGCCCATCACCTCATCCTTCACATACCTCTTGGAGCTTGAGTTGGCATTTGAAACTCTGCCAACAAGCTGCTCCCTCGTAGACCAAACAATCTTCACAGGCCAGTAACTTAGTTCCCTCCCTGGAGCAAATGGCAGCCTAGCTGGGATTCCGATGGTGGCTGTCATTCCCACCCAGCCATTACTGCCAGGACTCGAGCAAGTGATTTCAGAAGTAAAGATTCCAGCTTCTCTGTACTTGGAGCCAGACATACTGTTCTGCCAAACTAGGAGTTTTAAATGGAAGGTTAGAGATGTTACTATGTGAGATCTATATTTAGAAAGGTGAGTTTAGACAGCTGAGTTTAGAACTCTGCTTCATCAATTACACACATCCTGACCACACAGAACTGACTGGAATATCCCTTCAGCAATTTGAGAGACCTGGTCAATGGCTTTCTACAGCTTTGGGCACATCCAGTCTAAAGTCTTTGGGCCAAATTCTTCTGTTGGTCATGGCCACATACCCCCCAATAATTTCAGCAGGGCTGCATGGTATAAAGGAGGGCAGAAGAGAACCCCGTGCTTCTATTTTTTAAAAAAAATCCAGCTAATTAAACTGGGGACCATTGTTTGAGATTAGTTTACTGATCTGAAGCAACAATTTAGCTGAAGACCATACAAACTGGAAGGCAGGCATGAAAATCCTGTTGAGTATGCCCAGTGCTCTGTGTTCAGGCATAAAAAGGGAAGGAGCCAAGGCTAGTTCAACATTCAGGCTTTATTCCTTCCTCCACATGTATTGTTTTCTCTCGTCAAATCATTCCTGAAAGTAGAGTTCTGTAAGTTCCTAGACATAATCATTCTAAAGCACCCCTATTGGGAAGCTATTATCATCACACTCGGGAAATAGTGTGGTATAAGGGGTTGGCTACGTCGCTTCGCCCAGTGGTTTGAACCTTTTGGGTCTTCAAAACTGGGCCAGAAATCACATGGAGAACAGTTTTTGCAGTTCTGGCTAGAATTCCAGCAGAACCCCCGGATGATATTTCTCTCCATATCTCAGCAAGTCAGCAAAAAGCACTTCTCCAAACACTCCAGAATTTTAAAAATGCCCACGTTCAATTCCAAATATGGGTGATGGTTCAGATAGTTCTTTTTGATTCTGACCTGATTCACCACTCGCTTGGATGCTACGTCAAGATTTTTGATGCACCTTTGTCTTTTACAGCTCATGCACTATCTCTGCCTCCTTATCTGTGCAAAATTGCACTAATGCCTCCTTTCCAGACAGTGCAGCCATGACTGAGGAATTCTGTGTGTTTGGGACAGGCCTTATACTGAATAAGAAAGAATTTACACTGGCCCAAACGTTGTTTTGAAAGAAATTGAATGTCAGGCTTTGAAGTGAACGTTTTATGAATGAGCAGCCTTGGCTGTAACATACCCCACATAGACAAGCTGGACTCACTCAGGCCCATAGTATCCTGGGTTTCATTACATGGAGGCCAGATCCAGGCTGCTCCTGTTTATTTGGCAGCCTGAATCAGACCCAGGGATCTCTTTCCAGAATGGATCATTTTATGCTGGTCTGGAGGGTAACATTGTTCTATTTGTTTATGGGGTTTTATTCTCTGCTTCTACAAAGACCTAGTCAAAACAAAACCAACAGAAACTCAAAGTGGAAGAACATGGGAGATTACAGAGATCATCTAATTAAGATAATGTCAGAGAGCTTAGAAACCATGCAAGGCCTTAAACACATTACCTCCTGATGCAATTAGGTTGGCCTTTGAGCTTCATTGCTGCAGACACTTGGCTCAGGGCTCTGAACATCCAGGACACTGAATTACTTTAATATTGAAACCAGCCCCACAGCATAAGGGCAGTGGGCACAGAATGCTTCTTACTGATCTCACTAGACTTGTTCTGTGAGCCGTGTTCATAAGATGTAAAGGAAAAGCAGAGGAAAGACTGTGAGACCTGTTACCATCCCAGATTGAACCCCCAAGCCCAGCCATGGGGAGAGATTCAGACACTTGAGACCTTTTCTGTCACCAAATAAATTTGGAAATAAGGAAGAAGTACCTTTTCCCGGAAGCAGATGAAGATGGCAGTGAGGGTCCATGGGGAAGAGGTCGCAAGAAGTTCAGAACCCAAGAAAAGTCAGGGATTTGTTATATCAACTGTGCTGTCTACTGAAAGCAGAAGAGGCTGGATGAACTTCAAAACAAGCAGCCCCCAAACCTCTGAGAGAGTTTTGAAAGTTTCAAGGGAGTTATCCCTGTACTATCCCATGCAAGTGGGACTCTAAAAAGGGGTAAAATAAAGGGCAGACTAGTACATGGAGGCACAGTAACCTGCCCTTAAAGCATGATGTTTTGTTTACTGCCAGGCAGACATGGCTGACTCCCCACTGATACTGTGCTAGAAAGGAGAGGGAATTGAGCCCTAAGTGGCAGATGGTAAGTTACACTGGGCTGATGAGAATGCCTAGAGCAACTAATGCCAAGAGCAATGCCTCGAGCATCATGGGAGATGTCACGCTACAAGTGCTAGTTATTTCTCTTCTCTCTCAACTGGGGAAAGGGGCAAACCAGCCAGTTAAGTACCAGGTACAATCCTAATTCAGTACAAGCCCTATATAACTTATGTATTTCATTTTGAGACTGAGATGGGAGAAGCAGGAGGGGAATATTAATGCTGCTGATGCTGTTATGCTTTCCTTCTTTCCACCTGCAGGCTGAGTCATGTGACATTGGGAAGAGATGGTGTTGGGTATTTTCCCCTTCTATCACACCCTCCTTTCCAGGATGTTCACACGTTTTAGCATGGTGGGGATTAATATCCCTCTTTTACAGACAGGGAAAAAAAATGGACAGAGAGTAAGTGACATGCCCAAAGTCACACATCATTTCTGTAACAAGGAATAGAACCCAGGAGTCTTGACTCCACAAGCTGACACACTCTGTCCCTCATATGTATCTAAACTGTGTTATGTAAATATTAACACATAATGGGGCATGTGGTTTTTGAGAGAGTCACTTGCCTTTGGCATGTAATGAGGCATAAGTTTGAAGTTCAGGAAGGAAGTAAACAACACATCTGTTGTGAGTTCTCTCTCACATGCCTTAGCTATTCCCACCAATCTCTTGTATCTTATCTACTCTTTACCTTTCTCTCCTTGTCACTGGTGACAATCAGTATCATCTGGATATCATCTTTGACTTCTTGCGCTCTCTTCCCCTGCACATCTAGCCCATATCCAAATCTTGCTGCTTCTTCCTTGATAATATGTTCATGATCCAGCTCTTTCTCTTTGTCTAGACAGCTGAAACGTTTGTCCAAGTCGTCTTCATATCCCACCTTGATTACTGCAACCTTCTGTCTCCTGATTCCGTAGCACTCACACTGTCCTCCATCCCCACAGTCTACTGCGATCATTTTCCTTGCTTGTCTCTCTGATCTTGTCACTCCCCTCTTTGAATCCTTCTCGGAGCTCCTCCTGCTTCACTGCATCAAGTTCACGTTTCTGGTCCTCGCTTTCAGGATCCTTCCCAGCTCTACTCCTTCCTGCTTGTTTGCCCATGGGTTCTACCATGTCAACCCTGCCATCTCCGCTCTGCTATCAGTGCCTGCCTCATTCACCTCTTTATCAGTGCCTCATAAAACAGTCTCTGCACCTTCATCCACACTGCTGCTTACATATGGAAGACCCTCCCTGAACCAGTCTGTAGGGCTGCTCTACTGTCAGCTCTCTCTTCAAGACATACTTCTGCTGTGACTCTCCCAAAATATATCAGCCAGTTAATGACTGCTTGAGGGGCAGATGAGGATAGTTGACTCTTACTTCATTATTTATAATGAAAAAAGCAAATATGTACACAATTCTATATATTCTATTGTATTCCTCTCCCCTCACCCTTTGTATGTCACTTGTCTCCTTAAATTATAAATTATATTGTCTTCCTGTGTGTTTCTACAGTGCCTAGCCCAATGGGGCCTGAATCTTGACTGCACTCTCCAGACTACTGCAACAGAAGTATTAGATAATACTAATCAACCGTTAAGTGCCTCCAGTGCCTTAGAAGAGGCGCTCACCCTAAAGGGGTGTTTTTTGCACTGAAAAATGGTTATAGCTCCCTGTTACTGGAAGCAAAATAGTTCCTGGGGTGAGTAGTCCTGAGCCCTGCAAAAGCTGTCCCATCATCAGTTGGGTCTGAGCCACCTCCTCAGTCCTGGGTACTTTGTAATTAAGATAGCAAAACTGCACACCTAGAAATATTGTACAGTTATGATCCTGCCCCTATCAGTGCTGTGCTCAATGGAGAACTTTGAGCGTTCCCAGCTGTGATTCACCCGCAGAAGGAGCTACGTGTGTCTACAACAGCAGATGGCCCCAGGGTCCATTCCTTCAAACTCTGGCCCTGTCCTGAAAGATCTTTTAGGGACATCCATAGTGATCTAAACATAAGAGAAAAACGCTGCCTGGGAGCTTCAGCAATCTGGGCCCCAGGCAGCTCCAGGTAAGGCAGCTACTTTCCCATTCACAGAGCTCAGGTAAAGTAGGCCCCCTTTTGGAACACAAAGCCGTGTTAATTTAAATAGGATTAATCTTAACCCCTTTGCAATCCTAATAATCTGTGCTCTGTATAGTAAATCTTTGGGCTGAGGGTGCTGTGTTATTCCTAAAAAAAAAAATCCTCACTTCTGAGAGAAATTCAGATTGAGGTGTGGGACCAGAACCTATTCCTGCCCCACGGAGCCCAGGATATGGCTGGACCAATACTTCGGTTAAACAGCCTGTTAGTGACAGAAGTTGGGCAAGCTGTTGAGCAGTAACTGGTTCAAGGGTGAGTTCTTCAGGAAAAGAAGGAGGCTGGGGTGGCTAGATCAATAGCTGTTACCTCTCAGAACACTTTGGGATGCAGCCATGAGCCAGACCTGATTATAAGACAGCAAGGGGAAGCTCCAGGGATTTGTTAAATCCTGTGCTGTTTGGAAGCATCTGTAGTTGGTAGGAGCCAGCAGCATAATGGTGTCACAGGAGCCAGTGTAATAGACCCTGTGGAAGCTTCCTCTTCAACTCAAAGAGCAAAGGTTCAACATTAGAATAGGTTAGGGTCTGAGCAGCTGTCAGGGCTATGGGCCTGAGCGGGCAGGGAAGTATATGGGCTTCTCCAGTCCAGGCCTGGGGGCCCTCTTTCTGCCTCCTCTACCAGACCTGGAGCTTCTTTCCTTGTCCCTGGCCTGGGCTTCTCTCTCTGTCTGTGCTGCTCCCATACTTAGGACACCTTAATACTATTTATTAGTATTGAAGTAGCACATACAGGGCCGTGGTCCAGATCGGGCCCCCATTGTGATAGGTGCTGCACAAATACAGAGTAAAAGATGATCCCTGTCCCAGAATTCTTACAGTCGAATAAAGACGTGACACCACAAGTGGATGTAACAAACAATCACAAGGTATGAGGAAGGGGGGATGAGGGAAACAGGAATGGCTGTTCTATTCTTTCCATCTTCTCTCTTTCCCACCAGGCATGGGTGTCTTTTGCTGCATCAGTCACTCCTCTTTCAGGCTGATCAGTTCTTCTCACTCAGATTTGTGGTCTGTCAGGAGACACAACACAGAAGGTGAAGTATAGGAGGAATGGGGTAGAAAGATGTTTTAATACCACCTTGTGCCGCCTGGATTCTGAGCTGCTCTGGGGGCCAGTGGGGACCCATTATAAATTTGAGCAGCCCCATAGGCAGCGCAGAATTCTTTGACCACTCCCCATCCCATGCCCAACATACCCCCATACTGGGACTGCAGGAAAACATTGCAGAGTAGAATGTACATTGGCCCTACACTGCTCCTGCACTTTGAGAATTCCTCTGGTGTGATATATGCCATCATGTGCCAGCAATGCCCCTCTGCCATGTACATTGGCCAAACCGGACAATCTCTACGCAAAAGAATAAATGGACACAAATCAGACGTCAAGAATGATAACATACAAAAACCAGTTGGAGAACACATCAACCTCCCTGGACACTCAATTACAGACCTAAAAGTCGCAATTCTTCAACAAAAAAACGTCAAGAACAGACTCCAACGAGAAACAGCAGAACTGGAATTAATCTGCAAACTGGACACCATTAAATTAGGCTTGAATAAAGACTGGGAGTGGATGAGTTATTACACTAACTAAAAGCTATTTCCCCATGCTAATTTCCCCCCTACTGTTACTCATACCTTCTTGTCAACTGTTAGAAATTGGCCATCCTAATTATCACTACAAAAGTTTTTTTCTCCTGCTGATAATAGCCCACCTTAATCGACTGGTCTTGTAAGAGCTGGTATGGCAACCCCCATTTTTTCATGTTCTCTGTGTGTGTATCTATCTATCTATCTATCTTCCTACTGTATTTTCCACTACATGCATCTGATGAAGTGGGCTTTAGCCCACGAAAGCTTTTGCTCAAATAAATTGGTTAGTCTCTAAAGTGCCACAAGTCCTCCTCGTTCTTTCTCTGGGCTATTGTGGCTCCTTCATGCCACCAGAGCAATTTAAAGAAGCTGTATTGAGGTTCAAAATCTTGTCCAGTGTCTGCAGCCTAAGTGCCTGAGAAATGCTGATCAGGGACTGACGACCAGTGTTGCAGAGACAGCCAGTTCTTGAGAAATGGAAGAAGCGAGGGTAAGAGAGGGGAGCCCTGGATGTTCAGCAAGCAAAAGGCTGAAGCAGAAGAGAGAACACCCTGACTCGGTGGATATTAATTTAAAGAAGCTAAATGTAATACAGGGAATTTTGACAGCATTGGCTTAATGAGGCTGCTAGACCCTGATGCCCACTATGCTAGTGAGGTCTGTTGAGTGATTGTGATTCTCCAGAATAAAAGAATAGTGGATAATTTTTAGATCTTAAATATCCTTTGCACAGATGAAAACTATTAATTAGCACTATGGAAAAATCTTCCCTAGAGAGAGGCTGGGAAAAGGGACAGACTGCAGACTCCAGCTTCCCTTTTTTATTGCCCACAGCTGTATCCAGAGTTCAGATATTGTTACTAATCTTGGCTAATTATCCCAAGATGAAACTTTTCAGTGTCTTTTGCAGGAATTTCCATACAGACCTAAAACAAGTAGGGGAAAATGTGGACCACTAAGGGAACAAGGAAACATGACTAGTTACATTCCCAGATAGGGTGAGTTCTATAAATAATCAGAAAGAGGAAGTAAAACATTACATTTGTGGGAAGAATTATAAAGCACACATTGTCTTTCCAATAAGTACAGACATTTTTTATATTGAGTATCATTTCATACCTAGTACATACCTGCATCACATTGTGAGAAATCTGCCTGTCAGCATTTCTAACATGCTCATCACTATACAAACTGGACACTAACATTTTCAAAAGTAGCCATCGTCTTTTCTGCTAATTAAACTTAGTGCTATAGCATTATGGATAGAATTATTCTCCAGAGAAAACTCTTTTTTTTGTGATTGCCAGTTGATACATGATGCTAACAGAAGCTTACCAAACAAATTCCTGAGCAGTTAACTCCTGGAAGAACCTCAGACAGACAAAGAGACTCCAAATTATCCCCAACCTGTTTTTCAGATGTTTGGGTACAGAAGAATGCAGAGAAAATGTCAAAAGTTGTGCAGTGAATTTCATGACCTGTTCCCGATTTTTCATGACCTGTTCCCTGATCCCGGAACAAGTGTAACTCTTTGTACCTTCAAGAACTGAATGGAGAAAAATACAGAAGTCGGATCTGATCTCATTGAGAGATATGGTGCAGGAAGTGTTTTTTTTTGTCCTGAAGGATGAAATCTGCTGTGTAGAAATGCTTGTTTCCATTTGCAGAATACATCCTCACAAAATTTGCTCTCCTTTTTTCATTTACTAGAATATGGACACGTGGAGTTCTCTGTCTGGAATAAAGGGCTTTTGGTTTTGTCCCTTAGTGCATTTAACACCACTCTGCAATTTTTAGGTCATTAAACTTTCATGTCTGTTTTTCTCTTGGGAAATTCAGTCACCTGTTCATCTCAGCTGCCAGAAATAACAGGCTGCCGCTTGGGCTTTTAGCTTTGCAGAAATCAGAGTATCTCTGGAGTCCTGCACTAAACTAATTAGCTGGTAGATTTTTCTGGACACATAATAAGCTATGGATGAAATAACCAACAGTCTGAACTGCGCCAGGAAAATCTTATGCTCTGAATGGGGAAAAAATACTAAACATGCTAATTAAATGAAAGTCTGCAGTATTGTAGCAGTAACAACTGTGAAATCCTTCCCTTTGTAATAGTGACATCACTATTGCACAGGCACAAAAAGTTGTCTTTTTGGAGAGGATCATTTAAAGTGTAAATTTACAGGGCTTTAAAAGTGATTTTCTAATTACGATACTAATTACTCCATACCAGTAAAAATGCCTACCCAAAAATAGTTATTTTTATTTTGTGTGCAAAGAATGGGAGAAAACAAAGGGAAAAGTATTAAATTGTTAATCATAAGGCTGTATTTTTATATAATTTATTTCCTTTGTGTGAAAAAGGAGTTGCTTATAGGGAAAAGACCCACAGAATCTAATAGAATATGGCAACCTTTCTAGAGTATTTTGAACCATCCTATAGAATTTAGTAGAGAATTTTACCCCTAAGGTAGATTCCTATAGGATGGTTAATAAAAAAATGTGTAAAAAGGAGATGATTCTCTTTCATTTTATAGGTTTTTGAAATATTTTCTATGTAACCCTGTTCAATCTCTATGGAACCTTATTGAATTGTATAGGACTTTTCCATAAGGGTGCTGTAGCTGTTTCAGCGGGTAACAGATGGCTCTGTAAATAAACATCTCTCTCTTCCACTGATAATTACTTGAATAAATTAAAGCTTCACTGAATCTTTGTGTAATAGAAGGTTTGAGTTCTGGTCTGTCCTTGAAATTAAATTGTGTTGTGTGGCTGGATCCTGGTGTAAAGTCCCAGGCCCCTCCTTTCTTGGGACCAGGCACTTCTGTCTAATTTAGGTCACATAGGAACTCAACTCCTCCTTGCACTTTAGCAGGGGTAGTTATTACTATTGACCTGAAAACCAATGCGGGATCATCCTCTTGTACCTATTGTATGAGTGGGAGAGAAGCCAGGACTATGCTTGTTATATTTATGCTTCATGGTTCGTGTTCCCGTTCAGTGGAAGCTGGTGATATTTTCAACTGGGCAGGCGAAATTGATAGCTACTGGTACTTTCAGAACTAATTTACGCTAGATGAGTTAGAGCGCTGACTATTCTGGACTCTAAGCAGGGGAGGCAAAATCCACTCCAGCAAGCTTGCATTAGTCTCATGTGTCTCCCAAAGTCTAGACTTCCCACTCAGCACTTCCACTTTTGTTTTTTACAACAAATTGAGCAGCCGCCCCCAAGTGTGCCTCTCACACCATGCTCCATACTTATCTGCTGAGTGAGCAGAACCAATTGAACATAAGTGTCCGGGCACCTTTCTGAGCAGACAGACTGAGCTGTGTTGTGTTTAAAGTTGGATTTCCCTTGTCAGGATGATTACAAGTGGTTTTGTTATCAAAATGTGACTTTGTGGCAGGGTGTAGAAGCATAAATGATGACTGATATTGCTGAGATAATGTGGAATGGAGACTTAAAACCCGCCGCAGCTGCAGAATAATGGGAAGCTTAGTGAAAAGGGAGGTAATCCCATAAAGGGATAAATCTGATTACACTCCACGTGCTGCACAAGCCCTTGTCCCAAAGGAATTCCCGTTTCACCAGGGCTTCTACTAGCCACTAACGTCTCATGTAAAGTATAGGAATGAAAAAGTGAACCCCTTACACATGCACATGGGACTGCTTTTGCATATCAGCCCCTGACACCAGATGACTACTTAGGGAGCTCAAAAACCTGGTTCTCCATTATCTGTTGCCTCCTGCTGTCAGTTACACCTGTGCAAAGACAATGTAGAAGACTACCCAGTTAGAGTGGTAGTGTTCTTCACACAGTTTGCGCTTTCTTGCACTGATGTAAATGATGACACAAGGTGCAAGGGTGTGGAAAGTTGAGCCCAAGAGTGTCAGGACCATATACCAAAGTGAAATTGGCCCATTATCAAATCCAATCATTTCCTTAACTATTAGTGTAATTCACTGAAAATTACACTGGTTATTTTAACTGTCAACTAAGCTATATTTCTTTATTTTTTAAATATCTGAAAGAAAGTAATTTTTGGTTTTTAACATTTTATGAGTGAATTAATGCTGGGAATAAAAATGAGGGACTGGCAGTAGTTGCTTTGAACCAGATATACTGCAGCCTCAGGCAGGTTCAATGCAAGCTTCCTTCTAAGCTGTGCTGATACCTCTCGGTCCTGACCTGCAGTTCTTCCTGCTGTTCCAGTTCTGGGTTATACCGAGCTACTCCAAACAGAACGCTGGTTTTGTTTTGTGAACCAGTGTCAGGTAGGTGGTAGGATGAAACCCATTTGTACTTGTGATCTAAGCGAACATACGGTTGAGTGAAAGGTAAGAGTTGTGCAACTACTTCCTAAAACAACAGTGACTTGCAAAATTTTGTTTTCTTTTCTGTTTACAGCATCAACTACAGGCGTACGTGGCCTGGGTGAATTCCCAGCTGAAGAAGAAGCCAGCAATAAAGCCAGTGCAGGACCTGAGGCAGGATCTCCGAGATGGGGTCATCCTGGCCACTCTCATTGAAATTGTAGGTCAGTAACACCAAGTGGCTCTATTGCTCCTATTGGGGCTGTGGGGTGTTGCGTGGAGGAAGCTCGTCTTGGTGGGGCCCTGCTAGTGGAATGTTTGGAACTGTGTGAGGCTGGCCAGCAGGTCTCGCAGTATCGGAGCAGGGTGGTCATTTTAAGAGGAAGGAAAATTGTGGATCATAAAAGCCAATCTTCCACTGAAGTCCTTATGTGTTAGTTCAATATCACTTGCTAACCTTTGGCTACTGGCCAAGTTCCAGGCCCTTTGAGAACTGCATTCACTTTGTCACCTGACACATGCCAAAACCCGCTAGCATGGCCATGATAACTGCCACAAGAGGAGCTGAGCTGTTTTAAGGGAGCCATGAAAGGATTTCCCATATCGATGAATGGCATCAGGGACCCAGAGGGGTGTATGGGCTAAGGTGGGACTAGTATGTGTCTTCTTAACTTCATTTGAATGTATGACCCGAGTCTCATTGTTCGGTATCTCTGCCTAATGTGGACAGCCCTGCCTGGAGTTTACTTGTAGGTGTTAATGGATCAGATTCCTGTCTGTCGGAGTTAATCTCTTTGCTAAGACACAGATATTTACAAGAAAGAAATAATAGGACTGAGCAGAAATGGTTCTAGAAGCTGATGCTGTCCTTTGCTGAGACTATGCTATGCAGTGCAGTGTATCTGCACAGAAGGGACATGTGCTGACTCAAGAAGATACAAGGAATAATGAATTATCCACAGAAAGCACCTTCACAGACAGTGCTACGGATTTATTTTGCCATTAGACACCTCATGAGCAGGGAGAAGTCACACATATGGCTCCCTTATTCTTCCCAACATAACAGCTGCTGAATCCTACATTCCTTGCACCTGTAACCGTTCCAGTGCCAGTCAGCACCAAGCAGGTCCATTCCTCTCTATAATTAGGCTGTTTGATTTTCCCAGCCGGTGAGAAGCTGAATGGCATTGAGGTCAGTCCCACCAGCCAGCAGGAAATGAGAGAAAATGTAGAGAAAGTCCTGCAATTCGTGGCATCAAAAAAGATACGTATGCACCAAACTTCAGCGAAAGGTAAGTGCTCCCCAATGACAGTGTCACCATGATCCTTAGCTATATATGTGAGAACTGGATGCTTTGTTGTTTTGCGTCCTACAGATAATTTATTTCCAGGCCAGTTTCTCTTGTTGCTACAGCCCAGTAACATGTTTAGTTTTCAGTTGAATGGCACTAAATTCTTGGTTGCTTTGGTAACAGTACCAAACAGGAGCAGCTAGCAGTCCAGGGCAAGAAATACATAATAGTATTAACAAAAAGAAAAGGAGTACTTGTGGTACCTTAGAGACTAACAAATTTATTTGAACATTAGCTTTCGTGAGCTACAGCTCACTTCATCGGAATGCATCTGATGCAGTGAGCTGTAGCTCACGAAAGCTTATGCTCCAATAAATTTGTTAGTCTCTAAGGTGCCACAAGTACTCCTTTTCTTTTTGCAAATACAGACTAACACGGCTGCTACTCTGAAACCTGTCATAATAGTATTTAAGAAGAAGAAGAAATGCCCCCTCTCCTCTGAGTGGTCAGAGGACCAAACAAGTGGTATAATTGAGAACACAGACGTGGAAACCTTAATTGAATGGACATAAATAAATTGTTATTGGGCTGTTGCCTTCTGTGGTGGGAACAAGATAATTCCAGACCACTGGAAATCAGTGGTATTGTTTCCCATGCTTGGCAAACTCTGTTTGCCAGCATTTCCTGTCATAAGAGGAACAGAACATGTGGTGGGAAAGAGACACAAGGAGCAAAAACATGCACTTTCTGCCTCTTACTGTGGCATCATTTAGTCACAGACAGCACATGGTTGGAGGAAAACAGTCCCCTATTCTTGCTGGTTGTTGAGTGTACTGTTTGCTCCTCCTGGGGCACTGGGTGAGATGCAGTGCCCAGTGACTCAAACTGGAATCGTGGAGCATCTGACCTTTCCTGTTGTTATCAGGAGGAGAAGAGCACAGCCCTGGGGGTTACAAGCCTCAGCTGGGTAGCCTTTGTGTATTCAGAGTACACAGTAAGTGCTCCATGCCAGCAGCATGGCTACCAGCAGACTGGAGTCTGTGCTATTTTTTCCCATTCAGTGAGGCATTACATGCCAGTTCGCCCCATTTCACTGACTCTATAAGCTGTTGCTAATACTGATAAAACCTTGTCTATACACACTGTAAACAAATATATCAACAGGCCCAGCCCAGGCAGGTCTCTCGAGGCCGCTTAACTCAGTGATCTGAATTTGCTTTCTTGTATCCAGGTTGGTAGCAGGGAAGTAAAGCATGAGCATCCAGAGTTTGGTAGGGCACAAATGAGAGCAGAGTAAGCTCTAAAGATTGAAATCCAGGGCTGGTGGTCCGCATCCCTTCTGGTTTTCCTAGAAAAAATGTCACATCCCATGTCTGGCCTGTTCTAGTCTCCTTTGGCCATTCTCGGTGACAGGACTTTGTTGAGAGCTTTGTGTAAGGGCTCTGAAGTTGGACATGTTATGAAGCAATCAGAGGAATGTAGGGCAGGAGGGGACATCAAGAGGTCATTTAGTCCATCCCCCCCAGATTGAGGCAGGATTAACATATCAAAGCTACTGTGCAGAGTAAGGTATGGGCGCAGGACTCTGGGACACAGGAACCCCTGAGTTCTAATCATAGCTCTGACACTGACTCGCTCTGTGACTTTGGGCAAGTCATTTCCCCTCTCTGCCTCAGAGCCTCTGTGAGTGACATTGATTAATTACCTTTATGATCTATTTTAACAGAATGTTTATTTTGGCTCCATCCCATCCTCCAAAAGTAAAATTTAACCACACTTCAGGCATCCAGTCCCTCCCCAAAAGTCTGGGGCTGGGATTTTCAAAGCTGCCTACAGGATTGGATGCCCAGTTCCCATTAGACTTAATGGCCACTGCGTGTCCAAATCCATTGGGTGGCTTAGAAAAATCCCTCTACCGCCCCAGAAAAAGAATGGATGGTCTTTGGAGCGAGCCCTGAAGGTCATCAGATTTGGTCTGTTTTGTACACTGAGGTAAAGTGCATAGTGATGAGGATTGATTAGTTAATGATTACTAGATGTTATTGTTGCAGAAATCCATTCTTGCTCAGCGCCCTCCTCTTTCCTATTAAAAATGTGAATGCAAATTCCATGGGCCAGTTGGAGTCATCACTGGGACAGTGGTGATTTCAGTGACTGTGACACCTTTGTAGTGATCTTTCAGTAACACTGTCACACATAGGCTGGACTATTTGTTGAAAATAATCCCATACAGAAGTCCCAAATATGCCCAAAGCAGATAAAATTCTGTCCTGTAGGTGGCAGTGACTGATTTTACTTCAGGCTGCTTCATACAAAACAAATTCTGTGGAGCACTGGAATGATAACTCATTCCTAATGACAGGTTTCAGAGTAGCAGCCGTGTTAGTCTGTATCCGCAAAAAAAAAAGGAGTACTTGTGGTGCCTTAGAGACTAACAAATTTATTTGAGCATAAGCTTTCGTGAGCTACAGCTCACTGCATCCGATGAAGTTAGCTGTAGCTCACGAAAGCTTGTGCTCAAATAAATTTGTTAGTCTCTAAGGTGCCACAAGTACTCCTTTTCAGTCCTAATTGTTCAGTCCCTTTCTTTTGAAATGCTCCTGTTGAGTTTAATTACATTCACACATGTTGGTCAGACAAGAACCTGCTGAGCCCCATTGCCCTGAGGTTTGATTGTATTTTGCAGATATCGTTGATGGGAACCTGAAATCCATCATGAGGCTGATCCTTGCCTTAGCTGCTCATTTTAAACCTGGCTCGGGTAGAACAGCCATTCAAAGACCAGCCAGCACGGTGGGGAAGAGCCTTTCGGCATCATCAGCCAGTCACAGGCCTCATTCAGCGGCCGCAGTGGCCCAGGGTGCCGTGGCTGCTCTGGCAGATGTTCGTCAGGATGTCTCACGCTCAGGACGTGATGTTTTCCGGCACAGACAGAGGTACTGGGTACTCCTATCTAGTCTCATTGGAATGAGTGTGAATGTTGGTGCTAAGTCTTAGTCCTCGGGGCAGGTAAAGGGGGCATCTCCCTACAGGACAGATAAAGAGGTGTCTGCCTCTCTATTATGAATTCATACATTGCTTGTTGACCTGAACCCAGGCCACCTTTTGCTGTAATCTTATTGGAGCTCACAAACAGTCTACGGTAGGACTGCATTAGCACCTGGATGGGATACCTCTATGGCTATGTCTTCACTGACAAAAAGGTGTGTTTTTACCATGGGATAACTAACGTGCGTGTAAAAACAGTGGAGGTAAGGCACTGTAGTTTTACCATAAGGGAAGCCACGTGAGGCCAGCCACGGACAGGTGGTACAGTGCTGACCTCGCCTAGCCACCTTGCAGTAAACACGACAGTGCCTTGCCTTCACCTAGGATTGTACAGCACGATAACTAGCACACATTTATTATCTCGCTTTGAAAGAAAAGAAAAGAAAACACCTTTGACAAAGGGCATGGCTACACTGGAAACTTCAAAGCACTGTCATGGGAGCACTCCCTCGGCAGCGCTTTGAAGTGCGAGTGCGGTCGTGCGTGAGCGCTGGGAGAGAGCTCTCCCAGTGCTCCTGGTAATCCGCCTCCACGAGGGGATTAGCTCCGAGCACTTGGAGTGCAGATCCCAGCGCTGGGAGCCTGTTTACACTAGCGCTTTAAAGCGCTCTGACTTGCTGCGCTCAGGGGGGGTGATTTTTCACACCCCTGAGCCAGCAAGTTAGAGCGGTATAAAATGTAAGTGTAGCCAAGCCCAAAGCCTAAGAGCTCTGCTACATCCTTCCCTTTGCATCAGTACTGAGCACAATGCCGCTGCATGGCAAAAGGAGGTGCTGTGGCTTCTGGAGGTGCTGTCTTTCAAGTGAGACATAAAACCAAGGCACTGACCATTTGTGGAATTTAGAGATTCTGGGCGCACTTTTTGTAAAAGTCAGGGTGCTAACCCTGTTGTCCAATTCCATTATGCCTCCCTACATTCCTGTTGCCGTCTCACATTATGCCAAGCAGTGGAAATTGTTGTAATGTTGCTGAGTGCTGTTTATCAGCTGCTGTGTCCTACAGTGCTATAGGGTTTGGCGTTTTATTATTCTTCTGAAGGACTTGGGCAAGTGTTCCTCTTTAGGATGGTCAGCCCTTGTAGTACTAGCAGAAGCTAGCCTTTTCCCCATTCCCTTCTTCCCTTCTCTCTCCAAAGCTCTGCTGCTACACATAGGAGTTTGGAAGCATTTAACAGGTAACACACTGTTCCCCTCCCCTGCCATATCACAGGTAGATGGGAAAGGGTTTCCTGTCTCACACTTTCTAGAGCAGAAATTAGATTTTCTCATTCATAAGAGGCCCGTAGGATTGCTGCCTTCTCCTCCTTCCCTTTATTTCATCAGCCCCCATTCTGCCCTTCCTGTCCCCCAAGAATGTATATCATTACGTTCAGATAATAAATTTAAAAAAAAATCACAAGGATTTCTGCTCCTGCTCTGTGAAGCTGTTATTCATTATGTCATTTTTATCTTCAGAAACAGCAGCATAGACGAAGAGATTGAGAATCCTTACTGGAGTGTCCGAGAACTGGTGCAGCAGTATGAGGGACAGCAGAGCGTGCCCTCAGAGTCTTGCTCCTCCAGGTAACAGACATGCCCACTGCAGAGATGTGTCCCCTCACAGCCTGGCAGAGTCTGTCTCCTGCCCACCCCACATCTGGCCTCCTTGCAGCACAGCCCCCTGCCTACCCTATAGATGTGCTCCCCTCACAGCCCAGTCTCTGACTAGTTTTAGGAATAAGAAAAATTTCATACACTGAGATTTCCCAGTTGAGCTGGAACATGAAACACCAGCTATCAGTGAGTGACATTTCATTGACTCCCTTGATCTTGCAGACTCTCCCACAGGTAAGATTTGTCTCATCCACGAGACAGTATGGCGAGGTGGTGTGAGCACAAGGCTAGGAGGTGGGAACTCCTGAACTGTAATTCTGGCTCAGTGAGAACAGAGGGAATAGGAGTAGGAAACATCAAACCAGACGGTTTGCTGGGAGATTGAGAGAAGCTGAGAGGATGAATCACAATGGTTCCTTCGGGGCTTGGAATCTATGACTCTGTGAATGAGACTGAGGTTATCGCTACAATACAGTTTACATTGGAGTTATGATGCTTAGGGGTTTGAATAAGTCACCCCCCAAGTGATGTAAATGATGTCAACCTCCGCGCCGGCATAGATCGCGCGGGAGAGCTTCTCTGCCGACATAGCCACCACTTCTCGCGGCGGATGGAGTAATTCAGTGGATGGGAGAGCTCGCTCCCCTCGGCATAGTGTTGCTGCAGCAGAGCAGCTGCGCGGCTGTAAGCTCTGTAGTGAAGCCACTGCTTGAGAGTAGTGGAGGAGCAGAATGATCCCAAGGCTGAAGAGACGGGAACTCTGCTCCAGCAAATGACCGAGGAGCCATCCAGGCCTGTGAGGGAAGAAGGGGACACAGCAACCAGTGCAAGAGGAATGGATATTCTACAAGCTGATACCATCTATTCCTGGGGGAATTCTGCACCACTGCATGTGCACAGAATTCGTGTCCCCCACAGGTTTCTTTGCTTCCCTGCAGAAAAGTGACTTTCTGACAGGGAAGCAAAGGGAAGCTGCAAGAGCAGTCATGCACCCCTCCCTAGCAGCGCAGGTACATCGTTTCAGGCACCTGGAGCAGTCAGCGGAGAGGTAAATCACCACAGGGCTGGGGATATCCCAGCCGGTGGCTCCTACCTTCTGCCAGGATCAGCTGCTAGTCCTGGCTGAGCTGGAGGCGGGAAAGGATGGGGTTTCCTCTTCCCCTGGAAGGAGTGGCTGGGGCTGTGTCAGACCCCCAGAAACCTCCCCCAGCTGCAGGAAGCTCAGCATCCTCCCCTGTTTCCTGCCCCTATCACTCCTCAGCCGTGGCAGGAGGGGTCACTGTACGAGGAGCTGCTCCCCTATACGCCCAGTTCCCATGCATCCAGACCTCCCATATCCAGACTCCCCCGCCAAACCTCACCCCGTACACCCAGAACCCCCCTCCATACCTGAACCCCATCCCACTGAACCTCAACCCCTGCATCCGGAGCCCCCCTGCAACCAAACCCCCTGCCTCCAGACCCCCACCTCTGCACCCAAACAACCCCGCACTAAGCTCCCTGCACTAAAACCCCCACCCTGATGAGTCCCACCCTCCTGTGTCCCCCTGAGCTCCCACATCCAAACCCCCACCCCACTGATCCCCAACTAAGTTCACCCAGACCCCCCTGAAGTCCCACTCCCCCAGCACTCAGACCCTCTGGCTGAGCCCCAACCACCTTCACCTGGAAGCCTCTAGATCCTGCCTGGTTGAGCCTACCTACCCCACACCAGGCCCATCTGACATAGAGGGGCAGGGCCTCAGGGTATTTCTGGGGCAGGCCCAGCCCTTGTGCTGTGTCAGGGTTGAGTGCAGCCTCACCATTGAGTCCATGTCCCAGGCGAGGGGAGGGGCCGCAGGGTGATGTCCCACCTTCATGCAGCCAGTGGCCTATGCTCCCACTGCCATGCTGGAGCCTCCGCATTTATTTATTGACAAATAAAACTTGCAGAATTTTGCACAATTTTAAAATATTATGTGCAGAATTTTTTATTTTTGCCGCAGAATTTCCTCAGGAGTAATTTGTGTAAGAGACATGAAGGAGAAATGAGCTGAGACTTCCAAACCAAGCAAGCCTGATGCCCTACACCCAGACCTCAGGGCAGGGGAAGTGGGGATTTCAGCAGCAGGCTCAGTTTCAGGAATGTGTTATTTTGTGATTCAGACCCAGAGTCTCTGAAGTGGACGCCGCAGCTGTTCCCACTGTTGTTGTGCCCTCATCCATCACCTTTAACTGCTTTTAGCTGTATAGTTATTTCATTATCCAGCCATCCCCCAACTCCCATGGACCTTCATGTTCAATCAAGTTCAGTGTTTAACTGATTTCTGAAAAATCCCCTGTATCCTGCTGTAGAACATTAAAGTCAGCGTTTACCCCCATCTATACAGCAGGAGTTTTTGCCATTGAAAGTGGGACTTGGATCTTGAGAAATACACCCTTCCTGCTATACCTGCAGCTTTGGCTGGGGACTCGCTAGATCTCACGAGCTAAGCAAAGTTGAGCTGAGGCAACACTTGACTGAGAGGTCTCTAAGGAAAGGGGTTTTGCAGGAAGTGGTATTGGTTAGAACTACAACATGTTTTACCTGGGGCTGAACACACATGAAGGCTGAAGTGTGTGCCACTCACAGAAGTGAGCCTCAGCAGCAAGTGCTGGGAGAACACATCCCTTTGGTTCCTCACATGCTCCACTGACTCCCAGTTGCTCCAGAGCAGATGTCAAAGCCCTAGTCCTAGTCTATGGAGCCCTTAATAGAATGGGACCTGGCTGTGTCAGAGACCCACTCATCCGTAGGCCAGGACCTTCTATGGCAGCTACACTGCACAGAGACAAGGTAGCCAATGAGGAGCTGTACTTTGCAAAGTGCTTTGGTTTTTTTCACAGTTCACCAAGTGTAAGATGATATTTATTATTATTGCTGACAGAAAGTGATGTCACTGAGTAGCTTGTATATTATATAAAACCAGCAAATATTTTCCTGAACAATCTCTATGATCATAAGAGGGAATTTTACAGAACTGAAGATAAAACCATAAAATTAATTGTGCTGCTTTTGAACTAAAATCATTACTTTGTTAATAAAATGTTTGTTTGGAACTTTTGAAATTATGTTGGAATAGAATAACAGGGGGTGCTATGGATCACTACTGAGGTGCATCAGCTGATCTACTTGGGGTCCCGTGGCTGGAATAGCAGGTGCTGCTGTGCATCAAGTTTGGGGTGCGACTGATCTGTTTGGAGGGGCCAGGGCTGGAATGGCAGAGGGTGCTGTGGATCAGGTTTGGGGTGCATTGGCTAATCTTTTTTTGGGGCAGAGCTGGAATGGCAGGGGTTGCTGTGGATCAGGTTTGGGGTGCATTGGCTGATCTTTTTCGGGGGCAGAGCTGGAATGGCAGGGGGTGCTGTGGACCAGGTTTGGGGTGCATTGGCTGATGGGGGGCAGGGCTGGAATGGTAGAGTGTATATCAGTTCAGCATTGAGCGGCATTGGCACAGTCCGTACCTCCGAAAGTAAGACTCTTCTCATTGGTTACTGTCTTTAATAATCACTTTTCTCTGGTTGAGTTAAAGATCTCTAAACTGCCCAGCACTCTTTTGGGTTCTGTTTTCTCCGTCTTGCTCCCTCCTTGCTGTGCAGTTGGATCAGTGGCAGAGGGAGCCCAAAGATTTTACGTTACCTGGTGTGTATATTTCCTAGAGTTCTACTAATCATGCACTACTGGGATGCAGACAGAGTTACTGACAGCTCCACAGGAAATGATCAGAGACTGTATCAAGCTGGAGCTAAAATGCTTTTTAATTGAAGCTGGGAATGTGCTCTGATGTGTAATTAGATTTCAGTCATAACGTCTTGAGAATGGAATATTCTTTGTCCATTACTGTGGATTTGTTCCCTGGCTTTGTACATTCAAAGACATTGGACAGAGACTGTGCTATGTGCATCAGCATTGAGAAACAAGAGACAGGCTGAGAGGGAGTTAGGGGGCAGGGTTCTGTCAGTGTTGTCAAAGGATAAAACCACATAGCTTTTGAGGGCTGCAAAGGAGAGCAAACATGGAAATACTATTGAGTTTTGCATGCAAGGGCCCCCTGGGGAACGGATCCAGGCTGAGGGCTGTTTTGTGTATCCTCCAGCAGTGCCAGAAATAGAACTTGTTCTATGTGTTCAAGAGGGGGGGAGCAGATTATGGCTATTGTAGAAAAGGGCATCTGATGCCGCTAGCCAAAGGCACAGCGATTGCAGACACAGAGGTTGGCTGTTTAATTGCAACAGTAACTGCCAAGTGAGGAAGGATTTATTCCTATCAAGCCTCATCAGAAGTCGGGAGGATGTTGTTCCTGTGATAAGACACCAGGCAGAGGCTAGTGCCTTAGGAGAGAAAAATTGACAGTAGCCAAACTTTGTATGTTTCATTTAGAATTGCAGATCTATGAGAAAAGGGTGTTAGATAATAGGCATGGTGCAGACTTAGCTATGTGTGAACATTTAGTAGGAAGTTTCATGTTGGCCTGGTATTGTTGCGGGTTTATGAATCACCTCAAGAGATATTAGTATTCTGTTACTGGAGCTCGGGGCCCTACTGTCATGAGTCTTGACTCTTATGACCCATTTCTGCCTTTTCTGATTCTCTCAGGTCCTGCATCCCACCTGAGGCAGGGGGCAAGTCCCCTGTTCTGCTCCTTCACCCAGTAAGCTACCACCATGAGGGATTGTGTGTGTCCATGAAGGATTTTGCATTGCTTAATTTACATGAGGGTTTCTAGGAGCCATCACATATGCCCTAGAACCCAGTGGGGCTGTTTGATTTAAAAAAAAAAAGAGAGATGGAATAGAGAACCTGTTAAACTCATTAGCAATTAATCCCCACATTGAGGAGCCCACAACGAGGAGCAAGGGATGTACTTGTTACCCCTACCTCTTGGCCATCCTCCCATATACATCTTCCCCCTTGGCCCCTCCTCCCAATTCACCCTCCTGCTCCTTACGGTCACTTAAGATGATACCCTTCCTCACAACTCTGTGAATAGTCTTGTTAACTTCAGTAGGACTTCACATGGAGTAAGGTGCTACTCAGTGTGAATCTGCCATGTGGCCTATAGTCAGGATTCTATTTTGTTGAGAATAAGCTCTGCCTGCATTCATTCCCGAGCAAATTTGAGTATAGGCAGCATTATCTAGAACATGGAGACTGGTTGTCAGGATTCCTGGGTTCTCTTTTGGGTCTGGAAGGGTATGTGGTCAACTAGTTAAATCTGGGGACTGAGCCTCATGAGATCAGAATTCTTTTTCTGCCTGTGACACTGACTCACTGTGTGACCTTGGACAACTCATTTCGCCTCTTCATGTCCATTTCCCCATCTCTAAACAAGAGAATGATTCTGACTTGCCTCACAAGGGGTGTGTGGCTGAACTCATCCATGTTTGTAAAGCACTTTGAGATCCTCAAGGGGAAGGTGTTAGAGACAGGCAGAACATTATTGTTGTTATCAGTCTGTCTTCCTTGTACTCATTCTGACACTGAATGTCACCCCATCTCATCTTATTGCTCTGTGACATGCTGCATATTTATACCCTGGGGCTCTTCATTGTCAGTCTCTTTAGTTTTAAAATAAATTATTTTGAAAAATGTGAGCAATCTCAGAAGAAGCAAGGAGAAGCCTGCATTCCTGACTGCAGGTGACATCTCCTGGGATGTGGTGGCACCAGTCTCCTGGATGGAAACTCCAGAGGAAAATAAGATGCTCGCTTTCTCTTCCCTATTTGGAGAAGGGACTAAGCCAGTTGGAGCATGGGATCCCCAGAGTTGCCTGGCAAGAGCAAACCACATTTCTTATTAGCGAACTGACTATATTTTTGTAATCACAACATTACCCCCTCCCATCCCATTGCACAATTCCAGTGCAGTGTCCCAGCCTAATACCGGCACATTTCTGGATTTCATAGAATCATAAACTTTAAGGTCAGAAGGGACCATTATGATCATCTAGTCTGACCTCCTGCACAATGTAGGCCACGGAATCTCACCCACCAACTCCTGTAACAACCCCCTAACTTATGTCTGAGCTATTGAAGTCCTCAAATTGTGGTTTAAAGACTTCAAGGTGCAGAGAATCCTCCAACAAGTGACCCATGCCCCACGCTGCAGAGGAAGGCGAAAACTGCCCAGGGCCTCTGCCAATCTGCCCTGGGGAAAAATTCCTTCCCAACCCCAAATATGGCAATCAGCTAAACCCTGAACATGTGGGCAAGACTCACCAGACAGACACCCAGGAAAGAATTCTCTGTAGTAACTCAGATCCCACCCCATCTAACATCCTATCACAGGCCATTGGGCTATCTACCGCTAGTAGTCGAAGATCAATTAATTGCCAAAATTAGGCTATCCCATCATATCATCTACTCCATAAACTTATCAAGCTTTGTCTTGAAGCCAGATATGTAATTTGCCCCCACTGCTTCCCTTGGGAAGGCTATTCCAGAACTTCATTCCTCTGATGGTTAGAAACCTTTGTCTAATTTCAAGTCTAAACTTCCTGGTGGCCAGTTTATATCCATTTGTTCTTGTGTCCACATTGGTACTGAGCTTAAGTAATTCCTCCCCCTCTCCGGTATTTATCCCTCTGATATATTTATAGAGCGCAATCCTATCTCCCCTCAACCTTCTTTTAGTTAGGCTAAACAAGCCAAGCTCCTTGAGTCTCCTTTCATAAGACAAGTTTTCCATTCCTCAGATCATCCTAGTAGCCCTTCTCTGTACCTGTTCCAGTTTGAATTCATCCTTCTTAAACATGGGAGACCAGAACTGCACACAATATTCCAGATGAGGTCTCACCGGTGCCTTGTATAACAGTCCTAACACCTCCTTATCTCTACTGGAAATACCTTGCTTGATGCATCCCAAGACCGCATTAGCTTTTTTGATGGCCATATCACATTGGCGGCTCATAGTCATCCCCTGATCGACCAGTACTCCGAGGTCCTTCTCCTCCTCTGTTACTTCCAAGTAATGCATTCCCAGTTTATAACAGAAATTCTTGTTATTAATCCCTAAATGCATGACCTTGCACTTTTCACTGTTAAATTTCATCCTATTACTATTACTCCAGTTTACAAGGTCATCCAGATCTTCCTGTATGATATCCTGGTCCTTCTCTGTATTGGCAATACCTCCCAGCTTTGTGTCATCCACAAACTTTATTAGCACATTTATTTGCTATGGGGCACACACATGTTCTTGATATCAGAATTTCCAGGAAGGAATGTTCTGATAAGAAGAGACAACAGAAATTATTCATGGGAAACTTGCCAAAATGCTTCCCTTCCCTTTCCCACCCCTCTCCTTCCCTCCCCCCAACCTTCCCTCCCCCACCCTGAGCTAGACATCTTCTCAGAGAATAGACTCTGCGTTGCACAGTGTGACAGCCAGAGGGAGAGGGAGCTGGAGATAGCGAGGAAGGAAGCTACTCATAGGACTGGGAAACGCTGCACACTGCTTAGAGGCTGGTGGAGCAAAGAACCTACTCTTAACAGAGCACTTTTCCCTCACTGAATCCTGGGTCTCTGTAGCAGGAGCTGTATAGCTGAAGTAGGCACAATGGGATGAGAAACGCAACTTGCAATCCAGACCGAGATTCTCGTGATGAAAACAACCAGGGCATATGGTGGACCAAAATGCAGCAGCAGAATCAAAACCTGGACTGCAGAATACTCTGACTCTGTAATCAAATCTGTGTCTGTGTGGGCTGCCGATTTATCACTAAACATCTCCTTGCAAAGACCCTGAACCTTTTTGCTGTGAGTCTCTCGGCTCACGCGGGGGAGTCCGACCGGCAAATATTTCTTCATTAGTTTGACAGGAATTGGCATCCCCGGCACCGAATTCCAAGCCTGTGAATGGACAAGGCATGTCTGCAGCCAGGACCTGCGGATTCCTGAGGCTCCACGGGAAACCGACTCTGTGAGGCGAAAGGTTAAAGTGGGATCATGGGAGGGAAGCAGGTCAAATGGTGAGCGATTGTTGTCATTGTCATTTGGAACAGCAGGGTCGGGGTGTTTATTAAAATCTCCAGGGAATTCAGGCTTGTTACTGAAACTGTTTCCCTAAGCCCTGATTGCGTGCAAGACCCCAAAGCATTGACAATCCAGGAATTCAACTAGGCAAGGATTTTAGCTAAGAAACCAAGCAATGCTAGAAGGAATAATGCAGAGTGTTTTCCTGTGACATAAATCCTGCCTCAATTGATTTAATTTCCCAGCACTCATTTCTGCGTGCTTCAGTGATGAATAGTTATGTATCCTTTTAAATAAGAAATCAAATTTGAATGCGTCTTTGGATATCTCTCACTCGAATAATTTTGGGAATTGATATGAAAAACCATGGGAATTTGGCCAGCTTTAACCAGTTGGCAGAATGATAAATAGGGGTGACCTTTGGCCTGTGCTGCTGCTTCAGGAGCAATCTCCGTGCATGTAAATGTGTTCCTGCTCAAATGGCCATGTTTCTCTCATGTGCAGGGAAACTGCCTGGAGATGGAGCTGTGTCTGTAAGAAAACCTAAAGGATTCTATTAAAATCCTGTTGTAGATGTGGTGTGAAATATCTGATCCTGTCTCAGTTGCGTTAACCCCCAAATCTATCACAAAACATTCACTTTGGGCAGGGGATCTAGTTCTGAAAAGAGCAGATTGGGGAGAAATGTTACTTTCCTGTGCTGTGTCCTGCTCACTGCCACATGGCCTACACGTCCCATATCCTGCACCTCCCTAGAGCACCCTCTGCCACATGTGCCTTTTCCCTTCTGGTCCTCTAGATTGATCTTTCCCCTGTATGCCTAGGTAGCCTTCTTCATGTGTACCAAATGTTGATTTTGTTTTCTTGGCCTGCTTCCTAATGGTGTTACTGCTTGTGGGGGGGACAAACCACAAATACACCTCTCAATGATCATATAGGCTGATGGCTCCCCAGGGGTCTGAGGTGAACATGCGCAGAGGGAACGTTAGTGTCTGCACCTTAAAGGAAGGCAAATCCCATGCAATATTCCTGGGCGGGTAGGTCAGTCAGTCTGTCTGTATGATTTTCTGAGTATCTGCACTGATTTAAAGTTTGATCATTTGTCTTTAATAATTGATTATTTCCTCAGAACACAAACAACCCATTGCTGGGCCCCTGGGCAATGATTTCAGTTTTAAACACCATCTGTTAGGGAGCACTGCATTGGGATTCAAACTTTCTTTAAGGTAAATCTTTGGGCACACCCAACAACCTTTAGCAAATCTGCACGCTGTGGGTATGTCTATACTGCAAAATAAAACCTGCACTGCCTAGTCTCAGAGCCTGGGTCAATTGATTTGGGCTTGCAGGGCTCAGGCTGTGGGGCTAAAAATAGCACTGGGCCCTGGACTCTGAAACCTGGTGAGGGTCTTGGAGTCCAGGCTCCAGCCCGAGCGGGAATGTCTACACTGCAATTTTTAGCCCTGCAGCTGAACCCCGTGAGCCTGAGTCAATTAATCTGGGCTCTGAGGGTACAGCTCCACTGTGATAAAAGACCGTAGCACAGAGCCATGGTTGGCCCAGGTCAGCTGACTTAGTTTCACGGGGCTTGGGCTGCAGAGCTATAAAATTACAGTGTAGATATTGGTGCTTGGGCTGGAACCCTGGCTCTGGGAACCCAGGTGTGGGGAGGGTCCCAGAGCAAGGGCTCCAGCCCGACCCTGACTGTCTACACTGCAGTTTTATAACCCTGCAGCCCAAATGCCACAAGCTTGAGTCAGCCGACTTGCTCCAGCTGCAGGTCTTTTATTGCAGTGTGGCTATACCCGAGGCTGTGGGTGTTCCTTTGCAGTGTAGACATACACTGTATGAGCAACAGGGTCTGAGCAAACACTGCTGCTACTTTTTGTATCTAGTCCAGAATGGTTACACTCTCTTCTCTTAGTGACTCACACTCATTTGTTCTTTTACTGCAGTGGAAGCTGACTTAGTTGAATCATTTAAAACTAGATTAGTCAAAGGCCTGGAAAATAGACTAGGAACAATCTCTTGTGGGTGGCTCCCGGGAGTGGACTAGATGGAAGCTGCTAAAAGGTCATTTCCTCTCTAATTTCTAAAATTCTCTGATTTTATTAGAGAGATGTGTATGTTCCTGAGCTGGGGGACCTATATCAGAAGTGCTGGGAAGATTGGGAAGGCAAGCTGTAGAAGTGCATTTTATTTCTCTAAATCTATTCTGTTACTTTCATCATGTTTTCTTTTTATTCTCTCTGGCTTTTGTGTCTGTCTTGAGGAGAATGAAACATTAACTCCTCCTTGCACTTGCAAGGATTAGTTCCTGGAGACTTTGGGGGCACATTAAATGGATCACTGAGCTTTGGATGCCTTTGCTGTTGTCCCGGTGATGGATTTGGGAAGAATGTCTGAAAGAGCTTGAGAGTCTGCACCTCACAACCAGCTGAGATTGTTGTAGAAATACATAGCTGCTTTCAAGAAGCTTTCTTATTTAAAGCAAGATCATGTGTTGGTGTCTCTGTGTTCTCGAGGGCTCCTTAGCATGCGAGTTCTAGGTTAGTTCCCCATATAGTAATTGTCCCTTTAAATAGGTGAGAAACCAAGAGAGCTGGGATACTGTGAATGACTTTTGGTAGCAGTTTGCAACTGTAGGCTAAGCCTTGCAATACATTATGTTGTAAGCAGAACTGCAGACTGAAGGATAGTCTAGAATTAGCTCCTTGACTTTGGGATCTGTGTTAATCCTGCGGTGGTTGTCTCTCCTATTTACATCTTTTTAAGCTACAGGAAAAGTGAAAAGACTAATTACTTCTGCAGCACTTCAGTCAGCTACTGGCCTGAAAAGTTACAGGCACTGTCTGGCCTGCTAATGAATTCATTGGCATGTGGGCAGCGCTCAGTGTAACCAGACTTCTTGCATATTCGCTTTTTATTTTAGACAGAGATGAAGCTGCTCTTTTCCCCCTGCTGTGTTTGCAGCTCACACTGGAAATAATTGTATCTCCTCTTCTCCTCTGCAGTCTCACATCACCCAGTCCCATACACAGCACAAAGAGCGAGTCCATTGCAACCCAGTCGGAGGAGAAAGCAGGCTTTGTGATCATCCGAGCTGAAGAAACAGAAACCAAAACAGGTAGAGCACAGATGATGTATTTCATCTTTCCCACTACGAGGATTTCCCATGTGAGAGCTATGGCAGAGACTTGCTGGATGGATTCCCAGAGACCATATGAGTGTAGAATTTTGTGAGCTGGTACATCAGTTCGTAGAAAATTAAATCCCCGAACTCACTGTTTAGTAGTGCTAAGGTTGTGCCATTGTTTGGCAAAGTCCAGGAGACTCACTAGCATGCTTTGAAAATGAAAAGCCTTGGAGAATGGATGGAGTTCAGTGTCATTTATTAGTTACAGAATAGGGTGGAAGCTTTGTCCTTACTTTAAGCTGTTGTGAAGGAAAGTCCCGTCTCACAGAAAGATTTAATCTGTTTGAACTTTGAGGCTGGAGCTGAGCCTGTGTAGTGGGGTTCTGGATTTATGCTACAGGTGCACAAAACCACCTGATTCACTTGCAGTGGCACTTTGCAGGGCTGGGGATTATTGCCTGGTTTTACTGGCACATCACTTACTTTTTACTAGGACCCCTCCCCACCCCTCCCACCGGTGACCCTGATTTTTGTTTCATTTCAAGTGAGCAAAAGGAATTAGCCAAAATGTCCTGCTGCTGGGTTAGTTCCTGTTTAAAATTTATTAACAGTCCACAGAGTGCAAAGGAAAGGGTTTTGATGAAGTTTCTGACATCATTTTCCTCTCAGGAACATAGTGTAGAAACAGTGCTTTCAGATCAGCTTCCATCCCCTGGCTGAGTGACAGGGAATCGCTCTAGGAATTGCTTTGTCACCCCAGCCAATGAAGCCCCCTCTTTACTATTCTTTAGTCTACAATATTTGATTGTAAAATATTTTTGAGGTTGAAATATTTGGTGGGCTGTAATATTTCACTAGTGTTTTCAACATCAGCGTGCCCATCTACCTTTTGCACAGGGGAATATCTTTGTCACTTGGCTAGAGACTGTAGCTGCCTGCAAGGATCAGTCACACCTCTGGTTAATTGTGTGATGTGCCCCACTAGGATGTTTATCCCCAAGTTTAGCATCACACCTTGGGTACAATGTCTAAATCCCTGCAGACTCCAGAGCTGTGGCATTAGCCAGCCAGACCGTCTTGTCTTATGGAGATTACAAAAGGTTTCAGGGTTTATAAAATATTTTAATGTTCTTCTCTTTAAAAAGATTCCATTGAGCTCTTGATCTAAAATCAAGGCCAGTGATGAGCAGAAGTGATGATACTGAATATGAATGCAAAAAGTAAGAAAAGCAAGGACAGGCATTTTGGGATCAGGCTTTGATTCAGATGTTTATTAATCTGTAAAACATGGGCTAATAGCTTTCTGAAATTTGCTTTAATTCTTGCTCAGATATTTTTGGGGACATGTAGCAGGAGACTAGTGCCTAGGTACCACAGCAATGAATCATAGAATCATAGAATATCAGGGTTGGAAGGGACCCCAGAAGGTCATCTAGTCCAACCCCCTGCTCAAAGCAGGACCAATTCCCAGTTAAATCATCCCAGCCAGGGCTTTGTCAAGCCTGACCTTAAAAACCTCTAAGGAAGGAGATTCTACCACCTCCCTAGGTAACGCATTCCAGTGTTTCACCACCCTCTTAGTGAAAAAGTTTTTCCTAATATCCAATCTAAACCTCCCCCACTGCAACTTGAGACCATTACTCCTCGTTCTGTCATCTGCTACCATTGAGAACAGTCTAGAGCCATCCTCTTTGGAACCCCCTTTCAGGTAGTTGAAAGCAGCTATCAAATCCCCCCTCATTCTTCTCTTCTGCAGGCTAAACAATCCCAGCTCCCTCAGCCTCTCCTCATAACTCATGTGTTCCAGTCCCCTAATCATTTTTGTTGCCCTTCGCTGGACTCTCTCCAATTTATCCACATCCTTCTTGTAGTGTGGGGCCCAAAACTGGACACAGTACTCCAGATGAGGCCTCACCAATGTCGAATAGAGGGGAACGATCACGTCCCTCGATCTGCTCGCTATGCCCCTACTTATACATCCCAAAATGCCATTGGCCTTCTTGGCAACAAGGGCACACTGCTGACTCATATCCAGCTTCTCGTCCACTGTCACCCCTAGGTCCTTTTCCGCAGAACTGCTGCCTAGCCATTCGGTCCCTAGTCTGTAGCTGTGCATTGGGTTCTTCCGTCCTAAGTGCAGGACCCTGCACTTATCCTTATTGAACCTCATCAGATTCCTTTTGGCCCAATCTTCCAATTGGTCTAGGTCCTTCTGTATCCTATCCCTCCCCTCCAGCGTATCTACCACTCCTCCCAGTTTAGTATCATCCGCAAATTTGCTGAGAGTGCAATCCACACCATCCTCCAGATCATTTACAAAGATATTGAATAAAACCGGCCCCAGGACCGACCCTTGGGGCACTCCACTTGATACCGGCTGCCAACTAGACATGGAGCCATTGATCACTACCCGTTGAGCCCGACAATCTAGCCAGCTTTCTACCCACCTTATAGTGCATTCATCCAGCCCATACTTCCTTAACTTGCTGACAAGAATACTATGGGAGACCGTGTCAAAAGCTTTGCTAAAGTCAAGAAACAATACATCCACTGCTTTCCCTTCATCCACAGAACCAGTAATCTCATCATAAAAGGCGATTAGATTAGTCAGGCATGACCTTCCCTTGGTGAATCCATGCTGGCTGTTTCTGATCACTTTCCTCTCATGCAAGTGCTTCAGGATTGATTCTTTGAGGACCTGCTCCATGATTTTTCCAGGGACTGAGGTGAGGCTGACTGGCCTGTAGTTCCCAGGATCTTCCTTCTTCCCTTTTTTAAAGATTGGCACTACATTAGCCTTTTTCCAGTCATCCGGGACTTCCCCGGTTCGCCACGAGTTTTCAAAGATAATGGCCAGTGGCTCTGCAATCACAGCCGCCAATTCCTTCAGCACTCTCGGATGCAACTCGTCCGGCCCCATGGACTTGCGCACGTCCAGCTTTTCTAAATAGTCCCTAACCGCCTCTATCTCCACAGAGGGCTGGCCATCTGTTCCGCATTTTGTGATGCCCAGCGCAGCAGTCTGGGAGCTGACCTTGTTAGTGAAAACAGAGGCAAAAAAAGCATTGAGTACATTAGCTTTTTCCACATCCTCTGTCACTAGGTTGCCTCCCTCATTCAGTAAGGGGCCCACACATTCCTTGGCTTTCTTCTTGTTGCCAACATACCTGAAGAAACCCTTCTTGTTACTCTTGACATCTCTGGCTAGCTGCAGCTCCAGGTGCGATTTGGCCCTCCTGATAACATTCCTACATGCCCGAGCAATATTTTTATACTCTTCCCTGGTCATATGTCCAACCTTCCACTTCTTGTAAGCTTCTTTTTTATGTTTAAGATCCGCTAGGATTTCACCATTAAGCCAAGCTGGTCGCCTGCCATATTTACTATTCTTTCGACTCATCGGGATGGTTTGTCCCTGTAACCTCAACAGGGATTCCTTGAAATACAGTAGATAGATAAGGCAGGAATAATGAACTGACTCGTTACAAATGTCTCTGTAGGAAAAGGTTTCACACAGCAAATTACTGTGGACCCAATTGTGCCAACCTTATGCAGAATAGGAACTGGCTCCCCAAGTAGCCCCATGAATTTCATGGAGTAAATTACTATTCAGCATGAGTAAGTTTGACAGAACCAGGCCTTGAATAAATTGGTAAACAGGGTTCTGCCTGGAAAACCTTGGCTTATTCAGGAATGGGACACAGAAGCTCATAGTGAATGTGTCTTGCGTGCATTTCACTCCCCGAGCACAGCAACTGGAGCGAGACATTCATTCAGTTAAAAGCAGCAAAGAGTCCTGTGGCACCTTGTAGACTAACAGACGTATTGGATCATAAGCTTTCGTGGGTGAATACCCACTTCGTCAGATGCATGCATCTGATGAAGTGGGTATTCACCCACGAAAGCTTACGCTCCGAAGTGAGTATTCACCCACGAAAGCTTACGCTCCGAAGTGGGTATTCACCCACGAAAGCTTACGCTCCAATATGTCTGTTAGTCTACAAAGTACCACAGGACTCTTTGGCGCTTTTGCAGATCCAGACTAACACGGCTACCCCTCTGATTCAGTTAAAAGTGGCATGCACTCCCTGCCAGCACCTATAATGCTTCAGTATGTGGAGCAAAACCTGCCAGGGCTTCAAGAATTCTGGCTTTGCCTAACAGGGTTTTCACCCATGGCTTAACAACCAGTTGCGGAGTCTCTTAATAGCAAGAGATACCGAAACAATGGAAAATCTTGATCACAAGTGTTTAGGGCCTCATCTAAAGCTCATTAAAGTCAGTGTAGTCTTTACATTGACTTTAGTGGGGTTTAGATCAGTCCATTAGTGCTTATTGGAGTAGCCAGGGAGGGGGTGCCTCCTGCAACACTGAGAGATCCCCCCTTCCCATTCCTCTTCATCCTTTCCTTTAGCTCCAACAGTGAGCTATGAATACCCTCACCCCCATACACTGCATCCTCCTCTCCAACTTCCCTAGAACTCTCTAACACCAGGAGACCTTGTACATCAGTGCTAATGAAAATCAAGGATTCAGGTCACCTTTCGCTCACAGGTATGCACACACAGGGAAGGTAATGTTTCTTTTGCAGGGTGAATGAAGCATAAATCCCCAAGTTGGGGGAAGATGGTTCACCCTAGCTGTTACCTTGACACCAGCTGGAAGAGATTCCAGTTCCTGCCACTGAGAACCAAGTGCAGAGAGCTGGAGACCTCTGTATGTTGTGCCTTGCTTTCCAGAACTCCTCTGTTGTTGTTCATCTGTATTTCATGTAGCTTTTTTGAGGGGGGAAGGGATAGCTCAGTGGTTTGAGCATTGGCCTGCTAAAGCCAGGGTTGTGAGTTCAATCCTTGAGGGGGCTATTTAGGGATTGGGGCAAAAATTGGGGATTGGTCCTGCTTTGAGCAGGGGGTTGGACTAGATGATATTCTATGATTTTTTCTCTTGCAGAAGAGACAGACTCTCCATTTCTCCCAGAGTGGCAGGCCAGGAGCCCTGGGACATACCTAGAGACCTCCTGGGAGGATCAGCTGCTGGAACAACAAGACCATTTAGAAAAGGAAATGGAGGAAGCAAAGAAGATGATTTCAGGCCTGCAGGTATTCACTTTGCTTTTCAGCCAGCGTTCTCTTATCTTCCCTTCATACTCTTATTTCCCTTTGAGCTCTAGCTAAGAGAGAGACTACTCTTGTGGCCTGGGACTCAGGAAATCTGGGTTCAGTTCCAGGCTCTGCCACAGACTCCTTGGATAACCTTGGGCAAATTACTTAATCCCTCAATGTGGTCATCTGTTGTATAATAATCCTTCCCTAGGATTATTATACAACCGCATGGGGGGTTGTAAGGATAATATGCTGATGGGGGTAGGGAAGTACCTTGATAGACCACAGAAAGGACTCATCACAGCAGTTGAAGATGTTGCTCCTTAAGCCTGATGCTAATCGTGCTGGGCTCTTGCACTCTCCACTTCTTGCCCCAGCCCTAGTGTGGATTTTCTTTTTCTTATCTTCATTGGCTTGTGCTTTGTTGCAGTCCATCTTTCCCTCTTTTCAGGACTTTTGAATCAGGTGATAGGAAGCAAAGAATGGCCTTTCCAAGTTTCCCAGGCTATCTCTTCTGTGGGGAAGATGTGACGAGAGGCTGGTATGAGGGGTGGAAGAGGCTGAGACAGTGCATGGAAGTATGTTTATTGCTGGTGCAAGGATGCAGGCTTTATTCATGTCCAGTGCATGCCCTTATAGGGGCTGACTGTGCATACAGTAATGAAGAGACTTCAGTCTAATGAGCGCCATCGTTGGTTATAGTAATGGTGACTGGGACAGACTGGGAAAGCGCAGAGGATACATTTTGAGCACCCAGAAAGGGATCTACTTCAGGGGGTGCTGACAAGTCTGGGCTTAGTAACTGATCATCTCCCTTGTCAATGTCTTTTGGTTACAGTCCAGTATTTCATTGGATTAATTAGGTGGGTGCCCTATACCCTGATTACATGGTAACACTTGAATGTGCTGTCACCATGAAAAACATGTATGTTACTACCCAAAGTAGCAAGATGCAACAGATTTTCCCCATGTGTTGGGACTCCCATTCCTTGCCAAGATGCTTGGCAGCCCACGGTTTTTGTTAGCAGCCAAGGCGAATAAAACAGGCTTTGTGTGATTTGTGATTGGAAGTAATGCAAAGAGACAAGGAATGTAGGAAAATCAGTAGAGATTCATAGAACTGATCAAGAGACATAAAGAATCAGATCTGTCTCCTTTTAGTAAGACTGGTTGGGCTGTAAAATTTGGCACTTTCCCTAATGACCATTTGAATCAATTTTCTCTATCGGACCTTTTTCTAGCTGCCCTGATCTAGTCCTTCCCTGACCAAATGACCCCTGCCTCTGTGCCTTTGTGTGACTCTGCTCACCGAGCAGACTCCCTGCTCCATATGGCAAAGACCCTGAACTCTCCCAGGAATACCCCTTTCTGTTTGTGCTGGGAACCGCACTTATTTTGAATTGTAAATATTTATGTACAAATAAACAAAGCCCCGCATTGTGTGAGCAGCACACAGGCATGCTCCCAGCTGACAATGGGCAAGGGACACAAAAGATTCCAAAAGAAAATAGATGGTTGGTGCAATCCACTTGCATAATGCGCTCTCTGGGAGCAGAGGAAGGCAGCACTGGGTAGACTGGCATTGCCCCCCCAAACACACCTCGGGAGCAAGGGAAGGCAGCTGGCATTGCTGCCCCCCTCACTCCTCAGAAGCAGGAGGAGGCAGCTGACACAGCTGTCCAAGAAATTGGAGTTGATTAATTGATTTTTCCTCCTTGCTCAATATTTAAAAGCCTCTGGACCACAAGGGTTTGATTGAAATTCTGAGGCCCTGTGCAGTTTTCAGTGTTTCTGTGTGACTCCTGCCTAGATGTCCTGCTGAGCAAACTTTGGGCCTGCTCTCAGATAAGCATTTCCCCAGGAGGATTTGCATTAAATGAATACAAATTGCTGTCTATTTGGCATTCAGCAAGGTTTGCATCTCTCCGGTGAGAAAATCTGACTCGACCATTCAGCCTTGGCATTTCTGGGTTCAAGATGGAACATCCCTGCAAATGAGATTTTTAATTGGCAGCAATGAGATTGGAGTAGAACTCAAATAGAAAACTATCTGAAAGGAAGGGATGCCACTGTCCTAGCATCCTCTGTGCTAACTCTCATCAGCCTCCCAGTTCTGCCTTGTATTACTAGTCTATCTACCTCTATGTTACTCTCCAGCATAAACTAATTGGCTCCTGAAACCTAGAAGCAGGAAAGACTAGGCGTAGATCTCCAGCTGGTGTAAATCAGGGTAGTGAGCTATGCTTATTTACATCTGCTGACTATCTGGCCACATTAGGTCCCCCCAACGCACTTCTTATACCCACAAGCCACTGCAGAATTGTTCCCTCTTCTTCAGGGCGCTGTCCAATTTAGTTTTAAAGTTCTCGTGGTCTTCCTTGTGCGCGGACACACAGGTTCACTTTGGGTAGGCTGAAAGGGTTAATCTTGTGCTCCTTCTGAATTCCTCCCTGTCTTCTCCACCCGCAGTGGTATTGCTTAAGATGCTTCAGATTTTCCTTCTGTCTCTGTGACGGAGGGTCTCCTCTCACCTTACAACTTGGGCCACAGTTCTGCAGACCTCTCTCCATCTCGCCCTGAGTGGTGCAGAATTCTAGGCTGCTCCTAAATATCCTGCTTCTGAGTCCCAGCAGTAAATGTGTGGCCCAGGTCAGTCTACACTAGGACAGTGACCTGTTGCTGGCAGTGGTCCCTCAAGTCTCTGTAGTGCATTCTGAAAGGGTATTGAAAACAGAGGTGTCGCAGTTACCCTCACATTTAAAGTGCTTTCAATACCAGCTCAGGGGAGATCTGCTGCTGAATGCCATTGTCAGCCATGGTTCCATTTCCTAGTGTGGACAGAGACTACTGAGCAGGTTTTAGGAGTGGGAAATATTCCTAACAAACACATCCAGGCTTTGCTGTACTTGTTCAATCCAGAGGTGCCCTCCTTCCAATATCTTTGAAATTAGAATGTCCATTGACTGAAAGACTAGCTTGTTTTTTAAATTAAATTTTTATTGATGCCCTGCATACGTTCCAAACTAGTCTGAAAAAAACCCCTCTTGCTGAAATCTCTGCCTGGCTTTCAGCTGCTTTCCTTCAGTTTTCGTATATGCTGTCTGTCTGTAAAGGGTGATTTTATGCAGCTCAGATTAAAACCCAGGGCAGACATTGCTCATAAAAAGGGCTGAGTTAATACCTTAGTTTGGTGCAGAATTTCCCTTCACCTTGACGGGAGATGTGTACGCCTGTCACCAACAGACTTCTCTGCTGGGGATCCTTTCATGGGGACATTCTGATGTCTAAAAAGAAAAGGAGTACTTGTGGCACCTTAGAGACTAACAAATTTATTTGAGCATTAGCTTTCGTGAGCTACCTGAATGCATCCGATGAAGTGAGCTGTAGCTCACGAAAGCTTACGCTCAAATAAATTTGTTAGTCTCTAAGGTTGCCACAAGTACTCCTTTTCTCTCTGCGAATACAGACTAACACGGCTGCTACTCTGAATTCTGATATCTGTTTGTTTCAAAACAAGCCCCCTTTTCTGTACAGTAAGAGGTCAGCAGAAATGATAGAGAGAATTGTTTAGAGGTTGTTTGGGTCTATATTGCTGTGAAATGCTCCTGGCTAAAGATGTGGAGATGGGATTGAGTTTCTCCTTATGGCTTTCCAAGAAATCACCTGATTGGGGATTCTTTTTGCCTTTGCTGTTGCCCAGGCATTGCTGCTCAATGGGTCATTACCTGAGGATGAGCAGGAGGGATCATTTGTCCTTTGTGAACATGGAGCCTGTCCAGAAGAGCAGCTGGTGAGCATGTTCTTTTCCCTTAAGATCTAGTTTTAGTTAACTTTGTGCACTGTTCAGCCAGAGGATGGGTAATAACTGCAGTGCATTTGCATTCAGGTCATAATCCGAAGTCGTCTGGACCAGAGCATGGACGAAAATCAGGATCTAAAGGTTAGAAGAGGACAGATAACAACAAAGAATGGTTATTGGGATTGGGATCTTGGGGGCTCCTTCTCTATGTGCACTAATATAGCTCTCTAATTTAAGCAGAGGGAGGGAATGTTGTTGCACACAGATGACTGGGAGTCAGCAGCTCTGCTGCTGTCATGCGATGCGAACTTGGTTAAGTCACTTCCCTATGCCTCAAGTTTTCTAATTTTTAAAATGGATTAATAATTTCCTCCCAAAGGGCCGTGAGAATGAATTTGGAAATTGCTTTGAGATTCTCACATGGGAGGTGCTTTATGAGTGTTGTTGTTATTACGCACGCATGAATAGTTTCATGATCATTTGTGTTGTAAGCTAGTGTAGGGTAGAATCTGGGGAACTGCCCCCTTTTCATCCAGTTTGCCTCTAAATAATGCTGTCAATGCTGCTCTCCTTTAAAAAAAAACACCAAACAATTATTTGAATTATGTCCAGCCCCGAATAGACTTCTCTGCACGTTCTCAAAGCTGGAGCCTTTCTCGAGAGATGCATATCGTGCTGCATTTAGAAACCTTTATCCAGGACAATTGTTAAATTTCTAGCCATGTTTGGGTGTAAACAAGCTTTCATGTGGAAGATAAAAGCAGCTTAGAAAAACCCTCCTGTCAAGCCTGTCTCTCTTGTGCTCTGCACTGAAGTTGGCAGTGGCCCAGCACTAATGCTGGAAGTAAAGTGCTCTGTATTGCTCCAAAGGTGTAGATTTGGGGGATTTGCAGACTTTATCTCTGCAATTTAATATAGAGTTTAGGAGAGCTATGGTTGCTCAGAAGGTGTTTTATGGAGAAAGAGTGATTTCTATTGCTGGGTTTGTAAACTCTTTAAAACGAGTCCTGGTCTGACATGTGTTTTGGTCTGTGGGAGGAGATGGGGTTTGTTTTATTCCAGAGGGTCTCCAGAGACCAGATGTTGGGAGGGATGGGGATATTTCTGGGATGACATGAAACTACCATTTAAACAAATTGTGTTGGGTTTACAGAAGGAGTTACTGAAATACAAACAAGAAGCACGAAACCTACAAGGAATAAAGGTGAGAAGAGAGAGAATTAATTAAATAGTTAACAGTAACCGCTGGGAGCCTATCAGAGGGGTCGGGGTGACATGATACCTCTCAGCTTACCCTGTTAGAGCAGGGAAGTGGCAGTCAGGGCTCATAGCTTTATAGATTCCAAGGCCAGAAGGGACCACTGGTAAGTGGAGACAATCCCTAAATTTGTCTAACTTCAGTTTCAATCCATTGGATTGTGGTATACCTTTCTCTGCTAGACTAAAGATCGCATTATTAAATATCTGTTCCCCATATAGATTTTTATAGACTGTAATCAGCTCACCCCTTAACTTTCTCTTTGTTAAACTAAATAGATTGAGTTCCTTCAATCTATCACTATAAGGTATGTTTTCTAATCCTTAATCGTTCTTGTGGCTCTTCTCCTGGGTTCTGTTCCTGGCACTGGGAAGTGAATATGGTCAGAGCAGGGAACTGGGAGTTAGGACAGCTGGGTTCTATTCCTGACTCTTTCACAGTCTTTGTGACCTTAGCCAAATCACATTGCTTCTTTGGGCCTCAGTTTCCCAAAGGGATGGGTGGAACAAGGTATGTGTATGGTGGTTCTCATGGCCTGTTAGCCCTGTTATCCTGGGAATAAACACTTTAGTGTGGTGGATTGGTTTATTCCTAGCAGCAGAGAGGGAACCGTGGCATGTGCAGATGCCCTCCTTAGCTGGGGCAGTTGTTTGGTTGTTTGTGTTCCTGTTTGCCCAGCACCTCCCTCTGGAGTACGGGCATTTAACAATCTGCTCCTGAGCTCAAGGTATTTTTATAGCTGCCTGTCACACTGTGTTATGGAGGAAGCACACTGCTGTACAAGGTGGAGCTGTTTGCTTCACAGTAATATGAATGGAAAAGTGAAAGGGTGAGCCCTGATTCAGGCATGGATCCTGGCTCCCCAGAGACACGTTCAGAGAGGAGTTGCCCAACACTGATATGCCTCACTGGAAAGCTTGAATTTTTCACATCTGAGGCCTTGCTCCCTTGACTGATGTTTGCCTGTTTCTCCCCCGTGGGTGGTGCAGGCAATAGACGGGCGACACTGGCTCTGTGCCACCAAAAAGAGCCTCCAGACATACAGCTGCTTCTCCCCATTGGGGAAGATTGGCCACCCCATGCCTGAGCAGGAACTTCAAACAGAAGTACAGACATTCCTCGGTGATTTTGACAGCTAGCTAAAGGCAGAGAATTCAGCAGCAGACAGAATCACAGTGTAAGGCCTGAGAGCTTGTTCAGGCAGATGCCTTCACATATCCTTCTGTGGGTGCCGGGGCTCACCCTTGTCCATGGGCCACAGTCTGGACATTCTGCATGTCTCTCTATTTCCCCTGGGCTTGTTGTCATTTTCACTGTGTTATCTATCTACTGTAGACCATCAGCTCCTCATGGCAGGACACCTGCCTACTCCATGCACACCAGTGGCACTGTGTTAACAATAATACGTGTATTTTCCCAGGATGCATTGCAGCAGAGGTTGGCTCAGCAGGAAGCTTCAGTTCTTCAGCTAAAGCAGGAGCTGCTGAGAGCAAATATGGACAAGGAGGAATTGCACAACCAGAATGTGAGTCATTTGTGCTGCTCACTCAGACAGTGTCGCAGGTATTGGGGAGGGTAGCTGGGGATTGCAGGGTCTGAGACTACAGGGCAGAGGGCCCAGCAGTTACAGTGTGGGGCTGGTGGGCACTGTGTGGGTCCGTGAGCCATGGGATAGATGGAGCGGTGATCACAGGGCTATTCAGAGGAAAAAGTGCAGTGCAAGCCTAGTGGCCTATAGTCAGACTCATTGGAATCTCCTGCTCCTCCCTCCACTTATGGGGGTCCCTCTTCTTCTCCCCCATCCTCCAAAGGCCCTCCTCATTGGTTGAAACAGAGGAAAACTTTGCTTTATATTTTCATTGTAACTGGGCTAAAACTGCAGTGTTCCCTTCATCTCTGTTCCACATGTTAAAGGCAAGAGACGTTTGGCAGATAGAGCATGTGTGTGTGTAGAATCAGCATTGAGGAGGCAGCAGTGGTGAAGGAGGAGTCAGCGCATTTGCCACATCCAGGGGAACAGCTTACTGCCCTGCATCTGTGCATGTAACTTCATTGCTGCTAACCTCAGGCTGTGTGACTCTGTGCACATACGCCCCACGGCAGCCTTTATCACACAAGGGTGAGGAGAGGACTGTGTCAGTGGATGCACTGGATCTTCTGAGATACAAACCTCCCTTTTGTTTCTGCAGATTGATCTGCAGAGGAAGGTTGAAGAGAGGAACAGACTTCTGGGAGAATACAAAGTAAGAGAATCTCCAAGCCCAGCCACATGGAGATTGGGAGAGCCCTGAAAACATTCTTCCTGTAGGGCTCCTGCCCTCTCTGTGCTTTGTGCTCTGTCACCCCCATGGATTGTCACTGTGAATAAATAGCAATAACAAAAGATCTCTGTGATGTCCTTTGGAATATGGCTGCTCAGGTTAAGAAGGACTGTGCTGTACTCCAGAGTGCTTTTCACAGTGGTCATTGGGTTACTTTGGCATCAGCCGTGTGCACTTGAGTGCACAATGCTCACCCACAAACCTACTGCTCATCACATCTGTGTCATTAAATTTTCCTCAGGGCCTTACGTGAATCCTGGGCCTGTTGTGCTGAGATCAGTTGTGCTGCTGGCCTCAGTGCTGAGCCTGTGGTGTGTCTGTAGCCCAGGGCAGTGGGGGCCTGACTGACCCTTCCAAACAAGGCCTTAAGGTACAGTTAGAACATGGGGTTTAAGGCAAATAGGCTGTGCCAGCTTTAACCCTTCCTGGCTCCTTAGGAAGGTGAAGGTGAGCCTTCATCACCTGCTCATACACTGATGCCCCCAATCCCTCTGGGTTGCAGAAGGAGCTGGGCCAGAAGGATCGGCACTTACAGCAGCACCAGACCAAGCTAGACGAAATGCTCCAACAGCTCTCCGAGGCCAGCTACCAGCAGGTACAGAGCCCACCAACATGCCCTGCTCTTGAGAAGCTGGTGCCAGCCTGGTCAGCTCTGTTCATACTGACTTGTCTGTTCCCTTTCCAGGCAGATTTGGAGCGGGAGCTGGAGTACAAGGAGGCCCTGCTGGCTCAGTGCATGAAGAGAGAGACAGAAGAGGTGAGTGGGGCATTAGTACTTGGAACACATCAGGCTCTCAGAATGCAGGTCTCTGTCTGACATTATGTAATGTGCAGCTAGAGTCCAGTGCCAAGCTCCCCTGGGTTCCCCCTGTATCCCAGAGAGGCCAGGTTCCATGGAACATCACAGTTGGAGCTTCTGGGAGGGGCTGCTCTCTGCTGCAGGTCAGCTGGGAAAGTTCAGACCTATTCAACTTCGTCCATCAACCTGACAAGGGGTGAAGTCCAGTGGTCTGAACACAGGATGGGGAAACAGGAATTCCTGGGTTCTAATTCCAGCCCTGACACTGACCCCCTCCAAGACCCTGTGGCAAGTCACTGCCCATCTCTGCCTCAGTTTCCCCATCTGCAAAATGAAAATCATTACACTTGCCTAGGTTCCAGCGGTGTGTGGATTCTTTAGTGAATTTTTGTACCCTTGCAGAATGCTGCTGGCAATGGGGCTGTATTGTTGGTGCAGTTGCTTTCCCTGCCCTCTCACAAATCTGAAGTTGGCACCTTGGAATCTTCTTCTAGGAAGTTCAGAAACTTGCTGTACCCTCTGTTAAAGTTTCTTCTCCTTGCAACAGGTGATGGCCTACAGCAATCACAGCACTCAGAGCAATGGCTTCCTCCAGACAGCAGGAAAAGGAGCTGCTCCCACAGCCCACAGAGTGGTAGGTACCCTGCTGCTTAGCCAGAGCCAGCTCAGGACTCCAGTCAGCATCCTTCCCTCTGCAGCTGCCAGCCTGTAAGGGAAAGTGCAGGCCCCTCAGGGTCCCTTGGGCCTGGGAGAAGTGCAGTGCCGGGAGGGAGGTTACACTGAGGCTCTGAATCCCTGCACTGGCTGACTTCTCCTGGTCTCTTGGGCAGACGAACGACCTGCAGTTGGTGCGTGATGCCCTCCGCAGCTTGCGGAACAGTTTCAGTGGCCACGACCCCCAGCACCACACCATCGACAGCCTGGAACAAGGCATCTCCAGCCTGATGGAGAGATTGCACCGCATGGAGACACAGAAGAGGCAAGAGAGAAGGGTAAACATTCCTCACTGGGCTTGGCTTCATACCTCCACCTCCTCTTACTGACCAAAGCTAGCAACCAGGGAGTGCTCCATCCCCTCACATCTCTCCCTGCAGTGTGCTGATCATGTGGTCACTCTGCTCACTGAATCCTAAAGAAGCCTAGATTGTGGCAGATGGAGGGCCCCTAAGGACCCCAGCACAGCCCTGGGGGAACCCATAGGGTGTAGCAGATGGTGCTTCATTACTGTACCTCACATCTCTGCTCTCACTGTCTTGCACTGGAGGCCTAATGCTAAGATGTGCTTCTTATATCACTGAGAAGCAGTCATCTAATCCAGTGGTTCTCAACCAGGGGTACGCATATCCCTGGGGGGGGGGGTACCCAGAGGTCTTCCAGGGGGTGCATCAACTCATCTAGATATTTGCCTAGTTTTACAGCAGGCTACAGAAAAAGCCCGAGCAAAGTCAGTACAAACTAAAATTTCCTACAGACAATGACTTGTTTATACTGCTCTGTATACTATACACTGCGATGTAAGTACAATATTTATATTTGAATTGATTTATTTTTAATTGTATAGTAAACATGAGAAAGTATGCAATATTTCAGTAGTAGTGTGCTGTGACACTTTTGTATTTTTATGTCTGATTTTGTAAGCGAGGTGAAACTTGCAGGGTACACAAGACAAATCAGACTCCTCAAAGGGGTACAGTAGTCAGGAAAGGTTGAGAGCCACTGATCTAGTCAAGTAGTTGGAACGGGGGCCTATAAGTCAGGACTTTTGGGTTCTGTTCCTGTTTCTGTCACTGACTTGCTGTGTGACCTTAGGTAAGTCACTTCACCTCTTCCCTCCCACTGGGGGCTGTGAGGATTAATTGGTCAACATTTGCAGAGTATTGTGAAGCTTGTATGGGCAAAGAGCTGTGACTAAGCCACCACGGGCTGTCACTGCTGCTGCCTGGGCTCTGTTGTGCTGCCCATTGGGCCTGACGGTGGTATTTGGAAGCAGACACTTGCTGGCCTTATGACTACACAGGGTTAGTTTGTCTCTGTCTGGGAGCAGAGCCGTGTTAGCATTTTTAATCAGCCCAACCCATCTGTTATTTCTTCGTTGGGGTCTATTTCATGTCTGCAAAAAGTGTGGCAGAGCGAAGAAGTTAACAATGACATTCACAGTCCAGGCAAACCTGACTCCAGAGTCTATGCTCTGACTGTTGTTCTCTAAGGGCTGTCCATCCCTATAGCCATACTGACCCTCAGTAGGGGTTGTAGATGGTGGCATTTTGCATCTCTGGGCTGTGGGAAATCTGAACTCCTAGTATCTTGGGAGAAAATAGTCATTCATGTTGGTTACATTTAAATACCATATCCTGCAGCAGGGGTCTGGGTGAAAATCTGTATGTATTGGGGGTCTCTGTGTGTCTGTGGTGGGGGGGTCTTGTGTGTAGATCTGGTTGTGTTTGTCTGGGTAGGTCTGGTTGCTAGGTGTGTGTGTGGAAGAAGAAGATTCTCTTAAACTGTTGCATGACATTTTCCTTCCCTGGTCAGTTTGCTTGCACCATTGCGGGCCCTGGGAACTGACCCTTTGCCCTCACTGTCTTGGCTTTCCCCTTAGGTTCAAGGGAAGTCGCCTGCAAGCCGAGCTGTGAATGAATATCGAGACTCCTGGCCTCCCAACTCCAGTGAGTGCATTTCAGCTCTATCTCTCCAAAAGCTGGCTTCACGGCTCAGCGATTTCCTGGACAGAGTTCACTGCACAGTGTCCCTCCTGGGAAGCAGAACAGGCTGCCCTCTCACTCCATTGCTCATTACTGTAGCACTTCTCCTGGCCCATTTGCTTCATAGACAAGCTTCAGTGCAAGGGACTAAGGACAGGCAGAATGGGAGCTTGATCCTGACTGGAATCCCTGGGCACTACCACAATATAAATAATAGTAATTACTCCTTGGATGCAGGGGGAAATGCCATGTTCTCTCACTCCTTAAGGATTATTGTTGGCTGTACTGGGTGCTTGCACCACCTAGTGGCCATGAGTACCATCCTTAGGCCGGGGTTAGAGTCTAAGGTTCCACAAGTCCTCCTTTTCTTTTGAATACAGACTAACAACGGCTGCTACTCTGAAACCTGTCAATATGTACATTGTAGCACAGGATTTTCCCTCCCTGCATTTGCCTGACTTGAGAGCAGCGATATTTTCCTCTCCATCATGGGAACTGCTTTTCTGGGGTCGGTTGTAAATATAACCTGAAAAATCCATTGGTTTGTAAAGACTGAATTCTCAAAGTGGCCGTGAGGAGTCAGCCTGTTGGTGCTAGGGACGAATAGAGAGCCCCACTTTTTAACTACATTGCAGTGCTCAGCACCAGGAGGATTTTAGGGCGGTGTTAGCAAAGGAATTAAGGACATTTAGTATCTGAAGGAAGAGCCTGACGTGGGTTCTGCTGAGATGTCACCTGGGTTGCCTTTTCTCTTTTCTCTAAAGCTGCAATTCATGCTGCAGCCTCCATGTCATCAGCCTAATGCATGCAAAACATGCCTCACCTGCCGCCTCCCAAAGCCCCTGCAGGCACCTTTCCCTCAACTGCAGCAGTCAATTTATTCAGGCTCTAGCAGACCACAAACCCAGAACTGCTTGGTTGTAAAGAGCTCAAAGTGGCTCTAGATGGCTCTAGATTAATTAAGCCACGAAGCCCTTATGAGTGATGTCCAGATCTGCAGTTCGCTTTCTTTGTTTACATGTTGTGAGAGGGTCTCGCTGTGTAAACCTTCCCCTGCCTAAGCCTTTGGCATAGACACACCTGTATTGCAGGAATGGGGAGGCTAATGGTGCAGTCAGAAAGAGAGATGCGCATATTAACAAAGAGAAACCCACCACATGCACAGACACATCCCTAGTCTATGTAATATGGGCAGAAGAGCAGGTGCCTGGGTCTGTTGCACCTTTCTGAGTTAGTAGGGCTGAGCTGACACATGACCTCTTGTCCTGTAGGTGTCAATCAATTATTGCTCCCCCTTTTCTGTCAGTGAAGACAAGCAGAATGATAATCACTTATATTGTATTCCTCCTTCACCCCTGAGCTGCTAGAAGGGGTGTCACTCACGGGATGATTCTCCTAGAACGGGCTGGAATTCTCCAGTTACTACAAAGACAGCACGCAAAGTATCTGTCGTGTAGTCAGTGGGCTGTATGCACTGTGTGCATTGGGCTGTGTGTCATCATCCCCTCGGGCAGCGCTAGGGTGGCCCTTCAGGCTAACCTTGTAATACTCACCTTGCAGTGCATTGTCTTCCTGTAAGGGGGCAATATCCTGCCCTTGTGCGGCGATGGACTCCATCATCGAATAGGTCTTTCCCATCTCTGGGTCTCTGCACCCATGCTGCAGTGATGCTGAGAATGCCTCTAGGGGAATGGGCGGGGGGGAAAGAAAACTGTGCTCTCCCTTGGCTGCAGTGACAGTGCTTTGTGTTTCTCTCTTTGCAGAATTGCCTCATTCTCACAGCACACCCACTATGAGCAGCAGTGCCTGCACCAAAGTGCTCTACTTCACTGATCGCTCACTCACACCTTTCATGGTCAATATACCAAAGAGGTGAGATCTGGCTTTGCCACACTAATAGAGTTTGGTTCACTGAAAGCCCTGATCTAATCTGTGGTACTTCTACCCACCAAAACATGCCCTCCATCCCTTAAATCCGGCTTTTGATTTATTTCATTGCAAAGAGGAAGTGGTGACAAGAAAGCAGACCCAGGATGTGTGTGTTTGTCACTTTAGGCCTGACCCGATTTCCCAGCTGATGCATATGTAATTAGTTTATTTCAAGCCCCAGAAGATTGATCTCTGGTTTGTATGATAATTCATCTCTGGTTTTATGAGTAGGCAGCAGCCAGACAGTTTTACTCTTACTCCAGCACAACACAAACCATTTAGTGCAAGACTCTCCATCTAAAATAGCAGCTATCGCGGTCAGTGCAAAAAAGAAACATGAAAGAGTTGATTTGGATTTGTTTTCAATAAATATCAGACACTATTCTATCTGTGATCAGATGTTTTGGTTTGGGATGTACCAGGTATTTTCCAGGCACTCTGGCTCACCTCAGTGTGCTGCTGTCCATTGTGCCACATGGGATCCATGCTGGTGCTAGTGTTCAGTGTGCCATATGACAAGCTTCGTCCAAGCACTTGATCTCAATCCCGTGGCAGAATCTGCCAGCGAGGATAGCTCTTGACTCCTGTTTTGCAGGTTAGGTGAGGTGACTCTGAAGGACTTCAAGGCAGCTATTGATCGGGAAGGAACCCACCGATACCATTTCAAGGCCCTGGATCCAGAATTTGGCACAGTCAAGGAGGAGGTATGTTTGGCCTCTTCAGTAGCAGCTCTCTCGTAATCTAAGTTTGTGTATGGTGTCACAGCACCAGCAACAGCCTGGACATTTCTGCCACATTCACTTTCCATGTGAGCAAAATCTCTAACTTGCTAGAGCTAGTTTTCAGAGCTACAGTTTAACGGACAACAGCCCCCAAGTAAGGAGCCAAAAAGGGACATCTTCAGTCCCACCCAGAGCACTGACTATAGTGTGATCACAAAGGTGCACAAGTGGTGGATGGTGATTTGCAGGGTCCCTCCTTCACTGTGCCAGCTGCTCCCAGGGACACTTCCTATGATAGCACCATTCGGAAGATGCAGATTTCAAGTCATACCTCTAAAACAGGGGTGGGGAACCTTTTTTCTATCAGGGGCCATTGACCCACAGAAAAAAACAGTCGCAGGCCACAACCAGCCCTGCAGGGAGGCGCAGAGGCTCGGGGCTTCCCCTAGGCTCTGGGGTGGGACCAGAAATGAGGGGTTAAGGGTGCAAGAGGGGGCTCCAGGCTGGGGCAGGAGTTTGGGGTGCTGGAAGGGGCTCAGGGCTGGGGCAAGGGGTTAGGGTGGGGGTGCAGAGTCTGGGAGGGAATTAGGGTGTGGGAGGGGTTTCCAACCTGGGGCAGGGGGTTTGGGTGGGGGTGTGGGCTCTGCGAGGGAGTTATGTTGCGGGGGTGTGGTGGTTCAAACTGCAGCGGGGGTTGGGGTGTGGGCTCTGGGAGGGAGTTTGGGTGCAGGAGACGGATCAGGCCTGGGGGTTGGTGTGCCAGTGGGGATGCGGGCTCTGTGAGAGTTAGGGTGTGGGAGGGGGCTCAGGGCTTGGGGTGTGGGTAAGGGTCTGGGGTCTGGGAGGGAGTTAGGGTGCGACAGGGATTGCCAGGTGCAGGCTCCAGCTGGGTGGCGGTTACCTGAGGTGGCTCCCAGTTGGCGGGGCAGCCGGGCTAAGGCAGGTGTGATGTCAGAGAGGTTTCTTGAATAGGGCAGGTCAGCAGGATTTGGGCCATTTCTACATCTAAACCAATGCAGAGTTTGTTCCATTTGGCCAATGGGCATGAGCCAGGCTGGTGGAGATGGGCTTTCTCTAAAGTATCCTAAATGCTTGGGGCCAGAGTCAACTCTGGCATAAGCGGTGCAACTCTTGTTGAAGTCAGTGAGCCTACTTATGCCACAGCTGAATGTGGTTCTTGGTTTGTAATTTAGCTATTTTTATACAGTAAAGAATCCTCTTCCTCCTCCACACAGTAACCCTAAATGATGCCCTTCCTCCAAAAAAACTTTTGTTAAGATACATCAGTGCCAGTTTCTCCAGAGATGGTCTAATGTTCTGAGCACTGGACTGGCAGCCAGGAGTTCCCAAGCTTTAATCCTGGCTCTGATACTGCCTCGGTGACCTTGGGCAAATCATGATCCTTCTCTGTATCTCACTTTGCCTCTTGGAAAAATGGGGATAATAATCCTGTTTTTTTTCTCTATGCGGGAGGAATAGGCAGCTATACTGTTGTTTTTAAAGCATGTTGGGAACTTAACGTATGTACGTGTGGGAACTAACACTACGTAAGTGCCAGTTATTTTTATTGTTGGGTTTAATTACTCCATTTTTCATGCCATTCAGATGTAACAAAGCGGTGTCTATTCTCCGGAAGTGACCTGACTCTCTCCCTGCCTTTTTATAGGTGTTCCATGATGATGACATCGTTCCTGGTTGGGAGGGGAAAATTGTAGCCTGGGTGGAAGAGGATCACGGGGAAAATTAATCAGATTCTTGAGTCTTGTTATTGTGGGGACCCATAACTGGCTGCAGTGCTCAGAGATGATGACCAAAAAGAGTGTGAGCTGGGACATGTCCAATTCAAGCTGCCAAAAGAGAGGACTTCTCTGCAACCAACGGGTAAAATGCTTTTTGTGTGCGAGGATGCCCGGCATTTAACTTTCCATGGCCAAATACAGACAGTGTTGTGAGACTGAAATTACAGGTTGGTGGGAAAGAATCATCTTGCTTTGTCCTGTCAACAAAACCCTGGAGGCCTTATTAATGTGTTTCTCCATTCTCCTGGTTCCCCCACCCCCTGAAATGCCTGCTGCTGTTTGTAAACTGCACATTTCAACTCTGATTTGACACATTCAGTATTATATGAACTCTCAGTGATCCCTGAAACTATAAGTTCTGCCCTCATGGACCAGAAGATGCTGCTAGATTCTAGTTTTTACCAGAAGATCTGACCAGCCAAAATCCGTGCCCAGAGTATTTGTGCTGAAGAGGCAGAGCTCCCTCCAGTGAACTTTGCAAGCTCTTGATACAAGGAGCACCAGGAACCTGACAGTGAAAGAAGCTTGTGGATTGTGCTAAGCACTACCAAAGCAAAGACCACCAGGTGGGCAACGTTGTCTTTCTCCCCAAATGCAGGCTTCCACTTCCTAGACTTGCTTCTGCTGTTTGCCCTCCAACTTGTAATCAGGTCTGAGCTCTGTTGCTTTGTTGCCCTGGGAAGTTGGAACTCTTTGGTAACCAGGTGCTTACTTAACTGCCAATGGATTTTTGTTTCGGGGAAGGGAGCAGGAAATTTCCTAGCTTCCCCGCAGGGGTGATGAGGTACTTTTGCTTCTCCTTTTGCCAGCCCTTTCCCTACAGCCATTACCATCCCTGCCCTTTCCATACATCCAGCAAGGCCAACAGAAATTCTAATCTACTCTCCCAGGAAACAAGCAGGATGTTTCTTCAGGAATGAAGTGACAGAGTCTGTTCTATTGGTGCATCTGTATTCATTCTTCCAACTTTCTTTGTGCAGGCATCACCATGTACTTGATGTTCACTGACTGACAAGGCCATTAAGCAAATAACCAAACTGGTAGGATAGATATTGTGAGCAGCAGTACCCCAATTTCCAGCATGCTTTCGTTTCTGGCACCTAATGGAGTAGAAAATGGTCAGTTGGGAGAGCACGTGCTATGAGATCCGTTAGGGTGTGTCTGCACTGCAATAAAACATCCATGGCTGGCCCATATCAGCTGACTTGCGCTCATGAGGCTATAAAATTGTGGTGTAGACATTCAAGTTGGGCTGGAGCCAGACTTCAGGACCCTGCAAAGGGGGAGGGTCCCAGAACCCAGGCTCCAGCCCGAGCCCGAATGTCTATACTGCAATTTTATAGCCCTGCAGCCCGAGCTCAAGTCAGCGGATACAAGCCAACCATGTTTTTTTTCCTTGCAGTATAGACATACCTTAGGGTCCCAGGTTTTCTCACTGCAGTGCCAGGCCCTGCTGTCATACTCTAAAGCAGCCAGACTTCTGCAAAGCTGGCCGCAGTCTGCAGCAGACAGGCGCTGTTGACTGAAAAGGTCAAACAGTGAGTCGAGCCTCAGTCTGTTCATCTTTGGTACACATGCCCCATCATTGGACTGCCTGCTTGTCTGAGTTGTGCGGGTGAGGCTGGGAGATGAAGAAAACTTGGTGTTATTATTTTATATTAACATGACCTTTTGTAAACTTGTTCCTGTTTTTTGGAATTATTTTGTACCAGTTTACATCATTGTCTGAGGTGTATATTTTTATATCAGTGTAAGTGCTTTCTGTGTATTTCCACAATACTGTGCTGTAGTTTACTCATTTTCTAGAGAATGTCAGTATGTTTTGTACAGTCTCCTGTTAACACCACGCAAAATGGGTCCCATGACTAGCTTTACTTTACTACAAAAGTACTAGTTCCTACTGTTTTTATATTTTGCCAGCTGTTTCTTGTATAGACGGGAATTACGTGTAGTTTGTCTTATCACTCCCTTTATGTGCAGGAAGAGCTCAGATGCCTTTCTGTCCCATTCCTGCACTGGTAGAACACGTGGTGGCTGTTATCGACCAGTACCATTTCATCAGCTGATTTGTAGACACTCTTTCTCTTTGCAAACAGCCGTTGGAACATCAGCATTTGGGAAAGTTCTTCAATGGGAGAAAAGCAGTATCAGTCCTGAAAAGAAACAGAAGTTCTCTTCCTCCCTGGAAATCACTGGTTTCTCTGGTGCATGTGTTTTAGTGCGTAGCTATAAGACAGCATGGGGTTATCATACTAAAATGCATTGTTATATTTCAGTTGCAATTTATCTTGAATGTCTTTTCATTCAAGTTTTACTAGTCCACTTAATTTCAGTCAGAGTTGCGCGCTTCAGGTAGGACTTGCCCATTTTATGGAAACAATTATAACAGTAATTTTTCAAAGGCCTCCATGTATCCGTCCTGTATCCCTCTCTGCTTTTAAGAGATGAGCAGTGTTTAAGAGTTGTCTTTGGTGACTCAATGGCTGAGGTAATTGCTAATGTGATAGAACTTCTCACCTGTAGGTCATAGGTTTCAGTCCAGTCTCACTCAGTAGTGATCCAGCAATGGCTGGTTGATGGCCTAAGTGGAATGAGTTGGGAATCTGTCCTGTTCCTAGGGGTTCCCCATCCCCATAACCACTGTCACCAGTGAAACACCTGTTGGCAGTCTCCGCAGAGGGGCCAAGGACTGAATCAGCCCTGGAGCCACTTGCTGTCTCGTGTTCCCTTCAGGGCAGGGGCAAAGTACATTTGGAGGAGGAGGCAGAGAAGGAAACTTGCACTGCCACTGCCTATGCGTATTCTGGCGATAAAGATTTCATTCTGTAGCACTATCAGCCAAGCAGCCTTCATCAGTGCTAAAACCACATACGAACTAGAACAGAAACCTTGTTCCCTCTGTGACAGAACAGATAATCCCTGTACTAAGTTCAAACCCTTGAAAAGCATTGGCAGCACTCTGCCCTCGGATACACACACCCACCTCCCAGAGAAGTCACTGGGACTTGTGTGAGAGAGCCTGGAGACAGAACTATTAGTACTTCTAACATTAAAATTGGAGGCCATGGCCATGCCTTGTTCTCCCCCGGGATTGCTCCCCTAGGCTCTAACACATGCATAGCTCAGGTTCAGCTTTGTTCCTGCAATGACATGGCAGTTTTCTCTTGACTTCCTGTCATTGTATGAATGAGCAGACAGGAGTATGAGTTAGGTCAGGGAAAGTTATTCACAAAATAAAGGGGAACGAGACAATCCTGGAAAAGAGTAGGTACACACGGGGCCAGATTCTCCTCTCACTTATACCAGTTTTACTCTAGTGTAACACCATTGGCTTAAATGGATTTACTCCTGATTTAGAGCAGGGCATATGGGATCAGAATCCAGCCTTGGACTTGGTTTAAATGTTTTCCTTTGATTCTATATATGTTTATTTCTGCCTTACTTTCTTCAAAGCTACTTTTTGGTTTCCTTATAATTGTAACTTGATTATTTAACATACACACTATATGTAAAGTTATATTTTCCTAGAAACTCTAACGTTTGCATTCATCACTTTTTAAAAGGTCAGTTACTCTCAAAATCCAGGTCCTCCAACAGAGTGAGAACCGAGGTTTATCTGTACATCTAAGAGCTGTATATATCTGACTGGATGTACTTTGGGTTTGTGGACCAAGAAAAAATCATCTCAATAAACTGTAGTTTGCAAATGGAGTCTGATCAATCTATTTTGCTTGGGGAGGGAGGTTCCTTTGAACTGAAGCTTTTAATATGTTGACAGGCATACGATGCTCATGTGCATGGGTGTGTTGGCTAGGTAGTAGGAACAGAATACACAGCAGAGAAGACAATCTTGCACTGGAACTGAGTAAAGGGTCTGTTCCATCTGGCTTCCAAAATCTTCAAAAACAGCAGGAAAGCTCAGAGACTGAACCTCACTTTGAAGAGAAGATTTGGATCCATGCACATTAAACAGCAAACAGCTCTGGGCTGTTCAATTTCTTGCAAGAGTTGTTTTTATTTTTAAATACAAGTGAGCTTTTGAGATATTTTAAAACTACAACTAACCCCTGACCCAGACCATATTGCTCATATAATTTAAAATGAAATGCAATAGGTTTGGGGCTCAGTTAACTCAGAGATTTGTGAGCAAATATCACTGCAGCCACAGATTCTCATGTTTATGCATGCAGGTGCAGTGGCTGTGTTTTCTGATGGTGATGGCACAGTAGAGGCAAGTCCTGTGTGCTGAAAACAGCTCTTGCTAAATAATTTAAAAACCCTGAAGCAGTAGTGATAAGGACAATCATACTTTGCATATATACAGTACCTACCAACCAAGGATTTCAAAGCACTTTATAGATGTTAATGAAGCCTCTCAGTCCCCAGGGGGAAATGTCAGTATTGCTAAGGATAGCTGATGGGTTGGAACATTTTACCGATGGGGAAACTGAGGCAAAGAGACACCCTGAACAAGACAAATTAAGACCCTGATGCTGAAATCTGTGCGTGAGCCTCACTGAAGTCAATCATGCTCTGTATGGTGTTGGGGGTTCACTTGCAGATGCAGAATTGGGGCCGATAGCTCAATAAATTCTGGGACACAGATGTATGTTATGGGAGACTCAAACATGGCACTATTGTCGGAGTCAAGGGGGCTGTGGGCCTAACCAGAACTGACATACAGGTTTGGCTGTGCTCTAAAGCCTATTTTCCCAGCTGGGGATAGCCTCATGTGCCTCACCTGGAAGATGATGACAAGGCCCAGCTTTTGTACTACGTAACTCCCTCCCACCTAGGGCATTCTGTGGGTCTGCATGAGTTTAAGTCAGTGTGGCATTTCCCCTTCATCGATTAATACAAGAATCACAACATCTGCCTGTGTGCCATAAAACAATCATCATAAAGGGAGTTCCATTCCCCCGAGGGACAGCACAGCGGGCACCTTCGAGGCGCTGGGGTGACACCTGCAGAAGGCTGCACTGAACGTGCACATCTGGGTTTGGTATTTAGCTGCCTGCGCGTAACCTTCCACCTCCCCAGTGCCCAACTGTGGAGCCATCTCAGCACCAGGGCCTCTGATAGGTATGGGAGTGAACAGCACAGAAGAGGGTGTGGGGCTGGAGACCCCCAAGTCCCTGTGATTCCTCCCTGCCCCAATCCCCCCATCCAATCCTTTGTTCGCTTATCCCACACCCCCAATCCCCTTGCTTTCCTCTATACAATTACTCCCACAATCTGCACCTAAGTGCCCCCACTTCCCCATGAATACAATCCCAGATTCCCCTGCTCCTCAGACCCCAGTGGCGCCCCATCCTGCCCCCAGACTTCCCCTGCTCCCCCATCCACCCCCACCCTACCCCTAGGGACCCCTGCACTCCCATCCTGCCCCCTGACTTTCCCTGCTCCCCCATCCTGCCCCCACCCTACCCCTAGGGTCCCCTGCACTCCCATCCTGCCCCCAGACTTTCCCTGCTCCCCCATCCTGCCCCCACCCTGCCCCTAAGCACCCCTGCACCCCCATCCTGCCCCCAGACTTTCCCTGCTCCCCCATCCTGCCCCTAAGCACCCCTGCACCCCCATCCTGCCCCCAGACTTTCCCTGCTCCCCCATCCTGCCCCTAAGCACCCCTGCACCCCCATCCTGCCCCCACCCTGCCCCTAAGCACCCCTGCACCCCCATCCTGCCCCCAGACTTTCCCTGCTCCCCCATCCTACCCCAGAGTCCCCTGTCCACCCCCAGACCTCCTTGCACCCAGATCTCTCGCGCTATCTCCTCGGCGCTGTCCTCCCAGCCAGCCCCTCGCTCCAGCTGCCCCCCCCCCCCGTTTTGTGGCTCTTCACGACACTGTCGCAGCCGCTGCTGCCGTAAAGCGCGGTGGGCGCCCGCAGTCCGGAGGGGAGCGAGGTCATCGCCGCTGCCGGGTCCCGGCTCCGCAGCAGCATGTGGCGCGTGTTCGCGCGGCGCCTCGCCCCGTGCGCGGCCCCGCGGCGGGTGCCCGGAGCGGCGGGAGCGAGCCCTGGCCGGGGGGCCCGCGCCCTGAACGGAGGGAGCCTGGGGGCCGCGCAGCCCCCGCGGGGCCGGAGCCGGAGCCGGAGCGCGCCGGGGCCCAGGCCCGCGGGGCGGCTGCTGCTGCTGAGGGAGCCCTGGCCCCGCCTCGTCCCCCGGCGGTGGTGCAGCCTCCCGCCCCACCAGAAGGTGAGGGGCTGGGGGGCACTGGGGACTGGGGCACCCGGACCTCCCCCCACCCCGGATCCTGACCCCCAGAGCCCCCCCCCGCCACAGAGTCACCCCCTTTCCCTTCCCCCAGCTCCCTGGGGTCATGCCCCCCCCTCCACGGAGTCACCCCCTTTCCCTTCCCCCAGCTCCCTGGGGTCATGCCCCCCCTGCCTCAGTCACCCCCTTTCCCTTCCCCCAGCTCCCTGGGGTCATGCCCCCCAGACCCCCAGCCACAGAGTCACCCCCTTTCCCTTCCCCAGCTCCCTGGGGTCATGCCCCCCCTCCACGGAGTCACCCCCTTTCCCTTCCCCCAGCTCCCTGGGGTCATGCCCCCCAGACCCCCAGCCACAGAGTCACCCCCTTTCCCTTCCCCAGCTCCCTGGGGTCATGCCCCCCCTCCACGGAGTCACCCCCTTTCCCTTCCCCCAGCTCCCTGGGGTCATGCCCCCCCCGCCACAGAGTCACCCCCTTTCCCTTCCCCCAGCTCCCTGGAGTCATGCCCCCCAGACCCCCAGCCACAGAGTCACCCCCTTTCCCTTCCCCCAGCTCCCTGGAGTCATGCCCCCCAGACCCCCAGCCACAGAGTCACCCCCTTTCCCTTCCCCCAGCTCCCTGCGGTCATGCCCCCCCTCCACGGAGTCACCCCCTTTCCCTTCCCCCAGCTCCCTGGGGTCATGCCCCCCCGCCACAGAGTCACCCCCTTTCCCTTCCCCCAGCTCCCTGGGGTCATGCCCCCCCCTCCACAGAGTCACCCCCTTTCCCTTCCGCCAGCTCCCTGGGGTCATGCCCCCCCCGCCACGGAGTCACCCCCTTTCCCTTCCCCCAGCTCCCTGGGGTCATGCCCCCCCCTGCCACAGAGTCACCCCCTTTCCCTTCCCCCAGCTCCCTGGGGTCATGCCCCCCCCGCCACAGAGTCACCCCCTTTCCCTTCCCCCAGCTCCCTGGGGTCATGCCCCCCCCCCGCCACAGAGTCACCCCCTTTCCCTTCCCCCAGCTCCCTGGGGTCATGCCCCCCCCCGCCACGGAGTCACCCCCTTTCCCTTCCCCCAGCTCCCTGGGGTCATGCCCCCCCCCGCCACGGAGTCACCCCCTTTCCCTTCCCCCAGCTCCCTGGGGTCATGCCCCCCCCGCCACGGAGTCACCCCCTTTCCCTTCCCCCAGCTCCCTGGGGTCATGCCCCGCCCCGCCACGGAGTCACCCCCTTTCCCTTCCCCCAGCTCCCTGGGGTCATGCCCCGCCCCGCCACGGAGTCACCCCCTTTCCCTTCCCCCAGCTCCCTGGGGTCATGCCCCGCCCCGCCACGGAGTCACCCCCTTTCCCTTCCCCCAGCTCCCTGGGGTCATGCCCCCCCCCGCCACAGAGTCACCCCCTTTCCCTTCCCCCAGCTCCCTGGGGTCATGCCCCCCCCCGCCACAGAGTCACCCCCTTTCCTTTCCCCCAGCTCCCTGGGGTCATGCCCCCCCCCGCCACAGAGTCACCCCCTTTCCTTTCCCCCAGCTCCCTGGGGTCATTGCCCCCCCCGCCTCAGAGTCACCCCCTTTCCTTTCCCCCAGCTCCCTGGGGTCATTGCCCCCCCCGCCTCAGAGTCACCCCCTTTCCTTTCCCCCAGCTCCCTGGGGTCATTGCCCCCCCCGCCTCAGAGTCACCCCCTTTCCTTTCCCCCAGCTCCCTGGGGTCATTGCCCCCCCCGCCTCAGAGTCACCCCCTTTTCCTTCCCCCAGCTCCCTGGGGTCATGCCCCCCCTCCACAGAGTCACCCCCTTTTCCTTCCCCCAGCTCCCTGGGGTCATTGCCCCCCCCGCCTCAGAGTCACCCCTTTTCCCTTCCCCCAGCTCCCTGGGGTCATGCTCCCCCCCCGCCACAGTCACCCCCTTTCCTTTCCCCCAGCTCCCTGGGGTCATTGCCCCCCCCTCCACAGAGTCACCCCCTTTCCCTTCCCCCAGCTCCCTGGGGTCATGCCCCCCCCGCCTCAGTCACCCCCTTTCCCTTCCCCCAGCTCCCTGGGGTCATGCCCCCCCCTCCACGGAGTCACCCCCTTTCCCTTCCCCCAGCTCCCTGGGGTCATGCCCCCCCCTCCACGGAGTCACCCCCTTTCCCTTCCCCCAGCTCCCTGGGGTCATGCCCCCCCCTCCACAGAGTTACTCTCTTTCTCTTCCCCCAGCTCCCTGGGGTCATGCCCCCCCCCCACCACAGAGTCACCCCCTTTCCCTTCCCCCAGCTCCCTGGGGTCATGCCCCCCAGACCCCCAGCCACATAGTCACCCCTTTTCCTTCCCCCAGCTCCCTGGGGTCATGCCCCCCCTGCCTCAGAGTCACCCCCTTTTCCTTCCCCCAGCTCCCTGGGGTCATGCCCCCCCCCGCCACAGAGTCACCCCCTTTCCCTTCCCCCAGCTCCCTGGGGTCATGCCCCCCCCCGCCACAGAGTCACCCCCTTTCCCTTCCCCCAGCTCCCTGGGGTCATGCCCCCCCCCCGCCACAGAGTCACCCCCTTTCCCTTCCCCCAGCTCCCTGGGGTCATGCCCCCCCCCCGCCACAGAGTCACCCCCTTTCCCTTCCCCCAGCTCCCTGGGGTCATTGCCCCCCCCGCCTCAGAGTCACCCCCTTTCCTTTCCCCCAGCTCCCTGGGGTCATTGCCCCCCCCGCCTCAGAGTCACCCCCTTTCCTTTCCCCCAGCTCCCTGGGGTCATTGCCCCCCCCCCTCAGAGTCACCCCCTTTCCCTTCTCCCAGCTCCCTGGGGTCATTGCCCCCCCCGCCTCAGAGTCACCCCCTTTCCCTTCCCCCAGCTCCCTGGGGTCATGCTCCCCCCCCGCCACAGTCACCCCCTTTCCTTTCCCCCAGCTCCCTGGGGTCATTGCCCCCCCCCCACAGAGTCACCCCCTTCCCCTTCCCCCAGCTCCCTGGGGTCATGCCCCCCCCGCCTCAGTCACCCCCTTTCCCTTCCCCCAGCTCCCTGGGGTCATGCCCCCCCCTCCACGGAGTCACCCCCTTTCCCTTCCCCCAGCTCCCTGGGGTCATGCCCCCCCCTCCACGGAGTCACCCCCTTTCCCTTCCCCCAGCTCCCTGGGGTCATGCCCCCCCCTCCACGGAGTTACTCTCTTTCTCTTCCCCCAGCTCCCTGGGGTCATGCCCCCCCCGCCACAGAGTCACCCCCTTTCCCTTCCCCCAGCTCCCTGGGGTCATGCCCCCCAGACCCCCAGCCACATAGTCACCCCTTTTCCTTCCCCCAGCTCCCTGGGGTCATGCCCCCCCTGCCTCAGAGTCACCCCCTTTTCCTTCCCCCAGCTCCCTGGGGTCATGCCCCCCCCGCCACAGAGTCACCCCCTTTTCCTTCCCCCAGCTCCCTGGGGTCATGCCCCCCCCGCCACAGAGTCACCCCCTTTCCCTTCCCCCAGCTCCCTGGGGTCATGCCCCCCCAGACCCCCAGCCACAGAGTCAGCCTCTTTCCCTTCCCCCAGCTCCCTGGGGTCATGCCTACTCCGGCCCCACAGCCACGGAGTTACTCTCTTTCTCTTCCCCCAGCTCGCTGGGGTCATGCCCACCCCGACTCTACAGTCGCTGGAGAGGCTAGGATGGGGGACCTCCCCTGCAAAACCCCCGTGAGATGCAAACAACCCCAGCCCAGCCTCCCCCGGCATCCCCTCTCACAGACTTGCTGGCCAGGCCTTACAAGCGGCGTCCTTCTCCTGTTCCTTGGCCCCCGAAACCACAGGATGTTACCCCGGCCAGCCCTAGAGCCCACTTGCCAATAGCCCAGTCGTTTGCCAAGTTCGGATTTGCCCTTGTCTTTGTGCCCCTTCCCCACCCACTGTGGTATTGTGCACCAGTCGGTAGCTGCCCTTTAGAGCTCCAGGGGACAAGCAATTCCCTGGAGTCAGTCTGAGTTATGAAGCACCTTGGGATGAAAGGCTCTGAATAAACGTGAGACTATTGCATTAGCATTATGGCTGTTTTATTGTTGGCACCTTGACTGTTTCTGGATTCAAGAGCATTGACTGGCCTCTCGCCTCTCTTGGTAGAAGGTGTTCTAGAGTCACTAATGCTATGGCTGGGTTGTTCTTTTGCAGGTGCCTTTGCCGGCTCTTTCCCCTACAATGCAGATGGGGACTATCGCTCGGTGGGAGAAGAAGGAAGGGGAGAAGATCAGCGAGGGTGATCTGATTGCAGAGGTACCGTGGAGAGGTCGCCCCTAACCAGGACGGCCCCAGTTATGGGGCACCAAGGGCCAGATTGTGTGGGGCCTCTCACTTTCTGGTGGGGTGGGAGGCTGCACCATAACCAGAGAATGAGGCAGGTTATGGTCTCTAAAATTGTCCCCGTACTAACTGCATGCCCTGGATTTTGTCACAAGTCACCCCAAACAGGTATAATTGTTCTTTCCTCACCCTTACCCATTATCTCTGATTCAGCATTGGAAGGTTGACTCCTGCCTCTGATCAGCCCATAATGCCAGCTTCCATTACCCACTTGTTAAATTTTCAAACAAGCACCTTTGTACTTTCTCCTGTGCTGCCCCTCAGGCTTGGGAGAAGCTCCCCATAAACATCCACAAAACTAACTCATTTTCCTCCGTCAGATTTCTTCTTAAAATACTTTTCTGCTGTGAGGCCTACATAAAATTTGTCCACAGATAGGCTGCTGGTGGGCTGAGACCACAGGCTGTCCTACTGATATATTGTCTCATTGTTTCCTTGTACTCCCCTGTCAGTCTGTCCATCCATCTGGTCCCTCTCATACTTAGATTGTGAGTTGTCTGGGGCAGGGACTCTCTTTGTGTTTTGTGTGTGTACAGCACCTAGCACGGTGGTGTCCTGATCAATGTCTGGGGTGCCTAGATACTATGAAATACAGATAATAAAAATTAATATTAATTTTCTGAAGCCACTTTATTGAAGGGATTAAAAACAGCCACAACCTCACTACCCCTCAGAGTTGCCTGCTGTTTCCTAGCGACTTGTGAGGGGGATTGAACCTCTACAGTCTCTTTTCCTTGTCAGCCAAGTTGCTGCTGTCAGCTGAGATGATTCTCACCATGGCTTTATATGCCAGGGAGCTTCACCCACAAACATCAGACTGGAGGAGTCTGAGCTGTATGCAGCCCTTTTTATTTTTTTCTTTCTTTCTTTTGGGCCATAACAAGATCGTTCTCTTTTTGCAAAGGTGGAAACAGACAAAGCGACTGTGGGATTTGAGAGTCTGGAAGAATGTTACTTGGCTAAGATCCTGGTAGCAGAAGGGACAAGGGATGTCCCCATTGGGTCTGTAATATGTATCACAGTTGAAAAGTAAGTAAATCGATCACATCTCAGTAGAGTGCTGTCTGGGGAACCTGGCAGGTTGGGTGCCCTGGATGAAGCATTAGGCACGTTATCTTCCATATTGTTCATGGCTCCTTTGGCTCCTCTTCTAGGCCCGAGTTTATTGATGCCTTTAAGAATTTTACCTTGGATTCTGCAGCACCTGCTGCTACAGCAGCCTCAGTGCCTCCCCCTCCAGCGGCAGTTCCCCCCGCACCAGCTCAGCCCTCTGTGCAGACTCCAGGCAGCTCCTATCCTCCTCACATGCAGGTAAGGCATGTACATACCTGTAGTGAATTATTCTTCAGTGTCTGTCTTCTGCCTGTCGAACACTAATAGCTCCTAGGCACTGTGATGTAGATATAAACCATAGGCCTTATTAGCTCTAGCTGCAGGAGTGAGAGTCAATCGTACAGATTTAAAATGGGCTTTAAAAAACCCCAATCAGTTAAGCTTTAAAACTGTTTTAGGGCCCCTGGTATCAGTCGAAGAAGACAGTCTGTTCCCTCAGACTATGAAAAGCTCCTGTATGCACATGATTCTCTTCTTATTAAAAGGCAATGACATTGATTGGTTAATTTGGCTAGTAGATGGCCTAGCTATATAGAATGGAGTAAAGGATGAAGGCATTCAGCAAGCTATAAAGCAGCACTCTGTCTCTGGTCAAGTGACTAGTCCCCTGAAAAAAAAATACTTAGTCATTGGACTAGGAAGAGAGAGAAAGAGACTTTGTAATCCAGTTTTAGGGCACCCCCCTGGGAGAGGGGAGACCCTGGGTCCAGTCCCCCTGCTCCAATCACTCGTTCATTATTTATCCACAGTGGAACAGCTTCAACAGGAGAGACTGAGGGGGCCCCACATCAGAATATCCCATTGCTCAGTGATTAGAGCATTCTCCTGAGAGGTGGGAGACCCCTGTTCAAATCCTTTCTTGTGCTCTAGTCAGAGTGAAGAGGGGACTGAATCTGGGTGCCCCACATCCTGGGTGAGTGCTCTAACCTCTGGGCTAAAAGTTATAAGGTGAGAGGCACCACCACCTCCTCCTGTAGCCGTTTTTGTGTGGAGCGAGGCAGGTGCTGAACTCATTCCCACAAGAAGTGGCTTAGGCGGTTGGTTCCCCTTCACGATCACTTCCAGAGCTAGGTGCCTCCCTGCAGCCCAGACTCAAGTGCCCATCAGTGTGAGTGGGGCAGGGCTTAGTACACATCCCTGTTGTTGGCATTGGCTGGCTTTTATGGTTCATGTTCTCTGGTGCCTATCTCTCCCCAGGTTTCAGAGTAACAGCCGTGTTAGTCTGTATTCGCAAGAAGAAAAGGAGGACTTGTGGCACCTTAGAGACTAACCAATTTATTAGAGCATGAGCTTTCGTGAGCTACAGCTCACTTCATCGGATGCATACCGTGGAAACTGCAGCAGACTTTATATACATACAGAGATCATAAAACAATACCTCCTCCCACCCCACTGTCCTGCTGGTAATAGCTTATCTAAAGTAATCATCAAGTTGGGCCATTTCCAGCACAAATCCAGGTTTTCTCACCCTCAACCCCCCCACACACAAACTCACTCTCCTGCTGGTAATAGCCCATCCAAAGTGACAACTCTCTACACAATAAGAAAAGGAGTACTTGTGGCACCTTAGAGACTAACCAATTTATTAGAGCATAAGCTTTCGTGAGCTACAGCTCACTTCCTCAGATGCATATCGTGGAAACTGCAGCAGGCTTTATATATACACAGAGAATATGAAAAAAGAGTTGTCACTTTGGATGGGCTATCACCAGCAGGAGAGTGAATTTGTGTGGGGGGGTGGAGGGTGAGAAAACCTGGATTTGTGCTGGAAATGGCCCACCTGATGATCACTTTAGATAAGCTATTACCAGCAGGACAGTGGGGTGGGAATAGGTATTGTTTCATATTCTCTGTGTATATATAAAGCCTGCTGCAGTTTCCACGATATGCATCTGAGGAAGTGAGCTGTAGCTCACGAAAGCTCATGCTCTAATAAATTGGTTAGTCTCTAAGGTGCCACAAGTACTCCTTATCTCTCCCCATTCATTGGATAGGAAGCCTAGGCCTCTAGCTCAGCTTTGTGGACTGCAGAGTTGTTCATGTGATTTCTTTAGGCCACTGAATCATAGGTCTGAATCATAGAATATCATGGTTGGAAGGGACCTCAGGAGGTCATCTAGTCCAACCCCCTGCTCAAAGCAGGACCAATCTCCAATTTTTGGCCCAGATCCCTAAATGGCCCCCTCAAGGATTGAACTCACAACCCTGGATTTAGCAACTGAAAGTTAGGCGCCGTGACATTGAGCATGAAACAAAGGGACTTAGGAGCTACATCGCACCCTCTGTTACTCTGCTGGGGCCCAGTTATGTGGGAAGAATTTCTTTTAAGTTTGCATAGCCCAGGAGCAGACCAGTTGTGCTTGGTTAGTTCTCATGTGGTTAGATGCTGAGGTATCTCTGTGTGACTGCCTAGTACTACTACAGTATCCTGTGTTTGTCTATCTTAAGTACTTATATGGCCCTTTTACCATTGTAGCTGAGCATCTCACAACCTTTAATGGGTTTAGCCTTGCAATACTCCTGTGAAGTAGGGAGTTGCTATAATCCCCATTTTACAGGTGGGATGCTGAGGTACAGTGAGATTGTGACTTGCTCAGGGCATCACAGGAAGTGTATGGTGGTACAGGGAATTTAACCCAAGTCTCTTGAATCCCAGACTAGCACCTTGCCCACTGGACCATGCTTCCTTTCTACTGCTCTTTTCTTGTTCAGGGCTGGTCGAATGTTGATTCTCTAACAAGTTCTGCAGTGATGCAGTAGAAGAGCTACTAGTGTCTTGCAAAGTTGTGCACATCCATTATTATTATTATTGCATCCATATCTAAAATGCCCATCGCTGTTGTACCCGACTGCTCTGAGGGCCAGGGTGTGTCACTCCCAGCACAGGTTTTCCCATTCTCCCCTTCGTTTTTCATAGTATTGTGTTAAGGAGTCAGATTCCAAATGGAGTTGGCGGAACCTCACCTGTTCTGGGAATTGGGAGTTTTATTTCCATTTCTTCCACTGATTTGCTGTGTGACCTCACACAAGGCACTCCACCTATCTATGCCTCAATTTCCCCATCTGTGCACTTCGGCGCTACAGGTGAAAACTGTTACATAAGTGCTAGGTGATGGTTATTTACTAGCACTAAACAGGCAAAGCAGAATCCCAACAGGAAAATCCCTCAGTTGTTGCCTTTCAATTTTCTTCCTTAATTTAAGCTCTGGTTTAGCGTCTTTAAAGAAGAATCTGGCAGCAGCAGCATTGCACCCTGCTCCGTTGGGTTAGGCAGGCCCAGGAACATATTGGTGCTGGCTCATTCTCCAGGGTAATACACTGGTTGGGGTTTGAAGTCATGCTCCTGTTGGCTTTCAGTTATCTGTTATGATACCCTCGCATTCTTTTGACTCCATAGATTGTTCTCCCTGCTCTCTCACCAACGATGACAATGGGCACGGTTCAGCGGTGGGAGAAGAAGGTTGGTGAGAAACTGAGCGAAGGAGACTTACTGGCAGAAATTGAAACAGATAAAGCCACAATAGGTGAGCAATCTCTTACCCTGAGAGAGACCATAGATTGTTCTTTAACCTCTGGAGAGAGAGAGAGAGAGTAATCCACAGTAGAGCTTCAAACCAGCCTCTTCTCTTCCAGCTGCAAAGGGCAGCAGGCCTTGGTGCAATGTAAAAGGAGCAATGTAAAGCTATTTCCTGTCCTCTTGTAGTTCTAGGTGATGGAGCTGCTAATAGCAGCTCCCAGCTTTGCACCAGCCCTGTGGTGTTAAACCTGCAGTACATGGAGACTTCTCCCCATTCAGTGTTGTTTTAAAGATGTGTTAAAAAGTGGCAGGGATTTAGTTACTATGGGGAGACTGAAAGCATCATCCAAAAGAACTCTTCATTGTGCCAGTGTTGAGATTGTGTGACATCAATGCCAACCTTCTGGTTATTTGATCTTCTCCAGCATTCATCAGTCATTTTCTTTTAAGGCTTTGAAGTGCAGGAAGAAGGCTACCTGGCAAAAATTCTGGTGTCTGAAGGAACAAGGGATGTGCCATTAGGAACCCCACTCTGTATCATTGTGGAGAAGGAGTCTGATATTCCAGCATTTGCTGACTACAGGGATACTGGAGTAGCTGATATCAAACCACAAGCACCACCACCCAGTCCTCTCCCTCCGGTAAAGACTATCTCTCATGGGGAAGAGAAGAGGGGGGACCATTAGCAGTTGTTAATCTGACCTGAATAATCCTGCTGGTTTGAACCTTGTGAAGCTTGAACTCCAGTAATGTGTTTGTGGTATCATGAGTGGAAGGATATTGTGAGATGAATACAACCTATTAGCACCAGCTAATCTATTCTCTGGGAACTGATGGCGGTTGTTCCCTATGTCTGTAATCCAGACTGCTGCCCATTCTCGTTTTAAATGCTCCAAATGATGGGGATACAAGTCACTTACTGCCCCTTCATCTGGGAGATGATTCCACAGCCTAATCAGTCACACTCCCAGAAAGGCATTCTGATAGACTAAATTTTCTCATAATGTCATTTATTTCTCTGCACATTCCTAAATAATTCCTCTCCCCCATACCTGCAGTGTTTCATTCCCTACCTCTGATCATCACTCTAGCCACAGTTCTGCTGATTTAGCTCTCATTCTCTTCCTTAATCTCCTAAATCAGCCCCTCCAGCCCCTGATCACTGTTGTTGCTGATCTGTGAACATTCTCTAGTTGGTTTTTGGTTACCAGATGCCCATGTTCTCTTTGCATGTTACATCTCCTCATACTTAAGTGAAACTTTAAGACTTTAGCTGAATGTCTGTGCAGCTAATGACTGTGTCTAACCCATTCTCTTAAGGTGGCAGCTCCTCCTCCCCAGCCCCCTGCCCCTTCAGCTCCAGCAGTCTCATCACCTGGGGCTCCTGTACATAAAGGAAGGGTAATAATTAGCCCCCTGGCAAAGAAAATGGCAGCAGAAAGAGGAATTGACATTGCGCAGGTGAAAGGTGAGTTGCCATTTCCGTTCTTATCCAAGTCTCTGTTGCCCTTAGATATGTGCTTAGCTGTCTGTTCGCTCCCAGTCCATCAAAAATGTTTTCTGGTCACAGATTACAGCTGAATGTCCAGTTGCTGTGCTGAGTGACTGGGTTAGAAGGGAGTGGGTTTCATTTTAATTTGCATTTTCCCAATATGGCATTGCATGAAATCATCTTACATTTCACATGTCCCTTAACCAGGTACTGGACCAGATGGCAGAATCACGAAGAAAGATATTGAGTCATTTGTGCCTCCAAAGGTTGTCCCTGTGAGTAGGACTGAAATCCGTGAGATCTCGTACTACTGCATTAGTAGTTGTTTTGACAGAAGTGTAGAGCTACCCGCTGCTCTTTGGAAGCGGCTGAAGACTGCAACCAGCAGGTGAAGTACGAGCATTCTGAAGACTGACAGTTTTGCTGGTGATTGGACAGTGTGGAAAGTGTTGGGGAGTCAGCATGTGTAGGACTTCAGAAACGTGAGATGAGATGTTCTCCTTTTTTAATTTGTCACTTTTTGGAATTTTGCTGCAGAAGCACATCCTGCCTCTCCAGGTGTTACTATGGTAATGGGGACCATATAAACGGAACAGCTAATGGAGTGGTGGAGCCTTGAGGAAGGCAGCTTAGGAGGGGAAAATCAAAGGAAGGCCAGTATTAAAAACTGAAAGTCTTCTGCAGTCCTCCTCACTTTGCAATCATTGTCTGATAGAGTTCTGCTTTGTAGCTGTAACCGTGTAGGCTGGTACCTATCACTAATATTTATTACCAGTCCTTAATTAGAATATAGTAGCTACAGATGTCAATACCATATGTTTCATATACCCACAAACGCCACATTCTGGGAACAGAATGTTATCGAGGCCTTAACATTTGGGTTTGTGAATCACTTAAAATGTATCTGGGTAGGAAGCTATAGGACGGGAGTGCCTTCTGCTTACTAAAGAAGGCGACCGGAAACACGGAGAGCAGCCGTGTCTCAGCCATCTGTTTTCCACCACAGCCTTATTCACAGGAGTCATCCCAAAGCTTGTCTCCGTAATGTTGATTTCTAGTTTCTGACAAACCCCAGCTCACATTTGAGCGATGATCGGAAACCCGGCTGTCTGTCTGTCTTTGTGCACAGGCCCCGGCAGCTCCTGTTACACCTGCAGCTCCAACAGCAACACCACCTCCTTCAGGTGTCTTCACAGATATCCCCATCGGTAATGTTCGGAGGGTAAGAGGTTTTCCTTCTTTCTCTCCCTTTAAAGAGATGATTGTATTTACACATAGGAGTCTTTCCAGAAACATTAAACATTTAACCACTGTTGACTAAGGTCCCTTTTAACTAGGAGGGCCAATTGGATGCTGAAGGGTAGTGAACTTGGTGGGAAAAACTTGCTCATGAGAGTAAGTGATTTAATAGCGCTGGCTTGAGCAAGGCATAGAACTGGCAGGTGTTGAGCAAGCTTCCCCCATGCAGCTTTGCTGATGCACCTCCATTCTGACCTGCGAGACCATGCAGCTTTGTCAATGCACCTCAGCCCTAATCTGCAGCAACCCTTCTATTCCATTTGCGCCTTGAGCAGAGATGGCCAATTGTGCTAAATCATGTCGTGGTGGTTGATGTACCCAAAAAAGGAGACTAGGGTCAGATCCACCCACGCTGCGAGAAATGAAAGTTGAAGCAAAAATTTTACTGCTATTAGTGATTTATAGTAGGGTGACATCTCTAGGTGTCTGGTGGCTTATAATGGACAACCATTCCTGTTAGCCAAATCTCTCTCTTCTGGTGTAATAAACTTCATTTGAAGGTGAGGGCGAGATCTTCTTGTGGAGGTGCCTTTTATATACAGCAGCTGCTTTATTGCGTTTATAAAAATGCATCCATCCAACGTTTCTGGCCTCATGTACAATCTCTCTCGCTCTCTCTAAAATACAAACAGTTAGGACCACTGTCCCCAAAACTAAGATGCTTCCCAAATCACCATAACAAAGTTTTCCTCTGTCTCAGCCCATCTGTTCATCTCTCTGCGCCATCCAGCAAAATGAGAGTAGGGGTATAAATTCTAGCTGATTTAAAAATGCAAAATCCTTATATTGGTCTTTTGACTATTGTCTGCTGCTCAGTGGTCTTTATGTAGCAACTCCAAAGATGCTTGGACCAAACCTAATTGTGCTAGAATGTGTGCATCTAAGACAGTGGTGTGCGTTGTCAACCCTACTTTTAACTTGGATGGAAGCCCATTTTGCAAAGTGTGTTGTGTTTTAATGACCTTTTGTGTTTGCCTTCAGGTCATTGCTCAGCGTTTGATGCAGTCTAAACAAACAATACCTCACTACTATCTGTCTATTGATATAAATGTGGAAGAAATATTGGAGCTCAGGAAAGAACTTAATAAGGTAACACAACTGAAGGGTGGTGTGGGTCTGAGGACAGGTAGATAATCAGTATGATGAGCCTCCTGCATCTGTTCTTCAGGGTTGAGCCAGCTGGACTTGGGAAGAACAGGTTCCTTCGCATCCAAACTTTGCTGCCTCCTGCTAATCAGGTCTTGACCCTCTTGTGACAGAGTGTGGAGAAGTCTTCTCCATCCAAACACTGCCCATTGCGTGCTCAGAGTTCCCCAGCCTGATCACACTGAATCCTAGACAAGCTGCACAGCTTTCTTTTACTATTGTTGCCTCAGCTAGAGAATAGGATAAAGAGCAGGATCAAATCGTAAATGAGATGCTGCGTCTGAGCAGAGTTCTTTCTTTTGGGGAAATGAAGATCACATATCCCAAAACTGAATACTGCTTCTCGGACTACAAGGCGGGGGCAGGGGCAGGGGGGAGGAATGCAAATGTTAAATGGGCTTAAGATACTTTCAAATGTTTCCTCTTAGAGATGTGCCAGATTGACTGACTGTGATAGGGTCAGTAGTAAGTGTAAACAGGCCATGTAGTCTTGTGTTTATGCAAACTGATTCAGTTTTTATGGTGACTATAAGGAGTGAGTAAATCACTGACATTTCAGACCTCTGTCTTCTCTTTACAGGAGGTGTCGGAGAACATTAAGCTTTCCATCAATGACTTCATCATTAAAGCTTCAGCTCTGGCATGTGTGAAGGTGCCTGAAGCCAATTCCTCATGGTTGGACACTGTTATCAGGCAGTAAGTATATGGTCCAAATGTAGCTAGTAACTTTATTCAGTATGGTGTTAATAGCAAAATGGAGCAATTCTCCCACACTTTTGGCAGGATCTCATAAAGGCTGGCAGGAATGGGAGCAGCTGCAGTATAAAACTCAGGGGATTCTCAAGAGTTCATATACCTTTCTTAAAGTGCCCTTGTGAGTGAGGCCTGGGCACTAGACTTAATGGACATGACAGTAACCACTTGTTTATACGAGGTGGCTTTAATGCTTTAAAAAAAATCTTTCTTTTGTGTCCCGCTCAAGTAATATGGGTTGTGTCCCCATTGTGTCTTACAGAAATCATGTAGTGGATGTTAGCATTGCAGTGAGTACTCCTGCAGGGCTTATAACTCCCATCGTGTTCAATGCGCACATAAAGGGATTGGCTTCCATTAGTAAAGATGTTGCCTCTTTGGCAGCCAAAGCACGAGAAGGTAAACTTCAGCCCCATGAATTCCAGGTGAGGAGCTTGGTGTGTTAGTAATTACTGGAGCGGTGATTGTCCCTGACTTTAAAAAAAAAAAAAAAAAAGTGAACCATTTCATGACATGTGGGTCAAATGACCCCTTCAGAACAGGCACTTTCAAATCCATGATCTAGTTTAGCCATGTTAATTAACATGCTGTGTGAAGTAACTTTTGTGGTGATCCATATATTAATCTATGTGTTTATTTCCTGTAGGGAGGCACTTTTACGGTTTCCAATTTAGGAATGTATGGGATTAAGAATTTTTCTGCCATAATCAATCCACCTCAGGCATGTATTCTGGCAGTTGGTACTTCAGAGAACAGGCTGGTGCCAGCAAATAATGAGAAGGGGTAAGTATTAAATAGAGCATTATCTAGATTCAGTTAACTCTTCAAACAGGTGACATTTACTTTGGAATAGTGGCTAGTATTCTAATTTTCCCATCAGATGATCAATATTTAGCAGTATTGCACAGTGCCACTGTGAGTTAGAGAAGTCCTATTATCCCCATCTGTAAGATGGGGGCCTGAGGCACAGAGAGTAAATAATTTGCTCAAGGTTGCACAGGAAATGTGTGGCAGAGAAGGGAACTGAACCTTTGTCTCCTAAATCCTAGATTAGTGCCTTTCTCACAGGACCATATTTCGCTGGCAAATTTTGAGTGGCACAGTGCAGACTTTTGAATCTGGTGAGCAAATGAATGACACGTATAGATAAAAGACAGTCTTACTGCCTGAAAACTCATGCTGAGGTAGCCAGGCCTAGAGTGTGACTTAGCATGGAGATAGAGTGAAGTTTTATCACCAATGTATATGCATTTTATTAAATAAAATGAGCTGCATGTTCCAAAGGGATCACCTAATTTCAGAAAGTGAAGGATCTGATCTACTCTCTCATGTAGATCTTTATCATAAGCATTTGTGAAGGTATACATGTAGATCTGAGTACTACAGGACCAACACCCTTTGGGGTTTATCTTTTAAGTCCTGGGTGGTGTGAATATCACTGGCTGACAAATCTCCGCAAACTAACTTGCGAGTGCTAAATGTGGGATTTTGTTTCTCTTCCCAGGTTTGATGTGGCCAGCATGATGTCAGTTACTCTTAGTTGTGACCATCGAGTTGTGGATGGAGCAGTTGGAGCCCAGTGGCTTGCTGAGTTCAAAAAGTTCCTTGAAAAGCCAACAACCATGCTGCTATAATCGAACCAAACAACCAAGACTTTCCTAGGTCACATTGTTCTGTTCTAATCAAGCTATTTATATTTCAGTGATTAGACTCTATTAAACAAATTTTCCTTTTTTATTTTAAATATGTATATTAACTGGTAATTTTTACCATTCTGTACAGATAAATAGTTTGCAAAAGGCTTTACAGAGCAATATACAGTTAATGAATTTGCCAGTGTTTCTCAAAAAAAAGTCAAGTGTCTTGGATTTAAAATCATGTGAGCACTGTATGCTTCATGTATGCTCCTGAATTGGGGTGGGCAGGAGCATACACAGATATATAATCTCTTATGTTCTCAGAAATTAAGAGAACCAGATTGTAAACATCTGTGCAAAAGAATCTGTAAGGCTTGGTAGCTGAAATCTACAAGCTAGTTTAAAACAAAAAACAAAACAAAAAAAGTGAACCCTAAGTGGTCTGTTCTCCTGTTAGTATTAGTGAGAGTGACAGGCATACATTGAGAGGAGGAATATTTTTTCATAGGACAAAGGGTTCACATTGCAATTCCTCCTTGGAATTCAACACTAGCTTAGATTTTCACAGCTAAGTGATCCCTTTTTAGAGGACTTAAAAAAAAAAAAAAAAAAGGCAAGAGAGAAGTTAAATTAATCAAGCTATCAAAACAGTACAATCAAATCTCTTCTAAATGTCACAGAGAATGTGCCCCATCCTTGTGGATTTTCACATGTGTGTATTTTTGTATGAAATTATCTTAAATGGCTGCTTTCCCCTTTGCAATGTTAACAGTACACCCTGTTGCAATGGAAATAGTTGTACTGCAGACCTGTCAGGAGAATTTCTTGCTAGGTGTGTCGATACCTGTTGTTAGCATGTGTAATTTGGCCATTGGAATTCCATCCCTGGCAATCATTTTTGTGATGAGTTGCATGTTTGAAAATTGATTTTTCAGACATTCTTGACACGGGAAGCTCTAACATGAGTTGAGGTCATTGATATCACAATTCTTAAATGAAATGTCTTTACTGCCCCAGCCTTCATAAACTGTGAATGTGCTGTCCCGTGTATATAATGTATGTAAAATGCTTTAAATGGTTTTCTATTGGACTTGTACCCAAATACACTAATAGTTGTGTCCTACAGTGGGGGGATACATTAGTGGCCACTCCCAATATTCCACTTTCCAAAGGGAAATCTTAACTTAAAAAGAAAGATCATGTAGTTGATCGGTGACCTGGAGAGCTTGGTAGGAATGAAAGGTTATTCTGTACCCTATACATTACATTAAATATTGTCTCTTGTAAAGTTGTGCTACAGAATCCACTAAAGATAATACTGAAAAAATACACTGTGGAGATGAAATATTTTTGTGAGAACTATTTAATGTTTTACTCGGTTGGTTGCAGTTATACCTAACTTTGATGGTTGGGTAAGAGGAAAAGTTGTTGCATTTAAGTATAAAAATGTTCTGATTTTCTCAGTTCCAGATTCTTGGGTGAGTCCATGTGTTCTATTAAATCTTTGGAATTGTTAGACTAATAAAAATTGTCCCAGTGCTTTTTCTGTTTAGTAATGGGTGCTGCTGACCTCGCTACTAGTGCACAGTCTGTGCAAGTTGTCAGCCCTTCTGGTTGGGCAAATGCAATTTTACCCTGTTAACCTTAAGGTTTTCCGCCATAAGTGTTCAGCAGTGTCTCTGTTAAGCCACTGTCATGTAGCACTAGACTTGGATGATCTATGTTTCTGACTCCACTGCACCAAGTACTTAGAATTCGGGTTAAGGAAATCCTGGACACTCTTGTTGTTCCTTCCCTGTAATAAACTGAAAATCAAAACAGGAACTAGCTTGTGCCAAAGGACCACGGTCCTATTGCGAGCCTGACTGGTGAACAGGCTGCAGAACAGCAGAATGATCCTTTCAGCTCTGTGTTTGTATTTGGCTTTGTGTTGCTTGCAGTGCCCTGTTGCACACTATACACTCCAACTAGGGCAGCTCATGTACATTAACGCTATTTCAGGCTGACCTATAACTATAGAAATGCAGTCTTTAGATGCAATCCTTGTAACTGTTTCAGAACAAAAAAGGAAAACTAAGAATTGCTGCTCATGAGTAAATTAGTCTGTTAAAATTAAATACAATTATACATTTGTAACCTGTCTGTTGAATTTCTGATCTATTTTTAAACATGGTTATTCCTTTGCCATATTGTCATATGCTGTATGGGAGAAGCGTAGTGTAAAGCTAAAGTGGGTACAACCTGGCATAAAAGGGTGAGTACATTGTGATATCAAATCACTTACCAAAAGGCATCATGGAATTGATGCTTTATTTCCTCACTTAGAGTCTGAAAAATAATTTCATATTAGAATAGAATATGATCATTATTGCCTTTGTAAGACAACTTGACTCCTCGCCAACCTTTCCCAACCAGTGAAGTACTAATTTTTAATATTATTTCATCTGCATTGGCTTGTTTTCTTCATGAATGCTAGCAGGCACCACAGAGATATAGCACTTGGAAAATGTTTATAGCAGAGAAACCCTTTTGGTAGATACCTTCATTTGTAGGGTTCTTGAGCCTTAATATTCATTATGTAAACAGGCCTTGAATGGGCAGACTAGTTCTAGAGCGCTATTGTTATGTTGCCTAGTTCTGCTGAGATTGCAGTACCACTGCATTGGTGGGTTAAGGCCAACTCTTAGTGCACAGCTGCCCTCAGTACTATCGGCAGAGGAGCCAGTGACTGAATTGGCTTTGGAGACGACTCACCTCACCTTTTAAAGGTAACCCCTGCATTACACCAATTTGAAAAAGAAGCCAGGTTGTGGGAGAGCTTGCACTGTTATATGTCATGCATCATCAATGTCACCATCTTTCACCAGCATTAAATCCTCTATTTAAAAAGAAACAGTTTGCTAACACCAGATAAGTTTTTTCAGCAGAGTAAAACCAAAAAGAAAAACACTATTTCTTCAAAGTTAATCCCTCTTTATTGCTCTACTGATGGACAAACTGAAGATGGTAGTAAAGTTTATAATGTAGAATCATGTGTTAGAGATAAAATGATCTAAGTAACACTTAAATGTTTACAACTTACATTAAGAATTCCTTCCTATTCTTTATACTGTACATGTCATGACCCTCTATTTTCAGAGGAAATTATGTGTGTGCAGACAGCAGAACAGATTCTTAGAATAACACAGTGATACTGATTTCTACTTATGGGTAAGATCTTTACCATTAACCTTCCTTTTAATCTTTAAGGGTGACACATATCCACTAACTTTTTGAGAACCTGCTGTCCCTAACATTTTCCTTAGGGAATTGGCATTGTGATAAGCAACACACCTTTCCCTTTGTTAAATGTTGCTGTAGTTGCTTCTTCATTGACCAACTCTGGTAAATCCAGCTGTAATCTGTATTTCTCAGGGACTTCAACGATTACATCGTCCTAAAACATAGGCAAATTAAAATACTCCATAAGCAAGTATATATGTTAGTTAAAAGTGACTTTCTAAGCCTGTTTGGGTTCAACAGAGAGAAAATAGAGGTTTTTTTGTTCCTTTAAAACTTACCCTTGAAATGCTCAGTTCACATTCAGAAACGGAACTAACTTTAGGCAATTCAACTTTCAGTTCAATCTTTAGAGGTTTCCTGTTTGCATCCTTTGCAATGGTCAGTTCATAGGCTGGTGTGTTTACCTCCTCTGGCAGCTCCATACTGGCAATTTCTTCTATCAGATGCACTTTAGACTGTGTAACATTCTTGTTCGGCAGCAATGTAGTATTATTGTGGTCCTCCTCTCCGAGGTTGTGCTTCATCAGGTCCAGAGTCAGTTCTTCCAGGAAAAAATATTATTCACATAGGTAGTTACTAAAATATCTTATTAGAAATAAGAAAAGGAGTACTTGTGGCACCTTAGAGACTAACCAATTTATTTGAGCATGAGCTCAAATAAATTGGTTAGTCTCTAAGGTGCAACAAGTATTCCTTTTCTTTTTGCGAATACAGACTAACACGGCTGTTACTCTGAAACCTATTATTAGAAATAGTTTAGCTGTAGATTTAACTGATGGTTTTATACCAGTTGGCAAAATGTGCCAAAACTTAAGTCTCAGCTTTGTGATTATGAAGTCAGCTGCTAAAGCTTGTATACTAATTTCATGGAGCTCTTTCCATCTTCATTCCTCATTTCCACTTTTATTTGTAAGTAATTTATTTTATTTGTAAGGTACAAGATTGAAACTCAAGTTTCCAGTGTTCTATACCTTACAGTAACACCACAAAGGCCTGATTCTACTGGGCCCAGACCTGCAAGATGCTCAGCATCTCCCTGGAACAGGGCACAGGTCAGTTTCAGTATTGTTTAGATTTCATGGATATGGAAAGTAACATTGTAACTACTTCTCACATGAACAGGACTGGGAGTTTAGCCTTTCCCATTACACCATCTCCTGACAGTAATTTAAAAGAAGTGTATGTACCGTTCCTCATGTTCTTGTTGAGAAGTGGAGCTGGTACTGGCCCTCCTCTCAGACTCTGTTTCATCCTTTTCAGGCTTCCTTTGAGTGTGAATGTTGCAATGTGATAAGAGTGGGACAGAGAGAGGTTGTAATGCTCCTCAATGTATTTAAACGTCAGAGTGATCAAATGATCCATTTCTGCTTGGTTCTCTCGCTGAAGAACAGATGGGTTATATGCAATATCTATGATGGAGTAAAGCTCTAGAAAAACAATGAGAGTCAAAATTATTGCTGTACTGCTACAATCTTTTATAGGGGATAGAATACACCATCTGCCGTGGCTACAATGGGGGTAACCTATATTAAGAATAATTTTGATGCTTTTCATGATTGAATGTTTTGAAGAGTCAATAATGTGACTAGGGAGTGGTTTGATCTGTGATTTCCTATGAGGTGCTGGTTCCAGAAAACTGACCTGTAGAAAATACCACTTTTATCCAGCAGACCACTTATGTACACGTGTAAAGTTAAGCATAGGCATAATTTCCCTGTGTTTAATGGAACTGTGATTACTCATGTGCCTAAAGATAGATACATATGCTAAGGCCCCAATCCTGCAAGGTACTTAAGCATTTAGTGTTATGATCTGCGTTTTCAGAAAGAACAACCACTTTTACTTAAGGTTCTGTCTATGCCTCCTCCACCTTCAAGTTGCGAGCTATCTACCAGTCAATGGAATTCTCTTTGTCAAAGTTAGGCCTTTGCCTTCCCAATACAATACTACAGGACCGAGGGGAAAGTGTCCTAACTGTAGCATGTACAGAGAGTATTTTGGAACCCGTTATGTACTTGCCTGCTTTACCGGACACCTCCTCTAGTAGTCCAGCACTTAGAGGTATTGGATCTGTAGGTGACTTAGGAGCTGGGACCCTTTTCCACCTGCAGAGGTTAATGAATAATGATTTTTCATTAGGATCCTGCAAAGAGAACGCAAAATCACTTAATCACCACAAATGTTTAGGTCCCCTTATCTCCAAAAGTAAAATAATAGGCCACTTCCAACTTCTTAACTACCTATAAACTTCTTTGTTCAACTTTATATAAAACATGTAAAGAGCTGTGTGTGTCTTTGTGCCCACAGGGCTTTCGTATTGAAGAAAAGATACACTGAGGAGAAAAAAACAAAAGCTAGTCTAAATGATCATACACCAGGAGCAGGATAGGATTTACATACAGTGTATGAACATCAATTTTCGGGACACAAAGGGGCCTTTTTACCAGACAACACCAACAGTACAAGTCTTGTCGCAGTCTGTGCTATGTAGGACATTCAAAAACAAACTACTGCTTTAGAGTCTGAGCGTGACCTATGGTTGTGCCAGTGTACACAAGTAATTCCACTGCAGTCAATAGAATTACACTGCAGCAATAGTATGAGAGGAGAATCAGGTTTCTAGTATCTAGGAATTGGCTACTTTCATAGCACAAGGTGGGAGAGCTGCGTCTCTAAAGACTGTTGTATTCAGTGCCCAGAGGTGCCAGTATCCAGCTCAAGTTATGGGGTTGACCCTTTCAAGGCTTACTGTGCTCTTAGATGCAGAACATATCCTGGATTTCCAAATTACATTAAGTGATCTGCTATAATCATCAATTCTGGCAGAATCTCAGAGCTAGGAATCCAGCTCTATCACACTGGGATGTATTGCAGTTTATTAATGAACCTCAGCCCACAATGTATTCCTTCCTGAATTATATGTGATCTCCTCCAGACCCTTACTTTTTCCTGGGACACTGCTTGGTTTAATTAGGAATGGCTCTGCATTTAACACTAGAATTCATATCTGCATCTGCTGCTCTTTCCAGTCCCATGTAAACATGGTGCTTTTGCCACTGGCATATAGACCACTTGGGTAACCTGACTCTGACAATGGCCATTGCCCAATGCTTCTGTGAAAATAAAAATCTTCCACAATGCACCTCTTTGTGCCCTCCGTGATAGTGCATTTTGGGAAGAAGCACTGGCTCACATCCTGAAGCACAAAGCATGAGAACCTTTATCGTTTTTATCCTAGCCAGTGGCACTGCAGAGGCTATTTTTCCTCACAAAAGTCTAATTCTTTTTTAACCTTATTGAGCCGTTAGGCTGAATGATATCCTCATTCCATCCCCAACTGGTGTCTCAGTTCTCTTGGGTCTCTAGCAGTGAACAGTGGTGCTCAGAAGGACCTTCACCCACTCCCAAGGTATTCAGACAGCCTGTGAGGGCTCCCATGACACAGAGCAGCTAGTTGTGGCTGGTTACAGCCTTTTTGCAGCTGGAAGCATCTTCCAGGCACTACCATTGCCAGGTGAGATCCTACTGGAATCTCAGGGCTCTTTCATAGTATAAGCCCTTGCCCCGCGTACCAGGATGTGGGTCTGTAGGCAAAGATGTGGTTCAGGGGGAGCACAATATTGCTTTGCATCTTCCAGCTGCTGCTGCATAAATCTGTGGTAACTCTCAGGGGTGCTTTCTGACATCTCATCCAGCATACTCCAGAGCTGGGTCACTTGGGTCAGCATGTCCTCTGGGTGAGAAGGGGCAGCCATGTTTGGCACAAATGTACTGCAGGAAGCAACCCCAGTCCTATGCTTAACGCCTATAAGAGAAGAAGGAGAATTAGGGGGAGTATCTGCTTTGAACAGCTGCCCTTCACAGGGTCCAGGGGTTTGTATCCTCGACTCCAGGGCAAAATCAGTTCTATTAACAGGAAAAAAGATGGGGTATCTGCCAACCACTCCCCACCCCCTTCACCTGCCCCTGAGATCTGAGAGTCACATTAGCGCCCCCTTGGCCCCCAACCACAGCACCCCATGCTTCCCTCTTGGCCCCCAACCCCAGTGCCCTGTGCTGCCCCTTAGCCCCCAACCCAGCACCTGATGCTTCACCCTTGACCCCATCCCAGCACCCCCGTGCTGTCCCCTTGGCCCCCAACCCCAGTGCCCCCATGCTGTCGCCTTGACCTCACCCCAGCACCTGATGCTGTCCCCTTTGCCCCCACCCCAGAGCCCCGTGCTGCCCCCTTAGCCCCCACCCCAGCACCTGATGCTGCCCCCTTTGCCCCCAACCCCAGCGCCCCGTGCTGCCCCCAACCCCAGCGCCCCGTGCTGCCCCCTTAGCCCCCACCCCAGCACCTGATGCTGCCCCCTTTGCCCCCAACCCCAGCGCCCCGTGCTGCCCCCAACCCCAGCGCCCCGTGCTGCCCCCTTAGCCCCCACCCCAGCACCTGATGCTGCCCCCTTTGCCCCCAACCCCAGCGCCCCGTGCTGCCCCCAACCCCAGCGCCCCGTGCTGCCCCCTTAGCCCCCACCCCAGCACCTGATGCTGCCCCCTTGACCCCACCCCAGCGCCCCGTGACCTCTCCCCAATGCCCCGTGCTGCCCCATTGGCCCCCACCCCAGCGCCCCGTGCTGCCCCCTTAGTCCCCACCCCAGCACCTGATGCTGCCCACTTGGCTCCCCCCAGCGCCCCGTGCTGCCCCCACTCTCTCCCCTTCCCTCGCCACGCAGATCCTGCCTCCGGGCACACGACGCCGTTTCCATAGCAACGGACGCGACAGTCCCCCGGAAGAGGAAGTGACGTAACATCGTCCCCAGCTTCCTGAATTCCGACGTCTGACTGGGTCCCCACGCCGGAGCCCGGCAGAAGCTGTCTCTCTCCCGGCCCGGGCCCTCGGGATCGGGGCCCTCGCAGGCGGCCCAGTCCTTCCGGTGGAATCACTTCCGGGTCGCCCACTTCCGGGTGGGGGGGGAGCGAGCAACCCCCCTCCCTCCGTGGGTGAGAAGGGCTCTGGGTTTGGGGGGAGCGCTGGGTCGGGGGTTCTGGGGGAGTTTTTTGGGGGGAAGCGTGAGGCCTTTGGGGGAGGGGTGAGGACTGTGCCTGTGGAGGGGGGGCCTCCCCAGGCCTGAACGTATCTGTGTGGGGCGATACCTCGCCCGCCCCCGCTCCCCCCAACCAGGCGCCCAGGGCTGTGGCTGCCGCCCTGCGCTCCCTGCCAGCTGGCACGGTTTCTGCTTTCCCCGTCCGGGCCTCTAGCCTGGCTGTCCACGTGTTGCGGCTGATGGGTCCCAGGCGGGCCGGTGCTTTGGGCTGATATTGAAGCACATCTCCCTAGAGCCCTGGTCTGCTGGGAGCGGTCAGCTAGCTGCGGGGTGATGCCACACAGGGGGCTGCGCTTCAGGGGCGGGTGAATGGCTGTATACGTAGGGCCTGGGTCTGTCCTCCTCCTGTCCGTTTTACACCAGCCGCGCTCCCTTGATTTCAGTGCTGTTACTTCTGACTTATGCTGGGGTAAGTGAGAGCAGGCCCAGACCCACCCTCTGTAAAGCGCTCAACATCAAAATATTAGATTGAGAGAGACAGAGTAATTATCACTTGTCTTCTCATTGGTATGTGGGATATGAGATACAGCGATTTATCAAAGACTCTGGATGTGGGCACCAACTGCTAGATCATCCTTTCTAGCCCCTGTACATGCAGACTGTTTCATAGGAGACTTAGTTTTGGGGTAATGGAGTGGCTTCTTTGGGAGCATACATCTCAGCCTGAGTCAATAGCACATTTACTGTCACAGATGGAAAAAACTTGCCTTTACGCTATTCGTCTCACTGTCCTGACAAGAGCATTTTCTGCATTACAGAGTCTTATATGTGAGTTTCTAATAGCCTTATTTTTTTGTTACTTCTGTGAAGGTTAAAGAATGTCTCGAGTCCCTTTAGGAAAAGTCCTCTTGCGAAATGTCATTCGTCACACTGACGCACACAACAAGGTATGGTACCATGTTATATCCCTTTGCTTCTCTCTCCTGTGATAAAGTATGGTACTATTTCTTATGGCTCTTCAAGTCTGGGCTCTCTGTAAACTCAAAAGCTTGTCTTTCACCAACAGAAGTTAGTCTAATGAAAGATATTACCTTATCAACCTTGTCTTGCTGATACAGTCTGACTTTCCTCCTGTATATCAAGATCTGTCTCCTGTTTAGTGTTGCATGTCCAGAGCTATGATATTTACAGGGGAAAGCTCTTTCTTGATGCCATTGTGTCAAGCTATGGTATTTTCATTTTGTTGTTGCTAAATTATGGTGGCTAGACTTAAGTTGTTCCACACAGCAAATAAGTTCAGCACACAAGTATATTTTTGAAGGTAGAAATTTCTGCAGTGCATCATTGGGGTCCTTTGTGCCCCATAGCAGGTGGAGGCAGAGAGAGGTCCATGCTACTTGCACCATGATTAAATTTGTTTCAACATTTTCCTTCCTAAATTAAGATATTACTCATCTTAAAAACCTCGCACTAATTTTAAATTTAACAGACAAAGCTTAGGGTGAAGTTCACTCTTGGGCAGAAGACCAGCGCAAGGCCCCTAGTTTGGGAGTGTATGTGGGGCTAGAGCCCCACATTTTTTGCAGATGCAAAACACAAAATAAAATGAAAAAACTCACCCTGTAGTGTTGGCTCCTGTTCTTCAGGGCTGGTTGTGGCTCACCTCTCCACACATTGCCACCTGGCACATGAGTCATAGCATAGCTCAAATTTGACCCAGCTGCCCCTCCATCATCATGGAGGGTTGGCTAGGCCAAACCTGAACTGGTGCATGCAGTTGCAGCACCAGTCTCAGTGGTTGGAGCTGAGCCCAGCCCCGCAGGACAGGAGCCACTGCTGCATGGTGAGTGTGGGGAGGGCTTGCTCTGCAACCCACCTGTCCCTCCCAGGCTTCCCCCCCCAACCCCAGGGGCAGGACCCAACCCAACCCACCTCCCCAGCATGATCCAACCCACCTACTGAGAGCTGATAAAAGAAATAACACTACATTTCCATATAATAAAATGAAAAATGTATAAAAGAATTTCACAGGGCTGTATTTGAGACTTAGGTGGTGCCAAGGCTATCTGCTGATTTTCTGCACAGAAGTTAATTTAATCCTGAATGCATAGGTGAATTAATTTTTAAAAGGGCCCCATCAGTTGAAAAAAAATCATATTTGTGCATAAGCACAGCTCCTTACTTACATTACTAACAATGACTTGTATTTTTACTAATCTAGCTTTTCCCTGTTTAAACTCTTGTTTTGTTTTTTGCCTCTCTCTCAATTAGGGCAGTGAAAAAGTCAGTTTCACTTTCAGCACTGCCTTGTTTGGTTTGTAAGCATGGCAAGGGAATATTTGTTTACAAGTTTGATTTATTTAAAAATAATGGAAGTCTTTCTGTGGCTCTGATGTCTTGTAAAAGCTTTTCCCCCCCCCTACAACGTTTACTTTGAGGTTTTATTGTCTCTAAGATAAGAAAAATTATTTTAATTTAGTATTTATTAGGGTTTTGTGCCTCTGTAAAATGGATCCCCACTGGGATTTGAATTTCACTTCAGTGCACAAGGCTGTTATTTCTTGAGAGATTTAGAAATTGGCCCTCTTTACTAAGACATTTAATTCACCAGACTCATTTTCCAAAGCTCATATGTGCTTAAGATGATGCCACATGCACAACAAGGCTATGTGAACAAAATCTGTGTCAAAGCGCTGGTTATGCTGTATTTAAGCATTTTACAGGACTACTCACTTGGGACTCAGTTCTGCAATAGATATGTGAGCAGAACTCTGGATGAGTACAGAGCTCCAATGAGAGAGAGGTTCTGTATTAACTGAAGGGTCTACCTGCATGGATCAGATTACAGAATAAGGCTCCTCATCTATAAAACAAAGTTGTTTGTTACTGCAGTTAATTGTCATTATATTTCTCATTTTGGTTAACTTGATGTAGCTAAAAAGGCTCGTTTATGTCACTGTAGCAGGTCAGCTTAGTTTGAAATCCATCAAACTTCAATTATTGACCCAGAAGAAGTGAGGTTACAATGTTTTGTAGTTGCAGAGCATCACTTCTGTAAGGTACTTAATTTTATTTTCTCATTTTCTTCATATTTTTCAGATTCAGGAAGAATCAGAAATGTGGAAAATAAGGGAGCTGGAGAAGCAGACTCAAGAGACTTACCGGTGGAAGCAAGGGAGAATGTCACCCAATACCTCCAGGTGGGACTTAGTTATCTGGAGGAAATAATCCTCTTTATCACTCTGTATTGTAGTATTATTTAATACTTAATAAGTTATTTAAAGAGAGCAGAAGCCCTGCATAAGGGCCAAAAATTTATTAACCATTTTGGTGATCACACAGGAGCATCCCTATATAAGCTGGTTTTAACAGTTCACTCATCACTGTGGTGCCTCCTGCTGGCTGTCTTCAGGATTAGCTCCACATATTAGCACACCCTCTTCCAGGTGGTGCCTTGCCACCATTACTCCTGCTCTAGGACCCACCTCTCTCCAAGGACCTTGGCATCCTCTTCAGTGACAGCCCTCCAGCCATGCCACACGCTGTGCTCCCCCTTTCTAGGGGATCTGTAGTCCACTGTTCAGCCATTTCCCTTTGTGGCTACTGCAGCAAATTGTCTGGCTATTTCCCTGTGGTCCCAGCATCCTCTTTACCCTTGCCTCAGCTGTCTCTCGCTCTCCTGGTCCCTGCTCACAGCACTGCTCTGTTCAGGGTGCTGGCAGGTCTTACAGCCCTCCAGAGACATAGTTCGTTCGTCCGTCCTTCCTCCCTGGGCTCCCAGCAGAAAACTGCCCTTCTCTGCCCTGCAGCTCCTTTTTCATATGGGCCTGCTTGGCCCTGATTGGCTGCTCCCTTCAGCCATTCTCTGATTGGCTGCCTCCTGCACAGCCTCCCTAGGGCTCTGTTAACTCTTTAGAGCCCAGCGTGGGGCAGGTGCCCCATCACACTTGTATACCCCACTCTTCCTGTTGAAGTTTCACACTGCATCTTTGTGGGGTGATCCAGGTGTGCAGTTTTAAAAATATGTAACTTTAGGTAGGCTGGGGCCTCTGAAATAGCAAGATTATAGTTTGGTTAAGAAGTGTTAAGAAATGTGATAGTGATATTTGAAAAGTCTGCGCTGTCTTTGCTAGATGTACTCAGTGCTGGTGCATTAGTATTTATAGTGTGATGTGGGTTATCACTAAATGAAATCATTCTGACCGAAGGTCTTGCACCACATAAATTCCTCCCTGCCCCTGGCCGGTATTAGTGTAGATAATAGTTGGTCACCTGTGGTTACTCTCACAATAACAAACTGGTTAAATGGTCATTGGTGTGCTTGAAGATCTCACAAGCTAAGCAGGATCAGGTTGGTTTGTACATGGATGAAGACCTTCAAGGAATTAGCAAGTGATGTGAGAAGTCATTTTGCTAACTCTTGCCTTTGAGTCTGTATTGAGCCCAGTGGCCCAGCTTGGTGCTGGGAGATGCTCTTTTTTAGATGAGATGTAAAAGTGAAGTCATGATCAGTTGTAATCATTAAAGACCCCATGGCACTTTTTATTAGATTCAGGCTGTTAACCCTGGTACTCTGACCAAATTCCAACTCCAGTAATTATGTTCCCTCTCCAGTTTGTATTGGATACTGTCATCGTAATTTCCCGCCTTAAATTGTTGTGTCATTGTGCACTGTTAAGCAGCTGCTGCGATCCATTCCAGAGATGGTAGCATTTCAGTGGTGCTTGACGTGATGCATACTTGCCTTTTTTGGTCCCATGGAAGCTCTGAGTGACCATCCTGTAGAGATGGAGTGAATCTCTTTGCATGGACTGACATCCAGAGAGTGTCAGATGTGTGCTTTTTCCCCAATGCCCTCTGTGCCCTAGATTGATTCATTGCCCAAAAAGTCATTTGTTCCTCTGAATTTACCACTGGAGAACACTCCTTTTCTCTCTGCAGTAGTCGGATGCGCAGTGACGGTTTTGATGAGGAGAGCCAAAGGGCTGACTGGAAGGCAAAGAACTTTGTGCATGTTCCTGACATGATCGAAGACGACCTTCTCAGAGCCCGGACCTGGAATAAGAAGCTCTACGAATGTGAAGCCAACATGCCAGACAGGTTTGTGGGCGAATTACTATCCTGGCACAGTGCCTATAGAAAAAGTATCTGGTACTTTATGGCCCCCACATTTCACAAAAGTTAGTGAATTTATCCTCACAACACTCCTGTGCAATAAGGAAGTAGTATCATCCCGATTTTAGAGATGGTAAAGTGAGGCACAGGGAGACTTATGTAACATGCCCAGTGTCACACAAAGCCAGGAACTGAGCCCAGATCTCCTGAATTTCAGTCCTGTGCGTTAGTCACAAAAGCATCCTTCCTCTCTGGCACTAAATAAATGCAGCCCTAAACCCACGACTTGTTTAGTACTGCTCTCTGTAGAATTTAACCGAATCTACTTATGATATCAAGGTAGCTAATCTCCCAGAGTTACAGGGAAATACTGGTCAGTGCTTTTGGGGGTATTTCTAAGAAACAGAAGCTGCATTGTGCCTCCCTGAACTCCTCCTTTACTGTCATTTTAGCCAGTCGTTTCATTCCTCCAGGTGTCTTTTTTTATTTTTATTAGCACCCAGTCCTAATCTGGCTGTTGGCATTCTTGCTGCCTGAAGATTCTCAGTACAGTTGTAATTCTGTATTTAGACAGGTTTTAGATGTTGAATCTAGTAGTATGTAGATTTTACCACAGTGATAAAGAACCATATACTTGTGTTTTGCATTATAAATGGAGTTTTGTGATCACACAATTGAATACAAATGAAACCCTCTTACTATGGGGAAATGCACAGGCTGAGCAAAGCAAAGTACTCAAAGTACTCACGCCATGGGTGAAGTCAATGGCAAAACTTCCATTGACTTCAGTGGGGCTAAGATTTCACCCCATGTTCCCTGGGTGTTTATGAGACGTGTGAGCTCGAAAATCATTGGGCTTCTGCCGCACAGGGAGGTACAAGTTCCCTACCAGAAAAAAGCAAAGTGGCCGTTAGTCTGCTCAGAATGATCTGAACAGAATTTAGCAAAGCAAAATGTTAGCACCTTAAACAAGTAAGGAAAATACTAGCTGTTATTCCTCTGGACTCTTGTTTTATATTTTTCCTAAGGCTCTCTCTTTCATTTCACCCTCATTTTGGTTCTGAATATCGTGTGTGGTTTTAACGTGTTTCCTGCTGTTCTCTTGCAGATGGGGTCACAGTGGCTATAAAGAGTTATATCCAGAGGAATTTGATACTGACAGGTAAGGGCAAACAGGCCTACTGAAAAGTCCAATGTCTTAATTTCTGTCAAGTCGCACAGTGAAATATAGAGCTTGTCAATTGACCTTTCAAGGCAGAATTGAATAGTTTACCTAGCAGACATGTGGCCTGAAATTCCGGTCCATTAATGTGTTCTCTTACTCAAAACAATTCTGACAATAATGTGAGAGGGCTGGCTTCACTTCATAAGGCATAAATATTGAGTTAAGGCTTGAATGCTGTCCTTACTTTGCCCATATGTGGCATCATTCCTGTAGTGAAGATCCCTCCCTGTTCTGAGTCCTCAGAGGTGATTGTATCTCTTCTAATAACAGGACATCCAGCTTTAACCCTGTGTGGCTGAAATGTTATGCAAGTAAGTGTTTGGCTTCTTGGAGTTGAGCAATTTCCTGAAGTGATCCAGCTTTCACTGGCTGGCTGCAAGCACGTCTGCACCTAGAAATGCTAGTCAGAATGAGAGCTCCAGTAGCATGAGAGCAATAAAGAGTGAAAATGCAGAAAAAAAAAATCTATTGGGACACAGATTCGTTTATTTTAAAAACCATACATAGTAGAATTGCCAAATCTAGCACTTACCTGATTCCTGATAGTCACAGATAAGGAGTTCTTAGCAAGTTTTTCAGCATTATGTTATGTTTTTCCATACTCTGGGTTGGTTAAAATGCCTTTGAAATGGCCTCTCATCCCAATTATAAGATATGGACTCAAACTGTTAAGAGGTGAAGTTAAAAACGCAGTCAACTTATCTGACATAGCACCCATATGTCTATCCTGAAAGGAGCTCAGGTAGATGGGTTTGATTGATGCTTTGAAATAGAAAATGCTAATTTAGACTCTGCCCAGGCCTCTATTCTTTGTTCCTGTTACAGTGACCAGCAAGAGAAAGATGAACAAAACGCTGTCAATGGAAAGAGGAAATCTCACCCAGGAAAACAATCTGTGCATGCGTCACTCAAACGGAAGAGGCCAAAGAAATCACAGAAGAAGAAGCAGAAAAAGAGATCACACAAAAAGCGAAAGAAGAGGAAAAAGGAGAAGGTGAAGGCATCATCAGATTCTTCCCCAGAAAGCGAGTGCTCAGAAGAGGGGACTTCGGGCACCAAGAAAGGGAAACACAAGCACAAGAAGAAGACCAGGAAAAGGCTCGCAAAGGAACCTGCCTCTTCCTCTGGGCAGGAAAGTGACTCTTCCAGTGTGAGCAGCTCTGAGGACAGCGAACTTGAGGAGAAAAGGGAAAAGTGGTCTAAGAAAAAAAGGAGGAAATGCCCTGTGTCTGCCTCAGAGAGGCACAGTGAGATTCCGGAGAAGCAAAGCAAGAGGACGAACTGGAAAGTGGCAGCTGATGAGAAGTCGGAGGACAGCTCCGATGAGGACTAATAAGAGGCAGTGAGTCTGGGGCCATGGGTGAAATTGCACGTCAGTGAATGGAGGCCGATGTTTTCTCCCAACACTGCCCCGTGGTACAAATATGGTGCCTAACTGATTTCTGGAGCACAGCAACTTTATACCCTGCCAGGCCACAGGTATGGGCTCTGCACCTTGCTGGCTTGCAGAGGGCACCTCTTTGTTTTTTTGCTGGTTTAAAACCAGGAGAGCTGAAAGACCTGTGGAGAAGATGTCTGTCCCCCAGGTCACATCTCCTGCCCACCCACCCCAGACTCCTGACTCTATAATTGTTCTCATTTCATGGCCATATTCAGTTTTAAATGACCGTTCCTGTGGGCTGTCTTCAGAAGGGAAACGGGTGCATTGGCACTGTCTCTAGGTTTTTTTAAATTGTTCCTCTTTTCATGCGTAACCACGTAATGGCCAAGACACAATTGCAATAAAGAGCAGAGGCCACAGCCTAACAGCACTTCTGCCAGCCTGATTACAAAGGATGTGCCATTGGATTTAACAGCAGGGGTCCTTCACTGCAGCATTATCGCCAGGATGAAAATAAACGGATGTGGCCCCACATGGACAGTCAAAATAAGGAGGAGGTGCTGGTCTGGAACAAGGAAGGGCGGGTGGGGTGTCACAATTCTAGCTGCGGGTGTGGTGACCCCACTGCAGTGGTTTGTTTCAAATTTACCTCAGATCCCCTACCTCTGCCCTTTGTGTGACTGACTTTCCCTCCTTCCTATCAGTAACACGTCCCTCTGGATCCACTTGTGCTGATGGACGGGCCTCTGATAGGTTTCCTGTTCTGTCTCTGGCTGGCCCAATGTGTTTGACACAAAGATTGGGATGCAGGGGGGGAAAGGAACCCTTTCTCCCTGCAATAAACATGAAGACTCCATTTGTACTTTCCTTTTGAAATCTGATCTCTTTACCACCACTTTAGAGCAAGACCCAGGGACAGAGCATGGATGTGTTCAGGGATTCTAAAGGTCTGGTGAGGGCTGCTCCTCTCTTTGTACAAAATCAGTTCTCCACTGATCAGGTTCCATAGACCTGTGAATATGTTTTGTGGAGCCAGTCTGTATATAGGAGATTGCGTCCCTGCTCAATACCCTCCAGTAGAAGATGGCAAAGGGGACTCTTAGCATGTACAGTCTCATATCCCACATTCCCCTGAATTTCCATATGCGACAGTAGGTGGTGTCTACACTCCCAGAATTTGGAGGTCTTGAATCTCTCTAGATCAGAATTGAGGTATCTGGGCTCCCAGATATATAAACTATGGTCTCAAACGTTTCACAAAGCCTTTTCTCTCTGTGTGTGCTTGCATATACGTAAGCCATGGAGATGCAATGGGATTACAAATCTGTGCCCAAGTCAAGAGGAAACTTCATTCTTACGAGAGTTCAGATCTGTACCTGTCTTGGGATCCTCCTTTGACTTAGCTTTGCTTGAGTGAAGTTCCAGTTGAAGGCTTTTACCACTGAGACTGGACAGTGCTAAATGAGTAAGGGTGAGATGGCCTTCTCTGGTCTGAGCAGTGTAGATTACTCCTCCGACATATTGAGGCTGGGTCATGCTTTTGTATTAAACACTCGTACTGATCCTCATTCTGCTAATCCATGAACTAATACTGTTCCCAGTTGTGCTTCTGCAGCGCCATGAAGGCAGGTTATACACATAGGTAAGGGTTTTATAGATTTCTTCCTCAGAACTTCTTGTTGAGACAGCACTCGCAGCTCCTGGGGCTGCAGACGAAGTGCCTCGCTCATACCTACCTACCTCTTTGGTCTTTGTGAGTGGAATTAATGTTTGTACAGCCCTTGGCAGATGTAAATTGCCTGAGACTCCAATTCTTAACTCCCCACTCTTATATCACTGTAGCTCTGTTGACTTCTGTGGAGTTATTCCTGATTTACCCTGCTAGGAGAGCAGAATCAGGCCCCTAGGAATTAAGAATCAGGTGGTGGGCCCCAAAGGGATGGGGGAATAGTGCCTGGGATTTGGGCCTCAGCATAGACTGGGGGAATACCAGAGGTAAGGGGGATCCCAATGTGAGTTCAAAACTAGATAGCAGAAGCACAACGTCGGGGTGGTTTATCTTCTAGTGGGAATGTCTTATATGTCAGCCTGGCAAACAAATCTTCCCTGCCTTACTGTCTATAATCTGCTCAATCAGAGAACTAGTAGATACTTGGGAGGAAAAGGAGGGAATCTGGATAAATACACAATAGCCCAGATCCTTGGTCTTTGTTTAAATTTGTTGTCTCCCTTTCTCCACCTGTAGCTGGTGAAGCTTTTTTAGCTCTCCCTGTGCATATGGGCTGACACTGATAAAATGGAGAGACATCATTGTAGTGTCTGTCATTCTGTGTCCCCCTTCCCCACCACTGGCACAGTGCTTGGTCTACACCTTGTCATCCACTCCCTCTTCTAGAAGGCCAGTGTTTGTGACTTCCTTTCCAGGGCACGGATATGTGGGCAGCTCCTTCTCTGATGGAGTTAAGCAATGTCCTAGTTCTCTAAGGTCCTGTCTCCTGGTGCAGGGATTTCCATGAGCAGGAAGGGGAGCTGTCAATGATTCTTTTCTAGTTCAGTGTGAGAGCCACTTTTCTATTTCAATCTGCAGAAATATTCATACAATAACAATGCAGCAGCTTTTCACACATCACGAGAATGTTCAAGGAAATTATTTTTATAAAGAAATCCTCTACAGAAAGATTTTAAATTAGGAAATGTATAACTGCAGAAGTTAATAGATTCATATATTGCACTGGACCCAGTGTGGACTTTGTGGGTGGATTTTAGGGCAGGACTGAACGTTGGGGCTCAAACAGTGATCCTACTATCCTAGATGGTCCAGCTCCCAATGCAACCCGTGAATAGAGTGCTTGGTATGTCAGTACTTTTTGCTTTGATGGACTAGTGTCTCCAGGCATTGGAACTTTGGTTGCCTCATGCTTCTTCATCCTAAGAACATATGCCAATTGGGCACCTGCCAGTTAAAGGCATTTTACTCAGGATAATGGGCTGGCCAGAATGGGCTTCAGGATCTTTTACCCAGCCCTGGCCACTATTTATTTACCCAAGATGATCCTAACTTTGCCTTTCTTTCCCCTTAATGCAGCAGTGTCTACAGCATTAAACATCATTGTTAAACAGACCAGCAATTCACTTATGAAGTTGCCCTTTTTTTCTACCTACCCCAAATCTGTTAAAGAGCTTGTGTGTCTGTGATTCTGGTACCCTCCAGCTCTGTTTGGATAATCTCCTACCCGAGGCCCACTCCCAGCTTTACTGCTCTGTGTGGTGTTGTACTACCACCATTGAACATATTTTTGAAGAGAATTCTAAGAGGTAGCCAGAGAAGGCCGGGTGGATTAGATCCTTTCTATGAAACTTAAGTACAGGATTTTTAATGTGTGTGTGTGTGACACAGTGGTGGATGTTAACCTTATTAGATAACATAAGTCCTGATGGGCTCAGAGAATAAACCAGACTTTTCAAATGTGTGGTCAGTTTATTTACAACCACCGCTCATCAGGTTAGGCTAAATTTGTGTAAAATGTCTAGATGCAGACCATTAAATAAGACTGTATCTATTCTTGTACCTTTAAACATGAGTAAAGGGAAATCTATTTTAGTCTCTCAAGCCCGCATTAGACTTCTGCATTGGACTACAACATACTCAGATAACTGGGGTCTTCTGTCATTTGCATTAGTGTATCACTAAATTAAGCTCAGCTGATATAAGTGAGGGTTAACCCCATGAAAAGGCTTCTATAAGAGGGTCTTCCACCTGTTTGACTAGATTTAGTTAAACCAGTACAATTTTTCTAATACAGACAAAAGTTTAGATACTGTATCAATTTACATTGACATTTTCAAGATTTTCTTTATAACCAGAGGGGCTAAAACCAATTTAAAAGAAAGAAAAAGAAAGCTTGGTGCGTGCAGCAAATTTCACAGCCACAGAACTGTGCAATAGGCTAGGCCCTAGCAATAAGCTTTTAACTACTTTCACTTTTTGGTTTTCATGCATTAGCCTACTGTGCAGCTTCTAGGTTTAGGCTGCAAACACTCCAGCAGAACAAGTGTTTTCATTAATTTATTAGTTCATTGAAAACATTTATATTCATATTAGCATCAAAATTAAATTTTAAAAATGTAAGATACTATGCCCATCCCTTGTGTCAGTAGCAAGCACATCTCTTCTCTACTTTCCTCTAATTAGATAAAAGACGTAGAAGAGCAGTGATACACACTTTCACATCACAAGACTTGTCTGGACAAGTGTTCCTGATGCTTTATTAAATTGCAGTACGATGACACATTTATGAACAGTTTAATGCAGCTAAAGAATTCACAGGGACAATTGTGCTTTCCGCAAATGATTGTTCAACCACTTCTGCATTTCGTGAAAGTGTCACAAAAAATGTAGCTTAGAACACATGATGATGCTCCACCGACAGCTGATAAGTCCGTTGAGCTCAACAGGAAAGATTGGGTTGTCCGGAGCTGGGAAATGCAGTAGTCAGTGTCCCCCTTTCTGTACAACCTGAGCAAAGCGGTTAGTGATGGATAATGTGGTATCAATGAATCTGTCCACACAGCTGGCTAGACAGCCTTCTGTTCTGGAGTCCAACTTTGAGCCAGGTTTGTCCACACATTTGTCCCAGCAAACTTCCATGAAATTATGAACCTGGATGTGAACAGGAAGCATGTTAGTTAATACTATTTAATCAAATATTTTACAGATGGGGAAGCTAAAATATGAGAGGGGTACAACAATCACTTGTCTAGGAGTCCTGCCAGAACACCATCCTTTCCCCGTCTGCCTTATGCTCGAAGGGACCATCACCCTCAGAACTGAGAATTCAGTCACTGTGGCCAATTCAGTGCTTGGTCTTTCTGCTGACATGGCACAAAGGGGTCCATTAATGCTGAAGACAATGTGATTTCTGTGCTCCATGCAGCTACTCATTAGGAACGGGACCAAGTCGCTTTCTCACATTACCCAGCTCGCCCACCACCTCCCCAAACCAGCGTCAGGGGATATGCGCAGGGGGCTGCCTTGCTCTCTCTGGGAGGGTTACAAGCCGGGCTTAATTTGTAAGAAAAGAGTTGCTGCGGCTCAAGCAATTTCTTTGCACCCTAACTGATGGAGCAAGCCCAGGGGCGCCAGGGCTTTCAGCTGCCAGCGTGCAGCAGTGGTGACAAGCGTCGAGGGGGAGGAGGAGGAGGAGGAATCCCTCGGGGGCGGGCGGCAATAGGGGCCCCAGGGACTGACGGTCTGGACCCCGTCGGGGCTGATGTGGGGGGAGCTCCATGAAGAGCGTGCCGGGTGGAGGGGGGCCGGGCCGGGGCGGGACGCAGGGGGCCCGGCTGCCCGTCGGGGCCCCGGGGGGCAGGTACCTGGGCGGTGAACTGCGCCCGCTGCTGCTCAGCGGCCACCAGCCGCTGCAGCTCGGAGACCGCGGGGTCCCGGCCCCCGTCCAGCTCCGCCATGGGGAAGGCGACTCCGGCCGCTGTGACCTTCCCCGGCGGAACCGGAAGGAAGGGGGCGGTTCCTCGCGCCGCGGGGCCAACCCGACTCCAGCAGCTCGCCCCCGGGTCCGTTTCCGCTTCCGGGTGCCCTGGTGCCCTTGGAGCTGTGGGGGCGGCCGGGGTCAGGGGCAGACGGCAAGATGGCGGCGCTGCTCGTGCGGGGGGGCCTGTGGCGGCCCCGAGGCGGGTCGCTGGGTGAGTGCCGGGGGCGCGGGACATGGGGAGCGGGGGGGGCTCAGCCAGGCCCCTCCACGGAGCTGCCCTGGGCCAGGGCTGCGGGGGGGTCTGTTCCCCGCCCTGGGGCCTTGGCAAGGGTGACGCGGCACAGCGACAGTGACGACCCCCTTGGCGGGGCGGGGCCGGGCCGGGCGCCAGAAGCCCGCCCGCCTGCCTGGTCCTGGGCCGGTCTGTCACCCCTCGCGGTCTGGGAGCCTCCCCCGTGGCCCCCAGCTTCTGCCTCCCCACTAAATCCCGTGACTAGCGCTGGTCATAGAATCACAGACTATCAGGGCTGGAAGGGACCTCAGGAGGTCATCTAGTCCCACCCCCTGCACAAAGCAGGACCAATCCCCAATTTTTGCCCTGATCCCTAGATGGATTGAACTCCAATTTCCCCAACCCTGGGTTTAGCAGGCCAATGCTCAAACCACTGAGCTATTCCTCCCTCCCCCATTGCAGGCTGTGCTTTGGGGGGGTGTTGGGCTGTTGTTTTCCCCCACGGCTGTTTATATTGCTTGTTACCCCCCAAGGCTCTACGTTTGGTTGGAGCCTCTTGTGCTGGGTGCTGTACAAACGCAGAGCCAGAGATGCTCCCTGCCCCAGAGAGTTTACAGTAGGGATCTCAACTCACCACGAGGGCCAGCGAGGACTAGTACATTGGCCCGAGGGCCGCATCACTGACACCTTTTCATAAAAAGGTACAAAAGCCCTGCCCCCCACTTCACCCCTTCCATGGGGCCCTGCCTCTGCCCTGCCTCTTCCCACTCCTTCCCCAAAGTCCCCACCCCAACTCCACCCCCTCCCTGCCCCTATTCCAACCCCTTCCCCAGATCCCCGGCCCCGCCTCTTCTCCTCCTCCTCCTCCCCTGAGCGGTGCTCCCCGCTCCTCCCCCGTCCCTCCTGGAAAGCGCTAAGTACTACCAAACAGCTGTTTGGCAGTGAGAAGCGCCTGGAGGTAAGTAGAAGAGTGGTAGTGCGGCACGCTGTAGGGGAGGGTGGGCAGTGGGTGAGGAGAGCTTGGCAGCAGCAAGAAATAATTCCAGGGGGCATGGGGAGCTTGGCAGGCCGCAGGAAATAACCCCGCAGGCCAAGTGTTTGAGACCCCCAGTTCACAGTTTCTAAACCAGTGGGTTCTCAGCCTGGGGTATGCAGAGGTCTTCCAGGGGGTACATCAACTGCTCTAGATATTTGCCTAGTTTTACAACAGGCTACATAAAAAGCACAAGCAAAGTCAGTACAAACTAAAATTTCATACAGATACTGACTTGGTTACACTGCTCTATATACTGTACACTGAAATGTAAGTACAATATTTATATTCCAATTGATTTATTTGATAATTATATGGTAAAAATGAGAACATAAGCAATTTATCAGTACTAGTGTGCTGTGACACTTTTGTATTTTTATGTCTGATTTTGGAAGCAAGTAGTTTTTAAGTGAGGGGAAACTTGGGAGTACACAAGACAAATGAGACTCCAGAAAGGTATACAGTAGTCTGGAAAGGTTGAGAGCAACTGCTCTAAGCTATCTGTTAGTTCTCCCTCTGTCAGTTGTAATTGTACAGCACTCCACCTGCCTGTGTGAGCTTTAGTGAGGCAGTAAAATAAAGCTCATTTGAGGTCCCTTTGTGAAAGGCATAGTGCTATTACTACTTAACTATAGATGTGCAGAATATTATATTATGTGTCTGCTATGTCAAGCCATTGAATGAATCAATGCCACAAAGATCTGGTAGCTTAAAGGTGCAAACAAGCATCAGAAAGAACACAACAGACCTACTAGCAGTTCAGATCTTTGAAAATACCATAGTTATCCATAACAGCTTAGTATTGAGCAGGTCTTTTCTAATGTAGCCTGTTTAGGTCATGAAATAAAGGCAAGATTTCCCTAATGCTCACAACATAGCTGCAAAGTTTGTCATGCCAGAGTTGGTGGCTGATGTTCTTGTCTCAGATTCCTGGAAGCACTGTTTTGGGTGCAGCTTGTCTCACTTTTGCAGGCATGGGGCTTTGGATTTTAAATCCTTGGAATGGAAACTCTAAAGCATATGTGTACACCAGGCTTATTAGAAATATTGCAAATAACACATTCCCCCTCTCCCCCATGGTCTTGTTTGTGGGGTATAATTTGTATTCCCTATTCTAACTTTGTGCATCTTTTTTTCTGAAGAAACCACTCGCTTCCTTTTTCAGGCGGCCCTCTGGACTCTTATTGCTTATTGATTAAGATGTTGGTTGCTGTAGTTTAACTTGCAGGGATTTACCTTTGAGTTTTTGGGGTATAAAAGGCAACTAATCAATCTTTATTCCGTTGACAGTTCTTCTCAGTAAAAGTCTGTTGACCAGACCTATGCTTGCCTGTACAACAGTCTTGGATCGGCCAACTCTGGCACATCAAATCCACATCACTCCCAGAAGCTATGGTATGTCAGTCTAAGATGGGACAAAAGTTCAGTTGATAACCACTTGGGAAGCTGCTGTTCTTTATATTTTTGTTTTTATGTGATATTTGATCCTGACCTTTTCAGCCAGCTCAATCACCCTAGTCATTACAGTGTTTTCTTGGCCCCGGTGGAGTGATTTGTATAGTCGCAGATAAGAAGTTGCCTTATCTACTCACTGTACCTCAATCTGAACAAGCTTTTGATTTAAAATCAATTGACATAATTTAAATTAGGAGTTGGAGAAGTAAACATCTACAGTATAATTCAATGCTACAAAAATTTCCAAATTGCTGTGAGGTTTTTCCTTCCTGTTTTGAAGGGCATGGAAATTGGTATTGCCTGAAAATTCAGGCAGTCATCTCTGTGAACAGGAAATTGTGCTGTAATGGTTTATTAGATCTCACTTTGCACTTCATGTTTTCTGCTGAAAACTTCATGATTCTTTCTGTCAGCCTAAAACTAACTTCTCAGTAATCTCACATGCAATGTCATTTTATTACAGTTTGCAGGAAAAGTGGAATTCTAAATCCAGCTTTTTTTTCCCCTTAGCATCTTTCTTAAATGGTAGAAATTGACTGAGTTTCAAACAAACATTCTCAGTTTACTAACAAAGATGTTAGTTTTATCCAGTCAATTTCCACAGACCTCCACAAGATAGGAAAAGGGAAGCTAGATTAAAGAATGGGTGATCCTTTTTATGGCCCTCCCATAGATTGATGGTGATTGTTGTAAGCTTGGTGCAGAAATTGTGGCTCCTCTGTTGGACAGGAGCTTCTGGTCCATCTGAGGTCAGGCTATAAAGACTGGATTGGAGGCAAGATTCATTGCTGGACAAAATTTCCTTTCTCCACGTACCAAGAATCAGTGGAGAGTGGTGTAAGATAAACAGGCAAAGACAAAAATCCAGGACTGTCATAATGTATGCCATTAAACCTGAGAAATACTATAACCAGGGATTAATTAGGATTTTATATCCTTTAAACCCAAACTTTTCCTGTCACGCCCCCCTGACCCCCGCACCAGTAATGGAATCTGCCTGCGCCGCCCCTTCCATTACTGCACAGTTGGTTCAGCAGAGGAGTGTGGGCTGAAGGCAGAGCTGGGGGTAGAACTGGGGATGGGGGAGGAGCTGGCCTTGGGGTGGAGAGGGTGTGAGGGCAGAGCTGGGCTGGGGCCAAAGCGGAGCCGTCGCTGTTGCTGGATCTGGGCTGCGGGTGGAGCGGAGCTGTGGCTGGAGCTGGCCTGGTGGCAGAGAGGGAATGAGGGCAGAGCTAGGCTAGGGGCGGAGTAAGGGGCAGAGTGGAGCTGGAAATAGAAAGAAGTGGCAGAAAATAGAAAGAAGAATGCAGACACAAACCAAACAAACCGATAAAAAGTGACAGCCACGCTTCCCCCACTCCTTTTCCCCTACAAGTTTTCTACTTTCTCGAGCTATGGAAACTACTCACACTGTGTTAACAGTTCTTTCCACAGAACATGTCTACTTGAAACAACGCGGCCTTGGACAGTCTCAATATGTAAACAAGTCCAACTCAAAAAAAGTTTGCTACATTTATGTCAAGAAGAAACTTGTTGCACATTGGAAAGTACTTCTCAAAGTTCATGGTAGTAGCATGTTAGTCTACTACAGTTGTTTTGCTGGTGATCTTTTTGTTCCATTGTCACAGCAGTTCTTCTCTAATATCGGTCACCCTGTGCAGAGCAGGAGAAATTCCATGTCTTCTTTTTGGTACAGTTCACGTTAAATCTCTTTTCCAGCTCATGATTTCAGGTTGATCAAACAGCAGTAAGAATTTAGACAAGTGATCTGATGTGTGTTTAAAACCAGTTCTTTGTAACTTTATGCTGTTAGCTCTCGCCTATTAAATGCCCATGTATTGTAAGGTGTCCTGCTTCCCTCAGTATATGTCAACATCTCTTAGAACCATATTTCTTCTAGTGGTGTCCAAAATGTGTAGGAAGAGTAGGCAAGGTACAAAGACCCCAAACTACCACTTCTGTGCTTGTCTGAGTCACCTTGTGTGCAAACAGAACTGTGTTCTGGTAGTTGTCTATGGAAGAGGATTGAGATCATGTGGCCTCTTAGGCTACTTCTAGGCACTGAATACCTGGGGGTTCCAGCCCCTACTCTTGTTAAGATAACAGCAATCCTAATTCATGCACTCAGCTCTTCATGATCTTATCACAGATGTATCAGATACTTAACAGATACAGCATACTCCATACATAGGTCTTAAAACATTTCACAGAGAAAGGGGAGGAGTTTCAATATCATTATCCCATATCACAGGTAGAAAACTAAGGCACAGAGAAGGGAGGTGGCTTGCCTTGGATCACACCGTTGATGGGAGAACTAGAAATAGAACCAATGCATCTTGGTGCCCAGTGTTCTTCCCTCTCCATCCTGTTGTGCTGCTTCATTGTTGTTCATCCACTCCTTTCAAACTGTCATGTACTGAGCAGGGCCCTCAGTGAAGGCCACAGGGAGGCAAAACCGGCAAGCACTGCATCTGCAGGCAGTTCTTGATACACTTATGCACTAGGGCAACTACCTTTACTATTGTTTTCAAAAATGCCTGTTCAGTGGTGTTTGTGAAAGGGCCTGTTAATGACCAGCAGGCCATGAAACAAACAAAGGTGGCATTTCCTTTGGCCTCATCTATCAGCTTTTTCAGTCTGTTGTCTGTATCCTAATTAAAGGAACTTTACTTTCTGAACAGCAGAGGGAGCATTCAGAGGAGATATTTAAAACAACCATTTAAGGCGGTATTTAAAATAGGAATATTTAACACAAGAACCTGGGGTAACCCTGTGAAATTAGTAGACAACAGGTATGATTAAACAAGAGGCAGTACTTTTTCACATAATGCACAGCTAGCTTGTGAAACTCATTGCCAGGGGAAGTTGTGAAGGGCAAAAGTATAACGGGGTTCAAAAAAGAATTAGATACGTTTATGGAGGATAAGTACATTAATGGCTGGTAGCCAAGATGGCTAGGGATGCAGCCCCATGCTCTGTGTATCCCTAAATCTCTAACTGTCAGAAGCTGGGTCTGGATGACAGGATGGATCACTTGATAATTTCCCTGTTCTGTTCATTCCCTCAGAAGCATTTGGCACTGGCCACTGTCAGAAGACAAGGTATTGTGCTAAATAGACCATTGTTCTGACCCAGTATGGTCATTCTTATGTTATTGCTACAAACAATATTCGTAAGAAGTCAAAGGCAACCTGGTTTTGCCCAGGTAAGAGCTGCGTATCTAGGTCTGAGAAAGCACCTAGTTGCACAAAGCTGGTCAGAATGAGTTAACCATTGTTCAGATTGGGATACTGTGCACAGAAACTCTGTGTTGAAAATGCTTTTTTTTGCAGCCGGTTCCAAGGCTGCATCTCTGCACTGGACGAGTGAGCGAGCTGTCAGTGTCCTCTTGCTGGGTCTCCTCCCTGCAGCCTATCTGTATCCTGGACCTGCCATGGACTATTCACTGGCTGCAGCCCTCACACTCCACAGTCACTGGTAAGCGTAGGTATAAAAAAGTCTGGTAGATGTCTCACCAGGACCAGCCAGAGCTACTCTTTGGGCTTATAGTCCTGGATGCAAAGGAGCTGAGCAGCAAATCTATGTGAATCAGAAAGTTCACATTGGAACACCTGGTAAAACTCAAGAGCAAAACTCTTATTCCTTGTGTTATTGTTACTGGCATCTTAGCATGTTATAGCCTTGACCAGATTAACACCTGGTACCTTCTTTGTCATTTTGCCTCTTCATTTAGAAGGCAGAGTAGATACTCCTATTAGGAGAGCATTCTTTCACTCTGTCTCCTGGGTTTATCTCCTTATCCATATCTCATACTTTGTAGACAGTAGGAAAATTTACCTAAGGGGGACTATTGGTTGTCTTTGGCTAGTAGATTATATATGGCCTTCAGATCTGACTGTTTCAGAGCATACCCCTAAAGCAGAATCAGGACAGATCTGTGCTTAACTAAGACCTCCAAGGGAAACTCAGGATTTTATTGGTAGCTCTTTTTCCTCAAAGGCAGTACAGAGTCTGGGCATCAGCTTAGCATTAGAGGGCACTGTATTACTGGAGATGCCATCTTTAGGGTGAGACAAAAATCAGTCTTGACTATACATGCTTGTTAATCCCCTGGCATTTTTGCGAGAGTCAGGATGTTGGTCCTGAATCCTGGCCAGATATCTTTTTGGGTAACTCCACTTTACCTCCCTAAATTCCTTTTTCAGTTTCAGTTGGGTACAGTATTTTTCACTTCCTGTGGCTGTATAGCTGTTAAACTGCTGTAAGTTTTCGACCAGAGGATGTTGCATCCATGAGGGTGTGTTTATCTGTTACCTTTCTAAGTCTACGTAGCCCCCATCATTCTAGTAACTGAGCATTTTCCAAGTACTTTAAAATGGAAATAGCATCATTCTTACTTTTCAGCCTGTAGGACAAATGGTTTGACACTTTTATCAGATTAGTATTTGTATGTGCGAGTGCATGACTCACTGAAGGGAAGCTAGTCAAATAAATGTTTTTGACATTTAATTCTGATTGTGCTGAGGCTTGTGGTTTCTGTCTGATGTAAGAATTCTAGGTCAAGCTCCTGTGAAAGTTCTGTTTTCTGCACTCACCAGCCTCTCCTGACTGGCAGGCAAGTAGTTGTCCTTGGAGGTCTCTTAGGTTGCTTTAGCAAGGCCAATGGAAGGCTTTGACTGTCAGGACATATTCTGAACTGGACTCTATATTCAGTGAAGAGCCATTGCAGAGAACAGAGCACTGGAATCATGTAGACAGAGACCTGCCGCAATGTTTTGTACTAGGTGAAATGCTATACGGGTCTTTGGCTTCATTATTAGATATGAGTTGCAATAATCCAGCCTGGAGATCATGTATGTGTGGATCACTGTGGCCAAGTCTTTGTTTGACAGGAAGGGGCGCTGTCTTCTAATCCGCCACAGATGGAATTGTTGTATGCCATGTTGTTGTAGCTATGTGGGTCCCAGGGTATTGGAGAGACAAGGTGGGTGAGGGATTATCTTTTATTGGACCAACTTGTGTTGGTGAGAGAGACATGCTTTCGAGCTACACAGTTAGCTGTGATACTCTAGTACTTTTCCCAGACCTGAAGAAAAGCTCTGTGGTAGCTCAAAAGCTTGTCTCTCTTGCCAACACAAGTTGGTCCAATAAAAGATATTCCCTCACCCACCTTATCTCCGATGGAAGTGGACATTTTCTGCCATAGTTATTTGGGCATCCAAAAGCACTGAGGAGCCCAAAAGTATCCTAAGACAATCTGAGGACAGTTGCCCTCAATAGTGGGGGAATATTCTAATAGAGACAAGTACTTTAGCATACTTCCCTCTTCCTACCAGCCTCGGTCTCACTTGGGTTCAGCTTTAGCCAGTTACTCTTCATCTAGGTGCTGATTTCAACCAAGTATTGAATAAGCTTGGAGACGTTACTGTTTGCATTCGACATAAAGGGGATATAGAGATGGCTGTTTCTGTACTGCTGACATTTCAGCCCAAGTTGTCTCACCAACTCTTTTAACAGCTTCGTATTGATATGATTGATAAAGGAATGGGGAGAAGATCAAGCCTTGTGGAACTCTCCAGGTGAAGGTTTTTGGGGGTAGAGGAACAGTGTCCCATAATAATCCTCTGGGTTTGGTTTGAGAGGAAGAATCTGAGCTGTCCTAGGAGTGTCTGTTCCCACTACAGCTTCTTGGAGATGGGACAGGAATCTTTTGTGATGAGCCGGTATTAGATACCCGAGACCGGTCCCTCAGCATTATGGATATACTTCCCTTGTCCACAACCAGGTAATCTTCCAGTGCAAAAAGTCCTCTCTCTTCACCAGGTCCTGGCTAAGAGGGATCAAGGATACTGGCATGTGACAGATAACACTGGAGACTGTCTGACTAGCTACTAGATTAGTTTGCTTAGGCGAAGGGGGCTCAGACACCGTGAAGTCTTTGGTGTCAAGCAGTGGTTTATTCTAGTGTTGGTTGGCATATTGCCTGGGTTAGGGTGCATATTAGATTTTCCTAATCAAAGGAGGTATTGACAATCTGATAGTAGGGATCTCGGATGTTCCCATGTCTCTTCCTATCCAGGAAGGACAGGAGTTGGAGTCACAGGGGGCGGTGACCTGATTTTCAGAACTTCCGTGAAGCTCTGTGGAAGAAGGGTGTGTGTATCTGGTCCTGCTCTTGACCTTGTTGCTCACCCACGTGGTCTTCCTGGATGAGGTTGATCTTCTCTGTAAAATAAGGTAATCCCTAGCATGAAGAGGTTCTGTGCTTGGAAGGAACAGTCTGGGTTTATGGTATGGGAAAGTTTTATACAGGATGGCTTTGCTTCCTCTGCAGCAAAGGAGAGGTGGGCTCTTTGCCTCCTGTACAGTAGTGGCATAGATTTGTAGACATTCCTTTTGTCTTCCTTTTTCAGGCTGCATGTTCCACCACCAGTGTTTGTTTTCTTATCTTTTACTCTTCAAGTTGCAGGTTGTATGAGTGTCATAGTGGTCTGCAGGGGGGCTGGAGAGATGGCTATCATGCTACAGTGTTCTATGGCAGCAGCAAGGAGTGGCTGGAGTGTCTTGCTAATTCTTGTACTACTTGGCCTCTTGGTTGGATAGAGTTTTCTAAGTTTTAGAATTTAGCAGGATCCCAAGAATTTTCAGGCCTGGGGTTTGGTTGTGGTGGTTTCTTGCCTTGTAATAGAGAGCTTTTTTCCCTACCTGGAGGTCAGACATGAGAGTGTGTGTGTGTGTGTGTCATACTCATTTCATGGTGTGGCTGTGTACGCATGCATCCAGAAATTACCTATAGTGGAAAGTTTGAATAGGAGACATTGGGTAATTGTTTTAGTGACATGATCATCCGTATAAATGTTGAAATCTGTCAAGATGATGAGTCTTCTGACTTTCATCACCAGGTCAGACTGCATTTCTTTCTGCTCCTCTGGGAAGACTTTTCTATCTGGTGGCTTATAGATGAGTAGGATGCCCAGATGAGTATAGTCTCTCTCCTTGCAGATTAAGCGGACTTTAGCTCAAGAGAGCTTCTCCTACTTTTTAGCCAGGAGGGGAGTAGATTGGCTACTTCACCTCCAGATTTGTGCTCTGTCATGCTGTGTTGGAGAGAGGAGCAAAGAGTCAAGGGAAGATGACACTGAAACTGCAGTATCAGTCTGCCAGGGTTCTGTGATGTAGTTCAGGCTTGGCAGCTCATCAGTGAGAAGACGATGGAGAGTGAAGGACTTATTGAGCATTCATCTTGAACTTACGGGGCTGAGGTCCTGAAGTTTGTAGGTTTGTGTTTTGTTTGGCCCATGTGAAATATCTGTTTGCTGACTGCAACCGATTGACTGTAGTTCTTTAGTCATCTTTCCCATACACTGGAATTTCCTCTGTTCACTTCTTCCTGTTGGGGAGTTCCACAGGTGTGTGGTAGGCCTAATTGACAGTGTTGCCATTCTTATGGTGTACCAGATGTCTAGAAAGTGGCAGACTGCTCAACTACCCAGGCGAGTGAGGTAATAATATCTTTTATGGGACTGACACAGTTGCAACAACATGGCATACAACTCCCCAAGGGTCAGAGTTAAGGTGAATTGTTAGATATAGCTTGTATATCGGTAGGAAAAACACTTCGGGATTCTCTGGGATGAAAGGTGCTCCCTAAATATAAGAGAAATGTCCTGAGAGGTCTCAGTCTTGTTCCTTCATAGCTGTGCCAGACCGCTGTGATTTGCTGAATGGCAGAAGCTCCCCCTGCAGCTGTGAAATCTGGGTCCTGCCTATTTGCTGCTCCTCTGAAACATCATCACTGTTAGGAATTCTTTCGCTAAATACAATTATAGGGCCGAGGGAAGTGTTGAAATGAAACCAGACTTAAGATTTCCTACAGAGGTGTCTGCATCCTGTGTGTGTGAGCCTTTCACTGTCACAGTGGTGGTTCCTGTTTTAGGGGATATTACATATGACATGGCATGGTTTGTAGCAGGATACTGAGTTGTACTGTCTGGGCTTCCTTGTGAGTAAAAATATTTGCAAATGCTGACATTTCTTCCATGACTACCTTGTGGTGATTCTGCAAAGAGTAGGATAGTAAATTCTAAACTGGATGTCCACAATAAAAAAAACCCTTTTTTGTGCAGACAATTAGGGGCTTTCCCCAGCAAAAAAACGAGAGCCAACTTGTTCAGTTTCACTTATCTATTGCTCCAGGATAAACACTCTTTGTCTTGGCTTTTCTGTTATGACTCATGGAGAAAGGCCAGAAAATGAAACCCTCCCCCTGCACATGGGGGTTCATAGTTTGAAAATGTTTCTCTGATAGTAAGAAACTCTCCACTTCCAAAGCAAAGGTTACAGGGGCTTAAGCTGTTTAGAGGTCTGTAGGGGAGCTGAACTTTCAGTTACTAAGATGGCTAAAAACAGCTGGCTTGTTGCGCTAGTGACCAGTGTGTGTCAGTCATGCCATTCCTCTGTTTCTCCTGTCATGTTTTTCCTGTGATGGATAGAGGTAGGAATGTGAAAGATCCCTGTGCACCCTTGTAGGGTGTTCTCCTCATCCCCTACTGGGGGGCTGGGATTTTATTACATTTGGAGCCATTGCTTTGGACTTGAAGTGCATCATTGCTGCTGGGACAATTTAAAAAGGGAAGGCTCTTTAAGCTACTGTAATCCCAGTGACAAACCAGAGAGCCCATACTAATGGCTGATCTGAAACTCCAGCATTTGCAGACTTTTCCTCTGGTTTTTCTCCTTTGCTCTCACTTGGCACTTTGGGGGGCGTGCTAAAATCCTGCGTCATGGCTCTGCACTGCACCTCCATACATTCAGACCTTCAGGTATAAATCTCTACTCAGCAAGTATTGTCATAAACCACATGCAAAACACACACTCCTGACAGGCCAACCATGATGATTGATGAAGTGAGTGTCAGTACAAAATCTGACTTTATTTGCACAAGAAACCTGAAGTCACTTAGATCTTAGACCAAGCTTCTTTGGCGTGTAATATTTATAGGCTGACTTTGCCATTCAAAGTAAAAACAGTCAAAGGCTAAGTTATCTAAGGTGCGGTCATAAGGGCTGCCTGTGGATACATATTTGCTCTCCTTGTGTTTTATGGGGCTTTATACAGAACAGCCAGGGGTGCAGATAGGAACCAATCAGACCCCCCCACCACCACCCTGTTCCACTACCTGGTGGCAGTACATAGCTCTAGCAGTTTGAGAGTTGTCACCCCTTGCACTTCCTCTGATTCTTTCTGTGGCTTGTAGCTTCCTGACTTCCCCACCTCCTCTTCTGTGTGAATTATAGTCCTCTCACTGCCTTTTGGTGACCCGGGGCTATCAAAATGCCCATCTAGGTAAAACAGGTATTTCTTCCCCGCCTCGCAGTGACAGCTGCTTTAGCACAATGAATCCTGCTAGATCTTCTGCACTGTTACTGTTCCTTAGTTTGGGAGTGAAATTTACTCATTAATGGGATAGCTCTTAGCTGTGTGTTTCCTAGATACTGTTAAAAGGGTTAGTAGCCAAGTTTTATTTGGCTCCGTAATCACTAGTCAGCACAAACTGTTCTGTGAGCGCCTACAGCTGCCTGCTGAGTAGGAATTGGGTCATTTTCTCCAGCAAAAGCCTCTGAGTAGTGGAGGCACATGGCTCAGTTTAGGCAGATGATGTGGAAACTGAGACATGTGAGTGTTACAAGGGCATTTGTTTCAGGGAAAGTCCCCATAGATGGTGGCCAGGAAAGCCAGCCAGATTTGATTAGGGACTGCTCTGATCTCTTTTCAGCATGTTTCTTTCTTTCTTTCTTTGTAGGGGTCTTGGGCAGGTTATAACTGACTATGTCCATGGGGAGCCATCTATTAAACTGGCCAATACAGGTCTGTATGTACTCTCAGCTGTGACCTTTGCAGGCCTCTGCTACTTCAACTATCACGATGTGGGTATCTGCAAGGCTGTGGCTATGCTGTGGAGCCTCTGAGATGCAACCGAACTGCTGGCAAAACATCATTGTTCACTGCTGCCTCTGCTTCATCATATTGTTACTAAATCATTCAAGGAGAGAAAAACAGTAATTAAGAATCCATAATGCATGGGTAGAAATCTACAATTTGAGCTGGCTCCGTATTGCAAAAGCCAATATCCGTAGCAAAAAAATGGGCTAGAAGTGGGGCTCTGCCAGAAGAGAGGAGTTAGGCTGATGTGAACTGGATTCAGACAAGAGTAAATTAATGTAGCTACAGTGTAATTGGGGTTGAATTAGTAGAGTTATTGTATCAGGAACAGTCTTGGATGGCTGCAACCCATTTTCCCTTTCCGTGGCTGCATTGTTTTGATCGCTGCAGTGTAATTACTGTTTAATTGCCCATTTTGTAAAATGAATTTGGCTGTGGGAAGATTCAGCCATTGTTTCCAGTGTTCCAATTAGTGAAGTGTACACAAGGTGCCTCACATAATGTTCTGAGTGGGCCCTGAGAGTCAGTTTGAAAAAGGGAAGACTTTTTGTTAATCTATACAATAAAGAATTTACAAATGTTGGGTGTGTGTGTGATTCTGACAGTCATTTTTATCTGCTATAAACAGTTAAAATCTTCTCACCACTCTGTCTTGAAGAAGGTATTATTTTAGGAAGAAATCATTGTTTATGCAATGTTTTGAATAGATCCAGTGCTGAGTGTTGTTACTGAGACTGTCCTCTGTTTATGAACCATTCTAAACACAGAAGGAAAGAATGTTTCAATGCAGCTTAATTTCCAGGACTTATGAGCTGCATGTGGTTTACCAGTGCAAATGGAAATTGTCTGTTTCTGTCAGCAGCATTCTCTCTCATGGAGAAAATATAACCCACCCACCCACTTTTCCTGAGTACTGCCTGTGTGATTCCACAGGGGAGAGACAGTCTTGAAGTCAAATGGCAAAACCCAAAACCCTCAACCTATGTGAAGAGGGGCCATATTCTGCCACCTTGCGTGGATTTTAAACTCTCTGCAACATCATACTTATTTCTGTTTGTTAATAAATAGGAAAGAGAGTGATCTCTGATTTACATGCTCATTGTGACTGTGTAGAGGTTTCCAAAGCCCAGGTTAATGGAGGGTAGGGGGGACTTATATGGGATTTTTCAAGCAAGAAAATTGCCTACATTTATTTTTACTGTCAGTCTCGTTAACTAATAATTGGAAATATGAAGTTGTTTCATGTTACCCAAGATGGTTTTAAATTTTTAATTCCTTTCTTGACTACTAAGATTTACACATAAGGTCTAAATCTCATTTGTTTTAGAATCTACTCAGCATTTTAGGGCAGCGTCAGTATCACAGCTGTCTTTGGGATAAGAATTCAAATATGGGTGTTCTTGTGTGAAATCATCACTGCAGCTGGCTGCCTGTCAGTATAATGGCTTCCTGCTTGGGAGGATGCAATAGCCATAGAAATGAGTCATCTGTAGTTATTTATGGGATCTTTGCCAACTGTCCAGCATAATAAATGTTTGAATGATAATGGGCCCCAACTGAGTTCTTGGGCTGGTGTGAAAGATAGTGGTGAGAGCCTGCTCTTAATTGATTCACAGTTACTGTCCCCCATACGTGTAGTTGGACTTCTATATTTGGGGTGCAGCTCTCATGGCTCGGCAAATTCCATGCCTGCAGTTTAGAGGGCAACTCCTCCACTCTCAGATACAAATTTCTAGCCTTTTATAAAGTGGCTATTGTCACTAAGGGCTTGTCTACACTGGCAATTTACAGCGCTGCAACTTTCTCGCTTGGGGTGCAAAAAAACCCACACCCCTGAGCGCAGCAAGTTTCAGTGCTGTAAAGGGCCAGTATAGACAGTGCACCAGCGCTGGGAGCCGCGGCCCTTGTGGAGGTGGATTTTTTAGAGCTCTCTCCCAGCGCTCTGCCACGACTACACAAGCCCAGTAGAGCTCTGTGTAGTGACGTGTGGTGCAGCCTAGCCCTGTCTCACTCCTGTGTGATCACTGGTGTGTCATAAGTGTACTCTGAAGCCAACTGGGTCTGGGCTAAGTCTAGTCCCGGTCTCTAGCTCTTTGGCTGTAGAGTTTATACCCAGCTTCAACCCTCTTTTCTAACCTCTTCCTCAGGATGTGGCACTCTGCAGTCCAGCTGCCTCAGACCTTGCACCTGTTTTCATACCCTTCTCTTCCCCCCACACCCCTTCTACCTAGCTGTAGGCACTCTGCATTCTAGTTTAACCCTTTTGGGGACAGTGTGACAGGAAAGCAAGGAGCACAGGCTTAGCAAAGAAGTTTCTTAACAACAGTCAGTGCTCTTATAAAGCACCAGAGAGCTAGTAAAATAAACTAAAAGTCCTGAGATGCCTCCTCCCCTAATCGGACCTCCACCCTTCTGGAAGTCTGAGGTTGGGACAGCATTTAGGCTAGGCAGGGTCCTTCCTGCTGATATATGATGACAGACAGCCCACCTTTTTCAGGCTATATCTAATTGTAAGCTAGGTAGCTTGATGAGAGTTAGCATGTGTACAGAGTATCTGAGGTAGCATGGCTTAGTAGGGCTGAGTACGTACCCACGGGTTTTGTGCTCAGCATGGCTCAGACATGCTGCTGCTCCCCCAATCCTGCAACTACACTACTATTCGTACTTGTGCGTTAGCTATCACAAGTATAGGTAAATGAGCTGGGAAATCACACCCCTAGCGTGTAGGGGAGATGTAGCCTTTCATAACACCCCCTTTTAAAATACGGTTTCTTCCCCTTTATATATGTGCCTAAGCTGACAAGGTTAGCCATGTGGTCAGTTCCTAGTACAAAACGGAGTCTGTCGGACCCGGACCCATCCTTTTACGGCACAGATGGATAGAAAGACAGCGAGTCTTCCTCATAGGAGTCTGCAAAATCTACTTCAGTTTTACGTGTTGTGATAGAGGGAGACATAAATGGACACTTCATTAAAAAAAAAATCAAAAAGTTCATTTAATTCCAAATGTAATACTTAATTCAAAAAGTTGGCAATGACAATTTTATGCAAAGACTTGCTTTATTTTTTTGGAGAAGGCATTGTGGTAATAGCAGCCTTACCATAGAAGCCGTTGTAACTAGCAACAGACGTTCATCTCTATGATCATAAAATTCCTAAGCTCCATGTCCGCCAATTTATGTTTCAGTATTTGCTCTCAGCTGCAGGTAAGAATTGAAAAGTGTTAGTCCTGGAGTCAATAAACTCAGCACAAACCCCGAGGAATTTAACTCAGTGCCCGGAGGCTGTGTGTTCGAGTGGTTACACAGTTTAGCATAGAGATAATTTGACCACTTATGTAATAAAAGTTGGATAAAAATGGCCAAGATATTGCTTGTGTATGGTACGTTTTCAAATCAGTTTATTTGGGAGACAGTCATATATATGGATTCATCCACTTGGTCTTCATTTTCACATTGCTTTAAAATCAGTTTGCTTAAGTCCTCTTCTTTCTGAAAGGCCAAGAAGTAGCCTCGCATTAGTGAAGATTCAAATTTGAATGCTTTTGTGTGTATTGGTGAAACTGACTTTTGGATGAAGATGATGTCACTGCTTTGTTCATGAATTTCTCCGGGAACTTCTTCTTCCTGAAATGGAGGAAATATGCAGATTAACTACCAGTGCAAAAACTTGACATTTGTCTGTAGTTTTCACATCTCTACTTCAAGAACAGTTTAACATGTTCTAGCAGAGGGTTTCTCATAACAGATTTTTTGGTTGCCTCAGAGTGCGGCCACCAACTCTTGCTGGTGGCTCCTCTGACAGTTTTTCCAAGCTGGAGCCCCACTGCCACAAGGCTGAAGCCCGAAGCTGAAGCTCACTGCCCCAGGCTGAAGCCCAGAGCTGGGGCCCAGGGGCTGAAGTCTGGAGCCCGCCACCGGACTGGAGCTGTGGGTGGGGATGGGGAGGCTTAAGCCCAGAGCCCCGGGGCTGAAGCCCTCTCCTGGAGCCCCGGCAAGCTGAAGCCCGAAGCCCCTCTACGCCTGGGAAGGTGGGTTGGGAACTCACCAGGTGCCTGAGGTGTTGAAGGTTCCTCCCACATCGAGCACAAACCACGGCCCCATGTGCCTGAAGATGTGCTGCCTGGAGTCCCCAGGAGGCTGTGCGGTGCATGGCACCAATCCCCTGCTGGTGGTGCCAGCAAACATCAAGGCAGTGCATCCAAGAGCAACAGCTGGAAGCTGTAGGGACGGGCTGCTGCTTTGTCCCCCATCCCTATCTCCGCCCATGAGGCTGTTGTGGCTGCAGAAAAATCCCCAGGTGGCCACATTTGAGAAACACAGTCTAGCATGTTTAAGTTTTTTCTTAATTTGGGTTCCTGATGTAACTGTCGAGTTAAGGCAAACACTAGAAACAGAGGGATTTACTTACCCTAAATCGAATAGTCTTTTCCCCACTTTCATGTGTGCAGTACATACAGTAAGTCTTGTTTTCTACCAGGACACTGAATGCCACAGGCAACCCTTCCTCCAATGTGTAGTCTTTGTAATAATGGATGGTGAAATGCACTCCGCATCCTAAACACAAAGTACTTACTGTTAGGAACCTGTGCAGAAAGTTTGCAAACAGCCATTTAAAAACAGACGTAAAGGGGTTCCAACAGTTTTATTATCCAGGCATCTTACTACTCCACCACAAGCAGCCTCTGTCCATGACCTTCCTGACAGCTGAATGGAGCTGGGATTTGTTTTGTGTACTGCCCTGTGACTGCTGATGACAAAAATTCAATTGGACTTCTGTTATCTTGTGGGCAAAAGAGTTAAGGGCTAGAGAGTGTGATGTCAGTGTGCAAATCCCTTGGAGCACATGCACAAGGTGAGGGTTGCATTTCCTTCTCATGTTGAATGTAAACAGGATCTGGAAATCTGGCACTGAACGAATAACTGAAAAAAGTGGGGGCATGTAGAGATGGTGCTGATGCACACCAAAAGAGACTGACGAATTGCTCTTCGTGCCAGATACGTTGCCTTGCTTGTTCAATATAAAATGATGCTTCTCACTGACACTTAATACAAAATGGGGATTCAGAACTTTGCTTGTGATAGAGGTCTTTAGAAATCTTTGCAGCACTTCCCTAGTCCCTGGGCTTAGTTTCAGGCTATAGAGCCACATGTCTCTTTCATAGGTGTGGTACAGGACAATGTTTGGGCGTAGGTGGGGGGGAGGAATTCCCTGATCTTTTGTCTGCCCACAGCTAGAACTTCTGATCTTTGGCTTCTGCTGTGATGTGAAGCTGTACTCAGATTGGCCGACCTCCAAAATGTGCAAAATCTTTTTTGGCGAGGATTGATGTCTTTTATCTGAGCTTAGCTCTGTTCTTAGCTGGCATTAAGGACAAACTACAATTACTAGAAACTGTTGCTAAACTTGGGTCTAGCTGAGGTAATCCAAGAGGTACATGGGGCAAAAGCGTACCTGGAATGAAGAGCTGGGGCAATGGTTACAGGCAATGTTCCCTCTCATTTTTGACAGGCCGTGTGTGCAAAAAATTGCGTCTGTTTAAATTGTTGTGCTTCTGTGCAAATTTTTGTGCATGCGGGGTTTTGCCGTGTGAGTGGGGTTTAGGATCTGTGTGCACGCGCACAGCTTAGAGGAAACAGTTGTTATAGGACATGTAGAAACCAGAAGTATCATACCAGGTATCATCTCTTGATCTGCCATAGACTCAAATACATTCGTGACAGTATTCTCTGGTCCTGGCTGTACCACGAGTACCTGATTAGATGTGTTTCGAAAGATCTGGTGCTGTAGGGAGTGTTCCTTCTTCCAGTTGTCGCATTCCAGACCTTTTAATATATACATTAATTAGACAGTCACAACTAACTCCACTCTTCCCAGAAACAACTAGGGACTTGGGTATAGTCCAAAGAGTGCCAGAAAGCCCCTTTAGCCTGTCTCCTGACCTAGTTCCATACAAAATGGTTGGTGGTGCCCACTTTATAACTTTTAGCTGAGTGGTTGGAGCACTCAGCTGGGATGTGGGAGGCCCAGATTCAGTTCCCCCCTCCCTGACAGAAGGGAAGAAAGGATTTGAACAGAGGTATCCCACCTCTCAGGAGATGCGCTAACCACTGAAGAATGGGATACTAATTCTGATGTAAGGTTCTCTCCATCTCTCCTGTTGAAGCTGTTCCATTGTGGATAAATATTGAAAGACTGATTGGAGCAGGTTGATTGGACCCAGGGTCTCCTGCCCCTCAGGTGGGTGTCCAAAGAGCTGGGTAGTAGACTTATTCTCTCGCTCTCTGGCCAAATGACTCTTTCGTGATAGAAATTATAGAGTGGATGGAGGCAGTACCTTCTCCTCCTCCCTTGAATTTTGAATGGGGCCGATCAAGTAGGCATGCTCAGAGGGCACCTGCTGGCTTGGGCCTCTTGGGTGAGGCATTTAGCCACCTATTGTCTCCCAGTTTGTGAATCATTCCAGGGCTTAGGTGGGAGGTAGATGTCTGGACGCCTAGTGTGAGGCAGCGGTGTGGGCCCTAGAGGCAGAAACTTAGGCATCTAGGAAACTTCTACTCTGAAAAACTTCGACACCAAGTGAGTTTAGGTGCTTACTGGGTTTGGTGGATCGCAGCACGGACTTAAGTAGATTAGTGGATTCCATCTTTACTCTTGTCCCCAAACTGCCCACCAACCAGTTTGTGCCCAGGGAGAGCCTCCATGTGATAGATTGAAGAGCCCTGCTCTACATGTTCCATCATTGGAAGATGGCCCAGGATGTGCATTTGCTCTTCCAGTTTAGACTTCAGAAGAGAAGGCTAAATACAGGTAAGGACAGTGGGTGGAGTATCCTATAGGTGGCCTTTCCCCGATCCTCAAAGCCACCTGTGTGCCAGGTGAGCTGCTTCAGCTGCAGAACATCTTTGACTTGGAGTCACTTAATGAACTCAGGAAGGAGGGAGTTTTTCCCATGCCCACCACTCGTGTGTTAAGGTCACCACCAAATACTGATGAACACCATGGGGGGGATTAGCCAACAGTGTTGGGAATGGCAAGCAGAATCAGCACTAGCTGAGTCCAGAGTCATAAATGTCAAACAGATTTCAACTTTACCTTCATCATCTGTGTTCCAAGCGAGCGACGAAAGGGGAGAAGAGAAAAAACTGTTAGACTGTATACAAACAACAGATCGTTTTCTAACCAGTTTCATTCCCCAGTGTAAGCTGGAAAGCCCACCTCCACCACAACCATCACCCCTTCCAATTATCCTTTCTCTGGAGATGTCGTATAAGCAGCAAGTAGCCCATCAACCGAGGTACTGAGTCTGCAATGCTCCAGATTGATGCCTATGAGGAAACTGAAGTGAAATCAGAATAACAGTGATTTAAAAACAATTCAGCATTTTAACAGCTGAAATTACAGAAGACTCAAGCCAGGTCTACATGACAGACCTGTATCAAAATAACTGCGTCGCTCAGGGATGTGGATGGACTTTGCCAATGGGAGAAGCCCTCCTGTCAGCATAGCAGTGGCCTCGCTAAAGCCCTACAGGGGTGCAGCTGCACGGGCACAGCTGCGCTGTAGCACTGTATGTGAAGACAAGCCCTTAGAGTGTTCGCTTGAATCTCAAGAAGCAGGTTTGGCTCCACTAACTTCTTAAAGAGCATGTCGGGAAGACTGACTCAGAGACCCAGAACTGTCATTCGCCAAGCTGTGAGGACCAGTATTGCTCTGAAGGCTTCACAGGTTATGGAGAAGCAAAGTGGGCAGCTACAGAAGTCCATAAATCAACCCCAGCAATGGACTGAATTGCATGGCAAGTGCTGATCAGCTGCACAGAAATCCCAAAATGCACACCCCATCCAGTTATAAAAGAGGAGAGTTACCTGCAAAATAGAGGTCAAAGTCTTGCCCAAATTTCACTGCAAACACACGGATCTCTTCACAGCTCATCTTCACTCTGAACAGAGCAAAGGGAAAGGGTTCAGAGATGGGAACAATACTTCTCACCCTCCAGATCTAGAGGGCTAACTTGGGCCAGTTCTCTGCTCTCAGCTGGTGCACAGTTATGCCCACAACAGGGCTGGGAGGGAGACTGAAGTGTTTCACTACACATCAGTGGGAGGGCTGACGTTACCACTTAGTACAGGGGAGAGGGCAGACTGATTTTTATTTTATTTTACTTTTTGTAGTGCCCGTCATAGACTCTTGAGTATCTGTTTCTCCATTACCTTGTACCTTGTGTCATTTAAACCAGTGTACACTGGATGTAAAATACTAGAATTATGGTTTGATGCTGTTTTTCACCTTTTACACTCTTGCAGTGGTGTAAATGATGTCATAAGACATAGGGCAACAAAGAATAAGACCCGGAGTGCTTTATGCTAATTAAACAGTAGTTCATAGAATCATAGAATATCAGGGTTGGAGGGGACCTCAGGAGGTCATCTAATCCAACCCCCTGCTCAAAGCAGGGCCAATCCCCAATTTTTGCCCCAGATCCCTAAATGGCCCCCTCAAGGATTGAACTCACAACCTTGGGTTTAGCAGGCCAATGCTCAAACTACTGAGCTACAAATTTGTAAATGTCACTCATTTAATGAATTGCTCATAAGAAACCTAAAATGGTGATAGCTCAGCAAAATGCCATGTCACCATTTAATCTTCCCTACTGTGCAAGCAAAAAGTTATGTTACCTTGTGTGCATTTGGTTAACTGTTTCCAATTTGGGATCCTACGGATGTTAGTGTGACCTATAAAGTTTTAGGGATCTTTTTAGTTGATAGTGTGAAACATCTTGGGCTGGGCTGGTGCAGTGCTTCCAGCAGGGAAGGGGGATGTAATTTATTTTGCAGTGGTGGAGATTTGCTCATGGGCAGGTTTTTAACCATATTTTTAGTCCAGGTTGAATTCTGGCTCTGTGACCTTTATGCGACCTCTTTAGAGAGAGCCAGCAGACATCTAGAAGAGGAGGCTAAAATGTTTCACCCAGAGGATAACAACTCATTTTCCATGTTACCAAACTTTATTCACCAAAAGACTTACATCTTCAAACCTGGAGATTATCTCCACAAACCTGCTGGCCTCTGTGGCTTACAGGTTGCAGTTCTGTCTCCCTGCCTTCATGGCTAACTTGAAACTACTGAGGTGCTCTTAGATCGTTCATGTTCTTAGAGGTTCGTGCTGTGCAACAGCCTCTTCAAGTGACCTTGTATGGCAGTCAGACAAGTAGACTTTTCCCCCTCCTACCTAAAGGCAAGGTGAGCCAGAGCTGCTGCTAACGCATGTGCCCATACGAGTAATGGCCATAAAATTGCCAGGCCTGTTCACTTTACGTACAGCTACTCCATACTCTTCTGTTTTGTCTGACTTCAGATTTTACAGGTTGATTTGAGGAGAGACTATGCAGTTCACAAACATCCCTGTCTTCAGTGCTAGCAGCATGTCAGGAAAGGCGTATGGGATGTGGTCACCTCTCCTGCCTGGGATTTGACCCACAGGTTTCAGGATTCCAAATCAGCAATTCCATTGCTGTTAGTACTATTAGCTGGCAATGGTGGCAACCCGAATACTCTGGTGACCAGAACAGAGAGACCAATCCACGTAGGTACGTATGCATGGGCACATTTCTTGGTTGTACAGTGCAATACACCAGGTCTGGCAAGAGGCTGGGATATTATAGAAGAGATTTTAAAAGCTAAAGTGCCAAAAAAATAAACTACTGTACAGTTTAAGAAGTGATCAGCTAATTTAGAGCAAAAGTTGGCATTAAAACTCCTGCCCAATAGAGTACTGCTACATTTAATCTTTTCCTGCTTGCTCTCCTGCTAATCTAGCTGTGACTAAACTCTACCAGAAGAGTGAGTTTCAGACAGGCCCAGTTTCAGATGTCCTTAATTAAATCTTCAGTGTTTGTTCTTCCTCTTGGCAACTGAGATTGCTGTTCCTGTTGCTTGAGACTCCTCATGTAAGTAAAGATATTGAAAACTAGGTAGATCTGAGCCCCAAATTACCATGAACTGTAGGGTGACAGATGTCCTCAATGGGTTCTCTTCACTAGATGGTTAACTGTCTAGCTAACTAACTAGAAACAAAACACAATCTTCTGTAACAGATTGCAAATGAGTGTCTACATACAAATAACGCAATTACTAAATTATAGTTCCCAAAAGGCCACAGACCTAAAGTTCATATTCCCCTCTCCAGTGTAAGAGGTGTTGGTCACACTTTAATCACAGTGAGTAGTAAGCATATCGGGAGGGTAAGAATTAGCTTCTTAGCTGTCTGGATATATTGCTGTAGAAGTAAACCCACAATCTGTAATCTCCAAGATGCGGTACCTAACTATGTATTGTTATATGCTGAATTCTTCACAGGCATATGCAATTTTTCACACTGTACATAACCTCTGAAACGTTTGTTCTCCTATAAAAATATATTAATCATTTCCCTTGTTCCTGTTAACACTAATGATGTGAGATGGCTCTCGTTTGTTTGTTGGGGAATGCTGTAGTAACACCCAACTCATGCATGCTTCCAAAAGTATATCTCATAATCTAACTTGCTTTCACTGAGGGTTCAGATGGGGTTAACTAATTCTCCACTCAAGGGCAAACTACAACTTGGTATAAGTGTTAGAAGGATTTTCTGTGAGAAGTACTAGGTATGGCTGTAGGAAAGGAGTTGAAGTGGGCCTGGTTTCATGAATACTCCCTGTAAGGGAACTTTCTTTCCAAGATACCGTCTTGGTAAATCTGCAGAGTGGGGCTTCCATGGGGATATAGGTTTGTATTCTGTACCCTACTTTTCACCATCACTGATTGAAAAGAGGATATGTGCAAGAAGGAGATACCAACACTTCTCTTCCTCTGTGCCTCAATTACAAGTGGTACAGTGAAGGATAATTATGGGGGGTGTCAAATAATTTGCCTAAATGGAGAATTATTTCAGGGTGGTTTGAGAGACTGCAGATCGCTTGGTATTCTCTCTCGATGAGGAGCAGTAGGCAGTTGCGAGTTTTCCTGCATGTATTATTTCCTTCTGAAATAGGCTTGTTTACCGCTCTTACTTTTTTTTTTTCTATGTCTACCACTTTACTCTTTCTTGGCTCTTATATCTTGAGTGTTTAGAAATTGCCTTTTTTATTACTCTTAATAATTTGTAAAGGGATTATAACCAAATGGTCTATATCCTACTATTGAACTGTCCTCAACTTGCTGCTTTTACATCTAACACAGACAAAAGAGGAAAACAAATTGGCACCCAGAGTAACTATACAAACAAATTTGGGAGTTTGATGGTAGAATAAATCTAAATTCCTTTCTGGAAAACACCAATGCCTCATTATGGCTAGCCTTGAATAGTGGCCCACTCTGACAATGAGTGTTCAGCTCAGGTAGGAAGAGATAAAGTCTAGTCCAAAGCACTGTGGATTTACTGGGATTTTGGATTCCCTGCTGCTTTGCCACAGGGAAACCTCCATCTGCATCCTTAATAGCTTTGCTAACCATTAAAGATACTGACAGGTTTCAGAGTAGCAGCCGTGTTAGTCTGTATCCGCAAAGAGAAAAGGAGGACTTGTGGCACCTTAGAGACTAACAAATTTATTTGCGCATAAGCTTTCGTGAGCTACAGCTCACTTCATCGGATGCAAACTATACACAGCACAGGTTACCTCACATGGCTTAAAACCCTCCCTTCTTGTTACTTTCCATTTTTCTCTCCTGAGCCACCAGAACACAAATGTGCTCTTTGGTCTGTACTCTAATGAAACTCTGTCAGTTTTCTGAACTATATTTTGGAATTAACTGTTTTTGGTTGCTCTATTTAAATTTACAGAAGTAAAACCCTTCTGAAAACTGACTCAGGCAACAGCTAGGTCTATTTTCTTGGCTTTGTGAAATGCTGCAAGACATTTCATCACTGGTCTGACACAAGCATTTCTGTAAACTGGTGAGAACATGAGCAAAACTGTACGTTAACCAAGCTGCCCTGCGGGTTTGATACTTCAGAGGTGACAAACCTGGCACCTCCAAATTGAGATTGAGATGCCTTTCCACTAACCACAGTAATGTTTCCTTGGTAAATCTGATCATACCAGCAAACACCAGATCTGGAGATGAAAAGTGCTTTTCATTATTTGTATGTGTTAAGTGGCCACTATTTGCAACTGTAAGTCTAATTGCTGGGGTCAATGCCTATAGGAATGGTCTAGAATACTTGGTCCTGCCTCAGTGCAGGGGACTAGATTATATGACCTATGCATGTCCCAGTCCCATATTTCTATGATTCAGTATTTTATGAGCATCCTTTATTATTCAAATCTAAATAAATAAATTAAAGTACACAATTTATGTTAAAAGTCAGCTAATTAGGGGCATCTTTTTAAGGGTGAGAAATTCTACACAAATTAGATTCAAACTGAAGCTTTCTGCACATTGCTCTCATGTTATTAAATGTCACTCTTTTCCATGGAACTAACCATCCTCAAACACTAGACTGCCACATTTCCTCCAAATCCACAGCATCGTTACTGGCAGATGAAACAAAATGCTGCAATTGTACAGCGATTAGTCTTTTGTTAAAATACACATTAATGTTACTTTTCTTGTGAACAGCTCAGAGCACACGGAGTGCCTCCTTCAAACCTATTCCACTCAGGCAGGACTTTATCTGCCTCCCAACCCTACTCACCATAACAGTGCAGACTGAAGTCACTAATAAACCTGGGCATATTTGTTAAATGCAGGTGCTTAAGTGAAGGCTCCGTGTGGAGGACAGCATTTGCCTCTTACTGTATAAGCCAGGGATGGCAAAACTGCTGCTCTTTTACAGTTAAAGTGCAGCTTGCAGAGCCCCCCCCCCCCCCCCCGCATCCCCATTCTCTGCCTACCAGAAGGGGGTGGAGCTCATAGCTTCTGCCCTGGCTGCAGCATGGTGGTGGGGCTAGGGGCTTGTTCCAGAGAGAGGATGGTTGCCCGTTGAGAGTGTGTGGGGGGGAACAATTTAAAAGCCCCCCCCCCCAACAGCTTGAGTTATGCCCCTCCCAGGTACGCCCTCCCTCTTACCCTCAGTGGTTCTCCCTGCAGATCCCAGCTGTTTGCTGCTGCCTCTCCCCACAGCCCAGCTTGCCAGCTCCAGCAGCTGCTGTGCAGGGAGGGGGCCCAGTGGCACCTTGTGACTGAAGGGAGCCTGCAAATCCTGGCAAAAATCTGGGGGGAGGGTATGTGGCCCTATGTCTTCCCCCCCACCCCATGTCACCTCAGACTTTTGCCCAGCAAGGAAGGGGGTGTCAAGGTTTCAACCCTGTGGGGCACTCCTGCCAGGGCTCGGGACTTCAGCAGGAGCAGGGCTGAAGCCCCAAATCCAGACAGACACCTCCTGGCAGACCACAGCCCCAAGATCCCCCTCCCCACAGGGCTGAAGCCCTGAACCCCACCACCCCAGCAGTCATGCCCCGTTCTTGAACTTCTGAAGATTGTCATATGCAGCTTGGAGGGTGAGTAAGTTTGGCAACCCCTGGTATAAGCAAACATTTATTTTGCAAGGTCTTTCTACGCTGAAAAAACTATCAAACAAAGAAATGCACAACACTTCATCAGTTTCAAGGTTCCGCTGTGCCGATTGGGGGAGTAAGAATCAAAGCAGCAGGGATTGCTGGTCAGGGCCAGAGTTTTCTCACTGGAAGTCTCTATCTGGGCACTTTAACTCAGTGCCCAAAAGAGCTCTCCTTCCGCCCCCCGCCCCGCTCTTTAATAAAACGTATGTGCCGCCCCCGTGAACTGGATCAGTGGGTTTTCAACCGGTTTTCATTGGCAGACCCCTAAACAATTTCGAACAGAGGTATGGACCCGTTTGGAAATCTATTTTCTGGATATATAGTTGAATTCAGTTTTCAGTCTCTCTTGTCCCAGGCAGGCTGAGAACCCCTGAACTGGACCGGTCCAAAGGGAGATGTGTTTTAAAAGCAAAGGTGGATGTTGGGGAATGAAGGGCGAGGCTGCTCCAGGCGCCAGCCGGCTGTTGGCTTGTGGAAGTTAGGGGGAGGAGGGCACAGCCGCAAGCGAGCCCCGGCTGAGTTTCGGGAGCAGCCTGTGCGCCCCACGGAGAAGCGGCGGGGCTGGGTGGAAGCCGGTGGTCGCCTCTGTCCCAGCCGCCGGGGCTGTGCCGTGGGGAAGGAGCGGGCTCGCTGCGCCGAGGCTCCTCCCCAGTGCCCCAGCCCCGAGGCACCCGCGCAGGGAGCATCCCACCCCGGGACAGCCAGAGAGGTCCCGGGCGGGCGGGGGCGCGGGGGGAGCGGCCGGACCACCGGCTCCCGACCCCGCTTGGCGGGGCTCCGCCCTAGCGCCAGCGCCCCAGCTTAGCTCCCGCCACCCCCGAGGCCGGGCAGCGGTCCCTACCTGCCTCCTGCAGCCGAGTCCGGAGCGCAATGCGCAGCGCAGCCAGAAGCCGGGGAGGGAGGAGCGCAGCCCGGCTGGAGGCGGGGAGAGCGCAGCGCACGCTGCCTGCTCGCGGGGGAGGGGGGGGTCCCCCGCCGGGCTCCCGCCCCGCCGAGCCCCGGGAGCTCACCAGCGAGCGCCCGTCGAGCTCAGCCCCGCGCCCTGCAGAGCCCCTGACTTGCCCTTGGGTTATTTAGCTGCAGCGATGCTCGAAGCCAGGTCCGCCCTTTGCTCTCCTGCCCCGTTTATACTGCTAGGGAGCTGCAGTTCTCTAGCCAGAAGGACCCCAAAGCGCTTTGCAAGCCAGACCCAGGAACCACTTCACCTGTGGTTGAAATGCAGCCTCCTCTGGGGTGGAACACAGCAGCTGACAGCTCAAAGTTACATAGGGTGTGGAGTAATCCCCATCAAACTGGAGCTTCAGAGGGAATGAATGGAATTACCCAAATCAGAAGTGAGCCAGGACACCAGAAGCAACAGTTAACAGTTGTTTTCTCATATACTATGGACACTTTAATGACCATACATCTTCCAGACTTTAGTTTTATATATTGTCCAAAAGAAGGCACTTCCAACTAGCAGCTTGCCCCAGCATCATGCTGCGGCATTGGCTAGATTTTGAGGCATGCTCCTTCAACATCAATGATAGGGCTTTGTATCTGGGGACCTGAGCTGTTGCATTTTACTCTGGATTCTTGTAATATTGCTATGAGAAATATCAAGCCAACTAGACAATCTGAAGTGTAAATCAGGATGTTCCCAATAGATCTGTATACACACAGGCAGGCCCGTATCACTTCCCCTTTTGTCAGCACAATCAAGAAACAAAATATATCAGTTTGTGCAGTGTGCTGGAGCTTTCAGAGTGGGACATGCCAGCACATGCAATGCTGGGAGCTTGAGGCCATCCCTGCAGAAGGCACATCCTGTTTTCTTACCCAACTTGTTACAATCAGCTGTCTTGCTCTGTAACCGATGTCACAGATGGAAGTTGCAGTTTTGAAACAGATGTCAGAAATAGCATCAGTGCATACTCTTCCCACCCACCCCCCACTTGTGTAAAACATCCCGCAAGTGTCTCTCCCTTGCTCTGGAGGGGCCACTTTAGGTGTGAATAGTCAATCTTTTGGTTGTAATTAAATTGCCAAGAAATATACCAATTGTGAGAATGTTTCTTTAGTCCAGTAGGATGGAGGAATGAGACCACCAACTCATTTTCCATGTTACCAAACATCCGCCAGATGACATTGTGTTTCTATTTTATACTGACCCAGGCTGGATACAAACTAAAAACAAAGAAATAAAAACTTCTGTGTCCCATTACTAATCCCCCAAAACCTTCCAGTCCCACAATGTGATGCTAATTAGTTTGTCATTCCTTTGGGGACTGTCTTTATGTTTGTACACCATGTAGCACAATGCGGCCCTGATCTTGGCACTACTGTAATACAAATAATAATAATAATAATAATGAATAATAATAGTCCCATGTTTTGCTATCTTTTTTATAATGCCAGATAGCAAAACACCCAGGGAGTGACTGTCCAGTCCACCCGCTGACTTTGGCAAACTCAAGGTTTATGACTAGGCTAACAAATATCCTTATAACAGGTTTCAGAGTAGCAGCCGTGTTAGTCTGTATCCGTAAAAAGGAGTACTTGTGACACCTTAGAGACTAACAAATTTATTAGAGCATAAGTTTTCGTGAGCTACAGCTCACTTCATGGCATGTATACAGTAGAAAATGTAAAGGGGGGACTTTATATACACAGAGAACATGAAACAATGGGTGTTACCATACACAGGACAGTGGGGTGGGAGGAGGTATTGGTTCATATTCTCTCTGTATATATAAAGTCTGCTGCAGTTTCCACGATATGCATCTGATGAAGTGAGCTGTAGCTCACGAAAGCTTATGCTCTAATAAATTGGTTAGTCTCTAAGGTGCCACAAGTACTCCTTTTCTTTTTACTGTAATGAGAGTGATCAGGAAAGGTGAGCTATTACCAGCAGGAGAGCGGGAGTGGGGGGGGAACCTTTTGTATTGATAATTAAGGTAGGCCATTTCCAGCACTTTACAAGAACAGTAGGAGGGGAAATAAACAAGGGGAAATAGTTTTACTTTGTGTAATGACACATCCATTCCCAGTCTTTATTCAAGCCTAAGTTAAATGTATCCAGTTTGCAAATTAATTCCAATTCAGCAGTCTCTCATTGGAGTCTGTTTCTGAAGTTTTTTTGTTGAAGAATTGCCACTTTTAGGTCTGTAATCAAGTGACCAAAGAGATTGAAGTGTTCTCCGATTGGTTTTGAATGTTATAATTCTTGACGTCTGATTTGTGTCCATTTATTCTTTTACGTAGAGACTGTCCAGTCTGGCCAATGTACATGGCAGAGGGGCATTGCTGGCACATGATGGCATGTATCACATTGGTAGATGTGCAGGTGAACAAGCCTCTGATAGGTTTCAGAGTAACTGCCGTGGATAGTGTGGCTGATGTGATTAGGCCCTATGATGGTGTCCCCTGAATGGATACGTGGACACGTTTGGCAACAGGCTTTGTTGCAAGGATAGGTTCCTGGGTTAGTGTTTTTGTTGTGTGGTGTGTGGTTGCTGGTGAGTATTTGCTTCAGGTTGGGGGGTTGTCTGTAAGCAAGGACTGGCCTGTCTCCCAAGATCTGTGAGAGTGATGGGTCATCCTTCAGGATAGGTTGTAGATCCTTGATGATGCGTTGGAGAGGTTTTAGTTGGGGGCTGAAGGTGACGGCTAGTGGCATTCTGTTATTTTCTTTGTTATGCCTGTCCTGTAGTAGGTGACTTCTGGGTACTCTTCTGGCTCTGTCAATCTGTTTCTTCACTTCAGCAGGTAGGTATTGTAGTTGTAAGAATGCTTGATAGAGATCTTGTAGGTGTTTGTCTCTGTCTGAGGGGTTGGAGCAAATGCGGTTGTATTGCAGAGCTTGGCTGTAGACAATGAATCATGTGGTGTGGTCTGGATGAAAGCTGGGGGCATGTAGGTAAGTATAGCAGTCAGTAGGTTTCCGGTAAACCTTCACCGCCCCCACCCCCCACCCTGCCGCTCTCCTGCTAAAAATAGCTCACCTTTCCTGATCACTCTTGTTACAGTCTGTATGGTAACACTCATGATTTCATGGTCTCTGTGTATATGAAATCTCCCCAATATATTTTCCACTGTATGCATCTGATGAAGTGAGCTGTAGCTCACAAAAGCTTATGCTCTAATAAATTTGTTAGTCTCTAAGATGCCACAAGTACTCCTGTTCTTTTTACAAATATCCTTATACTGTGGTTAGGAGGCAATTATTGCTTGATTAAAGAGCTTTTGTTACACAACCTGTGTTGAGGGGATGTGTTTTCACTTGCCTATTTTCAGGGGCCTTGGGGATTGGTGCATTTTGGTCCGTCCTCTCTTTGCCTGTGGCACACAATAGTGTAGTCTGCTAAGGGCTGTAATAGTCTGGTTTAATTCTGGTTGCTGGGTATACTGTGTGGGTGGATGGCTGTTGTTGGTGGCCTGTGATGTACAGAAGGTTGGACTAGATGATCTGGTGACCCCTTCTGGCCTTAAACTCTATGACTAGGAAAAGGCTGGGGAGATCAGCCAAATATTCTAGAGGCCAAAACATGTGAACATGAAGCATTACAGTAAAGGAGAGTTTTAGGGAGGGATCTGAAGGAGGATAATGAGTTATCTTTGTGGAAGTTTATGGGGAATTTCTCCAAGGCTTGGGGGGCATCATGGGAGAAAGCACAAAGTTGCTTGTTCAAAAATTTAACAAATAGACAATAGAGGCTGACATCCTGGGCCAATCAGAGGCAAGAATTGACTTTCTGATGCTGAGTGAAAGATGATAGGTAGTGTGGGGATAGGTCATTAAAAGACTTGCAAGTGAAGACAAGTAGTTTATGTTTGATATGATAGAGAAAAGGACACAAATAGTTCGGATAGAGGGAGACAACTCTGGAGTAGAGAGGAAGTTCTGTGGATGATTCACATAGAAATGGTAGTTTAATTTGTGTTTGTGGATGAGATTACCCAGAGATAAGGTGGAGAGGGAGAAGCAAAGGGGACCAAGGACAGAGCCCTGTGGAATCCCTACAACAAGCTGGAGGAGGAATGAGGAGGCTCCTCCAAAGGACACCTTGAGCAATTGGAGATGTAGGAGGGGGACCAGGAGAGGACAGAATCATGGAAACCAAAAGAGGACGGACAAGATTGCAAGAAGAGCATGGATGACTGTGTTGAAGGTAACTGACAGGTCTGGGGGAAGAGGATGAAGTACTGGTTCGGAGATTTGACTAAGAAGAGGTTATTGGAGACTTTGGTGAGAGCGGTTTCAGTTGAACGTAAGGGGTGGAAGCAGATTGGAGAGGGCCTAGGATGGAACTGGTAGAGATTAATTCCAGACAGCAATTGTAAACCATGTGTTCAATTAATTGATAAAGTTAGATGGGGAGGTAGTTGGAGAGATAAGTGGGGTCAAGTGTTTGGGTTTTTCTTAAGATGGGAGAGATTAAAGCAGGTCTTTCGGTCATCTGATGTTTGCCTCCCCTCAGCCAGCGTTGCGGTAGCTAGCTTTCTCCCCAAAATCTGTTAAGAACCCCCAAAGGGAGTGATGGCTGGAATAGCCCGTCATCTCATTATTTCGTCCACCAGTTACACCCAGTTTCTAACACATCAATGTTGGTCCATACTCTTCTTGGTTACCAGGCATGATCTTAACACAGTCTTTGAGTTATATCTGTAGGCCTTTTTTGTTTAGACTAATTCAGTCTTTCCGTCTCACTTTTGCACCTTTTCGCATACCCATGTATTATTATACGTTATTGTGACACTTTATAACATTTCACTGTCTTCTCACAGTTGAGCTCATAATTAGGGTAAATTTTTGGCAATTATTACAACATCTGTTGGACCATCTCAGACATTAGTATTCATAATGTAAAACTAACTCTCCAATAAGAGCAATTGACTAATTCCTGATCATTTCACTACAGTTCACAGTTGCAGTACATTGAATATGGGCCATAATTTTGGGGAAGTATTTAGTTATTTTTCTGTCTTATAAGCAGTTTCATTTCTTGTCTGTATTTTTTACTTTTTCCTCCAAGAAACAAGAGAAATCAAAACTGATTCATGCTGTATCTTTGGTTGTTCTTATGTTTTTTCTTTTCTACACGGTATCAATTTAGGGTTTAGGAAAATAATAACTTTTAAATGCTGTTTAGTATTTGTGTTTTTAGTTAATAACATACATTTATTTTCTTGAAAAAAAACAGCATACAATAATCCAGAGAAATTAAGCACAACATGAGAAAAATGGTATTTCATTTTCTGTCTTCTTAAACGAGGTGTAGTTAAAGACTATTTGGCTTGAAAGCTGTCTAATTTTTGAATGAGATGCTGTAATTTATTATATGTCATTAATCCATGGCCATATTTATCTGATTAGATTGATCCAGGTTTCCAGTTTGACTTTGCATTGTCAGCCCAAGATGTTCTAGCAATAGGAAATTAATGATTTTCAGAAGTTCTTGCACATTCCAGAAGACAATTGTAATCCAGATTCTGTCTCCACAACACACAATGGGGCTTAGATACCAGTGAAGGTACTTGTTATGAATGCATAAAATAGATGTCACTTTTTATTATTTATATTTATTACATTTTCTATTTACTATCGAATTTTAGAAATGACAACATATAACTATGGTGAAATAAGACTGCTATGTATCACTTAAAATTCTTTCTCTTGAAATCATTACATATTCTTACTAGTACTATTTCCCATTCATCAGTCTCCAAGTTATTGACTACATTCTTGTTTCCACATGAGGAAGATTGCTTTTGTGATATAGAGGGACATGGTGTAAGAGCCTAAATAGAACAGAGAATGCTCGGAATGTTTTAATCACAATTAAAGTGTCTGAAACAGGTCTCCAGTCTCTTCTGTTTTCATGTATGGTTACATGTGTGCAGATGGAGAGGTGGCTTCAAGTGCTATTCAGCCTTCCATACTGGGATCCCACATTAAATCTTGGAACCTGTAGGATAAATATGAAATTAAAGAATTAGAATTAGCATAATTTTGGTTAAGGACATATATGTACTCTGTAAAGAAAGCCCTGATGAGCAAGCAGAAGAAGATCTTGAAAAGAATAAGTTACAAGGCCAGAAGGAATGAAGAAGGGAGGTCTGGTTCAACGAATAACTAATAAGATACGGAGAAATGTCTAAAAAACCAATGGGGTGACTGCAAGTAGTTTTAAATAAGACAAATGGAATCTGTCTTAAAAGGAGCCTGCCTTCCTACTCCACATACACACATTATGTGTGATCTTAACAGTAAAGTCTGTGTAAACCCAGGTGCAATGGAAAAACTGTTGATCAGCAAGAAGAAATAAGGATGAAAGGCCAGGCCTTGGGGGAAAAGGAGGTTGTAACTCTTATCTGGATTCAGACTGAAAATGAGGATAAATTGTCTCAATTATTTTTTAGCTGAAGTCTGTAATTGTCAATGACATAATTTGTTAAAGGGTATAAAAAGAGGTATGAATTTGAGGGTTCGTTGTGAGACCCTACCTAATCATGCTGGAGCACACCAAAATGAGACAGTTTCCCCTAGGTCTGGCCTATTTGTCAGCATACTGATTACCTACTTAATAATACTTTTTAAAAAAGGAGTACTAGTGGCACCTTAGAGACTAACCAATTTATTTGAGTATAAGCTTTGCTTTCGTGAGCTACAGCTCACTTCATCGGATGTGTTCAGTGGAAAATACAGTGAGGAGATTTATATACACACAGAACATGAAAAAATGGGTGTTATACACATTGTAAGGAGAGGTTTCAGAGTAGCAGCCGTGTTAGTCTGTAGTCGCAAAAAGAAAAGGAGTACTTGTGGCACCTTAGAGACGAACCAATTTATTTGAGCATCCGATGAAGTGAGCTGTAGCTCACGAAAGCTTATGCTCAAATAAATTGGTTAGTCTCTAAGGTGCCACTAGTACTCCTTTTCTTTTTGCGAATACAGACTAACACGGCTGCTACTCTGAAACCTGTCCTTAAGAATACTTTGTTACTGTATTGCTTATTTTTACGCGGTCAGGCATGTTTAGAGCAATTGTATAAAATACTATTTGGACCTCATAAAAGAATTTATGATTAAATCAGTGTCTGGTGGGTCTCCCATATTAATAGGAAAAAATTCTAATATTATTCATAGCTCTAATAGCACCCCTCTTCTGTAAATTCTGGGACCTCCTTGCCATCTGGCTATCAAGAAAGAGAAGGTGATTGTGACCTTCTGGCACCCAGTCATGTGTATGTGGGGCAGGTTGTGTGGAGGGGTTGTCGTGGGTAGGTGTGAGAGATGTGTAGGTGTCAGGGGAGGCTGTTTATAGGGGGTGTGTAGCCACCAGGTTAAGAACCTGTGCTCTAAGCATCAGTTTGGAATATTTAGATCTCCTCAGACCAGGGGTCTGATTCCCAGCCGGGCTAACCTCATTTCTCCATTATTTATTTATTTATTTAATTATTTTCCTGATGGAGAGAAATTGAGCCTTGTGCCATTTAGTGTGTGTCTTTTGGACAGTGCAGAGGGGAAACAGAGGTGCAGGATGCTCTGTGTGGATATTAAAGATTTTATGGCCCACTGCATAAGACCATCCTTGCCCAAAACAACTCTCTCCACTGTGTGGCAGGTGTTAGTCACTGCTGTGTGCCAGACTGCCCTTCACTGTGTGTGGGTGCAGGGGAGTTGAGTGTGTATGTGGGTTTGTGAATGTGGGTGTGTGTAGGTATGGAGTGTGTGAATGTGGGTGTGGTAGGGTGTATGTGTGATGGTGGCAGACCAAGTACCAGCTCTGGCCAAGGCCTAGGCGTGAGCTGAGAACTGACAAACTCACAGGTGGAAGCCACGATTATTCACTTGTGTATTAGTATAGATCAGAGTGATTGTTAAATATACAAGAATGTTTTTGGTATTTAACCTTAATGAAAATGAATGGGATGCTGCATGGATTGTTTTCACTTATCTGTATTGTGGTAGAATGCAATAGCAAACATTTACATTATATAGATCCCTATAACTAAAAATAACCCATCAAACAAGAAAGAAACCTTGCGTAATGTAAATAAAGAACTTTAACATGAAAGTGCCAGTTCTTGTGCATTTGAAGGCAAGTGGTAATTGTGTGTGGTGACTAGAGATCAAAAACTAAATGCATTCCTCTCTCTCTGCCCTCAAAGAAAGAGCCCAGTGGGTAGTGACCCTGTCATTTTGTTTCTGGGAGAAGAAGCTATAAATATGGACACAAGGAAGAATTCTTTATCTCGGTGCTATTTGGATTCTAACAGGGCAGAATAACTGAATGGGAAGACAGATCCCAAGAGTTATGCAAATAGCCCTGAGAGATTGGGGAAACAGGCAGATTACAAAATCTCTGCTACTGTTTGGAATTATGGACTGTGACTCACCTATACATACATTTTTTACCTGCTCTAACCTCTCAATAACTCCCATTCCTTTTTCTCAGGCTAATAAACCTTTAGTTTACTATAGAATTGGCTATCAGCGCTGTTTTTGGTGTGAGATCTAGGATGAAAATTGACCTGAGTTACTGGTCTGTTGGGATTAGTCATAACCTGGAATATTTTGTGATTTTGGGTGTGACAATTTATCACATAGTTCATCTTGCCTGGGTAGCAAGATAGACTGGCATGTCTAAGGAGACTGTCTGTGACTGCATTATAAGACTAGTGTAGTACTTTGGGAGTTCACACTTGGTACTGAGTTGGTGAAATCTAATTGTAGAACATACCACCAGTTTGGGGCATCTACCCTGCTTTTGACAGTCTGCCCTGACGTAGGCACTCACAGCTGTGAGTCACTCTAGACAGCGTGGTGGGGATTGTGGTGTGTAGGTGAGTGTGTGATGTGGTGTGTAGGGGTGTGTATGGGGGTATAGGTGTGGGGTTTGGGGGGTGTAGCTGTGTGGAGGTAAATGTGGGGGTTGTGATATGGAGGTTGGGGTGTGTAGGTGTGGGGGGTTGTGTGTAGGTCGGGGGTAGTGTGGGGGACTGGTCTGTGGGTGTAGGTGGGGGGCTTAGTGTGTGGTGGGTGTGTGCAGATGTGGCGGTTGTATTGTGTGGGGGTGTGCAGCTGTGTGAGGTTTGGGGGTGGGGGTGTAGGTGTGTGTGAGGTTTGTGGGGGGGTGCGGTTTGTGGGGTGTAGGTGTGTGTGTGTGACGTTTGTGGGGGGTGTGAAGTTTGTGGAGTGTAGCAGTGTGTGTGTGTGAGGTTTGTGGGCTGTCGGGGTGTGTTTGCGGGGTGTGTGTGTGTGGGGGGGTGCGTGTCATCCCGCCCGGGGCTCTGCGGTAGCCCGGACGAGCCGGAACCCGCCCACCGCAGCAGCCGCAGAGCCGGGGGCGCTTATTTCCAGCAAGGGCCCAGCCCCTGCCGCACTGACGGGGCTGAGCCCCCGCGCGAACCCCGCTTGCCCGAGCGCCCAGCCCAGCGCACTCGGCGGCCAGGGCTCGGTCAGTGCCCGCCTGCCCCCTGGCGGCGGGAGCGGGTAACTCCACCGCTGACTAGGCAGGGCTCCCCCGCAGGTGGTGCGGGGGGGGGGAGGATGCTGAGCTTCAGTGCGAAGTGCAGACCCCCCCCCTTCCCCAGTGAGGCGCGCCCCCTCCCCGGCGGCCGCGCGCTGAACCGTTAACGGCCGCTTCAGGCGCGAGCCTTCTTCCCCCTTCGTCCTCAGGGCGGGGCGCGTGCAGCTTGCGGGGGAGGGGGCAGCTTGGTGGGAGGTGTGCGCAAGGGCGGGGGAGGCCCCTTCCTAGTGCTGTGGGGGTAGGTTATAGGTGGGGGGGGTCACTAGGATTTGAGTGGTCATTGCATACCAAACCCCCCAGGAGACAGAGCTGTGAGGGTAAAAGGAGTGTATGGGGGGGGGTTACTAGGGTTTGAGTGGTTATTGCATATCAAGCCCCATAGGAGGTAGAGCTGTGGGGTGAACGGGGTGTATGTCTGGAGGTGCACTTTGGGGTGTATGGGGAGGGGTCACTAGGGGCTGCATACCAAGTCCTCCGGGAAGTGGAGCTGCAGGGGTGTGGTGGGGTAGAAATGGAGGGTGTGTGAGGGGGGTGCAGCAGGGAGTTTGTGGGGATTATTAGGATTTGGGTGGGCACTGCTTTCCCTAAAGAGGGGTAATCCCCTCTGAGATGGGACGGTGGGGGGCGTTTGGACCCACCACGCCCCAGTTCACACCTGTACTGCCCATAGGCCGCACAGTCAAGGTAGAGGCTTGTCAGAAGCGGCTTGGAGTGAATAATCATTTGCCCCTTCGTCCAAGGAGCTCACAACACTTGGCTGGCACTAACTAGTTCAGCCTCACAGGTCCCTGTGCGCTGGATGGGTGAGTGCCATTCCCATTTGACGTAGAGGGAAGGGCTCCACAGTGAGTGACGCTGAAGATAGAACCCAGGAGTCCTGTCTGTCTGTTTCCCCCAGCACTAACCCCTGGACCACACTTCCAGAGCCAAGAATAGAGCCCAGGAGTCCTAACTCTGGGCCCTGGCTCTCACCACATGATCAGGCTGCCTTCCCTGCAGCCCAGAGAGTTCTGCTTTGAGTGCTGACCGAAAGGATCACTCTATGGCCTTCTCACACTATGTCATGCTTTAAATAGTAATGTTTTTCATTGGTAGTTCTGGTACAAATAGCTCCATAGCCAGTATGGTGTCCATCTCAGTGTAGTTCACGACATCTGAGCTTGAGTATGGAATTGTACTCATGTTGTCTGAATTACTGTATGTAGACTGGCAGGTTGTGGCAGACGATCATTGTGACATATTGTTTCTTCAGTTCCTACTCTATCCAGTTGTGCTTCTCTTGCCACGCTTTACTTGGGGCTTTAGCTTCACCTTTCATAAAGTGGGAATCTATGGAGATCACATTATGCTGAAAATTCATGTTATAGTCTTTTGTTTTTCTGTTACACAAGATAAAAATATGTACTCATCAAATGTGACATTACACTTTTTGTTAGGTAACAATGACAAGTAACACAGTAAAAGCTGATGAAAATAGAAGTAAGCGTAGAAAGGAGATGGAGGTGAGTGGTTTTCTTTGACTTTGGTGGGGGAGAGGAATGGACGGGCAACCCTTCTAGGGATGAGGGGAGCTCAGTTAAAATGCCCATTCAGTCGATACACTCTTCACTGAGACTGCCATGGATAACTGTCCAATAGGAACAGTAGGAACAGGGTTCAGGCCACCATCTCACTCCATGTAAATTACAGAAGAGTTTTCCTGAGTGCATTAGGAGATTACAAAATAAAGCTTTTGCTTTTCACAACAAACGAAATTTGACTTACATACAGCAGCACTTCTCTGTAGGGCTTATCCTGATTGAAAGCAAAACTTCAGGTTGCATAGAAGCAGGTTGTCTATTGAACCACTCAAATCTCTCAACTCAGTGTTGCAAACAGACTTTAATTTCATCCATCCCCATAAATCAGCTTGCTTTCTCGCAGGTGGGAATTTGAAATTTCATTGCTATCTCTTATTCTGACTGGAATAATAGTGCCAGGAATTCAAGTGCTGTCTTGAACATGGTAAATTTTATTATCTTTCTGATAATGCTAGTTTTTTTAACTATTCAAGTACTCAAGGAAGACAAGACCAGTCTGTATGGTTAGGTTCATTTTGTGTATTTTCATTTCATTGTGTGTTAACATAGCATCATTGTGTGTTAACATGTGCCATATGCTGGGCCTGTTCAAAACTGTTGCCACTGGGGGGAAATCTGTGCAGCTGTCCCATACAGCCTCATCTGTTGGTGCTCAGAGCAGAAGATTGCTGCTTTTTTCATATGGTACAGTGCACTTTGTAGTGTCCTTTAGCAAGATACTGGGGAGGTAAAACTGACTAGCTGGTTTATGAGGTCTTGTCTATACAGCAGAACCATATTATAACCTGATAATCACATTACCTGTTCACATTCAGGATGGAGGCATAATACACTCACATGGTTAAGAACACAAACTGCATGTGAAGTCAGCAATATTATAACCTTAATTTAAAATAAAATCCAAAATGCAGGTCCAAACTGCAAAGTTTCAAATTCCTAAGAACCTGTACTAGCATGCATTTTTTCCCATGTGTTTTGTTACTAGAATGAAGCTTCAGAAAGTCCTCAGTTGTCCTCCCTGGAAAGACCAGACTTGGCTCTTTCTGAAAGCTCACAGTCACTTTACAAACCTGAAGCACTGGAAAAGGTTTTAAATGGTGATGTATTAAAAATATTCAGATTACTCAGACAGATAAATGTTGACATGAAGCACTCAATTCACATCTTTGAAATAAAATAAATATTTGTATTAACAGATATGAACAAGGAAATTAATAACCTGTTGTCAAAATATGCCCACATTTTAAGGCAAGTGAGCTTTAACCTTTTATACAATTTTTATATACTTAAAATAACCTGGGATAATTTTTGTTTCTTAGAATATTTTTAGTCTAACTACTTGCCAACTTTGAGACATGGATAGGATGCAATGTGGTTTGATGGGCTAATGCTTTCAGCTGCATGGGTGTAATTCTTCCCTTGATGCACGCTCATAGTTCTGAGTAGTGTTAGAGCAGGGGTTCTCAAACTGGGGTCGGGAACCCGCAGGGGTCACGAGGTTATTACATGGGTGGTCATGAGCTGTCAGCCTCCACCCCAAACTCCACTTTGCCTCCTGCATTTATAATGGTGTTAAATATATTAAAAAGTGTTTTTAATTTATTTATAAGGGGGGTCACACGCAGAGGATTGCCATGTGAAAGGGGTCACCAGTACAAAAGTTTGAGAACCACTGTATTAGAATATTGCCAGATTGATCACAAAACTTAACCTCAGAACAAAATACAAAATCCATCTTTTTGCCCTAGCCTTCCTACATGCTGACACTACAATACAAACACACGCAGTTCTTTTTATTGAAAAAACAAAATAAAAAACCTGCCTGCTTAGCATCAGGAAAGGAAGACAGAAATATTTTTAGCAATTTTTTAAACTGATGGAAGGCACTTGGATACTACACCGAAGAGTGCTAATATGAATACCTAGATGATTGATACATAAAGGTGGCATGTGGTGTGGTGGAATGTCTGCAATGTCAAGAAACTGCAGAAGGAAAAGATTAACCCTAAATCCTGAAATAACAAACTCCTCTATTTAGTCTGACAAGTTAGTTTCTAAGGTGCCACAAGTCCTCCTTTTCTTTTTGCGGATACAGACTAACACCGCTGGACTCTGAAATCTATTTAGTCTGTGAAACTGAAGAGTTAACTTAGTCATGAATTCCATTGACTGAGAGACAACAGATTTATAAGCAAAGCATGAAAGCAAATTCCAAATATCAGCAGTAGTTGAGAATGTTAATATTTTTAAGTATTTATTTTAATGTTAGTTTTTTTTTCCAATTAAGTGAGAGAGCGGCAATGGATGCTTCTTATGTACAAGAGCTTGATGGAATCTTGAAAGAAGCAAAGATCATAGAAAATCACTTGAAACAGAAAAGAGAGAGTCTGAGACACAGGTTCACAGTCATTGCAAACACCCTGCAAAGCTAAAATTGATTTTGTCTGGCAAATAAGCCAAAATGTAGGGCACAGAGTATTGGTCATGTATGGTGTTGTATACTAGAACATACGCTGTAAGGGAAGATGCCGGGTTTCATACATATTTAGTTTTCTGTCTGTATCTTTAACAGTACAAGCAATTTTTAACACTTTTGGAAGCAGCATACTTTATTGAAATATAGCAAAAAAAAAAATCAAAACGAAGACAACAGACAGTAATTAGTGCCGTGGTAATTAGTGATACAAAACACTGGTCTCCATGATAAAACCCGTACCTTTAAGGCGCTTTAAAAATCAAGTCATAAGTTTGTCATCTTTATTGACTTGCTTACGCTGAGCCCTGGAGTCCCTTCCCTTGAGTATGTTGAAGAGATGGGAAGAACAAAATAAGGTTTGGGATGCTTGAGATGCTAGGGTTTGGGGCTATCACAAGAGAACAGAAGCGGGGAGGATTTTGATACTAAAATCTAAGATTTTATCAAACATTGTTATGATTAAATTCCCCACCCTCCCCCCCGAACTTATGTGATATCCCTTATCAAACTTGGCTAACAGTATAAATGAAAATAGCCTTTAAATTGTTTTCCCACTTACTGATTTTCTGTTATTGTTTGTTTCTATACTGTCTACAAACAATTCTTACTAGAATAAATATTATTTTTTGGTCTCAGAACATAGAGAGAGGAAGGAAGCGTGGGAATGAGGAACTATCAAGGATCTTATTCCGGGAAGAGTGTAAAAATAGCTTTTGGCAATATTTATTTGAAAATACACTTTAGCTCTTTTATTGATTTTAAATGAATCATAGCGTTAACATTAACAATAGTTTGGGTCACATTGCCAAATCCCCAGGCAATATGTTGAAATTTAACCCCATACTATGTCAGTATTGTGTGGCGTATATACAATTTACTTAATACTTAAGTAGTATTTGAACAATTTTTCTTCACTGTCTATTGACTGAGTTCAAACAATGATTCATAAAATGTACAAGACATCATTTGTGCAGTTTGCCAGACTAATGTAATAAAGAAAACCACTAGAACGTCCTGTAGGATGGTGCCTAAATATCTTTGAAAATCTGAACCTTCGTCTACTTCTGACTTTTTGTCCATTTTATAAGAATATTACTTTAGTTTAACAATTTTACCTATTTTCTTTTAAAATAAATGATTACATTGCTATTAAGAGGTACTGTAAAAGGTTAACTTGGGAGAATGGGAGAGGTATGTATAAGACAACTAGAATTTGTAGAAATTCATGGTAGCTGCAGGCATAAACTTCATAAACTTAAACTTACAGATGACATCACTGTTAAGATGTTAATATTTAATGTACGCTACTATGGATTGTATGTTTATCTTGCCATACACTCCACCGTAACTTAGACAAAATCAAAATGTGAAGACACTGGAAGATATTATCAATCTTAATTTAGAAATAATACCAAGTAATATAATGTTTTTGTTTACTACTCTAAAATGTTTATCTTAGACTAAGAATTTGACTCTTTAAAAAAAGGGAAACTTGAAAAATTGTGGTTATTTATAGTTTCACAAAACTCCATCCAAATTGTTTACTTTATAAAGTATAATGACGATAAAAAGGACAGGTCAGCACTCTTGTTTCTGAATTTAGACACCTAAATCCTTATTTAAGCACCTAAATAAACATAATCAGACTTTCATTGGTGCCAAGCATCCACAGCTTCCACTAAAGTCAAAGGGAGTTCATCGCCAGTGCTTACATCTGTGGCAACCAGGCCACTTATTTAGGCACCTAACTATGGATTTAGGTGTCTAACTTGAGGCATGCAAGTATTGAAAATGTTGGTCATAACATTTATAGTATCAGTAAAGATTAGAGCTCACAAAAGACCCACTGCATCACATAGTTAAATTCTTTACCAGTAACATTATTTTTTTACAGAACACTGTCCAATACTATTACTTTTGAAGTGCTTTGCAAAATTCTAAAATCTATTTAATAGGACTATAATTTATAGATATAAGTGCATGTCTTATAAGTATGATTGCACAGTCAGGCATTAAGGTTCAATTAAATGCAAGGTGATCATCTTTGAAGAATCATCCTTGTTTTTGTGTAGTCATGTCGTATTCTTTTTGCATCTGAGTTGTAAAATATTCATAACCTATGTCACCCAAGGTATAAGCATCTGCAGAAGATGTTACATATGTTGGGACTCTGTTCTAGTGAGTGCGCTTTATAGTCCAAAGACACATTGAAAGTAAAGTCATTTGTCATGTCCACAATACCTGGACTTGGTATTGGTAAACTATACACTGCATAGTTAAGTGAATTGCCAAAAATAAAAAAAATTCTTATGACATGTTTTTGTTTTTTTTTAAATGGGCAGACATGAAGTTTGTCTGACTTTGAAATAGTCACTTTTATGCATTTCTAAAGTGCTTATCATCATCATATCTGGGTAGCAAATACATGGAATTAAAGTTAGATGAAATTCCTCCAAAGAAGAACAAAACATCCATCTCTTCCCTATGTACATTTAGGCAACTACCCAAAGGAATATTATCAACTTGGTTATTTTTTAAAAAATCAACTAATTTTATAAAGTTTTAGCTTTTGATAGAACAGGGGTGGCCAACATGAGCCTGAAAAGGAGCCAGAATTTACCAATGTACATTGCCAAAGAGCCACAGTAACACGTCAGCAGCCCCCCATCAGCTCCTCCTCCCCCCTGCTCCCAGTGCCTCCCACCCACCAGCAGCCCTCCCCACACCTCCTGATCAGCTGTTTTGTGGTGTGCAGGAGGCTGGGGCAGGGGGGAGGAGGAGCAAGGGCACGGCAGGCTCAGGGGAGGACGCAGGAAGGGGTGGAGTGGGGGCAGGGCTTGTGGCAGAGCCAGGGGTTGAGCATTGAGGCCCCCCCGCCCCGGCACATTGGAAAGTTGGCGCCTGTAGCTCAAGCCCTGGAGTTGGTGCCTATATAAGGAGTCACATATTAACTTCTGAGGAGTCTCATGTGGCTCTGGAGCCACAGGTTGGCCACCCCTGTTATAGAACATCCTTTAAAATAATATGTCCAGAATCTTTAGAACATTTCCTTAGAGAAAAAGGTTTCTCCTTCTCTGTTGATTTTATAAAAAGTCTTTTCATCAGTGTAGAAACTGACCAACTGGCTGACTTCATGTTTCAATTTCTCTCAGTTGAAAAAAGAATCTGCAGTGACCATCTTACTGGCTAAAAGTATCAGTGTGCTCCTTCTGTGTGCCTGGTGGCTGCCTGTTAGTGTTCTTCACACTTCTATATAGATAGTAGTGTTCACAGCACAGTAGTTTCCTTGCTGATTATTTTAGTTCCCTTCTCTGATATACCAGAGTATCATTTTGCTGTTTTTATTATCTTGTCCACACTGATGGTGATCTTTACTAATCGCCTCTCTCAAATATCTCAAGATTTACTGGGGGAAGAAACAAACAAAACTGTTTGTATCACCTACAATGAATCTAAAAGCTGTTCCACATTGTCACTGAGGAATGAATTACCTATGGACTCCAACTGGCACCTTTCCCACCACAATCCGCTTTCCAGTTTTACTGAGGGAGGTTTGAACTGAAAATTAATTGGTTTTAAACCTGCCAGATCTAATCAGCAAAGCTTAACTGGCAATTACTTTTCCTTTAAGCTTCTCCTCCACTGTTTAAACTGTACTGCCTTAGTAAATTTTAAAAAAAAAGTGTAAAATCTCAGATCAGTAACAGAATATAAATGTACTTTAAAAATAGCAAATAGGCCTGGGGTTAAATAGTAGGCCTGCTGAAGTAAATGAGAGTTTTTCAGTTGACTTCAATAGAGGCCCAGATTTCATGCCTGCATTTTAAAACTTTCTTTTTGGCAGTGGGTGTGGAGAGGCAGAAGAGAAGGGATGCGGTGACATCCTCTTTTTCTTCTTCTGTGGCATCTCAATTACAGGAGATTAGCAACCATGGAACCCATTCTGGACAATCCTCTGGTAATTTTTGTATGGATGAATAGTCCTTTTGATCTACCCAGGATACCACAAAAAGAAAAGGAGTACTTGTGGCACCTTAGAGACTAACAAATTTATTTGAGCATGAGCTTTCGTGAGCTACAGCTCACTTCATCCATCCAAAGATCTTTTTTTGCCTCATATTCTTCGTCATTAACTTTCCCTTCCAATGCCCATGAACATGCATTGCCTGCTGAACTTCTTAAAAGTGTGCCCTGTAAATCAAATCTTTCTTTTCATAAGTTCTTTAAATAATATTTACTGAGTTCCAATGATCTCCAATACCTTTTCATTGATTATGTGGTTATCCATCATATTTTCAAAATGATTCCATAAGATCATAATTCTAAGGCTTATAGTTTCTTTGTTACTGATTGTTGGAATGTTCATGTTTCACAGCCATAATTTGATACAGGCCAAATGTAAGTTTTAAGAGTTAGAATTTAGTCTCCAAATTTATGTGCTTTCTGATCAGATGTTTATTCTTCCAGAATGTCTTTTGCTCTTGCTGTTCTGGTGCTGACTTCAATATTCAGTCTTCCATCTTCTATAAGGATGCTTACTAAGTGGTGAATCTCACATGTTTTCCCAGAATCCTTCCTTTAGCAACCTGATTTTGTGTTCAGGGTTCTGTTTTCCCAGCAATAGGTGTATAAGGTATTTGCTTGTCTCAGCCCACGACAGACCCACTGCCACACCCAGCATCTCTTTTCAGGCAGTTTTATTTTTCAAGCATAAGCAAAAACAACAAAAGAATTACTCAGCCCACCATGGTCTACAGCTGCCAGGGAATTTCCCCCTTTGCCTTTCTCAGTCCTTTTTGTGCAATAAGATGTGAAGCAGGAAGGCCTGAGAAAGGCAAAGGGGGAAATTCCCTGGGAGCTGTAGCCCAGGGTGGGCTGGGGAACTGTTGTTGTTTTGGGATACGTCTACGTTGCACTTTAAAATCTGTGGCAATGAGTTTCAGAGCCCGGGTCCACAGACTCAGGCTTGTGGGGCTTGTGCTATGGCACTAAAAATTCAGCTATGTAGGTGTTTGGGCTTGGGTGGAGCTTGGGCTTTGAAGCCCAGGGATGTGGGTGGGCTCCTGAGCCCAAATGTGTGTGTTATGTAAACTTTGTACACGGTAGATTTTAGGGCTGCCACTTAGCAAGTCAGATGCCTGTGCCAGATATGGACTGACTACGGAGCTTCCTTCCCAGAGAGATACACTGGATGTGTTGGGTATAAGATCCTTTAATGTACTGCCATATATGGTTGAGGTTAGCCTAAATAAGGGAAGTTGCACATAGCACCAAGTATGCCATTACAGTCTGTACGCCTGTTTTTAGAATCAGCTTGACTGAGTCTGTAGTAGACCCAGGCTTTGAGACTCACTGCTGCAAGTTTTAAAACACAATGTAGACATACCCTGGGGTTTGAAAAATAAAACTGCTTGAAAAGAGATTCTGAGTCTGGTAGTGGGTCCTTCATGGGCTGTGGACAAGCCAGCACTTAATAGGTGTGATAACACAAACACTTAAAGTAGTGCAGGGAACTGTACCCGTATGTTCTGAAAGATTCCTTAGTATTCTTACATATTGGGTTTTGCATAATTACAAATGGGAACTGAAAACTATATTTAGATTTGGATTTATGTGCCTATGTGGATTGTGGCAATATATGTTCACTCTCTAGGATGGAACAAAATACTTTTTGGCTGTTTATTACATAAGAACGGCCATACTGAGTCAGACCAAAAGTCTATCTAGCCCAGTATCCTATCTTCCAACAGTGGCCAATGCCAGGTGCTTCAGAGAGAATGAACAGAACAGGTAATCATCAAGTGTTCCATCCCCTGTCACCTATTCCCAACTTCTGGCATCCAGGACTCTATATCCTTATCCAAACAAGCAACTGCAAGGTATCAAGGTGGAAGGAAGGGAATGTTACAGATGCAAATGTAGGGAGGCAGATATATAACCCCACAGTCTTCACTCACCTTTTCAAATGTGTCACAACCTTTAGCTTCTAAAAGATCAGGAGAAGTTAGTATCCAAGTGTACATACGTTCAGAACTAGCAATGTATATTATGGGATCATTCTCACTTAATTGTGAAATGAAGATGCAGCACAATTTTAAAAGCATGTAATGACACATCCACTCCCAGTCTTTATTCAAGCCTAACGTAATGATGTCCAGTTTGCAAATTAATTCCAATTCAGCAGTCTCTCATTGGAGTCTGTTTTTGAAGTTTTTTTGTTGAAGAATTGCCACTTTTAGGTATGTAATCGAGTGACCAGAGAGATTGAAGTGTTCTCCGACTGTTTTTTGAATGTTATAATTCTTAACATCTGATTTGTGTCCATTTATTCTTTTAGGTAGAGACTGTCCGGTTTGGCCAATGTACACGGCAGAGGGGCATTGCTGGCACATGATGACATATATCACATTGGTAGATGTGCAGGTGAACGAGCCTCTGAACTGGAATTAATTTGCAAACTGGACACCATTACATTAGGCTTGAATAAAGCTGGGAGTGGATGTGTCATTACACAAAGTAAAATTATTTCCCCATGTTTATTTCCCCTTTCCCCACCCCCACTGTTCCTCACATGTTCTTGTCAACTGCTGGAAATGGCCCACCTTGCTTATCACTACAAAAGGTTTTTTTTTTCTCTCCTGCTGGTAATAGCTCACCTTACCTGATCACTCTCGTTACAGTGTTTATGGTAACACCCATTGTTTCATGTTCTCTGTGTATATAAAATCTCCCCACTGTATTTTCCACTGCATGCATCCGATGAAGTGAGCTGTAGCTCACGAAAACTTATGCTCAAATAAATTGGTTAGTCTCTAAGGTGCCACAAATACTCCTTTTCTTTTTGCGGATACAGACTAACACGGCTGCTACTCTGAAACCTGTCATTAGGTAAAAAAGGTCACCCAGCTCCTGAACTGACTGCTGAGACTAAGTGAAAAGGATTTTTGAAGAGAAAGATGTCATCCTTTATCAAGGTTGCCTGGAGGCCTGGGTACCTGGGCACATATATTGTTTCTTCCCTCCTTATATGCACTCCCACATCCCCCAGCACCACTCACAATAAAGTATCATGGCATCAGTACTACTGCGACCTAACTTATGCACCTGATAACTCCATGCTTCAGTTTGTTAATATAAAATAGGAATAGTGCCATATGTGAATGTTTTGAGGTTTGACTCATGCTTGGAAAGTATTTTGCAGAAACAGTTTAAAAAGCACTAAGTGCTAATAATTCTTCATCAGGATCTGAACAGAACAGTCTCTGCTGGGAGCCCCTGACTTTCTGTAGCGAAAAGAAAATCATTCTGAAAGCTACAGATAGTTTGCTTACTGGTGGAACTATTATGTTTTATGCAAAGCTCTTCAGTAAAGTCCTGCCTGTCAGAGCTGGGAAATGTGCAGTCTTAACTATACATCATACATAATACTTACCTAGCCCAATCTGCATAAGGACATAAGCACTGTTGAGCTGCCTAGAGCAACTGATAGCTCCAAAGCAGCAGCTTTTGCCTTAGGATTTATTTCTAAGGGAGACTGGTTCTGAGAATAAAGTCGCCCCCTCATGAGCAGCTAGAGACCTGCAGGTGCACTTAAACCACAACATTGGTTTAGCTATCTGCTGCACTGTGCAGGCTCATCCCTACCATTGTACAGGCTTTTATTCTGAAGTGATGGCCTCAGCCAGTCCTACTCAACACATCCATCGGAGCCAGCTGCACAATACCATCTTTCCCAGATACCCTTGGATCTGAGGCTTTCTTCAGAGCTGAGGATCTTCCAGATGTTTTCCCAAATCCTTCTGTTTGCCATCAGTCTCCTGCCTGTGAATGTGGGACATTTCCTCTGCTGTTTGATGAAATCCATCCCAGGTAAGAATCCCCTTCTCTCCCTCCTGCACAGGGACTGACGGGTCTCCTGCTCTTAGATCTGCTGCTGGAGACAGGTCAGTAGAGGAATTTTATTTCTAATAGAAATTAGGAATTAAATGATACAATGAGTTTGCTAGACAGCACGGAGATCCCTAGTTATTTTGCAAGCTAATAAACAGGAGGAGCAAATGCATTGCACAGATTATATCAGATTATAAATGGAAAATACAGGTTTAGAGCTCGGGAAACCATCAGTAAACAGCAAAAAGAAAAGGAGTACTTGTGGCACCTTAGAGACTAACCAATTTATTTGAGCATAAGCTTTCGTGAGCTACAGCTCACTTCATCAGATGGATATCGTGGAAACTGCAGCAGACTTTATATATACACAGAGAATATGAAACAATACCTCCTCCCACCCCACTGTCCTGCTGGTAATAGCTTATCTAAAGTGATCATCAGGTGGGCCATTTCCAGCACAAATCCAGGTTTTCTCACCCTCCACCCCCCCACACAAATTCACTCTCCTGCTGGTGATAGCCCATCCAAAGTGACAACTCTTTACACAATGTGCATGACAATCAAGTTGGGCTATTTCCTGCACAAATCCAGGTTTTCTCACATCCCCCCCGCCCCCATACACACACAAACTCACTCTCCTGCTGGTAATAGCTCATCCAAACTGACAACTCTTCAAGTTTAAATCCAAGTTAAACCAGAACATCGGGGGGGGGGGGGAGGGTAGGAAAAAACAAGAGGAAACAGGCTACCTTGCATAATGACTTAGCCACTCCCAGTCTCTATTTAAGCCTAAATTAATAGGAACAGCAGCGTCTCTGCAGGGAGTCTGTTGTATGAGGGAAGTGTCAGTGGGTTGTAACAGGGAAATGGCTGCTTGGGGCAGGGGCCCCTACTGAAGTTTGGATCACCCACCGTTGGATCACCCACCACAGGAGGCAGGAAGAGGCCACCATTTGGAGTTCTGTGCAGTATCTCCAGGGGACTCAGCAGTGTATGCTACCACTACACAATTTTAAATCTGCTGCTTGTTTAACAGAGAGATCTGTCATCACTCATTGCGATCTGGAGGTGAGCTGTAAAAGAAAGGAATTAACCAGATTCCCCGCTGAATTTTTTTTTGGTAGAATCAAAGGGCCGCTCCCATGGACATCAAGAGGTTGGATATTTTTCCAAGCCTGTCTTGTGATGATGTTATCCAGTGTGTATCTCAGGATACGAAGTTAGGAGCCAGCCCCAGAGGCTAACTCTTTAATCAAATCTGTTGCTAAATTTGTGAGGCATGACAAGAAATCCAATATCAGGCAGTTCTTTATCAGAATGGAGATGGAAAATATAAAGACGGAATTATCAACACAAAATGTCTGAGGAATGTTAGTGCTGGGCTTCAGTGCTATCTGTAACAACCTCTGGCCCCACCATTTCAGATCTGGTAAAGTAAAGTGTTTTCCACTGAAAGATCCAATACTGCATGTGTCTGTGGCCGTCTTGTGTTATATTTTGATAGAAGAGCTATATTTCTCAAAGCAAAGCTATCAAGGCAGCATGTATGTGAAACTTCCACAGTTCTAACTTACAAAGGCCACGGTACGTTTGAAGGTGGATTCTTGAATCACTCTATAATTTAGGGTGGGGATCTCTTGGATAGTCCATCCCTCAGCATCTCCCCCTATCTGCTTTCATTATATCTAAATCATCCTTAAAGATGAGCTGTACAGGGAGGCATATGGGACTGTGCCCTGTTTTGATTCTATGAGTTGGGCAAAAAAGGCCTGAGGTTTCCCCCCGCCCCCTCCCCCCTTGTACCTAATTGGCAATACTAGGTCTTCCCAGTATTGTTTTTGCTGGTAGTCTGGTTGGAGACCCCAAGGACGTAGAATGAGATTTCTCAACCTTTAGCTGAATACTGAATCTGTAACAAGATCTTTTCTTCCTGTTGTTTGTTCAGGCATTTGAGTGAAACAGGTCGTGATAAAACCCCTAAACAGTCTGAATAAAAATCCCTTTTTCACTCTAGCTGGTGTCACTTCCCCAGAGTCAGCCATAATCCTGCTAGCTCTCCAGTTATCCGTAGAGTTTTCCATGAAAAACAGGATTTTGAGGGATATCTGATTAAAACAAATGTTTAACAAAGAATGTATCAGGCTTTGTTCATCTCAAGAAACAGGGTACAAAGCCCACTTGTTTTCCTTTTGTATGTTGCCTTTTTCTAATGGTGTCTGGGTCTTCATCTTAAAATTATATCACTTTATGGTAGTTTTGCCAGCTGCTTGCCTTACTGTTAACTGTTCTAAGGATATAAATGTAACTATGCTCTCAGCTTAAGCTTCTGTGGACAAACCCAGCTCCTCTTTGAGCCAAACACTGTTTAAAAGAATGCTATGTGATTTGTCCTTGAATTCTGCCCAAATCTGATTCGTGTGAGTTGCGGGGACCATTTTTGGGGAGGTTAGGTGTTGAGAGATGAGCTGGAGTACTCACATTTTGGAGACAGGGAAAAATCTACAGAACAGAGTCTACTCAGTTCCCGTTCTGGATCCTAGACCATAACAACTCTGCAGAAATGTCTATTTAGTGGAACTGCAGCCTCTCTGTTTAAAATTTTGAAATGAAAATGTTTTACAGCTAGAATATCTCAACCAACTCCTCTATAAATGCCTCTATCAGTCTGTATAGCTGTCAGATTTCAGCTTGTATGAAAAGACTCCCTCTCTTTATTTCTAATGGATTTTTATCAGCATTAATGTTGGGATTGGATGAATTATTTTATATGGGATTTAATAGAATTTAATTGAGTTTTAAGAGGGAGAGGCAGCTATATGTTGCAGGATAATTACTTTAGCCCTGCAACCTGACTTATTTATCTAGCTGCAGTCTCATATTAGAGATCTAAGAAGGATTTGAGGATTGGTGAGCCAGATATCCACATTGTAGGAGGGTAAATTGCCATATCCCTTCAGGACAACATGCAACCTTACCTGTCCTTAGTAGCAGATCTGAACAAGCAAGCTTACAAAAGTGCAGCTTGTCAACCAGTTTCTTGCTGAATTGTCCTTCCTCTGTTCTCTTGTACTGATTGCTGAATTTGTCTCTGAAGAACTAGACATCCGGCTTTGGAGATTTACAGATCATTTGTGCAGCAATTTAATTTAATCTCAAGGATTAAAGGAGGGAGGCTGGAAGATATAGCTGAGGTGGTGAAAGTGATTGGTTTTGTCAGAAGGAATTGCTTCCTGATAGGAAATGCCACCTCATAAGAGATGGAATTTTAATATTGTCTAGAATTTCTTCAGCCTCAGGCCTTGCTTGCACTAGGAAATATTTCTGTTTCAGGAAGGGGCTTAGCTGTACCATTGCTGGCCACTGTTTGTCCTTGTTATGCTTACAGCTAAACCTTAGTCAATACGGGTTAATCTAAACCAAATGCTGAACCACACCTGTCTCTTTGTGCTGATGAGGCCTTGTGAGCTCGGCTGGCTGAGCCCACAAACTGAGTAAGTGTTGGTTTAAGAGAGTTCTCCTCAATCTGTGCCTGCCATGGGCTGCTGCACCTGTTAACTGGGATGTGTGGCCAACATTTCAACAAGGGGATTCCTCAGAAATGCTCCTCCTCAGTCTGTGATGCACATGATATTCCCTAGGTAAAATCTGCCCGTTCATGCTCCAAATGTGGAGCCCAGTCCAGTCTCAGCAGCTGGTTTATATTAGTCATGTTTTCAGCTCTCTCTGCAAGGCAAAGGATCAGAGACTGAGTTCTAAAGTCCCCTGGGAGCAAAGATTCCCCCTGTAGTGTAGAAGAATTGGATAGTATCCCTTTAAATAGTTTGTGAACTCTCTAGTAGCCCTGACTGTTCCTTATGTGTCAGAAGCCACCCAGTCCCTGTGTGTATGGAGCTAGGCCTGGCATGTTCAATCTACATAGTAAGCATGGTTACTTAGACCCTCCCCCACCCCCACAACTGTGCTCATATAGTTCCTTCGTATTACATTTGTTGGGTAAAGACCAAAAGACACAACACCCCCTTACAGGATGTATAGGTGGCTCAGTTAGCCAGGGGTGTGCACAACTTGCAAGCCTGCTGCAGCCCACCTGGGCTCTCCTGCCAGGGTCCCTCCTGTTGCCACCTTTCTCTGTTGCTCTGCTGACTTCCACTCTCCTGCATCATATCTTTGCAGTTCCTCCCTTTCAGGGCTTGGCCCAGCTGCATCTCGAAAGCCCAAGAAAAGCTCTGCGTGTCATTTTATGTCTTCAAAGCACTTTACGAATTACTGCATTTCCTCATCTCCCCCTACATGCCCAGCTCCTCGTGCTCTGCCCAAGTTTCTGTTCTGGCTGCTCCCTTTGTCTGTCTGCTTTACCCAGCTGCCCCTTCACACAGAATAGCTTCCTAGTCAATGTGCACTAAGCAACGTCCCTTTCCTCTGTAAGGTTCCCCTTCCCCATACCTCTTTCTACTGCGTGTAATTGTAAGCTCCTGGGGACAGGGACTGTCCCTTCTTGAATGTCAGGAAAGTACCCAGTACATTGTGGGGTTACCATAGACTAAAAATTATAATACCTTGAACCTATCAAGACCTCAGCCCACTCTATCGCAGTCTATATGAGGAAGAACTACCCATTGCTGACAATGGGTGCCAGCACTGGGCTGAGGTGCAGTCGGACAGCAAAGGTACACCAGTCTAAACTTTTCAGCATGATTCTGGAAACCCTTGGTTAACCCCTGCGTGGATTAAGTTTTAATCACAGGTGTCTGAAACAACACTTGTGTTGGATTATGGAATGTGGGGAGTTGCAAACTATCACTTGACAGTGGGGCTGGAGGTTTCTGGTCCTGCTTGCAGTCAGTGCAATTGGTATCAATCTGGAAAGAGCCAATTTAAAGCAAGATAGGGTGAGCTTTGTCTCACTGCTGTAGAGAGTAGCCTGTTTTTTCTCTCTCTGTTTTGGGGTTCTTGTGTGTTATTGTTCTGAATTCTAAGAAATGAAATGGTGTTATGTTGCAACCTTTCATCAAGGGTATTTATGTGCTTATCTAATTCTCTGTGTGCTGTGAACATAACAGCACTGATGTCCATGCTTTGACTTGCTAGTCAAACTCTGCTAGTTGTTAAACTGTGCTGCTGAACTTGTGACTGACATCCATTGTTAGCAGTGAGCAATTTTTGAGCGTAGACCAGATTTGCAGATTTTAAGAACATGAGAATGGCCATACTGGGTCAGACCAATGGTCCAACTAGCCCAGTAGCCTGTATTCTGACTGACCAGTGCCAGATACTTCAGAGTGAATAAACAGAACAGGACAATTTGGAGTTATCCATCCCCTGTGGTCTAGTCCCAGCTTCTGGTAGTTGAAGGTTTAGGGACACCGGGAGCATGGGGTTGTGTCTCTGACCATCTTGGCAAGGAGCCATTGATGGATCTATCCTCCATGAACTCATCTAATTCTTTTTTGAACCCAGTTATACTTTTGGACTTCACTATATCCCATGGCAATGAGTTCCACAGGTTGACTGTATTTTGTGAAGAAGTATTCCTTTTGTTTGTTTTTAATCTGCTGCCTATTAATTTCATTGGATGACCCCTAGTTCTTGTGTTATATGAAGGGGTAAATAACACTTCCCTATTCACTTTTTCATACCATACATGCTTTTATATGTACGTCTATAGATCTCGATCATATCCCTCTTTAGTCATCTCTTTTCTAAGATGAACAGTCCAAGTCTTTTTAATCTCTCCTAGTAGGAAAACTATTCCATACTCCTAATAATTTTTGTTGCCCTTCACTGTACTTTTTCCAATTCTAATATATCTTTTTTGAGATGGGATGACAAGAACTGCCCACAGTATTCAAGATGTGGGCATACATGGATTTATATAGTGGCATTACGATATTTTCTGTTTTATTATCTATCCCTTTTTTAATGGTTCCTAATGTTCTGTTAGCTTTGCTTGGCCTCTGCTGCACATTGAGTGGATGTTTTCAGAGAACTATCCACAATGACTCCAAGATCTTGTTCTTGAGTCATAACAGCTAATTTAAACCCCATCTTTTTGTATATATAGTTCCTAGCGAGAGGAAACCATTGTGATCATCCATTCTGTCCTTCTGCATAATGCAGGCTGAAGAATTTCTGTTCCTGCATCCAGCACAATACCTTCTGGTTGAAGGGAACTGGATCTTTTAGAAAGGTGTCTGGTCTTGATTTAAAGACTTCAGCTGGAAGACAGTCCATCTCATTCCAGGCATCTGTTCAGCTTGTTCTCTGTTGCTGTGCATGACACTGACTGTTGCCTTCACAGTGTAAGATGTTGCAATCAGGCACTCTTTAAAAAACACTTTACTGGAAATGATGGGAGGAGAGAGAATTTGGGTCTATGGCAAAACCACTTTCGTGGGTTGGTATAAAAATTAAGGCTCAGATATGACAGTGACAGGTATAATGGAAATATCTTGAGAAAAGAGAATTGTTGCAGAAGGTTTTATTCACTGTTCAGCTCTGATGCTGTAATACATAGGCATGGGGCTGGCTGCTTCCACCTCAGGGATCAGAAAGGTGTATGCTAATGCTGTGCAACCAGGTCTCTTCTGGAGAGTTGTTTCACTCCCACGTCAAGCTTTTGCACTTGGAATACAGAACATCTAATCCTGTACACAGGAATCACCCCAGTGGAGGGGAAGCTGTCTGGCTCTCAGAGCAGGTAAGAAACAGGAATCTTAAGAGAGAACAATGCCACAGAAGGGGGAAAGAATGTGATCTGTAAAATAGAGGAGAAAGCTGCTAAGAAGCAGAAGCTCTTGCAATGAACTGACCTTTGTTCTACAGTTGTTGCAGCACAGGGGACTTTCCGCCTAGCAGGTGATTTGCTGGTGCCACGATTAAAAAGGGGTCTTGCATGACAAAAAAACAGAGAAGGCTGTTTGTTCTAATGGTGGCTTTTATGGAGGTGGCCAATCCCATATCCCAGTCAGCAACTATACAGAGAGTTTGTTTTATTTTTTACAAACAAAGCTAATTCTTCTTGGTTTCCAAAAGCAAGTAGCAGGCATGACTGTTAGGGGACTAAAGTGCCTTTTGCCTAGATGTGACTAACCTACTTTGAAGGAGGGACAGGTCCCCGGCAGATACTCAGATGTGCCCTCGCCCCACCTGCTGAGTCATGTGTGACATCTGACTTGTTGCATCTCTGACAAGCTGCATGTATCCCCTAGGGCATGAACATAGTGATCTTGCTCTCTCGGGGTATGTTCCTGCTTTTTATGCCTCTACAGTGTGTGTTCAGAGCCACCCTGGGGCCATGGGAGCCAGTTAACTAAGTAACAAGCTGTATAAAAATGTTCCCCTGTGTCCAGTCTCCTCTGCATTTCTAATGCACCCATCACCAAGGTATCTAGGTGAACAGAGAAATACATTTGATAATGAAGCCTTGAGAGCTTGACTGAGAGGTACTGCCCTGCACTGATGCATCACCTCCCACCACTGATTGGAAACCCCTGGGACTGAGCATGTTCCCTGCACACTGCTCCCAGGCTGGCTGAGCCTGGGTCTGGGCTGTAGTAGTGCTAGGGTGGCTCCTCTGTACTGCTTTCCATACCTGCATTGTGCCCAGCCCACCTGGTACTACAATGGACCGTCACTCAATGGGGAGACCTAGGTGCCTGCATAGACTCTGTAACAGATACTCTTACACTGGTGTTGGTGGAAGAGCAGAGCCTTTGGAGGAGTTCAGCATGAGGTTTTCCGGGGAATCTATAAGCACCACTTTGTGTTCTCTCTATTTAGGTTGCAACATATTTATTTCTGGGCACATTATAGTCTCTCTCTCTAGATGGTCGTAACAAATGTCTGTCTCACTTACTGTTGTTACATGTTCAAATAAATTATATTAGCTTAGTCTTCCTGAAAAGTTCATTTCCTCCCTCTCTGCAACATACAAAAGTACCTTGCAGGTGTCTGTGCTGGATTAATCACAGTAAGATTTAATGCACTGAATTTTCAGCTCCCCATGGCAGTGACAGAAACTCTGGAAGCAGAGTTTTATTTTGAACATCGGTTGCATTTTGGTTATTTGCAGGATGCTTTTGTCATGGAACTCCAAGCCCGACTTGCAGATATCTAGGCTGGTGGCTGTCAGTCTGTAGCCTTTAGCACTAAGGGCCTTAGTCACTTGCTGTCTTCTAACTTCTTATTTGTTCTTCGCAGTTCTAAAGGACTTTCTGCCGAGCCCACAACAGGAGCCGCTCACCTTCAGCAACCGGAAGGGTTTGCAATGCATCTCGCCACTAATGAGAAGTGTGGAAGAGACTCCTCAGCCCATCCTGACAAAGGTCAAAGGGCACATTCCAAAGTGGCTCAATGGCAGCCTGCTAAGGAATGGGCCTGGGAAGTTTGAGTTTGGAGAGGAGAAGTAAGTCTAGATTTGATTGTACTTTCTAATGATTCCAGGCTGGGGGTTGGTCAAACCTAGAAGGCACCTGCATAAATACATCACAGCCATTAGAGGCCTTCCTTAGCTCTGAAGGTGTGTGACCATGAGGAAATGCTTATAGATCCCATTCTTCTAATACAAACTCTTCTCTCATCAAGAAGCTTTCAGCACCTTTACTAGCCAGATTCATTAATCCTCGTGACCTCCCTGGGAAGTAGGAAGGTGTTTTTCCACAGTTTAAAGGAGGCCGTGACCAGCGGAAGGCCACAACATGAGCTAACAAAGCTGGGGATGAAACCCTGGCATCCTGACTCCCAGTGCTCTGTCTGTAACAGCCACTTCCCACGCCCACCCTGTAGTCCCAGGCATGATTTGCCATCCTGATTACACTAAGCTGTTTATGTGGCTATAAAAACAAACCCAGCCCTCACGCTGGTTGGTGTTCTCTCATTTCAAAACAAAAAAATGTAGATCTATATTTTTAACAAGTTAGAACCCAAGCCAGTGTTTGACTGATGGTCTGTCACTCAAGCAAACCCACAGAGCTGGCTCATCTTCACATTGACTGGATGGGAGCAAGAGTGGCTGATGGAGATTAGCACACCTGATGTTCTACCTCTGAAAAACTGGTCTTCTTCAAAAGGCCTCACAGGGCATCTCCTCTGTGGAGGGGATGGAATTCTGCGAAGTGCTGTAGTTTGGCCCATTGCTCCCAGATTGTTTCTTGCTCAAGGGGCTTTAAATAACAAAACAGGAGTAGACCAAAGCATACTAGGGACTGGTTAGACATTCAGCTCACAGCAGGCTCCTGAGGATAGATTTACACCCCAGCTTGCCATGCACTAAGAGTTAGTGAAGACAACCCTAATTTGTGTTCTATTTCTGCAGCACCATAAGCATGCAGGGGCTTTGTAGAACAACATAGTTTCAGTCCATGAAAGCTTGTGGGTAACGTTCTCAGAAGCACTAAGGCCCATTTTCAAAAGACACTTAAGCACTTAGGAGGTTGAGTCATTGAAAGTGAACGGAACTCAGGCTTCTAGGTGTCGAAAGTCACTTTTGGAAATGAGACTTAGACGCTTAAGCCACTTAGGGCACGTCTACACAGCAATTAAACACCCGTGGCTAGCCCAGGTCAGCTGACTTGGGCTCAATGGGCTTAGGCTGCGGGGCTGTAAAATTGCTGCACAGACATTTGGGCTTATGCTGGAGCCTGAGCTCCAGGATCCACGTATGAGGAGAGCCACAGTGTCTGGGTTCCAGCCCAAACCCAAAGGTCTATGCAGCAATTTTTAGTCCCGCAGCCCAACCACTGCGAGCCCGAGTCAGCTGATCCGGGAGAGCCATGGCCATGCTGCAGGTCTTTTATTCCAGTGCAGACTTACTCTTAGGGTACATCTGTACTGCAAGCAGCAGCCTGTGACAGCAAGTCTCAAAGTCTGGGTCTACAGCCAGACTTATGGGGCTTGTTGTGCTTCACAGAATCATAGGACTGGAAGGGACCTCGAGAGGTCATGTAGTCCAGTTCCCTGCACTCAAGGCAGGACTAAGTATTATCTAGACCATCCCTGACAGGTGTTTGTCCAACCTGCTCTTAAAAATCTCCAGTGATGGAGATTCCACAATCTCCCTAGGCAATTTATTCCAGTGCTTAACCACCCTGACAGATAGGAAGTTTTTCCTAATGTCCAACCTAAACCTTCTTTCCTGCAATTTAAGCCCATTGCTTCTTGTCCTATCATCAGCGGTAAAAAAGAACAATTTTCCTTCCTCCTCCTTGTATCAATCTTTTATGTACTTGAAAACTGTTATCATGTCCCCTCTCAGTCTTCTCTTTTCCAAACTAAACAAACCCAATTTTTCAATCTTCCCTCGTACGTCATGTTTTCTAGACCTTTAATCATTTTTGTTGCTCTTCTCTGGACCTTCTCCAATTTGTCGACATCTTTCCTGAAATGAGGCACCCAGAACTGGACACAATACTCCAGTCAAGGCCTAATCAGCGTGGAGTAGAGAGGAAGAATTACTTCTTGTGTCTTGCTTACAATACTGCTGCTAATACATCCTAAAAACAGCTGGGTAGATGTTTGGGCTTGGGCTCTGAAGCCCCTCATCCCCCCTCCAGGCTTTAGAGCCTGAACTCCAGCCTGAGCCCAAATGTCTACACAGCTATTTTTAGCACCTGGGGTCTGAGACTTGCTGTAGCTTGCTGTGTAGACAAACCCCTAGATGCTTTTGATAATTTGAGCCTGTCTCTAAACTTGGACCCTGTGCCTGCAAACATGTAGGCACATGAGTAGCTGCATGTCTGAGTTTTTCCGTTGTGTTCGTGCTCTCTTACACACACACAGACACACACAAAGTTGTTTCATGATAAAAGTGTTTGTAGGATCTGGTTCTCAGATTATAGCGCAGATAATAACAAACACCAGGGTCTTAGGAGAAGGCGTGGGAGGATGCGGCACTGCACTGATCCTTCTTGTAATTTTGTTTCTCTGCTCGGCTGGAAGATTTAACCATTGGTTTGATGGCATGGCCCTGCTGCATCAGTTCCAACTGGAAAATGGCATCGTGACTTACAGGAGCAAGTTCCTGCAGAGTGATTCCTATGTGACTAACAGCCAGCACAATCGGATCATGGTCTCGGAGTTCGGAACCCTGGCTATGCCGGACCCATGCAAGAGCATCTTTGGTCGCTTCATTTCGTGGTTTGAGATGCCACGTAAGTATGTTCCTTAGTTGAAAGCAATGTTTTTGGAGGTGGTATGCATCCCAAGTGGGTGATATTTGTTTGGAGGAACAGTTTTTAGGTTTGAAGGGAGCTGTGTGGAAGTTTTAGTGGTTTTGCTTTGAGTGGTCATGTTTCTGTGGGGATCACCCCTCTGAAGAAACAACTCCAAGCCAAACTCAGCTGAAATAGAAACACTTAACTTGGGATTTTGGCTCCCCTTCCCCCCCCCCATGTTGTTTCCACCCAAAATCAGAAATGTAGCTCACTGTTTGTGCACCTTGGGCCTGGTCTCCAGAGGTGCTGGGGGCACCCAGAGCTCCAGGTGAAGTTGACAGGAGCACTGGTAGCTCAGCACCTCTCGCCATTGGTCCCTTTGATGCCATTTACTTAACTTTTGGGTTTGTTACCAAATTTGATTCACCTTGTTCCAGGGTTTGTGTAAATTCTGCACCTCCTCTCACAAGCAACACCCTGTAGGGTGCCGTAATGAGCATCTTACAATCTGCCGGTTTTAGTACAAACCTGTCTTGAAAGCCCCACACCTTGCTAAGCTTTTAGGGTATGTAGGTTATTCCTTTCCTTCCTGCGGTAAGGGGCGGGAGGGTGATACGGGTGAGGAGAGGATGGCACACCGAAGCGGACGTACCATTAGCTGTAGGATTATAGTTAAGACTATGAGTATGTCACGGATGTCATGGAAGTCACAGATTCTGTGACCTCCGTGACACTGGGGCCCTGCAGCAGCCCAGCCGCCACAGTGGAGGACTGTCCCAGCTCCCAGCAGGCCCACACCAGCTCCCAGTCCTGCAGAGTGGCGGGGGATTCCCTGGAGCTCCCCAGCCCCCTTGGGTGGCGGGGGATTCCCTGGAGCTCCCCAGCCCCCTTGGGTGGCGGGAGAGTCCCTGGAGCTCCCCAGCCCCTTGGGTGGTGGGGGATTCCCTGGAGCTCCCCAGCCCCCACTGCTGGACCTTCCTCCCTCCCCATTTTATCAGGGATGTTTTTAGTGAAAGTTACTGACAGGTCACGTCTTCCGTGAATTTTTGTTCATTGCCCATGACCTGTCCATGACTTTTACTAAAAATATCCATGAAAAAATCATAGCCTTAATAATTTATAGTGTATTGTTTGCTTAGATAGAACCAGGTTATTTGTGGATGGTGACTCACAGGATTCGCTTCAGGTACATTTGAAGGAAATATAGTTAACTCATGAAAGCTCATGCTCAAATAAATTGGTTAGTCTCTAAGGTGCCACAAGTACTTCTTTTCTTTTTGCGAATACAGACTAACATGGCTGTTACTCTATCTCCTGAGTGAAGCATAGAGGAGGGGCGAAGCTACCTGTATGAAACCAGCAAATGCAGCTCAGCCTGCATCCCATTCCTTCCCTGCAAATCAGTCAGGGCCCACTGACTGCTCCTTTGGTCTGGTCTACACTTGGGAGATTAAATTGGTTAAAGCCTCTAGAACAGTGTTTCTCAAACTAGGGCCACCGCTTGTTCAGGGAAAGCCCCTGGTGGGCTGGGCCGGTTTGTTTACCTGCCGTGTCCGCAGGTTTGGCTGATCGCGGCTCCCACTGGCTGTGGTTCGCCACTCCAGGCCAATGGGGGCTGCAGGAAGGGCGGCCAGCATATCCCTTGGCCCGCGCCGCTTCCCGCAGCCCCCATTGGCCTGGAGCGGCGAACCGCGGCCAGTGGGAGCCGCAATCAGCTGAACCTGCAGACACGGCAGGTAAACAAACCGTCCCGGCCTGGCCGGGGCTTTCCCTGAACAAGCGGCAGCCCTAGTTTGAGAACCACTGCTCTAGAACATTTGTAGAACACTTGTGTCCATACCTAGAAATGCCCTACCTGCTCTAATAAATAATTACAACAGGCCATCTGTCAGTGGGTTTAATAACCAGTCGTAGCCTTCTGCAATCTAGAATGCGTCCAGGAGCTCAGCTAGGAATTGTAGGCTAGATATCCAGAGGACATTGCAGCCGAAATGGTTTAGGACAATGCTAGCGTGAGTGCAGGGTGAAACAAATCTATTTCACATGTTGGTGCTGAAATGTTTGTCTTAAACTATTTCAGTGCATCCAGTTCAGTTACAAACTGATTTCTTCTCTTGTGTAGACAAGACCCTAGTGAAGTTAAGAGAAGGAAAATGCCTCCCAGGTCTCCTTCAATCAATTCCCCTTGCACTCCCATTAGAAGTCAGTGACAGATAATCCCCTTTTGTACATTTCCTGTTATTTTGTCCAGTCCAATTAATGTCCCAAGTGATGGGACAATGCCCCTTGCATTGAATTTGAATTGCATTGTCCCAGTATGGGGCCTGCTTCTGCTTTTTACATTGCTGACCTGGCCTCCTGTACAGAGTGCAATCTGGGTTCTCTGCTCATGCTTTCTGATAAATACTGGCAACTGGTTGTCTGGCCTTATAATAAAGAATATCTCAGCCCTCGCCAGGGGTTGCCTTTCCCTCAGGTCTGCATTCCGTTTGTAATATCATTGGTTTCCTTTAGTTGCAAGACACTGAAATGAGCCTGCACAATGACTTAGTAGTACCTGAATCAAAAGGAATCAGATTTCTTCAGTTTGCATTAAAAACAAGTCTTTTCTTTGGCATGAACTCACCTGCATAGGTAGAGCCCTGTGTGCTGCTATAGATCACTGAGATAGAAAAGAAAGAAAACCATAGAATCATAGAACTGGAAAGGACCTCGAGAGGTCATCTAGTCCGGTCCCCTGCACTCAAGGCAGGACTAAGTATTATGTATAAAACCCTGCTGTAGGCCTGCAGAGAGAGACAGGTGAGTGCAGAAACAAGGAGGACAATGTAATGTGGGTAGGACTTTGCAGAGGGGAGGCTTACACCTGGGCTCAGGTGCTCAGACTGAGTCAACTGTGCAGTGCAGACACAGCAATGTGAGGTGCACTCACACTCTAAGGCTGTCAAGTAACCAGGTCCTGCTGGCCAGATGGTTTTAATCTGTCCTGTCTGTCCTGAAAGGGATTTGTGTCATTAGGAAAACTGGTTTATTTGTTTAAATATGCCTAACTTGCTGTAGTGAGATGTGAGCTTAATGCATCTGCATTACTCTCGGATTTTGTTTCAGGGCCAACGGATAACTCCAATGTGAACTACGTGGTGTACAAGGGAGACTATTATGTCAGCACCGAGACCAACTTCATGCAGAAAGTGGATCCAGAAACCCTGGAAACCAAGGAGAAGGTAAAGAGTGGGTGGGATGACGGGTTTAGCACCTGGCGTGGGGGAATCATGTCACACTGTTCCCAGGATGGCAGCTAGTGGGGACAATTCCCAAAGACCCTCTTGGTCTTTGTGTCCAACCTGCATGTCCAACATGGTAAGAATCCATGGCTGTTGTTGAGATCCTCTGTACCTCTCTCTCCTGGCAAAAATGACTTCTCTGTGGCAGATACTGGAATTGCCAGGAAATCTACAGTCACTGCCAGTCACCCCATGGTCTTAAAAATCCCTCTGTGGTGCATGTGCTGGAGGGCATTGCAGGATCGAGGTGAATAGTAAAGCAGCTGCCATGCTTGAGGTCCAGTCACAGCCATTGGCAGCAGGCAGGGTTAGACTGGAGGACTCCTCACGTCAGTTATGTTTTCAACCAAGGGTAGAGCAGGGTCCCTCGCAACTTGGTCACTGTCCATGAAGTGCAGGATCTGGTCTTGTCTGGCGATTCCAGTGTACGGAAATGCAAAAATATATACCCATGTAACATCAAGGTTATAGATGTTAATACTCTTACAGAATTCCACTCCTGCCTATGCTCTGCCCTACCCCATGGTCCCACCCAATCTGCTCCCCTCATCTCCTTCAACCTGTCCCAACTCCAAGCCAGCCCTACCCCGGCATGCTCCTTGAATTCTTGGCTAACCCCACCTCCCCATTGTGTTCATCCTGTGCACTAGCCTACATGCTGTTCACCTGCGTATCACCGAATGTGCTGTTGCATTTCAGATTAAGCTGTCTGCTGTCTTCTGCCATTTTGTGGTGTTTACATCAGATTAAAGCCCTGATCTTGCAAATTGCTCTGTGTACAGCTGCATTAACTCCAGGGGATTCTGCAAGAATGCAGGGATCTGCCCACCTGGAACAGCTTGCAGAATCATGGCCTACATTTCTAACCTTAATGCTCCATTCCTATAAGATTTAGTTGGCATGTTAATTTCATAGGCTTTTTGAGAAAATAGAAAAGAGGGGGAAAAACACAAGGAAGGAGAGAACAGGAGAAACCGATTAAAAACTGCGGCTGCTTTTACTGGGACGGTTTACAGCTGCACGGAGCTGGGAGCTAGGCAAACTCTCCTTTGTGGCGGAACAGCAGCACAAAGCCACACCTACCCAACACTCTGTTAGAGCTCTCGTGTATTCACTGTGTGCCATAGTTGCAAGCCATATGGAAATTCTAAGCTTAGCAGCCATTTCGTGCTGCATGTATCCAACTAAGTTGATTTTGGTGGTTGCATAATACCTATTTCAACCCTTGCCAGGGACTATTACCCAGTGAAGTGATGCCATGGGGGTGGTTTCAGTGGTAAAGTTCAGCCAAGTGGAGACACCCGGACATACAAATTCTCATCAGCCATTTTTAAAGAGGTGGACTAATATTTTCAAAAGTGGCTAATAAATTGGGGCCCTGAATTTTTGGGTGCCTAACTCAAGACACCTTAAAGAGCCTGATTTTCAGAGGGTGAACACTCAGCACTTTCTGAAAATCTGGGCCCTTTCAGGTGTCTCAAGTTGGGAAGCCAAAAATCACTAGTCACTTTTGAAAATCTTGGCTGAGAAGTGTATTTTTCACACTTGGACATTTCAGTGCATTTCCATCAGACTTTCTCCCTATGAGACTCACCTTTTGACTAAGTCTAAGCATAGAAAGTTGCAGCCACAAAGGAGAATTCTGAACACTTATGAGCACATGAAGATAGAATTAGAATTAAGTTGTGCATGGGACCTTTGCTACAACATTTGCTATCCAGAAAATCTTTAGTTGTAGATAATATTAAACTCTGTTGCATCTTTGCATAGCCTATATTGGTGTTTGAAGAAAACACACCAGTTACCAAATGTCTCTGTCTGCTTGCAATAGAACTGATAGTTTTGGGACAGAGACTGTCTTTTAATTGCATGCCTGGACACACCTAGCACAATGGGGCCATCTTTATCTTAGGTACTTATATGGCTCCATTACTGGGGTTTCGACACACCCCACATTCTTTAAGCTTTAATCCAAACATCATCCCTGTGAGTGCTTTTATCTTCGATTTACAGATGGGAACTGAGGCACCGAGAGGCTAAGGTCACACAAGACGTCTCTGGAAGAGCAGGAACTTGAATCCATGTTTTCCAAGTCCTCAATTAGTGTCCTGACCACTGGACAACCCTCCTTCACATGCCCTGGGCCTTGAGTAGTGCCCAGATACTATTGCTTTATAAATTATAGTGTTACCTGCATACTAGGGCACCCAACTTTACCCAGTTCCTAGGGCTCAAGGCATAACTCGGTTAATTTAGGTACCCCGACCCTTTCCCTGTTGCTAGGGCTTCAGCGGAAAGGCACCTACACTTGCTCAGGGCGTAATCTTTTGTGGGTTTATGGGGTCTTTTACCACTGAAAGAGCCTTACATAGTAATCCTTAACCTCTATTTATTAACAGTCACCAAAACAGAATGCACACACTAAGCATACAATGCTCACCACTCCCAACAAGGCAGGTGAACTGTTCCTGCTGGCCAGTCAGGATCAGGTCATCTGAGGACTCCAGCTTCTGCATGGTGTGATTGGCAGGGTATTGAGGTCTTGCAGCTCTGATCTTGGGGCTGTGTCCTGGAGTTCGTTCCAAAGAACTTTCTTTTGGATCCCAGTTTATATAGTGAAACTTGAGTCCTGCTTAGCTGTACCTTCACCAGTCATTTTTACTGAAGTATTACAAAATAATTCTTTGATCAATCCTAACATATTGCGAAATAATTCTTTAACCAATCATACTCCACCACCTTAGTTGACTTAAATCTTACAAAATTAGTTATGCAACAATCAAACAGAAACAATCAAAGAACGAGACAGAGACCATACAGATAAACAATAGAGAAGTAGGGACAATACATAAAGACAATACAATAGAAGTATTAATTTCACAATCACAACTGTTGATAAGTGATTCCTTGCCAGAGAGACTGCTATCAAGCAAAGTTTTCTTAAAACATCTTAAAGAGATTCCTTGCTTATCTGGTGATGGTGGGTACTATTAGGAGGGGCACCTTCTTAACTGCCTGATATTATATTGTTTTGATATAATTTAGAAGGAATGTAAGGATGTGACTTTCTGCTTCTTGGCTTATGGCTGCTGCTCGGAAGTGATTCCTGCTCTGACTCTGAAAATCTTTGAATTTGCAGGTGGATTGGAGCAAATTCATTGTGGTGAATGGAGCAACAGCCCATCCACATTATGAGCCTGATGGGACAGCATACAACATGGGCAACTCTTATGGGAAACATGGTGAGGCTAGGCAGGGTAACTGCTCTGGGAAGCAGGGTGGGGTGAGGTAGGGCCAGTCCTGCGGGTGGCTAGGCAGACTACATGCTGCTTCTGTAAGGAGGGGTTTTTGGTGGAGTCTAACAAAGTGAGGAAGCTCCCATTTCTCTGTGGGACACAATGACAGCAAAGCAGAATCAGTCTTAAATTGTGGCTGCCGTCAATCTCACCATGACATTTGTTCTCTTAATGTTTGGCCTCTTCAGGTAATGTGATTTGGGTGACTGCCTCATCCCAGTGAGCACAGACCTTTCTGTGAGCGGTGAGGAAGACGCTCAGGGCACTGCCCTGGGTAGGGATGAGATGTGTCATGCACACATGTGGATCAGTTTGGTAGAGAGAGGATGCTTTTTAAGGAAGTTACATAAAGTGTCAGGGCTGAATCTAAGGCCTTTTGAAATCAGTGAGAGTTTTTCCATTGACTTAAATGGGCTTTGGGTTGGGGCCTTCAAGCATTCCTTATGGGAAGAGAAAAATTATTATGAGGGCAGTAGCCTGCAGTAGAGTGAGTGCATTGACCCTTCCTGGACACTATAGTGAAATCCCCACTCCTTGCTAGGTTTCAGAGTAGCAGCCATGTTAGTCTGTATCCGCAAAAAGAAAAGGAGTACTTGTGGCACCTTAGAGACTAACCAATTTATTTGAGAATAAGCTTTTGTGAGCTACAGCTCACTTCATCGGATGCATTCATCCGATGAAGTGAGCTGTAGCTCACGAAAGCTTATGCTCAAATAAATTGGTTAGTCTCTAAGGTGCCAAAAGTACTCCACTCCTTGCTAGTTATTCTCAGTTGTGCCAAATTATGCACATTCAAGCATCACCCCCAAATCTGCAGCGCAGTAGCTACTCTCTCTGCAGTTCCCAGTTATGAAACAGTGTGAAACTGATGTAGGACAGCTGTCAGAAACAAACCTGAATAAAGGTGTTTATTGAAAGGACTAAACACTGGCACAGTTGGATTAATTTTTTTTTAAATACAGTCATGTCCATTTAGCCTGTAGTACTCATTGCCAGAAGATGTCTATGAGGCCAAAAGCTTAGCAGGCTTCAGAACAGGACATTTCTATGGATAACAAGAAGATTTAGAATAGCAAGGATTAAAATAACCAAGAGCTCTGGATGAGAGATAAACCCCAATATTTCGGGGCATGAGCCAACCTCTGATTACTGGGGGACAGGAAGAAACCTCCCTGGTGGCAATTTGTCCCAAAACTGCAGGGCTTCTTGAATCTTCCTTTGAAGCAGCCAGTACTGGCCACTGGAATAGTGGACTAGACAGACCACTTGTGAGATCCAATTTGTCAATTCCTACAGATGGGGGAGTGTGGTGGTAGAAAACCTATTAGTCCATATTCCCTTGCACTTGAGGTGCCAGGATTGATCCCCATCCTTTGTCCTCTGCAGCCAGGGGTTAGGGTGGGATCAGTTTCTGTAGCAGATTTTCCAATACTAGGAAGATATTGTGCAAAACCATGACCCTATTCGAGTGGCTCTTCAAAACCAACTTTAATTTCTTTTTGCATAAAGACATTCCTCCCCAGTATGCCTCAGCCCAGAGAAAGCAGCTAATACCCCGTGTTGTTATATCTGACACTGTTGGCTTGCACCAATTCACCGAACAATTCCCTGGCTTTGCTGTTCTTTCATTCTTGCTGTGCTAATTCCTTTGTGCTTCAGCAGCATGTAGCTTCGTATTCCCCCACAGGATCATGCACAGCACATGCCTCGCGATGGCTGAGTTACCAAGCCATCAATCCCACTTGGGCGGGGATCAGATTCCGTAGACAAACATCATTAAATTTCACCTGGACTCAGAATTCTAGTTTCTCCCTTTGACCCAGGAGCTGTGAGGTTGGTTTGAGTCCTCATTCCATTGTTGTGGGTGCTCAGATGTTGTGATAATGAGCTTAGTACAAATGCTTAGGTTTGATTCCAGTTCCTCTGACTGAGGCCCTGTTGTAGGAAACTGGCTTTTTGTTATCTGCTCAGCTTAGCTGGTGCTGTGGCTCCAACTCTCTTAATGAGGCAGAGAAAACAGCAGAGCCTGACAATAGCTATGTGGAAATGGCCACTAGTGAGACTTGGAACAAATCAGAAGAAATTGCTGCTGTAATGGATGAAGGAATCCAATGGGACCCCCTGTTCTGGGGCTGGAAGCTGTGCCTAGATTTCAGCATGGGGGCAGGTGCAAGGGGCGCCCATTAGTGGGGAGGGGACGTGAGAGTTTCGTATAGGAGGTGTGCAAGCTCTCAGGTGGAGTTCTTAACTACAGCACAGAATTAGTGTGAAATGTAAGTTCTGCAGAGGAGATGTGCCCCTGGGGCAGGGAGTCAGTATTTTGTTTACAAACAGAAGCAGGGTGACTAAGATAAGAGATAAGAAAGGGCTGGTGATTAAATTAAGGATCTGGAAGTCTAGCCTGTAAAACAGATGAATGCATCCGATGAAGTGAGCTGTAGCTCACGAAAGCTTATGCTCAAATAAATTGGTTAGTCTCTAAGGTGCCACAAGTCCTCCTTTTCTTTTTGCGAATACAGACTAACACGGCTGCTACTCTGAAACCTGTAAAACAGGAATCCCTGGGCGTGGGCGAAGCTGTTTTAGAGGGAACGCAGGGGACTCAGAAAAAATACAGCCAAGTCCTCTGAGCCAAGGTTACGTTAAGAAAAGGGTGAGATTTGGGGGCATAAGTGAAAAGGGATCAAAATCAGGGGAAGGGATAGCAGTAGTATAGAGCAAAAAGAACAGGAGGACTTGTGGCACCTTAGAGACTAACCAATTTATTTGAGCATAAGCTTTCGTGAGCTATAGCTCACTTTATAGAGAACTTCCTACTTTACCCTGTGGCCCACAGTATCTGAGTGCCTCACAAGGTCTAACCTATTTATCCTCACAGCCCCTCGGTGAGGTAGAGCAGGGCTATTATCCCCATTGTACAGATCAGGGACTGAGGTACAGAGAAACTAAAGGCCAGATTTTCAAAGGCATTAAGGCACCTAGTGGGATTTTCATAAGCGCCTAGAAGGTTAGGTCCTTTGTAAACCTAGCTGCATCTTTGGGTGCCTAAAAACCTTTGAAATTCTGTCCCTAAGGCACTGGCCTGAGGTCATACAGAAAGTCCATGGGGGGAGTAGAAGTTTTACTGGATTAAGGACTAGAAGATTTGACTCTCCAACTTTCTTTCTAGAGGAAGAGCTGCCCAGAGCTCCTGTGCCTGATTATTTTCCATTCCTGCCTGTAGTGGCCCTGAGATACCTCAGAAGCGTTAGGTTTTTTCTCAACTTTAAAATACAAAATTTTCTTGGTGTTTGGTTTTAAATATTCTCCTGTGAGAACTGCAACTCAGTCACTGTAGTGCTGTGCTTAAGAGCCTTCTGGAAAGTAACTAGCCTTTAAACAGAAGTAAAAGCAGTGTTGCCAACTCTAATGATTTTGTCAAGAATCTCATGCTAATTGTTTTCCTTAAAGCCTCAGCTCCTGGAGTCAAGTGGATATGTGATGGTTTCAGCCTTTATTCTTAAAGAAAAATGAAGTTTCTAGCCCTCATGGCTGTGGAAGGATTCAGAATGTGACCCAGTGCACCCTAAAGGCTCAAAAAGCAGAAGGCAAATAAAAAAAAAACACCATTTTAACACCAAATTTATAAAAACACTATTATTTTTACATAATCTCATGATTGTAAAGCCAATCTTATTTCTGGTGAGCCTGATTCATGATTTTGAACATTTGGGATTGGCAGTACTGTGAAAGTAACTGGAAAATGTCAGTTTCACTCCTGTTTAAGGTTAGTTTCTAGTCCATTATTTGTAGTGAGGCAGGTGCAGTATAAACTCATGGGGCCTTGCCCTAGCAGGATGTTTCCAAAGTTAAATGATCTATTCCAAGCTTGATGAACTGCAAAAAAGTGGTAGAAAGTCATCTAGATTTTTCTACAATTGTTGTATTTAAGAGTTAGTAACAAAGAATATACATTACAATTTTAAACCTACCCTGGGTGTCCCTTAAGTGATTTGACACAAGATGTGAGAACATGTTAGTATTAGAGGCGAGTGGGTCTAATTTATTTAATCCTCTTTTTTATATAGGAATTAGATACAGTGCTCCTATTAGCTAATTTCTAAATTATTATCGGCAACAAAACCCTAGAATTTTCAGGTGCCTAAGTAGCCCCTGGAATCCCAGTTAAAGTTGCCTCCCCCTACCCAAATCTGAAATGGCGCCCCTGGCAGGTGGATAGAGAAGTGGGGGTGGGTTTGGGTTCTGCTGTGAACTGAATCTGAATTTCAGCATGTGTCAGGGTATGGTCAGGCATTAACACTGCAGCTCCTGTTCATAAAATGTATTTGTCAACATGGTATTCTCCTGGGACAATCAAAGAATTGCCATTCTGTGTTGATCTCAAACTGGAGTGCTCTGGCCAGCCTGTATACTGTGACAGAAGGAATGGGTTTGGGAGAACTTGAACACATGGCTAGAGAGGAGCTTTCATTGCCTTGTGCCCAATAAATAAAAGAAATAGGAAGACTGTTTGAAAGGAGAAGGCATGAGTGTGTGCTCCACAGGAAGTGGGGATTTGTAGTACTGGATGAATCTAGCCAAAGCTTTAAGAGCTCATTAGCTGGGATTTATTGTCAGCACCTGATGGGATTCAGGGGTGGGTGATTGAAATATTTAAAGCTGGCTGGGGGATTTATTCCAGTGGGAATTGTGTGGTTAAATCCCCCAGTTTGCTTTGAAAATCTCATCTGGCATGTCTTGTATCTGAAGACTGACCCATTGGGACTCTGAACACGGAGAGGGCTAATGCACAGACCTGTTTGGTGCCTGCCCTGAAGTGCTGACTGGGTCAATCCTGGGTCTCTGGGCTGATGGACACTGTTTCTCCTTTCCAGGTTCCAGCTATAACATTATTCGGATTCCTCCGCAGAAGTCAAACCACAATGACACGTTACAGGGAGCAAAAGTTCTGTGCTCCATCGCTCCAGCGGAGAAGATGAAACCCTCCTACTATCACAGCTTTGGTGAGGTGCCTCCCATCCTCTAATAGGCCCTCTGCATGCAGATCCAGCACACAGTCTACAAGCTACAACTTGCCATACTGGCTTCTAGTAGCAGAGGCAGGTTGTTCACTCACCCATGCTCCCAGCAGTTCTCGTGACCTCATTTGCCTTTTGGAGTAAAATGTTTTGATTTTCTGCTTCTGTCCATTCAGGAATGAGTGAGAACTACGTGATCTTCATTGAGCAGCCCATCAAGATTAATCTGTTTCAGGTCATCACATCCAAGCTCCTGGGGAAGCCCATTGCTGATGGGATAAACTGGGAGCCGCAGTACAAAACCCGCTTCCACGTGGTGAATAAGCACACGGGAGAGGTAAATCTTCTGCCATTCAAGCTGGTACGCAGGCCTAGATTTCTCCTGATCAGTCAATCTTAGAGCCCACAGGAAATGCCCCTGGCTTTTGGCAGCAGCAACCTGGGCTGTATTGGTCAGTCCAGGAACTACCGCAGTATTGGCTTGAAAACCAGGGAATGGTTAGGCCTCCTGGATGAGGAGTTATTCGGTGCTGGAGCAGAGGTAAATGCAAGAAATCCCTGTGCTGCCCCTTAAAAGAATGTAGATCAACAGGCAGTTAGGGGCTCCTGGGAAGCAGTCCTGGAGTTGCAGGTACAAGGGCTGAGATGTACCTGCCAAGTCACGTGGGGATCCAGGTGTAGGGTGAGGAGTGTGACAGTTCCCCAGGAGGTGCCATGTGGGTGTTGCGGCCACTGTCCCTACTTCTCTGGGGCGTGAGAAGGGATCCCTTCCACTGCCACTCCAGGTGGGGGGTGGTGAATGGTGGGAGGGGCCCTTGTCATGGTGTGCTTTGGGCTCCAGATTTCCTGAATCTGGTTCTGCCCATAACTGGCTGTGAAGCTGTTATTCTGCTGGGGTCTAAGAAAAACTGGTGCGAAAAGTGTGACTGGAGAAATGGAAAGGGAAAATGGGACTCTGTAGTACTGGATGAATTTGTAGTACTGGATGAATCTAGCCAAAGAGATTGCTGGAGGCAGGAAACAAAGCTGTTTTTTGTCTCACTGCAGCTGCTTCCAGGGCAGTTTTACAGCAAGCCATTTGCTACTTTCCATCAAATCAATGCCTTTGAAGATCAGGGCTGTGTGGTCCTTGACCTCTGCTGCCAGGATGGTGAAGGGAACCTGCATATTTACCAGCTTCAAAACCTGCGCAAAGCTGGGGAGGGTCTGGATCAGGTAAAGCCCCTGTCTCTGTGTCTGTTGTATGGGACCTGCTGATCCCAGGCTGGCTGAGCTGAAGGCTGGGAAATGCAGAGGGAGCTTTACGGTCCCTGGAGTTAGTTGGTCTCATTGATTTGTGGGTAATTCTTATCGTGGGCAAAATGAGAATGTTTCATTGTTTTAGAAGCTGTAAACTTGTATCTAAGTAACAATGACATTAAGCCAAGGAAGGGCCAGGGGAATGGCCAGGAGGAAGGAATAAAAAGTGCTGGGTAGGAGGGAGAGGCAGAGTGGATGGGACAGTCGACTGGGAGTCAGGAGATCAAGCTTCTATTCCTGGCTCTGCCACTGACCTGCTGAGTGAACTTGGCACTACCCCTCTCTGTGCCGGTTTCCCCACCCATTCTTTGTGTGTCTTATCTATTTAGACTGTGAGCTCTCCCGGGCAGGACTATTTCTCACTATGTCTGTATGGTGCCTGGTACAATGGGGCCCCAACCTCAGTGTGGGGCCTCTAGGTGCTATGCTAATACAAATAATCAGAGAGCAGGAAGCCTTGGAATTGGGGGGAAAGTCGAGATGTCCCACCCCGGGGACTGAGCTCACCAGCCTGTTCAGCTCTCTCTCTCTCCCTGTAACTTCCTCTCTTTCTAACAGATCTATAACTCGTCAGCCAGAGCTTTCCCCCGCCGCTTTGTTCTACCCCTGAATGTGGATTCAAGCATGCCCACGGGGCAGAACCTCAGCCCTTTGCCCTACACATCAGCGAGTGCTGTGAAAGAAGCGGATGGGACGGTACGTCTTACAGGCATAAATAACTACATTGAAGGTTGTGTGCACCCGTATTGTATTGTCCTGTGATCTTTTTAGATCTTGCCACCTAAGCAGAATCAGGCTTGTCTGTGTTTGGATGGAAGTCAGTACAAAGCCCTGGCACTGTGTTGCTGGAGATGCTATCTTTTAGATGAGATGTAGAACCAAGATCCTGACCACACATGGTCACTAAAGCCCCTGTGGCACTTTTGGAATGAGTTGGGGTGTTAGCCCTGGTGTAACTTGACCAAATTCTGTCTTTTGATCCCAAAATTCACCCTGCATTTTCAGTTGGATACAAGATTGCTCTTAGCCTCCTTCTCTAAACTGTTGTGTAGTGCTGCAGTGGGTGGTTAATCAGTTCCCGTGTTCCACCCAGAAGCAGAAGGGCTGACTCAGGTCTGTGTAGAGCTGTATGGACACGTTAACACTGTTGGGAGGCCCGGGTTTGCAGTGCAATGTGGATGCTCAAGCACAGACTCAGACACACCAAGTCTGCAAGCCCAGGTCCCACAGACCTGGGCTTACTATGCAGTGTAGACATAGCCCCAGAGGTGGAGTCATCTCAGTGGTGGAGGAGTAATCCCTGGATCAGCTTGTCAAGTGCTTTAGGATCCTGCAAGCTGAAAGGTGCTGTACAA